>NC_143561.1:32785000-35560000 GCF_054136105.1 Typopeltis vanoorti | reverse complement strand
AGTGACCAAAAATATGGAGACCAGAGAAAAGCTTCTCCAAGGGTTTGACTGTGGTAAAGTAAAAGTATCTCCCTTCATGGTTGGGAGCATCCTGAGAACCCTTAAGATACCACGATTTCCCCTAGAATATGCAGAGAACAACGATATAATTCACAGCGTATTCTCTAAGTGGGGAGTTGTACGGGAAATCCAGGTTCACAATGACGCAGACAATCCTGAGTGGAAGTCAGGGGAGGTAACCATCTCTCTTGAAATGAGGACCGAAGTTCCTAACTTTATCCTCATAGGATCTGCCCGGGTAATGGTAAATTACCCAGGCGTCAAAAAGCAGTGCTTTAGATGTGGCGCCTTCAATCATCTTGGGGCAGACTGCCCTCGCATTAAATGCAAGAACTGCCTAAAAATTGGCCACAACCAAGACAAATGTGAGTCAGCTTGTTTGAAATGTGGGGTGACTGACCACAAAGTCGACACCTGCCCATCCAGAACCCTCGCAGAGAGGATGGGTGGTGCAGTCACATCAGCAACAAAACCAAGTAATGAAAAGGTCACAACATAGGAAGAGTTTCCGCCTCTTGAGGCCACTCCCGATCATGCCGCCATGTCTAAGACAACGAAAAGGTCCCGTAAGGGAGGGAAACCTACCAGAATTTCAGAGACCAGCCATACGATCCCAACAGAAGAGATTGACAATGCGGAAACCATCATGGTAACTCCCACGGACGAAAGCGAAGCTACCACTGCCAATATAGACATCGCCAATTCAGATACAGTAGAAGAAGCTGTAGTAGAGATGGAGACGAACACCAAAACTTCCAAACGGCCATTAAGTCCGCAGGAAGAAGAGCTGACAAATCTCAAAACAGCAAAAGTATCTGAAACCGAACACCCAGAAGTCCCTCATGCAAAAGCAGGGGAGACCCTAAAACATCTCCTTAGAGGTATGCCCGGGGTGGCAGAAAAGTTTAAAGAGGCAATAGATAAAGTAGGAGAACCTGAACTCCTCCTCACAGGGAAATATGGACCCGACATCGTCAGTGCAAAATGGGGTGACCTCTTCGTTGATGACATCAGCAAAATCACCCCTGAGCAAGTACAGGTAACCCTGGATATAGACGAGGAGGCAGCTTCGGCGTTCTACATTGCTCTCTGCAATCTAGACATGGCGAAGGGAAGTGAGGTGGCCAAAAGAATCATAACAGCCCACAACAAAAGAAAGGAACAGTAACCACCTTGTGGATTTCTGTACTCAGCTTCACTGGTTTTTAGCTCCCACAGGTGGGGGAGGACCTGAGAACCCGAGCGGCGAAGGCTTACAGCGAGGCGGTGCAGTTCCTTGTGAGCTGCATCACTCGGGCCAGATCCTTCCTCCACCTCTAAGTTTAACTTTCAATTTTTGCTTTTCTCTGTACTTTTTTTTGTTTGTTTTGTTACATGTTTCCTTTTTAGGATTTTTCCTTTTTGTAAAGTGTAAAATCAACGACCGTTTTAGAAACGCCCCTGGGGGGCAAACAGCTAAAACAGGACAACTGAAGCCTCTTTAACCTACTCTACCACTATGCACTCCATCTTTATTTCCTCTCCTACTATCTGCTGACTCTCAGCCTATCTTTCTCTACAGGCCAATGATGAAGATTTGTTGAACTCACAAATTATTTTATTTTTTTATTATTATACGTGAAGATCTTCACAGGATCATTTCTGTAGTATGGTTAGCAAGTTCGCGTGTTCTTCGTGAAACAAACAAACTTAGCATCTTTTCATAACCGTTGATATCGGTACGAGTCCCATCGGGCCTCACGATATATTTAACGGAGATTCACAGATCTTCCTAAACCCAGAACCGGGGCAATAACAAACACTTGGTGGTGGGAATAGCTACGCCCCCCCCCTCGCCAGCTATGGCCAATTGTTTGCCGCTCACGCGGACTCTTGGCATCGAGATTGACGCTGATCTGAGACCCCGACTTTTGGCTAAAGCCCTGATTGACTGCGTCGGTGCGGCCCAGATATTTGGATTCACTCCTTTCGGTAGTGGCAGATACCAAGTTGTAGTTAGGAGCGCCGAGACTAGGGACAAGTTGCTCAAAGGCTTTCAATGTAACGGAAAGGAAATTTTTCCGTTCATGGTGGGGAGCATTATCAAACTGCTCGAAATCCCCAGATTCCCCTTGGAATATATACAATGTGATGAAAAAGTAATCCACGAAGTGTTTGGGAAATGAGGTGTTGTTCGAAACATACAAATCTTAAACGATGCAGACAACCCCCCAATGGAAGTCGGGGGAAGTAAACATCTCGCTCGAGATGAAAACAGCGGTTCCAAACTTCGTCAGCATCGGATCCGCTAGGGTAATGGTAAACTACCCTGGCGTTAAGAAGCAATGCTTCCAATGTAGATCCTTCGACCATCTAGGAGCGAACTGCCCAAAACTGACATGCAAAAACTGTCTAACGACAAGTCATTCACTAGACAGATGTCTCATGGCCTGCCTCAAATGTGGTTCCAAGGACCACAAAGTTAACACCTGCCCATCAAGAACGCATACAGAAAGGATGGGAGATGCTATCATGCCAGTCACAGTCACCTCAGTAGAGAAGCCTACAGCTACTACAGAACAAGAGTGGGGAAACATGGATTTTCCAACTATAAACGAGGCATACGGCAAAATAACGGATATAGAAGAAAAGGCAGCCGCCACAGAAACCATAGCCTGCACACCCAAGAAAGAGAAGAAGCAAGAAACAGCCAATAAACAAGCTGTGTCACATGATGAAATCACTGCAGAAGGAAAAGTAAATAAAACAGAAAACATGGAGGCAAGCAGCGCCCCCTTCAAAAGACCTCTGAGTCCAGAGGAAAAAAGATGAAAAAAATAAAACCAGCAGAAACAGAAGAATTGGAGACTCCTCATGCAAAAGCAGGGGAGACTCTAAAGCATCTAGTTAAAGGTATCCCTGGGGTGGCAGAAACATTTCAAGACGCAATAGCGAAAATAGGGGAACCTGAGCTCCTCCTCACTGGGAAATATGGTCCCAACGTAGTTAGTGCAAAATGGGGTGACTTATTTGTTGAAGACATCAGCCAAATCACCCCTGAGCAAGTACAGCTAGCCATGGACATAGACGAGGAGGCGGCATCGGCGTTCTTCATAGCTCTCTCCAAATTAGACATGGCCAAGGGAAGTGAGGTGGCTAAAAATAATGACTGCCCACAAAAAGCGACAGTCACAATAACCATCCCTTGGTTTTCCTGTCCAGAGCTATATAATGTTCTCTAGTTCCCACAGGTGGAGGACGGCCTGAGAACCTGAGCAGCGAAGGCCTACAGCGAGGCGGTGCAGCTTCTTGAGAGCTGCATCACTTAGGCCAGACCCTTTTTCCCCCACCTTTCTTTTTTTTTTTTTTTGGTTTCCAGTTCTTTCTATAGTTTTATTTTCTCTGTACTTCATGTTTTTGTTTTTTTCCATGTTTCCTTTTTAGGATTTTTCCTTTTCTTCTAAAGTGAAAAATCAACGACCGTTTTAGAATCGTCCCTGGGGAGCAAACAGCTAAAACAGGTCGGCTGAGGCCTCTTTCACCTACTCTACCACTATGCACTCTATCTTTATTTCCTCTCCTACTATCTGCTGACTCTCAGCCTATCTTACTCTACAGGCCGATGATGAAGATTTCTTGAACTCACAAATTATTATTAAATATAAATAACAACCAGAAATAAATATAAATAACAACCAAAAACAAATTTGTGAAAAAGTCAGCTCTGCACAGAATTTGTGCAGAGTTGACTACAGATGTGCAAGTTGTGGTGAAAATCATCCAACTAACATTTGTGTAAAGCCCAAAACTATGTCTGTCAAATGCACAAATTGCAGTACGCCACACCCAGCCTATTATAGAAGATGCAGTTTTTATCCAAATAATCGAACTACTGGGAGAAATACACAGACTCACTCCCAACCTCCCACTTTTGATAAACAAGCTGATCATATACCCATTCAATTAAAATCTAATTAACAGGAAGGAAATCTAAAACCAAATAAAACATATACAAATGTGGTACGACCAACGAAAACATCATGTGTTGAATTTTTTCTTGACAATTATTCATGACTATTACACTTTTTTTTATAATCTTTGACAAGTAGCTTTATGTTATTCTCCTACATGTTTCGCCAATCTTTTTCTATTGGCATCCTCAGGGAATACAACCTAGTAAGCTAAAATGAAGGTTACAGACTAGGTTATAACTGTTGGTTCTAATTCATACAAAAAAATTGGTATTGTGCGTGACAATGTGCGTGTCTCGTTAACGTGATTTATTCGTTATGGCTCATGACGTAATTGTTATGAAAGTTCATTTCTTTGATGTTTAATGATCTGATAAAAGTTTTCCAAATTTCTGGTAAAATTAGACCTTGATTCTTGTTTAGGTTTTCAGTTTTACGGGCGACTGTAGCTGCTTCTTTAAAGGTTCTTGAATGGTAGTTATCTTCTAGAGGCAAAGGCAAAGGTAGAGGCAAAGTGGCATGAAAGGCCTGAAATGTCTTGTCTGTTATTTCTGACATATCCTATGTGTTCTTTCTTTCTTTCTCGTTTCAAAGCTTCTAGAGGTCTGCCCTACGTAACTAATACCACATGAGCAAGGTATATTATATACTCCAGAGTACTTGTAGAATGGGTGAGGATCTTTCGGTGATCTTAAAAATTTCCGAATAGTACTGATTGGTTTGAATGCCACTCTGATCTTGTATGGTTTTAAAAGGTTAGCTAATTTTTTGGAAAGGTTGCTGACAAAAGGAATCGTAATTGTACTGATGTATTGGACGTCATCACGTTGTTGATGTGGTATATCAGTAAAGAGAATCTTGTTATAGAGTCTTTTTGGGTAACCATTTAAAGAAAGTTCTCTGGATATTGTGGTTAATTCCGTTAGTAGGTCATCCTTGTCTGTCGTATACTGTATAGCTCTTTTCTTGAGACTATGGATAATGCTAAGTTTCTGAGCTATGTGATGAGCCGAGTTGAAATGGAGGTAATGTCCAGTATTTGTAGGTTTTCTGTATATAGATAGGGTTGATACTATTATTGGATTGTTTCTTTATTAAAATGTCAAGGAATGGCAGTTTTTTATCTTTTTCCATTTCTAATGTGAATTTGATGGTATTGTGGAAACTATTGATTTGGTTGAGGTAATTCATTAGTTCTTCTTTCGTATGATCCCAAATGTTAAAGATGTCATCTACATATCTGTACCAAATTTTCAGTTTTGGAATGATCTGGGTTAAGATTTTTTTCTCTAGATCTTCCATGAATAAGTCAGCACAAGCAGGTGATAGGGGACTGCCCATAGCTAATCCAGTGAGTTGTTTGTAGATCGTTTTTTGCCAAATAAAATAGTTAGAAATTAAACAGTGATTGAACAAAGTAGTGATGTTTTTTGGGAACAAGTTGTCTAAGATGTTGATGACTTCAAACACTGGAATGTTAGTAAACAGAGATGTAATGTCCAGGCTTGCTAGTATATCCTCTTCAAAAATAGGGATGATTTTTTATTTTATCTATAAAATGTTTTGAGTCTTTAATATAAGTATCAGAGACGTGAATGTGTTGTTGTAAAATCTTCGCAAGATACTTTGACAGTTGGTAAGTGGGAGAATAGATTCCATCAACTATTGGACGTAATGGTATACCTTCTTTATGAATTTTTGGAAGGCCATACAATCTAGGAGTAAGTGGGTGCATAGATTTTAGTTTTTTTATAATTTCTATACGCCAGTTATTCATTCCACGTAATAATTCATTGGTGTCATTATGGTTTTTAGTGGTAGGATCTCTACTGAGAACTTCATATACAGACCTGTCAGATAATAGATTTTTAATTTTTTCTTCATAATCTAAAGTATTTAAAATAACTGTATTATTACCTTTGTCGGCTTTGAGTATGATGATATCTTTATTATTCCTTAATTTGAGAAGCGTTCTTCTTTCCATTTGGTTAGAGTTGGTGTTAGGAGATCTTGACTGAGCTGAAAGCATTATGCTACTTTTCAATCGTAAGTCATTAGCTATTGGTACTGGTAGTAATGAGAAGGCGTTTTCTAAGTTGCAGATGAACTCTATTTTAGGAATGACAGTGGGTTTTAAAGCAAAATTGAATCCTTTTTTGAGGATAGAGATCTCAGGTTTACTTAAAACGTGCTTAGATAGGTTAATTATCACGTTATCTGGTAGAGACGGTTTGCAGTTGCTATGATTATCATACAGTATATTGAATTTATCAATTTGTGTCTTTAATTAACAGTGCTATAATTTATTCACAGATATAAAATAAAAAAAAAGTGTAATAGTCTTATGAAAACATCATGCTTTGAACAAACTACTAATATCAACCACAACTTAACCGCAGCGATAACCTCTTCATTAGCAACCATGTTAGATGACTTCAGTAAATCCAGCCCGAGTACGAATTCTACAAAAAGAATACTCAAAGATACTAACAACCAAAAATAAATATATAAATATAAATAAATAACAGCCAAAAATAAATATAAATAACAACCAAAAATATAAATATAAATAACATATATAATAATATATAATAAAATATTACATTTTATTATATATACAAAAATATATAATAAAATAAAATAAAATAAAAAATACTCACTCCATTTTAACTGCACTCAGCAACGCATAGAAACACAACCTTACCTAATTCATTTCTATCACCTCTTGCAATGCCAACAGCCTCACCAACAAGATTCTTGAACTGCAAGATTTCGCCATCCGATATAATCCAGAAATAATTATAATTAGTGAGACACACACTTTAGGCCAGCAAACAACCCAAAATTAAGGGTCTACATGACATACACAAACGATAGACTTGATGCCAGTGGTGGTCACACTGCCATTTATGCCTCAAACATAATGTTAGAGCCAAAACCAAAAATTTAGAAATCACAGGAGTTGAAGTTCACACGAACAATGCTGGAAAACTCTGCAGCCTACAATTTACCTAGTAAATTCTAGATCTGTCTAGATCTGTCTAGATTACAGATCTAGACACTATAAATGGTGTCTAGATCTGTAATCTAGACAACATTCTAGGCACTAAACATTCTATTATCATAGCAAGTGATTTAAATGCCAAACATCCAGCATGGAATAGTAAACCAACAAATAAAAATGGACATATATTGAACAATTATGATTTCCAACTACACATGAATAGCCGGTCCAACCGAACCCACTCATTATGGTCCTTTTGGCCGTCCAGATGTTTTGGATATTGCTGTCCCACAAAACATCAGAAATCAGTATCAACTACAAACATTTAATGAACTATCATTAGATCACAACCCTATCTTATTCAAATTAAGCACTCAAGAACAACTTACCCCCATTTAATTTTTTCATACCCTGGAGAATGTTATCCAGAGTAATCGCCCAATGTATTAGTCAAGTGCCTACCATAAAAAATGGAAGAGATAGATGAAGCTATAATTTCACAAATCAAATTAACAACGGTCGCCATGACCAAATCTTCTTATAAATCTAACCAGCTCCCGGGTGACATCCTGCATTTGAATTAGAGATAAGAATAAAGCCCGTGGAAGATATCAAAATACACGGGCTCCACAAGATCGAAAAATACTAAACAAACTTAATCATCAAGTTAGAGAAATTCTGAAAAATCACAGAAATTAAGAATGGAAAAACAAGCTCACATCTCTCAGTCCTGTACACACCGCTCAATACGGATATTCCTTAAAACTCTTCGTATCAAACACAAATCTCTTCCCCCAATGCAGGCTGGATAGGACATTATTTACTACTGCATATAAAGCTGAAGTTCTTGTCAGCAATCTTGAAAAGGAGTGCAGTCCAGTATATGAAAGCATAAATATCAACCTTGTTTAGAACATTCGCCAATATGTCACACGCACCTTAAATCAATCCACAAACAACCTGGACGCGATTGGTCCTACCTCTCCAATTGAATTAACTTGTATCATCAAACATCTTAATAACAAAAAAGCACCCGGTCCGGATGGAGTAACTAACAAAAATCACAAAACTTCTTCCACTCAAAGCTGTAATGAACCTTGTCAACATCATAAATGCAATACTAAGATTGCAGTATTTTCTCCCATCCTGGAAAACTGCAGATATTACTCCTATACATAAGTAAGTAAACGATGCACAGTTCCCTCAAAACTATCGTCCCATTAGTGTATTGTTCAATTTAGGGAAAAATTGCAGAAAGAATTACCCTATCCAGATTGCAAGAAGCAACAGATAAATTAAACATCATACCAAATGATGAACAATTTGGTTGCAAGGTATTTCCCCGACGCAATCACAGCACACTACAGGCAAAATCATAGATTTGTTGAATATATTACTATAGAATACAACTGGAAACAGCACACAAGTGCTGTGTGTGACAAAATTTGTCATCAAGGACTTATTTATAAGCTTGTTGAAGCAAATATCCCAACTAACATGATACAATTAATTAAATCGTATCTCAGTATAGGAAAATGCAGGTTAAAATTAACGGTATAAATTCCACCCAGTGCAAAATTATAGCTGGAGTTCAACAAGGCATTTTATTGGCTCCGTTTTTATTCTCTATTTATATGGCAGTTATCCCTCAAAATCTCACGATGACCATCTCAGCTTTATATGCAGATGATAGTGCAATATTAACAAGATCTCTTCGTCTTTACTTGGTAACTAAAAGACTCCAAGATAACATCACCACTTTGGAAAAATGGTTTTCTGAATGGAAACTTCAAGTAAACCCACAAAAACGTTCAGCCATACACTTCACCAGAAGGCTAGTATCCCCTAAAGGACATATTTCGTTTTTCAATACTAAAATCCCATGGCAAACAGAAACAATATATCTAGGTATACAATTGGACAAAGGACTACGATTCACTAGCCACATCAGACTCATCTGTACGAGTTTCCAAAGCCATCGCTCAACTTTATCCTATGATTAACTGACGGAGCAAACTAAATGCAAGAAATGAATTATTACTCTACTAGATGGTAATAAGACATAATTACTTACGCGCCATGATGGCTTGGAGCCATAACATCAAAATCCAACATCCAAAGATTACAAAGAGTACAAAATAAATGTTTTGCTTATGATATTAGATGGTCCATGGTTCATCAGAAATGAACAGATTCACCGTGATACCAACATTCCATATATTTCTTCTATTCATTCCAGTAACGTACTTTTCAAACGCTGCGATGCACCCAAATCAACTGATCAAACAAGTTCTACAGACTACAACGAAAATAATCACTACAAGATGCCATAGAAAACCCAAACTAGAATGACTTTCTACTATGCACTGCTTTACCTTAATCTTAAAGTCCCCAGGGCGAGCTTAAAGCTCAAAAACCGCTCATAACCAAATAACTCTCTCCACACAAAGGAGAATATGAAAAGCAGATGTTTCACCCATCGTAAGAGTAGCGTTGTGAGTTGTGCAAGCAGAGAGTTTATTCTGCATTTGTATTTATGTAAATATACTAGATTCATTAGATAGCCCGATTTCCATGTCTATGTTTACAAATGTAAATAAATACATCGGTTCTGTTTGAATACGCTTTGCCGAAATGATTCAAAATCGGATCACGAATATATGCTTTTCCTTCAACACTTGCGTAGACGCCTAAGAGGAGATATAACATATGGTGCTATATTGAATTTTGGAATAAATCAACATCGGACAAGCAGCCCGGCGTTTGGAAGAGAAAGATATCTTTGAACAAACTGTATTCTTTCATAATGAAATTCTGAACTAATCTTCCCAGAGGCTGTAAATTCTCTTGTATGACCTGGTTAACACGAATTAGATAGTAAGATAGTAATCTTTGAACAAACGTGCTAAATTGGAAGGCAAAGTCGCCCAGAGACTCAATTGGATTATTCATTTAGGTTGTTCGTAGTATATTGCAATAGTTAAATTGCAGATATTAATTAAAAATCTGCTATTCTGTTTTTTTTTTGTTTCTAATCCCTAAAGGCATACTTTTTACCCTATCAAAAAAGACGACTCCTGCTGTGTCTGACAGTCAAATCAATATTACACAGAACGTGTTAAATTTGAATTAATCTGCTAGCTTATAATTAACCAGGAATTACGACTTTCAGCAGCTTATTTAATTTTAAATAGTAACCTGAACTTATTTGTTCTGAAATATTATTTTTAGCCAGTGTAGCTTTCTCACACACACATAATAGCACCATAAAAGTATAGAAGAAGGAAAAAAGTTCAGAGAAGTTTCGACATCAAAGAAAACAAAGTAAAAACTCCGTTTAAAAACACAAAAAGATCAGACTGGTTGATGCCTTGATCAGCAATGAGAGATAATTGAATTAATTCCCCCCCCCCGCCTTAAAGACAGAAAGAAAAAACATGGCTTTATACCAAGCATGATTTATGCTTTAATCTCTGCAGCAAACAGAGACTTTGAGCCAAGCGAAAAAAAGAAACAATATTTGTTTTAGAAATACGATGTAGAAAAATTAAAGAAAAAAAAAAAATCCAACTCCCTTTTATGTCGTTAACTTTTTTTTTTTTTTTTTTTTTTTTTTTTTTTTTTGTTAGAGACATTTCTGGTCTGATGAAGAACTGTGAAATATTTTTTATCCTCTTTTGTTGTCTTAGATATCTTTCTTTTACTTTTTTGTTTTTCACTGAAACTGACTATTTTAAAAGTTAAAGTAAAATATAAACATAATTAGACGTATAAAATAAATAAAATTTAATGCGACATATTTCTAAATTATTCATACAAGCTTGTGCAGTTCACATATAATTAACAATCAGCCTAAAAATTATTTTCACCCACTTCAAAATCAAAAATATTAAGACTGCATTTCGATATTTCTTTAAGCAATTTTGTTTGTTAAACAATAAACAATACAGAGAGGGCGCTACGATCAGCACATGCGTAACGCTTTAAGCTTTAAAGTGCAGATTACAGGTAGCGACTCCTGGCTGAAATATTACATTTACTATAAAATAAGAACGAAAACATATTTGAAGAGTGAAAAGCAAAAATATCTCGGAAAATTTTAGGGTTAAGTTGTTTACTCGAGTTTTCAAAAGAGCTGTAGCTTATTTATAAAGAAATATTTTCCTTTTCACCAGACATCTGAAGGTAAAAATCTAAGGCTTAACTTAGTTATATACCGTCAACATTTCTTTGTGCAGCAACTACAGATACAACTTCGTCCTAGCTAAAGCGAAACATCGGAATAAAAGAGATAGAATTTTAGTCTAAAAGACTTTGACATTTGAAATCCATTGGAATTTTTTTGAAAGTAGAATCGAAGTAAAACGAACCATAAAGTTGTAGGTTGTTTGTCAATTATAGGACAGCAGAAAGCGAAAATAAATAAATAAAAAAGTCGTGAACAGAGATTGCTCAAGGACACGGTTTGAGTAAGACCATATATACGGAGGTAAATATTTTTAAAAAATGAATTCTCTTTCAAAGGCAAGTGATTTTTTTCTGCGTTTTTTTTTTTTTTACTTCGGAAACTCGGGTTTTTAACCTCGTAACTCAGAAAAATCGACGAGAGAGAGAGAGAGAGAGAGAGAGATACAGCTTCAGGAAAGTGAATGATTTTGGCAAAATTTCTTTTTTTTTATCGTGACACATTCTGACCTCGGCAGATGCAGAGGTTGAATCGAAATTTCTTCAAAAGGCAACATCTGGTACTGGTTGAAAGATTTGATTCCGAAAATTACTCTTTCCAATGCACGAAAAATTCTTTAGTGAACCGAAATATGTAAATAAACTAGTAATAAAAATTTACCTCAGTTCCTGTTTACTATTCAGCATGGAATGCATATTTTTGGAGGAAATTTGTAATACGTGATCTGCAAGTAGCGACCTTGGAATGCTCCAAATTTCAAGATCTTGATATTAGCAGATTTCATATGGCGACGTCAGGGTCCTTTTTTAGCTTCCCGGAAACTCAGGTTTTTCATTCCTCAAAACAGACAAAGAACACACGTAAAAATAATAGACATAGCACACTTACCTTCGGCCTTAGTTCTTTCCACACGTGATTTTCACAAACTAAAGACTGTAACATGATAATACTTTTAACACAATGTATTCGAAAAACCAGAAAGTGAATTCCATAGACCAAACTCAAAAGTTTCTTCAAAGCCAATTCAAGCCTACCAATAAGTAGGATGATAAGAAAGCAGAGACGCTATCCAAGCGGCCAAGATGAAGAATGCTTTGGGTTGTTTAAATTTCTTAATGTAGTTG
Source organism: Typopeltis vanoorti (assembly GCF_054136105.1). Taxonomy (NCBI): domain Eukaryota; kingdom Metazoa; phylum Arthropoda; class Arachnida; order Uropygi; family Thelyphonidae; genus Typopeltis; species Typopeltis vanoorti. The sequence goes on along the minus strand of NC_143561.1, from coordinate 35,547,676 downwards.
TGATCCGGATACTTTTAGCTGTTTATACGCACGGCTGTTGGTAACGTGACTGACAAGAAAGACCAATATGGTACAATAGTTTCGTTGTATAATTTTAGTTAATAATTTAGTTAACCCATGGCAATTGAACTGAGGGTTTTTTAAAAACAATAAAAGTAATTGAATGATTGATTGTTGAAATACTCATCGGAAGTGAAATATTATGCTGAAGCCTCCGTAGCTCAGTCAGCATAGACGAAACCCTTGGTTGGAAAAGCCTGGGTTCGATTCCCGTCAGTGACGTGAGAGAACATTCATATGGTCGATTTGGACTAAGGTGAGTTAACGGGTCTCATACGGTGATAAAGTTCTTTCTCCCGGTAACTCGGATTTTTCATCCCTCAAAACAGGCAAACCGACCTATGAACACACACGGATAAAGTCATAAATATTTACGGCAAGGAAGGCAAAGGGAAACCACTTGCATCACTATCTCTCTAGTAATCAGCTGCAAGCCTCTCAAAGAGAGGAAGCCACAGGATTAGGTATTATACTAACAATTTACAGTTAGTATAATTTATAATAGTATAATAAATAACAAATAGTATAATTGTTATACTAACAATTTACAGTTAGTGATAGCATCAAGTATTATCGCTAATAATAAAAAAACGTTTTCAGTACAAATTCAGCTCAAATGAAAAGGCACACAAATTAATCCCTAGTAATTCTCTCTCTTTCTCTCTCTCGTTTTACATTTATGAAGGGTCATCTTGATCTCGTCTAGATACAGGAAAGAAGTAATTAGGAAACGTTTCAAAATTCTTAAAAGAGGAAGAAAGAGAGAAAGAAAGAAAGACTCGACTATCTGATTTCAATGTACTGAGCGCTCTTACTTGAGTAGAAAATCATACAGCGAACTGAATAATTAATAGACTTGAAGCACTGCTAATTATCCTAGTAGGCAATCTATTCAACAGACTGCATAAGAAAGAAAGGATGGGGGGGGGCAGACACTTGGAGAATGAAATAAGACACTCCAGCGATTACAATAAATATCTTGACTGGAACTTTCGACTCCAGAGGTTTAATTAATTAGAAGCAGTTCGAGAAGTTAGAACCATTTGGACGTATACTTCTTTTATTTCGTATCCCAAACCACTTTAACGTAATTTACTATGAATAGCGAACTGTTTCGGGGAGTTTGTGTAATCAGGCAAAAGTTGTTAAGTAACCTAAATATGTCTTTCTTTTAGCGTTCATTTAAATTTCGTTTGAGTGAAAATCTTTTTTTTTTTTTTCGTACCTGTTCACGTACCTTATTAACGTTTTTTGTTTGTCTCTTTTAAACTATTCCGAATGCTGATTTAATTTCAAGCCAAGTGTGAAAAGGAAAGACTTCAAAAAGGGTACGATAGCCGAGGATAATTGACTTGACGTACGTTACAGTTTGGTAGAATTCAAATGCAGGTTTCGCATGACTTTGTTACTTTATTTTATGTCAAACAAAAAAAATAAATAAATAAGTTGACGGAAAGATTCTTTTCAACAAATTTCACAATTAGGAAACATTGCTAAAGGCTAGTCTGTTTTCACGCTAGCTTCATTGATCTAAGCTGTCAGAACAAATCTGCGCTCTGACAGAAGCTACGAGCAGCCTTTTAGATGATGTTGTGAATGCTTCAGATGGAGATGTCAGTTTTTATTTCTGTTATCTAATTCATTTGACGAGTGTCTTCTGCGTTTATTGAAAGCGTCCGTTTCTTTTATTAGACGCGTTGATGTGTATCAAGAAATGTGTGTAAACTATTCATTTTTATGGTTCATGGATGCAAAGAATTAATTTTATTTATTTAAGAAAAAGAAATCCCTATAGATTCGTGGTAGGAGAAAGCTTAGCAAGTTTTTCCTTTTTTGGTGAAAGTTGAGAAATATTTCCCTTCACCTCATTTATTAGAACAAACTTCAGAGACGCTGTAGGGAGTTATGTTATTTCATTTTTGACAGCAAGAGATAAATTTTATTTTTTTACACTGAATTACAACAAAAGAATCTTTTCTACAATAAATCTGTTGAGTTATGACACCAAACATTTAGACCTAAAACTGAACTCAAACTTACAGTTCTTTATTCGAACTATTTTTAGCCTTCTAAAAGTCGTTCGTTTGTTTTATGAATTTGTCCTTTGTCATAATACTTTTATATAAAAAAGGAAGTAAAATTTGTCTTTAATTTTTCACACTTACATACATTGGTATACAAGTATACCTGTATATATAAAAATGAATATATTGGTATTTATTGTATCCGTTTTTTTTCCTATTAGCATTGCAACTATCTTCTCCCTGCTCTCTCCATAACTACGTAAACATGTAACTAGAGTTGTCTCCCATACACTCACTAAATACTTTGTAGGTGTAATGGGAACATCTAGAGTACAATATTACGTAATTATAGAAAATACATGACAGTTACTTCTGTATATTTATACGAGTATAAACTACACTATTGGGCTGATATTTACAAGCCACACTGTATAAAAACATAAATAAATACAAAAAAAACCCAACTAACGCCTTTTATTCCTTAATAGGGAGTAGGCGAAGCCTTTATACCCTATCTAGCTTTTGGAGACTGAGTGGACAGTTCAGTCTCCACCGGTAGCCAATCAGAGATAGCTGGCCCATGTCTATCACTAATTATAGCAGCCACCAATGAAGAGGCTGGCAAACAAGTGCTGCCATCTCTTGGTACCTAACCCTAACAAGATATGTCACTGTCTGAAAATAATGTGGGTACTACGGTCGATTTTCTTGAGTTTAAGGGACGAAAAACCCGCTTGCCTGTGCCAGAGATCGACTAACTCGGGAACCGGTCGAAGATAGGCTTAGAAAAAGTTCCTCCAGTCAGCGACTAGACTAGAACCTAGGTCTAACGTCAAACGGCCAAGCGCAGAGGCCGCAAGCGCCACTTCCACTGAGCTACACAGGCCTTAAATAAATAGTATTAAATACTATTCAAGCAGGTAGTGAAGTTTCTGCATGCAGCTGTGAATCAGTGCTCTATTTTTAATTAATTTTTCAAATAGCTAATTGCTGTCAAGAATGCTAATATTAGTTGTGCATCTTGTCAATTCTCTACAAGATTACATATACCTCATTGTCAATTTTCGGCATGAAACAGAATAAATCAGCTTTTCCAACCTGCAGAATGTTGACAACACTAGTCACATGAAGCACTTGGACTAGCGTAAGAGTAAACTAACGAACATTACAGTGTTAGGATTTACTAGTACTAAACTTTTCAAAATTGTGATCCGATCCAAGCTTTGAGACTGGATTGTTACTCAAGTCGATATTAGTGCTTCCCATTAGACTCTGTAAAGAGAAGCAGGGCACCAATCCACGCTTTACAGGGTCGCGCATATCACAAATACAAAAAATAAATTTATTAAGAAGTCAAAAACGAAATATTCAAATATTTCGTTTTTGACTTCTGAGGAAACATTCTTAAAAATTTTAATATTCTTAAAGAAAAATAAATATTATGGAATAAATATATAATAATTTATAAATTGTATATATTTTTATTTTATTACTCATTCAAACATCGTCGGCACATCAATAGAATACCCAGACAAGAGCAATAATTATTCAATTCAGTCATACTTGATATTTTTACCCACTTTCAATCGTATACAAACCATACATCTACGCATCTAACACATATTCTTCGATTTTTCTCGTTATGAAGTATCGTGTTCGAGGTAGGAGGATAGAACTTATTTTATTCAACATTTTGTTAGCTTGATTTATAATTTTTAAATATTTAGACAAATATTTACAAGAGTACAAGAGGAGGCACGCATACAATGGTATGCGGAGCCACACACACACACACACACACACACAACACAGTCAACATCCTAATAATCTTGATACTGTGCTACTAGTAATATGAATATTATATACTTATTGATTTGTGTAATTATAAGGAGGAGTATTATCGTATTTTTTTTAAAATAAATAATTTAATTATTTTTATAAAATAATTTAAAAAAAAATAAAGATGAGAATATATCAAAATAATGATTTCCTGTTCAGAAAGTTCCTCAGGCGCCTTTTTTTTTTCAATGTGAATCTCTCCCACTAAAGGTTGTAAACCTATAGTGTATTAATAGCGTTCGATGAAATTACCAACCAGACATTACTGATAGTGACATCAATGATTCCAAAATAAAATATATTTAAAATTAAACTGATTGTAACTACAGTCGCTGCATACAGCGGGAAAAAAAAAAAAAAAAAAAAAAAAAATTATGATGAATATAACTCTATTAGTACTCGTACATCATATTCAACATTAGAGAAGGACCTTAAGAACATATTATGAAAAACGAGCAGATAAAGTGAATAATTCGTCTTTTAAAATAATGTAAACATTTCATTAATTAATAAAATTGATAAAAAATAATAAGAATTCAATATATTTTCGATATATTATATTTTAGCATTGTAAGAGAATGTAGCATTCATTGTTGGTTATAAGGTAGATTTAGAATGGTGACTGTATGTTATTATGACCTATTCTTCATGAATGGTATATTTCTTGCAAAAAATCATTTTACAATAATATGAAGGTTGTAATGATGACGACACTAACTAAAAATAAAAAAGAGATACAAAAATGACCTAAAGCTTATAACTCGTAACTCTTCTATCGTTTTTCTCAAAGATATTTGAAAAAAATTAATAAAAAAATAGATTAGTGATTAAAAAAGAGACAGAACTTCTTTTCAAGAAAAGAAACTAATTTAGAAACCTGTGTAGCTCGGTGGAAGTGGCGTTGACACTCAGAGCGCTAAGCAGCCCGAATAAAGCCTTTCTCATTTCGAAACTTATCCTAACCCTTTCGTCGATTTCCCAGTTATTTGATCTGTGTAATGATATACGAGATTTTTTTCCTCTCTCGGAAACTCTCATTTTTCGTCTCCCATAAACTCAAGAAAATCGACCGTAGAATCTACATCATTTCAGAGAATAAATATATTCTATTATGAACCACAAGATGGTGGTGGTGTCTGCCGTCTCTTCACCGGATATCATTCTTAACTAGCGATAGTATTCGGTCAGCTATCTCTGATTGTTTACCAGCAGAGATTGATCTCTCCAGCCCCCTCGGTCTCCAAAATGTTAGATAGGGATTAGCAGATTTTTTTTAAAGATGCCTTTTCAATTTCACAGATTTAGTTTATGCTTCACTAGATAAAATACAATCACAGAAAACTTCTGAAACATCACCTCATTTATTTATTTATTTTCATGGTGTTGCAAATTTCGAAATTTGTAAAGAATAAATAGTTTTAATTTATTATCACGGTATCATTTAACTAACGAAAAAAAATTGAGAAATTCTGAAAAAAAATTAATAAATAACTGCGTAGAAAAGAGACTTCGAAAACGATCAGTCATAAATATTGTTTTCATTAACTTTACTCAATTTTTCACTTGCATTAAATCATTCATGTCTGTAAACTGCAATAAATTTCTTAATACTTTATTATTTGTTAACTTATCTTACAAAGATTTAGCGCAATTAATAAAATAGGGGAAATTAACACGTGATGTTGTATCACGTTCACTAATATATCCAGAAATGTCGCAAATCAAATAACACCTTTTCTTGAATATAATCACTCACGTTATAATGCGAGTCGTCTAGTAAAAGCGCCATCTAGTGGCCCGCCGCTCTTCTAATGTCAGAAAAAATAATTTGGTGAAACTTGAGATAAAATATCGATTGAAATGTAATTCGAATGTTTAAAGTGCATTTTTATGTTGCTTAATGAGACGTTTTGTTATGAAATAAAAATGCGCATAATATGTAAATGCATATGAAGATCAGTTTTTTTGAAAATCTAAAATTAAAAATTTCGTAACTTCCAGATTGGAAAATTTGAGTATCTTTAATTATAAATAATAAACACGCATTCACACTTGAAAATAATTATTTAGTGAGATCATTTCACTCTTGTCTGAAGACTGTTTCAGTGAGTATAGCTAAAAATAAATAAAATAAAATAAAACAATTTTTATTTTGAAGCAGTACGAGCTCATCGAGTAAAATTATAGAAGTAAAGCATCCAACGATATATTGCCTGTCTTGCGTTTTCTTTTCATACTGCAATAATTCTTCCCCTGCATTTAAAATTTCTTTCTTGTTTTCTTTTTAATATTGCTAATCATCTCAAGTTTAACTAACGTTTCATAACTCAGCATCAAACGTTCTTTTCAAAAGAAGTTAATGACCACAAAATTTTCCATTGCTTCTTAATTTCACCAGCCTTTGAAGCCTACGGTTGAATGGAATGTAAACAACTAACAAGCGACAGGGAAAAGAGAATTTAATGCCGATTTTTTTTTAAAAAATCCTAAAAGATAATAAGAAACTCATCACTGGTAAAAATAGACTTCTATTATGATTCATAGGGAGAAGTAACAATTAGTGATAACAACAGCAGTGAATTTTAATCGACTAGTTTCGAAAATGTGTTTTGAAAACTGCCAAAGGGGTGAATTTTCTATAGAATACGAAGCTGTTTACATGGACTGTAATCTATAACGCTAGGAATAAGGAAGGAATATTTAATTGCAGCTACAGCAAGAAAACACACAGATAATGAAGTGAATGAAAGATGTTTTTATCCTACACTGGTAAAAAATGGGTTATTATTATTTTCTATCTAGAACGAAAAATCAATTTTCATGCACCTCCTTTAATATCGGAATTGAAGTGCAAAATGCAAATAAATAAATAAATAGTAATAAAAAAAAAAAAGTAAACATATTCCGAATAACCCGTACTTAATATAACATTACTTTCCTAATCATGTTCTAACGTGCGTCACACAAAATGGATTCCTTACGATACGAAATCTAAAAAAAAAAGTAATAAGTTTTTTTTGGCTAGATGGGCGAAGGAAGAATGCTTTTCATATTCCCCGTTATCTGTTGAGGACAATGTAAGGATAGGGTGTTATTGAGCTATGAGCTCTGATCATGGCAGCAGGGTAACAGCAATAGCCGAGCCTCAGTTAGAACTTCATTGGCTACAGAATTGCCATCCATTACCCTTCCTGGGTATCCATTTTAGTCGCCTCATACGACATGTGGGCTGCAGTGGAGCTGATATGTAAGTAAGTAAAGTCCTCTCTAAAAATTAGAAAGATCCCTAGACCACTCCATAGTGGCCGAGAGATCGTCCAACTCAGCGTTCGCTCCACTCAGTGACGGACCCCCCCCGCCACTGATATTCCAGGGAAAAGCGTCCACCTTTAGGGTGGGTGTTCTCCGACAAGGTCCTCACTGGCCACGTCGGAGAACACCCTCCCCAAAGATTCAAAATGCTCTCCCAGGGCAAATCCCCCGAAATCAACCCCCCCACACACACACCCATCATGGGAACAAAATTTCGGAAGAAACCTGAGAGAGCGAAACTCTCGAAACTCAGCGTCCATTTTAGTCGCCTTTTACGACAGGCATAGTATCATTTGGGCTGATACGTAAGTAAAGCACTGTGTAAAAATTAGAACGACCCCAAGACCACTCAATAGTATCCGAAAGAGAATACCCTCCTCAAAAACTCAAAATGCTGTCTCAGGGTAAACCCCCCGAAATCCAAGCCACCCCTCACCGGGAGCAAAATTTCGGAAGAAACCTGAGAGAGCGAACTCTCGAAACTCAGCATCTATTTTAGTGGCCTTTTACGACACGCATAAATTTACGTTAGGACTATTCTTATCCAGGCCACCACACGAGGAGATACGAAATTTATAGTTCTTATATATATATATATATATATATAAGGACTGGCTTAAAGTGGTGAAGCAAGAATGCTTTTCATCTTCCCCGTTATCTGTAGAGGGCAGTGTAGGGATAAGGGGTTATTGAGCTATTAAAGCTCTGATCATGGCAGGAGGGTAACAGCAATAGCCGAGCCTCAGTTAGAACTTCATTGGCTACAGCATTGCATTCCATCACCCTCCCCATCTGCATATTACATAATCCTTATAAGGACTGCCTTAAAGGGGAGAAGCAAGGATGCTTTTCATCTTCCCCGTTATCTGTAGAGGACGGTGTAGGGAAAAAGTGTTATTGAGCTATTAAAGCTCTAATCATGGCAGGAGGGTAACAGCAATAGCCGAGCCTCAGTTAGAACTTCATTGGCTACAGCATTGCCATCCATTACCCTCCAAGGGTATTGGATTGAACGAATCAATCACCGCATGTGCGAAATCTAGTTCTTAAAAGAACTGGGCGATGGACTGAGTCCTTGACTCTTTATCCCGTCATCTGAATGAAGAGAGTCAGTATGGATTAATTGTTATCGGGCTAAAAGCTCTAGTCATGGCTGGGTAACGGGCAGTAGCTGAGCCTTAGTTAAAATTTCATTGGCTATAGCATTGCCATTCGTTAATCTGGAAGTCCTAAAAAGGACTTTTCAAAACCTCTACCTTCTAAATACCGTGCGAAATCTAAAATAAAGTGTTATTGAGCAATTAAAACTCTGATCATGGCAGGAGGGTAGCAGTAATAACCGAGCCTTAGTTAGAACTTCATTGGCTACAGCATTGCCATCCATTACCCTCCAAGGGTATTGGATTGAATGAATCATCCTGCGAAATCTAATTCACATACTATTTAATAAATATGCAAATCATTTTAAAAATGAAAAGGTTTTATTCCAGAGAATAATTAATTAACGGATTAAGATTCATACATTCAAAAATTAATATTATTTTAGTTAAAAATTAATCTTTACAAATATTGGTTTACGTAAAAGAAACAGAATCTAAACTTCGTCCCAATTTAATGCTTTATAATGAACTTTGTTTACCCCGAAGTTGAACAAGAATTTAATCCGATTTCTAAGTCAACCACGAAACAAACTGGTATTGAATCGCGGTGTAATCAAATAATAGATCTTAATTAAAATACTCCAAGTAGCTATATTTACTTGCTAACTAGACGTTGAAACATACCTGAACAGATATTGAAGATTAAACAAACCCACACTTTCAATAATAATAGAATTAATCGAATTATATTCGCATACCTTTATGTCTTTTTTCCCCACTCCTTCCAAGACTTATTTTCTTTTTAATATATATCGTTATCTTTAAAAGATCACATTTCTAGCGTTTACTATGTCATTCATTACGTTTTCAAGAACCAACGCCTCCTATTGGCCGATTTCAACCGCTAAAAATAATAATAATGGGAGTTCGTTATTCTGAAATATGCCAGACGACATAGCTAGCACCGAGTTGTTAAAAGAACAGTTTAAGGTTATTATCGTATTTACAAATTAATAAGAGAATATGCAATGAAACATTATTTATATCATGAACTGTTTACTATTCATAATTCTACTAATTATGTTAAGAACTTTTATTTATTTCATTTATTATTTTTCCCCTTTCGCACGATTCCATGCTAATTAGTCAAATGAATTATAAATAAACATTAATTATCAATTAATCATTAAATTAATATAAATAAAAACGTATTATCTGTAAAATTACAAATGAGTTTTTGATATTTAATGTTCTTTAGCTACTCGAATAATTAATTTCAACCTATTTATAAATAAATTCTTCAGGATTTATAATCGATAAAGAATCGCGAAGCACTTACTCGAAAACAGTATTAAGCTAGGTAATTTTGATAAAAAGTTAATTTTTTTTTTTCTCTCTTCTTCATTTTTCTTAATTTATGGTTATGGTTCGAAAAGTTGTTTCTTTTCGATTTGTTTCCACTCGCTGATATCTCGGACAAGCATTAATCTTGCAAACTTTCTGTATCTCAGTTAATTAAAGTAATGAAGCATAAAAAAAAAACCCATTATTAGTGAGTGGCCTGCAATTAGCGTCTTCGCTGACATCAAGTTTACATCTGTAATCGAGGTGAGTTTTACTTCTGGGGGGGGGGGGGGGGGGAGGACCACTCGCCACATCACCAGATACCAACGACCTTGTTATTATGCTAATTAAGATTTTCTATTGATTAAAAGACACACACACACACACACACACACAGATGGTAGGATTAAAACATGGTAGCTCGACTTCTGCCTTTAATGACAAGCATACCGTAGCATTCGTGTCAATATTGCGATAAATCTTGTACAGCAGGAAGGAAATAGATGACGTTAGGTTTCCAAGAAACATCACAAAAACATTAACGCTTCCATCTGCCTGCTCCCATTACTTTCCCGTTTCTGTTGAAGTTTGATCTTTATGGCGGGTATCGTATAACAAATCTTGAAGAATGGCCAGTAGAGATACATAGAACTTTTGTCACAGCGATCAAATATTTCTGGCTACGTTCCTTTTGTCATATATATATATATATATATATATATATATATATATATGTGAGTCGAGTAGAGAATAAAATTGTTCTCATCGTTGCTTGGGTGTTTCTCTTTAAACGATGATGAAAGAAGAAAAGAACTAATCCTTAGTTTTTTTTCGTTATCACGATAACGAAACATTTATCGTGATAACCTTCGTTATCACGATAAATGTCTATCAACATTATACTAAAAGGAAAAAGGTGTATTTACAAAACTTATTTTTTATAATTTAGTTTTTTGTTAATTGGAAAATATTTTGAAATATAAAGTTGTTTTATAGTTTTATCTTATATTCTATGTGAAAAAGTAAGTTATTTTTCAAGAAACAATTTTTTCAGAGTCGGATGCAAAGGCTTCTATACTATTCGTATAAGTACTACGTCTATGTACCTACTATTTGCATCCAGTCTACTATAAAATAACATTAAAAGAAAACGACTAACTTATTTGTTTCTGAATTGTCTTAGATCATTTGTGTATTTACATATTTTTGTATATACGCGAATCCACGCCTATTATCAATTTTAAAGGCGTTTGCTACACCTCAAAACTAAGGGAACGTTATACAGTAGAATGAACACACCTCACAGCAGGTATTCAAAATTACCTCCTTTTCATCCAAGCAGTCGTTGAGACATATTGCCATTAACAGTCTCACTTGTTCGACAATTTCTGGTAGGTGGTTGATGACTGCAGTGCGTGAATGTTAAAGAACATGCACTTCATCGATATTTCCCACTGCATAGAATACATCAATGATTTCAAATAGCTCTTCAAATAAAAGTTCATAGTAACTGCATCACTTCGACCAATCCGTTTTTCAGGAAAGTTTCAATCAGGATTATTTAGAGCCTGGTGAATGGATAGAGTTCCATCATGTATGAACCACGTTTCTCCACCGCACGAGGGAGCATCAAACACCTCATGGAAGGCCTTTTCTACCAGGTTTTACAAGAAGTCACTATAGAAAAGTCCTATAAGGGCTGTTGGGCTAAATATACGTCCTAATAATCTGTCTCAAGTATGTACATTGATGGAAAATTGCTACTTGATTGAATAACTGCAGGTGGAATTTGAGTGACCCAATGTGAGTCACTTAAGTCAACCTATCTTGAGGACTTCCATCTTCAAGATGGGTTGAGTCGTACTTGGACAAGCGGCTTCCACCGTTCTCTGTCCCAAAACAAGCTCTTTCATATGTTAACAGCTTTGAAAGTCCAATGCATGTCTTGCACCCTCCATAGTATCCTAAAATATCAAGGGAAGAAATCAAGGGAAGATTTTTTTTTAACTGTGTTAAGAAATGTTGAGTTAGGGACACTGAAATCTTGCAGCACTTTATTATTATTGTTGTTTATCCTTTCGAGTCAACATCGCTTGTATGTAAAGAACACAGAAGCGAGAAATCGTGAGCCCTGCGTACTATTCCGGAACCATGGACAAAATACCAGACAATGATGATAACTTCTGGTAAGAAGTGCTTAAACCGGTTTTGGAAATGATAAGGGCAAAGAGGATTCTCACACGGGATACCCAATAATAATAATAATAATAATAATAATAATAATAATAATACAACTGCATAGGATCTGTCTCTTTCACTACTGTCCTTCGTATGGTATTGCATGGATTCTGTGCTAACAAGAGCAGGTAGTTCTTCATCTTCTCATTTCGCATGTGGAAAATGTGCTGAGCTGACAAAGGGAAGTTCGTGAGCATGGAATTCGACCATCAGGGGCAGACTAAAGTGCTTCCTATTTATTTCGTTGCCATGTCTACAACAAAGGTGAATATCAGGCAATCCAATAAAAATGGATTCACCTCCATTGCAAAACACCGACATGTGTCTAAGAATCACTGAAACGAAGAACAATCATCTTGTTAGGGGCGAACCTATTAGACTGAGAGTAACTCCAGGTACCTTTTTTGCGTATGGTTTTTGATTTTAGATATTTATAATGAATTCATTGAGTTTCGTCTCTATCTGTTTCGCATGTTGTCAGCGTTCAGTTACACCCAGGGTACAACTTAGAAATGCTATGTTTCCGGACCCACATTTATTGAGACCTTTCCGTTCATTGCTGACAGGAGTGTACAATTACCTTTGTGTGTGTGTGTGTGTGTGTGTGTGTATAAAAATAAAAAAAAAAAAAAATATTATTATTATTATTGCAAATAATCATATATACAAAATGTGTAGCGATTTTACAGGACTACTTCAAGATCAGAAATCTCATGAACACGGGTCAGATTCTTAACAAAACTATGGATATTTCAGTACGAAAATATAAGCTGGACACACACACACACACACACATGTGAGCCATTTAATCAAGGGAATTTTATGTGTGCAACAGCAGACATAAAAGCGCAATCTTATAATGACTGGGAAGTCGTTATAAGATTGCACTTTCAATAGTTGAACGAATCAGGATGAACATCCAGTCTTAAGGCAGCCATTCTAAGTATTTCTTACATTGAAATGCATTAATTCTTTCTTTCTTCTAAAGAACTGGGAAAAATTTCAAGACAATCCAATCCCATAGCTTACAAACTACCGCAAATAAACACTTGCTGATTTGATATTTATGTTATTTGATAATAACAGAAATAAGATCAGGAAAGTATTGAGAGAAAATCACCGGACAATTTGTATATGTTCTCCAATTTCTTCCTCTTCCCTATCCCATCTTCCATTATAATTAATTTCTTCACAAACTGTAGTTTAGCAAAGTATGTACTTATGTCATTATGTTCATTTCTATAACATTCAAGCTAACACAAACAGAAGTTTTCAAAAATTTTATCCACAGTGATGTATTTTAACAATGAGAGTCGTTAACATAACCGGAAATTAGTTTCAGTATTCGGTGTAATCGGAAACCATATTCTCAGAGGATCTCTGAGACCGCATTTTGATAAAGGAATTCCTTAGAGAATAACAAAGAATCTTACGAAGCGCAAACTATGATGGAGAGATCGAGAAACTTCATTTTAATTTTAAGAATTCGAGTAAATAAATAATAGTAGCATATTTTAAGATATTTTAAACATTTTGAACTGGATTTCTTGATTTGCTTAATTATGTTTTCTTCGTCTAGTTTAATAAGAAAACAGTTATACCTCTCAAAGGTTTCGGAGTCAAGTAAAGTATTCATTTAACACATCATGAGCAATACACAGAATATTCATTATCATCATCATCATCAAATTCCTGACTTGTACAGGAGATGATAGCACTAGATGAAAAATTTACATCATTACTAACTTCCTATCTACAATTTTCCTCCAAATCAGTCTGTTACTTGTCAAGACTCCAACATTATCAGATCTTATATTTCTATCGTCTAAGGCACTTTGTACCGTATCAATCCACCTATAGCTTGGTATCCCTTTGGGTCGTTTTCATGCCAACTTTGCAGAGAACACTTGTTTTGCTAATCTTTCCTCTCCCATTCTATTTAAGTGACCATACCACCTGAGATTAGCTCTGCTAACGCATTCCCGGATGCTAAGAATATTGTCTTTCTTTTTTTTTTTTCAATAATATCACTATGATTTTAAGGGCAGTGATGCAAATCCCTTAGCTTTACCACTAGTATTGCTTATATACTCAATTTTACTCGGATACAATATTTTTTTAAAACATTATTTGGAAAGAAATCGACATGCGTTTCACATCCCATTTTTCTGAATATGTTAGGCTTAACGGCCTGTCATACCTCGGTTAACTTGGCTTCAAAGAAATCTGATTAATTCTAAAATAGAGAGAGTTAATCCTATCTGCAAAGTCTGTACGTCTGCTAATTCCATGTGTTCTGTCTTATGAGATGAAAACATATTCGGCGAAAACTCTGCTATCTCCATATGACACACGCCAACTCACTTCCAGTTCTAAAGCCCTTATAACTGCACGCGTCCTAGTCGAAATCCAACCCTAGGTCTTTACAACTTATTACAACACGAGCATTATTATAAACTAACGAACACCATCATTTATCTCATACGAACATTCTTCATACATAAATTTAAAACTCAAAATTCACTTTAGGACGGTGACAAATTCCAACCTTTCTAAAGGAATTGTTTCTCATAAATGGGAGATTCTAGTTTTATCATACACCTTCTGTCCAAAAAGAAACCGAACTTTTCGAAAATAGAAGAAATTAGGGGCGCCACCTATTGTATCTTTTTGTTTTCGAAAGCGGCAACCTTCATTAGTGTTTTGTCAACTGTTTATGACATTTGTTTCATTAGAAGCCGAGTTATAGTGCCAAGGATGACAGTGTGTTTCGACGAACGGTCGGAAAATGAGTTTCAAACAGAGAGCTGCGATTGACTTTTGTGTTAAACTTGGTAAACGTTTTACCGAAACGCATTAAACGCTTCAAAAAGCATACGGTGATGAATGCTTATCCCGTACTCAAGTTTATGAGTGGTTTAAACGATTTCAAAGTGGTCGTGAGACGCTTGAGTACGACGAAAAAGCCGGACCGTCCAAAAACTGGACTGAACGAAGTTAACATCCAAAAAGTGCGTGATTTAATCAAAGAAAACCCAAAATCGTCCGTCAGATTGATTGAAGATGAATTGGGGATTCCAAAGTCAACTGTGCATAACATTTTGACCGAGAGTTTGGGCCTTCGTAATTGAATTCGCGATTTGTTCCCCACAAGTTGACCGACGACTAAAAAATGTATCGAATTGAACACTGCAAGGACCTCATTAAAACCGCTCGTAAGGACTCAAACTTCCTTGAAACGATCTTTACTTGTGACGAAACTTGGTGTTTTGAGTATGAGCCCGAAACAAAGCGCCAGAGTGCGAGTGGAGATCACCAGAAGAGGGACAAGCGAAAAAAAGTCGCTTCGAAAAGTCAAAAGTAAAGACAATTCTGATTTGTTTCTACGATTCCAAGGGCATTATCCACAAATAGTTCGTTCCGCCTTTCCAAACGGTCAATGGTCAGTTTTATCTCGAAGTTTCGAAGCGATTGATAGCGAGAATTCGTCGTGTACGGCATGAATATCGTGACGGCCGACCGTTCGTCAAAACACACACTGTCACTTTTGGCACTATAACTCGGATTCTAATGAAAGAAATTTCATAAACAGTTGACACAACACTAAGGAAGGTTGCAGATTTCGAAAACAAAAAAGATACAACAGGTGGCACCACTAGTTTCTTCTATTTTCGAAAAGTTCGGTTTCTTTTTGGACAGAGGGTGTATAATAATAAAATCTATTTTCTCCACTACATAAGGATGTATTAGTTATTTTCCTTATTATAATTTGGTTATAATCGGTGTAGATTAGGGATTATGTACTTTGTACTCGTGTAAAGTTATTGTTGTTGTTCAATGATGAATTAAAAATGAACCATACTGCCGTTTTTTAATTAGTCTACAATTTATAAACTCCAGTTTGTTATTCTAATTACCAGCATTATAATTACCCAATATTTATTCACTTACTACGTTTCTCACTCTCTTTCCGAGTACCCTTTTTGCTCAACTTCTAAGATATTTTGAAAAATTTCTCCCTTCTATGATATAATATATTCATTCGACAACTTAAATCTTTGTCTCGATGTCTTCAATGTCTCAATCATATCCCCATCTTTTCCTTTTACTTGCAAAATGCTGCAGATCCCGGTCCCTGATTCCACATATTCAACATTCTGCTCCTGACATCACTTTAGTTCTTCCTTGGTCGATTTGTCATTGTTACCACAACTTCCAAAACTCTGACAATATCTGCCATGGTCCAGATGTGACCGAATCAAGATCTCATAAAAAGGATTAATAATTTCCTTATTCCAACTCTTCATTGTCCTTTTGTATATAGTAGTTATCCTTAGCATTGATTCCTGAACATCATTTCCATCACCACTAGTACACCTAGTTTGCTAGGCTCTTCCTTTTATTAGAACACACTCCCGCCCCTATAATGAATAACCTACAATACAATCACTACAAACTGTAACACTTTAATTAAATTCAATATTTTAATTTAATCATAATATTCTCAAAGAAACATATTTCTAATTTGAAAGCAACCAATTTTTGTTTAATTTTTGTGTAAATAATTTACTTTAAAAAATATTTATGGTATGTTTTATTACAAAAGAAATGAGTAAATTTACTGTGCTGCCATCTAGTGTGAATGTTTCGAGTTTCTATAATGCCGTTTCATTTTATGATATGCGATTTACAATTTTTTTTTAATGAAAAGTAATATTATAATAATAATAATTCTCAAAAATTTTAATTAGTTGCTAGTTTTCAGTCTGTAACTACATATTTACACAATGTGTAAATTTACATAATTTGTGCTCTGCGTATTCCATTCAAAGCAGACGAAATCCAAGGTGATTACGATGTCAAAATGGCGTATAAATGACAACAAAAGTAAATCAACTGTTTATACTATTTTGCGAATAAAGTGAAATTCAGATGCAGAAATGTAGATAAATGTAATTAGATGACATATTTAACTAACTGTATTTTTTGTTGTTACAGTATTTGCTTACTGTATAGTATTTCTGGTTATAATTCGGTGTATTGTAATAGTCAGCCAAGTTCTGAAAAAGTATGATATAAATATGTATAAATATGTACATGTACATTTTCTAATTGTCCCCCAAAATATTCAAATTTCCCCCTTGTGGGGGCGTACGCCCAATGTTGAGAAACACTGTCGTAAAAGTAACATAAATGAACATTAATAATGCAAAAAATTATTGATTTTATTTGGTATGATATTGTAATTATACAGAAACCATTTTGCTTTAGTCGTTAGTCAAGAAAACTACCAACAATATCAAAACTATGCAAAGTAAAACACGTGATGTTGAATGAATATATTCACCAATTTGAATATTATATTCGTTAGTAGTGCAAGCAGCAATCTAAAAAAAAAAGTCAGTAGTAACAAACAAAATTTCAAAATTGCAATTCAATGCTAAGAGGAGGGGGGGGGGATCACAGCTCGCACGCGAGGTGACGTAGATAAAATAGACAACATAAAAGATTAGTGCAATGCATTCTGGAGACTTTTCCAAGTGAGAAATTGTAAAATAAAAACTTCTTGGCTTAATGGAAAAATTACAAAAAATGTTCCGAATACAATTTTTTCTTTTAAATTTCTTAAGTCTCTCATTCGTGGTAATTTTTGGCGAGTGTTGTTAATTCATATTCTTTAGGAATTTTGACAACTCAAACTTGGTTAAGTTTTTCGCCTACGTAACCCGACCAAAATAATCAAACATTTTCTTTCTTTCTTTTTTTTTAAATAAGAGTACATGAAATGAAGGAAACATCAGAATGAAAGAAATTGTTTTTATAAGAAAACATCAAAACAAAAACTATCCATGAATTTCAATTAAAATATAGAAAATAAAGCGTAGGTTTTTTTTTTTTTTTTTTTTTTTTTTAAGTATACACGCACGCTCTCTTCCTTGCTTTGTTACATTCTTCATTATTATTATTTTTTTTTAAAGCATAATTTTAAAAGATTACTTCTCAAAGATTAGAATTCCAAATTCACAATAGAAATAATATGAACATAGTCTATTGGTTGCTTGATATTTCTGAAACCTTGGATTACATTTTTACATTTTTATTCACATATGTGGACAGATTCATATTTATTCATAAATGGATATATGCGGAAAAGTAACATCGATTTAAACATGTCGGTTGAATTGGCCACTGGAAATGTTGTTAGTAAACATGAGGTAAAAAATGGAGAGGCTCCCCAAGGATAAATGTGATTTTTCTTACAGAATCCTAATGATCCATGATATTTACGAATAAAGTGTAAGTGCATATTTATGTGGAAAGTGCAAAAATAAATATTATGTTTTGGCTTATCTGTTCACGATATGGCAACAAATAGCGAAATATTGATAATCCTTATACACTTGTTGTACACCAATTAACATAAATATATAATGCTAAAAATTATTAAAAGGTTTAAAATATTCAAATAAGGATTCGGTTATTCTGTAGACTGAGTATTTTTTCAGACTTCATTGTTTATGACAACTTATAATCGGAGATATAATCAGGACAACAGCAATACCTCAGCTACCAAACAGTACACTTACCTCAATAAGATACGATATCTATATTGTGTATGGGGATACACCTATGTATCGGGAGGAATGCATTATTCAAATGGTACAGCGCAAATTTTATCTTGTCGTTTCCTCTCTTCCCTGAAAACCCTTGATTCTTGGATAGCTTCAGCTCACTATCAGTGAAGGCTGAGCGATGGAGACTTTGCTGCCTACCTATCTTCAAGAAGTTAGATAGGACTAAAGGAGCTTCAGCTACTCCCTTTGGGGGTGTAAAATGCGTTAGATGATTTATTTATTTTATTTAGGTTTAGAAACCAAACTCTTTCAAGGCAACTTCTTTAAAATCATGGTTACATTTTGGACTTAACAATATGCTAATTGTCCAACCAAAGAAATGTTTTAAACGAAAAACATTAAAATTTGAAAGACAGAAGTAAGAAATAACCACAATAAAAAGTAGTTCTAATTCAATGAAAGCCTCGTCTTTCATAATATGCAAACTATTCCAGTTTCATGTCACAACTCATCCCCAGAGATTTTGTCCTTTTCACAGCTATAGATTTCGCTCTCATCAGCTTGCCGCTCTCATTCTTTTCATTGCGCATCCCTCCGTCTGTCAGCCAGGAATTCATTACCAGAGCTCATTTTAAATTTATTGATGATCATAGTCTGCTGGAAGTCACGCCAAGCATAAGTAATACATGGAAATGCATGGAAAGACAAAGTTGTATTCAAATTCAAATGCGTGTTTCTTTCTGCTATGCCTCGAACTGATTTTTGTGAAAGAACACACACACACACACACACACACACACACACACACACACACACACACACACACACACACACACACACACACACACACACACACACACACACACACACACACACACACACACACACACACACACACACACACACACACACACACACACACACACACACACACACACACACACACACACGACAGGCGCGCGAATTGTATGACGGCCTGGCGTCCTCACAGTCCAAAGAAACAAAATAAAAGCCGCGTTCTTGTTGTTATTCTGCAAATGTCGTGAAATTAAGCAGGAAAATTAGCACGATAACAACAGGACCACCTATTGCTTTTATGAATAATTATTCATTCATTCTTTAGTGAGTACGTATACTCGAAAATATAAAAGAGTTTTATAAAAGATCTAAGACATTCATTGCAAAAATATGAATTTTAAGCTACAATTCAATAAGTGTATTTTATTAACTTTTTATAAACATTTTGTTGTTTACAGCAATTGATTAATCTCGTAATGGAAAGGAAATAAACATAGAACAAGATTTAAGAATAAAATAAAATGAATGAAAAATAAAAACAGAAATCATCCTTTCTTTACTTAGAAAAACAAGTAAAAAGCGATATCTTAAATAATTTCATGAATATGTAAATATTGTCAAAAATAATCTAAAAAAAACCGTCGAATTTTTGTTTAGTTGTTGTTTGAAATCATGTTCGAATTTAAATTATTATCGTCATTATGTGACACTGTCGTGACGTTCTATTTTCATGTTATGTTCTAAATCCGCCATCTTGCTAAAAGTCACTTTTATCAAATAAAGGAAAACTAATTGCAAATTAATCACTGATCTAAGGGTAGAGAAATTTCTATTATACTGCGCCACTCTATCCTTAGATAAGTCTATATGAATTAGTAAGATTAATTCAAAATTAGTTAGCAGTCTTTTCACTCATTCAGGCCGATGGTATTTATTTTCTTTCCTTCTGGGATTCCCGCTAGATCCGAATTTTTGTGAACGGTGCAGTAAAAAGAAATTCAGGCAAACACAATATTTAAATTAACAAACAAAACATTTAATATATGGTTATATAACAAATACATGTATTCCACTTTTAAATATGACAACTCAGTCAAGCTAGTACATCAGGTCAAGTCATTCACAATAAATCAATCTTTCAAACTTTCACATACAATTTCACAGTTTCAGAATCACAAAGTTCCTATACTCAACTTATTACAATAGAAATTCTTATTTAAACAGTTTCCTTGTGTCTCTCAGCTACACTCTACGATTAACTCATAACAGGCACTAACCACGGTAGATATCATTTCAATGTCTATAGTTTCAACTCTCAGCCTCGATGGTAAGCTACAGTTAATGTTACAAACAGCGCAACGGAACTAATACTTAAATCTTCATATACTGAAATAAACTAATGTGACTGTCCTTACCAGAAATAATCTTCAGTACTTCCAATATTTTGTGAGCACACTTTCAATTTGTATTTATCATACTTGCGAAACACATTTATAAAAATTCTCCAAGGTTATAACTAAGCCTTATTAATCGCGCTTCAAAACTCCAGATAAAAACTATAAGGTACATTAATTATTCTTATTTTTCATTCATCAACTAGTTTAACTCCGTACAATTCCTTTTTTCGTAGTATAGAAATAAGTCGTAATTGTAGACTGACTGGATTTATTCAGAATTCTTCTTTGAATGTCCAGTTCTCTAATTATCCGATTACGGCAATAATTTCCTTTATTACTACGGCTGACTTTGCTTTCAGCCAACTATAAGATTCACTTATGAAAAAAATATCTACTCAATTCTTCCCTAAGAACCTTTTAATTACATCTACTTCTTTAGTTTACTTCCTTGCTACCTTATAGTTCCAAAGTTCCGTTCCGACTCTCACTTACAACTACGTATCTATTTTCTCTCTTCTCCACAAACGCTCCCTTCACACGCGCCCGTTTATTTTCACGCGTCTCCATGACAACCGATAGACGTAAACATTCTCGCGAATGTTACATTACGCTATACAACTACATTGAGTTATTACATAACATTAAGCTTTCACAAAAAGGAATAAATAGAATGATCGCATTTCAATAAATGCGCAGTTAAACTGCAAATATAAGTTCTTACAATATTGACATAACAATAAATAAAACAGCTTAATAACATTTAATACAGAATCTATTTACCATTAACACATTTCTTTGATTAAGCAATTAAATATTTGACATAATTAAGGTAGTTATATAATATCAATTATAATTTATGTTATTTACATCAAATAATATTTACAAATATAGTTCTTGTGACGGAAAGTCATGTTGGATTCTGAATCAAACAACATTTATTCTATTTTCTACATAATTAGAATCCAACAACACCTCCTAACACGACACTACTCAGCGCCATCTACCGCTAGGATTTTATCTCCCGAAAACTCGGATTTTTCATCCCGCATACAGACAAATCAGCCCTTCAGAACATACGCAATTTACAGACAAAAAATACTAGTTCTGGTGGTGGGCAGTAGATGGCGTTGATGTGGGTGATTGATAGTAGAGGTTCGGTGTAGTAGTGAAGACAGAGTTGTACAGTGGGTGTCCTCCCGCGATGAGTCTACGGACTCCTTGGAGGTGTCACGAATAATAATAATAATAATAATAATAATAATAATAATAATAATAATAATATTGTTTTCATAAAAATGAGACTCTTTTTGTGATACGAAAACAGACAAAAGAAGTCATTTGAAGCTGTATTGTCTTCAAATATACTTTGTAATGAAGGCAAATGTCGCCCAAAATAATTAAATAAATTAAAAGAAGAAAAAGAAAACGGTGACATCATTTAAGATTGACCGCTAACGTGTACCTTTTAGGAAGTACATTTTTCCAATCTTGTCCATCCAGAGAGCGATATATGATCCATCCCATGTTTCTCCTTTTACAGCAGATTAAATAAAGGTCTGTTTCTCGTGTGGTTATAAGAAACATTGCGACACTGATTATGTTATAAAGGAAAGGTCTTGGCTTAAAGGCCAAGACTACATCTTGCTCATTAATTATTTCAGCTAAGAAGGATAATAAAAAAAAAACAGATTTTTTTTTCTAACTAAGCAAAAACTTTTTATGATGAAACAGAATACAAGAACAGATACTAGCTTAATTATTAATTATTATTAAGCAGGGTTTCCATCTGGTACCATAGGGCAGGGTAAGTTCCTGTTTCTAGTCGATGTTCTATGAGCTAATATAAACAATGATTAAGGACAGTATGGATTGTTTTTCATCCTTAAGGACAATTTTGATTCCTAATCTGTCCCGATCCGAGACTTATTTCTGTGTTCCTTGTCAATCAGAATTCTACAAGTTTGTATTTAAAAAAAAAAATAGACCTTGCTAATCGTAGGAATTTCAGAAAATAATCAGAATTGTCTCTTTCAGCAGAGTTTTGGTGAGATCTCTGAGAGATTCCATTTTAAATATTTTAGATTTATCAATATTTGGATATGGCAAAAGCCAAGAAAAAGTATTACTTTGTTCCAATCGCTTTTATTTGTAATTATTTCTAATACAGTAGTTGATGTTTCAGTGGAGAGTTACTGAAAAACGTTCATTACAGTATTTATGCACTTAATTAGGATTAGACTGTGTTACAGGAATTGCTGGCACTTAAAGGTTTTTAAAGTTTGAGTACCCTTTCACTAAGTCTTGATAAATGAATTTTGACCTGTCTCGTCGCGAAAACGGTAGTCCGTTTCTGTAGTGAAGTTGGGAGTGTTGATTCACCTCTCATTCTGCAGCTCCATCAGTATAGGCGATATCATAAGTCAACCTTTCCTAATCTCTGTTCAAACCAATATCGACACAATCCTTATAATATGACATGACACATTATCATGCTGTTACTAAATTGAGTCATTTTCTGTACTAGAGTCCAAAAACCCAGTAGGAACTTAGTGAAATTTTCTTTGCATCCATAGCGCTAGGCTGTCTGAAGAAATGCTTTCTAAGTTCAATTCTAGTGTCGACTAGAGGAAATTTTTGTAACCCTTTCTTCGACTGGTTCCGAGTTATTGAAACTCTGGCACAAGCAAGCTAGTTTTTTCCTCTCAGAAACTAGGGTTTTTCCTTCCCTAAACTTAAGAAAACTGACATTGATTATACACTATTCCAGACTATAACATATTGTGTTTGTGATTACGAGATCGTGACAGTTGTCTCTGATTGGTGTACAGGGGAGTTCGACTTCCCCTCAGAATTCAAAAGATAGATAGGCCTAAAACAGCATCGTGTACTCCGTGTGGGAATAAAAAAAGCATTAACCATTTTTTTTTTAAACCTAGCATAAGCAACACAGACTTATCTAGAATGGAAATTTAACATCCAGCCTTCCTTTTTTTCGGTTACTATAAAAAGAGAAGGTTCTTAGCCAAACCGAGAGAAGCATTAGTTAATATGACAATTATTATGACACTTTCTGGTAAACAACATTCTGCTAATTGGATAACGTATCCAAACACTTTCATGATTTGAAGAGTGTCTCATTATAAGCAACAACTCTCCCCGATTATAACTTGTTCTGCACAACACAAGCTAAATCCAAAGTTGTTTAGTGTTTCGTATGTTCATCAGCTCTTCCCGAAATCGAAGCTATAAGTTCTGACTCAAATCTCTGTAGCTAAAAATGTCCAGAATTCCTGATTAACAGATTGTACTGATGCATTACTATTTAAAGCATTAGTACAATCTGTAAATTTAAAGCCAAATCTTATACAAGGAGCTATAAAATCTTGTCCAGAGCAAGTTTTTACAGGAGGGTGGGAAAGTTATCCACTCACAAACCAGGCCGGCTGATATGTTAATTAAAATCATTCGTTTCTTTAAAACAATTTATGTCCTAAAGAAAGAACTTGGAGTTAATTTAGCTCAACTCACCTTTCGGAAATTGGAGGGTAGTTAGCCTTCAGTAGTAGCTTAGGGTCGACACTAAGTCCATGGCTGTCGACAGTAGCAGTTATCTGTTGCAATATTTCATGACTATAAAATGGCGTGCGTTCCACCTTCGAATTTTTTGAGATTCGAGATTTAAAACCGAGATTTGAAATCTCAATTTACAGTTTGAGATCCGTGGATAAACAATTGTCCACCCCCACAAACCCTGTAGCCTCTAGACACACCGTGAATCTCCGTGTGTGTGTGTGTGTGTGTGAGGAGTCAAGTGCACCATCTGACCGTGCTCTACTCTGATATTGAGAGCCCCAAGTGAGTGTCAGAAAACACGTGAGATCCCCACCATCCTATCGACTTCCTTGGTCACGATAGATTTTTCCATCAGAGTTTTCTATTATTTCCACACCTTCATAATGTGAGAGAATATAACAGAGGCCAGATTCACTACATATAACCTTTCTCTTGTCCAATGGTCTCCAAGGATGATGTTCTTCTTTCTCTCAACTTAGCCAAAAGCGTGGGCAAAGATTGGACAGGCATCGTTGATGGAGGTTATACCCGATTGCGACAATGTCTGATGCATGGTAACTTCAGATTGAAGAGCTGTACGATGCTATCATTTTACCAATCGTTGGGATTTATCAAACTTTATAATCCTGCCGATCCTTTGTATATTCCCCCCCGCTAGTCAGCCTTTTTCGGCAAGTTTCCCCTGCTGACGACATTTTTGTTTAATAACACCATTCAAGGGATGTCTGAGACATCCTTGTGTGTGTTCCTTCTACTGAGATATTGACTAGTCCATTTGGACTCTATTATTATCGAAATAGTTTACGAAATGCAAGTAAATGTTATTGAAATTCTTTAATAAATACAAAATAAATAAATAAATAAATAAATAAATACATAAATAATAAAAAAAATTAACATTATTTATTTAAGTTGAGTAAATGGAAAATAAATTGATATTTCTTTCATCGGCAAAAACAAGTAACGTCATTGTGGAACTTGACGGTTCGTACTTTTCATCAATAATACATTACGATATTAATATGCAAGCCAGCTAACCTTTAAGCTATTACGTACAATTTCACTGGTTTTCTAGTAGAATTGAAAAATTAATGAGAGCTCTCGTAATATAAGTATGTGGTTTTTTTTTTTTTAGTGTTCATGCATAAAACATTCTGTCTGTAATATTTTATTTTATTTCTCTCAGTGGCGTGTTAAGAACAAAAAATAAATAAATAATTAATTAAAATAAAAACAAATATTATCTGTAGTGAATTTTAATTCATTCCATTTTTCCTCCTTTCTCAAAGTTTATTTTTATTTATTATTTCCGTAATTATTTTTATATATTTTATTGGCTGTTTTATATTGAAGGTAAATTAGCTTCCTCCCCCCTCCCCCGCTCCGGAAACCTTTACCTTTTTTTTTTTTTTAGG
This sequence comes from Typopeltis vanoorti, assembly GCF_054136105.1. NCBI lineage: Eukaryota > Metazoa > Arthropoda > Arachnida > Uropygi > Thelyphonidae > Typopeltis > Typopeltis vanoorti. The sequence goes on along the minus strand of NC_143561.1, from coordinate 35,522,001 downwards.
TGGACATATATTGATGTTGTATTCCTGTTGCGTTTATGCAAATACACCAAAAGACAACTGACTAGCAACATATATATAATACAATGTAAGACAAAAACAAATCATTTGCCATAATGCCTAATATGTTATTGGTAAAATCAAACTCATTCTAGTTTTTAATATAAATATGTTTTTTTTTTTCTTTGATACGATAACGCTGCCATGTCCAACCCTAATGGAATGAAACAGTTGACTGATTTCGTTTGCTTTTGTCTGTTTTGAAAATCTCGGCGACAGCTCACGACATCTAGTGGAGGAAATGTAGACTGTTTTACAATCTAAAATATATTTTCGTTTTGTCTCTGTTATTTTGAGGATATACAGTGACAGCATCCAATAAAATGCTTTTATACAACCGACTGACATAAATAAAATAAAATTAAAATATATATATATATATATATATATAAACCGGAAACATATAAATGAATAAATCTACTTCTAATTCATATTAACATGAAGAGGAAATTAATGACAATGTTTAAACGATCTAAATAACGAATCATGCTTACTGTTGTAAAGCTTTGTATTAACTAAATACTTTACTTAACCTTGAGCTTCCCGGTGACATTTCCCAAGTTGAATAATCAATTATTTTCCTTGTACTTCTACCCAAGCGAGGAATGTCATTCTTAACTTCCGTATGAATCAGTCCATTGGAAATTATCTCACTTTATCCGTCTTAGAGTTCACATTGTACATATGCGTTTTGTAAGAATTAAAATGGGGTTTACTACAGGGAGATAATAAGTTGCATGCGTGCTTTTATATTTATTCTATTTTAGACTTCACAAACGCCTTAGTGATTTGAAGTTTGCTGTCATGTGCACCTAGACAATGGCTTTGTGATAAACCAATCTGCATGTCGTAAATTTCAGGAAAGTAGTCCCAATTTTTAGTCCAAATCATTCTTAAAGGGAGTTTATTTGGGAAATTTGTGATCACGAAGACTCTTTCAAGTGAACTCTCATATTTGAAAGAAAGAAAGAAAGAAAGTGCAGGATGTATTTAGCCATGACAATAAACGTAGACTCTACTGGTATAAAGAACATTTTGATTGGTCTATAGAACCTTGGAAGTCTGTGATACGGGATTACAAATAATACCACGACACATCCTGATATCGTGGGCAATTGTGGAAGTGTTGAATGTCACATGCTCAAGTGCATACCAAATACTGATGCACTGTGGGCATGTTTCCCTGGTATGAACTGGGACCTTTGGTTATAGCATATCTAGAACGGCAATTCAATGACGGATCTGCAATACTTTTGGATAATGCAGTGATTTCTGCATTGTGCCAGTTTAAAGGAATATACCCATGTTCCATATCATTACTTGTAGGTGGTCTATCGTCGTGGTATGAGGAAAAATTATGCAAAACTGGCCTGCACAGATTTCAGATGTCAACTCAACAGAACATCTTCGAGAATTATTTGATACATAGGGACAAATATTTCCTTCTGAATACTCGAGTTTTTTTTATCCCACAATTCAGAAAATGAACCATAAAAGTGACAGTTTCATGGAAATAATATATAATTTTAGGATTATAGACCATGCCTCCTCCCCGAACCCTATTAAAATCATTGATAGCCTTCGGCCAGCTATCAGTGATGGCTAAGGATGGAAATTGCTGACGACTAAGCCAGCAAAGGTTGGTCGATTGGTAGAGCCTCTGCTACTAATGGCTCACGTCAAAAGTTAAGCAAGTTTGAGCGCAGTTAGTAGTTGGAAGGGGTTCTATCGTTCGATGCTGTTGGCACACACTCCTTCGATAAGTCTTTGGACTCCCTTTGGAGGTGTTAAATAATAATAATAATAAAATTAGTTCGTGATAATTGATCTAAAGGCCAAACATTAATTTTTTTTTCTTTTTCAAGTCACTTCCGTCCTTGATAAGTTGGGTAATGATTTCACACCAGGCGACAAAATTTACTCCCATCTAAGACATTCACAAACATTTAGGTCTACAGTGGTATTAAAACAGTGACTTATCGGTTGGACAACAGATAACCAATTGCAGGTATATCTGCAAGTAATCCTGAAGGGTTTTTAAGTAAGGAGAGGTTATGAGTACTCTAACGTTATTTGAAATTATGAAAAGGAGCTAAAATCACGTGTCTTGTGTATTTTTGTATGTCGATTGTCGTTCTAACCAAAAAATCACGTTGAATAGCTTCTAAAGGTTCCTCGCACTCTACACGGGACTCGAACCTAGGTCTCTCCAGTCGAAGGATAAATGTCGCGATATCCTAGCAACTGTAATCAGTGACTCTGCGAATTTAAGTAAATCACATACGAGCCACATTCACAATTAGTCTGATAATTTCTTCTTGACCCTATATACGTCCATAATTACACGAATGCGATGTGTCCATTGAAGTCAATATAACCTTTGGACATTATAGAAATAAAATGGATACGAAGCGTATTTTTACTTTTCCGACACGTTGACGAAATATTCATGAAATATTTTTGCTACTTCATCTGCTGCTGCCACCATTATCTTCACCTTTCTTTTTTCATGATGTCTAAAAGGGCTACACAAGTAGAATTATGTCTGTTCCTTCTGGGAACGTTATTTTTTTTTCCCTTTAAATTGCATTTTATCCTTCTTACGAACCCTTCTCCTTATGAATCTCGGCCACTCCAGCTAGAAAACTGATTCCAAACATTTTGCAACACTGATTGAAACAAACTTAGCCGCAATTTTTCCGAATTTTCCTTTGTAATTCGATGCCTTATTTATTTCGTAAATCGCGGTCATTTAATTACAATTTTTGGTGTATACTGTATTTTACTTTACAAGAAAGTATTATTATTTTAATCTTTAACTGAAACGTGATTAAATCAGGTTTACGCGTGAAGAATCTGCACAACTGTTCAACCTGTAGCGACTTCTGACTTCACGATAACTGCCTCAATATCCCATAATGTAAAATCATTATGGGACATTGAGCCTGAATCATTATGGGACTTGACGTGAATTACTGCATTGCAGGACTCATCGGTGGTTTGATTGAACGACCGGCAAAAACCTGAAGAGGGCAATGAAATCCAAATAAACCTTTTATTCAGTTTAACCAATTTGGAGGCAGATGCTCATAGTATTTCATTTAAATAATTTAATGGTGTATTCTAAAAATATAAAATATTAATAAATTAAATTTATTTAAATTTCATGTTTTATTAAAATGAAAGCAGATTTTTTAATTAAAATTAATTCTAAATTAAGTTTAAAATGAAAAATATATTATGCTGGATAAATATAAAATCTCGCAATTCATATTTCTTTTCTAACTCTAAAAAACAATATCCTCTTTTATGTAAACCCGAATTATTATTATTAATGATTATACGGACATCCGATGAGTCTACCCTACCTCTTCTTGAACTCATTGAGAGACAAAGCACTTACAACTGAGTCAGCAACGCATTCCACTCATTCATCACTCTCCAAGCGAAACACCGTTGTTAACCACACTCTCACTTCATTTCTAGGAATGACTGCTAGTTATTCACTCAAATTATCATTCCAAAGTCATTCTTTCTTTTACTTGCCACGTAACCGAAGAATTCTTTTGAATTTCCTTTGACCTGCTCGGCTAAGGTCATCTGATTTAGCCTTCTTTACTATGCTGGTAATCGTTCTAGCCCGAATTTTTTCCTGCTCGTGAGTGTGTTGATCATCATTCTCCTTGTAAATTCTCCATAGCATTTTCGTTTTTTTCAGATGAAGCCTAATTCTAATACTCATCCATCTAACGCCTACCTTATTTATCTTCCTGACCATGGGAATACATTCCGATGCTGCTTCCTTCAGATACCCGCTGATTACATCCCATTCACTATCAACACCTTACTTATACATAGGTGTTCTGAACCTATGACCAGCACGCGGTAAGTTTTATGTAAATTACAAAATTTAAATGGATTATTTTCTGTGACCGGAATACCTGTAACTTACTTGATATTTACATACGAGTTCGGATAACGAGAACTTGAATCAAAGCGAAGTCGATGAGCACAAATCAAGCAGCAGCTGCCAAAAAAAAAAATAAATAAATAAAAAATAAAAATAAAAATAAAAATAAATAAATAATAAAATATACATAATAAAATAAAATATATAAATAAATAAAAATGAAAAGTTAAAGCATCTAAAAAAAGCTGAAATGTAGAATTCTGCTCAAGTTCTACGCTAATTCCTTTATCATATCAATTTATATATATATATATATATATATATATATATATATATATATATATATATATATATATATATATATATATATATATATATATATATATATATATAAATATGCGGTGATTAATAATACCCTTGGAGGGTAAAGGATGGCAATGCTGTAGCCAATGAAGTTCTAACTGTGGCTCAGCCATTGTTGTTACCCTCCTACCATGTTCAGAGCTTTAATAGCTCAATAATATCTTATATATATATTTTGTGAGTTCAACAAACTTCATCATTGGCCTGTAGAGTAAGATAGGCTGAGAGTCAGCAGATAGTAGGAGAGGAAATAAAGATAGAGTGCATAGTGGTAGAGTAGGTAAAAGAGGCCTCAGTTGTCCTGTTTTAGCTGTTTTCCCCCCAGGGGCGCTTCTAAAACAGTCGATGATTTTTCACTTTAAAAAAATGGAAAAATCCTAAAAAGGAAACACGTAACAAAATAAAGAGAGAATAAATCTGGAGAAGGAATGGAAAGGTAAACTTAGAGATGGAGGAAGGATCTGGCCCGAGTGATGCAGCTCACAAGGAACTGCACCGCCTCGCTGTAAACCTTCGCTGCTCGGGTTCTCAGGTGCTCCCCCACCTGTGGGAACTAAAAACCAGTGAAGCTGAGTACAGAAATCCACAAGGTGGTTACTGTTCCTTTCTTTTGTTGTGGGCTGTTATGATTCTTTTGGCCACCTCACTTCCCTTGGCCATGTCTAGCCGAAGCTGCCACCTCGTCTATATCCAGGGCTACCTCTACTTGCTCAGGGGGTGATTTTAGTAATGTCATCAACGAAGAGGTCACCCCATTTTGCACTGACGATGTCGGGTCCATATTTCCCTGTGAGGAGGAGTTCAGGTTCTCCTACTTTATTTATCGCCTCTTTAAACTTTTCTGCCACCCCGGGCATACCTCTAAGGAGATGTTTTAGAGTCTCCCCTGCTTTTGCATGAGGGATTTCTGGGTGTTCGGTTTCAGATACTTTTGCTGTTTTGAGATTTGTCAGCTCTTCTTCCTGCGGACTTAATGGCCGTTTGGAAGTTTTGGTGTTCGTCTCCATCTCTACTTCAGCTTCTTCTACTGTATCTGAATTGGCGATGTCTATATTGGCAGTGGTAGCTCCGCTTTCGTCCGTGGGAGTTACCATGATGGTTTCTGCATTGTCAGTCTCTTCTGTTGGGATCGTATTGCTGATTTCTGCAATTCTGGTAGGTTTCCTTCCCTTACGGGACCTTTTCGTTGTCTTAGACATGGCGGCATTATCAGGAGTGGCCTCAAGAGGCGGAAGCTCTTCCTCTGTTGTGACCTTTTCATTACTTGGTTTTGTTGCTGATGTGATTGCACCACCCATCCTCTCTGCAAGGGTTCTGGATGGGCAGGTGTCGACTCTGTGGTCAGTGACCCCACATTTCAAACAAGCTGCCTCACATTTGTCTTGGTTGTGGCCAATTTTTAGGCAGTTCTTGCATTTAATGCGAGGGCAGTCTGCCCCAAGATGATTGAAGGCACCACATATAAAGCATTGCTTTTTGACGCCTGGGTAATTTACCATTACCCGGGCAGATCCTATGAGGACAAAGTTAGGAACTTCGGTCCTCATTTCAAGAGAGATGGTTACCTCCCCTGACTTCCACTCAGGATTGTCGGCGTCATTGTGAACCTGGATTTCCCGTACAACTCCCCACTTAGAGAATACGCTACGGATTATATCGTTGTTCTCTGCATATTCTAGGGGAAATCGTGGTATCTTAAGGGTTCTCAGGATGCTCCCAACCATGAAGGGAGATACTTTTACTTTACCACAGTCAAACCCTTTGAGAAGCTTTTCTCTGGTCTCCATATTTTTGGAGACCAGAGAAAACGTGCTATTGAAGTACTCCCAATTCCCCCGTCCGCTAATTCAGATAGCACGTTGACGTCAGAACACACAAGCAGGACTCCTGATTTTCCATCTCTATTAATAGCGACAGCTCATTCTGAGGAGGTGAAACGGGCAGAATTTATGAAGACGTCGCTTGGAAAAACCAAGAAGAAACAGCAGAATCATAAAATAGAATCCGAGAACTCCTCTACAAAAACTGACGATACAGTTGAAGAACCAGCAAACATCATCATCTACTCAAGAGGGAGGGACTGCAACAATTAAGCAGTAGAGAGATAGAACAAGCAGAGGAAGAAAGTAAAAATACACCAGCCAAAATAAAAAAAAAAAACATCGTCTGCCCAAGAAAAGTGTGTTAATTTACAAAACCCGTCAACCTGCTCTAATATAATAAAAGAACACCAAAGGATATGGAGGAAACATGATTCGCCCCTTCGGAGAACATCTGGTGCAATGGAAAGGCTCCTTCCCTCAACCGACAGGTTTAGCGAACCGGTATTTTACATTTTCAACAAGGAAGGTTCGGTCGAACGCTTTGTGTCATCAGACTCAATTAAGAATTCCATTTTAGTCATAAACATGAGTCTTCATGAAGAGGACATAACACGAAGACATTGATCGAAATAATGAAAGGGGGGGGGTCTTTCTGGTCTTGAATTTTAATTTCTATCTACCGGACACGAGCCTGCTGACTGTTAGTGGGTTTACGATTTTTGACTCCAAAAAGGGGAGAGACCTGAATAGTGTGGATGGCTGGAGGCTTATTTCTTTGACCTCTACAGATTACAAACTACTCACAAAAGGGGTCTGTAATCGTTTGGCTGATACTGATATCTGATGTTCCTGAGGATGACAATGTCTAGTACATGCAAACTTCCTGATGAGCTGTAATGGGTGGGCTCGGTAGATCCAGCTACTACTGATGAGTTGAGGGACTTGCAGTTAAATAAAGTACGGCCTTTGGATTTGATTGACGAACTGAACCAAGCTGTAAGTTTGGAGTTAAAGTCTCCTGCTAGAATTATGGAATCCGTGAAGTCGAGGATAGAGATGTAAAATATTTGATTTTTTTTTTTTTTTTGGTATCTTGTTCTTTAAATTCTTTCTGTGGACTTGATTCGAAATGTATTCAATACTATTTTTTATTGTATCTTAATTTCTTGTCAGTCGCAACTCCGAGTTGTAATCGTTGCTTGAGCTACTCTTATCACTTTTAATCCTTTAGTCTACAATTTCTTTCCCCCATCCCCACCCCCAACTCAAGGTCGTAACTATGCTACTTTCACGTGTGTGAAGTATAGATTCAGGAATTGTCTCTGGCTGGAACCAATTCCTTTATCTAACTAGCCGGCTTTCTCGTACAATGATCTTTAAAAATTTATATGTATTCAATCTCTCTTCCAACAATAACTCTTAACTTTAACCCATGCTCATCACTCTGCAGATCTCGCAATAATTTAGAAGTACGGTTTTTCGTCTTTCAAACTTTATATTATGCTAGCAACTATTATCAACATTCCTTGCTCTAAGGTTCACAATCCATAACAGTTCTACATTAATCTTACTTGAAACCTGTCTCAGCCGGTTCAGGATTCAAGATCCTAGAAATAACGAATATAATCTTCTTTCCCAATAGAACTGCAAACAGACACTGTTCCATGGCTACGATGAAACAGCATTCTCGGAGATCGCTTGAAGAACCTCGCGATGGGACTTCTTGAACAGGCCGACACTGCCGTTAAAAATCTTCTATCATCGTCGCAATACTGCTTGCAGGATATCCTTCCCCCATCCTTGGATCGGCTGGATCCAGGAACCTCTTCGAAACGACACCGGAACATGTCAGGAACAGAGAGAGGGAGAGAGAGAGAGAGAGAGAGAGCCAGGAGCATAACGCATAACGTTAGTGGCTGGATGGGTGAAGCAAAAATGCTTTTCTTGTTCCCCGTTATCTGTAGATGACAGTGTAAGGATAAGGTGTTATTGAGCTATTAAAGCTCTGATCATGGCAGAAGGGTAACAGCAACAGACGAGCCTCAGTTAAAACTTCATTGACTACAGCATTACTATCCATTACCTTCCAAGGGTATTAATCACCGCATCTCACGATCGATTTACTCAAGACTGCAGCCGTTTGCAGGTTCCAGTTAAAGCCTCCTGCTATATATTCTGCTAATCGGTGTATTTGTTGTGCTGCTGTGGAGTGTTTGCTGTGGAATCCGTATTGCTCGTCTGGAATAATTCCGAGCTTGTCAGTGATTGCTTCTAGCCTTGTGAGTATAACCTTTTCAGTGACTTTTCCAAGACTTGATAGGAGGCTAATGGGTCTGTAGCTTTCTGGAAGTTGAGGATTCTTGCCTGCCTTTTTTATAGGTATGATATCTGCTGTTTTCCAGGTTGTCGGGAAGTGCTGAAATCTGATGATCGCATTTGTTATGTTAACAATGTGTATTATTGCTTTTCTTGGTAGCAACTTTAGTGTTCATTCTGTTAATGATGCCATCAGGGCCTGGAGTCTTTTTTGTTGTTCAAGTTGTGCTATGATTTTAGTTATTTCTCCTGTGGTAGTGGGGGAGATGGGTTCTGAGATATCAGTGAGATGATTTAATGATTTCCTGACTTGGCCATGAACTTTATAGATGAAGTTAATGTTAAGACTTTTGTACGATGCGCTACACTGCTCCTCCAGGTTCTCTATAAGGGCTTCTGCCTTTTCCTTGTCTGTGTGTGCTATTCCTTGTTTGGTCTGTATAGGAGGTAAGGACTGCCTTTTGGTGCGTGGGATTTTCAAGAGTTTCCATACGGAGTGATCTTCTGAGTTGATTGTGGTTAATTTGGTTTCCCATTCTTGATTTCGGTGGTTTTATAGAGCTTCTCTGATTTTTCTGTTGAGTTTGTTCAGTGTTGTTTTGTCCTGTGGGGCTCTAGTATTGTGATATCTCTTTCGTGTTTTGTTCTTGGTTCTAATCAGGTCCATGATTTCTTCTGGGATCCTGTTGATGGAGTGTGGTATGCATTACTGAGGCTACTGCTTTCTGCATTTGGCTTGTTAGCTTGATTATGGCTGTACCTATCTCTTCTTTTTTGTGTTTGATGAGTGGTGGGCCAATGTATTCTGGTAGAGATTTTGCGAGTTTGTTCCAAGCTATAAAGGAGTGCTGGGGTGAGAACTGTTCTTGATTGCCTAGCCTGAGCTGAATGGGGTTGTGGTCTGATAAATGTTCTTCTATTGTTTCCAGTTGGTATTGGTATGGGATGTTTTCAAGTATTACGATGTCCAGAACATCTGATCTTCCTGTTGGGCTGTGATGAGTGGGTTCTGTAGGTCCAACCACGATGGCAGAGTTGTGCATTGCATAGTTGTATAAAATGTGTCCTTTGGTATTAATGGATGAGCTAAACCAGGCTCTATATTTGGAGTCGAGATCTCCTGCTTAGATTATGGAGTCTTTGGATCCGAGGATGGAGTCCAGGTCAGATATCAGTAGTGGGATTCCAGGTGGGTTGTACGCTGCATAAATCTTTAGACTGCCTGTGTTGCCGGTGTGTACCTCCACTCCAGTCCCCTCTAGGTTCATAGTTGGGAGGTCAGGTACTGAGTTGTGGTTTAAGTAGCTTTTAATATAGACAGCAGTGCCTCCTCCTCTTGCTCCAAGTCGATCCTTTATGTACGTGATAAAGCCTCGGAGTCTTGGGTTATTTGCTGGTCTGAGGTGTGTTTCGTTGACTAGAATGATGGCAGGTTTGTATATGGATGCAAATTCTTGGAGTTCCAGGATTTTATTTGTTATTCGATTTGCATTCCAAGCTACAATCTTTAATGAGTTTGGTTTGTGTTTTCTATTCATGGCAGAGGGCTGTTAGGATGGTTTGTGTTCCTTGTAGGAATCTCTTTCGAGAGGAAGCTGAGGGACTTGTCCTGCTAAATTCTTGCAGCATGGTAGCAAGCGAGGCAGTTAAGATTGTTTCTAAGTTGGAGCCTCGCTGTTCATAGGATGTGGAGCCTCGCTGTTCGCTGTTCGGGGTTCTTAGGTCGTGCAGCCTCTACATACGTTTTTGTCATGTTGGTTGGCTGTGTTCTCTCCTGTGTTGTTGGGGTGAATTGAGATGGAGGGTGAGTTGCCTGCTTGGTAGTGGAGTCGTTGCAGGGGGGGGGGGGATCTGAGGTTAGTTCTTGTTATCCCACGATTTTTTAGGTGGGATATGTACCCCTTGTAATTGGCAGGGTGAAGTCCTCCACAGTTAGCACAGCATGTCGGTGTTGGTTTTGGCTTGGTACAGGTGCTAGTCTCATGTTCTTCGCCGCATTTTAAACATCTGTAGTGTGCTTTACAGAGCTTTTGGGCGTGCCTAAACTTTTGGCATCTATGTTGTCCTGCCGATGCCTTCTTTCTTAGTGGCTCAGTTGTAATTTTGAGCCCGCATATATTTTTTAATTCGTATATTCTTTTTTGGGTGCTGGATATTTCTACCAGTACTAGTGGCATAGGTTTTCTGTCCGATCTCAGCATTCTGCTCACTGGGGTCAGGCGATGGTTGACGAGAGCAGCATTGACTTCGTCGGTCGTGATTCCCTCTGAGCACCACTTTTAGGTTCTTTTCACTAGCCAGTGCAAATATTTTTAATAAAGCAATTTTTTAATATGTAAATTTATTTATTAATAAATTCGTTACTGATTAAGAAAATTATTATTATTATTATTTTGTATATGTAGCACCCCCACTTAAATTTTCACCGGCCGCCTCTATACAAAACTCTTTCTATACCAGATTTTACAGTATAAATCCGATGTCAATAGTGGAATACTGGGAGGATTGTACGCTGCATAGATTTTAAGTCAACCTGCGTCGTTCGTGTGCACCCATCCACACCTGTCACTTCTAGGTTTAAAGTTTGACGGTTGGTTAAAACATTGTGACTTAAATAATTTTTAATAAAAATGGCTCTGCCACCACCACTAGAGTTAATTCTGTCTGTCTTATATAGTATATATCCTCTTAATCTTGGGTTGTTAGATGGTCTGAGGTATGATTCGCTGATCAAGATTATGTCCCTGTTTGCGAATTCTTGCAGCTCAATAATTTTATTTGTCAGGCAGTTAGCATTCCATGCTATAATCATGAGGGAGTTTGGTTTGTATTTTTTATATATTCTAGAGAGCTGTCAATATGGATTGGGCTTCTAGATAAAATCTCTTTCTTGAAGATGGTGAAGTGCTTGCTTTGCTGAATTCATGCAGTATTGTGGCCAGTGAAGCAGTTAAAACTGATGTTAACTTGGAGCTTTTTTGCTCTTGAGATGAAGAAATCTGAGTTCGTGCCGCCTCTGCGTATGTTTTGGACATGAATGAAGATCTAGTTCCTTCCTGTGCTGGTGAATGTGAGGTATTTCGAGCAGGATGACGACCTGCTTGGTTGCTTATGTTATCACTGCATGGGATGCAAGGTCCACTGTTGCTGACCCAGGAATTTTGGGTGGAAAAGGCACCCCTTGTAATTATCTGGATGTAGTCGTCTACAGTTAGCACAACAGGCAAGTGTTGTTCTGATGTCCCTCTCCACATTTCAGACATGTAGGCAGCTCTGCACAGCTTTTGGGAGTGCCCGAATTTTTGCAATCTGTCGCATTGACCTGCCAATGCCATCTTCCTTAGAGGTTCGGTTGTAGTTTTGACCTTGCAAATGTCACTTCATATATCCTTTTCTGTGTATTGCTGATTTCGACCAACACCAGCAGCAGCATTGGCCTTTTGTCCCATTTCAGCATCCTGCTGACTTCGATTGGGATCAGTCTTTGGCTGATGAGGTCGGCAGTAATCTCATCAGTTGTGATGCCCTCAGCAACCCCTGTAAACACCACTAATACTTTTCTCGCTTGCTAGTGCGAAGATATGGATGAGCAATTTGGAGTTGTCCAGCATTTTCGTCATCTTACGATAATCTGAAACAGTAACAGGATGAATCTTTACACCCTCATCAGTATTTCTTGCCCTGAAGAAGTTGATGTTTTGTTCTCATAGGGACCTTGAGACTGAGGTCCACTTCTCTTTGTCTCGGAGGATAACTGGAGGGACCTTTTCTTTTCTGTCTTGGGTAACTTGAGTATCATGTGTTGCTACATCCTCTTCCATATCATCTTCAGATGTTCTACGTCTTTTATTTGATTGTTCCTCCTGCGAACAATCATATTGTCGGGGTTTCTTTGGTGGTGGAACAAGTGAGAAGTCCCCTTCAGTGTCAACATCAACTTCTTCCGTGTCATTAACTTGAGTGTAGAGATTCAGACAGTCAGGATATTCTGTCTCAAATTTCTTTAAGGTAAATTTAAGAACATCGAGTGTCAGATCTTTGTTTAAATTTTGAATGGAGTCCTCAATGTTTTTTACGTTTTCCATTATTGTTCACCATATATTGTCGACACCAATTGAGATTGGTGTCGAGGCTAGCTGGTGAACGGACGTGCTATCGGAGAGCTCCTGAGAGATTTGTGTTTTTTGTTGATTTATTGGTGTTTTGGATTCAATTTAATGGACTTAAGTGTTTAATTTTGGTATATTATTAGAGCTTTATTAACGTGGTTAGCGTACTAAAGTGTTTTATAACATAATCTATGTCGGGAAGTCGCCGCTAGATGAATTCGTAATGAGTAGTGTTCGTGCAAGCTCCAGATAAGATAAGTATCATTTTCAGTTATCGATACAAATTACTTAATATTGTGTAGTTTTGTTTTGTTTGCCTTGCGTATTTTAGTGCGTCTATTTTTGGTGTGTTATAACGTTTAATTTGACAAAACACGTTACAGATAAATATGGCACCTGTGCGTAGGAAAATGGCGGCAGTAATGAAGGTTCGCCATCGTTATCAAAGAACGGTAGCATAAAAGAAATGAGTCAGTGTACTAGCTGTGAAATGTACGCTTTGCGGAGTGCGGTCGGAGTGTGGTTAGATGATGATAAAGGTTTGAATGTGTGTAGAAAATGTAGGGAGAATGCGGAATTGAAGTGTATTTCGGATTGTGAGTGTGATATTTTTGTCAACCTTCAGAATGAAGGAAATAGGGATATGACAAGAAACGGCAAGGTTGTACATGAAAATTGTGAGAGTGTGAATGTAGAAAGTGTGAATGATAGTATAAATGGTTTCTCAGAGAACAAAAAAGATGAGATAGATGCATTGAGTGAGATCGCGTTGTTGAATAGTGCAATAGAAAGAGCAAAACAGCAGCTAGAGTGCATGAACAAAAGTAGACTGAATGAACCAACCAATAATAAAAGGTATGACAGGAAAAATAGACGTATGAATGTGAACATGAACAAAATGAAGGATAGAGTGCTGTATGGAGACTCGTTAGTACGAGGTGTGTTAGTAGAGGATTTGACAAAATCGTACCAACCTGGTGCGACCATAAAGGACGTAACTGCGTCTATTAGAGAGCAAAAGGAAAAGGTGAAAGAAATGATTATTGTGGCAGGGACGAATGATTTGAAAGGAGATAAAATGGAAATGATAGAAGACCTGAATGAATTGTTTGAGGTAGCAAAAGAAAAGAGTGAGAGAGTTAGAATGATTAGTCTTTTGCCACGGTATGACAGTGAAATGTTTAAAAGGAGGGCTATAATTACGAATGACTTTATGCGTGGGTTATGTATGACGAGTGGTGTGGAATTTGTGGATGTGTGGAGTGAGTTTGATGGACGAAAGGATCTATATAAGATGGATGGCTTGCATTTGAATGGTTACGGTGTAAGAAGACTTGAGAAAGTGTTGCTGAATGTAGTGGATATGCAAATTCAGGGAAACTAGATTTGTTAGGGGGTGGGGGTAGAGATACAGTCCTTATGGAGGCAGTTGAATGTAAGAATGAATATAATATGCCAGAGCAAATAAGGACAACAAATCAGAGTGGGAGAGTTAATATAAGGCATCAAGGTAGGGTTGGGGCTAATGGGGGTCTTAAATTCATGTACACTAATACTAGGAGTATTAGGAACAAGAAGGAAGAGTTTTTGGCCATGGTTGGCACTTCCAGACCACAGGTTATAGGTATTAGTGAAACATGGCTGACTGTAGATGATATAACTAGTGGGATTGAATGTGATGGGTATAGTGTGTTCAGGAATGACAGAGAGAATAAAATGGGGGGAGGAGTATTGTTGATGATAGCTGATGAGCTCCAGCCAAGGAGAATAGAAGTTGAATTGCAGGATAGAGAAAAGAGCACATTTGAGGCCATTTGGTGTGAGATTGTGGCTAGCAGAACTAAATATACAATTGGGTGCTGCTATAGACCAGGTGATGGAAAAGATGGTGGTGACAGTATGCACAAGCAAATAGAAGAAATGGGTGGAAGGAGGGTGATTATTATGGGAGATTTCAACTATGGTCGCATTGATTGGAGTGAGGAGAGGACACACGGGAGGAAGGAACTGGATTTTATGCGGTTATTAAGGGATAACTATCTGCGACAGCATGTAATGGAAAATACTAGGGGTCAGAGAGTGCTTGACCTAGTAATTACATCTGAGGATTTGGCTGTAACAAATATGACCACATTGCCACCAATCGGTGAGAGTGATCATAGGGTCTTAACTTGGGAGGTGGCTAAAGGTGTAGAATTTTCAATTAAGACAGGGTACATGTGGAATTATCGGGCTGGAAAGTATGACAAGCTTAGGAGTTTGATTGGTTCAGTGCCATGGCATGTACAACTGCAAGGACTAGAAGTTGATAGTGCATGGGAGGTAGTTAAGAAGTGCTTGCATGAAGCAATGGCTGACTGTATACCTAGAGTCCGAATAATAAATCAAGTAGGGGTTAAATGGATGAATAACACCATTAAGCTTGAGTTGCAAAAAAAGAAACAACTATGGAGGGAATTTAAGGAGAAGGGTGACCGGCAGGCACATGAACGGTATAAAGCGCAGGCCAGAAGGGTGACGAGTGTGGTAAGAAAAGCAAAAAAGGATTACGAAAGAACATTGGCCATGCAGGCTAAAGAGAATCCTAAACAGTTTTTTAGATATGTAGCAAGTAAAAGGAAAAATGTACATGGCAGATTGATTTTAAAGAATGACGTTGGTAGGGAGGTAACTGAATCAGTTGAGATAGTTGAGTTACTGAGTGAGCACTTTGCAAAAGTATATCATCCAGGTGGTGACATTGCAGAAACGAATAAACCAGTAGATTATACGGGAATTGTGGTTAATGAAGTGGAGGTGAGTAGTCTATTGCATAACCTCAATGTCAATACATCTGTGGGATTGGATGGTATACCAGCTCGTGTTGTACGAGAAGCAGCTAAAGAATTGTCAGTACCCTTGACCATTTTGTTTAATTTGAGTCTCTGGTCTGGGTTAGTCCCGAGCGGGTGGAAAGAGGGGAAAATAGTTCCACTGCATAAAGGTGGTTCCAAGACTGCTGTTGTAAATTACCGACCGATTAGCATATCAGGAATCATTGTCAAGGTCTTAGAGAAAATAGTCAAGAGGAAAATACAAGATTGGATAGAAGAAAATGGGATACTGTATCGGGGACAGCATGGTTTTGTGAAGGGTAGGTCATGCCTCAGTAACTTGCTCACGTATTATAACACAGTGACGGCTGAACTGGATAAGGGTAATGGGTTTACGGTGATTCTACTGGACCTTGCCAAGGCCTTTGACAGGATTCCACATAGAATTCTAATCAGTAAATTGCAGCATATGGGAATGGACATAGGGTTGGTGAGATGGATAGGAGGGTGGTTGACGGAGAGATATCAGAGAGTGGTTTACTCCGGAGTAGAGTCCACAAGACGGCCTGTGACTAGTGGTGTGCCACAAGGATCTGTTCTTGGACCACTGCTGTTTAATTTGTTCATAAATGATATAGGAAATGATCTGAGAGGAACAGTTCATTTGTTTGCAGATGATGCGAAGTTGGGTAGGGCAATAGTGAATGCAGATGACGTCAAAATTTTGCAGGATGATTTGGATAGATTGGAGGTCTGGGCTAAGGAGAATGGATGTCAGTTTAATGTGGCAAAATGTAAGGTTATGCATTTTGGAGTGAAAAGATTGGCGGCAGTTTACTGCATTGGTGGAACCATGCTCCAGGAAATTGATGAGGCACGAGATTTAGGAGTGTTGGTAGATAAGGAATTGAAATTTAGGGGACACATTGCAAAAGTGACCAAAACAGCTCATCAAATCACTTGGTTGCTGAAGAATACGTTGACAAGCAGAGACAAGCAGGTTATTGTTCCTCTCTATCGAGCCTTGATAAGACCCCATCTAGACTACTGTGCTCATATTTGGTCACCTAGGTTTCTTCTTGATGGTTAGGAGGTGGAGAGGATCCAGAGGCGAGTGACCAAGATGATAGCAGGTCTGTGGAATGAACCGTATGAGAACAGGTTGAGGATTTGTGGGTTGCAAAAATTGGTTGATAGGCGGAGGAGGGGAGATATGATTGAGCCATTCAAATTACTGAAGGGTTTCTATAAAATTAATTCAGAAGATATTTTTGAGAACAGGGCTGGTTGTGGGAGGACTAGGGGACATCCATGGAAACTGGACAAAAGTGTGGTTAGTAAAAAAGGTGTTAGAGCTGGGTTCTTTACTTTTAGAGTAGTGAATGAGTGGAATGCGCTCCCTGAGTCTGTAGTGGATGCTGTGACAGTGAATGAGTTTAAGGCGAGGTATGATAGATACAGTATGAATGTCAAATAGTTGTGATGAATATGATTTGGGGCCTCCCTCGATGAGTCTAATGACTCCCTGGAGTTGCCCGTAATAATAGTAATAGTAATAATAGTAATATTTTCAAAGGATATTCCGGTGTCTATAGATAATCCTATAGACTTTGGAGGGTCCACTGGCAAATCCCGTAGACACACACACACGGGTGTCTACCAGCAAAACAATACATGTTAGTTTATAATGCCCAGATAACAGGGGAAAGGAGTGTCAACAGGGGAAAGGAGTGATACAGTAATGAATATCATTATCAATTTATACATATATATATATTTCTATCCTATCCTTCTCATCCGTCTGAGATGGATTGAGTCCCCTCGTAATGAGAGGTTACGGGCGTATTAATGCAGCCGGTTCGCCACTCCTCTGCTACCTCCCCCCTAAGGGCGATATTCATTACTGTATCGGTGTGTGTTCACGGGGCAGGTTTGCTTGCTTGCAGGACGAAAAAACCCCAGAAAAACTGGAGGAGGGGGAACCCTGCCGTCTACGCCGAAGACCGGCTAACTTGGCTACGGCTGAGGACGATCCTTAAGCTCCTCACGTCGGTGTGAGGTATCGAACTTAGGACACTCCTTCCCCAGGTTGAGAAGCGCACACCCAATAGGCTAACCGCGCAGACATTATATATTATACATACAGTAAATAATTTAACAGCACCTATATAAATTAAAATCTATTCAAAATATTAAAACGTTCTCAGTAATTTTACTTTAATTAAATATATTACCAATTAAATATATTAAGAATGCAATGTTATTTCATAAGAAATCTCTCTCAGTTTCGAAAATATACAATTTACAAGAAGAAATTCATTCGGTTCTGTTGAACGAAATATATTATTTACAATGTACGAAGATGGCATCCATTATCATCTTATGATAACGGATGAGATCTTCGTTCTGATTGAGGCTTAAATAGAATTCTGTAAATAAATAGACACAAGAATTCAATAAATCGCGGTTAAAGAAGAAGAGATAGCTAAGCTTATTTCATCGACAAAGATAATTATAAAAAAATTACTCTTGTTAAGCTATTATTTTATTTTTATCTTCATATTTTTATCAGACAAAAGGAACCTCTAAATACATTAAAGAATTCCTGATAGCTCGAGTATGAAAACCAAACAATTCTAAGCTAAATGAATAAAAAACTAAAGTGTATTAGTAGTATGTGGACAGGCTCTGTATACAAGTAGCTCAAAAATGAATGTATTTCCAGCGTGGCTTTTTTTGGAACAAAATTAAAACAAAGTATATAATTTCTTGGTATCTTTAATGTGTAGTAGAATTGAAGTGAAATTTTCAACAATATTCCTTAATTCTCCAGATATTTTTATTAATAAGTTCCAGTACCTTTTGGTGATTTATATATGATATATACACGACTCTGCATTATTTTAACTTGCGTTACTGAGGACGGGAGCTGTCCAACCTGGGAGGGAAACGGATGGCAATGCTGTAGCTAACGAAGTTCTAACTGAGGCTCGGCTATTGCTGTTACCCTCCTGCCACGATCAGAGCTTTAATAGCTCAATAACACCTTAATCCCTACACTGTCCTCTACAGATAACGGGGAAGATGAAAAGCATTCTTGCTTCGCCCCTTTAAGCCAGTCCTTATATATTATATAAGGACTATAAGGACTTGCGTTACTGGATTCATTCAATCTAATACCCTTGGAGGGTAATGGATGGCAATGCTGTAGCCAATGAAGTTTCAACTGAGGCTTGGCTATTGCTGTTACCCTCCTGCCATGATCAGAGCTTTAATTTAATAGCTCAATAACACCTTATCCCTACACTGTCCTCTACAGATAACGGGGAATATGAAAAGCATTCTTGCTTCGCCCCTTTAAGCCAGTCCTTATAAGGATAAGGACTTGCGTTACTCCCAGCGTCTGGGAGAGATGGAATGTTTTTAGTTTTCATGCAAAATATATCCTACACGTTCTTTTAAAATGCCTATAGTCTCAGCAATTTCATGCTCTTTGACTCGCCAGTCATCAAATACCATATCGGGCAAGAATACCATGCTTTGTGTGCTTACAGTAAAATAATCAGCTGAAAATACATTGAACAACAGTAATTCTTCAAAGCTGATGCTTCATTAATTGGATAATTCATCAGAGAATGTATGGGAGGCCTGGTCATAATCCTCAAATACTGCCACCTAACCAACGCTGCTCAGACCATACGGAAAGCACTGGCATCAAATCACCCTTCCGGCAATCTGATGAAATACTTCTTAGGATTTTTCCTACCCTACTTCGGGATCACTGGCCACGCCGGACCATGTGCAGAGACGGTGCCTGAGTGGTACTACACAATATGTAAACTTTTTAAAAAATTGGCAACGGATGGAGTTCGAGTGCTTCAGCTCAGCCCAAACAAGCTGTACTGGAAAATTTTTGACAGTTTTGACTGGGAAAGACCCGATCTGGGCACAAACGAAGAGGTGCTGTTCACCAACATAAAAAAACAGCTGGGGGCAACCATTTCACCGGGACTTAGCCTGGAGAATCGCCTACGGCAGACTCCCGGTGAAACTCGTAAAATCAGCTTACAACCCGCGACCATGCAACCCCTTCTGCGACGTCTGCGGTGCGATAGAAACCGTAGGGCACCTCTTCTTTCACTGCCCGCCAGCACAACGTGTTTGGCACAGACTGGCTGAGGTGCTTGCGATCCCAGCGCTCACATTCCCCGAAATAGTCTTTCTACAGTTTCCTCCCCCAGTAACCAAAAACAAGAAACACCTGATTTTCCTAATAAATGTGATTAAGCACCACATTTGGAAAACCAGGAAAAAACACCTTCTTAACGAGGGGGATCGCATCTATCTCCGTGTTAAGAACTGCCTCTCAGCCTACCTCCGCCGCTTCCTGGAGCAGGAAAGGTACTTACGGGGAGAAGAGCGGTTCCTGAGGAGATGGTGTGATCCACCAACCATCTGCCAGATCATACAGGGGGGAATCCGGTTGTGTCTGCACCTATAACACCTTCAAGTTGTAGGTGTTGACGCTATCTCGATCTTCCTTCCTGATCAGCGTTTAACCCACAGGTAGGTCTAGTCCTTTCACAGTTGAAAGTTTTTCTGTCCCCAGGTTGGGGTTGACCTGAACAAACCCGGACTGCGAAGGCCAACATCGAGGTGGTCCCAAGCATTTTTCAGGGCGGGGTCTTCCGGGCCAGGTCATCTCCCTTCTTTTCCTCGTTATACTGTTCTGGGTTTGCTCGGCAAACTCATTCCTCTATAGAATTGTCTTCCACATAGTCTTTAGATTTATTTACACTTGTTAAATTTGCTTAGTCTCTCCTTTTTTTTCCTTTTCAGGATTTTTCCTTTTTAAAAGTGAAAAATCAACGACCGTTTTAGAAGCTCCCCTGGGGGGTCAACAGCTAAAACAGGTCAGCTGAGGCCTCTTTCATCTACTCTACTACTATGCACTCTATCTTTATTTCCTCTCCTACTATCTGCTGAATCTCAGCCTATCTTACTCCGCAGGCCAATGATGAGATATGTTGAACTCACAAAATTATTATTATTAGTTTTGCTGTTGGCCGTATCTAGTTTCTATCGTAAAGATGATTCTTTTGAACAAAAGGCACATTTTTTGCATTATTATTTTTGCTACTAGACTTTCGGGTCCACAGGATTATATTATATTTGTTGATAGGACCTAAGGGATACCACTACAGTGTATCTGTACACTGTAGTGATATCAGTGCGGCTAGCTGCTGGCTAGGCGCTTCACAACTATATAGCAGGGGAAGGAATGTCGTAGGTTCGATTCCCGTCGACGACTTAAGGATCTGCTATAGCCAAGTTAGCCGGTCTTGGGCGTGGACAGCAGAGTATTTCCCACCAGTTTATCCTGGGTTTTTCATCCCACAAGCAGGCAAACCAGCCCCCTCCCTTCCTTGAACACAGGTTACACTCATAGGATATAGTACTTAATCCCTCATTAGAAGGGTTCAACCAGTCCAAAGGGGCAGTTGAGAAACGGGGGATCCCCACATGAATAAATAAAATAAACTGTAGTGATTATAACAACTATACTTTCTTCCTCTTTTTCTTTTAAATTATAACAGTTCAAAATTAGCTTCGCTTTTGTCTACAGTAAGCAAGTTAGGCTTCGCAAACTCTAAGATCTCTCTTAGAAAAGAGTATGCCAAGCTTTATGCAAGGCAGCGAGATCTAGCAATATTTCTGACATCACTCCATATGGCGGGGGAAGATTTCAGATGGCATTCAAGAATATAGAAACGAGAGATAAATTGCTGCAAGGGTATAAATGAGCCGGGGCCAAAGCAACTCCGGTCGTGATTGGAAGCCGATTTAGAACGATTGAAATAGACAGATTTCTTTTAGAATAAGTTGAAAAGAGTGACTACTTTATTCATAAGATTTTCTCGAAATGGGGAACTCTTAAAGACATCAAGAGAGGTACTGATAACGGTAAACCGGAGTGGAAATTTGGAGA
The DNA here is from genome assembly GCF_054136105.1 of Typopeltis vanoorti. NCBI lineage: Eukaryota > Metazoa > Arthropoda > Arachnida > Uropygi > Thelyphonidae > Typopeltis > Typopeltis vanoorti. The sequence goes on along the minus strand of NC_143561.1, from coordinate 35,500,621 downwards.
GATTAGCTTCACCATCGAAATGAAGATTCCTGTTCCAATTTCGTACTAATTATTATTATTATTATTATTATTATTATTATTATTATTATTATTATTATTATTCCTGACACCTCCAAGGAGTCCGAAGACTCATCGCGGGAGGACACCTACAACTGTCTCAACCACTACACCGAATCACTACTACGAATCATCTCCAGCAAAGCCATCTACCGCCCACCTCCATCACCACCACAACTAGTATGTTTTGTCTGTAAATTGTGTGTGTTCTGAATGGCCGATTTGTCTGTATGCGGGATGAAAAACCAGAGTTTCAGGGAGAAAAAACCCTGCTACCTCCGTATGAGATCAGCTAACTCATCTTCGATTGAAATCGACCAGATAAAGATTCCTCCCGTCGCGACGAGCATCGAACTTAGGCCTATTCCAATCGAAGGGCGCAATGTACCGTCGTTCTTTTAATTGCGCAGCGGGGGCACGAAATCCTTGGTTCTGCAAGGAATATTGTTACTTACCCGAGTGTCAGGAGGCAGTGCTTGAGTTGTGGCTCCTGTGGCCATCTCAGACCGGAGTACATAAGAACCAAATGTCGTAATCGTGACGAATCTGGACATGCACTGGAGCACTGCAATAACCCTTGCAGAAAACGCTGACAACACGACCACAAGATCAGCACGTGTCCGTGTCGAATAGCGGCAGAAAGGCTGGGGGGATGCTATTGAAGTACTCCGAATTCCCCGGTCCGCTAACTCAGATAGCACGTTGACGTCAGAGCACACAAGCGGTGCTCCTGAATTTCCATCTCTACTAACAACGACAGCTCATTTTGAGGAGGTGAAACGGGCAGAATTTATGAAGACGTCGCTTGGAAAAACCAAGAAGAAACAGCAGAATCATAAAATAGAATCCGAAACCTCCTCCAGAAAAAACGATTCTGCAGTTGAAGAACCAGCAACCATCATCATCTGCTCAAGAGGGGGGACTGCAACAATTAAGCAGTAGAGAGATAGAACAAGCAGAGGAAGAAAATACAAAACTAAAAATATACCAGGCAAAAAAAAAAAAAAAAATCTAACTACGTGTAAGAGCTCTCCCTTCGCCACAATTACATTGTCTGCCCAAAAAAGTGTGTTAATTTAAAAAACCCCTTAACCTCCTCTAATATAATAAAGGAAACACCCCTTCGGTTCCGAGTACAATCAAAGGGTATGGAGCAAACATGATTCGTTCTTTCCGGGGACCATCCGGTGCAATGGAAAGGCTCCTTCCCTCAATGGACAGGTTCTGCGAACCAGTATTTTACATTTTCAACGAGGAAGGTTCTGTCGACCCCCCTCTGTATCATCAGACTCAAGAACTCCATTTTAGCCATGAACGTGAATCTTCATGAAGAGGACATAACACGAAGACATTAATGAAAATAGTTAAAGAGGGGGGGGGGAGGTCTTTCGGGTGTTACATTGAAATACCTTTTTATCTACCGGGCACGAGTCTGCTGACATTGTTAGTCGGTTGACGATTTTTGTCCCCAAAAAGGGGAGAGACCTGAATGGTGTGGGTAGATGGAGGTCTATTTCTTTGACCTCTACGGATTACAAGCTATTCAAAAAAATGGTCTGTGATGGTTTGGGCAAAGGGAATGTGCTTACCAGTACTCAGTGTACAGAGTATGGTTAGGTAGATGGGACTCAACCTCTTTCTGATAAGAGATCTTATTCGCCTCGTGACAAACAAAGACCTCGCACTCGTGTCAGTTGATTTGAAATAAAGCGTTCGACAGTGCAAAGCACAACTTCCTGCACTACATCATAGAGAAAGTGGGCGTGGCTTGTTGCGTAAGGGAAATAATCAGAAACATCTACAACAAAACAACAACAACAACATTTATTGTCATTAATGGGTTCCTCTCTGAGCCCATCCCTTATCGAGAGGTGTTAGGCAACCCCCCCCCCCGAGCCTCTTCGTTTCTCCTTAGTACGGGGAACCATTTTTAAATAAAACGGACGACTCCCACGCAGTGAGAAGAATACCGCTGTCTACAGGCTTCAAACAGAGCAAGACTGTCGTATATGATGATATTGTCGGAACCCTTCGGGATTCCGATTCTATTTACATTTTCTTCGGCACACTGCAACAGTTTAACGTGCTCAGTGGTCTTCGCGCTAACCGATACCAAATGAAAATCGAAACCTTTGGAAAATTCAGCCCTGCCAATATCTTCCATATGATCTGTCATCATCAACCGGACCATTCACAATATTAGGAATTACTTGCGATCCCTGTGTTACCAACACAAAAACTTCTCAATTCCTATAGTGATAAACTCACCCCTTTAAACCACGTTATTTATTTTCCAACGCTAGAGCAACAGTCATCCAAACAATCTTAATACCAAATGCTGTTACACACAATCAATTTGACAAACATCACAGACGCATAAGAATGAGTCATTTAAGGACCGCTCATCGACTTATTCTGGAGCCACAGGAAACACGAGGTACACAGGGCTTTTCTCCATCCCACCCACACGTAAGGAAGGTTTGCTCAGCCGATCTGGAAATATTCACATTTCAGTAACACTGCTCCAACCATACGGAAAGCATTGCCATCAAATCTCCCATCTGGCGATCTAATTAAATACTTTATGGGATATTTCCTACCCCTGTTTTGGGACCACTGGCCATGCTGGACGATGTGCGGAGATGGTGCCACAGTGGTACTTACAATATGTAAAACACTAAAAACGTTTATTACAGATGGGTTAGGGTGCTTAATCATTGCGAAAAGCAGCTGTATTGGAAATTGATCGATTTCTTTGGTTTTTGAAACGCTAGATCTGGGTGCGAATGAAGAGCTGCTATTTAAGAATATCAAAAACTGCTAGGGGACAACCATTTCACCGAGATTTCACTTGGAGAATTGCTTATGGCCGACTCCCGTGAACCTACTGAAATCGCGCCCCAAACATTGCTACATTCCTTTTTGCGAACTTTGCCATGGAATTGAAACTGAAGGGTACGTCAACTGCTCGAAGTGGACTATAGAAAACTGACCAAAGAGCTAGATTAAAGTAATACTCAATACCACACTTTCTCTCTCGGCTCGGAGAGGAATCTGAAGGTGGTCCTCCGAGGTGTTACAGAGGACGTAACTACAGACGAACTCGAGGCCGAACTCCGCTACCAGGACCTGCCACCTATTAAGGTCAGTAGGATGACTAGAGCTGAAAAATGCCCTATGCTATAGTTTTGATGGAGATCCATAAAGCTTGCAAAAATATTTATGACCTAGGATCAGTCTGTGGGTTCCAAATCACCCCAGAGCCTCTGAGGAAGAAAGCTTCAACTAGACAGTGCCACAGGTGTCAAAGATTTGACCATGCTCAGAGATTCTGCAAGGCAGAGTATAAATGCCTGAAATGGGCCAAGAGCCACCCCACTAACACCTGCACAAAGCCCAAAACCACCCCGGCTAGTTGTGCAAAATGTGGTGGTCCTCACTCAGCTAACTAGAGAGGATGCGGTCAACACCCAAAAATAGACGGTCTGAAACAAAGAGACAATCTTCCTCCTCTATCAGCTAATGAACACCTCCACAGTCTCACACTGTTCAACAATAAGTGACAGAAGTCCCACCGCCGCAGTTTGAGGCCCCTAAGAGAACAAACTACGAAAGGCAGGTTGATTCAATCAGCAACGCAGTCAAACCTAACAACTGTCATTACTGCTTCCCTGGCAAAAATATGCTGCAGGATTTCAGCAGGTCCAATCCTTCCCAAACTGGTAAAAAAAGATTCCTATATGAAACACCATCAATCCTCTCAGCACTTATTGATGAATAGGAATAAACTAACTGCAGACTCTTTGCAGATTGTGGCGTGGAATGTCAATGGCCTCCAACACAAGATTATGGATCCCAAGAGTTCACTGAGAGACTTCAGCCAGACGTTGTTTCGATAAGTGACACACACCTGAGGCCATCGGATGGTCTCAAAATTAGGGGATATATCACCAATACAGAACTGACACGCTAAATTACAGAGGTGGTGGCACTGCAATCTTCATTAAAAATTATATCCAACACCATAGAGTAAACACTCCCCCTTCAACCACTAACCTCGAGGTCACTGGTGTGGAGGTTCTTACTAGCTAGGGCTCTTAGACTGAAAATTTACGCTGCATAAACCCACCGCAAAAAACCTTACTGTACACGGATCTGGACGCCGTCCTAGATGCTAGAGAGCCCATCATTATTGCTGGGGACTTAAATACCAAACACCTGGCATGGAATTGTAGAACCACAAAAAACAACGGATACAGGTTTCAATTGCGCTCCGGTCGCAGGCCCACTGAAACTACTTATCACAGCCCGAATGGCACCGCTGACATCTTGGAAATAGCCGTCCTGCAAAATGTTGAATTTTAATATAATTTAGGAACATTAAATGAGCTTTCATCAGACCATGATCCAGTGCTATTTCAGCAGGGAACGCAACACAACCTGTCCCCCCCCCGCACACACACTCATTCATATTCTGGGAAAAATTAGCAAATGCACTCCCAGAAGTTCATTGGCCCTGTTCCTCCTATGAGATCAAAGCAAGAAATTGAAACTGCAGTCAAAAATTTTACTTAGGAAATTAATGCAGCCATAACGGCAAATACTTCTTCCACAACTCGCTCCACACCCAGTCGGTTACGGGAGGATATTATGAACCTGATTAGAGATAAAAATAAAGCTAGAAAAAGATATCCGGATACTCGCGCGCCTCAAGACAAACGAATCCTTAACAGATTAAATGGAGCTATGAGAGACGCTCTCAAAGTCCACAGGGATCGGCTGTGGGAAGATAAGTTGGCTTCCTTCTCACCTACGGATCACTCTTTGAGGATTCTTAAGAATCTCAGTAACAAAATCAAATTCTTCTCTCTCTCTCTCTACATTTGGACCTGGGCCTTGTGCACACGGATGCAAAGAACGCAGAAACCATTGCGAAAAATTTAGAAGGTCAGTGTAGACCTGCATATGAAAACTTAAACTTTAACCACTTGTATAAAATTCATCGTCATGTCAGACACGGACTAAAACTTCCTGACGCCTGTACTAATTAGATCGTTCCTACTTCATCAGCAGATATCTACGAGATCATTAAGAACGTCAACAACAAAAAAGCTCCTGGTGAAGATGGCATCACCAATAAAGACATTAAACTTCTACCCTGCAGAGCCATCGTGCACCTTACCAACATCATCAACGCCATTATTAGATACCGATATTTCCTTTCCCCGTGGAAAACTGCTTTTATAACCCCATTCATAAACCAGGCAAAGACTCACATCTACCTCAAAATTATCGTCCTATTAGCCAGATTTCAAACCCGGGAAAGATTCTGAAAGGCTCATCCTCAACAGGCTCCAATCCACAGTAAATAAGCTGAATATCCTCCCAAATGAACAACTTGGATTCTGTCAACATCACAGCACCACTCAACAAATCCATAGACTAACTGAATATATTACCACAAGCTACAATTGGCATCAACTTATCGGAGCTCTCTTTCTGGATATGGCCAAGGCCTTCGATGAGGTGTGGCATTACGGTCTGCTCCAGAAGCTCATCGCCTTTCACATCCCACTACAGATGGTACAGTTCCTCCAATCATACCTCAGCAACAGATTTATGCAGGTCAAGATAAACTGAACTATATCTACCAAACGCCGCATTCTGACTGGAGTTCCGCAAGGATCCTTACTGGCCCGAATTCTGTTCTCTGTATTTATGGCAGCTATTCCACACAACCTGATGTCGTCTATCTTGGTCCTCTACGCTGATGAAAGCGATACTAACCAGATCTCTTCACCCACACTAAGTCACCAAAAAACCTCAAGAAATCCTTAGAAAAAATGGCTCTCCAATTGGAGATTACAAGTAAACATCTCGAGGAGGAGTATAGCCGTGCTCTTCTCCAGAAGAACGGTATCTCCTACAGGGGACATCTTCCTGTTTAACACCAAAATTCCTTGGAAAACAGAAGTCAGATACCTTGGTGTACTGCTGGACAATAGACTAACCTTCAACCACCACATCAAGGACTCGTGGGCAAAGTCATCCAAAGCCATCGCCCAGCTCTATCCCTAATAAACAGAAACAGTAAATTACACACCAGAATCAAACTGCTTCTCTGCAAACTGATGATTCGTCCTATAATCACACATGCTTCGCCAGCATGGAGCCACATCGCTGATACTAATATCCTCAAGCTGCAGCGAGTACAAAACAGGTGCCTACCTATGATTCTGAACTCCACATGATTTGTCAGAGATGTTCATCTTCATCGGGACACCCACTTTCCTTATATCTACTCTTTCCTTCAGTCTCTTACAGCAAAGTATTTCCTAAAAACGTCTACACATCCCAATCCACCGGTGCAACAAGCTGCTGACTATTATGAAACGGATCTCTAAAAACACAAAAGACCTAAAGCCATCTTAATTTCAAGAAATGATGTATAATTCCCTTGCCATCTCAGAGCGAGCATATTGCTCATTTATTGTATCCATTTCCGATAGCAGGGAATATGAAGATCATCTTGCTTCACCCTTGAAGTCAGTCAAGTTTAGGTCGAATAAAATATGCGTTACTGTTTAGGCCAAAGTCGTAAAGGTGCGCCATCTATTGAAGAGAATTATCACTATGTATTAAATCACATTCCCCTCTATGAACAGTAAATACGTTGTTCTGGTGTATTTATTATTAATTAACTAAAAATAACCCTTCATTTGAAATCTATCCAGGAAAGAATGTATGAAACACACTTCGATTCCTACAAGTAAAGTTTTTATTTATTTTTACTGTTACAAAAGTTGCCTCACTCGTAGAAATCGAAGTGTTTACATACATTCTTTTCTAGCCAGATTTCAGGTGCAGAATATCGTAGTTAACTGATAACAAATACACTGGAAGAACAGTAAATAATAAAAACTGTTGAGTAAAAAAAAAAAACTTTTATAGTGAAATTAATAAAAAAAAAAACCCACTTTCGGTGTTTATTTGGTTTATTTATTTATTTTATTAAAAAATCAAAAGGCTCTGTAGAACTTCAGGACTACAGTTTAATATACAGTGGAGACAAACGAGCAGCCACAGCTATAGCCATCATGGTCGCAATAAATGGAAAAACAAATTGAATGATATAACTGGATCTCTGAAAGAATGATAACGGCTAGACTTAAATTAAATAATTAATTTATCACAATCGCATGGATATATGCACCCAAAAATCTGAAACAGAAGAATTCTATAAAAACCTCCAAAACGTAATTCAGAACGCAAATAAACAAGATTACTTAATCATTGCAGGCGATTTCAATGCTAGAATTGGATCAAATACACTTAAAGATTTAATAGGTAATCAAGGAGAAAACATAATAAATAACAATGGAAGAGAACTCAGGGAATTTGTGGACAATAATAGTTTGAAAATCACTTACAGCTTCTTTAAACATAAAGATATACATCAATATACATGGGAAGCCAGAGGATATAAAAGCATCATTGACAATATAACAGGGGTGAAAAACTAAACAAGATGGTAAGAAATTGTAGAGTATACAGAGGATGCAATATTGACTCAGACCATCATTTATTAATCAGTACTATTAAGATCCCAAACCAAGGAAATAGAAACAATACAAGAACACAAAAACAAAAGTAGGAGCAATTTAAGATAGAACTGTTACAGCAAGATAGTAGCAGAGAACTATATCAATGCAGACTTACAAATCACACAAAGAAAATAAATGAAGATGCAAATATAGAAAACGAAATGTAACTCCAAATAGTAAAACAGGGAGCATATTCCTATGGCTTCATATGATTATGAAGCCATAGGAACAAAAATGCGAAGAAAAAGAAAGGACTCTGGAACCCAGAAATAGAATCGTTAGTAAGAAAGAAAAAAGAAATCTACCTTAAATGGTTAAACGACAGAAGAATAGGAAATGAAATAGAATATAAAAGAATCAGAGCAATAACAAGAAGAAAAACCAGGAAAATCAGAAGACAAGACTGGGAAAAACGATTAAAGATTAAAGAAAAACGTATCAAGATTAAAGCATGACATAAAAGGGCCTTAACCAAAGAGCTATAAAATCATTAAAAAATTACTCAAGAAACCAAGGATAATCTACAATTAAAAGGCCCCTCCACAACAAAATGGATCAATCATTACACTCAACTTCTAAACAATAATAATCAAATCGAAATAAAACAAGTAATAAGTCAAGAAACAAATGAAGAACCAATACAGCTAAATGATCTAAAGAAAATACTGGAAAAAAACTAAAAAATAGACAACCTACAGGAGAAGATGGAATAAATTCAGAACTTTACAAATAAGCTCTAAGACATTTCAATTACGATTGATTAAATTTCTAAACAGAATGAGGGAAGAAGGAAACATCCCACAAGAATGGAAGACAGCAATAGTCATAAACATATTCAAAAAAGGAAATAGAAAGAATTGCGGAAACTACAGAGGAATATCCTTATTAAACACACGCTATAAAATATATCCAGATATAATTAAAAGTAAATTAACACCATGTGACGAGCAAATTATTGGAGAAGAACAATGTGGCTTCAGGAAAGGAAGATCCTGCACAGATTCCACATTTACACTCAATTAAATTACTGAAAAACAGAATAGAATTTAACTTGGCAACATATATGATCTTTCTGGAATATGAGAAAGCATACGATCAAATCAGTAGTTCAAAATTAATCAATATGTACTGTATGAATTGAAAGCTCCACCTCAAACCACAAAAGCAATAGCAAATATAACGAAAGAAAGCTAAATTAAAATTAAAAATAATGAATAATGAAACAACCGAAAAAATTAAAAACCAATAGAGGTCTCATCCAAGGAAGTGGATTATCATCAATACTCTTCAATATATATTTATATATATATGGAAAAACGTTTAAGAGAATGGAAGAAAAACAACATCATAGGAATTAAAATAGGAAATAAAGAATTAACCAGCCTTTTGTATGCTGAGGATCAAGTTATTTTTGCTGAAAATGGAGACCAATTGCAGAAAAATCTACACGTATTGAACAAAAAAATAGATTAGCATAACATAAAAATCTCAATAAATAAAACGAAATCAACAGTATTTCAAAATAAAGAAATTAAAAGATGCAAATTAGTCATCCACAACAAAGTAATAGAACAAGTGAACACATTTAAATATCTAGGAAATTACATAAGCCCCAATGGAGAAATCGACATTGCGTATAAAAAGCAAAAATTCCTAGCATTCATTGCAACTATGAACAGACACTTCAATCAACAGATATCAAGAACAACCCAAATATAACAGTATAAAATAATAGCCAAATCAATTCGAAATATGGCAGTGAAACAAGGACCTTTGGGGAGAACGAGATAAAAGACACGTGGAAGCGGAAGAAATGAAGTTTGTAAGACCGCTCGCAGGCTATAAAAGAATAGACAAGATAAGAAACAAAGAAATAAGAACAATTATTCATAATTAACATAACAGACGACATCACCAATTACAGAAAGAACTGGAAAAAACCACATAGGAAGAACGAATGAAGAAAGATGGGACCAAAGGGACACCCGATCAAGAGGAAGACCCAGGAGGAGATGGACAAAAGATTTTCTAAACCCTTCAAAACATTACATGCTAACAATTGCCTAACACGCGGAACGAAGAAGAAGAAGATTTATTTTATTCCATCTGTGCTTCTTTATAACACTGAAAATCTATTCTTTAAAAACTGCAAAGTCCTCTTAGAAGAATTTAATGAACTTCAACACAAACGTCATTTCTTTTCATATTCCTTTTAGATTGTATGAAATGTACCGCATGTCTTTTTTCAAATATTTTATTACCCCATTTCATTCTTGTCAATTAAAACTTCGAAGTCTTATTATTGTTAATAAAGGATTCCGCTTGAGTGCATTACCATTAATGGTGTATCACGCAGAAACAACACATGCAATTTACAGACAGAAAACTCCGTTGAGCTGGACGGTAGATGGCGTTGCGCGTGTGTGCGTGTAGTTGGAGAATTAAATCAAGAGACGGTGATTTGCGGGTATTGGAGTAGTGTACTACTCAACCAAGATAGTTCATTGGACTCCTTGGAGGTGTCACGCAAAAATAATAATAATGATCACTTTTGCTAGACACGAAATATTACAGTAAATAACAGGAAAAACAGTTCTTTCAGAAAATTCACCAATTATTTTTTTGAATACTGTTTATTTGTATTTATTTTTATATTCTAAATCAAGTCATGATAAATTGAAGATGGCGGCTCACGTGTTAGTGTTTTGTGTCGTGTATTATTGATGGTGAATTGTGAATTTGACTGATAAGTTTTTAGAGATTTATGCTTATTCATTAGTAATATCAGTTATTTGCTTGCTGCCATAAACAGGCATTTTATTTTCCATACTGGTTTATCCAGGTAAGTCAACTGACTTCACAAAGGCGGTACGCTAGTCCTACTACCATTAGTATCGCCATTGTTGTTGTATTTTAACATCTTATTGCTGGTTGACACGCCTACGCTTGATATTGCTGGCAGTCCTTTGCGGCTGCGGGATATTTTACAAAAATCTCTGCTGGCAGGTCTTCAGACCTGCGGGATATTTTATTAACGCACATACGCAGTTAAATCGATATGAGCGTACCTGACCTAGACGTATTCACTGATTTGCTCGATAAAGAGCCAGCTCTTGAACTCATTGATAAACTCCAAAAGAAGTTCAAGCTGACATGGCCTACTAGCATGATTGACCCCGACACTATTATCGAGTCACTCGATAAAAAGCTAGCACTCAGTTTTATTAAAAAACTCCTCAAAAAGTTTGAACGGGATTGGCCCTGCTACTTAAATTTGTATTCCTCACCTGAAGTCGATGTTGAGGAAAATGAAGACTCCCCTCAAATGGAGGAAAAACTCAATCTAGTTGTCTCTACCTGTAATCCTTCTGATCAAGAAGAAACCCACGCACGTAAGAAGAGAAAAATTCTTGCTGCTGAGTCAACAAATGTTGTTGGTATGGACGAGGATGTTCCCACTTCAGATCCCTCTGTTTCCCCCAATGAAAAGGTGCCACCGATTATCCTAAGGGAAAAGCAGAGATGGACATCACTCAGAACCATCATGGCTAATTCACAGATTCGTTACACGTCTGCTAAAAATGCAGACGAGGGAATACGAATCCAGCCCACCACGGTGGCTGACTATAGAAATCTTACAAAGGAACTGGACACTAGAGGAACCCAATATCACACATTTTCACTTGCCTCCGAAAAAAATCTGAAAGTAGTCTTACGAGGAGTCTCCGAGGATATTGACACAGATGAAATAGTTACTGACCTTAACCTACAGGAACTACCCCCCATAAAGGTCACTAGAATGTTTAGATCAAATAAGACACCTATGCCTTTAGTTTTAGAAGAAATTCATAACATTTACAAAGACATTTATAATTTAAAATCAATCTGAGGACTCAAAATCACCCCAGAACCATTGAGAAAGAAATCATCTTCTGGGCAGTGCCACCGGTGCCAAAAATTTGGCCATGATCAGAAGCTATGCAAAGCTCAGTTCAAATGCCTAAAATGTGGCGAGAATCACCCCACAAACACCTGCGCCAAGCCAAAATCCACCCCGGCTAAGTGCGCTAATTGTGGGGGTCCTCACCCTGCTAATTATAGAGGGTGTATACATCACCTCAAAAACAGATGGAATGATCCAAGTCATCAATCTACCTCGTCATCTAGGGCGAGAGTTCCTGAAGCTCAGGCTACTCAGTTCTCCAAGAGTGAAAACATGACAACAGGTGCTCGCCCATCATTAACTGAGACCCTTAAGAAAACGAATCTTCAACATCAAGTAAGAACATATGCTGATGTGGCCCGCTCCAAACAGATAGTACAAACCCAGAACCGGAATAATCCACACTCAAATCTATCAGCTGTTATCACCTCTTCTCTTGCAAACATGCTGCAGGATTTCAGCAACTCAAATCCATCCTTAAGTGTCACAAAAAGATTCCTACAGCAAACCCAATCCATATTATCTGCACTCTCTGATGCATAGAAAAAAATCGTCCCAAACTCTCTTAGGATTATCGGTTGGAATGCCAACGGTATTAAAAACAAACTGTTAGAAATCCAGGAATTTAATAATAGATACAACGCAGATATACTGCTAATTAATGAAACTCACCTCAGGCCTGCTGACACCCTGAAAATCAGAGGGTATCAGATTTACAGAAACGACAGACTTGGGTATAGAGGTGGAGGTACAGCCACCCTTATCAAAAACTATATCAATCATCACTCAATAACCAACCCTACTACCACCAACCTTGAAATCACAGGAATCAATGTTCTCACAAACTCAATTGGAAACCTCAAACTTTTTTCTGCATACAATCCTCCATTAAAGACATTATTGACCTCAGATCTGGATGCTATCCTTGGAGTAAAAGGACCGGTCATCATTGCTGGAGACCTCAATGCAAAGCATCCTGCTTGGAACAGTAAATCTACTAACAAAAATGGTCGCATCCTTTCTAGCTACACAGGATTAAACCATGCTGTTGTGGCTGGACCTACCGAACCAACTCATCTCAGTCCATCTGGCACTGCTGATATCCTGGATATGGCCATACTGCAAGACATTAAACTACAGTACAGCCTTACATCACTAAACGAGCTGTCGTCGGATCACAACCCAATTCTACTGCAATTGGGAGAACAAGAATGCCTGTATACTGCTTCTCATTCAGGCATATCATGGGAAAGATTGTCTAAAGCACTTCGGGATCAAATAGGACTCGTCCCTCACATATGCACACCAGACGATGTGGAATCTACAGTGACTAGCTTCACCCAACAGATTAAGTCCGCTATAATGGTTGCAACCTTCCAGAAACCTGTTCCCAAGCCTGGTCGTTTGCCTGTGGACATTATGGACCTGATCAGAGAGAAGAGCAGAGCTAGGAAGAGATTTCATAATACTCGCGCACCTCAGGATAAGACAGTGCTTAACAGATTGAATGGAGCAGTAAGAGATGCACTTAAAACACATAGAAACGAAGTTTGGGATAAAAAGTTAGCCTCTATCTCACCTATTGATCACTCTATCTGAGGCTTACTGAGAAACATCAAAAATAAAAACAGATCCCTCTCCCCCTATAATCTCAAACCAGGGCCTAGTCCACACAGATGCAGATAAGGCCATACTTAAAAATCTTGAGGATCAGTGCAAACCTTCTTATAACAACATTGATTTCAATCATCTGTACAAAATCCACAGACAGGTTAGGCATGTACTAGACCTCCCGGATACCAGTGCTGATCATATTGCACCCGCCTCACCTGTTGAATTATATGATATTATTAAAAAACTTAAGAACAATAAAGCTCCTGGACCAGATAGCATCTCAAACAGGGTGATCAAGCTGCTGCCTCGAAAAGCTATAGTGCATCTGACCAGTATAATAAATGCAATCTTAAGACTTCACTATTTTCCTTCCACCTGGAAAATGGCTGATGTGATTCCTATACATAAGCCAGTCAAAGACCCACACTTACCGCAGAATTATCGTCCAATAAGTCTCATCTCCAATCTGGGTAAGGTTGCAGAGAAGGTAATCCTCTCACGACTCCCAACCTCAGTAAATGACCTAAACATCCTCCCTAAAGAACAGTTTGGTTTTCGACAACACCATAGTACTACCCAGCAAATCCACAGAATTGTGGAATATATCAGCATCAGCTACAACTGGCGCCAGTGCACAGGAACTGTATTCCTAGACCTATCTGAAGCATTTGACAAAATCTGGCATTTTGGACTCCTGCACAAACTTATCTCAGCCGGTATCTCACTAAAATAGTTCATCTAATCCGTTCATATCTTCAGAATAGATCAATGCAAGTTAAAATTAACGGTTCTACATCGTCCCAACGCCATATCTTTGCTGGAGTGCAGCAGGGATCTCTACTGGCTCCATTGCTGTTTTCTGTATACGCAGACACCCCACACAATCCGATGACTTCTATTTTAGCACTATATGCGGACGATACGGCAATACTAACCAGATCTCTCAGACCCCACTTCGTTACCAGAAAGCTTCAAGAAAATCTTCTAAAGCTGGAGGGTTGGTTCTCCAAGTGGAGATTGGAAGGCAACCCCTGAAAAAGTCAGCGGTTCTTTTCTCAAAAAGGCCAATGTCTCCTGCAGGAGATGTGTTGCTATTCAATACTAAACTTCCCTGGCAGAAAGAAACAAATTACCTGGGTGTGATTCTCGACAAAAAGCTATCTTTCAACCAACATATCAAGTTTGCATGTGCAAAAGCATCTAAAGCCATAGCTCAGATCTACCCGCTAGTTAATAGAAATAGCAAACTCAGCAACAGAACCAAATTGCAGCTATACCCGATGACGATTCGTCCTATAATCACCTATGCCTCTCCAGCCTGGAGCCACACCTCTAATACTAACATTATTAAGATACAGCGAGTGCAGAACAAGTGCTTGAGAATGATTTTGAATGCCCTGTGGTATGTTAGAAACAGCCAACTCCACAGAGACACAAATATTCCCTATATTCTCTCTTATCTTCAATCCTTAGCTTCCAAATTTTTTCTAAAGACGTCCACACATCCCAACGATTTGGTTCAACAAGCTGCAGCATACGAGCCAACGGACATATTCAAATATAGAAGACCAAAAACTATATTAGCCTCCTATAGCGATACATAATCTCCATGCCCATTCAGGGCGAGCAAACTGCTCGTAAATTTTACCCTCACTGTAACCACGACAGATAGCGGGGAATATGAAAAGCATTTTGCTTCACCCTTGAAGTATAAATGTCAATTGTCAATTGTCAATCAAGTCATTTCTTATAATAGTTCGTTTTAATTAATTTTCGAATAAATTATTTTCTATAAAAGAGCAATTTTAAAATAAATTCGTTTTTGCAGGAAAGCAAATTACCTAATTTGAATCCTGAATTATTCACATTTCACTCCTTCGTTTTATTCATTTACTTTTAAACTGCAGACTTTTTTTTTCGGCTAGAATAGGAAACGAAGAATGCTTTTCATCTTCCCCGTTATCTGTAGAGGACAATGTAAGGATAAGGTGTTATTTGTAATTACAAGGGCGATATGCTAGGCCTACAGCCGCTAGAATCGCCTTTGTTTCTTACAGTGACATTTTATTGCTGGTAGACACCTAAGAGTGTCTACGGGATTTGCCAGCGGACCATGAAAAGTCCACAGGATTATCTTTTCCTCCTCGGGACACCTGAGAAATCTCTACTCTTTCTCCATCTGTGTCTTAACACATTTTAAATTATTGAAACAGCAAAACTTCTGAATGAGGACAAATTCGAGGAAGTATACATGGAATTCCTCAGACTAGGAAAGGGCTGTGATAAGTAGTTTCAGTGGGGCCTGCGACCCGAGTGCAATTGAAACCTGTGTCCGTTGTTTTTTGTGGTTCTACAATTCCATGCCAGGTGTTTGGTATTTAAGTCCCCAGCAATAATGATGGGCTCTCTAGCATCTAGGACGACGTCCAGATCCGTGTACAGTAGGGTTTTGTTGCGGAGGGTTAATGCAGCGTAAATTTTCATTCTACCAGCCCGAGCTACTAAGAATCTCCACGTCAGTGACCTCGAGATTAGTGGTTGAAATGGCGGGGGGGGGTTGTTTTTACTCTATGTTGTTGGATATAATTTTTAATGAAGATTGCAGTGCCACCACCTCTGTAATTTAGCCTGTCAGTTCTGTATTGGTGATATATCCCCTAATTTTGAGACCATCGATGGCCTCAGGTGTGTGTCACTTATCGAAACAACGTCTGACTGAAGTCTCTGAGTGAACTCTTGGGCTCCATAATCTTGTGTTGGAGGCCATTGGCATCCCACGCCACAACCTATATGAAACACCATCAATAAGTGCTGAGAGGATTGATGGTGTTTCATATAGGAATCTTTTTTTACCAGTTTGTGAAGGATTGGACCTGCTGAAATCCTGCAGCATATTTTTGCCAGGGAGGCAGTAATGACAGTTGTTAAGTTTGACTGCGCTGCTGATTGAAACTACCTGCCTTTGGTAGTTTGTTCTCTTAGGGGCCTCAAACTGCGGCGGTGGTACTTATGTCACATATTGTTGAACACTGTGAGACTGTGGAGCCAGACTGTGGAGGTGTTCATTAGCTGATAGAGGCGGAGGATTGTTTGTTGGTTTCGGACCGTCTATTGTTCGGGTGTTGACCGCATCCTCTCTAGTTAGCTGAGTGAGGACCACCACATTTTGCACAATTAGCCGGGTTGGTTTTGGGCTTTGTGCAGGTATTAGTGGGGTGGCTCTTGGCCCATTTCAGGCATTTATACTCTGCCTTGCAGAATCTCTGAGCATGGCCAAATATTTGACACCTGTGGCACTGTCCAGTTGAAGCTTTCTTCCTCAGAGGCTCTGGGGTGATTTGGAACCCACAGACTGATCCTAGGTCATAAATATTTTTGCAAGCTTTATGGATCTCCATCAAAACCATAGCTTACGTCATTTTTCAGCTCTAGTCATCCTATTGACCTTAATAGGTGGCAGGTCCTGGTAGCGGAGTTCGGCCTCGAATTCGTCTGTAGTTACGTCCTCTGTAACACCTCGGAGGACCACCTTCAGATTCCTCTCCGAGCCGAGAGAGAAAGTGTGGTATTGAGTATTACTTGAATCTAGGTCTTTGGTCAGTTTTCTATAGTCGATTTCGAGCAGATGAGGTACCCTTCAGTTTCAATTCCATGGCAAAGTTCGCAAAAAGGAATGTTGCAATGTTGGGGCGCGATTTCACTAGGTTCACCGGGAGTCGGCCGTAAGTAATTCTCCAAGTGATATCTCGGTGAAGTGGTTGTCCCCTAGCAGTTTTTGATATTCTTAAAGAGCACCTCTTCATTCGCACCCAGATCTGGCGTTTCAAAAACCAAAGAAATCGACCAATTTCCAGTACAGCTGCTTTTCGCTAAGATTAAGCACCCGAACTTATCTGTAATAAATGTTTTTAGTGTTTTACATATTGTAAGTACCACTGTGGCACCATCTCCGCACATCGTCCAGCATGGCCAGTGGTCCCAAAACAGGGGTAGGAAATATCCCATGAAGTATTGAATTAGATCGCCAGATGGGAGATTTGATGCCAATGCTTTCCGTATGGTTGGAGCAGTGTTACACAAATATGAATATTTCAAGATCGGCTTGGCAAACCCTCCTTGCGTGTGCGTGGGATGGAGAAAAGCCCTGTGTACCTCGTGTTTCCTGTGGCTCCAGAATAAGTCGATGAGCGGTCCTTAAATGACTCATTCCTGTGCGTCTGTGATGTGTGTCAAGTTGATTGAGTTTAACAGCATTTGGTATTAAGATTGTTTGCATGACTGTTGCTCTGCCGTTGAAAAATAAATAACGTGGTTTAAAGGGGTGAGTTTATTACGACAGGAATTGAGACGTTTTTGTGTTGGTAACACAGCGCCTGCAAGTAATTCCTAATATTGTGAATGATCCGGTTGATGGTGACAGATCATATGGAAGATATTGGCAGGGCCGAATTTTCCAAAGGTTTCGATTTTCATTTGGTATCGGTTAGCGCGAAGACCACTGAGCACGTTAAACTGTTGCAGTGTGCCGAAGAAAATGTAAATAGAATCGGAATCCCGAAGGGTTCCGACAATATCATCATACACGACAGTCTTGCTCTGTTTGAAGCCTGTGGGAGCGGTATTCTTCTCACTGCGTGGGAGTCGTCCATTTTATTTTAAAATGGTTCCCAGTACTAAGGAGAAACAAACAGGCTCGGGGGACGTTGCCTAACACCTCTGGGTAAGGGATGGGTTCTAAGAGGAACTCATTAATGACAATAAATGTTGTTGTTGTTCTGTTGTAGATGCTTTTGATTATATCCCTTATGCAACAAGCCACGCCCACATTCTCTAGGATGTAGTGCAGGAAGTCGTGCTTTGCACTGTCGAACGCTTTTTTCAAATCCACTGACACGACTGCGAGGTCTTTGTTTGTCACGAGCCGAATAGGATCAGAAAGAGGTTGAGTCCCATCGACCTAACCATACTCCGTACACTGAGTACTGGTAAGCACATTCCTTTTGCCCAAACGATTACAGACCACTTGAATAGCTTGTAATCCGTAGAGATCAAAGAAATAGGCCTCCAAAAAGGGGAGAGATCATTCAGGTCTCTCCCCTTTTTGGGAACAAAAATCGTGAACCGATTAACAAAGCCAGCAGACTCGTGTCCGGTAGATAAAAACGTATTTCAATGTAAGACCCGAAAGACCTCCACCCTTTTAATATTTCCATTAATATCTTCGTGTTATGTCCTCTTCATGAAGATTCATGTTCATGGCTAAAATGGAGTTCTTGAGTCTGATGACACAGAGGGGGGGGGTCGACAGAACCTTCCTCGTTGAAAATGTAAAATACTGGTTCGCCAAACCTGTCGATTGAGGGAAGGAGCCTTTCCATTGCACCGGATGGTCCCCGGAAAGAGCGAATCATGTTTGCTCCATACCCTTTGATTGTACTCGGAACCGAATGGGTGTTTCCTTTATTATATTAGAGGAGGTTAAGGGGTTTTTTAAATTAACACACTTTTTTGGGGGAAGATAATGTAATTGTGGCGAGGTGAGAGCTCTTACACGTAGTTAGATATTTTTTGTTTTTTGCCTGGTATATTTTTAGTTTTGTATTTTCTTCCTCTGCTTGTTCTATCTCTCTACTGCTTAATTGTTGCAGTCCCCCCTCTTGAGCAGATGATGATGCTTGCTGGTTCTTCAACTACAGCATCGTTTTTTGTGGAGGAGGTCTCGGATTCTATTTTATGCTTCTGCTGTTTCTTCTTGGTTTTTCCAAGCGAAGTCTTCATAAATTCTGCCCGTTTCACCTCCTCAGAATGAGCTGTCGTTGTTAGTAGAGATGGAAATTCAGGAGCACTGCTTGCGTGTTCTGACGTCAACGTGCTATCTGAGTTAGCGGACGGGGGAAGTCGGAGTACTTCTATAGCATCCCCCAGTCTTTCTGCCGCTATTCGATACGGACTCGTGCTGATCTTGTGGTCGTGTTGCTGGCGTTTTCTGCAAGGGTTATTGCAGTGCTCCAGGGCATGTCCAGATTCGTCACAATTACGACGTTTGGTTCTTACGTACTCCGGTCTGAGATGGCCACAGGAGCCACAACTGAAGCACTGCCTCCTGACACTCGGTTTACTAACCGTAATCCTTGCAGAACCAATTAGTACGAAATTGGAACAGGACTCTTCATTTCCATGGTGAAGCTAATCTCTCCAGATTTCCACTCCGGTTTATCGTTATCAGTACCTCTCTTGATGTCTTTAAGAGTTCCCCATTTCGAGAAAATCTTATGAATAAAGTAGTCACTCTTTTCAACTTATTCTAAAACAAATCTGTCTATTTCAATCGTTCTAAATCGGCTTCCAATCACGACCGGAGTTGCTTTGGCCCGGCTCATTTATACCCTTGCAGCAATTTGTCTTTCGTTTCTATATTCTTGACTGTAATATGAAACGTCCCCCACCATATGGAGTGATGTCAGAAATATTGCTAGATCTCGCTGCCTTGCATAAAGCTTGCCATGCTCTTTTCTTTTTTTCTATCTTAGTGTTTGCAAAGCCTTACGTCCTTACTGTAGGCAAAAGCGAAGCTAATTTTGAACTGTTATAATTTAAAAGAAAACGAAAAAGAAGGTATAGCTGTTATAATCACTGCAGTTTATTTTATTTATTCGTGTGGGGATCTCCCTTTTCTCAACCGACCCTTTGGACTGGTTGAGCCCTTCTAATGAGGGATTAAGTACAATATCCTAAGACTCTAACCTGTGTTCAGGGGGGGGGGATTGCCTGCTTGTGGGATGAAAAACCCCAGGATAAACTGGTGTGAAATACCCTGCTGTCCACGCCCAAGACCGGCTAACTTGGCTATGGCTGAGAAAGATCCTTAAGCTCCTGAAGTCGTACGACGGGAATCGAACCTATGATATTGCTTCCCCAGGCATATAGTTGTGAAACGCATAGCCACTAGGCTAGCCGCGCTGATACCACTAGTGTACAGATAAACTGCAGTGGTATCCCTTAGGTCCTATCAACAAATATAATAATCCTGTGGACCCGAAAGTCTTGTAGCAAAAATAATGTAATGCAAGCCGAAAACTATTGTTTTGCCTTTTGTTCGAAAGAATCATTTTATGATAGAAACATATATATATATATATATATATATATATATATATATATATATATATATATATATATATATATATATATATATATATATATATATATATATATATATATATATATATATACACATACATATATATATACATACACACATATATATATTATAATAAAAAAAATAATAATTTGTGAGTTCAACGTATCTCATCATTGGCCTGTGGAGTAAGATAGGCTGAGGTTCAGCAGATAGTAGGAGAGGAAATAAATATAAGAATGCATAGTAGTAGAATAGATGAATGAGGCCTCAGCTGACCTGATTTAGCTGTTGACCCCCCAGGGGTGCTTCTAAAACGGTCGTTGATTTTTCACTTTTAAAAAAGGAAAAATCCTGAAAAGGAAAAAAAAAAAGAGACTAAGCAAACTTAACAAGTGTAAATAAATCTAAAGACTATGTGGAAGACAATTCTATAGAGGAATGAGTTTGCCGAGCAAACCCAGAACAGTATAACCAGGAAAAGAAGGGAGATGACCTGGCCCGGAAGACCCCGCCCTGAAAAGGGCTTGGGACCACCTCGATGTTGGCCTTCGCAGTCCGGGTATGTTCAGGTCAACCCCAACCTGGGGACAGATAAACTTTAAACTGCGAAAGAACTAGACATACCTGTGGGTTAAACGCTGATCGGGAAGGAAGATCGAGATAGCGTCAACACCTACAACTTGAAGGTGTTATAGGAGCAGACACAACCGGATTCCCCCCCTGTATGATCTGGAAGATGGTTGGTGGGTCGCACCATCTCCTCAGGAATCGCTCTTCTTCCCGTAAGTACCTTTCCTGCTCCAGGAAGCGGCGGAGGTAGGCTGAGAGACGGTTCCTAAGAAGGAGATAGATGCGATCCTCCTCGTTAAGAAGGTGTTTTTTCCTGATTTTCCAAATGTGATGTTTAATCACATTTATTAGAAAAATCAGGTATTTCTTGTTTTTGGTTACTGGGGGAGGAAACTGTAGCAAAACTACTTCGGCGAATGTGAGCGGTGGGATCGCAAGCACCTCAGCCAGTCTGTGCCAAACACGCTGTGCTGGCGGGCAGTGAAAGAAGAAGTTCCCTACGGTTTCTACCGCGCCGCAGACGTCGCAAGAGGGGTTGCACGGTCGCGAGTTGTAGGCTGATTTTACCAGTTTCACTGGGAGTCTGCCGTAGGCGATTCTCCAGGCTAAGTCCGGGTGAAATGGTTGCCCCCAGCTGTTTTTTATGTTGGTGAACAGCACCTCTTCGTTTGTGCCCAGATCGGGCTTTTCCCTGTCAAAGTGGTCAAAAAGTTTCCAGTACAGCTTGTTTGGGCTGAGCTGAAGTACTCGAACTCCATCCGTTGCCATTTTTTTGAACAGTTTGCATATTGTGTAGTACCACTCTGGCACCGTCTCCGCACATGGTCCGGCGTGGCCAGTGGTCCCGAAGTAGGGGAAAAATCCTAAGTATTTAATCAGATTGCCGGAAAGGTGATTTGATGCCAGTGCTTTCCGTATGATTTGAGCAGTGTTGGTTAGGTGGCAGTATTTATATATATATATATATATATATATATATATATATATATATATATATATATATATATATATATATATATATATAATATGTTTATTATTATAATATATATGTTTATTATTATAATATAATATATAATATATAATATATATAATATAATATGTTTATTATTATAATATAATATATAATATAATATATAATATAATATTATTTATATATAATATAATATTATTTATATTATTTATAAACATATTATATTATATAATATATTATATAATATAATATTATTTATAAACATATTATATTATGTTTACACGACCAATAGTAGGATCTTACCGTATGATCTGAGCAGTGTTGGTTTGGTGGAAGTATTAGTAGGATATGGAACGTTCCATCTCTCTCCAGGCGCTGGGAGTAATGTAAGTTCAAATAATAATTCAGAATTTATGTATTCGTCATGTATAAATCATTAAAAGGTGCTGGAACTTATTAACCAAAATATCTGTAGAATAGAAAATTGTTGAAAATTTCTTCTTAATTCTTCTACTACATTAAAGATACTAAGAAATTATATACTTGATTTTAATTTTGTTCCAAAAAAAGCCATGCCTGAAATACATTCACTTCTGAGCTATTTGTATACAGAGGCTGTCCAGTTACTACTAATACACTTTAGTTTTTTATTTATTTAGTTTAGAATTTTTTGGTTTTCATACTCGAGCGCTCAGGAATTCTTTAATGTATTTAGAGGTTCCTTTTATCTCATAAAAATATGAAGATAAAAATAAAATAATAGCTTAACACGAGTAATTTTTTTTATAATTATCTTTGTTGATGAAATAAGCTTAGCCACCTCTTGTTCTATCTCTTCTTCTGCTTTAACCGCGGTTTAATGAATTCTTGTGTCTATTTATTTACAGATTTCTATATAAGCCTCAATCAGTACGAAGCTCTCATCCGTTATCATAAGACGATATTGGACGACATCTTCGTATATTATAAATTGTGTATTTTAGAAATTGTGAAAGATTGCTTATGAAATAATATTGCATTCTTAACATACTTAATGGTAATATATTTAATTAAAGTAAAATTACTTAGAACGTTTTAATATTTTGAATAGATTTTAATTTATATAGGTGCTGAAAAATTATTTATGTATAATATATAATGTCCGCGCGGTTAGCCTATTGGGTGTGCGCTTCGCAACCATATACCTGGGGAAGGAGTGTTCTAGGTTCAATTCCTGTCGCCAACGTGAGGAGCTTAAGGATCTTTCTCAGCCATAGCCAAATTTAGCCGGTCTTGGGCGTGGACAGCAGGGTTCCCCCCCCCCAGTTTATGTGGGGTTTTTCATCCTGCAAACAAGCAAACAAATCTGCCTCGTGAACACACACCGATACAGTAATGAATATCGCCCTTAGGGGGATGTAGCAGAGGAGTGGCGAACCGGCTGCATTAATACTCCCGTAACCCCTCATTAGGAGGGGACTCAACCCATCTCAGACGGATGAGAAGGATAGGATAGGAATATATATAAATTGGTAGTGATATTGATAGGGATAGAGGATTGACGATTGAGATTGTCGGATTGATTGAGAACTTTTAACGAGATCGGACATGTTCTTTGAGACTGTGACTGATTGAATTTTATATAAGGTTTTTCGGAAATCTCACATTGGACTGGCGCTAACACAGTTCGAAACCTACTCTCTCGCCCTCTGCGTGAAAAATGCACGAGGTCTGATGGCCGTGTAGGTCCCACCCGCGACGAGGATCCAGTGGTGGATGATGGTAGGTTTTCGCTCTGTGGATATCTTTACGGAGGGAGGTTTTCGCTCTGTGTCCAAGTGAGTTCTTGACACTCCTTTCCCCTGTTATTATTAGGGCATTATAAACTAACGTATTGTTTGGCTGGTAGACACCCGTGTGTGTCTACGGGATTTGCCAGTGGACCTTCCAAAGTCTACAGGATTATCTAAAGTCACCGGAATATTCTTTGACAATATATGGTGAACAATAATGGAAAACGTGAAAGACATTAAGGATGCCATTCAAAATTTAAACAAAGATATGATAGCCGACGTTCTTAAATTTACCTTAAAGAAATTTGAGACAGAATATCCTGGCTGGCTGAATCTCTGAACTCAAGTTAATGACACGGAAGAAGTTGATGTTGACACTGAAGGGGACTTCTCACTTGTTCCACCACTAAAGAATCCCGGATAATACGATTGTCCTCAGGAGGAACAACCAATCAAACGACGTAGAACATCTGAAGATGATATGGAAGAGGATGTAGCAACACATGATACTCAAGTAACCGAAGAGAGAAAAGAAAAGGTCCTTCCAGTTATCCTCCGAGACAAAGAGAAGTGGACCTCAGTCTCAAGGTCCCTAGGAGAACAAAACATCAACTTCTTCAGGGCAAGAAATACTGATGAGGGTGTAAAGATTCATCCTGCTACTGTTTCAGATTATCGTAAGATGACGAAAATGCTGGACAACTCCAAATTGCCCATCCATATCTTCGCACTAGTAAGCGAGAAAAGGATTAAAGTGGTGCTTAGAAGGGTTGCTGAGGGCATCACAACTGATGAGATTACTGCCGACCTCATCAGCCAAAGACTGACTCCAATCAAAGTCATCAGGATGCTGAGATCTGACAAAAGGCCAATGCTGCTGGTGTTGGTGGAAATCAGCAATGCACAGAACAGGATTATGAAGTGACAGATATTTGAAGGGTCAAAATTACAGCCGAACCTCTGAGAGGAAGACGGCATCGGCAGGTCAATGCCACAGATGCCAAAAATTCGGGCACGCCCAAGAGCTGTGCAGAGCTGCCTACAGATGTCTGAAATGTGGATAGGGACACCAGAACAACACCAGTCTACACCTGCCTATTGTGCTAACTGTAGAGGGCCGCATCCAGCTAATTACAAAGGGTACCTTTTCCACCCAAAAAAATCGTAGGTCAGCAAGAGTGAACCTTGCTCACCATGCAGTGACACCATAAGCAACCAAGCAGGTCCCTGCTCGAAATACCTCACATTCAGCAGCACAAGAAGGCACTAGATCTTCATCCATGTCCAAAACATACGCAGAGGCGGCATGAACTCAGATTCCTTCATCTCAAGAGTAAAAAACAAAAGTTCCAAGTTGACATCAGTTCTAACTGCTTCACTTGCCACAATGCTGCATGAATTCAGCAAAGCAAGCACCTCACCATCTTCCAGAAAGAGATTTTATCTAGAAGCCCAATCCATATTGACAGCTCTCTAGAATGTATAAAAAATTCAAACCAAACTCCCTCATGATTACAGCATGGAATGCTAACGGCCTGACAAATAAAATTCTTGAGCTGCAAGAATTCGCAAACAGATACAATCCAGACATAAACTTGATCAGCGAATCACACCTCAGACCATCTAACAACCCAAGATTAAGAGGATATATACTATATAAGACAGACAGAATTAACTCTAGTGGTAGTGGCACAGCCGTTTTTATTAAAAATCATTTAAGTCACAATGTTCTAACCAACCATCAAACTTTAAACCTAGAAGTGACAGGTGTGGAGGGGTACACACGAACAACGCAGGTAGACTTAAAATCTATGCAACGTACAATCCTCCCAGCATTCCACTCTTGACATCGGATTTATACTGTAAAATCTTATATAGAAAGAGTTTTGTATAGAGGCGGCCGGTGAAAATTTAAGTGGGGGTGCTACATATACAAAATAATAATAATAATAATTTTCTTAATCAGTAACGAATTTATTAATAAATAAATTTACATATTAAAAGTTGCTTTATTAAAAATATTTCATCCTCACCACGAACAAACACCAATAATAAAAGTTTCGTGTCAATACCAATGACAAGCGCAAACGAATATCGGCGTTAGATCGCAGTTCATTTGTTTCGCTTAACGATAATTGAAAAAATATAATTCTTTTCATATTTTCAACTGTGACACTCGTCATAATTCAGTCTTCTATCTATAATAAATAAATAATTATATTTTATTTTAACAAAATAAAATAAGATTTACAAAAAAATAATTCACCACGAACACGCACCAATAATAAACGTTTCATATCTCACAGAAATAACGCCCGCAAGCATGATACACTAAACAAATTGGCTAACATCAATACTGAAGATCACTCCGTCTGGAAATTCTTAAGAGCAATCCGCACCAAAAAGCAACTCATACCCCGTATACAAACCAAGAAAGGGACAGTTCACAAAGATGAAGAGAAAGCCGAAGCACTAGTGGATAATCTTGAATCTCAGTGCAATCCATCTCATACAAATCTAAATATCAACCTTATGTACAAGATTCATCGTCATGTTAGGATAACCTTAAGACAGAACACTGTTAACTCCGAACATATCATTCCTACAAATCGGGCAGAAATGATAAATATCATCTCCCATCTAAACAGTAAAAAAGCTCCAGGACCGGATAGCATAACGAACAGAATAGTAAAACCACTTCCAAGAAAGTCCGTAGTCCATCTCGTCAACATTACAAATGCCATCTTTAGATTCCAGCATTTCCCTGCTACATGTAAAACAGCCACCATCATGCCACTGAAGAAGCCAGGAAAAAATCCTCACCTTCCCGAAAGCTACAGACCCATAAGCTTATTGTCCAGCCTCGGAAAGGTGACAGAGAAAGTGATCCTCTCAAGATTCCAAGCAGAAACAGATAAGTTAGGAATTTTGCCTAACGAACAGTTCGGCTTCCGTAAGGCCCATAGTACAGCTCAATAAGTGCACCGGCTGGTAGAAATCATTATTAAAGGCTTTAACTGGAGACTCAACACAGCTGCCATCTTCATCGACGCAGAGAAAGCGTTTGATAAAGTATGGCATCAAGATCTTCTCTACAAACTGATAAAATTTAATGTTCCAGTCAGGTTAATAAAGGTAATACATTCTTACCTGAAAGACAGATATATGCAGGTCAGGGTAGGCGAAACGGTTTCGACCAGACGCAGGATCTCGGCAGGCGTACCTCAAGGATCTCTTCTGGCACCTCTCCTGTTCTCAATCTATGTAGCGGACGTCCCTCTGAACCCAAGAACAACATTCACTGCATTATATGCAGATGATACTGCACTGATGACAAGATCGCTGAGCCCAAAACTGGCGACTAAAAGACTCCAAACCAGCATACACATTTTAGAAAAGTGGATGGCAGACTGGAGGATACAAGTTAACTCCCAGAAAAGCTCAGCTATATTGTTTACTAGAAAGAAAATCCATATCGTGGAGGATATTTATTCATTGGGAGTAAAGATTCCATGGCAGACTGAAGTTAAATACCTTGGAGCGATTCTGGATAGTAAACTCCTATTCAGCAAACATATTGGTTACATTATCTCAAAGACATCCAACGTCTTAGCACAGCTCTACCCTATGATCAACAGACAAAGTAAACTGGACACGCAAACAAAATTAACAATCAATTTACAAGATGGTAATTCGACCGGTGATCACTTACGCATCCCCAGCATGGAGCCACACCGCGAATTCAAACATTCTGAGGATGATTCTGGATGCCCCTTGGTTTATAAGAAACACCTAGATCCATAGAGAAGTTGATATCCCTTATATCTCTTCCTTTCTCATAAATCTAGCTGAGAAGTTCTTTACCAAGACAAGTAACCACTCAAACCTGTTAATCTAGGAAGCCTCGGAATATAATGAAGCAGAAATTAACAAATATAAAAGATCTATCTTAATTTCAGCTGAACACAGCTAACTTCACTGCCCTCAAAGGGCGAGCATATAGCTCACAAACAATCCATTCAAAGTTCTTTTCATTACAAGAAAAAGGGGAATATGAAAAGCAATTTTGCTTCACCCATCTAGCAGAAATGTTAAATGTTAAAAATGTTAAAACTAGAGCAAACAATTGTGAATGTTTTTGAATGAATATATTTGTATGAATTTATATGAATATATTGCGCAAGTCAATATATCACTATGATGTTAAATGAATACAGAAATAAATAAACGATTTTCTAGATTCTGTTTGTGAAAAGATAACATTACAAAATTCTTTCTCTGTGTGTCACATCCCATTCACTGAACAGAATATGCAGCATTTAATAATCCTGCGATGTTATATATTTTAGATTGTTCTATAT
This sequence comes from Typopeltis vanoorti, assembly GCF_054136105.1. Classification (NCBI taxonomy): domain Eukaryota; kingdom Metazoa; phylum Arthropoda; class Arachnida; order Uropygi; family Thelyphonidae; genus Typopeltis; species Typopeltis vanoorti. Next base: position 35,472,589 of record NC_143561.1, on the reverse strand, counting down.
TAATCTAGACCATAGGTTCCCAAAGTGGGCGGTACCGCCCCCAGTGGGCGCTGAAGCCTTCTAGGAGAGCTACAGTGGGATTAAAAGCATTTGTGGGAGGTCTAGGGGGTCGGTGGCTCTTTATAGAAGAAATTAATAATATATATTTAAAAATTAATTATTTTCGTGATTTTGCGATTAGATAATCATTTAAAATTAAAATATTGAATTTTAATTCATCTTATGCCCGTCTTACACGGTCTATTTTTTTTTATCAATTTTCTATTTCAATTATTTAATTATTAAAATTTACTATGTTAGATAGAAATAGATGTGAATTTTCTATGCCAATGAGAAAATTGAACGTGTCATACAGGATATTTTAAATTCTATTTTTTATATACTTAATACGTAGGTAATTCACTCAATTCAGCATGTTTTGATAGGAATATGGGTGCTTGCAGTGGCTTGTTCAAAGCACGAGTACGATGGTGTCGCAAACAATTCAATGCATGCAAGACATACAACACACACACACACACACATACACAAACGCGTGTGTGTGTGTATTCATGAAACTTAGAAGTAAATCGTATACATTTACAAAGACTAATTTCGGGTTCATTTTGAGAAATGATAACATGATACATGGAAAATTATATTTAAAAATCGTCTCATGCATCCGATGTTTATGAGAATTTAAAAAAAATTTAATTATCATAAAAATTCTTTTTTTAATGCTCATAAAAATGAGAATTAAAATGAGAATAAAAAAATGAAATAAAACATCTTCTCAAGCATCCGATGTTTATGAGAGTTAAACAAAATTCAATTCTCATGAAAATTCCAATTTTTTAATTCTCAAAAATTCTCATTCCCAAGCAAACAAACAAACAAACAAAAAAAACATTTTTTGGTTTGCTTGGGAATGTAAAAAGTTAGCTTAGACGAAAATAAAAAATAAGCGCAATGAGCTTATGATAAAGAAAATATAGGTGGCGTTACTGTTTGTTATAGTGTCATTGAAAGACAATGAAATAATATTTTTTTTCGCACAATGGCAGACTTGAGTTGATGAATCCGGGTGCATCTATCTAGAATTCATTTTCAGTATTTAATAATCCATGGTATGTTTATACGATCATCAAAAGAAAATGTTTTCCAATTAAATAAGAAATAACTTGTTTAATTTCACTCGCTCATAGTCCACGGAACTTACATCGAAATTTCTTCAAATTCAACAAACATTTGATTCAGAATTTTTACAGAGTAAACATCCATGGTCATCGATATCGATTGGATGAGCAAACATAATCAGTATTTTTAAAAGATATTTAAATATTTTATAACGGTTAAATAAATAAAAATAAGTAAATAATTAAACTTAATTAAAATTGAAAACTTTTCAAGTTAAAATTGAAATTTAAAATTTTTTTCGATATATTATTAAGAACACCTTTTTTACTATTTCATGTATATTAAATAGAAATTTTGATGAGGTGAAATTTTTTTAAGAGAGACTGAAAAAAATCTGTAACATTCTGAAACATTAAATCTGAAAAAAAAATTGTAACATTAGAGAAGATTGTCATGAAGTTACTAGAGTTATACAACCTAACAATGTCAGCTATAGCATTACGCATACATCATGAAATACAAATTATATTATATATCCAGGTTGGCCCATAAGCCACGAAGGGGTTTAAACATTTAATAACTTTCCAAGAAATTATATACTTGGTTTAATCCTTTAACCAAGTGTAAGCAAACAAAGTTTGTGCCTGAAGTATCTTCAGGACTGAGGCAACTCGTGGTAAAGGTGGTATGACTCACATCACTTGCCTTAGTATCCCATAATGCAAAGCACATTTCCTTGCGGAGATGTCCAATGCTATGCATTATGGGAAGGGTCACTACCCAGACCGGTTTCGACCTTCATTGAGGTCTCATCAGTGGGAGCTAAACCCAGAGGTGTGGTGTGAAGTGATGTGAACTCAGTCGACCTTTGCCACGAGTCGCCTCAGTCTTGAAAGATACTTCAGATGCAAACTTTGCTTACACTTGGATAAAGGATTAAATTAAAACCAAGCATATAATTTCTTGGTATCTTTAATTTATAATATAACCAAGTGAAAAACTTTTAACTACATTTAATAAATTTTTATGTATGAATTATTGTTATTCTTTTTTGTTATAATGAAATAAAAAACCTGGATTTTTTTTATAGTTATGAAAAATCACCTATTTTAAACTCCGTGGTGACATATAGGCTACTCTATATAATTACGACGTATCATATTACGTCATTTTATACCATGTCAAATAATAAATCAAAGAAGAAATATAACAAAACAACAAAACCCTGAATGCTACGTTAGATCAATAATTTGAACATTTTGGGGTCGATATATATATATATATATATATATATATATATATATATCGACCCCATGGACGCAACGATAAGGGATTAGTCCAAACCAAGAAAATGACTTCCCACCAAACCACGAGTACTCACTGCAGATAGGCCGATGGATTCTGTAATTAATGTTTCCCTGCTATTTGTTTTCTTGTGATTCTGAATCCCATTCACAAGTAAGCTTGGATGACACTTGTAGAACGCTATCATTATTTTCAATCTCACGTTTGTTTTCTAATTCTCTTCAATGTGATTTATATTTCACTTATTTTCTTTTCTTTCACTATTTGTCGAAAGAATGAAGGAATTAAATTTAAGACTGTTTAGTACATGATAACACGTTTCTAGTAGGTAAATACTTCAATTATTAAACCGACAGTTCGACAATAATAATAATAATAATAATAATAATAATAATAATAATAATAATAATAATAATAATAATAATAATAATAATAAAAGCACATAAGGAATATGATCCTTTTTTTATACTTTAAGCTTATTTTTTCTTGTAACATTCTTTTAATAATGTGAAAGGGATAGAAATTATGACTGGCCATTTAACTCAAAGTTTCGTAACATCTGCAGCTAATATTCCTCTAGTGTAACTTTAGCGCGCTAGCATTGTCAGAGAGAATACAAAGGAAACAGTTAATTTACATTTAAAAAGAGCCGTTTGAAGTACCAAGTGCAGCAAATCACGATAAACGTTTCCTTGTTCAAATTTGGTTAGTGAAGAAAGTCTTCATCTTCACAAGATTCATAAATTTGGTTATGTTATAAGAAATACAGAGTTAGAAACAAATGCGATTTCTACTTTGAAATTATGTAGTTCCTAGTTTGTGATGTGGCACAGTAATTGCTGTTTACGTTTTATCCGTGTTTTCACTAACGAAAGAAATGCTTCTTTGTCAAAAATAATGTGGAGTCCAACCCTCGATAAAAATATGTTTCTGATAAAACGGCATCTTTCAACCAAACAAAGCTTTTTGCATGTGGGATTTATCTTGGATGTTAAACAATTCGTTGGAGCAAGTAAGACTTAAAAACTAAAAAGCAATACTATTACTATCTATATATTATATTATTAAATTAATTAAAGATCATTTTAAATTCCACTGAACTTGATCGCAGAGTTCATTTTTAAGACAAAAGAAATTCTGATTGCAGAAAATAATCAACGAAGAGACATTCAATGAGTTTTCTGATGAAATTACCTCAAAAGGAAAATTTTATAATTGGTTTCTTATAGTGTAATACTTTAATAAATAAATTGATGTATGGAGAAAAATTGACATCTTGAAAATATTTATCAGAAATTTAATATATTCTTTATTATTTTAGAAAATTATTATATTTCTCATGTAATTTTATAATAAAAATTGACTTTTAATTAGATTTATTGAATTAAAAGGAGAAATTAATAGTTAGCTGAAAAGCAGACACAAAGTTAAGATAAACAAACTGGGTTTGTCCATAGTCGACTGTTACCGATTTCAAATTTCTGTGTGCAAAACGAATATATACAGTAGCCCCCCCTTATCCGCGGGGGATGCGATCCAAGACCTCCCTCGGATACCTGAAACCACGGGTAGTACCGGACCCTATACATACTATGTTTTTCCAATACATGCATACCTATGATAAAGTTTAATGTATAAATTAGGCACAGTTGGCCGACCCGAGGCAGAAGCGAAATGGGCGTCTGCCTCAGGCGGAAAAGTAAAATGGCGGAAAACTGACAAAGAGTTTATGTTACAATTATACTGGAGGCAGAAAAAATTTAAAATAAAAAAAACAATATTTTTTTATATCTTGCACACACTCAAAAATTTTGTTCGTACCGGCGCTGGGCACAGTAAGAGATTAACAACAATAACTAATAATAAAATAGAACAATTCTAACTGTAATAAAAGTTATGTGAATGGAATTTTAGCAACCTCAGAATACGTTTTTTTATTATTTATTTATTATAAGGAAACACTTTACGGCTTCTCTTTGGCGTATCGGAATTGCCAACATCACTACTCTTGAAGTCATTAATAAAAAAAAAGTTAAAAAACTTTGGGGACATTAGTAAAATAAGGGTTACTTGAACACAAGCACTGTCCAAAATACTGCGACAGTCGATCTGATAACCAAGAACAAAGAAGGCGCGCAATACCTGATATTCCTGATTTTCAAAAGGCTTCAAGGTTCGTGTAGCTTTCCCCACCTTTGCGACGAGTTGCCCTGGTGTTGTACTTCCTATTGGATCAGACGAATTGTCCATTACTAAAAGAAAGTGCCATGCGGCATTATTTCGGCAATGTAAAACTACACTGGCAAAGTGGATATTAGATCCAACATTATTTCAAAGCCGAATGTTTGTAGAAACTACAAATGGTTGGTATGTCGAGCTGAGAGTTCAAGAGAATACAGTCCACGCCATCCTTGAGTTGCCATAGCTTGCATTACTTGGCTTAAAAGAGATATACAGGGGGAAAAAAGTATACAGTCATATATATGAACATTATTTTTGTACGGAGTTTCTCACCTTCATGATCTTCCGTTTTCGATACAGTTTCTCAATTTATTATTAGAAGTTTCAGCGTTTATTCCATATATCCTGAAGTACTTGGATTCCTGAATATGAGCACGTGAGGATTCCAGCAATTGGTGTCCTAAAAGCGAAGGACAAACTATAATTTTACCTTAATATGAAAAAAAAAAATGTTGGTTGAACTATGAGTGGTGAAAATGATTCTTGAACGAAAACTTCACTGCCGAAACAGTAAATCAAGTTTGTTGAACTCACAAAATATATATTTTGTGAGTTCAACAAACTTCATCATTGGCCTGTAGAGAAAGATAGGCTGAGAGTCAGCAGATAGTAGGAGAGGAGATAAAGATAGAGTGCATAATGGTAGAGTAGGTTAAAGAGGCCTCAGATGACCTGTTTTAGCTGTTTGCCCCCCATGGGCGTTTCTAAAACGGTCGTTGATTTTTCACTTTGAAAGAAAAAAGGAAAAATCCTAAAAAGGAAACATGTAACAAAAAACAATAACATGAAGCACAGAGAAAGCAAAGAAATGGAGAGATGAGGGAAGGATCTGGCCCGAGTGATGCAGCTCACAAGGAACTGCACCGCCTCGCTGTAAGCCTTCGCCGCTGGGGTTCTCAGCTCCACCCCCTTCTCTGTGAACTGAAAGGAAAAGCAAGAGTAGATTCTCCTTACTTCCGTTTGTTGTGGGCTATTAAGATCTGATCAGCCACCTTGCTTCCCCGGTTCCGGTCTAGCATACGGAGAGCTGTGATGAAGGCCATTTCCAGCTCTTCTTCTAGAGTGGAACCAACGTTGAGCGGTTCTGCTAGGACGGAGAGCCCGTCGGGGTGCTAGGACGGAGCGGCCGTCACTGAGTGGAACCAACGCTGAGATATGGTCGGTCTTTCGCCCACGAATAAGTGGCCTAGAGATCGTCCGATTTTTTGAGATTTTACCCTTTACTTACTAATCAGGGTAACAATTAGCAATGCTGAACCGAGGAAGTAAACTGAGGTTCGGCTGTTGCTGTTTTCCTGGGTGATGAGTTTTTGAGTTCGCTCTCTTAAGGTTTTTGCCTTAAGGGAGCACTTTGAGTCTTCGGGGAAGGTGTTCTCCGGCACGGCCCGCTGAGGGGTTCTTGCCGGTGAATTATTTTCCTCGGAATTTGAGCGGTTCTGTTCAGTCGGGGAGCCCGTTACTGAGTGAAACCAACGCTGAGATATGGACGGTCTTTCGCCCGCTATGGAGTGGCCTAGAGATCGTCCGATTTTTTGAGATTTTACCCTTTACTTACTAATCAGGGTAACAAATGGCAATGCTGAACCAATGAAGTTTAACTGAGGTTCGGCTGTTGCTGTTATCCTGGGTGATGAGTTCGCTCTCTTAGGGTTTTTGCCCTTAGGGAGCAATTTGAGTCTCCGGGGAAAGTGTTCTCTGGCACGGCCCGCTGATGGATTCTGGCCGGTGAATTATTTTCTTCGGAATGAGCGGTTCTGCTCGGTGGTCGAGTTTCACTGAGTGAAACCAAAGCGGAGATTTAGACGGTCTTTCGACCACGAATGAGTGGCCTAGAGATCGTTTGATTTTTTGAGATTTTACCCCTTTACTTAAACAGAGGGTAACAAATGGCAATGCTGCAGCCAATGAAGTTTTAACTGAGGCTCGGCTATTGCCGTTACCCAGCCATGACTAGAGCTTTTTAGCTCGATAACACTCTATCCACACAGATTTTCTTCATGCAGATGACGGGATAAAGAGTCAAGGACTCAATCCATCGCCCAGTTCTTTTAAGAACTTCATTTTAATGTAGAAACTCAAGAAAGTGCTACCAGAACACATTGGTCCGGTTCCCCATATAAAAGCCAAGGAAGAAATAGACACGGCAATAAAGAATCTCACTAATCAAATCAATAAAGCCATAACAGCAGCCGCAGTATCCACGATTACCCACAAACAAAATCGTCTCCCGGAAGAAATCATGGACTTAATAAGGAAAAAAAACAGACAAAGAAAAAGATATCACAACACTAGTGCTCCCCAAGACAAAACAGCCCTCAACAGATTAAACAAATCTGTCCGAGAAGCTCTTCAGAACCACAGGAACCAACAATGGGACAACAAGCTCATCTCCATCTCCACAGCAGATCATTCTATATGGAAATTCCTAAACAACCTCAGGATCAAGCGCAAATCCCCCCCCTCTCTGCAATCAGAACAGCACCTTGCATACACAGATGCTGACAAAGCCGAAGCCATAGCAAGAAACCTAGAGAAACAATGCAGTCCTGCATATGAGAACCTAAACATCAGCCACGTATACAAGATCCATCGTAAAGTCAGGTTCACAGTAAATCGTCCCGATGTCAATCCAAGCCCTATAATGCCTACCTCACCCACCGAAATAATCGGCATCATCAACCATCTCAAGATCAAAAAAGCCCCAGGTCCGGATGGCATCACTAACCAAGTCATCAAGGCACTACCACGCAAAGCCATAGCACATCTGGCAAACATCATAAACTCCATCCTCAAATGGCAGCACTTCCCCAAGTCATGGAAAATAGCTGACATCATCCCAATTCACAAACCAGGCAAAGACCCACACCTACCTGAAAATTACCGTCCCATCAGCCTGCTATCCAACTTAGGGAAAATAGCTGAGAAAATCATCCTCATCAGACTCCAAGATCATGTCAACCAATTAAATATCATTCCAGAAGAACAATTCGGCTTTCAAAATCACAGCACCACCCATCAAATCCATATACTGGTAGAATACATCACCACAGGATTCAATTGGAATCAACACACTGGAGCTGTCTTCCTAGACATCTCAAAGGCCTTCGATAAGATCTGGCACCAAGGCCTCCTCTACAAACTTATCATCGCTAACCTTCCACTAAACATGATACACCTGATCAAATCATACCTCTCCAACAGGAGGATGCAAGTCAAAATCAATGAAACAGTCTCAACCCAATGGAAAATCCTCGCTGGAGTTCCTCAAGGATCGCTGCTAGCCCTGATCCTGTTCAACATCTATATTGCAGACATCCTTCAAAATCCTCTCACATCCACCATCGCCCTTTATGCTGATGACACGGCTATTCTAGCCAGATTCCGCCAACCACTTCTCGTCACCAAAAAACTACAAGACACCATCCTGAATCTAGAAAAATGGTTTAAAGACTGGCGACTACAATTAAACCCCCAGAAAAGTACAACGATACTCTTCACAAGAAGACGAGCATCCCCCAAAGGAGACATACCCTGTTCAACTCTAAAATTCCCTGGAAAACTGAAGCAAAATACCTCGGAATACTTCTCGATAAGCGATTATGCTTCAACAGCCACATCAAGAGCACATGCACCAAAGCTTCAAAAGTTATCGCCCAGCTATACCCCTTGATCAACAGAAACAGCAAACTAAGCTCAACAAATAAAATACTACTGTACAAGACAGTGATACGTCCCACAGTCATATACGCCTCCCCAGCCTGGAGCCATACCTCAAGCTACAAAGACTACAGAACAAGTGTCTGCGAATGATTCTGGACGCCCCGTGGTTCATCAGGAACGGCCAGATCCACCGGGACATAAATATCCCCTACATCTCTCCAGTACTACGCTCCCTAGCAGAAAAATTCTTTATGAAGACATCTATCCATCCAAACCAACTGATACAACAAGCCGGAAACTATGACGGTAATGACCACTGGAAACATAAAAGACCGAAAGCCATCCTAACACCCAACGACGAATAACCACTTCTGCCCACTCAGGGCGAGCTAAAATAGCTCACAAATCTCTCCCATCACTGCTCCCGAAACAGACAACAGGGAATATGAAAAGCGTCAAGCTTCACCCTCTGCGCCATATATGTCCAGCGTCCTGCGTCATTTTAATGTAATTTCGTCAGAAAACATAGAATTCGCCACTCCATGTATCCGTTCTCGGCCTTTTGGCCAAGATCAAAGTGCAATTGTGACGTCATAGGCTACAGTCAAATTGTAGTATCTGTTATTTGACGCTTAATATCGATACGAGTCCCGAAGGGTCACGTGATATCTAAGCGTCGGGTAACGGATAAACTGAAACTCCGGACTGGGGCAAAACAAACACTTGGTGGTGGGAATAGGAATAGGCCTCCCCCCCCCCCCAACAAGATATGGCCAGTCGAAAGATCTAGAGGGATTTAACCGTAAGGTTTATCCTGCAGAAGCTAGCTAGTCCAGATGATATCGCTGATGCCACAGTCAACGTAGTCGGTGCTGATAATATCAGCAATATAAATTGCTGGGACCTTCGTAGGGGCCTATACGAGGTCGCCACTAAAAATCCACAAGCAAGAGACCAACTAATAGAAGGAGGAATTGTTGTAGGAGACGGACACCATCTAGCTACAACAGTTGGCGGCGGTGGAATAAAGTTTATCTACCTTCGAAATCTCCCAGCAGAGGTGGATGATAACATCCTCAAGACAGCGTTCACCCCCTTTGGAACGATAATGGGTATTTTCAGGCCGCATTTTCACAAATATCCAGATATCGAACGGGGGGATAGGATCCATGGAAAGCTCAAAATGTCCAAGCCTGTACCAAATTTCATCGACATAGGAGGGTACTCAGTGATGTGCTCCTATCAAGGGGTAGTAAAACTTTGCATCCGTTGCCAACAGAATGATCATCTCGCAAAAATTGCCCACAGAACAAATGTGGAAACTGTGCAGCCCTTGGACACTCGCAGGCGACATGTGTCTAATCCTGTAACACCTGTAGAGATCCAAATCACAGGAAATTCCAGTGCCCAATGGTCAACATCTCCGTACTTTCAACAGAAGAATTCCCACCTCTCCTTACACAGGGAGACCCAACATATAGAAGAAGGAAATGAGGAAACAGAAATGGAGGAAGGAGAAAAGATAGAATCAAGAAACAATGAAATAGAAGAAGAAGAGAACACGAAAAGGAAATAGAAGCAGAGGAAGAAATAGAGGATAAAACAATAGAACAAAAAGAACAAGCAGAGAAAACAAAAGAAGACCAGACAGGGGACCTCCCCCACCGGCCTCACAGAAAATGGTTTAGCTCAAGTGATGAGACATCAAGTGAGGATGAAGAAGACTTAATGAGCCAGATAAAAGGAAAATCAATAAGAAACGAGGATTTTAATAAATCATCAGGCCAAAATTCGGACAGCATCAAGAAAAGAGACAAGGCTATGAATCCCGAAGATGCCACCACCACTGAAAAAATGAACTAACAGCCGAGCCAAAAGAAAACAGAAGGTGTCCTTACCCGGTCAGCAAAAAAAACAACAAAAGAAGCAACGGTTAAGAAAACGGTAACTAGTCTACCTGACTCTGAAACAATAATGGAAGAACCAGAAACAGCAGAAGAACCACAACTTGAAGCCAAACAAATAGAGGAACCCGGAAGTTACCAAATAGCAATAGAAAAAGATAAACATGAAGAAGAAACAGAAAAAGAAGAGGAAGGGGGTGACAAAGGAGTAGAAGCAGGAAATATCCCTAGCCCCCCCCCCCCCCCCCCTTGCCGGCGGTCAGCAGACCAAACAGTGAAACAACAACACCAGAAATTATTAACGCGATCAGGAGAGACAGTGACACCACCTTCCAACCGATAGCAAATCTTATAACGGAAAACTTCCACTGGGGACGACAGATCGTCCGGAGAATGAATATAGATAACTCCTTTCTTTTCCTCAATAAAACCTTCAATTCTACGAAGGTAGGAATGGTATGGGGAAACCAAGCGATCACCAACATCTACCCAGCAACCCCAAATGACTTCGACATCATCCCAGGATATTCTAAAGAGGAAAGACAAGAAATATACAATGCCATGAAAAATAGAACATTAGACCTAATCTCATTGATGGAGAAGAATTACGAGACAGAGTTTCTACAACGAAAAAGGAATATGATAACTTGGAGCCCGAGCGGGCATTAAGGCGGTGCTGACCCATATGGAGTGGCATCATCCGGACAATAGATCACTCCCACCTCTCTGAAGACACCCAAATTACTTCAACAAAAGTAATCTTAAGAATTAATCTTAATTTTAATCCTAACTAAAAAAAAAACTTTAACTATAATTTCCAGCTTTTAAAACACAACCTAGCATTTCAAAATTAATTCCTGTCTCACTGTGCACTCTATAGGCAAACCCTAATAAAACGGGGTAGACTGCACAGTGAACAGAAACTAGCCAAGGGTCTGGCACCTTAGGCTAGTTAGATCCCCAACCTAATGTTAATATATATTCCCACCATGTCCACCAGCTTCAAGTCCAGTTCTTTTCAACTTTCCTATCAGTCTTCTAATTTCAGACCATAAGTTTCAAGAGGGTTCCAGGCTTGCAAAATCAACAAACCCCTCTGAATCATACAGTGGCCAGAGAGGGCTAAGACGGAGCAGGCCAATGGGAACTTAATAGATTCAAAATGGTAATTCACAAATGGTATTAGGTACGGTTAAAGAGTGGAAGCGGAGGCTGAAGCTTCAATAACTGTACTCTAAAAAATGAGTATATCTTCCATTGCCCTTGGCTAAGTCATGCCCTGGTCATGGAAGGTGTCCAACTTAAGATTAAAATGGTATTCAAACAAAATCCGTTACAATACAATAGGGTAGTAGTGCGTCACCTGGTGATAAAGCTAATCTCTCACCTAGTGGGTCTAGGTGATATTTCCTCGAACTATGGAGGAAGATGGGAAATTGGAAAGTCAGGGTTAATAGGAAGTGGCATGGATATTGCTCATCAGCTGCATATCAGAGGCTCGAAGTAACACCCAGACTAACTGATATAATTCTACCTTTACGCTTTTCAAATGGAGGGCAATAAATATACCCAATTCCCGTGATTAATTTTTCAACCGTGCTGCTATCATGTTATTGGTAGACATACATACAAACAACACAGTTGGGTGATGTTGTTTAAATCTCACGTTCAGTTTCAGGAATTTACGATTTTTTCCCTGATCATGACACTAATTACGGGTATAGACCATGTTGGTCTGCTCCGGTCTCATTATCCATCCAATATCCGTTTTTGAGGTCTACCCTGTCTTCTTTTTCCAATTCGCTTCTATTTTAGTATTTGTTTAGGATATCGGATGTTGGCCATTCGGTTTACATGTTCAATCCATTTTTGCTTATAATTGTTTAGTTTTTCTTCTACTGATTTTGTTTTTAGTTCTTTCAAAATGTCTTCGTTCCTTTTTCTTGATCTAATATTGTGTATTTTGCAGTTCTTCTCATAAATCTCATTTCACTTGTTTTTATTCTTTGTTTATCTTGTTTGTTTATTACCCAAATTTCACTGCCATATAATAATGTGGGCACTGCTCAAGTATTGTATATTTTCCAGCGTGTTTCTTTTTGTTCTATATTTGGGTTGAGTGTTCTATTTATCAGGCCTATAATCTCTAAAAATTTTGAAGTTTTTAATTTTATGTCTTTTTCTCCTTCATATGATATTTCACATCCAAGATAACTGAAAGTATTTATCTGTTCTATTATTTTATTATTAATAACTATTTTGCTTCTAACTGGAGTTTGTCCACAAAACGCCATTGTTTTAGTTTTATCTATGGAAATTTTCATTCCAAAATGTCCTACTATAATGCTAAAATTATATATTTATTGATCTTTGTAAATTGTCTTCCCTATCTGATTTTATTGGCTGATCATCTGCAAATAATAGCGTATTTATTTTGTTATTCCGGGAAATTTCTATACCCTTATCCTTATAGTCCTTATATAGTCCTTATAAGGACTGGCTTAAATGGGCGAAGCAAGAATGCTTTTCATATTCCCCGTTATCTGTAGAGGACAGTGTATGGATAAGGTGTTATTGAGCTATTACAGCTCTGATCATGGCAGGATGGTAACAGCAATAGCCGAGCCTCAGTTAGAACTTCATTGGCTACAACATTGCCATCCATTATTACCCTCCAAGGGTATTGGATTGAATGAATCCTAATCCTCGTCCTTCCACTGTATTAATATTTCATTAATGTAAATATTGAAACGTGTTGGAGACAGAGGTCATCCCTCTCCTACTCTTTGGTTTATAGATTGTTTTTCAGACAACTTTTCATTTATTTTTATTTTTATTTCATTATCTTTATATATATTCAATATTGCATGTAGTAAAATATTAGGTATATTTATTCTTTGTAATATACAAACAATATATATCTTTTTACTTTGTCAAATGCTTTTTTCGTAATCTACAAACAAAAGATGAGTTTCCAAATTAAATTCACTTCTTTTTTTCTATAAGTAGTTTTAAACAGAATGCTGATCCATTGTAGAACGTCCTTTTCTAAATCCATTTTGACATTCTGATAATATTTTTTACTGAATATTTTTAGTTTTTCATTAGGTATTCTGCTATATATTTTGTAGCATGTATTCAATAAACTAATACCTTTGTAGTTAGTAGGTTTTGTTTTATCCCCCCTACTACTATGCTCTTGTATTCCATTCTATTGGGATTTGTTCATTTGTATATATTTTATTTAAAAATTTTAGTAATCTTTGATGAAATTGTTTCCCAGCAAATGACCGTTTTTTGTGATTCTAGATTACAATTATCATAAAATTGATATTGGTGATCTATTTCGTAAATTATAATCCTCTCTTAAGTGTCACAAGAACGAAAGATGATTTCTAAATTCAGTGCAAGTTAGAATATTTTAATCCGTAAATGTGATAAAATTTTTACGCATCACGTGTCATGAGTATCGCAAATTAAACATCGTTCTTTTTCAAATTTAATCGTTTAAAATAATAATAATTGTTTATAAAATAATATTTTAATTTTAATAATTTATATAATAATATAAATTACTTTTATTAGATTTTGAGAATTTTGATAATGATATTATATTATTTAATCCACCATTCATTTTTTATAACTCATTTCTTATAAATAAATTGCACTTAACTATATTTTTAGGGGTCTTAGTTCTCAGCAGATGGGCTTCTGAGTCTTTATTCTGAAATTTAGGAGGCTGTGAAGTAGCCGCAGATGTAGTGAACTGATGGAAGGAGAGAATGTTCCCTCTTCAGATTTTCTGTTACGTGGATTGTACGAGCATCCTCTGTAGTTGGATGTGTGAGGATCGCCACAATTGGCACATTTGGCCGGGGTAGATTTTGGTTTAGAACAGGTGTTCGTTGGGTGACCAACCCCATACTTCAAAAATTTAAATTTGGCCGGGGTAGATTTTGGTTTAGAACAGGTGTTCGTTGGGTGACCAACCCCATACTTTAAACATTTAAATTCGGCCCTACACATTTTCTGGGCATGCCCAAACTTTTGACATCTACGCATTGCCCAGTAGGAGCTCTCTTCCTTAACGGTTCTACCGAGATTTTCAATCCACAGATGGTTATCAAGTCATATATGTGTTTATAGGTTTGACTGATCTTGATCAGCACTAATGGCATTGGAGTGTTGTCCCTCCTGGTCATCCTGCTGACCTTGATTGGTGGTAAATCACTCGAGTGCAGGTCTGTAATGATTTCGTCGGTGGAGACATCCTCAGGTACACCTCTAATCACTACCTTGAGATTTTTTTCAGAACCGAGTGAAAAAGTATGGTACTGAATTCCTCTGGAATTTAATTCTGTTGTTAACCTACGATAGTCTGTGACAGTTTTAGGGTAAAGTTTGACACCATCTGTGATATTCTTAGCGTTGTTATATGAAATCTTTAAGTTGTTCATTATGTTCTTTAGTGTCATCCATTTGTTCTTCTCACGCAGAATAATCGGGGAGATCTTTTCCCTTGCGGAGGTAGGTGAGTCTGGGGCAGAGCCATCTTTTTCCATGACATCTATAATTGGTGATTCGGAGGTCGCAGTTTTGCGCTTTTTGCTTGCGCGAACCTCCTGAAAATCAATGTGGTCAGTACGGGAATGATCTTCAGCCGTTGTTGTTTTTTCAGTAGCGTTGTCTTGGAGTAGTTCAAGAAGTTGAGCGTCGTCCGTATCAACTTCTTGAATTTCATGAACTACTACCTTACCTGGCCATTTTGTGTGTAGCAGATTTCCAATATGCTTAAAAATAGCCAGGAGCTGTTTGAAGGTGAGTTCCTCGTACGGTAGATCTGTGGTTGGACCCACGTTTTGTTCTGGAGAACAGGACATGCTTTCCATTTCCACCGTATTGTGATAATAGATAGTTTCTAAAATAATAACTGATGCAATGAAACAATGGCGATGCTGATGGCAGTAAGCCTAGCGTATCGTCGTTGTTTCGAAAAAAGGTTAACTTACCTACTGAATTAGTTTTTATGAGCCTATTCAAGAACCAAACCTGTTGACTATACCAGTAGGACTATTCACTGCCAGTATAAAAATATTTGTTGAGTTCATTAAATCACATTTTATATCAAATATCAGAATCGCGAATCATGTATGAGCACTAGGCAAAACGCCATCAAATTGGCAGTCCAGGACATATGCGGATGTAACCCGCCCTAAACAGACATCTCTAGAACAGTCACTATCACGCCCAAATTTGACAGCTATCATTACCGCGTCCCTGGCAAATATGCTATTAGATTTCGGCAGATCTAATCCTTCACAAAGTTCTACTAACAGATTTCTAAAAGACACTCAAGTCATCATTTCAGCGCTCACTAATGAACGGTAAAAAATTAAAACCAGAAGCCCTATAGATAATAGCCTGGAATGCAAACGGCTTAAGAAATAAGATCCTAGAACTCCAAAATTTTGCCCACAGACATCGGCCAAATGTTCTATTAATAAATGAAACGCATCTAAGACCAGCAGACAATCCCAAAATTTATGGATATCAGTCGTATAGAACTGACAGATCAACCCACAGAGGTGGAGGCACGGCAATTTTCATCAAGAATTTTATCTCTCATCACTCCATAAACATTCCTTCTACCTCCAATCTCGAGGTCACTGGCATCGAGATTCTCACGAGCTCAGTAGGCAAATTAAAAATTTTTGCAGCATACCATCCACCTCAAAAATCATTACTACCTTCTGATTTGAACGCCATATTTGATACTGGAGAGCCTACCATTGTGGCAGGTGATTTAAATGCCAAGCATTCTACCTGGAATAGCCACTCCACTAACAAAAATGGACAGATACTACAGAACTATGCTGATTTCAACAACCTTCACGTAATAGGCCCTGCTGATCCCACCCATCACAACACCTATGGAAGGGCCGATGTATTGGACATAGCCATACTGCAGCACATCAGACTCCAATACAATTTAATGACAATCAATGATTTATCATCAGATCATAATCCAATACGGTTAAAATTAGGAAATCTTGAAAAATTATCCCTATCCCCTCACTCATTTATTCCTTGGGAAAGGCTCTCCAAGGTTCTTCCAAAATATACTGGTCCTGTTCCCATCATTAAATCAAAAGAGGAAATTGACATAGCTGTCAAAAATCGAACAGAACAGATTACAGAAGCCTGTGCAGCAGTTACTGCCCCTGCAACCACCCACAAATCCAACCACCTGCCTGAAGATACTATGAATCTGATTAGGGAAAAAATAGGGCTAGAAAAAGATACCATAACACTAGGGTGCCACACGATAAACGGATCTTAAATAGGTTAAACTCTGCAGAGAGAGATGCACTCGCAGCTCATAGAACTCAACTCTGGGAAGAAAAACTGACCTCCATCTTCACTGACAGCCACTCTGTATGGAATCTTATCCGAAAGATCAAGAACAAAAATAAACCTCTTCCCCCTCTGCAAACAGATTCAGGTCTCATCCACACTGATGCTGATAAAGCTGAGGCAATAGCTAATCACCTTGAAAATCAATGCAAACCCATATACGATCACCTTGACATTAGTCATATCTACAAGATACACCGTAATGTCAGATATTCGCTCAAGTCTGCTCCCACACATTCTACTCAAATTACACCCACCTCACCTGCTGAAATATATGCTATTATTCAGAAATTCAAAAATAAAAAGGCTCCTGGACCCGACGGTATCTCCAACAAAGTTATAAAACTTCTACCTCGCAAAGCTATTGTTCATTTGGCAAACATAATCAACTCCATACTTCACTACAAGTATTTCCCTTCCTAATGGAAATTGGCGTACATTGTTACAATTCATAAATCTGGAAAGGATCCCACTTTGCCACAGAATTACAGACCAATCAGTCTCATCTCTAATCTCGGAAAAATTTCTGAGAAGGTAATTCTTACTAGGCTTCAAGATTCTGTACTCCGGTTAAACATCCTGCCTGAGGAGCAGTTTGGCTTCAGGCAGTTGCATAGTACCACACAACAAATACACAGATTGGTGGAACATATCATTACAGGTTTTAACTGGCGTCAATGCACTGGGGCTGTTTTCCTAGACTTAGCCAGTGCATTTGACAAGGTTTGGCATTATGGTTTGCTACACAAGCTTATATCATCCGGTGTTCCAATCGGAATCATTCAACTCATCAAGACGTACCTCTGCGATAGACGCATGCAAGTGAGATTAAGTGGAGTAGTGTCCTCACAGAAACACATCTTGGCTGGAGTTCCACAAGGGTCCTTACTAGCACCAATCCTATTCTCCTTATACCTGCATGATATACCACACAACCCATTATCTTCAATTAAAGCTCTTTACGCTGATGACACAGCGATATTGGCCAGATCATTAAAGCCTCACTTAGCCATCAAGAAACTGCAAGAAAACCTACTGCAAATAGAACAATATTTTGCCAAATATTGTTCTATTTTGCCAAATATTGTTACAGAAAATAGATCAGTGCTTCCCAAAGAAGATATTCTCCTCCTTAACACAAAAATTCAGTGGAAAACAGAGATCAAGTATCTCGGTGTAGTAATGGACAGTAAACTGACTTTCAATTCCCATATCAAGACTCTCTGTGCAAACACATCGAAAACCATAGCCCAGCTCTATCCGCTAATAAACAGAAACAGTAAACTGAGCACCAGAATCAAACTTCTCATATACAAACTGATGGTTCGTCCAATACTCACCTATGCCTCACCGGCCTGGAGCCATACTTCAAACTCAAATATCATTAAATTACAACGCATTCAGAACAAGTGTCTTAGAATGATCCTGGGCGCTCCATGGTTCATCCGAACTGTCCAACTGCACCGCTACACGGAGGTCCCCTATATCTACACCTTCATGCAGACTATAGCAACCAAATTCTTTTCAAAAGCAACTGTGCATCCTAACAGACTGATCCAACTGGCCGCTGACTATGATGCAATGGACTATTCTAAGCACAAAAGACCTAAAGCCATCCTCAACCCCCTCACTGAGGATTAATCTCCTAGCCCACTCAGGGCGAGCAATATAGCTCATAAACTCTTTCTACTTACAGTCTCTATTAAGATAGCCGGGAATACGAAAAGCTTTTGCTTCACCCGTTAAGCCAGTAATGTTACTAGTTACTATAACTTATTTAAGGTTGTGGAAATCAACCGACCGTTAGAGCTTGATTTCTAACTGTAGCACGGCTTTTGCTGTTACTCTCCTGCCATGATCAGAGTTTTAATACCCATTAATCAGAGCTTTATTAGCCAATAAGACGTTATTCCTACACTGTCCTCTACAGATAACGGGGAAGATGAAAAGTATTCTTGCTTCGCCCCTTTAAGCCAGTCTTTATAACTATGTTCCTCGATGACGGTGAGATGCGGTAATGGATGGCAATGCTGTAGCTAATGAAGTTTACTGAGGTTCGGTTGTTGCTGATACCCACTGGGGCGCAGAGATTCGAGAGTTTGAGTTCGCTCTCTTAAGGTTTTTGCCTTAAGGGAGCAATTTGAGTCTCAGGGGAAAGTGTTCTCCGACACGGCCCGCTGAGGGCTTTGTCGGTGAATGCTTTTCTTCGAAATATGAGCGGTTCTGCTCGGTGGTGGCGTGTGGGTGGAAGGCCATCACCGAGTGGAGCCAACGCTGAGATGGACGGTCTTTTGCCCACAACTGAGTGGCCTAGGGATCGTCCGAATTTTTAGAGACGACTTTACTTAGATATAAGGCAGTTAACTTTTGGAGATTGAGGGGGCAGTTCAATATATACAGTACACATAAACTGAAACCGGTTAATCAAGTAATTCAAAGTGTTTAATTTGTGAACTATTACTGGGATCATAGTGAGAGGAATTTAGTGGGGTCATAGTGAAAAACAGATTTAAAGGTAGAGTGTGATAGTAGAAGATCATAAAGAGTCCTCAGTCGACCAATTTAGCCATATAACGGTGAACGGTTATAGGCGAAAACGGTGATTAGACTTCACTCTAACACAAAACTGGCGAATGAAAAACATAAACATAACTATCCATAATAACTATAAACAAAGGGACCAAATATTCAGGAAATCGGGTAATAAAGTGATAATAAACATTGACAAGAGAACCAATTGTCCAGAAAAAAAGACCTAGCCGAGTGGTAGAGTTCTCATGAACAGCCGTGATTTTGGCCATCGCAGCTCGGGCTTATTCCGCACTAGGATTCGTAACGTATTACTATGTCTGCCAGATACACTGAGTGCGGGGTGGGGAGTGAAGAAGTAGAAAATGCCCCACCGTTTCTGGCAAACATCCAAAATGGGGTCGCACGGCTTGGAGGATCTTTAATGCGAAATTACTCAATTCACCGGAAGTGAATTGAGTAATTCACTTCCGGTCAATTACTCAAGTCTCAGTAAAATGGTTGTCCCCAACTATTTTTAATATTGGTAATTAATACCTTTGCGTTTGTTCCCTGATCAAAAAAAAAAAAAAAAAAAAAATTGAAAGAATTGCAAGTATAATTTTTGCGAAGTTAACTGAACAACGTTAATCCCATCTGTCATGAACTTTCTCATGAGTGTATATAAACAATAACATCACTGAGGCACAACGTCCGCACGAGGATCAGCATGGTCAGAGGGCCCCGAAGTAGGGA
Organism: Typopeltis vanoorti; assembly: GCF_054136105.1. NCBI lineage: Eukaryota > Metazoa > Arthropoda > Arachnida > Uropygi > Thelyphonidae > Typopeltis > Typopeltis vanoorti. The sequence continues at coordinate 35,452,685 of NC_143561.1, read as the reverse complement.
AGAAAATGCCCTAGAAAGTATTTTATCGAAATGCCGGCTATGTGGTTCGAGCTTAAGACCTTCCGTGTGGATTTAAATGTGTAAAGAAAATACGAGTATTTCAGAGTAAGGAGAGAAAATCCGCCTTGGGGAAAGTTTTAAGTACTCCTTTCGGGATTCTTTTCTCCTGTTATCCCAGAAAATCTCTGTTAATGAGCTACGAAGGCGACTTTCTTGCACTTCCTTTATGTCTGTGACATTTGCAGTGTGCGTCAGCATTGGAGTAATAATTGTTCTCATTACCGTACATGGCTGTACCGTAGAAAGAAACATAACTGACCTTAAAAGACTTTGGTTTCTCACTGCAAAAATATTTTGAAATTTCCAAATTTTTTTTCTGGGTTGACACGAAGTCCACTCACCACACGGAACTGCTTCAATATGCCAAATTAGTTGTAGATTGAATCTGAATCTCTGAGCGTTGAAACTAAATCGTCACCCGAGAGAGTCGTCTATTTTTTTATTTTTTTTTTTCTTAAATAAAAGCCTCCAGGACTAGTGAGAAAACGAGAAGGTAGCCCTGCCTGACTCCTTTTTGGTGCGGAATCGGTTCGGTAAGAAGGCCGTTTATTGTTACGTGGGCGGAGGCTTCTGCGATTATTCTACACGGTCTTACCTCAATTTTTTCAAGAAACTGATGCAAATATACGTGTCTTATACTGTCAAACTCTTCAAAATGTAATGAAATAGGTATAGGTACAAGTAATTCCCGCCTAACAATGCCAATGCCAATTTCATAATGAACAACGCATTATATCAAAAAATTTGATGATAAAAAAATTATGGTGTTTTTAGGAATATATTTTAAAATTGTCTAATTTTATAAGTTAATGAAAAAAGAATAATAATTGCATAAATAAGTGTACGTTTAAAGTTTAGTAACGTATTTATAGACTTTTCTATTGTCGTATGAAAAAAAAAAAAACGAATCTAATGAGAGAGTCTTAAATACGTATCGCTGGATGGAACTCATTCAGTTTTGACATTCGCATTTGTGAGATTGTTAGTAATCTTCCATGCAAAGGATTTCGAATCAGAGTTCTACTACGCGCATTAACTACAATCCTAGGATTAACATTTACGATTAGATAAAAAAACAAACATACAAATAATAAGAAAAACGAAAAAAGAGAAAGAAAAAATTAGCCCAAAGTAAAATTTCTCGTCCGTTAAAATAGCAACGCAATTTCCATTGAAATAAAAATATGCATTGCGTGACTTGTGTCATTAAATTTAAAATAATAATAAATTGGCATAATAAAAACACCAAGAAACGTTGACAGCGTCGTACTGGAAATGCAAATGAGAACACCACCTGTTCGAATGCGTTGTTTCAACTGTGAAATTTGGTGGAGAATGAATCATGATCCGGGGCTGTTTTTTATCGTTTAGGTTGAGCCTGAACCATGAAAAAGATAAAACAAAACACATGCAAACCATAAAATATAAAAACTCAAAAAACCTTTAAAATATCATAATACAAGTAGTTCCAGTAACGGAGAATCTTAAATGGCATTCTAGACAATTCTTGCTTCTTTATGGCAACATTTCACTCTAAACCCTTTGCTTTATCAACACGAAGGCTTTCTTAAGTTGAATGTTGAAGAAATTTGCAAGTGGGAATGTCTGTGAAATGAATTGCAACTCCGACACTTAAGCCTAATTGGCCGTCATCAGTGACTAATGCTCCACTAAAGGTGATTACTTTAGCGCGCCAACCAACCAAAATCTAGTGGAGAGAAATCCTTCGCAGAAAACTAAATGGTGTTAAGTGAGCAAAGGGCGGACCAACTCCCGATTAAGAACTTTTATATTACAACAGGAGTTTAGGTGAGCCTAGCCGCGGGATATATTTGATCGGATAGACAGGTCCTAGCTTAAATGAATCAGTTTTTAATCCTAAATACGTTATATGCTTTATCTTTCCATTAAAAAAATGAGAACAATTCCAACTGATAAAGGAAGAAATTAAAATAAGAGAAGAACATTCAAGTCTTTCTATAAGAATGTTCCCTTCTCCATAGCCGTCGACTGATGAGGCACCAAAAAGTGCGAAACATGTTTCCTGAATGGGGAAACTCAGGATTTAATTAGATTTAAACTTTTGTAAGATTGAAATGTAATCTAACGTCAGAGAGGATTACCAATAAGCGATGTTCGTCTGTTCGTCTAATGAGTTAACTGGTTCGTCTCACATGGAAAATGGAGAGTTTTCTCCGGATATTCGGTTTTTTTTTTGTCCTTCCAAAAAAAAAAAACAAAAACAAAAAAAAAAACAAAAACAAAAAAAAAAAAAAACGAATCTAAAAAACGAATTCCGGTCGATTCTCTTGAGAATGAAGATTAATCAAGCTATTCCATCAAATATGGTTTCGAACACCTGCACGGTGAAGTTGATGTATGTGTGTGTGTCAGCGCGTAAGCATAAATCAAAGAATCATCACACACGATAAGGACAATTTGTTGACATTTTTGGCGGTTCACAATCAAGCTGGAATCTAATTGGATTTAACAAAATGATTACAAAGCAACATCTAAATGAAATCCCATCCGCTCCGAGACATGACAATATCCCATTGTACGAACAGACAGTTTCCTCAATGCACATGAGTCAAATTGACATATTTGAATGCGTCCTCGATCCTTTAAGTCTTTATGAAAAATAACTTTTTTTTCGAATACGGCGATCACTGATTTTTGAAACTCATCTTTAATAACCAAGAAAATAATATTGGACATCAATCTGGACGTGTGGATATTATTAAGCGAATGCTAACGACAAAAATGTAATAAAATCTTTATAATGAAGATCACTCATAATTCTCTAAAAGGACAAATAATTACAACAGACAAGTAGACAATAAAGAATGGCAAAATTCCAGTGAACTAGAAATAATAGCGGACTCAACAAGCAATTTACATGAAACGTTGACACATTGGTTGAAAGACTTCGTTTAAATTTAAATTAAGTTCGTTTTGTATAGAAAAAGGAAAATATACTTAAGTAAGTTCATTATGTCAAATATCGATTTGAAACAAACAGCCAGCATCGAAATTAAGAAGTCAATAAAAATGAATCCTGTAATTCCTAGCGACACGCGCCTTTCAGTCCGTTCAGACAGAAGACTGTGAGGTGAGTGAAGTCCACCCTCCATACCACCCCGAAAGTGGTTAACTGAAAATCAGATAAAATTCTGAGTTTAGTTAGCAGCTAAAAATGTTTTTCGTTGTCGACAACAAAAGTCCCCAAATTGTGTGATTATTAGTCAAACCATAGTGATAAACAAAATCTTGTTCTAACTTGTAAATTTTCTTGAATGCGACTCAGATAAAAAAAAAAAAAAAGAATTCTATATTCCCGGTAGGGAAAAAAATAAAGCGATTACAAACAACTGCAAAGTGAACTTAGCGATAAAAGTTTCAAATATAAAATTTGCTATAAAACCATTTTTATGTTATGTACTCACTGATCTGTAAAATTCTATCAGCGCAAGAAAAAATATAAGTAAAAGAAAAAACGAACGCAGTCTTTTTCTTACCGGGAATGTGAAATTAAGGAAATAATTGTGAACGCTTCTTCCCTTATTGTGAAGATGCGTTCAGGTACTCTTCGAGCTAATCCCGATTTCCCAAATAAGTATAGAAAACGGGATGATCTGATCATTCATTGGGCGGTAGGTTCGGGAAAAATTGCACGGTTTTTGTAGAAATCAAACTTTTATGCGGTGGCCAGTCGGTAGCCCGCAAGATGGGTTGTGGACGTGGGACATACAATACAAGACGTATTTGCATGCACTCGTAATTTTCTCTCACACTTTATTGGAACAACAGCATTAAATACTTTGGAAATTTACTTTGTGTCATTGATATTGTTCAAGCAGATTAATCAAATGCCAAGAAAAACAAGCCAAGCCTTATCTTCTTTAGAATAACGTGAAGATGGGAATGAGTTTGTTTGTAATAAATTATTCGCAAGATCAGCCTGCCGGAAGGCGGCACTAGTAAAACAAATTCAAATAAATCTTTTTTCATTTTCTCTTCGGAATATAATTATGAAATTAATGAAAACTTGAGTTTGGATGTTATTAAAAATAAGACGCTTTTGCAATACGTTATTAATTATCAAAATTATAATTACAACTGTGAATTAACTTGGAATTTTGCTTCAAAAACAGTTTCTAGCCAGAATAAATCGCTTCATTTACTTTGATTGGCAGATGAATCGAATTTCGCTCTTATCCAAAAGTCAAGTAACCCATTAAATATAGATAAAAATATGAGAAGTCCTTAATAACACCGTTTTTTGGAGGTCAGATGGTGTTATATCTTTGTACATTGTAAACTGTTTATGTGCTCTTCATCTAGTGTGATGTTCTCTCTATTTTTTACACTTCAATAACCAACATACATTGTTTACGAAGTATCTTTACGACTGCGCTAGTAGAGCTACTTTTAGTTGGCCTCACATTTTCAGAATCATATATGTTTCTCATAATTCTATGCGAAATCAGCAGCCGCTATATAAAAGTAGGGTTTGCAGCCTCTGTACACACACACACACACGCACACACACACACACACACACACACACACACACACACACACACACACACACACACACACACACACACACACACACACACACACACACACACACACACACACACACACACACACACACACACACACACACACACACACACACACACACACACACACACACACACACACACACACACACACACACACACACAAATACTTGTTGGAATTAGGAGCATAATCTTCCATTTTTATATCTCCAAAAATGTTCCGAACACTCAGCAACCGTGGAAAGGAGAATTCACTCAGTGTGTGTGTGTGTGCAAAAACATCACACATTCGTAATTAGTTCTTTTAGAATTTCCTTCGGTGTTAATCAGCTCTGTGCATAAAAATCCACAGAGGATATATAGAAACAGAGAACTTTATAAATTCATCATTAGTTAACAGCCGATTAACAAACCCGATAAACCTGTGTTTTAAAAATTTTAAATTTCGGATGCGAACCTACAGTTCCATATAATTATCAGGCCAACCCTTAAGATAGCAAAACTCCAATTTCCAATCGCTTGGAAAGTGATTAGAAATTCAATTGAAAATCAAAAATTAGAAATTGATCAAATTCCAATTCATCCGCGAAATGGAAGGTTGTATTTGGGAAAACTTTAAGTTTTTAAATGTAAGTAAAATATAAATGGAAAATATTTCCTACTCAAAATAATTCCTTGTCGTAACGATAATACGATGTGCAGTCTTTGCAATACTCCATCTGAATTTCAGTATACTATCAGCCATCAATCCCCACTTCAATTTCGTTGACGTCTTGCAGTAGAAAACATAGTCTAGTAAACCATCAACAGAGTAAACCGCCTGTTGGCCAGTTTGTCTGCTTTGTGAGCTTATACACAATATCCAGGATGAAATCTCTTTCATCTTGTCTGCCATCAGCTAACTCACATTCATTTAAGTAATTTAGATCATAGAAAGAAATACAAGACTATTGTAATGTGAAATTAATACACCATTTCAAAAATATTACCTGTAGGTTATTTATGTCTTGATAGGTATTGTTATTCATAAAAATGATGAATATATAAAAATTAAGCAACGTGTTTTAAGAGACATTATAGCAGAAAATAGTAAGTTCCTGAATCACATAAAGAAGTATTTCATAAGTATTGTAATTTTTTACCACAAAAGTATGCAATTCCCTATCTTTATAAATATAAAATGAAATCTACCTACACAATATTTTATAGTTTTTGCAAAAATATAAAAAAAATATAATCAAAGAATATTTATTTTTCTATAGAAATTAGGAAGATTTTTTTTATAAATGATAGGAAGATAATTTTTATAAAAAAAATGTTTTTTTTAAACATTTTCATTATAAACAGTGTGTAATTATAAATTATAATTCAAGTAATTATAAATAACATAAAAATAAAATCTGTAATTTTATTTTAAATGTATTATTTCAATTTAAAAACTGTATAATTATGACGATACAAAAGATTCTTTTTTTTTTAAAAATCTTCAAGCAAGCTTTAAATTTTAAAAGAAATCCTTATGCTTATTAGGATTCTTATTTATTATGATTAATCGTAAATATGCATCAATGGAAAAAAAATATAGGGCAAAATGTTATTATGCCAAAATGTATAAAATGTTTCATTATACTGTACTTTGCAATATAATTACGAATGCATTCAAATTATTTATGAAGATATAATGGATATTTATTTTATTAATTAAGTGTTTTCTTAATAAGCTGTAGATTAATAAGATACACCTTTTACATTTAACAATAACTGATTATTGCAGGCGTAGACTTCTGTGGCTAATTGGTTCAAAAGATATATTTCGGTGATTACACCACATTTTTTATTATTCAGTTATACAAAATACTGAATTAATACTTCCCGACAAGTTTCGTAAGTTCCCATACAAGTTTTGTATGAACGAGAACAAGAACACGTGACATCGTCCAGTATTGTTCAAGGTCAATAACGTTATATAACTGCATTCTGTTATTTGAGTTTTTGAATAGCCAGACGGTTATGATTTGTATTTATTAATTCTCTTGTTTAAACTTTAAGTTATACTATTTACCCCCTGAAGATGCAAATCCTACGATTTACGAACCTTGTCGGGAACTATTATTTAAGTGTTTTATAGAACTGAATAATAAAAAATGTGGCGTAATCACGAAATATATATTTTGAATAATTGATTAGTTAAGAAAAATAATGTTACAGCTCGTCAATTACCATGGGAGGGTAATGGATGGCAATGCTGTAGCCAACGAAGTTCTAACTAAGGCTCGGCTATTGCTGTTACCCCCCTGGGACGCAGAGATTCGAGGGTTTCAGTTCGCTCTCTTAAGGTTTTTGCTTTAAGGGAGCAATTTGAGTCTCCGGGGAAAGTGTTTTCCGGCACGGCCCTGTGGGGGGCTTTGTCGGTGAATGCTTTTTTTCGGAAAAGAATATGAGCGGTTCTGCTCGGTGATGGTCGTGGAGAAAGGCCATCACTGAATGGAACCAACGCTGAGTTAGACGGTCTTTCCGCCACTATGGAGTCGTCTAGGGATCGTCTTAAATTTTTAGAGTTGGCTTTACTTAAACATCGCCAATGAAGTTCTAACTGAGTCTCTGCTATTGCTGTTACCCTCCTGCCATGATCAGAGCTCATAGCTCAATAACACCTTATTCTTACACTGTCCTCTACAGACAATGGGGAAGATAAAAAGCATTCTTGCTTCGCCCCTTTAAGCCAGTCCTCAAGGACTATAAGCCCGTTAATTGTGCTGTAAGCTCAATAGAAATGATAATATAATTATAGCCCTCTGGAGGAAGAGAGTAATTCGCAATATCGATTGATATTAAAAGCTACGTCCACGCAGTTAGCTCAGTGGCTTTGCGCTTCGCAACCATATGGAAGGAGTGTTCTAGGTTCGATTCCCGTCGACGACGAGAGGAGCTTAAGGATCTTCCTCAGCCATAGCCAAGTTAGCCGGTCTTGGGGTGGACAGGAAGGTTTTTCCGCCAGTTTATCTGGGGTTTTTCATCCCGCAAACAGTCAAACCGGACCAGTGAACACACAGGCTACAGTCATAAAAAAAAAATAATCAGATTTTGATCAGATCAAAAGCTACACCGCTCAGACAGCTCAATCCCAAAACATGCATGTTCTGCTTTATATCGAAGTATCTCATCGACAGCTACTTCGAACTGGTTTTTGCAGCATCTATGTCTGTAACATTTTTTTTGCATTTAATAAATACAGAAATGCTCGATTATCAATGAAACCAAACAACAGGACTGATCACAGCAAAAAAAAGGAGGCAAATTTTGTATTTAGAAACAAAAAAAAACTTTTTGTGTTTGTTTTTGTTTATTTCTATGTGTATCTAAAACTGTGTGTTTATTTTCTAAAGCTGGTTGTTTGGAATTTCTGCCAAAACAACCACAAGCTATGAGGCCCAGAATATTTTGTCTCGTAATCGCTAATATTCTCTCGATATTTTGTCTGTTTTACACGTAAAGGGGTGGGGGAAGGAATATTGGGAAAGAAAAACGATTTAAGTTCGTAAGGAACTTCAGACAACTCTTTCCTACAATTCCTTCAATTGTACAATCAGCCGACTTCCAATTACCATAAACGAAGGCGCTTTTTAAGAAAGAAAGTTACGAAAAATTCTTAATATTTCAATTTCTGGCTTCAGTGATAGTTTATTAGTGGATAGCGGTCTGAGAGTTTAATTTGCTGGTTGGCAGATACTCAAGCCAACAGTTCATTATTATTTTTTCCTTGCTTAATACGCGCCTGATTCAATTTTTCTGTTTTCATGGATATTTTTGTCTTCCATTTCCAACACAAGAATGAAAATGCTCGTAGACGGAAGCATTCTTCTACTACAGACAGTTTATTTATTTATTGCGTGCAATGTTTTGCCAAATTTTACCACAGAATTCGAAAATTTATCGCGAAACGTTTGGATTCCAGATCGATTCAACAAAGTTTAGTAAAGATTCAAATAAGTAAAATTTTTAATTAAAAATCATCCCAGTTTGAGTCCATTTTATTATATGTGGACGAATGAAGGGACAGATGAAATAAGTAAAGGAATCTAATATTTTACATAATGCATGTAGTGATGTTGCAACCTCATCTAAACATCACCGACCCCTTAAATCACACTTTGGTGCGATATTGTTTTCTAAGAAGCAGCACAAATGAAAGCAAACCATTAAATATCAGCCAATTATACCTCCAGGCTTCCACCGAGAATTCATTGGAAAAGACAACTGAAAGTGCACATCACCGAATTAGAAGAACTGACTCTAATACGACTTCAGAAAGAAATAAAAGTCCTTTGTGAGGAGCTCATTTCTTCAGCAATCCCCTTTATTCTATCTAATCTTAAACGTCATTTACTCTTCGATTGAAATATCTAGTTCAAATCAATTCAAAGTCCAGCTGCATATTCTAAAATCTTCAGTGAAGCTCAATAAGACCTTTCTAAACGGAGATCCCCTACGAACCCGGTTTCGATTTATTGAAGAATTCAAACCATGGCATTCCGTTTAGTGAATGGCTCGATTCCAGAAATATGAGTATTTTGGGACATCGTCTGCAATTTCTTATTGAAATTGGTAAGTCCCAAAATGCTCTCTTTCTCTCTCTCTCTCTCTCTCTCTCTCTGTTAATATCTTATAATTATTCAACAGCATGAAATATTTCAGGCACTACCACTACCGCAATTGCACGTAATCGCGAGGTATTTATTGTAAGACCCGTCCATAGGAAAAATAGGTGAAAGAAGTTCATTAGAAACACAGGCCTTCAGAAGGATAATTATGCTTAAAGATGGTTTTAACTGAGGCTCGGCTAATGCCGTTTCTTAGCCATGGCGAGAACTTTTAGCTCAATAACTCCCATTTAAACACAGATTATCTTCATTCAGATGACCGAATAAACAGTCAAGGACTCGGTCCATCTCCCAATTCGTTTTAGGACATTATTTTTATGGTTAAAAGTAGACACCACTTTTCTCTTTTTCACTCAAGATGTCACTTTTTATCTATCCAGTTAATTACCGTATACAAATTCCAAATCTGGCCAAACCTTGGAATTCCCTCGAATTTCGTGTGGTGCCCCTCTTTAAATAAAGATTCTTGATGGTCTTCAGAAGCTTTAAGTTTGATTCCGTGAAGATGTTAAAATATACCGCACAATTATATTTTCAGTTGAATATGCAACCTGTCAATTTTTTTATAATTTTGGAGTTTATAAGTGTAAATTTTGTTGCTCACTCTTTTCGAAACTGAGTGCCTGCCTCGGGTTGTGTATTCAGGTCGATCAATCCTCGTAAAGCATCAAAACTTACTCATTTGTTTTCGGGACTTAAAACTACAGAAAAAAAGGTGTAAGAAATGATTTTTACTTTATTATATTTTTAATAGTAAAAGAATCTACGTTATTATATCTCTTATTAGTGAGATTATTTTTATGAGATATCACGAATAAAAATAAGAGAAGAAAATTTTTCTTCTCTTATTCAATCCTCATTCATTTGTCCGATTGTGTGGAAATTCTTAAGGGACCAGTTTCGTAACAATATTATTGCAACTTTTTTCAATTTGCAACTTTTTTTTCCCCCTTTCTTTAATTATAATCAGCACTTAAATCTTCTTGTTGTGATCTGTGGAACCCGTATGTCGAATAAACTCAGGGGATCAATAATCCTAATTCACAACATTAGATTTGCAGCATGTATGCAATATAGACTAACAACATCTAAGAATTAGATGTTGCAGGTCAATTAAGAATAATGCAAGGCTTTTGTTTGGGAAGGCCTTGTTTAGATTCATTTCAAAGATTTCTGGAGGAAATGTAGTGCAGAATATACAGGAAATATTGCGTTTTTCCTCTGTAAGAAAACAAATAAAAAGCAACGAAACTAGAAGAAAAAATTAGCTCCTTTATAAGATAAATTTTGGAACATTTAAATGTTATAAAATAACAATTATACTTTACAATATGATAAATTAAAAAGATTTAATATTAATAAAATATTTAAAACAGTACTTAAATTTTCTTTCATTTTTTAAATATATTAAATAAACCTTGAATTTATTTGTGTACTACTTGTATTTCAATATCGAACATTCCCAATGAAGGTTAATGGATGGCAATACTGTAGCTAATGAAGTTCTAACTGAGGCTCGGCTATTGCTGTTACCCTCCTGCCATGATCAGAGCTTTAATAGCTCAATACCACCTTATCCCTACACTATCCTCTACAGATAACGGGGAAGATGAAAAGCATTCTTGCTTCGCCCGTTTAAGCCAGTCCTTATAAGGATAAGGAATGAGCTACAAGGCTTTAGTGTAAGTTCCTGCAACAAACTCACAGTAATCTTTCTTCTTTTAACATAAATTCACTGACATTATCACAGAACCCATTTAAAAAAAAGTATTTGCCTTGTGCTTTAATCTCTCCTTTCTTCAATATTATGCAGCGAACAAACAGTTCCATATGCCAGAGCACAACTCATTTTGACGTCATGAAAAACTTCACATTATTATACGAAATACTGACTTCATTATTTGAATTCCCAAATGCATTTATAATATATTTACCGTAATTAAAATGTTTTTCAGCTCCTATTTTGATAGACGAAGGGATGGCAATGCTGTAGACAATAAAGTTCTAACCTGAGGCTCGGCTATTGCTGTTACCCTCCTGCCATGATCAGAGCTTTAATAGCTCAATAACACTCTGTCCTTACATTGTCCTCGACAGATAACGGGGAATGTGAAAAGCATTCTTTCTTCGTCCATCTAGCAAAAAAAAAAAAAAATGAGCTAAGAGAATTCCATTTCATGGAATCGGTACTCACTCACAATTCCCTATCATAAGAGACAAATTTACGATGCGCAGTCCAATACTACTGGTTGTTACGAATTCATTTTTCCACAGAACGAACAGTTTTTCCGAAATATAATAAATTGCTTTCACGTGGAATCTAAAACTAAAAACACCAGCTAAAATTTAAGCAAAACTTTGTTATTGTTGGTCGTAGGAAATTAGAAATTACGTAAGGAAAAAAGTACACTGCTTGAGAAATTTATTGAGAATTGTGAGGATCAGTTCAGAGATGCTGGAAATATTCTATTGGACAGAAACTCTACGGTGGTAAGGTGAGCTTTGCTATGGGATTATGTAAGAGACCGAAATCCGCTGATATGTCGAGGTTTATAAATATTTGAAGGCAGAATCTAATTTCATGAAAGAAGTTCTCTTTGCCAAGATAGGGGGGCCGTTTGTAGACTGCAATAACTGAAGTTTTTCCAGCTGCAATCTTCTGACAAAGCGCAGCACGTGATATCGGTAAGAAGACTGTCTAAGTGCGGTCCAACTCCTCGAGTTCTCTTTCGGATTTGAAGGAATCCGAAAGAAAAGAAAAAATTATTAGAATTGAAATGGAAGCAGTAGTAAATTGCTAAGGTGATCCGTGTGAAATGTCTTAAATATTTAAAATCAGCATCAATACTGCCAATAACAGATTTAGTGATCTGACTCCTTGTCAACATCAACTGTCAAAATGCATTTGGTGAGTTCACAGAATGAATTCCGCCATTGAAAGTTTGCATACGTATTACCTTTAATTTTTAAAGAAGACGTTTGAAGGGGGGGGGGGGAGATCGCCCTCTTTTCTTATAGAAATGCGCACCTTGTAAAATTTCGGAAAGAAAAGCAATCCACCTACGATGGATGATCCTCGAATTATATCCGCCGGAAGAATTCGTAAATAACCAAATTATAACTGAGCCACACACACACACACACACACACACACACACACACACACACACACACGTTGAATCCCAAAGTGTTCACATGCGAGTGCATTCTTTCGGAAATTAGTGTATTAATAATTAAACGAAAACTTTAATTTTTTTTAATTAAAGAGTGAATAATGATTTGAAAGAAAAAACTATTCTGGCCTATTTAGAAGTCTTTTACCAATGACGGTGCCTTAAACTGGTATTCGTAACATTCACATATTTCAAGCTGTCAGATAATTAATCAGATTAATCCTTTAAACTGCGATGTAAATTCGGTTTACGTATTTTGTTAGTATATCTTCAAGCATTCTGAGAATACTTCGAAACTGGGCGTGCATTTAATTTCGATAGAGGGATGCTACCACCGTCGGCTTTCTTAATAGTTCGTAATTGGAATGCGTAGGTCGGCAAACCCTTATTGAAAGATTACAATTCAAACTCACAAAACATTCCACGCACTAATTGTTTGATATTTCTGTTTCATTTGTTTTGTGACAATTCATCTTTTTAATTCGTCATAAATACATCTAATAGAATAAGGTGTTCATAGTTATATAATCCTGCATACATAGGTTTGAAATATTATATTAACAGTATGAAGTGAAGAAAATTTCATTCCCAAATAATGAACGAAAGACCTTCCAACTCTCAGCGTTGGTTCCACTCAGTGACAGCCCCCCCCCCCACCAAGAAGAATCGCTCAAATTCCGAAGAAAAGCACACACCAACAAAGCGCCTCACCGGGCCTGTGCGAGAAAACATCCCGGAGACTTAAATTGCTCCCTTAAGGCAAAAACCTTAAGAGAGCGAACTAAAACTCTCGAATCTCTGCATCCCAGTGTGTAACAGCAACAGCCTTATGAATAAGTAAAGCCGTCTCTAAAAATTCGGATGATCCCTAGGCCATTCAATTGTGGGCGAAAGACCGTCCAACTCAGCGTTGGATCCACTCAGTGATGGCCTTTCACCCACCACCGAGCAGAACCGCTCATATTCCGAAGAAAAGAATTCTCCGACAAAGTACCTCACCGGAAAAGCTTTCCCCCGGAGACTCGAATTGCTCCCTTTAGACAAAAACCTTAAGAGGGCGAACTTAAACCTTCGAATCTCTCAGTCCCAATGTATAACAACAGCAAACAGCCAATCAAGACACATTAATAATAATAAAAATAATAATTTGTGAGTTCAACAAATCTTCATCATCGGCCTGTAGAGTAAGATACGCTGAGAGTCAGCAGATAGTAGGAGAGGAAATAAAGATAGAGCGCATAGTGGTAGGGTAGGTTAAAGAGGCCTCAGTTGACCTGTTTTAGCTGTTTTCCCCCCCAGGGGCGTTTCTAAAACGGTCGTTGATTTTTCACTTTACAAAAAAGGAAAAATCCTAAAAAGGAAACATGTAACAAAACAAAAACAAAAAAGTACACAGAAAAGCAAAAATTGAAAGTTAAACTTAGAGGTGGAGGAAGGATCTGGCCCAAGTGATGCAGCTCACAAGGAACTGCACCGCCTCGCTGTAAGCCTTCGCCGCTCGGGTTCTCAGGTCCTCCCCCACCTGTGATAGCTGAAACCGGTGAAGCTGTGTACAGAAACCCCACAAGGTGGTTACTGTGTCTTTCTTTTGTTGTGGGCAGTTATTATTCTTTTGGCCACCTCACTTCCCTTGGCCATGTCTAATTTGCAGAGAGCTATGAAGAACGCCGAAGCTGCCTCCTCGTCTAAATCCTGGGCTACCTCTACTTGCTCAGGGATGATTTTGCTGATGTCATCAAAGAAAATGTCACCCCATTTTGCACTGACGATGTCAGCTCCATGTTCTCCTGTGAGGAGGAGTTCAGGTTCTCCTATTTTTTTATCGCTTCTTTAAATTTTTACGCCATCCCTGGGATACCTCTGATGAGATGGCTGAGAGTCTCCCCTGCTTTCGCGTGAGGGACTTCTGGGTGGGCGGTCTCAGATACTTTTGCTGTTTTGGGCGTTACCAACTCTTCTTCCTGTGAGCTTAATGGCCGTTTGGAGGTGTTGGTGTTCACCTCCATCTTTCCTTCTTCCCTATCTATATCTGTATTATCTGTATTAGTATCTATATTGGTATTGATGGTTTCAATAGCGACTGTTTCTTCTTGTTGGATTTTACTGCTTGTGGAAGTTTTTTTCCCCTTTTCGGTTTTTCTTAGACGTGGAGGTATGGATTTCTGTTATATCAGGAGCAGCCTCGAAAGGAGGAGAAGCTTCCTGTGCTGTGTAATTTCCATTGCTTGGTGGAATTGCTGGCGTGATTGCACCACCCATCCTCTCAGCAAGGGTTCTGGATGGGCATGTGTCCACTTTGTGGTCAATGTCACCACATTTCAGGCAAGCTGACTCACAGTTTTCTTGGTTGTGGCCTGCTTTGAGGAAGTTTTTACATTTCACTCTAGGACAGTCCGCCCCAAGGTGAGTGAAGGCACCACATCTAAAACATTGTTTTTTTACACCAGGGTAATTTATCATTACTCTGGCGGATCCAATAATAATGAAGTTGGGAAAGGGCGTTTTCATCTCGAGGGAGATGTGGACTTCACCCGACTTCCATTTGGGGTTTTCTGCGTCATTTAGGACTTCCACCTTGTGTATAACGCCCCATTTCCCGAATATTTCGTGGATGATCTTTACATCCGTTTCAATATATTCTAAAGGGAATCTGGGGATTCTAAGTAGTTTGATAATGCTCGCTACCAAAAATGGAACTATTGTTTTTCCATTACATTCGAATCCTGCAAGTAGTTTGTCTCTTGTTTGCTCACTCCTTACTACTACTTGGAAGCGGCCACCACCAAAGGGAGTAAACCCAAAAATCTGCTCAGCGCCGACGCTTTCGATGAGGGCTTTGGCCAAACATCGAGGTCGTAGATCAGCTTCCACTTCGATTCCAAGGGTCCGCGTACGCGGCAAGGCCATGCTGGTGAGGGGAGGCCAAAGCTATTCCCACCACCGAGTGTGTTGTTGTTGCCCCAGTCTGGGATTTATTCTGTATCTGCTGCTGTAGTTTATTATCAAATGCCTCTATGAGACGCTTTGCCGATAATAACTGAGCTAACATATACTATACTATATACTATACTACAATTTGCGCTTAGCTAAACAATTTGCTAATCACTTATGGGGAAAGTTCACAAAAATGAACTTGATCTAAGCCAAATCAGACTTAATTAATTTCACTACACACTTGATCTAATCCAAAAGGCCAAGAAGACACATTAATCATAAAGTGTATATTCACATATTCACATGGCTAGACAGTTGGATTATATGATTCTTATATGACCAATCTTGAAATATTATAATGGTAAATTTATTTTTAGTGAAAAAAATAAGAAACTTTATCTAATATCTTCGATTTTTTGCTTGATTTTGATATTATATTAAGGTTACAATATTATTTTATACAAAATTTATTTGATTACTGAATATATAGATTGTTCAAAATTGAAATTTGGTAAAATACCGTTGTTTTCCTGTAGCTGAAGGTTGATTTATGGCAGGGACAGTGAGAACTCGATTGGTTGCAGATACGCAAGCTGATGCAAATATAGCTACAAAATCAGCAGTATATTATGTGTATTAATTGTATGTATTCCACTGGCATAGATATTTGTTTTAGGTCGAGTACAGTATTTTCCCGGTAACTATAGAAACCTTGCGATGACATACTCATTTAAACGTCTAAATAAATATGAACAAGACTTTATAATGAATTTAGAGATGGTAAGATAAGATATGATCTTACTCGTAGCAGAATTAGAGTGAATAGATCTAATCCGTGTTTGGAGGTAAGCATATTCGGATTACTCGCGACCCAATCACTCGTCATCAATTCAAAGCAATATTTAGAATATCATTTAATGACATGAAAATAAAATATAATAGTTTCAACTGATATAGGGAACGCCGATTTTGGGTAATCCTTGGTTCCAGTACCCGCCAGGATTAGCTGTTTTGCGAGACCAGTGGAAGTCACGTGATAATAATTCATCAGCACATCTCCGTAAATACACGCATTTCGTATACAGTAAGAAAGATGAAAGTGGAGAAACACAGTTCAGTATAAATGAGAAAAACTTTATTATTCGTTGTATTTTCAAAGAATACATTATCTAAGAATATATTTTAGAAAATATTAAAAAAGAATATTTTAGAAAATAATATATTAAAGAACAATTTCAAACATTAAGACAAACCACAACAATTTCTCTAATTAGTGTTTACGTTTGCACCTTCTGCGGACCATTACAACGAAACGACGCACGCCAAAAAGTAATCACTCCTAAACATTTTCTTCTACTGGAGTTCAGCTCTTGTCCGGATTGAGAAGAAGTTTGTAATTTTCCAGTGAGACCACAGATGTCCATTATGCTCGAGATTCACACACAAACGCACGCACACACTTTTGACACCATGTTAGGGTAATCGTAATGATAATCCAGTATTTAATCAGCACGAGGTAAAATGAAAACTCTACGACATTTTTCAACACCTTAGGATGATAACTCTATCCTTCTATTATTTAAATTCTGTGGTCCTTTGTTTGTCCATAATGTCCTTCGCGATAACTATCGTCAATATCCCGCAATTTCATCGGCATTATACGATGCTTAGGACTGAGGTGCTTGTCAACTGCAAGTTTAACAAATTCGTCCACAGCTACTTCGGGGTAAAAAAGCATTTTCAACACGCACTTTATGCACGGAATTGCGCAACGCTTCTTAACCATTCTATCATCACACGATCATGTTAAGTCCTCTTACCATTTTTCATAGTGTCGTCTAACACACATCTGCTTCTTAGATTGACTGTCAGCACAGAATTTCAAAATGTTCCTCCTTCGCTTGTTTAAACAGAGAACGAACCAGTACCGTATGTAGCGCCATTTCAGCACCAAAGCACTACGATCGAGTTGTGTCAATACTTTTGGGTTATCTGGTAGCGATATGGACTTGTGCTTACACTTGACAACATCAAGATCACTCATCATCTTAACCTTGTCAGGGTTGACGTTTCAAATACATTCCTTGATATTCTGAATGTTTTTTACTTGTGAGTCTTGGCAATCGTTTTAGAAGTGCTTTGTGAAACGAGTGGACAGAAGAATGTCAATCTTTAAACTTAGATGGACAACTTACTTCGAACTTCGTTAAAATGACTCCTCAATGATCTCACCAGTTTCTTCAGTTCTCTCTGTATCGATATTAACAGTTCTTTTTTTAAGTGATCACCACTCGATACACTAATCAATAAACGAGCTAAGAGATTCGCTTAAATTCTCATTGCAGATGATGTAACTAAACATTTGGCTAAGGTTGAGCCCAATACAGAGGCGCGACGGAACTTCGTTCCGGAAATATATATTTCTTAACAACTCGCTTGTGTGTACGCACGATTAATCCACGGGGATTAATATAAAATAAGAAGCATGCATCCAGTCAAGTTCTAAAGTGGGATTTCTCACTTTGTTCGTTTGAGAATATCAGTTCACTAAACTCAATTCCAATATCGATCCAAATAGAATAAAGTCGTTTCTAAAATATCGCATTTCATTCATTTGATAAGTTATTGGGAATTTCAATGTTGTCTATTTATAAGCTGGTGGATTTGATAGCTTGATGCAAACCACTGCTCTGCTTATTGAAGCCTAAAGCAGGCAGTGTTTCCTATTTCCACATTCGTTAACCCCAAACCAAAGTTCTAACATACGGTTAGAGCGAGCCATGTGTGAGATTCATATGAAACATAAAATAAAATTAAGGTTTTCAATATCCGGTTTCAATATAAAAATATTACAATTTCAGGTTTTATCCATGAATTAATTCCAGAACAGGAACCAATTGAAGTAATCATCCACATCAGCATAAGCACGTGATGCTTTTAACCCAGAATGATTATTACATTTAATTAAATCAGTAAATTAATATTGTGTTTATAAAAATTATTAAATCAAAAATATTTTCTAAAATCATATATAGTTTTGAATAATTTTAGCAAGTTATTAAACTTATATGAGTGTTTATAAGAAAGATTATTTTTATTTATATGACAGGAGTAACTTACAACATTATATATTTTTCAAAAGCATAATTAGGTAAACTGCTTTGTTCATTCATTTATGATATATGACATGATATACCATAAATTAAAGATGCCAAGAAATTATATTCTTCGTTTCATCCTTTATTTGATTAAAAAAAAACAAAGTCCACACATTAAATCACATATAAACTTTAATTTATAGTGTAACTGAATGAAAAATATTTCAAATTTTCTCTCTTTTCCAGAGTATATTAGTAATAAATTAAGACACCTTTCTGCTGTTTGTATATGAAAATATGGCGCCAGCATTGCTTCAAAATTAGTATCACGGCTGAAGAAGATTTTACTGTTTCTTTAGTAAATTGAATTGCATGTAATTTGATTGATGTATACAGGTAAGACTGTAAGATCGCTTTTCGGCCTTTTGGCTTAGATCAGTGTGTAGTTCATTTTTGTGAACTTTCCCCATAAGTGATAAGCAAATTGTTTAGCTAAGCGCAAATTGTAGTATATGTTAGCTCGGTTATTATCGGCAATGCGTCTCATAGAGGCACTTGATAATAAACTACAGCAGCAGATACAGAATAAACCCCAGACTGGGGCAAGAACAACACACTCGGTGGTGGGAATAGCTTAGCCCCCCCCCCTTACCAGCATGGCTTTGCCGCGTACGCGGACCCTTGGAATCGAAGTAGATCTGATCCACGACCTCGATGTTTGGCCAAAGCCCTCGTCGAAAGCGTCGGCGCTGAGCAGATTTTTGGGTTTACTCCCTTTGGTGGTGGCCGCTTCCAAGTAGTAGTAAGGAGTGAGCAAACAAGAGACAAACTACTTGCAGGATTCGAATGTAATGGAAAAACAATAGTTCCATTTTTGGTAGGGAGCATTACCAAACTACTTAGAATCCCCAGATTCCCTTTAGAATATATTGAAACGGATGTAAAGATCATCCACGAAATATTCGGGAAATGGGGCGTTATACACAAGGTGGAAGTTCTAAATGACGCAGAAAACCCTAAATGGAAGTCGGGTGAAGTCCACATCTCCCTCCAGATGAAAACGCCCGTCTCAACTTCATTATTATTGGATCCGCCAGAGTAATGATAAACTACCCTGGTGTAAAAAAACAATGTTTTAGATGTGGTGCTTTTACTCACCTTGGGGCGGACTGTCCTAGAGTGAAATATAAAAACTGCCTCAAAGCAGGCCACAACCAAGAAAACTGTGAGTCAGCTTGCCTGAAATGTGGGGTCATTGACCACAAAGTGGACACATGCCCATCCAGAACCCTTGCTGAGAGGATGGGTGGTGCAATCATGCCAGCAACTCCACCAAGCAATGGAAATGACACAGCACATGAAGCTTCTCCTCCTTTCGAGGCTGCTCCTGATATAACAGAAATCCATACCTCCACGTCTAAGAAAAACCGAAAGGGGAAAAAAACTTCCACAAGCAGTAAAATCCAACAAGAAGAAACAGTCGCTATTGAAACCATCAATACTAATATAGATACTAATACAGATATAGATAGGGAAGAAGTAAAGATGGAGGTGAACACCAACACCTCCAAACGGCCATTAAGCCCACAGGAAGAAGAGTTGGTAACGCCCAAAACAGCAAATATATCTGAGACCGCCCACCTAGAAGTTCCTCACGCGACAGCAGGGGGAGACTCTCAGCCATCTCATCAAAGGTATCCCAGGGATGGCGGAAAAATTCAAAGAAGCGATGAAAAAATAGGAGAACCTGAACTCCTCCTCACAGGGGAACATGGATCTGACATCGTCAGCGCAAAATGGGGTGACGTCTTCGTTAATGACATCAGCAAAATCACCCCTGAGCAGGTAGAGGTAGCCCGGGATTTAGACGATGAGGCAGCTCCGGCGTTCTTCATAGCTCTCTGTAAACTAGACATGGCCAAGGGAAGTGAGGTGGCCAAAAGAATAATAACTGCCCACAACAAAAGAAAGACACAGTAACCACCTTGTCGGGTTTCTGTACACAGCTTCACCGGTTTCAACTATCACAGGTGGGGGAGGACCTGAGAACCTGAGCGGCGAAAGCTTACAGCGAGGCGGTGCACTTCCTTGTGAGCTGCATCACTCGGGCCAGATCCTTCCTCCACCTGTAAGTTTACCTTTCAATTTTTGCTTTTCTCTGTATCTCTTTTTGTTTGTTTTTTACGTTTTCCTTTTTAGGATTTTTCCTTTTTTTAAAGTGAAAAATCAACGACCGTTTTAGAAACGCCCCTGAGGGGCATACAGCAAAAACAGGTCAACTGAGGCCTCTTTAACCCACTCTACTACTATGCGCTCTATCTTTATTTCCTCTCCTACTATCTGCTGACTCTCAGCCTATTTTACTCTACAGGCCGATGATGAAGATTTGTTGAACTCACAAATTATTATTTATTACGGATGATCTCTAATTTCGTAAACTCATTATTCAATGTATGTTCTATAGAAACAAATTCAATCCTTTGTATATTGAATTCAATATGTTGTTAAATTCAATATGTTGATGGGAAGCAGCAAACTTACAGAAAGTGGGA
Source organism: Typopeltis vanoorti (assembly GCF_054136105.1). Lineage (NCBI taxonomy): Eukaryota > Metazoa > Arthropoda > Arachnida > Uropygi > Thelyphonidae > Typopeltis > Typopeltis vanoorti. Next base: position 35,431,639 of record NC_143561.1, on the reverse strand, counting down.
AGAATGGCGTACTTTAATAAGACGAAATAAGGTTTCTATTCATGTTTATGGTGTTTTCTCTTCGCACTGGGGACTAGGGCACTGACTCTGGCGCGTCTGAAACTCTTATTTTAAGGATAAGGTATTTTTTTTATTTTTAAATATAAAGAGCCAATAGGCGTCCCTTCGGCGATGTAACATTATTTAAATTATTAAGGGGATATTAAATCCCACATTGTTTCAAAACCGAATAAGAACCTCAAAGATCGAAATCAAAGAGTTTCATGCCGAATGTACACTATAAAATAAAAGTTTCGGCGAATGCTAGCGTAAACCAAAGCACGTAGTCCGGCACTAGGACAACTCGTTGCAAAGGTCCGGAAAGTTCTGATCACTATTCTTAGTATTTCCCATAAATGTAAAACACATCTCCTAGGAGATGTATGATGTTATACATTATGGTGGAAAGTCATTACCCAGACCGGTTTCGCCCTTTGTTGAGGTCTCATCAGTGAGTAGGTATACAAATTATTAATACTAACGGTATAGCGAAAAGAACGTATATACTCTGCTATACGAGTTGTCAAAAAAGGTGCACCCATTAAATTACTTAAATATAAAGAGCCAATAGGCTTCATTTCGGCGATGAAACATTATTTAAATTATTAAGGGGCTATTAAATCCTACTATATTCTGCATGAAACTCTCTTAAATTCCGATCTTTGAGTTTCTTATTCGGTTTTGAAACAATGTGGGATTTAATATTCCCTTAATAATTTAAATAAGTTATTTTTATTTATTAAGGGAAAAAAAATGTTGATTTTTTTTCAAGACCGGAAGACATTTTATTTAAGCCTAACTTATAGGCTCATTTTGATTGCATTGTCTATGATTATCATTTATTAAAAAGGAATTTCTTCCTATTTTACTTAGTACAACAAAAAGTGAGATTCAAGTCTAATTTATGATTAATGTTGTATACAGAGCTTAATAGCTGAATAATTGAAATCATCTTCGAGATTGCGTGCACTGCATCTAAAGTTTACCGCATTGAACGTGCTATGACTTTCCACTCTTTCTAGAAAAACGAAATGGTCAAAAACAATTGGTTTCCAGCAACAAAAAACAACAGGATATTTCCATTTAATTGTCCTTATATAAGGACTGGCTTAAAGGGGCGAAGCAAGAATGCTTTTCATATTCCCCGTTATCTGTAGAGGACAGTGTAGGTATAAGGTGTTATTGAGCTATTAAAGCTCTGATCATGGCCGGAGGGTAACAGCAATAGCCGAGCCTCAGTTAGAACTTCATTAGCTAAGCATTGCCATCCATTACCCTCCAAGGGTATTGGATTGAATGAATCAATCACCGACTATGTAAGTAAAGGTGAAATCTCAAAAATACGGACGATCTCTAGGCCACTCCATAGTGGGCGAAAGACCGTCCTAATCTCAGCGTTGGTTCCACTCAGTGACGGGCTCCCCGACCACTGAGCAGAACCGCTCAAATTCCGAGGAAAATAATTCACCGACAAAGCCCCTCAGCGGGCCGTGCCGGAGAACACCTTCCCCGGAGACTCAAAGTGCTCCCTTAAGGCAAAAACCCCAAGAGAGCGAACTCAAAAACTCATCGCCCAAGTGGGTAAGAGCAACAGCCGAACCTCAGTTAAACTTCATTGGTACAGCTTTGCGTTGCTATCCATCACCCCCAAGGGCATTAATGAACCAATCGACCGCATCTCACGGTCGTTTGATTCCTTCGACCTTCCATTTAATTGCTGAAATGCAATATTCTATTAAAGAAATGACATGCGATTAAAATAAGAGTGGTTATTAACAGATAAAGTTTTTTTCGAAACAATTGAAAAAAACTTTAAATTATTAAAAAGTCAAACTACATAATTTACTTGCAATAGTATTTTATAAGGAATATCATTAATATTCAAAAATGTAGTCATGTTTAGTAATTTTTTGTTTACGCTATGATATATTCTCATGGTACAAACTAATTCTATCAGATAAACAAATAAAAATGATTAAAATGGACTGTCAGTGTTATGATAACCTGCAGTTAAATTGCAAAAATGTCTTGTATAAAATCATGGTTTGATTAAATGTGCTAATTATTTTCTTATTTTGTCTACATTTTAAATTTTCTTTTTATTATTATTATTCTCATTCCTCGAGGTTATTATATGACATTCAGTTAGTTCTGATAAACTAAGGAACTTCGCTCTATTAATATTAAAAAAATGACCAATATCAAGTTGCTTTCATTTTAATATCATTTTGCCTTTGGCATTATCGTTCACTCACCTAATTGTACTCACAACTCTCCTATCTGTACTCTGCAGACTTTGACCAATTGTTTTTATTTCCAGCGCAGCTATCAGTTCCATTAAATGAAAATCTATTTCAGCATCATCCTGCATAATTCTCAGTTTAATGTTTACGTAAATATATCTGTTACATAAGTTCGGTGAACGTGTCCTTATTTCATTTGAAACCTTCAGTGCAATTAAAGTTTCTGCAATTATAACATCTTCTTACTGATCGTATGCCTTTTGCAGATGTACAAAGCTTAGATTCAAAGCTTCTTATATTCTCCTGATTTCATGACTATTATGTCTTGAAATAAACGTGTTGATCATATTTTGACTTGATCCATTATCTAGCCACTAGATTCTAGCGGGTCACTTACGGAAAGTATAAGAAAACCAGTCTTACTAGCAAAATAACAAGATTATCAAAGTATTAATGTCGAAGCAACGAAGAAATGGTATTATATTAAGATTACCAAATTTCCAGATGAGTTGCAAAACATTAGAAAATTAACATGAATGAATGCATAAAAACAAACTATGATTGTCGTTTTCTGTGACACAGGGAATAACGGGAATGTTTTGTGAGAGTTATTAACGAAATACGTCATCCATAAATTTTTCCTTCCTTAGGTGGGAATGAATTTCATAGCCCGGTTTGAGACCACTCACCCTTATTGGAGGCTCGAAGTGGCTTGATAAAGTTCCATTTTTGGTCTGGAGAGCACCGTGTCCGTCCTTTGTAAAAATAAATTTTAAAATATATGCACTTTCGTCTTCATGGTGTTCATCAGGCACGAAAGAATCGTCCTGCTTTACCACGAGTGTGTTTCTTCAGGACATAACCGCATACTTCTTAGATGAAGTTCAGTCGTTAACATCCTACTGATTTGCTTACTACCTATTTTATGTCACATTGGAGACATAATGTTTGGTCTTAGTTTTACAATTTTCTTTAGAAAATCTGAGAAAGCAATTTAAAATGAAAATAAACAACTGTCTGCAGTAGTTAAGCCAAGCCAGCTCAGTTACACTATTAAGATGACGCTTAAGGTACAACGTGTATGATTTGTCTTGAGCTGCTGTCTTGAAAGATTTCCCTAAAGAGAAATAAGATAATCCTTCTCTTCTCAGAAATCATGTTTTAAAGAAAACAACATCATTTGCTACGACTTCTAGAAAAATCGGAAGGTTTTTTTAGGTTTTGGATTCCTTAATGCAGTAATTGCTTTATACATGGGCAGATTGTTCAGTTCTGCTTCCATTGGCGACGATAATTTAGGGAAATTAAGAAATCATTTATTTAATCTGTTCATATACGCGTTGAAGTAGAGGAAGAATGCCATGAGGTGCATCTTGTCTTTGGATGATGATGTTACAACACAACCATCGTATGAGAGAAGGTTGGAATATCGATGAGCCGAAGTCGTGCCCATTGGGTTTGGAAAAAGTGAATAGAAAGGCTTACTTCCACTTCTATTTGAGCAACAGACAAGATAACTGTACCGAATTCTCTCAAAATGTGAACTGGATTCGCCTGGTTATCTTTTTTGGAGCTGTCGGGCAGGGGCGAATTCTCCATGCCTGCTAATGGAGAATTCGCCCCTGCTTGCTGAGGCGAATTCTTGAGGCTTTCTCAAGTAAAGAACTTGCTGCGCAAGCTCGTTACTTGAGAAAGAAGTACTATTTATTTCTTAATAAATGCATGCATTTATAAGCATTTCATTTAGGCTTTTATTTTTGTAGACAGAAGACGTCTTAAGCTTGCGCGGCAATAATTGAGCTTTGCGTTGAGTATCGAAGGTCGATGCTTGCTCGTCTAGTCAAAGCTACCTTGGCTTGCTCCGTTGTCGGAGCATCCAGGTCCACGCTATAGCACTGTGATTTCATGCACGCGCTCATAGCCATTTCCGCTCCCTTCATGTCGTCATAAACACAGGCCATACGCAGTCAAAGTCGCTCTAGGCAGTAAGCTTCAGCCAGCCTTTACAAGTGTGCGTGTTGATTGGGAAAATTAAGTTACAACCAACTTTTTATGACGATGTTATTGACCAGTTCATAAAGAAGAACCGTAGGGGTAGAATTTGTATTCAAGTAGCTAAAGTGAAAAAGATAGAATATCATTTGTAAAATAAATGTTGTATTTGGATGAATAAATGTCCATACATTTCTAAATATATAGTTTTAAATGGTCAGTAATTCATTATTCCGCTAATCAGACCTCAAACACACCCCTCACTCCCTGAATGATAACAAGAGCAAGCGTGAATTTCTAGACCAGCATTCGCCCCTGCTGTCGAGCTGAGCGTTTTGGGCTAAGTTACATGCTGGAGTTTTGGTTTCGAGCCACTTCGATGTGCACAGTTATTTTCTCGGTTTGCCTTATTGCACTTGTAGGCAGAACCAAAGATTGATAGGGGTTTGGGGTTTGGTCAAGAAAAGATGTGGGGTAAGGAAAGACGAAGGGTTTCATTCAAGCATTATTTTAGTTATGTGGTTGTAGCAGATGCTTGTATTGCAACAGCAAATATATGATGTAATGATAATATTTTCTGTAATCAGTCGGTTTTCAATCGTTTTTGTTTTCCGTAGGGATATCGTATTTTTTTTCTCTTCGGTCATCTCTTCAATAATATGGATTTTATTTTAATCATTACAGGGAAACATTTGTACTGATAAAGAAGAATACAATTCAAACAAACGTAATTATTATTTTGTGAGCATAGAATTTCTTAAGTATGAGGTTTATTCACAATAATTGGACAGTATTATTATTGCTATATAAGATCCGGCAATTACTACAAAAATGTTTTCATCTTGAATTTGCCATTATTCATTCGATAACAGCGATAATGTTACATGAAACATAAACAGCAATATTTGTATCTATTTTTTAATTAAACCGCTTTAGTATAAATAAATGAATAAATTTATTCTAATATTATTATTCGTTATTGTTGATAATTTTAATAACTTTATTTATTATTATTATTTGCAATAACGCACAGGACTAGATCGATGAAATGTTTTCGTCATTACAGTAAGAAAAGGTGCTCTTTTAATATTTTGTATAAATTTAAGTAATCCTATAAAATATGACTTTGTACAATAATATTTACCATCATGAAAAAATAGTAAAATTATTTTTAAAACTATATTTAATTTTTTTCAAAATTATAGACAATATATTTTATACTTGTGTGAACACTGTACCTCACTGAACAGTACTACGAGAACGTCTTTATTATAAATTCCTTTTTGTATCATATTTGGTACATACCTTGAGAATTATAAAATACTTTGTATGCCACTCTATAGATAACAAATAGTTTCATCTCTTCTTTGCCACAGCGATCTCATTTGAGTCCTATTGCTTGTAAAAAAAAGTTCTATACTTGGTCTGAAGACCAGGACGAAACCTTTATTAATGGAGTACTAATGTAAATATTATATTTCCGTGATAGTTGTTCAAATTTGAAAGTTATTTATATCAAGCATTTTTTCAAATAACTTCAAATTCATTTTTTCAAATAAATGTTTTCCAACGATATTTTTAAATATCGTTGGAAAACATTCACCTGCGAATTTTGTTTTCCAGGTGAGGTCATATGTTTTTATCTTTTGCAGTTGTCTGGCGGTAGTTTATGCTGCCTAAAAAGGGTTTGACAACTAACCTAACACTTGGATAGAACCCGAATTTTACAACAATTATAAATATTTGATGGATTTATTTTAAGCCAAGTTCCTGAGCTAAGCCAAGTAGTCCAACCATGCTTCTATCCAAGTGACAGACTCATCAAATACAGTTGAGCCTTGAACAACGCGGGAGTTAGGGGCGCCGATCCCCAGCGTTGTTCGAAAATTGACGTATAACTTTTGACCTCCCCAAAACTGAACTACTGATAGCCTACTGTTGACCGGAAGCCTTACCGATAACATAAACAGTCGATTAACAAATATTTTGTATGGTATGTTAGTTATATACTATATTCTAACAATAAAGTAAGCGAGAGAAAATAAAACGTTATTAAGAAAACCATAAAGAAGTGAAAATGCATTCACAGTATTGTATACTATAGTATATATATATATATATACTAGGGGCTATTCCCCCCCCCCCCCTGGCGCCTACGGTGCCCAACACTCCGTGTTCCGGACTGGTAGGTCGGTTCTTGAATTCTGATATGTGTATATATATATTATTTTTATATATATATATATATTAGGATAACCAAGTTATTTTATAAACTTGGCTATTTTAACTCCTAATCCCAAGTATGCAAACAATTAAGTTTGCGCCTGAAACAAAGTTCAAGTCTAAATATATGATACAACACCAGGGCAACTCATTGTAAAGGTGGGTAAAGATCTGATCACTATTCTTAGTATTTTCCCATAATGTAAAGCACATTTCACTAGAAGATGTATACTGCAATGCATTATGGGTAGGGTCACTACCCAGACCGGTTTCAACCTTTTTTGAGGTCTCATCAGTGAGTAGCTAGACCCTAAATACCAAGGTTATAGTTATACGGAGCTTTATCAACTTTACCTATAGAATTTGCAACAAGGTGTTTTTATTTTTAATAAAATCTCTGGAGGAGATATAGATGTAAGGAATTTTTAACTTGGGGATATTGTATATTAGGATAACCAAGTTATTTTGTAAACTTGGTTATTTTAACTCCTAATCCCAAGTATGCAAACAATAAAGTTTGCACGTGAGTTCAAGGCAAAAGATACCATCAGGGCAACTCATTGTAAAGGTGGGTAAAGCTCTTATCACTATTCTTAGTATTTCTTACATCTATATCTCCTCCAGAGATTTTTATTAAAAATAAAAACACCTTGTTGCAAATTCTATAGGTAAAGTTGATAAAGCTCCGTATTACTATAACCTTGGTATTTAGGGTCTAACAATGCCATCACCGTATCCTACATCCGTGGCACATCCAAAAAAATTGCCAAGATACTAAAAAAGTACAACCTACACACAGCATATAAGCCCCACCGCAAACTTGCTATCCTTATCCGTTCTACTAAAGATCAGCTCCCTCCTATCTCTCTGTCTGGAGTTTACAAAGTACCCTGTTCCTGTAAGCTGACGTATTTTGGACAGACAGGCAGATCAGCATCCATCCGCCTAGAGGAACACAAGTCTTACATCCGTAAACACAACTATGGTCATTCAGGCTTGGCTGACCATGTCTTAGACACCACCCAAAGTTTATCATGGAAGAAAACCACCATGCTCCATCACAGCAAATTCAAGAAAGAGAGCCTATTCTTAGAAGCAGAAGCAGCTCTCAAAATTCAACCAAACCTTAATAAATACGGTTGCATTAAGCTTCCGAAGATTTGGGAAACACTCATCACCAGAGGTCCCACCTTACATTCCAGGCCACTTACAACCGCCCTTAGAGGGCGCTCCACCTAGATAGGATTTTAGTGTCACCCACGTGGTTGGGCTCAGTATTGTTTGATATTTGTGTACATGTTACATTAGTTATTTTTGTAATCCCCGTCGATGTCCTAGTGACTAGTACGAAATATAGGAAGTATTAAATTCTTTTTAATCCTTTGTGCGTGTTGTAAAAAATCCATTAAGCCTCCAACAGGATGAAATTCATTCACTTGGTCTACATTAATGCCGTCAAATGAGATACGATGGTTGATCAAATGAGGTAGCCTGTTTGTTGAAGAACAAATGCCCGAACCACTCACCAATTAGGCTAGCTAATTAGACGAAAAAATAATTTATGAAATGAGACGAAGTCAACGTACTATCTTACGAGTATCTGATGTTAAGAGTAACTTTTTTTTGATTGAGAAATACACATCATCACTCGAAGTAAGAGCTCATGTTTTCACTTTAATCTATTACTATGGGCAAATTTTTCCACAATCGTTTACTTTTAGATTTCTTCCTGTTATTCACATTTCATAAACGTGTCTTGAGATTCCGAAGAGTTTTCCGTCAGATTTTTTTTCCAATCAGATCAAATTTGTGAGCAAAATGTGGCAAAATGATTCGATTGGATTTGGACATTAATAATTTCTCACTGGTTGAGTAAAATATAAAGAAAAGTAATATTTGGGATCAGCAGCCCGCCAGTAGTGTCCGGCGCCTGTTTGCAAAGCTTTAGTTGTTGCCCCTAAATATTGCAAAACAACAAAATTTTTAGTCAAATGTTTTGCACAGAAAAATGCAACTTTGATATTTGTGATACTGATAAGTGTATGTATGAAAAAATTATTAAACTAGTTTCATTATTTTTAATATGACCAAGAACGTTTCTTAAATACATAGTATAACAAATTGGAAATCATCGAAATTGTTGATACATGGTAAATTCGGTATTTCAAACTTTTTCAATGTATACATCTCACCACGGAGGTGCAAAACATCTCGATGGGCTTAATGCAATGGCATGTTGTAATTCGTTTAAAGTAACTCAAGGAAATGATTAAACTTTAAACAGCAGAAATCCATTGAAACATGACACCTGACTAACTGATAAAATCAAAGAACATTTTAGGATATTCATAACAAACAGAACCACATGCGCCGAAACATCAACAAACATTATTTTTAATCCAAACAAAAATCGTTCACAGAATGTTTTCAGATTGGTCTGCAGATTATCACAATATTTTGCTGACAGATTTCTTAACAGAAAGATCATTCTTCAGTATGATTTAAGAAGTGCTGGATATACAATGATCTGAAAGATTTTTCATATACTTTAAAACAAAAACTATGATTTCGATTATGAATCCTTAAATATGAAGCAAATAATAATATGTAGTTTCACTGCAGTTGTATTTTTGCTGACAATTCTCCTGATTCTGAAAGACGACGTCATTTTAAAAACTATTCTGAACTTAAAATTGCATTGCACAGAAAGTAAATGTGTGAATATGTAAACCTCTTTCTAAAATCTTTCCGAGAATACGTTGAATTTTTCTTCAATTACACGAGAAGATAATTCTGACAGCATTATTGCAGGAAAATATCAGAATTAGTTCGCTGAAATATTGTTATTTGGGATTTAAATGATATCAAATAATTTAAGGATGTTATTTCTAAGATGTGAGAAGTGAAGAACCTTCAAAAGTGTGAATTTTTCAATGTCTCTTAAGACAACAGGTTTCTAAATTTTTTTTCACGGATTTCGCAATGAGTACCGATTACTACGTGCATGAACCTTCAAGTGCTTTTTGAGACTGGCTCTTTGGGTAAATTTCTTTTGGCAGACTTCACAAGTGAAAGGTTTCTCCCGAGTATGAACCTTCAAGTGTGTTTTGAGATTAGAACTTTGTGAGAATTTCTTTTCACAGACTTCGCAAATGAAAGGTTTTTCACGAGTATGAACCTTTAAGTGTTTCTTGAGACTTGTTCTTTGTAAAAATTTCTTTTCACATACTTCGCAACTGAGGGGTTTCTCCCGAGTATGAACCTTCAAGTGTGTTTTGAGATTAGAACTTTGTGAAAATTTCTTTTCACATACTTCGCAACTGAAGGGTTTCTCACGAGTATGAACCTTTAAGTGATCCTTGAGACTGCTTCTTCGTGAAAATTTCTTTTCACATAATTCACAAGTGAAAGGTTTCGCACGAGTATGAACCTTTAAGTGCTCTTTCAAACTACTGCAAAGTGAAAATTTCTTTTCACAAACTTCACAACTGTAGGGCTTCTGTTGAGTGTGAACGGTTATGTGGTTTATGAGAGTAGACTTGTGTGAAAATTTCTTGAAACACGTTTCGCAATTGAAAGGTTTCTCTTGAGTGTGCGCCCTGAAATGAATTTTCAGATTGTAGCTTTGCAAAAATTTCTTTCCACATATTTCACAACAGTAAGATTTTTCTTGGGTATGAATTCTCATGTGAGTTGTAAGGGAACGCTTAAGTAAAAAGATTTTCTCACAAATTTCGCATACGAAGGACATTCCTAAATGTGAATCTCTACATAACTCATACGTCACTTTATATTAAAATATCATCAGATAGAATTTGCATTTGAAAATTTCTCCGAACGTCGAACTCAAACTTGCCTCTGTTGCCGTTCTTTATTAAATTGCTTTCATCAGCTTTCGAACGAATTTTTATGGGAGCCAATGACCTTCAGTCTGAGACGGCGTTCTGATGAAATTACTTCAAAGTAGTTTACAAATGAAATGCTCAGAATAATCAGGAAAAAAACTGACGGTTTTTAAGTAAAATATCAGACATTTTACCATGTACCTCGTGTTAGGAATGAAATCCTTTTTTTTGTTGTTTTTTGAATATTCTCAACGACTTACCAAATATCTTATTTCTATTCTAGTAAGGACAAAACTGTTTGAAAAACTGTCAGGTACTTCTATATATTTTCACCACAGATGTTCCTTTAATCACTAATTTCTGTCCATAATACTGGTCATATTCTCGACAGTTATTCTTCACCACTAGTATCGTTTTTTGGCTGTCCTCCACGTAAATCTCGTGAAGTCTGAAGATGTTTTATTTTTAAAACGAATTTTCAAACTTCTCACAATTTTCTTTGCCCGTAGATATCTGCAATAAAGAAAAACGAGAAAATATAATGAAAAATAATTGTATTAATTGATGCAAACGGTTAAATAAAAAATAATTTCTAATTTAGTTCATAATGAAAATGAGATATCTCGAGTGGATGTGACAAGAAATTTACTCTCTTCAAATGTAAAGATTTCGAATCGACTCTTATATGGGACGCCAGTAAACGGGAGATTAAAATTTTTACTCTCAAAACACGATTTCCGATGAAAATAGTTTACCCGTGAGATAAAACCTACGTCGACGTCATCATCATCATCACCATCCTGCCATGTGGACTCAAGGGGTACAGAAGTAGGATAGTACGACATGAAAAATTTACATCATTAATAACTTCCTATCTACAATTTTCCTCCAAATCAGTCTGTTACTTGTCAACACTCGAACATTATCAGATCTTATATTTTTATTGTGTAAGGCACTTTTTATCGTATCAATCCACCTATAACATGGTCTCTTTTCGATCGTTTTCCTGCAGACCTGGCAGAAAACACTTATTTTGCTAATATTTCCTCGCCCATTCTGTTTAAGTGACCATACCACCAGAGATTAGCTCTGTTAACGCATTCCTGGATGCTTACAATGTCAAGTTCTTTCCTAATATCCTCGTTTTTAATATGATATTGCCCTCGATGCCATCTATTCGTGACCCTAATCTTTCTCAGGACTCTCATATCTGAGGTCTTTATTCTTTGGTCAAGTGTTTTACGTCTGATCCAGCTCTCAGATTCATAAGTTAAAACTGGTTTGAATACTCTCTTGTATACAGCTAATTTAGTGTTCTGACTAATTTCTCTCTTATTCTATGAAGTTATTCAGTTGACTTCCTACCGTACCAGCTTTGTTGATTCTGTTGTCTGTTTCCATATTTATTTTACCATCTTCACTAAAAATCGTGCCTAAGTAGCTGAAATGTTTTATTTGTTCCACACGTAATCCACTCATAACGCAGTTGACATTTGCAATGTTTCTGCCTATTTTCATTGTCTTTGTCTTGTTATTGCTGACCTTCATACCATATCTATTACAACAGGTATTTAATTTACTCAGGGAATCTTGCAGACTTGTAGCGGATTTACTTAGAAGTATAATATCGTCCGCACAAAGCAAAGAGCTGACATTCACATCTCTAACTTTGAAATCAGGTTTAATACCACATTCCTTCATAATGTGATCCATATAGATAATGAATAACAGAGGGGATAATGTACATCCTTGTCTGACACCAGATTGTACATTAAACCATATTCCTAAACATCCTTCAACTCTAACTGCTGTCTTACAACTCAAATAAAGACTAAGTATATAATACAATATAATGATATAATGCCCCATTGACACCATATAAATGCAGCGTATTTAATAACTTCTCGCTTGGCACGCTTATCACGTTTTCCAGATCTACAAAACTTAAATACGGATCTTTGTTATATTCCCATGATTTCTCAACTATTTGTCTTAAAGTGAAAATTCGATCCTGACAGTCTCTATTTGGTCTGAATCCAGTTTGTTCTTCACCAAGCTTTCCTTCCACAATTCGTCTCAACCATTTCTCAAGTATACTTGAATAAATCTTACTAGGAATACTCAGTAGGGAAATACCTCTGTAATTCTAACATTTAGTTTTATTTCCCTTTTTATATATGGGTACCATGAGAGCTCTACTCCAATCATCGGAAATTTGTCCCACTGTCCATGACTTTTGAACTATACAGTGCGGCCACTGTGAGACTTCATACCTCCATACGTCAGCATTTCTGGTCGAATATCATCTACTCCTGCTGCCTTTCCACATTTCAGGCCTTTCATGGCTTTTTCTACTTCAAGTATGGATACGTATTTTTGACTGTATGCCTGTTGTGTGTTTTCACCACTGCTTTTTTCATTTAACAATTTTCGAAGTAGTTACTCCATACTTCAAGGATATCTTTTGCTCCAGTTTTCATGCCAGCTTTATCATCTCTAATTCCTTTTACAACACTCTTTCCTCCATTTCGGAGCTTCTTCAACAACCTCCAGAATATGTTACCACCTTCTTGATATTTAGTTTCTACGTTCTTACCAAAGTCTTCCCATTACGTTTGTTTAGCTAGTTTTACACAGTGTTTAGCTTTCTTACATTTGTCTCTGTATTCTCTAAGAGCACAAGCTGATTTATTTGCCAGGAACTTTTGATATGCTTTCTTCTTTTCCTTCACTTGCTTTAGCTTCCTGTGTCCACCAGGAAGTTCTGATTTTTTTTCCTTGCAGACATGACAGGTAAAACTACGTAATTTCAGTAACACAAAACATCACACAATAGACGTACAGGTTTATTTGTTTGGAAAATAGTTTAGATTTACTTCAAAGGCAAACCTTTTTGCGATGAATCCGTTATATTAAGAGAGGCACGTGATTAATAATATTTTTTCTGGCGTTATAGATGTTACATAATATTTTTATGTACAGTACAAATAATTACATACATACAAAGAACGCCTTCAATTGAATTCCTGCATACTGTTTTCCTAAGCCTACAACGAGTTTCCCACTTACGAACGAGAGTCAAAATTTTTGTCGAATTTAATCTAATTAAATTCGCTCTTTTAGGCTACATTCCATCTGTTCAAACAATCAAGCAGAACAACTTGCTAAGTTCACTCGCATATTTCCGGAAATTAAAACTGATTACCTCTAAAAGCGCCTCCGTAGCGCAATTGGAAGAACGACGGTACGTTGCGCCCTGTGATTAGAAAAGGCCTAAGTTCCATTTCTTGTCATGACGAGGGGAATTATATGGATTTCTTTAATTGAAGGTGAGTTAGACGATCACATACGGAGTCAGCAGGATTTTTTTCTCTAGGAAACTCGGGTTTTTCATCCCGCATACAGACAAATTGGCACTTCAGAACACACGCAATTTTCAGAAAAAAACAAAACACTAGCTGTGGTGGTCGTAGTGGGCAGCAGATGGTTTTGATGTAGGTGGTTGGTAGTAGAGTGATTCGGTTGAAGATTGATATAGAAGATTCCGTGTAGTGATGGAGACCGAGAGTATGACCTCCCGCGGTGAGTCTTCGGACTCCTTGGAGGTGTCACGAATAATAATAATAATAAAACAATAATAATAATCAAAAGACCACAACAATTTAAAATAGCAATATTGCCACTATAAAAATACCTGAACAAACACTTTGTGTTAATAAAGCAGACACGAAATCTGGTAAGGAATCTCATTCTCGAGAGAGGAAACAGAGTTCTGCTGAGTGAAAGCCCATACTGGGGGAACAGGAAACGAATTCTATGTATTCGATTCCCTTCAATGACGTTAAGAACCTTTATCTAGTCTCTTTCGACTAAAGGCAAGTTGTTCGGTCTCATACCGAGGAGTAGTTTTTTATTTTTCCCTCCTCGAAATTCGGGTTTTCGTTGCTCAGAACAGAATGATGTTCACGTGTATCTGCATAAAGTTCTTTAGTTTTGTTGGTGCTGTGTGTATTATAAGTAAAAAATAATATACAAGATCGATACCTTTTTCGTATAACTTATTTTAACGAACCTCATTATAAATACATTTGGCTACAGATTTATTAAAATACATTAACATTTATTATTACTGCGAGTAAATATAATAACATGAAGTTATTTTAATAAATTCATACCGGTAATATTACCAGTTCTTTCCTTTTTCCATCCACTATCTCGTATGCTAAAATCCAACATTAAAATATTTTAATTTTCCTAATCTCTTTACGTAACAAGCACATAATATTATTATGGCTTTCGCCACCATGTTAACATACCCCCACCTCATTTATGCACTGATGCCTATTTCGCTCTCTATTTCAAAAATTCCTGCCTGAAATGAGGTTTATTTATTTTACCATATCATCCATCTGAGAACCCAGGTTGTCATTTGGAAACAACGAAGTTCTCTATTTAATATTTTCCCATTAGTATATAAGAAAGCGATGGTATTCAAGATATATTATAATATAGTTTCTCCCAACCATTAATATGAACACTTTTCGTATTATTATTATTATTATTATTATTATTATTATTATTATTATTATTATTATTATTATTATTATTCGAAATTCATCTGGATGCAGATGTGAATACTATTTAATTCTAAATCCAGCTAATTGCCGTAAAGCATTCAGCTGGATTCATAGGCTACTTAATACCCTACTTAATCGATTAGAATAGTTAAGAAATAAATTTTCTAAACAGTATTTGAATAGATTTTATGTGAATTACGTCGCCTAATGTGACACACCGCTTATTAAGCGGGCTGGTAGTGTTATCTAGAGATCTAACCTTTGATTCTTCGCCATCAGCTCCGTTCATTACACTGGTGAATATGACGTCTTTAATTCTCGAATTGCCAGTATTATAATGCACAGGCTTCTAAGTTTTCTCTGTACAGTAGTTAATGTGTGCTTGGGAAAGGTGGGAAGGTAAATATAATAACATGAAGTTATTTATAATAACATGAAGCTGCCATAAATGCTGGATTAAAAGATTTCTATGCACGTTTTCGGTTGCTAAGTTAGTGAATCATGTAGGTGTAGTTTTGTTTTCTGTATTCTCCAGGAAGTAAAATTTTTAACTTGGCTGACTGCTGAACAGAGATATCAAAAAATGGTATATTGAGGGGAAGAATCGAGCCGAAAAAAACGGACTAGTGGTGTGCCGCAAGGTTCAGTCATGGAACCACTGCTGTTTAATTTGTATATAAGTAACACAGGAAATAGCCTGGAATGAAATATTCATTTTAGGCTATTTAAATGATGATGCAAGTAATAGTTAGTCAAAGTGATGCGGAAGGCTTGCAGGACTTTTTAAATTGGATGTCAGTATGGGAAAGGGATAAGGGGTATCAGTTGAATGCCGAGAAATGTAAAGTTGTACATTTACCGACAAATAGATTTCAAGTTGTGTATCACAATGATGGCATTGTACTCCAGGAAATAGATGAAGCTAGAGATTTAGGAGTGGTGGTAGACAGAGAGTTAAAGGTTAGAAGACATATTGCTTAGTTAGCACATAAGATTACTTGGTTATTGAAGAAGACAACAACATATACAAATAAGGAAGTTGTTATTCCTCTTTATAAGACCTTGATAAGTCCACATCGGGCCAACTGTGCTCAAGCCTGTTCCCCTATGTTTCTTTGGGGATGAGGAAGCAGTGGAGAGGATTCAGAGGTGAGTTCCCGAAGTGGAATGTTCCCGGGTCAAACCGCAGTAGAGAGCTAGCAGTAACTTCTAGAGTGCATATAAACATAATAATCACCACGGAAAGGCTACTCATAGCTTATATATCTCATATATGCTAAATAAACTACTATTTTAATACAGGAACCTTACAAATTCCAATAGCTTGAAAAGAGCCTTAAGGATATACTATAAACGAGAAATATGCACCCTACACACCATACAAACTTAATGACACAAAATATATTAGTTCAGGATTTCCAGTTCAGTGACGCCTCATGACATTTCAAATTGTGGTGTGTGTGTGAAGTTATTCTAGTCTGAATAACTAACCCTACGGCTGTAGCGAATATCACACCTATCGAACATTTCCAAAATTGCAATCAAACCAATAAACAATAACTAACCGGTGTCATCCTCAGATAAGCATCATAAAAAGATTTAAGAATGCAGGCTGAGATGTTACACCTGAACGGAGATCAACAGAAAGAAATATATATAAAGCAAAATCCATTTGCTTTATATATATATATATATATATATATATATATATATATATATATATATATATATATATATATATATATATATATATATATATATATATATATATATATATATATATATATATATATATATATATATAGCACTTAAATAATACATTTAAGAAAATATGGCACATATACATATATTATTTAAATTGATAAATACTATAAAATGTAATCTTATTCAACCACAGCTATATGTAACTATTATTAATTTGAAGGGAAAAAAATCAGCTAACGCTTTTTATTCCATTATAGGAATTTCAGAGACCATTTCAGTGCTATCTAACTTATGGAGACTGAGTGGGCAATTCAGTCTCCACCAGAAGCTAATCAGAGACAGCTGGCCCAAGCTGTACACCCTACACTCCTTTCCCACCTGTCAAGCAATTTATGTAACCCACAAGACTTAAATCTGTCATCATAAGAATTATTCCATAGACCTGCTACCATCTTGGTCACTCGCCTCTGGATCCTTTCCACCTCTTTCTTATCGCTAAGAAACCCAGGTGAATAATCAGATCTGCGGGCGCAGTAGGCAAGATGGGGGTCTTATATAGGCTCAATGAATAGGAAGAATAACTTTTTTGTCTCTGCTATTCAAAGTATTCATTAGTAACCAAGTAATCTGACGAACTGTTTAAGTCACTAATGCAACAATATGTACTCCAAACTTTAATTTCCTATCCACTTACACTGTCCGTCTACGGCTTCGTCATTTTCCTGGAGTAAAGTTACATCATTGTGATGGAGCTGGCAATATTTCATCCGTAAAATGCACAACCATACGCTTTACCACATTAAACTGACATTCGTTCTCCTTTGCACAGACTGACAGCCTATCGAAATCATCATGCAAAGTTTTAACATCATCTGTATTAACTAATGTTCTGCCCAATTCTGCATTATCAGCAAAGAACTGAATACGTCCTCTCAAATCCTTTCCGGATTCATTAATGTACAAATTAAATAGTAGCGGTCCAAGTGCATTTTATTTTGGTTTCCTCAGCCACTAGTCCCCAGCCTTCTACAGGAGTCTACTCCTCAATAATCTACTCTCTGATGTCCCTCAATTAAACATTCTCTTATCCCCTTCATCAACTTTACATCTATCATGTGCTGCAATTTACTGATTAGAATTCCATGAAGTAAATCAAAAGCTTTTGCATAGTCCAGAAATATCACTGTAAACCAATCAACTTATCCAACGCAGCAGTCGCTGTATTATAATACGTTACCAAGTTACTAGGCACGGCCTACCCTTCACAAAACCATATTGATGTTCACTGAGTATACCATTTCTATCTATCGACTGCGCTATTTTATTCTTGATTAACTTCTGCAGTACCTTGAAAAAGACTCCCATTATACTGATCGGTAGGCATTGTACATCAATCTTGAAGCTTCCATTATTCAATATAGCAATTTCCACCACCCCCACCTTGGGAACAACCTAGAGCTGACACTTCCATTAAATGACCTTGTCAAAAGGTACTTCCAGTATCGTAGCGCCTTGTCGTACTCCTCAACCTGGTATATCATCAAAGTCCATAGCTGAATTCATCTACTACAGGGTGGGGAACGTCCGGCCCGGGCCGTATAAGACCCGCGAAATCATTTGGTCTGGCCCTGACAAGGCAAGCCCATGCGGGACTCGAAATTCAATAAATCTAGGAGTTTTTGTTTTTTTCATAGCAACATAGCTTTATATTAAGTGAATCTAATAATGACGTAAATGTTGAAGGACAAGCAAGGAACGTCCATTACGGGAGAGTCGGAACACATACGAATACATGACGGGACAAACATGTATACTTCTCATCCGACGAGAACACCTCGAGAGTTAATGGTACGAACGTTGGATATGTTCCAAATCCAAGATGCACTATTAGAACTACGATCAGAGAAAAATAATCGCGGCTCTGGCGACACAGACACTCTGGATAGCTATTAAAACTTAAGTGGTGTGACATCTTACAAATGGCGACTACAAAGAAAAGAAAAGTTGATGCAGAATGTCGATTTTTCCAAGAGAAATGGACGTATGATTAATTTTTTGTTGAAGCCAAAGGCAAACCTGTGTGCCTAGTTTGTGACGATGAAATAATGAAAGTAATGAAAAAAGCCAACCTGGACAATCATCACAGCTAAATATGCTAAACTCATTGACTTGGGAGGCAAAAGTGCGTCTGGATAAATTCAATGCTCTTCAGCGGAGTTTGGAATCACAACACGTTGCTTTCATTAGGCCTCGTTGTGACAGAGACAACGTTATTCAGACGAGTTACGTAGTGAGCCAGCTAATCGCAAAAAAAAAAAAAAAAAAGCTGAAGACTCATGTAGTGGGAGAATTTGTGAAAGAGTGCATGGCCAGACGAAGACATAACAAATACTGTTCTACGGGCCGTTTTCATTCATGGGATAACTGCATTTTGACACGAGAGAGGAACTATTGTAAGTGGAAGTCATGCATGGCACTAGAAGAGGCGAGGACTTGTTTGAGAGATTTGTTTTATCAATGAAAAAAACTTGAACTAACATTTGAAAAGTTAAGTGCGTTACTACAGATGGAGCTCCAGCAATGGCTGGCTCGCAAAAAGAGTTACTTGCATTTGTCAAGAAAGAACTGAATCGTCTCAGTATTGATCCAAGTGACTTAATTATATGCCACTGCATCATACACCAAGAAAGTCTCTGTGCACAGTCGTTGCTGCTCAACAATGTGATGTCAACAGTAGTGTCATGCATAAATTTTGTGGAAACCAGAGGGTTTAACAGTCGCCATTTTAAGGAGTTTCTGAATGATCTTGAGGTTGAGTACGGTGATCTTGTTTATCACTGTGAAGTGTGGTGGCTGAGTCGCCGGAACATGCACATGACGTTTTACAAATGTGGGATGAAATCAAGCAGTTCATGGAGATGAAGGGAAAACCTGTCAGGGAATTCAATGATAGCAAGTGGCTGTGTGATCTAGCGTTCATGGTGGTCATTACCAAGTATCTCTCAGAGCTGAACGTCAAGCTGCAGGGCCCCAAACCAGCTTTCCCACTCTGGAAGGACATAAGCTTTCTACGACACTTGCATATGCTGGTGAATATGTGAAACTAATTAAGGCATTTAATGAACGATACAAGGACGTGAAAAGGAAAAAAATGGAATTGAACATCTTTGTTACACCATTCAATGTGGAACCGATTGATGTGCCTGATAACCAACAACACGAAATCATTCAGCTGCAAAGCGATGATGAGCTGAAAGCTAGGTACAACCACCTTCCACTGCTTGAGTTCTATAAACGTTACATAAACAAAGATGAATTTCCCACTTCGAGGAGGTATGCATTGAAATATGCATCTGTGTTCGAAACAACGTACTGCTGCGAGTAGTTATTTTCAAAACTTACCATCGCAAACAGTCGACTGCGCTCTGGACTGACAGAGGCAAACCTGGAAAAGCAGTTGCGAATAGGAACATCATCAATACCAATGAACATCACACGCCACACCAAAGAGAAGCAGTTCCAGCCGTCACATTCGAGGTGAGTTATTTAAATGCTTGACCAAATATAGTAGGCTAATATTTAAGTTGATAATTTTGTATGGCCCGCGAATGATGCTATAAATATCCGAATGGCCCTTGGAAGAAGAAAGGTCCCCACCCTGCCGTAGTACATTCTATCACATACTGCCTCAGGTAATAATAATAATAATAATAATAATAATAATAATAATAATAATAATAATAATAATAATAATAATAATAATAATAACAAATTTAATACTTTTAATTATTTATTTACAACTCAAATAATTACATATGTGCAATGATCATCTTGAGTTGAATTTTCATCTTTTTTTAATATATATATATATAAAATCTGTACATGATGTGCTACATGTTCTATTTTTTACAATGACTTTAATTTTGCATCTCATAATTAAATTGCTTTGTTATTTTTAATTCATTAAACAAATAATTTTTAACAATAACCAAGAAACCTTATTTACTTTATCATAAGATAATTACACACAGCATGTTAAAGATATTTAAACAACAAAGATGAAATTGTGTGATTTTTTATTTTTTTATTTTTTGACAGCGACAATCGCATGGTTCATATCAGAGAGAATATTTACATACGTGTATATACAATGAAACATAAATGAAACATTATATTTTTGTACAGTATACACATTCAGTAGAAAATGAATAGTACGTTAATTTTTTTATAAATATGAATATGCACGTTTTTAACTAGATAAATATTTACATATGTACGAGCAGAAATGTGCATAACACACGCTATACAATACAGAAATACAACAAAAAATGCACTACACAATTAATAATAATAATAAAGAAAATAATAAAATAATTTCATATAAATATTTTTGTCTGCATTTTGTTATTTTTATTTATATTTTAATAATATTTATATATTATATTATATGTTTAATACGGATATTTTGCAACATATAATTTAATAATAATGATAGTAATAAAAAATCGACATCAATGTCAAGTTTGTTTGTTAGAATACAAAAAATGAAAGTTAAAACCCAAATAAAAAAAATATTATTAATTTCAGACCCCGAATGCATTCGCTTTATGTTAAAATATAAATATCAATTCAGAATAATGAGAACATGATCTAAATTATAAAGTAAAAACATTCGAATACATATTAAAATTTGTATGTCACAAAATACCTCAAGAGTTAAATGAAAAAAAGGCTTATAATAATTTATCTTCGAAAATATTCAATGGATTGCGTAAACATCGTTTGCTGTTAATGTAAGACGACATAAGCTGATGAATTTCCGTCTGTACATATTTAGTGCTGATACGAAACGACACAAACGAAAGTCTAAACTTTCCAGCAGGTATAATCATATATTTTGCAATTATGCAAACATTACTGAAATATATAATTTTATTTTTTGCTATTTAAGTTTCTTAGTTATTACTTTCATGAGAATAAATTTAATCAAAACACAGCATTTGTATTATTAATTATACATGTTCTTGCTAAATCTGATTACCCGCTTATCGTAAACATTGGTACAGCGAGTAAACTTTCACTAGGAAATTAATAAGATCTTATACATACCTCCTCTAAGTAACAGACTGCTTTTCTTTTTGAAACGAAATGTCCTGTTTTCGCTTTACTACAGTGTAAAAATGATCAACACACCTAAAATAAATTTCACTCGATACGAATAGCTAATAATCCGACATGTTGGAAACCTCAACTAAAGTTGTCCATAGAGGGCGCTTCTAAAAATAAATGCACTATGTGAAGCGCAATTGTTTCAGAGGAAAACGCCCCTATAAACGATATTTTAAAAAGAAACTACCGTATATAACCAAATAATAATACAGTATATTTAAAAAAGT
Source organism: Typopeltis vanoorti (assembly GCF_054136105.1). Taxonomy (NCBI): domain Eukaryota; kingdom Metazoa; phylum Arthropoda; class Arachnida; order Uropygi; family Thelyphonidae; genus Typopeltis; species Typopeltis vanoorti. The sequence continues at coordinate 35,409,620 of NC_143561.1, read as the reverse complement.
CTACATATATATCGTAATTACTTCTCACTTAGTGCTTATATTTCTTGTAATTAAAAAAAAATGAGCTTTAATTTAACTATTGCAAACAATGGAAAAACGAAATAGTCATTTCAATATACACACACAGATTACATATTAAAATGAATTTTAGTTTTCACTGGAATATTATTATTATTATTATTATTATTATTATTATTATTATTATTATTATTACGCTGCTTTCACCTTCAACAAAATTGCAAAACTCTATAAAACTCCATCATATTAAAGAGTATTGTCGACAACCTTATAAAAAATACAGACTGGAATTGTCTACTCAAAATAAAGGACCCCGTAACTTTAATACGAGAACTACAAATCAGTGTTCACAGAAATCTATAACAAAGCAAAGCAAAAAAGTGTACACGAACCAGGTGACAACCCGATAATAATTGATGGATAAGTGGCGATATTCTAAATAGCATTACTGTAAAAGAAAATCTATGGGGAAAATCTATAAAAGTTACTCAATAACACTCATTTACCAATATCACACAAAAACACAAGAAATCAACTAATGAAAAAAACTTTCTAGAGCAAAAAGACACTACTACTACTAGTAGTAGTACTTCAAAAATTTATGGAATATAATGACAATATGAAGCGAAAATGGGCTGCACCTATCGAGTTACTAACTAGAAAAAAGGACATTTCACCACAAGATTTTATTGCAAAAGGCTTCAGTCAGGACGTAAAACAACGGGAACTAGTAGATTCGTTCAACCATGGCTTTACAAACAATGTCACACAATTCAAAAAAAAAAATTATGATAATCTACCAACGATTAACAAAGAAATACCAAAACAAAGTCAGTAGCAAACTATGCGTTTTCCACCTGCAACAAAACAGGAACTGAAGGAAGCTCTCTTACAGCTAATTTCAAAGACCTCTTCAGGAATAGACAAAATAAGACTCATAGACCTTTTAACACACTTTGATCAAATAAATCCAATACCTTTGGGACTCGTGAATATAACATTCAACATTGACATTGTTCCACAGCAACTAAATACTGCGATAATTACGAAACTTTACAAACAAGGTAAAATACACGGAACTACAGACGAACAGCTATCTTACTGGTCTTCTCAAAACTTCTTGAAAAAATGACACACAGTAGACTACAGAACTATTTACAGATGCAGAACATTATCTCACAGCATACAGCAAAAAAAAAGCACCATCGCTTTTATAGAAGATCTCGCCAACGACATAAACAAACCCTCGGTAAAAACAAGTACGCTGTCCTTATACTTCTCGACAACCAAAACGTTTAATACACTTGAACATGACATGTTATTATTATTAGTATTTTTATAATTATTATTATTCAGGATTCCATGGAGTCAAGAGACTCATCGTGAGAGGAACTTCTTAGGAAACACAAAGTCTATCATACCACTCTTTGAACTCCTTGACCGTTCTTGCTCTCACCACTCTATCAGGAAATGTATTCCATTGTTCAACCACCCTCCACGCAAAGAAACCACTCCTCATCCTATTGCTCACAGCTTGCATCCATATCTTCCAGTAATGGTCCTCTAATCATGGCCCCTTCCAACTGTTCCACCAAGCGTAAGAACTCCCCAGTGTTCACCCTCTAACTGCCTCTCAACAGTTTAAAAGTTTCGATAGTATCACCTCTCAATCTTCTATCCACCAAACTCTACAGTCCACATTCTCTCATCTGATCCTCATAACTAACATTATACAGTCCTAAAACCATCTTTATTATCTAACTCTGTATTCTTTCCACAGTTAATTTATCCCCTTCAAATCCTGAGCACCAAATTTAAGAACAATAGACTAAGTGTGGTCTGAGTCTTATACTATCTCTTTGATATGGAATGATATCTTTGATATGGAACGATATCTCTTTTACCTCTGCAGGTCAGTGTGCTTCTCATTATTGCGGTAAAAGTCTGGGTTATCTTCACCAACTTTGCAATATGCTACCTGAATTTCAGTTTTCCACAAGTCATCGCGCTGGATCTCATGTCTCCCCTACTTCCTCCAGAACAGCTCCTCCAACTGAGTATGCAGCCTCCCATCGATATATTCCAAACTTCAAGAGTTTACAGACACCGTCATTCATTTAACCATCTGTCCAATTTATTCAAGTCCTCTTGCAAGGCTGTCACATCTGCACTATTACTAATAATCCTACCCAACCCCAGAACATCTGCAAACAACTGAATATCCCCTTGTAATCCATTGACAATATGATTGATATAAAGATTAAACAATACAGGTCCAAGTACGGAGCCCTATGGAACCTCACTTGTAACCTGCCTCCTTGATATTGCCCCACCATTGGCTTGAATTTTCAGGATTGGCTGTCTGATAGGTATCTGTGATACCTATCATTCAGCCAATTCTGAATCCTGTTGACTATCCCAATATCTAAACCCAGTGCTACAACTTAAGTATCAGTTTATCATGTGGTACACTATCAAATGCCTTTCCAAAATAAAAGAAAATAGCAGTATATGCCTTTCCCTTATCAACTGCTCTTGTCACTTTATTATAGAAGGCAATTCTATTACTAAAGCGAGAGCGACCCTTAACAAATCCATGTTGATTTATTAACACGAATTTGTTAACAAATCGATGTTGATTCTCACAGATAACATTGCCCTCATCTGTCCAACGCTGTATATGATCCCTCACTAATTTCTCCAAGAGCTTAGCAACTACTGATGACACACAAACTTACCTATAATTAGACACTTCCAATCTGCTTCCAGCCTTATGCTATGGCACTATCTTACCTTCCTTCCTTCCATTACCTGTGTACCTTTCCAGTAGCCAGACTTTCACTGAAAAGTCAGGTCAAAACAGCTGTCATTTCTTTAGCACATTCTCTCAAAACCCGTAGTGAAATGCCATCCTGCCATCCAACTTTACAGACCAGAGTACTCAGTATTTGGAACACACACTCCTCTTGCACCTCTAAACCTCGAACATGCCCTATCCCTCTAGTATTAAAACTTTCTTCTCCAGAATGGAAGACTCCGATAAAGTGTTCATTGAACAACACCACTAAGTCCTCTGCATCACTCCCTCTATTCCCATTTTAATCCCACAATGTCATTCTTCCACAATCATTTCTCCTCCTACTTGCCACATAGCTAAAAAATTCCTTAAGATTTTCTTTGGATCTTAATGCTAATCTCTTCTCATATTCCAGTTTTTCCTTCCTCACCATACTATCAGTCTCCTGGCCTGAGTCTTACATTCTTCATTCATCTGCTCTTCACCCCTCTCCTTATATCTCTTTCGTAATTTCTTTTACACCTGCAGTTCTTGCTTGATATTATTTGTAATCGACTTTACACCAAATTGTGTCCTCTTCTTCACTCGTGGAATACAGCTTACTATTGCTTATTTATTTTTCGTATGGTGATTCTCCAGCCCTGAGGCCCTATTTCGTGGAGGTAAGGAACCACTGAATCTCTTCCCCTGCTTTTTATCCGGGCTCGGACCGGAATAGCTGACAATTCAGCCCTATTGCTGGAGAGATTGTCTTAGGTATTCCTAACTGTATCCGTGTGTGTTCACGGGGACGGTTTGCCTGTTTGCGGAATGAAAATCCCCACCTACACTGGGGAGAAAACCCTGCTATCCAACCCAAGACCGACCGGCTAACTTGGCTATTGCTGAGGAAGATCCTTAAGCTGCTATCGCTACCGACTGGAATCGAACCTAGGAGACTCCTTCCCCAGGCATATGGTTGCGAAGCGCAAAGCCAGTAGGCCAGTGTTTCTCAACATTTTTTGGATCACGCCCCACCTTAACACCTCAAAAATTTTGATGCTCCACCTCAACTCCTCGAAGATTTTGATGCCCCACCTCAACGTCTCAATGACCCCCCCATAATATAAAATGAATATAAATTTTATATTACACTTGTATATTATAAAAAAATAAATCGAACTGAACTCGGGAAAATAAAATCCATGTTAGTGCGATCCTTGAGCTTGATGTCTGCTGCAAAGAGTTTTTATTTGAGGTACTAATTTAGTCATTTTCAATCTCAAATTTCCTTTTTTCAGTCGCAAGTCATTTACAGCACTGAAACCAATTTCAACTGAATAGTCGGACGGGAAACAAAACAGTATTTTTTTTTTGCAAAACTATTTGAAATCGGTATTTCGGTGTTGTTTCGTCAGAAAGCCATGCCATCGTTCCTTTATGTTGAATAAAGTTCTAATAGACTCATCATTTTGCTTGTCTGAGAGTTCTTCTTGATACTGTATTTATGTTGAATGCTGTACTGGTGTTGTCAGCTTTTTTTTTTTCTCGTGGTTGCATCATCGATAATATATCGCCGACAGTGGTGTGTTTTTTGAGTATATCGGTGATGAGGTGAAGAATGCAACGTCATTTTGTAATGGCCCCCAAAATATTCACATTACCCCCCCCCTGTGGGGCGTATGCCCCACGTTGAGAAACATCGTGAGAAACACGGTTAGCCTACTGAGTAGGCTAACCGACAGATAGGGATATACATAAAAAACACGGTGTCCCAGAAGGCGCCATATTATCAGCTAGTCTGTTCAACACATACGTTTACGACGCTCATAACCTGGCCACATAAAGTCAAATATATCAGAAGGCAGATGACACTGCGCTACTAGTAGTCTACACAGACATCAGAACGCCTCTCGCCAAAGCACAACAAGACTTAAATGAAATCACAACTAACTTCTACCGAAACTCAAAAACTCAATCGTAATCAACGGCGCCAAGATGCAGAATATATAATAGGATATATACAAAATCCGAGAATCATGCGTCCCGCACCACTATCGCTACACTGTCACACACACAGCTGCATTAACAACAAAGATGCCTTCCAGTGTCCCGTAACCAAACCCACAAAGCATGCAAAATACCTTGGCCGTCACAATGATTGCCACATTAAATGGACAAAACATACATAATTATTAGATACTAAATTCCGCATCATAGCAGCAAAATCGTACACGTAAAAGACATGATTACGCCTAACATAAAAAAAAATAATAATAAAAACTCCTCTGTCAAGGTATTTGCGAATCTCTACTCAGGTACAGTATAACGAGCTACGCAAGCACATCAAGCGGTCATTTAACAAAATTTGGAATATTACCAAGGAAAATTGTGGATAGTGACTTGGAGACGTTATATAAAGTCAATATCCGATCCGCTTATGGCGATACACAGAATTCCGAGCATTAATAATCTGAAACACTACGTAATGTTACTGAGGAATTACTTCAACAACACCATAACAGATACACATATCACATAACACGGCCCACCACAACTCTTTACCTCTTTACATCCCCAAGATGTTTCAATTCATACGGTTCTGCAATGAGATCGCATCTCATACCCACCTGCTCAACAACCTACCAAGAATTGAAAACACATAAACAACTACAAAACATTAAAACACGATTTCTGGAAGCTATACCTATACAGTTAATATAGCATGAACGCTTATGTACACTTCACAAATCACAAGCATCCAACGCCAACATTCTCTTCATAAACTGTACTATACTACATAAACAGTGAAGGCTAATCCCACTCTCTTCATAAAAGCTAAACCTTGCTTCGAATTTGATGGGATTAGTCTGTCTCAATCAACTAACCCTCATACTAATAGACTTTAAACTATTGTAATGTACATGTCAGTACAGTGTATAAAAATGACGATACTGATATGAAAAAATATGTATATTTATATTTAAAGAAAAATATTAAAAAGAATTAAGGTATTCTAAAGTGTGTACAGAATTTTGTACAGATCAGAAAATGTAACATGTCTTAATTGTATACAAAGTCCGTCAATAAATGTATACATACTTTAACAGTTATCATCTATGGATAATTTCGAAGTTGGATCGAATTACGATGTTCTCTCAAAAGACATCGTTACTCGAATATACTAGCATCAACTCGTGACAGGTAGGACAGTCAAACAAAATGGTCTAGACGCGATTGGCGTTCGACGAACGCAAGACCATTTAAAAGTAGTATTTCAAATTTGGGAATGTTGTTGAAGTTCAATGTCAATGGAGGCTTGAGTTTGCAAGACATCGTCCAACACTCCTGACAAATGGACCTATTTGCGACCGACCCATGGTATCATGTGTGATGTGTACCAGGGAAGATCCAGGAAGCCTCGCACAGCGACAAGTCCTACTTCCTCGGCTACGGTGTTGAATCAATTTACACGCTCGCGATAGAAGTGTACAATAATCATCAGAATAAATTACTGTTATTATACATTATTATATTATTATTAAAGAATTATCATATAGAGTAATTGCATCTTTGCTATTATCTAAATGTGCATGTGTGTGTGTGTGTGTAAACTTGGTTTTAATCTTATCTCCTAAGTAAGCAAACAAGCAAGTAAGCCAAGTTTGCGCCGGAAATATTTTCAGGTCTGGGGAAACTCCTGCTAAAGATGAAATAAGCTCTGATCACTTGCCTTAGTATCTTTCTTATGGTGCAAAGCACATCTCTTTGCAGACATATATGATGCTATGCCTTAAGGGAAGGAACACTACCCAGACCGGTTTCAACTTTTATTGAGGTGCCATTTGAGTATTTAAGTAAGGATTTCTCTAAAATTGAGGCGGTCTCCCAGACCACTCACAACGAGTGATCGTCCAAATCAGAGGGGGCTCCACTCAGTGACAAGCTCACCCCGCAGAGCCATTATCTCAGCGGTGACCCTACTCAGAGACAGGCAAAAACCTTCCGCCAAGCAGATCCTCTCACATCTCAGGGAAAGCAACCACTTCTGCGCAAAAACGGGTGAAGAAGTAAAGATACCAATCATCGGCCTATTGAACAATAAAAGGGGCCAGGATGTCCCCAAAGAGAAGTGAAAGAAGGGCAAGGAATGACAGAGAGGTTGAGGTAGGGTGCTGAGGGGAGAGGAGAAAGGAGAGTAAAAGGAAAGGGATGCGAAGGGCGGGTGGGAAGGTAGGAAGGAGGGAAGAAGAAGAAAAATAGGCCTCAGCTCAATGCTATCAGATTATAACTCTTCACCCACAGCAGATGTCTTTCTCAAAAGATCAAAGAGACCACGGAAGCATCCAGTGCTCAGGTAATCCGCCCTTTCAGGGCAGACAGCCTTGAAGGTACGGATCACTTGAAGGGACGAAGGGCGAAGAACCCAGGTCTGTGCTGCCTGGGTTCTTCACCCGAGTTAACTGTATGAGAAACCATTGAACTGAGTAGACCAAGTGAAAGTCAAAGGGAACGCAAAGACCAGATGGCTAGGAGTAGAGAGGCTTCTACAGATGGAGATGTTAAAGCAGCAGCAAACAGAATTTAATTATATTATTCTGTTAGTGCACTGGATGGGAGGATTACACCACTGGATGTTAAATCTGGTGTCACCGAAAACCTCTTTCGCAAGCTGTAGAAACCTCTTAAAGACCTATAGGACATTTAGAGGACGATACGAGACAGTTCCAACAGACTGGGAGGATTAGCAGAGTTAGAAAAATTTCTTTCTTACCTTCCATATGTGGTGTTTTAGTTCATTAATTATGAACAAAAGTAACTTCTGCCTGTTCTGGTGGAGCGAACAGCAGGTAGATCACTTGTTTTCCAACAGTGAGAGGGGTGATACGGAGCACTTCGCTTAGCCTCCTGCAAAAGATGTTGGATATAAGACTGGATTTATGAGATTGTCGTTTGTTGTTGCTTGTATGACGAACTATGAGTGGTGCGGTTGTGGCATGCCTCGTTTTTTGCTCTTCCTGGGAATTCGATTTTTGGACTGAATATGGTTAGGCAGTCCTTCTAACTGCCCAACATACAACTCTCCCTATATCCATTTGCCAGAAACAGATCATAAACCTATTGACTAAATTAGACCAAATCGTCTGCTGGCCCTGATAGCATTCCTCCAATTGTCCTGAATGTCTGTATCTGCATCTATACAGTGGTATAGCTAAGGGAGGGGGGTGCGGAGGGGGGGCTGTCCGTCCCGGGCCGACTTGAATTAGCTGATGTAAGACACAATCAGATGATTTCGTCCTTAAGGATTTCTCCTGCTAATTCTTACAAATAAAAAACATCGTAATGATAATAGAATGATTTACCATTAGATATATTTAATTTAAAGCATGGAGGACTGTAACATACTTGCCTTGACCCGATGAGTAATTTTGTTTCAGAATGAGACCACATTGTAAAGATGTCATCCTCAAAATGTCGTAAAACGCGAAGAAGAGGAGAAATGGTGTTAGAAATCAGATCGTCTAAATGCATCATAAAATAATCAGCCGAAACAGATGTTCTAGGTGTACCATCACCATACTTTCGATCTGGTGAAAGAATTTATTACGCCAAGTAAAATAGCCGGCATTGATAGTAAACTTGAATAAATTGACGATGTCAACAGGGAAATCTATTTGTGAAAACTGCAGAGTTTCTTGAACTGGTATATTTACAAACAATGAAACTACATCAAAGGAAGCCATCATTTTCTTAAGATTACAGTTCTTTAATATTTTCTTTGAAGTGAAAACTCTTTCTTATATAAGAGGTGGTTTTCCCGATAGACTTTGGTAGAAGTCTTGTAAGATATTCTGCCAAATAATAATAATTCATTGGAGATGACATCTTTGCAATCTGGTCTCACTCTAAAACAGAATTAGTCTTGGGATTAAAATTAACCAAATTCAGATTCTGAATAAAATTAACTCTTTATATACTCGCGTAAAGCGAACTTTACGCGAGTATATTCTTCTAATGGATCAAACTGAGAAGAGTTTCATCCATTAGAAGAATTAAATACAACACAACACGTATTGTATTGTGTTGTATTTAATTGTATATTACTTAATGGATGCAGTGAGATCTTGATACAGAAAATATTTGATAATTATCATCCTTCTTCCAGATTACATTTTTTTATTTAAAGGTTCAGCATATTCCACTTTAAAGGAAGGAACATCTGAACAAATCGCAAGGATCCTTCGCAGATCTAAATTGTCTCCTACCTTCAAACAAGCCCGGGGAAGTTGTCATCTTTCTTACCACCTATCAACGATACATTATCAGTTGATAGGTGGATGTTATTAAATGAATATCATAAACAATTTATAAGCTCCTCTTGTTCTTAATGTAGATGGGGGTAGGTGGTCGTACCTATCGCCCTTCAATAAATTACTAGCCACACTCAAGGAGGTCCAACTCCCTCCCATTACAAGAAACATCCAATACTTCATCAGCCAAATTAAAAAGTCGTTCTTGAAGTGGAAACTCTTTTAGTCAGTTTTGTTGAATCTTCCCCATTCATAAGCGTTTGCGATCAGTGATGTAAGTCTAACTGTACGTTGCTTAACTATCTAAAAACATAATCATCATATTACGGAAATTAGAAATGCAGGTATGCGAAAGGAAATAATGACGTAACATTCAATTATGTAAGCATGCGCACAAGACACGGATTACGTCAATTGACGCAGAGTTTACTAAATCCTCAACGCAGGCAAGAAATAAAAAACAACGCGACATATAATCCAAATTTCCAAGAAATATATAGTGATCTAAGATATTTGAAAAGCACCACATGATTTCTCAACTTCTGATAGATTGATACACATGTAATTATTTATCTTAATTAATAAATAATTAAACTTCAGATGCATAAGAGTCAAAGCTGTATAACTGAGAGGAGAGCTTCACATTGCCTTTAAAGGAATGCGGAGAACCGACCAGGGCTTCTGACCTAATGTCCAATCCTCACCTTCTCGTGGTACACTCTGTTAGGTATCTACCTGAATACTGAACGAACGAGGATGGGCTGGCAATTTGGGATTTAGCCGACCAAATTGTATTCTTATTGGCTTAAACCAAAATAAAAAAATGATGGTACAACATGACAAAATTTCATGCAGGGTGGAGCGTCGTCCGGTTAAACTAGGCCCCCGTTGTTTTCGCCACGGAATCAGGGCAAACAGCGAAAAGCCAGCTACTGGAACAAATCCTAAAACCCACCCCAACTCGATATCACCAGAGTTCAAGATCGGTAGTATCAACATAAGAAGCCTGAATGCAAGAAATTGAGCTAGCTGAGGAATTGGATGAGTGCCTGATCAACATAACAGGGGTGACTGAAACAAAAAAGGCAAAAACTGGTGAGATCTTTCTGAGCGGTAAATACAAAATGTTATATTCAGGCAATAACTATTAGGGAAAAGAAGGAGCAGCCATAGTATTCAACACGAAATACGAGGCTAATGCTAATCTTCTTGAATGGTAGGCAGTCTCAAGTAGAGTGATGTGGGCATATATGAGAATGGGGAACTGGAAAATGAGACTTATATGTGCCTGTGGTCCCACAGAAGGTTCTACTAAGGTAGAAGTGGAGGAATTTTTTGATGCTTTAGAGAAAGCAGCTGACACAATGAAAAAGGAAAAGTTGGTCCTTGTTGGGGATCTAAATAGCAGAGTAGAAAATGATTGTCAGACATACAAAAATATTTTGGGAAAATTTGAAGAAAAGTGTAAAGCTAATAATAATGGCAAATACCTGTTGAAGGACATGGACTGGCTATTACTAACATCATGTTCCAACATAAAAATGTGCACAAATTCACATGGAGGGAAGAGGCAAGGAATAAGGAAAGTCTTATTGACTATGTTATTGTTGGTAGCGATGTTTTCTCCCTGGTGCAGGACATCAGAGTGTACAAAGGATTAGAAATTGGAAGTGATCATCATTTAGTCTTGAGTAGGATAAAATTGAATTTCATATTGAAAAGAAGAACATGTAAGAATGTTTTAAAGCGAATAAAATTTGAGCAACTCTCAGGTGTGGACTGTAGACTAAAATACACAAAGATTATTGAAAAAATAATGAAAGAGTTTGAGAACACGCATATCAAAAGCATACCTTAGAGATTCAGTTACAATCCCTAAAGAAAACACTGATTGATTCAGCCAGAGAGACATGTGGTGAGGTTCTCTGTAAGGATAGAAAAATCAGAACTCCCTTGTGGACCCAGGAAGTTAAAGAGGCAATGAAAGAAAAGAAGTCCAACCGATTTTACAATTTTCAAATCGGGACATTCTTTTTAAACACTCTGTATACAGACAGCTCGCACCTTATTAATAATAATTTGTGAGTTCAACAAATCTTAATCATCGGCCTGTAGAGTAAGATAGGCTGAGAGTCAGCAGATAGTAGGAGAGGAAATAAAGATAGAGTGCATAGTGGTAGAGTAGGTTAAAGAGGCCTCAGTTGACCTGTGTTAGCTGTCCCCCCCCCAGGAATGTTTCTGAAACGGTCGTTGATTTTTTACTTTAGAAAAAAAGAAAAAATCCTGAAAAGGAAAAAAAAGCACCAACGAAGAGGTGCTGTTCACCAACATAAAAAACAGCTGGGGGCAACCATTTCACCGGAACTTAGCCTGGAGAATCGCCTATGGCAGACTCCCGGTGAAACTGGTAAAATCAGCCTACAGCTCGCGACCGTGCAACCCATTCTGCCACGTCTGCGGTGCGATAGAAACCGTAGGGCACTTCCTCTTTCACTGCCCGCCAGCACAGTGTGTTTGGCACAGACTGGCTGAGGTGCTTGCGATCCCAGCGCTCACATTCGCCGAAGTAGTCTTGCTACAGTTTCCTCCCCCAGTAACCAAAAACAAGAAACACCTGATTTTCCTAATAAATGTGATTTGGAAAATCAGGAAAAAACACCTTCTTAACGAGGAGGATCGCATCTATCTCCGTGTTAAGAACTGTCTCTCAGCCTACCTCCGCCGCTTCCTGGAGCAGGAAGCGGCGAACAAAGTACGGATCGTAATTTGGTAACATCCGTGAATGCGGTTCAATTTCTTGAAACGTTTCTGTTTTTTTTTTTTGTTTTTTTTTTGTTTGTTTCACGGTTGTTCTTCAGCAATGCTGACGAAAGAAATTTGCGTTCATTGATACAAATACTTCTTCGTAATCATTAATGAGAAAGAGATTCTAACATCCAATTGATGACGATGATGGGATTCCTACTCTTGGAGTCTATAATGATAGGATTTAGCACGTAATAATTGGGTTTGGTTTTATAGAACATCGCTTAATAGTAATCCTTTGATTTGTGATATTACAAAAACTGAAATTATCCTTAGTGTTTATACTGTATATTCAAAATGCGTAGATATTTTATATAAAATAACATTGTAACCTTATTTAAAAATGAAACTAAAATAATATTATTTTAATTTTCTAAAAATATTATTTTTAATTATTTTATTTTATTAATCTACCATTATTATATTTCTGTATTTTTAATATAAGTAAAAGTTCTTAGTGATGTTTTAGTTGTCTGGATCTTCCTTATATTTGAGGGCTTCCGGGGCAGGTTATCTCCCTTCTTTTCCTGGTTAGGTTATACTGTTCTGGGTTTGCTCGGCAAACTCAATCCTCTATATATATATATATATATATATATATATATATATATATATATATAGAATTGTCTTCCACATAGTCTTTAGATTTAGATAGATTTAGATTTATTTACACTTGTTAAATTTGCTTAGTCTCTCCTTTTTTTTCCTTTTCAGGATTTTTCCTTTTTTAAAAGTGAAAAATCAACGACCGTTTTAGAAGCACCCCTGGGGGGTCAACAGCTAAAACAGGTCAGCTGAGGCCTCATTCATCTACTCTACTACTATGCACTCTATCTTTATTTCCTCTCCTACTATCTGCTGAACCTCAGCCTATCTTACTCCACAGGCCAATGATGAGATACATTGAACTCACAAATTATTATTATTATCTGAGAGGGATATCAGCAGCTCTGTCATTGAAACCCATTATTCGCCTTTTGGCTAAGATCAAAGTGTAGTATCTGCTTACGTTGTATGTTCGAGTCGGAATCTGCATAAAGTTACGCTGCATGTTTGAGTCGAAGTTCCCCTGCAAGGTCGTGTGCAGTCTCGTTGGTAAGAAAAGATACTTTGTCACTCTAGTTCTGTTTGGATTCATTTTTCTTGCCTTGTGCACGTTTGTCAGTTTACCCTGTAAGTAGAAGTTTTCTGCTGACAAGGAACGCCTGGAGTTTTTTCTCTTTTATTTTTTAAGTCCATGACTTCTCCCCAGCACTTCTCAAGATAACACTCTCTGGAGTTATCTTGAGAAGTGCTGGGGAGAGGGTCAAGGGATTGACAGTCCTCTGTTTCAACCCTCTGTATTTGATGGATTGCCACCGTTCCTGACCATTTCCTTTGTAGTAGGCCTCCTACATACTTGAAATCAAGCTCATAGTTAGGAGAGTCCATAGTTTGGCCTCAGAGAAAATAGAAGTTTCCCGGATTTTCCAATTAATGTAGACCGAGAGTCTACTAGCAAATCCCGTAGACAGCTTAGAGTAAGCGTCTACCAGCAAATAGTTAGTTTGATATAGATGACTATCCTAAAAACAAGGAAATGGAGTTTAGGGAACTTACGTGGACACAGTGCAGCGACCTACCTCCCTAAAAAATCATTCGTCCACCACTGGTCCTCATTGCGGGTGGGGCCTGCCGGCCATTAGACCTCTGCATATTTCATACAGAGGGGGAGATAGTAGGTCACTGTGTTAGTTCCAGTGCAATGCGAGCTTCCCGAAAAACCTTATATAAAAATCAACTAGGCAGAGACTAAAGGAATACGTCCGAACACAGTGACAGCAAAAAATGACAGCCTGTTTAAGTAAAGGTGAAATCTCAAAAAATCGGACGATCTCTAGGCCACTCCATAGTGGGCGAAAGACAGTCCATATCTCAGCGTTGGTTCCACTCAGTGACGGGCTCCCCCACCACCGAGCAGAACCGCTCAAATTCCGAAGAAAATCATTCACCGACAAAACCCCTCAGCGGGCAGTGCCGGAGAACACTTTCCCCGGAGACTCAAATTGCTCCCTTAAGGCAAAAACCTTAAGAGAGCGTACTCATAACTCTCGAATCTCAGCGCCCCTGGAGGATAACAGCAACAGCCGAACCTCAGTTAAACTTCATTGGTACAGCATTGCCATCCATTACCCTCCAAGGGTATCAATCAATCCAACCCCATCGGGAATATTACCGTCCTTATAAGGCTTAAAGGGGCGAAGCAAGAATGATTTTCATCTTCCCCGTTATCTGTAGAGGACAGTGTAGGGATAAGGTGTTGTTGAGCTATTAAAGCTCTGATCATGGCAATAGGGTAACAGCAATAGCCGAGGCTCAGTTAGAACTTCATTGGCTACAGCATTACTATCCATTACTACCATCCATTACCCTTCAAGGGTATTGGTCACCGCATCTCACGGTCGATTTCAGGAATGTTACCGTTTATTGTCAAGAGCTACTTAATGAATTGTATTTGAGAAATTTAATGGTGTCTTATTGAAATATGTATAAAATAATAAAAGAAATTTTAAAATATTACAATTAAGTCAAAATCTGTTAAGCAAGATATTTTAATGAAAACAAATTATTACAAAAGTCTAAAATGATATTTTATAGAAAAATAATTTACTCAATTTTAAAAACTCAAGAAGATTATTTTCTGTTTTGCCTTATTAGCCCTAGAAATAATATACTTTTATGGAATTGAATTAGGGAAAGATATATGCACAATACTCTTTTGTGTTAGTTCACATGAAATTTAAATTATTACATTCTAAAGTGTCGGGAATACTTCTGGCACACTTGAATATTCGAATACGAGCTCGGATAACGAGAGATTGAAGAAAAGCGAATTCGAGAAAAGCCATCAGGAGTGAACTCGATTTGCTCACTCACTCGCAACAGCCAAAAATAAATACAATAAAATAAAATCAGATCTGATTTTATTTTATTTGTAGATGAATTTGTAGGCGAACTGTATTAACGTACACAGGCCTTACATAATCTCCGAGGTTTGGAAGCTACACAACACAAAATTGAGGTCACATCCCCGACCAATAGGTGATGACACAAACACTTGAAAAGCAGAAGCACCTACCCGTCCTGACATAGCATCCACTTCCTCCATGTGTTCAGACGACGACCACGAATAGTCGAAACGGACCGCACTCCATCCATCCCCCCCCCCTTTCAAAATCAGTTGCTGTTTTCAACTCCTTTCACCCTTTCCCATCTCATATAAATATATATAAAAAACGCTCCGCCCATCCCTTATAATATATATGTTATTGAAAAAAAAACCGGGTTTTTTCCATTTGTTATTTCAATTCTCCCACTTGCCCAAATCCACAGTAGTTTGGACAACGCGAAAGAAGAAGAGCCACAACAACATCCAGAAAAAGGTATGTGCAAATTTCTTGTCCTCTATGCAACATATATTTATTGATAAATGTACATCTACAATGCCCTAAGGATCCGTGAGAAAAGAGCCAATGGCATTTAAACTGGAGTACTCCTAAACAGAAGCAGGCAAATAGCCGTAAATATAATAATTTGTTAAGAGGAGTAACATGGGATTTTTCCCAGAAATATTATCCATAAATTCTTTAAATTTTTGAAACTGTTTTTCAAATAAATTGTAATATTTTCTAACACCTTTAATGTTTATAGGCTTAAATTATACATAAAATACCTGTAGAGTTTGAAAGTAGGGTCGAGAGAATCGACCGTGAGATGCGGTCATTCATACCTTTGGAGGATAATGGATGGCAATGCTGTAGCTAATGCAGTTCTAACTGAGGCTCGGCTATTGCTGTTACCCTCCTGCCATGATCAGAGCTTTAATAGCTCAATAACACCTTATCCCTACACTGTCCTCTACAGATAACGGGGAAGATGAAAAGCATTCTTGCTTCGCCCCTTTAAGCCAGTCCTTATAAGGGCTAAGGAAAGTCATTAATGCTGTAGCCAATGAAGTTTTAACAGAGGCTAGGCTATTGACGTTACCCAGCCATGACTGGAGTCATGGCTGGGTAACGGCATTATATAACACTCCATGCACACAGATTTTCTTCATTCAGATGACGGGATAAAGAGTCAAGGACTCGGTCCATCGCCCAGTTCTTTTAAGAACTTAAGAAAGTCGTTGGCTTTACTTACATCTTATTACATCTACTTATTCATTCTGTTAATTCTCACAGACAACTGTAGGAGAAACATGTTGATTATATATATATATATATATATATATATATATATAGGCCTTGAGATCTCACACAATTTACAGAGATAAAATACTAGTCTTGGTGGTGGGCAGTAGATGGCATGGTGTATGGGCTGATGGTAGTGGCGGTTCACTATAGTTAATGTGGTGGATACAGAGAGTTGTATAGTAGGTGCCCTCCCTCGTTGGACATTTTGAAGGACTCACATAATAATAATAATCCACCCGAAGGAACACGGCCTTGTCAGAAGATCTAAACCCTCAGTTTAGATCTTCTGACAAGGGTGGCCTTGCGTGCTTCAGTGATGTTGAGAGCTATTCTGGCTGTCGCATAGCTGCCAGCAGGGCCACCCTTGTCAGAAGGTCTAAACTGAGGGTCCAGACTAACAGTGTTCCATCCCCCATCTTAATAGTGAAAAGGAAGAAGAGATCCATATCGAATCAGTCAACGCCCGAGTCATCAAGGATTGCGTAGGATGTTGGGGATCCTGAGCATCAGGCAACAAATGGGCTACAGGAACCAGCTCTCCTTGTTGGGCAATCAGGGGAGGAAGCTGAAAAGCGACTGGAAGAAACCAAACGTAAAAAATGGACTGTAGAAGAAAACAGAGAAGTTATGAAATGTTTTTACAGATCAATCCCAGAAAAACGAGGTTTCAGAAAGTGTACGCATTTAATTTGGAAACAAAAATTCCCAGAATCTACAATAATAGAACAAAGACTTATGGATCAAAAGAATTTCATTTTCCGTAACAAAATATTTACTGAACTTGAGCTGCAAGAGTTACGTAATAAACCAACAACTTCAGTAACAACAAATCATCAGGAGGTAGCTATATCAAACTTTGGAATTCAACTCAGTAAAAATCAAGCTGACGACATACCTCAGAATGTTTTGACAGAAGTGCAGTGTAAAATGAAGTCAGGATTATTGGAACATATGAACTCCATAAATGACCTTATACGACTACCACGATTAAATGTTTTACAGAAATCTAAACTAAAACAGCTCCTCTTAGACGCAAATGCTGTAATTAAAACCATCACAACCAACAGTATAAAGGAAACAAATCAACTCCTATGCAGCACAGCCTATATCATTTCAGTGAAGCTGGGTTGCAAGCCGAAAGAGCAAAAGCCGAGGATGAAACAGTCTGCACCATGGAAAATCCGGTTAGAACGAAAGGTCAACAGGCTTCGAGCTGATCTAAGCAACTTCAAGAGTTTTAAAGAAGGACGGTTGAAAAATAATAACATCAAAAACAAACTGATTAACACATAGAATTTGGCCAACAAAACAATTACTGAAGTTATTGAAGAGCTAAAACAAAGAATTATAGCAACTGCTCAGAAAATTGAAAGATATGAATCAAAAATAAAATAATATGTGCAAAATATGCAATTTCTACAGAACCAACGTAAGTTCTTTCAGTCTCTCCAGAGAAATACAAATGCAAACCATCATTCACCAGAAAAAGAAGAAACACTCAAATTTTGGAAATCAATCTGGGATAATCTTGTTGAACACAATAAGGATTAAGAAAATAGAATCAGAAAAGAAATAAAAACAAATCAAAATATCATTATTACTAAAGAAATGATCAAATTACAAGCTACAAATTAAAAAATTGGAGTCAATCTGGCAAAGACGAACTACATGGATTTTAGTTAAAGCATCTAACCAGTCTTCATGATCGAATGGCAGAACAATTTAATTATTTGTTGCAGTCAGGTTCAGTGGAAGACTGGATGATATCTGGGCGCACGTTTCTCTTCATGAAAGATAAGGATAAGGATGCAGACCCAAGTAGCTATCGTCCAATAACATGCCTACCAACTATGCTTAAGCTGATCACTGCAATCATAGCAAATTCCATCTACCACTACTTATCAGATAATCGGATTTATCCGATTGAACAAAAAGGCAATTTTCAAAAATCTAGCGGAACAAAAGACTAGATCCTTATTAATAAAATGATCCTCATAAATTCAAAAAGTCGAAAAACTAACTTAAACACAGAATGGATAGACTACAAGAAAGCATTCGATTCCCTCCTACACTCTTGGATCTTAAAATCACTATAAATATTTGGAATTAGCAAAAACATTGGTTCGTTTCTGGCTGTTGCTATGAAATCCTGGAAAAGAACTTTAATAGTGAATAATGAACGATTCGGAGATATCAGCATTGAACGTGGAATTTTCCAAGGTGATTCCTTGTCACCATTGCTCTTCAACATTTCTTTGATACCTTTGTCTATTAAAATTTCCCATCTGTTGTATTTGGATTACTTGAAGTTATATGAAAAATCGGCCTGCAAATAGCCTCTTTATTGAATATAGTTCGTTTCAGTGAAGACATCAAAATAAAATTAGGTTTAGATAAATTCGCAATTTTATCTATTAAACGAGGAAAAATTAATGACACTAGTAATTTTAATTTTGATCAAGAGAAATATATAAAAGCAATTTCAGCTGACGAACACTATAAATACCTAGGAATATTAAAAGCCAATGATATTCTCCACTCGAAAGTTAAACAAAAGGCAGCATCAGAATACATCAAAAGAGTTAGAAATATTCTGAAAACAAAACTAAATGGATTAAACACAATTATAGGAATGTATTCTTGGGCTATATTATACCAGTTATCCGATACACACCTGGCATAATAGATTGGACGAAAGAAGACCTGGACAAACTAGACCGCAAAACTAGAAAACTAATGACTATGCATCATGCATTACTCCACGAAGTGATGTTGACCAGTTGTACTTACCGAGGAGAATAGGTGGACGGGGTCTCTGCTGCAAGTGAGACAGACTGTGGAAGAAGAAGAAATTAGTTTAAGAAGTTACATCGACAATAGTTCTGGGCCAATGCTTCAAGCAATTACAAGAGGGACGGCCTTCTAAAAGCAACAGGAAACAAATGCGTACAAAAAGGAACAACAAAATAACCGATGTATGCTGGAAAAGTAAACCCTTGCATGCCCAATTTATTCGATATACTGATGATACAATTGGCATGGTATTTGGAACACAATAGACCTGACATCACAATTATCGAACGTGGGCAGGTTTGGATTATTGATATCGCAGTACCCGATGATAACAACATTAACAACAAAGAACTGGAGAAAATGACTAAATATCGAGATCTAGCAATCGAAGTTGTCCGGCTGTGGCTTAAAGACACCAACGTCATCCCAATAGTTATCGGAGCACTTGGTGCAACTTCAAAGAAGCGATCCAACTATTTACACCAATTAAACATCAAAGAAGTGACCCCATGTGATCTACAAAAAAACAGCAGTACTTGAAACAGTCCATATTTTACGACGCTACCTGACGGACTATTCTTAGATTTTGGGAAGAATCTGAATTGTTCTGAATCACCAGTCAAATTTTTATTTAAATAATATCTTGGTTTGACTGTGTATCAATTACGTGAATAAAATAATAATAATAATATGTTTTTTTTATCAATCAAACTTTATTATTATTCACATATAGTATTTACAATATTTACTTGCACACAGGAGTTTACACATATTCCTAATATATATTTTTTTAAATAATGTTTTTTACACATTCAAGTGCATGCAGATAAGTTACATACATATATATAATTTTTTTTCAATGTAATAAATTATTTTTTTTTTCTTTCTGTTGATCTCGGTAAGATAATGTCTTAGGTTACATCCTCGAAGCTTTTTAATTAGCTTATCTGAGGATGACGCCGTTTATATATATATATATATATATATATATATATATATATATATATATATATATATATATATATATATATATAATTATTTATTTATTTGGTTGCTGTGTTGGAAGTAGGCTGATGTTTGGGAGGTCATATGAAGGTCTGAAAGGTCTGATCAAAGTGCGATTGCCGATATATTCTGGTGTTATTGCATCTGTCTTGTTGGTTCACATTCAATTTTATTGTGGTCTTCTTTTTGAACTAATTAGGAGACTTTTTTTCACTCTGGCAGTGAATAATAATAATAATAATAATAATAATAATAATAATAATAATAATAATAATAATAATAATAATAATAATAACTACTTAAATATAAAGAGCCAATAGGCTTCATTTCTGCGATATAAACAATATTTAAATTAAGGGGATATTAAATCCCACATTGTTTTAAAACCGAATAAGAAACTCAAAGATTGGAATCAGAGAGTTTCATGCCGAATATAGTAAACTATAAAAGAATCGGAGACTACTAGAGTGAGCTAATGCACGTAGTCAAAACTCGGGCAACTCGTAGCAAAGGTGGAGAAAGTTTAGATCGCTATTCTTAGTATTTTCCATAATGTAAAACCCATCTCCTAGGAGATAGGAGATGTATGATGTTATACATTATGGTGAGAGGTCACTACCCAAACCGGTTTCAGCCTTTATTAAGGCTTCATCAGTGAGTAGCTAGACCAAATGAATACCAAAGTGTATAGCGAAAAGAACTTATATACTCTGCTATACGAGTTGTTGATAAGGCGCACCCATTAAGTTTCGACAACTCGTATAGCAGAGTATATATAAGTGATATCATCTTTTGAGATGATTTATTTACTATCAAGAACAAGGGGAGGTGAAGTGCGGTTCTTTTTGTTTTTATAAAGGCAGGATTGTGCTTTGGAAGCTTCACAGTTGACTTGGTTATCCTCACCTATTGAAGAATGGAAAGAAGATTTCTTTAAGGCAATGTTGTGGAGGATATTGAAGTGTAGTACGCTTGGACGCTGCGCGGTTTATGAAATTTAATACGAGGAATGGACTGTACTACAGTTTTCTTGGTCCGTGAGAAAACGTCATTTATATAAGCGAACAAGCGATAGGTGGTAATACCTTTCTGGGTCACTCCTGGATTGTTGGCAAAATCCGAAGTGAGGCAGCTATCCACAGGGGCACGCAGGTACAACAAAGAAAACAAAAGGGTTGTCTAATTGCACAGAACTGACGGTAGGCCAACAAAGAGCAATTGCTGAGCATGCTACGATCTCATGTGTGAAGACCAATTATAAAAGTGGAGAACGGCAGAGTGGTATTTTATCATTGTAGTATTCTGTTCCAGCTGCTGTGGAATAGAATGCTACAAGGTATTCGAAGAAAAATGAGCAAAGGAAAGATCAATATTGTTTAGAGAGTAAAATGGGATTACCTTGTGTTATGGTTGGTCGATGTATGATTTGCAATAAATCATTGCTGAGAGCAAACAGTTCCGCATCTCTTCCATCTTGAAAAGGGTAAGCTCGAATGCAGTTTGAAACATCAAAATTACCAGACATCACTATTTGGGTAGTGCGTCTTTATATTTGAAGTTTTCGGGAAGACAATTCGAAGACGTCAGATTAACTATCAGAATTTTATAGTTGTAACGATAACAAAGGAAGAAATCGTAAGCCACAGTACGTCTGAAAGTAAGGTACTCTATTTGACATTTTTCGCATCGCAAAGAGGCACAGTTCTTGTTAAAGCTGATGTTGGATGTCCACTCTTAAATAGTGAAGTCTCGATGACTGTAAGTGGTGACGTAATCTCTTATATGATAAACGACCGTCAGTTAGATTTCTCTTTAAGCCCTGAATGTTGGGAAGTGGATTTAGAAATTGTTTATGTTAGAATATTTTATAATTTTTGTAATAGTTTGATTTATTTTCAGAGGGTGTTTCATAACCGAGTTACAGGGAACAGAGAGGAGAGGCACTCAGTTCACAGGATCACCCGTTTATAGTTCGTAAAGCAATCGTAAATTCAGTTAAGAGACGAAGTAAAAAAAAGAACAGAAGACACAAATAGAATAAACCTAGTAATATCTAGTACTTATCTCCGGAGAAGCCTCGAGCCTAACTCACGAAAGATAGATTGAATAAGTCGCAATGAACCACCAAAACAGCTGAGCTAGAACTCAGTAATTGGTTTCAAATCATGAGTTATAACTTCATTTTATCTGTCTGATCCCAGAGTGTTGTCTAAGTGTTCGTATATGTGCTGATATATAAAAAGGAGGGTAAAAAATTCGGGGCTTCACGCTGAGAGTCCAGGTTCAGCATCTTGTTGATCATCTGCTTTATGAAAGTTCCACTGCCATTCCGAAGAACAACTCCCTCAGCGTTGTAGGTTCCGAAACGCGACAGTTAATGAGCAAGCTGGTCTCAGCGTTCTTGTAAGTCTCTTTAAGAAGTTGCTGTAAACACGCGCGCGTACTCCCGCCAGTTCTAGAATGTGGTGTAAAAATCTAGGACGAACACTACCAAGTACTGCTCAGATGTATTGCGACAATCGCTAAAGATTAATTTTTTTTTTGTTTTAATTATGGAAGGATGTATGAAGTCTCGGAGTTGAAAGATGCTGAAACTTTTTTCTCTGCAGGGGGGGGGTGGATACCGTACGTTTGAGTTCTAGTAAATTATATACGAGGCGTAGAAATCTTGAACCTATTATTTATGAATTGGATTAATAAGTTCTATTCCGCAGACCTATAATAACTATATTTTATTGATGCATATGGTTACAACGTCAATCGATTTCTGAAGACATTATATTCATATCAGATGGGAGATCGATATCAATTTCAAAAATACTAAAAACTAACACTTATTAAAAAGTACACAAATAATATAATGATAGATATTTAAATACAATAATTTGAGAGAAATTTGAAATAAATAATTAAAGTAATTTTATTTATAAATAAGGTCACAATATTATTATATATAATATTTTCAAATTTTAAAAAGAATGTAAATTTGAAGAAAGATCTTCAGTTTTCGTAATTTCACAATTCAAAAGACTTACAGGCAAATTATTAAGAGAAGTTCCACAAAACCAAACTCAATTATTTACATGTGGAATCTCGTGATAACAGACTCCAAAAAAGCTACAGATCCCATCGTCGTCATCATTAGGAGCCAGAACCTGTTTTTCATTAATGATTAGGAAGAAATAACGAAGACACGAAACTATCTTTCGTCAGCATTCTGACATGGAGTTTTTGAATCGTTTGAAGGTTCATTATAGTTTCAAGAAAATGGCTAAAGAACGAGAAAACTTTCAATAAAAAATCCGAACCATATTCACGGCTCTTACCAAATTAATATTCCTCGGTTAAAACCACATCAACGGATTTGGTTCCGATCGACATATGGGTGTGATAAGGCTTATGTTTTCAATTTTGTATGTGGTTTTCGTCAACGAAAGACTTCTTATATCTATAGTACATTCGTACGGGGTCTCACGTGTGATGAAACAGATATTTCAGTTTTCATTTTTCTTCTTTTTTTCGGGGGTGGAGTGGATTGAATGATACTTACTGTCGGCTATGGTCCCCCAAGATCTTCTTGCGTTGGTTTGTATTACCTTCCTCTTCGATGTCTGCACCTTTTAAAAGTTAGTCCAATTTACAGTTCAATAAAGTGATCATTTTTCCTTTAAGATCGCTTCCTTCAGCACCGCTTGAGTTATTTTTGATGGTTTTAATTATTTATTTTTGTTGTTGCAAAATAACAGTGCTTTTGGTTTTAGAAAAGTGTCCTTTGTTTGTTTGTCATTCTCATATTTCTGTCGGTCTCGTATGCACAGAGTTTCTTTTTGTTTTTCTTTGTGTATTATTTTTCTCAGATTTGCAAGCGTTGCCCAAACTACCTTTAAATGATTAGATTTTGATCCATCTTTACGTTGAAGGAATCAACAACTGGCTGTAAGAAATGTACGTATTATACCGTTCTATTTACACGGAAAAGCGACATCTACACTTTAAAGGCGCAACCAATAATGCGAAAAATTTGATTTGATTACAATCGGATAGATATACTGTATATATAACTATTAACTAATAGACTAATAGTTATATATATCTTCTATTATATATCTAATAGTTATATATAATATTCTCACCAATACTATCCTTAAAGTCCTTTTAAGGACTGGCTTAAAGGGGCGAAGCAAGAATACTTTTCATCTTCCCCGTTATCTGTAGAGGACAGTGTAGGGATAAGGTGTTATTGAGTTATTAAATTAAAGCTCTGAACATGGCAGGAGGGTAACAGCAATGGCCGAGCCTCAGTTGGAACTTCATTGGCTACAGCATTGCCATCCATTGCCCTCCAAGGGTATTATTAATCACCGCATCTCACGGTCGATAGTACATCATTCCATACTTTCCACGAAAAAAATTACAACAACAACAACAACGTTACTGGCTTGCTGGGTGAAGCATAAAATGCTTTTGATTTTCCCCTTTATCTGTGTTAAGAAGCTTGATGGGGGAGGTTGTGAGACTTATGCTCGCACTTTGTGAGCTATGGAGTTAGCTCTGTTCTGCTGAAAGCAGGATTGCCTTGGGTCTTTTGTGTTTTTGATAGTCATGTTCACTATAACTGGAAGCTTGTCTGATTAGTGGATTGGGATGAGAATGTGCCTTGCTGAAGAACTTTTCCGCATGGTCATGAAGGAGAGAACGGATGTCAGGGGTTCCGGTTTCTCTGTGGATCTGCGTGTTTCTGACGAACCATGGGGCGTCTAAGATCATCCGCAGGCATTTGTTTTGTATCCTCTGTAGTTTCTGGATGTTAGATTTGGATGTGTGACTCCATGCCGGGGATGCATATGTGATTACTGGTCGAATTACCATCTTATATAATAACAGCTTGTTGCGTTTATCCAATTTGCTGTTGCGATTGATCAGGGGATAGAGTTGGGCTATGGTTCTGGATGTCTTTGTGCCTATGAGCTTGATATGGCTGTTGAAATTTAGCTTTTTGTCTAGCTGCACTCCAAGGTATTTGGCTTCTGTCTGCCATGGTATCTTTTTTCCGAGAAGTTCAATATCATCTTGGATGAAGGCTTTGCGTCTGGTGAACAGTATAGCTGAGCTTTTGACGGGGTTTACTTGTATCCTCCAGTCGGAGAACCATTTCTGTAGCTTTGTGATAGTATCCTGGAGACGACTGATCGCCAGGTGTGGGCGGAGAGATCTTGTCATTATGGCTGTGTCGTCAGCATATAGGGCTGTGATGGTAGTCCTCAGGTTCTGTGGAATTTCCACCACGTAGATTGTGAAAAGTAAAGGAGCCAAAAGAGATCCCTGTGGTACTCCTCCCAGGATTTTGCGCCTAGTTGAGATGGTGCCATTTATTTTTATCTGCATGGATCTGTCAGTGAGGTATGATTTTATTAGACGGGTAAGGTTTGTTGGAATGTTGGCCTGAATGAGTTTATAGAGTAATCCTTGATGCCATACCTTATCAAAGACCTTGGCAATATCCAGAAAAACTGCAGCTGTGTGAAGGTTCCAGTTGTATCCTTGAGTGATATGCTCCACTAGTCGGTGTATTTGTTGCACTGTGCTGTGCATATGGCAGAAGCCGAATTGTTCGTTTGGAATTATTCCTATTTGGTCTGATTTTTCTTGTAGTCTTGAAAGGATAATTTTTTCAGCAATCTTTCCCAGGTTGGAAAGCAGGCTTATTGGACGGTAGCTTTGCTGGAGTTGCGGATTGTTTCCTGGCTTTTTTATTGGTATGATGTCTGCTGTTTTCCATGCAGAGGGGAAGTGTTGTATCCTCAATATTTCATTGGTTATGTTAACCAGGTGCATAATAGCCTTTCTAGGAAGTAATCTGATGATTCTGTTAGTAATTCCATCTGACCCTGGAGCTTTTTTGTTGTTTAGATGTTTTATGATGTTGGTTATTTCAACTGGAGTAGTGGGGGTGATGCTGGTTGGTTTGTCTTCGGACATACTTAAGGTACGCTTGACCTGCTGGGTGGACTTTATATATGTGGGTGATGTTTATATTATCATATGACGGGCTGCATTGTTTTTCTAGGTTTTCTGCTATTGCTTCTGCTTTTTCTTTATCAGTGTGCGCCGTTCCATGAGCAGTTTGCATGGGTGGTAGGGGATTGTGTTTAGTGCGCAGAATCTTCAGAAATTTCCATATTGTGTGATCTTCTGGGTTGAGTGATGATAGTTTATTGTCCCAATCCTGGTTCCTGTGGATTTGAAGTGCTTTTCTGACTTGGTTGTTCAACTTGTTCAGAGTTTTCTTGTCCTGTGGGGCTCTTGTGTTGTGGTATCTTTTCCTGGCTTTGTTTTTCTGATGAGGTCCATTATGTTTTCTGGGAGCCGACCGGATGGGTGGTTGGTTGTGGTTTTGGTGACTGCTTCTAGTGCTTTTTTAATTTGGCTTGTTAAATTGCTTATTGCTTCATCTATTTCTTCTTTTTTGTGGATGATTGGTACAGGACCAATGTATTTTGGTAGGATTTTAGCTAGCCTATCCCACGATATGAAGGTGTGCTGGTGGGCCAGTTGGTCTTGCGTGCCTAGTTTGATCAGGATAGGGTTGTGGTCGGATGATAGTTCACTGAGCGTCTCTAGTTTGTATTGATAACTGATGTTTCTAAGGATAGCTATGTCAAGTACATCTGATCTGCCATGAGGGCTGTAATGAGTGTGCTCTGTGGGTCCTGCTACCACAACTGAGTTAAGTGTTGAATAGTTGTGTAGTATGCGACCACTTCTGTTGTTGGTGGTGCTGAACCATGCTGTGTGCTTGGCGTTCAAGTCACCTACTATGATGGTGGGGTCTGTGGTGCCGAGGACTGCATCCAGGTCTGTTGTCAGTAGAGCATTGCTTGGTGAGTTGTAGGCAGCAAATATCTTGAGGCTTCCAGCATTGTTTGTGTGGACTTGTATTCCTGTGGTTTCCAGGTTTGTAGTCTGTGGGTTGGATATGGCATTGTGGTGGAGGTATGGTTTGATGTAGATGGCAGTGCCTCCCCCTCTGGAGCTGAGTCTATCCGTTCGGTATATTGTGTATCCTCTCACTTTTGGGTTGTTGGCAGGTCTTAGGTGGGTCTCGTTGATCAGCATTATGTCCGGGTTGTGTCTTTGTGCGATTCCTGTAGTGCTATTGTTTTGTTGGTGAGGCCATTGGCATTCCAGGCTGCAATTAGAAGCGAGTTAGGTTTTACTTTTGTTTTATTCATAGTTGAGTGCTGTGAGTATGGAATGGGTTCCTTGCAGGAATCTCTTTGTGGAGGATGGAGTTGGGTTTTTTCTGCTGAATTCCTGCAGCATAGTGGCTAGCGAAGCAGTCAGTATTGCTGTGATGTTGGAGCCTATTTGATTGCTTTGTATTGTGTCCTTTGGGCGGGCTGCTTCTGCATAGGTCTTGGTGGAAGGTTGAGCCCTTTCCTGACTTTTATGGATTGGGTTTTGGTGGTTTGATGACTGTGCAACAGAGATGCTTTGAGTGGTGGTCCAGATTGGGGGAGGTTGGACGGGTCTTGTACTTCCGTGATTTCTGGGATGGTGGCTGCATCCTTTGTAGTTTGCTGGGTGGGGACCTCCACAGTTGGCACATTTGGCTGGTGTGGTTCTTGCTTTTGTGCATGTAATGGTTTGATGCTTCTCGCCACACTTCAGGCATCTGAACTCGGCTTTACAGAGTCTTTGGGCATGGCCAAACTTTTGGCAACGATGGCATTGCCCTGCTGATGCCCTTTTCCTGAGTGGCTCTGTTGATATTTTAAGACCACAGACCGCAGTTATGTCATAAATTTGTCTTTGTGTGTTCTGTATCTCAACCAATACTAATGGCATCGGTTGTTTATCGGATCTGTACATCCGGCTGACTTTGATAGGTGTTAGGCCCTGCTGGGTAAGGTCAGCCGCGATCTCCTCGGAGGTAATGCCTTCGGTGACACCTCGCAGTACAACCTTTAGATTTCTTTCGCTGCTTAGTGCGAAGGTGTGGTACTGTAGTTTGTTGTTATCCATCATTTTTGTTATTCCTCTGTAGTCTGTGACTGTTGTTGGTTGAATTTTTACACCTTCGTCGGTGTTTCTGGCCCAGGAGTATCCAATTTGATGTTCTCTTAGGTTTCTTGCAACTGTGGTCCATTTTTCCTTTTCACGGAGAATTACCGGGGGGACCTTTTCCCTTTTTTCAGGGACTATTTGTGAGGGTGTTTCGTTTTCCACATGATCATCCTCGATTCTACGTCTCTTGCCCGTCTGTTCTCCTGTGAAGACCGTCTGACTGAGGCTCTCTGGCAGGGAGATGGATGTGTCATTGATCGCTTCCACTTCGGCCTCCATATCATCGGATTCTTCCGGCTGTGTGTACAGGTTTAGGAAACCTGGCCATTCAGTATCAAATTTTTTAAGCAGTAATTTAAACAATTTTAATGCTTGCTCTTTGTTTAGATGCTCTAGCAGATCAGTAATATTATCCGTGTCTGTTTTATTTGTTGTTATATCTAGTAGGTAGTGATTGGAAAATTGCTAATGGTCGCAATTAGAAATCCCGCAGGTCTTGAGACCTGCCAGCAGAAATTTTGTAGAGGATATTGCAGATGAAAAGGATTGCCAGCAATATCGAGCGATTAGCTAAATGCGCAAATCAATAGCATATGAAATTTCAGAAAATGAAGAACGCTTACCTCTATATATATATCATTTATCATTTATCATTTATCATTCAAAACTATCGCACTGAACTAATACGCGAGCCGCCATTTGCATTCTATATAATCACGAAAAAAATTATACATATATTTATATATATATAACTAATTCATAAATAAATTAATGGTGTTATTATAAAATAATGTATAACAAAATAATACCTGCTTAGATTTTGATAATCTAACAAATATTATAATTAGAATATTATTGTACAAGAAAAATCTAATACTAAACTTCATTTTCTCTAAAGTAATCTAACGAATTGTAAAGTAGATAAAGTAGAAATAGTACCAGAGAGTAAGGATTATTGTAGAAAGTTTTTTAATGCAGCTGATACGCAATTGGGGTTATTTTCACACATAGGAATGTTTTCGATTCTACATAATAATATTCTCACCCATTACAGTAAGAAGTAATTATCCATAAACAGTGGTGGCTCGTGGCTTGAAATCGTGGGGATGCTGCAACTTTCGCAATATACATGCACACCGTAAGTACATTGTATACGTGTTTGGATAAAATATCAAAATTATGGTAAAAATTAAAAAAATAATTAAACATGAAAAAATATTATTTATTATCGATAAAATTATACAGTTTGGTATAACTCAAAATTACTTAAAAATAAAATCCATTATCATAACCCCAATAATGTTCTAAAATGAAAACTATAACACATGTTACGTCTTTAATTGTAATGTCCAAATATTTAAAGTGACGGAGTAAACACGATAGGCACTACGAACACTACCACTGTTGTTTATATGCAGTTTGCGCCAGTAGTAGTGTCCGTCGCGCAGTTCCACGAACTGCGCGACGGACAGTGTCGCATTACGCTAATAGCTCGCATCTCACTATGACGTGCATATGCTTGCGCGCGTAGCAATATGACGCTGTGGCAAACACAGTGCTGCTAGCGTCCTTCGCCCTCCTAAGTGCTACAAGATCGACTTTTATTATTTTTTATACAAAATAAGAGAATTGTATGGGATCGTTGATGATAAAATTAAATATTACAAACAAATATAAATAAATGAATAAATATATTTATATATCGAGAAAAATTGGGGGTGGTGCAGTTCCACAGGGCCTGTGCTTGAGCCACCCCTGCCCACAAACCTTCTTGTCTGTGTTCGCCTGATGCAACGGCAGTGTGAATATACCGCATCATGCCAAATGCGCATTTTTGTAGCTTCGCTCATTCAATTAGCATTTAACAGACACCACAAACCGTAAAAATCATAACCAAAACATACCATTGAAGGCGCGTTTGCAAGAGTAATATGTTTTATAATCATTGAAAAATGAAAACCGTGATATCTCTATTTTTTTTTTCCGCAACACGGTTGGCTTCCTTCAACCGGATAAACAGAGTTGGCAATGAACTTTATATAAAGTTCAGAAATATAGTGGTCAAGGTTTGTTAGTTTGTTTTTTAGAAAAAGCAATAGAAGAGCAAGAATAGATTTCGATCGAACTGAAAGATAATCCCCGTTGATACAAGTTAGAGCTCAAAATCGTAACTCCACAAGCATTTCTAATACACTTCTTGATTATTAGAAGAGTCTTTTGAAATCTGTTAAATATTATTGGGGACATCAGATCCTCCCCCAATCTCTCTCTCTCTGTCTCTTACAGGCGCGCGCGCACACACACACACACACACACACACAAAGAGAGAGAGAGAGAGAGAGAGAGAGTTTAGAAATATTTTCGATTGTAAACAGCATTCATAATAATGACTTCTTAAAATTCGTTTTAATAAAAGTTTTCGCTGTAGTTGTTCTTACATTGTTCATAATATCTTCGGAATTTTAGCTGAGTCGAAATAAAATACGATTAGGACGGAGATTACTTTTTCATTAGGGAAATATTCCTTTTGATGAGTTCTTCAACCGAAAATTAAGATCTTCGGTAATTTCTTCAGAATTGAAACAAAATGAAAGAGGAGGTAGGAAAAAAAAGGGACTATAAAGTCAAATTTTGTAGATGGCCACATTCATCTTTACCATTAAATAAGCAATATCTCATAGAAATCATCACAATCAAATGATCAGGCCAGAAGAACACCCGAAATTTCCAAACATCAAGTTAACGAAACAGCTTAAACGCCTTTAGCAGTATTTCCAATCCTTCTACTCAATCCAGCTTACTTTCTCACTAGCTGGATCGCATTTATATCTCAATAAGAATATTCTTTAATAAAATGGGATAATAACTCTCCTTCGAGTCTGATTTGCTGATTGGTTAGCGTATTCTCTCTCTCTCTCTCTCTCTCTCTCTCTCTTTCTTTCTCCCTGGGATGCGTCCCGCTTTACTATTTTCCAGGATGTTGTCGTTTTTGATTTGTCATACGTCATGTTTCTAGCGTTCTCGTCTATCCGCTGTTCTGTACGTTTTTCTGTTTGTCCCTAATAGGGGATTATTACGATCACACCAAAATCTGAAATGCGTCGGCACTTGAGGCTGCCTTTTTATTGTTTCAATGGACGAAGTACAAATCGTAATTTGTTAAGAGACGTGAATGTGATTTGGATTTTGTACTTCCTGAAAAATTTCTCGTTCTTTTTTTCAGAGCTATTCTTCCGGAATGCTCACGAAAGAAATCTGCGTTCATTGATTATTTCTTCGTAATCATTCATGAGAAAGAGGCTCTAGCTCCAAATGATGACGATGATGGGATTCTTACCTTTTGGAATCTGTAATGATCAGATTCAGCACGTAAATATTTTGGTTTAGTTTTGTGGAACATCGCTTAATAGTTTTCCTGTAATGCTTTCAGTTTGTGATATTATAAAAATTGAACATCATCCTTAGAGTGTATACTAGATATTCAAATTTCGTAAATATTATATATCAAATAATATTGTAACTTTATTATTAAATTAAATTTATTAAAAATATTTTAATTTTCTAAAAATATTCTCTCAAATTATTGTATTTTATTAATCTACCATTATTATATTTCTGTAATTTTCTTTAAGTATAGATGGGAAAAAGTGGAAGAATAATCAATCGACCGTGAGATGCGGTGATTGATTCATTCAATCCAATACCTTTGGAGGGTAATGGATTGCAATGCTGTAGCCAATGAAGTTCTAACTGAGGTTCGACTATTGCTGTTACTCTCCTGTCATGATCAGAGCTTTAATTGCTCAATAACACCTTACTTATCCCTACACTGTCCTCTACAGATAACGGGGAAGATGAAAAGCATTCTTGCTTCGCCCCTTTAAGCCAGTCCTTATAAGGACTCGTAATTGTCTGGATCACAATTGTGAGATGTGGTTTCCGTTCATGGTTTCGTGATGACGACGGTGCCGCCGCTGAGAATGTGGCTCTGTTTGGTGGTGAGGCCTACAACGCTGAGAAGTATTCTAATTTTTAGAGAGAGCTTTACTTAAACAGTTTCCAAAATGCGAAGCAGCGGGATCTAGCAGTATATATATATATATATATATATATATATATATATATTTATTTATTTATTTACGGCTTCACCCGATATGGTGAGGAAGACATCAGATAGCAGTCAAGAAACCAGAGACAAGTTGCTGCAAGGATTTTAATGCACCCGGCCAAAACAACTCGCATCATGATTGGAAATCTGCTTAGAACAATCAAAATAGATTTCTTGAAGGAAAAAAATCGATACAGCAACCAAGCGGCACAGAATCTTCCTGCAAGGAAGAACTGTCTCTCCCCGCCAGAGTTACATCGTTTGCCGAAGAAGAGTGACAATTTACAAAACTCATTTAATGCAGGAAAAGAAAGAAACACCCCTTTACTTCGGAGTACAATCGAGACGGTGGGGGAGACAATAATAATCCGCACCTTCCGGGGAACATCTGGTGCAATGGAAAGGCTCCACGCCGCAGTCGACAAACCAATATTTTACATATTCAACAAGGAAGGTTCAGTCGAGTCCTGTGTCGCCGTGGAATGGTCCACTCTCTCCGTAACCGATATACTAACTGTCAAATGAGACTCGTTTAAGAAGTCTTTCTCAGCCTTTATCGAAATTGCCGCGGATGCTATATTGAACCCGTAAAATTAGGAGTTCAGGGATGGGAAGAAACTACATCGCTGGAATATGGACGGTTCTGCTCAGTGGTAGGGTGAGCTGTCATTGAGCAGAGCCACTACTGAGAGAAATGATCCTTAAGGTTGCTCATTATCGGGCAATCCAGTTTTAGGAGATCTTCCCTGCACCTAAACAAGGAACAGGACATAACCCACTTATAGGAGACATTAAGTGAAATAGTAAAATGGAGGGTTTTACCTTTCTAAACAATTTTAACATGACTGACAATTCCCTTACAGCATCCTATTTGGAGACTCTTCTGGGACATTGGAAACTTTACCAGAGAGAGCTTCTCTTTACAAAGCGTCTTGTGTTTTGAAGAGAATGGGACTGGTGAGATTCTTGTTCGTTAGCCTATTGTAGGTGGATTTTACAATGTTCAAAAAGATGTTGCAGAATGTCTATTCTCTATAGACTGGAAGTTTGGCCCTAGAAACATCCGCTTCCTCACTGTCTATGCCCTAATAATATTCCTCAGTGAGGTATGTTCTTCACAGCCCTAGAATATTAATTTTACGGGTTTCAATATATCATCGTGGGGGGGGGGGACAGGATCTGTATCGCAGATACCCAATTGACATCCAGGCAGAGTCGGACAACATGGTCGAGTGGTGGAGGAGTCTCAACGAGACTCGACCGTGCTTACATTTCCCAGGAATTTAGAACCACGTGTTGTTACAGCGGCTCGTCGTTCAGTCTTGGAAACTTCCCGAAAATGTATAACGAGGATTTACAACTGCTACGCAAGAAATGGAAGAACGCTTACTAGGACTGGCATTCATGGGCCGCTTTTAAATGCTAGGTCAAACAGCTCTTTCAGAATTGCTCGAGAGAAACGACTTACCCATAAAGGAAAACGATGAGAAATCTCTGCAATACAAAACACACACTAGTGATATCCTCATTGGATATTATTAAACACGAGGGTTTAGGAAGGAGGGCATCCAATCAAATATAGGAATGTTTGGGGGAATACATTTCGGGAAATACACTTCTCTGACATTTCAAGTTCCTTAGTTCTGAGAGTTTTTCTCCCTTAAGGTTTCTGCCTGGTCTCTGTAGAGAACCAACCAGTTCGAAACAGCTGCCGGTGAAACCTTTATCAAATGGACTAATAATAGGCGAATATATGGATGCTTGGGCAGTTCTCACATCTCTTAAATAGTCCATAATAAGGCGACTCGTTAATGCTGAGGAATGCATTTCCCAAAGCTCTCTAGTCAACATACGAAACTCATAGTTTCTAAATTCGACTTTGAAATAATACTGGATCTGATCTAATGTCCACTTTGCCTATGTAATGGAATGTTTGTTTAGCATCGATCAAAAGAACCAAATTTTCTACATCGCCACATGAAAATTCAACATGGGGTATGTTATCAGTCCTTATAAGGACTGGCTTAAAGGGGCGAAGCAAGAATGCTTTTCATCTTCCCCTTTATCTGTAGAGGACAGTGTAGGGATAAGGTGTTATTGAGCAATTAAAGCTCTGATCATGGCAGGAGGATAACAGCAATAGCCGAGCCTCAGTTAGAACTTCACTGGCTACAGTATTGCCATCCATTACCCTCCATGGGTATTGGATTGAATGAATCAATCCTGGTATGTTATCATCCTTATAAGGACTGGCTTAAAGGGGCAAAGCAAGAATGCTTTTCGTCTTCCCCGTTATCTGTAGAGGACAGTGTATGGATAAGGTGTTATTGAGCATTTAAATAAAGCTCTGATCATGGCAGGAGGGTAACAGCAATAGCCGAGCCTCAGTTAGAACTTCGTTGGCTACAGCATTGCCATCCATTACCTTCCAAGAGTATTGGATTGAATGTATCCCTTCGTATCCAATCTGGTATGTTATCATCCTTATAGTCCTTATAAGGACTGGCTTAAAGGGGCGAAGCAAGAATGCTTTTCATATTCCCCGTTATCTGTAGCGGACAGTGTAGGATAAGGTGTTAATGAGCAATTAAAGCTCTGATCATGGCAGGAGGGTAACAGCAATAGCCGAGCCTCAGTTAGAACTTCATTGGCTACAGCATTGCCATCCATTACCCTCCAAGGGTATTGGATTGAATGAATCAATCACCGACTATGTAAGTAAAGGTGAAATCTCAAAAATACGGACGATCTCTAGGCCACTCCATAGTGGGCGAAAGACCGTCCTAATCTCAGCGTTGGTTCCACTCAGTGACGGGCTCCCCGACCACAGAGCAGAACCACTCAAATTCCGAGGAAAATAATTCACCGACAAAGCCCCTCAGCGGGCCGTGCCGGAGAACACCTTCCCCGGAGACTCAAAGTGCTCCCTTAAGGCAAAAACCTTAAGAGAGCGAACTCAAAAACTCGTCGCCCAAGGGGGTAAGAGCAACAGCCGAACCTCAGTTAAACTTCATTGGTACAGCTTTGCGTTGCTATCCATCACCCCCAAGGGCATTAATGAATCAATCACCGACTATGTAAGTAAAGGTGAAATCTCAAAAATACGGACGATCTCTAGGCCACTCCATAGTGGGCGAAAGACCGTCCTAATCTCAGCGTTGGTTCCACTCAGTGACGGGCTCCCCGACCACTGAGCAGAACCGCTCAAATTCCGAGGAAAATAATTCACCGACAAAGCCCCTCAGCGGGCCGTGCCGGAGAACACCTTCCCCGGAGACTCAAAGTGCTCCCTTAAGGCAAAAACCTTAAGAGAGCGAACTCAAAAACTCATCGCCCAAGGGGGTAAGAGCAACAGCCGAACCTCAGTTAAACTTCATTGGTACAGCTTTGCGTTGCTATCCATCACCCCCAAGGGCATTAATGAATCAATCACCGTAATGTGTAAGTAAAGGTGATATCTCAAAAATATCGGACGATCTCTAGGCCACTCATTCGTGGGCGAAAGACCGTCCAAATCTCAGCGTTGGTTCTACTCAGTGAAACTCGATTACCGAGCAGAACCGCTCAAATTCCGAGGAACATAATTCACCGACAAAGCCCCTCAGCGGGCCGTGCCGGAGAACACCTTCCCCGGAGACTCAAAGTGCTCCCTTAAGGCAAAAACCTTAAGAGAGCGAACTCAAAAACTCGTCGCCCAAGGGGGTAAGAGCAACAGCCGAACCTCAGTTAAACTTCATTGGTACAGCTTTGCGTTGCTATCCATCACCCCCAAGGGCATTAATGAATCAATCACCGCATCTCACGGTCGATTGTTCCCTTCCCTGAACCGGTATGTTATCACTCATTGTCGAGAGATACTTAATGAATTGTATTTGAGAAATTTAACGGTGTATTATTGAAATATGTATAAAATAATCGGAGAAATTTTACAATATTAAAATTAAGTAAAGATCTGTTGGAAATTATTAAAACAACTTATTTTAGTAAACATTAATTATTATCTAAGCTTAAAACGATATTTTATGGAAAAACAATTTACTCTCTTTTGTAAAATCATGAAGGGGAATTTTTTTCTCTTTTGCCTTATTAGGCCTAGAAATAAAATATCCTCTTTTATGGAATTGAATATGGGAAAGAGATATGAACGGTAATTTTTGTGTGTGAATGCATATGATATTTAAATGATTACATCCTAAATTGTCGGGAATACTTGTAGCACACTTGAATAATCAAATACGAGCTCGGATAACGAGACCTTGAGCCACGTGAGTTCGAGAAGCACAATTCTATAAAAGGCCGCAGACATGAACTCAGTTTGCTCACTCAGCTGATGCTGTAACTCGCAACAGCTTCAAAAATAAATAAATAAAAAAAACGGTTGTGATTTTTCAAAGTGCAAAATGCAGAATACTTGCCTCGTGCTCAAACACCCGACGAGTTTTCTGATTCAATCGAGAAGACTGTTTCGGAGTCAAATGAGCAAATCCGTCATGAGGTCATGTCTTTTAAGCATTCGCTATCAAAATAATTCGCGTCGATGGTTGGAAACGCTTTATGATATTGGAGTCAAACCGAAATATCTTAAAAAAATGGAAGTACAGAACAAGAGTGGATCCAAATTCAGAAGATTTTGGAAGGTCCGAAATTTGGAAATTTTGGACCTTCCAAAATCTAAACGTTTTCTCCACTACCTTGAATTCTTGGTGAATTTTCGATACAAATCGTCGGATTCATAAACAACACTTTTCCCATGAATTTGATTTTTATTATTTTGTTCTACGCGTATTTCTATTTTTTTTTTCTTCCCTGGATTTCCTGAATTAGTGAGGGCGAGTGATGTTTACCTTTTTTTTTAAGTTCATAATCTTTCAGCTCACCATTTCTGAAAATTGCCTGTCCTGTTTTGGCAGTTTTATAAGGCTCGCTAATTTCTGTGGGATGCAGCGTCTATATCACAATTGCACCGAGTGTGGTTGAGCATACAATGTATGCAATGTCCACATAATCAGGCTGCATCTTGGCAATTCCCTGCCATCCACTCATAGCTAACACGTTCTCAAACTCGCGTTAATTTCCTTGGCTGGAATGAGATGGAACTTTTTTCCATTTAATATTATGGTTTTATCCCGCAGTCGAATTCGATTCAGAAATGAATTTTTTTTTTCTTTTTTTCAGAGCTTTGTATTCAACTTACGGATGTTTCTACGAGGTCTCTGATCATTCATAACACAACATAATGCATTTTACAATTGACATTTATGTTTTTAGGGGTGAAGCAAGATGATTTTCATATTCCCCGCTATCAGTGGTGGTTACAGTGAAGGCAAAATTTATGAGCAGTGTGCTCGCCCTGAATGGAGATTATGCATCGCTATAGGAGGCTAATATAGCTTTTGGTCTTCTATGTTTGAATATGTCCGGTGCCTCGTATGCTGCAGCTTGCTGAACCAAATCGTTGGAGTGTGTGGACGTCTTTAGGAAAAACTTAGATGCTAAGGATTGTAGGAAAGATAAAATATAGGGAATATTTGTATCTCTATGAAGTTGATTGTTTCTAACATACCACGGGGCGTTCAAAATCATTCTCAAGCACTTGTTCTGCACTCGCTGTATTTTGATAATGTTAGTATTAGAGGTGTGGCTCCAGGCTGGTGAGGCGTAGGTGGTTATTGGACGAATCGTCATCTGGTATAGTTGCAATTTGATTCTGTTGCTGAGCTTGCTATTTCTATTCATTAGCGGATGGATCTGAGCTATGGCTTTAGATGCCTTTGCGCACGTAGACTTGATGTGTTGGTTGAAAGATAGCTTTTTTGTCGAGAATTACACCCAGGTATTTTGTTTCTCTCTGCCACGGAATTTTAGTATTGAATAGTAACACATCTCCTGCAGGAGACATTGGCCTTTTTGAGAAAAGAATGGCTGAGCTTTTTTGGGGGTTGAATTCCAATCTCCACTTGGAGAACCAACCCTCCAGCTTTAGAAGGTTTTCCTGAAGCTTTCTAGTAATGAAATGGGGTCGGAGAGATCTGGTTAGCATTGCCGCATACAGGGCCAAAATGGAAGACATCGGATTGTGGGGGATGTCCGACATGTATACAGAAAACAGCAATGGAGCCAGTACAGATCCCTGCGGCACTCCAGCAAAGATATGGCGCTGGGACGATGTAGAACCGTTGATATTGACTTGCATTGGTCTATTCTGAAGATAGGAATGGATTAGATGAACCATTTTTAGTGAGGTACCGGCTGAGATAAGTTTGTGCAGGAGTCTAAAATGCCAGATTTTGCCGAAAACTAGGAAAACAGCTCCTGTGCACTGGCGCCAGTTGTAACTGGTGGTGATGTATTCGACAATTCTGTGGATTTGTTGGGGAGTACTATGGTGTTGCCGAAAACCAAACTGTTCTTTAGGGAGGATGTTTAGGTCATTTACTGTGATTATAATGCATTTATCATTTTTAAAATTTACGCATACAAAGTATATAAAAGTAATTAAACGGTGTGTTTTATTAATTATAAAATTATTAAAACTTCCAATATTTTGAAATCTATATCTATACATATAATTAAAAATTCAATTCTGTATTATAAAAATATGATTCAGTCTATAATATAATATAATATGATATAATATAATATAATATAATATAATATAATATGTAGTTCAACTTAAAGACCACTGATCATTCATAACACAACATAACCGTATTTAAAAAGAAAGTTATTTTTAAAAGTTACTTATATAAAATATATAAAAGCAATTAAATTATGTTTAATTATTGTAAATTATCAAAACTATTCCAAAACTTTTAAAACAATTTAAAAAATTTTGAAACAATTTTAAAACTTTTACATATAATAAAAATTCACTTTTATTTTATAAGAAATACGATTCAATCTGTATTATATAGTTTACCTTTCTAAGTACAAAAATCATCGGTTTTACGTGTCAAATATTTTTTTTCTATCATTCATAAATATGCAATAATCCAAACTTCATTTTGTTCGCTGTTTTTTACAATTTTACTCCATCTTAATTTTTAGAATTTAATACGTTTTATATTTGTGAGAATTTGACTGCTTTAAATACGAGTAAAAAAAAATTCCCTATTTTATCAGCAGAGGTCGTACTGTAAGCGTTGATGTTTCGAGACATTAAATTAAAGCTTTGAATGCATTCTTGAACCGCATTAATCTCATTACAACAGATTTTTTCCTTCTAAACCTCAACAGTCTTCTCTTTTTGTTCCAGATTTACCATTCTAAACACTGTCGATTAATGTGGACTCTCAAAACTCTCAAACTAGACCATCTTCAGTCGTCAGTTTATTACAGAATCTTCTAAATATGAATCAGATTTGCTGGCTGCGGGGTTCGCATCATGACATCTTGTTCCATCCCGTCCCTAATATGCTCAACGGAAATGATATCCAGTGAATGAGGCATCTTTGGAGGGAAGGAAGGCATCTTTGACACAAATAGTGTATTGGGAATGCGATATCTTAATCAATCTTACATTAGTGGCACTTTTTAATCAAGCAATTCCTCTTACACATCCCGAAGGATCTCGCATTTAGTTGTATCCATTTAACCATGAAACGGAAAAAGAAATATCGAACAGCATTTTCAAATACATCAAAGATCAATTTTCTTAGATATCAGTGATTGTAGTCAAATCATTTTTTTCATTTTATTCTGCCGAAGATGAATTCCTTGAGTGACACTGGTGCAGATTAGGTTCTTTTTTTCCTCTGAAGTTTACTTAAGAAGAGAGGAGGAGGAGGTGTTCAGCACCTGGGCGAGTCCACCTCGAATTAGCCTGAGCAGCCCAAGTTTACGTCGCATTTTAAATGCTGCGGCATTTTCTGATAATTTAAGTAAAGGTAAGAATGAGTTGAATACTGATCTTACTTTGGTCCAACTTGCATAGGATGGGAGGATCGCCCCGCTGTTTTTCGAATGCTGGTATTCCTAATAATGATTTCTCCAACACGAAGAAATTGAACAGGAAATGCATGACGGGCGCATTGATGGTGTTGTGCCTTTTGGTTGAACTATCGAGACGGTACTTTCTCTAGTTTTCCAAATGGTCTATTTTAACTCTGTACTTGTGAGAATGCATAATTTAGTTCTCTTACTAACTGCGGGTGGAAGGATGGAAATATTACCTCCTGAACTATGAACGGTGGAAGCTCAAGATCTTTTGTCATGCTTCTCCAAATCCGTTGCGCAGTCGTACTGTAGTAGAAGAGATGGTTTACTCTTTCTGTACATCCGCCTGTTCTGCAGGCTAGTGGGTTTGTTCTTCTTCTAATACGGCTTTGGTTTCTTGCATCAGTTTGTCTGTTGGTATGAAAAGCATTTGTTGGAAGTGCCACCCCCCCAAGATGTCAATGGAATTTTCGCGGGGTATTGTCGGATGGTTTATAACCTCGTCTTTTCCTCGTTAACGTCGAGCCACTGACCTCTCCGCACTGATGCAGAAGTCGGAACAATGCAGCGATGAAGTTTTCTCTTAGTGTGCAGATTAAGTCATCTGCATAAGCGATGGTTTTGCAATCTGCTTAAGGGATGTGATAAGGGGAATACCACGGATTTCGTTGTTGTTGTTTATTTTTAGTAACAGAGGTTCTAGTGCCAGTGCGAAGAGGAACAGACACAGCAGACAACCTTGTAGGAGTCCTTTTTCAAATTTTATGGGGTCCGATATGTGCACGTTAATTACCAGTGTGGTTTCGGATCTTCAGTAAATGCTTTCGATCACTCTTTGTATAGTCTCGCCTACTCCTGCCACTTCCAGGATGTGGTGGCTATGAAAGGCTTTTTCTATGGCAAAGGCCATAAGCGCCAGTGGATATTTTTTGAGGTTAGCTAACCGCATCACATTCCGTAGTAAAACACGGTTGAAGCTCATTTCTCTGCGGGCTATGCCGTAAGTCTGCGTACGGATGACTTTGCGTGGGACTGTGTTCCTTATCGCCCTATTGTTGATTATTTTTGATAATAGTTTGTACTCGATGTTGGTGAGTGAGACTGGTCTCCAGTTTTCGACTGCTGTTAGGTCTCTATCCTTTTTTGGTTGGAAGACCGAATGACTTGCACTCATTTCAGTAGGAACCGTTTTGCTTTTCAGGATGTTATCAAACAGGAGTAGTAATATTGGCGATAACACCTTCCGCATGGCTTTGAAAAATTCTGAGGTGACACCATCCGGGCCAAGCATCTTCCGATTTTTGCATTCTTTCATGGCCCTGTGAGCTTCTCAGAAACTTCCGCGTAGTGTAGAGCACTGAGATAAACTGATCTTCTTCGAATACTCCATTCCTTTGGCTGAGCCTTCTTTATAATGTCAGGTGAAGATTGTTAGTATGTCTGGGGTATTTTCAAGCTTCTTTCTGCTGCTGCTGATGATGTTAATTTTGTCTTCTATTGGTTTGCATAAAGCCTTCCTGTGAAAGACCTCGGATGGAGCGTCCGTGCTTCTTAACTCTAACCGAATCTTGAAGTTTTGTTCTTCTGCTATCTTCTTCTTTCCCGGTTGATTTATTCGCTTACTTGGTGTATCAAACCGGGATAAGGAATTCCGTCTCTTTTGTTGTTCAGGTACCATCTCAATTCCTTGGACAATTGTCGGAGCTTGCTTCTTTTTTGAGATTTTAGATCTGCTTCCCAAATTTTGAACTACTCTTTAACTGAGTTTTTAAGGCCGAACCAGCCCTTCCAGCCATTGATTTTACCTGACTACTGTTCCAAGAGTTCTTTCAGCTTGGATTGAAATAGTGTAGGATAGTTAGGGTTAATCTCCATGGGCCTGGCTTTCTGTCTACTTTGGTGACCAAGTTGAATCTGAAGAGCAGCGAGACGGTGGTCTGAAACTCCATTCTGGTCACTGATTATTATGTGCATTATGTTAAACACCCGAACAATAATGTTCAAGGATACGTACACTCGACTCTCCCTTGAGCCCTTCTGCTGATTGAACCAATGTCAGCACATGTGTTGAGCTTCTTGGTTCTCCAAATGTCTATTAATTGATGGTTAGCGAGGATTCTTCTAAGTTCTTTAATTCCCCTTTTCTTGATTGCTGCACTGCATCCGGAACGAGTCGCGCAACTGTTTGATGCATAAATTGTTAGCAATCTGACAATTCGGTGGCCGTATTTCTAATCCACTGCCAGTGCTACCCTCTATGTACATTAAATATTTTCCCTAAAAATGAGCACTTGATCAACCCCCCCCCTTCCTATTTTTGAGTCCGCCAAAGCCCAGAATGAGAATAACGGATAATGTGTCGTAAATTGTTTGATGTCATATCTGTAAATTGAGATTTGAATGTTATACAAGAGCATTAATTTCCAGATCTGGTCTTGTATGTATTTTTTTTTTTTAGTGCTAATAGTCCTCTGACATTTAGAGAAGCGATATTCTTTGAAGTTAGCAAGCATTGACATCCATCAGCTGATAATGGAAATTATTAATGAATTAACTTAAATTAAATTCTTAAAAGAACTGAGCGATGGACTGAGTCCTTGACTCTTTATCCCGTCATCTGAATGAAGTAAATCTGTGTGGATGGAGTGTTATCGAGCTAAAAGCTCTAGTCATGGCTGGGTAACTGCAACAGCCGAGCCTCAGTTAAAATTTCATTGGCTACAGCATTGCCATTCGTTACCCTGGAGGTCCTAAAAAGGACTTTTATTTTCTTCTCTCCTCCCATAGCCTCTTAAATTTATAAAGAAACTCAAATAAATTATTAGGTGTATAAATATATTTAAACCTATAAAAAAAGCATTTGAAAATTTAAAATAAATTCTATAAAATTTCAAAATACTATTAAATTTGCAATATAGTTTTATAAGAAAAATATACGTTTTCGTTACCAGAATGGACAAGTTTAGGAATTTATTTTATCATCAGAACAACACAGAGAGATGGGTACTGGGTTACCAATAGGTAACTAATTGCTTCATTTTTAAAAAAAATATATTGTGGATTAAGAAAACACGATACAAAATATGAAAGGGGATTAAATATATCAAAATGTTTCCGAATCAGCCGAAGCATTATTTAATGCTTCGGATGATTCTTAGAAATGAGACTCTTTCTTCTAAGTATCTCGAATTATTTGTCTTCTTGAAAAATAAGAACAGCCATAGCTAAAGATGTCTTCCGGAAAAATAAAGATCTCCTCAGAAGTTCTGTGGGTATCGACACAAAGAAAAGAATGATAAGAACATTAGTGTGGCCAATTTTCACAAATGGGAGTGAGACCCGGATATTCAAGAAGAGAGTACGACAACAGATGATGGCCTTTGAAATGTGGAGAGCTCTGAAAATCTCCTGGGCAGAACATGTGATAAATACATTAAAAAAAAAGCGCTAACTTCAACGGGCTTCGAACAGATCGGATTGGAATATCGTAGAACCTCAAGATGCATTCACATTTCGAGTGTGTTCATTTTAGAAATGAGGAGCGGATTCAAAATGGTTCCTGAAACAAGCTGAAGAGCTTTTACTGCGAGCACTTTGATAACTATTTTAGAGTACGAAAAATATAAGGCAACAGTTATGTACAGAAAGAGCATACGCGAATAAACTATTATTGCATAGGAAGATACAGCGATCTATCTTCCTATGCAATTTTTTGCATTTATATTTAATGCAAACTCTTTACCGTCTTAGATTAGTAACTGCACTAATTTGATTAATTTATTTCTATTTTCTGCTATTAGAATGGTATCATCAGCATATCTAAGATTGTTGTATTTCATACCATTGATACTAATTCCTGTTTTTTGTTTTTCAATCTTTTTCATCACTGTCTCACTATGGATATTAAATAGATTTGGTGAAAGGATACAACCTTGTCTAACTTCTCTTTTTATTTTCACTTCAGAAGTCTCAGAGTTATACAGCTGAATTTTCTGTTTGGCGTAAATCAACTTTATAATCTTAAGTACATGATCTTCTATGTCTAATTTATCTAATAAATTGAACATTTTATAATGTTTCACCCGATCAAAGGCCTTCTGAAAGTTTTAGTTCCAGGATAATATTAATGGTTCCCATTCCTCTTCTGAAGCCTTTCTGTTGTTCGCTCAATTCACCGATTAAGGCTCTTTTAATTACTTTGTTAACAATGGTTAAAGCAATTTTAGATGCATGGCATATTAGTCTCACAGTTCTGTAATCCTCGCAATTTTGTGCATTAGTTTTCTTTGGAATTGGTATGCAGATAGATGTTGTAAAAACGTCAGGTAATTCTATTGTTTTGTAGATGTCCCGAATGGATTCCACTAAATAGTTGTTGTTATAGCCAGTCAAAGCTTTCAGCAGCTCAGCCGGGTTATTATAGCACCCAGGGGATTTATTATTAGGAAGATTTTTAATTATGTGTTCCATCTCCTTTCTTGTCCG
Source organism: Typopeltis vanoorti (assembly GCF_054136105.1). Lineage (NCBI taxonomy): Eukaryota > Metazoa > Arthropoda > Arachnida > Uropygi > Thelyphonidae > Typopeltis > Typopeltis vanoorti. The sequence continues at coordinate 35,365,085 of NC_143561.1, read as the reverse complement.
TAGAGTGGTATCTGTTGTTATGTTTTAACTAAAGGTGTCGTGAATCATCTGTCATGTTATCATCACCATAAAGATCTGATAAGTACTCCACCTTTATCGTTGCCTTATCAATGATTAAGTTTCTATCTTTGTCACTGATGTTTTAGACTGTGCGTGTTTTGCTTTTCCGTTAAGTTCTTTCATTGTCAGGAATGCTTCTTTGGTTTTGTTCTTATTTTGTAATTCTTCTACCTCGGTGCACTTCCTATTTATCCAGTTTTCATTCAATCTCCCGCATAACTGTTTGATTCTTTTATCCAATATTTTATGTCTTAATCCTTCTTCTTCCTTTCCTCCTCTTTCCTATATTCTTCTTTCATAGATAAGGTTGATTACCTCTTGTGTTATCCATGGTATTTTTCTTTCTTTCTTCTTGTTTATTGATGTGGGTTTTAGCAGATGTTATGATAGCTGCTTGTAGTCTCTTCCACTGAGAGGGTTCATTTTCGTTTTGCAACGATGCAAACAGCAGTTCTGAAGCTTTTTCATTAAATTTTGATTTTACTATTGAATTTTGCTATTTGCAGATCCCATTTTAGGGAACTGACGTCTTTTAATTTTTATTATTTTGAGGCGAATATTCATCTTCATTAAGACCAGTCTATGATCAGATCCACAATCAGCACTTGGCATCACCTTTGAGTTCCATATTTCGTTTACTGACCACAATTATAGTCTAATTAATTTTTGTATCTTCCATCCGGACTTTCCCATGTGTATCTTGCTGTTTGTTTCCCTCGAAAATACGAGTAAGCTTTAGTTATGATGAGACTGTGATTGTTACAGAAATCAATCACTTTTTGTCCTCTCTTGTTTGAATTCCAAGTCCAAATGGACCCACGTGTGTAGATGTTCTCTCTCCCTCTCTCTGATCCAACTTTTGCGTTCCAGTCACCGATAGCACAAATAACTCGATCATTCTTGCCTCCAACTTCCTTTATACACCATTCTATTTCATCATACATGATATCTATTTCTGTAACTCATTCTGTTCTGTAGGAGCCTATATTTGGATGATCAGCATATCTCTAGGTTTAGACTTCGCTAGAATTGCCTTTACTCTATCTGATTTTTTGGTTATATGGATAATGTTTTTATTAGTTTCTTCTCTAACGAACGCTACATCTCGCCATGATATTTCACCTCCTGACGTACATACTTTATATATCTTGCCATTTCTAAGTTTCGAATCAAAATCTGATGATTCTTTCCAAAAGGTTTCACTTATTCCTAGTATACCAATATTCAATCTCTCCATCTCTCTCATCACATTAGCCAATTTCCCACATTTATTCAATACTCAGTAGCAAAATGCAAGCAATTTCTGCGTTGACTTTCTTTATAGCAGTCACAGACTGACGATACCGCAGGACCGTGTACATCACCCAGCCACCCCTCCAGACATATTGAGAATACCTGTTCTTTATTTATTTTCTGTTTAGACAGAATTAGAAACTTTTATTTAATAACGTGTTGAACCTCCTTTAGCGACTGCCAAAACCGACATGGGTCGGGAACAGCTGTCATTAAACGCTTCGGTCAACTGGTGCACACAAGAAGTTCTGTTTGCCCCGTACAAGCCTTTGACGGCAATCTCGATCCTGACAGACTGTCTTAGGAAGACAATTACGCCTATTTAGACAAGAAATGCGTGTTATTTTTCCACTGATTAAACACCCGGAATATCGCACCTTTTGAGAAACGAGTCAACTCTTCTGTTTTCAAAATCGTGGCTCCAGCCAGACAGGCATCCACAATAAGCCCTTTATCGAACTCCGAAAGATTCTCAGTTTTTTTTAATTACAATCAGTTGACGATTGATTACAAACTATTGACGATTAATCGCCACCAGCATTCTGAAATAATTGCCTAAAACATGTGTTGACCAGGTAATTTGATTATACGCTGCGGAAGTGACGTTTACATACATCTGCATAACGATTTCGTATTTAGTGGCTGGTATGTGTAGTATACTGCTCGTGAACTCCTTCCAAAGTACATCACCTTACACTTCGCAACATTAAACTGGCGGCCATTTTCCTTTGTTCATAATCTTAGTTTATTTAAGTCTTCCTGCAGGCTCTCTGTGCATCACCTTCCTTTACCATTGCACTTTGCCCTTTAACGTCATCATCAAATAAATGAAAATTTCTTGTCAATCATTTCTTGAATCATTTATATAAAAACTTAACAACAGAGGACCAGGTACTGCTCCCTATGGTGCACCACTTTTCACTTGCCTTCTCCTGAACTCAATTTCTCCACAAACCACTCTTTCATAACGTTTCCATAAGGGAAAACCATTTCCCGTATCCAAGATTGTCGTTACTTTATTATTTAAAAGTAAACAAATTACTAAGGCAAGACCTACCCTTCACAAAATCATATCGTCTCTTATAGAGTATCACATTCTCACATTCCAATCCACCCGTCCTGAATTCTGTCTTTCACCAATTTCTTAACCACCATTCTTGAGATGCTGATTAGTTTATAATTTGCTAATTCGTCTTGGAGCCTCCTTTTTTGAAGAAACAGAAACAACTGCTAACAGTAATACTAAGTAATAGCAATCCCTTTTTTACCCACTTTAATCTAAATAAAAGTGGGGCAAAATGGTATCCCCTATTTTGATTACAGCGTGTTTTTGTTCCGATTGCTCACATCTTAGTGAATTTAAACGCTGTTAATTACCAAGGAAATCATTTTTGATCTTGTTCAGCTATTTAAAACTGAAAGAAAGTATCTTTCGTACAGACAACTTCTACAAGTGAAGAACTTCTATAAAATTCTTGGGGGGTTAAAAATAGTTTAAAAGAAATGATATATTGTATTGAGACAATTTTTTAATTTTATTTTACAAGAACAATAACTTAAAAATAAAATATCACTTACAAAGAAAAATTACCTTGCATATGGCACTCTAATTTAAAAAAAAAAAAAATCTAACACTCGCATAATAACGCACTTTTAGAATAAGCCGAGGATCAAGTTTTTTTTTTTTTCTCCCGTTCTCCAAAAGGAAGGATTTTTTTTTTTTTATTCAAAGTTAAAAAAAAAACACCATTAAGAATAGACAACTTGCATTTCGTGAATTCTATATATATATGTATGTGTGCGTTGCTCTTCTGGTGTCTAGAACAGGCTGGGGATCATTAGCAACTTCTCTTCACCTTTATTTCTATATTCTCTCTCTCTTTCTAGACTTTCTAGACGATTTCCCCTTGGGGGAGGGGGATTCTGTGGGGAGATGTTGTTGATATGAATCACATTTTTTGATGACATATGGAGAAACATACTCCAATCTTTTTAGAACCTTTTTCTTAATTGAGTTAGTTTATTTATCGCACAGAACCGGGAAATTCCAACTCACAGCGCCACCTCGGTCTTACAAAGTAAATGACAATACGCGTTATTATAAACACTTCAAATATTTTTTTTTTAATTAAAATTCGCCAACAATATAACATACAAGAATCCCACACTCGGAAACAATATTTTATATTTGAAAAATGTATATGTAGCTTTATATTTAAAATATTATAATTATTTTGTCTAAATAATATTAGTACAGACTTGTGAGCCTCCGTAGCTCAGTGAGTATAGACGAAGCTCTTTGGTCGGAAAGACCCGGGTTCGATTCTCACTCTTTCGACTAAAGGTGAGTTAGACGGTCCCATACGGAGATTGGGTCTTTGCTCCTGGAAACTCGGATTTTTCGTCCTCCAGAAGAGACAAACCGTCTCCCCCCCCCTTGAACACACGTATCTAAAGACATAGGAAACAACGGGAGGCATGTGACTAACCACCTTATCCTCAGGGCAGTTGCGGTTTCAAATCTTAATAGGCCATGCCCAATAAGACCGTAAGGGGCCACTAGGGCCTAATATATGTCTAAAGGTGAGCAGGAGTACAGATTAGCATTAACCCAGGAGACTTCTTATTAAATGAAAAGCATTGCTCAAATTGGATCGATAGTAAAGATTAATCCATTCGAACTAATTTTTTTTCTTTTCGGAATCAAGTTCGTAGCATCTGAAATTAAGTACCACAGTTAATCTGTCAGAAATAATTTCGTATTAAAAATATATTCAGTTCGTCGCCAATTATATAACTTATAGTCCTCAAATACATAATGGCCTGAATGTATGAAATTTTCTGCACGTCATCTTTATAGAATCCTCCTAAAGGATTTTTCGAAAACCTCATCGCAGAAAAAGTAATTCAGAATTTTAGCCTTAGTACAACAACACATCTTTTATATACTGTACATGTTTTTTTCGATGCCTCAAAATATTTCCTGTTATTCCAAAGTGGATGAGTAAGAAAGAAGAGGGGAAATAGATAAACTCATCCATATGCACATAATAATAATTTGTGAGTTCAACGTATCTCATCATTGGCCTGTGGAGTAAGATAGGCTGAGATTCAGCAGATAGTAGGAGAGGAAATAAAGATAGAGTGCATAGTAGTAGAGTAGATGAATGAGACCTCAGCTGACCTGTTTTAGCTGTTGACCCCCCCAGGGGTGCTTCTAAAACGGTCGTTGATTTTTCACTTTTAAAAAAGGAAAAAAAAAGGAGAGACTAAGCAAACTTAACAAGTGTAAATAAATCTAAAGATTATGTGGAAGACAATTCTAGAGAGGAATGAGTTTGCCGAGCAAACCCAGAACAGTATAACCAGGAAAAGAAGGGAGATGACCTGGCCCGGAAGACCCCGCCCTGAAAAGGGCTTGGGACCACCTCGATGTTGGCCTTCGCAGTCCGGGTATGTTCAGGTCAACCCCAACCTGGGGACAGATAAACTTTAAACTGCGAAAGAACTAGACATACCTGTGGGTTAAACGCTGATCGGGAAGGAAGATCGAGATAGCGTCAACACCTACAACTTGAAGGTGTTATAGGAGCAGACACAACCGGATTCCCTACCCGCCCTGTATGATCTGGCAGATGGTTGGTGGGTCGCACCATCTCCTCAGGAACCGCTCTTCTTCCCGTAAGTACCTTTCCTGCTCCAGGAAGCGGCGGAGGTAGGCTGAGAGACAGTTCATAACACGGAGATAGATGCGATCCTCCTCTTTAAGAAGGTGTTTTTTCCTGATTTTCCAAATGTGGTGTTTGATCACATTTATTAGGAAAATCAGGTGTTTCTTGTTTTTGGTTACTGGGGGAGGAAACTGTAGCAGGACTACTTCGGCGAATGTGAGCGCTGGGATCGCAAGCACCTCAGCCAGTCTGTGCCAAACATGCTGTACTGGCGGGCAGTGAAAGAAGTACCCTACGGTTTCTACCGCGCCGTAGACGTGGCAGAAGCGGTTGCACGGTCGCGAACTGTAGGCTGATTTTACCAGTTTCACCGGGAGTCTGCCGTAGGCGATTCTCCAGGCTAAGTCCCGGTGAAATGGTTGTCCCCAGCTGTTTTTTATGTTGGTGAACAGCGCCTCTTCGTTTGTGCCCAGATCTGGTTTTTCCCAGTCAAAGTGGTCAAAAATTTTCCAGTACAGCTTGTTTGGGCTGAGCTGAAGTACTCGAACTCCATCCGTTGCCATTTTTTTGAAAAGTTTACATATTGTGTAGCACCACTCTGGCACCGTCTCCGCACATGGTCCGGCGTTGCCAGTGGTCCCGAAGTAGGGTAGGAAAAATCCTATGAAGTATTTAATGAGATTGCCGGAAGGGTGATTTGATGCCAGTGCTTTCCGTATGGTCTGAGCAGTGTTGGTTAGGTGGCAGTATTTGAGGATTGGCAGGGCGAATCCCCCTTGTGTGTGGGGGGAAGATGGAGAAAGGCCCTGCGCACCTCGTGTTTCCTGTTGTTCCAGAAACATTTAGTGATGTGTTTGTGAATGGCGTTGTCTTGTGTGCCTGTGATGTTTGTGAGGTTAATGGTGTGCATTAACATCGGTTTTAGGACTGTTTTGATGACTGTTGCTCTACCTTCGAATGATAAGTAGTTCGGATTAAAGGGTTTGAGTTTTTCGCGACACATTTCTATTAAGTGTTGTGTTTGCAACACTGGGGTCTCTAGGAAGGGAATTCCTAGTATTGTTAATGGGTCGGTTGTGGGTTTCAGACGATACGGAAGACTGGCAGGACCGAATTTCCCTTAAATTTTGATTTTGTTTTTTCGGGATTAGTGTGAAGACCACTGAGCATGCTGAACTCTCGCAGTATGCCGAAGAAGATGTAAATCGAGTCGGAATCACGAAGGGTTTCCACGATGTCATCGGCATATACGACAGTTTTGCTTTGTTTGGAGCCTGAGGGCAGCGGTATTCCTCTTACTGCGCGCGTTTCAGCCTTGCCGAACCCCTCTGCGAATGGGAATGGGTTCTGGAAGAAACTCATTAATCGAAATGTGCGTTGTTGTTTTATCGTACATGCTTTTGATTGCTTCCCTTACGCAGGCAGCCACTCCGACTTTGCCCGTTAGCGTGAATTTGCCGAACCGTTTTCTCGTCTTGTGCTGCTATGCGCTGCTTTTTGTAAAAGGCTGCCGACGGTGTTTCAGCCTGCCGGAGAAACAGTCTGGTGCGAAAATAAGCTAGGCGACTTTTTTCCGTCGAAGTGCCTCGAGTTCGATTTCTACGGCTTTAATAAGCGAATCGCTAGGAATACCGTTTCTCTGATTAGCCCGGTACCACCCTAGTTCTCGATACAGCTCTCTCATTTTTTTCTTTGCGCGTGAGCTCTTTCTCTGGAGATGTTTTGGAAGAGCACACATAATAATAATAATTTGTGAGTTCAACAAATCTTCATCATCGGCCTGTGGAGTAAGATAGGCTGAGAGTCAGCAGATAGTAGGAGAGGAAATAAAGATAGAGTGCATAGTGGTAGAGTAGGTTAAAGAGGCCTCAGTTGACCTGTTTTAGCTGTTTGCCCCCCCCAGGGGCGTTTCTAAAACGGTCGTTGATTTTTCACTTTACAAAAAAAGGAAAAATCCTAAAAAGGAAACATGTAACAAAACAAACAAAAAAAAGTACAGAGAAAAGCAAAAATTGAAAGTTAAACTTACAGGTGGAGGAAGGATCTGGCCCGAGTGATGCAGCTCACAAGGAAGTGCACCGCCTCGCTGTAAGCTTTCGCCGCTCAGGTTCTCAGGTCCTCCCCCACCTGTGATAGTTGAAACCGGTGAAGCTGTGTACAGAAACCCCACAAGGTGGTTACTGTGTCTTCCTTTTGTTGTGGGCAGTTATTATTCTTTTGGCCACCTCACTTCCCTTGGCCATGTCTAGTTTGCAGAGAACTATGAAGAACGCCGAAGCTGCCTCTCGTCTAAATCCTGGGCTACCTCTACCTGCTCATGGGTGACTTTGCTGATGTCATCAACGAAGATGTCACCCCATTTTGCGCTGACGATGTGAGATCCATGTTCCCCTGTGAGGAGGAGTTCAGGTTCTCCTATTTTTTTCATCGCTTCTTTGAATTTTTCTGCCATCCCTGGGATACCTCTGATGAGATGGCTGAGAGTCTCCCCTGCTTTCGCGTGAGGGACTTCTGGGTGGGCGGTCTCAGATACTTTTGCTGTTTTAGGCGTTACCAACTCTTCTTCCTGTGGGCTTAATGACCGTTTGGAGGTGTTGGTGTTCACCTCCATCTTTCCTTCTTCCCTATCTATATCTGTATTAGTATCTATATAGGTATTGATGGTTTCAATAACGACTGTTTCTTCTTGTTGGATTTTACTGCTTGTGGAAGTTTTTTTCTCCTTACGGTTTTTCTTAGACGTGGAGGTATGGATTTCTGTTATATCAGGAGCAGCCTCGAAAGGAGGAGAAGCTTCTTGTGCTGTGTCATTTCCATTGCTTGGTGGAGTTGCTGGCGTGATTGCACCACCCATCCTCTCAGCAAGGGTTCTAGATGGGCATGTGTCCACTTTGTGGTCAATGACCCCACATTTCAGGCAAACTGATTCACAGTTTTCTTGGTTGTGGCCTGCTTTGAGGCAGTTTTTACATTTCACTCTAGGACAGTCCGCCCTAAGGTGAGTGAAGGCACCACATCTAAATCATTGTTTTTTTACACCAGGGTAGTTTATCATTACTCTGGCGGATCCAATAATAATGAAGTTGGGAACGGGCGTTTTCATCTCGAGGGAGATGTGAACTTCACTCGACTTCCATTTGGGGTTTTCTGCGTCATTTAGGGGTTTTCTGCGTCATTGTACACCTTGTGTACAACGCCCCATTTCCCGAATATTTCGTGGATTATCTTTACATCGGTTTCAATATACAGTATTCTAAAGGGAATCTGGGGATTCCAAGTAGTTTGGTAATGCTCCCTACCAAAAATGGAACTATTGTTTTTCCATTACATTCGAATCCTGCAAGTAGTTTGTCTCTTGTTTGCCCACTCCTTACTACTACTTGGAAGCGGCCACCACCAAAGGGAGTAAAACCAAAAATCTGCTCAGCGCCGACGCTTTCGTTGAGGGCTTTGGCCAAACATCGAGGTCGTAGATCAGCTATCAACTTCGATTCCAAGGGTCCGCGTACCCGGCAAAGCCATGGCTAGTGAGTTAGGCTATTCCCACCACCGAGTGTGTTATTCTTGCCCCAGTCCAGGGTTTATTCTGTATCTGCTGCTGTAGTTTATTATCAAGTGCCTCTATGAAACGCTTTGTCGATAATAACTAGGCTAACATATACTACAATTTGCGCTTAGCTAAACAATTTGCTAATCACCTATGAGAAAAGTTCACAAAAACGAACGCTAACCATACTACAGAAATGATCCTGTGAAGTATGATCTTACACAGGATCATTATAATAAATAATTTGTGAGTTCAACGTATCTCATCATTGGCCTGTGGAGAAAGATAGGCTGAGGTTCAGCAGATAGTAGGAGAGGAAAACAAGGATAGAGTGCATAGTAGTAGAGTAGATGAAAGAGGCCTCAGCTGACCTGTTTTAGCTGTTGACCCCCCAGGGGTGCTTCTAAAATGGTCGTTGATTTTTCACTTTTAAAAAGGAAAAATCCTGAAAAGGAAAAAAAAGGAGAGACTAAGCAAACTTAACAAGTGTAAATAAATCTAAAGATTATGTGAAGACAATTCTATAGAGGAATGAGTTTGCCGAGCAAACCCAGAACAGTATAACCAGGAAAAGAAGGGAGATGACCTGGCCCAGAAGACCCCGCCCTGAAAAGGGCTTGGGACCACCTCGATGTTGGCCTTCGCAGTCCGGGTTTGTTCAGGTCAACCCCGACCTGGGGACTGAAAAACTTTCAACTGCGAAAAGACTAGACATACCTGTGGGGTAAACGCTGATCAGGAAGGAAGATCGAGATAGCGTCAACACCTACAACTTGAAGAGGTTATAGGTGCAGACACAACCGGATTCCCCCCTGTATGATCTGGCAGATGGTTGGTGGATCGCACCATCTCCTCAGGAACCGCTCTTCTCCCCGTAAGTACCTTTCCTGCTCCAGAAAGCGGCGGAGGTAGGCTGAGAGACAGTTCTTAACACAGAGATAGATGCGATCCTCCTCGTTAAGAAGGTGTTTTTTCCTGATTTTCCAAATGTGGTGTTTGATCACATTTATTTCGAAAATCAGGTGTTTCTTGTTTTTGGTTACTGGGGGAGGAAACTGTAGCAGGACTACTTCGGCGAATTTGAGCGATGGGATCGCAAGCACCTCAGCCAGTCTGATCGCAAGCACCTCAGCCAGGCAGTGAAAGAAGAAGTGCCCTACGGTTTCTATCGCACCGCAGACGTCGCAGAAGCGGTTACATGGTCGCGGGTTGTAGGCTGATTTCACCAGTTTCACCGGGAGTCTGCCGTAGGCGATTCTCCAGGCTAAGTCCCGGTGAAATGGTTGTCCCCAGCTGTTTTTTATGTTGGTGAACAGCACCTCTTCGTTTGTGCCCAGATCGGGTTTTTCCCAGTCAAAGCTGTCAAAATTTTCCCGTACAGCTTGATTGGGCTGAGCTGAAGCACTCGAACTCCATCCGTTGCCAATTTTTTAAAAAATTTGCATATTGTGTAGTACCACTCAGGCACCGTCTCCGCACATGGTCCGGCGTGGCCAGTGATCCCGAAGTAGTGTAGGAAAAATCCTAAGAAATATTTAATCAGATTGCCTGAAGGGTGATTTGATGCCAGTGCTTTCCGTATGGTCTGAGCAGTGTTGGTTAGGTGGCAGTATTTGAGGATTGGCAGGGCGAATCCCCCTTGTGTGGGGGGAAGATGGAGAAAGGCCCTGCGCACCTCGTGTTTCCTGTTGTTCCAGAAAAAATTAGTGATATGTTTGTGAATGGCGTTGTCTTGTGTGTCTGTGATGTTTGTGAGGTTAATGGTGTGCAGTAACATCGGTTTTAGGACTGTTTTGATAACTGTTGCTCTACCTTCGAATGATAGGTAGTTGGACTGAAGGGTTTGAGTTTTTCGCGACACATTTCTATTCAGTGTTGAGTTTGCAACACTGGGATCTCTAGGAAGGGAATTCCTAGTATTGTTAATGGGTCGGTTGTGGGTTTCAGACCATACGAAAGACTGGCAGGGCCGAATTTCCCATAAATTTTGATTCTTGTTTTTTCTGGGTTGGTGTGAAGACCACTGAGCACGCTGAACTCTCGCAGTATGCCGAAGAAGATGTAGATCGAGTCGGAATCCCGAAGGGTTCCGACGATGTCATCGGCATATACGATAGTTTTGCTCTGTTTGGAGCCTAGGGGCAGCGGTATTTCTCTTACTGCGCGCGTCTCATCAATTTTTTTTAGAAGAGGCTCTAGTACTAAAGAGAAAAGAATGGGGCTAAGAAGGCAGCCTTGCCGAACCCCTCTGTGTATGGGAATGGGTTCTGAAAGAAACCCATTAATCGCAATGTGCGTTGTTGTTTTACCGTACATGCTTTTGATTGCTTCCCTTATGTAGACCGCCACTCCGACTTGCTCTAGGATATAGTGCAGGAAGTTGTGCTTTGCACTATCGAACGCTTTATCTAAGTCTACTGATACGAGTGCAAGTGGGAGTTCCTTGTTCGCCACAAAGAGAAGAAGGTCTCTTATCAGGAAGAGGTTGAGCGCCATCGATCTTCCCGAAACTCCGTATACTTGAGTGCTGGTTAGCACATTCCCAATGCCCAACTTCAGACGGTTGCAAATCACTCTTGCGAATAATTTGTAGTCTGTGTTAGTCAAGGAAACGGGCCTCCAGCTACCCATGCTATTCAGGTCTCTCCCTTTCTTGGGGATGAAAATTGTGTACCCGCTAACGAAGTCAGCAGGTACGTCACCAGTGAATAGGAATCTGTTGAATAGTGAGACCAGGATAGGCAAGATGAAGTTCCAGGCTGAGCGATAGAGCTCAACGCCTAGCCCATCCAGGCCAGGGGTTTTCCGTAATTTAAGCTGTTTATAGGCTCGAGTAACCTCTTCCGAAGTGATTGGTCTCTTTTGAAGAGTTCTGAGGTGTTCAGGCATGTTGTCAATGTTCCACACTCCGAAGTCGCCTGTCTCCTCAGCTTCATCGGAATAGGTTCTCGTGTAATGCTGGGAAAATTGCTGCAGGATGTCTCCCGTGGTTGTGAGTGTTTGCCCGTTAACATGAATTTGCCGAACCGCTTTCTCGTCTTGTGCTGCCGGTTATGAAAAGCGGCCGAAGGTGTTTCCGCCTGCCGGAGGAACAGTCTGGTGCGAAAATCGAGCTCAGCGACTTTTTTTCGTCGAAGTGCCTCGAGTTCGATTTCCACGGCTTTAATAAGCGAATCGCTAGGAATACCGTTTCTCTGGTTAGCCCGGTACCACCCTAGCTCTCGGTACAGCTCTCTCATTTTTTTCCTTTGCGCGTGAGCTCTTTCTCTGGAGATGTTTTGGAGGAGCTCTTTTGCCTCGGTTTTGAACTGGGCCCACGCGTCCCAGTCCCAGTGGGCCCTTTTCCTTCCTTCGCATAGCAGCTGCAAATCCTTGCTATAAATTTTGGGGAAGCTTGGTGGCATTTTCCAGGGTCCTTTCGATGTTTCTACGACCTCGGGTAGTTCGATGTTCATGAGAACCATTTTATGGTCTGTTGTCGAGCTACCAACCGCTATATGCCTGACCGAGATAACTCGTGGCCCTAGGTTCCTGGAGATATAAAGGCGGTCTAGTCGCGTTGCGACTCCTCCTCTCGCCCATGTGGTGCCCACTGTGTCTGGATTATGTTCCCTCCAGATGTCGATGAGGTCGACATTATCACAGCAGAGTTGCAGTTCCCTAGAGCCACCGGTACCGGAGTTGATGTTACCACCAACTTTGTCAAATCTTACGTCAGCGATGCAGTTCCAGTCCCCCCCGGCGATGATATACTGAGCCCCGTGTAAATAGGGTTCTAGGGACATGAAGAACCCTCTTCGCTGGTGGGCGTTGTTGGGGGCATATGCATTAAGGAAGCGGATGACTCTACCTCCAAACTTCCAGTCTATAGGGACTAGACGTCCTGCAGCATCTTTCTGTACATTGAAAAACCCACCTAGAATAGGCTGACGAACAAGGATTCCCACCCTTCCCCCCCCTCGCACAGCGCTCTCCGAAACACCAGAAGCTCTGAACGGGGAAGCTTCTGGAGAAGTTTTCTATGTCCCAGTACTGATAAAAGTGCGTCTCCTGAAGAAAGAGTACATGTACCTCATGCAGTAAGAGTAGGCTCCAAACAGCGCGTTGTGCGGAGACGGAGCGCAGACCGTTAATGTTGAGAGTGGCCACGCGAAATTTGTTGTTCATGTTAACAGTTGAGTTTTAGAAGGTATGGTTGAGGTTTAGTACCTCCCCGTTTGCTATTTCAATTACTGCTTGGTGTAGTGATGTTATGTCACTTTCATGTAAGCCCAGATTACTGGCTACGATGGTGTTCCTGAAGGAGTCCTGTTGTTCGCTAAGAATGTCAGGCACGACGAAGTTTCCCCATTCCAGATTAACACAGGGTTTGGATGCACCCTCCTGGTAATGGCTAAAGAAACGTGGCTCGCCGCCCCTTTCTATAGCGGTGACAAACCTTTCATGACCTTCTTGGTCTGTTTGAACGAGTTGGAGAATGGCAGCTCCCCCTTTTATTATTCTGGGAAATGGACGGGAGTTTGTTCCTGTGTCAGTTGTGGGGGGGGGTGATTGGATTTCCCCCACTGGGCAGTCTTTTGCATGTAGCCTGCTCCTCTTCCGCATGCTCCCTCTGGCGTTTGACAGTAGAGGTTTCCATTTCCTCTATCTGTGTGTCTTCGGTTGCGTCTCTGTTTGTGGGGGGGGGTTCTTGTTTTCTGCTTTTCTTTGGCTTTTGGGCTTGTTTCTTGACACCAGTATGGTCTGTTTGAAATTCTCCTGTTCCCCCCTTTAGATTTGGACCCTGTTGTGGGTAGAGGAGGAGAAGAGGTGCATTCTATGGGTTTTTCCATATTATCTGGGATGGGGGGAGGGGGGAGGAGTGGTTGTATCGAACCCCCCGCACGTTCTGCTAATGATCTCTGAGTACAGGTGTTGAACCTGTGGTCTGCCTGGTGGCATTTTTTGCAAGGGTTATTGCATTGTTGTAGGGAATGCCCAGAATCACCGCAATTACTACATTTTGCCTTACCGCATTCTGCTCCCAGGTGCTCATAGGAACCACACCTGAAACATTGCCTCTTCACACCTGGGTAATTAACCATAACTCTAGCTGAGCCAATAGTGACAAAGTTCGGAACGGGCGTCTTCATCTCTATTGTGAAGGTGACGTCTCCTGATTTCCATTCCGGTTTGTCGGGATCGGTTCCCAGTTTTATGTTATTGACCGTTCCCCATTTAGAGAACACCTTGTGAATGACATCATCACGTTTTTCGATGTATTCGAGGGGGAATCTGCTAACCTTCACTGTTCTCCACAGGCTTCCCACTAAGAAGGGGTTGATTTCAATCTCCCCCACATTTGAAACCTTCCAGGAGTTTGTCCCTTGTTTCGTTGTTTTTGACGATTACCTGGTACTTTCCGGGCCCGTACGGGATAAATCCATAGATATTTGAGGAGCCTACTGCCTCGCATAGTGCTTGACAGATATACCTCTTATGCAGAGTGGGTTCGGGATCGAACCCAAGCGTTCTAACCCTAGGAAGTAGATATGTCATAGCTAGTCCTAAGAATAAGTCAAAGGATGAAAAAGCGTAGTGGACTGGACCCTGGTGGTAGAGTAGATAGAGAAAATCCCGTAGGAAGAGGTCCTACCAGCAAAAAAAAAAAAAAAAAAAGACTAAAAGCTTACTAGCAAAGGGACATAGAGTCGCCAAAAGTTCCCCTTTAGCAGAAATCTCCGACTGGGCAAGCTAGAGGCGGACTTACTAAAAGCACGAAGCAAAAAAAAGATCTTACCAACCACGACTTGAAAACAGCTGCTTTCATCTACGGGCGCGCCGACTGGATACGCTGGACGGTACGCTAACCACACTACAGAAATGATCCTGTGAAGTATGATCTTCGATAATAACGATATGTCACTCACACAATGATATGCAAATATATACACATTACATACAATAATTTTTATTGGTTTATACTACTCATATAATCAATCTTTAAATATTTTAATGGTGTTTAAATATTTTGTGAAAATATTAGAAAATTATTTCTATAATTTTTATTTACTTGTATTAATTTTCTTACATCATTAAATTACAATGTTATTTTATAAGAAAGTTGTTTGATAACTCAATATATGAAGTGTTCATAAATAAAATTTTCAAACTTATGCTTTCTTCCTGAAGCGGAAGTTTGATTTATAGTAGTGACAATGAGAACTAATCAATCCGAATTTTATATAACTCGTATCCTATTTCTTTTGTTTACTTTTACTAATTTTTTTTTACATTTACGACTGGCATTATTTTCTGTTTCACACGCTTCTACACCATTCGTGAAATGATCGCTATCACTACTTCCACGTGTTCTTTTGAACTACTAGGTGTATAAATAATCAAATAGTGTTCTTTGTTTGCTCATTTTATAAGGGGGTAAATTTTAAGAAATAACAAATCAGTATTACAGCACTGAATGTTTCGAAAAGTAATTGCACTCAAGTAGCACTTAACAACGTTAAGTTCTATGCATTCGTACTATAGTATTGTTTAAAACTGCAGAGAGTCACGTCTATCACTCGTGGTGGGGGGGGGGGGGGGTGGGGGGGGGGGGGGGTGGGGGGGGGGGGGGGTGGGGGGGGGGGGGGGTGGGGGGGGGGGGGGGTGGGGGGGGGGGGGGGTGGGGGGGGGGGGGGGTGGGGGGGGGGGGGGGTGGGGGGGGGGGGGGGTGGGGGGGGGGGGGGGTGGGGGGGGGGGGGGGTGGGGGGGGGGGGGGGTGGGGGGGGGGGGGGGTGGGGGGGGGGGGGGGTGGGGGGGGGGGGGGGTGGGGGGGGGGGGGGGTGGGGGGGGGGGGGGGTGGGGGGGGGGGGGGGTGGGGGGGGGGGGGGGTGGGGGGGGGGGGGGGTGGGGGGGGGGGGGGGTGGGGGGGGGGGGGGGTGGGGGGGGGGGGGGGTGGGGGGGGGGGGGGGTGGGGGGGGGGGGGGGTGGGGGGGGGGGGGGGTGGGGGGGGGGGGGGGTGGGGGGGGGGGGGGGTGGGGGGGGGGGGGGGTGGGGGGGGGGGGGGGTGGGGGGGGGGGGGGGTAGGAATGAATAACAATTCAAATCCCCCCCCCTTTTCTTTAGAAAATTATAATAAATCTAAAGTGAATCCTTATGCGAACCTAATATGTCTTCATACGCGTATTTCATTCCCGCGTATAATATATCCCAAGGACATATTATACATGTCCTTGTGGACATGTATAATGCTATGCATTATGAGAAGGATCACTACCCAGACCGGTTTCGACTTTATTGAGGTCTCATCAGTGGGAGATAAAGGTCGCAACCGGTCTGGATAGTGATCCTTCCCATAATGCATAGCATTATACATGTCCTCAAGGAGATGTGCTTTGCATTATGGGATACTAAGGATAGTGATGTGATGTCATATCACCTTTACCACGAGTTGGCCCAATCCTGGAAGATACTTCAGGAGCAAACTTTGTTTGCTTACACTTGGATAAAGGATTAAACAAAGTATATAATTTCCTGGTATCTTTAATTTATAACGATAATCTATTAAACATAGTTTTTTTAAGTGCAGTTAAAAATCGCCGTAAAATAGTAATAAATATAATAATAAATATCGAATTTTGACGTAATCTTTCTCGATCCTTTACAGATCGCATGGGATTTCACAGTTTCTGAACTGATTTATAAGCAGCCCTAACATTTCAGTGGTTAAATGATGGTGGGATTGGAGAAAAAATTCCATCTAGATATGGAAAGGACGTCGATTCTCTTGGGTGATACACTTGCATTTGAGCTGATAGGACTAACTTTTTTTTTAAGGTTAGTTCTGTTATTCAGAATTTGTACAGAATCCTAAGTAAATTCAATGAACCAAAACAGTTTGATCTAAGACATGTTAATAATCGTGTAAAAGTTTAGCGATTTTCTTTATGTTTAACATAGCGGTTAACCAATATACGAACAATTCAGGAACCAAAACACACTTTCAAAAATACATATAGACCACAGGCCAACATACATCTTTACATTGGACTGTCTGCAGTTATCAAACATATGCGAATAATTTTATTCAATATTCCTTCACACTTGATTGTAGTTAATTAAAAATTTGTTCACCTTATATTGCTCTAAAGGTTTGATCTCAGCAACACAAAGCAACAACAACAACAACAACGTTACTGGCTTGCTTGGTGAAGCATAAAATGCTTTTTGTTTTCCCCTTTGTCTGCGAGAAGCTTGATAGCTGGGGGGGGGGGGGGGTTGTGAGCCTTATGCTCGCACTTTGTGAACTATGGAGTTAGCTCTGTTCTGCTTCTGCTGAGAGCAGGATTGCCTTGGGTCGTTTATGTTTGTGATAGTCATGTTCACTATAACTGGAAGCTTGTCTGATTAGTGGATTGGGATGAGAGTGTGCCTTGCTGAAGAACTTTTCCGCATGGTCATGAAGGAGAGAATGGATGTCTGGGGATCCGGTTTCTCTGTAGATCTGCGTGTTTCTGACGAACCATGGGGCGTCCAGTATCATCTTCAGCACTTGTTTTGTGTCCTCTGTAGTTTCAGGATGTTAGATTTGGATGTGTGACTCCATGCCGGGGATGCATATGTGATTACTGGTAGTATTACCATCTGATATAGTAACAGCTTGTTGCGTGTATCCAATTTGTTGTTGCTGTTGATCAGGGAATAGAGTTGGGCCATGGTTCTGGATATCTTTGCGCCTATGAGCTTGATGTGGCTGTTGAAATTCAGCTTTTTGTCTAGCTGTACTCCAAGGTATTTGGTTTCTCTCTGCCATGGTATCTTTTTTTCCGAGGAGTTGGATGTCATCTTGGATAAAGGCTTTGCGTCTGGTGAATAGTATAGCTGAGCTTTTGACGGGGTTTACTTGTATCCTCCAGTCCGAGAACCATTTCTCTAGCTTTGTGATGGTGTCCTGGAGACGATTGATCGCCAGGTGTGGGCAGAGAGATCTTGTCATTATGGCAGTGTCATCTGCATAATGACAAGATCTCTCTTGTGATGGTAGTCCTCAGGTTCTGTGGAATGTCGGCCACGTAGATTGTGAAAAGTAAAGGAGCCAACAGGGATCCCTGTGGTACTCCTACCACGATTTGGCGCCTAGTTGAACCAGTTATTTTTATCTGCATGGATCTGTCAGTGAGGTGTAATTTTATTAGATGGGTAAGTTGTTGGAATGTTGACCTGTATGAGTTTGTAGAGTAATCCTTGATGCCATACCTTGTCAAAGGCCTTGGCAATATCCAGAAAGACTGCAGCTGTGTGAAGGTTCCAGTTGTATCCTTGAGTGATGTGCTCCACTAGTCGGTGTATTTGTTGCACTGTGCTGTGTACACGGTGGAAGCCAAATTGTTCGTTTGGAATTATTCCTAATTTGTCTGATTTTTCTTGTAGTTTTGAGAGGATGATTTTTACAGCAATCTTTCCTAGGTTGGAAAGCAGGCTTATCGGAGGGTAGCTTTGCGGTAGTTGTGGATTGTTTCCTGGCTTTTTTATTAGTATGATTTCGGCTGTTTTCCGTGCAGTGGAGAAATGTTGTATCCTCAGTATCCTCAGTATTTCATTGGCTATGTTTTTTGCAAGGCGATCAGTTGCCTTTTGAGGAAGTGCAACACAAAGCTTGAACTTGAACTTGAACTTAATTGGTTGATGGACTGAGTCCTTGACTTTTTATCCCTTCATCTGGATTTTAGATTGTGGGTGATGAGATTATTGTGGGTAATTTACCCGCTCATTGTGAGCATTGAGGCTGTATCAGCTTTCTCTTGCGATGGAGGATTTCGGTTTTTTATGTTTGAAACGATCTGAGGGCTTGTAGTCCGCTGCCTGTCGAACTAACTGATTTGGGTGATTATCCGTGATTGTGAAGAATTTCTCTGCAATGCTTGTCATGTAGGTCTTAATATCTGGAAGATTGGCTTCTTGATGTAATTGGGTGTTTCTGATGAACCATGGGGCATTAAATGCCATTCTTAGGCATTTATTCTGTATTATCTGAAGTCTGTTGATGTTGCTTTTAGTCGTGTGACCCCAGGTTGGAGAGGCATAAGTTAGTTGCGGTCTGATTACCGATTTGAAAAGTAAGATTTTGTTGCTTATGCTTAGGAAGCTGTTCCTGTTCAAAAGTGGATATAGCTGTGCTATAGTCTGACTTGCCTTAGTGGTAACACTATCCATATGTGACTTGAAGTTTAGACGTCTATCAAGATGAATTCCCAGATATTTGGTAGAATTGCGCCAAGGGATGATTTTACCAAACATTTGTATGCTTGTATTCGGTTCTGCCTTACGTCTGGTGAAAAGTACTGCAGAGCTTTTGTTTGGATTAATTGCGATACGCCACTTGGTGTACCAATCCTCCAATTCATTGACTGCTCTCTGCAGCTTGATTGTGGCCAGGTGTGGACGGAGGGATCTGGCTATAATGATTGTATCGTCGGCATACAGAGCGGTGATAGCTGGAGACAGTTTGGGGAGATCTGCCATGTATATGGAGAAGAGCAGGGGAGATAGTAGAGAGCCTTGAGGTACTCCGGCCGTGATTCTCCTCTCCGTGGATCTGATACCGTTGAGTTTTATTTTAAATTTTCTGTTGTGTAGATATGATTTGATAAGTAGCACTAGTGGCAATGGAATACCAACTTCGTGTAGTTTAAAAATTAGTCCATGATGCCATACTCTATCAAATGCCTGGGTGATGTCTAGAAAAACTGCGCCAGTGTGTTGGTGCCATTCATACCCTTGGGTTATATGTTCGATAACTCTGTAAATTTGTAGCGTTGTGGAGTGATATTTCCTAAAGCCGAATTGTTCATCTTGAATTATATGGTTCATATCTGTTGCCTCTTGAAGCCGTGTGAGAATAGCACGTTCGGCTATCTTACCTATGCATGAAAGAAGGCTGATTGGTCTGTAATTTACAGGAAACTGTGTATTTTTCCCAGGTTTGGGAATTAGGAAAACGTCGGCAATTTTCCATCGTTGTGGGAAATAATTTAGCCGGAAGATGGCATTAATGATGGCTACTAGATGCATAACCCCTTTGCGAGGAAGTAACTTGAGTACCTTATTTGTTATTCCATCTGGACCTGGAGCCTTTTTGTTATTTAGTTTTCTTAAAATCTCATATACTTCTGTTGGTGATACGGATTTGTTATTGGATTGGAATGAGGCATTTTGAGTTATTTTACGCA
The DNA here is from genome assembly GCF_054136105.1 of Typopeltis vanoorti. NCBI lineage: Eukaryota > Metazoa > Arthropoda > Arachnida > Uropygi > Thelyphonidae > Typopeltis > Typopeltis vanoorti. Next base: position 35,345,307 of record NC_143561.1, on the reverse strand, counting down.
CTTGGGTGTGAATTTTACTTATGAAATTTATATCTGTATTGATATAATTGGGGCTGCATTGTTTTTCTAAACTGTCAGCAAATGCTTCAGCTTTTTCCTCGTCGTTGTAGACAACAATAGATTCACCTTGGATTGGAGGAAATGTAAAACGCTTTGAACGGAGTGATTTCATCATTTTCCATATTGATTGATCCTCTGTGTTTAATTGGAGAATTTTGTTATTCCAGAGTTGGTTACGGTGGTCCTTTAGGGCATATCGAACTTGGTTTGTTGCTCTATTGACTGCTTGTTTATCCGCTGGGTCCATTGTTCTCTGATATTGTCTTCTTAATCTGTTTTTCTCTTGGATAAGACGTTTTATATCCTGTGGAAGTTTATTTGATGGTGTACATTTGGTTATATTTGTTACCTGCGTTATAGCTGTCAGCAGTTGTTTTTCAAGAGTCTTCACTGCTTTTTCTACATCTTCAGCAGATGTTATATGCGGTATTGGACCAAGGTTTTCCTGGAAGGCTGAGGGAAGTTGTTTCCAATTTATAAATGCGGTGGTGTTTTCTGTTATATCTTGTATGGTGCCTAGTTGTAATATGATGGGGTTATGATCAGAACTTAAGTCGTTGATTGCTTGTATCTGATAGCTGTGCGCTATGTTTTTTATATAGCTATATCTAGTACATTAGGACGACCGGTAGCTCCATAATGTGTGGGTTCAGTGGGTCCTATTACTGTTATATTTCTTGAAGTGGTGTAAGAGTTGAGTATTCTTCCATTAATATTTGAGTTTCTGCTATTCCAGACTGAGTGTTTGGCATTAAGATCTCCGGCTATAATCACTGCTCTGCCTGTATTTAGTATCACCTCTAAGTCAGATTCAAGGAGTTTTTTATTTGGGGGATTGTAGGCTGCATATATCGTAATGCTGCTTGTATTTTCCATATGTATTTCTATTCCTGTAGTTTCCATGTGTTCTGTTTGGGGTTCTGCTATTGAATTATGTTTTATGTTACTTTTCACAAAGATGGCAGTGCCTCCACCTCTAGCAAAGCATCTGTCTGTTCGGTAAGTGCTATAACTATTGATTCTGATTTTGTCACTTGGACGAAGATGTGTTTCATTTATGAGGATGATGTCTGCTTGAGTTTCTGCTGCAAACTCCTGCAGCTCCTGTAATTTGATAGATAAACCATTTGCATTCCATGAAACAATTTGTAATGATTTCGGTTTTCTTTTAGATTTATCCATTAAGAATTTCCATAAAGAGTGATTGTGTATGCCTTAAGATGATATCTTTGGCTTCTTGAGTTGGGTTGGTTTGTTGGAGTTCAGCAAGCATTTCACCTAAGTGACTTGTTATGTTCAGTAGGATAGGCTTGTTGGTTTGCTGTGACTGCTTTGGTTTTGGGTCTTTTTGGAAGGTTGATCTTGTAACTTCAGCATACGATCTTCCATCCGTTGTGGAGACTATGGTTTGATGGGAAGACGCTTGTTCTTGAAGAGGTTTACTGGTTTTGAGTTGTAATTTTTGGTTTTGAGGAAATGCTATACAGCCCCTATAGTTTGCAGGGTGTGGTCCTCCGCAGTTTGCACATTTTGCTGGAAGTGTACGAGGTTTATGGCATTCATTTGATGCATGTTTGCCACCACATTTAACGCAACGAAATTCGGCCTTGCAGCATCGTTGGGCATGCCCAATCTTCTGGCATCTATGGCACTGGGTTGTAGTTGATTTATGTTTCAATGCCTCAACTTTTATGACTAGATCACAGATGGTTTGGAGATTGTATATATGATTTTGGTCTTTGCTTATTTCTACTAGAATTAGGGGATAGGGTGTTTTATCAGCTCTCCGCATTCGGCTGACTTTAACTGGGCTAAATCCCTTAAGTTGGAGGTCTGCAGTGAGGTCTTCTATTTGTAATGTTTCAGTTACTCCCCTTAACACTACTTTTAAATTTTTTTCACTGTTGAGTGCAAAAGTGTGATATGGCAAGTTGTTGTTGTCTAGAAGTTTGGTCATTTTTCTGTAATCTGATGATGTTTTAGGTTGTATGCGAATCCCTTCTTCTGTGTTTGTGGCTTTAATGAAGGTGATATCTGAAGATTTCATTGTGGATGCAACGGACGTCCAGTGCTCCTTGGCCCTTAGGACGACTGGGGGTACCCTTTCTTTAATTACATTATCTGGTTCTATCTCCACTGTTTTGGGTGTATCTGCAGTAGAGGAGATTTTCCTTTTCTTTTTGACTGTTTGAAATTCTGTGTTGGTTTCCACAAACTGCGGAGTATTATCCTGAGATGCAGCATTCTCTGTATTCGTGGAGTGACTTGATTCTGGTTCAGTCAACATACTTCCTTCATTAGAATCATCCATCCTATCTTCTGTGACTGCTGTAGGGGGGAATGTATCTAAGAGCTTTACTTTTCCTGGCCAGTTGTCGCTCAAAAGTTTTCCTAATCTTAGGAATTCTTTGTAAACTTCTTCAAATATGCCTTCATTGAGAGGTTTTGTCATGATTAACAGAAGGCAACAACTCTATTAAAATAAAGTTTGAGAAGTGGAACCTAGAGCCCAATGTAAATATCCCGTAGATCAAGTCGATCTACCAGCAAAGGTAGTAAATGTTTCACAGAATGAAGAACACTTACCTCTATATATAAATATCCCGTAGATCAAATCGATCTACCAGCATCAGTAGCAAATATTTTACAAAATAAATAAACTTTTCTTCAGAAAATCATAACGACTATTTAAATCACTGATCACATATATAAACACTTGGCAACCGCCATTACGCCCCGCCGTTTATCCGCAACACAAAGCAATTCATGAACTAAATTATCAGTTAAAATGAAATAAATAAATAAAAGGTGTTTTATTTAACTAGAAATTATTGCAAAAAGTTGAGAATAATATCTAAAATAAATAAAAAATATTCCAATATAATTTATTATACATATTTATTTTATAAAAATATTAAAACCTTTTATAAAAATAAAGGGCCAAAAGGCTTCACTTCGGCGACGCTTCGAGTTCCTTAGTACTGAGAGTTTTTGCTGTCTTCGGTTTTTTTTGCCTGATATCTGACAACAACCAATGAGTTTAAAACAGCTGTCAGACCAGTGAAACTTATTAAAATGGACCAATAGGAGGCGAATATACTGAGACTCTTTGAGCCAGCGTTCTTCCTATTCGGTTTGGGTAGGTCAACTGGTAGTATGGCGGCGAGTGTATTCCAGCAGGCTCTCTGGTCAATTTTCGCACAAATCTTTTATGGTTTCTATATTCGGCTTTGAAATGATGTTGGATTTAATATCCACTTAATTGATATAATTTTATAAGTTACAATTCATTTCAATCATTCAGAATCGTCATTCGGTACAGTAACACTAAGCTATCACAAAAAAACTCCCTAGAACGAGATTAACACACACAAGAAGGAATAGAGGTTGTATATATTCATTTACTGTATTCAGTTTGTTATAGAAAAATCCTGTTAATAAATTATTTAATTAGCCTTGCTCATATTAGCTTACACATCATGAAAATAGAATAGACGAATATTAAAAATCAAACGCACTTGATACTGGAAAAAGTTCAGTTTTGCTTTGTTCTAAGTATAAAAGTTTAAAAGCTTTTATTTAAAAATAGATACGAGAAACCAGACTATTTCAGAGAAATTAATTTTATTGAATACATGCTTCAAAAAATTACAGACGGTACAGAATATATACAGAACATAAATAATGAAATAAACATAAATGAAAAAATATCTAAAAACTAATATTAAATCAAGGTATTAAATTTTTATTTTATAAAAAATCAAGTAAAAAATTCAAGTAGACTTCTATCAAAGCATGCTTTTGACTTTGATTAGAGAGAAAAAAATTCGTACAAGTCTAACAGTTTTAGGGTAACATTTCCTCAGAGGTTATTAAATTTTTGGAATAAAATATATTCAATTCGATAGAAAGGACTACGTCATGATGTCTTAGTTTCCAGGCTTGGCTTGTTTTTCGACCCGAGTCGGGGTCATGTGTTTTATGTGTTTTAAAAAATAAATACATTATTAGATATGTTAAGAAGAATAAAACACACAACATACGTGTTATTTTTTTAAAGACAGTACAGATATATACAGTACAAAAATAATGAAATTTTAAAATTTTTTTTTAAATATATGACAGATACAAAACATTTATATGACAAAAACCTTTAAAAAAACGGCCGCCGGCTGGTTTTTTTAAGATTTTTGTCATATAAATTTTGTAATATATTTTTTAATATATTCTGAATATATACCGATATAAATTTCCATAATTTATATGGGTATATATTCAGCCCCATTTCTCAGAAGAATAAATAAATGGACAGAAAATAAAAAAATAAAACTGTAAGACTTTATTAATCCGGGAAGCTTCACTGCATTACGGTGTCCGGTAGTCAGGGACTAAATTTTCTTAAAATTTAAAAGAATATACTGTGACACATATAAAAATGGACTATCTCTTTGACGAATGCAGAGCAAAATATAATTCCAATAAACAGAAATAAATATTCATTTTTTTTTGTTTTATTTCATTATATCTGTATTGTCTTTACAAAAATAACACGTATGTTGTGTGTCTTATTCTTTTTAACATATCTAATAATGTATATTTTTTTTTACTTTATCAAATGTTTTTGGATAATCTATAAACGGATCAGTTTTCTAAATTAAAGTCTATATTTTATCTAAAAGTAGTTTTAATCAAAATGCTGCATCCACTGCATAGCGTCTGTTTTCTGAACCTATTTTTGAAGCATGTATTCAATAAAATCAATTTCTCTGAAATAGTCAAGTTTCTTGTATTTATTTTGTAAATAACTGTATTAGTATACTTTAGTCTTTTCTGTAGAATTGAATATATTTTATTAAAAAATTTAATAACTTCTGTGGAAATGTTTCCAACAAATTTATACAGTTTGGAGATTATTCCATCTTCTCCTACTATTAGCGTTTTTTTTCTTTTTGTAACCAATTTGATGTAATAATCACACAACATACGTATTCTTTTTAGAGAGAGTACAGATATTTGCTCTCCAATACAGTTTTTCTAAATAATAAGGGTGTTTTTCTTGAAGAGTTTAATCTTCACACCACTCCGTAGAACAAACAGTTAGGATATCAAAGCTTCAATAGTACACATATTTCACCGTACTTTACGAGAGGAGGTATGTATGTGCCATTATTTTACTTATAAAAATAGGGAGGGTAGGTCATGATGCATTATCATTTTCCCTTAGGTCTCTTAAGAAGCTTTTTTTTTGTGTGTGTGTGTGTTTAGTCTGGGAAGCGAGGTATATTTCTGAAAGAGTTATCTTGTTTTTACTTGTTCAGATGAAAACAGACTGTTATAACCGGTTCCCTCGTTCATTAGGGGAGATCTCAGGTAGGTCCACTCTCTTGAAAAACATTTGCGGAAAGCTAGCTAGCTAGGGGATGTCAGTGTTTCCTTATTTCTTTTAAAAGCTTTTTACACTTACATAAACTACAAATGATTGTAGTTTACACGAAAACAAACCATTTAGAAGTTAATTTTCAGTGGTAAAATTGTATATATAAAGTCAAGAGGAATATATTTTGCGCTATATGCTTCAGAAACTTGGACATTCAAGAAGACAGAGATATGAATCTCAGAAAAAAAAATGGACAGAAAAGAAAACAAATAAAACTGTATGACAAGATCTAAAATATATATACACACTCATTAATAGAAAAGATCAAAAGAAGACAACTTCAGTGGTAAGGACATGTCGAGAGCATACCATCAGAAAGGCTAACCTACCTTGCTCTGTATGCAAGATTAAAAAGAAAAAAAAATGAAGACCAAGAACTAAATGGATAACATCAATAAAGGTCAATTCCGGATTACAAACATATAGACAGCTCACTCACCATTCACGTAAGAAACTGACACTCCTGGAGGTTGTTGTGGAAACATGGAAGACTCAACCCGTCCCCGACAGAAGGGTACAGTAAGAAAGTAAGTGTTTCCTTCCCTCACGGTTTATAATGTAAGAAAAAATATGAATTAATAATCTCCTTTTGTTTTTTGCTTTTTAATGTCCATAAATTACCAAAATAAGAATTTTCGAATGTCGTGGAAGATTCATCTATACACATTTGTTTACTTATTTTATTATAATATTATCTTTATTCTTGAAAAAAGATATATTGCTCTTTGCAAATTGTCTCCCTAATCTGAACTAATCATCTACAAATAATAACATATTTATTTTATTAATCCGGGAAGTTTCTATACCCGAGTTATTTAAAAGTAATCCACTGCATAGTGTTGCATTACAATAAATATTAAAAAATCTGGAGATAGAGGATAACATATTTAATACCTTGATTTAATACTAGTTTTTAGATATCTTTTCATTTATTTTTATTTAATTATTTTTGTACTGTATATATTCTGTATTGTCAGTAATAAAATAATACGTATGCCGTGTGTTTATTCTTTTTAACATATCTAATAATGTATATATTTTTTACTTTATCAAATGTTTTTAGATAATCTATAAACAGGGATCCGTTTTCTAAATTAAAGTCTATATTTTATCTAAAAGTAGTTTTAATCAAAATGCTGCATCCACTGCATAGCGTCTGTTTTCTGAACCTATTTTTGAAGCATGTATTCAATAAAGTTAATTTCTCTGAAATAGTCAGCTTTCTTGTTTCTATTTTTTAAATAATTGCATTAGTATACTTTAGTCGAATTGAATATATTTTATTTAAAAAATTTAATAACTTCTGAGGACATGTTTTCAACAAATTTATACAGTTTGGAGATTATTCCATCTTCTCCTATCATTTACGTTTTTTTTCTTTTTGTTACCGTTTGATGGAAACTTATTTTAGCTGATGGTTAATGATGTGTATGTGTTTCTAGCTATCTCTTAAATTTAACATCTAAGGTCTATTGTTTTTTCATAGATATATTGCTCTTTGTAAACTGTCTTCCTTATCTGATATTATTAACTTATTTTAATTGATGCTAACGATATTAGAACCTCTACACCCAAGTGTCGCTACCTTACCCTAAAAGCTTTTAAGAGAATGGATAATTACCCTAAAAGCTGGGGGGGGGGGAATGATTACGACAAGTGACCCCAACGCTGGGGGACGAAAACGAACCTCGAATCTAGGTAGTGACCCCGACGCGGCGGTCGAAAACAAGCCTCGAAACAACAACTCTATGATCTATTGGAATTTCACAGTTACATGTTATGTCTTTAATTCTACAGACCCTCATCTATAATTTAGTGAGCAGAAAGAAATACATAACCTAACTACAGACAGCAAAGACTTTCAAAGGTCGTTGTAGAGTGGGATTCTCATTGGAAAAGAATTTTTTTTTTTTCTTTTTTCCCTGCATTAGAAATCGGGAAAGAAACTGATGCAACGTTACCTCCGGAATACATGACCTAACTACATACAGCCCATGAGACAAGACAGGTTAAACCATCCATCCATTAAAAATACACAAAAAACGCTTTCAAGTGGTGGAAAAACACGTAACCTCGACTCTGGTCGAAAAAACAAACCAAGCCTGGAAACTAAGACATCATGACGTAGTCCTTTCTGTCGAATTGAATATATTTTATTCAAAAAATTTAATAACCTCTGAGGAAATGTTACCCTAAAACTGTTAGACTTGTACGATTTTTTTACTCTCTAATCAAAGTCAAAAAGCATGCTTTGATAGAAGTCTACTTGAATTTTTTACTTTTTTGGGTAAAAAATGTTTATTTCATTATTTATGTACTGTATATATTCTGTACCGTCTGTAATTTTTTGAAGCATGTATTCAATAAAATTAATTTCTCTGAAATAGTCAGGTTTCTTGTATCTATTTTTTTAAATAATTGCATTAGTATACATTAGTCAGAGGTTTTTATATTCAAATTGAATATATTTTATTAAAAAAAATTATATTTTATTAAAAAAAAATTATATTTTATTAAAAAAAAATTAATAACCTCTGAGGAAAAGCCTGTGGATGTCAATAATTCACTCACTGTAGATATCTTAGTGGAATGATTTCCTTTTTATTTAACCTGCCTTTATGAAATAAACAGATCGGTGTGTTTAATGTTTTTCGCTAGGTTTAATTACAATTGAAATTTTCACAAGAAAAACTAATTTTGTTTTAGTGGTAAAATAATTTTGTTTTCAGTGGTAAATAAAACATGACGTTTTATTACGAATAAGAAATTTATAATTTGAGTATTCTTTTTTGAATCCACTACGTTTTCCTAAGCATATTTACATTTCAATATTTATCCTTAATATCTTACCATTACTATATTTGACAACTCTGTTCAATCAGAATGTAATCTTTTAAGAGCGTATTTTTTTCTTTAGTAAATAACTGACGTTTCGCATTCCTGAAAGGTTACACTCTCCTTAAAGAAATAATTATCGCGAAAGGACCTGCTGGATTAACGACAACTGGATGAACGTCGATAATCATCAATCTTCGGAATTCTGGGAAGTATTTCAAATACGCACGTGCTCGTTTTTAAAAGAAACGTCAGTTATGTGTGTTATATCTAATTGACAATAGAAAAGGTCTCAAAGCAACGATAGTACATTTACATCCCCCCCACCTTTAAACTGCTTTTTTCTGAAGAAAACTTCCTTGTTTCTCTTTCTTTAATTTTCTGAAATGCGTATTTCCGATTATTATTTTTATTTATTTATTCTAACTGGCGATTCTATTAGACTAAGTCGAGATGAAATATTTTTACTCTTTTATCCCTAGTGGAATAATGTTGTAAAAAAAAGTGTTTATTTCATGTCTTTATTCTTATATCTCTTCTATTCAACACGTTTTTTCTATATATTCCTTTCTTATTCTCACTGTTCCTTCTTTCTATTGCGTACTTAATCTACCTTTTGCACTACGAGTTTTATGCCTATGGATACTAGAAAATGTATTTGATAAGACTGCGCCACCTGTATCTTTTAATTGGCATAAAACTCAGTAATACGACTGGTTGGCTTCTCTCTCTCTCTCTCTCTCTCTCTCTCTCTCTCTCTCTCTCTCTCTCTCTAACACAAATTCCTTCAGTAAAACTTTGCACAAACAGTCGTGGTCTATTTCCACTTAACTATATGCTTTGGCTATCATACTTGGTTTCCGCTTTTAAGTTCGCTTTATTTAGGAACAGTGCATTGTAAAATAAATAATAAGGCAGCACTCAATTGACATATAATTAAAACACATTTATTTACATAAAAAAACAAAGTGCATTAAATTAGCGATGGGGAGGTTACTCTCTCTCTCTCTCTCTCTCTCTCTACCTATGCTTATACATCTGGTATAAAGAAACAAACTTTCCCTTTTCAATATTAGTTGGCTATACAATATAATTACTCTGTTACTTCTCTGCTTAATAAATCAAATTGCCGAGACTAATTTGCTCATAAAGAGATTAGCTAGATATGGCAAGTTATCTTACGATTTATATTCCAGTTAACAACAAATCAGAGGACTGTCTTATAGATATTTCTTATTACTATTTCTTATCAGTCCATCTATGGCATATCTCTTAAATTACAACGATACTTTCCAAAAGTCTTGCATCAAAGTCACTATGGTTTTCCTTTCATCTCAGACTTTAGGTTTCCATCTGGAGAGTCTTGTTTCAGGGGGCGTTTCGTTGGAATATCAGCGGGGTTTGGACTGCAATCTTTCCCACTACTCAAAAGCTCAGGCAAGAAGTTTCAGCATACAGGCTTGAAGATCTTTCTGCGGATTTTGGCTTCGGTTGACTTCCTGTAGCACCAGGACATCTGACCGGCACTTGGCTTCAGCTGTTTTCCCATTTTTCCCTCTGGCATTGGTTCGCTGTAAAGTCTGTTCCTCTGGGTCCGACTGCTTCTTGTTCTCCACCGACTGCCTCTGGCTCTCTTCGGTAACAGCGCTTCGCCTCTCCTGCTTCGGTAACTGGACCTCACCTCTGGCTCTCTCTCGGCAACTGGATCTCGCCTCTCCTCTCTGGGCAATTGGACCTGAACTCTCCTCTAGATGTTCGGCTCAGTCCCCTTTTATATTCGCCTTCTCGGGACCTTGCACCAAGGGTTGTAATCCCAAAGAAATCGGCAGTTCTCCTTGATCTTTTTAATAAGGCCGACCCGTTCTTTTATCTCCTCCATGCACTCTTTTTTTCTTGTCTTGTCGGGCAGCGGAAACTTCTCTGAAACCAGCGGATCTCTTTGATACTAACTTTGAAGTGCAGAGCTCACAAACAACTTTCTCACCCACTTGATCGTAAACAACTTTCTTGTGCTCTTATACATAGCTCTTATGCAAAGTTCCGATGGCAAAGCATTGCCTTTGTTTTTGACATTCTATAAATTTTAGTTAATACAATAAATACAATCAATTCCCATAGGATTATTTACATTAATGTTTAATATAATATAGATAGAGACAAATAAAGTTATTTTTGTACAGTTCTCATGGGACTTGACCTGTGTAAAAATTGATGTAAAGCGCTTTGATATTTTTAAGCTACATCGAGTTTCACAATGTTATCAGTTGTAAACGTAAACACATCCGATTTTTATGTAATAGGAATTTATGTGAGAAGTCCCCGAAAATTTACTTTTATTTTGAAAATCCAGCATTTCTGTGCATTTTTTTATCCAAAGTGTGAAAATATTGTCCAGGTTCTTCAAACTGTTGTGTTTTCTCGACCCGTCACCACTCTTCATAAACTCATTCAAAAGGGGCAAAGTTATTTGCGGTAAATTATGAACATTCAGAAATTACACTTCTGATTTTTCTTAGTTTTTTTTTTAATTAGTTACACTCTGAATAACACAACTAAAGGATTAAGAAAGGTAATGATGTATAAATATTAAAGCTCGAAATGAGAATCCGAATTTTATTTCATTCATCCTTTTTCATACATTCAACTTTATTAATTCTTGTTTTCCTCCCCTAATGATTCATTTCTGAAGTTTTCTTCAAGATAAAAGCTTTGCTCAATACTAAACAGAACAGGAGGACAGAGGTAAGAAAGTGAAAAGTCCATGAATATGTTGAACCTCAGGAGGAGAAAGAAAGAAAGAACTAATTCTCCTTCTTCCCCGATGGTATTTCTTTCACACATTTTCTTCAATCTGTTTCTGTCATGCACATGCGAACACACAAAAGCTGGAAATTTTAAAAAAGGGAATTCATCCATCGTAGGCACCTTCATAACATCAGACCTTGTCTCCCCTTCCCCCCAAACAACATTAAACCATTGACAGAGCGTTAAAATTTTTCTGCCCTCCATTTTGTGTGCAAAGTATTGATTTTAAATAAACTTACATTTTGTAGTTTATTTTTATTTTCTGTTCAGAGTTAACTCTCTTCTTACAAAACCAAATATCCCTTTTCTTGATCTATCTCACATCTCCTCAGTTATTCCAAGAACAGAATCGTTTAACAAACCTAGATGATCATACTGATACACTTTAAGGAATTAAGAAGTATTTCTGAACTGAGATGGATTCTTACCAGTAGATAGGCCAAGCTATTAATTATAAATGCGATTTTCGTTCAGATACATCCAAATCCATCTGCATTTCTCTTTCTTTCATGTTCGGGTTAGGGGTCTTGAAAAACTTTCTGTATTAATCTTTATCGAAGATTTCTGTTCGATTTTATTCTGTATTTCTGGTAGTAATTTCATGAATTCGCAGCATGAGAGAGAGAGAAAGAGAGAGAGAGAGAGAGAGAGAGAGAGAGAGGATAAATATAAGATGGAAGTGTGAACAGTGACGGATACTTAATTTGTGTCATTTTTACTCATTCATATTCGTTTCGCATACATCATTCATCAGTTCTTATGCATATTCATTTATTTGTTGTATTCAAAATATCAGCTTGTTTGCTGACAGCACATTCTGAATATCTACAATTATGTGAAAGTTCAGAAAAGCCTTTGATGTTAGAAGATGAATTTATGGTATTAATGGACGCGCGCGCACGCACACACACACACACACACATCCCTTCTAGCAGTAATTCTCCATATGTTCATTTAGAATGTAAACATTTTGAAGCAATACAAAGAATTGACACGAAGAAAGTAAATGCATATGACGAGATGTTGGAGAGGGTTCAGAGACGATTGCCCAAGTTAGTTTCTGGTGGAATGTCGAACATGAGGAGAGATTGAAAGCGTAATGGGTAGAAGGAAGAGGGACGACATGATGGAGACGTATAAGTTGGTAAGGAGTAATTAACAGATTAGCGTGGATGAGATTTTTCATAGAATACCTGGAGACAGGGGAGAAAAAGCCCATGGAAGCTGTATAAGGCGGGTGTGAGCAACGGGTTGAGGAGAAGATTTTTTCCATGGAGAGTGGTGGGTGATTGGAATTCACCGCCTGAAGAGTGTGGTGAGTGCAGGGATTGTGAATGCATTTACGTCTGGGTACGGTGACCTGTACATGTGAGAGTGGGACTTCCCACGATGAGTCTCTTGACTCCAAGGAGGGCTGTTGATATTTATAATAATAATAAGAAGAAGAAGAAGAAGAAGAAGAACTAATAGCACTCTTGAACATTACTAGCAGTTCGACCTGCCTACGAAAATAAAATTCAATTATTCTCCATTTGGATTCAACCAAACAGACTTCTTACATTTGTCCCTTACTCTCGCTTTCTTGCTAAGCGCAGCCACCTCGAATAAATCCCCTTTGGAGTTGCGCAATTTTCTATAATTTCTGAATTCTACTTTGAAGAAGCTATATAAAAACTTAGAAAAGAGAATCCTGTAGAAATAATGAGCGACTTTAAGATAAAATTAAGATTAGTTATCTGAATATTTGTTTTATTTTTTTAATTGTTTCCAAGGTATGTTTGCAAATTATGTTACTTTTAATAGGATATAAGTTATTTTGGTATCAGTCAGGCCATTTTGTATAATTAGTAATACAATGGATGTTATTTAATAGTGGAAGACAGCTTATAAAATGAGAAAGACTATTCATCCAGTCAGAATGTTAACTATTACAATTCCTTCGTCTGAGGTGCCAGAACTTGTTGGAATAATGTTGCGAAATTGAAAGTACGCGAAGAAAAGGGGACGGCAAATGAGTAGAATTACATCGACCACTTAATGAACAAGAAATCTCTCGCTGTTAGAAGACAACACCAAAACACATAAAAGTATTAAAGTCTTCCTGGGAAAAAAAAAGTTAAGTGATGAAGTAAAAAATGCAACAACATCAAAGTTCCTGTGTGTTTAAATCAGCAGTTGAATCATTTGTTGAATTTTGAAAGGTTTTTAAAGTGTTTCGTGCATAAAGTGTGGATTACAATATACAAAGATTCAAGATTACAAAAAAGTTTCAAATCGGAGGCAAGCAATTTTTAAGCAGTTGCCCAAGAATCCAAGGTATTATAGACCATGCAAAGGAAAGTGATGATGACGATGTGAATCTAAGAATAATGAGGGGCTTTCAAAATTCTTCATTAGTTGCTGAAAACGAAATACCCTGTAAGTCTTGTTGAATGTATTTCTGCCCTGACGAGTCAGTTCCTCTTGACGATAAAATGCATCGTAAAATAACCCGATGGATACTAAACGAGTAATAATTATGGGCCACTTAAATCTTAATTACTCAAACATCGATTGGACAGAACACAAAACTCGTGATAAGAATGAAGAAGGATTTATTGAGTTGTTGGGAGACAAGTTTCTCACGCAGCATGTGAAAGAAGGAAATCAAGGTCAAAGAGTATTGGATTAGTTCATAGCATGAAAAGGAGGTGTTTTTTAAGAATATGACTATTTTACCACGAGTTGTTGATAGCGATAATACCGTGCGTTCTTGGGAAATATCTAATTATGCTGATGTTCCCATTAGAAGAGATTAAATGCTGAACTACAAAGCTGGAAATTATGACCAATTAGGAGAATACCATCTCTGGTCCCATGGTATCAGTTGCTGAATGGGAAAAAATGTCAACAATGCACGGAAATCTTAGAAAAAGTTCTTAAATGAGGCGTTATCCGAATGTATCTTTAAGAGTTCCAAGAACAAATAAGATGATTGTGAAATGGATGTGCAGTCTTATAAGCAAGAGATCTCTAAAAGATAGAACGTGGAAGGAATATCGTAGTTGTCTTGATGAACGAGTTTTGAAATATAAAAGGCGCAGGGTAGAAAAGTTGCCAGTATTGTACAGAAACCTAAATTGGAATATGAATATTAATTGGTTATGCAGGATGAAGGTTGTGCACAGTTGATTTTGGAATCCCCAATTCATCTTCAATCAATCTCACGGACGATTTCGGGTTTTCGTTGATGAAATCACGCACCTTTTGGATGTTAACTTCGCTCAGTCCAGTTTTTGGACAGCTCGACTTTTCGTCGTCCTGAAGCGTCTCGACCACTTTGAAATCGCTTAAACCACTCACAAACTTGAGTACGGATAAGCATTCATCACCGTATGCTTTTTGCTGCATTTGATGCGTTTCGGTAAAACTTTTACCAAGTTTAACACAAAAGGCTCTGTTTGAAGCTCATTTTCCGACCGTTCGTCAAAACACACTGTCACTCTTGGCACTATAACTCGGCTTCTAATGAAAATGTCATAAACAGTTGACACAACACTAACGAAGGTTGCCGCTTTCGACAACAACGAGATACAACAGGTTAAAAGGTGGCGCCACGAGTTTCTTCTATTTTCGAAAAGTTCGGTTTCTTTTTTGGACAGAGGGTGTAAAGGGTGTACCACAAGGGTCAGTGCTTGGTCCACTATTATTCAATCTGTACATGCATTAATGATATTGGGAAGTGTTTTGACAAGCGACATACAGCTATTTGCTGATGATGCAAAGATAAGTAGGGTAATTATGAATGCTGCTGATATGCAGTACTTGCAGAATGATTTGAATAGACTGGAACTGTAGACATGGGAAAACGGATGTCAGTAAATGTATAGTTATTCACTTCAGCGTGATCAGATATCCAATGTCGTATTATATTGGTGGAATTATGCTAGAAAGGTCTGCGGTTAGCCTAATGGGTATGCTCTTCGCAGCCATATGCCTGGAGAAGGAGTGTCCTAGGTTCGATTGGAAGAATAATAATAATATCCACTAACATGCAGTACATGGCATTGTAAACCTATTGATGGACAGTAGACATTCCAGGTTCAAGTGGTTCAGAAAAAGCCCGATTTCAATAGTTTTTGTTTGTTTTTTTAACCTTACCGTCATCAAGTGTAATAATTCAATAATTTCATGATTAATCGTCACAACTAATGATGATCCATCTCTTTTTCAACGTGTCTTAATACCTGTTTTGTTGTTATAGCAACTCGTTACCGAAGATACAGATGATGAACTCGCTATATCATCCATAGATCTTTCAAAATGTTTCTTGAAAGATCTATGTATTTAGAATACCGCTTTGGAGGAAGGGTTAGTAGTTCGGGTTTTAAAATGTGAAACGGCATTTATAATGCCATTGAATTTTCTTGCAAAGATGGAAAGAATCGTGAATTATAAATCACTAGTATTTTGTTCTAAGACGTATCATGAGATTAACTGGATTTTAATTAATAAATAGTAAATGAACGTTGTTTTTAGTGATTAACGTTTGTATGCATAGTACATCGAAGTGTGTAATATTTATTACATGTGCTTACAAACGTTAATCACTAAAACAAATCACGAAAAGTAATTAAGGGTAACAAATGGCAATGCTGTAGCCAATGAAGTTTTAACTGAGGCTCGGCTATTGCCGTTACCCAGCCATGACTAGAGCTTTTTAGCTTAATAACACTCCATCCACCCAGATTTTCTTCATTCAGATGACGGGATAAAGAGTCAAGGACTCAGTCCATCGCCCAGTTCTTTTAAGAACTAAAGAACTTGCTTACAACCCTCCATTAAAAACATTGTTGACCTCAGATCTGGATGCCATCCTTGGAACAAAAGGACTGGTCGTCATCGCGGGAGACTCCAATGCAAAACATCCTGCCTGGAACAGTAAATCTACCAACAAAAATGGCCGCATCCTTTCCAACTACATAGTATCAAACTATGCTGTTGTGGCTGGAACTACCGAACCAACTCATCTCAGTACAGTTGGCACTGCTGACATTCTGGATATTGCTATCCTGCACGACATTAAACTTCAGTAGAGCCTTAAATCACTAAACGAGCTGTCATCGGATCACAACCCAATTCTACTACAACTGGGAGAACAAGAATACCTGTCTCCTCCCTCTCATTCAGGCATATCGTGGGAGAGATTGTCTAAAGCACTTAGGGATCAAATTGGACCTGTCCCTCATATATGCACAGAAGACGAAGATGTGGAATCTGCAGTGACTAGCCTCACCCAAAAGATTAAGTCCGCTGTAACGGTTGCAACCTTCCACAAACCTGTTCCCAAGCCTGGACGTTTGCCTGGGGATATTATGGACTTCATCAGAGAGAAGAACAGAACTAGGAAGAGATTTCGTAATACTCGCTTTCCTCGGGACAAAACAGTTCTTAATAGATTGAACGGGGCAGTGAGAGATGCACACTTAAAACTCTTAGAAACCAAGTTTGAAATGAAAAGTTAGTCTCTATCTTACCTATTGATCACTCTATCTGGGGATTACTGAGAAACATCAGAAATAAAAACAGATCCCCCCCATAATCTCTAACCAGGGCCTAGTTCAATCAGATATAGATAAGGCAGAACCCATAGTAAAGAATCTAGAAGAGCAGTGCAAACCTTCTTATAACAACTTAGATTTCAATCACTTATACAAAATTCACAGACAGATCAGACACGTATTAAAACTCCCAGATACATGTGCTGACCATATTGCACCCACATCACCTGTTGAATTATATGATATTACTAAAATACTAAAGAACAATAAAGCTACTGTACCAGACGGCATCTCGAATAGGGTGATCAAGCTGCTGCCTCGAAAAGATGTAGTGCACCTGACCAGTAGAATAAATGCAATCTTAAGATTTCACTATTTTCCTTCCACTTGGAAACCGGCTGGTGTAATCCCTATACATAAGCCAGGCAAGGACTCACAAAATTATCGTCCAATCAGTCTCATCTCCAATCTGGGTAAGGTTGCGGAGAAGGTCATCCTCTCACGACTCCAAACCTCAGTAAGAGACCTAAACATCCTCCCTAAAGTACAATTTGGTTTTCGGCAACACCATAGTACTACCAAGCAAATCTACAGAATTATGGAATACATCACCACCAGCTATAACTGGCGCCAGTGCACAAGAGCTGTTTTCCTAGACCTATCCAAAGCATTTTACAAAATCTGGCATTTTGGACTCCTACACAAAATTATCTCAGCCTGTATCTCACTAAAAGTTGTTCATCTAATCAATTCATATCTTCAGAACATATCAATGCAAGTCAAAATCAACGGTTTTACCTCGTCCAAGCGCCATATCTTTGCTGGAGTGCCGCAGGGATCCCTACTACCTCCATTGCTGTTTTCTATATACATGTCAGACATCTCACACAATCCGATGCCTTTCATCTTGGCCCTGTATGCGGACGATACAGCAATGCTAACCAGATCCCTCCGATCCCATTTCGTTACCAGAAAGCTTCAAGAAAACCTTCTAAAGCTGGATGGTTGGTTTTCGAATTGGAGATTGGAAGTCAATCCCTAAAAATGCTCAGCCATTATTTTCTCGAAAAGGCCAATATCTCCTGCAGTAGATGTGTTACTATTCAATACTAACATTCCCTGGCAGACAGAAACAAATTACCAGGGTGTAATTCTCGACAAAAAGCTATCTTTCAACTAACACATCAAGTTTACGTGCGCAAAGGCATCTAAAGCTATCGCACAGATCTATCCGCTACTTAATAGAAATTGCAAGCTCAGCAACAGAATCAAATTGCAACTATACTAGATAACGATTCGTCTTATAATCACCTATGCCTCTCCAGCCTGGAGCCACACCTCTAATACTAACATTATCAGAATACAACGAGTGCAGAACAAGTGCTTGAGAATGATTCTGAACGCCCCATGGTATGTTAGAAACAATCAACTTCAAAGACAAACATGTATTTTCTCTTTCCTACAATCCTTAGCATCTAAGTTTTTCCTAAAGACGTCCATACACCCCAACGAGTTGGTTCAACAAGCTGCAGCATACGAGGCAACGGACATATTCAAACATAGAAGACCAAAAGCTACATTAACCTCCTATAGCGATGCATAATCTCCATGCCCATTCAGGGCGAAAAATCTGCTCATAAATTTTACCCTCACTGTAACCACAACAGATAGCGGGGAATATGAAAAGCATCTTGCTTCACCCCTAAAGACATAAATATCAACTGTCAATTTGTTTAACTGATTTTTGGTTTTAAATTAAGTTCGTACGTTTAGGACTTAATATCGAAAATCGAAAAAATTCAAGCTTTGCCTAGAAGGATGTGGAAAGAAATTCGTCAGCAGCAATTTCGTACTTTAAGTTGAAATTATCCATGGGTGAGTGTAATAAAATGCACAATATGGCGTGACTGTCACACGATTATTATATTAATACTTTTATAAATATGTAATTAACCAAAAGGATGCCGTTTTAACTGAATATCACTTGCATGATTCTTTGTGCACTACAAGTAAAAGGTTTATTCTTTAAGGCTGACCTAAGAAAATTCGATTTATGTTTTATGGCCACTTGAGAAAAATAAATTAGTAAAATACTTCGAATGGAATTTGGAATAAGCAAGAGAAAGAAAGATTACTAAAACCTTAGGTAGAAGACTTTAGAAAGGAGGGGGGCGAATATAAACGTCCAAAGTGGCCTGTATCGTCGATAAAAACGATAGGATTGTGGACTCGTGTTCCTTTGAATTTGTGTTTTGTAGCGCGGGTTCATAAGCCACACGACAGAACACCTAACTGAAATGGGCATCCAATGCCACTGATATATAACACTTTGGTAAAAAAAAAAAAAAAAAACTTATTTTCGGCAAACGAATCTTTGTATGAAAAATTGTAGTTCTCAGACCAAAATAACCGCGTTTGTTTTAAAATTAAATTTTTAAAAATTTGGTTAGCATTATCTAACTGTTATGCGGAATAAAGATTAAAAAGGAAATCTTTCTCAGGTGCCCATCTAAAATATAGCTCCAGTTCTTATTGTCAATTTATATAGTTCAGGAACTTTTATTTCGACTCCTGGAGGCGGAAGATCTTCCCCGATTGAAATTAACACCATTCACGACTCATGGCAAATTGATTTATTGTTATGCGAGGCCAAAAGGTACACTTGCAAATTTCTGTGTTATTATTGAGTTTAGAAGCTTATTATAGGCTTGAAATGTACTTTATGACTTTGATATGAACGAGAATAACTTCTTAGTATTTAATTACAAGGTTTTGCAACTAAATTGTAACTGCAGGAGAATAGAAGTTGAATTGCAGGACAGAGAAAAGAGCACATTTGCTGCCATTTGGTGTGAGATTGAGCTAGCAGAACAAAATATACAATTCGTGCTGCTATAGACCAAGTGATGGAAAAGATGGTGAAGATAGTATGCATAAGCAAATAGAAGAAATGAGTGGAAGGAGGGTAATTATTATGGGAGATTTCAACTATTGTAGCATTGATTGGAGTGAGGAGAGGACACACGGGAGGAAGGAAATGGATTTTATGCGGTTATTAAGGGATAACTATCTGCGACAGCATGTAATGAAAAATACTATGAGTCAGAGAGTGCTTGACCTAGTAATTGCATCTGAGGATTTGACTAACGAATATGACCATATTGCCACCAATTGGTGAGAGTGATCATAGGGTCTTGACTTGGGAGGTGGTTAAAGGTGTGGAATTTACAATTAAGACAGGGTACATGTGGAATTATCGGGCGGGAAAGTATGACAAGCTTAGGGGGTTTGATTAGTTCAGTGCCAGGGCATGTAAAACTGCGAGGGCTGGATGTTGATAGTGCATGGGAGGCGGTTAAGAAGTGTTTGCAGGAGGCAATGGCTGACTGTATACCTAGAGTCCGAATAATAAATCAAGTAGGGGTTAAATAGATGAATAACATCATTAAGCTTGAGCTGCAAAAAAAAGAAACGACTGTGAAGGGAATTTAAGGAGAAAGGTGACCTCCAGGCACATGAACGGTATAAAGCCCAGGCCAGAAGGGTAACGAGTGTGGTAAGAAAAACTAAAGCGGATTATGAAAGAACATTAGCCATGCAGGCTAAAGAGAATCCCAAACAGTTTTTTTTCGATATGTTGCAAGTAAAAGAAAAAAATGTATATGGCAAATTGATTTTAAAGAATGCCGATGGTAGGGAGGTAACCGAATCAGTTGATATAGTAGAATTACTGAGTGAGCACTTTGCAAGAGTATATCATCCAGGTGGTGCCATTGCAGAAATGGAAGAACCGACAGCTTAAACGGGAATTGTGGTGAATCAAGTGGAGGTGAATAGACTATTACAGAACCTCAATGTCAATTCATTTGCTGGATTGGATGGTATACCAGCTCGTGTCGTACGAGAAGTGGCTAAAGAATTGTCAGTGCCTTTGACTATTTTGTTTAATTTGAGTCTCGGGTCTGGGTTAATCCCAAGGGGGTGGAAAGAGGGGGGAAATAGTTCCACTGCATAAAGGAGGTTCCAAGACTGCTGTTGAAAATTACCGGCCGATCAGCATATCAGAAATTGTTGTCAAGGTCTTGGAGAAAATAGTCAAGAGGAAAATACAAGATTGGATAGATGAAAATGGGACACTGTATGGGGGACAGCATGGTTTGTGAAGGGTAGATCATGCCTCAATGACTTGCTCACGTTCTATAACACAGTGACGGCTGAACTGGATAAGGGTAACGGGTTTACAGTGATTCTACTGGATCGTGCTAAAGCCTTTGTTAGGATACCACATGAAATTGTAATCAGTAAACTGCAGCATATGAGAATGGATATGGGGTTGGTGAGGTGAATAGGAGGGTGGTTGATGGAGGGATATCAGAGAGTGGTTTATTCAGGAGCAGAGTCCAAAAGATGGCCTGTGACTAGTGGTGTGCGGCAGTGTTCTGTTCTTGGACCACTACTGTTTAATTTTTTCATTAAAGATATAGGAAAGGATCTGAGAGGAACTGTGCATCTGTTTGCGGATGATGCAAAGTTAGGTAGAGCAATTGTGAATACTCAGGATGTCAAAATTTTGCAGGATGATTTGGATAGTTTGGAGGACTGGGCTATGGAGAATGGATGTCAATTTAATGTGGAAAAATGTAAGGTTTTGCATTTTGGGGTGAAACGATTAGCAGCAGTATATCACATTGGTCGAACTGTACTCCAGGAGATTGACGAGGCCAGGGATTTGGGAGTGTTGATGGATAGGGAGTTGAAGTTTAGGGGGACGCATCGCAAAAGTGGCAAAATCACCTGATCAAATCACTTGGTTGCTGAAAAATACTTTAACGAGCAGAGACAAACAGGTTATTGTTCCTCTGTATCGAGCCTTGATAAGACCCCATCCAGACTACTGTGCCCAGATATGGGCGCCACGGTTTCTTCTCGATGGGGGAGGAGGTGGAGAGGATCCAGAGACGAGTGACCAAGATCATAGCAGGACTATGGAATGAACCTTATGAGAACAGGTTGAAGATTTGTGGGCTGCAGAAATTGGTTGGTAGGCAGAAAAGGGATGATATGATTGAGACATTCAAATTACTGAAGAGTTTGTATAAGATTAATTCAGAAGATATTTTTGAGAATAGGACTGGTAGTGGGAGGACTAGGGGCCATCCATGGAAGCTTGGTAAGAGTGTGGTTAGTAAGGGTGTTAGAGATAGGTTTTTACTTGGAGAGTGGTAAATGAGTGAAATAAGCTGCCAGAGTCTGTTGTGGGTGCCATGACAGTGAATGAGTTCAATGTGAAGTATGATAGATACTGTGTGAATGTTGAATAGTTGTTCTTGTCATGATGTTGGGTCTCCCTCGATGAGTCTAAGGACTCCTTGGAGCTTCCCGTAATAATAATAATAATAATAAATAAATAAAAAGCCAACTATGAACTGCACCTTCCTTTTGTAAATAAATGGGAAAAACATTCAAATATTTAAATGAAAACCTTAAGCATTTATTGCTGGGTATTATTTTTATAAGAATGCACCCTCCCATCCATACTTTAAAGGATATGAATAAACGTTTGGGATAAAGGTTAGAGGATCCAGTTCCCTTGCTCTAAGTGGAAACCTGCTATTTGTTTCAAGCTGTTTCATGCATGTGAACAAACAGGGTGATGGTCTGTTTCTTTACTTGGAATCTGATTTCCCTTTGGCCAAATAGGCAAGCAGTTTGTATTCTTTTCAAGGCTAGATTCATATTTCTTATTGTTCACGTCTAAAAGAAACGTCCCATTAAGTCTCCCTCTACAGACAAGTTGAAGGAACAACCATGGGGGGAGTATTCTCTCTTTCCCGCTCTTGCCAATTTCTATTTGGAACATTTAGAAGACATTTTTTCGCATCCATACATCCTTCGTTTTGCATACGTTATATAGATGACGTTTTTGCGAACTAGTCCCCAACGACGAAGATACATGACCAACCATTCTAGTAAGCGAAAACAATCTACATCCACGAAATAATTTCACTATGAAAATAATAAAAAGTGAAAACAAATTGTCCTTCTTACACATTCTACTCCTCCCCCTCACCATCACCATCAGGTAAACTATTTACTTCCATCTATCGAAAGCTTACTTTCACTGGATGCTACATTCAACAGCAATCTACTCACCATCCCCCTCACAGAAGTTTGGAATTATCAAACTTTAGTACGACGAGTCACACTATATGTTTTATGCCTCAACAATTACAGCAAATAGTATTTCCAAATAATGAGTACATTAATACAGCTGGTGATATTATTGACTGAGTACTTTCAGCAAAGTCATAAAATTTCTCATTAGGACAATATTGAAACGGAACCTTGTGATTTCTTTATGCAGACTAAAAGTTTAATGCTAAGAATAACATGCAACCATTTCAGTTGTTCGAAAGATTTTCTTTGAAACACGCTGACAAAAAAGAAATCACACGGATTCTTCTAGTAAGCCAAATTGAAATTGAAGGATTCGCATGCCACTAGATGTAAGGGACGATGAATTAGATCGACTGCGAAGGTACTGGTATTGTGATAGCTAAAGGAATTTTATAAATTCATCAGTTAACTGACCTTCAGTCGGGAAGCTCTGATACAACAACAAAAGATTATCTTCGAAAAGGCATTCTCCAATTATATTGTGTATTTTGTATTCATTCATATTGCATGGATCACTGGC
Organism: Typopeltis vanoorti; assembly: GCF_054136105.1. NCBI lineage: Eukaryota > Metazoa > Arthropoda > Arachnida > Uropygi > Thelyphonidae > Typopeltis > Typopeltis vanoorti. Next base: position 35,321,933 of record NC_143561.1, on the reverse strand, counting down.
TGAGATGTTCTGTCGTTTACTTTAAAAACATAAAATAAAAAATCAGTTGACCGATTGCACTGTGTCTAAATTTAAAGGCCGTCACGGTTTTCCCAGCCTGACTAAAGCTGAAGGTAGCGAAATATCAAGCATATTGAACGGGTGAACTCATACGAGTGTTGAACTCAGATGACACTGCTCGGTTGGTTACGCATGCCGGGCTAATAATCAATTTCCACTGAAGAAAAGGGTGAGAAAGTTTCAAGGTTGATCAATAACGCAAATGCATTTATGAAGTAGTTCGGAAGGAGAAATGAAGCCGCATACAACACGAGATCCCTTTATTAATAAGAATGCTCCGAAGTTTTCATATCAAGCATGCAGTGAAGATCTTTCTTGTTTACTATTTTACTTCGGACTGCTGTTAAATTTTTGTAGTGTTAATGAATCAAATGCATCATAGTGTGAAGAACAAACAGCCATGGCACCCACCTTAATAATTTTAACATTTTAACATTTTTTCATCGCACTTTCCATAAGCGTACGATAGCGATCAATGACAATTTTGGACCATTTTTTTCTGTAGCCATATAAAGAGATCCTAGACTGTTATTGGGGGTGGATGTCCCTTGACCTCACCTGATGCTCCAATTCATCCCACAGGTTCAATAAGGTTCAGATCAGGTCTCTGTGGAGGCCAGCCGTGTGGTAACTTTCATGTCCACAAATCATGCAGTCACAATGACAGCCTTATGACACGTGCATTGTTTTCTGAAAGAGACAATGGTCAATGACGTGACTGAGTAAAACCAACGCTGAGTTAGACGATATTTTGGCCACTCGTAGGGCGTGGTCCGGGGGGATCGTCTTAATTTTTAGAAAGGGCTTTGCGTAAAAATCGCCCCACTGTAGCCCATGCATGTCGTACGAGGCGACTAAAATGGGTACCCAGGGAGGGTAATGGATGGCAATGCTGTACCCAATGAAGTTCTAACTGAGGCTCGGCTATTGCTGTTACCCTCCTGCCATGATCAGAGCTTATACAGTAGTTCTACATTACCCCATCCATACATTTTCTTCTACAGATAACGGGGAATATGAAAAACATTCTCGTTTCACCCATCTACCCAAAAAATAAAAATAAATAATAAAAACCACAATGGAACATGTCAATTTATATATTCCAACTTTGAATAGTTGTCTTTGAAAAGCACCGATCTTAAGACATTATGTTCAATTTCTTTTATAATTCGCTTTGTTACCATTTTATTTATATATCTTCCCCGTTTTCTACTAGATTGCATTCTGGATTTATTTCTAAAATTACGTTTTGGTTTGCATTTTTTTTCTTCTTTATCATTTTGTTGTCGATTTATGGTACCTTCATTTTCATTCCAATTTCTTGAACGATTTTACATATTTTTTGCCATTCATTCCTTTCGTATGCTTCTGTTATTACGATTTGTTACATATTTTGCCGTATTTCTCTGTCTTTGTAGTATCAGTTTAAAGGCGATATTCTACTCAAGTAGTTATTTATTATTTTTTTTTATATTCACGACTGAACCAAGGCATAGATAGTTCCAAAACACTACTGTGACTATTATTTTAAGTTTAATTCGAAATATCTTATTCTAATTTTAACTTTAATTCGAAAAGCAACTATCTTGAAGTCTTTTACAATGTCATTTATTACGAATAAGAAATTTAGAACTTCAGTATTCTTTTCAGAATCCAGGACATTTTCTCCAAAGTATATTTATTTTATATTTTCTCTATTAATTTTTTATATCTGGTTGTTACTGCATTTTACAACTGTATGCAATCAGAACGTACTCCTTTAAGTGTTTTTTTTTTTTCTTTAGCAAAATGGCTGACATTTCACATTCCTGAAAGGTTCCAGTTATGTTCAGAAGTGCCATTACATTTCATCTTACTAACTGGCTAAATGTACTATAAGGTGACAAATGTCTTAAAGAAGGAGATGCATATAGTGATATATATAGTTTTCACAAAAGCATTTGATAGACTGCCACATGACAAGCTGTTAAATAAATTGAAACAGATGGGATTGAATAAAATACTTCCGAGTTGGATCAGATAGGTATCAGAAAGTTGTATATGGAGATAGTGTCCCAAAAGAGAAGGGTCACTAGCAGTGTGCTGCATGGATCTATATTGGAGCCATGTTGTTGAATTTGTATTTAATTAATAATATTGGAATGGGTTTAAATGATGATATGCAGCTGTTTGCAGATAATGCAAAATTGGGGGAGAGCAATGCAGCCAAGCAGATGTTTTGCTTTACAGAAGGACTTGAATAGATTGTGTGAATGGACAGATAAGTGGAACTATCAGTTCAATTTTGCAAGGTGTACTCTTGGTGGGGAAACTTTAAAGGAGGTAGAGGAGATGAGAGATCTGGGAGTGGTGGACAAGGACCTGAAATTCAGGGGCCACATGGTATAAGTTGTGAAGACATTACATTGGATAATGGCAATGATGCAGAGGACATTGACATGCAGTTATCAAGAGTTTATGATTCCATTGTATAAGGCCTTAAATGGATTATTGTGTGCAGATTTGGTCACTGGGTTATGGTGATGAGGATATGTTAGAAAGGGTCCAGAGAAGATTGACAAAGGTGGTCAGTGGCCTTTGAAATGTGACGTATGAAAATAGACTGAAAGAATGTAAATTGCAACGGGTCGTGAATAAGAGTGAAAGGGGGGGAGGATATAATTGAAACATATAAGTTAGTCAGGGGTTATTTTCAGGTTGACATGGAAATTTTTCATAGAATGGATGGGGAGTAGAACAAGAGGCTATCCCTGGAAACTGTATAAGGAGGGTGAGCAGAGGAGTGAGTAGAGGGATCTTTGCATGGAGAGTGGTTGGTGAGTAGAATGCGCTGCCTGTGTTGTGAATGTAGACACATTGAATCAGTTTAAGGCACAATTGGATGCACTTTGCATGCAATAGCTGACTTCACGGAGGTCAGATGTTAATAACAATAATAATAATGTATTTGCATTCGCCACAATGTCAGACAATGTATTCCACTCATAACTACTCTCTATGCAAAGAACCTGCTCCTTATCCTCCTTATACAGCTTCCACATTAACCTAGTAACAATTCTTTACTGACTTAAATGTTTCAATCATATCCCCTCCCCTTTCTTCCTCCTATTCGCAAGATTTTGCGAATTGTATTCTCTCAATATGTCCTCATATCCCACATTCCAAAGACTAGTTATGACCTTAGTCAGATTCTTCTCTAGACTCTTTCTGACATAACCTCATCACCATGAAAAACAGGAGCCCAAATCTGTGCACAATAACTCATAAGAAGCTTTATAAAATGGAAGTACCTTATATAACCAGAACCTCTTTTATTTCTACAAAGTCAGGCACTCTGCATCATTATCATATCTGAGGTGATGTCTTCACAACTTGTGCAATGTAACCTCTGAACTACAGATCCTTGTCCACCACCATTCCAAGGTCTCTTATCTCTTCAACTTCCTCCAAAATTTCCCATGAAGCGTATACTTTGTATCACATTGTGTTGCTTACCAAATTTCAAAACACAAATATTTCTAATTAAATGTAAAGATAAACATCAGCTATAAATCTTAATAAAAATTATTCCAAAAACACAGAGAAAAAAATTGTAAAACTTTATTGGCACCTCATCTCTTCTGATACTATATACATGTGTAGAATTTAATATGCCAGCCCATCACACAGGAAATTATTTTTGGGCTTCTCAAGTGAGGCATACTGACGAATTAAGAATACAGAATGTTCTTCAGGTTTGAGTTCACACAAATTACATTCAATGATCAAAGAATTTCCTTAATTTGCAACAGATATAGAAGAAGAAGAAAAAACAGATGGATACATTTTATTTAATAGCATATACAAAAGTATTACTGGTGGAACTTCAAGTGAATTTTTTATAAAAACAAGATGTTTAAAAAATGCAAAAAATATTAATTTCTTAATCCTGACAGTTACCATTCTCTTCATGTTCCTTTTTTTAAATTTTTATTCTAAAAATGAATACAAATTAATTTCAGCCACTATAAATACTTCAGTATGGGATTCTGATTAATTTTCTTCTTAAATTTAGTCAATAAACTAATAATTTCTAAATTCTGTTATATTATTATTATTATAATTCTTCTGGAATAAAAGACAAATCGAGGAGTCAGACTCATTTCCTTCCTCTAATTTTTATGCTAAAATTAATACAAAGTAATTTCAGCCACCATAAATACTTCAGTATGGAATTCTAATAAATTTCCTTGCTAAATTTAGTCAGTACACTTTAAAAATGGAAGCAATGAAATTAGATATTAATATATATGGCAACTTTTTTTTTACCTTCCAACATGAGATAGTTTTATTGTATGCAACCAGCATCACACATTATGACAGACATCCTAATATAAACTTTGCTTGTGCACATATGGCAGTAGTATATTACGGTGACTTATTAAAATTTTTTGAAATAATCTCTAATACACAGTTTGGTAAGTTTCCCTGAGCTTTGGTACTCAAACTAAACTCCTTTATTTGACCTCTGAGAAATATACTTCTGTTATTCTTGGTGCCAAAAGAAATAAACACTTTGATAGAATTTCTATAGAAATCTAGTTTCTCTTGCGTAAGCATGGAATCAGTGGCTGACACAGCTGATATTAGATTAACCGCATAGAGTTCTATCTGAAGAAAAAAGTAATGTGATCATGCCATGCAGCTTTATGCACTTTATGCATCAGAGACAAAAACTGCAGTAATGTGTGGCTTACATCATGTTTTCAAACCACTTATTTGGTCCACTGTTTAATGCCTAATGCACTACTTTATGTTACAAATTACTTTAAAACACAAATACATAGACATGTATTCCTTTTACAAATTGGATTGCATTAATGAGAGTAAAACTGGAAACATTTTAATAAAATAAAATTAATCAAAAATTTTAAGAGCAATTTTGCTCCCCCCCCTTTTTTTTATGCATCAGCATTCAAAAATTCTCTCAAATAGTACCCCTGATATAAATAGATGATGATTCACATTGAAACATTTTTCTCTTTAATGATGAAAGCTGAGGTAACTAATATAGGATTAAAAACATGCTTTTATCCTTTTAGAAATGTAAACTAAGACAGTATTTGCATATTTTTAGTCTATTCTAATAGAATAAAAATAAAATCTAAAATAAATTGAAATACCTGATTCTCATGTTTCTACTCCTTTCTTATCATAGTAATTGCATTTAATTGCTAATATGGAACTAAAAAAATGGGAAAGTAGCACTGCCTGCTGTGCACATAACATATGTTTAAATTTTTTAATGTAGTACATTTCAGTTAAAATAATTTCTGTTGTGATATAATGAGTATTACACATTTTATAGTTTGCACACAGTAAAGAAGACAAACATCTTAAGGCACCACATTATTACAGAAGTAGCAAGTCATTCATTCGTTTATATAAACAGAATATCACAGTACTGAGTGACTTAGAGCTCACTTAATATGTTACATATAAGGCACTAATATTCACATTAAGTTAAGCTTTTTAAATAAAAGATATGCTTAGAGGATTATTAAAACACATAATTTCTAGCCCTTGATACATACAAGTTTTTAAATAACTCGTAATGTGAAATATATTTTTTAAAAAAAAACTAAGCTTTATAATATAGCCAGTTTTGTTTAATATTTTGCATTATTTTCAGATGCTAGAACACTATATATATGGATGGATGCACATACACAAACACAGATAAGAAATCTAACACCATTACTATTTTTACCTGTCTTTTTATATACTGTAACAAAGAGTAATGATACAAATTTGCACTTCAGTGGGGCACAGGAATATTTCTGTAATGATGTATTCGGCATCAGCATATGAAAAGTTAAAATTCATCAGACCAGATACAATACACATACAATAACATATTATACATGCAGCACACACAAAAGTGAAATAAAATAAGACATATACACATATATTTACACTTATTATAATAACAATAATGTTCAGCATAGAGAATGAATAGTTAACATGAGATTGAGACTAGGAGAAACTGGAGATTCAGATACCAAGCACGTCAAGCTTAGTATTGGTGTTATGAGAAATGTACAAGATATAGTCCATTTTTATTCGCAGTGATGGCTGTAAATTTTATGATACAAAATCTTAGCACTGTAGAAATTATTTCAACAAATTAATATTCTACTTAGTATGCTAGTTTTATACACTAGTCTTTGAGCCAAACAGAATTATCATACAGACTCTTTCTTGGAAGGCACATGACTAAATAAATACACAATGAACATTCACACATTTGACAATTTGCCTTTAACTGCAAGTATTAAAGCTATTCAGCAACCCTTTGTGCAGTATACAGCCTATAATAGTAACCTTTTTTAGACAGCAATTCTTGATGAGTTCCTTTCTCTATAGTTTTTCCATTGCGAATAGCAACAATTTCATCAGCCTGCTGAACAGTTGACAGCCTATGAGCTATCGTTATACATGTCCTACCCTCACTCGCTTTGTCTAAAGCCTCTTGAACAACCTGTTGTAATAAAAAAACATATATGACATATATATTCCAATGTCATAAGAATAATAATTTAAACAATAAAGATATACATAAGAAACATTTATTTGGAACATTATGCTTCATTTACTAATTAGTATAATGTGTAAGTTGATTAGTATTGTTTACAAACTCTGAGAGATACACCTTAATGTGTTCCACTTAATTAACAACCTCTAAATTAAATTACTTTTCACTTCCTTACATACCACTGATTTATACAACTGCTAGAGACATCCTCTTGCTTTTCTCTACTCCATGAAATGTTAGACTACATTCTCTAAATTTACTCCATGGCATATACATATGGAAATAACAAAGGGCTTAGCTGCTTAGGATACTAAATACATAAAGCACCTAAACAACCAAGATAGACATATTCAGTTAGGAAAAAAAAATTTTTTCTCCTTCCTTTGAAAAACTAGCCTGCTTTCCAATGGATCATCTATACATCTTGGACCACACACACACACACACACACAGCTTGGAAAGAAGTCAACAGATACCACATTGTGAGAAACAAACAGCCATGGTACCCACCTTAATAAAATGTAGGATCTCTTTTCATTACAATGACTGCAGTAATCTTATTGGGACATACTTTCCACAAGTGGACAATATGATCAATGGGAATTTTGGACCATTTTTCCTGTAGCCATGTAATGAAGTCCTGAACTATTTGGGGATGGAGTTCCTTGACCTCACCCAACACTCCAGTTCATCCCACAGATGTTTAATAGGGTTGAGATCAGAGCTCTGTGGAGACCAGTCAAGTGTATGGTGTCCACATGTGTTCATGTCCACAAACCATGCAATTACAGTAGCAACCTTATGACAGTGCTGAAAAGTTGCTGAAAGAGACAATAGTTAGTTCTGCAAAAATGCCACAAAGTAGGAAGCATTGCTTTGTCCAGAATGTTCAGATACCTTTCAGAGTTCACTGTTCATGTCACCACAAACAGTGGTCTGAGGCCAAACCAGGTAACACAGAATCATAAGATCACACTTATGATTAAGCAGTAACTAAAACATCTTTTTATAAAATAGATCATTTGGTGTTGTTAATACTGTTAAAAATAAGTCATGAATTGTCAAAGTAGTACAAAATAATACAAATGCATCGTGTGCAAAAATTATTATTACTTTCCTAACCTCCATGATGTCATAATTGGGGTTATGCACTCTGGTAAAAGATGTTCACCAGGTATCTGCTACATCCGTCCATCTGCTCAGTGGGGGGGGGGGATGTAGCATAATTCATCACTGAATAATACATCTTTCCAAACATCTATGTCCCACTGTACAAACTCTTTGCACCACTGAAGACAATGCTGCTGAATTTCAGGTAATGTGAGCCTTGCATATTGTGGCCCTAATATGGAAACTCATGTTGTGAATGTTTTTATGCAGATTCATGTTTCAGTCGATACATGAAACTCCATATTCAACATGTCAGCCAATGAATGGTGGTTAAACATATTATCCTTTGTAGTACCTTATGTGACATTCTGTGAGTGTAATGTGACATCCATTGTGGGTAGCACTTGCAGTTTACTCCCTACGCTTCAACATTCAAGTTTGAAGAGAGCAAAAAAACCTGTTGAATTTGTAGTGCCAGGTTGTATATAGGAAATACTTTCTTTAAAAAGCAAAGTAAATGAAAACGGAGTTGGAGATCACCAAAATGGAGAAATTTTTAATGAAATTGATTATATTATGGTGAACAACATAGAAATACTGGAAATATCTGTTATTAACCAGTTTAATTTTGACAGTGATCATAGGCTAGTGAAAACAAGAATAAAAATATACATCGAGAGAGAGAGAGAGAAATCGGTAACAAAAAAAAAAACCATATAGAAGGTAAGGAAATAACGGAAGGAAACAAGTATGGTTGAATCGGGCTTATCTGGTAGAACAGCTTCAACAATAACAGAAGTTAATAAAAGTTGAGGAAAATCATTACCAGTAAACAGAACATTTGGACACTTGATTTGATCATAAAAGGGAAGAATTAAGGAAAAGGAGATACAAAAGTAGAAATTACAATACAGAATTTGTGAAAATGAAAAAGTTAGAAAAGAAATTAAAATGACATCAGAAAATATAAATTAAGACAATTAAGAACATAACAAAAAACAAAAAATCTCTGAAAATGATCAAAAACAAGGGTTACATGGGGAAAAAAATGTATTCTAAAATTGAAAAATAAGCAAAGAATAGTATGATACAACAGAGAAGAAATAATGAAAATATGTACTGATTTTTATAGGGTTCTATACACTAGTAAGGAAACATACACAAATTCTCCATTATATTTAGATGAGGCTAATACAAAATTACCAATCATTACAGAAGAATTATGGAAAGCCCTCAATTCAGCAAAGAATAATAAAAGTCCTGAAGAAGTATATTTAGGAGAACACAAAATCAGGAGGTTCACAATTTCATAAGGTTATATTGAATATGTTCAATGATATTTTAACTGCAGAAAAATTTTCCTATGAATTTGCATAAAATATTGATTATCTTATATAAATAGGGCAGCAGAGATGATATCAGTAACTATAGGGCAATCAGTTTGCTTTCACAATTGTGTAATACTCAGGAGTCATCTTGGAACAGTGGCTTGAGAAGCTACAAGGAAAAAATGTCACTAATGTATGGCAAGTGGTCAGAGATTGCTTGAGAGTAGCAGTATCAGACTGCATACATAAGGTGAGAAAAATAAATTGAGTTGGAATTAAGTGAATGAGTAGAGATAAAAAAGAACAGCTGTGAAAAAAAAAAGGCAAAGAAAATATTGTGGAAGAAATATAAAGAAAAAAGTGATCAGCATACTTATTGAGCAGTACAAAGTGCAAGTAAGAAGAGTGAGTGGTATGGTAAGGAAGGCCAAATCAGACTATGAGAGAGAATTAGCTAAACAGGCCAAAATAAACCAAAAAGAGTTTTTTCATAATGTAGCAAGTAAGAGGAAAAATGACTTTAAGCAATGCTCATGGTAGGAAGGAATAGAACTGAACCAAAAGAAATAGTTGAGTTGCTGAGTGATCATTTTGCAGTGGTGTATCATCCAGGTGGTGGATGTTACAGTGATGCATATCATCATTGAGGTAGATGAATAGGCATTCAGCATGTTAAAAAATATGAATGTGAACACAGCAGTGAGACTGGATGGCATATCAACCCATATACTATGTGAATGTGCAAGAGAATTGGCATTGCTTCTGACAAAGTTGTTCAATCGAAGTCTCAGCTCTCGAAGGGTCCCAGGGGAGTGGAAAGAGGGGTAAGATAGTACAGTGCATAATGGTGGCTCCAAGACAGGTAGAAAACTACAGACCAATTAATATAGCAGGAGTGGTGTTAAAGTATTGGAAAGATTGGTGAAAGGTAAAATACAACAGTGGGTGGATAGAGATGTGATACTCTATAGTGGGAGGCATGGCTTTGCAAAGGGCAGGCCCCATCTTAGTAACTTATTCACATATCGTAATTAATAAAGTGACAGTAGAATTGGATAACGCTAATGGCTATTCATGATTCTCGATTTTGCTAAGGCACGTGAGAATACCACATGGTAAACTATTACAAAAATGGGAGTAAATGGGAATGGATATGAGGCTAATAGTATGGATAGTAGGGTGGCTGATGGACAGCCACTAAAGAGTAGTATATGGGAAAGTGGAATCTAGGAGAATGATGGTGACCTCAGGGTTCAGTACAAAGACCACTTATATCCCCTCTTAAATCTTTCCCTATGTCATTGATATACAAATTAAGAGGGAAAGATTTAAGAGGGGATATTCAGTTGTTTGCTGATGATGCAAAACTGGGAAGAGCAATAGTTGATAAAGGTGATGTAGATATCCTGCAGGATGATTTAAATAAATCATCATGCAGGATATCTACCCAATTGGCATTTTTGGCAAAGGATAATGATTGTCAATTTAATATTGCAAAATGTATGCACTTTGGGTTGAAAAGGTTGCATATGGCATATCATATTGATGGGGACTAAAGGAAATTGATGAGGCTAGGGACTTAGGGATAATGGTGGGAAAAGAGTTGAAGTTCAGAAGACACATTGCCAGCCTGGTTAGCATATCCGCTCTCCAGCCGATTCGAATCCCGCCGTGGACATGGATGTTTGTGATTGTCTGTGAAAATATTATTGGTGGTCGGTAGATGCCGTTGGTGTAAATGATGATGGTAGATGCCGTTGGTGTAAATGATGATGGTAGATGCCCTCCCTCGATGAGTCCTTGAACTCCCTGGAGGTGTCACGTAATAATAATAATAATATTGCAAATGTTGGTAAAATAGCTCAACGAATTACTTGGATGTTGAAAAACATGCTAACTAGTAAAGATAAGGAAGTTATTAATTCTGTTTATTAAGGCCATGATTCAGTCAAATCTTGATTACTGTACAGAGATTTGGTCACCTGGGTTTCTTGGGTAATCAGGATGTGGTTGAGACGATTCAGAGATGAATGACCAAGATGGTGACAGGGCTGTAGAATACTCCCTACGAGGATGGGTTGAATATTTGTGGATTAATTACAAAGTTTGGTTGATAGGCAGATGAGAGGGGACATGATAGTAACATTTAAGATATTAAAGAATAGAGAACTAAGGGCCATCTGTGAAAGTTGCATAAAAATGTGGGTAGTCGGGGGGGGGTGCAGATCAGATTTTTTGCATAGAGAGTGGTGAGTGAGTGAAATGAATTATTAGAATTGGTTATGAGTTCTCTGATGGTACGATAGGATTTGTGTGAACGATAGTTGATGTGAGTCTCCCGTAATAAGTCTCTGGACTCCATGGGGATACCATACAATAATAATAACAATTATTTTTATTATTATGTTAAATAGTCACAAGATTTTTGGATGATGCACAGCCATAAGAACAAGGAAGATTCAGAGTAAGTCCCTAAAATAGATCATATCCACATTATTAACCAAACAACAGAAAAAGCAAATGAATATAATCTTCCTGCACATTTAGTGTTTATAGAGTTTGAAAGATTCTCTATATCAGTCAGTAATAATAAACAGCTTAAAACAACAAGCCATCCCAGCAAAGTATATCAGATTATTAAAAACTATATACCAGAACTCAACAGACAGTATAAAATTAAAATATCAGGGAAAGAAATTTGGTATTGGAAGAAGGGTAAGGCAAGGAGATCCTATATCATCAAATTATTTTCTGATACATTAGAAGTCTTTAAGAATGTCTCATGGGAAAACTAGGGAATAAAATTAGTGGTAAAAATCTCAATGACTTAAGTTTTGCAGATGATATTGTTCATTTGGTAAAAATATAAGAAGTAGCTGAGGAAATGCTAAATGACCTTGATAAAGAAAACAGGAAAAAAAGGTTAATGATTAACATAACTAAAACAAGCAGATAATCCTTATGAAACTGTGGAGAACTATATTTTCCTAAATGAATTAGTTTTAAGGAAAAACAAGATAACAAAGATTATCTGTTAGGAGATTTAGCTGTATGCTTAAAAAGAAAGTTAATAATATGTTCATTATTCTAGTGTTTACATGGGAAATGTAAACACTATGGAAGTGAGATGGAAGTGAGACATGGGAAATGACTAAACAACAGAATGCAGCTTGCATGTAGCGCAAAGAGCCTTGGAAGGAAGAATGCTCCACTTAACCAAGGGATAGAATAAGAAATACTATAATTAGAGAGATTAATGGAGTAGAATATATTATGAAGTAATGTAAAGCATGTAAATAGAGATGGGCTGGCTATATTAATAGCTCATCAGATGAAAGGTGTACAAAATGAAGCACCGAGTGGATACCAAGAGAAGGAAAGGTCTCATGGTAACATGTTAATACCAAATTTTGATTTCTGAAAAACTAGAGAGCTGTTGAGCAATTTGAAGGTGATATTCAAATTCAGTATACCAAAATTAATCAATTACATACTCTTGTTTCAAAACAAAACAAAAAATGTAAGCTTTTGGCTCAAGTCATAGCCAGTCAGCTTTGATTTATTAAAAAAAAAACAAAAAAAAAACACCACTCTCAAGAACTGGCTATACCTGTAAATGAGAGAAGGCAACTATGTTGGTGAAAATGACTTTTTTTTAATGATTTTTCTTTTTCATTATTTTCAAAATTTTTGTAAGCAGTTATATTGTTCTTGATTAGCGCACATAAAATAATATTATATTTTGCATTACACGAGAGAACATGTAAAGTAATGAGATACATTCATAGAAGATATGGTTAAAATGTGTTTTTGTTAAAAAAAAATGCCACGGCTCTAAACGCATCTTTTTTTTCCCACATTCAAAACAACATATAGACTGTTTGACTGAAGTAACATTGCAGTGTCTACTGTTCAATATACAGTCTTTTTTGACTGCAGGAAAATGATGAAAATTTGGCTCTTTCATGGTGGATAATGAATATTTTTTTAATCAATAACTAAGTCAGTAGTTTTTAATGATTATTTTCTCACTAGGATACAGTATATTTAGCTCTTCTAAGCATCTCTTTTCGATTCTTCACTCAGAATTGCACATTTGCAACTTTTCATGTGTGTTTCATAGATTCTGGGCTGTGATCAAATATTCCAAAAAAGCTTGTGAGGTAATTCAGTAATTTTCCAAAATTTTAATAAGAATAACTGCCCCAAAGTCTCCAGAGTACTGGAAACCACCAACTCAAAATCTTCAGAAAGACCTAGAATTTGATGATAATGCCCAGAATCCATTCCTACAGAAATGGACCCCAGGAATCATCAAATTAATTGATCACTTTGTGTCTACTTCAGCATTCTAAGACTCTTCTTATGTACTCTAGCTGTCGATTTGCATCCTATAAAGGATCCTTAGAGAGGCACAACATGATTTTGCTGATATGCACCATGTACATTTTGTCTTACTAGAGTTTAGCTGTCAAACTAAAACTTCAAGACATGAAATATATTCTTGCTAGTCCAATTAAATGTTTCCAAGTGTTTCATTTTTATTTTATTTTTTGATTCCTAAGACTAAAAGCCAAGCCTTGTAACAAATAGTAAACATTTTAAGACTGTGCCTTACCATCACTTGTTTTATCTTTTGTATATGCTATATACTGAGAATAAACTGAATGAAAATACGGAAAGAAAAATTTCTTTACTTAAAAAAAAAAAGCTATTTATCTTCTAAGTTTCTACTAGCCAGAGTGAATGCATTGCCTATGCAAACTTTAGTCAATAAATATGCTAATAAAAATTATTTTATGATTTCAGCAGGAACTAATCTACAGATACAGTAAAAACTGATTGTGCATTTCTGTTGAAGGAGAAGTTTAGAATGCAATATATTTTTTTTAGATAAAATATTTAAAAAAAACCTTTTCTTAGGTTCAGATGAAAAGGAACAAAGAATCATATCAGACAACAGTACTATGATATTATACAAAAATCCTTTTTCATAGGACATAATTACCTTTTCACTTTCTGTGTCTAACGCAGATGTTGCTTCATCAAGAAGAAGAATTTTGGGATTACGCACAAGAGCTCTAGCTATGGCAATGCGCTGTTTCTGTCCACCACTCAGCTGAGTGCCTTTTTCACCTACATATGTATCATAGCCCTTAAATGTAAAATTAGTTTTATTAATAATTTTCATGATACTATATACAAGCTAATTAAAACATGAAATTAAAAAAAAAAAAAGATGAGGAAACAAACGATTGAAAAGATTCAGTAGTGAGTAACTAAGATATACTGGATCTATGGAACTGCACACATGAAAACAGACTGCACAAGGTTGCTTGTTCTCATATCTGGTCATATTATTACCCCCCCCCCCACACACACACACAGAGTCAAAGACTCTGTGGGGAGGTTTGGGATAATTGTGAGAGGTCCCTTTGTTATACAACACAACTCATCATACTGTGCCTTAAATACATTAAAGTTGTCTGCAGACACCACACTCTCAGGCAATGCATTCCAATCATTCATAACTCTCCATGCAAAAAAACCTGCTTCTCTCTCTCCCTTGCTCACACCTTCCTTATACAGATAACAGGGATGACCTCTTGTTCTCCTGCCATTTTATGAAAAACCTCTCCAACATTAATCCTATAACAACCCCTTACCAACTTTTACAATTCTTTCATATCACCCCCTCTTCCTTCTATCTACTAGACTTTGTCAATTGCATCTTCTCAACCTTTCTTCATACTCAAAGTTCTAGAGAACAAAAACTACCTTAATCAAATGCTTCTGGACCCTTTCCGATATCTCTTCATCCTTTAAAAATCAGGTGACTCAATTTGTGCACAGTAGTCCATATGTGGCCTAATCAGAGCCTTATACAATGGAACCAGAATCTCCTTGCTTCTACAAGTCAATGTTCTCCACATCATTGCCAGAATTTATTGTGGTTTCCTAATAGTTTTGGCAAGGTATCCTCTAAAATTTAAATCCTTATCCGCCATCACCTCAAGATCCATTTTCTCCACTTCCAATAATATATCCTCATCAAGAGTAAATGCTACACCCTATCTTTGTTTTATAAATTTCAAAATCTTACATTTTTCAACGTTGAACTAACATTCCCACTCCAATTCCCATTTGCTCAGTCTATTCAAGTCTTGTTGTAACTCCAAAATATCTGTTCTATTTCTCATAGTTCATCCCAACTTTGCATCATCTGCAAACAACTGAATATCCCCATTCAGATCTTCTCCAACATCATCAACATTCTTTCTTAATCTTAACCTCTTTTACGTTTATATTGTCAAGGGTTTCCATTCCTCATAATTGCAACTGTTATACAAGAATAAAGTGGTTGGGCCCTATGCCTCCAGGTATATCCTATGTATGTAGAAGCATTATGTTCTCAAGACTAGTTAGCCTGCTTGCAGGAGGAAAAATCCCATATAAATTGGGGAGAAAAACCCTGCAGTCCATACCCAAGACCAGCTAACTTGGCTATGTCTGAGAAAGATCCTAAATTTCTCACGTTAGCAATGGGAATGAAACCCAGGACACTCCTTTCAAAGGCATATGGTTGCGAAGCACATAACCACTTTGCTAACCATGCAGACAATATAATTAACATACAGGCAAAAAACAATGGTCCTAAAAGAGACCTCTGAGGCACACAACTAGTGACTTCTCTCTTCTTGGATATTGCTTCCTGATACATAACTTGCTGATACCTATCAGATAGTCAATCTCCAATTCAATGCACTAGTCTGACCATGAACTTATCATGCAGTAATGTATCAAAAGCCTTTGTAAAATATAAGTATACTACTGTATATCCCTCTACTCTGTCCAATGAAGCCATCACCTTATTGTAATAAGTAAGTAGATTACTAAAACATGACCTCCCTTTAGCAAATCCATGCTGCCCATCTAAGATAATACCATTGTTGTCAACCTAATTCTGGATCCTAGTTCTCACCAGCTTCTCATACACCTTAACCACAATAGCTGAGACACAGATAGGCTTACAATTTGATGCTTGAGTTCTGTCACCTCCCTTATGAAGCGACACAATCTTGCCCTCCTTCCACTCCTTTAGAACTTGATCCAGTGCAAGACTCATATTTAAAAAATATGTTAAGGCAGATGCCAACTTTCTGTCACATTCCTTTAAAATATGTGGTGATATATTATCAAGTCCTACAGCCTTATTAACCTCAAGTTTGCTCAATTCTCCACTTCTCCTCCTCCTCATCATCAACTGCTCTCAAATTCTCCATTATGCAGCAGTTGTTCTTATATCATTTTCTCCAATCAGTGTCATTCTACCATAATCATTCTGTTTTTGCTGGCTACATATCACTGATACCACTTATCAGATGTGACTTCTCCATACTTTCTTTGAACCAATTCATTTTCTCCTTACCCATCCCAGAATCTTCTTCAAATCCAACTGTTCTCCCTATATCCTAGGCCATTATCTTCTTGTCTACACACCTTCATTTCCTCTTTGAGCATCAACCTTTCTCTTGCTGTGTTCCCTGCCATGTCTTGCACACTTGTTCGCTCATTCTCTACATATTACAGTCAAACTGGAAAATATGCCAACGTCCTCCTAAAAATCACAAGAAATATATCTGCTATCAGAACTATGGTCAAAAAAACATGTTTGTCTTATTGTGCCCTTCCCTCGCTCTTTTTTTTTTTTTGCTGATGTGCAAACTGACTATTTTAAATGACAAAGTAGCTTCAACCTGTAAAATAAAAGTACTGTCACAAGCCCTCACCTATAACATACATTCCTTGCCCTACAAACTTCTTTATTAAATACTGTGAAAAGAAAGCTCTTAATTCCATAAACTTAAAAGCCACTCTCTATCAAGTTTGCAATATGACCACATCAACAGCACTCTTGACATCTATTCTTCAACCACCTCAAAAGACAGACAAAATCCAATTCATTCTTAATGAGATGGAGAACAACTTTTTTTGGACACTTTCGTAGCCTGCTTCTCCTTTCATCATGATTTCCAGAGATTGTCAACTCTTGGGATCAAGATTAGAGCAATTTGTTCCAAAAATACAACTTTTCAACATGGACAGTAACATATAAAATAAATTCATCTTAAATTATTATAATAAGAAAAAACATTGAATCAAATCAGCCTAAGTACTGGATGGAATTTCTTATAGGCTTAAATACTGGGAAAGAATTAAAACCAATGTTTAATGCTTCCAATATTTCATCTCAGTCACAAAGACATCTCTGTCCACTTTGGTGATTATTATTAAATATTATTATCTTTTGTCTTTTGTAGACTCCTGAGGACATCGAACTGACTGGATGAAAGACTACTTTGGGAGGTAAAGCTTGCGAAAGAATGTTGGTGACATTGAGCCTAATGTAGTTAGCATTCCTAATGGTAACCTTTCTTCTAGAGTATACAGAAATCCTACTCACATATGTAGATGTATTCACAAACTACCCCATGATCCTACCTCTCAAAGTATGGTATTATAAAAACTTGAACCAACAGAGCCAACAATCTTTATTACAATGAGGTTCCTCTTACAGAACTAAACCATATGCACCATACCCTCCCATCTATAGTTCCTAAAGCATCAACGAAATATTTAATCATCTCCCCGCTACAATCCTTGATTTTCTCTTCAGAAAGATTATAGTAATATCATCATCAATCCTTATTTCCAAGGTATGGCTGAAAAAATTTCCAGATTAATGAATCAAGATTTCAGGTAATGAAAATTTTCATTGCATGTAAATGGCTATCATTGTCAACTCCTCTAACTCTTTGTCAAACTTTGACCAAGTTGGATTACTGTGGACAGACTGGAAGATCAGCCACCTTCCATATGGAAGAACATAAAAATTACATCTGTAATCAAGACTATGATCAGTCAGATCTAGTGAGCATGTTCTGGTAACACACACACAGAATCAAATGGTGAAAAGACACCATGCTTCATCAGAGCAAGTTTAGAAGGACTTTAAGAATCTGCAGCTTCCCTTAAAAACCAACCAACTCTAAATAAATATAGATGTGTTAAACTTCCCAAAATATGGGAAACATTACTTCTTGGAGATTCTGTGTTACAACTGAGGTTTCTGATTAGTGCCCATAGAGGGTACCCTACCTAGTTAGGATCTAGACATGTATCTACTAAATTTCACTTTGTTTTATGCTGCTTGTGTGTGTGTGTGTCACGATTTCATGTTGTACTCCAGGAAGATTCCTGTGACTGAGACAAAATACTGGAAGTATTAAACCTTGGTTTTTATCCTTTCCAAACTGTTCTCATTGCTTCATGATCAGAAAAAAAAAGTAAATATTTTACACACTGCATGAATAATAAATGCTAAAGGAAAATTGCATTCATTTATTCACAAATATGTTTAGCAATGTATATTTTGTCATGTTTTCTTTCCATTTATATATAAATCACTTATTCCAAAAATTTAATTTAAAGAGTTCAATTCAGATTAAGTATACATACTCCTGGTAGAGATATAACAAAACTGTGTATGTTAGCCTTCTGAGCAGCATCAATAATTTCTTCCATTGGCACTTTACGAGAGTTGTCTCCATAAGCTATATTTTCTGCTATACTGTAGCTAAATAATACTGGTTCTTGTGATACTATTCCAATCTGTGATCTTAAATGTGCAACATTCATGTCTGGTATATCGACATCATTTATTGACTATAAAAGTTAAAAAAAATATAATAATGACACATTACATAATGATATTTTTTTTTCTATTTAAGAAACAAAGTTTTTCTTAAGTAATACCACCATTTCAACTAATTTAAATGTCGATAACAATAGTCACACATTCAACTATCAAAATTATTTAATTCACCACGACAACAGAAATAACAGTTAAGGGATAATAAATTAGTGTCAAAAACTTTATTTTCATTATGAAATAAAAAAAAAATATATATATATATATATTTTTTTTTATAGAATGGAGTTGTGGAAATATCTAATTTTAGATCTGTCCAGATACATAAAAAGAAGGAGGGCAACATGAATACTTTATGAAAAAACAAAATACAAGTAATAGATAAATACAACAATCTATTACATTTTAATAAAAAAAAATCATAAATTATAATAAAATTTTTAAATGAAAAAATGTTTTCTTTGGCAATACATTATAAAACAAAATACAACCACAATGAAAAAGTCAGAGTTCATTAACTCAATGAATAGCACCATGCCTTCAGTGAGATAGATGGAGTTATCCTTCTAAAGAGAAAGTCAGTTTATCAGCTTGAAGTTCCTCAGTTTTTTTTTTTTTTTGCTGCTTAAGGATTGGAGTCACTCTGCTTATTTTTGGGGAGAGAAAGGGAACTTTCTTATTCTCCCCCTGATCTTGCTGCTGTCAGTGTGCAACAAAAAGCAATATCTTTCATATTTAGCCATGACATTAAATCAACATAAATATCAAGCAAACATTAATCTCTTTTAGTTTGTGTACAAGGATGTGAAGCTTTATATGCAAATCTGCAAACATTTTTGGTTCACTAGTTTTGTTTTTATGAAAGAGATTCACTAGCATAGCTCTTCTTCTTTTTTTTTATTACTTTCTTTTTTATTTTCCTAGGAACTCATAACTAGATAAACCAATTAGTATCTATGAATGTAACCTCCTGACTAAATGCAGAATGTTCTACTGCTTTTTTTTTTTTTTTGATTTGGCATTACCATGGTGATCTACTGAAACAAACTCTTTATATATAAAGCAGACCTCTGAAAACATAATAAAAGTTCAATGAAAATTCATTCTATACCACATTCAAACCAATTCACAAACTGTAAAATTTTCTATCTACTGTCAAGCCAAACTGCCTCTTATCTCCTTGCTTGCAACCTTTGTTACTGATGCTGTCTTGTTTAGTCAGAAGAAAAGCCACCTGGCTGAAATCAGAACTGAAGAACACAAAAACTACATCAAGTACTTGGTGTCTGATAAATCAGATCAAGCATCTCAAGTTACTGACATTAGAGTTCTAAACTGAATCAAAGTTGAAGAGCTTTTATTGTGAATTGCAGACTCACATACACAAATATTATTCAAGAAAAAATTAATTTGAAAACAAGAACCAAAATTTGGAGATTCAGTGGCAGACCGTGAAGAAAATATTGATTGATTCTGCTAGAGAGGTGTGTGGGAGTTTGCCCGCAAGGTTAGAAATCAGAGCTCCATGGTGGACTGAGAAAGTTAGAGGCAATCAAAGAAAAGAAGAAACCATATCAAAAGTTCTTGGCAGCAGAGTCTACTTGTGCACTGAGACAATACAGAGAAAAACATAAGAAAGTAAAGTATTGTATAAAATAGGTGTTGCTAGTGTCAAAAGAGACATAGCAGTGCGTAAAGAAGGTTCCCATTACAGATAAGTGTTTTGGAATAATTAATTGTAAATAATGAGTTTGTGAGTAAGAGTTGCTGTCAAAGTTGTGTGCTTGCAGTGTTATTAGCATGTCGGCTTTTTTTTGTTTAAGTCTGTTTATGGATTCGTTAAAATTTGAGCTTAGTATAGTAACCAGCAAAGGAAAGATGGTGGCAGCTTTGTCCATGCAGGAATTTAATTTTAATTTCTGTCGTTTTGTGAAATGTGAGGTGTGCTATATGTATTTGTGTGATTATATATAGGTGCCGAAGTGTGAGCTGAATGAGGATCTGATGAATGCTCGTTTGATAGAAAAGAAGGACGGTGTAAAAGAGCAGTGTAAAAATGTTAAAATAGTTTGAAAAAAGAGACTGAGTGATCTGAGAAACTCAACAATCAATGGCACAAAAGACGAAAGTGATACAAATTAGCAGAAGTTAAAAAACAAAGTGCAGTTAAAGGTAAAGTGGCAAGCGGTATTGACTGCAAACAAGCGTATATGGCTGGCAACAAAATTGAGAGAGTGAATGGGAGCCAAAATGTAATGCAAGATTTGAAAGTTGAGTTGGTTAAGATGAGGCAAAAGATGAAATGGATACAGAATGAAGTTAAGAAAATTAAAGATATGTATGGAAGAGTGAAAATGATGGAAACAAATAATTCTGTATAAAACGAGTAATGAAAGGTCCGTGAACGGCATTGTATGGTGATTCAGTTATTAAAGATGTGCCGAACAAGAGAATGTAAAAGATTTTTTTTCCTGGAGGTAGAATGAGTAGGGTGATTGAGGCACTGGATATGAGAAGTAGCCAAGAAAAAGAGTTGGTAGTTGTAATAAGGACAAATGACTTGACGGAGAACAAAAAACACATCAGATTGGATATCAGGAAGTTGTTGAGATGGATAAAAGATAATAGTGTGACAGGAAAAAAAAATGCTGTCATACCTTACCTTAGTAAGCATGTTGCTCAGGTATGATGCAACACGCTTACTAAGTTTTGAGGTTTTGGTGTGAGTCAACTGGAGAGAGCTGCTAGAAAGTAAAGAAGTGAGTGCAGAGAATGAATCTGATCAAGTGGGAAAAATTGTGAAAGAATGGGAGAGTAAGACAGGAGAGATTGAAGAAGTGGTCATGAATGAAGTAGTGAGTGGCATGAGTACAGAGAATGAGCAAACAGATGTGCAAGACAGACAAGGAAACGGGAAGGCTAGGGGTGGACAGGGGAACACAGTATAAGAAAGGTTGATGCTCCAAGAGGATGTGAATGCATGTGTAGACAAAAAAATGAAGAGGGATGACCTGGGATCAAGGTAAAACAGTTGGATTTGAAGAAGGTTCTAAGATGAATAAGGAGAAAAAGAAGTGGTTCGAGAAAGTTAAGCATGGAGAAATCACATCAAATAAGTGGTATCAGTGTTACTATGTAAGTATACAAATGCTAGAAGTGTAAGAAACAAGGCAAATGAAATGGTTGCATTAATTGAGTCTGTTCACCCAAAAAATTGTTGGAATAAGTGAGACATGGTTGGATGAGGATGACATCATGACAAGAATAGATAGAAGGGTATGATGTGTTTCATGAAGATAGAATGTGTAAAAAGGGAGGGGGGGGTGCTATTGATGATAGAGAAAGAGTTATGTCCATACAAAGTAGAGATGCAAGAGGGAAATAGTGCCAGTGATTTTGAGGCAATATAGAGTGAGATAAAGGTGAACAGAATGAAATACTTAGTCGGATGTTGTTATAAACCTGGTAATGTGGATAGTAGTGACTATGAAATGTATAGTCAAATTAGCCAAGCAAATAATAAAAGCGTGATCATTATGGGTGATCTTAATTATAGCAATATAGACTGGGATGATGAGATAGCAAGTAAAGAAAATTAGGTTCTTGAGGGACAACTGCCTCAGACAGTATGTAACAGAGCGCACACAAGGATTGTGGGGTCTTGGATTTGATCATCTCATCAGAGGATGTAATTATAAATGAGGAGTCAAATCACCCTACAGTTGGTGAGAGTGACCATGAAGTGATTATGTGGGTGGTTGCAAGCAGGACCTCTGTGAGAAAAGAGTATATGTGGAACTACAAGGCTGGTGATTATGAGGAGCTCAGGAGACAGTTTGCAGGTGTAGCATGGAATGAGGAATTAGCTGGAAAGAACTGTCTAGTAGAAGCAATGTCTAAATGCATTCCAAGGGTCAGAAGGTTAAATAAGGTAGGTGTGAAATGGATGAATGAAGAAATTAAACATGTGATACAGAGGAAAAAGGCATTATGGAGGCAGCATAAAAGAGGTGGCAATAATCAATTCCATGAGGATTATAAAGAACAGGCAAGGAGGGTGACTTGGTTGGTAAAGGTAGCAAAATTGAAGTATAAGCAGCAGTTAGCTAATGAAGCCAAAAAGAATCCTAGGTGATTCTTTTGACATGTAGCAAGCAAAAAAAAAAAAAAAGAATGATTATGGAAGGATGTCACCTACCGAAGAAAATGGAATAAGAACAACTGCTGTGGAATATATAGTGGAGATACTTAATGAGCAATTCTTAAAGGTCTTTCATGCTTGTGAATGTGACATCATGGAGAGTTTGAGAGCAGTTGATGAAGAGGAGAGACTGACCGTAGGTGAGACAGAGGTATGGAAATTGAGCAAACTTGATGTTAATAAGGTTGTGGAACTTGATAATATATCACCACGTATTTTAAAAGAATGTGCCAAGGGGAGTTGGCATCTGCCTTGACATATTTTTTTAATATGAGTCTTGCACTGGATCAAGTTCTAAAGGAGTGGAAGGAGGGCAAGATTGTGTCGCTTCATAAGGGAGGTGACAGAACTCAAGCATCAAATTGTAAGCCTGTGTCTCAGCTATTGTGGTTAAGGTGTATGAGAAGCTGGTGAGAACTAGGATCCAGAATTAGGTTGACAACAATGGCATTATCTTAGATGGGCAGCATGGATTTGCTAAAGGGAGGTCATGTTTTAGTAATCTACTTACTTATTACAATAAGGTGATGGCTTCATTGGACAGAGTACAGGGATATACAGTAGTATACTTAGATTTTGCAAAGGCTTTTGACAGATTACTGCATGATAAGTTGATAGTCAAACTAGTCAAACATATCAACGGATATTAGCCAGTGGATTGGATTGAATTGGAGATTGACTATCTGATAAGTATCAGAAAGTTGTGTATGGGGAAGCAATATCCCAGAAGAGGAAAGTCACTGGTTGTGTGCCTCTGGGATTGGTTTTAGGGCCATTGCTTTTTAAACTGTATGTTAATTATATTGGAGAAGATCTGAATGGGAATATTCAGGTGTTTGCAGATGATGCAAAGCTTGGACAAACTATGAGGAGTGGAGCAGATAATATTGCGAAAGTAGCTAAATCAGCTCATCAACTCACTTGGTTGTTGAAAAATACCTTGACGAGCAGAGAAAAACAAGTTATTGTACCTCTGTACCGAGCCCTGATAAGACCTCATCTCGACTACTGTGCCCAGATTTGGTCACCTCGGTTCCTTCTTGATGGGGAGGAGGTTGAGAGGATCCAGAGGCGAGTGACTAAGATGATAGCAGGTCTATGGAATGAACCATATGAGAACAGGTTGAAGATTTGTGGGTTGCAGAAACTAGTTGATAGGCGAAAAAGGGGAGATATGATTGAGACATTCAAATTGCTAAAAGGATTCTATAGGATTAATTCAGATGATATTTTTGAGATCAGGACTGGTGGTGGGAGAACTAGGGGACACCCATGGAAGCTGGGCAAGAGCGTGGTTAGCAGGGGTGTTAGAGCTGGGTTCTTTACTTTTAGAGTGGTAAATGAGTGGAATAAGCTGCCAGAGTCTGTTGTGGGTGCTATGACAGTGAGCGAGTTCAAGGCAAGGTATGATAGATACTGTGAGAATGTTGAACAGCTGTGTGAACATGATGTTTAGGGCCTCCCTCGATGAGTCTAAGGACTCCTGGAGTAGCCCGTGGTAATAATAATAATAATAATAATAATATGGTCTTACAAGAAGACTTGAATAGAGAGCAAATGGAAACAGGAATGAGGATGCCAGTTCACTGTTGCAAAGCATAAGGTTTTAAAATCCGGGAAACAAGATGGGATGTAGCATTTATCCTTGGTGGGGATATATTGTTGAAGTGGAGGGAATAAGAGCTCTTGGGGTGATAGTGGAATATGATCTGAAATTTAGGGGACACATTGCCAATGTTGTGAGGACAACATAATGAATTCTGGGAATGATGTGAAGGACACTGACTTGTAGAAATAAGGAGATTATGGTTCTATTGTATAAGACTGATTAGGCCACACATGGACTACTGTGCACAGATTTGGTCACCTGATTTTCAAAAGGATGAAGAGATGTTGGAAAAGGGTCCAGAGAAAACTGCCTAAAGTAGTTTCTGATCTCTGAAATCGAATATGAGGAAAGGTTGAGAAGATGCAATTTACAGAGTCTACTGGATAGGAGAAAGGGGGGGGGGTGATATGATAGAGACCTACATTATAAGATCAATGGTGAAGAGGTTTTATATAAAATTGTGGGAGAATCACAGGTCATCACCCCCGAAAGATGTATAAGGAGAGTGTGAGCAGGGGAGTATGAAGCAGGTTTTTTTCATGCAGAGTTGACAAAGATTGTAATGCTTTGCATGAGAGGATGGTGTCTGCAAAGAATTTGAGTGAGTTTAAGACATGGTATAATGAGATGTATGACGAAAGGATCTCCTAGATGAGTCTTTGATTCCATGGAGTCTTAGGATAATAATAAGAGAAGTAATGGGAAGACATTGGTAAAAACATAGAAAACAAATATCAGAAAGGTGGCAAAACATTCTGGAGGCTATTGAAAAGATTAAAAATGAAGGCAAGAGTAATGTAAAGGGAGTCACAGATTATAAAGGTGATGTGAAAACTGAAGATAAAGACATTCTGGATGTCTAGAGCAAATACTTTGAAAAGTTGCTAAATGTAACAGGTCATAACAGTATGGCAGTAGAAACATTCAAGAAGAATACATATTAATATTTTAGGTAAAAAAGCTATTAAAAACCTGAAATGTGCAGCTGAAGTAGAACATATTCCACCAGAAATGCTAACATTTTGAGATATAATTTGGAGGAAGTTACAGTGAAGTTCTACAGGGTTCAAAGTCCTGGGATCGTTACTGTTCAAACTTTTTTGTCAATGATATTGTCACAGGACTACAGGGAGATGTTCAGTTATTATGGACATTCAAATAATGCCTATTTATACTTTTAAGGAAATGTTTTCACGAGTAATGTGACATGATAATTCTGTAATTCAAATTTGTACTTACCACTTTTCCATCACTGCAGTCAAAAAATCGTTCTAGTAATTGAATACTAGTGCTTTTTCCACAGCCACTACTTCCAACTAGAGCAACTGTTTTTCCACTTTCTACTCTAACATTCAGACCTCTCAGAACTTTTACTCCTGGACGATTTGGATAACTAAACCTTACATTAGAAAATACTATATCTCCTTGTACAACCTAAACGATAAAATAAAATTTCAGTAGTAAGACAAATCAAAGATATTTTTAAAAAGCATATTTTATGGTTAGCAATCAGGAAATGAAGCAAGAAGTATATTCCAAAATGAATTCAAATCACACATCAGTATTTTATCAGTGGATAATATATTATGTTATAAATTATCAACAATTAACATGTAATTCCCCCCCACACACACACACACAAAAATAAGGAATAAGATCATCCTGCTGGGACCATGTTGTTCTCTAAGTATTGTGAGAGATTTTATATCCCTTAACTGTTTTTGTTTGTAACAGTTTGCAAAGAAGATAAACTTCATTATATCTGCAGTAACAGCAGTGAATTTATTATTATTATTATTATTACCCCAAGACCTCATGAAGTCAAAGACTCATCTGGGAGGTCCTTTTATCACACACACACAGCTCATCATACTGTGCTTTGAACACATTCAAACTCCTTGCAGACACCACACACCCTCAGGCAAGGCATTCCAACCATTCACAGCTCTGCACGAAAAAAACCTGCCTCTCACTCCCCTACTCACACCCTCTTTATACAGTTTCCAGAGATGACCTCTGGTTCTCCCCCAATCTCCCACTATTTTTTGTAGAACTTCTCCGGCATCGATCCTATAACAACCCGTTACCAACTTGTAGGTCTCTATCATATCTCCCCTCTTCCTCTTGTCCACTAGACTCTGCAAATTACATCTTCTCGATCTTTCCTCATACTCGACATTCCAGAGGTCAGAAACTACCTTAGTCAATTGCCTTTGGACCCTTTCCAACATCTCTTCATCTTTCTGAAAACCAGGTGACCAAATCTGGGCACAATAGTCCATGTGTGGCCTAATCAAAGCCTTATACAATGGAACAAGAATCTCCCTACTTCTACACGTCAATGCATTCTGCATCATTTCCAGAAGCCTTTGTGTTATCTTCACAATTTTGGCTATATGTCCCCTAAATTTCAGATCCTTATCCACTATCACCCCCAGATCTCTTATTTCCTCTACCTCCAACAATATATTCTCACCAAGCATAAATTCTGCATCCCATCTTTGTTTTCCAAATTTTAAAACCTTACATTTTGCAACATTGAACTCACATCTCCATTTCCGTGCCCAATAACTCAATTTATTCAAGTCTTCTTGTAAGGCCACAACATCTTCACTACTCTTCATGGTTCGTCCCAACTTTGCATCATCTGCAAACAATTGAATATCTCCACCTACATCGTTAATATACAAGTTAAACAGTAATGGCCCCAAAACAGACCCCTGAGGCACTCCACTAGTGACTTTCCTTTTCCTGGATATCGCTCCCCCCCCCATACACAACTTGTTGATACCTATCAGATAGCCAGTCTCCAATCCAATGCACTAATCTGATATCCAACCCTATCTGGTCTAGTTTGACTATCCATTTATCATGAGGTACTCTATTAAAAGCCTTTGTGAAATCTAAGTATATTACTGTGTATCCTTCTCCTCTGTCCAAGGAAGTAATCACTTTATTGTAATAAGTAAGTAGATTACTAAAACATGACCTCCCTTTAGCAAATCCATGCTGTCCATCAAAGATAATACCATTGTTGTCAACCCAACTCTGGATCCTAGTTCTCACAAGCTTCTCCAACAACTTAATTACAACACCTGACACACAGATAGGCCTATAGTTTGATGCTTGAGTTCGATCACCTTCTTTATGAAGTGGCACAATCTTGTCCTCCTTAGGAACTTGACCAAGTGCAAGACTCGTATTAAAAATACATGTCAAGGCAGGTGTCAACTCCCTGGCACATTCCTTCAGAATACGTGGTGATATATTATCAAGTCCCACAGCCTTATTTACATCTAGTTTACTCAACTTCCCAAACACATCTTGCTCACTTACAGTCAGTCTCTCCTCCCAATCATCTACTGCTCTCAATCTCTCCATAAAGTCACATTCACAAGACTGAAAAACCTTTATGAATTGCTCATTAAATATCTCCAACCACACATTCTGTAACAGCTGTCTTTATACCATTTTCTCCTATCAATGTCATCTTTCCATAATCATTCTTTCTTTTGCTGGCCACATATTGAAAGAACTCTTAGGATTCTTTTTGGCTTCATTAGATAACTGCTGTTCATACCTCTCTTTAGCTACCCTCACCAACCAAGTCACCCTCCTTGCCTTGTCTTTGTAGACCTCATGAAATTGGTTATTTCCACTTCTCTTATGCTACCTCCACAATGCCCTCTTTCTCTGTATCGTATGCTTAATCTCTTTATTCATCCATCTCACACCTACCTTATTTAACCTTCTCACCCTTGGGATACACTTAGACATTGCATTTACTAGATAGTTTTTGAAAATCCCTCCCCCAAGCTGCTCTCTTTTTCAGCTAACTCCTCATTCCATGCTACACCTGCAAGCTGTCTCCTGAGCTCTTCATAATCACCCCTCTTGTAGTTCCACATATACCCTTTTCTCACAGAGGTCCTCACACTGCTGGCAACCACCCAGGTAATCACCTCATGGTCACTCTCACCAATTGGTGGATGATTTGACACCTCATTTATAATTATATCCTCTGATAAGATGACCAAATCCAAGACCCCCAATCCTTGCATGCCCTCTGTTACAGTTACATACTGTCTGAGGTAGTTATCCCTCAAAAACTCATTTTCTTTACTTCCAGCTGCCATGTCATCATTCCAGTCTATATTGCCATAATTAAAATTGCCCATAATGATCAACCTTTTCTTATTTGCTTGACTAATTTGATTATACATTTCATTATCACCACCATCCACATTACCTGATCTATAACAACATCCAACCAAATATTTGATTCCATTCACCTCTATCTCACACCATACTGCCTGAAAACCAGTGGCACTATTTTCCTCTCGCATCTCTACTTTGTATGGACATAACTCTTTCTCTATCATCAATAGCACTCCCCCTCCCTTTTTACCCCTTTTATCCTCACAAAACACATCACACCCTTCCATCTCTATTCCTGTAAGGATGTCGTCCTCTTCCAACCATGTATCACTTATTCCAACAATCTTTGGGTGAACAGATGCAATTAATGCAACCATTTCATCTGCTCTGTTTCTTATACTTCTAGCATTTGTATACAAACACAACAGCTCATTTCTGGATCTACAGCTAGTTCCACTGATACGACTCACTCGATGTGATCTCTCCATGCTCAACTGGGACCATTTCCCTTTCTGCTTATTCATTTGAAAAACCCTTTTCAATTCCAACTGTTTCCTCTTGATCCCAGGTCATCCCATTTCTTTCCTGTCTACACATGCTCTCACCTCCTCTTGGAGCATCCACCTTTCTCACGCTGTGTACCCCTGTCCACCCTGAGCCTCCCCATTTCCCTGCTCCTCTTGCACACCCATTCTCTCATTTTCTATACTCATACCACTCACTTCCTCATTCATAACCACCTCTTCAATCTCTCCTGCTCTTCCACATCACTTCCCGCTTGATCCGATTCATTCTCACTCACTCCTTTACCTTCCAGCAGCAGTCTCTCCAAGCGACTCACACCATAACCATTCAAATGCAGTCCATTGCTCCCATACAGTTCACGCAAAAGCTATTTAAGTCATTCTTGTAGATAAGCTTACACGTTGGTTAGACATACTTCTAATTTTTTAGAAATTAGAATGTAAACTATATTATTAATTATAAAAACTTTAATTAATAACTACTTATATTTCGGCAATGTTACACTGCCATCTTCAGGGATCACATACCAATGATATTTGCATGCAGGCACTAACACTAAGTGGGCTAAATTGGGTTGTCTTGGCTGCTGGGCCGATTATCTTAGAATGTAAGCTTCCCAAATTTGTGGCAGTCTCAGAGTAGAGAATGATTCAATGAATAATCTTTCATGCTTGTACTTGCTGCGGTGGAAGAAGGCCACTTTATTACACCACAGCAAGTGGTGTAATAAAGTGGCCACTGTGGTTCTAAAACCAAACAGACCTTCTTACTTTTAGATTGTCTACCTACTTCCCTATAGAATATGATCCCACCAGCTCCTAAATCAGAACACTCCATAGGGTTCTTAAGAAGGTTACCTCTTGGCCCATGGAAGTGACTAACAGACTAAAACCTTTTAACTCTAGACACTCCCCGATATATGGACTACCAAAAATTCATAAGCAAATTGTACCTTTACATTCCACTGTGGATGGCATTGATTCCCCCACAAATTAGCCAAATATTTAGCCAAAGTGCACAATATACTGTCAACACACCTTCACACATGAGAAAACTCAGCCCACTTTAAATACAGTATAGAAAACCTCTCACTCCAACACACGGACATAATGGTCAGTTTTGATGTCTCCTCCTTATTCACCAATATCTTACTCAAAGATACCTTAGATCTCATCCAAGTGAAATTTCCTCCTGATATCTCAGCCCAATTTCAATTCACCATGAACTCAGTTTATTTCGTTTGGTAAGGAAAATTCTACAAACAGACAGAGAGGGACAACTATAGGTTCTCCACTAACTCCACCCCTGGCCAACCTTCTTTATGGAGACCTTTGAAGAAAAAGTCTTAAACTTTGCCCCACATAAACTCATTGTTTGGCTACGCTATGTGGATGACATGTTTGCTATTTGGCTGCATGATCTGGATACACTTCACAATTTCTCAACAACCTTAAACAATCAACACCCCAGGATCCAGTTTACCTTGGAAAAGGAAAACAACAACAGTCTCCCTTTCCTAGATACTCTTATTACATGCCAGACTGATGGATCTCTGTTTACAGAAAACCTACAGGTACAGGGAGATATATTCACCAGCAGTCAACCATCCTCCCATCCCCTTTCCCTCAATATGAGATTATAAAAACCCTATATAACAGAGCAAAATTAATCAATTCAGACAACAATGCCCTAACTACTGAACAACCATTTCCTTAACATCTTCTTAGCCAATGGCTACAACCCCCAACAAATATTAAAACCAGTTAAGCACCACCTCAAAGATTACTCTAAATCTGTTACCATTTCATATATCTGGGGTACATCCAAAAACTAACAAAAATCCTAAGAAAATATGACCTCACAACTAGTTACAAACCACATAAGAAATTGGCATCTCTTATCTGCTCCATCAAAGACCAGCCACTTCCTCTAGACATGCCTGGAGTATATCAGGTCCCTTGCAATTGCAAACTGTCCTACTATGGCCAAACACGCAGGACAGCAATCAGGATATCTGAACACAAAGACTACATACTACATTCGGTTCCATCAATAGAGCCAGTCAGGACTTGCTGAACATACATTGGACACCATCACAGAATACACTAGAAGAAAGCCACTTTATTATACCACAGAAAGTACAAGTATGAAAGATCATTCCTTGAATCAGTCTCAGCTCTGAAAAACTTCCCAAACCTCAACAAATTCTGGTGCACAAGACTTCCCCAAATTTGGGAAGCTAATACTCTAAGATCATCAGCCCAACGGCCAAGACAACCCAATTTAATCAGCTAGGGAGCACTTTAAGAACTCTAGGATCGACTTCAGTTGCCTTTCTTCAGTCTCATTTGCTTGGTGTTAGCGCCTGCATGCACATATCATTGTTTTATGATCCCTGAAGATGGCAATGTAACACTGCTAAAATACAGGTAGTTATTATTTAAAGTTTTTATCATTAATAATATACTTTACATTGTCATTTCGTGAAAAAATTAGAAGTTTTCAAGTTAGTGGCATTGTCAATATTCTAAAAGAAGACATACAGAATATATTCAAGTCAAAGATATTTTTTAAAAATAAAGAAAAAATAATTCTATTTGTTATAACAGAATAAAGGTTTTATTTACTCAAATTGCATGAATGATTGAAAATGGCAAATTACACTGAAGATTAGAGAACTATTTTGTGAGTTATATTTTATGCTATATTCAGGATAGGTATAGTACTCAACCCCATTTACTGTGCAATGTGTTCAAACAGACCACCTCAATTATAATATTTAATTCTATTTCAGATTCACTAAGAGCAAAAATGGGATAGTGTTCAACAACAGGAGAGAAAGGAAAAAAAAAAAGTGCCAGAGAAGAATTCAAAGAAAAATATGGTACTGAAGAGATACCAAACAAGTCTATTACTAAATATCTATATGAAAAATTTTAAATATTTGAGTGCTTCAGATGCATATAAAATGTACTTACAAAGGAGAAATGCATACTAAAATGATAACCACTCAAAGAAGGAAGCTTTCATCTAGGAATTTAATCACTAGACATACACTGTAAAACACTGTTTTAAACAATATGATATGAATACTTTCACTTCCATTGCAAATTGAAATCTGTGTTACACAAACAGCTAATTTCAAAAAAGGATTATGATCACCACAAAAGTCCTATATTATCCCAGAAGATATTTTTCTTCTTTATTTCTTTTTGAATGTTACTGTACACAGTACTAGTACTTAACACTTTGACCGCTGTATGAATCAAATACGATTCGCACTACATTTTTTCAATGCGTTGTGTGAATCATATTTGCTTCACATAAAGATTTTTCTTTCAGCCCGCATAGTTCACCTGTGATTCATATCTAAATGAAATGCTTATGAGAAATGGAAATGTGGGGCCTGGTAAACAGGTTTATATAGTTAGCACGGTAGAATTTCAACTACATGTACAACAGGTGGCCGATTATAATAGAGGTTTTATTTTTACCTGGGGGTGCTTAAGGGTCAAAGCTGTATAACTGAGAGGAGACCTCCACATAGCCTTTAAAGGAATGCGGAGAGCCGACCAGGGTTTCTGACCTAATGTCCAATCCTCACCTTCTTGTGGTGCACCCTGTTGGGTATCTACTTTGATACTGAATGAACGAGGATAGGCTGGCAATTTGGGATTTAGCCGACCAAATTGTATTCTTATTGGTTAAACCAAAAAAAAAATGATGGTACAACATGACAAAATTTCATGCCGGCTGGGGCATCACCCGGTTAAACAAGGGCCCCCATTGTTTTCGCCAGGGAACCAGAGCGAACAGCGAAAAGTCAGCTACTGGAACAAACCCTAAAACACACCTCAACTCAACACCACCAGAGTTAAAGATCGGTACTATCAATATAAGAAGCCTGAATGGCAAAGAAATGGAGCTCGCTGAGGAATTAGATAAGTACCAGATCGACATAATAGGGGTGACTGAAACAAAAAAGACAAAAACTGGTGAGATCTTTCTGAGCAATAAGTACAACATGTTATATTCAGGCAATGAGAAGCAAGGAAAAGAAGGAGTAGCCATAGTATTCAACACAAAATACGAGGCTAATCTTCTTGAATGGCAGTCAGTCTCAAGTAGAGCAATGTGGGCAAATATCAGAATGGGGAATTGGACAATGAGACTTATTTGTGCCTATGGTCCCACAGAAGGTTCTACTAAGGTAGAAGTGGAGGAATTTTTTGAGGCTTTAGAAAAAGCAACTGACACAATGAAAAAGGAAACGTTGGTCCTTGTTGGGGATCTAAATAGCAGAGTAGGAAATGATTCTGAGACATATAAAAATATTTTGGGAAAATTTGGAGAAAAGAGCAAAGCTAATAATAATGGCAAATATCTGTTGGATTTCTATTCAGGTCATGGACTGGTTATTACTAACACCATGTTCCTACATAAAAATGTGCACAAATTCACATGGAGAGAAGAGGCAAGGAATAAGAAAAGTCTCATTGACTATGTTATTGTTGATAGTGATGTTTTCTCCCTGGTGCAGGACACCACAGCGTACAAAGGATTTGAAATTGGAAGTGATCACTATTTAGTCTTGAGCAGGATAAAATTGAATTTCATATTGAAAAGAATAACATGTAAGAAAGTTTTAAAGCGAATAAAAGTTGAGCAGCTCTCAGATGTGAACTGTAGACTAAAATACACAAATATTATTGAAGAAAAAATGAAAGACTTTGAGAACAAGAATCAAACCTTGGAGATTCAGTGGCAAGCCTTGAAGAAAGCCCTGATTGACTCAGCTAGAGAGGCATGTGGTGAAGTTGTCTGCAAGGATAGAAAAATTAGAACTCCATGGTGGACACAGGAGGATAAAGAGGCAGTGAAGGAAAAGAAGAAAGCATATCAAAAGTTCCTGGCAAATAAGTCAGCTTGTGCTCTTAGCGAATACAGAGACAAATGCAAGAATGCTAAACGCTGTGTAAAACTAGCTAAACAAAAGTCATGGGAGGACTTTGGCAAGAATATAGAAAATAAATATCAAGAAGGTGGCAAAATATTCTGGAGGTTGTTGAAGAAGCTTAGGAATGGAGGAAAGAGTGCTGTAAAAGGAGTTAGAGATGATAATGGTGACATGAAAACGGAAGAAAGAATATCCTTGAAGTATGGAGTAATTACTTTGAAAAACTGCTAAATGAAACAAGCAGTGATGAGAGCACAGTGGTAAAAAACACTGAACAGACATGCAGTCAGGAATACATATCCATACTTGAAGTAGAAAAAGCCATCAAAGGCTTAAAATGTGGAAAGGCAGCAGTAGTGGATGATATTCAATCAGAAATGCTGAAGTATGGTGGTATAAAAGTCTTACAGTGGCTGCACTGCATAGTTCAGAAAGCCTGGATAGAGGGACGAATTCCCGATGATTGGAGTAGAGCTCTCATAATACCCATATATAAAAAGGGAAACAAAACTGAATGTGAGAATTACAGAGGTATTTCCCTACTAAGTGTTCATAGCAAGATCTATGCAAGTATACTTGAGAAACGATTGAGAAGAATTGTGGAAGAAAAGCTTGGTGAAGAATAAGCTGGATTCAGGCCAAATAGAGGCTGTCAGGATCAGATCTTCACTTTACGACAAATAGTCGAGAAAGCATGGGAATATAACAAAGATCTGTATTTAAGTTTTGTCGATTTGGAAAAGGCATATGACAAGGTGCCAAGAGAGAAGCTATTCAGTACGCTAAAGTTATATGGTGTCGATGGGGCATTATATCAAGCAATACTTAGTCTTTATTTGAGTTGTAAGTCAGCAGTTAGAATTGAAGGAAGTACAGGAAGATGGTTTAATGTTAAATCTGGTGTCAGACAAGGATGTACATTATCCCCTCTGTTATTCATTATCTATATGGATCACATTATGAAGGAAAGTGGTATTAAACATGATATCAAAATTGGAGATGTTAATGTCAGCTCTTTGCTTTATGCGGATGATGTTATACTTCTAAATAAATCCGCTACAAGTCTGCAAGATTCTCTGACTAAATTGAATAACTGTTGTAATGGATATGGTATGAAGGTCAGCAATAAAAAGACAAAGACAATGAAAATAGGCAGAATCAGTGAAAATGTCAACTGTGTTGTGAATGGAGAACCTGTGGAACAAGTAAAGCATTTCAGCTACTTAGGCACGATTTTTAGTGAAGATGGTAAATTGAATATAGAAATAGACAACAGAATCAACAAAGCTGGTATGGTGGGAAATCAATTGAATAAATTCATATGGAATAAGAGAGAAATTAGTCGGAACACTAAATTAGCTGTATACAAGACAGTGTTCAAACCAGTTTTAACTTATGGATCTGAGAGCTGGGTCAGAAGTAAAACACTTGACCAAAGACTAGAGACCGCAGATATGAGAGTCCTGAGAAAGATTAGAGGCATGAACAGATGGCATCAATGGCAATATCATATTAAAAACGAGGATATTAGGAAAGAACTTGACATTGTCAGCATCCAGGAATGCATTAGCAGAGCGAATCTCAGGTGGTATGGTCACTTAAATAGAATGGGAGAGAAAAGATTAGCAAAACAAGTGTTCTCTGCCAGGTTGGCAGGAAAACGACCCAGAGGAAGACCAAGATATAGGTAAATTGATACGGTATAAAGTGCCTTAGACGATAGAAATATAAGATCTGATAATGTTGGAGTCTTGACAAGTAACAGACTGATTTGGAGGAAAATTGTAGATAAGAAGTTAGTAATAATATAATTGTTTCATGTAGCACTATCATATCCTGTACACCCCTTGAGAGTACATTGCAGGAAATTGATGATGATGATGATATTTTTACCTGATTTAAGCCAATTTCTAATGTTGAATAAAACAATAACAATGGCGTTAAATATTTATTTATAATATATGTCATTATAAATGTGTCAAATCATAAATTTTTCTTCTTGTAAAAAATTGAAAAAGTAATAAACAAAAAATGACAAACATTAGGTATGAAATATACAAATAGATATGAAAAAAATAATTAGGTGAAATTATTACTAAACAATTACAAAGTATAGTTATGCGCAATAGTAAAACAGCGAATACAGTAAAATTTTTCGCACTGAACACATTTCCACCGTGTTTGTGTGACCTTAGATGTTGCATATTTTCTATTATGTTCTTCAGTTAACTTTTTGCAGCAAGATGTACATCTTCTCCTATTACTGGTACCAACCTATTCTAAAATATGTTTTTCCTTGTCTGAAGTCGAAGTAACATTATTTTCCTTTGGTGTAATTCCTAATAACTCTTTTGTGATTTTTTTCTCTAAATTCTGTGATGCTAATATTTTATTAATAACTTGCTTATATACTATAAAAGCGTTCCCCACAGCAGAACCTAAAAGAATTTCAACTGAGAGTTTTCGGTACCATTCACACTTCTTCAAAGACAAGAAGCATAGGCTTTTACCTGATCGGATAGATCAATAAAACTTTTGCTTTTGTTATAGTCTATAATAGCTTCCAGCTTTTGCACTTCATTACCATTTCTTGCTGTAAGAGATTTCATTTTGTTCGTGTGTTTTGTTGATAACATAAGCACTTCATGTTTATCGCACTATTTTATTACCACCACCCCTGTGTCACTTTCTTTACCAATTATTTCACCCTTTTTCAATTTGAATATCCTGTGGAATTCCCTTCCGATTTTTTCTCAAAGTGCCTATAAGGTGTGTTTGTCTATTCAAAAGTTTGTGCGCTAATTCAATACTGGTATAATAATTATCTACATAATGGTCAAGTACATTCTCACAAAGTCCCATAACAATTGAAGTTGGAACACTATTAGTGATACTGGTCTTCTTTTCTGCACCGCAGTATATCTTGAAATCATATGTATATCCATCTTCAATACACAATTTGAATAGTTTTATGCCAAATTTGGGTCGTTTATTCTTGATGTACTGACGAAAGGTAAGATGACCTCGGAAAGGTACTAAAGTTTCATCTACTCAAATATTACTCTAAGGCAGTGGTCGCCAGTGGTCAATATACCATTGTTAGGGGTTGATTAGGGGTCAATAGAAAAATATAAGATATCATTGTATGGGCAATATTTAATTCGGTTAACTTGGGTTACCTCCAACCTGAATGACAATACAATTAAGAGTGAATCGTGGGAACAGTGACATGAATAGGACCTGTAAGATGAAGCAAGGTACTGAGGCCAAACAAGTAGGCCAAAATGACATATTTACCAATAAACGGATGTCGGTGGTTACTGACTGGCCAGCGCGGGGGGGAATGAGATTGCAACACGTGCACGGTTGCTTATTTACTTATACTTACACGTATTCAATCCCAGTCTCATTTATGCGCATCGACATATCGACATACAAGTGAGCGTTAATGTTCTAAAATTCATCAACATACATATTATAATTCATTCGTTATTCATTCACGAACTAAACTTCTCTATGTTGAAGAGTTGAGCAGGGCTGGTAGTAATACCAGTGATATTACTAGTGATAGTAATAGTAATATAATAATATATACTATATTATACATACAATAAGCACTGCAACTATAAAATAATCTAAAAACTCACATAAGCATCTTTTTTGCTTGTCCTATTATAATTACATAATAGTAAAATAGAGAGGGTTGATAAAAAGTCAAGAAACTCTTGAAGGGGTCGATGATCAAAGAAGTTTGGCAACTCCTGCTCTAAGGCATCATTATTTTCTGGAAATTTTTTCTTATATGATTTGTGAGAGGTGTAATTTTATAAAGTCTTTCAGAAGTATTTCCACCCTTGTTGTCTGTGAAGTGCCAGTTACTGAGAAGAAGATCGAACTGATTCCGTGACATAACTTGTTTGATTTATGTAGAGTAGAGGATGCTATTCGACCAATAACATTCTAATTTTGGCATCTGCACTAAACCGAACCAAATTTGCAGACCCAAAAATATCTTCATTTCATTGGGATTTGTGTTCCACTTTCTTATCCTTGCTTTTGGTAAAATTGCCTTACTGAGTTTTTGAAGAGTGTATCTGTTAGTTTCTTGCGCTATTAGGTCCAGCAGTCCTTCATCAATAAACATAAAAAAAGAAGTCTACAGGCTGTTTATCATGCATTTCTTCAATTACATTTTGTTTTATTAAAAATTATTATCCACAAACTGAAAATGTTTTAGATTATCACCTGTAATTTCATTCCATTATAGGTCGGTTGAATTCACATTTCCAAGTATTTCATCTGAGGAAGAATCATTAGTCAAATGCAGATTTCTTATAACATCATCAATTGTTTGTTCTACAGAATGAGCAGCAGTAAACTGAGATGTACTAGGAGTGAAAACTTCTTCGGTATTACCAGTTGTAGATACTTTTATTCTCTTTCCAGCAATGAGAGAATCAGAATCTGAAGACACAGAACTAAGATCACTTCCGTTGTAACTTTCCGACGAATATTTGTATGGTTCATCATCAGATAGAACTTCATTTATCAAGGCTTCTAAATGACATTGCTTTTTTTCGTAGTCTCCCATATTAGGGCAATTTATAACAATATTTATCACTATAACAAATTTATTTCACCAGACAAAACACTGAATGCATATAACTGTTCGTACGCGTCATAGATATGCAAGTTTGACCTTGTGTGAAGTCCACTCGGCCCAGTCAGTAAAAAAAATTCTTCTCAGGCCGCATGGTACACACGTGATTCACACTTAACAAATCTATTTAGCTGAATGAAATAGATAAAAAATCATAAAATATGATTATTTTGTGTTACTTTCAGCAAATTGTAAAACAAAAAGAAGTTGGCATAGGGATCACAAAATGTTTTAACATTACGGCAGTCAACGTGTTAAAGTATGTATGTAGCACATTACCTTATAGTTGTTTAATTCTAAACATCCACAATGGTATTATGATAGTAATAACTAGCAATGCATTGTTTATTAACTACACATGCTCTTCAGCAACTTGATTATTTGCAGCAAGAAAAAAATAAAAGAAAATTTAAAAAATCCATAATTTTAGGAGAACAGAGAGTGGAAGTAGAGGATGATGACAAGAATTTGAGAATGAATATAGTCAAGAAAGGGATGAGAGCTACTTTTTCTCTTATAGAATGGTGCATAATTGGAATGGCTTGCCTGTGGAGGTGGTGAATACAGGTAGTGTGAATGAATTCACATATGGTATATGGGCAATAGGTGGTCTTTCTTGACTTTCTGGAGATCTCTGGTAATAATAATATTTTATAGATTTTTAGAGATTGGGCAAGTTGTAAGCAGACTAAGACGATTATTTTTTATGGAAAACAGGACTGCATTACACATTACTTGCATTTCTTTAGTAATATCAAAGCTAGTAAGGTTATTATAATAACCTTACTAGCTCCAGATTAGTTTAAGGAGCTACTGAAAGATAGTGAAGAAGTTTGTGTCTCATGTTGCACAATGAAATAGAAGTGTAGTTCAGAAAATTAGTTAACTGAGTATAGCCATTTTATTTATACAATGTACAATATAAGTGGCCCACACACACACACACACACACACACACACAGAGAGAGAGAGAGAGAGAGAGATAATATACCAATCTAACTACAATAATTAGGATGATAAAATCTACATTCAATAAATAGACTGGTTGTGTAGTGCCTAATATAGTATGATACAATGTACAATATAAGTGGCCTAGAGAGAGATAAAAACAACATAACAATCTAACTATAATAATTAGGATGGCAAAATCTATACATTATATAAATAGAATGGTTATGTAGTGCCTAATAGCAGAGTTAAGGTTATCTATGCCTAAATTCTGTAAGAAAATACTCTTCATTTTCTTTTTAAAGCTTAAATAAACATCTCTTAATAGCAGTGAATATTGAGATAACCAGTCGCAGAATGTTCAAGTTTATTGTATTAATTTACAGATCTGGTTGGCTGAGTGGATCATGAGTGATTTGTGCATGAATGAGTTAAGCAGATATACCTGCTGATAAGCATTGTGTGAAAAATGGTTACCTTAAGTCTCCTGTCATGAGTCTTTAGACCAGAGCCCAAAGATTCAATGTAAGGACGACTGTCTTTCCCAATTTCCTGATGGAGAAAAGGGGTAATTCATTAATTCATCATTCCTGCTGTTCAATGTCAAAAATGGGGAAGTGACTTTATAGCATGTACATATAAACAACAATTAAAATATACAATGGAACATACCGGTTTGGTTCCTTTATCACTAAAGGCATCAATCTTAGTCTGTAGATCCAGTAGCTTAAATATGCGAGCAGCAGCAAGCTTAGCAGTACTATAATCTGGGGCATATGCTACAGCTTGTGCAAACATAAATGTTCCCATTATAACAGCTTCTGCTATTCTGGAAGATAATGAAATATATATATATATTTATTTTAATGTAAGTGAAATACTCTTAATTCATAATCAAATTACTAAACTATTTCAAGTTTCAAACTTCACATTATATATTAACTAAGAACACTTTCCTATAACAAATTATTCTTTCAATGAATTTAATGGATCTGTTTTTAATTGTAATGAATTATTTTCAAGTTAAATCTGTGCATATCTGAATTAAATAAGAATATTTAATTTGTGTTTGTGAATGTATGGAGTGAATTCGAAGGAAAGCTGGAATTTTAAGATTGATGAATTGCATTTCCATGGGCTTGGTGCTATATATTTGGAGCAACTGCTGTTTGCTAAGAGTAGAGAGACAAGATAAAATTAGCAGAGCTAAGGATCAGAGAAACAGAGAGAGAAGTTGTGGAAAGACAGGGGGAAGATGGATACAAAGACAAAGAATTGATTATGGCAAGATGGGTGACAGACTGCATAAAGATGAGCAGGAGACAGATATGAATGAAAATTAGTCAGGATCAGAGAAACAGCAGTGATTAGGCTGATGAGAGAGGTATACAATAGCAGCTAGGGTAGAGAGTGGAGATTAATGGTATGGATTCAGAGAGAGCAGGTGGTTATGTTTATATATTAACATCATG
The DNA here is from genome assembly GCF_054136105.1 of Typopeltis vanoorti. Classification (NCBI taxonomy): domain Eukaryota; kingdom Metazoa; phylum Arthropoda; class Arachnida; order Uropygi; family Thelyphonidae; genus Typopeltis; species Typopeltis vanoorti. The sequence continues at coordinate 35,280,619 of NC_143561.1, read as the reverse complement.
AGTATTGTAAATAAGAAAGCTCAGTTTGTTACATTCACTGAGTCAGCATGCCCAAACAGATGTAAAGGACAATTGATTGTCTGAGGATATATGTTTTGGGAATAGAAATGGAAGGATGCAGAATTTTCCAACACAAGAAGGTAAAAAAGAAGAGAGAATGATGTTAATGATAGCAAAGGAATTATATCCCCTAAGAGTGGAAGTTGAAAATAGCAGCATATGGGAAGATTTTAATTATAGGAATGTGGATTAGAAGGTTTTTAGAGTGTTGAATTTGGAGATATACTCACAGGATGTGGTTGTTAATGATATATTAACACTACTGCTGGTTGGAGAGTGATCATGAAGTACTTGTTTTGGATGGTGGTTGTTAAACAGGAAAAATTTACTCTCAAAAAGGGATATGTGGAATTATAAGGTGAGTGATTATGAGACACTCCACAATCATGTAACATCAATATGTTGGGTTGATGAACTGTGTAGAAAAGAAGTTGACAGCATGGGAACTGATTAGGAATCACCTGACATAAGCAATGCACAGCTATGTATCAAGAGTCATGCAAAAAAATAGAGTAGGAATGAAATGAGAGAACAGTCAAGTTAGGCAAGTTGTGATGGAAGAGAAGATGCTATGAAGAAGGTATGAGACAGTCAGTAGTGATTAGATGCAAGAGGAATATAAAGTGCAGACTAGAAAGGTAACAAGCTTGGTCAAGAGAGACAAATTGCAATAAGAGAGGAGGTTAGCCAGTCAGGCCAGAAATAATTCAAGGGAATTCTACTACTATATGGCAAGCAGTAGGAAGAATAATCATGGAAGGGTGACACTGATAGATGGTTATGGTAACAGAGTAACCATTGAAAGAGATGAAGTGAAATTATTTTAAATAATGAACATGAATAGAAAGGAGATAAATATTAGGAGAAACAGGTGTATCAGAGATTGATTGAATTAAATATTATCAGATATCAGGCTGTAATAATAGATGACATATCACTTTACATTTTTTAAAAATGTGCAAATGGATTAGCTATGCTCTTGACTTGGTCATTTCATAAAAGTCTTGCAGTGAAAAAGCTCCTAAGGAGTGGAAAGAAGGCAAAACATTACCACTCCATAAGTATGATTCTAGGACAGTAGTTTCAAATTATAGACCGACCAGCCTGTATATCTGAAACTGTAGTTAAGGTACTGGAGAGGCTGGTTAAGAATATAATACAGAATAAGATTGATGCATATGAAATTCGATTCCTATTGACTATTCTAATTATTAACAGAATAGTTAATAGGAATAACAGGAATATGTAAATAGTTAACTATAAATATTAGTTGGAAATAACTATTATCCCTAAATATTCTTAAATATGGTATCCTTTCTCCATAACTACTCTATCCAGTTTTGTGAAAATTAATATTCCATCTACAGATCTGGTAGTATCTAAGTAAGAAAGAATATTCAAAACTTTATATGGAATAAAAAATTTCAGAATGCTAAATATAATTGAAATAATAAATAATACATAAAACAGGATTTCAAATTTTCTTGTGAAAAATTTTCTTGCAATTAATTTCCCACGTTTCTCCTAATATTTTCTATGCAATGAATTGTCCAAACACATTCTTTATGATATTCAGCATGGTTTGTAAAGGGTATGTCTTCTTGCATCTTATGATGTGATGAATGTGTTGAATAAGGGTGATTCATACACAGTGATATTCTTGGACTTTGCAAAGGCATTTAATAGATTAGCATATGATAGGTGATGTACAAGCTGCAAAGGAAGAGGAATGGGTAATAGAGTGATTAGATGGATATCTCAATCAGTCTGGCTCTCTGAACAATACCAGCAAGATATGTATGATGGAGCAGTGTCTCAAAAAAAGGAAGGTAACTAGTAGTGTGTCCTGGGGATCTCTTCTCAGGCCTGCAAATAGTTATTTATTAATGATATTTCATGTTGATTGAGTGGGGATCATCAGTTGTTTGTTGATGATGTAAAGTTGGGAAAATTACATGGAGCACAGCTGATGAATTTTAATTCTCTTCAGGAAGATTTTAATAGGATTTTGACTAGGACAAATGAATGGGGATTATACTACATAGCCATTTACAACCAATACAGTACGGTGACAGCCTTAAATCTCTGTGCTTTGGAGTGGAGTTCAGTGCAGTGCAAGGTTATGTCCCGTATTTGTGGAACTGTGCTTCGTGTAGTGGATGAAATTCAAGATCTAAGGGTGATGATCGACAGTGGATTGAAGTTTCAGTAAGAGGCACAGTGATAAAAAGGGATAAGGAGATGGTTGCACCACTGTATAAAGCATCAGCCAGACAACTCATGGACTATTATGATCAGATTTGGTTATCTAACTTTCATTGTGATGTGGAAACACTGGAGAAGGTCCAGAGACATGTAACCAAGGAAATATCAAAACATGGGATGTCGGTTATGGAAGGATAGAAAGAAAGAGAGAGATTAACAGAATACAAACTGCATAGTTTGGTGGATATGCAGAAAAACAGGTATTATGATATATATGTTTAAGTTAGTGAGGGAATTTTGTCAGATTAATACAGAGCAAATTACAAAAAAACAGGGAAAGGTGAGAAAAGGCCATTCCTGGTAGATGTGAAAAGGTGTGAGGAGTAGATATTTTATATTGAGAACTGTTAATGAGTGGAACACGTTACCAGAATGCATTGTAAATGCTGGGAGTGTTAAGATTTTAAGGTTCATTATGATAAATATATTGTTAGTCAGTTGAGTTAATTTCTCATGCTGAGTTTGCTGACTCCATGGATATTGATGTAATGATGATAATAATAGTAATATAGAAAATAAATGGAACAGATAGTTCACATTCTAAAGTGCTTTAACTTAGCAGATTGGGATTACAACTAGCATCAGATTAGGTATAAATTAAAGATGCCAAGAAATTATTCTTGGTTTCATCCTTTATCCAAGTATGAGCAAACAAAGTTTGCATGCGAAGTCACTTCACAATTGGGCTATTTGTACAGCCAAAGCACAAACTTTGTTTGCTTACACTTGGATAAAGGATAAAACCAAGAATGTAATTTCTTAGCATCTTTAATTTATAGTATAACCAAGAGAAAAAACTTTCAACATCGGATTAGGTAGTTTCTATTTCTGTGAAGCATATTAGTAAAATATATGACTGTACATAAAATAAACTCAAAAATATATAAAATTATTTAACATATCTCATGACTATAGTTACTTCATCATATTTGTCTCAGTTTGAACTGAGCAAGCAGATCAATGGATATGAAAAGACTCACTCTAATCGCTTTCTAGTAAACATTCTATTTCTGCTTATTCCTTTTCAATTGATATTTTCACATGGACTGTTTTGCTGAACATGACTCTATCATTACTTTACTCCATTTTCATGTAATCCATATGGAAATGCAAGTTAACCAATTTTGAAAGCCCAGCTTCAAATTTATTTAACTCGTCTGCTTCCATTATTCCATTTATTTGTCATCTGAAATAGTGTTCCTGATGCCAGTCCCATGACTTCAACTTCCATATGTTTAACAAAATATCAACACATTTCTTCTTTGTCCAAATGTAGCACTGATATATGAACAAGAGGTTTTATAAATCCCACACATGAGAGGCTAAAAGGTCTATAGTAAATAAATGCTGTGTTGTGGACATATATGTGTATCTGACACAATTTTGTCCTAACAAATTCCCATGCGATGAATCTCATATCTTGGCAGTTCATCTTCCCATTGTATTGATGTTAGCTGACAACAAAGCTTTTCATAAGCACCAATCTTACATTCCACATATGTCTTTCGTGACTGAAATCTTATCCTCCTCATGTCAGAACTTTTATGTTCACTTCCACTTACAGTGCACTGCTGATATCCTCTAAAGTTAAATTCACAACTATATCCTCTAAAGTTAAATTCAATCCTTTAAACTTATATTGCTTCCAATTCAAGACATGTGAAGTAGTTTCCCTCTCATAAAATCTACAGAAATGTACTGTCTTCATTTCTACAGACTATCTTCTCCTAACTACATTCCCACAATTAAAATCATTCATTAGAATTACTCTGTTTCTCTGTTTTTACTGAAAACTAATTTGTGTATACATTTTGTAATCATCGTCCTCCATATTTCCAGGGATATAACAACATATTATTTTATTTATTTCAATTTCAAATCAAATAGCCTCAAAATCATCATATGTACTACCATTTTTCACCTACATCGTGAGTAGACACAATTCCTCTGTCATGAATAGCACTGTCTTCTGCTCTTTTCTCCTTATCTTCATGGAAGGTCTTTTCCCTCCTATATATTAATTAACCGCATTTTGCTTATGCCAATTATCCTTGGATAAGCTAACTCAATCAATGCCACAAATGTAACATCATTATTTTTGATGTATCTTTCATTAATAAACAAGTATAATGGGCATGTGAAGTCTAATATATCATGCTCATGTTATTACTCTCTTGCACTGCCTCCCCAGTCCAAAACTTCACAACCTTCTCTTTCCATCACTACACTTTCCCACTTTTACAGATATGATCGATCCCATTTTGTTCAAGACCACCCCACCTATACTATCTTATTTCACTTAGTTGCTATATACTTCTACATTGGGTCTCCCTCAAATGCGGAGTTTTTTTTTCCATGAATAATTATTTCATGGAAAAAGTTATAATTTATCATTATAGCATGTCATATTCATTAGCACAATGATATTTCTCTTACCCATCTTTAAGGTGATCAAAGACTTGACAAGCAAAGAAAACAAATTTAGAGGTTACTATTATAAATTAAATTACACTTTAATAAATAGTTCCGATATTTTGGTAACGTCATGTTGCCATCTTCAAAAGGAACTTATAAAAAAAGACAAGTGCACGTAGGCACTACAACACAGTAATTGAGAATGCAGTGATGAAGCTATTGTTCTCCTAAAAGTCAGTCCTCCTGATGGTGCCCTCTAGCAGGCTAAGTAGGTGTTCTTGGCCATTGGGCTGAAGGTCTGCATATGTAAGCCTTCCAAATTTGGGGCAGTCTCATACAACTAAATTTGTTGAGGTTTCAAGAGTTTCTTAGGGCTGAGGCTGATTCCATAAATAGTCTTTCGAATTTGTATTTGCTACAGTGTATTATTGTAGCTTTCTTCCACCGAATTCTGTGGCATGTATCCAGAGCATGGTCTGCAAGACCAGAATGGCTGTACTTGTGAAAAACGGATGTAGTCCCTGTGTCTGAAATTCTGATATTTGCTGTCCTGCCTGTTTGGCCAAAGTAAGACAGTTTACAGCTGCAAGGGACCTGGTATACACCAGGTAAGTCTAGGAGAAGTGGTTGGTCTTTAGTGGAGCAGATAAGGGATGCCAATTTTCTGTATGGTCTGTAACAGGAGGTCAAGTCATTTTTTTTAAGATTCTGGTAATTTTTTCCGAGGTGCCATGGATGTAAGGAATGGTGATGGATTTAGAGAAATCCTTGTTGTGGAGGGGGATTGTGGTTTGTAGGTTTCAATATTTTTTGGATTTTTTTTTGGGCGGGAGGGTCGAAAGACTATTTATGGAATCAGCCTCAGGCCTAAGAAACTCTCCAAACCTCAACAAATTTGGTTCTATGAGACTGCCCCAAATTTGGGAGGCTTACATATGCAGACCTTCAGCCCAACGGCCGTGAACACCTACTCAGCCCGCTAGAGGGTACCATTAGGACTTTTAGGAGAACAATAGCTTCATCACTTCATTCTCAGTTACTGTGTTGTAGTGCCTATATGCACGTGCCTTTTTTTATAAGTTCCTTTTGAAGATGGCAACGTGACGTTGCCGTCTATTAAATTACACTTTAATAATATTGAAAATATTTATTAAAGTGTAATTAAATTTATATTTGTATCTACGGTGTCAATTCCTCAAGTGATTTAGTAATGCATAACCAACGTATAAGCCTGTCTACGAGAATTACCATCATCCATGGAGATGCGATTGCACGAAAGGCCCGGCAATATGGTAAAATGAAGTTGAAGTTGTCTAGACAATTAAATCATCTAACTTTCCTAAAACACTGCCGGGATAATCAGGTAATCCCGAATTGTGTAAAATTCAAGCACCATTTTGTTTCACAAAAAGTTGTCCGTATATATAACCACGCCAGCTATGGGAACAAATCACCACTGCGCAGTTTCTCTTAGCGGACATTAATTCTGCTTTTAAAGAAGAGCTTTCATGCACTTTAAATCACATTCATGTTAAGCTGCAGACAAATAATTTTGAAAAAAATACGAGGTCAACAGATGAAAAAATTCGAAAAATTAAAAAAGAACTCGACGGTCAATCAAAAACTTCCTACCAACACCGTAATCAACCTTTCTTCAGTCACCCTGAAGCCTGAAGCACTCAACATGCTTTCACATAGACACAACTTCGGCATTGCTCCCAGAAAAATACCCAGTGAAGATATTATGATCCAGATCAAACGTGGATCATAATATGATCCACGTTCCAAATCAAATCACCAACAGTGTAAGACTGGATGTAGCTTATGTCCTCTCCAAAGCAAGACCACCAAAAACCAACAAGGAATATAAAGCTCTGCAGGAAATGAGGAATAATAAAGAAATAGTTATCTACAAAGCGGATAAGGGAAATGCGACTGTAGTACTTAACCAAAAGGACTACATAAGTAAGCTTAATGCTCTTCTATTAGATCGGGCTCCTTACCTTCCTATCGAATACAATCCCACTAACTCACAAATCAGAAAACTTCACAGGCTCCTTAAGAAAGTCATTTCTTGGCCTGTAGACATTACCAACAGATTAAAGCCGTTTAACTCTACCCCCCCCCCCCACATTTATGGACTCCCAAAAATACATAAAGAAAATGTACCATTACATTTCTAAAAGCATTAGAAATGTAATTCTTCTAAAAGCATTAGCACAATTTTTAGGTCTGTATTTTGTGTTCTGCTACATTATACCAACTTTTTATTTTAATCCACATGCTTGCTTTGCAAAATTAAACATAATTTCTGATTTTCTACACATAGATGTGCATACACACACACACAATATATTTTTACTTACTTGAATAGGTTATCATATGTCATTTCTTCATTTGCTACTAGCCTGCTTCCATAATACATAGCTGTAGCATAAGAAAAAGTTGGAATGCACTGTGAAAAACCAAAAGTGAAGCCTCTATAATGGGATTTTTTCTTGGCATTTCTATTAAAAACAATTTTAGTATTAAATCTCATTTATGATAATCAGCTAAGAACAATATTTAAAATACATTCCCAGTGTTAACATTTAGTCAAAATAAGTCTAATATTAGAAATGTTTATCAATGAATTAGCAATATTTAAATAAAAATAATAAAATATTACTCTTTATGTGTTTTCCAACAATGTATAACATGACACTGGCTGGAACTGATGAAATTAACATTTTGGAGATCTTTAATGAAATTTGACAAGCCATTCTACTTTTGGTTTAAATTAAATAATTTTTAGAAACTGAACTTTAAAATGATGGGAAATTATACATTACAATACCATGCCAAGTGTCTAAGATGTTTTTAGAATAAATGAATGAATGAATGAAGTTAGTCCTAGAGAATCACATTATCCATTCAAATAAACTATCTACGAGAAGCAGAAGGAAGCAATATATCATCTAGTAGAAGCAATGTCTAAATGTATTCCAATGGTCATAAAGTTAAATAAGGGATGTGAAATGGATAAATGAAGAGATTAAGCATGCAATGCAGAGAAAGAAGGCATTATGGAGGCAACATAAGATAAGTAGTGATAAAACAGTTCAATAAGGAGTACAAAGAACAGACAAGGAGGACAACACAACTGGTAAGGGCAGAAAAAGTGCAGTATGAACAGCAGAGAAATATAATGATTATTGTAGTATAAGTGGTATAAAGATAACCATTGCACAGGATATAGTTTAGATAGTAAATGAGCGGTTCATAAAAGTATTTCATTATTGTGAATATGACAGGATACAAAATTTGAAAATAATGGAAGAGGAGAGAAGGTCTGTGAGTGAACAAGAGGTATATGAGGAAATGAGTAAACATCATGTTAATAAGGTTGAGGATCCTGATAATATATCACCATGTATTCTGAGGAAATGTAACAGGAACTAGATATCTGCTGGACATACTTGTTTAATATGAGTCCTACACTGGGTCAAGTTCCAATGGAGTGGAAGGCAAGATCATATCACTGCATAAGGGAGATGACAAAGGAGAGTCAAATTATAGGCCAATCTGTGTGTCAGGTGTGGTTAAATTGTTGGAGAGGCTAGTGAGAACTAGGATCCAGAATTCGATTGATAACAGTGGTATTCTCTTTGATGGACAGCACATATCTGCTAAAGGAAGGTCATGTTTTAGTAATGTACTTATTACAATAAGGTGACAGCTGCATTAGCCAAGAGAGATGAATACAAAGTAGTGTACTTAGATTTTACAAAGAATTTTGTAAAATATAAGTATGCTACTTAGATTTTACAAATTAACCAGTTGCTCATAATGTTCCAGAGACTTGTTAATATCTTGAATTTCTTCTTGAAAAAGTGAAATATAAAGAATACAAATGGTTAATTTGTGGAGATGCTTAAGGGGGTACTTAAGGGTCAAAGCTGTATAACTGAGAGGAGACCTCCATATAGCCTTTAAAGGAATGTGGAGAACCGACCAGTCCAATCCTCACCTTCTCGTGGTGCACCCTGCTAGGCATCTACCTGAATACTGAACGAACGAGGATTGGCTAGCAATTTTGGATTTAGCCGACCAAATTGTATTCTTATTGGTTAAACCACAATATTAAATGATGGTACAATATGATAGAATTTCATGCCGGCTGGGACATGAAATTCTATCATGTTGTACCGTTGTTTACTCCAGGGAACCAGGGCGAACACCGAAAAGTCAGTTACTGGAACAAATCCTAAAACACACCCCAAATCAATATCACCGGAATTGAAGATCAGTACTATCAACATAAGAAGCCTGAATGGCAAAGAAATGGAGCTAGCTGATAAGTACCTCATATGTGGAAGATCGACATAATAGGGGTGACTAAAACAAAAAAGACAAACACTGGTGAGATCTTTCTGAGCAATAAATACAAAATGTTATATTCAGGCAATGACAATAAAGGAAAAGAAGGAGTAGCCATAGTATTCAACACTAAATATGAGGATAATCTTCTTGAATGGCAGGCAGTCTCAAGTAGAGTGATGTGGGCAAATATCAGAATGAGGAACTGGACAATGAGACTTATTTGTGTCTATGAACCAACAGAAGGTTCTCTTAAGGTAGAAGTGGAAGAATTTTTTTGAGGCTTTAGAAAAAGTAACTGGCATAATGAAAAATGAAGAGTGGGTCCTTGTTGGGGATCTAAATAGCACAGTAGGAAATGATTGTCAGACATACAAAAATATTTTGGGAAAATTTGGAGAAAAGAGCAAAGTTAGTAATAATGTCAAATACTTGTTGGATTTCTGATCAGGACATGGATCAGAAATCCAATTTATTATTACTAACACCATATTCCAAGATAAAAATGTGCACAAATTCACATGGAGAGAAGAGGCAAGGAATAAGAAAAGTCTCACTGACTATATTATTGTTGATAGTGATGTTTTCTCTCTGGTGCAGGACACTAGAGTGCACAGAGGATTTGAAATTGGAAGTGATCACCATTTAGTCTTAAGCAGGATAAAATTGAATTTCATATTGAAAAGAAAAACAAGTAAGAAAGTTTTAAAAAGAATAAAAGTTGAGCAGCTCTCAGATGTGAACTGTAGACTAAAATATACAAGCATTATTCAAGAAAAAATGAAAGAGTTTGAGAACAGGAATCAAACCGTTGGAGATTCAGTGGCAAGCTCTGAAGAAAACATTGATTGATTCTGCCAGAGAGACATGCGGTGAGGTTATCTGCAAGGATAGAAAAATCAGAACTTCCTGGTGGGTACAGGAAGTTAAGGAGGCAGTGAAGGAAAAGAAGAAAACATATCAAAAGTTCCTGGCAAATAAGTCAGCTGGTGCTCTTAGAGAATACAGAGACAAATGTAAGAAAGCTAAACACCATGTAAAACTAGCAAAACAAAAGACATGGGAAGACTTTGGTAAGAACATAGAAAATAAATATCAAGAAGATGGCAAGATATTCTGGAGGTTGTTGAAGAAGCTTATGAATGGAGGAAAGAGTGCTGTAAAAGGAATTAGAGATGATAAAGGTGATATGAAACTGGGAGAAAAAAATATCCTTGAAGTATTGAGTAATTACTTCAAAAAATTGCTAAATGAGACTAGCAGTGATAAAAAACACTGACCAGGCATGCAATCAGGAATACATATCCATGCTTGAAATAGAAAAAGCCATCAAAGGTTTAAAATGTGGAAAGGCTCTCATAGTAGAGCCTTTCCACATATTGGATAGTACCCATATATAAAAAAGGGAAATAAAACTGATTATGAGAATTACAGAGGTATTTCTTACTGAGTGTTCCTGATAAGATTTATGATAGTATACTTCAGAAACGGTTGAGAAGGATTGTGGAAGAGAAGCTTGGTGAGGAGCAAGCTGGATTCAGGCCAAATAGAAGCTGTGAGGATCAGATATTCACTTTACGACAAATAGTTGAAAAGTCATGGGAATATAACAAAGATCTGTATTTAAGTTTTGTAGATCTGGAATAAGCATATGACAAGATGCCAATAGAGAAGCTATTCAAAACACTACAGTTGTATGGTGCCAGTGGATCATTACATCAAGCAATACTTAGTCTTTATTTGAGTTGTAGGTCAGCAGTTAGAATTCAAGGAAGTACAGGGAGATGGTTTAATGTTAAATCTGGTGTCAGACAAGGATGTACTTTATCACCTCTGTTATTCATTATCTATATGGATTACATTATGAAGGAAAGTGGTATTAAACCTGATATCAAAATTGGAGATGTTAATGTCAGCTCTTTGCTTTATGCGGATGATGTTATACTTCTAAATAAATCCGCTACAAGTCTGCAAGATTCTCTGACTAAATTGAATAGCTGTTGTAATAGATATGGTATGAAGGTCAGCAATAAAAAGATAAAGACAATGAAAATAGGCAGAATCATTGAAAATGTCAACTGTGTTGTGAATGGAGAACCTGTAGAACAAGTAAAACATTTCAGCTACTTAGGCACGATTTTTACTGAAGATGGTAAATTAAATATGGAAATAGACAACAGAATCAACAAAGCTGGTATGGTGGGAAGTCAGTTGAATAAATTCATATGGAATAAGAGAGAAATTAGTCAAAACACTAAATTAGCTGTATACAAGACAGTGTTCAAACCAATTTTAACTTATGGATCTGAGAGCTCGGTCAGAAGTAAAACACTTGACCAAAGACTAGAGACTGCAGATATGAGAGTCCTGAGAAAGATTAGGGCGTGAACAGATGGCATCAATGGCAATATCATATTAAAAACAAGTATATTAGGAAAGAATTTGATATTGTCAGCATCTGGGAATGCGTTAGAAGAGCTAATCTCAGGTGGTATGGTCACTTAAATAGAATGGGCAAGGAAAGATTACCCAAATAAGTGTTCTCTGCCAGGTTGGCAGGAAAACAACCCAGAGGAAGACCAAGATATAGGTGGATTGATATGGTAAAAAATGCCATAGAAGATAGATATATAAATATAAGATCTGATAATGTTAGCTTTGACAGGTAACAGATTGATTTGGCAGAAAATTGTAGGTAGGAAGTTAGTAATGATGTAAATTTTTCATGTACCATCATATCCTGTACACCCTTTGAGGGTATATGTCAGGAATTTGATGACAATGATGAATTTGTGGAGATCTGAAAGTCATCTGTAAGCTTTGGACAGTAATCTCAGTATGTACAATTTATGCATTGGACAATAGTCTGGTTGTTGTTTTCTTGGTGAATGTGACATTACAGCACTTTTGAGCATGCAATGAGAAATCTTCATTCTGGACTATATATTATATAATGTAATATATTATATTGCATATTAAAAATTCTGTGTGTGTGTGTGTAAAAGTTTAGAGGATCCAAATTAGTTCTCTTACCACTGCTTCATAGAGAGTTAATGAAACCATTTTTAAAAGGCATTAATAAGTGCTGACTCAGTGGATAAGCTAACAGGTAAATTATGATGATTTTATTATTGATGTCAAAAGTCAAGGACACTAATAATAATGAGATCTTTCCTTTCTTCTCTTCTCTTAGTAAAACACACTTTTTATATTTTTAACATTCTAAAAATAATGTAAAATATTATTTTTTTAAAACATTTCTTCTCTTATAATACTAGGACTTTAAACCACAGCTTGAGCCACAGGCAGTTCTAGTAGGAAATTTATTCATTCATGAGGCTTTTTTGCATTATTATTCTCAGATCTCCATGAGTAAAACACTCATCATGGGAGGTCTCTCTCTCTCATACACAGAACTCCTCATAATATGCCTTAAATGCATTCAAATTCTCTGCAGACACCACACTCGCAGGCAATGCATTCCAATCATTCATCACTCTTCGTACAAAAAAACCTGCTTCTCATTCCTTTGATCACATCATCCATATACAGCTTCCAGGGATGATTCTTGTTTTCTCATTCTCTGAAAAATCTCTTCAACTTTAATCTTATAAGAAACACTTGCCAACTTATATATGTCTTTGTACAGTATCACCCCTCCTCCTATCCACTAGACTCTGTAAATTGCAACTTCTCAACCTTTATTTATACTCAACATTCCAGACCAGAAATACCTTAGTATCTGGGCTCTTTCAACTGGCTCTTCATCCTTTTGAAAACCAGGTGACCAAATCAGTGCATGGTAGGCTTATTGAAGTCCTCATACAATGGAACCATAATCTCCTCACTTCTACAAAGTTGCTGTCCTCACAATTTTAGCAACATATTCTCTAAATTTTAAGTCTCTATAGACTCATCACCAGATCTCTAATTTTCTCCACCTCCTCCAGTATATACCCATCAACTTTACACTCTACATTCCATCTTTGTGTTTTCCAAATTCTTCTCAGCTTTGCATCATCTGCAAAGAACTGAATATCCCCATTCATACCTTCCCTAATATATTCAGGTAAAAATATACATACAAGCATCTTCAAGGCCCACCTTTCCTAATTGGGTTGTGGGGGCAACAGCTGCAAGAGGAACTTCCAATGGTCATGATCCTCTGCCACCAAGCTCGGGAGTTCTGGTGGGATTCCCAAACGTGTCCACCCAAGGTTTTGGATATAATCTATCCAGCGAGTCCTTGGCCTTCCACGTGGCCTCCCACCCTCTGGCTTGGCAAAGAGGGCCAGCTGAGGGAGCCTCTCTTGTGGCATTCTGACCAGGTGCCCGTACCAACGTAACTGTGATCTCTCAACACAGAGAAGCAGCGGTTGAGTATTGAGGGTTTCCTGAATTGCAGAGCTTCTGACTCTGTCAAGTCTTGTCAGTCCTGCAACCCCTCGAAGGAACCTCATTTCAATTGCTTGGATTCGTGTCCACATTCTTTCGGTCATTAGCCAATTCTCATGACCATAGGTGAGGATGGGGACATAGACTGTATTGAAGACAGCCAGCTTTGCCTTCTGGCTTAACTTGTGCTTCAATACTACCAAACAACCAAGCTCCCACAATACTGAGCTTGCTAAGCCAATTCGAGTATCTAGCTCTACATTCCATTTTCCGTCGTTCATGAATATGGACTCAAGGTATTTAAATTTCTCCACCTGCCTCATTGGGACTCCAATTACATGTAGAGTGCACTGGGATGGATGTCTTGAGACCACAAATGTTTCAGTTTTGGCTACACTGATCTTCATTCCAGCATCTACACAAACAGCTACAAACCTATCCAGGGTCTGCTGGAGGTCATCTGTGGAAGAGCTAAGCAGAACTAGGTCATCTGCAAAAAGCAGACGTCCAATGCTACATCTTCCAATTCTGACACATGCACTGCAGACTGTGAAAGGTTCAGACTTTGTGCTGTTTACCCTGACACAAAACTCTGGGCATTCATACAGGGACTTGATGGCAGCTAATAGTTGACTATCCACTCCATACTCCTGTACTACTTGCCAAAGCTTATCCCGAGGAACCTGGTCATATGCCTTCTCCAAGTCCACAAAACATGTGTAGATATTCTTTGGCATATTCCCAAGATTTCTCAAAGACTTGCCTTAAAGTGAAGATTTGGTCAGTTGTGCTTCTACTAGGACGAAAGCCACATTGTTCTTCCTGGAACTTTGACTCAACTATGCTCCTGCACCGTCTTTCCAAGCACTTAGCATACACTTTCCCAGGCAGGCTGAGCAGAGAGATGCCACGATAGTTACTGCAATCCTTCTGGTCTTCCTCTTGAAGACTGGTATTATTATGCCTGTCTGCCATTGCTTTGGTGCTCGCCCAGATATCCAAGCAACCCGACACACTCGAGTCAGCCAGAGAATACTGTCTCAATTTAAGGTTTTTAGCATTTTGGGCCGAATTTCATCATCGCCGGAAGCCTTGCCCGATTTTAGCAATTTTATTGCTAAATGGACCTCTTCTGCTGTGAGACTAGTCATTGTCCCGATCTGCACCTCTTGGATGCCAACAACTGCTGGGACACCTGGGTTAAGAAGGCTCAAAGTATTCCTTCCATCTATGGAGGATATCCTTCTCGGTTGTTAAAAGTGTGCCATCAGAGGCCTTAATTGCCCTTGCTGTGCACGATTTCCTCCCTCGAAGGCGGCGTATGGTCTGCCAGAATACTTTGTTTGCATTTGCATAGGATGAGTCTAATCTTTCTCCAAAGGATTCCCAAGCCTTCTGCTTTGCTGTCTTTACTGCCTCAGCAGCAGCTTTTTATGTTTCAGCATACTGTAAACGCATCTCAGGTGACCTGACCCTAAGCCATGTTAGGTAGGACTCCTTTTTTTTTTTTTGCCCAGACAGTTTTTTGGACTTCTTGGTTCCACCAAGGTGTCCTTTTCTCACTGTCCATTGCCATGTCGAGCCGCTTTCTGCCATAGCATGAGAGTGCAGAGACAGTAACAGCTGTTCTGAACAGCTTCCACTCCTCCTCAACATCTACAGTATTCTTGGGAATCTCTTTGAACCTGGAGAAAATGTCATCTGCAAAATTCTTCCTCACAGCCTCATTTTCCAATGCCTCCCATTTCACATGGTACAGCTGCTTAGGCCTACCAGCGTTGATGATAGCATCTGGTTTCTGAAGCCGTAGAGTGCACACAACAAGATGGTGGTCAGTTGACAGTTCTGCCCCTCTTCTCACACGAACGTCCAACACTGAGGAAAATAAGTCTGCTGAGACTATAAAGAAGTCAATCAGAGACCTTTGTTCTAGTGTATCCCTGTACCAGGTATACTTGTGGACTTCTCAGTGCTGGAAGAAGGTATTCATTATGGAAAAGCTGTTAGTACAGCATATATTCAGTAAAAATATATTCAGGAAGAAAATAAATAAATGGAACTTCCTAAAATGCAGTTTTACTTTTTTATAATTAACTATAACTGTATAAGTCTCTAGCAATAGTGGCAATAGTATATTAGGAGAGAAAATATATAGCTTCATAATTTATTTACTAAAAATTCAGGTTTCCTGGCACAGTATAACCTTGATGCAATTCAAAGTTTGTGAGGAAATATTCAATTATTTACAGATAATGCAGGAAGTTAGAGAACTTATGCAGATGAGTTCATGAGCTCATTGGCAGAGTACTCATGTGCTTTTCTATAAGATGGTATTCTGGATAGATGAATAGAAATGGAAATATTAATTCAATGCTGACAAGTGTAAAAAAAGTCATGTACCTTAGTCAGAGGAGTTCTTCTCTGTGTGAATCCTACACACAAAAGATTGTAAACCTATAATACATTAGTGACAAACTAAGGGTTACATAATCCGGAAACCCTGATCTAGAGAATAAACTTTTTTTATCTAATCTTTAAAGGTATCTGTGGCATAACTATAAAAAAAAAATTACACAATAACCACAGTAATAAACTTTATTTGTGATTTGTACTTTCATTACAGTTTATTACTGTGGTTATCATGAAATTTTGTTGTTTTAAACTTTTTATTTTTTTTAATGCCATGTCTGGCCTCTATCAAGCTGTGTAGATGAAATCTACACAGCTTGTAGATGTAAGTGATGTAAGTGATAAAATGTGTAGATGGAAGTGATAAAATTCATCTATTACCTAAAGATATTCATAAATATCCATGCCCAGAAGATTCAAACTCACAGCATATTAGAGTTTGGGTATACAGGATGAGGGATACTGTATACTGGTGAAGGTTTGCTTCAAGAGGTGGAAGAGGCAAGGGTTGTTCTTGGGGGGGGGGGGGGAATTGAAAACAAACTGCCAAAACTGTGAAGGCTATCAGAAAATTGCTGCCATAATGGATATTAACATACTGCAATGATTGGAATAAGGAGGTGAC
The DNA here is from genome assembly GCF_054136105.1 of Typopeltis vanoorti. NCBI lineage: Eukaryota > Metazoa > Arthropoda > Arachnida > Uropygi > Thelyphonidae > Typopeltis > Typopeltis vanoorti. The sequence continues at coordinate 35,264,091 of NC_143561.1, read as the reverse complement.
AGTGACACTGCACAGGGTACCTTATCTGTTCAGAGTTTAGAACAAATAAGGATTTTAGTGCAGAGACCCAGGTATTTGGATGACAAGGAAACATCAGAAAAAAATTAAGAGGTGAGTAACTAAGACTGCCTCAAAAGTGTGAAATGTTGAGTACGAGGACAGATTGAAGGAATATGCACTATAGAGCTGACAGAAAGGGAAAGATGGGGTGATATGATTGAGGCATATATAACAATGACAGGATTGGTTATATTTAGGGGAACACTTACTCCATAGGGTAATAAGTGGTTGAAGAATGAGGGTATCTCTAAAGATTGCAAAAGGATCATGCAAGTGAGAAAATGTCATGCACAGCCAGAGTGAAAAGGGAGTGTACCAATGCTAAATGCATTCAAGCCAAGGCATAATATGAATTATGGTAAATAGAAGTTGGCCTCCAATTCAAAAACCTTGGAGTCTCAGCAGCAAAATATGAAAAAAAAACATTGACTGATTCAGCCAGGAGCATGTAGTGAAGTTGTCTGCAAGGACAGAAAATGGAAACACTATACTGGACACAAGTTGTTAAAGAAGCAGTCCTGGAAAATAAAAAAAAAGCATATCAAAATCAAAAGTTCCCAGCAAATGAATCGACAGACGCAGCTAAAAGAATACAAAAGAAAAATGTAAGAGAGAGATAAGCAATATGTAAAAGTAGCTAAACAAAAGTCATGGGAAGACTTTGGTTGGAATAAAGAAGATAAATATCAGGAAGATGGCAAAATATTTTAGAAGCTATTGTAAAAGCTTAGAAATGGAGGAAAGAGTACTGTAAAAGGAATCATAGTTGATAATGGTTACATGAAAACTGAAGATAAGGGCATCCCAGATGTCTGGAGTAATTACTTTGAACTGTTAAAGAAGTAGTGACAGAACAGTAGCAGAAATTTTTCAAGAGGAACGCAAACAGGAGTGCATATCAATGTCATATCTAACAAAATATTAGATAGGAGAATATTGGACTAATTGAAAGAAAACTATTAGGAGATTAATAATAATAATAATGTAATCATACAGTGCTGTCATAGTAGCATGAACATCTCTTGAGGATGTATTTCAGAAAATTGATGGTGATGAGTTTGTCCTCCAGACTAGGTCCACCTGCTAGTCACTATTGCAAACCACTGATTTGCAATAGTAACATGTAATAGTGATGTCACAGAAATATACATGCATAAGCTAAATGGAAATACAGACATGTAAAGCTTTGCTTAGGTAGAAGGAAGCACTAGGATAATGAATCTAACTTCAGATTGACAGTTTGAATATGCACAGTTAAGTCATCCCTCGACTTACATCGGGGTTCCATTCCATTTGGCAGGACGTAAGTCAATATATTAAATCAATAGAGTTATAGGTGTTAGGGACTTAACCGTAATAAGTATACTATCATTTTAATTTTTAAACCTTATAAAACTGTACTGTGCATTACTGTCACTATAAAACAGGAGAATAATCACCCAATCTTCCTCCACAATCACACCTTCATTATCTTCCCTAGGTGAAGGACCAGGCTGCAACTCTTCTGGTGTAACCTTTTATTTTTTGGTGAAAATGTCCAATGTGCTTTGCTTATTCCTCTTCTTCTTTTCATTATAAATTTGTTTATAGCAAACAAATGCATCATGTACTTTCCTTTCTACTAATAAGTAACACATTCAACATTGGGGGTCTATGTCTTCAGCCATTTTGAGAACATCACTAACTTCAGAGAATATTTCTGCAAGACCCTTCGCTGTGAATTGTTTAACTACCTCTTCTTGTTTCTCTTTTCCCTCTTCCTTTTCTCGTTCTTCCTCTTCTGCAACAAGTTGTTCCTCCAATTTGATCAATTCTTCATTGGTCAACTCTTCAAGGGCACGTTCTATGAGTTGATCTATGTTGTCATCATTCACTTTGAGATTCAGATTGTTTGCTAGACCCACTAGTTCCTCACTCGATTTACAAAGGTTTTCATTTTTTCAAAACTTCCAAAATCGTATACAAACATTTTTTAAGGTCATTTTTCACATGCCACTCATACTGAGAGGTCACTTCTTCCAAGCCACAGCAATATTTTTAATAGCATGATAAAAATTGAATACTTTGCAGAATTGCATAAGAGGCTCATAATTTCCTTCAATGGCAGAAATGGCTTGTGAAAAAGTTCGTAGATAATAAGCCTTAAACACTGAAAGAACCTCCCTCCCCGATCCATCGACTGGATCAATGAAGTAGTGTCTGGAGGGAGAAACACGACCTTGATCTTTAGGTCAAGATCACTGATGTAAGGTGGATGACCTATAGCATTATCTAGAATTAATAAAATTTTAAATTCTGCATTTTCTTTCACACAATAACTTTCCATTTCACTTGCATGACAGTTGATTAAGGCATCCACAAACAATTTTTGAGTCATTCATGACTTCTTATATTGCTCTGATAATGAATTGGAAAGTATGCTTCATAATGTTTTTTGAAGGCTCATGGATTCTCACTGTGCCATATCACAAATTGTTTCAGTTTATATACAGCAACATTACCTCCTAACAGAATCGTAATATGGTCTTTAAGTGCTTTGAAACCAGGCAAAGATTTTAGCTTTTGGTGGATGAATGTCAGGTCAGACATTTTTTTCCAAAACAAGGAAATCTTATCCATATTAAATATTTACTGTGGCAAATAATTTTTCCCCATAATAATTTTATTACCAATTTCTCCACAAACTCCTTGCCAGGCTTCTCATCAGCACTTGCAGATTCACCATTCACATTATGCAGCACAAAACGCTGCTTGAATCTCATGAATCAACTGGAAGAAACATTGAATTCATAGTTGTAATCCAGCCCTGCTTTCTCCTTCAACAGGTTGAAGACACTTAGTGCCTTAACTGTTATGGTCACAGTGCTAAAGGGCATGTGCTTTTGGTTCAGGTTCTCTATACATGATGCAAGTAGCTTTTCCATATCACCGATAGAACCTTGTCGTTGCTTCGTCACTATCATTGATTTAATGGAAGCAAATCCTTTCACAGCCTCTATGATTTTATCCTTATTTTTCAAAATGGCCATCACCTTAGAAGGAGACCATCCAAAGTCATGTGTGATCATATCGATAGGCTTACCAGATTCATGTTGCTTTATAACTTGCAACTTCATTTCAAGATCAATTTCTCGCCTTTTTTTCTGCGATTCTTCACTAGGTTTTTTGATTGGGTATGTAGGGGGCCAATAATTTTTCCCCATAATACTTTTAGCCAATGATAGAGGTACTCTATTATTGGCTAAAATTCTCTATCACAAACATCATGAAATATTTATGATAAACACACAAATGACCTATTTCTCAAACACAAAATCAACAGAAGAACTGTTGAAGACATATTCCAATTGCTGACTGAACCTGCCACAGAATGCACTATTTTCACTGTGCATGATGCATTGTTGCTAAATAGAAACCTTTTTACTTTATGCTCGCTTTTGTCTTATTAAAAAGTATAGTTTGAAAATGTTATTTATTCCATTATGGGATCATAGAACATATGTATCCATATGTTCAACATGAGAAAGTACATAGTATACGTAAAGAATTCAAGCAGCATACTGGTAAGTGAATGATATATAATTTTTTGGTCAATTTTGTGAACCGTCATAAATTTGAAATACTAGCTTGGTGAACCTTAACCAATTTGAGCTATTAGTTCTCACAAACCAGTGCAAAGTGCCTTGTGGGACATCCATAACAAACATTTACCGTAGCATTTAATGTAATGTGAGCATTTTTTTTTTTTATTGATAATGATATCAAGAAGCAGATTACTGTAAGGTCTATATTACTCCAAGACCTCATATCACCACACACACATATCATCATACCATGTCTTAAACACACTCAAACTCCTTGCAGACACCACACTCTCAGGCAAGGCATTCCAATCATTCACAACTCTGCATGAAAAAAAACCTGCCTCTCACTACCCTACTCACACCGTCTTTATACAGTTTCCAGGGATGACCTCTGGTTCTCCCCTGATCTCCCACTATTCTCTGTAGAACTTCTCCACCATTGATCCTGTAACAACCCCTTACCAACTTGTAGGTCTGTATCATATCTCCCCTCTTCCTCCTGTCCACTAGACTCTGCAAATTACATCTTCTCAATCTTTCCTCATACTTGACATTCCAGAGGTCAACAACTACCTTAATCAGTCACCTTTGGACCCTCTCCAACATCTCTTCATCCTTCTGAAAACCTGGTGACAAAATCTGGGCACAATAGTCCATGTCTGGCCTAATCAAAGCCTTATACAACGGAACAAGAATCTCCCTACTTCTACACGTCTGTGTCCTCCGCATTATTCCCAGAAGCCTTTCTGTTGTCTTCACAATTTTGGCGATGTGTCCCCTAAATTTCAGATCCTTATCCACTATTACCCCCAGATCTCTTATTTCCTCTACCTCCATCAATATATTCTCACCAAGCATAAATTCTGCATCCCATCTTTGTTTTCCAAATTTTAAAACCTTACATTTTGTAACATTGAACTCTCATCCCCATTTCGGTGCCCAATCACTCAATTTATTCAAGTCTTCTTGCAAGGCCACAACATTTTCATTACTCTTTATGGTTTGTCCAAACTGCAAACAACTGAATATCTCCATCCAAATCTTCGCCAATATCATTAATATAAAGTTAAACAGTAATGGTCCTATAACAGACTCCTGAGGCACTCCACTAGTAACTTTCCTTTTCCTGGCAAACCCACCCCCATACACAACTTGTTGATACCTATCACATAGCCAGTCCAATGCACTAATCTAATATCACAATTTTTTCACAGGGGTCCTCGCACTGCTGGCAACCACCCAGGCAATCACTTCATGGTCACTCTCACCAATTGGTGGATGATTTGACACTTCATTTATAATTACATCCTCTGATGAGATGACCAAATCCAAGACTCCCAATCCTCGCATGCCCTCTGTTACAGTTACATACTGTCTGAGGTAGTTATCCCTCAAAAACTCAAGAAACTCATTTTCTTTACTTCCAGTTGCTATCTCATCATTCTAGTCTATATTGCCATAATTAAAATCACCCATAATGATCACCCTTTTCTTATTCTTCTCTGTCACTTTTGGACCCTTTCCAACATCTCTTCATCCTTCAATCGTTCACATTACATTATATTCTTCAGAAATAAATTTTTTCATAAATTATATATCAATGTGTTTGTACAATATATTAAAATATCTTGAAAATGTACAAGATATCAAAAAAAAAAAAAAAACTTTAAAAGGAAAATTTTATAAACATTTATATTATGAACACATTTAACAGCAACAAGAGTAAGTAAATAACACTAAATAGTGAAATATAAGAATCTTGATGATATAAAAATAAAATAATTTTTTATTCATTAAGTAGAAAACATTGAATTAATTTGAGCATAATAATGTGTTTTCTAACGGTCAAATTTATGAAGCCAGTCAACAAGTAAAGAACATTATTTAAAACATCTGAAATCATTAAAATATTATTCAAAGTTATCCTTATAATACCTTCGGGGTTCATTTAGAACTGCAACATATGATGCATAAAATCTTTGTTCCTGGTGAAGGGAAGCTACAGTGCGAATATTCTCAATCGTTTCCACTGCAATCTAGAATTATAAATTAGATAAAGGAAAAAAAAATCAATAAACAAATCACCTTAATTTCTTATGGGTAATCATAATATTAAAGAAATCAAAATCTTTTCTCATTCAACATAGGAACATAAAGGACAAGAGTGGTAATTAATTGTTTCTCTTATTTTTTAATATAATCACTAAGTATCATCTGGCTAGCCAAATGAATAATGTTACTGCTTTGGTAGCAAAGCAATGACATACATAAATATTTGTGTGCAAGTTTTTAGGTAAATTCCACCACCCTGTATGAGAGCACCACCATCTTGCTTATTGTAGATCTGATGTAGTAAGAAAAGATTGCCACACCTGAGTTCTATGATTTTAAAATTCTCAGTCTACTTGTGGTACTAATCCCATCTGTTTCAATTTATTTAACAGCTTGTCATGTGGCAGTCTATCAAAAGCTTTTGCAAAATCCAAGTACACCACTGTATATAAATACAAAATCCATGTAACCACTCATCTTTAATGAAAGGGATCATCATCAAAAAACATTCCCTGATATATCTTTCTAAAAGTGGTGTCTAATTATCATGGCTTACTAGCAACATGCCTTTCTGAATTAATTGCAAGCCATACATATATGATTGGACCATAGCTTAAGTTCTAGCAATATGACATCTGTATATAAATAAAGACAGGCTTTATTTTAAATGTTAGCTTGTGAGTAAACTGTGAATTATGCTTTAAATCCTAAATGTTAATTATGCCTATATGTCTACTACATTCACAACACACTAAGGTAATGCATTCCACTCACCATGAACCTCCTCCTCACTCCTCTGATCACATTCTCCTTATATAGTTTCCAGTGATGGCCTATTGTTCTATCCCCCCCCCATTCTATGAAAAATCTCTTCCGTGTCAACTTGATAACAACCTCCTCCTATTCATGCAGCTCTGCAATTTACATTCTCTCATTTCTGTCCTCATGTTCCACATTCCAAAGACTACTGACAGCTTTTGTGAATCTTCTCTTTACACTTTCCAACATATCCTCATCACCATGAAAACAGGCAAGCACAATCCATATGAGGCTTGATCGAGACTTTATACAATGGCATTATAACCTCTTTATTTCTGCATGTCAGGTCCTCTACATCATTACCATTATCCAATGTGATGTCTTCACAACTTGTGCAATGTGGCCCCTGAAATTCAGGTCCTTGTCCACCACCACTCACAGATCTCTAATCTCCTCTACTTCCTTTAAAGTTTTCCCACCAAGTGTATATCATTGCTTACCAAATCTCAAAACTTTACACTTTACAACACTGAACTGACAGTTCCACTTACCCATTCATTCAATCTATTCAAAATCCTCCTGTAAGGCATAATATCTGCTTGACTCTGCATTGCTCTCCCCAATTTTGCATCATCTGCAAACAGCTGTAGATCACTAGTTAAACCTATCCCACTATCATTAACATACAAACTGAACAACAATGGTCCCAAAACTAATCCCTGCAGTACACCATTAGTGACCTTCCTTTTTTAGGATATACAACTTTCTGATACCTATCTGACAGCCAGTCACTGATCCAACTCTGAAGTCTGTTATCCAATCCCATCTGTTTTAATTTATTTAACAGCTTGTCATGTGGCAGTCTATCAAAAGCTTTTGCAAAATCCAAGTACACCACTGTATATAAATATCCCCTGTCCAAGGTATTTGTCACCTTGTTATAGTATATAAGTAAATTAGTAAAACATGATCTCCCTTTAACAAACCCATGCTGATTACCACAGAGAATACTGCTGTTATCAACCCATTTCTGTATTCCTTATCACCACCTTTATGCAGTAGAACAATTTTACCTTCTTTCCACTCCCTTGGAACCTGTACTGTTGTAAGAATTATTAAACAGGCATGCCAATGCTACTGCCAATTCCCTGGAATACTCCCTTAAGACGTGTGCTGATGTATTAGCAAATCCTATTGCCTTATTGACATCAAGGTTATTTATTTCCTCAAATACCGTCTGCTCACTCATAATTAAACTGTTCTCTCCTATGACCTCTACACTTAAGTTCCTCATGTATTCATCCTGATCTAAATAAAATACCCATATAAATTGATCGCTGAACACCTTAACAATGTCTTCTGCAGCAGTTACCATTCTACCATTTTCATCCATTAACATCATCTTACCATGATCATTATTCCTTCTATTTGCCACATATCTAGAAAACTCTAGGATTTTTCCTTGCATGATTTGCCAATTTCTGCACTTTTGTTTTCCTTACTAACTCAGTCACTCTCCTGGCTTGTTCTTTATTCTCTCCATGTAACTGATTATTACCATTATTCATCCTGTACTGTCTCCAAAGTACCTTCTTCTCACAGACACTGATACTGTTATGTATGTCTTTGTCAGTTCCCAAGCAGCATTTATTTCCTCACTGTTCAACTCCTCATTCCATGGTATAGCTCCAAGCTGTCTCCTAAGCTTGTCATAATCATCAGCATTATCATTCCACACATATCTTTTCCTCACAAAAGTCTGCATATGACTGGCCACAACCCAGGTGATCACTTCATGATCACTCTCACCAAATGGAGGAAAGTGTGAAACCCCACTCAGAATTACATCCTCTGATGAAATGATCAGATCTAAAACTCTCAATCCTCCTATGCCCTCCTTTACATGCTGTCTGAGATAGTTATCTCTTGATAACTCGAGAAATTCATTTTCCTTATTCCCAAATGCTATTTCTTCATTCCAATCTATACAGCCATAATTAAAATCACTCATAATAATTACCCTTCCTTTGTTTACTAATCCAAGTTGTTCATACATTTTTTCATCACTATCCTCCACATTCCCTAGCATATAGCAACATCCAACTAAATATGTCTTCCTGTCAGCCTCCATGTTACTCCACACTGCCTCATAACAATTGCCACTATTTCCCTCTTTCATCCCTCTCCTTCCTTCTAGTCCATAGGTTCCCAAACTTTTTCGGGCCACCATCCACTTTGCAAGACATGTATAAACACATATATACATGCTCTATTTTCTCATTGACATAGAAAATTGACATCTATTTCTATCTGACATGGTAAATTTTTAAATGATTAAATAATTGAAATAGAAAATTGATAAAAAAATTGATCATGTAAGACAGGCATAAGATGAATTAAAATGCGATATTTAAATTTTAAATGATTATCTAATCGCAAAATCACGAAAATAATTAATTGTTAAATATATATTATTAATTTCTTCTATAAAGAACTGCGACCCCTAGACTGCCTGAACACCCCCAAATGCTTCTGATCCCCCTATAGCCCCCCCTAGAAGGCTTCAGCACCCACTGGGGGCAGTACCACCCACTTTGGGAACCTATGTTCTAGTTCTTTCTATCCTCACTAAAAATACTGTATCGTTCCATTTTTATTCCCATTAAAGTATTTACCTTCATTCAACTATGTTTCACTTATTCCAATGATTTTGGAGTGAATAAACTCAATCAGGGAAACCATTTCATCTCTCTTATGATATATCTGGCATTTGTAAACAAACACAGTAGTTCATTTTAAGGTCAATAACCAGTCCGATCCAAGCCACTTATTGGTTGTGATTTCCCCAACACATCTGCTTCTAATAACCCAGATATTACTCAAATATTAGCTGATTCTGAAATTCCTGATATCTGTGAAATGATTTACTATGACAGAGGTTTCCAATTACACAGCAGTATGCATAGATTGATTAGAAATATAAAACAAGGTTGGGCTGATGGACATAGTATTCTTTATGATGGTTAGCATGGATTTATAAATAGTAAATCTTGTTTTAGCAATTTACTTGTATTTTATGCTAAGGTAACAAGTGTGTTATATAAGGGAGAATCATATGCAGTGATATTCTTAGACTTTTAAAAGCATTCAATAGATTACCACATAAGTGATTTGCTCTCTGAACGATATCAACAAGTTGTGTATGATGGAGTAGGATCTCAAAAAAAGGAGGGTGGGTAATCAGTGGCATTCCCCATGGTTCTATTCTTGGGCATCTGCTGTTTAATTCACTTGTAAATGATAAACTGAGGATCTTCAGTTATTTGCTGATGATGCAAAGTTGGGGAGAATTATAAGTAGCACTGCTGATGTTAATTCCTTTCATGAAGCTTTGAATAGACATTTGACTTGGACAAAGCAGTGAGATTGCAGTTTTAACAGTAATAAATGCAAGGTTTGCATTTTGGAGTGCAGAAATATAAGGTTGTATACTATATTGATGGTGCTGTACTGCAGTAAGTGGATGAGATTCAAGATTTGGGAGTGATGGTTGACAGTAGTCTGAAGTTTAGAGGGCATATTGCAAGTGTTGCAAAGACTGCACATCGCAGTGCCACTATAATAAGGAGTACACTGACATACAGAAATAAGGAGGGAGTTGTGCCACTGTATAAAGCATTGGACAAACCACACTTGGACTATTGTGCTCAGATTTGGTCACCTGGATTTCATTGTGATCTGGAAACATTGGACAGGGTCCAGAAATGTGTGACTAAGGCAATATCATGACTCTGGAATGTCAGTTATGGAAAGAGGTTGAAGGAAGTGGTGGATAGGAGAAAAAGAGATGATATGATAGAGAGTTTTAAGTTAGTAAGGGGATTATTAATCCCGAGGGGATTATACAAAGAGTAGAAGGCAAGAGGGAAAGATCCAGAGACCATCGCTGGAAGTTATGTAAGAGTGCAGTGAAGAAAGGTGTGAGAAGTAAATTTTTTACATGGAGAATTGTGAGTGAATGGAATGCATTACTAGAATATGCTATAACTGAGAGGAGACCTCCACATAGCCTTTAAAGGAATGCGGAGAACCGACCAGGGCTTCTGACCTAATGTCCAATCCTCACCTTCTCGTGGTGCACCCTGTTGGGTATCTACTTTGATACTGAACGAACGAGGATGGGCTGGCAATTTGGGATTTAGCCGACCAAATTGTATTCTTATTGGTTAAACCAAAATAAAAAACGATGGTACAACATGACAAAATTTCATGCCGGCTGGGGCGTCGCCCGGTTAAACAAGGCCCCCGTTGTTTTCGCCAGGGAACCAGGGTGAACAGCGAAAAGTCAGCTACTAGAACAAATCTGAAAACAAACCCCAACTCAACATCACCAGAGTTAAAGATCGGTACTATCAACGTAAGAAGCCTGAATAGCAAAGAAATGGAGCTAGCTGAAGAATTAGATAAGTACCAGATCGACATAATAGGGGTGACTGAAACAAAAAAGACCAAAACTGGTGAGATCTTTCTGAGCAATAAATACAAAATGTTATATTCAGGCAATAACAATCAAGGAAAAGAAGGAGTAGCCATAGTATTCAACACAAAATACGAGGCTAATCTTCTTGAATGGCAGTCAGTCTCAAGTAGAGTAATGTGGGCAAATATGCGAATGGGGAACTGGACAATGAGACTTATTTGTGCCTATGGTCCCACGGAAGGTTCTACTAAGGTAGAAGTGAGGAATTTTTTGAGGCTTTAGAAAAAGCAACTGACACAATCAAAAAGGAAAAGTTGGTCCTTGTTGGGGATCTAAATAGTAGAGTAGGAAATGATTGTGAGACATACAAAAATATTTTGGGAAAATTTGGAGAAAAGAGCAAAGCTAATAATAATGGCAAATATCTGTTGGATTTCTGCTCAGGACATGGACTGGTTATTACTAACACCATGTTCCAACATAAAAATGTGCACAAATTCACATGGAGAGAAGAGGCTAGGAATAAGAAAAGTCTCATTGACTTTGTTATTGTTGATAGTGATGTTTTCTCCCTGATGCAGGACACCAGAGTGTACAGAGGATTTGAAATTGGAAGTGATCACTATTTAGTCTTGAGCAGAATAAAATTGAATTTCATATTGAAAAGAATAACATGTAAGAAAGTTTTAAAGGGAATAAAAGTTGAGCAGCTCTCAGATGTGAACTGTAGACTAAAATACAGAAATATTATTGAAAAGAAAATGAAAGAGTTTGAGAACAGGAATCAAACCTTGGAGATTCAGTGGCAAACTCTGAAGGAAACATTGATTGATTCTGCCAGAGAGGCATGTGGTGAGGTTGTGTGCAAGGATAAAAAAATTAGAATTCCCTGGTGGACACGGGAAGTTAAAGAGGCAGTGAAGGAAAAGAAGAAAGCATATCAAAAGTTCCTGGCAAATAAGTCAGCTTTTACTCTTACAGAATACAGAGACAAATGTAAGAAAGCTAAACAGTGTGTAAAACTAGCTAAACAAAAGTCATGGGAGGACTTTGGCAAGAATATAGAAAATAAATATCAAGAAGGTGGCAAAATATTCTGGAGGTTGTTGAAGAAGCTTAGGAATGGAGGAAAGAGTGCTGTAAAAGGAATTAGAGATGATAAAGGTGAAATGAAAACAGGAGAAAAAGATATCCTTGAAGTATGGAGTAATTACTTTGAAAAACTGCTAAATGAAACAAGCAGTGATGACAGCACAGTGATAAAAAACACTGACCAGGTATGCAGTCAGGAATACATATCCATACTTGAAGTAGAAAAAGCCATCAGAGGCTTGAAATGTGGAAAGGCAGCAGGAGTAGATGATATTCGACCAGAAATGCTGAAGTATGGTGGTATAAGAGTCTTACAGTGGCTGCACTGCATAGTTCAGAAAGCCTGGACAGAGGGACGAATTCCCGATGATTGGAGTAGAGCTCTCATAGTACCCATATATAAAAAGGGAAATAAAACTGAATGTGAGAATTACAGAGGTATTTCCCTACTGAGTGTTCCTGGCAAGATCTATGCAAGTATACTTGAGAAACGGTTGAGAAGAATTGTGGAAGAAAGCTTGGTGAAGAACAAGCTGGATTCAGGCCAAATAGAGGCTGTCAGGATCAGATCTTCACTTTACGACAAATAGTAGAGAAAGCATGGGAATATAACAAAGATCTGTATTTAAGTTTTGTCGATTTGGAAAAGGCATATGACAAGGTGCCAAGAGAGAAGCTATTCAATACGCTGCAGTTATATGGTGTCAATGTGGCATTATATCAAGCAATACTTAGTCTTTATTTGAGTTGTGAGTCAGCAGTTAGAATTGAAGGAAGTACAGGAAGATGGTTTAATGCTAAATCTGGTGTGAGACAAGGATGTACATTATCCCCTCTGTTATTCATTATCTATATGGATCACATTATGAAGGAATGTGGTATTAAACCTGATATCAAAATTGGAGATGTTAATGTCAGCTCTTTGCTTTATGCGGATGATGTTATACTTCTAAATAAATCCGCTACAAGTCTGCAAGATTCTCTGACTAAATTGAATAGCTGTTGTAATAGATATGGTATGAAGGTCAGCAATAAAAAGACAAAGACAATGAAAATAGGCAGAATCATTGAAAATGTCAACTGTGTTGTGAATGGAGAACCTGTGGAACAAGTAAAACATTTCAGCTACTTAGGCACAATTTTTACTGAAGATGGTAAACTAAATATAGAAATAGACAACAGAATCAGCAAAGCTGGTAGCGTGGGAAGTCAATTGAATAAATTCATATGGAATAAGAAAGAAATTAGTCGGAACACTAAATTAGCTGTATACAAGACTGTGTTCAAACCAATTTTAACTTATGGATCTGAGAGCTGGGTCAGAAGTAAAACACTTGACCAAAGACTAGAGACCGCAGATATGAGAGTCCTGAGAAAGATTAGAGGCGTGAACAGATGGCATCAATGGCAATATCATATTAAAAATGAGGATATTAGGAAAGAACTTGACATTGTTAACCTCCAGGAATGCGTTAGCAGAGCTAATCTCAGATGGTGTGGTCACTTAAATAGAATGGGAGAGGAAAGATTAGCAAAACAAGTGTTCTCTGCCAGGTTGGCAGGAAAACGACCCAGAGGAAGACCAAGATATAGGTGGATTGATACGGTACAAAGTGCCTTAGACGATAGAAATATAAGATCTGATAATGTTGGAGTCTTGACAAGTAACAGACTGATTTGGAGGAAAATTGTAGATAGGAAGTTAGTAATGATGTAGTTTTTTCATGTAGTACTGTCATATCCTGTATACCCCTTGAGGGTACATGGCAGGAATTTGATGATGATGATGGTGTTAAGGATCTTAAGAATCAATATGTTGTCAGTTGAATGAATCTCCCATGATGAATCTGCCAACTCTATGGAGGGTGTAATAATAATAATTAGCCAGTTTGCAAATTTTTTAAGATAAATAACAGCATATATCATGATATATATATTATTGTTATTATTATACAGTATCTCCATGGAGTCCAGAGACTCATTGTAGGAGACCCAAACTAACTATTATACACTCAAAACTTACCTTTCCTTAAACTCACTCACTGTCAGGGAACTCCACAACTAATTCTGGCAATCCATTCCACTCATTCACCACTCTCCATGCAAAAAATGTAGTCCACACATCCATACTCTTACACAATTTCCATGGATAGCCCTGAGTTCTCTAATTATTTGTCACATGCTGAAAATTTCACTTGCATCAATTTTTATAAAACCCCTTTGATATCTTAAACGTTTCTATCACGTCTCCTCTCCTCCACTTAGTAACCAAACTTTGTAATCCACAAACCTTCAACCAATCCTCATAGGGAGCATTCTACAAATCTGTCACAAGCTTAGTCACCCATCTCTGAACCTTTGACAGCAAGAAAATGTATTTACATCCAATACAATTTAGGTAGATAATTTATTATCTCTGAAGCTTGGTGGTTTTGTCAACATTAAGCAATATAGGTAATAAATTATCTACCTAAAAATATAATAAAGAAACATACTGTTTATATTTGGGAAAAAAAAAGAGACACAGGTTTGAAGCTCATTTGTGATGAAACTTGATTAACTTTGCTTTTGTGTCTGGTGAATACCACATGCAACTTTTTTTTTTAATTTTTGGTAAGAAATTACTAGTTTCATACAACATTTTCATGTACTTCAGATTAAAAAAAAAACTAGAAAAAATAGAGGCATTCACAGACGGATTTCTGAATTAACAACTGTCATTGTTCAAATTACACTTGAGCAAGATGTTGAATATTGTAGCAAGATGTCAGATGCATGGCTCATTGTTGCAGGTGTGCTGTATAACTTCTCTCATAGCCTAATTCATTAATAAGCAGTTTCTTATATAGTAGTGGTTGAAAGGCAATTTTTAAGTTGTATAACAGTTATTAATAAGCAGGTCTTTTATATATGCTGCCCACGATTTAAGATAAGACCATGGTTCTTATTACACTGAGTAGGATGCCATATCATTTCACCTGCTACTTTAAATTTATATATGGCAGTTTAGTGGGTTGCCAGTTTACTCTGCATTTTGCTTTGATGGTGTGACTTGCTAGTCTTGATTTATGTGCCCATTTTATCTTCATGTCTAATGTAAAATATGCCACAAGTGCAGAAGAATTTTGAATGCTCCTGATCGTTTAAGAGGTGGTAAGGTTGTTTCAATGATCTTATCATCATGGATATTTTTTGTAATGGTTGAAAGGCAATTTTTAAGTTGTATAGTTTTAAAACTTTACAGATAAAACTTGCAATTTTATCTGTAATATACTAAAGTTAACAAAAACAGCACCTTTGTATTCTCGGTGTTGTATATGCTCTGTATGCTCTTGATGTTGTATATGATATTAATAGTTCTAAGACTGTATCATCATTTTTTAGGAGAATGTCCTTAGGATATGTTATATCTTTTTTATTATCATCACTGGATATTATAATGGTTCTGTCTTTGAGAATTTTGATAATGCCTCTTTTTTGCAATAGTGGTGCGATGTGACTTATAGATATCATCTACTATTTTTTGTATGCTTCAAATGAAACATTGCCATGATTTTCTACTAAAATTCAACAGAGAATTCAAAAGTTATGTAAAAAGATTTAAAGAACTGGGCAAAATGATATGGAATTCTACTCAATGTAATAAAAAAATCAAAAAAGCAATATAGATAGTAATCGATGGGAATTTTGGACAATTCTTTCTTTTGAAAGAGATTAAATGACTATGGATAGCATATTATTATTATTATTATTATTCAGTCCTCTATTGGAGTCAAAAGATTCATCGTGGGTGGTCCTTTCTAAGAACACAAATCTATCAAGAATCATCGAGGAAGGTCCCTCCTAGGAAACACAAAGTCTATCATACCACTCCTTAAACGCAATAACCATTCTCGCCCTCACAACTCTATCAGGCAATGCATTCCATGGTTCACCCACCCTCCATGCAAAGAAACCACTCCTCACCCTCTTTCTCACAGTTTCCTTTCGTAACTTCCTGGGATGGCCCCTTGTCATGACTCCTTCCTGCTGTTCAACCAAGCGAAAGAACTCCCCCAGTGTCAACCCTGAAACCACCTCTCAACAGTTTAAAAGTCTCAATCATACCTCTCCTTCTTTTATCCACCAAACTCTGCAGTCCACACTCCCTCAGCTGATCCTCATAACTAACATTGTACAGTCCTGACACCATCTTTGTTATCTGCCTTTGTACCCTTTCCACAGTTAATTTATCCCCTTCAAATCCTGGGGACTAGATCTGAGAACAATAGTCTAAGTGTGGTCTGATCAGAGTCTTATACAACGGAATGATAACCCTTTTATCTCTGCAGGTCGGTGTCCTTCTCATTATTGCAGCAATCCTCTGTGTTACCTTCACTACCTTTGCAATATGTCCCCTAAATTTCAGGTTTCTATCAATCATCAAAAATAAATATATCAAAAATAAAATATCAATCAAAATATATATAAAAATCAAATATATATCAAAAACCTGCATATTAATGCATTAGGTTATGAGAGGAGTTATACAGCACACTGCAAAAATGAGTCATGTGTTTGTCACCTCACTACAATATTCAACATCTTGGTAAAGTTTAATTTGAATAATTATAGTTATTAATTCAGAAATTATATGAAATTAGTAGTGTAAATAGTTACAAATGCATGGATATATCAAGCCATAGAAACCGTAACTAATTCTCTCCTTGCAAAAGAGACAAATTAATCCACAAATACAGGTATACTGCTACGGCTAGAATCAGAGTAAGTAACAAAAATCACTAAATCAGATCCAGAGAGGTGAAAAATTCTTTAGAGATAACATATTTATTGTAGCTTGCTTACTAACTTATTTTCTATTCACATCATAAAAAAATAATTATTGATAAACATTCCATCAATGGCTAGTTCCTAAATTTCATTATATATGAATAACATACTTTATTCAGATGAAAGCATATATATCAACTACTAAAACTACTTTGCTAGATAATTATTTGTCACACACCTTGGTGGATTCTTCTAATGAAGTTCTCTCAGATACTTTTTGACTGCTTATCATATAGCTTTCAATATACATAGCTAGAAGAATAAGTGGTACAAAAGATAAGACAACAAGTCCCAATTTCCATCCAAAATAAAATGCAATGACCATGGCAGCCAGAAGAGTAGCAATAGCTTGGAATACAGTAGACATGCGTGATCCTGTTGCCTAAATTACAAAAAGAAATTAAAAAAGGTCAGATACAAGAAAGAACTTGATAACAAAAACTATAAATACTCTGCAATATATATGTGCGTGTGTGCGTGTGTGTACGTGCGTGCTGCTTGGAAAGGCTGCAGTCACTGCAACAATAATACAGAGAATACTTTCCATTAGGCGTATGACAGTATTAGATGGGAATTTTGAACAATTCTTTCTTTTAAAAGAGATGAAATGACTATAAGCCGAGAGATAAAAAAAGAAACACTATTTTAATTTAAATAAACTACATAACTAGTTTCAGCTTCTTAGAAGACTTCTTCAGGTGCATAACATGAGGGAACCAAAAAACATTCCGAGAGAAAATCTATAAATTAAAGCGTTAACGTATTAACATTTGAAGAGATACACAGACTGGCTTCGAACATTAATATGTTAATGCTTTAGCGTATAGATTTTCTCTTGAAATGTTTGTTGGTAGTTCCCTCATGTTATGCACCTGAAGAAGTCTTCTAAGAAGACAAAAATAGTTGTGCAGTTTATTTAAATTAAAACAGTGTTTCTCTTTTTTATCTCTTGACTTATAGTTATCTCAGGCACAAACTTTGTTTGCATACACTTGGATAAAGGATTAAACTAAACTGATTATAGTCTAACCAAGTGATAAATAAACTTCTAATATCTTTTTAATACTCTGTTGTGAAAGTTAATTTATTGCAAAAATTAAATTCACTTTTCTTCGTCTCCACAAAGAGAATACAGAATTATGTTAATACATTTCATAAAATGTAATTGTTATGAAAACAGTTTGTAACTTTAGTTTATGTTCTAAAGTATCACTAAACTTCAGCAACATTTCATAATGGTGCTGGAGATAATGCATGGAGTTGGAAATTTTCAAGTTCAAGAAATGAACTACATTTCAGCCAGATATAAAGAAACTATCATTATTTTACTTTAATAAAGTGGAACTGTACAATAAAACTGTCTTTCTTACATGAAAGTTTATTTTACATACTGTTTTTGTCCTACCATATAAGGAGAACGCCATAATGCCATTGAGTTATACTGACAGTCTGAAGCTGGTACGTGCATGAACAAGTACTGAACCATCAATGAAGCTAAGTTAACAGCTGTTTGTTCATGTTGTTATGGAAACTGGAATGAGAATATGTTATGGAAACTGGAATGAGAACAGAATAGTTCTGTTTTTAGGAGAAAGAATTATAGGAATGTATTTGGAGACCAATATATTCATTCTTCCAACTTTGTTTTTTTTTACTAAGTAATTTAAGGAAATTACAATGTCACCAGGATATACATTAAAATAAATTTTAATAAACTCCAATATTTCGGCAACATCACGTTGCCATTTTCAAGAAACTTAAGAACAATCCATGTACATGCAGGCACAACAAACAGTAAATGAGGAAGAAGCAGGAAGTTATTATTTCTCCTAAAGTCCTGATGGTGTCCCCTAGTGGGCAATGTTGGTATTCTTGGGCGACTGGGCTGAGTGTCTTCTGATGTAGGTTTCCCAAATTTGAGGCAGTCTCATGCAGCCAAATTTGTCGAGGTTCGGATTGTTTCTTAGGGCTGAAGCTGATTCCATGAAAAGCCTTTCATACTTGTATTTACTATGGTGTGCTATCGTGGCTTTCTTCCACCGTATTCTATGGCAGGTATCTGGTGCATGGTCAGCAAGACCAGAGTGGCTGTACTGGTGAAACCAGATGTAGTCCTTGTGTTCTGAAATTCTGATATTGGCTGTCCTGCCTGTTTGGCCAAAGTAGGACAGCTTACAGCTGCAAGGGACCTGGTATACACCAGGTAGGTCTGGGGGGGGAGGGGGGAGGTTGGTCTTTAGTAGAGTGGATAAGGGATGCCAATTTTTTATATGGTCTGTAACAAGAAGTTAAGTCATGTTTTTTTAGGAATTTTGTAATTTTTTCTGAGGTGTCTCGGATATAGAGTATGGTGATGGATTTAGAGCAATCCTTGTTGTGAGGGGGGGGGGGGTTTGTGATTTACTGGTTTCAATATTTTTTGGATTTTTTTTTTTTTGGTGGGGGGTAGCCATTGGCTGAGAAAGTGTTGAGAATGTGGTTTAGTTCTGTGGTTAGGATATTGTCATTTGAACAGATAAGTTTAGCCCTGTTGTGTAGTGTCTTAATGACTCCATATTGTTGTGAGGAGGGGTGGTGGGATTGTTGGTGAATGTATCTGCCTGTATGGGTGGGTTTTCTATAGACTGAGAAAACCAAGGTTCCATCAGGCTGGTGGGTGACTAGTGTGTCCAAGAAATGAAGGCAGTTGTTTTTTTTCTTCTTTCAGGGTGAATTTGATTCTGGGGTGTTGGTTGTTTATAAGTGTTAGGAAGGAGAGGAGTGCATCGGAGCCATGTGGCCAAATAGCGAACACATCGTCTACATAGCGAAGCCAAATGGTTGGTTTTTGTGGGGCAGAGTTTAAGGCTTTCTCTTCAAAAGTCTCCATATAAAAGTTGGCCAAGGGTGGAGAGAGTGGAGAACCCATGGCTGTCCCCTCTATTTGTTTGCAGAATTTTCCTTGCCAAACAAAATAGCCCGAGTTCATAAACTGAAAAAGGGCTGTGATATTGGGAGGAAATTTAGCTTGGATTAGGGATTCTTTGGATTCTAAGGATTCTTTGAGTGGGACATTTGTGAATAAGGAGGAGACATCAAAACTGACCATTATTATATCAGTGTGTTTGAGTGTAAGGTTTTCTATGCTGCCAAATATTTAGCTAGTTTGTATGTGGGGGAATCAATGCCATCCACTATGGGACGTAATGGCACATTTTCCTTATGTATTTTTGGGAGTCCATAAATACGGGGGGGGGGGGGGGGTTATGGAGTTAAATGATTTTAATTTGTTAGTGATTTCCACAGGCCAAGAAGTGACTTTCTTAAGGAGCCTGTGGAGATATTATGATAAGAATTGAACGCTGGATACGACATCTTCCAAACCACGTCGCCAATGATATTAGACTGGATGTAGCTTGTGTTCTGACCAAAACTAAACCACCAAAAGCCAACATGCTCAGCAAGGAAATTAAATCTCTACTGGAATTAAAGAAAAACTAGAAAATAATAATCTCCAAAGCTGATAAAGGGAACACCACAGTATTGCTTAACCAAAAGGATTACACAGGTAAGCTGAAAGCTTTATTGTTAGATCGGGCTACTTACCTTCCTATTGAGTACAATCCCACCAACTCACAAATTAGAAAACTCCACAGCCTCCTTAAGAAGGTCACTTCTTGGCCTGTGGAAATCACTAACAAATTAAAAAAAAACCATTTAACTCCATACCCCCCCCCCCCTGTATTTATTGACTCCCAAAATCATCTACATAGCTTCGCTATGTAGATGATGTGTTCGCTATTTGGCCATGTGGCCAAATAGTGAACACATCATCTACAAAACTCTCATGCACTCCTCTCCTTCTTAACACATATAAACAACCAACATCCCAGAAACAAATTCACCCTGGAAGAAGAAAAAAAACAACTGCCTTCCTTTCTTAGACACACTAGTCACCCGCCAGCCTGATGGAACCTTGGTTTTCTCAGTCTATAGAAAACCCACCCATACAGGCAGATACATTCACCAACAATCCCACCACCCCTCCTCACAACAATATGGAGTCATTAAGACACTACACAACAGGGCTAAACTTATCTGTTCAAATGACAATGCCCTAACCATAGAACTAAACCACATTCTCAACACTTTCTCAGCCAATGGCTATCCCCCCCCCCCACCAAAAAAAAAAAATCCAAAAAATATTGAAACCAGTAAACCATAACCCCCTCCCCCTTCACAACAAGGATTACTCTAAATCCATCACCATACCCTATATCTGAGACACCTCGGAAAAAATTACAAAATTCCTAAAAAAACATGACTTAACTTCTTGTTACAGACCATATAAAAAATTGGCATCCCTTATCTGCTCTACTAAAGACCAACCTCCCCCCCCCCCCCCCCAGACCTACCTGGTGTATACCAGGTCCCTTGCAGCTGTAAGCTGTCCTACTTTGGCCAAACAGGCAGGACAGCCAATATCAGAATTTCAGAACACAAGGACTACATCTGGTTTCACCAGTACAGCCACTCTGGTCTTGCTGACCATGCACCAGATACCTGCCATAGAATACGGTGGAAGAAAGCCACGATAGCACACCATAGTAAATACAAGTATGAAAGGCTTTTCATGGAATCAGCTTCATCCCTAAAAAACAATCCGAACCTCGACAAATTTGGCTGCATGAGACTGCCTCAAATTTGGGAAACCTACATCAGAAGACACTCAGCCCAGTCGCCCAAGAATACCAACATTGCCCACTAGGGGACACCATTAGGATTTTAGGAGAAATAATAGCTTCCTGCTTCTTTCTCATTTACTGTTTGTTGTGCCTGCGTGCACATGTCTTGTTCTTAAGTTTCTTGAAAATGGCAAAGCGATGTTGCCGAAATATTGAAGTATATTAAAATTTATTTTAATGTATATCCTAGTGACATTGTAATTTCCTTAAATTATTTAGTATAAAAAATGCATAACCAACGTCTAAGCCTTTCCACGAGAATTCCAACTTTGTTAGAGGAACTGTATTGGAGGAAGTGGAGGAGGCAAGAGATCTGGGTGTGATGATTGACAGAAACCTGAAATTCAGGGAACATCTGCAAAGGTGGTGAAGGTTACCTAGAGGATTGCAATACAAGGAGGACTGCAATACAAGAAGGATGTTGACCTGCGGAGATAAAAAAAGTTGTCATTCCATTGTATAAAACCCTGATCAGACATCACTTGGACTATTGTGCTCAAATTTGGTTCCTAGGACTGTACAATGTTAGTTATGAGGATAGGCTGAGGGAATGTGAAGGGAATAGTTTGGTAGTTAGAAGGAGTGGTGATGTGATTGAGACTTGTAAAGTGTTGAGAGATAGTTAAAGGGTTCACACTGCAGAGTTATTTTATTTGGTGGAACAGGAGGAAGGAGCAAGGATAAGGGGCCATCCCTGGAATTTATGAAAGGAAGTTGTGAGCAAGAGGATAAAGGAGTGGTTTCTTTGTGTGGTGGTTGAGCAATGGAATGCATTACCTGATAGAGTGGTGAGAGCATGAACAGTCAATGAGTTCAAGGAGTGGTATGATAGACTTTGTGTTTTCTATGGTGGGCCTCCCATGATGAGTCTTGTGATTCCATGGAGATCTGACTCATCATCATAATAATAATTTATTCTTTCAAATAGTGTATGACAACCAGAAGATAAAAATCCAGAAGGCCTCTAATGTTGTTCTTGCTTTAAAGGAATAAACAGTAGCTCAAGTTTGGAAAGAAAAAATTTCAGTATTAGTTTGATCTAGCATTTGGTTCTGTAACTCTGCATTTGTTTCAGTTCTATCTACAGTTTCATCTCAACAGATGAAAATGAAGACAGAAAGTTTTGTTTTTCTTCTAAACAGTATTCTTCATGATAGCATATGTATAGCACAGGATGCTGAAGAAAACTATTGTTCAGACAAAGATAACAATTTACTCTAAGTATTTCTTCTTTGTGGATAAATTTCTGAAGCAGGGAAATTTTTCTGAAAACTGTTTACACCGAAGTCTACTGAAGTAGGACAAAATTCTTTATTTGCAAATAGTGTTAACTTTGAGACAGAGTGAGATTAATTTTAATTCAGAACTGATTGCAGTGAAAAGCTGCAGTTGTTAATCCTAGAGATGATTAGTAATTTGTTTCCTTCGTCTTTGCTAGAAGAATTTGTTTCATTTATGATATTAATTTGGTGAGAGAGGAAGTGTATCTCTCTTATGATTTTTATGTAAAGAATCATATTTTTATAGTTACTTTAAATAAACAATGTTTCATTTGTATTACATGTCTCTTGTCTTATTTTATGAGACTAAGATCACTGATAAAATTATCTACTTTCAAGGCAGATAATATATTGGAAAGGAATCAAAAATACTTAAATAATACTCATGGTATGGTCCTAACCTGGTTTTAATAGGTGCAGGAAAAACAATATATAAAAATTATTATTACTATTATTATTATTTTGTGACACCTCCAGGGAGGCCAATGACTCATCGAGGGAGGGCACCTACTTTACAACTCTCTGTTCACCAGCTACACCAATGTCATCTACCACCTACCACCACCACCACTTCCACAGACAATCACAAACATCCATGCCCATGATGGGATTCAAACCCACAGCCTTTTGACTGGAGAGTGGATACACTAACCACTCAGCCAACCAGGCCAATTTATTCATCTATAGACCAAAATTTTTGTAATGATGCTGAATTAAATATGGAAATGGATAAAAGATGAAACCAATTATGGAATAGACCACTCTTAATGATGAAATCATCTGAATAAATACATAATAAGGAATGAGAGAGAAATTGGCTAAAAAAATAGTAGTGTACAAGATGGTACCAAACTTAAAATTATTTTAACTTGCAGATGAGAAACTGAGGTATAAATAAAATAGTTGACCAAAGACTTGAGAATACAGATATGAAAATTCAAAGAAAAAATAGAGAAATGAACAGCTGGTACAATGTCAGAATTGTATTCAAAATCAAAATATTAAAAAGCAACTTGACATCAACAGCATTCAAGAAGAATGTGTAGTATGATCACTAAACAGAATGGGAGAAGAAACATGTTTATGCCATGATGGTAGGAAAAATGTCATGAGGAATACCACAATCTAGGTAGAATGATGCAATTAAAAGTACTTAAAATACCAAAATGTACAATTTGACTATATTGAATATCTGGCAATAACAGGTTAATGTGGGAAAAAAATGTGATAAATGTAAACATAATTATGTTGTGGAATGCCTGTAGGTAGGTTTCAATAGAGCCCTTTGGTTGGAAAGACCTGGGTTCAAATCCCATTTATGACATGAGGAATCGCATATCAAAAGCTTTTCAGTCAAAAGGTAGTTATCTAGTTGAGTACAGAGGTGGAGGGTTTTTTCTCCCAGAAACTCGGGTTTTTGTCCCTCAGAACAGTTCTAAAAACACACATATCTACAGATACAGAGATCCACTAACTGTGAGATGGAAGAGATTAGAGCCTCATCTTATCTTTTGATTGCACATTATGGATCTCGGGTAGGGATCCATAACAGTCAACCTCATGGATGGAGATGACACTTGACAGGACAGAATTATGTTTTACTATCTTATCCTGTACTCAAGAGTAGATACTCATTCATCACTCTCCAAGCAAAATATCATTCCCCTCAACCATGCTTGTAATATAATTTCAGGGTTAACCCTTTGTTCTCCTGTCTTGTCACATATTGTAAAATGTCTTTGGCATTTCCTCTATAAAATAAACTCCTTTGAGTAATTCGCGTTTCAATCATATGCTCTCATTTTTGCAGATCAACTACATTTTGTAACCTATAAATCTTTAGCCTATCTTCATAAGGACTACTTCACAGACAGTCACCATTATTTGGTCACTGGCCTCCAAATCCTCCAAATCTTCCAAGAAAATCAGCAAACAAATCTACGCATGGTAGTCCAGATGTGGGTCATGCATCAAAGCCATATCTTATGTGAGAGAAATAACAATTTTCTAATCTTTACTTGTCAGTGTTTCTTCACTATCCAAGTTTTTTTTATTTTTTATTTTATTTTACATTTTTGCATTATCTCTGAGCTTCAATTCCTGATCTACCACAAATCTCAAATTTCTAGCCTTGTTAATTTCTTTTATCCTCAAGGGCTCACTTCAGCAAGTGCAGGCTTGGCAAACCTGAGGTACCTGATGCTGGACCATGCCTTACTCCATGTAATATACATCTATTATATTATCTGTAGACTGGTCCATCCCCTTTTTTCTTTCCTTCTTTCTTCTCTTCTTCTCCCAATGCTATTAGAGTATTCGAGGGTTTAGGGGTGAATCTTTCATATTTTGTTATTTCATCTCATGTTTTCCACATGAGATCTTTATTACAAAGGGCCACTGCAACCCTACCACTTTCTTCTCGCAGCGACTTTACTCCCAAATGCTAATATGGTTGTGCTTTATAACACATCTCATGCTGCATCGGGTGTCATGCAGCATAATCAGAGCTGCATTCAGGATTTAGGCTGTTCGAGAAGTATATTACAATCTCCCACAAAAGTCAGTGATATACTGTGAATGAGCAACACAGAGAGGTATAGGATTAATCTTAGAAGGGAATTTTATGTAGGCACATGGAATGCTTGTGGTCTACAGATGGGTACTCTTAAGATTGTCTGTAAAGAGATATATAGGTATAAAATTGACATCCTGGGAATTATAAAGACCAGATGGAATGGAGAGAGAGTCACTTCAAAAGATGGGATGGTAAGTTGGTTGTTTGATGACTGAAATGGTAAGTTGGTGGTGATGACTGAAATCATTATCGGATAGCTGTGATACTGAAGACAGCTCAGGAAAGAAGTTTTCTTGGTGATAACCCTGCTAATGATAGGATACTTTCTATTAGACTTAAGGCTCAGCCTATAAATGTACCAATTGTGGTAGTTTATGCACCCCACATGGCCTGAAGAAGAGAGTAAGGAATTCCATGAAAACTTACAGACTGTGTTGGACTGCCTACCAAAGAGAGACATACTTGACATCTTAGGAAACTTAAATGCAAAAGTGGGAAAGAGTATAAGAGTTAGGCCAGAGTATGGCATGTTTGGTCTGGGTGAACGTAACACCCATGGTGAAAGAATCTGCTCATGAGAACAGATAAGTTGTTACCAATACATACTCCCAGAAACATCCACGACAGACCTATACTGATGTCTAACATTGATAGTTCAAAGTATCAGATTGATTACATCCTTGCTCTCCAGCAGTGGAAGACAAGCATCTCTGAGCTCCAGGACAAGCATACTCGTCCTGGAGCCTGTGGTACAGACCATCAGCTAGTAAGAGCCAAAGTAAGACTAAGGATCTGAAAATTTCCAAGTCAGACACATCCCTAGACTGGATGTTAGAGTAATTCCAGTGGATTCATATAAGAAACATCAACTCAGTTGGATGATTTTTTGAAGACCAATGAGGAGAACTCACCAGAAATGGTTTGGGAAAGAGTCAAGGTTATAATACAGGATATAGCCAAGGAGTATCTCATCCCAATAAAAAGAAAAAGAGACCCATGGATATTGGATTCAACATGGGAATCAAAAGAAGGAGGTTGGAAAAACAAAGAGACACAGGGACTGAAGAATATAAGAGATTACATAGAGAAGTCAGAAGAGCAATCAAGCAGGACAAGTAAAAGTTCCATGCCAATAAATGTGAAGAGATAGAGTTACAGATGAGGAGACACAAAGAGATAGAAAGAATACTGTGAGGAACTGTACAACAGAGTGGATAAAGAAAATTATAGGAGTCCTCTCCCCAGGAAAATTCTGATTTGGAACCTCCTTCACTTAGGCATGAAGTTGGAAAGAGCAGTTAAGCAGCTTAAGAGCAATAAGGCCCCAGATGCAGATGGAATCCCAGCAGGGTTAGTTAAGGCCACAGGGCTGGGGGGGGGGGGATAAGAGTGTTTCATAGATTGATTACAAGGATATGGGAGACAGGATCATGGCCTAGAGACTGAAAGAAGTCAGTTTTCATACCACCACCACATAAGAAGGGAGATATGAAGGCTTGCAAGAACTATACAGCTATTAGTTTAATATCTTATGCAAGCAAAATTTTATTGAAGATCATGCTAAATAGGATTGAGGACAAAGTTGAGGCAGAGATGCTTGAGGAACAAGCAAGTTTTAGCAAAGATCAGATCCTTTTGTCTTAGACAGATCATAGAAAAACATAAAGAAGACTCCCTCTGGTAATGTGTTTCTTAGACTACTCTAAAGCTTTTAACTGTACAGCGTGTGAAATTGTGGGAAGTAATGAAAAGAATGGATTTTCCTCAACACACTATCAGGTTGATAGCCAATTTGTACAGGAAGCAAGAAGCCACAGGAAGAACAGGTGTTGGATTGACTGATTGGTTTCAGGTTGGAAAAAGAGTTAGGCAAGGATGTTTATTTTTTCCTCACCTGTTTAGTATATATGCAGAGGACATCATGAGAGAAGCACTGGATAAGCTCAAGACAGGAATTAGGATAGGTGGTAGACTGATCAGTAATCTGAGGTATGCTGATGATACTGTACTGCTCTATAATGCCAAGAAAGAACTAGGACAAATTCTTGATAAGGTTAACAAGATCAGTAATACCAGAGGACTTCAACACAATCCTAGCAAGACAAAGATCATGGTTCTCAAAGAAAATACAAACAGGCAAGCTTTTGAGAAACAAGTGTACCTTTAATGGAGAAAAAAACTGAGGACCTCAGCAAGTTTGAGTATCTGGGATCCATTCTTAATGTGAAGAATTGCTGTTCAGAAGATTAAGAATGGCTAAAACAACAGTTAGAGAATTGTCTAAAATCTGGAAGGATGGATCTATCTATGCCTTTGGCTTTTTTCAACTCCCATGGAATCTTCTCTGTTTTGGGTCTCAGAACAGGGGAACATTTCACAGGAGTACAAAAAAATGTATGATAATCCAATCACACAAAGGTGGTGCAAAGACTGATGTGTCTATCAGCATTTTGGCCTATCAGTATATCTGGAGTGATAGTGAAGATTTTGGAAAAGTTGATAAGAGTGCATTCAGAAATGGGTTGACAGTGAATCCATACTTTGCAAAGAACAGCTTGGTTTAAACTAAGGAAAGGTCATGCCTGAGCACCTGCTGTTATGGCTGAGTTAGGCAAGAAGAATGGATAAGCCATGATACTTTTTTGAATTTGCTAAAGTTTTGGAGAGATGCAGCATGGAAGGCTGTTAAATAAGTCAGAGGATATGAGAATGGATTAAAATTTGTGGTGTATGGAAGGGGGGGGTCTGTAACATTAAGGTAATCAGTGGTGTACCAAAGGAATCAGTCCTCAGTCCTGTGTTATTCAATCTTTAAATCAATGACACTGTGAACAATTTGATAGGTGAAATAGCTGATTTGCTGATGATGCAATGATAGGCAAAAAAACTTGTAGAATGATTTGAATTAGGCTGGAACTGTGGGCATGTGATAATGACTATCAATTCAGTGTGTTAGTAAATATTAAGTTATGCACTTAGGTGTGATGAGATATCTGGAGGTATATTATATTCGTGGGATTATGCTTGAAGAAACTGATCAAGATAGGGATATTGCACTTTTAGTAGATAGGA
This sequence comes from Typopeltis vanoorti, assembly GCF_054136105.1. Taxonomy (NCBI): domain Eukaryota; kingdom Metazoa; phylum Arthropoda; class Arachnida; order Uropygi; family Thelyphonidae; genus Typopeltis; species Typopeltis vanoorti. The sequence goes on along the minus strand of NC_143561.1, from coordinate 35,235,583 downwards.
GTTGTAGTTCAAGGGTTATGTAGCAAAGATTGCAATACAACTAAGAGGATAACTGCAATGCTGAAATGAATGCTGTCATGCAAGGATAAGGAGGTCATTTTTGTCTCTTTGCAAGGCTTTGCTATACCCTCATTGAGACTATTGTCTCAATGAGGGTACATCAAAGATACAGATCTGGTCTTCTGATTTCTGACATGATGCAGATACAGCAAAATAGAGTGCAAAGGAGAGTGTTAATAATGATATCTGGACCAGAGAATATAAATATGAGGACATACTTGTGGGCTGTAGACATAGCAAACAGAAAAAAGAGGGAATATATAATAGAGACCTATAAAATTCTGATAGGGCTATATAGTATACAATAGATGGATTTTTAATTTTATGGAGAGTGGAGAGAGGATGAAAGGGCATCAACATAAGTTCCAACTGAGAATGAATGCAGTCAAGAAAGAAATGACAGCTAGATTTTTCTCTCACAGAGAGGCTTGACTGGAATGAACTACCTTTGGAAGCTATGAGTGCAATGTTAGTAAATGTAAAGTTATGCAGAAGACAGGTATGACAACTGGTGTGGGAGACACATTGACTCCAGGAAGTCAATGTGTCCCTGACTCCCTGGAGGTCTCTGGTAATAACACCATTCTCATCCAACCATGCTTCACTAATATCAGCAATTCTCAGGCAAGTCAACTAAATCAATACAATTTCATCACTCTTGTTTTTGATATTACTGGTATTTGTAAACAAATGTAGACTCAATTATGGGTCAATCACCAGTCCTATCAGTGGAATACCATTGGTATTCTAGTGGGTGTGATGTGGCAAGGCAACATTATTAAAAATCAGTAAATTTGCATAAAAACTTATTTTATTAAGAAAAAAACTGTTCTACTTATACATCACTTTAACCCTTCATTCTGATATGTAAACACTATGTAAATTTGGAAGTGGGCAGACATTTTTTTTACTGTCTTTAATAATTTTTAACTTGATCTCATATTCTTGGTTTAAAAAAAATCTTCAATACTGTTTCAAGGTGTCTGGAAGGATAAAAATAAATGTCAGTTTAAAAAAAAATACACTGTGATCTAGAAACAACAAGGAATAACTAACTGCACTCCCTTTCTCAGCTGCAGGTAATTTACTGAATAGAACTAAGCTACCTGTACTGTTGAAAGCCAAGCCTACACACTTTTAATTCCTAAGTTCAGTGAGCATGAATGCTCCAGAAGCATGTCGCTCAGTCTCTACTCACCTTCAGCCATTAAAAATGCATGCAGATGCCTCATCAAGCTCTGCATAGAGAATAACTTTATAATTGTAACGGATCACAACTATTTAATTCAAATAAGTAACTGCTCAAAAATTATTTCTTCATGAATTATTTCTTCTTCATGACACACACCATGTATGACAGATGTGTGTCACACACCTTGCTCATCCGGAATATATGCCCGAGTCCTACCTATACAATCTCACAACTGTTTTCTTCTTGCTTATATTCTCCACTCACACTATATTTTAATCAGCTCCAATTACTCCTCTTCATATCAAGCCATTCTCCTGCCACTATTAAGTGTCATCACTCACTCACACACACACACACACACACACACACACACACACACACACACACACACACACACACACACACTTACTACTACTTCCAAAATCCATTCCCTTTTCTTTGTCTCTCTCAGATCCACCTCGAATCTCCCCATTTCACTGTCAATCTTGGTTATCCATTCTCTCAGATCTACTTCAAATCTCCCCATTTCACTGTCAATCTTGCATATCCATTCTCTCATTCTCATCTATTAGTGTTCTCACTGGTCTCATCTCACACTATTATGTTCTTCTTGTTCATTCAAAGACTTCTTCAGTCTTACAAATGTCGCTCTTTTGATCTTCATATCCACTCTTACTTCTCATCGATCTTCTTTCCAGCAACAGTTCTTTCTAATTGACTCACCAAATGTATTCAAAGCCATTAACCATTATCCATCTTTAAGTCAATTTGGCACTTAAACAGATTCATCCACACATTCAAAAAACTGCACTTCTTTCTCTCACACAGTTCTGCCAGTATACCATTAATCATCTTTGCATAATGTCTCAACTTATTACTGTCATACCTGACAGTATGACAATTACAACCTTTCCTACTACACTGTTACCTTCCATTCTCCTCAATATTCTAATATTCATCCTCTCATGCTCGTTCTGTTCAATCAAATCATCCATTACTACCTATAACTCTCTTGCTCATTTACTTATTATTATTATGAATGTTCTTGAAAGGAGTCCATGGGCTCATCAAGAGATGGCCCATTTAGATACTCATACTTACAAACCTATTGGATCTCTTCTTGAACATATTTATTGAAGATATACTTGCAACATCTAATGGTAGCCCATATCACACCACAAGAATACTTGGGCCTTTTGTGAATAACATGAGTTATTCCCTCCAGAATAATTAACATTCAAATTAAATGAAATAAATCAAAACAATAATTGAAAGCAAAACAAAAAATTTCCAAATGACAAAACAAAAAAAAAAAATTTTGTATAGCCGATGTTGTGTGAAACAAGAAAAAAATTTTTAAATATATATATATATATATATATTTATTTATTTATTAATGACACAAGTTATTTAAATTTACAATAAGACAATAATTGAACCAAGTTCAAGAATAAATTTATAAAAAATCTTAAAAGGACAGGGGAAAAAAAAAAACTTTTCTATTGCATTGACACACACACACACACACACACACACACACAAATAAACTATCTATCATAGGAAACCACAATAGACAGGCTGTCCTCATATGACACTACAAAAGACTGGAATATAGTTGAAAGAAATATGTTCAATAAGGGTAATTAATATCTCAAGGAAGCAGTTCAATTTTTTCTATATTCACAGGCAACATCACAATGCATTATTCAAGATATTGAATAAGTACTACAGATTATCTTTACACCATTCCCTTATTAATATAGATATGAGATGAAATATTTGTCATATTTCAGCTCTTTCAGTAAATAATAAAACAAAAATCAAGGTATTAACCATTCATAATTATTTTCTCGAAGAAATATGTCGATTGACAATTCTTTAATTTGTCATATATTTTATTATAATCAAAATATGTGACAAAACACCATTTAAAAAAACATTTTCGCATGTTTAGTACTTTCATGATCTGAAAACAAAATACTTCATGCCAATTTTCAAACATATTTTAACTTTAAAAAGCATACCTAAACTGGGGGAAAAAAAATCCTTTTGTTATAGTTTCAATCAATGGTAATGCAATAAATATCTGCATACCATTGGAAGTAATGCTGTGTTTTTGGAGACAGTACAATTTTTCAGATTTATAACTTTTGAAAAATTGGATTTGTGACTTTGTACAGTATTAATATATCTTAATATATATATATCGATAATCTCAACAATAACGAATCTCACCCCTTGAACATTTGCAGCATCAGATGACAGTCGAGAACACAAGATACCAGTGTTATTTTTCGGGTGATCAAACCAGCCAATGTCCTAAAGACAAATGTTTGTTATTTAAAATTTCAGAGCATTTATCATAACTGCCAAACTAATTTAGTATTTACATAACTAAAATTAATATATAAGTATGTAGACTTCACCAGTTCAATGATATATAAGTAAAAGTTTCTAAGGCAGAAAACCAGAATAAGATAGCAACAATTATTTTAATTAAAAACATGGTCTAATTACATAGTGTTTTTTTTAAGTGTAAACATACAAACTAGTAGGCAAACAATAAAAGCTAACAAAGGTGACAACCATTCTAATGTTTTTAAAATATTTCTAATTGTGCATTGCATTATTCAACACATTGTGCATGTATATGCATTCACAATACACGTGTTTGGCTAACAACTACTAGAATGCATTTGGACATGTTGACAACCAGCCAATGGCAGTCCTAAGGTTTACAGTATGAAAGGCTGATGGAAGGATACAAGAATTGTGCAATCTAACAGATGATCAACAATTGGTCAAAATGATTGAGCAACAGAACACTGGCCTGAAAGAAGCATATTAGAATGCACAATATATTGAACACTTTCACTAATGATGTACAGCATACAGTCTCACAAAGATTTGCTTTTGTCATCAAAACACTGAAAAATGATGGAATGAAAAAAGAGTCACCTGATACAAGGACTCCCAATTCTAACAATTTTATGATGAATGGCAAGAGCATGAATGAAGAGATCAATCATTTCAGGAAATAATATTACAAGGCTGCTAATTATGATTGATAATTGTGCATAATAAAACCATTGATAGTAGTGGAGTGACATATGAAGTTTACTTGAACACTGTTACTACAGACAAGAAGACTGTTAGTCATGAAGTAAGCATGGCATTAAGCTACAGCATGATAATGAATCATATCACATGGAGCAGATCAGTCAGGAATGGTTGATAGAACATGACAGTGATTTTATCATACTTCGTTGACCTACTTAGTCATTAGATCTCAAACCAACTGAACATCTGTAAGATGAATTAGAACATGTTATTCATGACTGGCAACTGCAGGTTGCAAGTGGGACTTTTTTCACTTCAGAACATTTTTAGTACCTTGTGGAGGTCCATGTTCTGATGGATTAAGATTGTTCTGAGAGACAACTGAGGCTGTTGTGAGTACCACTTCCTAGTAGGTGATTGCACATAATAAAATGGCCACTCAGTATATATACCTCAGGACATGTTATAATACTATGAATAATTAGATGCAGTGTGGAAAGAAGTGACTTGCAACCAATTACATAGCTGGTCAAACTTCTTTCTTCCAAGCCACGATCATTCTTCCAAAAGTATCCCTGTAGATCAACTAGAAGAGTGACAAGACATTGTGCTCTTCAACTGGAAAAGGCCTGAGTTCAATTCTCATGGTGATGGGAACAATCTTTGAATGGGTTTTCTCAACAGAAGGTTAGTTTAGCTGATCTGTGAGTGAGTGAGTGAGAGAGAGAGAGAAGCATTTTTTTTTTTTTATTCCAGAAACTTGGTCTTCCATTCCCCACACAGGCAAATGGAACACATGGATTCGTAGACAAAAAATACTGCTGCAGATAGTGGATGGCACTCTGTAAGAGGTGAATAGCATCACTGTGTATAGATAAGCAAAAAAAAGGTAGGCAACCTTTTTTTTGTGCGAAGAGCCATTTTGATCTAAAAAAAAAAAAAAAAATCTGAAGAGGTGCTCCTCAACTTATGCTGACAGGAGGAGTTTTTAAGAAATGACATATTTTGAAATATTATTTATTAATAATGAAAAAAACATAATAAACATCTACTTAGGTACAAATTAATTACTTTTGCAGCTAAACTTCTTGAGCAAGTCTCTTGACATCAAGAGAGTATGCTGTAATCTTCATCTTTAAACATCCTGAGAAACTCTTATTGTTGTTTCTCAATTTATTTTAATATGGTTCATGTTCAAAAATATTTTCTCACAGAAATATATGTTGAACCAAAAACTGAAACAAGTCAAAAGGCAAATATTTTCACATTTATATACTTATCCAGTAAACTGCACTGTACACAATTTGGTTGCATTGAATACACAGATATTATTTTATTCCTATTTATTATTAATTCATACTCAGCACTGCCATCATGTGTTTGAGGCATGTGCTTATTGTACATGTAGGCTAAAAGCAAAAGAGCTGCAGTTACATGTTCAAAGATCTGCATGTGGCTCAGCTGAAAGTTGCTGACCTCTGGTAAAGGTAGAGGATTAAGTAGTGGAGATGTCTGGTAAGTTATGGACGAAGATGCCAAATCTATTTCTTAGTATTACAGCAATTGAGGTTGCAAGGTATTTTTGTATTAAAATCGACCCTAGAACCCACACTATTTCAGACATGAAAAATATTGTATCAGGGTTAGGGACCACAATATAGTGGCACTTGTTGAGCCATCTCTTCACTGTGGGTTGCTTAAATCAATGATAGCCTTGGGCCAGCTATCTCTAATTGGCTACAAGTGGAGAATGAACTGCCCACTCAGTCTTCAAAAGTTAGATAGGGCTAAAATGGCCTCACCTACTCCCTATATGGGAATAAAAGGCATTATCTGATTTTGATGTGTTTGCATATGTTTTCAAGTAGTTCAAAGAGGAAAGTAGTTCAAGAGGAAAAACCTGTAATTTTTGTGTGAAAAAACTCTGCCACCTCTCTCTGATCTTGCACCTACCATGAATATATCAGTGGTGGTGCTTTGAACTAGGGATAAATTTTAGGAGAACAACTGATCAGCTCCGCTATTCAAATTACAAAGAACAGACCTACTTGTTCAAGATCAGCAATTTCCAGTTCTCCATATCTGCAGCAATATCATTGTGTCTGCAGTTTCCATGTTATTGCTACATTTTCATCTTAAATAAAACGTCATGTTTTTATTTTAATTTTGTTCCCTTTATACAGTCTTTTTAATAAAAATCAGTTCCTGTATAAAACCTAGTATTATTCTAATGAATTCAATGTCTAAGCAGATAAGAGAGGCTCCATAAGAAAGATGAAAATATTTGTCCTTAGGAGAGTTAACGAATATACACGGGCTGTTCAATAAGTAATGAGACTAATTTTACTGTGGCGAAACCACTCATCACAATATTAATTTCTGTGGAACAAAGAAATGTTGCTGTATGTATGAACAAAAGAGGTTGATAGATGGCGTATATGGGCTGATGTGCCAGAGTGTCACGTGACTAAACGCAATTGCTCATCAGCACGCCTATGAGGTGCGACCCATTTTCGAAATGGAAGCATCCTTGGAACAGCGTTATGCGATTAAATTTTGTGTGCGTGTGCAAAAATCGGCATCGGACACTTTTAACATGATATGCGAAGCTTTCCACGATGAAGCAATGTCGAGGGCAAGTGTTTTCCACTGGCATAAAACTTTGAAGGAAGGAAGGCAAAATGTGGAAGATCTTGAATGTGAGGGAAGATCTTCAACATCCATCACAGAGACAATGATCAACACAGCAGCGATTATCATCAAGCACATCAAAGGAAGCGTCCATTGCCGAAGAATGGCTTCTTATTGCACCACGATAATGCAAGGCCACATATTGCTGGTTGTGTGGTGGACGTTTTGCAGAAGAACAACACAGATATCCTACCACACCCTCCATACAGTCCTGATCTCGCACTGTGCGATTTATGGCTGTTTCCTCAGCTGAAGAAACCACTAAGAGGCCGCCATTTCGAAAGCAACAAAGCATGTGTAAAAGCTGCAGAGGCGGTTTTGAAAGAACTCTCAAAAAACGGACTCTCACATGTGTTTAAGAAGTGGACACAATGTTGGGACAAATGCATCGCGTCTCACAGTAGTTACTTCAAAAAAGACCATGTAAATGATGACGATTAAAGGTAATCTGTTTTCTGTATAAATATAGTCTTATTACTTATTGAACAGCCTACGTAGTTTGTGAAAAGGACAGAAGGGGACTTGAATGTTGCTTCTCAGACACATCTTTTAAAGGAATGCAGACACCAGTTAAATTATTTATCTCCAGGATTAGGCAGAATTCCTTGCTCAAGTTGCCCTTCTTATTATGGACAGACAGATCTGGTCTGCTCAAATATACTTAAGGAAAGATCATCAGTCTCCATGATTTTGATTAGTAGATATGGTATGAATTGTAAGACATTACTTATCCTTAAAACTTGTAAGTGTATAAGTTACTTATACTTGAAACCAAACTAAGGTTTTATAAAAGGGCTGAATTTTGTCAGAAAGATTATATAAAGAAAGCTGTGTAGCCTACATTCATCTTCTTAACCTGAACAGTAATAACTTTCTATCTTACTCAACTCCTATTGATTGTGTTAAATAAATTATATTAACTGATAATAATTTCAATGCTTTTTCTTTGCATCCCAATAATTACAGATTGAGCTCTCTTCCTGCAATGAATATCACATCATGCTCTATAAGTTTCAATTGTTATTCTATTGTATTTTGTCTCTTTAAACAATGTTTTCAATAAAAGAAGAATAAAATCGAGAAAGAGAGAAGAATAAAAGATAATAGTGATTAAGGAGGAAATTAATGTGTCAATGGACAAGAAAGGACTGGGATGACTTGAGGTGAGATGTGGGGAAGCATTTGGGGTTGGGATAAGTAATGAGAAAGAGAGGAATAGCTGGTGGAAGTGGTGGAAGGCATGGAGAATTCATATCTAATAAGTGGTATCAGTGATGGAATTTGTTCTAGACTTAAAAAGGGAGACGAAGTGTTGTTTATGACAGCAAAGAAGTTATGCCCATGCAAGACAGACATGCAAAGGGGGGAGGGGGGGGAGTGGTAGTGTAGTGTCAGATAGAGATGAATACAATGAAATACTTAGCTGGATGTTGCTATATATAGAAAATGAATTTCCCAAATTTTTGAGGCACTACTTTAGACAGTATGTAACAGAGGGCATGTGAGAATCAAGACTCGTATTTTATCATTTTATCATAGGATGACATCCTGCTGGTGAGAGTGAGCATGAAGTGAATACATGGATGATTGCTAGCCATAAGAGGACTTCTGTGAGGAAAGGATATACATGGAACTACATAGCTAGTGATTATTAAAAGCTCAGGAGATAGCTTGCCACTGTATCATGGAATGAGGTTGCGTGGAATGCTGCTTGGGTTCTATTCAAGAACTATCTACCAGAAGCAATGCCTAGATGTATTTCAGGGTCAGGAGGGTAAATAAGGTAGGTGTGAAATGGATGAATGAAGAGATCAATGAGGAAGCATGATGAAGGCAGTATATGAGTGGAAATAATCAGATTGATGAGGAGTAGTACAAAGAACAAGCAAGGAGGTAATTATTATGGAAGAGTGATAATGACAAAAGGATAACAGCAGAGGATATAGTTGAGAAATTAAATGAGCACTTCATAAAGGTATTTTATCCTTGTGAATGTGGCAGCATGTAGAATTTGAATGGAAAGAAGGAGTGACTGACTGTGAGTGAACAAGAAGTACATTGGAAATTGAATAAACTTCATGTTAATAAGGCTGACAGACTTGATGAATATATCATGAGGGGACCTGCAAGGAGTTGACATCTACCTTGGCATGCTTGTTTAACATGAGTCTTGCATTTAGTCAAGTTCCAAAGGAGTAAAAGGAAGATTTCTGGCTGTGGTTACAGTGTTGGAGAGTGATGATCAAGATCCAGAATTGGCTTGACAAGTGGCATTCTCTTTGATGGCCACAGATTTGCTAAACAAAGATCATGTTTCAGTAATCTGCTTACTTATTACAATATGGTGACAAGTGCATTGGACAAGGTAGATAAATACAGAGAGGTATATTTAGATTTGGTAAAAAGTCTGATAAATTTCCACATGACAAGCTGGTAATTAAATTAGAACAGACAGAACTGGATATCAGATTAGTGCACTGGATTGGAGATTGCCTATATTAAGACAGGTAACAGTAGGTTGTGTATGGAAGGTGGGGGGGGGGGGAGCAATATCCTAGAAGAGGAGAGTTACTGTATGCCTCAAGGGTATGTTTTAGGACACTGCTTTTTAAGCTGTATGTTAATGATACTAAGGAAGATTTGAGTTTCCATGTGTAAGTATGGTCAGGAGATTGCACAACTGCACAATGGTCTGGCTGCCAGTCGCTCTAGCTCTTTAGCATGACCCAGGGTGCACCATGAGGAGGTGAGCTAGAATTGCTGCACAGATCAAGTTCTCAGCTTAACAACTTAAACTGAAGCAGGATTTCAAAGATGCCTGAAGACTACTGCAGTCTTTATTGACTTAACAGCGGCTTACAATACTGTTTGGAGGGAGGGACTTATATATAAATTTCTTAAGATCATCCCATGTAAAATATTGGGTCAGCTCCTAAACAACTTACTGTGTGATCAATATTTCAGGGTAGTCACTGAAGTGCTTGCACCACTGCTTTTTTTTAGCCTTTACATCACAGATATTCCTGAAACAGCCAGCAGGAAGTTTGCTTATGCAGATGATCTAGCTTTGGCGATCAGCAACAAGTCTATCAAAAGAACTGAAGAAAATTGACAAATGATCTGTTGACTTTATGGCAGTTCTATTAAAAAATGGAGATTAACACCAAATTCTGGTAAAACTGAATGCTCTTGCTTTCACCTGAACAACAGTCTTGTAAATCAAAAACCAGAGATATATGCTGATGGAATATTAATTTTGTTTAATCCGACACCTAAATATCTGGGAATAACTCTGGATAGAACTCTGACCCAATATTTTACATGGGATGATCTTCTGAAATAACATATTTCAGAAGCTTTATGGTACTATATGGGGCTCAAGTGCCACAACTCTGCAGGGCACTGTAATGGGTCTAGTTTACAGTGCAGCAAAGTATGATGCTCCTGTCTGGCTCAATAGTTACCATGTCAATAAACTAGATACTCAACTCCACTCTGCATTTAATAACAGGTTGCATTAGGAGTACACCCTTACAATGGCTCCCCACTTTGAGCCATATTGCTCCTCCAGCGACGACAGGAAGCCTTGCTTTGTGAATATAAAAGAATTTTAAATAACCAAAATCTCCCAATACATGAATTTATTCCAGATGCTTTATCCAATAGACTAAAATCCAGAAAACCTGCCATAAAAACCGCCTGTAATCTTCTTAGCCAGAATAACAGTATGGTGAGTAGGTGGGATGCACTGTGGTCTCAAGCAGTATCACCTGAAGTTTGCAATCATATAAACATCTTCCAAAAACCATCTGGATTTGACCTGCCCAGGAATATATGGATGATGGCTAACAGGATTCATACAGGCCATGGTGTATGTGGAGACTTACTTTCAAAGTGGGGTAAGATACCAAATCCCCACTGTCCCTGTGGAGCCGAGACCCAAACCATTTACCATATAGTACAGGAATGTAAGCTGACAGCCTATCCAGGTGACTTTAAGGATATCTTTGACCTATCCCCAGAGACGATCAACTGGATCAAAAACCTAAATGTTAAAATATGACTAATCTTCTATCTGATGCTTGTCATAAATTTCATATTTGCCTGAATGTAGATTTTTTTTTTTTTTTTAAATCATATATATGTATCTTATCTATACTCATGTGTATTATATCTTATTGTCTTTTAACCATGTGTACAAGCCATACGATAAATAAATAAATAAATAAGGAAGATTTTATTATTATTATTATTTGGTTATGGATATTTAGTTGTTTGCAGTTGTGACTTTACAAGAGAACTTGAATATATTGAATGAATGGGCATGGAAGTTGGGATTCTAGTTCATCGTTGCAAAGTGCAAAGTTTAAAATTTGGAAAACAAAGATGGAATGTTGAGTGTATGATGATAGGGATATACTGGAGGAGGTAGAGAAAATAAGAGATCTGGAGGTATGGGGATCATGAGCTAAAATTTAGAGGATATATTGCTAAAATTGTGAGGACTACACAATGAATTATGGGAATGATGCAGAGGACCCAGACTTGTAGAAGTAAGGAAATTCTGTTCCACTGTATAAGGCTCTGATTAGGTCACATATGAACTACTGTGCACAGATTTGGTCATCTGGTTTTTAAAAGGATGAAGAAATAGTTGAAAGGATCCAGAGGCAATTATATAAGGTAGTTTCTGGCTTCTAGAATGTCCAGTATGAAGAAAGATTGAATAGATGCAATTTACAGTCTAGTTGACAGAAGGGAGGATAGGGATATGATAGAGACATATAAGTTGGTAAGGGTTTTATATCAACTATTGTTAAACAGATTTTCAGAGAATGGTGGGGAGATGGAGAACAATAGGTCATCCCAGGAAGCTGTATAAGGAGGGTGTGAGCAAAGGAGTAAGAAGCTAGTTTTTTGTATGAATCTTTCTCCATGGAGGTCTGAAGATAATAATAATAATAATAAATATCAATATTTATTTCCAATGTAAATGAATTCTCTAATTTATTTATTAAAAATATTCCTTCCTCTTTCATTCCTATATAATATATATTGTACTATAATGCTAAGACCTTCGTCCAGCAGTGGACAGAACCAGAAGGTTGAAGAAGAAGAAGACTATAATACTAAGAAATAATTATGATGTGTCGATATATGCATCTATTTTTCTGTTTTATATAAAGAAATTGTTTCTTAAAAAATATTTTTTAATATTTTTTAAGAAACAGTTGTAAAATAATTAAATATTTTACAACTTTTGAAATTCTTAAATTATAATTTTAAAATTATAATTTATAGGCCAGGAAAAAGTTATGAGTACTATGTGGAAAGCTAAATCATAGTATGAAAAAAAAATTGGCTCTGAAGACTAAGTCACTCCAAATTAACTTTACTTTTGTCACAAGTAAAAGAAAGAATGAAAGTAGCAGAGGAACTTGATTGAATGTAGATGGTACCCTTGTGTCACACTGAGATGATGAGATTGTTCAAATAATGAATGCTCACTTCCCTAAGATCCATCAACCATGTATATGTAACATAGCACACAATGCTACCACTACATCACAGAAAGTGACAGAGGTGCATAAGACTGAGGCTCAAGAGCTGTTGTGTAACCTGGATATCAATTCAGCAACAGAGCCAGATGAGATATCAGCATGAGTGCTAAAGAAACGTTCAGCCAAAATGTATATAACTTGAGTCTCAACTCATGAAAGATGCAACAGGAATGGAAATAATGCATGATAGTTTTGTTGTGCAAGAGTGGTGAAAAAAAGGATGTGCCTAACTATTGACCTATCAGTATCTCCAGAGTAGTGGTGGTGAAGATTTCAGAGAAGTTGGTAAGAACTTGCATACAGAAATGGGACTGATAGATAAGATATACATTGCAAAGAACAGTATGTGTTTAATAAAAAGAGGTCATGATTTAGCAATTTGCTCACATTTTAGAAGATTGGTCTGAAAGGTTCTTAGCCTCGATAGTGTTGCCATAGATGGCAACACTATCGGCAAGATTTTTTTTCCTAAGTTGGTAATAAGCATCCATTTGAAATCGCAAGTCATCCTATCAAGTAGTTGTTTTTAAACAGCTATCTGAAGCAAAAGTGTTGTCTGTATCCCTTGAAATGCATAAAATTGAGTATCGTGCAGTTATAAAATTCTTTGTAAAAGAAGGCTTAACGACAAAAGAAATTCATTCAAAGAAAGTTCATAAAAGTTTATGGGCACTCTTCTCCTTCGTTTTTGGCAATTAAGAAATGGGCTGCCGAGTTTAAATGTGGACATACCAGCCTTGAAGCTGAACCACACGAAGGACATCCAAAAAGTGTAACAACACTAGAAATCATTGATCACAATATGGTATTGGATGACCGGCGAGTCAAAGTGCATGAAATTGTTGGTACTATAGACATTTCAAAAGAATGTGTACAATATATTTTGCATGAAGAAGTGCATATGAAAAAGCTTTCCACAAGATGGGTGCCATGCTTGCTCACAGCAGATCAAAAACGCACTCACATGAAAATCTCCGAACAATGCTTGGAGCATTTTGACATGAATAAAACTGATTTTGTGAATCAATTTATTACTATGGATGAGACTTGGATTCACCATTACCCAGCAGCAATGCCAGATTTACGTATAAGCTAAAAAAGCTACAGCTTAGGGCCTCGCAATTTGCTGGGGCCACAAATAAAAAAACAAAAAATATAAAAATTGATAAAAAAATATTTGTAGAAAAATCACTCAAATGAAATCAGACATATCACGATGATAATTTCTAAATAATTTTAAATATACAAAATATGACAAAAGAAGTTTTTTTCCCTCTCAAAAACGTATTAATTAAAATTTTTATCTTTAATACCTAAATAATTTTTAATTCATTTTTAAAATCATTATTTAGAAAATGTTTGTAATCTTTTATTTTCTAGCATTTACTCCTGCTATTCCATTTCCAACCATACAATGAAGTGAACATTTGTAAGCGCATACCAGAAAAGAAAAAGAAAGCAGCAGCTTGAAGACGAATTCAAAAAAGCAACAAAACTTGATATATATATTTCACCACAGCAACGAAAGATGATCCACAGACACAGGGAGAGCAGCCAATTCCAAAACAACAGCCTATTGTCTCTTTATGACTATTCCTGTGTTTAATGGTAACAAACTGTTCAGGAGAAAGATCATTTTCACAGCTAAATAGAATAAAAATGAACTGAGAGCAACTATGTCTCAAGAAATATTGTCTGCACTTAGCATCATGTGTATAGAAAGCGATAAGTTACATAGCATATCTTTTGATGACATAATTAATGATTTTGCTTTTGGGAAATCAAGAAAGAAAATGTTTTAAGTTATATCTTAGAGCCTTTTAGAGGATTATATAATATAATTATTTCTATTAAATATTGTTGTATTATAACAATTTATCCACTCCATATTTTCAATATTAATTTATTATATATATATGTACCTGTATTATTTGAAATTTTGGGTACTATATTTTGAAATTTATTTATATGATGTCTACTATATTTATGTGATGTCTACTGTCAAATTTTCACCTGAATAAAAGATTAATTTTTTATATACTACCAATTATGTTGTTATATTAATTTAATTTTTACTTTTTATTTTCCTATTTTAATTTAAAACTTTCTGTTATATGAGTCTTATTTATCGTTTTTAAAACCCTTTAATTATATAATTATTTCTATGATTTTGTAAACGCATACTTTATTATTTTTTTTAATAAAAATTAAAAGACAATATATTTTCATATATTAAAAAGGTGTCATCATCATCATCATCATCATCAAATTCCTGCCATGTACCCTCAAGGGGTGTACAGGATATGACAGTACTACATGAAAAAATTACATCATTACTAACTTCCTATCTACAATTTTCCTCCAAATCAGTCTGTTACTTGTCAAGACTTCAACATTATCAGATCTTATATTTCTATCGTCTAAGGCACTTTGTACCGTATCAATCCACCTATATCTTGGTCTTCCTCTGGGTCGTTTTCCTGCCAACTTGGAAGAGAACACTTGTTTTGCTAATCTTTCCTCTCCCATTCTATTCAAGTGACCATACCACCTGAGATTAGCTCTGCTAACGCATTCCTGGATGCTGACAATGTCAAGTTCTTTCCTAATATCCTCATTTTTAATATGATATTGCCATTGATGCCATCTGTTCATGCCTCTAATCTTTCTCAGGACTCTCATATCTGCAGTCTCTAGTCTTTGGTCAAGTGTTTTACTTCTGACCCAGCTCTCAGATCCATAAGTTAAAATTGGTTTGAACACAGTCTTGTATACAGCTAATTTAGTGTTCCGACTAATTTCTTTCTTATTCCATATGAATTTATTCAATTGACTTCCCACGATACCAGCTTTGCTGATTCTGTTGTCTATTTCTATATTTAGTTTACCATCTTCAGTAAAAATTGTGCCTAAGTAGCTGAAATGTTTTACTTGTTCCACAGGTTCTCCATTCACAACACAGTTGACATTTTCAATAATTCTGCCTATTTTCATTGTCTTTGTCTTTTTATTGCTGACCTTCATACCATATCTATTACAACAGCTATTCAATTTAGTCAGAGAATCTTGCAGACTTGTAGCGGATTTATTTAGAAGTATAACATCATCCGCATAAAGCAAAGAGCTGACATTAACATCTCCAATTTTGATATCAGGTTTAATACCACATTCCTTCATAATGTGATCCATATAGATAATGAATAACAGAGGGGATAATGTACATCCTTGTCTCACACCAGATTTAACATTAAACCATCTTCCTGTACTTCCTTCAATTCTAACTGCTGACTCACAACTCAAATAAAGACTAAGTATTGCTTGATATAATGCCCCATTGACACCATATAACTGCAGCGTATTGAATAGCTTCTCTCTTGGCACCTTGTCATATGCCTTTTCCAAATCGACAAAACTTAAATACAGATCTTTGTTATATTCCCATGCTTTCTCGACTATTTGTCGTAAAGTGAAGATCTGATCCTGACAGCCTCTATTTGGTCTGAATCCAGCTTGTTCTTCACCAAGCTTTTCTTCCACAATTAAAAAGGTGTATATATTTTAAATTTTTCAGAGACTACCTGATGTAATTTAAAACAGTAGGGGGGCCTCTGGGTTTTGTATGACTTAGGGCCTCAGCAAGTCTAAATCCGGCCCTGCCCACCAGAATCCAAACAGCAGTCAAAACAGTGGACAGAAGCTGGTTGTTTTGCGTCAAAGAAGACAAAGTCGGTTTCATCAGCAGGAAAGGTCATGGCATAGATGTTTTTGGATGTTAAAGGCATTTTGTTTATTATCTTGAAAACAATAACTGTGGAATATTATTCTGATCTTTTAACCACACTAGACGAAAAAATCTGCGAGAAAGGACCCGGCTTGCAGAAGAAAAAAAATAATCTTTCATCAGGACAATGCATCTGCCCACAATGGTGTTTTGGCAATAGGAAAATTAAGGGATCTGCACTATGAATTGTTGGAACATTCACCCTATTCCCCAGATTTGGCTCCCTCTGACATCTATCTTTTCCCAAAACTAAGTGTAGAGGCTTCTGCCTATGCAACAGTCTTTCATTGAGAGTATGGAATTGGAAAATAAGCCATTGACTTGGATTGTATCAAAAAGTGGTATAATGTGAATGAAAATACCAGATTTAAGATGACCAGTGGTGTTCTCCAGAGATCAGTCCTTGGACAATTGCTATTCAATCTATATATTAATGATAATGAGAAGAACCTGAAAGGAGATATTCAACTGTTTATTGACAATACAAAGATAATAGGGCAATCAGGAATGCTACTGACATACCGCACTTACAGAATGATTTAAATAACCTGGAACAATTGGCAGATGATAATTGCTTTTGATTCAATGTTAGTAAGTGTAAAGTTATGCACTTTGGTGTGATGCAATTTACAAAAGAGTATTATACTGGTAGGATTATGTTACAAGAAACTGATGGAATGAAGGATCTTGGAGTTATTGTGGATAGGAAATAGAAGTTCAGAAGTTACATTGCAAAAATTGCAAATGCAATTCAGAGAATAACTGTGATGTTAAAACAAACACTGACATGTAAAGATAAAGAAGTAATTTTGCCTCTTTACAAGGCCTTGATATGACCACATCTGGACTACTGCATGCAGATATAGTATCCCGGGTTTGGAGGAGATTAAGAAGCATGGGAGAGGGTGTAAATAAGAATAACAAAGATGATATTGGAATTATGGAATGTAGATTATGAGGCCAGGTAAAGCATATATGTGGATTGTAGATAGTGAACAAGAAAAAGAGGGATGATATGATAGAAATTTATAAACTTCTGAAAGGGTATTACAGGTGTTATCAACAGATGAAAATTTGTTATAGAATAGGTGGGGAGAGAACAAGGGAGAATCTGTGGAGGTTACATTTGCAGGTATAAAAGGGGTGAGAGCTAGATTTTTCTCTCACAGAGCAGTGAGGGAGTGGAACAATCTCCCTACTGAAGAAGCAAGTGCATCTAGTGTGAATGAGTTTAAGAGAAGGTAAGAAATCTGATCTGCTGTGAGTGATCTTAGGCCTCCTTTGATGAGTCCATGACTCCCTGGAAGTTTCTGATAATTATAAGTTAAAAGAGAAATATATATATATATATATATATATATATATAAATTTATCATGAACAATTTATTTACCTGTCTTAGCATTGCTTCAAATGATAACTTTCGTAGCCTTAGTGTCAATCTTTCTCCAGCAATAGCAAACATAAATGTCTGTAACATTCAAATAATAATATGTATATGAACATATAAATACACATGTATACAGATTCAACTATTCTCACAACTTTTTGAAACAAAATAATGTTTTATATACCCTTCATGAGCTAAAAGTAAATCAATTATTAATTTCAGTTGAAAATAGTACTACTGCTGAATTTTTAAGAAGTTACAAATATTGTATATTAATTTTTGACAGGTGATTGAGAGGAGAAAAAAAAAGTGATGGATGACATGTTGAAGAGTATAATAACACATCAAGTCAACTACATAAAAATAAAAATTTTGAATTTAATTTAATTTGAAAGCAGCGCTTTAAGGTCACTGAGAGAGAGAGAGAGAGAGAAACCAAGCAAATTCCCCCACTTGTATGTTAAAGGGCAATCAGAAAAAAATGTCTAGAATGATGGATAATCATGGTTTACAGCAACATGTGCCCATGTTGAAAAAATTTTGGTATCATTAGTCATTCATAAATAGTTCATCATAATGATCATATTATAAGATTGTTTTAATGAGGATGCTTTTGTATGTGTAATCAATGCAATAATGTTATTTCTAAGTTTTTTTTTTTCGGTTGCAGCAAAAGCACTAATAAACACCTGTGGTATATTCTGCAGATGCATAAGTAATAGATTTATCAATGCAGCATAAGCATTTATCATGATATGAAACAGAGAAAACAGTAGAAAATAATGTAATGTACTGTAGTTCTGCAATGACCCATTAATCACACTCTTGACCAATTGCATATAATAAATTACAGTATGTTCTTTTTTTTATCAAAAAAACAAAACAAAACTGAATCCATGAATCTCTTTTAAACCTGAATTGGAAGGAAAGAGAGTCAGTCTTCATCCTTAGCTATCAATGAAAACTGAGCTCACAGCTAACAATAACTTTTGAGGCATCAGATCGAGAGCTACAGAAAGCAGCTGCCATCTTGTGATCTTAAACTCTTAACATTCATAATGTCTTTAATAGTATGAGTTCAATTTTTCCGAGTGATGGGTCCATAAACTTAAGTTTCTAGGAGAAAAACCCTCTCCTAATTCAGAAACTGGATGAACAAGGCTTAGATAAAGTTCCTCTAACTGATAACTAGAACTAAATGTATAAGGGCATTCTTCTAGTTGCACCCAAAAAAAGGAATAAAAATTAAACCATCAAGCTATTATCCAATTTGTTCTTGCCTCAGTCCTCTCAAAACTGGTGGAGAATGTCATCAACACAGTATCCTCACTACCTAGAAACCCACCAATTAGGTGTGATCACCAATATGGATTCTGCCATTCTCGTTATATAGTAGATCTCTTTGAAAGGGATCTGCTATAGAGGACAGGGACTGTAGAGGACCAGAGAAAGATTTGCAAAAACCCATGTTGTTGTTGTTCTTGATGTTTCAAAGGCATCTGCATGTCTGGCATCAGGGCTTCCTGAACAAGCTACCATCTTATGGTCTCCCTCGTACTGTATGATTTGATTGCTAACTTCCTTGGTGATCATGTGCTGTGTGTCATGGTGGACAGCAACTTCCTCTCATCATTTATCAATTCAGGAGCACCCCACCATTCTGTACTCTTACCCATGCCCTTCCTCCTTTACATCAATGATCCTCTCTCTCTCTCTCTCTCTCTCTGTCTGTCTCTCTGACTTCAAATCTTATTCACAGTTTTGCTGATAACAGTAATTTTCATTCCTTTTCCTCATTGAAAAAACCATGTAGTATCAAATGATTCAAGCCTCAAGGTCTTCCAGAACCAATGACTTAAATACTGATTTCATCACCATCATCAAGTGGAGTGAAGTCAATGTAGTGAATATCAATGCTAAAAAAGTCCAAGCACGTCTTATCAAAAGCAAGAAAGACTTTACTTCCCTCCCACTTACTTTTGATAAGACACCCTCTGACCAAAAAGAAACCAAACTTTTGATAGAAAATAAAACACAGGCCAATTATAATTATTAAACTAATTTATTTTAAGCAATATACTCTCCCTCAGCTTCGATACAGCGTTTGGCAAGGTCAATTAATTCATTAAATGAGTTTTTTTTATATCGGTTTTTGGGATACTGTTGAGAGTCGTGGTTACTGCCGCTTGAACATTTTCAATGGTGTCGTATAGCTTTCCTTTCATTGACAAATACAGGGTGTTCGGGATAAATTTGACATATTTATAATTAATTATATTTTTCCGTAAGTTACATGTATTAACACACACTTCTCTTCATTTAAAAGGTTGGACCCTTCTTCATTCATATACAAGATGTCAGAAAGGATGGATAGCTGGAACCCACCTGAATCATGGAAGAGAATAACTTGTATCATGATGATTCGTGCCGGCCATCAAAATAAGGATATTTCGACTGCTGCCCAATGCTCCCTGAATACAGTAAAAACAATCAGGCATGAACTAGAGACTTGCAATGGTGACTACGAGGATGTAGCAAGAAGAAAGATCCCTAGCAGACGATCTGATTGCGTTCGTACAGCAGAATTCCTCGCAAATCTGCAGGAACAGGTGTTGAAGATCCCTGGCATTGGAATTCGGGCTTTGTCACGTGAAATGAATGTTGCAGCCTCTACTATGAAGCTTGCACTCAATGAAGACCTCCGCTACTACTCATACAAGCGCCGCAAAGGTCAGCTGCTTACAGAAAAGGCCCGTGAAAAACGTTTGATAAACGCGAAGAAACTTCTAAGCAAAGTGAAACATCCTGCGGAACCACAAACAATCTGGTTCTTTTCCGATGAGAAAAACTTTTGCCAGGATCAAAAACACAACACGCAGAATAACAGGTGGCTTGCATACAGTACAAAGGACATTCCTCGTGTAATGCAGACTAAATTTCCCCAAACTGTGATGGTTTTCGGATGTGTATCCTCTGAAGGCAATGTGATGCCTCCGCATTTTTTCCAAGAGGGCCTCAGGTTGACTTCAGATGGCTACGTGGAGTTGCTAAACACTGTAGTCAAGCCCTGGATAACAAGGGTAGCCAATGGTAGGCCGTATGTATGGCAGCAGGATTCGGCCCCTTGCCACACCTCTGGGAAAAGTCAAAAATGGTTGTCTGAAAATTTCTACGACTTCATCAGTCCAAATGTTTGGCCTCCAAACTCCCCAGACCTTAACCCCATGGATTATTTTGTATGGGGCGCAGTTGAAAAAGACACCAATCGCACTTCCAGTAATACAAAAGCCCAGTTAATGGATAAAATTAAAAGTTTTTGCGGCCCTTCCCAGGGAGACTGTAGCATCAGCTTGTTCGAGGTTCCGAAGCAGGATTGAAGCTGTGATCGATGCTAATGGTGGTTATTTTGAGTAAATCATGTTGATAGTATTGTAATTAACTCTGCCTGTAATGTTTTTTGTCAATTCATTAAATTTAATAGATACAAAGAAGATTTTCTTTTTCCTTACGAAACTGTCAAATTTATCCCGAACACCCTGTAAAGCTGGGGAAAGAGAAAGAAATCACAGGATGCTAAATCAGGTGAATACGGTGAGTGATCCAACACACAAACTTGGTTTTTGCTCCAAAACTGTCTCACAATGTTCGAACTATGAGATGGGGCATTATCGTGCAAAAGCAACCAGCTGCCTGCATCATGATATTCATGCCATATGTAACGAATTCTCGCTAACAATCACTTCAAAACTTCGAGATAAAACTCACCATTGACTGTTTGGTCAGGTAGAATGAATTCTTTGTGGATAATGCCCTTGAAATCATAGAAACAAATCAGTATTTCTTTACTTTTGCATTCTCCAAACGACTTTTATTTCGGATGCTGCTCTTCTAGTGGTCTCCACTCAGCACTCTGTGGTTTGTTTCAGGCTCATACTGAAAACACCACGTTACATCACCAGTAATAATCGTTTCAAGGAAGTGCGAGTCCTTACAAGCAGTTTTGATGAGGTCCTTGCAGTGTTCAATTCGATACTTTTTTTGGTCATCGGTCAACTTGTGAGTGAAGTAATAGAAGGTAAAGTTCCTGGAAAAAGTGGGCAGGGGTAGACCATCAATGAGATGGATGGATGGCATGTGTGGAGTGACTGATCTTCAGAGAGTTGAGGCTGCCAGAAAAGCAAATAACAGGACTACGTGGCGAGGCCTGGTGTGGAACATCACCGAGCATCGGAGTGACCATACAGCATCTGTAGATGCCCGATGAACATAGAGAGGTCAACTTGTGAACAAATCACAAATTCAATTTATGAAGGCCCAAACTCTCGGTCAAAATGCTGTGCACAGTTGATTTTGGAATCCCCAATTCATCTTCAATCAATCTCACGGACGATTTCGATGAAATCACAGACTTTTTGGATGTTAACTTTGCCCAGTCCAGTTTTTGGACGAGCTGGCTTTTCGTCATCCTCAAGCGTCTTATGACCATTTTGAAATCGCTTAAATCTCTCATAAACTTGAGTACAGGATGAGCATTCATCACCGTATGCTTTTTGAAGTATTTGATGCATTTCGGTAAAATGTTTACCAAGTTTAGCACAAAAGTCAATCTCAGCTCTCTGTTTGAAACTCGTTTTCTGACCGTTCATCAAAACACACTGTCACTCTTGGCACTATAACTCAGCTTCTAATGAAATAAATGTCATAAACAGTTGACACAACACTAATGGAGTTGATCCTTTCGACAACAACAACAAGATACAACAAGTGGCGCCACTAGTATCTTCTATTTTTTAAAAATTCGGTTTCTTTTGGACAGAGGGTGTATTCCAATATCTCCTTTCTCTATCAGCTTTCTCTACTAGGGCTGACTGTCATATCCAACAATAAAAAAATGCTGACCACCAAAGAAGAGTTTTAGTTTTGGGAAGAGATAGAAGTCAGAAGGAGCCAAATCTGGGATGGATGTTCCAATAATTCATAGTGCAGTTCCCTTAATTTTCCCATTGCCAAAACACCTTTGTGAGTTCAGAAATATATGGATCCTGGCACAAACATATTACATCCATGTTTTACCTTCTGCTGAAATACGAGGGTGATATTAAAAGTTCTCGGCTTAATAATAAAAAAAACGAATTTATAATTTCAAAATTATTTTTATTTTTCAACATAATCTCCCTTAAGACTAATACATTTATTCCAGCAATGCTCCTGTGCCATTATCCCATCCCTGTAGTGGTTCTCAGTAAGATCTGCAAAATACCCCTCTACAGTTGCAATCACCTCATGATTCGAAAAAAAATGCTGACCACCAAAGAAGAGTTTTAGTTTTGAGAAGAGATAGAAGTCAGAGGGAGTCAAATCTGGGATGGATGTTCCAATAATTCATAGTGCAGTTCCCTTAATTTTCCCATTGCCAAAACACCTTTGTGAGCAGGTGCACTGTCCTGATGAAAGATGATTTTTTTTTCTTCTGCAAATCGGGTCCTTTCTCGCAGATTTTTTCATCTAGCGTGGTTAAAAGATCAGAATAATATTCCTCGGTTATTGTTTTACCCTTTTCAAGATAATTAATAAACTTTAGCATCCTAAAACACAGATGCCATGACACCTTTCCTGCTGATGAAACCGACTCTGTCTTCTTTGGCGCTAAACAACCAGCTTCTGTTCACTGTTTTGACTGCTGTTTGGATTCTGGTGGGTAATGGTGAATCCAAGTCTCATCCATAGCGATAAATTGATGCACAAAATCAGTTTTACTCTTGTTAAAATGCTCCAAGTCACTGTTCAGAGATTTTCATGCGAGTACATTTTTGATCTGCTGTGAGCAAGCATGGCACCCATCTTGTGCAATTCTTTTTCATATGCACTTCTTCGTGCAAAATATATCATACATATTCTTTTGAAATACCTATAGTGTCAGCAATTTCATGCACTTTGACTCACTGGTCATCCAATACCATATTGTGCACTTGATCAATGATTTCTGGTGTTGTTACACTTTTTGGATGTCCTTCATGTGGATCAGCTTCAAGGCTGGTATGGTCACATTTAAACACTCAGCAGCCCATTTCTTAATTGTCAAAAAGGAAGGACAAGAGTGCCCATAAACTTTTATGAACTTTGAATGAATTTCTTTTGGCGTTAAACATTCTTTTACAAAGAATTTTATAACTGCACGATACTCAATTTTATGCATTTCAAGGGATACAGACAACACTTTTGCTTCAGACAGTTGTTTAAAACCAACTACTTGATAGAATGACTTGCAATTTCAAATGGATGCTTATTACCAACTTAGAAAAAAAAAAAATTGCCAATAATGTTGCCATCTATGGTCGAGGCCAAGAACGTTTCAGACCACCCTCGTATATCAACTTTTTAGACAATGCACATTTTTATGTTCAAAAAGTTGCAGTGGGAAGGACATGTTTTTCATATAGAAAATGACAGTATTCTTATGAAAACAGTCAATAGTGAAATTATTGGTAAAAGACACCAAAAGGAAAACATAGAACAACATGTTAGACACCATTAGTCATAATAGAAATTAGAAATTAAAAAAATGCAAACTAGAGAAGTAAAGTTTTGGAAAGACACGGTTGGAGACAACAAATTCCCGCCATTAACAAAGCTCAGGTTGGGCTGTTGAGCCACGAGAAGTATTTCATTCATTAATATTTTATTCATCTGTTTAATTTCCCTGTGATCAGTTCTCCTAATTTTGAGAATGCAATCAGTCATAGCTTCCTTCAAACAACCCTTGACTACTTTACCATGCACTTCTGATTCCTCTGCCATGCATTTTCTCATACCATAATATAACTGCAAGCTGTCTTCACAGTTTAATATAATTGTCTCACTTATAGTTTCACATATATCCTTCTTTAAACAAAATTCCTACTTGCAGTAGGAATTTTTTTTTGTTTGTTATAATTTTATTAAAACCGCATAATCACTTTTACCGATTCAAAACATAAACAGTTGCCTTATTTTAGTCAGATTTGATCACCAGGTCTAGTATTCTTGCACTACGATTCCCTTCCATAATATGCTACATAAGGAGGTTGTCCTCAGTAACTATAAATTCTCCCCCCCCTCCTTTTCTCCTTCATTCAGTATTCCCTATCTTCCATAGTTAAAATTATCCATAATGATAGTCCTTATGGATAATTTAATTCATAACTTAATATGCCCATGCAATTCTGAATCTCTTCACTTAATTCTGTTATCTATGACAGCACTCAACTATGTATTTTGTCCTACATATCTCTGTTTCACAGCAGACAGCCTCAAACTCTTTGGTTGTATTAATCATACTATCACTGTCATTTTCTTTCTCTACTATAGTTGGCTTCAATTCATCTATAATCATTAGCTGTACTCTCCTCCTTCTTAATTTGCTTGTTTTCCCTGAATACTCCATCCATCATGTATTTTATTCCTGTAAGGATATCCTTTTCTGTCAACTTGGTCTTACTAATACCAGTAATTTTTGAATGTATTGCATTTACTAGCATTTGCTAATGCTAAGAATTCCTTGCCTTTATTACTGATGCATATGATATGGAATCAGTGAGCATGCCTAAACATGAAAATTCAAGCAACTCTTCCTCAACACCTGACTCATTCAAATAAGTAGCCTGAGTTAATTTCTGAACTAAATTACTGTCTTCACAGCTGTTCTCATCATTTCTTCTGTTTGACAAAACTAGTCCCATTGTGTACATCCCTTCTGTACCACCAACTTGCTTTATTATCACAATCACAATGTTGATCACCCGCCTTAAGCTCATTCAAGCTCTCATGAATCCCCCCTTTCCCATCTCACAATTCCTTACGCTGTCATGCCGTCATGCTTACTACTGTATCTTAATTACTCCCTCTGAGACCACTCCCACATTTTTCTTCAAATCAAGAGGTTATTGCAGCGGTAGAGGAATATTTTGCAGATCTTACTGAGAATCACTACATTGACCAGATAATGGCCCTGTAACATTGCTGGAATAAATGTATTAATCTTAAGGGAGATTATGTTGAAAAACAAAAATAATTTTGAAATTATAAACTTGTTTTTTCATTGTTAGGCCGAGAACTTTTCAGACCACCCTCGTAACTCATGGTTGCATCGGATTCTTCAGAGACCATTATCATTCACTGGTCCAAATATTTTTCTAAGAATTTTCCTTTCACAAGCTGAAATCAAATTCTGCACTCTTGCCATAAATATCCAGGTTTTACATCCATATGTAACAACTGGATGAATTATCAATTTATATATTTTTACTTTAGTCTTCCTATATCTACATATACATATATATATATATAAATGTTATGTAAACTATATCATGAGAAGGATGCATATGAGTAGTCAAAAGAACAGGACAACTGAATGAAAATATGTGAGGAAGGTGAATTTGGACTATGAAAAGAACTTAGCTGACAGGTTGAAGGAAATCCAAGTGAATTTAGCAATGTGGTGAATAAAAAAGAAGGATAACCTTGATGCATACAGTGGTAAGAAAATGTCAGCAATGGAAATAGTTATAAAGCTGATATATGAAGTTAATCACTTCAGTAAGGTATACATTCTTTGACGACCCATTAGTCTTCTGGAAGATGAAGCAGATTTTGTAGAAGCTGAAGTAAAGATATTATAAATCTTGCGAAAGCTTCATGCAAATACAGCAGTGAGTTTGGATTAAATATCAGCATGTGAACTAAAGAATGCACTAGTGCATCAGCAATGACCCTTAATCTAATTTGAGTCTCAACATGAACACAATTACCAAAGTGTAGAGATAGAAATGATGCAGTCAATTATAGAGAAATCTATATCTGTGGAGTAGTTATTAAATTATTAGCAAGGCTGATGAGAAACTGCTTCCAGAGGTAGATAGATAACATTTCATCCTTTATAGAGGAAAGCATGGACTCATTAAAGGTAGACATTTCTTCCTTTATCAATCTATTCTATTTTACAACAGTGTAACAGTAGAGTTGGATAAGAGGAATGGATATATCATGATAGTTTTGGATTTTGTCAAAGCATTTGACAGAATTTTGCAGAAGGTTATTATAGAAACTCAAAAGGATAGACATGCAAAATAGGATTGTCACATGGATTGGAGATGGCTATCTGACAGGTATCAAAGAGCGGTATGGAGGAGATGAATTTAGGAGAATGACTAATGGAATACAATAGGAATCTATGATGGGACCACTCCTGTTTAAATTGTATATTAACTGCACTGGGGATGGTATAAAAGAAAATGTTCAATTATATGTGGATGATGCAATGTAGGATCAAGTGATAAAGGACATATACAGAATCCTTGCTGGCTTGAATAGAGTGATTCTATGGGAAATATGAATGAGTATCAGTTTAATGTTACTACTTGCAAGTTGCACATTTTGAAATGAAGACAATGCAGACTGAGGATTACATAAATGTGAATTTGCTGTAAGTGGTTGATGAAGCTATCAAATTGAAGATGTCAGGGTAACAGCAGGAAGTGAGTTAAAATTCAGGGCAAATTACTAGGTGATTAAGACATCAATACTGAAGTCATCCAGAGCACAGTGGATAATTGCAATGTTGAATAGCATGCCATCTTGTACGATTAAAGAAACTATTCTCCCACTTTAGAAAGCACTGATGACACCCCTAAGTCTGAGCATAATAGCCCAGACTCAGCAAGTCTGGGCTATTATGCTCAAATATGGTCATCTGAGTTCCAAAGAGATAAAGAAATAGTCAAAAGGATTCTGCAACCAAGCAACTAGAAAAATACCTTAGCACATGAAGATGGACTAATTGAATGTGGCCTTCACAGTTTGAGAAATAAAACAACAGAAGATATAGGGGAAATTCTGTAGCTGATAGCATTTGGAGAGAAACTTGGGGCTAATCATGGATACTAAATAAAGTATGGTCACAAAGCATGTGACATCCCATTGCATAGCATAGGTTTAAGTCACTGGAATAAACTGCTAGCGAACATTGTAAGTACCAAGGTATTTCACAACCTTCAAGAGCAATTCTGTCGATGAGTGCCTGTATAATTTTTTTTTTTTTTTTTTAAAACATACAATAATAATATTTAATACATACAATAATAATACAATAATAATAATATAAGTTACATACAATAATAATAATATAAGTTACATACAATAATAATATTTACAGTATTTACAATAAGGATTATACAGAATTTTTTTTTTTTTTTTTTTTTGTCTCAGATGAATTGCATACATAGTTGCTGTAGTAATTATATATATATAATATTTATAACGCATTACAAGTGTGTATAACAGATACTTGCAAGTTAGTAATTTTCTTCCTCGAAGCTTAGCAGAGCTTATCTGAGGAAGATAATAGATGACAGAGGGTGGTGGTTTCATGGTTGTGTTCCTATACTGGTCACAAGCCAGGTGTTGATTTTACTGTTACTGTTTGTTGGTACGTGCTTGAAAGACTTCGACTGCTATTACAGTTTAACTTTTTTTTTTTTTTTTTTTTTTTGTGCAAATAGGGTTGGATTTAGACATGGTGTGTTTGTTTCTTTGTGTTCTTGAAGTGATAGTTTTTGAGAGGGGGGGGGGTTGTCATAGGTTTGTGTGTGTGTATGTGTGGTGGGGGAGAGAGAAACAGGAATTGCTCTAATTTTCATTCTCGCTATAATATTTATATAGTGCCTGTTTCAGCTCTCTGTATGTTCCTAGGTTTCTGTTGTCGAACGGCAGTTTGTTTATCATGTCAGGTACGTAGAAGTTTCGGGTGGCTTTGCCGTAGTGATTGTTGTACTTATATGTTATGTAGTTTGTTGACTGTGGTCTTGTTATTTGATATGTTGTTCTGGTTACTCTATATGTTGGGCTGTAGTAGTATTTGAACATGACTGTGTAGTGGCGTAAGTGTTTCACCTTAAATATTTTGTGTTTTGTCCGTGCTTCCTGCATAAGAGTGGGTTGTTCCCAGAATATCAGTTTTATCATTTTATCTTGCAACCATTGTAGCCTGTTAAGTCTGTAGTCTGCGCAGAATGCGTATGATGTGATTGCATATCTTAAAATGTTTTCGCATAATGCTTTATAGATTAGTATTTTTATGTGGGTTGGGGCAATGTCTTTTAATCTGTATAGTTTGCTTGCTATTATCCTAAGCTTGGTATGTAGGTAGTTTGTATGGCTATTCCAACTTTGATCAGCATCGAAGTGAAGTCCAAGGTAGCGTGTTGTTTTCACATGTGTGATGGTTGTGATTTTAGGTTCTGCACTTTGTGTATAGGAGGATGAATGTTTGATAGTGAGATATTTAGTTTCTATGGGCAGGGTTTGGGGGTTTTTGAATATCATTATCTTTGTTTTTCCAGGGTTTATATATATGCCGTTTTCGGTTAACCAGTTAGTGATTTGATTGATGTCGTGTTGCATATTTTTGTAAGCGATATTTGCATTGTTGTGAATGGATACTATGGCAGTGTCGTCTGCATACTGGAAGATTTTACTTTTTAGGGGGAGTTGGCTTATGTCGTGTGTGTATATGTTAAATAGAATGGGAGATAGGACAGTTCCTTGCGGTACTCCACAGGTTACATGTACCTCTTTGCTGTGTGCTGATCCTATACGTGTGATGTGCTTTCTGCTTTTCGTGTATGCTTTAAACCACTGGAGTAGACGACTTCCAATTCCGATATGGGTAAGTTTCGTTAACAAGGTTTTATGTGTTAATGTGTCAAATGCTTTTCTTAGGTCAATGAATACCACTAATGTTATTCTGTTTTTATCCAATGCAGCGTTTATTAGATCTGTGAAATCTTCCAGGAGTGTTGCTGTTCCTTTATTTTTTTGAAAGCCATATTGTGTTTTGGGTATGATTTGAAATTTTTCAACGTATGTGGAGAGTTTCTAATGTACAATGCGCTCCATGATTTGGTTGATTACAGGCAGCGTGGCAATAGGTCTGTAATTACTTATTATGTTTCTTTTTCCCTGTTTGTGTATGGGTGTGATTAATGCAGTCTTCAGTGTTTCAGGTATGTGTCCCGTTTCGAAGATTTTATTTAACAGTTTTTGTATAACTGGAAGTAGGTCGGTTGAGTGTTTCTTGATGTCTTTTGGTCTGATTCCGTCTATCCCCGGTCCTTTGTTAGGATTAATTTGTTGAATTGCCAGTGATAGTTCTTCTTTTGTTACTGTGGGGAACCACATCGACTGGGTTGCTCGTGGACCTAGTGGAGAATGTTCGTTTGTGTGAGGAAAGGTTGTTTCTTGTAGCTTTTGGACAGAGTTCACGAAGTGCTGATTAAAGTTGTTTGCCAACTTTATGAGGGATTTGGGGTCGCAGGCAAAGCTGTGTTTTATTGTTTCTGTGTATATTGTCCAGCATTTCATTAATCAGGTGCAAGGTTTCCTTTATGTCATTCTGTGCTGTTGTTAATTTGTTGCTGTAATAGTTTCTTTTTTTTGCCATTCGAATCTGGGTTGTTAGGAGATTCCGTTTTCTTTTGTATTCAGCTTTTAAAGCGATATTGTTGGGCGACTTCTTAAGTTGTTTCCATAGGGCATCTTTTCTTTGTATGTCTGTTAGTATGTTGTCTGTTATCCATGGATTTTGTTTCATTTGGGGGCGTATTTTTATTTTTGTTAATGCTTTGTTATATATTTTGTTAAATGCAAGTTTAAGATTATTATATACAGCTTCAGCAGAGTCTAAAGATTCTATCTGCATCCAGTCTGTTTTTCTGATTTCGTCGTTCACTATTGCTTCGTTTACAATGCTATGATACTGTTT
This sequence comes from Typopeltis vanoorti, assembly GCF_054136105.1. Lineage (NCBI taxonomy): Eukaryota > Metazoa > Arthropoda > Arachnida > Uropygi > Thelyphonidae > Typopeltis > Typopeltis vanoorti. Next base: position 35,205,054 of record NC_143561.1, on the reverse strand, counting down.
TGTAGTCTCAGTGATTTTTATGGGTTCTGGTTCAGTGTGTAACTGCAATGCTGTGAAATAATGGTCTGCTAGTTTGCATGTTATGACGGCTGCTGTGTGGCTGTTTGGAGGGACCCTTATATTTATATGATCAATGCAGGTTGAGGTTGTTGTGTTTCCGACTATCTCTTCTCGTGTATACGACTGTATGGATGGGGTTATGTTATATGCCGATAATAGGTCTAGGTCTCTGTGTTGTTATTTATGTTCCTAATGTTTATATTAGCGTCTCTTATTATTATCAAGTATTTTGAGGTGCCTACTTTTGTGGCTGAAAGCCATCTGTTTAGTTCTTCTAGGAATTTTGTGGTGCTTAAGTTGGGTGGTCTGTATATTGCGTTTAATATCAGGGAGTTTTCTTGTTTGATGTTTTTAATTTCGATGCATATGTTTTCTGCGTATTCTAATTTATAGTTTATTTCTGTTACTTCTAGTTTATGTTTGGTAAATATTATTATACCACCGCCTCGTTTTGTTTGTCTGCAGTGTTTGTGTTGTTGGAAGTGTGGCATTTGGTAGGAGGATGCCTCTTCGTTTGTCGTAGATACTTCAGTCAATATTAAAATGTCTATTTCGTCTATATCTTCCTTCAGATAAGCTTGCAGGGTCAGCCATAATATATTAATATTTATATTAATATATTATGGCTATTTATATTATATTATATTAATATTAATATAATAATAATAATATTAATATTATTATTATTATTAATAATTTAATAATATAACATACTTACTTGAAAAAATACTGCAAGTCCTGAAGCAATTCCCAACATTAAGAACATTAAAGAAAAAAAAGTTACTCGAGAGGTTATCTTCGCATTATCAGTAAAGGCAAGGGTCTAATAAAATGAAAAACATAATTATTATATTTCATAATATATAAATACATTATTTGATATTGTATAAAATATTGCACTTACAAATAATATATTACATAGTTACAAAATGAGACAATTTCGAACTGACATAGTAATACAATTTACTGAAAACTACTATAATCACATTATTATTTTTAATTTGACTGAATAAGATAACAGGGATATACTCATTACAATATTTCTAATGAAACAAAGAGAGAATATCTAAATGTTCTGCCATCAACATCTGACAGCATCATAAGGATAATGCACAAGAAAAGACAAGGGAAAGATGTGCTTTGAAGACATAAAAATATCTGCTTTAAACAAATAATATGAAAATGACAACACAATTAACATGTGATGCATCTATCACATTTACTGAATGCACTTCATTGTTTCACATGGCTAGTAAGTGATTGTTAGCATCGAAAATATGATGTACTGCATAAATGCATGAGTTACTTCTAAACATTGAAAATTTCAATACCTTGCACGTCATGTCACAATATTCTTATAGGGACAATGAGAGGTGACACCTAATTTATTATTATTATTATTGACCTTCCAGCAGAAGACATAACTCCATCTTAATGGCGCTTGTGAGACAGTAAAGTAAAATAACCAGTGAAACATGCGGACACAAGCGGTTTATTTACTGAATATAATAGATCATTGTGATTAGATGACTTCAATGCTAAAAAACAGCAGGTGGACCATACACTGACTAATATATTAACCATGAAATTCACCATCAGTAGCATATACTTGTCTATTCAATCAGCTCATCTTCTCCCTCTATTCATTATTTCACTTCTTTTTTTCAAGCACATATTTGAGTATAAACACATAATACTGACATAATCAACAAATCTATATATAAATTTTGATATATATATATATATATACATACACACACAGTAAAACCCCTTTTTTACACTTTCCAGGGGACTGATGGAAAAAAAAGTGTAAATAACAGGAAAGTGTAAAATATATTTAAAAGAGGCTAAAAGATGACTTACTGCTAGTATGTGACTCTACATACTAGATTACAAAATTTAATAAATGAAAATAAATGAATTTACAATTACTTACATTTATCTATTTAAAAAAATCTTTAATTGTTGATTGTTTTTGCTTTTTCTGCACTCGTTCCATCAGAGGCAAGTTCCACCTGCCTCTCCACAGTGTATAAAGCATTAAATGCCCCATCGTCTCCTGATGCACTTGCAATATACCACCTCAAAACAGAGAGATAGCTTCCATTGCTTCTTTAGTAGTAGGGATGGTAGGTTCTTGATCACAGTCTTCTTCAACCACTTGTTCCTCTTCTTCTTCACCAAGGTGATTGGAAAGGATGTCTTCTACACTTGGTACCATTGATGTAATCACATCAGCATCAATATCAACATAGTCTTGAAATGAGGAAGACTCCTCCATCACATACCAGTTGTTAGGCTCTGACATATCTTCTTCTTCCTCCTGTAGTTGTTCCTCCTCTTCCACAAATGTAATTCCTGCCTTCAGAAACAGTTGGATATGGTTTCAGGAGTAACATGCAACCATGCTTTGGCCACATAATACATGGCATCAAGGATTGATATGGTCATTTGTTTTGGGTCCATACCATTATCATGCATAAACACAGCTTTGTCAAGAAGCATTTTTCTATATTTCCATTTAAATGCATGAATGATGCCCAGATCTAATGGCTGAAGCTCACTTGTACAATTGGGGGGGGGGGGGGGGGGACACCAATTTAATGTTTCTGAGCTGCAGATCCTCAGGGTGTGCAGGGCATTTGTCTAACGGTAGTAATATTTGCAGTGATTTGTCCCCATTGTAGCATCCAGAGCATGCATGGTGGATCTGAAGATGCTGCTGGTCATCCATGCTGTGATGTTGGCATCATACTTAGTAGGAGATTTTTCACTTTCTTAAAACACCTTGGCTTTTTAAATTTACCATTACCAGTGGAGGTAATTTTTCTGATTCATCAGCATTGACCATGAACAAAACAGTTACCCTATGCTTGCTGAGTTTTCACACCATGACACTTCTCTCGTTTAAAACACAATGTTTTACTTGGCAGAATGTTATAAAAGAGCCCAGTTTCAACAACATTGAAAATATTTTTCGGTTCGTTGTCTTGAATAATAGTCTTTAGTTCATGTTTCCACTGGTTTACAGTTTCCCCTGCAACACTATCACTTTCTCCAAACACACACTTCATTATACACAATATTGTGACGAGTTTTGAAACGATCAAGCCTTCCATTTGACACAATAAAATTCAAGGGCTTTCACTCAGAATATAGTACCATCGACTGGAATACACGACGCTCTCATAGAAACAAACCACTCCACCACATTAATTTCATCCACCATGTTCATCCAATTCTTCATATGTCGATGTCTGGATATATTTTCGTTTTTTTTTACATAGCGCCAGATTGCTTTGCACTGAGTTCCATGCTTGACCTGTTTTTTACTACAAAGTTCAAAGTGGACACGGAGAGAGTCCAAGATCTTTTGCTAATTGCACACGTGTTCTGGCATACTAATCTACATGTCGCAGAATTGCCATCTTTTCTTCTACCGAAATACATTTTGCCTTTTATCTCCATGTTACTAACATGGATCATCCACCACCGCAACTTGAAAGCAACTATCAGACACTAAATTACGCAGCAGAAATTCTGCAATATCAATTCATACTGTGATTGAAAAATCATGGTATCGCTCATCACTACTGAAAGAGTGCAAGTCACTGTGATGGCAGAAATGAAACTACAGCCAAAACCAACGTCATCTGGGAATAGAAATGCACAGATTTCCGCAGAAATCAATTTGAACGAGAGGAAATCGATTCGAAATTCAGTGTTGCCACCCGAGAAAAAACAGCAAATCACAGGAAATAATGCCCACATCAAGTTGTTAATGGTGGGAAAACAATATATCATAAGAATAGGTCTTAAGATGGGACCAACAGAAAATGATGTAAATGGCAGGAAAATGTAAATTGCGGGGATGTAAAAAATGGGTTTTTTTTACATAATAAGGGTGACTGAAACAAAAAAGACAAGAACTGGTGAGATCTTTCTGAGCAATAAATACAAAATGTTATATTCAGGCAATGACAATCAAGGAAAAGAAAGAGTAGCCATAGTATTCAACACAAAATACGAGGCTAATCTTCATGCATGGCAGAGAGTATCAAGTAGAGTGATGTGGGCAAATATCAGAATGGGGAATTGGACAATTAGACTTATTTGTGCCTATGGTCCCACAGAAGGTTCTATTAAGGTAGAAATGGAAGAATTTTAGTAAGAATTTAAGTAAGCAACTGACACAATGAAAAAGGAAAAGATGGTCCTTGTTCATCATCATCAAATTCCTGCCATGTACCCTCAAAGGGTGTACAGGATATGATAGTACTACATGAAAAAAATTACATCATTATTAATTTCATATCTACAATTTTCCTCCAAATCAGTCTGTTACTTGTCAAGACTCCAACATTATCAGATCTTATATTTCTATCGTCTAAGGCACTTTCTACCATATCAATCCACCTATATCTTGGTCTTCCTCTGGGTCGTTTTGCTGCCAACCTGGCAGAGAACACTTCTTTTCCTAATCTTTCCTCGTCCATTCTGTTCATGTGACCATACCACCTGAGGTTAGCTCTGCTAGTGCATTCCTGGATGCTGACAATGTCAAGTTCTTTCCTAATATCCTCGTTTTTAATATGATATTGCCATTGATGGCATCTGTTCATGCCTATAATCTTTCTCAGGACTCTCATATCTGTGGTCTCTAGTCTTTGGTCAAGTGTTTTACTTCTGACCCAGCTCTCAGATCCATAAGTTAAAACTGGTTTGAACACTGTCTTGTATACAGCTAATTTAGTAGCTTAAGGGTCAAAGCTGTATAACTGAGAGGAGACCTCCACATAGCCTTTAAAGGAATATGGAGAACCGACCAGGTCTTCTGACCTAATGTCCAATCCTCACCTTCTCGTGGTGCACCCTGTTGGGTATCTACTTGGATACTGAACGAACGAGGATGAGCTGGCAATTTGGGATTTAGCCGACGAAATTGTATTCTTATTGGTTAAACCAAAATAAAAAATGATGGTACAACATGACAAATGGTCCTTGTTGGGGATCTAAATAGCAGAGTAGGAAATGATCGTCAGACATACAAAAATATTTTGGAAAATTTTGGAGAAAAGAGCAAAGCTAATAATAATAACAACTTCTTGCTGAGGACATGTTATTACTAACATCATATTCCAACATAAAAATGTGCACAAATTCACATGGAGAGAAGAGGCAAGAAATAAAAAAAGTCTCATTGACTATGTTATTGTTGATAGTTGATGTTTTCTCCCTGGTGCAGGACACCAGAGTGTACAGAGGATTTGAAATTGGAAGTGATCACTATTTAGTCTTGAGCAGGATAAAACTGAAATTCATATTGAAAAGAATAACATGTACGAAAGTTTTAAAGCGAATAAAAGTTAAGCAGCTCTCAGATGTGAACTGTAGACTAAAATACACAAAGCTTATTGAAGAAAAAATAAAAGAGTTTGAGAACTGGAACCAAACTTAGAGATTCAGTGGCAGACTTTGAAGAAAACCCTGATTGACAGAGAGGCATGTGGAGAGGTTGTCTGCAACAATAGAAAAATCAGAACTAAATGGTGGACACAGGAAGTTAAAGAGCCAGTGAAGGAAAAGAAGAAAGCATATCAAAAGTTCCTGGTAAATAAGTCAGCTTGTGCTCTTAGAGAATACAGAGACAAATGTAAGAAAGTGAAACACTGTGTAAAACTAGCTAAACAAAAGTCAAGGGAGGACTTTGGCAAGAACATAGAAAATAAATATCAAGAAGGTGGTAAGATATTCTGGAGTTGTTGAAGAAGCTTAGAAATGGAGGAAAGAGTGCTGTAAAAGGAGTTAGAGATGATAAAGGTGACATGAAAATGGGAGAAAAAGATATCCATGAAATATGGAGTAATTACTTCAAAAAATTGCTAAATCAAGCAAGCAGTGATAGCACAGTTTTAAAAAACACTCAATAGGCATACAGTCAGGAATACATATCCAAACTTGAAGTAGAAAAAGCCATCAAAGGCTTGAAATGTGGAAGGGCAGCAGGAGTAGATGATATTCGACCAAAAATGCTGAAGTATGGTGGTATAAAAGCCTTATAGTGGCTGCACTGCATAGTTCAGCCTGGACAGAGGGACGTATTCCTGATGATTGGAGTAGAGCTCTTATAGTACCCATATATAAAATGGGGAAAAAAACTGAATGTGAGAATTACAGAGGTATTTCCCTACTGAGTGTTCCTGGCAAGATCTATGCAAGTATACTTGAGAAACGGTTGAGAAAAATTGTGGAAGAAAAGCTTTTTGAAGAACAAGCTGGATTCAGGCCAAACAGAGGCTGTCAGGATCAGATCTTCACTTTACGACAAATAGTTGAGAAAGCATGGGAATATAACAAAGATCTGTATTTAACTTTTGTCGATCTGGAAAAGGCATATGAAAAGGTGCGAAGAAAAAAGCTATTCAATATGCTACAGTTATATGGTGTCAATGGAGCATTATATCAAGCAATACTTAGTCTTTATTTGAGTTGCAAGTCAGCAGTTAGAATTGAAGGAAGTACAGGAAGATGGCTTAATGTTAAATCTGGTGTGAGACAAGGATGTACATTATCCCCTCTCTTATTCATTATCTATATGGATCACATTATGAAGGACAGTGGTATTGAACATGATATCAGAATTGGAGATGTTAATGTATGCTCTTTGCTTCATGTGGATGATGCAATAATTCTAAATAAATCCGCTACCAGTTCGCAAGATTCTCTGACTAAATTGAATAACTGTTGTAATAGATATGGTATGAAGGTCAGCAATAAAAAGACAAAGACAATGAAAATAGGTAGAATCGGTGAAAATGTCAACTGTGTTGTGAATGGAGAACCTGTAGAACAAGTAAAACGTTTCAGCTACTTAGGCACGATTTTTACTGAAGATGGTAAATTAAATATGAAAATAGACAACAGAATCAACAAAGCTGGTATGGTAGGAAGTCAATTGAATAAATTCATATGGAATAAGAGAAATTAGTCGGAACACTAAATCAGCTGTATGCAAGACAGTGTTCAAACCAGTTTTAACTTATGGATCTGAGAGCTGGGTCAGAAGTAAAACACTTGACCAAAGACTAGAGACCGCAGATATGAGAGTCCTGAGAAAGATTATAGGCGTAAACAGATGGCATCAATGGCAATATCATATTAAAAATGAGGATATTAGGAAAGAACTAGACATTGTCAGCATCGAGGAATGCGTTAACAGAGCTCATCTCAGGTGGTATGGTCACTTTAACAGAATAGGCAAAGAAAGATTAGCAAAGCAAGTGTTGTTTGCCAGGTTGGAATGAAAACGACCCAGAGGAATACCAAAATATAGGTGGATTGATACGGTACAAAGTGCCTTGGACGATAGAATATAAGATCTGATAATGTTGGAGCCTTGACAAGTAACAGACTGATTTGGAGGAAAATTGTAGATAGGGAGTTAGTAACGATGTAAATTTTTCATGTAGTACTATCATATCCTGTACACCTCTTGAGGGTACACGTCAGGAATTTGATGGTGATGATGATGATGATGAAAAATACTAGTAATGGTGGGCAGTAGATGGCATTGGTGTAGATGATGATGGTAGTAATTGGTGAAATGAGTGGTGAAGACAGAGATTTGTAGAGTAGGTGCGCTACTTGATGAGTGTTTGGACTCCTTGTAGGTGTCACGAAATAATAAATAAATATTTATATAAATAAATATTTATATAAATATATATTTTATTTTTTATATATCTATTTTTATATTTATATATGTTTTTGTTTATATATATAAATCTTTCTTGAAGTCACCACACTATAACCCAATGACGAAGACCATTCTATACATTTTCTAATCTTATAGCAAAAAAATGCACATGGTTCTCTCTTTTTCACGATATTTTTATTGACTTCTAGAAGAACCTCATTCAGCCAAATACTGCAATCTTTTGCTATTCAATGTATATGAATGTGCTGAACTAACTTATGAGCTTTAATTAAATATCTTCTTTACCTCATTTGATTCATGTCAACATTTTTGAACAGAAAAACTATGTAAAAATAGGAATGCAAACAAATTTACTGACGAAAATTAATTATTTACAAGCCGACGTATCAACAGCTCAAACCAGCATTAGAGGCAATTTAACAATGCATAATCATTGAATATGGAATGAAATAATCTTGTAAACAAGAATGGTCACATGCATGGAAGATGAGAGTCACACTCTTTGTGGTAATTTCTGTTATTAATGCTGACATGCAGATAGGGGAGCATGTCACATCTATGAAGGATTATGGGATATGTTTGGTTGCAGTTAACTAGGTTCTGTAGAACTTGTGCTTGTGCTGCTTCCACAAACCATCTCTCTGATTTAAATAAGTATTTGTGAAGCAGCCTGGTTTTCTTCCATCTGATGATATGATCTTCCTGTAAGGCGTGTTGTGCTAGTTCACTTTATGACTGTTCATACTGGATGCAAATGGAATCTCAGCAAAGTTAACTAATGCCACAGGTGATGGAGAGATAAGAGTGTTTCATAGACTGATTACAAGGATATGGTAAACAGGATCATGGATTAGAGACTGTATGACATTTATTTTTATACCACTACACAAGAAGAGAGATATGAAAAACTGCAAGAACTAGAACTATTAGTTTAATTTCTCATACAAGGTTGGTTGGCAGAAAGGGTAGACCTTCAATGAGATGAATGGATGATGTGTCTAGAGTGGATGATCTTCAGAGAGTTGCAGCATCCAAAAAAACATACAACAGGACCATGGAAATGACTTGTATAGCAACTGAGTGACCATATGGCATCTGATGATGTCCAATGAATAGATGGATGGAATATTGGATGTATTTTACATGTTCTTTTTTTTTTCTGACTAAGGTAGTCCATCAAATGTCTGCCTGAAATACCCACACTAGCTGCAGATACTGAAAACATCTGGGAAGGTGAAAGGATCCTGGAAATCTTTGGTTTGTCTTAGGAAGGTGAAAATTTTTAGAAGTTTATACACATTTCTGATTCTGTGTTGTTTCAGGAGGGAGTCTCTGATGTAAGGTAAAGATATGGTGTGTATTCTTTTTTAAGGAGTTTAGCAAGGGTTGTATCCATTTTATTGAAGCAATGTAAACAGAGCCTGTTTTTTTCAGGTGTAATGCTCATCCTGATGACAAAATTTGCTCTGCCCTGGAGACTAAAGTTTTGAAAATTAAAGTTTCTAGAAAGAATGTGATATGAAGTGGCATGTAGGTATTGCCTCTGTGTAGAATGTATTGTAAATTTTCGAAAGTAGTGTATCATCTACTGGATCATTTGTGAAAAAAGGATGTCAAAGCTCAGTAAGCAATCAGATCCCTCTAATGGAAATGTGGTTCGGGTTTAAAAGTGTGGAGTTTTTTTTTTTTTTTTTTTATAATGTCAGATAACGTCATGCTAAGGGATCTATCTGCTTATCTTGTAACTCAATATCCAAGAAAAGGGAAGAGAGATCACCTCAATGGTGTACCATGCAAAACTAGCTAAGAGATGATTGTTGGCTATTCAGGGTGGTAGATGAACAATGTTCTTTAGGTGACTACTTATAGCAAATACCTTAGCTTTTCTTCCAGGCTGGTCAATGGAACTGGAACACAAAGAAACCTTACATGAAATATATTAGACCTTCAGTAGGCATATAAATGACCAAACATTGGGAAAACTTGCAAATCAAACATAAAAATGATTGCTGCAAATTCATTTTGAGTCAAGAAATGATATCAGTTAATACTATACAAATCATCATATATCTGGCAATCAATAAACACTGTAAATGGTCAGATGACTTACAATAACACTGCAAAGCCATCAAAATTTAAACATTAGATAGAAAAAATGTTACAAATGTGTTGGTTTGCAGACCTGAGTTACACTGGACTATAAACAGATCTTCTAATTCACACATAAAATTCTCAATAAAATGACTTACTGAGGGAGACCCATAATAAACTTTATATACACACAATGCCTATTATATTCCTTAAATTCATTTACTGTCACAGCACTAGCAACTACTTCTGGCAAACTATTCTACTCATTTATCCCTCTCCGAGTAAAAAAATCTAGTGTTCCACACACTTGCTAATGATACTCTAACATGACTACTAGAGATGACCAATAGTTCTCTCTCTCTATTCATTATGCACTGAAAAATTTCTTTTTGTTACTCTTATAGAATCATTTTAGTAACTTATAAGTTTCTAACATGTTCCCTGCTTTCTACCTATCAACTAACCTGTGCAATCCAAACACACCTTCAAATCTAGTTCCCTTTCAATATATTCTCAATAATCCTATATATATATCATCACAACAATGCCTTCTTGGCAATGATGATAGTAGTGTGGTAGTAGGAGAATTAAGTAGTAGTGGAGAGGGTGAGATGTATTTGGCGAGGTAGAGTTGAGTGTCTTCCTGCGATGAGTCCTTGGACTCCATGAAGGTGTCATGTAATAATAATAATAAATTTCAAAACAATGCACTTCATAATAGTGTAGTCTATCATCATAAAATTGCCAATGCCAATCTATTTAAATCATTCTGCAAGATATCTACATCAGCTTTATCAACTATTGCCCTCCTTAATTTTGTATCATCAGTAAACAACTGAATATACCCTTTAAACCTTTCTCTATATCATTAGTAAAAAAATTAAAGCAGTGACCCCAGAACTCAGCCAAGAGACACTCCACTAGTCACCCTTGTTCACCATGTTTCCACTCCAGCATATACTACATTCTTATGTCTGTTTGTCTGTCAGCATCCCATATTCATGTTATCAGATTTACCATTTCCATTTGTTTCAACTTACAGAATAGCTTTCCATAAAATATTCTGCCAAATGAATTTGCAAAGTCCAGCAGTATCATGGTGTAGCAATTTCCTTTATCAAATTCTGTTGCTGCCTTATTATGAAATGTGAATGAAAGCAGGACCAACCTTTTACAAAATCATACTGCTCACTATACATTACCATATTTCTATCCCCTCATTACTGAATTTACCATTAACCAACTTTTTTGATACTTTAATCACCATTCCTGAGAAATTATCTTGTCTGTAATTTGCTACTTCTATCTTGGGACCACCTTTATATGAGCATTATCTTAATTTCCTTTCATTCTCTTGGAACCTTGCCAGAGTTGAGATTGATTAAAAAAAACTGTCAGAGGCACTGCTAGTTCTCTAAACATTCTTGTAGCACATGGACTGACTCATCATCCAGTCCCACTTATGAATGCACAGCACCTCCAGCTCATCTACCTCAATTTTCAATTCAGTCATCACATCGGAAATGAAAATCTCCACCTGGATGATACACCTTTGCAAAGTGATCTTAACTATTTCTTATTAGTAGCTTAACTATTTCTTCTGCTTCTCTATCAGTTAGAGAGCTATCCTGCAATAATCAGTCTTTCTCTTACTTGCTACACAGTGAAAAAACTCTTTTGGATTTACTTTGGAATACTTAACTAATTTTCTAACATGTAATTTAGCCTTCCTTACCATACTAGTCACCTGCCTTGCATGTGCTTGTATGCTGATCACCTTTTTCTTTAAATTCCCTTCATGATGTTCTCTTTTTCCATTTTATCCTCTTTTTTTCTATTTTATATCACTACCGAGGAGTTTTCTGCTGCTACTTTCATGCTATCCTCAATATGCTTCCAGATGTTTTCAATATTTTCATTGAAAACATCTGGAAACATTCTCGTCTGGTTATATATTTTGCAATTTCTGTTTTAATTCACGCTCAAATTTTGTTCTCTCTTCTGGTTATATAGAGAAGGGCTGGTTGGCCGAGTGGTTAGCGTATCTGCTTTTCAGCCAAAAGACTGCAAGTTTGAATCCTGCTGTGGCCATGGATGTTTGTGATTGTCTGTGAAAATACTAATTGTGGTTGGCAAAAGATAGCATTTGTGTAGTTGTAGTTGGTGGATTGAGTGGTGGAAACAGAGAATTATAGAGTAGGTGCCCTCCTTTGATGAGTACTGGACTCCCTGGAGGTGTCACATAATAACAGTAATATACACCCCTGTCAAAAAGAAACCCAACTTTTCGAAAATAGAAGAAACTAGTGGCGCCACCTGTCGTATCTTTTTGTTGTCGAAAGCAGCAACCTTCATTAGTGTTGTGTCAACTGTTTATGACATTTGTTTCATTAGAAACCGAGTTATAGTGCCAAGAGTGACAGTGTGTTTAGACGAACGGTCAGAAAATGAGTTTCAAACAGAGAGCTGTGATTGACTTTTGTGTTAAACTTGGTAAAAGTTTTACTGAAACACATCAAATGCTTCAAAAAGCATACAGTGATGAACACTTATCCAATACTCGAGTTTACAAGTGGTTTAAGTGATTTCAAAGTGGTTGTCAGACACTTGAGGACGACGAAAAGCTGGGCTGTCCGAAAACTGGACTGAGCGAAGTTAACATCTAAAAAGTGCATGATTTCATCAAAGAAAACTGGAAATCGTCTGTGAGATTCATTGAAGATGAATTGGGGATTCCAAAATCAACTGTGCACAACATTTTGACCAAGAGTTTGGCCTTTCATAAATTGAATTAACGATTTGCTCCCCACAAGTTGACTGACTACCAAAAAATGTATCGAATTGAACACTGCAAGGACATCATCAAAACCACTTGTAAGGACTCAAACTTCCTTGAAACGATTGTTACTGGTGACGAAACATGGTGTTTTGAGTGTGAGCCCAAAACAAAGCACCAGAGTGCTGAGTGGAGACCACCTGAAGAGGGGCATCCGAAAAAAGTCACTTGGAGAAGTCAAAAGCAAAGGCTTTCGTAAATGCTGATTTGTTTCTACAATTCCAAGGACATTATCCACAAAGAATTCATTCCGCCTGGCCAAACAGTCAATGGTGAGTTTTATCTCGAAGTTTTGAAGTGATTGATAGCAAGAATTCATCGCATACGGCATGAATATCATCACTTTTGCACAATAATACACATCTCATCGTTCGAACATTGCGAGACAGTTTTTGTGTGATCCAGCACACAAACTTGGAAATATTTGTGTGATCTCACCGTATTCACCTGATTTAGAACCCTGTGACTTCTTTCTCTTCCTCCAACTTCATTTGCCGATGAAAGGAAAGCGATACGACACCACTGAAAATGTTCAAGCTGCAGTAACCATGACCCTCAACAGTATCCCAAAAACCAATATAAAAAACTCATTTAACAAATTAATTGACCATACCAAATGCTATATCGAAGCTGAGGGAGAGTATATTGATTGAAATAAATTATTTGAATAATTATAATTGGCCTCTGTTTCATTATCTATCAAAAGTTTGGTTTCTTTTTGGACAGAGGGTGTATCTAGTTTGTGATTATTGTATCTCAGTTGATTTGCATGTCTACAAAATATTTACTGCTCACTTTAATCTTAAGTATGGCACCAATTAGAAAATGGTCGCTATCACACTCAGCTGTGAAGGATGAAGTCAAGTTTCTAAAAATTTGTATATTTGTATATCAAAATATACGAAAAACAAACTTTAATCTATGTACATGAATATGACAATGCTGTTCATAAATACCAATGCAGTTATTTTACAATAATTGAATCCACCATGCATATGCAGCGAGAACCAGTGAGAGATACAAAAATTGCGAGGGAAGAAGATAAACACCAAATATAAAAGAAATTACAAGAATGGCTGTCTATATTGAAGCACATCTCAATAAAACAGTGAAATACAAATTATTGTGTCTGCTTCTACTATAGCAAAATGAAAATGAACTACAATAGGTTTTTGCTCACTACAACAAACCACCAAAAAGTTCCACTCTGATATCAATGCTATTCTAAAGAAAATTCACTATAGTAAACTTATAGTGCTTGTTATAGTGAATTTCCAAAGTTTTCTAGAGTAAGGATTAAGTGTATGGATCTAAGAAGAAAAATAAATCAGCACTATTGTTCAACAGCACATTTATCTCTTCAGACTGTGAAGATAAAAATTGAATCTAACATAAACACACAGTGATCTTATATCTTTTCACCAATTTGGGCTCACAGAAAGTTAAGAGTCAGGAATTTTTAGAACATTGAATATATCACTTAACACAAATTCTGCACTGTATGAAATGGACAAAGTCAAAACAACAGTATAAAACTGACAGTAATGACAGTGCACATCATTTAATTTCTTTTTTCTATAGTATTTTGTATGGGACATCATCAGGTATTTAAATCTACTTGTTTATGTTAGCTGGAAATGGTGTTAATTAAAAAGTTTTTTTTAAATGATTCCTTATGATTAATAGATGTTCAATCAAACAGAGTTAGCTCTCATTACAATAAATTCATAGTGAATTCATTGTAATGAGAGCTACACTGAAACTACTAGACTTTGGTTGGTATGTTTTTGTGTCTGTTTTATGGTGAGTGAGTGAGTTCACCATATCAGTCTGCTACAGTGAAAGCTGGCTGAGCAGCCTGAATTATTATTTTGCAATATCCATGAGTTCATTCTGAAATCATTTAACCAGTTATCTCAAGTAAATGTCAAAATAACTAAGCAAGATGGGTTATGAAAAAAAAAAAAATAATAATAAATAAAATTTAACAGTTAAGTGACTGTTAAATTTGATTTTTTTGAAACTTCTGATTTTGCAAATCAAAACAAGTCTATTTTTAAAATTTAGTACTATATGATTAGGCAAGCAGTTAATTCATGATAAGAAACTATTCAACAAATCAATAAGATAAAGCATTGGTATCATGAACTAAAATTTTGAAGAAAAAAAAAATTAAGGCAGTGTGACACAATAAAAGACATGCAATTTATGTGTACAGCATTAGAGAACTTACTTACACCTAAGATTTCTCCAAACAATATCCCATAAACAGGAAATGTAAGTCCCATAATAATAGATGAGAGACAACCAGTCAAAATATATGGCCATTCAGGAATTATCATCTTTAAAAGTCGTCCCTGTGGTGGAACAGGCTCAGTAATTTCTTCTTCCTTATCAACAGAAATTGCAGAACATAAGTCTTATATGCAGAAACAAAAACTCGCATAATGCAACTCATTATTTAGAAAAAAAGCTAAAGGACTAAGGTCTTATTTTTTCAATCGCATAAATGTTTGTAATCAAAAGGAATTATATATTTTTTATATCCAAAGCATCTCATTGGATATTTTCTTTTATTAACAGAAATTCATAAATAGATATTACAATTATTCTCAGGAGCAAGAAGTCAAATTATGGACTTGCTTTTCAAGATGAAAAGCCCAGTAAGCAATAATGGTATCTCATCCTTCCAAAAAATTTCCACTTCAATAGGTTAACTGTACTCTAGCAATAAATTTTGCTTTTCTGTTTGCAAAACTAACATTGTACAATCCTCGAACCATCTTTGTTATCTGCCTCTGTACCCTTTCCACAGTTAATTTATCCCCTTCAAATCCTGGAGACCAAATTTGAGAACAATACTCTAAATGGGGTCTGATCAGGGTCTTATATAACAGAATGATAACTCTTATCTCTGCAGGTCAGTGTCCTTCTCAGTATTGCAGCAATCCTCTGTGTTATCTTCACCACCTTTGCAACATGTCTCCTGAATTTTTGATGATCTGGGGTTGATGATTTCTATTAATCATCAACCCCTGATCTTGTGTCTCCCCTACTTCCTCCAGTACAACTCCTCTAATAGAGTATAAAGTGTCCCAAACCTCAAGACCTTACATTTTGCTGCATTAAACTGACACCCCCCCCCCCAATTCATTTGCCCATCTGTCTAGTTTATTCAAATCCTCTTGCAGGACTACCACATCTGCACTATTACTAATAACCTTTCCCAGTTTTGCATTATCTGTAAACAACTGAATATCCCCCTGCAAACCACTGACAATGTCATTGATATTAAGGTTACACAATAAAGGTCCCAGTACTGAGCCTTGTGGGACCCCACTTGTAACCTTCTACCTCCTTGAAACTGTCCCACCATACACAACTCTCTGATACCTATCAGACAGCCAATACTGAATCCAGTTGACCAACCTGACATCCAAACCCATGTGCTGCAATTTAAATATCAGCTTATCATGTGGCACCCTGTCAAATGACTTCGCTAAATCCAAGAAAATGGCAGTATATGCCTTTCCATCATCAACTGCTCTTGTAACTTTATTATAAAAGGTTGGCATATTACTAAAACAAGAGTGTCCTTTAACAAATCCATGTTGACTCTCACAGATAACATTACCCTGATCTACCCAATGCTGTATATGGTCCATCACTAATTTCTCCAAGATCTTAGCAACTACTGATGACACACAAACTGGCCTATAATTAGACACTTCCAGTCTGCTACTGCCCTTATGCAACGGCACTATCTTACCTTCCTTCCATTCCCTGGGCATCTTTCCTGTAGCCCAGTGGTCGCCAAAGTGGTTGATATCGACCCCCGGGGTTTGATATAACATTGTTAGGGGTTGATTCGGGCTCAGGGGTCGATAGAAAAATATAAGACATCACTGTACGGGTAATATTTAATTCGGTTAACTTGGATTACCTCCATCCTGAATGACAACGCAATTAAGAGTGAATCGTGGGAACAATGACATGAATGGGACCTGTAAGATGGAGCAAGATCATGTCGGATGTTGGTGGTCCCCGCCCGGCGGCATGACAGGAGCGAGATTACAACACGTGCGTGGTTGCTTATTTATTTATACTTACACATATTCGATCCCAGTCTCATTTTTGCACATCGACATACAAGTGAGCATTAATGTTCTAAAATTCATCAACATACATATTATAATTCAATCGTTATTCATTCACAAACTAAACTTCTCTATGTTGAAGAGTTGAGCAGGGCTGGTAGTTTTGTGCATCCTATACATACCTATAGGAAGATTGCATTATTGTTATTTTGTTATCTAAATTAAATTTTATATTTTATATATTATTTATCCCTCCTATCAAATATGTAATGTTAAGAAGGACGTCAAAAACAAAAATGTATCCCTTTGACGTTAAGCCAATATAACAATATATACTATGTTATACATACAAGAGACACCGTAACTATAAAATAAACAATCTAAAAACTTACATAAGAGTATTTTTTGCTTGTCCTATTATAATTACATAATAGTAAAATAGAGGGGGTCGATAAAAAGTCAAGAAACTCTTGAAGGGGTCAATGGTCAAAGAAGTTTGGCAACCCCTGCTGTAGCCAGACTTTCATTGAGAAGCCAGGTCAAAGGAGCTGTCAGTTCTTTAGCACACTCTCTCAAAACTAGTGGTGAAATACCATCCAGTCCCACACTTTACTGACATCCAGAGTACTCAGTATTTGGAACACACTCTCCTCCTGCACCTCTAAACTTCAAACCTGCCCGATCCCTCTAGTATTAAAATTGACTCCTCCAGGATGAAATACTCCAATAAAGTGTTCAGTGAACAATTCCACAATGTCCTCTGCATCAGTCACTCTATTCCCATTTTTATCCCACAATGTCATTCTTCCACAATCATTTCTCCTCCTACTGGCCATATAGCTAAAAAATTCCCTAGGATTTGTTTAGGATCTTAGCACCAATCTCTTCTCATATTCCAGTTTTGCCTTCCTTACCATACTAGTCACTCTCCTGGCCTGTGTCTTATATTCTTCATGCATCTGCTCTTTACCTATCTCCTTATATCTCTTCCATAGCCTCTTTTTTACATGCAGTTCCTGTTTAATATTGTTTGTCATCCACTTTACACCAAATTGTGTCCTCTTCTTCACTTCACTAATATTCTTTCACAATTTCCCAAGCACTAATGATATCCAGGCCTTCCAATTCCTCCCTCCATGAAACTTCTCCAAGTTGATATCTAAGACTATTATAATCACCTGCCTTATAATTCCACATATGTTCCCGTCTCTTTGATACTCCTGCATGCCTATTCATCTTCCAAGTCAAAATTACATAGTCACTCTCTCCAACTGGTGGGAGAGATGTCATCTCAGTTATTAGCAACTCTTCTGATGCTATGACCAAATCCAAAACTCTTGTTCCATGTATTAATGTTGCCTAAGAAATTTGTCCCTCGAGAATTCTAGAAATTCCATTCCCTTATTGCTACATGCATCTTCCTCTCCCCAATTTATACTGCTGTAGTTAAAATCTCCCATAGCAATCATTCTTCTTGCACTTGCCAAGCTCAACTGTATAAACATCTCCTGGTCCCCACCCTCTGTGCTCCTTGGTTTGTAGCAATACCCTACTAAATATCCTGTCTTGCCCACGTCTACCTCACACCATATGCTTTCAAAATCATTAGTGTCATCAGCACTACCAATTTACTCTCCTTTATTTCGGATACTCCTGGTATTAGTATAAAGCATAAAAATGCCACTGTTTCTATATCTAGTATTATTCCCTCTAGACTCCACTCGGCTCAGCGTTGTCTGATGTCGTCCCCCCCTTCTCCCAAGCACCCATTCCCACAAAAGACCACCCTTGCTACCATCTACCCTGGACATTCTAGTTTCCCCTGCATTGACACACCGACTCGTTAAGAAAACAGCCATCTCTCCAGATGCCTACGTACTTCCTCATTCAAATGTAAGTGGTCTCTCTCGTATACAATTCCTTCCTATCCTCAAATGCCCTCCAAGCATCCACATATCCCAATCCTCTCTTCTGACACATTCTAGCTATTATGTTATTCAATATCACTGCTCTATGCTCAGTTCATCACTATCATACTTAGGCAACATGCACATTATCCTTCCTTTCTTTGAGTTTTCTTTTGTACAACCTCAAGCAAGAATCTCATATCTCTCGTCACCCAATTTACATTGTCTCTCAAGTCATTCGTTCCTAACATCACAATCATCTCACCCACCCTTTCACCCCTCTTAATTGCCATAGCCACTCTTTCTATCATTTCTCCAGGCAAACACTCTTCATGCATCTTATCTTGCACACCACAGATCATTGAGTCCCCATACATCACACCTCTTGCCACTCTGTTCCTTGATTGCTTATATGCAACCCTCACTCTCTCTCTCTCTCTCCTCTAACACCTTCTCTCTGTGTTCCCCTACTTACCTGCCTTCCTGACATCACTCTATCCCTGGTTCCAGCACTCCTAGCATGCTTCTCATTCCTTCTCTCCTACTGTTTCCATTCTCTCCTCTTCTTCATTCCCATAACTCTCTCTCATTCCCTCTCTTCCACTGTTCCTATTCTATCATTCTCGTAACACTCTCTCATTCCCACTCTATAGAGTGAAAATCTCTACAGAGAGTTCCTCAAAAGTGAAGATTCTGAAATAGCAGATGAATTACTACATAGCCTGAATGCATCTTGAAAAATAAAATGGACTGATACAGTTGAAAACCTTGACTTCAAATGATCGAGTAGAAAAGCTTGGAATCGTCTCCAACAACTATCTACAACTAATCTACCTAAAAGAAAAAGCATAGCAATCTCCCCTGAGAAAATAGCTAATGAAATCGTTAATATGTCAAGGGCACATGAACATACCAAGAAAGTTAAGAAATAACTTAAAGCTTTAAAAACAAATGCCCCCACTTTCTCACAATATGCCTCAATCTTCACTATAGTTGAAGTAAAAGCCTTCATAAAAGATATCAAAGAAGGCAAGGCCAGAGGCTTCGATGGTGTCCATCCTGAATTTCTGATTAATAGCAGGCCAAATACTAGAAAATGACTCTCTGAATTCTTTTCTGATATATTATTGACTGGCCAACTACCTAGCCAGTTTAAGAGGTCAAAATCAGTTGCTATTCTTAAACTTGGAAGACTGCCCCAGGAGGCAAAAAGTTACACACCTATCGTTTAACTGAGTTGCATCTATAAAATGTTAGAAGAATGCCTTCTGTACAGATTGTCCATACCAATCATGGAGCATGTCCTGATTAAACTAGCTGGTTTTAGATAAAAACGTGGTTGCTATAATCAAGTGCTCACTTTAACATCAGACATAGACGCTGAATTCTAGAAGCAAGATAAAACATCAGCTGTCTTCTTGGACCTAACAGCAGCCTATGATACAGTATGGTGTGAAGGTCTCATATACACATTTCTTAGCATTGTCCCATGTAAACGGACAGCTCACTCAATTTCCTCCAAGTTATATTCAGAAATAAAATGAAAACTTAATAATGATCTTTCACAAGGGTCTGCATTGCACCCTTACTTTATAACCAATACACACATATATGACTTGCCAGCTACCATCTCACACAAGTTCTGCTATGCTGATGACACTGTAATTGCCATTCAACACAAAACCATGAGTCAAGCTGAAGAGGTACTTACAAAAGATCTGAAAACAATAGATGAATATTACAAAAAATGGAGGTTCCAGCTCAATCCAGACAAAACAGAAGTATCAAGCTTTCACCTTAATAATCACATGGCAGATGTCACTTTGCATATCTGCTTTGAAGGATTTTTACTACAACACAGTAAGTTTCCAAAGTACTTGGGTGTGACCCTTTCTTATAAGTAACACCTAACAAATGTCTCTGCTAAGTAAAGAACCCATAACAACATAATACAAAAACTAATAGGCACGACATGGGGAGCAAGTAGATTACAAGAGCTGTAATCTATGAATTACAGCTCTTGGTCTAGTTTTCTCTGTTACCGAATATTGCTCACCAATGTGGCTAAATAGCACACATGTTAAACTTGTTGATAACCAACTAAATAATACAATGAGAGTAATTTCTGGCACAATTAAATCAACGCCTACACACTGGCTTCCAGCTCTTAGCATCATTATTCCACCAAGTCTGCGCACGAGTAAAGCTCTCTTACAGGAGTATAAGAAAATCTTGGTAAACACAGCCCTACCAATACACTTAGATCTCTCAGACTTAAGTGTATGACGATTGAGATCGAGACATCCACCACTACAATTAGCCTAACTACTACTACAATCTAACTTCCACCTGAAGCAAAAGTGGCAAGAACAGTGGGAGAGCCAGACAGATGATATCACAAAATTTTCTCTCGACAAATTACAAGAAAGTTTTGATGCTTGCTCACACCTCCCACAAAAATCCTGGACTCGACTTAATAAAATATGAACTGGTCATGGTATATATATGCAAACCTGCTTTTTAAATGGGGTAAACAACCATCCCCACATTGTGATTGTATTGGATTGGACCATATTGTGACCCAATGTTATCTTAGAGCATAATCAGGAGACAAATTGGATGTTTTAAGTGCTACACCTGAAGCTATGAACTTCTTCTTCTTCTGCAGCTTCTCCCACTTAAGTGGGGTCACTGTTTCTTATGAGTCTCCTCCACACCTTCCTGTCTTGGGCTGTCACCACATCCAAGTTCTTCATCTTCAAATCCTCTTCTACCAGCTCCCTCCATCTCTTCTTTGGCCGCCCACGCTTCCGCCTTCCTTGCACATCCATCTGCATGACCCTTCTTCCCACATATTCGTCCTCCCTCCTCATCACATGACCAAACCATCTCAACCTTGCCTCCTGTATTTTCGCTCCTAAGTTCGTAACTTTCACTGTTCCCCTGACATAGTCATTTCTCAGATGATCCTTTCTGGTCACACCGCACATCCACCTAAGCATTCTCATCTCTGCTACTTCCATCCTGCTAATGTTATTTTTCCTCAGGGCCACAGTTTCTATAGCATATGTCATAGCTGGCCTCACTACTGTCCTATAAATTTTGCCTTTCAGATTGATCGGCACCCTCTTATCACATAACACTCCAGCCATCTCCCTCCAGTTCCTCCAACCTGCTTGTATCCTGCATCCCACTTCCTTCTCACCTCCTCCATCTTCTTCCACTGTCGAACCTAAGTATCTAAAGTCTCTCACCTTCCTGATGACATTAGGAAGCTATGACCTGAAGCTATGAACTATTTGACCAATATGGATGTAACCATTTAATTTTATTGGTTTCTAAAATGGGGTGCTTAAGGGTCAAAGCTGTATAACTGAGAGGAAATTTCCACATAGCCTTTAAAGGAATGCGGAGAACCAACCAGGGCTTCTGACCTAATGTCCAATCCTCACCTTTTCATGGTGCACCCTGTTGGGTATCTACCTGGTTACTGAACGAACGAGGATGGACTGGCAATTTGGGATTTAGTCAACCAAATTGTAATTCTTATTGGCTTAAACCAAATTACAAAATGATGGTACAACATGACAAAATTTCATGCCGGCTGGGGCGTCGCCCGGTTAAACAAGGCCCTTGTTGTTTTCACCAGGGAACCAGGGTGAACAGCGAAAAGTCAGCTACTGGAACAAATCTGAAAAGACACCCCAACTCAACATCACTAGAGTAAAAGATCGGTACAGTCAACATAAGAAGCCTGAATGGCAAAGGAATGGAGCTAGCTGAGGAATTAGATAAGTACCAGATCGACATAATAGGGGTGACTGAAACAAAAAAAAAAAAACTGGTTCAAAAAAAAAATCTAAATTCACTCTCCCAAACAAAACCATCTCCTAAACTTTCACAGTCACTTACATCTTCCACACTATCAACTATTATTTTCTCATTCTCTCCTATCACACTATTTGTCTTCCTACATTCATTCCCCATTCCTGGAGCAACAAAGTCGGATATCGATATATCTAATGTACTTATTTCATCCAACTGCCTGCATTTTGCGCACATACGCTCTCCACTCTCTTTAACAAGCCACATATGTAATTCCCAAGACGCATACATGCCACAAGTACTGCATGCCACAAAGTCCCTTATGATATTGCTAATAATTGAGTTCTTAAATGGCAGAGGACTTGGCGTTACGCCACTTGCGACTGCTGCTGAATCCACCATCATTCCTTACTGCTGAGTAGCGTAATCTTTAATAATTATTCATATAAGTTCATTCCTTATCCACCATCATTCCTTACTGCCGAGTAGCGTAATCTTTAATAATTATTCATATAATTCATATAATTATTCATTTAATAAATAAGAGGAAAAAAAAAAGTACAAACATCAGAACATTTAAGTACTAAATATAATTAAATAAAATGAAATATAACTAAATACAGTAACTTAGCTTCGTTTTGTCTTCCACTGTTACGCGTTCGATTCCGACGGTACCAAAATATATTATATCGTGACAACAACTAACTTCCAAAAAACAACCACTGAAGTACACTCGTATTCAGAGAAACAATTCAGCACTCAAAAACGTAGAAAAACGGGGAAAAAAGCGGACTATTCACCGATTAAAAATCACTTTCTTCTGCACAGCTCAAATTCACCACCACATGCTACGCCGACGCTAGCGCCGAGAGAAGCTATTCAAAATGCTACAGCTATATGGTGTCAATGGACATTATATCAAGCAATACTTAGTCTTTATTTGAGATGTAAGTCAGCAGTTAGAATTGAAGGAAGTACAGGAAGATGGTTTAATGTTAAATCTAGTGTCAGACAAGGATGGACATTATCACTTCTGTTATTCAATGAAATATCTGGGAAATGTTAATCCCAGATCTATGCTTTATGCAGATGATGTTATACTTCTAAAATCTGCTAGAAGTCTGCAAGATTCTGTGATTAAATTGAATAACTGTTGTAATAGATATGGTAAGAAGGTCAGCAAAACAAGGCAAAGACAATGAAAATATGCAGAAGCATTGAAAATATCAACTGCATTGTGAATGGAGAACCTATAGAACAAATAAAACATTTCAGCTACTTAGGCACGATTTTTAGTGAAGATGGTAAATTAAATATGGAAACAGACAACAGAATCAACAAAGCTGGTATGGTAGGAAGTCAATTGAATAAATTCATATGGAATAAGAGAGAAATTAGTCGGAAGACTAAATCAGCTGTATGCAAGACAGTGTTCAAACCACAGGCAAGAATAGTGACCGTATGAAGGAAGGCAAAATGTTAAGATTTTCTTTAGTATTAGGATCTCCATGTAGTATCCTATCAAACACACAATGGGACACAACAAGGGACTTGTTAAGCAAATTGAAAATTTGGATGGAGATGAAGAAGTTAGTGATATGGATATAAAGGTTATTGATGAAGAGATACCAGAGTGGCATCTCTTCATCATTCATGTCTCTTCATTGGTGAAAGCAGATGACTAATGGTGTGCTACAACGCTCAGTGCTTTTACCACTCCTGCTTATTTGTACATAAATGATACAGAAAATGAGTGGAAGGAAATATTTAGTTGGGTAGCATAGAAGTTAATTAAGGAAAAGGTAGAGAACTGAAAGGATGATTTAAATAGGCTAACAAAATGGGCAAAAAGATAATAGATGCCAGTTTAATATAGAAGATTATACAGTTATGCTTTCTGAGATTAAAAGATTACAAGCTTTTACATCAAACCAACTTCGTGTGTTTTCTTTAATTCTAACTGCTGACTGACAACCTAAATATAGACTATGTATTGTTTGGTATAATGTTCCATTCACCCCATATAATTGTAGTGTTTTGAAAAACTTTTCTCTGGACACCTTGTCATATGCTTTTTCCAGCTCTTCAAAACTAAAGTATAGATCCTTGTCATATCCCATGATTTCTCAACTATTTGTCTTAAACTGATCTTGACAACCTCTATTTGGCCTGAACCCAGCTCGTTCTTCTCCAAGTGTCTTCCACCATCTTTCTCAACCACTTTTCAGGTATGCTTACATAAATCTTACCTGGAACACTTAGTAGAGAAATTCCTCTGTAATTCTCACATTCAGTTTTATTCTCTTTTTATAGATGGGTACTATGAGAACTCTACTCCAATCATTGGGAATTCAATGACTGGAGTTACAATGCTCACTGAATTATGTAGTGTAGCCATTGCAAAACTTTTATACCTCCGTACTTAAACATTTCTGGTCGAATATCATCTACTCCAGCAGATTTTCCACATTTCAAGTTTTTGACAGCTTTTTCTACTTCAAACATTGATATGTATTCCTCTATATAATTATACAGAGTTATAATTATATAATGATAACTATATAATTTGCATTCCTCTTGAAAATTTTCTAGTGTGGTTCTGTCACTGCTTAGTTCATTTAACAATCTTTCAAATTAACTACTTCAGACATCTAGGATATCCTTATCTTCAGTTTTCATGCCACCTTTATCATCTTTGATTACTTTTGCAGTAATCTTTTCCTCCATTTGTAAGCTTCTTCAATAGCCTCCAGAACAGCCACCTTCCTGAAATTTATTTTCTATATTCTTAAAAAAGTTTTCCCGTGACTTTTGTTTAGCTACTTTTACACACAGCTTAGCTCTCTTACATTTTTCTCTGTATTCTTTTAGGACATCTACTGACTTATTTGCTAGGAACTTCTGGTAGGCCTTCTGCTTTTTCCAGGACTGCTTCTTTAACATCTTATGTCCACCATGATGTTCTTATTTTTCTGTCCTTGCAGACAACTTCACCAGATACCTCCCAAGTTGCATCAATCAATGTCTTCTTCAGAGTTTGCTATTGAGACTCCAAGGTTTGGTTCTTGTTTTAAATTTGTTTCATTTTTATTATAATGTTTGTATAGTTGAGTCTACAATTCACTTGTAAAAGGTACTCAAATTTAATTCTTTTTAAAACTTTCTTAGATACTGTTGTTTTCAATGTGATATCCATTTTTATCCTGCTTAGTAGTAAGTAATGGTTACTTCCAATTTCAAACCCTCTGTTCACTCTTGTATCCTGAACAAGCATGAAGATACCACTATCAACAATGACACAGTCAATGAAGCTTTTCTCATTTCTGGTGTCTCTTCTTTCCATTTGAACTTGTACACATCTTTATGTTGAAACATGGTGTTAGTAATGACTAGTTCATGTCCTGAGCAGAAGGCTAATTAAATACTTACCATTATTATTAGCTTTATTCTTTTCTCCAAAGTTTCCCAAAATGTTCCTATATGCCTGGTGGGATTCATTCCCTATTCTACTGTTCAGATCTCCAACAAGGACACCACTTTTTCCATTTTGTTTGTGTCAGCTACCTGCTCTAATGACTCAAAAGATTTCTCCACTTCATCCTTGGAAAAACCTTCTGTGGTATCCTAGGCACAAATAAGTTTCATTATCTATGTCCCCCATTTTGAAGTTGGCCCACATAACTTTATTTGAAACCACTTTCCAATCAAGAAGTTTATTTGTTATTGAATGCTACTGCTACTTCTTCCTTTCTTTGATCATTATTCCCAGAAAATAACATCTTATACTTATTATTTAGTAATATCTTACTTGTTTTTGTCTTTTGTCTCAGTAATGCCAATTATGTCCACACAATACTTTTCCAATTCTTCTGCAAGTTCGATTTCCTTTCCCTTCCATTAATACTCCTTATATTGATGGTTTTTATTTTCAGTTCTTCTGATGTTAGGTTTATTCTTCTTCTTCTAGATGATGAGTTGCAGCTTGTTCCAGTAGTTGACTTTTCACTGTCTGTCTTGATTCCCTGACAAAAACAGCAGGGGTCTTTTTTAACCAAGCAACATCCCAGCCAGTATGAAATCTCATCATATGCATTTGATGCTTAAACCAATAGAGAGTACAATTTGGTCAGCTAAGTCCCAAATTGCCAGCCCACCCTCATTCATTCAGTACCCAGTAGATACCTACTAACAAGGAGCACCACATGAAGGTAAGGATCGAACATTAGGTCAGAAGCCCCAGTCAGTTCTCTGCATTCCTGAAAGGTAATGTAGAGGTTTTCCTCCAATTATTTGGATTTGATCCTAAAGCAACCCCTCAAACTTGTATTTTTGAGTCATTAGAAGAGGCAGCTGACATAAAGAAAATGAAAAAATGGTCCTTGTTGGAGATATAAATGATCTAAGGTTGCTATTAGTGCATTACATGATAAGCACAGGCCAAAATAAAAAATACATAACGTAAACCTATAATGAGAAATGAGTACAATACTTGTGCAGTGGTTTCAATTGACTTTTAAGTTACTGCACTTGCAGCTTTATTGTTTATGAAAAAAAAAAAGGAAATTAACTCAATTTTGCTTACTTCATAAAAAAGCATTTTTTTGAGGACCTTGACTTATGTCATTTAACACAGATACAATATATTGAAAAATCCAGTGCTCTGAAAACTAACCATGATTCTTTTGCTTTGGTTTCTCAACAAAAACAACAGTTTGACTACTTTGTGAGCAATAGATATTTGATGTTTAATATATGTTATTAATTCCTTTCGAAGATGTTTTTTATTTATTGTAGAAAATGCATAATGAAAATTTGAAATGAAATTTTTTTTTATAACATAATGAAAACTGCAAAGTTTAAATATTGTTATAACCTATATAAAAAAGTTTCTGACTGGCATATACAAAAGAGTAACATGGGAACTGAATAAACAAGAGTTTATAGTGCACAATTTTTATACACGTTGTTTCTTTTCATAAAGATTTTGCATAATTAGCAAGGAAAGCTCAAGAGCTACAGATTATTTCTGATTAAGCATAAAATAAAATTAAAGTAAAAAAGGAAAGCATATGTAGTTGGGATGGGGGGGGGGGAGCACTGATGCTAGATGAATGTAAAAGAAAGTATGAAGATAGAGTAAATCTCTCACAGTAAGTCTATGTGACCACATTTAAGTTCAGCAAAAATAATGATTACAAATGTATTTAACTTACAAGAACTCCATGTTTAGCATCATCTTTGAAGCCAGATAAAATGTCACTTGAAGTAAATGACAAACTTGGTTCAAAAGTTGGTCTACCAGTACCATCCTTTGGCTCATCTAAGAGATCCTCCTGTGCTTCTTCCTCTGATACTGTTTTCTGGAATAGCAATTTAAATTGGGATTAATTTTGGTTTTTGGTAAATAAACTTAAAATAAAATATTATATATTCTATGTAGGATTACAATTTAATCCTATATAGAATCCTATATTCTAATACTTACTTAGTGCTGAAATTATTCCAACTTATGTGCTGTTACAAAAATATAAATAAAAGAAATATCTGTATAATTAAATTCTATTAATCATTCTCCAATCAGAGACTGAATGTTGATTTGAATAACAAACAGTACTCTGAATCCAATCAGAGACTGAATGTTGATTTGAATAACAAACAGTACTCTGAATCCAATCAGAGTTTGCTTCATCATTCTCTACTCAAAAAAAGTTTCTGCTAACCTGAGCTAAACAATTTGAATTTTACTATTTCTATAATTAAAGTGCCAATTTAATAGTCAAGTCAACCTCTGTCTTCTAATCAATTTCTAAATTTCTGTTATCAATTTATGTATCTTAATCACATTACATTCTTTCAATGTATCTTCACAGATATGATTCCAATGTGAGCATATTAATTATTTGAAGCTTTTCTAGATTTTTTTTATCATTTCAAAAAGTACATGACCAGATCTGTGGATATCAGTCCAGATAATGTCAAATATAATCTATATAATCTCAGCTTTATATAGTTTCAGTATGAGTCTTGGCTTTATGTAAGAAAAAAAAAAAAACTTTCTTGTCCCTACTTGAAGCAAAGACAAGAAAATGGTCTTCTACTTGTGATGTACTTAGTATCAAGAAATCTTCTGAACTTCAGTTCTTATCCTCTATCTCAGCGTTTCTCAACCTTTCTAAGCCCAAGGACCAGTAAAATGCCTAAAACAATTCTAGGGACCACTAAGTTATTTGATTTTTTTAAAAATGTATATGGGGATTTCCAGCATATACATATAGATATTACATTTGCATATTACATTTACATATACAACATTTTACATATACATAAACATTTAAAAATACATATGGAAACATAATTAAGTTGGAAGTAAACGATTAAAAGTGTATCATCACTGAACAAAGTTTTAATTTTTATTAAACAAATAAAGGTATCAGTTTCCGATTTGCTGTGGGCAAATGAATGGGTATAGCAGCGCCATCCCGCTAACATACCCATTCAGCTCACCCCACAACAACTTTTTTAGCACCACTGGTACATGGGCAAATGAATGAATTCATTCATCTGCCCACAACTATGTTTATCTTTAATCCCCATTCATCTACCCACAGCAGCGTTTATATTTTATATGTAATCACCATTCATCTGCCCATACTCATGAAGCAAACCCCAGAACAACTTTTATCTTCACGCACTCTCTGATTCGACCTGCGACATGTAAACTGTTCCATTCACTAAGTGCATTGTGAGACAAGGGGAAAATGTTGTTCTTATCTTACTCCATTCATCATAATACTGAATACGAACTTGACATCCATGGATGATATCCCTTGTCCTGTCCAAACCATCCCCTGCATATACCCAAAAATTTTGCTCAGAACATCCCAAAGCCATTAATCCCTCCCATCTACACATACACACACTTTCGGCCGATAGGCCGATATGAATCACCTTATTTCCTTGAGGAGTTTTCCATGACCAGCAATAAAAGTTTAAGACATCCTGTTATGTGAGATCATTCCCGATATCTATAAACAGTCCAACTCATGATGTCAGTCGCAAAGTGCCATACACGTGGTCAGGCACATTTTCCTGGTTATGATGGTGGATTTAATTATATCTGTCCTGTTTTATCCAGAGGCACAACAGTGGTCATCATAAATCCAGCAGATTCGTTAATCATGTGGTGGTTTTATTTATAACCGTCCTGTGTGCTGCTTGTATTCGTTACGTTGTTTCTGCACAATCCATGACCGTACAGATGTCTGCATGCGACGGATTTCATGTGCTCAGCTGCATATTCTCGCAAGCGACCATACGAGATATAGAACTTTGCTAAAAAAGATGCAGACAGCTATTCTCCTCACCAGCAGAGCTGAGATTCACCTTGACGTCACTTTGCATAACTACCGTTTCATCCCCGATTTTGGAAATGGATTAATTCCAAAACCAGTAATGAGAATAATCGGAAACTGTAGACCAAATAAATAATATGATATAATTATGTTACTACTTACTTTTAATAAGATAGTTCAGCTTCTCGGCCTTTGCAGAGTTGCTGGATATCTGGCTCAATATTGGTCAACTTCAGTCGAAGATCTGCACACACACACACACACACACACACTCTAAGACAATTTCTGTATTTTGTTTTTATTTGAATGAGCAATGAAAATCCTTTATCACAAAGATAGGCTGTAGAAAACTGCATGACGATTTTCAGTGCTTCTTCAGATAATTCAGGAAATTCACTTCTTCTCACTAAAGGCAAGATCCAGAATCGAGCCAAATCACGATCATGGAATTGCATTTTAAGCCCACTGTCACTTGAAAGCTCAATTAACTGTTCTTTTTTTTGATAACAAAAGGTCGTTCTCGTGACTATAAGCCTGAAATTGATCTCGAACCCACAGAAATTTCTTATAAAAGTTATTTGGAAAATAAGTTTCAAAATTCAGTTTCAGAGTTTTGAGGGGGTCACAAACCCTTTCCAGAAATTCAGAATCAACAAAAAGATCATTCTCCACTACAAAGGATTCCAATGTTGGAAAAGGTGCCAATTATCTGTCTTTTACATAACTAATGCACAACACCATACCATTCCCCCCCCCCCCCCCGAATGCCTTTATTTTGTTGTAGGCATCAAGAACTGTTAAAGAATTTCCCCAAAGGGAGAGATTTAGTTCATTTAATTTCGAAAAAAATGTCTGAAAGATATGACAGTGTTGATAACCATGCTTCATCAACAAGGAGTGATGCAAAATTAGAATTACGTTCATTTATTAATACAAACAATAAAACTTCATGCCTTAATTGAAATAAACTTGTTAGTACTTTGTCCCTGGAAATCCAGCGAATTTCAGAATGAAGCAAAAGTTGTATACTCGTATATTCACTGTCCATTTCTTCACAGAATACTGAAAATGACTTGTTATTTAGCAATTGAGCTTTAATAAAATTAACTAGCTTTACAGAGTTGTATAGCACAGTTTTAAATTCTGGTGGCATTCCATTGGAGGCCAACCTAACCCTATGTATATATACCCAATTCATATCTGGAGCAACTTCCTTGACCATAGAAACAACCCACAATTATGCCTGCCTGCCTGCCTGCCTGCCTGTAAGGGCGCGAGCTCCATCCGAACTAAATCCCATGCATTTTTCCCACTGGATCCCTCTGTGTATTATATAATTATCGAGAGTGTGAAATATTTCTTCTCCAGTTGTTTGGGATATGACAATGTTCTACAAAACCAAATATCATCATGAATGTGTTATCATGTGCATATCTTACACAGCATATTAACTGCGCATCATCTGTAACATCAGTAGTCTCGTCTATTTGTAACGCATAATAAGGGCTCTTCTTAACTCTTTCGATTAACTGAGATTCTACGTCACCTGCCACATCATTAATTCTGCGACCTACAGTGTCATTGAAACAGGAGTCAAATCAATATCTTTTAGTAACTTGTTGCCAAACATGGTTTTTATGATATCTTTTATAACTGGAAGTAGTAAATTTTCCCTGATAAAATGAAGTTTCCCTATTTTCGCGATGTGCAAACTTAAGAAATAGATGCTTCCAGTGCCTTGCTGTTAATCGAACCCATGGCTGAAACTACATCTTTCCCATGATTTAATGTCGCTAAGTGTCACTGAAATTGGCTTTTTTTTTCTTCTCAATTTGCTTATTTTTCACATCACAATGTTTAGTTTCTAAATGTCAGAGTTTCACAGACTTCATGCACTCATTCGACAACACTTCATAACACAAAACACATTGAGGTTTCTGTTCACTTTCATCTCCACACCAAGCAAACCCGAATTCCAAATATGAGCTGTTATATTTCCTACTGTTTTTTTTTTTTTTTTTTTTTTTGAACTGCTTGTTTCTTCTACTTTAATAGTATCAGATTTACTCGCTGTTACAACATGTGTATCACAATTAGGGTTAGCAGCACCTATTTCGTTTGCTCTTCTTTTCAAAGTGTTCTAAGCCACTTTTCTATTATTAAAAAACATTTCTGAAAAATATATAAATTAAATACTGGGGTTAACTCATGAGACACTTTGTCCAAGTATCATTTAGCACTTCTAAAGGTATAATTAGGCCTTGGTTGAAGAAGGAAACCTTCAGTAATAAAAATCAATAAACAACAAGCAATTGGTTGAAATGTGGATAACACATGTTCACTTCAAATCTGACAAAACATCAAGGGAAAGCAGAAGCAATAAAACTATACTGTTGTTCACTTCACCGCTCTTATTATTCATCATTCTGCTACTACAAATTATTGTAGTGCCAGAATGATAAGTAATAAAAGAGGGGTGAAGTGAACAACAATATAGTTTTATTTCTTTCACCTTTGAACATTCTGATGCTATTTGTTGGTTTTTTAAGTCTCCATTTGATTTCAACAATTTTTATTTACTTATTCAATTTTAATTTGTTTGGATAATTAAAAAATATGTATTTAATTAATTAATTTAAGTCTGCCTGCAGACCACCTTGTCCCATCTTGCAGACCACAGGTTGAGAAACACTGCTCATCTCATCTCTAATCATTCTCTCTCCCCTCTTGCTTTCTCTACTTCCAGCTACATCTTGCCAATATAGTATAAAGCCATCTGTCTCCATTCCTATTTGGAATGAGATGACCTAGCACCTGATAAAGTTAAGCATACATCCTCATAAAGCTAGATAAAGATATGCTCACATACTTATAACTAAATTTATAGCTAAATTATAACTAAATTTCCATCAATGTGGAAATTTAGTAATTTATAGATTTAATATAAATTAAATATCAGAGACTTGCAGTAATACAACACTGTTCACTTTACTTTGCTCAATCAATACTCTTCTCTACTTTTAATATCAAAGACTTGCAGTAATACATTACTGTTCACTTTACTTTGTTCAATCAATACTCTTCTCCACTTTTTAACCTTCCCTCTGTGCACAGGGGTGCAAACACACCCCAGGCTAATATAAACTTAAATAAAAAGTTGCCAGATGAAAAATTTCCAAAGTTTTCTTAGGAATGCTATCTGTGATATGTTTCACACACAATTTAAAAACAATTTCATTGAAATCGGTGAATTCGAATGTAGTAGTAAGGCTTCAAAAGGCACTTGAGTGCTTAACTGTGTACAGGGGCATATGCATCCTGATATTTTCCATTAGTATTTTTTCCATCAGCTGCATTAGTATTTTTTTATAGTTTGTTTTGTATTTACATTCCTGTTGCCTGAAATATATATATTTTTCTTTACTACCATATTCGCTTTGGAACTATGCATGATTCTTGTATGAGCATATATTTTTCTTCCATTTTAGTCATTTTTGTTCAGCTTATTGGTGCACACTATAGCGTAATTTCATTATCTCTAAAATGATTTGATGCAGTTTCAGTTCAGTCTTTGCTTGCATTTCAAAGAAATAAGATATGTTTTTTATTGAATTAGTGGTAAGTGTTTATGGTTTTCATATTTGATACTGTCTTGCGAATTACGAACTATTATCTGCTGTGTTTATTGCTGTTTTTCTTCATTAATTCTTATTTTACTACTACTTATTGCTACTAATTTGTAAATTTGTTTTGCGATATGTTTATTTTTTTGTTGTAGTTTTTATAGAATTTCTTTTTTCTGTGGATATTTTAGATAATTATGACAGGAAGAAAAAAAAGACATCGCACGAGTTCTGAGTTGAGAGATCTTTTAGAGGAAGTCAGTTGCTTCATCAGATATGCCAAGGGATGATGATGATGATTCAGATGTAGAATTAGAAAATGATATTTTTGATGGTGATTTCTCAGCTTTTGACAATGTTGCTGAAGAATATATATATACCACAATTATATGAAGAAGCAAATGCGGAATCTAGAGTTACTAGATTATCATGGAAAACGTTGTTGGGTATCTGAATAGAAACTCAAAAGCGAACAGAAGATGGACCAATTTTCTTCCTGATGTACATAAATTTCCTGACTTTCAGGTATTTCGAGAAAGAGAAGGAATTGCCTGAGCAATACTAACTCAAAATCTACACTCCGCAATGGACTGTTTCAAACAAATAATTCCTGAAACAATTATAAACGTGATTGTGTGTGAAACTAATAGAATAGCCAGAGATCATTATGATGTATCCAAATCCACAGCAATACAAACTACCTACCTCGTATTTGGTGTGATACTGATGCTGATGAAACCTATACTATATTGGCATTCTAATATATGCTGGAAGTTTTATGCCAAAGTTTTTGATTTACATTTTGCACCAAAAATGCATGGGTTGTAATTACACCCTGTACAGTTAACGCTGAAATATTTGAACACAGAGAGAAGGTTAAATCCTTTCTTTTCTATCCTATAATTTATTCACCTCCATTTTCTAACATATGAATACTGGCTTGGGACAATTTACTCTCAAGAGCTTCAAACAGAATGCTTACCCTATATATATATATATATATATATTAAACATGCCAAGTAATTTTATAAACTTGGTTTAATCCTATTTTCCCAAGTGAGCAAACAGACAATTAAGTCTGTTTGCTCACTTAATTGCACCTGAACGTAGTTCAAGACTGAGGCAACTCGGTGTAAAGGTGGCATAACCTCAGATCACTTTCCTTAGTATTCTTCCCTAATACAAAAGCACATCCCCTTGCGGAGATGTATGATGCTATGTATTAAAGGCAAGGGCCACTACCCAGACCAGTTTTGACCTTTATTGAGGTCTCATCAGTGGGAGCCAGACCAAACGAATGCCAATTTATAATACAGAGCTTATAAATTTTACCTCAACAGGTTGCCAAAAGGTGCTTTGACCTTATTAAATAAATCTCCAGATGAGAGAAAGATGTAGAAAGTATTTTTAACTTTTAACATCTCTGCAAGGGGATGTGCTTTGTATTAGGGAAGAATACTAAGGAAAGTGATCTGAGCTTATGCCACCTTTGCACCGAGTTGTCTCAGTCTTGAACTATGTTCAGGCGCAAACTTGACTTAATTGTCTGTTTGCTCACTTGGGAAAATAGGATTAAACCAAGTTTATAAAATTACTTTAATACATAATATACCCAAGTTAAAAATACTTTCTACATATATATATATATATATAGGAAATCCAAAATCCTGATCAATCCAATGTTATATTCTAGTTCTAATCCACTTGGAAAACTTTCTCTTTACACTCTCCAGATATACTCAAAAGGTCTGAACTTAAAGCATACATTTCTGCCTCTTTGCCAGATAAATAACCATACTCAATGTCATTCATATATTATCACACTTGCATACCACAGCTGAACTTACACACAAACATTCTCACCATTTTTCCCAAGATGATCTAGTTTCACTGATTCTCAGCATTAGGTCTCACTCAAATAATTTATCCATGCTCCTGATGCACAATCTATCCAAGTACAGACCATCGCTCCTATACAAGTATATTGTACCATCAAACTCACATCACATATCCAAGAAAACTCGCAGCCATTTCTACATAGCCTGTACACTGAGTCATTTGCTATCAAAGCCCTCTTCCTTAACTCAGTACTGGCATATCTCTCTCTCTCTAATAACCAACAATTTTTACACTCATTTTTCTTTCTCACTTCTTTCACCCTCTCTCATACTGCATATGTTGTTACTTAAATTATTACTTCCAATAAGCACTACTATTTCTTTTATTTTTCTTCTCTGGTTCTCTATTTACATTTGTCACATCTTTAGTTTTTGTCCCCAGGAAGCTTGAAGTAGTGACATTAGCAAGTGTGAATTTCATGATTGAATCATCATACCATATTACTTTTTTTTCTTACCAATTTCAGTGCTTTCCTGCTTCTTCTTGTTCTAATTATTTTACTTATTCTAAGTTTAAATGTTTCTCCACTTTGTACAATTCTCTGGTCAATTTTCAAACAAGTGTAGTAAAGTATGATATAATAAAGTATAATACAGAACATATAATATAATGTACAAGTAACTCTTATTATACCTAGGGAGGTTGTGTTCTTCAAAGAAGTATTGCTGCATATATTGAAAACAAGTAAAATGGGAAACTAATAACATGGGATAATAGAAGTTAGGTTTTCAAACAAGTGAGATTCTTATCTTTCAAGATTAATTTAATTAAAAATGCACCTATTTTTCATACACTTTCATACAATATTTTTCATTGAGGCATAAGTGCAGAAAATAAAATATTCAGTACATACAAAACAAGTAACTATTAAAGTATTTGTTTAATTTCATGACTAATACATTGTAGTCGCTTCTTCTTTAGCTGGCATGCTGAACTTGAAGGCTCATAGAAGGATAAAGGCTGCATTTTCATGAATCTCTCAATGGAAACCTAACTTGCAGTTTTCAACTTCTGATTGCAGACATTCCCACAGCATTTTTCACTTTAGCATGTGTGGTAGTTATGTGGTAGTCATATTCTTCAAAGAGAGCCAAAGCACTCTTTATCAACTTAAAAATTTGAGACATGACTTTAATTTTGAGACTTTTTCACAGGCTTTGACTAGGATCCCTAACCGATATGTTTTCATACTGATCAGGATGCAGAAGTTATTTACAGATAAAGACAATACCACATAGACCAGCAGTAGACCAATAAGGCAGTAGGGACACAGAACAGACAATGAGCACAGTGGACAGAGGTAGGAAACATGGTGCATGCAAAAAATTTTCCATGACCTTGGATAAGAAACAGTGATAGTCCTTATGTGCAG
Organism: Typopeltis vanoorti; assembly: GCF_054136105.1. Classification (NCBI taxonomy): domain Eukaryota; kingdom Metazoa; phylum Arthropoda; class Arachnida; order Uropygi; family Thelyphonidae; genus Typopeltis; species Typopeltis vanoorti. The sequence continues at coordinate 35,168,275 of NC_143561.1, read as the reverse complement.
AAATGAAACTGCATATATGCAAAAATGCAGATAATGAAAGCGAGTATAATGAGAGTTACTTGTATAATACAATATTCATACCTGAGCAACGACTAACTGATGATAAAGTCCTTTCTTTTGCATCAGTTCACTGTGTGAGCCAATTTCTTCTACTCTACCATGAGAAATCACAACTATCTTGTTAGCTGTTTGTATGGTAGACAAACGGTGTGCTACGATAAAGGTTGTTCGACCTTGCCTGGCCTGAAAACAAAAATTAATTTTAAAATATTAATATTAATTGCATTAAAAATATATATTATCACCAAATATACAGCTTGCTAATTATCTGGTCTTCAATTTGCTAGTTTTTTTGCAGTCAAATTTATTTTTACAAAGAGAGTACTATTCTGATTTAACAGGATTAATTTCAACAAGATTTTTCAATAGTTTAGCTATTTAAATGATTTTTTATTGGAATATAATAAGGACACAGAACAGAATTAATTACAGCTATAATTATTAGATAAAGCTAGTTTTTTCATAAATTGATTAATGATGTACACCCTATCACATTCTGGTAAATAAGCATAATTAGCATTCTGTTTATTAGAGTACACCAATAGACAAAACACAGGAATACAGAAGAGTGATCTAGCTCCATTACATGCAATCTGTGACAGATAAGATCTCAAAGAGAGTGCAACAAATGCAGAGAAGAAAACATAAATCAAGACTAGTGACAGATACATAAAACAGAGATAACTCACCAAACACAATGGCATTTAAGGAATTATCAGAAATGTTGAAAAACCCTAATCAATGTAACAAGAAACAAGGAATGATTCTACACCTGGAGTGGTCATTTTTCATCAAGAACTGGTAATGTAATGCATTGAATCCCAGGTTTGCATATGCAAACCTCGGATTCAATGCATTACATTACCAGTCATTTTAATACAACATGACACTGCTGGCTTGTTTATTGTAAACTCCATCAGTATAAATTGGATAATGTTATTTCACTCCCCTGAAGAAGTGCTTTATAATGCACACAAAAACTAATGGAGATATAACACAGTAAATTGTTCAACCAACAGTCTCTGTGTGATAACAAGGAATTAAGTAAACTTGATGTCAATAAAGCAACTGGACTTAACAATATATAGCCATGTGTCTTCAGAGAATGCTCTATGGAATTGATGGTGCGCTGGTTTAAGATAAGTCTTGCAAAAGAGCAAGTCCCAAAGGAATGGAAGGTGGAAAAAAATTGTCCTGCTTCACAAGGGAAAGCGAGAAGGGGACTGAGGCTACAAATTATAGACCAATTTGTGTGTGTGTGTGTGTGTCTGGGATTGTTGTTAAGGTGTTAGAGAAGATGGTGAGGACTAGGATTCAGAAACAGGTTGATAATATTCTTTATGATAGTCAACGTTTATTTGTTAGATGTGAGGAGGGGGGGGGAGTCATGTTTTAGCAATCTGCTTACATATTACAAGGTGACAAATTTACTTGATAAAGGAGATGCATATACAGTAGTGTACTTAGATTTTTCAAAGGCTTTGATAAACTACTACATAAGAAGCTAGTAGCTAAATTGAAACAGATGGGATTAGATAACAGACTAGTCGGTTGTTTAGCTGATTGATTATCATATAGGTAATCAGCAAACTGTGTATGTAGAAGTGGTATCCAAAAGAGGATGATCACTAGTGGAGTGCAATAGGGATGTATTTGGGGACCATTATTGTTAAGTTCCAATGTCACTAACTTGTTACATTAATTCCCTGCATGTCTCCGGTTAACTGGCTTAACTGGAGACATGCAGCTGTTTGCCGATGATGCAAAGTTAGGAGGAACTGCGAGAAGTAAAACAGGTTGCAGTCTTGCAGGAGGATCTCAATAGACTATGTGAATGAACAAATGAGTGGGATTATTAGTTAATGTTACAAAGTCTTGAATTATGGTAGGCAAGTTTGGGATGCAGAGTATACAATTAATCGAGAAATTTTGAAAGAAGTGGAAGAGACGAGAGATATGGGAATGATGGTGGACAGAGACTTGAAGTTTAGGGGTCACATTGATAACAATTGTAAGAAAATCTCAATGAATTATGACAATAATGAAGAGAACATTGACATGCAGAAGCAAAGAGGTTATGGTTTTCTCAGGTATAAGGTTTGATCAGGCCACATATAGTCTACTGTGCACAGATTTGGTCCCCTGGTTTTCAAGGGGATGACAGCATCCAGAGAAGGTTCGGTAAGCAAGCGTCAGGTCTATGGAATCTCAGATATAAGGAGAGATTGAGAGAATGCAACTGGAAGAGCCTTGAGAATAGGAGAGAGGAAATGATTGAGAAATGTAAGTTGGTGAGGTGTTATCACCAGATTAATGTGGAGGATATTTTTCATGGAACAGAGGGAGACAAGGGTAGAACAAGAAGACATTCCTGAAATCTGCATATGGAAGGTGTGAACGGGGAATGAGAAGCAACTTCTTTGCATGAAGAGTGACTATTGAGTGGAATGCATTGCCTGAATGCATGGCGAGTGCAAAAAATGTGAAATGGTTTAAGGCAATGCTTACATGATTTTTTTGCATGAGAGTGTGGACCACCAGCAATGAGTCCTTTGACTTTATGGTGACTAGATGTTAATAACAATAATACCATATAATCCTTGCAAAAGATCAGATTTCCTTGCAAATTACCATATAAATATATTTTGCAAGGAAAGGATAAAAACAAGTTACAAGAGGCAGAAGAGATGACAGATTTGAGAGTGATGGTGGACAGACTTGAAGTTTAGAGGTCATATTCCTAAAAGTGTAAGAACATCACCATAATTAGGACACCGACATGCAGAAGCAAAGAGGTTATTATTCCCTTCTATAAGGCTTTCATTATCAGGCCACACATAGGCTACTACTGTATGCAGATTTGGTTGCTTGTTTTTCAATGGGGAGGGGGGGTGAGAATGTATTGGAGAGGTCCAGAGAAGGTTTAATAAGTGTTAGACCTATGGAATATCAGATATAAGGAGAAATTGAGGGAATACAACTAACAGAGCCTTATGAATAGAAGAAGGAGAAGAGAGAATATGATTGAAACATAAGTTGGTGAGGGACTGTTATTACCAGATTAATGTGAAGGATATTTTTCATACAGTAGAGGGAGGCAAGGGTAGAGCTAGAGGCCATCCATGGAAGCTGTATAAGGAGAGCATGAGCCAAGGAGTGAGAAGCTGGTTGCATGGAGAGTGATTGGTAAGCAGAATGCATTGCCTAAAAGTGTAGGACTGCAGAAAAGGTGAATGGGTTTTAAAACACGGTTTGATGATCTTTTTTGCACAAGAGAGAAAGTGTAGACCTCTCATGATGAGTCCTTTGACTCCATGCAGGTCTGATGATGATGATAATAATAATCTACCCATGAAAGGTTGTAAACCTACAATACATTTGATACTGAGAGTGGGCAAAGGTTTAGATAATCTAGGAATCTTGCTCTCTAGACCAAACACAGAACTTTCTCAAGTTACCTGAGGCCTCCAATAAGTAAATATGATGGTCTTACACAAATCAATGAAATTCATCTACCATCTGAAGATATTCACAACCTCTTAATTTTATAATACAGCAGTAAAATATATTTACTTGGAATCATTATATAAAATACGTACAATAATCAAAAGATTAATAGTATAATGAAAAGTACAAACCTCATCCAATGCAGCCTGTACAATTGCTTCACTAACTGCATCCAAAGCTGATGTGGCTTCATCAAGTAACAATATTTTTGGATTGCGCACTAATGCTCTAGCAATTGCAATTCTTTGTTTCTGTCCTCCACTCAGCTGTGCACCTCTTTGTCCAACGAAAGTTTCATATTTCTATAAAACCATAAAACATATTAGTAAAAAACTCATTACTTCATTATAGGTGTTATGTGCACAGTTGTTATATCACTGATTTCTCTTTGCCAAAGAAAAATCATATTTCAAAATTTGCTTTTCTTTTTAAAAAAATTAGTTCTGATGTATGTCTCTGATATATCTCACTGTGGCATGGATGATAATGAATATCTTTAGGTGGCAAGTGTCCAAAAAGAGTAAAGTTTACCACAAGTAACTACATGTTTTTCCCTAGGACAAATTTTCTGGATTATCTAAACCTTTAATCAGATTATCTAAACCTTTAATCAATTCACTCATGATATGCAATACTACATAGTAGGTTTACAACCTTTTGTGAGTGAGATTAACAAACAGCATTAACATCTGGTGTTTCATTAATATGTATGCATATATACATATGTGAAGAGTACACTGCAAAATAGTGTGTACTCTTGAAAGAAAACACCGTTTGGCAAAAATTAACAAATAAAGTACTATGTCATAAATAGATGAATACTTAAAGAATAAAGAAAATTTAAAGATCTCAAGTTCTGTAACTTATAATGTAAAGTTCCACAGCTGAATGGTTTCACCATGCACTGCTAACCTGGGAAAGAGACCATGTTTCAAGTTCCACTCACAAAGGAATTTATCAGAAAATTCTAGCTAGGGCTAACTCCCACCCAACTAACTGAAATGTAAGTAGACATTTAAATTAAAAAAATTAATATAACAGAAGAAATGTTTTTTTTTTTTAATTTAAAGAATTAATCAGGAAATTCAAATAATAGTTTATAAGAAGCCAATTTACTTTTCTTTTTTCATTTCTTTTCTTTTTTTGCAGGGAAGAAATTTCCCACCCACCAAAGATTGTAAAACAGTGTACTCTGTCAAGGCATTTCAACCATTAGCAGGATACTGTTCTACACTGGACAATGAAGAAAGTCATCTATCAACTTGGTAGTAGCAATCTGTTCTAAAATAATAAATGGAAGATGATGGTAGTATCATCTCAATAAACAAAATATACAGATATTTGTTCACTACGTGTGAATAAGTTTTCATACATTTTTCTTCTTCTTCTTTGTGTAATCATTAGTAGAAGAAGAAAAAAGCAGAGAAATGTTATTATTCAAATGTATTGATCAAACAGAAACATGTTTGAATAAACAATGGTCTATATCAATTTCTTTTGCTATGTGGTGTATAAAAGGAAGAATGAATATGAAATGATAACTTTATTGAACAGTAATAGTAGAGAGATGAGAGAAGCAGAAGAAATATTAATTTATGAAAGTTTATATCCACGTGGAAATACTGCAGTGAGAACTGCTATTACTTCAAAAAGTGCTACTTAAAGTTCACTAGGATGGTGATCTCATCTTAGGTAATGAAATTCATGTAATGCTTTAATACATTTATAAACCTCTATGCTCACAATGGGATTCATACCCCCAGTCTGATGGCTAAAGAGCAGACAATGACTTGGCGAATGAGGCCTATAATAGGGAACAATATTGACTTTGTCCAATATCAAAAGACTAAATGAAATTGAATTTTGTGAAATATGTAAAGAACTAATTCTTACCAATGGTAATTTCATAATAAATTTATGAGCATTTGCGGCTTTTGCAGCTGCCTCAATTTCTTCCTGCGTAGCAGTATCACAACCATATCGAATATTTTCTGCTATAGTAGTAGCAAACAGAACAGGTTCTTGGCCTACTACTCCTATATGATCTCTTAACCACCCAATATTCAAATCTTTAACATCTTCTCCATCAATTAATATCTGAAAAGTTTAAAAAGAAATGTACCAAAAATAAGAAAGTGATGAGTTTTAAAGATTTTTATTTATTTATTTATTTTTATTATTATTATTATTAATAACAGTAAAAGCAATATAGCAATAAAGCAAAGTTTTTAGCTTTGCATTCCTTTGAATTATGGCCTATAATTTAATGATCCTGCTGCATCAAAATTAATTTGGTTTTCAAGTTTGAAGTAACTTTATTATGATGACCACAAAGTACATTCATAAAGAAAAAACACCAGTAATAAGCATGCATACAACCAAGAAAACAAATTGCTTCATGAATTATTTCTTCTAGAAATGAAAGAGAGTCGTTTTTAATTCATTTTTCATTTGTGTTAATTCATAATCAAAATAACAAAAGTGAAGTAAAGCTTGTAATTAAATCAAATAAATATAAGCCAATTATATGGTGGTCAGTGAGCTACAAAGGTATGACAATGAATTCAGATAGCAACTGAGCACAATTAACAGGAGGTAGGGGAAGAAAAGAGTTTATGAAGGTCATGAAATTAAATGAAACGAGGCACATCCACCAGAATGAAAATGAATGGTGGATGGAAATGCAAGAATACAAAAGGTATGTTGAAAGTTTATTTTTCACTAGGTTAGACTATAATAAATTTAGTTTAATCCTTTATCCCAGTGAGAGCAAACAAAGTTTGCACCTGAAAATATCTTCAGGACTGAATATAGTGTTGTACTATCTTACCTGGGTAAGTAGTACAACACCAAGGCAACTCGTAGCAAAGGTGGAGCAAGCTACCAACACTCCTATCCCAGTATCTCCCATAATGCAAAACACATCTCTTTGTGGATAAGTATACTGTTATCACTGGGATAAAGGATTAAACTAAATTTATTATAGTCTAACCTAGTGAAAAATAAACTTCCAACATCTTTCTCTAAATCCAGAGTAATTTAATAAAAAAAAAAAAGGTGGCAAACCTTTTTTGGCAACTCCTATAGGTAAAGATGACCTTGCTACTGCTTCTGCCTGGTATCTCCAACTCTGGGCCTGGCTCCCACTGAAGAGACCTCAATAAAGGTTGAAACTAGTCTGGGTAGTGGCCAATCCTTTAATGCATAACAGTATACATATCCACATGGAGATGTGTTTTGCATTATGGGAGATACTAGGATAGGAGTGTTGGTAGCTTGCTCCACCTTTGCTACGAGTTGCCTTGGTGTTGTACTACTTACCCAGGTAAGATAGTACAACACTATATTCAGTCCTGAAGATATTTTCAGGTGCAAACTTTGTTTGCTCTCACTGGGATAAAGGATTAAACTAAATTTATTATACAAAAGGTATGTGTAAAAAATACTAAGAGTAAAAAGTGCAATAACTTATTCATCAGAGACACTTTTGGGAATTATAGTATTAATGGTGTCGTGAATGGGAGAATGGACAATAATTGCAGTAGGAAGAATGAGTAAGGATTGGAAATTGATAAAATTTATGGCCAAAGCAATCAGTATACTATGTCTGTTAAATGAGTGTTATATATACTGGAACAATGACTTTCAGTATGCCAGTTATCATCTTGACATTTAATTTGATTATATGTATTGTAATCAAAAAAAGCCTTAGAAAGAAAGTAATGTGGTCTCTACTGAATTTTACAGGATGAAAAAACTTAAGTTTCCAGAAGAGGAGCCCTGGTACCTCCATGTGGGACCAGCTAACTCACCTTTAAACTTCAAAACACTCATTCCTCATTTCTAGATGGAGTCAACTATATCTTTCCAACTAAAGTTAGACAAATGTTGCCAAGTCCTTGTGTTAACATTAAAGCACTGATGAATAAAGTAACTGATTCTTTGGAAAAATGACATGACTTTATGTAACAAGAGCTACATAATATATTAGATTTAATGTAAAAATAAACTTCAACATGTTTCAATGCTTACTGACTGACAACTTCATCAGGGAGAGGATATACAAAAATTAATCAGAAAGAATGTACAAAAAAGAAGATTTCAGAACTTCTAACAACAATTGTTTTTGGCAAGTATAACATTAATAATAATGTGGATTAGCCATGCAAGTTATTTGACATATCAAATAAAAGCTGCTCACTGTAATCAATCTAACAGACAAGCTTAGGTGTTGAACGTTATTCATAACTTATTTTAACAATATTACAACACCAAACAAATTAAATTATAAAAGAGATGTTTATTAATTGGCTTATATTGCAATGGATTTCAAACCAGCATCTTCAGAGCAAAAGAACATGTTACAGTTTACATGCGACAATTGAGTAAGTGAAGCAATTCAAACTATAACAGACAAAAGATCTCAAGTCCAAGTTTGGTGCCCTCTAATATTGTAAAAAATAAATATTACAGCTATATAGGAGGTGATCTTAAGACTGCAGTCCTAAAATTTTGGCAAATTTAATGCAATGATACTTGTTAGGAGAATACTTCATAGCCATGACTGACTAAAAATAATCTTTTGTGGTCTTCCAGTCCAGACCTGCCATAATAATGGTAGTGAATGTATTTTTATGTTCTCCAAGGCATATGGAAATGAGGATGTAAGAGAAACTGATGAAACTGTGGAGAAGCTTTTAAAAAAAAATAAAATCAATACTCTTTAATAACTGGAGAAAACCACATAAAAAAGTAAAAACACTTTAATGAAATCAATGACCAGTTTTGTACAGGCTTATTCTGTATGCTTTAGATTGAGACAAAAAAACCAAGAGATAATCCTGTCTGTCCAATATAACAAATGTTGCAATTACAATAGATTTTATATACTCTTAGTCTCTTCACAGCTAATGAGGTTGTTTTGGAAATCTTAACATCATGGGGATACAGATGGGTGATCTGGAAAAATCCAGATTTGAATGGGGATATACAACTGTTTGCAGATGATGCAAATTTGGGATGAATTATGAGGAATAAAGCCGATGTTGAAGAAGACTTGAATAGACTGAGTGAATGGGCACAAGCATGGGGATGTCAGTTCAATGTTGCGAAATGTAATTTTAAAATTTGGAAAACAAAGATGGGATGTAGAATTTACTCTTCATGGGGATATATTGTGGAGGTCGAGAAAACAAGAGATCTAGGGGTGATGATGAATAAGGATCTGAAATATAAAAGACATATTGTCAAAACTGAGAGGACACAATGAATTCTGGCAATGATGCAGAGGACACTGACGTGCAGAAATAAGGAGATTCTGGTTTTTCACTGAGTTTTGTAAAAATATTTATGTAGCTCCAAAAAGTCTAAATATTTTTACATAAATTTTACCAAGGTCAAGCCCAGTAAGAATTGTAACTTGTACATAGATGTTTGTTTAAATGTAAATAATCCCAATGGGAATTGTATATGCTCTCTGCCAAATAAGGGAATATTCTAGAAGGTGTAGTATTAAGGCAATACCTTGCCAATAGTAAACAGTATATTTTTAGCTCTTTATAAAGACATCAAATTTTGTGTGTTCTACATGGAAACGCTCAAGGTCAGTGCTAGGTAGACCGACAAAAGCTTCAAACGAATGTCCATGGCCAATATGAATAGGATTTAGGGAGTGTTGGAGAAAAACAAAGGAAGGGTCAGTCTGAGAAAAGATCAAGGGATTTCACCGAAATGTTCGGGGTCACATATCTCCATGCAAGGATTCGCAAGTGACCGAATAAAAGGCGTTGGCGAAAAGATCGCATCATCGGTTCCAGAAATTTTCATCGGTGATCCAGAAGTCGTCGAGCAGTCATCAAGAGTCATTGGCAGTTATCCATCAGAGATTGGGAACACAATTTCAGGAATCATGCCAGTGATCTAAAATAAAGATGACGGGAGCCGATCCGCCAGGCAAAGCTGATAGTTGATGACGAATTGACAAGTCTTCGCCGGGAGCTGTTGTCAGAGGGAAGAAATTGCTCCGTTAGTCCAACGTGCATGCAAGCATTCCACAAGCCGATAATCTTCGCCTGAAGTGCGGCAGGACAGAGCATCCCAGAAGCGTCAGTAAATCTATTGCCGCCGTAAAGAGGGAAAGAAAACCTGACATGGAACAGAACTCCAGTGTGAAGCCAGATCCACAGAGGGCAGTTGCCACCAAAGTGAGTGTATCTGTTTTTTCAATTTTTCTTTGAGTTTTTAGGAGAACTTTTATTAGTGGACTGTAAAGTGGAGGCTGACCTAAATAGGAAAATTAACAGTCGAAGATTAGAAAGTAAATATTCTTGTTGAGTGGCTTATACGCTGGTTAGACATGATAACTAATATTTAAGGAATTGACAGCGTATACTGGAAATATAGATTAAATAAACTTTAATATACACTTTCCGATATTTCGGCGAACGTCACGTTGCCATCTTCTTGGGAACTTACTAAAAAGACACGTGCACACAAGTACTAATAACAGCAAATGAGACTGAAGCTAGGAAGCTAGCGTTTTCCTAAAGTCCTGATGGTGCCCCCTGGCGGGCTATATTGGTAGTTCTTGGCCTTTGGGCTGAAGTTCTTCTGATAAAAGTTTCCCAAATTTGGGGCAGTTTCATGCATCCAAATTTGTTGAGGTTTGGCATGTTCCTAAGGGCCGAGGCTGATTCCATGAATAGTCTTTCATACTTGAACTTGCTGCGGTGTATTACTGTGGCTTTCTTCCATCTTATTCTGTGGCGAGTATCCAGAGCGTGGTCTGCAAGCCCAGAGTGGCTGTACTGGTGAAATCGGATGTAATCCTTGTGTTCTGAGATTCTGATATTTGCTGTCCTGCCTGTTTGGCCAAAGTAGGACAGTTTACAGCTGCAAGGGACCTGGTATACACCAGGTAGGTCTAGGGGAAGTGGTTGGTCTTTGGTGGAGCGGATAAGGGATGCCAGTTTTCTGTGTGGTTTGTAACAGGTGGTCAAGTCATGTTTTTTTAAGATTTTATTGATTTTTTCCGAGGTGCCTCTGATGTAGGGAATAGTGATGGATTTAGAGTAATCTTTTTTGTGAAGGGGAGGGGGTGGTGGGTTGTGGATAACTGGGTTAAGTATTTTTTGGATTTTTTGGAGGGGAAGCCGTTGGCTGAGAAAGTGTCACGGATGTGATTTAGTTCAGTGGTTAGGGCTTGATCATTAGAACAGATTATTTTTGCCCTGTTGAATAATGTTTTAATAACTCCATATTGTTGTGAGGGGGGGGGATTGTTGGCGAATGTATCTGCCTGTATGGGTGGGTTTTCTATAAACTGAGAAAACCAAGGTTCCATCAGGTTGGCGGGTGACTAGTGTGTCTAGGAAGGGGAGGTTATTGTTTTCTTCTTTTTCCAGGGTGAATTTGATTCTAGGGTGTTGGTTGTTCAAGTGTGTTAGGAAGGAGAGGAGTGAATCCGGGCCATGTGGCCAAATAGCGAAAACATCATCAACGTAGCGAAGCCATATGGTAGGTTTTTTGTGGGGCTGAGTTTAAGGCTTTCTCTTCAAACATCTCCATGAAGAAGTTGGCCAAGGGTGGGGAGAGTGGTGAACCCATGGCTGTCCCCTCTATCTGTTTGTAGAATTTTTCCTGCCAAACGAAATAGCCTGAGTTCATTGTAAACTGAAATAGGGCTGAGATATCGGGAGGAAATTTAGCTTGGATTAGCTCTAAGGTTTCTTTGAGGGGGACATTCGTGAATAGGGAGGAGACATCAAAACTGACCATTATGTCATTATGTTGGAGTGTAAGGTTTTCTATACTGGCTTTGAAGTGGGCTGAGTTTTTTATGTGTGATGGTGTATTGCCAGTATAGTGTGAGAGCGCTTTGGCTAAATGCTTGGCTAGTTTGTAAGTGGGGGAATCAATGCCATCCACTATGGGACGTAATGGCACATTTTCTTTGTGTATTTTTGGGAGCCCATATATGCGGGGGGGTCTAGAGTTATAGGGTTGTAGTCTGTTGGTAATCTCCACAGGCCAAGAAGTGACCTTCTTAAGGAGCCTATGGAGTTTTCTAATTTGTGAGTTGGTGGGATTGTAATCAATGGGGAGGTAAGTGGAACGATCTATGATAAAAGTTTCCCAAATTTGGGGCAGTTTCATGCATCCAAATTTGTTGAGGTTTGGCATGTTCCTAAGGGCCGAGGCTGATTCCATGAATAGTCTTTCATACTTGAACTTGCTGCGGTGTATTACGGTGGCTTTCTTCCATCTTTCTTCCTACTTTCTTCCATCTAAGATCGTTCCACTTACCTCCCCATTGATTACAATCCCACCAACTCACAAATTAGAAAACTCCATAGGCTCCTTAAGAAGGTCACTTCTTGGCCTGTGGAGATTACCATGGACCTTGGTTTTCTCAGTTTATAGAAAACCCACCCATACAGGCAGATACATTCACCAACAATCCCCCCCCCCCTCACAACAATATGGAGTTATTAAAACATTATTCAACAGGGCAAAAATAATCTGTTCTAATGATCAAGCCCTAACCACTGAACTAAATCACATCCGTGACACTTTCTCAGCCAACGGCTTCCCCTCCAAAAAATCCAAAAAATACTTAACCCAGTTATCCACAACCCACCACCCCCTCCCCTTCACAAAAAAGATTACTCTAAATCCATCACTATTCCCTACATCAGAGGCACCTCGGAAAAAATCAATAAAATCTTAAAAAAACATGACTTGACCACCTGTTACAAACCACACAGAAAACTGGCATCCCTTATCCGCTCCACCAAAGACCAACCACTTCCCCTAGACCTACCTGGTGTATACCAGGTCCCTTGCAGCTGTAAACTGTCCTACTTTGGCCAAACAGGCAGGACAGCAAATATCAGAATCTCAGAACACAAGGATTACATCCGATTTCACCAGTACAGCCACTCTGGGCTTGCAGACCACGCTCTGGATACTCGCCACAGAATAAGATGGAAGAAAGCCACAGTAATACACCGCAGCAAGTTCAAGTATGAAAGACTATTCATGGAATCAGCCTCGGCCCTTAGGAACATGCCAAACCTCAACAAATTTGGATGCATGAAACTGCCCCAAATTTGGGAAACTTTTATCAGAAGAACTTCAGCCCAAAGGCCAAGAACTACCAATATAGCCCGCCAGGGGGCACCATCAGGACTTTAGGAAAACACTAGCTTCCTAGCTTCAGTCTCATTTGCTGTTATTAGTACTTGTGTGCACGTGTCTTTTTAGTAAGTTCCCAAGAAAATGGCAACGTGACGTTCGCCGAAATATCGGAAAGTGTATATTAAAGTTTATTTAATCTATATTTCCAGTATACGCTGTCAATTCCTTAAATATTAGTTATCATATAGAAAGTAAATAATTTTCAGGAATTTATATGTGTAATAAGTCAGAGTGTAACTGTTTGCCAATTGGAAAAAATTTTGCCTATAGAATATTCCCAGCATAGAAAGGAAGGAGCAATTGTGTGTAAAAGATATTGTTTGTGTGTTCAATGAATAAGAGTTAACAATTAAGTAATAAGTACCACTGCTCGGTATAAATGATTTATGTTATTATTAAGAAAATTAGTTAAATGTGATATGATTTGTGTGAGTAAAATGCAGGAACTTAACTAATTCATTTATGCAGATTTGAATTGAGATTTTTTTCTATTACTTCAAAGGCAGTGTAAATTTCTCTTATGTGAATTAAATTTTGTTGTTTAAATAATAAATAAGTGTCGCCTGATTTTTAATTATTTGATGCACTGTTCCGAAAATATATCAGAGCCTATTAGTGAGAACCCAAGAGAAAGAATAGTAAAGGATAGATAGTAGACCACGACTGCAGATACTAATTAAATTAGAGATATTCTGAGGGTAAATAGAACACTACTGGACGCATTTTACACTTCTTGTTAATAGAAAACGAACATCAGTGGGGAAACTTTTAAACAAATAAATTTTCTGGTGTTCAAAGAATAAGAAGGCCAGTGCAGAAGGCAGTTTAGCGAAAGGAGATATATAAATATATAAAGCGATAAGATAGAGACATAAAGAAAATAAATAGGATAAAGAGAAATAATAAAGTATATAATAAAGAGACAATGACAATCAAGGAAAACAAGGAGTAGCCATAGTATTCAACACAAAATACGAGGCTAATCTTCTTGAATGGCAGTCAGTCTCAAGTAGAGTAATGTGGGCAAATATGAGAATGGGGAACTGGACAATGAGACTTATTTGTGCCTATGGTCCCACAGAAGGTTCTACTAAGGTAGAAGTGAGGAAGTTTTTGATGCTTTAGAAAAAGCAACTGACACAATGAAAAATGAAAAGCTGGTCCTTGTTAGGGATCTAAATAGCAGAGTATGAAATGATTGTGAGACATACAAAAATATTTTGGGAAAATTTGGAGAAAAGAGCAAAGCTAATAATAATGGCATAATAAGCTAATAATAACATACAAATGTGCACAAATTCACATGGAGAGAAGAGGCAAGGAATAAGAAAAGTATCATTGACTATGTTATTGTTGATAGTGATGTTTTCTCCCTGGTGCAGGACACCAGAGTGTACAGAGGATTTGAAATTGGAAGCGATTACTATTTAGTCTCGAGCAGGATAAAATTGAATTTCATACTGAAAAGAATAACATGTAAGAAAGTTTTAAAGCAAATAAAAGTTGAGCAGCTCTCAGATGTTAACTGTAGACTAAAATACACAAAGATTATTGAAGAAAAAATGAAAGACTTTGAGAACAGGAATCAAACCTTGGAGATTCAGTGGCAAACTCTGAAAAAAACATTGATTGATTCTGCCAGAGAGGCATGTGGTGAGGTTGTCTGTAAGGATAAAAAAATCAGAACTCCCTGGTGGACACAGGAAGTCAAAGAGGCACTGAAGGAAAAGAAGAAAGCATATCAAAAGTTCCTGTCAAATAAGTCAGCTTGTGCTCTTAGAGAATATAGAGACAAATGCAAGAATGCTAAACACTGATTGAAAACTAGCTAAACAAAAGTCATGGGAGGACTTTGGTAAGAATATTATTATTATTATTCAGGCCTCCAAGGAGTCAAAAGACTCATCGAGGGTGGTCCTTCCTAAGACAAAGTCTGTCAAGACTCATCGAGGGGAGGCCCCCCCCCTGAGAAACACAAAGTCTATCATACCACTCTTTAAACTCACTGACCGTTCTCGCTCCCACCACTCCATCAGGCAATGCATTCCACGGCTCAACCACCCTCCACACAAAGAAACCACTCCTTACCCTCTTGCTCATAGTTTCCTTTCGTAACTTCCAGGGATGGCCTCTTGTCATCACTCCTTCCCGCTGTTCAACCAAGCGAAAGAACTCCCCAGTGTCAACCCTGTAACCACCTCTCAACAGTTTAAAAGTCTCAATCATATCACCTCTCCTTCTTCTATCCACCAAACTCTGCAGTCCACATTCTCTCAGCCGATCCTCATAACTATCTTTGTACAGTCCTGAAACCATCTTTGTCATCCGTCTTTGTATCCTTTCCACAGTTAATTTATCCCCTTCAAATCCTGGGGACCAAATCTGAGAACAATAGTCCAAGTGTGGTCTGATCAGAGACTTATACAACGGAATGATAACCCTCTTATCTCTGCAGGTCAGTGTCCTTCTCATAATAGCAGCAATCCTCTGTGTTACCTTCACCACCTTTGCAATATGTCCCCTAAACTTCAGGTTTCTATCAATCATCAACCCCAGATCTCTTGTCTCCCCTACTTCCTCCAGTATAACTCCTCCCATAGAGTATGCAGCATCCCATCGATGTTTCCCAAACCTCAAGACGTTACATTTTGCTGCATTAAACTGACACTCCCATTCATTTGCCTATCTATCTAGCTTATTTAAATCCTCTTGCAGGGCTACCACATCTGCACTATTACTAATAATCCTTCCCAGCTTCGCATCATCCACAAACAACTGAATATCCCCCTGCAATCCACTGGCTATGTCATTGATATAAAGGTTAAACAATATAGGTCCTAGTACTGAGCCCTGTGGGACCCCACTTGTAACCCTCTGCCTCCTGGAAACTGCTCCACCATACACAACTCTCTGATACCTATCAGACAGCCAATCCTGAATCCAGTTGACCAATCTGACATCCGGACCCATGTGCTGCAAATTAAATGTCAGCTTATCATGTGGCACCCTGTCAAATGCCTTCGCCAAGTCTAAGAAAATTGCAGTATATGCATTTCCCTCATCTAATGTTCTTGTAACTTTATTATAAAAGGCTAGCATATTGCTGAAAGAAGAGCGTCCTTTCACAAATCCATGTTGATTCTCACAGATAACATTACCCTCATCTGCCCAATGCTGTATACGGTCCCTCACTACTTTCTCCAAAATCTTAACAACTACTGATGACACACAGACTGGCCTATAATTAGACACTTCCAGTCTGTTACCACCCTTATGCAATGGCACTATCTTACCTTCCTCCCATTCCCTGGGCACCTTTGCCAAAGCCAGACTATCATTGAAAAGCCACGTTAAAGGCACTGTCAATTCCCTAGCACATTCTCTCAAAACTCGTGGTGAAATACCATCCAGTCCCACAGATTTACTAACATCCAGAGTACTCAGCATCTGAAACACACTCTCCTCCTGTACCTCCAGACCCCGAACCAGTCCTATCCCCCTAGCATTAAAACTGACTCCTCTAGGATGAAATACTCCAATAAAGTGTTCATTGAACAATTCCACTATGTCCTCTGCATCAGTCACACTATTCCCATTTTTATCCCACAATATCATTCTTCCACAGTCATTTCTCCTCCTACTGGCCACATAGCTAAAAAATTCCCTAGGATTTTCTTTGGATCTTAGGGCCAATCTCCTCTCATATTCCAGTTTCGCTTTCCTTACCACACTAATCACTCTTCTGGCCTGTGTCTTATATTCCTCATGCATCTCTTCACCTGTCTCCTTATATCTCTTCCATAGCCTCTTTTTCGCATGCAATTCCTGTTTAATATTGTCATCCACTTTACTCCAAATTGCGTCCTCTTCTTCACTCATGGTATACAACTTACCATTGCTGATAACAAATATTCTTTCATAACAAATATTCTATATAGAAAATAAATATCAAGAAGGTGGCAAAATATTCTGGAGGTTGTTGAAGAAGCTTAGGAATGGAGGAAAGAGTGCTGTAAAAGGAATTAGAGATGATAAAGGTGACATGAAAACAGGAGAAAAAGATATCCTTGAAGTATGGAGTAATTACTTTGAAAAACTGCTAAATGAAACAAGCAGTGATGACAGCACAATGGTAAAAAACACTGACCAGGCATGCAGTCAGGAATACATATCCATACTTGAAGTAGAAAAAGCGATCAAAGGCTTGAAATGTGGAAAGGCAGCAGGAGTAGATGACATTTGACTAGAAATGCTGAAGTATGGTGGTATAAGAGTCTTACAGTGGCTGCACTGCATAGTTCAGAAAGCCTGGACAGAGGGACGAATTCCCGATGATTGGAGTAGAGCTCTCATAATACCCATATATAAAAAGGGAAATAAAACTGCATGTGAGAATTACAGAGGTATTTCCCTACTGAGTGTTCCTGGCAAGATCTATGCAAGTATACTTGAGAAACGGTCGAGAAGAATTGTAGAAGAAAAGCTTGGTGAAGAACAAGCTGGATTCAGGCCAAATAGGGGATGTCAGGATCAGATCTTCACTTTACGACAAATAGTCGAGAAAGCATGGGAATATAACAAAGATCTGTATTTAAGTTTTGTCGATTTGGAAAAGGCATATGACAAGGTGCCAAGAGAGAAGCTATTCAATACACTGCAGTTATATGGTGTCAATGGGGCATTATATCAAGCAATACTTAGTCTTTATTTGAGTTGTAAGTCAGCAGTCAGAATTGAAGGAAGTAAGTACAGGAAGATGGTTTAATGTTAAATCTGGTGTGAGACAAGGATGTACATTATCCCCTCTGTTATTCATTATCTATATGGATCATATTATGAAGGAAAGTGGTATTAAACATGATATCAAAATTGGAGATGTTAATGTCAGCTCTTTGCTTTATGCGGATGATGTTATACTTCTAAATAAATCCGCTACAAGTCTGCAAGATTCTCTGACTAAATTGAATAGCTGTTGTAATAGATATGGTATGAAGGTCAGCAATAAAAAGACAAAGACAATGAAAATAGGCAGAATCATTGAAAATGTCAACTGTGTTGTGAATGGAGAACCTGTAGAACAAGTAAAACATTTCAGCTACTTAGGCACGATTTTTACTGAAGATGGTAAATTAAATATGGAAATAGACAACAGAATCAACAAAGCTGGTATGGTGGGAAGTCAGTTGAATAAATTCATATGGAATAAGAGAGAAATTAGTGGGAACACTAAATTAGCTGTATACAAGACAGTGTTCAAACCAGTTTTAACTTATGCATCTGAGAGCTGGGTCAGAAATAAAACACTTGACCAAAGACTAGAGACCACAGATATGAGAGTCCTGAGAAAGATTATAGGTGTGAACAGATGCCATCAATGGCAATATCATATTAAAAATGAGGATATTAGGAAAGAACTTGACATTGTCAGCATCCAGGAATGCATTAGAAGAGCGAATCTCAGGTGGTATGGTCACTTAAGCAGAATGGGCGAAGAAAGATTAGCAAAACAAGTGTTCTCTGCCAGGTTGGCAGGAAAACGACCCAGAGGAAGACCAAGATATAGGTGGATTGATACGGTACAAAATGCCTTAGACGATAGAAATATAAGATCTGATAATGTTGGAGTCTTGACAAGTAACAGACTGATTTGGAGGAAAATTGTAGATATGAAATTAATAAAGATGTAATTTTTTTCATGTAGTACTATCATATCCTGTACACCCCTTGAGGGTACATGGCAGGAATTTGATGATGATGATGATAAAAAATAAATAAATACCCCCCTCCCCCGATATTATAGTTTCATTGTATAAGGATCTGATTAGGTCACACATGGACTATTGTGGCTTAATCAGATCCTTGGTCAAGTGGTTTTCAAAACAATGAAGAGATGTTGGAGAGGGTCCAGAGGTGATTGACTAAAACAGTTTCTGATGATCTCTGGAATGTTGAATATGAAGAAAGGTTGAGATGATGCAATTTGCAGAGTTAGGATGAGGATGATATGATAGAGACGTACAAGTTAGTAAGGGGTTGTCATAGGATTAACATTGAAGAGGTTTTTCATAAAATGGTGGAAGATAGAAGGAGAATAAGATGTATCCTTGGCATTCCTGGATTCTGATCCAAGATCAGAATCCAGGAATTAAATTGTGCTGTTCCTGTAACATAGAAAGTAGGTTTTTGCATTGAGAGTTCTAAATGATTGCATACCAAATGATTATGATTGTGTTCTAAATGATTGCATACCAAATGATTATGATTGTGTTCCAAATGATTGGTGTCTACAGTGAATTTGAATGTGTTTAAGGTGAGGTATGATGAGCTGTGTGTATGATAAAAGGGACCTCCTAGATGAGTCTGTGATTCCATGGGGTCTTAGGATGTTGATAATAATAATAATATCCTACATTAAAGGGACATCTAAACAAATAGCAGAGTTTCTTCACAAATAATACAATCTATACAGCAATTTCAAAGAACTGTATAGATTGTATTTGTGAAGAAAGCTCAGAAGTTATCTTCTTTACCTCACTTGCTGTTGACTTAAATTGTCCTATGTTACAGGAACAGCACAATTTAATTCCTGGATTCTGATCCAAGATCGGAATCAAGGAATGCCAAGGATACATCAAATTTTTAGAATCAGAAAGTTCTGCCTTATTTTCCATGCCATAGACATAACATGTTCTTTGTAATTAAATGAAGATTTTGCACTACAGTTGATTGAAATTTGATCATCTTTTCCTTGAAACTTGTAAAACTCTTCTTATGTTTCCCCTAATCTTAAACTTGCATGTCACAGTTCTGGAAAATAATTGCAATAAATTGTTCATCATTTTTTTAATCAATTATTTGGATTACTGAATTACAGAGCAATAATTGGTTCCCCTGAACTCTAATAGTGCACTCTCCTAGGCATTCAACTCTTATCAAGGCACAAGGAAATATACTCATGCTATGTAACTCTTCTTCTTCTTCTTCACAAATTGAATGTTGCAACCAGTCTTCTATAATCTTGCTCTCTCTCTCTCTCTCTCTCTCTGAATAATACTCATGTTACAACAGGTGAAATATATAAGAATTTATATTAAATTCTAATTTCTTTTACATCAGTAAACCATTTTTAAAATATATATGACTGACCTTAGAATATCATTCTCACATCTGAGGCAGCACATCCAAAACTTCACAAAGGATGCTTGATTGTATCCAGAAGAGAGAGTGCAATCTGCTTACCAGTTGAACCCTTCCTTACAAGACCCCCCCCCCCCCCGCAACCATTTTATGAGAGATGCTTGATTCCTGCATTTTTATAGGTACTTTCACATATGCTGTTCCACTGAAATGACCCTGTTTTCCTCCAAACATGTAAGAACACAAAAAGTTGCTGATCGACATCTTCAAAATTCCACTTCGGACTTATCATATCAGCTTCTCATCCTTATTTTATTCCATCTACTTCTGCTCTTTGGGACAACCTTTTCTATACTGTATTCCCCAATAACTACAACATCCAGATCTTTAGAAAGCATATCAACAAATTCCTTATCTCTCTCTGACCATTTGTTCACACACACAAACATGTGATTAATTATGTCTTGTGACAATTTGTGTATAGGATTAATTATATATAAAAAAAGGAATTCCATACATTGATTTAAAGAAAATTATAATGATGGTGTTAGTTATGCTGACCACAAAGGGGTAGCTTTTAAAACTGCAGTAACTTAATTATATTAAAGCTATAATATTAATTATTAGTTATAAAATTAATAATTAACAATTAATATTACACTGCTGTTGTAATACCTTTTACAACAGCATAACTAAATTTAATTGAGTATTAAAAATTATATTTCAACAACATTTTTTAAAAATAATTAGGAGCATACTTTTCCTTTAAGAGGATCATAGAACCTCTGAATCAGCTGTATCACAGTACTTTTGCCACATCCACTTGGTCCTACTAGAGCTACAGTCTCTCCTGGTTTAGCTTCCAATGTCAATCCTTGCAAAATCTAAAAAATAAAAGCATAAAAAATTAAATAAAAAAATCAGCATTTCAGCATATCATGCTGATCACTAGTTACTATAAAGATAGTGCAAACATTTATGTTTAGAATTTTGGACTGAAAAATTTCATAGCTTAATATCACAAAGTTGCATTATATAAAGCAAAAATCCTATACAGAACCATAGAAGGAATTCAGAACTGGCTAAGGATGAATGAACAATAATCTATACATCTGATGAAATATGCACTATACTCATTATAAAAATCAAAACAGGTGATGTCACATCTAGTATATGTACTTATAACACTGTTCGAATTTCTTATTATGCCTGGCATCTCTCTATAAAGACTTACTGCCACAGGCCCTAACTTTCTACATTACTATATAGCCCTCCTTGAACATTCATAGACAAAGCACTCACAACATACTTTGACAACCTATTCACCACTATCCAAGCAAAAAAATCTACTCCTGATGATACTAACTAGACTCTTACTCAATTTTCGGGATGATCCCCTTGATCTGCCCCTCTTGACGAGTACTGAAAAATCAACTCTGTATCTATAGACCATTCCCCATGTTGATCACTTGCCTCTGTATTCTCTCCACCACTTTCTCATTCCCAAGAAACTTAGATAACCAGTCCTGTTCACAGTAGTCTAGACGTGACCATATAAAAAGTCTTATAAAGTTGGAATGTTGAATGTTTTTTCACTTGGTTATACTATAAATTAAAAATGCTATGAAATTATATTCTTGGTTTAATCCTTTACCTAAATGTAAGCAAAAAAAATTTGCATGTGAAGAATCTAGAATCTTCACGACTGAGCTACTTGTATATAGAAGCTAATCACTTCACATCAATTGCCTTAGTATTCCATAATGCAAAACACATCCCCCTTTTGGACATGCATAATGTAATATAATAGGAGAAGGGCCACTACGCAGACCAGTTTTGAACTTTGTTGAGGTCTCATCAGTGGGAGCCAAACCCAGAAGAGATACCAAAAGTTGATGATCTGTGTAGTCTGCATTTTTGATTCCAATATTCATAAGTTTTCAGGGAGATATGATCGCTTTGGTAGCTTCTGATATTATTAATGAATTTTATGGTGGCAAATTTTCGTCTGTCCTCCAGCAGGTCAAGCCCACTTTCCAGTTGGGCTGATGTTGTTAGTGGATGAGACCGCACCAATGATAATCTTGGATGCTTTTGCTTGTACTTTGTCTAATTTTTCTTTTACCAATGAAGCTGAAGGTGGCCAGATAGGTGCTGCTCTAAGTAGTAGTAGTAGTAGTTGTGAAAGGAATGTCAATTAATGAGCCTATGGAGTTATCAGCAGTGTGCAAATGATGATTAGAGCAGGCCACCCACAATAAATGCTTAATTCAACCTCTGAACCTGCAGACTTACCACCACTTGTTCTTTGAATATTTGCATGCTTCACCTTTTTACTTTTTTATTTATATATTTTATATATATATATTTACCATCCTTATATTCTGTTTATCTGTTTGAATATGCAGATCATACTATTTATTTATGTCCAATCTACCCAGTGATAAAATAATTCACTTCTACCATCTCTATCCTTGCCTGGTATTTATCAAATATCCCATTCTTGTGATCTTTGCTACTTTAGACAGACACCATTCTGCTACAATTAGAATCCAGGAACACCAAGATTATATAAGATTTTTGGAATCTGAAGGTTCAGGCCATGCTTCTCATGCCATCAACATAGAGTTCACTGGAACCATACCAAGATGCTACACTATAGTAAGTTCAAATTTGATCATCAGTTTTTTTAATAATGTGAAGTCCTATGCCACCATCCTAATCTTAATTGGACAGACTTCATACCTATCTCTAAGTTTTGGGAAGTGATTGCCATTAATTGTTTAGAATTTTTCTTTTTTTTAAAATTAATTATACATCTATACCTACTTCTCTGAAATCTAATAGTGTTTCCTCCTACTTATGCAGCTGCAACTGAGAAATATGTATTTCTCAGTTGCAAGACATATACAATACCATGTTATAGGCATGCTGTATATGACTCATTCTTGTATTCATAATTTAAATGTTGTTACCAATTCTTCTGTCTTCACCCTGAATGAAGCCATGATATATTAAGCAAAATATATAGGAGTAATAAATTCTATTTAGTTTTCTCTTACATGTGTGAAGCCATTATTCAAAACATCCTACTACTTTCCAAATAGCAATGCCAAACTGAATTGATTAAAATTAACAAGCATGGATATTGTCTTATGAAAGTTGTGTTTTGCTATATCTTCTTGTAAGCGATATCATATTATGGCGACTGAACTTAGAGCTCTTTTTTTTTTTTTTTTTTTGTATATTTACTTATAGAAATATACAAATATACAGATCTTACTTAGAGCTCTATACTGAACTTAGAGTTCTTTTTTTTTTTTTTCTTTTTTTGTATATTTACTTACAGAAATATACAAATATATAGAAATATATTTATAGAAAGCATTTATTTATATGTCAACTAACTGAAATGTAAAGTAGGAGTTTGAATTAAAAATTAATGCAACAGTAGATTTATGTTAAATTTTTAGTGGCATACATTTTGTTTTGCCAAAATGTTTTGGCATAAACTTTTTGGTCAGGTATCAAGGGCATCTTCAATATGAATTCAAAATGAAACAAGGCACAAGTAACATAACAAAGACTCAACACAATGAGAACATGTCACATGTCAACCACAAGTGAAACAGAGTAACATGATCCAAACTGCTCTCAAGTTCTAATAATGTTTTTATATATGCTATAAAAAATTATATAGGGAGGGCTATGTGAAGGAGAACAATTTCCCATAAAGGGAATAATTTAAGTTCAACAAATCTGTTGTAGCAAGGTTTCATGCTCCCTCTTTATATAATTGCTACAGAAGAAAATGTCCTTTATGCAGAATTTTGGTCTTTTCCAAGGAATCCTATATTTGGAGGAGATAGCCTTTTCAGCTGGTCTGGATTATTCCATCTCAGGGAATCTAATAGTCTGCATGTTCATCACAATGAACAGCCTCGGATCCGCTGGTTTAGCTGAAATATGATTAACCACAAGGAGAGAGAATTTGATGGAGATCAAGGTGATAAAGGAGGAAGAAGTATGTCTGTCCTATGCAGAGTTTAGAAAGGAAGAAAGTTTATTACCAATGGAATTAAGTAATCTGGACATTCATTCAGAGATACCTTAGACATGTGGGATGACAATATGGTTGACAACGTCTTGGGAGACTGGCAACAAAGAAACTCCATAACTGTTTACAACAGCAAAGCCATTAAACAAGAAGATAGTTTTGATATAGGTCTATTTTATTATTATTATTACAGGCAACTCCAAGGAGTCCTTAGACTCATCAAGGGAGGCCCTAAACATCATGTCAAGAACTATCCAACATTTGCATAGTATCTATCATACTTTGCTTTGAATTCATTCGCAGTCATGGCACCTAAAATAGACTCTTTCTTGTGAGAGTAAGCTTGATGATCAAGCCATTTAACAGATCCCAATTTTTGAAAAGGATGATGGCATGACAGCATGGATATAAAGTCTGTGTGGATTTTTCTTTCTAAAAACAGAAAACTAAAGGCTTCTCCAAGTAGTTCAACAGGTCAAAAAAGGAAATGTGTTTATCCTATTCAATGCCAAGAATAAACTGTATTCCCAAAATAAAAGTGAATGAGACAATTACAAAGGAATTTCATTAAGAAGTGTTTCAGGTAAGATTTATGCAAGCATATTTGAGAAAAGGCTAAGAAAAATTAGGGAAGAGAAACTTAAAGAACTTGCATTTAGTGCAAACAGAGGGTGTCAAGATCAGATTTTCAATTTAAAACAATCATAAATACTCATAATTTCACTTCATTGCTCATTTTTTTCCTGAAATAAAGAAATTATTTACTGCACCTAAACTGGAGCAAGAATGTGGGTAACTCTGACTGGAAAATGTTGCTAAGTATATGTAATAGTCCTATATAAAGTTATAAAATCAGTCTATAATCCCTCATGAAACAAAAAAAAAAAGTAACCAAATCTAGTGACAAAATACACTAAAATTACAACACTACAGTGACCATAACTAGTCAAGCATTATATTCTTATTAACATGTTTATGTTCTAAATTCCATAATAGATTAATTTCTGCATTTCATTTCTTGATAAACACAACTAGAAACATATGTTATATGTAAATAACTATAACTGAAGTTATTCCAGTTATAAATGCTGCAATCATGATTAAGTATTTTTTTTAATCTAACTTACTAACCTTATATAAATTGAAATAAACATCCTCAGAGTCAAATACTCATCATAGGAGACTCTCAATGTTACATAAAATGCTTATCAAACTGTGACTACTCATTCACTACTTCCATACTTACCATGTTCTCAGGCAATACATTCCAAAGTGATGCTTCCGTCTCTTCACTCTCCTGCTCACACCTTATGCAACATTCAAGGAATGGCCTCCTACTCCACCACGTTTCCCACTAGTCAATGATAAATTTCTTCCAAATTAATCTGGTTAAAACCCTTCAATAACTTGAATGTCACAATCATATTATCATTCTCCTCATATCAAATGGCATTCCTCAATTTGTCCTCATGCCCAAGGTAGTGTGTCTGGCATCTGGAAATCATTCCAGATGCCCGATACCAGACACTACCTTGCTTACTCTATCTTATCCCTTTGAAAACCGGGCAGATAAATATGCACACAGTAATCCACATGTAACCTGATCCATGCTTCTACAGAAGAAAGCTATTCTTTTACTTCTATATGTCAATGTCCTCTTCATTATCACCATCATAATCTATTTGTGAAATCCTCACAATTCAAATATGGCACATAAATTTCAGGTCCCTGTCTATCATCACCAACAGGTTCTTATCACTTGGAAATCCCTACCAAGTGTATAAACTACATAGCATCCTTGCCTTCCAATATCATAGTCCCTCAGAAAACATTCATGTATTCTTAAAAGATAATATATATACTTCTTTTGTAGCTAACAAAAAATTCTAAATATCTATTCACTAAAAGATCCTCGCCATTATCTAGGTCATCCTGACATCGACAGTATTTCTTACCCTTGCAAACTACATTTTGGTTTCAGGTTTCAAACTGGAAGAACAAACAATATCTGACTGGATGAATATAGAAATTAAGTTTATTATACACATCACAGATGCTGTATGGTTTGCAGACCATGCCACTGATACAGATTACTGGATTCAATTAGAAAAACTTCATTCAATTAGAAACTTGGGATACAGAAATAATATAATATAATAATATTATTATATGGAACAAATGGAACAAACTGGAACAAATGGAGCAAATCCTAAAACTTATCCCAACTCAACATCACCAGAGTTCAAGATCGGTATCATCAACAAAAGAAGCCTGAATGGCAAAGAAATGGCGCTAGCTGAGGAATTGGATAAGTACAACATCAACATAATGGGGGTGACTGAAACAAAAACGACAAAAACTGGTGAGGTCTTTCTGAGCAATAAATACAAAATGTCATATTCAGGCATTGAAAATCAAGGAAAAGAAGGAGTAGCCATAGTATTCAACACAAAATACGAGGCTAATCTTCTTGAATGGCAGGCAGTCTCAAGTAGAGTGATGTGGACAAATATGAGAATGTGAAACTGGACAATGAGACTTATTTGTGCCTATGGTCCCACAGAAGGTTCTACTAAAGTAGAAGTAGAGGACTTTTTTTTTTTGAGGTTTTAGAGAAAGCAACTGACACAATGAAAAATTGGTCCTTGTGGGGTTCTAAAATAGTAGAGTAGGAAATGATTGTCAGACATACAAAAATGTTTTGAGAAAATTTGGAGAAAAGAGCAAAGCTAATAATAATGGCAAATACATGTTGGATTTCTGCTCAGGACATGGACTGGTTATTACTAACACCATGTTCCAACATAAAAATGTGCACAAATTAACATGGAGTTCTCTCCATGTTAATTTGAGGCAAGGAATAAGAAAAATCTCATTGACTATGTTATTGTTGATAATGATGTTTTCCCACTGGTGCAGGACACCAGAGTGTACAGAGGATTTGAAATTGGAAGTGATCACCATTTAGTCTTGTGCAGGATAAAATTGAATTTATATTGAAAAGAAGAACATGAAAGAAAGTTTAAAAGCGAATAAAAGTTGAGCTGCTCTCAGATATGAACTGTAGACTAAAATATACAAATATTATTCAAGAAAAATAAAGTTCTGTAGTCTGGTAAAAGCATATGACATGGTGCCAAGAGAGAATTAATTCAAAATGCTACAGTTATATGGTGTTAATGTGGCATTATATCAAGCAATACTTAGTCTTCATATGAGTTGTAAGTCAGCAGTTAGAATTGAAGTAAGTACAAGAAGATTGTTTAATGTTAAATCAGACAAGGAAGTACAGGAAGATGGTTTAATGTTAAATAAGACAAGGATGTACATTATCCCCTCTCTTATTCATTATCTATATGGATCACATTATGAAGGAAAGTGGTATTAAACCTGATCAAAATTGAAGGTGTTAATCTCAGCTCTTTGCATTGTGTGGATGATGTTATACTTCTAAATAAATCTGCGACAAGTCTGTAAAATTCCCTGACTAAATTGAATAACTGTTGTAATAGATATGGTATGAAGGTCAGCATTAAAAAGACAAAGACAATGAAAATAGCCAGAAACATTGAAAATATCAACTGCATTGTGAATGGAGAACTTACAGAACAAGTAAAACATTTCAGCTACTTCGGCACGATTTTTAGTGAAGATGGTAAATTAACTATGGAAATAGACAACAAAATCAACAAAGCTGGTATGGTAGGAAGTCAACTGAATAAATTTATGGAATAAGAGAGAAATCAGCCAAAACACTAAAACAGCTCTATACAAGACAGTGTTCAAACCAATTTTAACTTATGGATCTGAGAGCTGAGTTAGAAGTAAAACACTTGACCAAAGACTAGAGACTGCAGATATGAGAGTCCTGAGAAAGATTAAAGGCGTAAACAGATGGCATCAATGGCAATATCATATTAAATATGAAGATATTAGGAAAGAACTTGATATGTCAGTATCCAGGAATGTATTAGCAGAGCTAATCTCGGGTGGTATGGTCACTTAAGCAGAATGGGAGAGGAAAGATTAGCAAAGAAGTGTTCTCTACCAGCTTGGCAGGAAAAAGACCCAGAGGAAGACCAAGATATAGGTAGAATAATACAGTAAAAAAGTGCTTTAGAAGACAGAAATATAAGATCTGATAATATTGGAGTCTTGAGAGGTAACAAACTGATTTGGAGGAAAATTGTAGATAGGAGGTTAGTAATGATGTAAATTTTTCATGTAGTACTATCATATCCTGTATTGAGGGTATATATCAGGAATTTGATAATGATGATAATAATGTAATAATAATAAATTGAAAAGTCTGTGTCTGAAATCTGCACTAGCTCTACAACATTCACTAAATCAAAATAAATATGGGCGCATCTTCTTCTTCATGTAGCTTCCTCAGTGAAAAGGTGCAGCGCCATGTCCTTCCAGTTCTCTCTGTTGGTGGCTTTCCTTTTTGTTCTGTATAGCCATGTGATCCTGTCCATGATCTTATATCTTCAAACCATGTCTCTTGATCCTTTTCCCATAATTTTTCCTTCTAAAACTGTTACTATCCTCTGTCCTGCTGAACCTCTCAGTACATGTCCTGCCAATCTCATATTTCTCTGGATCATTTCCTGTAATAAAGATCTCTGTGTTCTCATTCTCTGTAGGACATCTGTATTTGTCACGTGTTCTATCCATGAGATTTTCAGAGCTCTCCTATAGCACCACATTTCAAAGGCCATTATCTGTTGTCTTACTCTCTTCTTGAATACCCAGTTCTCACTGCCATATGTGAAAACTAACCACACTAATGTTCTTAACATTCTTTTCTTTAGCTCGATACCAACAGAACTTATGAGCAGATCTTTATTTTTCCAGAAGGCATTTTTAGTTATGGCTGTTCTTATTTTTATTTCTTTATCTTGTTTTCCATCTGCAGTAAAGTTGGTGACTAAATATTTGTATTCTGTTGTATGTTCAATTTTCATATTGCTTATGGATATTTCTGGCTTGGATATGTTTTCTTTTGAGATTTTCATAAATTTAATCTTTTTTTTTTGCATTTATATCTAATCCAAACTCTTTACCTTCTTAGATTAGTAGCTGCAGTAATTTGATTAATTTATTTCTATTTTCTGCTATTAGAACGGTATCATCAGCATATCTAAGATTGTTGTATTTTATACCATTGATACTAATTCCTATTTTTTGTTTTTCAATCTTTTTCATCACTGTCTCACTATAGATATTAAATAAATTTGGTGAAAGGATACAACCTTGTCTGACTTCTTTTTATTTTCGCTTCGGAAGTCTCAGAGTTAAACAGCTGCATTTTCTGTTTGGTGTAAATAATTTTTATAATCTTAAGTATATGATCTTAAAAGATATTTTAGTATTTTGAACATTTTATTGTTTTACCTGGTCGAAGGCCTTCTGAAAGTCTATGAAGCATATGTATATATTCCTATTTCTTTCAAGTGATCTTTCTATTAGTATTTTTAGTTACAGGATAGCATTAACGGTTCCCATTCCTTTTCTGAAGCCTTTCTGTTGTTCACTCAATTCACCAATTAAGGCTCTTTCAATTTCCTTGTTAACAATGGTTAAAATAATTTTAGATGCATGGGCTATTAGGCTCAGAGTTCTCTAATCCTCGCAAATTTGTACATTATTTTTCTTTGGAATTGGTATGCAGATGGATGTTGTAAAAACATCAGGTAATTCTATTGTTTTATAGATGTCCTGAATGGATTCCACTAAATAGTTGTTATTGTAGTAGTCAAAGCTTTCAACAGCTCAGCCGGGATATTATCGCACCTGGTCGAAGGCCTTCTGAAAGTCTATGAAGCATATGTATATATTCCTATTTCTTTCAAGTGATCTTTCTATTAGTATTTTTAGTTACAGGATAGCATTAACGGTTCCCATTCCTTTTCTGAAGCCTTTCTGTTGTTCACTCAATTCACCAATTAAGGCTCTTTCAATTTCCTTGTTAACAATGGTTAAAATAATTTTAGATGCATGGGCTATTAGGCTCAGAGTTCTCTAATCCTCGCAAATTTGTACATTATTTTTCTTTGGAATTGGTATGCAGATGGATGTTGTAAAAACATCAGGTAATTCTATTGTTTTATAGATGTCCTGAATGGATTCCACTAAATAGTTGTTATTGTAGTAGTCAAAGCTTTCAACAGCTCAGCTGGGATATTATCGCACCTGGTCGAAGGCCTTCTGAAAGTCTATGAAGCATATGTATATATTCCTATTTCTTTCAAGTGATCTTTCTATTAGTATTTTTAGTTACAGGATAGCATTAACGGTTCCCATTCCTTTTCTGAAGCCTTTCTGTTGTTCACTCAATTCACCAATTAAGGCTCTTTCAATTTCCTTGTTAACAATGGTTAAAATAATTTTAGATGCATGGGCTATTAGGCTCAGAGTTCTCTAATCCTCGCAAATTTGTACATTATTTTTCTTTGGAATTGGTATGCAGATGGATGTTGTAAAAACATCAGGTAATTCTATTGTTTTATAGATGTCCTGAATGGATTCCACTAAATAGTTGTTATTGTAGTAGTCAAAGCTTTCAACAGCTCAGCCGGGATATTATCGCACCCAAGGAATTTGTTATTAGGAAGATTCTGAATCATGTATTACATCTTCTTTCTTATTGGTAGAGTGGTATCTGTTGTTATATTTAACTTAAAGTGTTGTGAATCATCTATCATGTTACCATTATCATCATCATAGAGATCTGATAAGTACTCCACCAATCTTCCATTTATCTCTTCCTTATCAATGATTATGTTCCCATCTTTGTCCTTGATGCTATTAGACTATGTATTATGGCCACATTGCCTTACCAAAAATCTGGGAGCATATCATCTATAGATAGTGACCATATAAATTCTCATCCAAACTGGGACCTTAGTTCTGGGAGCAGAGGCTAATTAAAATTATATAATATTTTGGAGCATTCATTTATTGACCGACACACTGGATAATTCTTTCTAAAGAAAATAAAAAACAATGTATGTCTGTTGTTTACATTAAAGCAAAATAAAAAATTTCATTTCTAAACATTAAAAAAATAACATAACATAACTGTTCTTGGTATATATTCACATACTTTAATCAGTTTAATGGATGTATCTATCTCTAACCGTATCTCTGAAGAATGCATTTTTTTTCAATATGATCTTATTATTTTTAATTTTTCATAAAATTTTCCGAATATCATAAAGTTGCATTTTATGGTTAACAAATTTGAAATTTTGACACTTTCAATTGACTCTCATCTGTAGACCATATTATTTTCAACTGAAGAAAGCACATCAAATGGCTTGCTGGGCAGTAGTGTGAAATACTTCTCCCACTACCCTTACATGTCACATGCCCAAGTGCACTTTCTGTCTGCTGTCTTTATACAGTTAAATACAGTTAGATAAATACAGTTTCTACAGTTAAATTTTTCTGAGAAAAATAAAATTAGATTTTAATTCTCATTAATACTTCCAAATAGCATATTTTTGAGTTTTCAAGGAAAAAAAAGCTACCATAATATCAGGTCTTGCTGGATATTTAAAGAAAACATCCTTCAGCTGAACCAGACCTTCAACTTTTTGTGGTTTTTTCCCAGCAGGTGAACTACTGTCAATAGGAGGAACCTGTAAAATTGTAAACATTTTTTTATTTATAAATAAGATGTATTAGAGGTTATTATGCACTTATAAGAAATATATTGAATGAGAATGCATTTAATTAATAAAAAAAGTACATTTTTTCATAAAGAAGAAAGTAAGAAGCAATGTGAAAGAGCAGGAGAGTAATAAGGGAAAGACTGAAGTGGGGCTTATGAATGAAGAAGAGTTCAGCATGAGCATAGAGAATGAGAGAATAGGTGTGCAAGACAAACAGGAAAACAGAGAGATTCAGAATGGATATGGGAATACAGCATGAGAAAGGTGAATGCTCCAAGATGATGTGAATGCAAGTGTAGACAAAAAAAAGGGAAGGGGATGAGCCAGGATGTAGGGAAAACAGTTGGATTTGTTGAAACAGTTGAAACAGGTTCTGGTATGAGTAAAGAGAAAAAGAAATGGCAGCACAAAGAAAGTATGGAGAAGTCACATGTAATAAGCAGTATCAGTGAAACTCGTTATAGATTCAGAAATGAACTGTTATGTTTGTATATGAATGCTAGAAGTATCAGAAACAAGCAAAATGAAATGGTTGTATTGATTGAGTTTGTTCACCCAAAAATTGTTGGAATAAGTGAGACATGGTTGGATGAGGATGACATTCTGACAGGAATAGAGATGGAAGGGTATGATGTATTTCATGAAGATAGAAAGGTAAAAAGGAAGGAGGAGGAGTGCTACTGATGACAGAAAAAGATTTATCTCCATACAAGGCAGAGATACAAGGGAGAAACACTGGTAGTGGTTTTGAGATGGTATGGTGTGAGACAGAAGTAAATAGAATGAAATATTTCAGTGGAATGAAGATACCAGGAAATGTATAAGCAAATTAGTCAAGAAAATGGGAAAAGGGAGATCATTATGGGTGATTTTCATTATGGCAATATAGATTGGGATGACGAGATAGCAAATGGCAATAAAAAAAAAAGTTTCTTGAGTTTTTGAAGGACAACTACCTCAGGCAGTATGTAATTTTACACGAAGATTGAGGGTCTTAGATTTGATCCTCTCATCAGAAGATGTTATTATAAATGA
Organism: Typopeltis vanoorti; assembly: GCF_054136105.1. NCBI lineage: Eukaryota > Metazoa > Arthropoda > Arachnida > Uropygi > Thelyphonidae > Typopeltis > Typopeltis vanoorti. Next base: position 35,135,599 of record NC_143561.1, on the reverse strand, counting down.
GGTGTCAAATTTCTCTCCAGTTGGTGAGAGTGACCATGAGAGTGAAGTGATTACCTGGGTGCTTGCCATTCATGTAAGGATTCTCTGAGGAAAGGGTATATGTGGAACTACAAGGCTGGTGATTATGAGAAGCTCAGCAGACAGTTTGAAGCTGTAGAATGGAATAAAGAGTTGGGTGGAAAGGAGATCAATTCTGCTTGGGTGATATTCAAGAACTATCTAGTAGAAGCATTGTCTTAATATATTCCAAAGTGTGAAATGGATGAATGAAGAGATTCAGCATGCAATGCAGATAAAAAAAGGCATTATGGAGGCAACACAAGAAGACTGGTAATAATCAATTTCATGACGAACACAAAGACCAGGCAAGGAGGGTCAACTTGGATGGTAAGGGTAGCAAACATTCAGTATGATGAGCAGCAGTTAACTGATAAAGCAAAAAAAAAAAAAAAAAAAAAAAAAAAAAAAAAAAAAAAAAAAAATCCTAAAAAGTTCTTTTGATATGTAACTAGCAAAAATAAGAGTGATTTATGGTAGTATGGCTGATTTGGAGAAAATGATATAAGAACAACTGCAGTGGAAGATATAGTGAGATATTTAATGAGCAGTTCATGAAGATGTTTTGTCCTTGTGAATGTGACACCGCTGAGAGTTTGAGAGCTGTGGATGAGGAGAGACTGACTGAGCAAGGAAGAGGTATATGAGGAATTAAGAAAACTTGATATTAATAAGACTGTGGGACTTGATGATATATCACCTTGTATTTTGAAAAAATGTGACAGGGAGCTGACATCTGCCTTAATATGTCTGTTTAATATGAGTCTTACATTAGGACAAGTTCACAAGTAGTGGAAGGAGAGAAAGACTGTACCACTTAATAAAGGCAGTGACAGAATTGAAGCATCAAATTATAGGCAGTTAAAATGTTGGAAGAAGACTGGTGAGAATCTGGATCCAGAAATTGGATTGACAACCATGAGGATGATAATCAAAGGTATTATCTTTGATGGACACATGGATTTGCTAAAGGGAGGTCATGTTTTAGGTAATAATAAGCTACTGTATATTCATCTCCCAACTGGGAGATGAATATACAGTAGTATACTTAGGCTATGCAAAAGATTACTACATGATAAGTTGATAGTCAAACTAGAGTGGATACGGTTGAATATTAGTCTAGTGCATTGGATTGGAGTTTGGCTGTCTGATAGGTATCAACAAGTTGTGTATAGGGAAGCAATATCCCAGAAGAGGTCATTAGTGGTGTACCTCGGGGATCTGTTTCAGGACCATTGCTGTTCAACCTGTATGTTAATGATATTGAGGAAGATTTATATGGGATATCTAGCTATTTGCAGATGATGCAAAGTTGGGGCAAACTATGAGGGAGTAGAGCAGATGTGGCCTTACAAAAAGACTTGAATAGACCGAGTGAATACAACAGTTACAGGAGTGGGGATGCCAGTTCTGTGGTGCAAAATATAAGGTTTTTTAAAATTTGGGAAAACAAAGATGGAATGTAGAATTTACTCTTATTGGAGATATATTGTTGAATGTGGAGGAAATAAGAGATCTTGGGATGATGGTGAATAATGGATGATGGTGAACAGTAGAGGACATACTGCCAAAATTGTGAGGACAGCACAATGAATTCTGGCAATAATGCAAAGGATACTGACTTGTAGAAGTAAGGAGATTAGCGTTCCATTGTATATTCCTCTTATCAGGCACATATAAACTATTGTGCACAGATTTGTTCAAGTTGTTTTCAAAAGGATGAACAGATGTTGGAGAGAGTCCAGAAGTGATTGACCAAAATAGTTTCTGATCTCTGGAATATTGAATATGAAGAAAGATTGAGACGATGCAATTTGCAGAAATGCAGAGATAGGAAGAGGGGTGATATGATAGAGACATGCAGGTTAGTAAGGAATTGTTATAGGTTTAACAATGAAGAGGTTTTTCACAATATGGTGGGAGATAGGGAGAGAACAAGAGGTCATCCCTGGAAGCTAAGGAAGGTGTGAGCAAGGGAGTAAGAAACAGGTTTTTTGCATGGAGAGTTGTGAATGATTGGAATGCATTTCCTGAGTACAGTGTCTGCAATGAATTTGAATGTGTTCAAGGCATGGTATGATGTGCTGTGTGTGTGTGTGTGTGTGTGTGTGTGGCAAAAGAGACCTTCTAGATGAGTCTATGACTTCATGGGAGCTTAGGATAATAATAATAATAAATGTTTCTGTTGTTTTTGTGTTGATGGAAGTTAAAGAAGTGAAAAGTGATGCTGAGATGAGGTCACAGGCATATGCAGGATTAATATGGATCGCTAGCAATCAATAAGCAATAACAATTAATATCATATCTTAACTGATTTCATCATGAAATCCCCCCCCCCTCATAATTTTCACTCTGCACTACTGTGGTGTGCTGCTTTTAAGTGACTAATATAGCCCTTTTATTTATCTTCTTCATCCGTGACCATCAAAATCCAAGAATAGTAGCAACTACTGAAATTTGAAAATTTTGTGATTATCATTATATATCTATCCATTTAAAATAATATAAATATTTCTACTGTTTTCCTACTGAAATAAACAGCAAAATATGATCCATTCCAAACATGTGCTATGTGATTTGTAAACTGTCATGTGTAGAATATTAAAAGAGATCCTATGATTTTATACAAATATATACAGCTTTTACTTTAAACAAAAAAGCATAAAGTGCAGTAGTGATATTAGCTGTACAATTACAACCTTGAAGTAGTGCATGTTTCTCACTTCTGCAAAACATTCATAACATCAAACTATCAGAAGAGATGATTATTCAAGCCTAAAATAATTTTACTACTTCATTACAATAATAGAAGTTATGCTAACAGATAGAACTGTTTGAGTTTGTCATTCTCCTTCAGTGAAGCAAGAACCTGTGATATTAGCAACTTGGAAGTTATGCAAATACTAGAAGAGCAAAAACAGAGGAACTAATGGCAAAATTAATCATATTCCTATTATGCAAAAGGCTTAGAATAGAATAGACAAAAATATTTTCCATCTGGGACTCTATGATATTCTATGAATATGTTCTGCTTTTACATCAAACACAAATTTTAAAATTATGTCAACTCTACAACCTTGAGATCATATGCCACCTAGCATTTGCTTATAAGTCATGACTGCAACTCACTAATATCACAAGTTCCTATTTATGAGTGAAGAAAGCAAAAATAGTCGAAACAGTGTTCTCTTGTAGTGGAACCTTAAAAATGAACTTATAAGAGTAGTAAATATAAGTGAGCTTTAGTGGTCATATCTATTACTTCAATAGAATATATGACCACTAAAGATAGAAGATACAGAAATCAGATATATAATGACTTCAATGCTGTACAGATAATACAGTATTCTCTCAATTATCCAACCACAGTGGGAGAGCAGTTTGCTAGCCAGATAACTGAAGGTACAATTTACATGCTGCTTCATACCAGAAGTAGTTGGTACAGTAGTCCATTCATGGGTCAGATAATAGAAAATTTGTTCATTTGAAGGTCAGATAACTGAGAGATCACTTTGCAATCGTTTTTACTTTACACTTTTGTATAAGTAAAAGCTTGATCGTCCGTGTGGTTAACCTAGTGGCTATGCGCTTCGCAACCATACACCTGGGGAAGGAGTGTCCTAGGTTTGATTCCCGTCAACGACGTGAAGAGCTTAAGGATCTTCCTCACCCATAGCCAAGTTAGCCAGTCTTGGGCGTGGACAGCAGGGTCCCCCTCCCCCAGTTTATCTGGGGTTTTTCATCCCGCAAGCAGGCAAACAAGCCCCATGAACACACAGGGATACAGTCATGAATATCACCCTAAAGGGATACGACAGAGAAGTGGCAAACCAGCTGCATTAATACGCCAGTAACCCCTCATTAGGAGGGGACTCAACCTGTCCTATGATGGACGAGAAGGAAAAGCTTGATCCTACACCTCAAATAGAGTAAAATTTCATTCTTCTAAATAAAACATAATGTTTGTTCAAGCTTATTTTCAGCTCAGCATGAATGAATATATATATATAAAATATATATTTTATATAGAATGATATAAAATATATATATATATATATATATATATATATATTTTATATCATTCACCACATACATTATATATAACAGAAAAATATTTGAATTTGGTAAAATATACACTAGAATTGATTTAGATGCTATTAAAATAATAACTCACCCTATCAATAACAGAAAACACTTTTGCTGCTGCACCTCTAGCTATCGAAACTGCTTCAATGTATGGAGATGCTTGTCCCATATTAAGAGCCCCCAAAAGAACATTAAAGAAAACCTTAAAAAAATAAAGATTTATCTTGATTATATAGAGTATTTTTTTATAATTTTTTTATAATTAAAATTAAATTACAATTTAATTTAATTCAATTTAATTTGATTTAAGTTCAGGCCGCAACGTGCCACTGCACGCAATTTGGATTCCATTGTACGTATGTGCCCTATCCTTTGTGTCATTCCTAGTGTTGTTCTACTGTACTGATGATGTCCTAAGATACCTAGGACGAAGTATTTACGTAATAAAAAAACCTACTAATGTGGTTCATGTGTGTTAAATTTAGTAAAGATTCATCTGTTATAAATAAAACAAGAAATATTCTATTGTTCTATAATTTTTTCTAAAAGATATTTCTGAAAATCAAAAAAAAAAATGAATTTGCATTTAACATTTTAACAATTAAAGTTTAGAGTCCATGCAGCTAGCCCAGTGGCTGTGCGCTTTGCAACCATATGCCTGGCAAAAGAGTGTCCTAGGTTCGATTCCTGTCAGTGACGTGAGAAGCTGAAAGATCTTCCTCAGCCATACCAAGTTAGCCGGTCTTGGGCGTAGACAGTAGGATTTTTTCCCCCCGTTTATCCTGGGGTTTTTCATCCCACAAAGTAGGCAAACCAGCCTTGAGAACTCAACATTACAGACAATAGGATACACCGGGGCATAGAGCTGACAACCTTATCCTGTGAACGGTTTGAGGTTTGATTAACCCCGGACACCGCAAGGTAAAAGAGGGAAAAAGGAAGATGAGATGAGAAGTTTTATGTACATTTTATAATAAATTGTTATTATTAAGACAGACCCTCCAAAGAGTCTAGAACCAAGGGAGGCCACATATCACTTGTATAAGCTGTTATATATTTTTCTTGAATTCATTCACACTACATTCACTTACCACCTCGAAAGGCAATCCATTCCAGTCACACATTACTTTATGAGAAAACAATCTTGTTCTCACCCCTTCTTTCACTACATTCAACTTTCATGAATGTCCTCTCATATTTTTCATAAAATAAAAAATACATCTACTGGTATTCTGTATGACTTTTAAAAGTTTGTAAGTCTCAATCCATCTTCATAACTTATATTCCACAATACTGATATTATCTTTCACACTCTCCTTTGCACTGCCTCCACTGTATCAGCATTATCACAGAAACCAGACCTGTGCACAATATTCTAAGTGAGGTATTACAACTTATATTCCTCAATCTTGATATTATCTTTAGCACTTCCCTTTGCACTATCTCTATTTTATCAGCATTACCATGGAAACTAGGAAACTAGACATGTGCACAGTAGTCCAAGTGAGGTTGTATCAAGGCACTGTAAAGAGGCAAAATACCTTCCTTACCTAGGTTCATTTCAATATTGCAATTATCACTGAGTTGTATTTCCAATCTTTATTATATGACCCTTAAACTTCAACTTCCTATTCAAATTCCAACTTCCAAGATCCTTAGCCTGATAACTCCACCAATATAATATGACATTGGAAATCTCATTACACCAAAGAGTATAACTTTGCATTTAATAACAGTGAAATGACAGCCATTTTCACATGCCCACTATTCCTGCTTATTCAACTCATTCTGAAACTAATGCATACCAGTCTGATTCTGATTAACCTGCCTAAATTTGCATCATCAGCAAAGAGCTGTATGTCTCCTGCCAAATCCTTTCTAATGTCATTAATGTAAAGACTGATCCCTGTGATACACCACTGGTCTTCTTAAGCACACTCACACCCTCATACAATAATTTTTCATATCTGTCATTCAGCTATCCTCTTAACCAAACCAACAGTTTATAAACAAATCCCACATTCTCCAGTTTATGTTACAATCTTCCATGCTTTATCCTGGCAAAAATCTTAGAAAAGTTCAAAAGTATCATAGTGTATCTTTCCCTTATCCAATTCAATGGTAACATTGTTATAAAATTTGAGCAAGTGGCTCAAAAGATAATTTTCCCTTAGTAAAGCCATGCAGTTCACTGCAAAATATACATTCTCTGCCAACCATTTGTGCTTGTGAGTTTTTCCATTTTTAAATCAGAGATACTTATAAGTAAATACTTAGACACATCTGTCTTTGAACCACCCTTGTGCAATGAGATTATCATACATTTCTTTTCACTTCTGCATAAACCTCCCCATTCTGAAACTCAAATTATATAGTCAAAATGAATAGCCAGTTCAGTTGAACATTCATTTAGCATCAATGCTACTATCCTGTCATCCCTACTGCCAAATTCTTATTCAGTTTGCAATAACTCTAGTAACTCTTCTAAAACCAAACACTAAAACACTAGACAAAGAAACTCTTTGTTTCTTTGTCTAGTGAAGAGGTAGCAGTGAGCTCAATGTTACATATATCATGTTGATAGCTTTAGCAAAATGGACACTCATTAGTTGAACAATCACTTCAGCATCTGTGACCTGCATACTAATGCATTCAGTTGAGTTATTCTTTCACATTTATTCTTTCTTTTGCTTGCAGCATAATGACAAAATTCTTCTGGGTTGTCTTTAGTTGTGGAGCAAGTTGATTTTCATACTCAGATTTAGCTTTCCACACAGCAGCTGTAACTTTCCTGGCCTACTCCTTACCCAAGAGTTATTTTGTTTGGTGGAACAGGGAGAAGGAGTGAGGACAAAGGGCCCATCCCTGGAAGTTACAAAAGGAAGTTGTGAGCAAGAGGATAAGGAGTGCTTTCTTTGTATGGAAGGTGGTTGAACTATGGAATGCATTACCTGATAGAGTGGTGAGAGCACGAACGGTCAATGGGTTCAAGGAGTGGTATGATATATTTTGTGTTTTCTAGGAGATTGGTCTCTCTTGTGCCTGCATGGTGGCTTGAATCATAATAATAAGAATTATGTTGACAGAATATTGTATATACATATTGTGTGCATCTACTCCATATGATAACAGCTAATTCATCGTCAACTGAAAAAAAAAAAAAATCCATACAAAGATTCCCCTTATCATGAGGGGAATCAAACTCAGTCCATTACAATCAAAATACAAATGCTGACATTCATTAACTTTTTCTAGATTGTATTCAAAACCTCAAAAACAACCTTAGTAGTTGGATGGGCAAACCTCATTTACATACTTAACATAGACAATAAAAAAACATGCTCTTTCATATATTAATAGCTGAATAAAACATTTTTGTATTAATATCAGATCACATTTAACAGCAAAGAATATTTTTAGTAGAGAAAATACTTACAGTTAGCAAGGTGCTCGGTTCATATGTATTAGTTTTATCTTCTCTGGACTGAATAATGAGTTTTACTCCATACCAAAATGCCAGAGCATAACTAGCATAATTACAAAACCACATAAGAGCCACTCCCACACTTGTTGCTAGGCCTCTTTTAATGCCACTTTTCTTTGCAAAAGCTAATTTTTTTTCGTACCTGAGAAAGAATGCAAGTAACAGTAAATTTTTATTTTAAGGAATAGTAAAATATGAAGTAATATTCTTAAAAGATTTCCTCAGTTAATGTATACATATAATTGATTATTATTATTATAGATTTAGATAAATAATAAAATTACTTTAGTTGCCATTTTATTCAATGTTGTATTCTACCTCCTATTCTCACACATCTCTGTTTTACTTTCATGAGCAAAACAACATATATGAGAAGAAAAGTTCTTGACCACTTAAGATTTCTATCAAGTAAACCACAGTTAAAACTAGAAATGTTTGTTTTCATTGTAGTTTTTAAGTGAATAAAAAAAAATAATAAGTGGAAGAGGAGCTACCATGAGCATGACAAAAATATCAACATTGTATAAATATTTATATTTATTTATTGAATTTCTTTTATTTATCATCAGCCTGGTTGGCCAAGTGGTTAGTGTATCCACTCCCCAACCAAGAGGCTGTGAGTTCGAATCCCACTTTGGACATAAATGCTCGTGATTATCTTTAGGAGAGATAAATTTCATTTCTTGGTGCAAGACCACTACTCTGCTTATCGGAGGCCTGGAGTGGTTTAAAAAAGTTCCATGTTTGGTTTCTAGAGCAAAGTTTCTGAATAATATAAATAAAATAATTTTCAAAAATATTTTTATATTTTTATGAAATTAATAAAAAAAAATACATGAAAAAAATATTATGATCATATTGAGAAAAAAAAATCCTGGTCCAGTTCATTCTATATCAAAATACGCCTTTTCAGGGGTGAGAATAACAAATAAATAAATTGGTGTTTTCTATGTTATTGGTCATACTTCGGACATATTATGAGAGCAAATTACAGTCTGGAAAAGATGCTTGCTAAAGTTGATGGAAGCAGGAGAAGAAGAAGACCAAGAATTAGATGGGTGGATGGAGTTAAAGAAGCAACTGGAGTGTGCTTGAAGGTTCTGAAAGACATGGTCAGGGACAGATCGGAATGGAGAGTATATGTCGTGGAGTCGGAAACGACTCGATGGATCATAACACACACACACACGTTATTGGTTAAGAATCATATAAATGTGTTTGACTTTAAAATTTATGATGTCAAATGAACAAAATTATCAAACTGAAAAGCAAGTGTAAAAAGATCCACAAAAAGTCAAAATTGAAGAAAGTCAGTATTTTAAATGAGTGGTGGAAAATGGGTTTTGGAAAATGTTAATCTCAATTCTGTTTGCTGGAACATCCACATGACATTAATTAAAATATATTTTTAGCTAATAAATAAAAATGATTTTTTAAACTTGCCTGAAGTAATTGTCTCGACATGCCTCTGGTTTATCTTTTAAGTGAGCTCTATATATCAATTTTTTGCAGAAAAAATGCCCATAACAGCATCATGGAAAATTGGACTTTTCTTGATGCTTTTCAAAGATACAAATGCTGCTTCTTTGACTCTTTGATTTTATTTAACAAAACAGCTGAGACTGAATTAAATTTTTCATCATAGCAGAATCTGTAATGAAGCAATTCAACAAAATTTCCTCTACTGTTTGAGTGTTCTGTATGATCCATAGCTATTTCTCTGCCAAGAAACGTTTGCTTTAAGTTTTTCACTTTGCTTTTTCCTATTAATTTTGAAGGAAAGGCACAGGACCTCTTCTATTTGAACTTCTGCAATGCTATTTTACAATTAACATGGGCTACAGACAGTTCATATAATTTCTTTAGCACATGAAAACTATTAACAACACAAAAACTTCCTTTGTTGTGTAAGCAAATTTTTACAGCCACAGAGCCACGTAACATTTCTGTAATAGGCATTAATGATCCCTCTAATTTTTGCCATCCCATGTGTGTGCGTGCTTGTTGGGGTGACTGTACTGCCTAGACAGTAGACACTTGAAGCAAATATATCTCTGCAACTTGCTGACATTGATGTTAGTTTGTCCATACAAAGCAGGCTAAAAGTTATAATTAGGATATGTTAAGTTGGAACGGATTAGAGTAATATTGGAGTGGGGACACTGGAGAAATTACTAAGTAAAATAACTGACAAGTTCATATAATTCATTTTTTATAGTATATTATGATGTTCATTAGAAATTCTGAAAGGAAAAATTTTTTGCTCACAGTTACTAGGCATGTGTGCTCCCTTTTTGACTGGTGTACATGCATGCATCTTAGAGGGAACATTGTTGCCAGACATCATTAAAAAGATGCACTTTACTTCTTGTTTCACTTATCATACCATAAACTAGGTATGGTCTACCTCTGTCACAGAAAAACTTTTGCTAGAAACTCTTTAATTTATACATTAATGATATAGTGGAAGATTTGAGGAGGGTGGAGGGAAGATATTCAGTTGTTTGCTGATGATGCAAAACTGGGGAGGGCAATAGTTGATAAAAGTGATGTAGATATCTCACAGGTTGATTTAAATAAATTGGCAGTGTGGGCAAAGGACAATGGTTATCAATTTAATGTTCGGAATGAAAAGATTTCATGCTTCATATCATATTGATGATACTAGTTTACAGGACATTGATGAGGCTAGAGATCTGGTGGTGATGAAAGATTTGAAATTCAGAGGATATATTGCAAGAGTTGGCAAAATAGCTCAGAGGATTACTTAGATGTTGAAGAACACATGGACTCTGACTACTGTGCACAGATTTGGTCACCTGCATTTCTTTGTGATCGGGAGGCCGTCAAGAGGATTCAGAGTCGAGTGACCAGGCTAGTGACAGGTCTGTTGAATGTTCCCTATGAGGATACAATGAAGGTGTGGTTGTTTAGCTAACAGGCAGAGGAGAGAGAGAGAGAGAGAGAGAGAGAGAGAATATGACAGAAATTTATAGGTTGCTAAAAGGATTCTATAAGATTGACACAAGAAATTTTTCAATACATGGGGAGTAGGGGGAGAAAGAAGAGGTCACACTTGGAAGTTGTCAAAGGGTGTGGTTAGCAAGAGTGTGTGGACAAGGTTCTTTATTTGAAGAGTAGTTAATGACTGGAATGGATGGTAACAGGTGGTTGTGAGCACCCCCAACATTAAATAAATTGAAGAGATGTCTGATAGGTATTGTGTTAATGGATAGTGTGGGTCTCCTGTGATGAGTCTTTTGATCAATGGAGTACCTGTATAAATAATAATAATAAATTTCTTAATAAGTCTATTATGCATATGTATGTTTTCCTGATACAAAGTTTTGACCTTGATACAAAGATCAAACATCGAGTGTTATTTTCATAATAATAAGCAAAATAATTACTCCAACATGTGTGTTTTGGTCTCCATAAATTCTTCACTATGAATGCTGACCACTGTGTAACCTTAAAAAAATAATTTTGCCCTTTTTTCCTCGCAAAAAAAAAAAAACCCTCATCTTTTGATAATGTTCAGTTTAACAGTGAAGTCTTTCCTGGCACAAACACATCACTTCTATTGCATTCTTGACTTCCAAAAAACCTGACCTCCTTTTTTTGTTGAAGAATCATATTTTTCCTCTACTCAGCTGTTAACTCTGTACAATTCCCATACCATTTGACCATGGAATACTGCTCTCATGTAAGAGATAGTACAAACCCTCTCAAAAAAATTCTTGTTGCTGTTCAGAAGAGGGTGGCAGTTTGGCAAATTGATGATCTCTCTCATACACAGATTCTCTTTAACTAGTGTCTCACAGATGGTCAATTTCTGCATATGTCTTGTTTTATAGATATTTCCATGGCTTGCTGTTCAGCAGAACTGGAATCCATCATGCCTCTCCATTTCAGCTAATCTACAATGAGCAACAGCTGTCCAACACTTTTATAGTCGAATTGCTCCATCACCAAAACTACTGGTCCCATTCACCTCTTCTTTTCTTTGATTCCATTTTAATCTACTTTTGTTCTATGGAACAACCTTCCTTGCACTGCCAGAAGGTTACAACTTCCAGCCATGCAAAAACAATATCAACAGATTACTTTTTTTTTTTTAACTTGACTCTCCCCATAGCACTGATTTACTATAGGCTTTGTGACCTCTCATGGTGTGGTAGGGGAAAAAAAAAACACTATACCAAATTTTTAACCTTCAGTGTTCACAATAATGAGCTAAAAATAATATTCCTACTGTAGGAATTCAGTCTGATCAGTCTGCCTGGTTGACTAAATGGATACCATTCAGATACCTACATAATGCAAGTTTGTTCTAAAATAAGGGTGACAGTTGCACTGGATTATGAACATCAACTACAAACTAAAGATATTCATAGCATCTATGCCCCAGCAGATTTCAACAGAATAATGAAAATTAACTATAGACCAGATATTAGGAGATAAGATTGTGATTTAAAAAAAAAAATGTATATACACATACAATCTACATGAGACACAGAGGCAAAATCATAAGCACACTTGTGATACCTAAGAAAGAACTAAAGGGCAGTGATAAGTCAATCAGTGTATTAAAATTTCAAATGTTTATTTTCATGATATATAAAAAAAGGGAAAAGAATACATTAGTAAAAGTATATGAACTACAGATACCTTTCAATTTCTTTTCTTTCTCCTCCAAATGCTACTACAGTTCTTATGGAAGATAAAACTTCTTCAGCTACTGCTCCTGCTTTTCCATATGATACTAATTCACCAGCTGAGAGGGCAGCCTGAATCTACAAACAGAAAAACAAATTAGGAAAGAATATATTGACTGCAATAGCCTAAGCAAGTGAATTTTTTAAATTCTGTGTTCATCTGATTAAAAAAGTTAAATTACTTCAAATTTTATGACAATTTATAATAATCAATAAAGCAGATGAAATGTTTATCAATAGTAACTGTTATCAATGTTCAGTGCTGACAGACAGCTCACTCAGCTCAACTTTATAACAGTACAAGTATAGATGAGCAAGATATAACAAAGCATATTACAGTGTAGCTTACTTAAATATCATCAGCATCAATTTCTTGACATGTACCCTGAAGGGGTGTGATAGTACTACAGGATATGATAGTACTACATGGAAAATTTACATCATTTCTAACTTCCTATCTACAATTTTCCTCCAAATCAGTCTGTTACTTGTCAAGACTCCAATGTTATCAGCTTATATTTCTATCGTTTAAGGCACTTTGTACCGTATCAATCCACCTATAGCTTGGTATCCCTTTGGGTCGTTTTCATGCCAACTTTGCAGAGAACACTTGTTTTGCTAATCTTTCCTCACCAATTCTATTTAAGTGACCATACCACCTGAGATTAGCTCTTCTAACGCATTCCTGGATGCTGAAAATGTCAAGTTCTTTCCTAATATCCTCATTTTTAATATGATATTGCCATTGATGCCATCTGTTCATGGCTCTAATCTTTCTCAGTACTCTCATATCTGTGGTCTCTAGTCTTTGGTCAAGTGTTTTACTTCTGAGCCAACTCTCAGATCCATAAGTTAAAACTGGTTTGAACACTGTCTTGTATACGGCTAATTTAGTGTTCCGACCAATTTCTCTCTTATTCCATATGAATTTATTCAATTGACTTCCTACCATACCAGCTTTGTAGATTATGTTATCCATTTCCATATTTAATTTACCATTTTCACTAAAAATCATGCCTAAGCAGCTGAAATGCTTTACTTTACTTGTTCCACAGGTTCTCCATTCACAATGCAGTTGACATTTTCAACGATTCTACCTATTTTCATTGTCTTTGTCTTTTTATTGCTGACCATACCATATCTATTACAACAGTTATCCAATTTAGTCAGGGAATCTTGCAAACTTGTAGTGGATTTATTTAGAAGTGTAACATCATTCACATAAAGCAAAGAGCTGACATTAACATCTCCAATTCTGATATCATGTTTAATACCACTTTCCTTCATAATGTGATCCATATAGATAATGAATAACAGAGGGGATAATGTACATCCTTTTCTCACACCAGATTTAACATTAAACCATCTTCCTGTACTTCCTTCAATTCTAACTGCTGACTTACAACTCAAATAATGACTAAGTATTGCTTGATATAATGCCCCATTGACACCATATAACTGTAGCGTATTGAATAGCTTCCATCTTGGCACCTTGTCATATGATTTTCCAGATCAACAAAACTTAAATACAGATCTTTGTTATATTCCCATACTTTCTCAACTATTGTCATAAAGTGAAGATCTGATCCTGACAGCCTCTATTTGGCCTGAATCCAGCTTGTTCTTCACCAAACTTTCCTTCCACAATTCTTCTCAACCATTTTTCAAGTATACTTGCATAGATCTTGCAGGGAACACTCAGTAGGGAAATACCTCTGTAATTCTCACATGCAGTTTTATTTCCCTTTTTATATATGGGTACTATGAGAGCTCTACTCCAATCATCGGGAATTCGTCCCTCTGTCCATGCCTTTTGAACTATGCAATACAGCCACTGTAAGACTTTTATACCACTATACTTCAGTTTCTGGTCGAATACCATCTACTCCTGCTGCGTTTCAACATTTCAAGCATTTGATGGCTTTTTCCACTTCAAGTATAGATATGTATTCATGACTGTATGCCTGTTGAGGTTTTTTCCCACTGTGCTATCACTGCTTTTTTCATTTACCAATTTTTCGAAGTAATTACTCCATACTTCAAGGATATCTTTTTCTCCAATTTTCATGTCACCTTTATCATCTCTAACTCCTTTTACAGTACTCTTTCCTCCATTTCTGAGTTTATTCAACAACCTCCAGAATATCTAACCACCTTCTTGATATTTATTTCTATGTTCTTGCCAAAATCCTCCCATGACTTTTGTTTGGATAGTTTTACACAGTGTTTCACTTTTTTACATTTGTCTCTGTATTCTCTAAGAGCACAAGCTGACTTATTTGCTAGGAACCTTTCATATGCTTTCTTCTTTTCCTTCACTGCCTCTTTAACTTCCTGTGTCCACCATTTAGTTCTGATTTTTCTATCCTTGCAGACAACTTCACTACACGCCTCTCTGGCTGAATCAACCAGGGTTTTCTTCAAAGTTTGCCACTGAATCTCTAAGTTTGGTTCCTGTTCTCAAACTCTTTCATTTTTTCTTTAATAAGCTTTGTGTATTTTAGTCTAAAGTTCACATCTGAGAGCTGCTCAACTTTTATTCGCTTTAAAACTTTCATACATGTTATTCTTTTCAATATGAATTTCAGTTTTATCCTGCTAAAGACTAAATAGAGATCACTTCCAATTTCAAGTCGTCTGTACACTCTGGTGTCCTGCACCAGGGAGAAAACATCACTATCAACAATAACATAGTCAATGAGACTTTTCTTATTCCTTGCCTCTTCTCTCCATGTGAATTTGTGCACATTTTTATGTTGGAACATGGTGTTACTAATAATCAGTCCATGTCCTGAGCAGAAATCCAGCAGGAATTTGTCATTATTATTAGATTTACTCTTTTCTCCAATTTTTCTCAAACTATTTTTGTATAAGTGATGATCATTTCCTACTCTGCTATTTAGATCCCTAACAAGGACCAGCTTTTCATTTTTCATTGTGTCAGCTGCTTTTTCTAAAGCATCAAAAACTTCCTCCACTTCTACCTTAGTAGAACCTTCTGTGGGACCATAGGCACAAATAAGTCTCATTTTCCAATTCCCCATTCTGATATTTGTCCACATCACTCTACTTGAGACTGCCTGCCATTCAAGAAGATTAGCCTCGTATTTTATGTTGAATACTATGGCTACTCCTTCTTTTCCTTGACTGTTATTGCCTGAATATAACATTTTGTATTTATTGCTCAGAAAGATCTCACCAGTTTTTGTCTTTTTTGTTTCAGTCATCCCCTATTATGTCGATCTGGTACTTATCTAATTCCTCAGCTAGCTCGATTTCTTTGCCATTCAGGCTTCTTATGTTGATAGTACCAATCTTAACTCTGGTGATGTCGAGTTGGAGTGTTTTTTCAGAATTGTTCCAGTAGCTGACTTTTCGCTGTTCACCCTGGTTCCCTGGTGAAAACAACAGGGGGCCTTGTGTAACCAGGCGAAGCCCCAGCCAGCATGAAATTTTGTCATGTTGTACCATCATTTTGTATATTGGTTTAAGCCAATAAGAATACAATTTCATCAGCTGAATCCCAAATTGCCAGCCCATCCTCCTTCGTTCAGTATCCAAGTAGATACCCAACAGGGTGCACCACGAGAAGGTGAGGAATGGACATTAGGTCAGAAGCCCTGGTCAGTTCTCCGCATTCCTTTAAGGGCTATATGAAGGTCTTCTCCTCTCAGTTATACAGCTTATATATATATAGATTGTTACGTCCTTTATAAGGCTTTGAGAAGGTTACATCTGGATTACTGCATACAGATCTAGTCCCATGGAATCTATTGGGATTTTGAAGAAGTGCAGAAGATCCAGAGGCAAATGATAAAGATTGTGGCAGGTCTATGTAAATAATGGTCATAGCAGATATCTCCACAAAGTCAAAGACTCATCGTGGGATACCTACTATAACCATTATTTACATAAAACTTTCATACCTCTTCTCGAACTTATTCACTGATGGAGCACTCACAACTACCGCTGGCAACCCATTCACCATTCTCCAAGCAAAAAATCTAGTACTAACACATGCTAACACTGTTATACAATTTCCAGACGGTTACCCTTGTTCTCTTCCTTTGGTACTGAAAAAATTGTTTTTGGTGTCAATCCAAAATAAAATCCCATTAATAACTTGAATGCTTCAAACATATCTCCTCTTAGTCACCTATTAGCCAGTTTTTTAAACCCCACAGACCTTCAATCTAATCTTATTACATAGATTACATAGATCATTACATAGCATTACATAGATCTGCCACATTCTTCATCAGTTGCCTCTGGATCCTCTCCACTTCTTCAAAATCCCAATAGATTCCATGGGACTAGATCTGCATGCAGTAATCCAGATGTAACCTTATTAAAGCCTTATAAAGGAAGTAACAATCTATATATATATATATATATATATATATCCCTGTCCTATAAACTTCAACTTCCTGTCCTCAAGCCCCAAATCCTTGGTTTCATCAATCTTTGTAAATGGCTACCAGTTTAATGTATACCCAAATACCAAGGTACATTAAACTGGCAGTCATTTACCTTTGCCCATGTGGCAGGTCTATTTAAGTCATCCTACAGGATCTCTACATCATCTTCATTGACTATTGCTCTTTCCAACTTTCCATCATCAGCAATCAACTCAACATTCCCCTTAAATTATTTCTTATATCACTAATGTGTAATTAAACAGCAGAGGACCAAGTACTGAGCTTGCAGTACGCTACTAGTCCCTGCCTTCTCCCAGACTCAATTCCCCCATAATATCTGCCCATCAGAGTTCCACGCAGAATGTCTTTGCAAATTCCAGTAGTATCACTGAGTAACCAAATTACTCAATGATTTAAGCAAATTACTAAGGCATGAATTATCCTTCACAAACCCAAATTATCCTAAAGTATCATATTCTTGTCTATCCATTTCTAAATTCTCTCTTTTACTGCCTTTCCTAATACCTTAAGTACCACTGCTGAGATACTGATTGGCCTATAATTTGCAACTTCTGTCTTGGAATCTCCTTTATGCAGTAGAACTATTTTGCTCTCCTTCCATTCCTTAGGATCTTCCTAGATCTGAGTCTCAAATTAAACACCATGATAAGAGGAGGTACCAATTGCCTATGCACATTCTTGTAACACATAGACTGATATGCCAATCACATGGTCATGTTCACATTAAGGGTCTGCAATATCAGAAGTACAGCTAATTCCTCTATTCTTCTCTCAGTCAATGTCACATCTGGCAATTGGATATCTCTACGTGGATGGCACACACCTGCAAAACAATCACTCAGTATCTCGCTCATTTTGTTTAGCTCTGTCACCTTACTACCACCAACACTTGTTAAAGTTGTCCTTCCATAGTAATTTTTCCTTTTACTTGCTATGTAGCGAAAGAGTTTGTTGGGATTTCTTTTGCCTACATCAACTAGCTTCCTCTCATAATTAGCTTTGACCTTCCTCACCATCCTGGTCACCCTTCCTGCCTGTACCTTGTACTGCAAATGAGCTTGTCAATCACCTTTTTTCCTTATAATCCCTCCACAACTGTCTTCTTTTCTGCAACTGATACTTATGATGCTATTCATCCATCTAACTTCTACCTGATTTATCCTCCTGATCATGAATATACAGTTAAATACTCCTTGACCATCTCCCATGAACTGCTAACATCTGTTGCCCTCTAAATTCATATGCCATGGCACTGATCTAAGCTGACTTCCTAGTTTTTCATAATTATCTGCTTTGTAATTCCACATATATCCCTTCTTAACAGAAAATTCTGCATATTTAGCAATCTATCAGGTCAAGACCACATGAATGCTTTCCCCAAGTAGAAACAGAGGATAGATTTTTTACTGATAAGTTCTCTGTTACTATGACTAGATCCAGCACTTTCCAAACTTGTGCACCATCCTTTAGATGTTATCTCAGGCAATTATCTCTTAGCAGCTGTATAAATTTCATTCGCTTTCTGCCCTGTGACCATTCCTTCTTCCAATCTATATCATCATAATTGGAAGTATCCCATAATAATTACTTGACCTTCACTCATTGTACTAATTTGCCAATGCATGCTGCTTATATTCTTCCTTATACTTGCAATCCTATAACAGTAACCAACTATATATTTCATCCTGTTTGCCTCCATCTCACACCAGATAGCCTCAAATGAAATATCCTCTAGATCTCTATCCTCCTGATGTATTCTTAATCTTTTTGCCTTTAATTCTTCTGTTATTATTAGCAAATTGCTCCCATTCTCTCTCCTCTTTGAAAACACCATACCTCTTGCATTCTATATGACTATATCATCCTGCTTCAACCAAATCTCATTGATACTTATAACTTTTGCCCAAGTTAAACCAATGTGAAACTCCTCAACCTTAATCCAAATACATATAAACTGCAAGAACCCTTTCATTTCACAACCTCCCTTCCACTTTGTGTTCATTATCCCATTAATGTTAAGAACGTGAGGAACCACATTCAATATCCTGTCATCACTCTTTCACTTACTCATGTCTAGCTTGATTAGACCCACATTTGCCTGCACCCCTTCCCAAACATCCTAGTCTCCTGACTCTGCACTTCCAAACTCTCACTAAACAACACTTTCTTGAGACATCTAAGTCCGAATCCATTCAAATGCAAATTGTTTGCCTTATATAAGTCCTATCCATCAAACTCACTCCAGATATCCACAAACTCTACACCATTTCTCCTGTACAACCTGAGCACTGACTCACTTGCAATCATAGTTCTTTATCTCAGCATGCCTCTATCATATTATGTAAACAGATTCACAATTTTTACGTTTCACTCTTCTCACTAGCAGCTTTTTCATATCTTCATGAATTCCACAATTGTCACCTGGTAGAGATCATTAGTGATGGCCAAGATAATCATTTTTTTTTCCTATTTTCCCTCTCCATATCCTTACATCATCACAAACATGCTCGATCTTAGCCTCGGGATACATGACTTCATCACACTCTTATCAAGAATTCCTCTTTTCATGGAATCACCACACAAAATTTTATCCTTATTCCCCCTCTTTCGCTCGTTCTTACTCTACTTTCTTTGCCTTCACATTTTGCTCTTCTTTTGCTCTAATACCATACCATGCACAAGGCATTTCTTCAACCATTCAATGTGATGTTTTGTTCAGTGTAGAACTCAATGTAGCATTCTCTATCTCACTATCATCTGGTCATGCTATTTCCACTGTTATTACTTAGATATGCAAGATGGCTATACTTCTCCTATTCAGAGTCTTATGTACCTTGATCTAACAACTTGAATGTCACCACATTTGGTAGCGAGACTAATCGAGGAATGGGAAGAAGGATTCCATGAAAAAAAATTTTAGTTCAAAAAGTTGGTGATAGGGATGCTGCTGTTTACCCCATCACCAAAGCATTAAAATGAACAGACAAATGAATAACAAGGACTAAACTGAAATGAAAGATTACCTCTATGTGTTGCACTTATGATAAAATAGCAATAAAACATTTAATATCAATTTAATTTAGCACAGTAATTAGAGTGTTACAGTTACTGGAATGTAAGTGTTGTTGTCACAAGCCTGTTGCACAACTCGAGCATATTAAATTCCCCCATGCAAAAGCGGACCTGATTCACCGTAAGCACCATTCTTGTGGACCAGAAATCGCATTCTATACATAGCATTTTCAACAGCAGAAAGTAATGTGTCTGAAGGAATGATTGCAGTATATATATATATATATATATATATATATATATACACACACACACACACACACACACACACACACACACACACACACACACACACACACACAAGGAAAACAATATATATATATATATAAATAGTAGAAAACAAAAAGAGGAAAGAGTACTTTTAAACTGGAGAAGAGGTAGAACACTTGAATTTTCTTAAAATATAAACGACTTTTTTCAAAAACATTTTTAATGTTTGTAACAATTATCCTATTTGATTTATATCAGTGGACTGATATAAATTATCTGATTAGACAGATACTTATACAGTATTCTGTTAATAGAAGACATTTTATAAATTTAAACAGTGATAATTTGTATATGATAAATTAACTTGATAATCCTCATCAGCTCAAGTTTAAATATGCAAGAATTTTAATGAACCCAAATTTCTGGCTAGTTTTATATTAGAGAAATACAAACTGTAAAGTTTTAATAAATTTTAATTTTTTATAATTGATTATAAAATATAATCAATTAAATATAATATAAATTTAAATTGATTATAAATGATGTTACAGGAACACATAAGCATGAAATCAAGTAGGACTGACAATATTGGAGACTTGACAAATAACATTAACTTGTAAGAAAATTCTGTATCTTCTTCTTCTTCTTCATCCATAATCCATGTATACCATTGGTGTACTATAAATGCCTCAGTAGCACAATTAGAAGAATGATGGTACATCACAACCTTTGATTTGAAAAGGCCTAAGTTCAATTCTTGTCATAACGAGGAATCTTTATATGGGAATTTGTTTATTGAAGGTGGGTTAACTGATCTCATTATGGGGGGGGGGGGTAGCAGGGCTTTTTTCTGCTGGAAACCCAGGTTTTTCATCCCACATACAGACAAATCAGCCTTCAGAACACATGCAATTTACAAAAATACTAGTGGGGGGGCAGTAGATGGTGTTGGTGTAGATAATGATGGTAGTGGTGGCTCGGTGTAGTTGATAGATTAAGTGGTGAAGACAGAGAATTGTTGAGTACGTGCCTTCCCTCGATGAGTCTTTGGACTCCTTGGAGGTATCACAAAAAAAATACAGTCCTAGAATTCTCCAGGTGTATCTATCTTGGGATCTCCTTAACAAGGTGGAGAATGAAGAATTAGTCCATTTTATAATATTATGTATCCAAGTTATTCTAGGTCACCTCCAGTGTTTTTTAGCAGATGTCAAGTCCTTTGGTGCTATTTTAGGTAAACTAACTAATCTAGCCGAGTGGCCCAGCCATTAGAGCAGTTTCTGCCATATTTTAGTGAAGATAATTTCTTGTATTCTTGCAAAGGAGCAGATTTTTCTTCTAACCTCATTTGTTATATGTGGCGTGTATGGTATCCTCAAAAGTTTTCTGTAGAACTTCATCTAAAAGGCCAATAGTCTTTTCTCACATTCCTTTAAACTCCTTCCAACTCTTGAATCCATATATAGTAAGAAAGTTATCAAGGGTATTGATGCAATAGTCTTGTAGTTAGCTGCATTTTGTTATCCTTCCAAAGTGGATGTAACCTCCGAAGAGCAACAGTTGAATGCATGCTTTAATATCATGTTTAGATCGGCCATCTCTGCATTGCATGCTTCCCAGTAAGTGAATCTTTCTACTTCTTCCAATTTTTCAACATTAACTGAAATTTTAATAGGTTTATTGCCTGAAAACTGTTTTTGATTTGTGAATACTGATCTTTAATCAGTAATCACTAAGTGGCTTAGAAACTCTCTCTGTTAATTCTTGTAACTGATGTTTATTATCTACTATTGGATCAGTAGTCAACAAATCTGAGATTGATTTTTTGCTACCAAATGTAATTCCAAACTACTGTTTTCCAAGGCTAAGTTTACTATATATTCCAAACATAGGTTAAAAAGCATCAGTGAAAGTATGTAGAGCCTTGACACACACACCTCTTTCCATTTGAAAGGCTTGTTAGAGTTTCCATTGATTTCTATTAACATTTCTGAGGAACTGTAAAGAGATTTAATTAGGCATACTATTGTATTATCTATTCCATACTGGTCCCCAATGCCTCATGCCATATTGAACTGAAGGCTTTCTATATATCTATAAATTGCGACATAGTATTTTATTATATTTAATATATTTTTCTCCAATGAGATGTATTGTAAATAAGTGTATTGTACTCTTGTTTTTCACAGAATTCTGCTTGGTTCTCTGAAAGTATACTTTCAGTGTAGGAAGTTAATAATAACATAAACTTAATCATGGAACTTTTCAAGCAACTTCAGGCCTCCAATAAGCAGGTTGCAGTCTTACACTGGAGGACTGTCTCCCACCAAAAAACAATTACAAATATCCATGCCCACGGCAGCATTCAAACATGCACCCTATTTGTTGTAGGGGAGCAGATATACCAACCATTCAGTCAACCAGGACAGCAAATTGTATAGCCAGGATACTGCCTAGTACTATTACAGTATCCTATAGAGCACTTGAGAGTAGATATCAGTAAATGATGATGATATATTTATTGAAATATACTTATGACTGTACTTCTCTAATATATTTTATACTATTTTTCCTGTTTACTTAATTTAATTTTTTGAAGTGTAATCAATCCATATATCCAGAATGTGCTTCTTTTTTTTTTTAAATACATACCAACTTTGTTTTATTGTTTTGTGGTACTCTGTCATACTTTAAACTTTTTAAGTAATCTTCAGAATATTTTTTCTGCCATCACGATATTTATCTTCCATTTTCTTTGCAAACTTCTCTCATAAATTTTGTTCTGTATCTTTTATGCATAGCTTTAGTTATCATATGTATCTTATTTCTTCTTAAGACTCATGTGCTGATTTACATTTTAGGACATTATCTATATTATTATTTATTTATTTATTTTTTACAAGAAGAGATGCTAGGAGATTGTTAATATCATATAAAAAATAAGTTAAACTGTACCCTCACTTAATACTTCATATTAAATGAGTTGTATGGTTTAACTTTTTTTTTTTTGTAATTAATTTTTCCATTATTTCCAAAAAATTATATCTTACCTTTGCCATGATGCCTGTAGCAATGATAAGGACAGGCATAACAGAGAGGATTACAAGAGTAAGTTTCCATCCATAAACCAAAGCACAGATTAAGCATAAAATAGTGGTTGATATGAAGAATATACCTATACTTAATTTTTGTCCAAGCCCATCCTCAATTCGTGTAAGATCACTAAGGAATATTAAATAAAATTTGAGCAAATATAAATGTACAAACTATATATAATAATAATTCTATTCTAACTATTCAAAGCTTGATATCACATGTTATGGATGTGTTCTTATCAGGCTGTTGCCTCACATCAAATTATGGTTTGATCATGCATAATTGAATCTTGCTTCAATACCAATTTCTCTCTCTTTCTCGGCAGAAATGCTACTTTCTGTTCTTAAAAACAGTAAGATATTTTACAATTTCTTCAATTTACCTAATCTGCACCAAGCTTAAACCTGAATGAATAAGAAAGATAATACAGGCATATATTAATTTATGTAGTAATTGCATTCACAAAATTATGAGAAATTTGTATATAATATATATGCCATCTTCTCCAGCCATAAAACAATGAACAGAGAAGGTGGTACAACATGGCATGTAGATAAAGGTAAACTTCCAACTATACCACAATTGGCACATTTCAGAACCAGAAAGAATGATGTGGATGTTAAAATGAAACAAAAACATCCAAATCTTCTTAATCATTTATTATTGCTACTATTATGATGTCTCCATGGAAAATATAGAATCATTTTAAATATGCTATGTTTCTATTATCACCACATGCCCCACTCTAATAATGAATTCTTCTGCACACCAAATGAATAAATAGTTTCTAATACCTTTCCTAACCAAGTCTTTGTACAGCCATAACTGACTCAAGTCTTCTTGCAATGAATGTGACAGCATATGACTAATCTACCAATACAATCCCCTCATTTTGAATTCTAACTTCATCTCTCTCTTTTTCATGCACTTTTTTCTTTCTTTCTCTTCTACAAATTAAAATGAAGTCCATACTCATAATAATGTTTTATGATAACATGAGAGGAAAAAATATATATTTATTAAACTCAATAATATTTTACTGGGTTTCTAACTGTCATCTAACGATTATATAGAAATCTAACAATTTCTATATAATAAATATCTTTTCATCTGATTGTATGTGAAGGAGTATCCAGAGCATATGTGAAGGAGTATCCAGAGCATGGTCTTGTGTTCTTCGGTCAATGTTAACTGATCTGCCAGTTGTCTAAAGTAGGCCAAACTTGGCACAAGGAAGTTTATACACTAAAATGTTCAAGAGATTGTAGTTGATCTTTAGAACATATGAAGGTAGTTAGCTGACTGAAAGGTTTGAAAACGGTATGGAGCTCACACCTTTTTAGCCAATAGCTACAGCACATATAAAATGGATAAAATATTGCATGCACCCTCTAACCTTCCAATGCACAGGATCACAGAAAAACTATTCCCATTCTATATGTTAAGGTTACATCAAAGTTCTCTGCAAATGTGATCTCTATGCCACTTTCAAACCATTCATTCAGCTACTTTCATACATTCTCCAAAAGAAAAACTGCATCCTCTTGGATATCCCAGAGTGTATAAAGTTCCTTGCATCTCCAGTTTAGCCTACTTTTGATAGACTGATAGATCAGTTAATATTCGGCTTGAAGAACACAAAAATTACATCTGTGATCAGCTGTATGGCAAGTCAAGATTAGCAGACCATGCTCTAGATACTCCTTCACATAGGATCAGATGGAGGAAAACATCTTTATTGTATAGAAGTCATTATAGGTCTGAGAGAATATTTTTAGAATCAGCATCAGCTATGAAGCACTCTCCTAACCTCAACAGGTATGGTTGCATTAATTTACTAAAAATCTGGGAGACTGTTATTTTAAGCATGACTTCTGTAAATTTACTTCATGGTTATCTGACCCATAGAGAGCACTATGTAAGAACATTAGTTCTGTTGTCAGTTACAATTTAAATTATTTTCCTCAATTATGCTAGTTATAAAACTAACAAAATGTTAGCAAGTTGAATAAATATATTTTTCTTCCTCTACTAGTGTTATTTATATCATAAAGCATTATTATGAATCATCAATGACACCTAAGCCTTTTTGTATGAAGCCCATACTCCTAAACTTTCTTCTCAAAATTGTTTTTATTTAACTTCAGTTCTAGTTCTCTCCATCCTCTCTCTCTCTCTCTCTCTCTTACCTATTATTTTTCATTTTTGGTATCCAGTAGATACCAGGTATCTTCAGTATCCAAAATTAACTAGCCCTAATGTTATTTTTCTATTTGCTAAAAGCTAAAAATATGTGTTTAGTTCTGAAAAATTTAGCTTTTCATGTTATATCATCTTTTTCATTTTCTATTTTGGCTCCTAATAATCTGGTAGATTGGAAATTATCAGAAAACACTGACATCTTCATCATACATGGAAGTTGTTCGCCTTGTCAGAAATCAGTGATCATTTGCATTACTGCATTTCATGCACTTTGAAATTCAAATTTCTATGTAGGAAGTTCTATATTTCCTACACATCTTCCTTAGTAATCTTTTCATTCTTCCCCTATGATTCCCCCTTATCAGTATTTCTCAGAAATTATGATCTGTGAACAATATCTCTCTCTTCATCACCAACTTTTATGCATCACACAGTACTGTAACACAGTGTGGAGATTTTTGACCTTTCATACACAGGAATCTATGTACCTAAGAGTATCTCCTCATCATTCTAAAATTTAAATGTCCAAATATCATATGGCAATCTGGATGTACTGTTAAGTGTCTTAGCCAGGAACAATTTTTTTTTTTACCTCTGCTTATCAACATCAACTAGAAACATTTCCTTTTAGTTAGTATTTACAAATGCATTCAATTATACTGCTAAAAATATTATGATATTGCACATACAGTATTGAAGAATCCAAAGATTCACTATATAAATATTAGCAGTACAAGAGAACAATTATACTACAGCAAAAGAAAGTTTTCATTGAAAATGCAAAATGGCTTAATCAGTTTATTTGAAACTTACAAAAGCTAACATTAGGTTTCAAATGAAAGAAGTCTGGCCTCTTCTTCTCCAAAAAAAAGGGAGAAAGCTTTTGCTTCTCTTTAAGCTGAGGTATGGTGAAGTAGCTCCATCAGCAAGCATGCAGATATAAAAACCAATTAGAAAGCCATTAAAAGGTATGTAAAGATGTTGCCAATTTTAGCCATTTAGTCAAAGTTTCATGTTGGTGTAAATATCATGTTACTTATTTTTATATTCATAATGGATAGAAAACTACAGAATTAGAAACATATTTTCATTTTCACTTATGGAGAATATCATTTCCACCAATAAATAAATAATATTAAAACCGATTTCAGTAAAAGAGCTGCTTTTAACATCATTAAAAGAGTAAATTTTGAAAAATATCACAATGTAGAGGATACTCTTTTACAAATTATAAATCAAAACACAAAACACAGGAAAATTGGCTTTAGTTAGTGAGAGATGGGAGATCACTGCGAGCAAGTTTAATTATTGAAATATTGATTGGAATAAAGAGAAATGAACTTGAGTTCTTAAGGAGTGACTATCTTAAGCAATAAGCAAAGGCACACAACAGTTGAGAGTCTGATCTGATCATATCAGAGGATGTGACTGTGAATGGAGTGTCTAATCTTCCTCCATTTGGTGAAAGTGATGATGAGGTGATCACCTGGGTTATAGCTAATAATATGAGAACATCTGTGAAGAAGTCCTATATATGTGTGGAATGATAGAGCCAGAGATTATGAAAAGCTTAAGAGACAACAGGCAACTATAGCATGGAAAAAGAAGTTGAGCAGAAAAGAGACAGATGCTGCTTGAGTACTGATGAAGAGCTATTTAACAGTGGCAATGTCTGAGTAAACTTCAAAGGTGAAAAGGTTAAATAAGGTAGGAGTAAAATGGATGAATTAAGGGATTATGCATGAAATCTGGAAGAAGAAGGCACTCGGAGGCAAATGCAAGATGAATGTGATAATAATCAGTTGCACAAAGAGTGCGATGAGCAGGCCAGAAAAGTAACTCGGTTGGCAAAGCAGCATGAGCAGAAATTAGCCAACTGCCCAGAACAGCCCTGATGAGCTCTTTCAATACGTAGCAAGTAGAAGAAAGAATAACTATGAGAAGATCATAGCTGATGACAATGATAGATTGGTGGCTGCTAAAGAGGATACAGTTGAAGTATTCAATGAGTAACTTGTCAGAGTATTTTATCCTCATGAATGTGACATCAGGACTGATAGTGAGTGATCAGAAGTATATGAGGAAGAAATATTTTAGAAAACAGCACCCATGGCATACCTGTTTAACGTAAGTTTTGCAACAAACAGGGAAAGCCCCAAAGGAGTGGAAAGAGGTTAAAATTATGGAAGAGAAATAAGATTGATGCTACAAACTATAAGCTAGTCTACGTGTCTGGGGTTGTAGTTAATGTTGGATAGGTTGATGAGAGCTAGGATTCCAAAACAGATTAATAATAGTGGTATTCTCTATGAAAATCAGTATGAGTTTCTTAATGGGGGGGGGATCATGTTTTAGCAATTTACTAAATGTATTACAACAAGGTAACAAATTTACAGAATAAGAGATGCATATATGGTGGAACATGGAGTATTTTTCAAAGGCCTTTGATACAGTTCCACAGAACAAGATGCATAACAAAACTGGAATGGATGGGATTGGATAAAAGACTAGTTAGTTGGATAAGTGACAGACTGTTGAATAGGTATCAACAGGTTGTATACTGGGGTAAGTAGTGTTAAATCTTGAATAAAGGAGAAATTTATTGTACTACATTTCATTCAGATTTAACAAGTATCAGACTCTCGGAAAAATACTTGTATATTGGTAAAGGTGAAATTGATTGTAAAATAATGATAAAATCTATGATTTAAAAATTTCCTTATGTAATATAATGTTAAGTGTCTTTGTGAATACAACAGAGGTTGAAAATAGATGAAAAAATGTTAGTATGCCAAAGTTTAGATCAAAGTTACAGAAGAGATAAGCGGATTAAAAACAGGTCCGGAAGCAGTGACGTAAGCAAGGTCTAAAAGGCGTGCGGAAGTTTCTCGTGGACACGCAAGGAGGAGTGACTGCACGGAGTGCAGAAGAATTAGGTGCCGTGTAAACAAAAAATGACGTAGTAGGGAGAATATCACAGCAGTGAATATATAGAACTTGGCAATGCCAACTCGGGGCTTTTTTCCCATCTTGTTCCTGTTGTTCCCAGAGAAGGAAGTTCGAGTGTGGTCGAGAAGGACGATGTCCATAGGCAGCTATGCGGTCAGACAGAGATCCAGCGTGAGCATAGGCCTCGGCACAGCGGTATAATCAGCATAGACTGAGATGATATGCGGAACCACGTGGACCGATCCCTGCAGACCAGCTACGCCGACATCGAAGGAAGTGAATCGTGAACGTATTTGCTAGCCAGTCTTTTCTGAAAGCAGTAAACCAGAGGCCATAAGGATATAACAGATGATCGAAGGAGAAAGCCAGAGCGATCCTAATGCCCTGGTGATGTAAGAACTTTTTAAATCCTTTGTATATACAGGAATGTTAGGTTGTAACAAAGATAGGAACTGATAAGTTATTGGACTTTCGAAGTGTAATAGGACTTCAGCATCTGATCCACATATAGAACTTTATAGCTCTGTGTATGAGAACTTGCAAAATATTGTGATTGAATATATAGTTTTGTTATAGTCAGATAGTTCCTGAGACCAAGATTTGGTAAATGATTACCAATGAATGTTAAGTAATTAGATGGAATTCATAATATGTTTAGTATTAGATATTGCTTCATGTTGAGAATGATCAAGAATGCCCAGGTTACACTTGCATGATTGAATTAGTTTAGTTAAGTAATTATCAGTAATTGTACCGTATTTCTTAATGAATAAATCCTTTCTTGTCAACCTAATAACTTGCCTGATCTATGTTCTCAATCATCACAGTAGAAACTGTGAGAATCAGAATTTTGGGGATAGCCACGACTGCAGTAAAATTAAGACACAAGTTTTTGGTGAAATTTGGAATAGTATTTGTATAGATATTGAATATTGTGCCATTCTGAGTGTTTTCTCCCAGACAACGAAGCTTCTTTAGTCTAATAATTTTGGATGGCACAGCGTTAAGAAATAAATTTTTCAAAAATTAGAAACGGGGTTAATACCAGAATTATAACAAAGGGATTGGCTCTAGCCTGAAGCAGTGTCTTTGTTAACAGTGCAGTGCATTATCATTCAATACGTGTATAGCGGCCAGCAGATAGAGAAATAATAAGACTTAAGAGAGAATTAAGAGAGACAAATGAGTAAGTAAGGTAGATAGGTAAGGGTATATATCAACGCAACGTAATTTTACAAAAGGTGCAGACAGTAGGATAATTGAAGATTTAATTGGAGATTTAGTAAGATTTTTTTAATTTTTTTCTTATAAACATAAAAAAAATTAAAGGTATAAAAATAACAAAATTAACATACATTTTAACAGTAGTATCCCAAAAGAGGGAAAGTCACTAGCAGTAATGGTCCGAATTTTTCATATTTTCCTGCTCTACTGCTCTTCTCCTCATAGTTCTTGCCAACTTTGCATATATGCAAAAAGCTGAATATCTCCAGTTAAACCTCTTCCAGTATCATCAACCTATAAGTCAAACAGTAATGGTCTCATTCAGGGTTTGTTTTGGGATTATTATTGTTTGACTTATAGGTTAATGATATTGTGACAGGCTTAAATTGAGATATACAACTGTGTGCATATTTGGGAAGAACTATGAGGAGTAGAACAATTGTAGCCTTATAGGAAGATGTGAATAGACCAGTGAGCGAAGCCACCAGTTTTATGGTACAAACTATAGGGTCTTGAAATCAGGTAGGCAAGGATGAGATACAGAGTATAAAGAGGATGTAAGCAGCAGAGAGAGATGAGAAGTAGTTTTTTTGCATGGAGAATAGTGAGTGTGGAGATGATGAATGCATTTCAGGCATTCATCATCTCCACACTCACTATTCTCACTCATCATACTCACTATTCTCACTCATCAAATCATGAGTTACATGTATGTAACTCATGATTTGATGAATTACATGCATGACATGGGACCTCACACAATGTGTTTTTTGACTCCATGGAAATCTGATACCACCAGTTCAACTACTTTAGTTCAAAAAGAATTTTAGGGAGGTTTTAGGTGCACCATCCCAAACATGTGAATAGTATTCTCACGGTGGACAGAATCTTTTTCAAGCAGCTGAGGAAGCTACTGATGTATGTGCTTAGCACAGGAAAGGCCAGAGGTAAATGTCACTCCATGGAGATATATATATATATATGTTCCTCTCTGGATGATCTGTGTTAATTATTGAGGTAAAATAAGATGAAATGAAGAATGCTATGAAGAATGGAGATCAGTGTTTATGGATCTGGTTGCAGAAAGTCAAGAAACTTGGAATTAAGGTTTGTTAGACATGTCTTCCTTGTTGGATGAGTAGGAAGAATTAAGTGTACTATCATTATCAGCAAAACTATGGATAGCATTATTAGTGAATGAGAGAAGGTCATTTAAATATAGGAGAAAAAGAGTAGGCAAGAGAATAGAGCTCTAAGATACTCTTGCTTTGGTGCAAAGCTTGAACAGAGGAACCCACTTTCCTAAGTGTAGCCTGTTTCCACAAATGGGATTATAGTGAAGAAAGTGTTACTGCCTTATTAGGCATATCTTCCTTAAATGGAAGAAATGCCTACTAGATAGTGAAACACCACTACCCTGTTTAATGAAGATGTGAAGTGGCTATTGCCATGTTTCATATCCATAATAAGGCCTAGAGTTTCTCTCCACTCTTCACACATACAATGCAGGTGTATGTGTGAAGAGTGCATGCTCAGGCCTTACTGAGCATGCTCTCGATACCATAATTAATTAATGAGGGAGCCCATACCTCCTCCATTTAAGGGTACAGCAGTAAAGTGGTTTCTGCAGGTAATCTGCTAGCCTGTTAGTAATGCTTCAAGAGGATTCCTGACCAGCTGCTTACTCTACTAGGTGTGCCTAGAAGTTGTTTGAATACAGCTTACAGAGAGCACTGTCCATGCTTGGACCTGAATCTGGGCATTTCCTGTGTCAGAGTCATATCCACAAGTCCTTCACCTCTGCTCTGTAAATATTCCAGTATCATGAAAGATAGTATAACAAATTATGATGATAGTGTGGTTGAAAAAAAAAACTTCCACAAAAAACAAAAAAAAAGTTTGAAAAATATGAACAGATCAAGAGGGAACAAAGTACTGAATATGATATGATTTATTTAGATTATAGCAAAGCCTTTGATGGAATTTCACATAAAAGCCCACTGATTAAAATGCAAAACTATGGATAGCATTATTAGTGAATGAGAGGAGTAATGATCCTAATCATCTAGTGAGAAGAGAAACTGGATGGATGTTAGGACCATAGATAGAGCTTGTTATAATGGACATTTTGCAGGATGCTGACCTTTACAATGTACCTATGGAGTTTTGATTAAGACTTTTCACGAAAATTTTAAAGGTCAGCAGTGAAGGTCAGCAGACTGTGGGATTAGTTCAAAGAAGCTTCACCTGCAAGAGGAAGGAAGTAAATGTACCATTATACCTTTAGTAACGTATACCATTATACTTTAGTCAGATAAATACTAAATTCTAGTTTCCAGTTTTTAATGGATGCCAAGTGTATAGAGGGACTGCATCAATGATAATTATTAGAATCAGTTAGTTGCAATCTGATGAATTTAACTAACTTCCTTCCAGTAAAGGAGATCTGACTCAAGTTTAGAAGTTAATCCAAGATACATAACACAACACAACAGGAGTTGTGTTGTATTATGTGTAACACAACAGGAGTTTGCTGCATTTAGCTGACTGGGTGAACCAGGCCATACTAGAGGACATTAAAAAAAAAAAAAAGAAAACAGAAGAGCAAGAAGAGAGTTAGAACAAATATACAAAATGTATTGCTTACTGTGGATAGAAAGTACGTTACATAGCCTTCAACAGGCTGTAGAATTGGTAAATTCATTTAACTTTAAGATAGAATTCGATAATGTTATCTGCTTGAGGATAGGTTAATTAAAATATATGTATAATGATTATCTAATTTGCTATTGTTGAACTTATCAGTACTGTTTGTTATGTGTATTAGCATAAATATGCACAAAAATATTTAAAAAAATAATAAAAAATAAAGATGAAGGAATGAATGGGAAGAAGATAAGCTGAGTGAAATTGCACAAGCCATCCTATATACCAGCAGTGAAATATGAAGTCTGCATATTGGTCTGGTCGCAGTGGTATTAGTAAGTGGTGATCAGTTTACCTGCTGTTTGTTTTCCATCCCCCCCCCCATTCCCCAGCAATGAGTAGTCAGTCTTAGACTGTGATTGTGAGATTAGTTTTCCACTGAGTGGTAGTTTTTAATTCAGAAACATAAAACTGACTTTGATCACTACATGTACATCCTAGTATAAACGTAAATTTGGGTATTTCAGTGACTTTATGCTGCTGCCCTAGATGAACATACATTTCCTGGAAAGCAATAATAATAATAATATAAAGATAATATAGAATTAATTGTTTAGATTGAAATTATATCGAACAAAAAAACCCACTGGACATCTGTAAGAGAATAAGGTAAAGACTAGATTTGCAACCAAATGTAAGTTGGGCAGTGTAGGGGAAAAACCTCCATAATATTTAGGAGAAGGGGAGGTGGAATTGTAAACTAATGTCAGAATATATAAAAAAGCAAATTTATATACTAAGAGAAGGGTATAAAAATGTTACATAATGACTTAATATATATTTATATATTTGGAAAATAAACATTTTCTTAAAAATGAATGTGTTTGCATTAATTTCATAAGAATGTGTCTTAATATTAAAATCCGTCAATTCAATTTAGTAACTATTTCAGACATCACAGATTATATTATAACTTACGTAGTCAACTGACTAGCAAAATCCCCAGTTTGCTGTTTGTCAAACCAGCCTATATCTTGTCGTAAAATGGACCTCATAAATCGACATCTTATTCGATGTGCCTGATTAGCTGCTGCTGCCGTGAAACAATTGACTGAAACATAATTAAAGATGAGCAGAATACCACCCATTGCTGATAACAGACCAGAAAGTAGTTCAGTATTTTTTAAAAATTCTTCTTTCCCATAGGATCTAATTTGAAAAAAGAAAAAAAAATAGTAAATAAAATAATTAATTATTTTAGTAAGCAAAATAAGATAAAGAAAACTTATCAAGAAAAAAGGATACATTATAAAAAAATTGTCAAACTGTTCAAGAGTATGCAAATTTCTGGCAGCAAGAAAAAAAAAATTTTTTTTTATCATAAAAAATATAAAGTGTTCCTTATATTGCCTAATGATGCAGCCCACTTAAACAACAACAACAACAAAAAAAAAAAAATCACATATCAAATTTTGGATGTCTAATAGGATTTCCATCTACATCACAAAAGAGGATTTTGTTAAAGGACTAAAAGTTATTTCTCATTACTTAAGAATGGGTACTATTTTTGTGGAATTATTTCCAGGGCAGTGTACAGCAAAACTATGGTTGCAAAATTTTTAGGTTACAACTTTTCAGGAACCTAAAAAATGTACCTTTTTAGGTTGATTTGTTCCAACTTCAAAAAGATGCATTGCAAGGTTCTGATAACAGAATCAGAATTTTGTGCTGGCAGAGAACATCCAATATGATCTGATTTTAATGAAACTGAAAATCAGATTACCGTCAAGCAGCATTTTTAAACTTCTTTTTTTTTTTTTGGATATGTGTCAGATTTAAAAATATTCAGATCTTTTTAATTCTCTTTGATTTACATTCTAAATTGGTGTTTCAAATGATTCAGTTAACCTAATCTCTGTGTACAAATATTTTAACATCAACCATGTACAGGGGTGTAATTACGCCCCATGCATTTTCAGTGCAAAATGTAAAGAAAAAACTTGGAAATAAAACTTCCAGCATATATTAGAATGCCAATCATAGTATAGATTTCATCAGCATCAGTTTCATACCAAATACGAGGTCGTTTGTATTCGTGTGGATTTCTGGATGTATCGTAATGATCTCTGGCTTTTCTATTAGTTTCACACACAATCATGTTTAGAATTGTTTCAGGAATTATTTGCTTGAAACAGTCCATTGCAGAGTGTAGATTTTGAGTTAGTATTGCTCAGGCAATTCTTTCTCTTTCTCGAAATACCTGAAAGTCAGGAACTTTATGTACATCACTAGGAACATTGGTCCATCTTCTGTTCATTTTTGAGTTTCTATTCAGATACACAAAAACATTTTTCAGGATATTCTCAGCAGAAGAACCAGCAGCTCAGCCATCCATGGTAACTATAGATTCCGCATTTGCTTCTTCTTCTCTTAATCCTTCATCTAATGTGGTATATATTCTACTATTTAGGTTTTTTTTGGTTAAATTTATTTTAAAACTAAGTTATACCAATTAGTTTTGCCAACTATGGCTGCTGGCTTCATCAAGGTAAAAGATGTATAAAAAATAAGAACACTTAAACGCTAAAAACTGTTTACATTAAAACCATAAAATGAACTGAATACAATTTCATTTTTATAAAAGCAGAATGCGTACATCACACACAGCGTGTGTATGATCTACTAGTTGTTATGTAGGAACGTTCTGTAGTTGGCAGCAAAATTTAATTCTGGCATGTTGAAAGATCTAATGAGGGTCTTCCAGATCTCGGGCAAAATCAATCCTTGGTTTCTATTAAGGTTTTCTTCTGAACAGAGAAATGTTGTTGCTTCTTTTATAATTCGGGAGCGGAAGTCCTCCTCTAAATAGGACATTGAGATTTTATCCCATTCTATTTTATGGTTAGTCTTAGCAAAATGAAAGGCTAACCCTGATTTGTCTTCTCTATTATTATTGATGTCTCCTATGTGTTCCTTCTTTCTGATTTCAAAACTTCTTGAAGTCTGGCCAATATAGTTCAAGCCGCACGAGCAGGGAATGTTGTAAACTCTGGCATATTTAAAAAATGGATGACTGTCTTTCGGAGATCGAATAAATTGGCGAACGGTCTGTGCAGGTTTAAAAGCCACTTGTATTCTATGCGGCTTGAAGAGTCTTGCAATCTTCTTGGAAATTGTCCTCCCCACAAACAGAATCACTATGGTAGAATTATAATGGATATCTTCAGGTTGTCAATGTGGGGGATTCACAGAAAAGAATCTATCAATTTTCTGGGATAACCATTCTTTGTAAGGTTATTTGATATCAGGGACAGTTCATCTTGGAAGTCTCTATCATCTGTCGTAATGAGAGAGAGGCTCTATTTTTTAGCATGTGTACAATGCTAGGTTTCTGAGAAATATGGTGTGAAGAAGCAAAGTGCAAGTATCTACCTGTATTGGTGGTTTGCGATAAACTGTAAGGCTGATATGACCATATATTTGTTTCTTGATTAAAATGTTCAGAAATGGTAATCGGAAATTTTTCTCAAGTTCTAGAGTGAATTTAATTTTTTGATCCAAAGAGTTAATCTTGCTTAGAAAATTGAACAGATCCTTTTCTGTATTTTTCCAAATGATAAAAATATCATCAACATATCTCCACCAAACTGTGGGTTTAGGGTCTAGTTGAGATAAAATTTACTTTCAAATTTCTCCATAAAGATATCCGCAGAAGGTAGTGGAAGAGGGCTTCCCATTGCAAGGCCTGTTAATTGCTGATAAATAGTTTTATTCCATAGGAAAAAGTTAGATGTTAAACAATGATGGAAATGATGGAATAAAGAAGTGATGTTTTGAGAGAATAAGCTTCCTAAAATGTCGATCACTTCTTCTACTGGAATGTTGGTGAATAAAGATGTAACATCCATGCCTGCTAGAAGATCTGTATTGGATATCGAGATATTTTTTAATTTCTCCATGAAATGTTGCGAGTTTCGTATAAAAGTATCTGAATTAGATCTGAAAAAGATGTGTGTGCTTTGAGGAGACGAGTTGCAAGGTGTTTAGATAATAAATAGATAGGCGAATTAATACCATCAACAATGAGGCATAACCTTATACCATTTTTGTGAACTTTTGGAGAGCCTATAGTCTCGGTGTCAGTGGATGCATAGACTCCAATCTTCGTTTTAAATCTGTTGGCCAGCTATCCATATTACATAAAAAATCACTGGTATTATTATGATTCTTTAAAGTGGGGTCCGAATCTAGAACACGGTAAGTAGATGTATCAGATAGTAAGTTGGCAATCTTATCTTTGTAATCACTAGTGTTTAAGATGACAGTACAGTTATCTTTATCAGCTTTTAATATGATGATATTTCTTTATCTTTCTTTAACCTAAACATAGCTCTTTTCTCTGGAGGAGTGATGTTTTTGTGGGGAGCTCTTGAAGAAGAGAGAGAGAGAATGATACTGCTTTTTAGTCTGAAATCATTAACTATGGGCTCAGGTGGTGACAAAACGACCTTTTCTACACTGCATAAGATGTCCATTTTAGGAATCAGATTGGGGTAATAGAAAAATTGAAGCCGTTTTTGAGTATACTCACTTCCGGTTTTGATACAATGCGATCAGAGAAATTCCATATCACTGTGTTGTCTAGTAAAGCAGGTTTTGACTGAAAATGCCCATAGCTAATGATCTTAGACTAAAAAGCAATATCATTCTCTCTTTTTCAAGAGCTCCCCCATGAAAACATCACTCCTTCAGAGAAAAGAGCTATGTTTAGGTTAAAGAAAGATAAAGAAATATCCTCATATTAAAAGCCGATAAAGGTAACTGTATGGTTAAACACTAGTGATTACAAAAATAAGATTGCCAACTTACTATCTGATACATCTACTTACTGTGTTCTAGATTCTGACCCCACTTTAAAGAATCATAATAATACCAACGATTTTTTATGTAATATGGATAGCTGGCCAACAGATTTAAAACGAAGATTGAAGTCTATGCATCCACTGACGCCAAGACTACATGGCTCTCCAAAAGTTCACAAAAAT
Organism: Typopeltis vanoorti; assembly: GCF_054136105.1. Classification (NCBI taxonomy): domain Eukaryota; kingdom Metazoa; phylum Arthropoda; class Arachnida; order Uropygi; family Thelyphonidae; genus Typopeltis; species Typopeltis vanoorti. Next base: position 35,098,371 of record NC_143561.1, on the reverse strand, counting down.
GGTATACCGTTACGCCCCATTGTTGATGGTATTAATTCGCCTATCTATTTATTATCTAAACACCTTGCAAGTCTCCTCAAAGCACACATCTGCAATTCAGATACTTATATATGAAACTCATAACATTTCGTGGAGAAATTAAAAAACATCTCGATATCCAATACAGATTTTCTAGCAAGCGTGAATGATACATCTTCATTCACCAACATTCCAGAAGAAGAAGTGATTGACATTTTAGGAAGCTTATTCCCTCAAGACATCACTTCTTTATTCCATCATTGTTTAACATCTAACTTTTTCCTATGGAATAAAACTATTGATCAGCAATTAACAGGCCTTGCAATGGGAAGCCCTCTTTCACCACATTTTGTGGATCTCTTTATGGAGAAATTTGAAAATAAAATTTTATCTCAACTAGACCCTAAACCCACAGTTTGGTGGAGATCCATTGATGATATTTTTATCGTTTAGAAAAATATGGAAAAGGATCTGTTCGATTTTCTAAGCAAGATTAACTCTTTGCATCAAAAAATTAAATTCACTCTAGAACGTGAGAAAGATGACCAATTACCATTTCTGGACATTTTAATCAAGAAACGAATAGATGGTCGTATCAGCCTTACAGTTTATTGCAAACCCACCAATACAGGTAGATACTTGCACTTCACTTCTTCATACCATATTTCTCAGAAACCTAGCATTGTACACATGCTAAAAAATAGAGCCTCTCTCTCATTATGACAGATGATAAAGACTTTCAAGATGAACCCATGATATCAAATAACCTTACAAAGAATGGTTATCGCAGAAAATTGATACACAAGATTCTTTTTTGTGACCCCACAAAAACAACCTGAAGATATACATTATAATTCTACCATAGTGATTCCGTTTGTGGGGACAATTTCCAAGAGTTCTGCAAGACTCAAGCTGCATGGAATACAAGTGGCTTTTAAACCTGCACAGACCATTTGCCAATTTTTTATGATCTCCGAAAGACGGTCATCCATTTTTTAAATATGTCAGAGTTTACAACATTCCCTGCTCGTGCGGCTTGAACTATATTGGCCAGACTTCAAGAAATTTTGAAATCAGGAAGAAGGAACACATAGGAAACATCAATAATAATAGAGAAGACAAATCAGGGTTAGCCTTTCATTTTGCTAAGACTAACCATAAAATAGAATGGGATAAAAGCTCAATTACCTATTTAGAGGAGGACTTCCGCTCCCGAATTATAAAAGAAGCAACAACAGTTCTCCGTTCAGAAGAAAACCTTAATAGAAACCAAGGATTGATTTTGCCCGAGATATGGAAGACCCTCATTAGATCTTTCAACATGCCAGAATTAAATTTTGCTGCCAACTACAGAACGTTCCTACATAACAACTAGTAGATCATACACACGCTATGTGTGTGATGTACGCATTCTGCTTTTATAAAAATGCAATTGTATTCAGTTCATTTTATGGTTTTAATGTAAACAGTTTTTAGCGTTTAAGTGTTCTTATTTTTTATACATCTTTTACCCTGATGAAGCCAAGAGCCACAGTTGGCAAAACTAGTCGGTATAACTTAGTTTTAAAATAAATTTGACCAAAAAAAACCCCAAATAGCAGTCATTCATTCTTCTATAGTTCTTGTGGTCAAAAATAACCGTTTTATCATCGTGGTATATATTCTTCAGAAACATCATCAAAAGCTGAGAAATCACCATCAAAAATATTGTTTTCTAATTCCACATCTGAAGCATCATCATTGCTTGGCATATCTGATGAAGTAACTGACGACACTTCCTCTAAAAGATCCCTCAACTCGGAACTAGTATGACGTCTTTTTCTTCCTGTCATAATTACCTAAAATATCCACAGATATTTTGATGAATATCTGTGGATATTTTATTTTACTACTACTTAGTAGCAATAAGTAGTAGTAAAATAAGCAGTAATGAAGTAAAACAGCAATAAACATAGCGGACAATAGTTCGTAATTCACAAAACAATATCAAATATGAAGACAATCAAGGAAAAGAAGGAGTAGCCATAGTATTCAACACAAAATACGAGGCTAATCTTCTTGAATGGCAGTCAGTCTCAAGTAAAGTAATGTGGGCAAATATGAGAATGGGGAACTGGACAATGAGACTTATTTGTGCCTATGGTCCCACAGAAGGTTCTACTAAGGTAGAAGTGGAGGAATTTTTTGAGGCTTTAGAAAAAGCAACTGACACAATGAAAAAGGAAAAGTTGGTCCTTGTTGGGGATCTAAATAGTAGAGTAGGAAATGATTGTGAGACATACAAAAATATTTTGGGAAAATTTGGAGAAAAGAGCAAAGCTAATAATAATGGCAAATATCTGTTGGATTTCTGCTCAGGACATGGACTGGTTATTACTAACACCATGTTCCAACATAAAAATGTGCACAAATTCACATGGAGAGAAGAGGCTAGGAATAAGAAAAGTCTCATTGACTATGTTATTGTTGATAGTGATGTTTTCTCCCTGGCGCAGGACACCAGAGTGTACAGAGGATTTGAAATTGGAAGTGATCACTATTTAGTCTTGAGCAGGATAAAATTGAATTTCATATTGAAAAGAATAACATGTAAGAAAGTTTTAAAGCGAATAAAAGTTGAGCAGCTCTCAGATGTGAACTGTAGACTAAAATACAGAAATATAATTGAAAAGAAAATGAAAGAGTTTGAGAACAGGAATCAAACCTTGGAGATTCAGTGGCAAACTCTGAAGGAAACATTGATTGATTCTACCAGAGATGCATGTGGTGAGGTTGTGTGCAAGGATAAAAAAATCAGAACTCCCTGGTGGACACAGGAAGTTAAAGAGGCAGTGAAGGAAAAGAAGAAAGCATATCAAAAGTTCCTGGCAAATAAGTCAGCTTTTACTCTTACAGAATACAGAGACAAATGTAAGAAAGCTAAACAGTGTGTAAAACTAGCTAAACAAAAGTCATGGGAGGACTTTGGCAAGAATATAGAAAATAAATATCAAGAAGGTGGCAAAATATTCTGGAGGTTGTTGAAGAAGCTTAGGAATGAAGGAAAGAGTGCTGTAAAAGGAATTAGAGATGATAAAGGTGAAATGAAAACAGGAGAAAAAGATATCCTTGAAGTATGGAGTAATTACTTTGAAAAACTGCTAAATGAAACAAGCAGTGATGACAGCACAGTGATAAAAAACACTGACCAGGCATGCAGTCAGGAATACATATCCATACTTGAAGTAGAAAAAGCCATCAAAGGCTTGAAATGTGGAAAGGCAGCAGGAGTAGATGATATTCGACCAGAAATGCTGAAGTATGGTGGTATAAGAGTCTTACAGTGGCTGCACTGCATAGTTCAGAAAGCCTGGACAGAGGGACGAATTCCCGATGATTGGAGTAGAGCTCTCATAGTACCCATATATAAAAAGGGAAATAAAACTGCATGTGAGAATTACAGAGGTATTTCCCTACTGAGTGTTCCTGGCAAGATCTATGCAAGTATACTTGAGAAACGGTTGAGAAGAATTGTGGAAGAAAAGCTTGGTGAAGAACAAGCTGGATTCAGGCCAAATAGAGGCTGTCAGGATCAGATCTTCACTTTACGACAAATAGTCGAGAAAGCATGGGAATATAACAAAGATCTGTATTTAAGTTTTGTCGATTTGGAAAAGGCATATGACAAGGTGCCAAGAGAGAAGCTATTCAATACGCTGCAGTTATATGGTGTCAATGGGGCATTATATCAAGCAATACTTAGTCTTTATTTGAGTTGTGAGTCAACAGTTAGAATTGAAGGAAGTACAGGAAGATGGTTTAATGTTAAATCTGGTGTGAGACAAGGATGTACATTATCCCCTCTGTTATTCATAATCTATATGGATCACATTATGAAGGAATGTGGTATTAAACCTGATATCAAAATTGGAGATGTTAATGTCAGCTCTTTGCTTTATGCGGATGATGTTATACTTCTAAATAAATCCGCTACAAGTCTGCAAGATTCTCTGACTAAATTGAATAGCTGTTGTAATAGATATGGTATGAAGGTCAGCAATAAAAAGACAAAGACAATGAAAATAGGCAGAATCATTGAAAATGTCAACTGTGTTGTGAATGGAGAACCTGTGGAACAAGTAAAACATTTCAGCTACTTAGGCACAACTTTTACTGAAGATGGTAAACTAAATATAGCAATAGACAACAGAATCAGCAAAGCTGGTATCGTGGGAAGTCAATTGTATAAATTCATATGGAATAAGAAAGAAATTAGTCGGAACACTAAATTAGCTGTATACAAGACTGTGTTCAAACCAGTTTTAACTTATGGATCTGAGAGCTGGGTCAGAAGTAAAACACTTGAACAAAGACTAGAGACCGCAGATATGAGAGTCCTCAGAAAGATTAGAGGCGTGAACAGATGGCATCAATGGCAATATCATATTAAAAATGAGGATATTAGGAAAGAACTTGACATTGTCAGCATCCAGGAATGCGTTAGCAGAGCTAATCTCAGATGGTATGGTCACTTAAATAGAATGGGAGAGGAAAGATTAGCAAAACAAGTGTTCTCTGCCAGGTTGGCAGGAAAACGACCCAGAGGAAGACCAAGATATAGGTGGATTGATACGGTACAAAGTGCCTTAGACGATAGAAATATAAGATCTGATAATGTTGGAGTCTTGACAAGTAACAGACTGATTTGGAGGAAAATTGTAGATAGGAAGTTAGTAATGATGTAATTTTTTCATGTAGTACTGGCATATCCTGTACACCCCTTGAGGGTACATGGCAGGAATTTGATGATGATGATGATGAAAACCATAAACATTTACCACTAATTCAATAAAAAAACATATCTTACTTCTTTGAAACGCAAGCAAAGATTGAACTGAAACTTCATCAAATCATTTTAGATAGATGAAATTATGTTACAGTGTACACCAGTAAGCTGAACAAAAAAATTACTAAAAACGAAGAAAAATATACATGCTCATACAAGAATCATATATAGTTCCAAAGCGAATATGGCAGCAAAGCTAAAAATATATATTTCAGGCAACAGGAATGTAAATACAAAACAAACTATGAAAAAATATTACTGCAGCTGCTTGCAAAGACTGGTTTTTTGAATGGAGAATATTGGGGTACATATGCACCCTTGTACATGGTTAAACATTCAAATTCACCGAATTCAATGAAATTTTTTTCAAATTGTGTGTGAAACATACCACAGATAGCATTCCTAAGCCTAAGAAAACTTTGGAAATTTTCCTGTTGGCAACTTTTTATTTACGTTTTTATTAGCCTGGGGTGTGTTTGCACCCCTGTACACAGAGATAAGGTTAAAATAATAAAAAAGATCTTTAATTCCACTCAACTATAAACACTAGGTGGTGAGTACATTATATCAGAACGAGATTCTGATTATAATGTGGGAGGACAGATTTTTCACTATGAATAATGAAAATGCTATGAGCATTGGAAATGAGAGCACAAACCTATTTTGAGCATATCAAGTTGAATGACGGTCTGAAAGTTTTTTTAAAAAAACTTAACACATATCCACAAAAAATAAATAAATCTGACACATGCACACAAACACACACACACACAAATACTGTGTATATATATCTATATATCTATATATATATAGATATATATACCGGTGATTATAAAATAACGTCAAGTGTTCAGAGCCCTCTAGCGAGTAATGTATTGGACGAAACACACCAATATTCGGTAGACGTACACAGTGGAACATGGGGATTCGATTTAACGAAAAAAAAAATAGTACCAAAAGTCGCCAACAGGGGAAATTTTGGCACTGCCAAATTAATTTTAGTAGGTGTGACTAACGAATGACTAAATAGCAAATGAGAGACAGCACACATCAATTTCATGACATTTATTGTTAATTACAAATGAGGTTCAACATGACCACCATTCTGATGTTCCAGGAACTGCTTATGGTGCACGATATTTTCCACAGTGGCTCGCAACATGTTGAAATATTTTGAGTTTATTCACAAAGCTCTTGATTGTACCAAACATAACATCGACAGATTTTCCGAAACCTTGCAATTGTATATTAAGTTCATTCAGGTGCAATGAAAAATCTGTGAAAAACATCAGCTTACTGAGCCAAGCAGAATCATTCAACTGAGAAAATTCATGCTCCATGCCCTTCGTATTTAAATATAATTTAATTTTATTTAAATATTCAACAAACCGTTCAAGTAGTTGTGCACGACCTCAACCATCGAATATTATTGTACATTAATAGATCATTGTACACTGATTCAACTTCACTTAAAAGTGAATTAAATTCTCGTTTGTTTAAAGCCCTGGCAGCAATAAAATTAGTTACCTTTGTCACAATTATCATCACATCATCCAAATTCTTTAAGCCTGATTTTGCACAAAGTGTCTCCTGATGTATAATACAATGGAAACAAACCAGGGGATGACCAACATATTCTGTAAATTGTTTGATAAAACCAACATTATGGCCAACCATATTAGGCGTGCCATCAGTTGTAATTGAAAATATTTTCGATAAATCTATCTGTTTCTCATGGAACACTTTAACAACACAGTCGCATATGTCTTCACCTCGTGTTTTGAGGTAAATTTTCTAACTTTATCAATTCCTCGTGCACAGAATCACCGTGAACATACCTTGCAATAATAGCCAATCGAGCTGATGATGTAATATTTGTAGTTTTGTCGAGACAAATGGATAAACAATGCCATGAGTTCAAGTCTTGTTGTATTTGATTTTCTATACTAGCATTCATTGATATACCTCTGTGTTTAATAGTATTCCTACTTAATGGTAACTCTTTCATGTGCTTTACAAGCATGAAATGGTAGCTTCCTTATTATGAAAGTCCTCAAATAAAAAAGGTGTGCACTTTACGAAAGCTTCTTTAATATAATCACCATCACTAAGTCGTTTGCCATGTTCAACAATAGTATGTGAGATACTGTAACTTGCGGCTACTAAATTTGAAGGTTTTGAAACAAATTTAATTAAAGTCCCTGACTGTGATTCTGCCAGCTTTAGATGTTGTGATATGTATTCTTTGCGTTCTTCAAAAGATTTTTCTAGGAGCCATTTGTGCTTAGTTTAAAAATGTCTTCACAATTTACAGAGAACTTTATCAATAACACCATAGTATTGTTCAGTCCAGGCATCTTGGAAATTTCTTCCACTTCCTTTCTGATAATTTTAGTTTTTTATTAGTGCTAGTTGCTATTGTAAAAGGGTTCACAAATTAAAAAAGAGCACAATTATAAACAGCAGTAATTAAGCAGTAATAATGAATAAGAAATAACAATTACTGGAAATGAATTATACACCAGCAACTCAAATTACTTAAGTAGCAGACCATGCAAGACTACCACTACTTCTTTTAGCAGCGTTGCCAGATTTATTACCAGTACGTTCGTAGCAACCTTGTTACGTTTACTCTCTATCATGCTACTAAATAGCAGCTATTTAGTAGGTTTGGTTGTGACATCATCATAAGTTGTTACTATTTGCATTATTTAATAAAATTTACTGAATTTATTGCAACTATAAAAATATTTTCATTATTTACTCAGATAAATTCAATATTTAATGCTGTGAATTATATTTTCTGTTAAAATGGTTTTAAATATGTTTAGAACTTGTATTACTCGGTCGAGAGACTTGGAATGCATGCATGAACGAATTTCACACAGAAGTCAAATGAAAACTTTAAGTTTATAATATATAAAGCACGTATTTATAAGTTTGTATCGTATAATATTGATAATAATTTTTATAAATTTTCATAATATCATAGGGCTATGCAGAAATTATAATGATTAAGAAAGAAAACGTGTGTCATAGGTTCACCATCACTGATATAGGGCATAGGGAGAATGTGAGACTGGATATCAGCAGATTATTGAAGAGAGCAAAAGACAACTGTGTAACAGAAAGAATAGTTTGTGTGTTGCCCAGGTATGACAATGATGAGTTGTGAAAGAGAAAAAAGATCCTGAATGGAATGTCGGCTGAAATGTGTGAAGAGAAAGGAGTGCAGTCTGTGAATGTCTGAGATGAGTTTGAGGTACGAATGGAACTGAATAGCAACAGACTGCATCTGAATGGTTTTGAAGTGAGTCATTTGAGAAGGTTGCTACTGGAAGGAAGTGTAACAAGTGATGCAAACAAATAAATAAATAAATAAATATAAACAAATATAAATAAATTGTTATATTTATTTACAAATGTCAAGAGTATCAGAAATACAGAAATAAAGGAAATGAAATTGTTGCATTTATTTATTTTTTATTTGAATTGTTTATATGCCCACAAATAGTCAGAACAGGCAAAATGATGCTTGGATGGGAATGACATCTTTGACGAGAAGATAAATGCAGGGATATGATGTTATTTATGAAGATCAGAAAGGTAAGGGGGGGGGAGTAGAATGCTGATGATGACAGTAGGGATATTGTCATGCAATGCTGAGACACAATGATAAAAAAGTGGCAGTGGTTTTGAAGCAGTATGGCATGACGTAGAAGTTGATAGGATGAGATATGTGGTGGGGCCAAGGAATGTGGAAGGTAGAGACAAAGACATGCATAGGCAATTTGGCTTAGTGAGCAAGCAAAGGGTTATTATTATGGGAAATTTCAACTATGGCAATAGTGATTAGAATGAAGAGATAGCATCAGGGAATAAGGAGAATGAATTTCTTGAGTTCTTAAGGCAGAACAATTTTAGGCAATATGTAATGGAGGGCACAAAAGGGTTAAGAGTTTTAGATCTATTTATATCATATGGATGTGATTTGACCAAGCGGAACGAAAAGCCGGGCCGTCCAAAAACTGGATTGAGCGAAGTTAACATCCAAAAAGTGCGCAATTTCATCAAAGAAAACCTGAAATCGTCCGTGAGATTGATTGAAGATGAATTGGGGATTCCAAAGTCAACTGTGCACAACATTTTGACCAAGAGTTTGGGCCTTTGTAAATTGAATTCAAGATTTGTTCCCCAGAAGTTGACGCTGATCAACAAACGTATTGAATACTGCAAGGAGGACCTCATTAAAACCGCTTGTAAGGACTTAAACTTCCTGGAAACAATCGTTACTGGTAACAAAACATGGTTTTTGAGTATGAGCACAAAAAAAAGAGCCAGGATGCTGAGTGGAGACCACCAGAAGAGGGGCATCTGAAAAAAAGTCGCTTGGAGAAGTCAAAAGTAAAGGGCTTTGTAAATGCTGATTTGTTTCTACGATTCCAAGGACATTATCCACAAAGAATTCGTTCCACGTGGCCAAATGGTCAATGGTGAGTTTTATCTTGAAGTTTTGAAGTGATTGATAGCAAGAATTCGTCACGTACGGCATGATTATTGTGATGCAGGCAGCTGTGGTCACTTTTGCACGATAATGCGCCATCTAATCGTTCAAACATTGTGAGACAGTTTTTGAGCAAAAACTAAGCATGTGTTGGATCACTCGCCGTATTCACCTGATTTAGCACCTGTGACTTCTTTCTTCCCCCCTCTCCCCCGACTTCATTTGCCAATAAAAGGAAAGCGATACAACACCATTGAAAACATTCAAGCAGCAGTAACCATGACCCTCAACAGTATCCAAAAAACTGATATAAAAAACGCATTTAATGAATTAATTGTCTGCCAAACGCTGTATCAAAACTGAGGGAGAGTACACTGATTGAAATAAATGATTTGAATAATTATAATTGGCCTGTTTTATTTGCTATCAAAATTTTGGTTTCTTTTTGGACAGAGGGTGTATGTTGAACTACAAGGCTTGTGATTACAGAAAGCTCAGGAGACAACAGGGAGATATAGCAGGGAAAGAATTGATTGGAATGAATGCAGACACTGTGTGTGCATTGTTCAATAGCTATTTAACACTAGAAATGGCTGAGTATATCCCAAAAGTGAAAAGACTAAACAAGGTGGGAGTTAAATGGATGAATGAAGAGATTAAGCATGAAATCTGAAAGAAAAGGGCACTGTGGAGCAACACAAGATGGATCTTGGTAACAATCAGTTGCATTAAGAATACAAAGAATAGGCCAGGAAGGTAACTCGGTTAGTATAGGCAGAAAAATGTAGCATGAGAAGTTAGCTAATCAAGCTAAGAAAAATCATAGGGAGTTCTTTCAAGCGGAAGGAAAAGTGACTATGGGAAGATGATGCTAGTTGATTAACCAATGCAGAGAATAGAGTTGAATTATTCAATGATCAGTTTATCAGTATATTTCATCTTGAGGGAAGATGCATGATGTGTATCCAGGAAAGGAAGTGAGTTGAGAATAGTTTTTGATTTTCAATTTCAATAGTAAACTGTTTACACTCATGTTGTTTGGCTGAGGAAGGTGTTTACAGTTTTGTAGTCGTAGCCAGATAACGAAAACATCATCAATGTATCTAAGTCAAATTGTAGGTTTCAAAGTGAGGAAATCTAGAACACGTTGTTCAAAAGCTTCTATATAAAAGTTAGCAATTGGGAGATAGTGGTGTGATCCCATGTACCTTGGCTCCATGTGCATGTGATCCCATGGCTGTACCTCATTTTTGAAGGTAAAAATTATTTTGCCCTACGAAGTAACTGGGACATAGCATGCAAAGAGAACCATAATAGCAGGTGGAAATTTGTTCTGTAAGAGAACAAATTTCTGCCTGATTAGACCATTTGTGAAAAGGGCAGAAATGTCAAACTGACTAATAAATCATCTTTGCAGAGTGTTATGTTTTTAATTTTGTTTCTGAAGTGTTGTGTGTTCTCTATATAGGAGGGGAATGACCAACCAACTCGTTGAGTGTTGATGCTAATTTTTTGGTTAGGTAATAATTAGGGCTGACTCTACCTTCAACTATCAGCCAAAGTGGAACATTATGTTTGTGTACTTCAGGTACCCCATATATTCTGGGAGAGCAGGCGTAATGGGGTTACAGTTTTTTAACAGTGTCCAATGGCCAAGAAGTGACAGACTTAAGTAATTTAACAGTTTTCTTTTAATCCTGTTATTGGATTATACAGGGTGTTCGGGATAAATTTGACAGTTTCGTAAGGAAAAAGAAAATCTTCTTTGTATCTATTAAATTTAATGAATTGACAAAAAAACATTACAGGCAGAGTTAATTACAATACTATCAACAAGATTTACTCAAAATAACCACCATTAGCATCGATCACAGCTTCAATTCTGCTTCGGAACCTCGAACAAGCTGATGCTACAGTCTCCCTGGGAAGGGCCGCAAAAACTGTTTTAATTTTATCCATTAACTGGGCTTTTGTATTACTGGAAGTGCGATTGGTGTCTTTTTCAACTGCGCCCCATACAAAATAATCCATGGGGTTAAGGTCTGGGGAGTTTGGAGGCCAAACATTTGGACTGGTGAAGTCGTAGAAATTTTCAGACAACCATTTTTGACTTTTCCCAGAGGTGTGGCAAGGGGCCGAATCCTGCTGCCATACATACGGCCTACCATTGGCTACCCTTGTTATCCAGGGCTTGACTACAGTTAGCAACTCCACGAACAAAGCCCGAATTCCAATGCCAGGGTTCTTCAACACCTGTTCCTGCAGATTTGCGAGGAATTCTGCTGTACGAACGCAATCAGATCGTCTGCTAGGGATCTTTCTTCTTGCTACATCCTCGTAGTCACCATTGCAAGTCTCTAGTTCATGCCTGATTGTTTTTACTGTATTCAGGGAGCATTGGGCAGCAGTCGTAATATCCTTATTTTGATGGCGGGCACGAATCATCATGATACAAGTTATTCTCTTCCATGATTCAGGTGGGTTCCAGCTATCCATCCTTTCTGACATCTTGTATATGAATGAAGAAGGGTCCAAACTTTTAAATGAAGAGAAGTGTGTGTTAATACATGTAACTTACGGAAAAATATAATTAATTATAAATATGTCAAATTTATCCCGAACACCCTGTATATAGTTCACAAGTTGATAAGTGCTACTATCAGACTAATTGATTCATTTGATGAATATAAGCAGATTTGTTAGGGACCATGGCATTACATGCACAGACAGAATATGTACAAACAGAGAGGACCTGATAAATTTTAGTAGACAATCCAAATAGCAACTTTCATCAAAATTCACCTGGTCACTGAAATTTTTCTTTTAACTCTACAAACAAACAAACAAATGAATACTTAAAGCAACACAACTTTGTAGGTGTGAATGAATAACTTTACATGCAATTTTCATACTTACCCCTTATCAGTATAATTTTTACCAGTGTCTTGATATATTTCAAGATAAACAAACTCATCAAGAAAGTAACCTAGGATGACCATTATACCTGGCATAGCACATCCAGCAACTGCAGCTGATATAAATCCAATAATAACTAAAATCTTATCTTTTAATGAAGAGAATTTAAACTGAAAAGAAAATAATTTATATAAGGAAACATTTTTATACATATTTAAATGAATACATTTACATTTTAATTGGCTCAAATGGTAATAACTGCTCTAATACAGTCAATAAGGATTCCATTATTGTACAAAATACAAACCATACAATGAATAATAATTGGCAGAGCTAAGCAAGGAGAATGTGTGGAATGCACATGAGGGAAAGATAGACTTGTACAAAAGTAAGAGATTGCATTTAAATAGATTTTATGAGTCAGATTTAAATGAGACTAGTGAGACTGGAGTGATTGTAAACGGGAGTAGTAGTAGTGCGAGAGATGAGAAAACAGGTAGGCAAGATGAACAGGGAAATGGAAAGAGTCAGGGTGGACAAGAAAACATGATATATAGAGAGTGGATGTTGGAAGCAGCAGTGAATGTGCGGGTGATGGTCAGAATAGAAATGGAATGGCCAGGGACATAAGGAGGTAGTTGAGTCTGAGGATATATGTAGGGTAAATGGTGATCAAGGTCATTGGATATGAGCAGGTGTGGGGAAATCACAACCAACAAGTGACATGTGTAGGAGTGGTTATAGACCTAAAGTGAATTGCTATGTTTATTTATGAATGCAAGGAGAATTGGAAATAAGGAAGATGAAATGGTTTTGCTGATTGAATTTATTCACCCAAAAAAAAAAAAAAAATGCAGGAATAAGTGAATCATAGTTGGATAAAGATGATACCTTACAGATATAGAAATGGAAGGTCATGGTTTTTTTGTGAAGATAGAAAGGACAAGAAGTGAGGAGGGGAATACCACAGATGACATCAGAGGAATTACACTGGCACAAAGTGTAGATGCAAGAGTAAAATAGTGACAATGGTTTTAAGGCAATATGATGTGTAGTGGAGACTGACAGTCAATGATATTTTGTTACAGGTCAGGGAACGTGGAAGGCAGTGATGAAGAAATGTATAAGCAACTTGGGTGAACATGAACAAGGGAAGTATAATCATTATGAACAATTTTAATTATGCTAATGGTAGCTTTTGGGTATAAGGAAAAATTTCTTGAGTTCCTGAATGACAGCTATCTTATGCAATATGTAAAGGAGGACAAATGAGGTTCAAGAGTCTTAGATCTAACATTTCATCAGAAGATGTGATTGTGAACAGGGTGTAACATCTCCCCCTTCCCCCGTGCAGTGAGAGTGATCATGAGGTAATTACCCAGGTGATAGCTAGCCATATGAAGACTTCTGTGGAAAAAAAAAAAAGATGTATGTGAAATTACAAAGCTAGTGATTATGAGCTTTGGAGACTGTCTGGAATTATAGCATGGAATGAGGAGTTAAGCGTGAAGGAGATAAATGCTGCTTTGGCACTAGACATTCTGTTATATATCTGCAAGAGATATTATTATTATCAGACTTCCATGGAGTCAATGAGTCATTGTCAGAGGTCATCTACACACACATACACAGCTCATTATACAATGACTTGTATGCATTCACTGTCTCCACACTCAACATACACTTGCAGGCAATGCATTCCAACCAACCATAAAACTCCATGCAAAAAACCTACTTCTCACCCTTCATATTGGATTGTATACAGTACTCAGAAAGGATTAAAACAGAATTTAATACTTCCTATATGTTTTGTCTCAGTAAATGAGACATCTTCAGGGATTACAAAAAAATTAATGTAACATAAAAACAAATAACACACAATACTAAGCCCAATATATGACATATGCTATAGAAACTGTGGCCCTGAGGAAAAATAACATTAGCAGGATGGAAGTAGCAGAGATGAGAATGCTTAGGTGGATGTGCGGTGTGACCAGAAAGGATCATCTGAGAAATGACTATGTCAGGGGAACAGTGAAAGTTACGAACTTAGGAGCGAAAATACAGGAGGCAAGGTTGAGATGGTTTGGTCATGTGATGAGGAGGGAGGACGAATATGTGGGAAGAAGGGTCATGCAGATGGATGTGCAAGGAAGGCGGAAGCGTGGGCGGCCAAAGAAGAGATGGAGGGAGCTGGTAGAAGAGGATTTGAAGATGAAGAACTTGGATGTGGTGACAGCCCAAGACAGGAAGGTGTGGAGGAGACTCATAAGAAACAGTGACCCCACTTAAGTGGGAGAAGCTGCAGAAGAAGAAGAAGAAGAAGACTAAGCCCAACCACATGGGTGACACTAAAGTCCTATCTAGGTGGAGCACCCTCTAAGGGCAGTTGTAGGTGACCTGGAATGTAAAATGGGACCTCTGGTGATAAGCATTTCCCAAATCTTAGGAAGCTTAATGCAACCATATTTGTTGAGATTTGGTTGATCCTGAGAGCCTGCTGCTGATTCTAAGAATAGGCCTTTTTTTTGAATTTGCTGTGGTGAGCATGGTGGTTTTCCCCATGAGATCCTGTGGGTTGTATCCAAGACATGGTCAGCCAGGCCTGACTTGTTTGCGGATGTATGACTTATGTTCCTCCAGGTGGATAGTGGCTGATCTGCCAGTCTGTCCAAAGTACGGCAGTTTACAGGAACAGGGTACTTTATAGACTCCAGGCACTGAGAGAGGAGGAAGCTGATCTTTTGTAGAGCGGATAAGGGTAGCAAGTTTGCGGTGGGGCTTAAATGCTGTGTGTAGGTTGTACTTTTTTAAAATCTTGGCTATTTTTTTGGATGTGCTATGGATGTAGGGTATGGTGATGGCATTTCTAAACTCTTTCTAAGGAGAAGAAAGGGGGAGGACCTGATTATTTTTTTAATACTGTGATCGCTGTAGACATTAGAGAGGAAAGTGTTGTGTATGTGGTCAAGCTCAGTTGTAAGGGCAGTTCCACTGGAACAAAGATTGTGGGCTCTCTTGGTAAGAGTTTTAATAATGCCATATTGTTGAGCGAGGTGGTGGTGGTGGGAGAGTTTGTGAAAGTATCTGCCTGTGCACGTGGGTTTTCTATATACAGTGAAGGAAAGTGTACGATTAGGAAGGTGTGCAACTAAGGTGTCTAGGAAGGGTAAACAATTGTTCTTTTCCTTTTCCATTGTAAACTGGATTCTTGGATGTAGGCCGTTGAGGTGACTGAGGAAAGAGTCTAATGTGTTTGAGCCATGAAGCCAAATAGAGAACACATCATCTACATATCTTAGCCGGATAGAAGGTTTGAGAGGGGCTGAGTCTATGGCTCATTTTTCAAATTCTTCCATATAAAAATTGGCAAGGGGGGGGGGGACCCATGGCAGTTCCCTCTATCTGCTTGTAGATTTTGTTCTTCCAAGAAAAATAACCAGAATTGATGGCAAAGGAAAAGGGCACTCCACCTAGATAGGACTTTAGTGTCACCCACGTCCTTGGGCTTAGTATTGTGTGTTATTTGTTTTTATGTTACATTAGTTTTTTTGTAATCCCTGAAGATGTCTCATTTACTGAGATGAAATATATAGAAAGTATTAAATTCTGTTTTAATCCTTTCTGAGTGCTGTATACAATCCATTAAGCTTCCCATGCCGCTTTATCTGACCTCTTCACCTGGAATGCATTCAGACATTGCCTGTGCCAGACAGTTTCTGAACAAGTTCTAAGCAGCATTAACCTCTCTACCGGCCTCTCTAACCTCTTTATACGGATGAAATAGTAAACCCAAATTGCACTTCTTATCCATGTTATTCTATAGGTGTTACAGAATCGTATCCAGATTTTGCTGAACATCTAGAGACGTCATGACAGGTTGGGGATCTTAATCTCCTTTTCATGAGTTTGTGAAAGGGAAGTCATGTTTTACAAATTTCTTATGTACTATAACAAGATGAAGAATGCATTGGACAGGGGAGATGCATATACGAGGGTGGTCTAAAAAGTTTTCGGCCTAACAATGAAAAAACGAATTTATAATTTCAAAATTTTTTTTTTTCAACATAATCTCCCTTAAGACTAATACATTTATTTAAGTGCCATTATCTAGTTCCTGTGGTGGTTCTCGGTATGATCGGCAAAATATCCCTCTACAGCTGCAATCACCTCTTGACTCGAAGAAAAACACTGACCAGCAAGGAAGAGTTTTAGTTTTGGGAAAAGACAGAAGTCAAAGGGAGCCAAATCTGGGGAAAAAGGTGGATGTTTCAACAATTCATAGTGCAGATCCCTTAATTTTCCCCATTGCCAAAACACCTCATGAGCAGGTGCATTGTCCTGATGAAAGATGATTTTTTGTTTCTGCAAACCAGATCTTTTCTCACGAATTTTTTTGTCTAGTCTCATTAAAAGATTGGAATAACATTCCTCAGTTTCTGTTTTACCCTTTTCAAGATAATTAATATACAAAATGCCTTTAGCGTTCCAAAACACTGATGCCATGACCTTTCCTGCTGATGGAACCGACTTTCTTCTTTGGCACTGAACAACCAGCTTCTGTCCACTGTTTTGACTGCTGTTGGGATTCTGGTGTGTAATGGCGAATAAAAGTCTCATTCACAGTAATAAATCGACAAACAAAATCAGTTTTATTCTTCTTAAAATGTTCGAAGCACTGTTCAGAAATTTTAATGCGAGTGCATTTTTGATCTGCTGTGAGCAAGCGTGGCACCCATCTTGTGCAAAGCTTTTTCATTCGCAATTCTTCGTGCAAAACATATCCTACACGTTCTTTTGAAATGTCTATAGTCTCAGCAATTTCACGCACTTTGACTCACCAGTCATTCAATACCATATCGTGCACTTGATCAATGATTTATGGTGTTGTTACACTTTTTGAACATCCTTCACGTGGCTCATCTTCAAGGCAGGTATGGCCATGTTTAAACTCGGCAGCTGATTTCTTAGTTGCCGAAAATGAGGAGAAGAGTACCCATAAACTTTTATGAACTTCGAATGAATTTTTTTGGCATCAAACCTTCTTTTACAAAGAATTTTATAACTGCACGATATTCAATTTTATCCATTTCAAGATATACAGACAACACTTTTGCTTCAGACAGCTGTATAAAACAAACTGCTTGATAGAATGACTTGCAATTTCACATGGATGTTTATGACAGATGTACCAACTTAGGAAAAAAAAAAAAAAACTTGGTGATAGTGTTGTCATCTATGGTCAAGGCTGAGAACTTTTCAGACCACCCTTGCATGTAATACTTAAATTTTGCATAGACTTTTGATAGGCTGCCACCCAACAAACGAGTAAAAACACTAAAACAGATTGGCTTCAATAACAGATCAGTGAGTTGGATAAGCGACTGGTTGTCACATAAATAACAGTACGTTGTATATGGGAGTGTGTACCCCAAAAGAAATAAGTTATCAGTGGTGTTATGCTACAGGATTTGTTTTGGGGCATTGTTATTCAACTTATATATTAATGATATTGGAACAGGTTTAACTGGAGATACTCAACTACTTGCAGATGATGCAAAATGGGAGAGAACAATGAAGAGAGTCAAGTAGATGTTGTGGCTTTATAGGAGGATTTGAACAGATTGCATGCAAGTTAGAACTGTCAGGTCAATGTGCCAAAGTGTAAGGTTCTAAAATTTGGGTAAGAAATGATAAGATTCAAAGTACATCTTGGTATGAAATTTTAAATGAGGTAGAGGGGACGAGAGATATGTGATGATGGTGGACAAGGACCTTAAGTTCAAGGATTACACTGGATAAGTTATGAAGTCATTAAGGTGGTAACTGGTCTTTTGAATGTGGAATACATGGGACAGATTGAAGAATGCAATTTACAAAGCCTTATGAATACGAGGAGAAGGAATATGATTGAAACATATAAGTTTGTTAGGAATTGTTGCCATGTTAATGTGGAAGAAATTTTTGATAGAATGGGGGGGGGGGGGAAGAAGCCATTCCTGGAAACCATAGAAGGAGAAGGGTGTAAGCAAAGGAATGAAGAGCAGTTCTTTGCATGGAGAGTGGTTGCTAAGTAGAATGGAGAGTGTGGAGAATGAAGGCACGTTAAATTAGTTTAAAGCACAGTTTAATAAGTTTTGTTATAATATGTCCTTCCCACAATGAGCCTTTTGAGGTATTGGGGTTCTGGCATTAATAACAACAAGCAAGAAGATTTATGTATGGGACAAGAAAGAGAAATTTAGTCACATTTTTATCCCTCCCCTCCATTACTTTGAAGGAATACTTTGTCTCCCTTCAGAGAATGAAGTAACAAAAATAAATAATTAATAACACACATACATACCACATACACATATATTATATTTCAATTATAGTGACTCCCCATGGCTAGGTGGGGGAGTGACTCCTCACGTAGCCATGGGGAGTGACTCCATTCTCAAACCTAGAGTAGAGACTGAGTTTTCAAATATCACAGTGGCATAAATTTTTGTGAATGCCTTTGGGTGCTGCCGATGATTCTCATCACATGAGGTCAGGCCACCATCCTGTTTACTGAAGATTTTTTTTTCTAACTTTACACTAAAACAGTGCTACATACTATTGTCCTACATGTAGCATCAGAAGAGGCCAAGGCTCCAACAATATCCTGTGCTACCTAACTACTAGGGATTTGAGAGAAGTCATTCTCTGGTAAGTTCTCAATGCCACCAGTGTGCCCTGCTAGGCACGGAAAGAGAGTATCTTGAAATAAGCCTGAGAAAGTCCAAAGCTTAGTCAGATCTATATAATTCTGCTGATACCATGCACCTTTAAAAAGATAAATTTTGGTACAATTTTGTGTTCTTCCTGAAGTAGCCATACCAGGTCTTCAGCATAATAGACAGCTTTCCTGTGATGGAGAATAGTGAGTGGTTGCCCAGCACCCACAACTTGTATATCAATACGACTAACTATAACTCTCAATATTGCATTGCATTTTCTGATACATACTCAATGTGTGCATTAACAGCACTGAGCAACACAAGACAAAGTTTCTATATTCTGACAGCCTGCTCTAGCAAGTTATCCGAGCTAGAGTTGACAGCATTAATTCTTGTCCTAATTAAATCTATATATTCAAAACCAGGCAGGAAGCAAGTTCCATCCTTGATCCACTTATGCTGAGAAGAAACATGCTTAGATTTTTGTAGTGCAGCTACATAGATTAAATGGTGCAACATTAAAGCCCATCTTCTTTGTTCAGCCAAGGCAATTGTAATTGTGTCCTTCCATCAAGCACCCATCCAGAGGTATGATCATCCTTATGATAATCATCCTTAATACACAAAGTCCTAGAAGCAGTAAGACATACTTCTGAAGTAGAGATAGAAAATTTCTGTAATTCAGTGCTACTAGCATTTTTCCATGCCACTGCATGGAAAAATGCCAGTGGCACTTCATGAGGAAGATGTAACCACAAACAGATTGCTGAGTAAATTGCTACATCCATTTAGGATAGTACTGAGACTTTACCAGGACTAACCTATGGTGGAGTCTAGGAAGAAGGAAAGAATTCAGAATGAGGAGTCTCTGTCGAGGTTCAAGTGGAGCTTTATGGCAACAAGAAAGAAAAGATCCTAGAGTGGAAAAGAGAACACCAAGGTATCTCCATTCCTCCAGAACCAAGACAGAATGTAAGGTAAACAAAGTTGGTTGAGGAATTCCTGCAAGCCTTCTCTAGGAGAAGCTATAAGGTTATCAGCAAATGCCATAGCACTAACAGCCATTGTGTCAAGAGCATAGCCAATGCAGCTTGGAAGAGAGCAAAGAAACTTGTCAATAACACAATTTAAGAAAATAAGAGAGAGAGAGAGAGAGAGGGGTCTCCTTGGCATACACCTCTAAGTGCAGATGGATGCCAATTTTGAGCCCAGGGTAATAGTAAGGGAATTTGCAGAGCAAATTTCTGATACGTAGATGAGAAAAGCTTCTGGACATCCAGCAATAGACAGAGCTCGAAGTATAGCTTGAAGGGAAAATTGTCAAAAGTCTTTTTGGAGGTCCAGGGATGCCATTAACATAGGCCAAAGTTGGTGTCAGGATTCAGATAAAAAAAGAATAAAGATATTCACGGCACAGCCATCTGTAGGGATTAAGGCTCTCTACCTAAAATCATGTTGGATGTATGACTACAGACATGCAGCTAACACTTTATGAAAGAGACATCAGAGAATAGGAGCAAACTGTAATTGAATGGTAGTCAAGGCACACATGCAGCTTCCTTCTTTGAAATGAACACTGTTCTTGACCATATATTGTTATTTATTTAATTTATTTTTATTAATAATATCATTTTCCACTATACTTTCACTACTAACATTTCTATCTTGAATAGCTTTTATGGAAAAAAAAATAGCAAACAATTTCTTCTCTGTAATTTGTAAGCAAACATTAAAAACATTCAATATCATAAAAACTCTCAATAACATAAAATCATTAGATTTACAATTTCTGAATTGCTCTAAAACATTGTCTAATGCAGGGATCGGCAACCTTTTTTGACTTGAAGGCCACATTCAGCTTTTATTTTTAATAATCGGGCCACAAGCGTTTAATTAAGAGAAAACAGCAGATTTGCAACATGTATAATGATGTAGATTTTCTTTCATTATATGTTTTTTCAACAGACATAGTTGGCAACTGCAAAAGTATGCCAAAATCTCAGTTGTCGTCGGATGAAGTCGCCATTGTTATCCCCACTCATGATGACTCACACGGTTGACTCGAGCCAAGTTGCACGGTGATATCACGAAGTATAGGCATAAAAATGATTTTTAATTTATTATTCACATTATAAAATGTATTATTTAAATAATTCAACATATGGGCCACGTGGGATGTAAGTACGGTAAACCTTTTATGGGCCACCAAAAATGCACGTTTGGGCCGACAACCAGCTCTAATGGATAGGGCCAGCGATGTTAAATGACATGGTGACAACTCAGAAAACTATCAAAAAACATTTAGGTATGAATCATTATAAAGAAATATTTTGGGAAAATAAATATTTGTTTCTCAACTTTACAAGTTTTAACATTGACTATTAATGGTACATATTATGCATACTTTATCAGTGGGTAAACAATGAGCAAATTGCTGCTGTCTACTGTGTATGTTTTTAGGTAGCCATGTTGCAATCAAATGGATTATCTCACAGTATGACTGAGCACTCTGCATATCATCCTCTTGTAGAAAGATTTTTAACTTGGTTATAAATTAAATTAAAAATAAGAAATTATATTCTTGTTTAATCCTTTATCCAAGTGCAAGTGAGCAAAGTTTCCACATGAAGTATCTTCATGACTAGGCCACTTGTCTATATAAGCAACCTAGCCGTGAAGATACGTCATGAAATCTCTGCATTCCTAGCTTCTCTTTCTTCATCCTTTATCTCACCCACTGTCTATGCATTCTCCTCCTCTCATCCACAATCTGTTTCGCAAATTTCACACTACTGCTCTCACTCAAATATAGACCATCTGTGACAATTCAGGCTCTTCTCTTCAGCTCTCTACTATCATACCTTGGTAACAATATCAAACCTCTCACACTCCTCTGCTTTACTGTCTCTAGCAACATTTTCAAATCCCGAGATACCTCCATCACACTTTCTCACAAATTATTTGTTTTTACCAGCACAGTTAACTCCTCTCCACAGCCTCAGTCACTCTTCCTATCATTGCTGTTCTCAGTCATACTTTTGACACCTGCTTCATTTTCACATCTTTCATGTATAGTAAGAGTTATCTTTCATATAATCTATATCATACTTCATATAAATCTAGCAACACTTTCAAATCCCAAGATACCTCCATCACACTTTCTCACAAATTATTTGTTTTTACCAGCACATCCACAGCCTCAGTCACTCTTCCTATCATTGCTGTTCTCAGTCATACTTTTGACACCTGCTTCATTTTCACATCTTTCATGTATAGTGAGGGTTATCTTTCATATAATCTATATACAACACTACATCACTTCCAACTATTCCACTGCAATCATTCATCATTGATAGTTGGAAGTGTAAAAAGGAAGGTGCCAATGG
Organism: Typopeltis vanoorti; assembly: GCF_054136105.1. Lineage (NCBI taxonomy): Eukaryota > Metazoa > Arthropoda > Arachnida > Uropygi > Thelyphonidae > Typopeltis > Typopeltis vanoorti. Next base: position 35,076,018 of record NC_143561.1, on the reverse strand, counting down.
AACCTTTCTTTTTCTTACAGCTCCTTTTTTTTCAACATAAAAAATGAGTTCACATATCTAGAATTTTGACTAGATAAGATAAGAGAATACAAGGAAAGCTGGTGGTAGGAAGAAAATGTACAAGCAGCGATACAAAGGAAGAAAGCAGTGAAGAAAGTTTGGGATGCCTCTCAGAGGGGATGAAGATCATGAACTCTACTGAGAAAAAAAGAAAGAAGCAAGAAACATAGTGGCACAAGCAAAAGCATATTAAAATTTGTATGATGGATTAGAAACAGCAGAAGGACAGAAGAAGGTATACAGATTGGCTAAATATCAGAATAAAGCAATGAAAGATATCTCCAAAGTGAAGCAGATTAAGGGAGCAGATAGAATTATAATAAGAAAATCGGAATGTATTTAGATCAGATGGAAGGAATATTTTGAGAAGTGGATGAATAAGGAAAATGGGGAGGCTGTCTGATACCAAATGAAGGAATGACTAGGGGAAGTGGTGAGAGCGATGGCCAAAATGAGGAGTAGAAAGACTGCTGAAACAGATGAAATACCGGTGGAAGTCTGAAAAGCATTAGGAGATGAAGGCATTGAATTAATATGAGGGTCGTTTGGTAAAAAAATAAGTTAAACACATGTTTTTGAAAAATCACCATTATTTCTCAACATAGTCTCCATCGCAGTCTACAAATTTGGTCCAGCGAATTTCCAATTTTTTCATACCATCTAAAAAGTAGGATTTGTGAAATTGTGCAAAACAGTCATTGACGGCCTTGATAATATCCTCATTTGAAGAAACTTTTTTCCCACTGAGCCAAATTTTTAAGTTTGGGAACAAGAAGAAGTCACTGTAGATGTGGAATCATTTCAAACCCCAATTCATGCAATTTTGCCATTGCAATGGCCGATGTGTGAGATGGTGCATTGTCTTGATGAAAGAGCACTTTTTTTGTGTGCCAATCTTGCCCATTTTTTCTTCAGTTCTTCTTTTAAGCAGTTTAACAATGATGCATAACAGACTCCTGTTATTTTCTTACCCTTTTCCAAATAGTCTATCATGATAATTCCTTGGGAATCCCAAAATATGAATGGCCATCACCCCTTCCCAGCTGACAAAACGGTCTTCGCTTTTTTTGGTACTCTTTCACCAGGCATTGTCCACTGTTTCCACTGCTACTTGGATTCAGGTGTGTAGTGGTGGATCCAAGTTTTGTGTACAGCCACTAATTGAATTTCAGATGAAAATGATGTGCTTCAGAATCCTAAATCCACAGATTTAGGATTCTGAAGCACATCTGAAAAACTGAACAAAAATTCTAAAAAAAAGTTACAACCTTATAATCACTTACAAACCATATAAAAAACTAGCATCCTTTACTGTCTTACTATGGCCAAACAAGCAGGACAGCCAACAACAGAATTGAAAAACACAAAGACTACATCCAGTTCCATCACTACACCACTCAGGACTTGATGACCAAGCCTTGGGCACCCACTACAAGAAATAATGACAAAACCTTACTCCACAGGAGCAAATTAAATATGAAAGGCTTTTTCTGGAATCTGCCTCAGCCTAAAAAAAACTATCTGAACTTCAACAAATTTGGTTGTATGAAATCTGAGAAGTGCTAATCCTGAGAATTTCAGCCCAACAGCCAAGAATGCCTAACCCAGCACACTAAAAGTCCCTACTTAGGACTTTAGACTTGCTTTTATGGTTCTGCTTCAGTCATAATTACTCTGTGTGTAGTGCCTGTGTGCATGTATTAATTTTTTGTTGTTCCCTGATGACAGCAATTGAACTTTGCTGTAATATTGGAATAATTCAAATTGTTCTAATTAATAAATAGTATACATTGTTAATTTCCTTGAGTAATACATTAGGAAGCCAAATTACTTGGCTGCAACAAGCTAATGAGCTTAATATTGCAGCCAAGATGACAAGATGACACTTGCCAATAAAACAGAACAGAGCCTTCATAGCTCAGTCAGTACTAATGATGTCCCCTGAGTTGGAAGGATCTGGGAAGACAGAGAAGATGAAAATTGCTGAAACCACCTTTCACTTGTTCTTCAGTTTGAGTTATAATGAACAGAGTATCCTCAATGCTTGATGTTGAAAGTTTATTTTCCACTTGGTTAGACTATAATAAATTTAGTTTAATCCTTTATCCACTTTCATCATCTTTCTCTGTATCCAGAGTAATTTAATAATAAGGTGGTACACCTTTTGGCAACTCGTATAGGTAAAGATGACCTCCCCCATTGCTTTTGCCTAGGTATCTCCACTTCTGGGCCTGGCTTCCACTGACGAGACCTCAATAAAGGTTGAAACTGGTCTGGGTAGTGGTCCCTTCCCTTAATGCATAGCATTATACATGTCTGCAAGGAGATGTGCTTTGCATTATGGGAGATAATGAGACAGGAGTGATGAGAGCTTGGTCCACCTTTGCTACGAGCTGCCTCAGTCTTGAAGTATCTTCAGGTGCAAACTTTGTTTGCTAACAGTTGGATAAAAGATTAAACTAAATTTATTAAACATCAATGCTTGATGTTCACTAAGGATTTCAAATACAGTCTATGTCTAGCATGAGCAATACCATAATGAGGTCCATGAAGTGGTTTGGAGAGGTCATTAGAAAGACCCTTTGGTTTATAAAGCAAAGTTTCCAGATTATTCAACTCTTAGTCCACTGCAGGACTAATGTTCTACAGATTCTAAAAATTTCTGTGGATGGATTATCATAAAAAAGCAAGCTGAATCACATGTCTCTTTATATAATGTGTTTCCAATCAGACCTATTTCAGTTCAAGCCAAAGTAATGAAGATGGAAAATGATTGCTTAATCTAATGGCTGAAGGGAATGACAGGATAAAAAATGCTTCCCTTACTTTAATAGAATATGAATATATTGGCTAAGTGCAGTGGACAGAAAACTTACAGGCATTTTCATATACAAATTATCAAATCCTTTGAAGCTGACTTTGACTTGCACAGCATGCTATCTCTGCCAAACACAGATTTTAATAGAACAAAACAACAGGATGGCTGAGTAGTCTAAGGCACCAGACTGAAGGATGATCTTTCATATAAAATGATGGTGAATTCTGGTCCATAAATGTATGTTCAGGTTCGAATCCAGCTCCTGACAACAGCTGTTTTTTGTTATTTTTGAAGAGCAATGGTATATGATGAGCTATGGATAAAGGTAAATGGCTGCCAGTTTAATGTACCCAAGTGTAAGGTCATGCAGTTTGAGATGAAGAGACTTTAATCTGTGTGTGTGTGTGTGTGTGTGTGTGTGTATTCATGGAACTGAATTGCAGGAAACTGATGAGACCAGGGAACTTGGGGGTGATTGTGAACAGGGAGTTGAAGTTCAGAAAGCATATTGCAAAAGTAGTCAAACAGCACATCAGATTATGTGGTTGTTGAAAAACACACCAACAAGCATCACAGAGAGGTTATTGTTCCCCAAGATAAGGCCATATCAGGATTACTGAACCCAGATTTGGACACCTGGATTCCATGGGGATGAAGAACTGGTGGAGAGAGTTCAGAGGCAAGACAAAGATTGTGGCAGGTATATGAAATGCTCTATGAAAACAGATTGACAGTCTGTGAACTTCAAAAAGTAGTTGATAAGTGAAAAAGAGGAGACATGGATAGAAGCACATAAGTTATTAAAGGGGTTTCATAGGACAGACAATGAAGATTTTTTCAGTACATGGCAAGAAGGGAGGGAATATGGGCTCACCTATGGAAATTGTGCAAGAGTGTGGTTAGGAGTGGATTTTTTGCTTGGAGGGCGATGAATGAGTTGCCAGAGGTGGTTGTGAATGCTTCATCAGTGAATAAGTTTAAGGAGAAGTATGATAGGTATTGTGTGAATAACGACTCTGCAATGAGTCTTCTAACTGCATGGAGATACCTGTACAATAATAATAATAATAATAAGAAAACCAGTTCTCCACAGAAGCCATTCCTTGATGGAAAGACTTTACAAAAAGAGCTATTAATCTCTGCTTCACAAAATGAATTTCAATAGAAAAGATTACCTTAGGCTATTCAGTTCTACTATTTAACATCACTGTAAATTTTTTAATACCTATATTTACATTTAATTATCTGTTTATTATCTACATAACTCTAAAGACATGTCAGGCCTACCTCGCCATCTAATGTTGCACAAATCACATCATGCATTTCACTGTTATACTTAACTTGAAATATTCTGTTCTGCTCTGTTTATTTTAACTTCTTTTATGAATGTAGCAGCAATATATTGCATTGATAAAAGAAGCAGCAATATGCTTGATACTGGACCAAAAATGTTAAAAAAAAATAAACAATTAGAGAAGTGATACTGTTAAAGCTTTTCATTATAAAAATAACTGTGTGTGTGTGTGTGTGTGTGTGTGTGTTGCACGCGTGCACGTGCATGCATGCATGCGCCTGCACATTTTCACCTCTTGATATAAATTTTAGGAAATGAGGTAGCAATTATTTTCTTTTGTTAAAATCTATTGTATTTATTGGAGTAACATCTCTTATTTCATAATGATGTAGTTCTGCATAATAATAATAATTTTTTTTTTACTACTAAATAAGAAAAAGAAAATGGACACACAAAAAATTGTTTCAATATGTTAAAAAAAAAGGAATTTCTATTCTAACAAACATTAATTCAAACCATTCTACAGGTAAGTGGAAGCAAGCAAGCATGGTCTCATTCCTTAATGAAACATTAATCCAACATTGAGTAAGAAGTAAATGTAACTATTATAGAGATGCAATTTATTCCTTTGGGATATAGATATTAATGAGATATTCAAGAATGTTTTAATTTAGCAGATATAGCAAGATGATGATGACTTGCCATTTATTTATTTAATCAAATATAACTGGATGGAAAGCATGCTATTTTTTAAAGTATTTGCTATTATCATGTTATTTTCCAATGGTCTGTATAAACTTTTATACATTCAGTGGAGGAAAAGAAATAAAACAAGCACTGAGAAAACAACTTCCTAGTTTTAAATAATTATTTATGTTTGCACAGCAAGTGATATGTATCTATATAAATGCTTCATATATTTAAAAAATTTTTTAGATTTCTCAAAAATTGTTCACTATGAAGCTTACCAGCCGAAAGAATGAAACAGGCTCTGGACCCTGTGAACCTTTTCTGCAAAAAAAAAAAAAAAAAAAAATACTTATAAACAAAATAGAAATAAAATCTAAAATAAAGCACATTAAAACTATATCAAAATTTTGCATATTAATAATTATAATTAGAGAAAATTTTAATATGTTATTATTATGCAATATAGACTGTAATATGCACTTAGACTATAATACAAATGAGGTTCTTTAGCTAACTGTTAATGATAAGGTTTTTTGAGTGGATAGGTGGGTGGAAATACCTGAGTTCGGATTCCATATGGGATATGAGGTGAGTTAATCAGTCTCATAAGAAGATGGCAGGGTTTATCCCTTCTGGAAACTGTGATTCATTTCATCTCACAAAGTAGACGAAATGGCCAGTAAATATACACATTTAATTAACACACATGCAAACTTTGCATATAGGATTAACTGCTCTAATGCAATATCTATTAGGTTTCTAAGAAGCTAAGTTACTTGCCCATGATGGGCCAATGGGCCTACTAGTTTGGCAATAAAATGAGCTCATGAAGCACAATGTATAACTTCTTTCACTATGCGTTATTCCCACTTCCTACGCAGGGTCTGCGTGTTACTTAGATGCGTCCTCTTGTTAGTACCACTCCCAACCGACCTATCACCTAGCCTGCTGCTGAGGGGGGGAGGTATATTTTTGACTGTAGTAGCGTATGTTCACAGGGCCTGCTTGCGGGATGAAAAATGGCAGATAAACTGGCGGAAAAACCCTACTGCCCATGCCCAAGACTGGCTAACTTGGCTATGGCTGAGAAAGATCCTCAAATTCCTCACATCTTCGACAGGAATCGAACCTGGGACACTCCTTCCCCAGTCATACGGTTGTGATGAGCAAAGCCACTAGGCTAACGGGGCGAACAAGCACAATATATAACATTTCTGACAAAACCAGTAAATACTGTTAATATTTTCTTATAGTATATTGTAATTTTATTATTTTTTTATGCGACTTCCACCCCCAGCAAAGGTGGTAAACCTATAAGGCATGTGGAGAGGTTGTCTGCAACGACAGAAAAATCAGAACTCCATGGTGAACACAGGAAGTTAAAGAGGCAGTGAAGGAAAAGAAGAAAGCATATCAAAAGTTCCTGGCAAATAAGTCAGCTTGTGCTCTTAGAGAATGCAGAGACAAATGTAAGAAAGCGAAACACTGTGTAAAAGTAGCCAAACAAAAGTCATGGGAGGACTTTGGCAAGAACATAGAAAATAAATATCAAGAAGGTGGTAAGATATTCTGGAGGGTGTTGAAGAAGCTTAGAAATGGAAGAAAGAGTGCTGTAAAAGAAGTTAGAGATTATTGATAATGGTGACATGAAAACAGGAGAAAAAGATATTCTTGAAGTATGGAGTAATTACTTCAAAAAATTGCTAAATGAAACAAGCAGTGATAGCACAGTGATAAAAAGCACTCAACAGGCATACAGTCAGGAATACATATCCATACTTGAAGTAGAAAAAGCCATCAAAGGCTTGAAATGTGGAAAGGCAGCAGGAGTAGATGATATTCAACCAAAAATGCTGAAGTATGGTGGTATAAAAGTCTTACAGTGGCTGCACTGCATAGTTCAGAAAGTCTGGACAGAGGGATGACTTCCTGATGACTGGAGTGGAGCTCTAATAGTACCCATATATTTATGCAATTATACTTGAGAAACGGTTGAGAATTGTCAAAGAAAAGCTTGGTGAAGAACAAGCTGGATTCAGGCCAAATAGAGGCTGTCAGGATCAGATCTTCACTTTACGACATATAGTTGAGAAAGCATGGGAATATAACAAAGATCTGTATTTAAGTTTTGTCGATTTGGAAAAGGCATATGACAAGGTGCCAAGAGAGAAGCTATTCAATACGCTAGAGTTATAAGGTGTGAATGGGGCATTATATCGCAATACAGTCTGTATTTGAGTTGTAAGTCAGCAGTTAGAATTGAAAGTACAGGAAGATGGTTTAATGTTAAATCTGGTATGAGACAAGGATGTGCATTATCTATATGGATCACATTATGAAGGAAAGTGGTATTAAACATGTTATTAGAATGGAGATATTAATGTTAGCGCTTTGCTTTATGCAGACGATGTTATACTTCTAAATAAATCTGCTACTAGTTTGCAAGATTCCCTGACTAAATTGAATAACTGTTGTAATAGATACGGTATGAAAATCAGCATTAAAAAGACAAAGACAATGAAAATAGATAGAATTGTTGAAGATGTGAACTGTGTTGTGAATGGGGAACCTGTGGAACAAGTAAAATATTTCAGCTACTTAAGCACAATTTTTACTGAAGATGGTAAATTAAATATGGAAATAGACAACAGAATCAATAAAGCTGGCATGGTGAGAAGTCAACTGAATAAATTCATATGGAATAAGAGAGAAATTAGTCAGAACACTAAATTAGCTGTATACAAGACAGTGTTCAAACCAGTTCTAACTTATGGATCTGAGAGCTGGGTCAGAAGTAAAACACTTGACCAAAGACTAGAGACCTCACATATGAGAGTCCTGAGAAAGATTAGGGGTGTGAACAGATGGCATCAATCATATTAAAAACAAGGATATTAGGAAAGAACTTGATATTGTCAGCTTCCAGGAATGCATTAGAAGAGCGAATCTCAGGTGGTATGGTCACTTAAACAGAATAGGAGAGGAAAGATTAGCAAAACAAGTGTTCTCTGCCAGGTTGGCAGTAAAACAACCCTGAGGAAGACCAAGATATAGGTGGATTGATACGGTACAATGAGGCTTAGATGATAGAAATATAAGATCTGATAATGATAATATTGGAGTCTTGACAAGTAGCAGATTGATTTGGAGGAAAATTGTACATAGGAAGTTAGTAATGACATAAATTTTTCATGTAGTACTATCATATCCTGTACACCCCTTGAGGCTACATGTCAGGAATTTGATGATGATGATGAAGAAATTGCTTTTCTTTGGTGCTTTTTTTCTCCATTCAGCCAAATTAAATCTTTAAAATAAAAATTAGAACAATTTAGACTTAAGATAATGAAAAGACAAACACTTACTGACATGCAAAATTAAACTTCATGGACACTCACTGCTTACACGTTACTCACGCTATTTGGTTGATAGGTTTGTAAGTAGCGGCAAACTACTTACAAACTTATCAACCAAATTTACAACTTGTTACCTTCTCCTAAGGACAAACTCTCACCTCTGATGTTGCCTAGCATTTATGAGATTCCATGCTCCTGCAAATTGTCTTACTTTGGACAGACAGGTAGGTCTGTTCAGAAACGCATCTCGGAACACAGACCACATTCGTCTTTTTAAACCACAGAAATCTGGTCTCTCTCAACATGGAATTGAAAATCCAAGCCATAGGGTCCATTGATGAACAGTGAGGTGATATCAAAGCTAACTAAAATATTTGTATTATTTAACATTAAATTCCCAATGGAAGTTTTAAAATAGAGTTTTTTATATAGGAAGTGCTATGACCAGTGAGGGCGGGTAAGAGAGCTTGCTAACTGTTTTGCTAATTTATAGCATGTGCAATCTGTAGCATCTACTATGGGTCTTATTTACAGAGGGGGTGGAGGAATTGGGTTTGTGTATCTTTGGTAATTTGGAAATATTGGAAGAATTGAATAACATTTTTAATCCTTTCTTAGTGCTGTTCCATTCAGCCTCTAACATGCCTTAACACACACACAGATAACAATCCCGCCCTTTCTGAAGCCATCCCACCAACACCATCACTGCTTACTCTAGCTACTATTCTACACCTGACTATTTGGTCTAACCACTCCTATTTCCCTGATCATGATTCTGATTTCCATTCATATCCTTCATCATCATCATCATCAAATTCCTGCCATGCACCATCAAGGGGTATACAGGATATGATAGTACTACATGAAAAAAATTACATCATTATTAATTTCCTATCTACAATTATCCTCCAAATCAGTCTGTTACTTGTCAAGACTCCAACATTATCAGATCTTATATTTCTATCGTCTAAAGCATTTTGTACCGTATCAATCCACCTATATCTTGGTCATCCTCTGGGTCGTTTTGCTGCCAACCTGGCAGAGAACACTTGTTTTGCTAATCTTTCCTTGCCAATTCTGTTTAAGTGACCATACCACCTAAGATTAGCTCTGCTAACGCATTCCTGGATGCTGACAATGTCAAGTTCTTTCCTAATATCCTCGATTTTAATATGATATTGCCATTGATGCCATCTGTTCATGCCTATAATCTTTCTCAGGACTCTCATATCTGCAGTCTCTAGTCTTTGGTCAAGTGTTTTACTTCTGACCCAGCTCTCAGATCCATAAGTTAAAACTGGTTTGAACACTGTCTTGTACACAGCAAATTTAGTGTTCTGACTGATTTCTCTCTTATTCCATATGAATTTATTCAGTTGACTTCCCACCATACCAGCTTTGCTGATTCTGTTGTCTATTTCTATATTTAATTTACCGTCTTCAGTAAAAATCGTGCCTAAATAGCTGAAATGTTTTACTTGTTCCACAGGTTCTCCATTCACAACACAGTTGACATTTTCAATGATTCTGCCTATTTTCATTGTCTTTGTCTTTTCATTGCTGACCTTCATACCATATCTATTACAACAGCTATTCAATTTAGTCAGAGAATCTTGCAGACTTGTAGCAGATTTATTTAGAAGTATAACATCATCCGCATAAAGCAAAGAGCTGACATTAACATCTCCAATTTTGATATCATGTTTAATACCATTTTCCTTCATAATGTGATCCATATAGATAATGAATAACAGAGGGGATAATGTACATCCTTGTCTCACACCAGATTTAACATTAAACCATCTTCCTGTACTTCCTTCAATTCTAACTGCTGACTTACAACTCAAATAAAGACTAAGTATTGCTTGATATAATGCCCCATTGACACCATATAACTGAAGAGTATTGAATAGCATAGCTTCTCTCTTGGCACCTTGTCATATGCCTTTTCCAGATCGACAAAACTTAAATACTGATCTTTGTTATATTCCCATGCTTTCTTGACTATTTGTCGTAAAGTGAAGATCTGATCCTGACAGCCTCTATTTGGCCTGAATCCAGCTTGTTCTTCACCAAGCTTTTCTTCCACAATTCTTCTCAACCGTTTCTCAAGTATACTTGCATAGATCTTGCCAGGAACACTCAGTAGGGAAATACCTCTGTAATTCTCACATGCAGTTTTATTTCCCTTTTTATATATGGGTACTATGAGAGCTCTACTCCAATCATCTGGAATTCTTCCCTCTGTCCAGGCTTTCTGAACTATGCAATGCAGCCACTGTAAGACTCTTAATACCACCATACTTCAGCATTTCTGGTCGAATATCATCTACTCCTGCTGCCTTTCCACATTTCAAGCCTTTGATGGCTATTTCTACTTCTAGTATGGATATGTATTCCTGACTGCATGCCTGGTCAATGTTTTTTACTACTGTGCTGTCATCACTGCTTGTTTCATTTAGCAGTTTTTCAAAGTAATTACTCCATACTTCAAGGATATATTTTTCTCCCATTTTCATGTCACCTTTATCATCTCTAATTCCTTTTACAGCACTCTTTCCTCCATTCTTACGCTTCTTCAACAACCTCCAGAATATTTTGCCACCTTCTTGATATTTATTTTCTATATTCTTGCCAAAGTCCTCCCATGACTTTTGTTTGGCTACTTTTACACAGTGTGTAGCATTCTTGCATTTGTCTCTATATTCTCTAAGAGCACAAGCTGACTTATTTGACAGGAACTTTTGGTATGCTTTCTTCTTTTCCTTCACTGCCTCTTTAACTTCGTGTGTCCACCAGGGAGTTCTAATTTTTTTATCCCTACAGATAACTTCACCACATGCCTCTCTGGCAGAATCAATCAATGTTTTCTTCAGAGTTTGCCATTGAATCTCCAAGGTTTGATTCCTGTTCTCAAACTCTTTCATTTTTTCTTCAATAATCTTTGTGTATTTCAGCCTATAGTTCACATCTGAGAGCTGCTCAACTTTTATTCGCTTTAAAACTTTCTTACATGTTCTTCTTTTCAATATGAAATTCAATTTTATCCTGCTCAAGACTAAATAGTGATCACTTCCAATTTCAAATCCTCTGTACACTCTGGTGTCCTGCACCAGGGAGAAAACATCACTATCAACAATAACATAGTCAATGAGACTTTTCTTATTCCTTGCCTCTTCTCTCCATGTGAATTTGTGCACATTTTTATGTTGAAACATGGTGTTAGAAATAACCAGTCCATGTCCTGAGCAGAAATCCAACAGATATTTGCCATTATTATTAGCTTTGCTCTTTTCTCCAAATTTTCCCAAAATATTTTTGTATGTCTCACAATCATTTCCTATTCTGCTATTTAGATCCCCAACAAGGACCAACTTTTCATTTTTCATTGTGTCAGTTGCTTTTTCTAAAGCCTCAAAAAATTCCTCCACTTCTACCTTAGTAGAACCTTTTGTGGGACCATAGGCACAAATAAGTCTCATTTTCCAATTCCCCATTCTCTTATTTGCCCACATTACTCTACTTGAGACTGACTGTCATTCAAGAAGATTAGCCTCGTATTTTGTGTTGAATACTATGACTACTCCTTCTTTTCCTTGATTGTCATTGCCTGAATATAACATTTTGTATTTATTGCTCAGAAAGATCTCACCAGTTTTGGTCTTTTTTGTTTCAGTCACCCCTATTATGTCGATCTGGTACTTATCTAATTCCTCAGCTACCTCCATTTCTTTGCCATTCAGGCTTCTTTCGTTGATAGTACCGAAAATATGTCCTTCTTCAACCTACTTCACAATATCTCTCGCTGATCATTTTACTGACTTCATTTTGATTCTGTCCTCTTTCAACAAACAGTTTCCTAAAATTTTCAACACCAAACAAATTCAAATGCAATTCAGTAACCTTCCTTAAACCATTCCAATTTCCATTCATATTCACTCCACAGATTCGCAAACTTAACACTTTGCCTTGTACAATTCATCCATCTTGCCATTCATTATCTCTGCTCTCCTTCTAACTCACTATTATGATATCTGGTCAACACACTAACCACTTTTCCAACAACACTATTTCCCTTTACCCTGCAATAGCTTCCTCAATTCCCTCTATTATGATATCTGGTCAACACACTAACCACTTTTCCAACAACACTATTTCCCTTTACCCTGCAACAGCTTCCTCAATTCCCTATCCACATTATTTTTTTTTTCCTATCTAAGCCATTTGTGTCCACAGCTACCACTAATTCTGATATCCATTTCTTCCTTCCATGAAACATATCAGTTATTTCTTTCAGTATTCCATATGAAATATTCCCCATGTAATGCTATATGATTATCCTTTGACATCTACTTCATATCTGGTTTCATAACTTCTCCTTATCATGCACATCAACCTATATCTTCTTTAGATATTTTTTTACTAAAATCATCCTATGACTTTTCTTTAGCTACTTTTACACATGCTAAACTCTTTTATATTTTTCTCTATATTTTCTTAGAGCATCTCTCAACCTATTTGCTAGGTGCTTTCTTCTTTTCCAGGCCTGCTTCTTTTACTTCTTGCATTCACATGATTTTTCTGCAGAATTCATTCTCTACTCCGAGTTAGATCTCCAACAAGGTAGGCATTCAGAATTGTTTCAATATAGAAAGATCCTATATTTATCACAATGTTACTATTAATACTAATAGTAACATAATACCTAGTTGAACTTCTCTAGTTTTTCTGCCAGTCTGACTTCTTTTTCATTATAAATTCTTATTTTAATGGTGCCTTGAATTCTGCTGATGTTGAGTTTGCACCAGTAGTTTAGTTTTCATTGTTCATCCTAGTTCTATGATAAAAACAGTTTACTCAGATATGCACCAGCCAGCATGAAATTTTATCATGTTGTACCACTATGTTTCTTTCTTTCTAGTTTAAGACAATTCAGAATACAATTTGGTCAGCTAAGTTCCAAACTGTCAGCCCATTCTCATGTGTGGACTAGCTACTCAACATTCATTTGCTCAGTATCCAGTGTATCTACTAATGGAGTGCATTACATGAAAATGAAGACGACTGGACTTTTAAGGATTACATGCAAGTTTCCTTCCAGTTATCTAGGTTTGATACTTAAGTGTCCCTCAGGTGATATGTGAAATTTCTTTGGAAAACAAAAAAAAAAAAAAAATACCAAGAATCATCATAGATGATTATGAATGATAAAAAATTAGTTTAATTCAATAGGAGTCAAGCTTTGCTGGCAAATTCCCAAAAACATGCATTTTACTTCATCATAAGAATCTTATCCCGTATTTATTATGTGTGCGTGTGTAACACAAACATGTGTTAGCAATTTGCATATGTATTATAACAAGATGACAAATTCACCAAATAAGGGAAATGCATATACAGCAGTATACTTGGATTTTTCAAAGGCCTTTGAAAGATTGCCACACAACAAGCTGGTAATTAAATTGAAACACATGGAATTGGATAAAAAGACTAGTGAGTTATATAGGTAATTGGTTAGAAGGTATCAACAGGTGTATATAGGAGAGTGATATCCCAGAATAATTTGCCCTATATAGGGGAAACAGGATGCACAATTCCTATCAGAAAAAAGGAACACAAACGACACATTAAATATAATAACTATGGTCAAGTTGGTTTTTCTGATCATGCTGAACACTTTACATAGAATTGACTGGGAAAGCACCTATTGGTTACATCACACCAAACCATGGTATGAACTAAATTTAAGAAGGCCTGTGAGATTCTTATCAATCACCCTGATCTTAACAATAATGATAGTCTAAAAATCCCAAACATATGGAAGGCACATACCCACTTAACCTTTCTTCCTAATAGTTAATTTTAAATAAAACCAATTTGTGTAAAATGGATGCTGATCACCATGCAACACTAAAGGAAAGGAAATTCATTTTCACCTAAAGTTATTCTCAAACATAACATCTGTCCATGGCAGGATGCAAACCTATGGCCTGTTGGTTGGAGAAGTGGATATGCAAACCTATAGTTTATCCAATGGGTCAACTTGTATGGATGGTTGAGGGCAGTACATATGTTTCTCAATATACATTTTAGAACTCAAGTAGATTGAAAACATTCCATGTTTGATCTTTAAAGGGTTCAGGATTATCTAATCTTTAGTTCACCTATGGTTCTAACATACCTGTTTTCGACCTGGTTGGCCAAGTGGTTAGCACACCTGCTCTCCAACCAACAGGTCACAAGTTCGAATCCCACCTTGGATATGGATGTTTGCAATTGTCTTTAGGTGAAAGATGAAGTTCATCTCCCAATGTAAGACCACTGCTCCTCTTATTGAAGGCCTGAAGTGGCTGAAAAAGATCCATGTTTGGTCTCTAGAGCAGGGGTTTCCAAAACTATGTAAAAATAAATAAAAAATTACAAAAAATATATAAAATTGATAAAAATGATTCATCAATTTTTATATACATAAGTTTAGTAATAACCTTTCGTCAGTGGTAACCACATAAAAATAAATAAATAAATAAAATACTATATGTTTAAAACTCTTTGTGGTTGGAATCCATCGAAAACAATTATTTTTCAATGTTTTGATTTTTTTTTAACTCTTGCAATTGTCTAAAAAATTAAACTATGAATTTATACAGTATAAATTTACATTAGCATATTATGCAAAAAATTCATTCCTATTATACAAAAACATAAATACTTCAGTGAAACTGTTTCTGATTCAATTTCAAGAACCTTATATCCTGAACCCTGATGAGTTAAAAAAAAATTATTTAATGAAAGAAAGATGACTTTTGATAATACTCACTTTTTCTTCATCTTTTTCTGTTTCTTTTCTTTCTTTGGCACATCTTCAGTTTTTTCTTTTCCCTTCATGCCTGTACCATTCACAATGCCATTTAGATTATTATTTTGTGTGTGGTCATGATCAGAGAGATTTGTGTTGACATGGTTATGTATTTCTGTTGATTTCTGGGTCTGATCATTTTCACTGAAACAAAAAATAAAAACAAAATATATATAAGCTAGCATTTTGCATTGTGAAGAATAAAATAATAATATTAAGAGATCCTAATGACACTTTAAAAAATATAACTATGCATATACATTATATTACATCTATAACTCTAGTCCTAAGTTATTATTATTGTGAAAATTATTGCTAGTAATCTCTACAACAGCAATAACTTATAGTACTAAAGGCAAATTCTCATGCTTTCCCAAGAATTCAAATATGCATATTGACATTTCCATACTGCATAGCATTATACACGATACATGCTTAGCATTATGGGATAATAAGGCAAGTGATGTGAAATCATTAGCCTCTATAAACGAGTTGCCCAGTCATGAAACTATTTCAGGTGCAAACTTTGTTTGCTTACACTTGGATAAAAGATTACACTGGGAAAAAGGACCAAGAACAAGAACAGTGGTGCACCCAGAAGGGGGGGGGGGGCAGGAGACCCTGGTCCCCCCTCAAAGAAAAAGGAAAAAACACTAGAAAATTTTCCAAAAATCTTTTCCTAATTAAAATTCTTTTTTTTTTAATTTATGTTGTGTTGCGTCTTCTATTTCTATACTACTTATGAATTAGCGATCATTGCAGATGCTCAGTCATATAGGTCATATGCAATGCATAGTGAATTTGTCACCTTTAATTTATAGTATAACCAAGTGAAAAAAAACTTTCAACATCTG
Organism: Typopeltis vanoorti; assembly: GCF_054136105.1. Lineage (NCBI taxonomy): Eukaryota > Metazoa > Arthropoda > Arachnida > Uropygi > Thelyphonidae > Typopeltis > Typopeltis vanoorti. The sequence goes on along the minus strand of NC_143561.1, from coordinate 35,060,090 downwards.
TCTCTAATCCAGAGTATTTTAGTAAAAAGGGTGTGACACCTTTTGGCTACTTGTGTACAGAAATATGACTTTTTCATTACTTCAACCTTGATATCACTTTTGGGTTTGGCTCCCACTGATGAGGCCTCAAATAAAGATCAAAAATGGTTGGCAACTTGATTCCAAGGGAGCAGAGTTTGTTCTCTTAAGGTTTTTGCCTTGGGGAGCTTTTGAGATCCAGTGATTTAGGTCCGTTGGGGTGACCATATTAGGGCTGCCTCGGCTAATGCTTTTCCCTGGAACATGAGCGGTTCTGCAGGGCAAGCCTGTCACTGAGTGGAGCCAAAGCTGAGTTAAATAAACCTTCACATCATTCATTCTTGGATGATATGAGGGTCCATGAGTTTTTGAAGAGGTATCCAACACATTTAAACAGAAAAACTGGTCTAGGTATTGGCCCTTCCCATAATGCATAGCATTCATAAAGATATGTACACTGCATTGCATTATAGGATACTAAGGCAAGTAATACAAAGTTATTAGCCTCTATATATGAGTTGCCCAGTCATGAAATCACTTCATGTGCATACTTTGTTTGCTCACACTTGGGTAAAGGATTAAACCAAGAATATAATTTCTTGGCATCTTTAATTTATTCAAATGTGCATAATTAAACACTGCAAACATATTGATAAATACATCCTATTCACTTCCCTACCCAAATGATCCTTATATAGATTCAAGGTATAACTTCACTCCCCCATCCACTCTTTTCACCAACTTGTCTGAATCACATCACCCTGTTTCCTCCTATCTGCCAAAGTCTACAAAGCACACACACTATCAATCTGTCCTTATACTTAACATTTGATAACCCAAGAGTCTTAGTCACTCAGTACTTCTGAACTCTTTCTAATTTCTCTATCACTCAAATATTCAGATAACTAGATCCATGCAGAGAAATCTAGTGCAGTCTGATCACTGTCTTATACAATGACCATATAACCTTCTTATCCTTGCAAAACCATCCAGTTTTTACAAATCTTAACTGGATGAAATTTCTAATTGAAATGAAGATTACTTTTTAAGTATTCCTCAAGTTTATTATTATTTGTCTTCAATTTTTTTTTTTAAATCTGGAGGACAGATAATTTTTATTTTAAAATTTATTGCATGACTGAATTAAATATACAACACAATTAAATTCAAACTTGAAGGTTGTATTAAATAAAATTCAAATTAAATATATACAGATTAAAATATATATGAATAGTTAAAAAATTAAATGACATTCATCCACATTATGTAAACAAAGTGTTATGATACAGTATCAATATACTGTATTTACACAGCATTCTGACAACATGTTTATTCCTAATATAAGTTGACATGCAGTAGTAGTACTCCTGATGCCAGTATAATACAGTAAATCATGTTTGGCAATAAATTATATTCGTTCTTTTATCCTTGTTTTTCTCAACATTGCAAACGAAAGTTGGCATCTAAAATTATAATCTGCTGTACAAAGCTTTATGTGCAATTAACTGCTCTCTGCCTAAGAGTAACCTTGGTCATGAAGTTATTTCATGTGCAAAATTGTTTGTTCGCACTTTGGTAAAAGAAGAATATAATCATCTTGTACAATTTCAAGTATAAATTTACTTTCTTTACCAAAAGGGAAAGAAAAAAATGCTGCAATATCAGTATAACATTCTCAATATCAAATACATGATATAATAACTTAAAAGTCATTAACTTTATTTCACCATTAGCTAAAAATTAAACACACTGCGGTTCCAGTGAAATATCATAAACCACAAAACTTTACATATATAAGAAAAGTAAAAAATATACAAACTATCCTCTAGTACTGTTACTTCAAAGAAAGCTTACACTAATACAGGAAAAATAAACTTAATTTGGAATGATTTAAGCAACAACTGTAATATCCAGTTGCCTAGGTTTCCTTCATCTATATGGCGGTAATATTTGAAGTGCTTTTCAACTTAGAAAGCAGTCTGATAATATATATATATTTATATATGACCTGAATTTCTTTAAAAATCACAACCTTAACTGGCAAAAGTCTGCTTTTCTGCAAACCAAAATTATTTAGAACCACTGGGCTTTGTTTATTATTTTCTCTATCTAAAATATTTATTTAAATTTTTACATTGAATTTCAATGCTCATATTATATTTTTTTGTTTTCTGTTATTATGAATATAAATCACTTAGTGTATTTTTGTTTTTATTATTATTATCTGGCAGATGTGTGAATCAGGAGTACCAATTTAGCCAATTTTTTATGATACACATAAGTTTACATGTCATGTAAACAGAGTTGATGCAAGTTTAGATATATATATATAACAAGAACTGATTTTCCATTGTGATGATATATGAAAAGACCTAAATAAGATATGGTATATAGTATTTCAAGCCCTTTTAATCCCTAGAAAAAATAATGGTAATAAAATAGCAAAGTTCACAAAAAAAAATTAAATTAAATAGTAACCCTAATAACAATACTATATAACGTCATTCACTCCCTTGCAGGTCTATATGTATGACATAAGATTTGTTAGTACCTTAAATTAGAAGATTCAAGTGTGTGCCTACAAAAATTTTGGGAACTTTTTTTTTTTTGCGATTTAAATAAGTACATCACTTACGGAAATGCATAATTCTCGATTTCATCAGTTATGAAACTGAACCAAAAGCTGAATTTGAAGGACAGTATTAACTGTGCGCAAACGGTTAAAATAATATGGATAATAAAGCATCATCAATATGTAGGTTCCGACCCTTAGTAACGTGCTGGAGGGTTTGTTTGCTTACAGTGACGGCGATAAACTAATACTTCCGATGTTCAGAATCACATATACCTAAGCAAAGACTAATCCCAAATACTTTGATTATTAAAAAAAATCACAGTATCTATTAAGTGTACTAAACACAACCGATCTCAAAATGAAACCGTGGCGTCTGACTACTTTGTCGCTAAAAAGCGACGGTGATAAACTGATACTGCAACACATACAGTTAAGCAAAGACTGATCCAAACACTGACTATCGGAAAAGCACAGTATTTACTGTGTGTATGGAAAGTGTACGAAACACAACCGATCTGAAAATGAGGCTGTGGCGTACAATTACTATGTCGCTAAACATGAATTAACAGTTAGCATATTCACATGTAATAAAAAAAAAGCAGCTTGATTTCTCAGCATGACGATAGTCTAATGAAATTAGAAAAATAATCAACATAATGAATACTCGTCACAGTGCTTTAACATTAAACATTCTGTGCAGAGAAAACTGATAATTATGCACTCTATCCACATCTCCCACGAGGAATATAATAATTATGTACCCATTCCACTGAAGAGTGCTTCTTAGTTTTAATTTTCATCGAGGGTTTATTTCTTAAAAAAAAAAAATTAATAATACTAAAACGCAAAATTACAAAAATAAATTTTTAAAAAATTCTCTCCTCTGTGTTATTCTGTATTACTATATTCCTGATTTTACAGGGCATGGGACTACTTGCCCCACTAGCTAAGGTAGTGCTGTCACATAAAATAAATAAATAATAACTAAACAATTAAAAATACTGAAAGTCTCAGTATAATATGAGTGCAGCAATGAATGGATATTTGTCGTTCAAGATGGTAGAGAGTTCGAGTTCATCCAGGAAGAGAGGAAGCTATATTATAAGGTCTTTTAAATTGAAGCTGAATTAGCCGAACTCATACTTAAGTGAAAGAGTTTTTCCTGCCAGAAATTCGATTTTCATCTGGCAAAGCGGGCTGGTGAATATACGCTACAGACATCACGCACTACCCCATAACCTCAGTTTCTTCGGCTGAAAAAGAGGTCTAAAAAATCTCTAGTCTGATTAGATCTAAACCATTAACTTTTAAACTATTAACGTTTCAAAAATTAAGGTATAAAGTTTTGTACATTGACAAATAATATACTAATTAAAGTTCGTTCCTTTGTTTTTTTATCTCCAATGAGGTTCTAGCAGATCGTCACGATAATTATAATCACAGGAATTGAGTAAAAAGTTACTTCACTCTTGCTAAAAAGTGTACACAGAGAAAAAATACTAATTATTTTGCTAGTCAATACACCTATAAAATGACAATAAATGCTTTGTATAGTTAGAAAACATCTGATTATTCAAACCCACACGGGAAAGCATATGAAGTTCAGTAGTGTCAAATGAAAAATATTATTATTATTACACCCTCCATGGAGTGGGAAGATTCATCAATCGATTGAAAGGCTGATAACGTCCACATAGTGATTTAGTTCAACCTGTACAACATTGGCGCATAGTGTTTTTAATGTCCTCAACAGGATAAAGGCTATTGTGTGTGTGTGTGTGTGCGCGCGCGCGTGTGTGTGTGTGTGTGTGTGTTAATGATACCAAGCTATTTTAAAACTGGTTTTACTCCATTTCCCAAGTAAGCAAACAGACAAACAAGTCAAGTTTACGCCTGCAAGTATTGCAAGTCTAGCTGACCCTGCACGTAGTGCAAGACAACTCATGGTAAAGATGTTGAAAGTTTATTTTTTCACTTGGTTAGAGTATAATAAAATTAGTTTAATCCTTTATCCAAGTGTGAGCAAACAAAGTTTGCGCCTGAAGTATCTTCAGGACTAGGGTAAAGTGATACAACACCAGGGCAACTCGTTGTAAAGGTGGAGAAAGCTACCAACACTCCTAACTCAGTATCTCCTATAATGCAAAACACATCTCCTTGCGGATATGTCTAATGTTATACATTAAAGGAAGGGCCACTACCCAGACTAGTTTCGACCTTTATTGAGGTCTCTTCAGTGGGAGCCAGGCCCTAGTGGAAATACCAGGCAGAAGCATTAGCAGGTCATCTCTACCTATAGGAGTTGCCAAATGGTGTGCCACCCTTTTTTAATAAATTACTCTGGATTTAGAGAAAGATGTTGAAAGTTTATTTTTTCACTTGGTTAGAGTATAATAAAATTAGTTTAATCCTTTATCCAAGTGTGAGCAAACAAAGTTTGCGCCTGAAGTATCTTCAGGACTAGGGTAAAGTGATACAACACCAGGGCAACTCGCCCTTCCTTTAATGCATAACATTAGACATATCCGCAAGGAGATGTGTTTTGCATTATAGGAGATACTGAGTTAGGAGTGTTGGTAGCTTTCTCCACCTTTACAACGAGTTGCCCTGGTGTTGTATCACTTTACCCTAGTCCTGAAGATACTTCAGGCGCAAACTTTGTTTGCTCACACTTGGATAAAGGATTAAACTAATTTTATTAAACTCATGGTAAAAGTAGAATAAGCACTGATCACTAATCTTAATATTTACCCTTAATGCAAAGCACATCTCCTAGAGGAGATGTATGATGCTTTGTATTAAAGGCAAGGGGGCCACAACCCAGACCGGTTACGACCTTTATTGAGGTCTCATCAGTGGGAGCCAGGCTAGAAATACCGAGATTTTAATGATAGAGAGCTATGGTAACTTGTTCTGGTAAAATACTTATAAGCTCTGTATTACTAAAATCTTGGTGTTTCTAGCCTGGCTCCCACTGATGAGACCCCCAATAAAGGTCGAAACCGTCTGGGTAGTGGCCCCTTGCCTTTAATACAAAGCATCATACATCTCCTCTAGGAGATGTGCTTTGCATTAAGGGTAAATATTAAGATTAGTGATCAGCGCTTATTCTACTTTTACCATGAGTTGCCTTGGTCTTGCACTACGTGCAGGGTCAGCTAGACTTGCAACACTTGCAAGCGCAAACTTGACTTGTTTGTCTGTTTGCTTACTTGGAAAATGGAGTAAAACCAGGTTTAAAATAGCTTGGTATCATTAACATTTATCATACCCAAGGTAAAATACTTTCTACATATATATATATATAGAGAGAGAGAGAGAGAGAGAGAGAAAGTTTTTTACCTTGGGTATACTATACGTTAAAGATACCAAGCAATTTTATAAACTTGGTTTTAATCCTTTTTCCCAAATAAGCAAACAGACAATGTATTACGAATGTATTAGCATGTTCAGAAAAGGCTAATGAATATCACTGAAAAAAGTAACCGATCATTCAATCACATTCCAAGCACTTATTCTCAACAAAAGTAAATGCAATGGTGCACCTGCTTGGCTATGACAATAATTCCCTGATCTTGTCTGTTGTTTATGACACTCCATACGAAGTGGTGGACGGATATACTGATATCGCGTGGTTTCGTATACTGGTTAGATAAACCTATATCTAACTTCTTCCGTGTTGTTGGGTGAAATTCAAAACAACAATGTATATTATGGAATATATAGATAATATTAACTTATTGTACTGTATTAGTAATTTTAATATGAACCCGCATCTGAATCAGCCTTTTATAATAATTAGAGGAACTAGTAACGTGAAAGTTTTCAATATATGTGTGCGTTGAGTCCTTAGACTCCCTGGAGGTGTCAAATAATAACAATAATAAAATTAAAAAAGCACTGAAATGTCTCATGCCTTCAGCATAAGTTGTAGATAGGGAAGGGACAATCGTAATTCAAACACTCCTTGGAATAAAGTTAATAAAGTTATTTCTTATTATCTTTTGCTGAAGAGAAAAATTTATCCATGAGTTGACTCTTTAAACCTACTGAATCCACAATATCTCGAAACTGTTTTCGGTGTTTTTGTTGCAGTACCTTTTATAGATTACCATTATAAACTGCTGGTCGATTTCCTGAATTTTTACTTCTGGTTCATTTATAGATCACTGGTGGGCGCCTCTGAATATACTCAAGAACTTGACCACAAAACGATTAAGTAGACCCAACCATTTGATACTAGGGTTTCACATAAATACATCAACTCGAATATGTTTCCTTTTATTAACTGAACTGAGTAGGAAGCAGAAAGTGCTCATTGACTTTCAAGAAAGTACGAATGGTATTTCTGATTTCCCAACAGTCTGAATAATGGAATAATAATAACTGTTTTTATAAATAGCATTTTACCAGACATCCAATGTGTCCAGGTCGACGTTTAGCTACTATTCCACTAAAATAAAAATACTATTTAGATTATTACATAACTATTTACTTCTTCGTCCCCCACAAGCTGCCTCGACTGCGATAAACTTTCGACCTCTTCCCACCTAATCCCCAAACGACCATGTCCTTTGATTGGAAGGGCCACAGTTCGAATAGAGAACTCTGGTCCTTTGCTAACACCGCTAAACTTATATTCAATTACTTAATTGAATATGAGTTAGCAGCGTCTGGGTTTTTCTTACACAAGCAAACCAGAACGAGAAACACAGAAATTTATATTTAGGCATGATGTACACGTTTCATGAGCTTAGTTACTTTTGCATGTTCTTGAAAAAAAAAAAAAAAACAATTAATCGACGCTACATCTACTTACGACCCAACATAATCATCCTTTTTGGAAGGATATTACAACAAAAAAAAAAAAAAAGGCGTCTGGTACGGACAAATCAGTTCTTTAGAACAGCCGGTTTCTAAAGAATTGAGGAACTAAATGCTATTGAGATCAGCATTTCACCCTTTGTGTGCGTGCGTCCGCGTGTCTCAAAGTTCTTTGTTGTTTTGTAGAGAGAAAAGAAAACTGATATCGGTATTTAATACAGCGATGAAAAAAAAAAAGTTTCATGATTCGAAGCTGGATTAGAATACGTTGTTTTTCAACTGAATCACGAAGGTCGAACTCATCTTGTGATATATTAGATATCAAAATTGAATAACGTGTATATAGCGTTGATGATAGCCACCATGGACTTTTGTAAATTGGACCAATAACGTTTGATAACAGCAATGGTACAATTTCAAATCTGAGCTTTGTAAGCACGCATAATTTGAAAATTATAACAAAACAAATTTTGCCTCCCGTTCATTGTTTTTCTTTTAAATTTAATGACTCATGACACTTGCAAAGATCTGTAAACATTGGTCGCTTAAAGTTTGGTCACAGGATCGTATTCTTAAAAATATTTGGACTCTGTAACCGACTAAATTCTGCTGAATTATGACTGGCTATATACAAATAAGGAGTATATTATTATTGTTGTCGTTATTAAATGGATATCTCCATGGAGTCAATAAACTCATCGAGGAAGGCTCAAACATTATTCGTAATATACCTAATCATAGCCCCACAATGTATCCAAAATCTCACCATGAGGCACAAACTAACAATTATTCACACAATATACCTCTCCTTAAACTGATTTATTACGAAACACTGACAGCCATCTCAGCCAAACCATTCCATTTAAGCCATTCACCACCCTCGTAGCAAAAAAATCTAAACCTCACACACATCGTTGATAACTGTAACTTCCAATAATGACATCTATTCCTCCCCTCCCCATATACTGAAAAATTTCGCCACATGCATTCTATAAAATCCTTTTAATAGCTTGAAATTGTCCAGATGTGGAGAATTGTCCAAATGTGGACGCATCAGAGTTTTATAAAGAGGAATAATGACTTCTTTATTCCTACTAATTGGCGTAATTTTGCACATCCAAGTGATCTATGTGACAACCAATTTGTTTTGGAAAATTTTTCAATATAGCCTCTGAACTTCAGTTCCCTATCACTTATAACTTCCAGATCCCCGACCTCATCAATTTCCAGCAGTGAAACTCCATCAACAGAATATACAGATTGAAACTGTTTTCAATTCAGAGTGAATAATTTTATATTTTGCCACAAAAAAAGAAAAACTATTATCCTTTGCCAACAATGTTTTGCTTATTCATCTTGCAGAATCCCTTCGTTACTTTCATTTACTATTACTCTTCCCAGCTTAGCATCATTAGTAAACATTAGTAAATGGACCTTCAATAGAACCCTGAATAGAATGCCACAGGAAATTTTTCTGATCCTTGACGATCCGAATTGCTTCATGTTATTATAGAAACAAAACAGCAAATTGCTAAGGCAAGTCATACACCCCCTCTTAATAAACCATGTTTTCCTCTAAAAAGTATCAAATTATCCACAGACGAGCGACCAAGCCGGAGACAGGCCTATGGAATTCTCCCTATGAGGATGGGTTGAAGGTGTGTGGATCACAAAGTTTAGTTGATAGAAAGAAAAGCGTTAATGACAGAACTTACAAAATTTATTAAAGGGATTCTATAATATTGACATACAAAGAAAATTTTTCAATGCATAACGAACAGATCGAGAACTAAAGGTGATTCCTGGAAGATGTGTAAGAGTATGCAGACTAGATTTTTTGCTTGGAGAATGGTGATTGAGTGGAATGGATTGCCAGAATTAGTTTAAGAAAGTTTAAGGAGAGGTATGATAGGTATTGTGTGTGTAAAAGTTAGTGTGGGTCTCCCACGATGAGTCTTCTGATTCCATGGAGATACACATATAATAATAATAATAATAATATTCTTAAACTTGAGTACAACAGTTAACAATAAAAGCCAGAATAGGTTACAATACAGAACTACATGATCAGTGCTGCTGTCATGGATGCCATCTCGGTGAAATGTTGATGCATGATACTCAGTGGCGGCTCGTGGGTTGAAATCGTGGGGGGTGCTGCAACTTTTGAAATATACATACTTTGGATAAAAAATCAAAATTATGGTAAAAAATTTTTAAAAAAATTGAACATGAAAAAATATTGTTTATTATCAATAAAATTATACAGTTTAGTATAATTCAAAATTACTTAAAAATGAAATTCATTCCTTTAATTACAATTAAAGGAATGAATTTACAATTTTTGGACATTAGAATTAAATCCTTTAATTTAATGTCTCAATATTTAAAGAGACGGAGTAACCACGATAAGCACTACGAACACTCTACTATTGGCGCAAACTGCATATAAACAACAGTGGAACTGCACGACTGACAGCGCAGCATTTCGCTAATAGCTCGCATGTCACTATGACGTGCATATGCTTGTGCATGTAGCAACATGACACTATGGTAAACACAATGCTGCTAGCGTCCTTCGCCCTCCTAAATTGTATAAAAAATAATAAAAATCCATCTTGTAGACAAAACAAGAGAATTGTATAGGATTGTTGATGATAAAATTAAATATTACAAGCAAATATAAATAAATTAATAAATATATTTATATATCGAGAAAAATTGGGGATGCTGCAGTTCCGTAGTGCCTAAGCACGAGCCGCTCCTGATGATACTGTAAAATGATTGGACTTTTGTAAGCGAATAAGATAGACTTCGATAGGCAGAGAACGATTTACCATAGTAGAGTGATCGATAAAACTGAGGTGTTATTTTCGAGGTATTTATTCTGAACATACAGTTGCAGATTCAATCTGTCTCAGAAAGGATTTGTATGAAGTGCTTGGAGATTTTAAATTTAGTTTTATAACAAATATTTGTGTGTTTGTTGTCAATGTTTGTTATACACACCACAAAAAAAAAAAAGAAAAAAAGAAAAACAAATAAATGAATCAAAGAAATGTTAAGAATTAAAAAAAAAAGTGTTAGGGGCTTCAATTTTGGTTAAGTGTTAGGCTCCTTTCACTTCTTTAAACTCAACTACGACTGCACAGTCAATATAACTACCAGGTTTTAGATTAAAAGACACTTTACCAGAAAACGATACAAACATGAATCGCCTATTGGCGAACATAAATCATGATCCTTAGTGCAAATGACATGCCCAGACCTGATGCAACCAATGAGGAAGGGTGCTTCTATTCCTGATAACAGCACATTCAGTTTACAATAAACAACAGTAACCTATTCAATTTACATATCTACAGGTTCGAATCATAGTTTATATTGGCATTGGCGTTGCAAACTTTTCTGGAGCTTCTGACTAAAATAATAATAATAATAGTAATAATAATAATAATAAAATCAGCACCCATTTAAATGCATAGCAGAAACCTTTTATGCTGACTTAAAAAAAAATTCAATATCCCTTAATGAATTTCAGTCACTTATTCATTTCGTTGCGATGTCTATTCATCTTACTCATTTCATAACATGCTATTCTTTTTTATCCTTCAATTTGTTGCTATTGTAGTAACGAAACTGTCACTTCGGTTTTCCACATATACAACACACGGATACGTAGACTTACGAGGGGCGGGGAGATAGAGAGACAAAACCCGAACACAGGGACTGGTAGAGACGTCTTGATATAGGCACGAACATGTTTATTTATATGTACCATTTCCTGTAGGTGTGTGCTCAATTTCATATCTCTCCTCATGGCTACGCTAGATTCGCTAACAAACTTTCACATCTGAAATAGCAGAAGCATTCATCTGGTACCTGGCGTCAAGAAGCTATTATTTATGATTAGACTCACGGGAAATGCTGTACGGTATTAGGAACAATTATTTTTTAAATCTTTATATACGTAGAGGCAATGTTATTACGATTGTTAAGCGCGATGAATCATCTACTAAAACTGATGCAACTACTGATACTATTATAAAATGAAAAGTAAATTAGTGCTTTGTGTAATTTTTGTTTTCTTACCGAAAATGCATCAACTGTTAAACGGAGTTTTTACAAATGGAAAAGCACGCTAACCAAAAATATCTACTGTTGGTATGGCAATAACGGAAATAAAATGTATAATACTACATTATCATTTCTAATATGTATATGAAAAACTATATTCTAAAAAAATACAAAATTATATTCTAAAAATTCAAATTCATTTTTTAACTCATAAGCTAAAAGCTTTCTTACCGCCAAGAATTTGAAGTTAAAATCATTAGGCATCTGATAATTTAACACAGAAGTGCTGCTATGCAATTTATGGTCGCAAAGACACTGATAATAAATATTGGATTTTGAAAGGATTATACACGCCTTTCATGTATTCAGGCCAACAATTTAACTTTCATATTATATAAAAAAATGATTACGAGAATTTAGGCAAAATATTCCAGATTGTTTATATCTCTTTACAAATAACATTCTATACAAAAAATATGTCTAACATACTAAACACGCTATAAAGAAACTACAACATATTCAAATTCTATTTTCAGTAATTTAGTATTTGTCCAAAAGGTGGCCAAATAATAAAATGCATGAATTATATATAACTTTTTTACCATGAAGTGGCCAAATAATAAAATGTATTATTATTATTATAAAATGTATTAATTACATAAAAATTATTTGACTATAAAGTGGCCAAATAATGACATGTAGTAATAATTCATATAAAAATTAAAGTGGAAACATTCATTTGAAATTTAAATTTGTTTTATGACAGTTCCAAGTACCAAAGGTAGCACACGTAGCATTTAGTGAATATGTTCAATTTATTACAGGAGATCTCTGCTGCATTTCAGCAAATGAGTAAGTAACAATATCTTTGTTATTGTTGTTGTAACTTATTTCATACCTTGAAATTTTGAAATAACGGTATTTATTATTTTTTTCTCAAAGAAAAAAAAAAAACTCCACCTACATGAGAGGTAAAACCCATAATTCATAGTGCTGCATCTGGGCAAGCGATTAAAAAGGAAGAAGGAACTGAGTCTTTTGACTCCATGGAGGCCTGAATAATGATCCGCATTGAGTCCGTGAAGGTGCTCCATAGATTCATGGCGAAAAATTTCATTTCCTTCATATCTATCCTATAAAATCTGTTCATCAACTTACACATACTGTATGTATCATACCCCCATTTCACCTATCTCACCAACCACATTTAAGTTATTTGTCCTCATAGTCAACATCTCTCAGTTCTGGAGTCATTATAGATATTCACCTTCGAATAGTTTCCAATGTTTTGTCATCCTTAAATCCACATGGTCTAATCTATGCGCAATCCAAACACGATCGAATTAACCTTTGTATGATAACAACTACTTGTTGCAAGAGCTCTTGCTTCCACCTTAATGCTTTATGCAGTATTGTGAAAATTCAGTACAAAGAGGTAGAGGAAGCAGATAATTTGGGATAACTGGATAGTGGATTAAAGTTCGAGAGACATATCATAAACATGAAGACATTGAATTGCTGGAATAATCCACTTAACTGGAGGCTATCAAGAAGCAATCAGCTACTGGTCAATATTCATTCACATTCCTCTTCAAACCTACCATACCAACTTCTCGTACTCTTTCATTTCATACACCTATGTCGGATAGAACAGCCTTCCTCACTTTGTTCTGCAAAGGGACTGCAATCTCCATTTGTTCAAGAAATATATCCAAAAACATGGTAAAAAAAGGAACAACTTAAACAATCTGATTACTCGAAAGTGCAAAACCCCTTACACTTCGACATTTTTTGAACAATTGGAGATCGTATTCCTTCAAGAACACAATATGAACAAAGGCTGTTCTGGAGGTCATAAATACATAGAGTAAAAGAGTACGAGAAGTTGAAAGATTTGATGGATTGTGAATGAATGTTGATAAGCAACGGCTTGCATATTTATAGAACTGCAGTTAAATGGAGTAATGATGGGCTATTTTAGAAGAACAGAGATAAGGAAGGAACATCTGTATCAAAAAGGAATCGAACTGAGTATCTGTTAGAGCGTGAGCACGAAAGAGAGAGAGAGAGAGGGAGAGAGAGAGAGAGAGAGAGAGAGAGAGAGAGAGAGAGAGAGAGAGAGAGATTAGCTAAATTGTACCTCTCTGAATATCAGTTCAGAGAGGTACAATTTAGATAAAGAATACTTTGATAAAGAACTTTGGTGCCCAAACCTGAACGTCAAAATACTATTTTAAGGTTTTCCAAAGTTGAGATTTGTGTAGGATTCAAAGCTGCATAGTATGAAATAATATCTTCAGTGAAACCATGTTTCGTGAAGGCTATAGATGTGATGTGAGATACTTGTATCAGAAGAGACTAGAAATGAATTTAAGTCCATGAATATAGATCAGAACTTGTCTGGAAATTACAGTGTTATTGAAGATAACGAGAGGTGAAATGCTTTCTTGCTAGAAATATGACAGAGATGAGTTTTGGCAACTTTAATATTGACAGATGTCTTGACTCTATTGAAAATTGATAAAGAAATCAGTATTTAAAGCGTTTATCTGGAAGCCTGGATTATTTGTTTACTACAGATTTGTCAGCTGAAGAGGAAAAACATAAATGCAATGCAAAAAGGACAAACAGGATTTCAAGTCAGAGAAAAGCAGATTATTTGTATATAGGAAAGCAATTAAAAGTATGACATTCAAGGACATTGGTGATACATTCCGAAGAGGAGAAACCATCTCTCTCCTTAACATGTAATCAACAACCTGAAAAGAAAATTGTTCAAAACACTACTTCCATTCTGCTCAACTCCTAGCACTTTATAAATCCCAAATCCCACCAATCTTAGAATACTGTTCTCCAGGGCCGTTGCCAGATTAGATCGCGCCCTGAGGCAAACAATTAAATATCACCCCTGATGGATTATATTTTCAAACCGGATACGAAACTCCGAGTTGCCCTAGTGTTGTACTACCCAGGTGATGACTTACGCCTGGACTCGCCGATAGTTCTTCGGCATGAAACCGTTAGACAAAAATATAAGAAAATCTCCAATTGCTATTTTGTTTTTATTACAAGAGAAACATTAATGCAAAACGATTACATAATAATATTAATTAAATATTTGCTCTACGGGGATATCGCACAATAAAACTGTTTATAAGCTCTTCTAAATTGAAATTATAAGCTGAGTCCGCCTCTATCGATATAGTTGCTAGACCAAACGATCTTTCTTTGGTCATTGCTGTTCGCAAATAATTTTTAATCAGTTTAAGCTTGGAAAAACGTCTTTCCGCACTTGCTACGCTAACAGGGATTGTTAGTGTAGCGACGGCGCCTACCGCAATATGGCTGAACGAGCGCCCTTATTAAGCCGCGCCGTCAGACAGGCTGCCTTTATGGTACACCCTGTCGACTGTACTGCTGTTCTCATATTTGATGTGGTGATTACAATCAATAATTCATACGAATTATTGATTGTATAAAGGCAATCTTTCCAATAAGTAGGCTGACCATATTTCATTGAGACCAAAACGGGACATTAGGATGGCAAAAACAGGACACTGAGGTTATGTTCCGGACTCTAAATTGTTTAAAAGATTTTTCAATGTTCATGGCTACTTTTGTAGCTGAAATATTATCTTTTTCAATTAAGCTAATGTATATGTGGAACGAAGAGATCGTTTTTTGAAAGAGATTTTGAAGAGATTTGGAACGAAAAGAAATTGCAAGAGATCAAGAGACTTGATCTCTTGCAATTGACAACGACAATTTCAAACAGGGATCTTCAAACAATTTTCGCAACATAACGGGGCATTTTTCTTGAGAAAGAAAATAAAAACGAAGCTCATCAAACGTGCTTAAAATTCTGTCAATTGATGGACCCAAGGACAAAAATCTTGTATTTACATGCTCTAACAATTTAGCGTAATTGTTTCCAATAAAGTCATAAAAGTTTTTCAGTTCTTCAACTCTGACTGTATATATATTGGTAAACAGTCGACAGCACACTGGAGACAATTGTGTATAATGTGTGCCTTACAACCGATACCAATAATCTGCCTCTTCAGTTCAATTTCAAGTTATTGCCACACATGATTTTTGCCAGGTCTTTTGCAACCACCAAAATTGATGTTCTTGTTATCTGCACACAAAGCAACAATTTTATTTTGTAAGATAAATTTGGCACTTACTTCCTTCAACACTGCAGGTCGAATTAAGTTAAGGGGATAATAAATCCCTAATTATTTTCAAACCGGATACGAAACTCCGAGTTGCCCTAGTGTTGTACTACCCAGGTGATGACTTACGCCTGGACTCGCCGATAGTTCTTCGTCACGAAACCCTTAGATTACGATAGATTTCGATCTCCGAGTTTCGTATCCGGTTTTAAAATAATGAGGGATTTATTATCCCCTTAACTTAATTTACGCCGCCGGAAAAAAACCTCTTGGCTCTTTATCGTAGTAATAATAATAATACTGTAGGTCGAATACTGTAGGGTGAATTTTGTTTGATGCATTTAAACTGACTATAATGCTTTTTATTTCACTCAAATCCTCTATTACTTCGCCTAATATGTACAGGAATAAAACGTTTGTAATTATTGCTTCTGATTTGGTACGCGCTGAAGAAAATTTTTGTTCATAAATTTTATTTATCAATGTCGACAAGCAATCATTTGCGCAAAAACTTTGGCCGTGAACTTCACTTGCTGCAATTTTATCGCTTTCACTATCATGTCTCACCATAAATGAGCTGATGTTTTTAACTGAAGTCAGAGTATTTTCAGCATCCTTATGTTTCTGGCTACGTGGATGTTGTTTGATGTTGCTTCTGCCTCCATGAGCAACGGAAAAATGGCCATTACAAAGTTTGTAATGTCCATTTTAATTAATGTTGGCATACCGCTTTTGTTCCATCGCTACACAGCTTGTCCAGTTTAATAAATTTGAATTCTTTCTGGGGATCATCTTTAAAACTGCAGTTTTGCCTCTTTGACATTGCAAGGAGAGACTTAAAGTTTTAAAAAATTAGATTAAAACTTAAAAAAAAAATATGAAATTTAAACCACCTGCATTGAATAACAAAGCCAGGTCCGCGCGGTTAGCCTAGTGGCTATACGCTTCGCAACCATATGCCTGGGGAAGGAGTGTCCTAATTTCGATTCTCTCGACGACGTGAGGAGCTGAAGGATCTTTCTCAGCCATAGCCAAGTTAGCCGGTCTTGGGCGCGGACAGCATGGCTTTTTCCCCCAGTTTATCTGGGATTTTTTCATCCCGCAAGCAGTCAAACCGGCCTCGTGAACACACACACACACATACTGCTGCAGTCAAAAAAAAAATACCCCCTCCCCCTAGCGGCAGGCCGGTTGGGAGTTGTACTAATAAAAAGTCGCATCAAAATGTAACACGCGGACCCGGCATTAGAAGCGGGATAAATGATTGACCAATATTGAAGTATATTTATAGTTTTTATTAAAAACGGGACAAAACTGACATTTTTGTTAAAACGACGGGACGACCGGGAAATATGAAAAAAATAAAACGATACTGTCCCGTTCAAAACGAAACCTATGATCACCCTACCAATAAGTGATAACAGACTATTTCACTATCTCATAGGCGCTTTGTTTCTCTGTTAGGCTTTTTATAGGTATTTTCACTGGCGCTGTTGCACTAACTGGTTGCTTTCCTTTGATTTTCTCTAATTATTTAAGAAGACCAGCAACTATTGGTCAACGTCCATACAGAATTCAACTCCAAACAGCACTAACTTCTTATTTTTTTCCCTTCATTTCATCTACTATGTTCTTTGGAGCAGCCTTCCCAATGGTGTTTTCCCAATGAACACATTCCCAAGCTTTTTAAAAAACTTGTAATAGATTTTTGCTGACTATTTGCCCACACACGCCACTACTGTGTTATAGGTCTTGTGATTATTTCTTTTTGGAGTTAACAAAACACAAAATAAAATAAAATATATATACTTATTTGTCTTATTGTTTCCTTGTTATCCAATATTTATCAAATCCCATGTATGGAATGTTAGCTATTGAAAGTCAAAATGCAGATAAATATTCAAAGAAATAGTCTTTCAGCAGGAACTTATAATTTATATAATTACTCAACTTAGCGCTTCGTTATATTTAATTATTAATTATAATGATCAACACTTACTCATCTGAAAAACCCATGTTGATTTTGTAACTTCCTGGTATCACAGCCGAGGTTCGGGACTGCGCACTAAATACAACAAAAAAGCACTTATGTGAGAAAAAAATATCATTTCAATTAGGCTGCTAATTATGAATTTGTTCTTAGAAATTATATCATTATCTAATAATCACTAATTACGAAAACAGTCATCTGTTAGATGCAGTAATATAGATTTTGTGCGATTTATGAACTCTATTCAGACTCTACTCTCAAATACTATTAGATTTATCTGATGAAATATGAGTAATGTAGTCGTATTCACACAGTCTTAGATAAACATTTTCCATAAATAAGCTCGTAGAAAGTGTTGAGAAATCTCGGCTTCGATTTCACACTTTGATAACAATTTGAAGATTTTATGACATATTTAACATTTGACGTCGTATAAGATGTAAAGTTTTTGTCACCAGGGATCGTTTTATGTAATTTAGACAAATTAAAACGAAAAAAAAAAAAAAAAAAGAAATGTTTGCCTTCTTAAGTTCATAATTTTAATTTAAGAATTTATTTATTTTTAATCGAAATAATTGCTGATTTGGTGGAAATATAAATATTTATGAAATCTCTTGAAATGCTTTTAGTCAGCTATTTTAATCAATAAAAAAATACATTTAATTATGCAGATAAAATTTCATAGTTAAAATAAATGTATTATTTAATGAAGTAATTAAATTTAAATAGCACCAATAAATATAATAAATTACGCAATTTTATATGAAATTCTCAAAATATTTCTGCAATAATAATTTTTTAAAAAAAGTAATTTTTTTTAAAAATACCTGTAGTTAAAACCAAGGTAGAATCAATAATTGTTTCTGAAGTGCTGATGTTTGCTTGCTTGCTATTGTTAAATAGGAAGGAATTTTGTGTGTGTGTGTGTGTGTGTGTGTGTGTTTAAGGTGAGTAGCTATATATCTGATAAGAAGAGGAAATCGCAGTTTTACCAAAAATACGTCTTAAAACGGAAAACAGACCACGGTTAACCTTTGAACAGAAGACTAGACTTCGTGGTGTAAGAGATTACGTTTCTTAGTAAGTCAGTCAAAAAGTAATGAAAACTGGTTTCGAGAAGCCAAATGAAAAGGTGGAAATATCATGAACATCAGGAAAACATTAACAAATTATATATATATATATATTAATTTTCAAATATTTCCAAAAGCCAGATATATTTATCGAAATAAATAAATAAACCCACAAACAGTTTTTACTCAAACAAATAGCAGAATATTTTTATATATTTGTTTGAGTAAAAACTATTTGTGGGTTTATTTATTTATTTCAATAGCTTTAGAAAGCCTTTAGAGTGGTGATGTAGCCTACCAGAAGAAAATACTTTTAAAAAATGATATTAGCGAATCTCGGGATTTTCCCCTGACTATCGATTGACTTCAGAGATTTTCGTATTTTATTTTTAAAACAACGCAAAAATAGTGTATCAACGCCAAAATTATTTAATTCTGTCATAACTTTAAGTTTTTGTGATGTTCAACAGTGCTATAATAATAATAATAATAATATAATGAACACATGATCTACAAAAAAAAAAAAAAAAAAAAAAAAAAAAGGAGGCAGTAATTGGAACAGTCCATATTTTACGACGCTACCTGACAGACTATTCTTAGATTCTTGGGCAGAATCTGAATTGTTCTGTATCATAAGTCAAATTGTTGTTTAAATGCTATCTTGTTTGTGATATGAAAGATATCAGTTGTGTAAATAGAATAATAATAATAATAATAATAATAATCAAAAGACAAAGGTGTGAAATATTTTTAAAACTGGCTTGAAAATAGTAAACTTTGTATTGAAAAAAGAATTCGTCTAATATGCGCTGTGGTTAGCCTTCGTCCACCCAGTGTGTCTCAAACGAATCTGTGTTTAACAGTTCAGAAAGTTTCGACATATAATAATTCCACTTTTTACGTTAGCTTGTCTGAAATGGTTGCACCATCTGACTATTTATTGCTGGAAGCAGATCAGCTGCAACGAAGCACCCAAAGTAACCCTAGATAACGCTATTCAAAGCCAGATAATTCATTTATCACATAAGTTGCATTTTTTTTTTTTCGTTTCTGAATGGAGCGACTTTGTTTACATTTTTGCAAGTATTTGTGAAACAGCTGAACTTTTAAGTTACTATATTTTTACATATGTGAAAAATATTTAGAATACTTTAAATGCTTAAAATGATTGTATGTGTTAAATATGGACTTTCAAATAAATTTGATTAAAAATTTTATGAACATCAGAAGATGTACTGATGTAATAATACATCTATATAGATTAATTTTAGTAAAATCAAAACTATAATAATAGGTCCAAACGGAGAGGAACTTAACTTAAAAGTGGAAGGAAATAAACTGAAACAGGTTCTTTTTTTTTTCCTCAATTACTTAGGCACATTGACAGACAGGCTAAATTATGAAGAAATCAAAATAAATCTAGGGTGGTCTGCTACGACCAAACTTAAGAATATATGGAAAAATACACATACACATCTCTCCAAAGAACTTAAAATCAAAGTATATAGCTAAACGTATTCCCTACAGTTCTTTATGATGCAGGGACGGGTTATCTAATAGAAGGAAGAACAAATATTGACAAGCTCTGAAAACAGGTGTAAAACAACATGGAGTGAAATAAATACCAATCAGGATGCCAGTGATGGATTACACTAATATATGACAATAATAGCAAGAATCAAAGAAAAATCAGTTAAATAAAGTGGTACGTACATTGGTACAGAATGCCTATTAAAAGATTTTCTCATATTCTCCAGAAAGATACCACCATGAAAACCAAGCTATCCATATACGGTACTAATGTACTATAGGTTGATCAACCAACCTCTCGTGTATGGGCTCAGAAAAGAAAAAAAAAAAGAAATGGATAGGAAACATCAAGAGTGGTCTGAAATTTTACAGCAATTTAAATAACCTGTCTCCAAATAAATGTTATTGAAAAGTTCTTGTCTTGGCAGCCTCAAATCACCATTGATTGATCAGAATGATGATGGTGATAATATATCAGTAATTTGCAACATAAGTTATTTCAAAAGGATGCTGTGGTCGATTTTAATAAACAGATTGAGGATATAGTTCATCGAGACAGTTTTAATTTATTTCTTTTAGAATTAAGTTGTTTGGAAAGAATTTAAATAGATCTTAACATGTACAAGTAAGTTTCTGTGGTTTAGCAGTTCTGTGGGAAATTTTCGGTATTGAGACCACATTATAATATAATTTTTTAATTGCTCATTTTTTTTTTTTTTATTAAACTCGCTATTTATATTATAATGTGATCTCAATACCGAAAACTTCCCACAGATCTTAACCGGATTCCATGTTTCTCATAATGTTATATATATATATATAATTAAAAACTAAGTCATTCACATCAGAAACGATGAATTTACGTGCATTGATTATTAAGATTCAGAAGCCTTGCTTTATGGATCACGACTGTCGAAAAATACTAAAGGTAGGAAATATCATACATAATAGCAGAATGAATACTTCGGAGTTTTTAATTTTTCTTAACATCTTTACCTATTATTTTAAGACAGTCTATACGCTGCTAAATATTAATTAATAATCATGTGACGTATTGTTTAAAAACTCTTCATAGTAAAATTAAGCAGGACATTGAATTAAAGTCGCTTCTACTCTGAAACTAAGAATAGGAAAGTGATCCAATATGGTAAAAGTTAAAAGAATGCGTAGCTTGATTCTGATCATAACGCCCCCTAGTGGTATAGTCTTTAAGCTCTGTATGATGGTAATGCTCTCATCGGCGTCATTGAAAACTGCTGTTATACTGGTTTAACATATAAGTACAGTACATGTCTGGAGCAAGTTGATTAGAATAAACCAGTTTAACTCGATCAAATCCACACAACAGTGTAGTCCAACCGAATGCTCTATAATATATTTCAAAAACATTTCTACAATACCACAGGAATTATAAACATCTAAAATCAAACCTTTATTATTATTTTTTTTGCACGTGTTTTGCTTTCATTTATATTCTTTCTTAAATCTTATTGAAACTTCGCCCCCCCCCCAGTTAAGAGTATAGTTTCTGCTCTATTTATTTTTCATCTGATTTCATCGCTGTTCAGAACGAGTTGAAATCTCTATATCACTACTGGAGCGATGCCAGCCGTCTTTTGCTGGCATAACAATTAATTCTCTTAATTATAACCGCGAACCAGTGAACATAATTTCTATGTCCTCGTGCACTTTACATCTGATAAATTTCAACTTTAAGTCACGATTTATCGAGAAAGAATAGATGAAGTATTTGATTATTTCTTTGATAACAAATCTATCATTAGTTAGCGATTCAAATCGAAAATTAAGAATTTGAACAATGGAATTAATAAAATAAGATAAAAAAAAAGGCCTAACCCATTATTTTAAAATATTTAGATCACTTATCACGCAAAAATTAATGAAAATGAACTTTTGCCAATATAGGGTGTCAAAATTGATTCTCACACACACACACACACACACACACACACGCGCGTGCGCGCGAATTTTCGATATATTTCCTGAAACATAACAATAAATAAGGCTTCTCAACCATTACTGCAATTGCTGTCCCATTGCACTTAATAACAAAATTATGATAAAGCCGTCTTTGATACGCAAAACATTCTAAAACTTATTTTGAATAAAAATTCTTATTTTAAACTTTAATACTTTTTAAAAAATACTTATGGAACACCAATCAAGAATTCTTCTAGTTCATAAAAATACTCACTAATCAACATATTCATGCACTGCTTGGAAAATATCATAATCTCGAGGCAACCTTCCATTGAGTATAATAAGTATTGCTCTGATTTTTAATTTCTCACGGCACCCATTCCCAATGCATCCAGGCCACTGCCAGTAATCTGACTGTCAAAATCCATGACCTTTCTTACGTTATCGTTACTTGAGGAAGACTTTGTACTTAGGGACGTCCTCCAGTCTGTAAACACCAAAATACTTCGAAGTAGGTTAATAAAACACGATATTGAGAAGCCTCTTAAAGAAACCAAATGATCACTGAGGAGGCTAATAGATATGAATGAAGCAATCGAAAATGACCAAGAACTCGTTTTATATTACGCATATATTTCTTTATCTGCTTTACATGAGGAGGAAAAAACTATTTCCGTCAAGTTCATAAGTGATTTAGAATCCAGTCTATGTTAAGTGCAATTTTATCTTCAGCATTTTTAATTATATATATATAAACTTCTTTTTCTTATAATAAATTCAAGATTCTTCAAACTAATGACTACCAAGGAGTCAGAGAAATCTTTATAATAATAATAATAATAATAATAATAATAATAATAATAATAATGTGCCAAGCGAAAAGAGCCATCTACTGGTCAAAAGGTCAATATAACTAAAAAAATACTTTTGACTAACGGAGTTCCATCCCATTGAGAATAAAAAGCGTTAGAGGATTTATTTTTTCAATTTATTATTATTATTATTAAACGAAAGGCATTTCCATAGTTCATTCGGTATTGACGGTTTGGTATCGATGGCTTGGAAAACTGTCTAGCATGCGAATAACCTTTACAAAGGATGTTCAATTGAAGATCTCGAGGTGGAAGCCCCCCCCCCCCCCCCGCCGGAAATGTGAATTTTTCATATTTATTTCGTTTGTATATATTTCATTAGTATTGTATATATTGCACGAGGGTAGTCTGAAAAGTTTTCGGCATAACAATGAAAATTTATTTTTATTTTGCAACATAATTTCCCTTAAGACTAATACATTTATTCCAGTGATACTCCAGCGCTATTATCCCATCCCTGTAGTGGTTCTCAGTAAGATCTGCAAAATACCCTTCTACAGCTGCAATCACCTCTTGATTCGAACAAAAACGCTGACCAGAGAGGGAGAGTTTTTAGTTGTGGGAAGAGACAGAAGTCAGAGAGAGCCAAATCTGGGGAAAAGGGTGGATGTTCCAACAATTCATAGTGCAGATCCCTTAATTTTCTCATTGCCAAAATACCTTTGTGGGCAGGTGCATTGTCCTGATGAAAGTTTTTTTTTTGTTTCTGCAAAACCGGGTCTTTTCTCACGAATTTTTTCATCTAGTCTGGTTAAAAGATTGGAATAGCTTTCCCCGGTTATTGTTTTACCCTTTTCAAGATAATTAATAAACATCCCAAACTACCGATGCCATGACCTTTCCTGCTGATGGAACCGACTTTGTCTTCTTTGGCGCTGAACAACCAGCTTCTGTCCACTGTTTTGACTGCTGTCTGGATTCTGGTGTGTAATGGTGAATCCAAGTCTCATCCATAGTAATAAATCGACGCTCAGAATCAGTTTTATTCTTATTAAAACGCTCCATGCACTGTTCAGAGATTTTCATGCGAGTGCGTTTTTGATCTGCTGTGAGCAAGCGCGGCATCCATCTTGTGCAAAGCTTTTTCATTTGCAATTCTTCATGCAAAATATATCCTACACGTTCTTTTGAAATGCGTATAGTCTCAGCAATTTCACGCACTTTGACTCGCGGGTCATCCAATATCATATCGTGCACTTGATCAATGATTTATGGTGTTGTTACACTTTTTGGACGTCCTTCATCTGGATTATCTTCAAGGCTGGTGCTGCCAAGTTTAAACTCGGCAGCCCATTTCTTAATTGTCGAAAACGAAGGAGAAGAGTGTTCATAAACTTTTATGAACTTCGAATGAATTTCTGTTGGCGTTAAACCTTCTTTTACAAAGAATTTTATAACCGCACGATACTCAATTTTATCCATTTCAAGGGATACAGACAGGAAGAATCATGTTCCCATGGCAACACTGATTTCTTCATTTTGAGTTATTCAGATACTACTCCTACAAAAGGCCTGAGTTCATGTCAAGAAAAACGACTACGGGCAGTTCACGTTTATCGCCAAACTTCACAGCAAGTCATACACTATATATTACCTCATTCCGAATGATCCAAAATTAAATTACTTTTCATATTTCTAGAAATAATTACTTTTTAGTGAATTCCTGTTCAACTTCTGTCCAATAAACTGAATAAGTGACATACTCAGTATTTAAAACTTATAACATAATTTGCGTACGAAGACACTTTAATCCCAATGCTTCTTTCTCAGCATCTTAATACCCTTGATGATAGAATAAATATTTCATTATTTTACTGTATGTTATTATCAGCAATTTAGAAGTCTTTGCCTGCACATGTTTTGATCCTTATTTCAATCGCTTATTTTATTTTGTACTACTGTTTATTTTTTTTAAAAAAAATCTTGTTTCAATTAAAATTATTAATTTTTTTAAGTAATTTAAAATATTTATTTAAATTAATTTATTTTTGCTTAAGATACACAATACACCATTTTGAGTTCGAAAACTATTAATTTCAAAATAGTTCATTCCAAACGAATAAGAATAGGGGGATCGAATTAACCCTTGGAGAGTAATGGATGGCAATGCTGTAGCCAATGAAGTTCTAACTGAGGCTCGGCTATTGCTGTTACCCTCCTGCCATGATCAGAGCTTTAATTGCTGAATAACACCTTATCCCTACACTGTCCTTTACAGATAACGGGGAATATGAAAAGCATTCTTGCTTCGCCCCTTTAAGCCAGTCCTTATAATAAGAATAGGATTAGCTTTTTAGGACTTCCAGGGTAACAAATGGCAATGCTGTAGTCAATGAAGTTTTAACTGAGGCTCGGCTATTGCCGTTACCCAGCCATGACTAGAGCTTTTTAGCTCAATAACATCCCATCCACACGAAAACTATTAATTTCAAAATAGTTCATTCCAAACGAATAAGAATAGGATTAGCTTTTTAGGACTTCCAGGGTAACAAATGGCAATGCTGTAGCCAATGAAGTTCTAACTGAGGCTCGGCTATTGCTGTTACCCTCCTGCCATGATCAGAGCTTTAATTGCTGAATAACACCTTATCCCTACACTGTCCTTTACAGATAACGGGGAATATGAAAAGCATTCTTGCTTCGCCCCTTTAAGCCAGTCCTTATAATAAGAATAGGATTAGCTTTTTAGGACTTCCAGGGTAACAAATGGCAATGCTGTAGTCAATGAAGTTTTAACTGAGGCTCGGCTATTGCCGTTACCCAGCCATGACTAGAGCTTTTTAGCTCAATAACATCCCATCCACACGAAAACTATTAATTTCAAAATAGTTCATTCCAAACGAATAAGAATAGGATTAGCTTTTTAGGACTTCCAGGGTAACAAATGGCAATGCTGTAGCCAATGAAGTTTTAACTGAGGCTCGGCTATTGCCGTTACCCAGCCATGACTAGAACTTTTTAGCTCAATAACACCCCATCCACACAGATTTACTTCAATCAGATGACGGGATAAAGAGTCAAGGACTCAGTCCATCGCCCAGTTCTTTTCAAAACTTTAAGAATAAGAATAGGGATATATATATAGGGATATATATATATATATATATGTATGAAATGTAAATTAGTGGCGGCTCTTGATTACGGCTCTTCTCTTGGATGAGAGATAGTGATGTCCAGCGCTCGGTCAGTTTTGGAATTGTGGTGCTTTTATTTTATTATATTATGTGTCTTAAATATCACGCAATTTTTGATTCAGTGCTCTTGCCAAAACAGTAGAAAGTCCTGTAGCAGTGCCAGTAAGACTACAACTGCACATTAAGCGTGTTTTTGTTTTCTTTTTAAGATAGATACTTCACATTGATAGTCATGGAAAAACAGCTAAATGAGACAATATTTAAGGAGGTATATAGAGACTTTATAAGACTAGGTGAACTACTTAACAACAATTGGCCGGGAAAAGTGAAACTGTACGACACGTTTCCCCCGGAAAGTGTCACAGACGTTATCGCAGAAGGTCAGTCAGATTCAGTGCCTTCTACTCCTTCAGACTTTGTAGAAGTGCGAGCACGCAAAAAGCGAAGAACAACAGAAGAACTACACAATGGCAATACTGAAATGGAACAGGATTCTCAGGGTTCAGACGTCGCTATTTCTCCCAAAGAAAAGGTGCCTCCGATCATCCTTAGAGAAAAGCAGAAGTGGGCAGCTTTAAGATCCACAATGTCCAATCTGCACATTGGCTTCATTAAGGCCAAAAACTTGGATGAAGGCATAAAGATCCAGCCAGCAACAGTGACAGATTATAGAAGGTTGACCAAAGAACTGGACGACAGAGGCATCCAGTATCATACCTTTGCGCTTAGTTCCGAAAAAAACTTAAAAGTGGTCCTTCATGGTGTCTGTGAAGACATTGACACATCGAAATAGCTGCTGACCTGAATTATCAGGATCTGCCTCCAGTCAAGGTCAGCAGAATGTACAAAGCAGACAAAACTCCCATGCCATTAGTCCTAGTTGAGATTCATAAAATATACAAGGATATCTACAACTTAAAAACAGTTTGTGGTCTCATCGTCACACCAGAACCACTCCGGAAAAGATCATCTACTGGGCAGTGCCACAGGTGCCAGAAGTTTGGCCATGCCCAGAATCTTTGTAGAGCAGAATATAGATGTTTGAAATGTGGGGACAGCCACCCAACCAATACCTGCACAAAGCTGAGGACTACCTCGGTCACATGTGCCAACTGCGGTGGCCCTCATCCTGCGAACTACAAAGGATGTACTCAGCACCCAAAGAACAGACGGATGGAGGCAGTCAATCAGCCCTCCTCCTACAGTATCAGAACAACAGAGGCCCAGGTATCAAAACCGGAGACTCAGCGACCACAGTCGGAGACCTCCAAAAATAGAGTCACCCAAAAGCAAACAAGAAGTTATGCCGATGTGACCCGTACAAATAGACCAATACCGGAACAAAATCAACCAACATCACCTAAAAACTAATAGCTGTTATTACGGCCTCACTATCAAACATGCTACAAAATTTCAGCCTATCAAACCTCACTGAAACCTCCACTAAAAGATTTCTTCGTGAAACGCAGGTCATCCTCACAACTCTCATAAATGAATAGTAACAAACTCATTCCAGCATCTCTTCAGATAGTTGCTTGGAACGCAAATGACCTCAAAAACAAAAGTCTGGAACTCCGAGATTTCACATATAGGTATCAACCAGATGTTATTTTAATCAGTGAAACTCACGTAAGATTCTCAGAAAATCCTACAATAAGGGACTATCACCTATACAGAAATATTTTACTAATATTTTAATTTCATAGCAATAGAAATAATGCTTAAGCATTCCATAAAATGAAACAAATTTCTTACTAATTTTATTGTCATTATACAGTATATCATGAAACAGAATCACGTTTTTGCAACCCCTGTATAGCAGGCCATTAAGCAATACATTAGTGTATTACAAAAGAGTCTCGTTTCTTTTCTATTATACTCAACTCCTGTTTCTCGTTTTTGGTTTAGGAAGTTATTGAAAAATATGTATGGCTACTCTAACTTTCTACCAACACGTCGATTTGGAATTTATTAAAATTTATACTAAAGTTCGACTTGGTTAACCAAGCGGATATCTGCTCCCGCACTAACAAGCTGCTAGCTCGATTCCCAATGTGACAAGAATGGTTGTAAAAGGTTTTAGGTGACAGATGAATTTCAATATTCCTTTATAAGACCTCTCCTTCGTTATATGAGTCTATATTTTTACTTACCCATAACCGTAAAACTGAGGGTCACACATTACTAGATCGCAGAAATATCATATTGGAATATATAGCCACTAGAATTCTTTATCGTATAGATTATAATTTATCTGAATATTGAATACTTATCTCTATTTAAAGCATTAATAAATTAGTTATGTCTTTTATAAATATTACAAAATACTTATACTTACTCATACTCCGAAAATGCTAAGTTTACGTGGTAATTTTTGCCCCTCATTTTCGATTTAAATAACCTGCAATGGAATAACAAAATTATAAAGTTGGTGAAAATTACAGAATCAACAATTAATCTAATTAATTAATCTAATTAATGGAACAGGATTCTCAGGGTTTGGACACTTCTATTTCTCCCAAAGAAAAGGTACCTCCGATCATCCTTAGAGAAAGCAGGGTTTTTAAATAAAGTGCCCATTTTATTTAAAATGGGCACTTTGCCTGGTAACTTGGACATACTTTAGTAACAAGTATTTCAAAAATGATGCTAATAATATTTTGTTGTAATTAAGATAAGAAATATCTAATATATATTTAAATATTTATATGGAAATATATTTTAATTTAAATTATTTACATAAATTTTAATTAATTCTTAAAAATTTTGATTTTTTATTTTACACCTTTTTAAATTCTTGATAAGTGAGATTGAAATAACCATTACAGGGTTTGGAGAGCGGATTGCATTCAATCGACCGTGAGATGCGGTGATTGATTCACTCAATCCCTTGGAGGGTAATGGATGGCAATGCTGTAGCCAATGAAGTTCTAACTGAGGCTCGGCTACGGCTATTGCTGTTACCTTCCTGCCATGATCAGAGCTTTAATTGCTCAATAACACCTTATCCTACACTGTCCTCTACAGATAACGGGGAAGATGAAAAGCATTCTTGCTTCGCCCCTTTAAAGCCAGTCCTTATAAGGATAATATAAGGGTTGGAGAGCTCGGGACTACCGGGAAGATTAGACCCCTTGGAGGATAATGGATGGCAATGCTGTAGCCAATGAAGTTCTAACTAAGGCTCAGCTAATGCTATTACCCTCTTGCCATGATCAGAGCTTTAATAGCTCAATAACACCTTATCCCTATCCTTACACTGTCCTCTACAGACAACGGGGAAGATGAAAAGCATTCTTGCTTCGCCCCTTTAAGCCAGTCCTTATAAGGATAAGGAAGGTTGGAGAGCTGGTTTTTAATCACCGCCCTCCATGAAATTATGGAGCTTTAATAGCTCAATAACACCTTATCCCTACACAGTCCTATACAGATATCGGGGAAGATGAAAAGTATTCTTGTTTCTCCCCTTTAAGTCAGTCCTTATAAGGACTATATATAAGGTTGGAGAGCAGCTGATCAAGAGGTAACAAATGGCAATGCTGTAGCCAATGAAGTTTTAACTGAGGCTCGACTATTGCCGTTACCCAGCCATCACTAAAGCTTTTTAGCTCAATAACACCCTATTCACACAGATTTTCTTCATTCAGATGACGGGATAAGGAATCAAGGACTCAGTCCATCGCCCAGTTCTTTTAAGAAGTTTGCAGAGCAGAGCAAAAAATGATTGTGATGAATACCCTTGGAGGGTAATGGATGGCAATGCTGTAGCCAATGAAGTTCTAACTGAGGCTCAGCTATTGCTGTTACCCGCCTGCCATGATCAGAGCTTTAATAGCTCAATAACACCTTATCCCTACACTGTCCTCTACAGATAACGGGGAAGATGGAAAGCATTCTTGCTTCGCCCCTTTAAGAAGCCAGTCCTTATAAGGACTATAAGGTTGGAGAGCAAGAGCAGGTTTTAAAAAAAAAAGTCCTTTTTAGGACTTCCATGGTAATAAATGGCAGTGCTGTAGCGAATGAAGTTTTAACTTAGGCTCGGCTATTGCCGTTTAGCTCAATAATACCCCATCCACACAGATTTTCTTCATTCAGATGGCGAAATAAAGAGTCAAGGACTCAGTCCATCGCCCAGTTCTTTTAAAGTTGGAGAGCGATATCAATTAAGGCCTGGGGAGATCCAGGATCACGTCACGGATGGCAATGCTGTAGCCAATGAAATTTTAACTGCGGCTCGGCTATTGCCGTTTCCCAGCCATTACTAGAGCTTTTAGCTCAGTAACACCCCATCCATATAGACATATATTTTCTTTAATCAGATTAAAGGATAAAGAGTCAAGGACTTAGTCCATCTCCAAAAAAAAAAAAAAGATTGGAGAACACGGGGAGTCCAGAGGGTAACAGATGCCAATGCTATAGCCAGTGAAGCTTTTTTTTTTTTTAACTCAGTATTCACATTTGTCGAATACAGTAAAAAGTCTTTATTGGTAGACGACTAAGAGACTTCATTTTGTGATTTGTTGTTGTCAATGATTTCGAAAAACAATCGATAAAGATAATGTTACAGACTAATGATGACAAAACTGGGATGAGCAATCGTTAATAGATATCTTGCAGGATGAGTATTGAAATGAACTTAAATAGGCTGGCGGTAGGGGCTAAGGTATATAGCTGTCAGTTTAACGTGGCTAAGTGTAAGGTGATGAACTTCAGGAGGGTGAGATCATATGCTATGCATTATATTATGGTTCTGAACTGCAAGAAGTTGACGAGGCTAGGGACTTGGAGATTATTATGGACAAAGAACCTTATGTTTAGAGGGCATATTGCAAAGGTTGCCAAAACATCACATCAAACTACATAGTTGTTGAAGAACGCACTGGCAAGCGGGGATAGTGAAGTGATTGTTTCACTTTATAAGGCATTAATAAGACCACACGTGAACTATTGCGCACAGATCTGATCACCTGGATTTCTCAGTGATGAAGAAATGGTGGAGAGGATCCAGAGGCGAGTTACCAAGACTGTTACAAGTCTGTGGAATGTCGCCTAAACGTAAATAATACAATACCAAACTATCCTCGATCTAATTATACAGGTAAAAATATTGAATTCTTACTAAAAGTTTCTTACTAAAAAGTAATTTAATTCTTTCATTTCTATTTTGGTTTCATTCGAGGGAAACAAAAAATTTTTATTTTTATTTTCTTCCTTTCTTGAGGTAGTGATGAAGTCTGCACAACCGAAGGTAGAGCTTCAAGAACATTGATACAGTTTCTAAAAGTATTAGCGACAGTCTCTGGTTCTTTGTTATTTTTATCAATTTCCATCATCCTCAGCTCAGACTTCTTTCGAGAGTTTTCATACATCCTTCAAACTATGTCAATCTGAATTTCTCTTTTCGTGGGACCTCAACGATAAATTCTGGAATTTAGATAGATAAATGGTCCTACCAGAAGTTCCTTCAAGAATCCGCTGCAGCTGGACATTCCAGCTTATAAAATGGATTAATCTTTATTTGCAATTAAAATGTCGTACCGATTGCTTAGATGGTAAATGAGAAAACTATATCTGGCAGCACTAATGATTTTTAGTTCATGTCTACGATAATATATTCGCTGCAGATCTCTGAACATCCGCAAACGAATAAAAAAATCGTTAATTGGAGGAAAATGTTAACTGTAGTGCTTAATGTATAGCGGATTATTCTGATTATAAATAAAACCAGTCTTATATAAACCATTTTGTGCAAAGTATAACACCTGGTGTCTTGTGCCATTTGTCAATTCCATTTAATATATAAATTAAGTATTAATAGCCCCATAATCTAGGTAATAATAATAATGATGTGGTGAATAACATAAAACATCATTGTTATAATGTCAATAAAAAATAATGGATTTTTTTTTTTTTTTTTTTGTATCATAATTTTTAATGGCCGGCTGCACGTTAGCAAAAATGCGCATGTGCTCGTGGAATATCGTCTGCGTGAATTACAACGAATCACTGAACCATGATACGAATTGTCAACTTCTATTTAATCTCTGTACTGTTGCTATGGGCCTCCGACGAGACCCCATGTCCACACACCATAAAGTAGAGAACTCCCAGTTTTATTGAGTTTTTTTTTTCCCTTAAATTTTCTTTATTTTCGTTTTTAACAGCGTGGTTGCTCAAGGTACAATTACTTCCATTACATTACTTAGTCACCTTTGATAACAACAGTACGTTAAATTCGCAATATAAGAAACGAATTATTATTGCAATATAATAACAATTCTCGGCAGAATTTTGTGGTTGACGGTACAAGTTCTTGACACAGTTGGGAAATAGACTATAGTATGTGTAAGAATGCAAGTAGCAGTGTTTGGAAGAATATAGCATTTGGGAATTGTTTCCTTGACCTCATAAAATTTTCTCTTGTCGGTGTATTCACGAGAATATAAATTTGTAGCGAGTCTTTTGTGATATTGTTTAAAATAAGGCCAATTGTTTATTTATATTTTAAATAAATAACTGCCAATCTATAAATTTAAACATACTTTTCATTCTAATATAAACATGATATATATAATTTACTACTACAGTGACATTTTATTTGTAAAAATAATAAAATTTTGTGCTTCTTAACCCAAGATGTGTTCGAGTAAGCTAATAGAATTGTCCTCTTTGCCAAGTAGTGTTACTTCTTGTCACATTTATTGCAATAACCTGGTTGTCAAATCTCTAAAAAAGATAATTGGTAATTTTCTCTCATTTTTGTAACAGTTGGCTACAAACAAACAACATTATAAATCAGGGCATTTTGTGATATCTTAATAAAGCATTACTATCATTTTATGTATAGTAATGAAACATTCGAATGAGAATCCTACTGATAAAATAAATAAATATATAAATTGAATAGATCACATTAACCAGCAAAGGCGAAACTACGGTATCCGGAAGAAAACCTTTAATGTAAACAAAGTTAATGACATAAAAAGAGCAGGGAGGGAACGCGAAATAGGAATCTAATTAATATTATAAAACAGTTTAATGATAATTAAACTTAAAGTGATGAAACAGGTTGTCTTTTGATAAAACTTTTAAATGATTATAAAATCTATAGAAAGTTTAAAGAAACTTTTTAGTTTACGTGAAACTTCGATATCTGTCACGCGCAGTGTCTTGTTATTCACATACTGTACTTCATCAGATTCCATATTACTGAAATTTACTCTTTATCTTTATATATATTTATATATATATATATATATATATATATATCATTTTATTTTATTTCAATTATTTTATAGAATATTACATATGCTTTTAAGTTTATTAACTTAAAAAAAAATAAAAATCTTTATTTAATACAAACCAAGAATTATTATAATTTTTGTTTCAATTATTTTTATGGTGTGAAGGAATATTCAATTTATTATAAAATAATTTTATTTTATTTCATTTCAATTATTTTATAGAATATTACTTATGCTTTTAAGTTTATTAACTTTTTTTAAAATAAAAAATAAATACATTTTGATTTCTAAATATATGCAATTATTATAATTACCGGTAGATGTCGCTAAGAATTGGCTTCTATGTTTCGTCGTTTTTGACATCTTAAAAATTAAATAAAAGGTATTTCGCTTGTCTCAGAAGTGGTGCTAATGAAATCATTCTAGACTCTATCCTTTTAGATTTTAAAATTCTAATTTTAAATCATGCTTGATAAGAAAGATTACAAGATACTAGGCAATAAATGAAAAACTCAATGTGTAGATTTAAGACTAACGGCGTATCTTTTTCTTTTTTTTCTTTTTTTTTCAGGTTTGTTTTTACTTTATTCTGCATTATTTTACATACTTATCAATTAGCAGAACATAAATCTAACATCAGCAAACTCATCTCGAATAAAAAACATAAGTGTGAATCACATTCGACTGAAAATTTTATCTTCAAACCGTACGCAGAATCTTTTGATTGTTTTGACGATTTTTCTAATGATGAGTTTATATCGACTAATAATCGGAAAAATAAATTATTTATTGACATAATTACCTCTGCAACTCTTACACTTCCGCCAACGTTTAGATATTTCATATTCATTTACAACAGAACGGATCATCTTAGATCGAACCATAACTTTGTCTCCAACCGCCTGCTCAGTGTAGTCTACAGGGCACCACCACATCTGTCTTTTGGTCGGAAAGACCTTGATTTAAATCTTTTTTGGGACATAGAAAATATTGAGAAGACTTTTCAGCGGAAGGAGAGTTAGCCGATCTCATGCCGAGGTTGAGGTTTTTCCCTCCAGGTAACTCGGATTTTTAGTTTTCCATTCTAGCAACAGACAAGCCTACCAGAAACATACACACTGAACTGTGGTGGTGGTGGTGTCAACAGGTATGATTTCAAAATGTTATACTTAAGTATACTACTCATCCATTGATGCGAGTATCCTTGTGGATACTTAGATTCTTTAACCAGTTATGCCGAAATACATGAAAAATTCTAGCGTTTTCACCATTATAATCAAATTGATGAATATTTCCTTTTTTGCCTCCCTAGATGTAGCGCATTACCATAAGAAACGCACACGTATACGTTATACACGTTTATATGATGACGGACATTAAAACCTTATTGAATCGACCTCCTCCAGTCAGATTAATTGGTCCCTGTAGACTAAGCCATTTCTTCTACACACACACACACACACACACTGAAGATGATTGAAATACGAACACATAATTATAGGAATTGGGGAACTCGTTCATTATGTCCGAGAACTCATTCAGTATAGACGAAGCCCTTTGGGCGGAAAGACCTGGGTTCGATTCCTGTCACTGACGGGAATCGAACCCAGGTAAAAATCTCACCAGGAACACTTTGTGGGCAGTGCCACAAAGTCACCTACGGTCGGAAACGACTGAAAGGATAACCTCACCACCACCACCACCAACAGCCAATTGTGTAGTTATATTTATTTTTGGCAATTTAATTTGTTAAGTATCATTTATAATTGTCATGCTTATAAATAACGATGTCTAAAACCAGAAAAAAAATCATTGTGTAGTTTTTTACTTTCGTATATATTAAAACTGCTTCCATAGAATTATTAGCATATCTAATATATATGTTAATTGAAAATCAAAAGTAGAATTACATTCAGTTATTCTGAATTTGAAATCATGCAATTATTTCAACATATTTGATATATTAACCGTCTACTATATAATAAAATAGTTTTATTTTTTATTTTTTATTTTTTAGACAAAGACGTTGTGCGTTCGCTTCCATGGCTACACATGATTATACATGCAAATGCGGCATGTCATGTGACAAAATATTGTCAAAAATGAAATAGGCGATAGTCCATAATTCAGTGGTGAATGTCCATGGCTATTTTCAATCCGAATTCAAGTGAACGTAGCAAACGGTTATCATTGATTGATAATCCTTCCGCACGTACCACACGCCCGTTAGGGCAATATTTTACCGGAAATTCAGTGCGCCACCTTTATTACCTTGATTTGTTGCAATCTAGGAGTGTTCCTTAACTTGATAACCTTGACATAAAGTACAAAATGTGATTTTAAACAAAGGGTGTCTGCTCACTATGCTACTGGAATACAAGACTATCTTAATGGAATATTTAGAGGCCGTGCATGGGACAAGGCTTAGCAAGTCACCTTCTTCTCCAGCCCGTTTAAATCTGTGTTTAACTACACGCGACCACTCCCTTGTTGGGAGAGTAATGAGCATAATTTAGAAGGTAATTATTGATCAGTAAATATCGAAGGACTCAAAAGGTTAAGGAATAGCAGGTATTTGCTATACGTTACTGATTATATACACTATCGAAATTCAAATGTTCCCGTAGACATTGAAATGTTCTATGATGAAATCAAGTATTTCTCGACATGCAGAGAGAAAGAAACAGTATCTATACAAAAAAAAAGTGTCTCGTGCATTCAACTAAATTCTTACTAATTATTAATAACACAATGGCATATTTCATAAACTAATATCAAGCAATACAACCCAAACATCGCTAGCTCCCACAAGGCAATTTATATGGTCAGTCAGTCGCGACTGTCTTCTATACTGTATTTATATAAGATATTTCAAACTTTTCGGATGTCTTTAGACATGTTGAATGAATGCATATTTAAAAAATTCTTGAATATCAAAATTAATTTTTCATTTAAAATATCATTTCTTGTAAAATTCGTATTATTTTATATATTTAACTTTTAAATTTTATGGTCTTTTTCTCATAAAATGAAAAATTATTATTATTATTTTGCATTAAAAAAATTCCAACACTGTAATATTTAATGGATAACATAAGATTCTATAAGAATCCAGTTAAATTTCGTTATCGTACCCCGTGTGGTGGCCTGGAAAGAATAGCCTCAGCATAACCTATGCGTGTCGTAAAAGGCGACTAAAATAGACGCTAAGTTTCGAGAGTTTGAGTTTCGCTCTCTTAAGGTTTTTGCCTTTAAGGGCGTAATTTGAATCTCCGGGGGAAAGTGTTTTCCAGTGAGGGGCTGTGTCAGTGGATGCTTTTCCCAGGAATATGAGCGGTTTTGCTCGGTGGTGAGGGAGCCCGTCACTGAGTGTAGAATGTAGCTCATGCATGTCGTAATAGGCGACTAAAATGAGATGAGTTTCGCTCTCTTAGGTTTTCTTCCAGAATTTTGCTCCCGGGAGGGGGGGGAGCTTAGATTTCGGGGGAGGGTTGCCCTGAGAGAGCATTTTGAGTCTCTGGGGAGGGTGTCTCCAGCGTGGCCCGTGAGAGGCCTTGTCGGTGAATGCTTTTCCCTGGCATATGAGCGGTTCTGCTCAGTGGTGGTGGTGGTGGTGGGGGGGGGTCACTGAGTGAAACCAACGCTGAGTTGGACGGTCTTTCGGCCACTCGTAGGGAGTGGTCCGAGGGATCGTCTTAATTTTTAGAGAGGGCTTTACTTAAAAATCGCCCATGCATGTCGTACTAGGAGACTAAAATGGGTATCCTGGGAGAGTAATGGTTGGCAATGCTGTAGCCTATGAAGTTTTAACTGAGGCTCGGCTATTGCTGTTACCCTCCTGCCATGATCAGAGCTTATAGCTCTATATTATTTTATCCATGCATTTTCTTCTACAGATAACGGGGAATATGAAAAGCATTCTTGCTTCACCTATCCAGGCAATAATAATAATAATAATAATAATAATAATAATTTTAATTTTGTTATCGTTTTGTTGACCATTAAACTTACAAATAAAAGCATGTTTGGTGTGTGTGTTTTATATTCCGTAGAGTTTTCATTGACACTTCATTTTTAACTCAAATAACCAGCCAAATCCCTTTCCAGTACTTAGTTCTAAAATTATAAATAAAAAACAAAACTTTGTTTTAGTTTTCCACTTAAAGAAATAAAAATAAATCCTTCAAAACTTTTATCGGTAAAATTTATAAAATGCAGGCATTCAATTTGCAATAAAAACAAAGAATTTTCAAAGATAAATTGGTATAATGAGGAGAGCAAGTTGTTTCACAGAATGCTGGTCAACCTTGAAATCGAATAAACTTTCAGATGATGGATGATGTTTAATGAAATTCTTTCTGGTGGGATATACGTCCAAGTGCTTCGGTATTTTTGGCAGGCATTTATCTCATTAAAACAAGTTATAAGTGGGTTGAAAATTGTCTAGATAGATGTCTGGAAAACAGAATTTTTTTTAATGTTACAAGTTGGGATTTATCCAGCTTTTAGTAGTAGTAAACAAAACCTTGTAACAACACGCGCACGCGCGCGCGCGCACACACACACACACACACACATATACAAACTATATCAGAAAACGAGACAACATTCTGTTTAACTATAAATTAATGAATTTTATACCAGTAGACATTATCCGAGTGATATAGATTTTAGAAATAAAATCTTGAATAACATTTAATTTGATAAAATAAAATAAATTTCAAAAAAACATCGAGCGTTTTTAAGTTATAAGAATTTTAAATATAATATTTTATTAAATGCTTATCTACCCTAAATATATATCTATAATGATTATATAGAAATTTTTATATGACAAAAGAGGAAATCTGGGGGCTATTGCCGTTACCCAGCCATGACTAGAGCTTTTAGCTCAATAACACCCCATCCACACAGATTTTCTTCATTCAGATGACGGGATAAACAGTCAATGACTCAGTCCATCGCCCAGTTCTTTTAAGAACTTTAAGAGGAAATCTGGGGTGTGATTGGATCAATCGACCGTGAGATGCGGTGATTGATTGATTCAATCCCCCTTGGAGGGTAATGGATGGCGATGCGGTAGCCAATGAAGTTCTAACTGAGGCACGGCTATTGCTGTTACCCTCTTGCCATGATCAGAGCTTTAAAAGCTCAATAGCACCTTATTCCTACACTGTCCTCTACAGATAACGGGGAAGATGAAAAGCATTCTTGCTTCACCCCTTTAAGCCAGTCCTTATAAGGACTATAAGGAAGAGGAAATCTGAGAGAGATGGGTAACAAATGGCAATGCTGTAGCCAATGAAGTTTTAACTGAGGCTCGGCTATTGCCGTTACCCAGCCATGACTGGAGCTTTTTAGCTCAATAACACCCCATCCACACAGATTTTCTTCATTCAGATGACGGGATAAAGAGTCAAGGACTCAGTCCATTGCCCAGTTCTTATAAGAATTTAAGACGAAATCTGGGTGAATCGACCGTGAGATGCGGTGATTGATTCATTCAATCCAATACCCTTGGAAGGTAATGGATGGCAATGCTGTAGCCAATGAAGTTCTAACCGAGGATCGGCTATTGCTGTTACCCTCCTGATCATGATCAGAGCTTTAATTGCTCAATAACACCTTATCCCTACACTGTCCTCTACAGATAACGGGGAAGGTGAAAAGCATTCTTGCTTCGCCCCTTTAAGCCAGTCCTTATAAGGACTATAAGAGAAAATCTAAACGGTATTAAGAGGAGTAACTGAAACATTACAAATAGAAGACCTCACAGCAGACCTCCAATTTAAGGGATTTAGCCCAGTTAAAATCAGCTGAATGCGGAGAGCTGATAAAACACACGATCTCTTAATTCTAGTGGAAATAAGTAAAGACTAAAAACATATATACAATCTCCAAACCATCTGTGATCTACTCATAAAAGTTGAGTCACTGAAACATAAATCAACTACAACCCAGTGCCATAGATGCCAGAAGATTGGGCATGCCAAACGATGCTGCAAGGCTGAATTTCGTTGCGTGAAATGTGGTGGCAAACACGCATCAAATGAATGCCAAAAAACCCGCAAACTTCCAGCAAAGTGTGCAAACTGCGGAGGACCCCACCCTGCAAACTATAGGGGCTGTATAGCATTTCCCCAAAACCAAAAAAAAAAAAAAAAGATACAACTCAAAACCAGTAAACCTCTTCAAGAACAAGCGTCCTCCCATCAAACCATAGTCTCCACAACTGATGGAAGATCATATGCTGAAGTTACAAGATCAACCTTCCAAAAAGACCCAAAACCAAAGCAGTCACAACAAACCTATCCTACTGAACATAACGAGCCACTTAGGTGAAATGCTTGCTGAACTCCGACAAATCAACCCAACTCAAGAAGTCAAAGGATATCATCTTAAGGCACACACAATCACTCCTTGTGGAAATTCTTAATGGATGTCTAAAAGAAAACGGAAATCGCTACAAATTGTTTCATGGAACGCAAATGGTTTATCTATCAAATTACAGGAGCTGCAGGAGTTTGCAGCAGAAACCCAAGCCAACATCATCCTCATAAATGAATCACATATTCGTCCAAGTGACAAAATCAGAATTAACGGTTATAGCACTTATCCTACAGACAGATGCTTTGCCAGAGGTGGAGGCACTGCCATCTTTGTGAAAAGAAACATAAAACATAATTCAATAGCCGAACCCCAAATAGAACACATGGAAACTACAGGAATAGAAATACATATGGAAAACACGAACAGCATTACGATATATGCAGCCTACAACCCCCCAAATAAAAAACTCCTTGAATCTGACTTAGATGTGATACTAAATACAGGCAGAGCAGTGATTATAGCCGGAGATTTTAATGCCAAACATTCAGTCTGGAACAGCAGAAAATCAAATATTAACGGAAGAATACTCAACTCTTACACCACTTCAAGAAATATAACAGTAATAGGACCTACTGAACTCACACATTACGGAGCAACCGGACGTCCTGATGTACTAGATATAGCTATATTAAAAAACATAGTGTACAGATATAAGCAATCAACGACTTAAGTTCTGATCATAACCCCATCATATTACAACTAGGCACCATACGAGATTTAACGGAGAACACCACCACATTTATAAATTGGAAACAACTTCCCTCAGTCTTCCAGGAAAACCTTGGTCCAATACCGCATATAGCATCTGCCGAAGATGTAGAAAAAGCAGTAAAGACTCTTGAAAAACAACTGCTGACAGCTATAACGCAGGTAACAAATATAACCAAATGTGCACCATCAAATAAACTCCCAGAGGATATAAAACGTCTTATCCAAGAGAAAAACAGATTAAGAAGACAATATCAGAGAACAATGGACCCAGCGGATAAACAAGCAGTCAATAGAGCAACAAACCAGGTTCTATATGCCCTAAAGGACCACCGTAACCAACTCTGGAATAACAAAATTCACCAATTAAACACAGAGGATCAATCAATATGGAAAATGATCAAATCACTCCGTTCAAAGCGTTTTACATTTCTTCCATTCCAAGGTGAATCTAGTGTTGTCTACAACGACGAGGAAAAAGCTGAAGCATTTGCTGACAGCCTAGAAAAACAATGCAGCCCCAATTATATCAATACAGATATAAATTTCATAAGTAAAATTCACACCCAAGTGCGTAAAATAACTTAAAATGCCTCAATCCAATCCAATAACAAATCCGTGTCACCAACAGAAATATATGAGATTTTAAGAAAACTAAATAACAAAAAGGCTCTGGGTCCAGATGGAATAACAAATAAAGTTCTCAAGCTACTTCTGCTCAAAGGGGTTATGCATCTGGTAGCCATCATTAATGCCATCCTCCGGCTAAATTATTTCCCAGAGCGATGGAAAATTGCCGACGTTTTCCTAATTCCCAAACCTGGAAAAAATACACAGTTTCCTGAAAATTACAGACCAATCAGCCTTCTTTCATGCATAGGTAAGATAGCCGAAAGTGTTATTCTCACACGGGTTCAAGAGGCAACAGATATCAGGCCATATCATTCAAGATGAACAATTCGGCTTTAGGAAATATCACTCCACAACGCTACAAATTTACAGAGTTGTCGAACATATAACCCAAGGATATGAATGGCACCAACACTCTGGCGCAGTTTTCCTGGACATCACTCAAGCGTTTGATAGAGTGTGGCATCACGGACTAATTTTTAAACTACACGAAGTTGGTATTCCATTGCCACTAGTTCTACTTATCAAATCATATCTAAATAACAGAAAATTTAAAATAAAACTCAACGGTATCAGATCCACAGAGAGAAGAATCACGGCCGGAGTCCCTCAAAGCTCTCTGCTATCTCCCCTACTCTTCTCCATATACATGACATATCTCCCCAAACTGTCCCCATCTATCACTGCTCTATATGCCGATGATACAATCATTATAGTCAGATCTCTCCGTCCACACCTGGCCACAATCAAGCTGCAGACAGCGGTCGATGAATTGGAGGATTGGTGCACCAAATGGCGTATCGCAATCAATCCAAACAAAAGCTTTGCAGTAGTTTTCACCAGACGTAAAGTAGAACCGAATACAAGCATACAAATGTTTGGTAAAATCATCCCTTGGCGCAATTCTACCAAATATCTGGGAGTCCATCTTGATAGACGTCTAAACTGCAAGTCACATATGGATAGTGTCGCCACTGTAGCAAGTCAGACCATAGCACAGCTATATCCACTTTTGAATAGGAACAGCTTCTTAAGCATAAGCAAAAAAATTCTCCTTTACAAATCGGTAATCAGACCTCAACTAACTTACGCCTCTCCAACCTGAGGTCACACAACTAAAAGTAAACATCAACAGTCTTCAGATAATACAGAATAAATGCCTACGAATGGCATTTAATGCCCCATGGTTCATCAGAAACATCCAGTTACACCAAGAAGTCAATCTTCCAGATATTAAGACCTACATGACAGGCATTGCGGAGAAATTATTCACAATCACGGATAATCACCCAAATCAGCTAGTTCGACAAGCAGCGGACTACAAACACTCAGATCGTTTCAAACATAAAAAACCGAAATCCTCCATCGCAAGAGAAAGCTAATATAGCTTAC
The DNA here is from genome assembly GCF_054136105.1 of Typopeltis vanoorti. Lineage (NCBI taxonomy): Eukaryota > Metazoa > Arthropoda > Arachnida > Uropygi > Thelyphonidae > Typopeltis > Typopeltis vanoorti. Next base: position 35,017,520 of record NC_143561.1, on the reverse strand, counting down.
AATTTTCACAATGAGTGGGTAATTTACCCAAAATAATCTCATCACCCAAAAACTAAAATCTGGATGAAGGGATAAAGAGTCAAGGACTCAGTCCATCAACCAATTAAGTTCAAAGAGAATTCGAAATGCTGGTAGTTATATTTTGATGTTCTTTTTGGAGTTTAAGTTGTAGATTTTTCGCCACAGGTTACTTGCTATTATTTCTAATTTTATTATAGAAAAGCAAAAAGGTCAATAATATATATTAACACAATTAATTTTGTAGTAATTACACGAACGTAGAATATCAAGAGGCGGAATTAAAAACAGACATCATGGTTACAACAAAGGCGGTACTACGTTGTGAGCATGTACAAATTAATGCTGGGTCTTAGATTTAAGTGCACGGGGAGCTAATAACATTTCCATCCATACGGATTTTCTTCTGGGAGTGTATGGAAAAAAAAAACAAAAATAAAACAGTTTAACTAAAATAGAGACAATGTAAGAAAAAGAAAAAAATAAATACTTTCACTTTCTTATCATTGGAATGCTTGTCTCGTCTGATCTGCAATGATTATTAAAATTCAGCAGATTATATTAAGAGAAAGGCATTCCAATGATAAGAAAGTGAAAGTATTTATTTTTTTCTTACATTGCCTCTATTTTAGTTAAACTGTTTTTTTTTTTTTTTTTTTTTTTTGAGGACTCTGAAGAGAAAGATGGGAGGGAGAAGGCAGGAGACTGGCGATCCACTATAAAATATGAGACTTGGATTCTCCATTACATACCAGAATCCAAACAGTAGTCAAAACAGTGGGAAGAAGACAAAGTCAGTTCCATCAGCAGGAAAGGTCATAGCATCGTGTTTTGGGATTCCAAAGGCATTTTGTTTATTAATTATCTTGAAAAGGGTAAAACAATAACCGGGGAATATTATTACGATCTTTTAACCAGACTAGACAAAAAAATTCGTGAGAAAAGACCCGGTTTGCAGAAGAAAAAAAATCATCTTTCATCAGGACAATGCACCTGCCCACAAAAGTGTTTTGGCAATGGGGAAAATTAAGAGATCTGCACTATGAATTGTTGGAATATCCACCCTTTTCCCCAGATTTGGCTCCCTCTGACTTCTCTCTCTTCCCAAAACTAAAATTCTTCCTCGCTAGTCAGCGTTTTTCTTCGAATCAAGAAGTGATTGCAGCTGTAGAGGGGTATTTTGCAGATCTTACTGAGACTCACTACAGGGACTGGATAATGGCGCTGAAGCATCACTTAAATAAATATATTAGTCTTAAGGGAGACTATGTTGAAAAATAAAAATAATTCTGAAATTATAAATTCGTTTTTACAATGTTAGGCCGAGAACTTTTCAGACTACCCTCGTATATAAGGCAGAGCGGAAGATGGTCGTTTTCCAAGTAGGGTTTTATGCCTATTTACAAATTTTAATAAATATACATTTTGATATTTAACTGTAATTATATATATATATATTGTAAAACTTACATTCACACCAGTATTATCAGTAGACCCAAGGAATTATATTAGCGCTAACTTCTTTTCTCATGACAAAGTCTACCCAAATTAACACGTGAAGAAGTATTTAAGATAGCACTTTTGTTCATCTTGTACCAATTATTAAACGAACCGAATCGTTCACCGAATGACAGAACGTATTAACTATAGAAATTGGAGGATACACCTTGCTAAAACAGCTTTAGTTATGTCATCGGTGCCAATCAAAAACTGACAGTCACTCTCTCTCTCTCCTAGGTCGGCGTGATGTACACCACCTGGAGCCGTCCTTGAATCATCTATTATTCGCTTCCTACGATGCAATCGTTTTATGGCTATATCCAATACTAATTACGATGTGCACTGATTCCCCACAATAAATGTCTTTAGGTATTTCTTTTTTATTCGTTGCAGACTTTAAATCTTTTGCGTATAGCAACTCTGGGCAAGATAAGATCATTCCTTGGATCAATACTTCGAATTTTATGACACATATTATAATTGCTCAGAAAAATCCCCCCCCCCTTCCAAAAAAAAAAAAAAACTCCTTTGCTGTCACCGCTAGTTAAACTGGAACTTCCATAACTAATATATGCTGTTAGTCGTAATAGAATTTTATTTGTGCTGACTCACAGCGTTTGAGGCTCTTCCATCATTAAAAGAGTTAGTTTACTGAACTCAACATCACATTGATGATGTTGCACATAAATGCCATGCTGTCTAAATCCAGAAATATCTATAACGTTTAATTATAAGATCTTTCACGAGTTCAGTTTCATAAGTTGCATTTTCAAATATATAACTGAAAATTGTTTTAAAATATGCATTCATAAAGATCTTTTCAAAATAATTCAATCTGTTATTCTTAATATTTTAGCATACTTTCGAATACTTAAGGAAAATTATTATTTCATTTGGTATGTTTCTAATTATATGTCTTTCAGTAATTACAAATTCAATATTGCATTTTGGCAAAACTGTTAATGTACGTTTGGCAAAGAAATAAACAAATGCTAAAGAGAATGTACATTAACAAGGCATCAAGATTTGTAAAGTGTTATATTTTGAGCTACTAATTGAACTACTAATTGTCAATCCTTAATCTTGGTCGTCCTTGGAATCCTTTGATATCATCCTAGCATGGAATACCTGTTTTGCTCCCACCCCCATTTTGTATAAGCAATTAAGCCACCTATCAAGTTCGTAAGTAATTCTCGCATTAAGTTTTATTTCCTTTTTTTTACAGATGTGTATAATGACAGCATAGTATCAGTGTTGACTGGTGGATATAATAAAAAGCAATATTGCTAGTCATTCGTTTAATTAATTATTAACTTTGAGTGTTTGTCCAAATGGTACGCAAAAAATAACATATCTGCCCTCTTTAATTATCAGAAAAATTACTATGTTTCTTCCTTTTTAAATCCTCTGTAGGATGGGATCACAGGGCAATACACAATACATTTGATCTTATGCTACCATACTCGTTTGTGCTTTTGAGCCAATATAGAATGCCGGTTGGTCAGCTGTTTCCAATTGCTAGACCAGTGCCGTTTGTTCATTATGTAGACGAGTATCAAACAATGGAGTACAGCAAAAAAGGCGAGGTTTGAATTTGGGTCTCTTTATTACATACAGGCTATGTAGAGATCTCCTCACAGTTATCTAGTTTGATTCGTCTATATATAAATAAAGTAATAAATGATACTTAACATGATATCAAACATCGGAATTTTATTTTATAAATATGATTTCGAAATACCGGAATTTTATTATTCTTGAAGCAGTTATCTTTCATTCGAATACTAAAATTACCGCATATAAAATATCAAATAAAATATATCGCATCTTGCAGTATAAACGAATATTAATTTCAGAATTCCATCAATATGTTAGCATCCAAAACATACCAAAGAGTTTATTTATTAATTCTATATATCGCATGCTGCAGTATGTAAAAGAATATTAATTGCAGAATTCCATCAATACGATCTAGAACTGGGTAACCCAGGGCAATGCTGTAGTCAATGAAGTTTTAACTGACGGTCGGCTATTGCCCAGCCATAAACAGAGCTTATAGCTAGTACGTCAGCCTTATAAGTCCTTATAAGGACTGGCTTAAAGGGCAAAGCAAGAATGCTTTTCATATTCCCCGTTATCTGTAGAGGACCGTGTAGGGGTAAGGTGTTATTGAGCTATTAAAGCTCTGATCATGGCAGGAGGGTAACAGCAATAGCCGAGCCTCAGTTAGAACTTCATGGGCTACAGCATTGCCATCCATTACTCTCCCAGGGTCAAATTCAAATATCATCCCTCAACTAGTACGTCAGCCTTATCCTTATAATCCATATATAAGGACTGGCTTAAAGGGGAGAAGCAAGAATGCTTTTCATCTTCCCCGTTATCTGTAGAGGACAGTGTAGGGATAAGGTGTTATTGAGTTATTAAAGCTCTGATCATGGCAGGAGGGTAACAGCAATAGCCGATCCTCTGTTAGAACTTCATTAGCTACAGCATTGCCATCCATTACCCTCCAAGGGTATTGGATACTTCCGCTAATCACCTAACTCTCCTTATAGTCCTTATAAGGACTGGCTTAAAGGGGCGAAGCAAGAATGCTTTTCATCTTCCCCGTTATCTGTAGAGGACAGTGTAGGGATAAGGTGTTATTGAGCAATTAAAGCTCTGATCATGGCAGGAGGGTAACAGCAATAGCCGAGCCTCAGTTAGAACTTCATTAGCTACAGCATTGCCATCCATTACCCTCCAAGGGTATTGGATTGAATTACTTCCATCCACCTAACTCTCATCCAAAGAAAAGTTTATTTATTAATTCTATATGCTTTTTAATATTAAGTGTATAATTATTTTTACAGTTTAAAAGTAAATTACAAAATATACTATAAATTCTTTTAAACATACAAGAACTAAATTTTTTTAATAAAAATGTTTTAAAGTTATTTAGCAGATAATAAGAGTACTATAAATTATAAAGATTATTCATTTAAGAATAAATTAATGCTTAATGATGATGTTATTATAATACCAAGAACAGGAAGTTCTGATTGGCTATCAAAAGAAATCAACAAACTGTAATGGTTGATATCTGTTTGGTAAAGTATTTTTTAATGTGATAATCATACTCACGAAAAGGTTAGGAGCTTGCAATTTCGCATTAATATCAATATTTAATGCTAGTTACCTCTTATTTTTTTTTAAATATAATGACACACACGATAATTCGAGATACTTGGTTTACAGAGAAAACAGTTTTCTAAGGCCACATGTGCAGCAAAGCTGCTATGCTATCCGTTCTGATGGATACCGAATTGGCATCACATCTATCAATACAGAATTGAAATAAATTTACCAGTGCCCAGGGAAGTGGAATGTTTAAATATAATATTTCATATTAGTTCAAAACAATCATCAATAATTTAATTTTTCTTTTCTTTTCATACTTTGCATTTTGTAATGTATGAGAGCATTAAATTTTTCATTTCGTTAAAACTGTAACGTGCATTGTCTTTGAAAATGGTTTTTATCTCTGTAAAGAAATATAAATCACAAGAAAAGTGGCTTTAGTACTTCTTATATTAAAGCGTTTCACAATTTTGATATATATATATATACACACACACACACACTCGGGTCTCTTTTTATGCGGATTTGAAGTTATGCGGTGCACCCCACAGATACGTGACCTTTCGACACTTCTGCGCATGTCAACAGAAGGAGAATCCATTCCGATAATAGGGTAATCCAGTTTCCAAACTTTCTCTACGACGGAACACTTCACAAATCCTGAAATTTTCATGGAACACCTTGGTTATTTTATAATATATTCATCAATAATTAATTATTAATTTAACCGATTTTTATTATTAATTAATAATTGATTATTAATTAATTAAATTTGGCCCAATGGAGAAAAAAAAGCACAAGAAAAGCAATTTCTTTGGAAATGAAAATTGCAATTGTTTTAGATCGCTTAGCAAAAGCAGGGATCTACGGTGATTGGTAAACATTTTAATTTCGGCGAATCTACTATAAGAGCAATTAAAAAGAATGAAGGCGCAATAAGAAAATCTGTCATTTCCGACTCAAAACTAAGTGCCAAATTATCATCGTACTCAAGAGATGCTTTATTAGAAAAAACGGAACGAACGCTCGTAATTTGGGTTGAAGAATTAACTCAAAGAAGAATTCCTATAAGTGGTTATTTAATTAAACAAAAAGCTCTTCGGTTTTATGAACAGATGAAGCAATTAGAGCCGTCTACTTCGGCTTCCCAGGCTGATAGAGAATTTTCGGCTAGCGAAGGATGGCTAACCGGTTTTTTTTAAAAAGGAATGCACTTCATGACGTGAAGATTACAGGCGAGGTTGCATCAGCAGATGAAAAAGCAGCCAAAAAATTTCAAGAGAAGTTAGCCAAAATTATTGAAGATGGTGGATAGTGTCCCGATCAAGTGTTTAACGCTGACGAAACAGGATTGTTTTGGAAGAAAATGCCTAGTCGAACTTACATCGCAAAGTCTGAGGGAAAAAAAGCAAGTGGGTTTAAAGCAAGCAAAGATTGAGTAACGTTGTTACTTTTGTAGCAATGCATCAGGAGGAATGTTGAAACTCCTTCTAGTAAATCGATTTCTAAGACCACGTGCTCTAAAAGGAAAAGATCTAAAAACAGCTGCCGGTACATTGGATGGCTAATACAAAGGCCTGGATAATAACTGCTGTATTTACTAAATGGTTCAATAATTGCTTTGTACCAGAAGTGGAAACATACATGAAACAAAAAGCTCTCGATTTTAAAGTTTTATTAATTGTTGACAATGCACCAAATCATCCGCATTTAGAACATCCAAATGTGCAGGTAGTGTTTTTTTTCACCCAATACAAGCATTATTCAGCCATTAGATCAAGGCATAATTGCTACTTTTCAAAAAATATTAAGTTAAGCACACTTTTCAATTTATATCGGATAAACTAGAAAATGAATCATTAACAGTAACTGACGTTTGGAGAAAAAAAAATTATATTTTGGACTGCTTAAATCATGTTGCATCTGCTATCGCTGAAATAAGACCACAAATTTTAAATGCTTGCTAGAAAGCAGCTTGGCTTGGATGTATTGCAAACATCTTACAATATCAGCTGAAATCATTACATTGGCACATGAAATTGGTGGACGATGATATTATTGGATATCGATCAACTTTAGATATCGTCGAAGATCCAGAAAACGATAGTGAAGCGGATGAAAAACGTGTCCCCCCCCTCACTGCAAATATAATTCGAGTAGGTCTTGAACTGTGCAATAAATTGAAAATCATTTTCTTGTTAATGACACAAATTCTGAACGAGTCTTTAAATTCCAACGTGAGCTGAAGAATTGTGTGTGTCTGGATATCGCGAGCTGTATAAAAATTAGTGAAATCATCATCAAAGTTTAATCACTGATTACATTGCCAGGGGAAAAAAAATCAGCACAGAAAGAGGGTGAAGCTAATTAATAATAATAATAATAATAATTCTGATGCCAAAATGTTAAAAAAAAGTTACTTTTCAATAAAATTAAATGAATAAAGCTTTAAAACAAACTTAGACATTCTTATTTTCCTGAATTTTCATAAACTTTTTATGCGATTTTAGGTTTATTTTAATTCATTGCTTCGGTTTTATGCGGTTTTAACAAATTATGGAACGTATCCCTGATTTTTCAACGTAAGTTAGGACTTTTTTGTGCAATTTTTTATATGCGGATTTTTGTGGAACGAAAACCGCATATAAAAAATCTACCGCATAAAAAGAGACCCGACTGGGTATATATATATATAACCGAACTGTAATTATTAATACAGTTTAAATGATTCTTCAACATTTAAGGGTATGTAGCTAAAAGTTATATAACAATGAGTAGTATTCTGAAGTTACTTGTTGTTTATGGAATTTGTAAGTATTATAATGAAAACACATTATAATCAAACTTTTAATCGTATACAAACTGATTTTAAAATTCTACTACGCTGCTGGCAACAATAATAAAGATGAATGATCTTTTCTAACCCTGAAACTATTATAAACAATTATAGTAAAAAATTTATATGTAATAACATTTTAACTTTATTAATAGTTAAGAATTTAATTTAGATAAGAAATAATTTTGGAATTAACTGTAAATTAGTTGAATGAATTCCAACACGATAATTTGCATATAATCTCATATGTCCTTCTTCAGTATCTTGTGAATTAAACGTTTGTTTATATTTATATATTGGTAAGAAAAATATGCATGTATGTATATCTAAGATATCTATCTATAGGTAAATAATTAACAGAAGACTTTTAAGACTAACCTGTCGTCCTCTGTACTTGACTCGGAGATTTCTAAAATCGGTTATTCCATACGAGTTGCGAACTGGTTTCTAGCACTAGACGAAGTCCGCAATGTATCTCCGTGCACAGTCTTATAAGCCGGTCTCGTAGTTATGAAATTACTGTAGTGAATGAAATCTCTACAGCACAAGGCTTTATGACGTCACGAGTGATTAATTTCCTTTATAACCGAGCTAATACTAAGCAAACTCGCGCACACATGCATAAAAACATCTCCCATTGCCCGAAGGAAAGGTCGGAAAAATTCCCTTTACCTCACTTCCTGTATCTTGACATAAGGGAAAAGATCAATTGGTTAGAAATGCTTCAATGTTAAATGCCGAAAGTCAGGTGACACATTTTAAAAAAAGAAAAGTTAAGAGAACTAGTTTTGTATTTGATACGCTTATGGAGTCTAATTATAGAATTTTTCCTTACTGCTTGGGACACAATAAGAATGATATGCCAAACAGATAAGTTAATTCCAGACTTAACAGCAAAGCGTCTTCACTGACGCAAAATTATCGTGAAACTTAAACAAATGCAGTGGCCGCAAAAAAAAAAAAGAAAAGAAGACTAGGTTACCCGTGGGTGAAATTGCCGTTTATCGAAGCGAGACGGTAAATTCCCTGAGATGATGGGAAAAGATAAACTTTTCACAGTAGCCACAAACATTGACGACACAATGTGCATGTTAATTACGAAAGACGTAATGCCAGTGGCTCTGATAGTTATTTCCAAACTGAGTAATACAAATTGACATTTAAAGTTTAGTAATCATAAATATTTTAGAACAAGATATAATGTAAAAGTACCTGTTATCCTTAAATATGATTATAAAATTATACACACCATAATGTTAATTAATTACTGAAACATAAATATATATTTAGCAGTCTAATGCTAGTAATTATTTTAGTGATTATTAGAAATTAGCCGAAGAGGAGAAAAATAAAGCTGATTAAATTTGATGATGTAAATAAAAACCACGTAATTCTTCTAAATATAAATTTAAAAATAATAATAATAAAAAAATATATAATAATAAAAAAATATATATATAAAATATTAAAAGACAGAATTACAAATAGTAATAGATAGCATGGCGATAACAAATGTTTGAATTAGCTGTGCGCATGCGTCTATTGTTGTTTACATATTTTGTTGAACGTAGCTTGGAAACCTTCAGACAGATTAAGCTAATGTTTCAGGTGTAAAGTTTATATACGGGCGAAAAGTGAAAGTTCCACTACTGAAACAATCTCAAATTTAATATTTATATTAATTATATCGAGTAGATCTACATTTTCAATTCTAAATATGAGAATAATTTTCTTGAATGACAGACAGCGTCATTCAAGTTTTGTGATATAGAAGTGATGAGCAATGAGTAAAATGGGGAACTGCGCAGTGAAACTTATTTGTGTCTATAGTTCCACAGATTTTACTAAGCAAAAATGGAGGTGGTTTTTTTTTTTGGTCTTTGGATATGTGTGTGTAGTATGGATTTTGCGTTTACACTATACGCGATAAACTTCGACATACTTCAAAGGACTGTGTTTAGGTTAAATAGATCGTTTTCAAAAGATTTCTATAGAACGATTTGCTAATACTGAAGATAGAAGAATGCTAATCCTTCCGAATGTTTCCTAGGCATCGGTCTAATAATGAGCAAGAGCACGTGAACGTGCTCTTGCTCATTATTAATATATCTTGCCCAACAAAGGACGCATGCTCACAAATAATTTCAATTACTGTATCGGAATTGAACATAATCTTTATGTTTACTTTAATTTTTGTAGATACACTCGTAATAAAAACCGCGATTGAATAATGCTAATTTTGGATCTGGAACTCTGTCCGTTTCTCTATTGCTGTACCGGAAGAAATCATTACTTTGTATTAAGAAGAAAAATTACGCTAGAAAACAAACAAACATGTTTTTAAAGTTTTATTACTAAGTTTATCCAATATTAGTTCGTAGCTGGTGGGTAAATTCACTCTTAGATAATTCTGTTTTTTAACTTCCATTAAAGATTTGTCATCTCTTTCAGTTTATTTTTCATTTACTAAATATACTAAGAGTAGTTTTTTAATTTAAAAAAAAAATTTTTTTTTAACGAAACTTCATGTTTAGTGTAACATAAGCATACTATTTCTGTACTAATAACCTACTTTTAGGTACTTTACAAAAATGCATAGGTATATATTTTAATATTGCTAATTAGGATCTTTGTTTCGTATGTAGTTTATTTTAATCGATAAGGGTCGTCATGCAAGGCAGAAATTGCAAAAAAAAAAAAAAAAAAAAATCTGTACTGGTCGAAAATGAACACGACAGAAAATATTTGTTTAAAATATATTCTGTCTATACCCCATGTCCGTACCTAATATCCATCAAAATATTTTTATGAATACATGATAGGAAAACGAAAAAGCAAAAATATGATGCAAAGTTATATAGATACAAAAACGAAACTCTCCACCTATGAGTAAATGATTGACAAAATCAATGGTATGGTTATGGAAGACCATCGAGCGAAAGTGCGCGAGACTGATGAGATTGTAGGCATCTCAACTGAACAGGTGTATAATATCCTGCACGAAAAATTGCACATGAAAAAGCTGTCCGCGATGGGTGCAGCGATCAAAAACGCATGCGAAAAGATATTTCAACGCAGTGCTTGGTGATGTTTAAATCGCAATTCGCAGGATTTTTTGAGTCGATTCGTGAGTGTAGACGAAACTTGAATCCACCACTATACACCTGAATCCAAGCAGCAGTCAAAACAGCGGACATGCCCGGTGAAAGAGCACCGAAAAAAAAAACGAAGACTGTTTTGTCAACTGGGAAGGTGATGGCCACTGTTTTATTTGGGGATTCCCAAGGAATTATCATCATAGACTATTTGGAAAAGGGTAAGACAATAACACGAGTCTATTAATGCGTCATTGTTGAACCGTTTAAAAGAAGAAATGAAGAAAAAAATGGCATGTATGTAAATTCGTACTGCAAGTATGATGCGACGTGAAAAAGTTCTATCTTAATAAAAAATAATAATAAATAAAAAAAATTCCTTAGTCCACCTATGATGCTAATGTTCTATAGGTTTACAATTTTTCATCGATTGGGAATCAAAAAAAAGACACAAAGCAGTATTGCATAACCTTGAAATAAGGATGCTACAGTGCATCTCTGAGTTAATGCAAGTATCAGTAAGTCCTTTCAAACTAGACTGTCCTAGTTCCTTATCAGCAGAAATCCCCCCCCCAAGGTTCATGCCAAAGAAGTAACGTTTTAAGTACCATTACGACAAGTTTGTGATTTGTTCAGTTGAACAAACGATATAGCATCTCATAATTAGTAGTCTACTCATGGATTCAGTGCGTACGAACTGAATCATGGTTTAGAGCAAAGAGGTCAGGGTTTATTTGACTGTTTCGAAATCCTTATATTAACCGATTAGAATACTCATCCTCATGGTTGATCAGGTAGGAGAGAGTATCACGTGCTGAATATCTAAGTAGCCTGTCTTGATAATTTAAATAAATGCAACCACAATTATCGGTAATTATCAAGACCCTTTCACCTGAATGAGAGTTCCAAACACGTGATATCCGCTTTTGCTTTTAATTCTTTATATGACCATGTTCCCAATGGACACATTGAAAGAAATCGTCATAAAAAAAACGTTTTAATAATATTGCATTATTTTGTTTCTTGACAGTGTAATAATTAACAATTTTTCTTTAAATAATAAATAAAAAAGTGAAACAGTTTTTCCACACACAAATCAGCAATAAAAAAAAAATTATTTCACTGAGAAGTAATTTGAACATGAGTTCGATTCTCAATGGTTACAGACCTATCTGTTTGTGAATCTCTCTTGAACGAGATGACTTGGGCATATTATTGACAACTCAGCACACCGATGTACACTAGATAGAAGTGTTGAAAGACTGTTACCTCGTTAACTGAACATGACGTTGACTATTCCAATGAGGAATACATAAATGTACATGTAATGGCAATGCGACTATAATTTAAGAACTTTTATGACGATTTGCATAACAAACGATACTGCATCAACGTGTATTTTGCTATATTCACTGAGTGTATTGTGGAATGGTGAATCTCTAGTACGCCAGAATACCGCTAAGTATAAATTAGTCAAAAAGCACTGCATTATTCGGTGTTAGAAGACAAAAAATGTTCACCCACGTACAATTTCAGGGCATGACTTCAGGAACGTATTCATATTTGTATAAGGAGTGAAACACGTCATACTAGTAACATTATGGTTTGTTGCAAAATGAACTTCCAGTATATTTAACTTCCCGTGTGAACCAGTAGGACAGGTACCCCGCACGTATATTTCATTAGCAATGCTATTCAGTATGTGTTCTCTGATAATTCATAGAATTTTCCACTGAACCGGCATTTTCTAGAATTCTGTGTAAAAGTATATGTATAGATAGTTGGAGCATTGAGCACTCTATACACAACTATACAAGTATTCTTGCATATTTTTACACTCCACTATATACCCGATACTGTTGCTATTACATATTGTACGAAGTTGGAAAGATTTGATGTTACTTAGATGTGATTTAGTAGTTGGATGTTTATAGTTTCTGAGATTTTCGAAATACACGATGTGAAAAGGACCTAGTTTGCATTAAGCTTTCTTTTTTAATTCGGAAAAACTGCTTCAGAGACCTTTGAAATATTGCAAACAACCAACATCATCTCATCTCAAATACGTCAAATAAGCCGCAAAATTGCACTTAGGCTTTTAGGGAGGATAATCACCGAATACTACCCCTTAAAGTGGCACGTAACTAGCTTCACTGTACGTCTCAACCAACTGGCTTGTATGAGCAACTGTTTTTGGCTGGGAACAACACAGCTGTGGTTCCAAACTCTCCAAATCTGATTTGCTGCGATTTCCTTTTGTTCCCAAGATGAAATTGCTTAAACAACGTAGAGGTCAGGACGATTAAGAGATCTATAGCTTATTATACGCGAAGATACTCAAACTGATTTTAAAGGGACGACCTGAAACTGGGTTAAATCTGCTTTGGGAAGCAAAGTTGCACTATCGTCACCAGCAGAAGACTCTTTAGAACATAATAGAGCCTCATCAACTTCAACTAAGAGGTGACACACACTCGGTACAAACCCTGGAGTGAAAACTGTTGGATATCCGAAGGATCGTGTTGGATTGTACTTTGTACAACATTCTGTATATGTTCCCCTGACTGTAGAATAATGTTTGCTGTTATTAGGATAAATTAGGGGATTTCTAAATAACCATACGACGGACAAGTATCGCGTTTAGCCGTTGTTGACACAGTTGTCTATTTGTAAAGACAATTTACGTAAAATGTGGACAGTCTCCATTTATCAGAATCGTTCTTTGTTGGGTTTTCCATGTTGATATATATGTGTGTGTGTGTGTGTGTGTGTGTGTGTGTGTGTGTGTGTGTGTGTGTGTGTGTGTGTGTGTGTGTGTGTGTGTGTGTGTGTGTGTGTGTATTCCTGAGCTTCTACTCGGTTGTTATGGTACATTTTAAAAAAATTGATATTTAATGACTTTAAACCGAGATAAAATATTAAGTTTTAATGAAAATGATACAACTAGTTCAAGCCTTTTACAGCCTTCTTCAGGTATCCACTAAAGGTAGAACACAATAATAAAAATTGAAGTTACAAAAAACTGAGAATTACAAGCAAAAAATGCAATACATAATTGACATAAAAACGTTGTATTTTTCAAGTCGTTCTATCTAACGCGCTATTGTTTGTTGCATGCGTGCGTGCATGTTCTCGTGAACGCCAGTATTGAACAACTGCAGCATGTCTATCAGGGATGTTGTAACTTAAACTGCTGTTCAAATGTTCAGAATTAAGAAGGATTTCCCTGGATTCCACAGTTTTCCTTTCAAACTCATCACTGCAGCGAAAAATGTTTTTGGATTTATCTCAGCAAACTGAGTGACTCTGTAGATCATCATGAGGATTGTTTGAGAAAAGAACATGACTGGATAGTGCAGATACATGTGTTCTTTTATAGGAGATGTCTCTCTTATGCTCTTCTATATGTAGTTCAAATAGATTTGTTAGTCCGTCCAAAGTAAGGAATATTACAATCGCACCATAATTTGTAAATAAACACCTGGATATTTCAGATTATGATGAACAGGCTTAGGATGGCTTATAAGAGAACAGATTTTAGAGAGTGTAGTGAAAAAGTCCTGATGTTGTATTTTTTAAGGACTTTAGCCAATTTATTGGAAACTGAACTAATGTATGGGATGGAGATTCTACCTTTAAAATTAGTAGTTTCCGTAGCAAGCCTAGGTGGATCCAGAAGAAATTTCTTAATCGTTTTTTTTCAGAATATCCATTTTGTTTAAAGATAAGAGAAAGGTGATTAATTTCTTTTTGGAGCTCATCTGGTTCATTTAAAAGAGAGCGTGCTCTGTGTCCTAAGGTAGAAATAGTTCCGAGCTTTTGAGGTGGAAAGTGATGAGATTGACAGTGCAGATATCTGCTAGTATGAATGGGTTTTCTGTATTTCTGTATATAGAGATTTGAAATCAATCAGAGCATCGTGTAAGAATTACATTAGGAACGGAAGGCAGTTATTTCATATATATATATATAGATAGATAGATAGATAGATAGATAGATAGATAGATAGATAATTCGCAAAAGTATTAAGATCTCTACCTTAACTGTAAATTACCATAAAGAGATTATATGAAATAAAAACGTAAAATAGAGTAAAATTATATAAATGGTTAAGAAAAAAATATAAAATCTAAATAATGTTTTGATTTTACTTTTGATTTAATTTTATATAATATTTAAAAAAATCTGCTATTATAGCAATACCCCTAATTATTATAAATATAACATAAAACCTCTAAATGAGGAATTTTTTCATGTGCGGATGTATTTTTGTTTATTTATTTCGTTATACTGCAACTCTAAAGTTAGTTCATATTATCAGTTCCAAGTGCTTACGAAAAATAAGATATTTACGAAATGGTGTTTTTATTACTATTATTACATGTGCGAACACTATAATCTTAATATCATACTCTCCTAGAATAGCTCTGTATACTTTATAACCCCCAGCACGTTTTGTGAGACATATCATCATCATCATTCCGTATTTTCCCCTCATTTCACAATCTTTACTAGTTTTCTGATCCAAACAAATTTTTTCTGGGAAGGCGATCTTGACCTTGACAGTTACCAAAGTTCCCCATGCGGTTCTTCCTAGAACCGACCCGATAAAGAAATTCCTGTTGACAGTGACGAACTA
Organism: Typopeltis vanoorti; assembly: GCF_054136105.1. NCBI lineage: Eukaryota > Metazoa > Arthropoda > Arachnida > Uropygi > Thelyphonidae > Typopeltis > Typopeltis vanoorti. The sequence continues at coordinate 35,002,309 of NC_143561.1, read as the reverse complement.
CACAAAGTAGCCAAAAAAGTAAAATAAAAAAAACCGTAGGAGAGTTGCATTTTTTTTTTATCTGATGGCATTTCTAAAAACCATTAGGGTGAGAGAAAAAAAGTGGGGGAAAAAATGAATTTTGTACTTCACTCCTAAACTCGTCACGTGTGAATGAATTGGAAAATTACTTTTCGCAAGCAGACGACTACGAGTAAACAAATAGTTGGAACAAATATTCCTAATGAGAAATAAAGAATTCGTGATTATAGCTAAATAATTACAAATAATTATTTTACTAAACTTATTTTAAAAAATTTAGAATTATTAATTTTACTAGTAAAATTAATAATTTTAAATAGACTGGAACGGAGTTTCATAGTTCTTATTAATAATGAATAATAAATATTTGCAGATAATAAACTAATTCTGTAAAATACCGAAACGCCACCTCGATGCTAATAAATATTTAAAATTTTTCTCTTGATGTGAATGACATATTTTGTGATAGATCAACCACAAACAGCAGTCATGACGTATGAATTTGCACTCATTTCCTACATCACAACCATTCGTTGATATAATTAGAATCAGTCTACTCTAAGTGGAGAAACCATTGCAGACAACATACGAAATTGGGATTTGTAATGGAATTCACACACACACACACACACTGAATTAGAAATCTTTATGCAAATGTACGTCAACGTCACTTACACAGCGTATATGCAAAATACTTGGTCACGTGCATCATCACGTGTTTGAGGCAAGTATTTAAGACTGCTACTGGACAATTACTGACCAGTCCGAAACAACAAAAGATCTTTTGGAGTTCCAAAAGGGCTTAGTGTGGGTGTCCATCTGGCTGGAGCCACGATTTTGAAAACAGCAGAACTGACTGGTTTCTCAAAGAGTGAGATATCCTGAGTGTTTTTCCACTGAGTTTAATCAGTGGAAAAATAACCCTCATTGTTTGTCTAAGAGGCGTAACTAAGTTCTAAGATAGTCTGTCAGGAATGAGATCGCCTTCGTCTGAGAAGGCTACGTCATCTTTATATTAACAGCAAGAATTGCGGTGTCTAAGTTCACTCGCTCCGTCACGATGCTGTGTGCAGCAATTGACCGAAGCATTTAATGAAGGCTGTTCCGAACCCACATCTCACCAAATATGCGCAGGGAATTTAATAGGATCGGTATTGACAGTCGCATGCCTATACTTAAAATATAAACGTTTCTGATTCAGTGGATGTGTAGTATCGTAACAACCGAACCTTTGATACTATATACTGCAGAGAGAATTTTGAATTTTGCCTAATTTTGAGATTAAAATGGTACTATGGAAAATACTTATAGATTAAATACTACGTATCATTGAATAGCATCAAGTCAGAAATAATAATTTTGAATCGTTTTCTTATGAAAGCAACTTAGTTATAAAGAAAAAAATATTATCATTACAAATCCAATCCCATCCTTCCCTTCGTATTAGGCTCAACGGCAGGTCATACCAGGTAATTTGGCTTCTTATATACCAACTAAACTCTCATTGGATATGGTGGTTAATCATATTTATTTTCTCTACTATGTCTGTAAACTGCGGACATAGTTGAGAAGTTTACTGAGTTACACGCCGATCTGCATAACATTTCATGCTTCACTATTATTTTTGCCTTCGGTGAAAGGCAAAAATAATAGTGAATATTATTTTTCACAGAATACAAATTGGTCGACTAAATGCCAAATTGCTAGCTTAGTTCTTCACATTCTTTAAAGGCTATGTAGTCTCTTCCCATTTGTCTAGATTTGAACTCTTAGGTGATCCAGTAACATTCGCACCTCTTGTACTTGTTCATATGCAATACAGTTTTGAAATTGTTCAGCGTTAAATTTTCGACTGTAGATATTTGTTTTGTTTCATGGGAAATATATATTATGGTATTTTATATGAATGAAACCCGAATTCGAAACTAGTTAACTTAATGCATTTTTTCTTAAGTTCTTAAAAGAACTGGGAGATGGACTGAGTCCTTGACTCTTTATCCCGTCATCTGAATGAAGAAAATCTGTGTGGATCAGGTGTTATTGAGCTAAAAGCTCTAGTCATGGCTGGGTAACGGTAATAGCAGCCTCAGTTAAAACTTCATTGGCTACAGCATTGCCATTCGGAAGTCCTAAAAAAGGACCCCATTCTCGTTACCTATATATATATATATAGGTAACGAGATCCAGTAACATTCGCACTAAAAAAGTTCTTAAAAGGACTGGCTTAAAGGGGCGAAGCAAGAATGCTTTTCATCTTCCCCGTTATTTGTAGAGGACAGTGTAGGGATAAGGTGTTATTGAGCTATTAAAACTCTGATCATGGCAAGAAGGTAACAGCAATAACCGAGCCTCAGTTAGAACTTCATTGGCTAAAGCATTGCCATATTTATTTAAAGGTAAAGCCGTCTTTAAAAATTCGTACGATCCCTAGGCCACTCAATCGTGGGCGAAAGACCGTCCATCTCAGCGTTGGCTCCACTCAGTGATGGCCTTCCACCCACCGAGCAGAACCGCTCATATTCCGAAGAAAAGCATTCACCGACAAAGCCCCTCAGCGAGCCGTGCCGGAGAACACTTTCCCCGGAGACTCAAATTGCTCCCTTAAGGCAAAAACCCTAAGAGAGCACACTCATAACTCTCGAATCTCAGCGCCCCAGGGGGTAACAGCAACAGCCGAACCTCAGTTAAACTTCATTGGTATAACATTGCCATCCATTACCCTCCAAGAGTATTAATCTCACGGCCGATTCTTTTCTATATATATGTTACCGCTAAAGTGCGAAAACCGTTAATGTGCAGATTACCTAGCTAATCTGCAGATTAACTGATTTGCTCCGTTAACGTGCGGAATCAAGAGTTTTCCGCATTTTACCTAGGTAATGTGCACATTAACGGCTTCCCTATCGTTAAAGTTCAAAAGTTTGTTTCTCTCATTTCCTTTCCCTACTCCTTCCCCCCTCTCCCTCCACTTTTAGTTTGGTTTTTTAAGTAAACATAATTTTATCATATGTTTTTTTCTTAATTGTAATAGTATTTTAAACCGTTTGATTCCTTGTATTATATTAATTAATTGATAATTGATTCTATCAACTAATTTGTTGATTGTTTGAGTATATTAACTTGATTCTTTAGATATCGAAAAATAAATAAATAACATTATGTTAATTTAAGCGTATAGAAACGTTGCTGTTGTTCCAGCAAAGATCTTATTTTCACTTTAACGAGTGTCTAGTAGGTAATGTGCAGATTACCTAGGTAATTTGAGAAAAGAAACAATTTTCCGCACATTAACGGATCACCGTAGTTAATCTGCACAATACCTAGATAATCTGCAGAATAACTGCTTTCTGCACTTTAGCGGTAACATATATATATATATATATATATATATATATATATATATATATATATATATATATATATATATATAAATTAACGACTCTTTATTTTGGTATATAAATTTGTTATACATTTCTCTTTTAATTTCACTAAAATGAGAAATTTCTTTAAAAAGTTTATAATGAATTATAAGTTATATGATGTTTTAGATAAAACATATTCATGTGCACAGAATAGATCTGGCTACTAAGGATTCAATATGTCCCTTAGATGTTTTCACCAGAACAATTATTGTCAGATTTATTTATTTATTTATTTTAAATTTTCAGTCTTATTTATCACATTCCGAGGAATTTCGCAGACCAATGGGAGCGTATAATAAATTTTAAGTAATTTATCCTATAGTATTCCTTGGATTTCTAGATTAGGATTCAGTTATCCACAACTGCATCCGAAAGTTATGCTAATTGAGTAGTGTTCCATTAATACGATGGTAATTTTATCTCAAGCATAGTCCACTTGATCTCAGCAACAAGCGTGATTCGATAGCAGCATGATATTCTCTGGCGTGTGCTACCATCGATTAAGATATCAAAATAAAAACATCGTGTTCACTGTTATCATATTCTACCTTTTAGCAGAATATAAAACATAGAATACACACACACTACTTATTTTCTTCCACATCGTACACATACCGGTCACTGAATTAAAAACGTTTAATGCTACTGTCAATTGCTGTACACAGGAAGTTCTGTTTGTCCGTACAAGCCTTCTCAGACAACGCCGATCTCGTTCCTGACTGACTATCTTAGGATCACAGTTACTCCTCTTAGACAAACAATGTGGGTTATTTTTCCACTGATTAAACACCGGTGGTATCTCACCTATTGAAAAACCAGTCAGCTATGCAGTTTTCAGCCAGACGGGCACCCATAATAAGCCCTTTATCGAACTCAGAAAGATCCTTTATTTTATCCATCGTAATCAATACTATTGACGATTACTGATCAGCGGCATTCTGGAGATTAGGTTAGGTTAGCAGATTGCTCTTCGTTTTATGAAAATTAATATACGGATATCAAAAATCTTCTTTTCAAAAACGTTTGAGAACTAGGAGGCTTCAGTTCTTTCTGCATAATCACATTTTATTTTTATTTTATTTATTTATTTTTGGTGATCACAGTCGACTCAAATTTTTATCCCACATTGTATAAATCGTGCGTGTTTTGATGCTCATATATTTATCATTATTTGAATTATTATAGAAAAAATACTAATTCGACTGCTTTACAGAACGTCATGCTTTTTTTTTTAATCCAAAATCACGTTAAAAGCAAACAACAATTTGTGCATCAATAAACACTCAACAGGATTTCTTCTTATTTTTCTTATTATTTTAGTCTTCCACTAAGAGACGTAAGTCTTTCAGTCATGAGTTTCTCCAGTATCCGATATACTTCTAAGGCACGCCATCTATCGAGGAAATATGACATTTTTCGTTGTGAAAATTTTAGTCTTATCCTTCAGGACAATTTCTTCGATCCATATCGGTCGAATGTAATCTTGTGTCAAAAAGTCAAAATTAGTTTCTTAAAAAAACTACTGTTTTGTTACATCTACTGCTCTGATTTCGGTCTTACGCATTTACTGTGCAACAGCAGTTAAATCCACACACCTTCTTATTGCTTGACGTGGTATAGTTGATTTTCTTTTCCTAGTTCTGTGGCGCCAGAAATTACTCTTGTGATAGTGACCTAATATTACAAATTGAATAGCCAGCGCCCAGTATCCACATAGTCGTTATTGCACATTGGGAAACGAACTGTTGCAACACTTGAATCAATTCATTGCAAGTTCGGTGCTCTTTATTGAAGACAAACTGGTAATTATTAACATTTTGGAATTATTTTTAGCTTAGCTGATTATTACAATTAGAGCAATTTTGATATATAAATTTCAACTTATTTTCTTTCAATGGTAAAAAAAAAAAAAAAGCAGAAAATGCATTTCAAATATCTGTCGTCTGCTACTTAATATTTTATCATTTGTATTTATTTTAAGTAGCAGACGACAGTTATTTGGGTATTAAAAATTTGCCATGTCAATAATAATAATAATAACAGAAATATTACATGCTAATGAAATTCCTCAAGAATTTCATTAGCACGTTATTTATAATTCTTGAGGAACCTGTTCCCTATTTCCCGTTTCTTGGACAATTCACTAAAATATGGCAACAGTCATTATAAAGAATTTACTAGAGTAATGGAATTTCGGTTGCATGTGATTTTATTTCGGTTTTATTATTTATGAAAATTAAAATTTAAAATCCGGAAACCTTGCTTCTAGAATTAAACATGGAAAATTTTCGAGCCATTTCAGGTCTCCAATAAGCAGAGTAGTGGTCATACTGGCAGTAATATTCAACCGTCATCTAATTTATACATAGATTTTATACAATAAATTAGGCAATAAATGAATTTCATTCATTTACTGTCTAATTTATTTATTATAGTGGTTGAGTGCTTACTAGTTTTATTAACTTCTTGATATTCATTTAGACGGTTAAAAAAAAAAAAAAAACGGTCTGCTCTCAGTTTGTAATATAGAAATAGCGAAAAATCTATTCTCATGTATTCACTATAATGACACATCTTAGCAAAAATTCTGCCTAAATTTAATCCATGAAGGACTTGTAAATAAATAATTTTATCAGTCGATATATAAAAAATATATCAATCCATTCGGGCTATTTTAAATCCTACACACATATATATATGTTTGGTATCATTCTTTTCTGAATTTATCCAACTTTAATGTGATAGTGTTAGAATTTCAAATTCTTATATCTTTTTAAAATTATAAATTAAAAAATATAACATAACATAACATAACACGGAAGTCGAAGTTGAGCCATTAGAATTCAAGCAGAACCGGCCTACCATCCCGGAACTGGGGGGGGGATTGGGCGCTAGGGACAGAAGCCCCCCCCCCCCAATAATAAACATAAATAATTTTATCAATCGATAAATTTATCTATTTTTTTTTGTGGATATTTTGATAACTAAAGCATATTATGTAATGAAAGTGGTATATAATGGTTTCTTTGTTTAAATTTAAATTAGGTCCAGCTAGCTGGTGCTATCAGATCTAAACTGCTCATAAAACCAATGTAAATTTAGAATCCAATGAAGTTCTTAAGATATTTAAGATGATGATTACTTTTTGTAACCTAAATCTAAATAAAACCCATTTCTAATATTAAGAAATTATAATGAATGAAAGAAATTATGATATATATATATATATATACACACATACACAAAAGTTTTTCTAATGCGAAAAAAAAAGTGCATTTTAGCTAGCTTAAACGTTATTTAGCAATGAAATTTACAGATTTGGGCAATGCAACGTTACATATACTACAAATGGGTTTTAAATTTCACTGCATTTGCAGTAATTATATTTAAATTATTTCTAATCTTGAATCCGTTATAATAAAATGCACCTCCACAGTGGAGCTGGAAGAATTACGGGACTTGAGATTGAAAAATATTCGAGTTCGATTAAGATAAAAGGAATATTTATGTGATTTTTCAGTTGAAGGTGAATTAGTCGTTTATATACTGTGGCTGAAGAATTTTTTTCGGTAGATGGCGTAGTATGTAGTCAAGTCCTTGGACTTTATGGAGATATGTCATTTAATAAAAAAAAAAAAAAACGCTAGGCGATCTAAAATGATTACAATTAAGGGTGGAATCTATGAAACTGAAAACCATAATGACAGAAGGAAGTAAAATGTTTGTTTTTGTGTCTGATGGAGTGTATTTCCAAGACTTCTATTTTATAAATAGGCCGTGAACGATATCAGCTTTTTACATATTAAATAAGTCTGCTACATATATTTCGATATATTTCTACAATAGATCGAGAGAAACTTGCAAAATGCATATTTTTGAGATTATTGAGATGCGGGTCTTTGTGAGGTTCACTCACAAAGACCCGCATCTCAATAATCAGAAAGAGGTGAACTAGATAATAACGAAAAAACATCGAATCATTGCATTCGTGTTTTCATCTGTAACTGATTATTGAAATGATATCTGAAATTGGCACAAGGTTTTATATGAATGTTTCAAATTTTGATTTAGTAAGTAATGAGTTTAAAAAAATGAAGGTAGCAATTTCACAATGCTGATCCCACTGCAATTTTTAATTGACTTTTATTTGTCAGATTATTTCTTAGTATGTACAGATAAATTATTACAGTTGATTGGTTCCCTTAAACTGGTGACATTCTTTTTTAACCCTAAAACGGTCTACAGGTGGGTATGTATTCGTAAGTGATTTACGGTCGAATCTATTGAGTGTCTGAAATTAAAAATCCGAGTAATTTAAAATGTTTAAATTTTAAGTATTTGCATTTTTAATTTGATTTTCAATTTCAGCAACACAAACCATCGTATCAGTGAATAGTGACTTTAAAAAATAAAAATAAAAAATAAATAAAAAACATGATACTAGAATTAAATATAAACTATTAAAGAAATTTAAAAATTAAATTTCACTAATCAGTGTAGAAGTTTATCTATAAAAGTTAATAATTTGGAATTTAAAAAATTGATTTTGTGGAAAAAAAAAACTTTCAAAACAATCATTCAGACACGTTCTTAGGAAAGCTTCCATTAAACCAGTGATATTTCAATGAGATACCATTAAACTAATGATATCTCAATGGGCAAAGAAATATGAAGAAGAAGAAAAAAAAGGTGCTCTTGCATTATAATTCAATTCAATATATAAATGTGGACCAATTAGAAACATCATTTTACTTAAGAGTATTTTAACTACACTGTATTTCCAACGGCAATATTGACAAATTAAGAGAAATTAAATGTTTTAATATTTTCTTATATTATTTATTTTTCTTATAAAGATAAACTGGAGCAAAGAGTGGTCTCCTTAAAATGCACATACCTCCATATTTTTGATAGTAACTATCTGGCACAATTTTCAAGATTTAAAAAAAAAAAAAACTTAGCAAGGTCCTGAGAAGGACTAGGATATGGACTGAGTCCTTGACTCTTTATCTCTTCATCTGAATGAAGAAAATCTGTGGGGATGGGGGGTTATTGAGTTAAAAGCTCTAGTCATGGCTGGGTAATGGCAATAGCCGAGCCTCAGTTAAAACTTCATTGGCTACAGCATTGCCATTTATTTATTACCCTGGAAGTCCTAAAAAGGACTTTTTTTTTCCCCGTTAGCAAGGTGTTTTTGAAATAAATCTTAAATAAAGACTTGATAAATCAATAATAATGGTGTATGTTACAAACTGCCGTTAAAAAATGATAAAACAAAATCTTTCAACAAAATGTAAAAAAAAACAAAAAATCAAGACATACTTTATTATTTATAATAATAATAATTGTTATTATTATTACATCTAGCCGTACACATACAGTGTAATGTTCCAACAGAGATTGTAACACTTGAAACATCGTCACAAAAGAATCTAAGCTACATTAGTAACCGAAATTATCAGGGGCCTTTTATTCTGTCTGTAGAATGCTTTTCTCCCACAACCATGCAGGTCACTGTTACGCCCCTGATAAAATATCTGCAGAACTTTCACGCTTGGAGGAGTACATGAAACCTTGAAGGTAAAAAGTATTCGTTTAAACACTCAGACATTGGGGAAAGGAAACAGAGCAAACGTCTGGTGTCGCCCGTGTTGTCAAGGTCATACTGCGACGCTTGTAAAACATTGAATAAAGAGAGATAATTTAAATGAAAGAGAATATTCTTAAATTAATTGATTTATTATTTAAAATAAACGGATAGTTTTTATTCTGTCGTGACAATTACTCGATATTATACAACGTTATGAAATTTGACTAATGGATTTTATTTAGAGAAAATCCATAAAGAGAATGACAATAAAAAAAAAGAAGAAAGAAATACTCTTGCAGAGAGAGAGAGAGAGAGAGACAGATTTGCATTTTTAATACCAAGTTTTTTGTTTCTCATCATTAGATTTCAACTCACTTTTAGCACAGGTCACGTTTCGCCACTAAATGAAACTGAACGTTAAAAAACTGGTGTCTCCCATCTTAGGTGCATCATTTATAACCAGACCACGCACCCCTTTGTTGCTTAAAGCAAAACTATTACATTTCATACCAGAGTAATGCGTCCTACCTACGAGGATTTATAGTTCATCGTTGCCACAAGTTCACTCACCTAGTTGCAATCACGGAGTGTATAGCTCAGCGAATGCTAATGATAGTATTTAACATTTGTTTCGTCATCATTTCTTTTTGCGGAGAATCAACTTTTAACTTCCAAGTTCAAGCTTTGATGAGAATGATCAAATTAGATAATTTAATGTACTGGATTAGAATACTCAAAATGGATTAAAAACTGAGCTATCAAATTAAACTAAATTTATTATTATTTCGAGATTAATATGACTGAAGAAATGATAATTACCAAATCCGAATTAAAAAGATTAAAAAAAAATTAGGTAATTTAATGTACTCAACTAGAATATGATAGCAAGAAATGATAATTACTAAATGTGAATAAATAAAAAAAGGAATATTTTATATAAAATTATATAAAAAAAGAATTGGTGTATTAAAATATAATTATTAAATTTTAAAATAAAAAAGAAAAAATTAAAACTTTTTATTTTTTATTAACATATTATATTTCAAATATTTTATAATATAACAAAAGAATAAATCAAAAAGACTGATGAGAAAAAACTTTTTTTCGGCAGATGGCTATGCTAATCTAGCAGTTCACACATGGACCGATATCAGTGATTGTGAAAAATGTCTGTTTGACAGACTGCAGGGATGATTAGTTTTTTAATAATAATAATTATGCTTTTTAAATAATAGTGGTGCTGTTGGCTTTGTGTGAGAAAAACAAACCAATCATTTAGGCTAACTTCTTGCCAGCGTAACGAGTGATATTGCGAAATGCAACAACATTTCCATGGAGCTATTTGTTCCATATTTGTTACTGTCCGAAGCGCTAAGTAAAGTCTTCCTGCTTCCTGACAACAGCAGGCTACACACAAACGACCTGATTCAAAGTTGACAAGCACTTCTTACTCACTCTGGTATCAAAAATATCACGATTTTTATCCTGATATTTTTTTTTATATTTATATAGGTAGCTAATTTCAATAGAACGCTTTTTTTTTTGGAAGATGGACTGAGTCCTTGACTCGTCATCCCTTCATCTGATTGAAGAATGGGGTTATTAAGCTAAAGGCTCTAGTCATCGCTGGGTAAAACGGCAATAGCCAAACCTCAGTTACAACTTCATTGGCTACAGCATTGTCATCTGTTACCCTCAGTTGCTGGTAATCAGACTATTCGCCTTCTCTCCGTACTCCTAGAACACTTATTATTTATATTATAGTCCTTATAAGGATTGGCTTAAAGGGGCGAAGCAAGAATGCTTTTCATCTTCCCCGTTATCTGTAGAGGACAGTGTAGGGATAAGGTGTTATTGAGCTATTAAAGCTCTGATCATGGCAGGAGGGTAACAGCAATAGCCAAGCCTCAAGTTAGAACTTCATTGGCTACAGCATTGCCATCCATTACCCTCCAAGGGTATTAATCATCGCATCTCACGGGCGATTCCATTTATATTACATATATTGTATATATTTTGTGAGTTCAACAAAATTCATCATTGGCCTGTAGAGTAAGATAGGCTGAGAGTCAGCAGATAGTAGGAGAGGAAATAAAGATAGAGTGCATAGTAGTAGAGTAGATGAAAGAGGCCTCAGTTGACCTGTTTTAGCTGTTTGCACCCCAGGGACGATTCTAAAACGGTCGTTGATTTTTCACTTTAGAAGAAAAGGAAAAATCCTAAAAAGGAAACATGTAACAAAAACATGAAGTACAGAGAAAACAAAAACTATAGATAGGACTAGAAACCGAAAAAGAAAGGTGGGGGGAAGGGTCTGGTCTTAGTGATGCAGCTCTCAAGGAGCTGCACCGCATCGTTGTAAGCCTTCGCTGCTCAGGTTCTCAGGCCCTCCCCCATGTGTGGGAACTAGAGAATATTATATAGCTCTGGATAGGAAAACCAAGGGATGGTTATTGTGACTGTCATTTGTTATGGGCAGTCATTATTCTTTTAGCCACCTCGCTTCCCTTGGCCATGTCTAATTTGGAGAGAGTTATGAAGAACGCCGATGCCGCCTCTTCGTCTGTGTCCATGGCTACCTGTACTTGCTCAGGGTTGATTTTGCTGATGTCTTCAACAAATAGTTCACCCCATTTTGCACTAACTACATTGGGACCATATTTCCCAGTGAGGAGGAGCTCAGGTTCCCCTATTCTCACTATTGCATTTTAAAATTTTTCTGCCACCCCAGGGATACCTTTAACTAGATGCTTTAGTGTCTCCCCTGCTTTTGCATGAGGAGTCTCTAATTCTTCTGTTTCTGCTGGTTTTATTTTTTTTCATCTCCTTTTCCTCTGGGCTAAGTGGTCGTTTGAAGGGGGTGCTGTTTGCCTCCATATTTTCTTCTTCTGCGATTTCAGCATGTGGGACAGCTTGCTTTTTGGCTGGTTCTTCATGGATTTCTCGCTTCTTATCTTTCTCGGGTTTGGATTCTATGGCAGCATTTTTTTTCTTATTGCTCTCCTTAGGTGGTGTGATGGTATGGCTTTCTGCTGCAGCCTTCAAGTTTGGAGAATCTTTCTTTTCTATATTACTAGTATTGCCTGGCGGTATTGTTGTGATGGCACCTCCCATCCTTTCTGCCAGGGTTCTTGATGGGCAAGTGTCCACTTTGTGGTCTGTGGCACCACATTTTAGGCAGGCTGCCTCACACTTATCCAGGTTGTGGCCTGCCTTGAGTCAGTTTTTACACTTCGTTTTCGGGCAGTCGGCCCCAAGGTGGGTGAAGGCTCCACATCGGAAACATTGTTTCTTTACGCCAGGGTAATTAATCATTACTCTGGTAGATCCAATGACAATAAAGTTGGGAACTGGCGTTTTCATGTCTAGGGAGATGGTTACTTCGCCTGACTTCCATGTGGGATTTTCTGCATCATTTAACACTTCCACATTGCGTACTATGCCCCATTTCCCGAATATGTCGTGGATAATCTTAATATCAGTTTCAACATATTCCAAAGGGAATCTGGGGATTCTAAGTAACTTGGTGATACTTCCCACCAAAAATGGGACTATTTTTTTCCCATTACACTCAAAACTTACGAGTAGTTTATCTCTGGTTTGTATACTTCTAACGACTACTTGAAAGCAACTGCCGCCGAAAGGAGTAAATCCGGTCGGCACCGACTGTTTCGATGAGGGCTTTGGCTAAACATCGGGGATGCAGGTCGGCATCCACTTCTACTCCGAGTGTCCGCGTAAGCGGCAAAGCTATTGCCACCACTACCAAAGTGTTTAATATTTCCCCGGTCCGCGAAGATCTGTAAATGTAAATTTCGGGTTAAATATCGTGATCCCCGATGGGACTCGTACCGATATTAACGGTTAAGTACAGATACTACGAAATGCTATTAGCCTGTTAAGCTGATACGCACAGACACTATACACTTCATCTTAGCCAAAAGGCCGAAATAGAAACAGCAATATTGTATATCAATCAATAGCATCAAATAAAAAATATTATGGTGTAATTATTATGTCGCAATTCAAAATAATTATTTTTTTTAAAACATCTTAAATTAAAATATTAACCTGATTTTTAAATATTCAAAGATGTTTTATATAAAAACTTTGAAACAAAAGTGAATAAACTGAACTGAACAGAGATATGTCAACATATTTAGTATGCTCAAATGTAGAATTCAAGTAGAGTTCAAATGTAGAGTTCAAGATTTAGCCAAAGTAATGAGTTTTCTTACTAGTATTAATTTTCTTTAAAATTTATATTGAAAATCATATTATTCATCATATTGCTGAAAAATCTCCAGCTACTCCTAAATAATTTAACTAACTGTAGGTTAAACTAGTTTTACTATCTTTTCCAATAATGCAATTTCGTACTCAGTGATATTTAGTTTAATGGAAGAAATCGATGTCTAAAGATAGTAATGAAATTATTTTTATTTAAATATTAAGCCAATATTTCGCCTTGGTTACTAAGTCATCTTCGTAGGCAAAAAGATAAGATCTAAGTGACTAGATTGTCAAGGAAGGGAAGACAATTGTTTCTTTTTTGAACCGTATTTATTATTTTGAATCGGGTTCTTATATGGCAGAGCCTATTATGTCTACTAACCGCTTGTGTTTTTTTTTTTTTTGAACGAATGGATCCTATATATTAGCATTTACGTTACACTAAAAAACGTTTCTAACATATCCAAGCCACGTAACCAAATAGAGAATACATCAACGTAGCATATCCACATTGTGGGTTTAAACGGAGCAGAGTCTGAGAGTCAGGTTTTCAAAGTGTTCTATGAAAAGAACGAAAAGCGGAGAGAAAGATAACCCATAGCAGTGCCCCCTTTTTTTTTTTTTTTTTGCTGTCAACTATAAGGTACTTAATGGAATGTTTTGTTTTTTTATTAGGCAGTCCATAAATGCTTAGAATGATAAAGATTAAGTTCTGAAATATTTCAAGCAGTCAGGCTATAAAGTTAAAATCAAAAGGTGTTCCTAAAATTAACGTTAATTTTAAGAGCACCTTTTTGTGTTGAGCAATATCGGAGTCAATTCATCTGATCCATTTTTGGATCATATCCTGAGCAATCAAGGATGACTATACGGTTACCCTTGTTCGCTTTAATCATAATGATGTTCTTGTTCTGGAGTAACTTCTTAAAAATAAAGAATTGAGGACGAGACAGAATGTCTTTTTTTGAGTCTTCATTTTCAGGATATTGGTTAACCGGATATTATTGGCGTTATAAGAAGAACAGTTATAGATTCCTGGTTTTAGTTTTGACATAATGTGCAAGCTTGGTGTTTTATTCGAGAGAATCGTTTGAAACTCTGCATTTCACAGGAGTCCTACCTTTCTAAATCAGGGGAATTATCGTTACTGACTGAGCTATGGATGTTATTGAAGCAAGGAGAAATTTCAGACTATCAATCTACATTAAGCAAAAACAAATAAATTCGGTGTGATGATACAGCGTTCCCCCTTTTCACGGGAGTTCATGGTAACATCTAGTCCCCCCCCCCCTCCCCAAATTTTATCCGGGCTCCGGAACCGGCATAGCTGACGAATCAGACCTATGGTTGGGTCAGTATTCCTGACTGTAATTATTTTTTATTTATTATTTAGCCTTATACAATTGTTTAGCCTTATATCTGGGATCTTTTCTATGCTAATTGAAGTGGGAAAAATTTGTTTGTATATGTTTAATTATTAAATTATGTATTCAGTTCTAAATGTATTTACATATATATATATGTGTGTGAAAATGTTTTTTTGCCTTGGGAATAATGTATATTAGGGTTACCAAGTAATTTTATAAACTTTTATTTTACTCCTAATCCCAAGTAAGCAAACAGTTAAGTTTGTGCCTGAAACGTAGTTCAAGTCTAAAGTTGGTGCAACACCAGGGAAACTCATTGTAAAGGTGGGTAAAGCTCTGATCGCTATTCTTAATATTTCCCATAATGTTAAACACATCTCACTAAGAGATGTATACTGCAATACATTATGGGTGGGGTCACTACCCAGACCGGTTTCAACCTTTTTTGAGGTCTCCTCAGTGAGTAGCTAGACCCTAAATACTAAGGTTATAGTAATACAGAGCCTTATCATGGTATTTATGGTCTAGCTACTCACTGAGGAGACCTCAAAAAAGGTTGAAACCGGTCTGGGTAGTGACCCCACCCATAATGTGTGTGTATATATATATATATATACAGGGTGTTCGGGATAAATTTGACATATTTATAATTAATTATATTTTTCCGTAAGTTACATGTATTAACACACACTTCTCTTCATTTAAAAGTTTGGACCCTTCTTCATTCATATACAAGATGTCAGAAAGGATGGATAGCTGGAACCCACCTGAATCATGGAAGAGAATAACTTGTATCATGATGATTCGTGCCCGCCATCAAAATAAGGATATTACGACTGCTGCGCAATGCTCCCTGAATACAGTAAAAACAATCAGGCATGAACTAGAGACTTGCAATGGTGACTACGAGGATGTAGCAAGAAGAAAGATCCCTAGCAGACGATCTGATTGCGTTCGTACAGCAGAATTCCTCGCAAATCTGCAGGAACAGGTGTTGAAGAACCCTGGCATTGGAATTCGGGCTTTGTTCGTGGAGTTGCTAACTGTAGTCAAGCCCTGGATAACAAGGGTAGCCAATGGTAGGCCGTATGTATGGCAGCAGGATTCGGCCCCTTGCCACACCTCTGGGAAAAGTCAAAAATGGTTGTCTGAAAATTTCTACGACTTCACCAGTCCAAATGTTTGGCCTCCAAACTCCCCAGACCTTAACCCCATGGATTATTTTGTATGGGGCGCAGTTGAAAAAGACACCAATCGCACTTCCAGTAATACAAAAGCCCAGTTAATGGATAAAATTAAAACAGTTTTTGCGGCCCTTCCCAGGGAGACTGTAGCATCAGCTTGTTCGAGGTTCCGAAGCAGAATTGAAGCTGTGATCGATGCTAATGGTGGTTATTTTGAGTAAATCTTGTTGATAGTATTGTAATTAACTCTGCCTGTAATGTTTTTTTGTCAATTCATTAAATTTAATAGATACAAAGAAGATTTTCTTTTTCCTTACGAAACTGTCAAATTTATCCCGAACACCCTGTATATATATATATATAATATATATATATATATATATATATATATATATATATATATATATATATATATATATATATATATATGACTTAGCTCTTTTGTATGTTAATTGAAGTGAACAAATTTATTTATATATGTTTGATTATTAAATTATGTATTCAGTTCCAAATGATGCGTACTTATTTCCTGAAATAGTGATATAAATATCACATTACAAGTACCATTCACGTTCCTTAATGATTCCTTTCTCATCCATTAACTTCACGTCACCCATTTTCATCATACGTGTTTTTTCCCCTAGTCATTCTACTTTCCTCCAAACCTGCGAAAACTCGAGCGTCAATTAAGACACTTAGTTTGATAGCTTTACTGATTTTCTCGTCTTCATTTAAGCCTGCTAATGGAACAAGATCTGGTCATTAAACATGTCCGTAATTTCGTTCTATGTACATATTATAATAATCGAACGCTTATATTAGATAATTTACAATGCATAATTGTTGAAGAATGTGGCTGTTCAGTTTAGATTAATTAAAATCCGTTAAATCCTTCAGGGCAGTTAAGTATCGATCATTAAAATATGCTTCGACTATCTTCGCTCTAAGATAATTACTCTCATGTTTTTAGAGGTCTTTCTGCTGTCAAAAATTAGAAGAGAATATATCGGGTTTTTTAATAAATATTATATATAAAATAATTAAGCAAATTATATAATTGAAACTATTTAGTGAAGATTTGTAAAATATTAACAAGGTTTATTAAAAGTAATAATATATTTTTAATAAACCTTTTATTTATCAATATAGTATTTTATATTAATTTCAAGGAGTTTTTGGAGGGTAATGGATGGATAGCAATGCTGTAGCTAATGAAGCTCTAACTCAGGCTCGGCTATTGCTGTTACCCTCGTGCCATGATCAGAGCTTTAATAATAGCTCAATAACCTTATCCCTACACTGTTCGCTACAGATAACGGGGAATATGAAAAGCATTCTTGCTTCACCCCTTTAAGCCAGTCCTTATATATATATATATATTATATATATATTATATAAGGACTATAAGGATAAAATAGGCTGAATCCATCGACCGTCAGATGCGGTGATTGATTCATTCAATCCAATAATAGATGGCAATGCTGTAGCCAATAAAGTTCTAACTGAGGCTCAGCTATTGCTGTTACCCTCCTGCCATGATCAGAGCTTTAATTGCTCAATAACACCTTATCCTACACTGTCTTCTACATATAACGGGGAAGATGAAAAGCATTCTTGGTTCGCCCCTTTAAGCCAGTCCTTATAAGGATAAAATAGGCTTGCAGCTTAGTGAAAGAATTTTTATAATTTTTTTGCTTTTAGGATTTTTATATTCATCGTTTTTTTTTTTTTAATAATAGTTCAGAGATCACTCTACGATGACAGGATGTACCATGTCTACCTTGACCCGGAAATAACTGAGACCATGATCCCAAATAGCTGTGAATATACAATTGAAAAATCTGTAAGGAAACATTTCAATACTACAAAAACTTGAAGAAAAAATCTGATACCTGTTTGGCTAATGAATTATTACCGTGGTGAATTCAAACGTTACCTATCATTATTCCACCCGTTCTATGAATTTCATATTCTACGAATGGCAATTATGGAATACTAGATTTAGAGTGAGAAAATAGAATACTTAATAAGGAATATTATGATCGTGCGAGTGATATTTTAGCTACTTAATAGAGCATTTGGTTTCTGTATAACATAACTCAGATTAATTTATTTCAAATGCATTATTTAAATTTTAAATAAGTAATTTATTTAATCTTCGAATTATATATAACTGCCTTCCAGGGATTACTTTAAAAAATCCAGTCATAATTACGGAGGAATTTAATTACATTTTTGGAGGTGTGTGAGAATAATGACCTTGCAAAGGTGAGACGCAAGATTTTCCTAATCATGGGAAATCTCTTGGATTATTACCATAAATGATTTTTCAATTGATATCATTTAATGTTAAGTGAACAGATTTAAGTCACTGTTAATCATTCCAACTTTGATAATCTCTAAGGATTAGTGAAAATCGGGAAGTTTTCAAGGATTATTCCAATTGATAAATGTGATTTATTGCATAAGAGAACAGAATTATAGACTACTAAATCATATTAGGGCTATAAATAAGAAAATGTAAAAAAATAATTAGGCATCGTATCAAGAATATCCTTGATTAGAATTACTAGCTGAGTAAGACAATCGTTGTGTTTCATTGATCATACATAAACAGATCTGTTTGTTTTCTTTGACGAGTTAAAAAGGAAATACGTGGTGATGTCTCTGATGTGATTTATTTGAATTTGCAGAAATCTTTTATAGCGTTCCATGTGATAATCGACTAATTCTTATGTGGAATCGGCTATTTTTACTTGAAATATATCAAGTAGTTTTAATATTATGGCTCTGTTCATTTGTTTGATTTTAGACCTCAAACATGCGAAGTGGTGGTCTCACATTTGGAAAGAACTAGATATCCAACGGGGGTGGGGGTGGGGGATTACTTTCTTTCTTTCTGCTCTTTGTCACAGTGTTCTGCTAATACATTTTGTAGAATTGGGGATGTCATGTAATTTTATGCAATGTCAAAATTTCTTAGTCATAAACTGTTATTTATCAGTAAAAAAAAACAATAAAATAAAAGCGAAAATAAATAAATAATTGAAAAGATGTTAGATCACCTCTTTTGAATGAATACAGAAAAAAACATTTTTGAAAAAAAAATAATAAAATAAATAAAACTATACACAGATCTCCCTCAGATTGAAACCATGTTGATATATAAAAATAACTATTGTAATCCCATACACAGGAACTATTTTTAAAGCGTGCCTTCAAGGTCCTCCTAAAACGCCACATAGAAGTCATATTCAAAAACCTTTTCAGAAACTACAGGCTGTACTTCGCTTGCTAAATGAAACACCCTACGATCATAAAATATGATCTTGCGGAGAGGTCTATAAGTTACTCAAAATGTATTACCGGTAGGATCAATATTTCGAATGTCTCCAAATTCGTTAATTGAGCAGTTTTTTTTTTTTTTTATAGATCACATGTTATTTAGGTATAAGCTCGGTCTTGGCGGGGTAACAGCAATAGCCGAGCCTCAGCAATGGCTACTATAACAGCATTGCCATCCATTACCCTCCCTGGTACCCATTTTAGTCGCCTCGTACGACATGCATGGGGCTATTCTTATCTTCTTATCCCTGCCACTGCACGGGGTTCTTGAGCGGTGTAATAGCAATAGCCGAGCCTCAGTTAAAACTTCATTGGCTATATCATTGCCCTCTGTTCCAACCTTCTTGAGCGGTGTAGTCCTTATAGTCCTTATAAGGACTGGCTTAAAGGGGCGAAGCAAGAATGCTTTTCATCTTCCTCGTTATCTGTAGAGGACAGTGTAGGATAAGGTGTTATTGAGCTATTAAAGTTCTGATCATGGCAAGAGCGTAACAGCAATAGCCGAGCCTCAGTTAGAACTCCATTGGCTACAGCATTGCCATCCATTACCCTCCAAGAGTATTAATCACCGCATCTCACGGTCGATTCCTATCAACCAAGCTCTTGAGCGGTGTAATTTTAAATTATCTTGGATATAGAAGATATATTAAAAGCACAAAACGGTGTTTTAATATCGCGTAATTTTTAAGATATTAAAATGATGAACTAACTATAATATACCAAAAACAATACTATTATTAACAATAAAATATTCTTTTATCCCTGACTCATTCTGAGGACAATATTTGAAGATTACGCTAGTGTCGTGACATCATTCAATTCTTGCATAAATAATTTAAGTAAATCACCTCTAGAGAGCGCTTTTGTTGCAGAGTAGCAAGAGTTCGTGGGTTAATTTAAATCTAGTATCTAGTACTCGTAAAGTTGCAAAAATTTGTTTCATTCAATTTCGTCATTTTCAATGACGAAATTACATTCGTGATCATGCCTTCATGTTCTGACATATTGAGGAAATAGTCGTTTTATTTACATATCGAGTCAGATAGTGAAAAGTAAAAGGTGGGAAATAAAATATTTTATATATTTGAAAATTAATTATTAAAACAGATAGTTGTTAAATATTGTTTTATTTTATTTTATTTTATTATTATTTTTTAAGCCATGGTTAAAAATTAATCCTGTATTTTATACAAATGGAAGTCCAAATATTGTGCTGAAAACAAACAAAAAACCAATGATACTCCAAAACAAAGACAGAATCTGATAAGGAACTTTCATTAATATTGGATTCCAAAACTCATTGGAATAGTTTGTCGACTTTGTTGGAGAACTTCTCAATGCTTAAAATTACGTCAGAAAGAGTCTCATACATTTGAAACCGGATATCAGCTTTAGAAATAATGAACTTGAACTGCTTTCTTATACAAATATTCGCATTGCGATACAAGTTGTAGATGAAGCATTATGTTGCGAAAAATTTGAAGTAGTGATTTTGTTCAAGTGCTCATTTTAATTAAAAAAGACAATAAATAAATAAATAAAATATGTGCGAGGTTATATATATTTATGTTTTTCTTATTTTAAAAGTTGCTATTTATATATTCAAATAAATGTTTTAATTATAATTTATATAAATAATATTAATTTTTTTAGAATATTTTTTATAAAATGTTTGTTTATTAAAATTTATTTATTTTCTTTCAATATAGCTTTTTTTTTTGCAATATCAGACACGATAATTACCAATGAACCGGTATTTATGAAAAAAAATTTTTAAATGTTTTTATATAAAATTTTATATTTCATAAATATGAAATTATATTTATGAAAACCCTAGATATAATTACCAGTGAACCGGTATTTATGAAAATTTATTATCCAATTACCGGTAATTGAAAAACTCGGTACATTTGCAAACCCCAGATACGCCAATTTTATTCGATTTGGAAAAACCTTGCAGAAATCATTTGAAAAGCGACGCCGACGTGGCTGTTTCTCAATCAACGAAAACATGAGTGAAAACACAACAACAAAAATGAGTGAAAACACAACAAATATAATATAATAAAATAAAATACTGTGTGTCTGCCAATTAGACCTTATAAGGACTGGCTTAAAGGGGCGAAGCAAGAATGCTTTTCATCTTCCCCGTTATCTATAGAGAGCAATGTAGGGATAAGGTGTTATTGAGCTATTAAAGCTCTGATCATGGCAGGAGGGTAACAGCAATAGCCGAGCCTCAGCTAGAACTTCATTGGCTACAGCATTGCCATTCATTATCCTCAAAAGGGTATTGGATTGGATGAATCAATCGACCGTGAGATGATTGAATGAATCAATCATATCAAGGTCGATTGATTCCCCGCTCCTGTCTGCCAATTCTTAAAGTTCTTAAAAGAACTGGGAGATGGACTGAGTCCTTGACTCTTTATCCCGTCATCTGAATGAAGAAAATCTGTGTGGATGGGGTGTTATTGAGCTGAAATGCTCTAGACATGGCTGAGTAACGGCAATAGCCGAGCCTCAGTTAAAACTTCATTGGCTACAGCATTGCTATTTGTTACCCTCTGTTTAAGTAAAGGGGTAAAATCTCAAAAAATCAGACGATCTCTAGGCCACTCATTCGTGGGCGAAAGACCGTCCAAATCTCCGCGTTGGTTCCACTCAGTGAAACTGACCACCGAGCAGAACCGCTCAGTCCGAAGAAAATAATTCACCGACAAGAACCCCTCAGCGGGCCGTGCCGGAGAACACTTTCCCCGGAGACTCAAATTGCTCCCTTAAGGCAAAAACCCTAAGAGAGCGAACTCTCGCAACTCGGCAGGGTAACAGCAACAGCCGAACCTCAGTTAAACTTCATTGTTTCAGCATTGCCATTCGTTACCCTGATTAGTAAGTAAAGGGCAAAATCTCAAAAAATCGGACGATCTCTAGGCCACTCCATAGTGGGCGAAAGACCGTCCATATCTCAGCGTTGGTTCCACTCAGTGACGGGCTCCCCGACCACTGAGCAGAACCGCTCAAATTCCGAAGAAAATAATTCACCGGCAAGAACCCCTCAGCGGGCCGTGCCGGAGAACACCTTCTCTGGAGACTCAAAGTGCTCCCTTAAGGCAAAAACCCTAAGAGAGCGAACTCAAAAACTCATCACCCAGCATAACAGCAACAGCCGAACCTCAGTTAATTTCCTTGGTTCAGCATTGCCATTTGTTACCCTGGAAGTCCTGATTAGTAAGTAAAGGGTAAAATCTCAAAAAATCGGACGATCTCTAGGCCACTCCATAGTGGGCGAAAGACCGTCCATGTCTCAGCGTTGGTTCCACTCATTGACGGCCGCCCCGTCCAAGCACCCCGACGAGCTCCCCGTTTAAGCAGAACCGCTCAGCGTTGGTTCCACTCAGTGTCGGCCGCCCCGTTCAAGCACCCCAACGGGCTCCCCGACTCCTGAGCAGAACCGCTCAAATTCCGAGGAAAATAATTCACCGACAAGAACCCCTCAGCGGGCCCTGCCGGAGAACACCTTCCCCGGAGACTCAAGGTGCTCCCTTAAGGCAAAAACCCTAAGGGAGCAAACTCAAAAACTCACACCCAGGATAACAGCAACAGCCGAACCTCAGTTTACTTCCTTGGTTCAGCATTGCTAATTGTTACCCTGGAAGTCCTAAAAAGGAGTAATGAAATCTCTTTCCTTCTCGCTTTCAATCCCTGTCTGCCAATTGTTAAAATTGTTCTTAATTATAATAAAATCATTTTAATTTATAAAAGGTATGTTTGTTATTTTTGATGTTACTTTTGAAATAACATTCGTTCACTAGTATTTTAAGATACTTTTATTTTTATTCTTGATTTACTAATTTTTTAATTATTTATTAATTACAATAATTATTAATAATGCCTATATCGTTTATTAATAACATTAGCTATAAGTCAAAAGATGGCTGATTTTGAAATCATGCAGTTTCAAATCAATTATATGTTGATTTGCTATAAAAATACGAAATTTTTTTTAATATACAATCAGTTTCCGTGACTATGTGTAATAGCACAAAATATAATTAACTTAAATACTAAATAACG
Organism: Typopeltis vanoorti; assembly: GCF_054136105.1. NCBI lineage: Eukaryota > Metazoa > Arthropoda > Arachnida > Uropygi > Thelyphonidae > Typopeltis > Typopeltis vanoorti. The sequence continues at coordinate 34,979,070 of NC_143561.1, read as the reverse complement.
GCTATTATGTAATTCATTTCCAGTATTGCACTTTTAATTGTTTGTAGAGAAAGAATGTTATAAGAACATCTGGAGCATGCAGAAATGTGTGAGTACATCTAAAGAAATTCAACAAGTAGTGTTTTGACACTTGAAAATAGAGCAGAAACTATTAAAATATTTAATAAGAGACTTAAATTTTAAGTAACTTTCTTCATGGCTAAGTTTCACTTGCATACTCTCCAGATGACTGGAACCCACCCAGATAAAACCGATACTTTTTTTATTTACCAATGGAATCTCCATTACACGTTGTCGAATATTAATAAATAGGAAACTAATCGTCACTTTGAAGAAAAGTGAAGTTGAGAGGCAGCGACAAGCTGATAAATATTCGTATATCATACATATATCGATTTTTTATAATAAAAACGTATCTAGTAATTGATTTACAGTTCTAATTTTGATACTGCGTTGGTTGGTTTCACAATGTGTGAAAACATGTGTCATTTTTTACGGTATGTGAAACATGACGCTTGCTGAAACATGTGTAATTTTACAAGGAAACATATATCCATTTATCACACAGTTTTCTGCCAATTTAAATGAAGTGTGAAAAAAATGCAATGTCGGTTCTTAAGAATGTATATTTCCTTATCGTTAAGTTAATGTCAATTTCCATTTTAAGATAAATTAATTATATAATCCTTGAAAAACGAAAAAGCTAGATTAATTCACCACATGAATTCAAAATGGATTCTCTCTGAAAGAACTAATCTGACTGTTCTTAAAGTTCTTAAAAGAACTGGGCGATGGACGGAGTCCTTGACTCTTTATCCCGTCATCTGAATGAAGAAAATCTGTGTAGATGGAGTGTTGTTGAGCTAAAAATCATGGCTGGGTAACGGCAATAGCCTAGCCTCAGTTAATCTGACTGTTTTTTTTAAGTGCTTCCTAATATTCGCTTATTATGTGGTAAACTTTCAGGTGTTGCTCAATTTTAACTAATCGCAAGTGTGAACATGCAGTTATACGATGAGGTCAATTAAATTTTTTTTAAATATTTTTTATATATATTATTTCTCGAGAAGCTAATATTTCTAGTATATCCTGCAAGGCACCAAATATGAACAAATTCAATTATATATTAAAAACTTAAGGCATACAGTCTAGAAATCGTATGGGTTAACTATTAAAATAATTAATAATAATTATAATAGCAGAAAGGAAAAAAATATAAATGAAAATAGAGAAATCATAGAAGAAACATGACTGTTCAGAACAATCTTTCGTTCTGAGAGCAGTTATTTCAAATTACGTGCCACAAAAAAATAAATAAATAAAAATCAAACAAAATAAGATAAAATTGATGCTAAATTATGGAAACCAAAATAATATATGCTATACAAAAAACAGGCTAATATCATATTATAAAATTATTACATACAGTAATACTCCGGCTTACGACGATTCACACATACGACGTTTTTTAATTACGATCAATGCCCATTTATACGCTGTATTCGCTCATACGACGGTTTAGCGACATGATGCTCACGTGAATCAACCGATACAGAAAGCAACAATATTTACAACATTGTTGGTTTCTGTATTTCTTTGTGTTTTGGTATTTTGCTGTGAATTATAAAGTGTTTATTAATATTCTTTTATGTTATTAATAATAGCGGATAAAATTCAACGTAAGGGTGCTGTTTGCTTCCCGTGAAAAGACGCGTAAATCTCTTACATTATATTACATTACATGCTAAGATTAAAATGATTAAATTTAATGACGACGGTGTATCGAACACCGAGATAGGCCGTAGGCTAAACTTAATCTCACACTACAATTGTTAAAAACAATCTAGTTAACACTACAGTTATCTGCAAAAGTGCTTATTGACGAAATGGAAAAACATTTAATGGTGTAAAGTGATGACCAAACTGGTTAGCCAAGAACTATTCAAAATAACTTTTTCGTTTACAAATCTTTTCTACATTTTTCGTTTGCATATCTGACGTAAATAAATGCTTTATTTACGTAATTCACGCACATATATGATCATAAAAGCATTTGGGTTAGATCAACCAACGGTTATGAAGATCTTAATGATGAAATCGTATTTTAATGAGCTTGATAAATAAATGTCATTATGACGCATATCATGTGAATGTATTGAGGGAATACAAAACGATAAACAGGAAGAAAGTATTGCATGAAGCATGGCATAGGTCGATGTATCAAATCAACAGAGAGAGAGAGAGAGAGAGAGAGAGAGAGAGAAAATTAAAGTGCAGATCATATGACGTAGTAAATTGTCAATGTTTACTAGTGCTAAAATATTGCAATAAATAAATAAAAATAAAATATTTATCTATCACACTAAGCAGAACACTCCTATTTCTATGCGGATCGTAATGGCTGGGTTCGGTTGGTTATTCTGAATTACGAATGAAGCATCTAAGGCCATGAGGCCAGTGCATCATGTCTGTTAACTGCGCTGAGTGGTTTGCCGATAAAACACGTTTCCTAGAGTAAAAACGGTTACTTCCCTAGGACACCAACTAATTCATCTTCGTTTGAAGGATAATTAGAAGTCCTTATAAAAGTTCTTCACGTCCTAAACCGAATTCGAAACCAAGTCTTTACAATCAAAGAGCATTTTAGTCCATCCACGGTATAAAATGTATTATAGGTTTGCTAATAACCATTCTTGGGTGGGAACAACATAAAAAAAAATAGTAATAACGAGCTTCGCAGGCCAGCTTGAACTCTTCTGAATATAATTTTGAATACTTCTAAGTATAATTTAAAAGTGTTATCCTTCCAGTTTTCTGAAGAAGTATCTGGCAAGAGAGTTCAAAAGTGTCAAGACGTCTTAGCATATTCCTATGAGTAACTACTGGTCTTTTATTTCCTAAACTCTGAGATCTTGACCTTTGGAAAACAGATGTTTAGAATCTATAGCACGAAACACAGTGGGACAAATGCCAAAACTGCATTTGACAATATAATTTTTTTTTTAAATTTATAATCTCGAATTGTCCAAGGTCTACACCTATCTAAGAAATATAACCTTCACTTTTCAAAGCTGTTATTCGAATTATGCAACTTTTGTTCTAAATTATCACAATACACAAAAAAACTAAGCACAAAAAATAGCAGTAAAAAATCTGTCATCAGTTTATCCACTTCCTGTTTCTAACAGCAATGGTTTCAGTCATAAAGACAATACAAAGAAGAAAGTTGGTGATTAGTGAGCACTAAATGGAAATACTAGACATCCAATTATTCAATAGGAAACACCCCTTTCCAGCAGGTGTTAATCATATTGATATCACATAACAGATGTTTATGGCAAGTGGCCAGAATATAATTCACAATTGCCAAATCAATCACAACTATTTATGCTACTAGACATGTGGAGCTTCGTTATATATATATATTAACTTTTTTTTTTTCAATGAGGCTCTCTATGTAGTCATTAAAGATCACAATCACATGATTTTCACAATAACATTAATTAGCTAACCTTGATTCAAATGTTCTGCTTTTAAATACGTTTAGAATAAGTCTCAGCATTCCAGCTGATTTCACAATATTATACAGAATGACTCACAATTCTTACATTTTTAAATATTTTTGAAATGACTGTGATAACTGTTGAATATTTTGCGTGGAAGACGCTAAGCCTAGCTAAAGGACATGTTTTTTATTCCCGTGTGACCGATGTAAACAAGTTTTTTCGCTTGGTATTGAGGTGTGGTTGGCCATACTCTCTTGATATCATCTATAAGGCTTTCCAAATTTGTAACTTAAAACATTTAATTGTATTAGTAGATGCGACACCTTTTATACAAAGGCAACAAGCTATTGATTGACGTCAAAAATATGTAAAACATAAATTTCCGATTTTTTTAAAAATTTCGTTGAATGACATGATTTTTTTTATTAATTGAAATTTAAAAATACGCATTAAATTTTTATTTTATGAGCTTTTATTTTCGTAATTACTGTAAGATTATCGTGCTTAGAGGTATAGTCGCTTCTTTCACTCTATTTAGTGAAAGATTTACATGTCCTGTAGATCTTTCACTAAATACAGTGGTTTGATTATCTGAATAGATAGATGGAATACTCTAATTTCATAAATCTTGTCATATAACAACTTCTCTATTCATAAACAGAATAACTGCAGTCCAATAAATCAAATTAATCCTAAGAAGAATGGAGGAAATTGTGTTTATATCACGCAGTCTTTAGAGGAAATATTGACACAAAATAGAACGTAATTAAGAAATGTTGACATACTCTTTGATGACAATGTGTCGACATTTGCTGTCAATAGAAACTAAGTCAACATTTCCTTCTTACACAGTGTTTGCTGATGGCATAAACTAATAAACATATTGTATAGGTGAGTATGTGTATGTATTCAGTAAATCAAAGGAATAAATATCCATATTGTAAAACTAAACAAAGAAAACAGAAAAAAAAAATATATATATATATTATGTGTTATAATCACAAAGGAAAACCTTCCCGCAAAAAATACAACAAATCAACGCCATCTACCGATTAGGCAACTAACTATCATATATTTCCCTACTCGTGTGATAAACTGATATTCGCATTCAATTTTTATTATTTACTTAAGTAATTTTTTAGCTTAAGCTTTATTTCTCTAAGAGCTCAGTCGGTATAGACTTTGGTCGGAAAGACCCGGGTTCGATTCCCGTTTATGACGTGAGGAACCGTGGTCTCGTTCGCCTAAAGGTGAGTTAGCCGGTCTCATACGGAGATAGAGGGTTTTTTCACCGGAAACTCGGGTTTTTCGTCCCTCAGAACAAAGTCTATAGTTGAAAATTTAAAATCTCGAAAACTAGGCTTTCTTTCTTTTACAAAAACTGTTATAAACCAGCCGCAGAACACATAGTAATTGGCAGACATAATACATTAACCTTAGTTGCTTTTTTATCCGTAACCTAACACAAGGTTAGGCATAGTAGTGATTCTCTACTTAGATTCCTTGAAAAGACTAGTTATTTATTAAATAATCGTTTGAAAGGATATAATAAAGTATGTGACGGAAATCAAAAAGAAGCATATTCTATTTCAAAGAATATAGAGGTGTCGAACAATCATTTTGTAACGATATAAGGGATGACTGGTTTAACTTTCTCTTTTCGTGTAGCAATAAACAACAAGCGGTGACTTTAAGAGAAATAAAACAATATCTTCAAATTAAAATAAAAATAATCATATTAAAAAATTTAAACAAATATAAAAATTTTTATTTTTGAAAAATTTTTTCTATAATTAAGTATAACAGATTAAAAATGTAAAATATTCTTATACACCTGTTTTAAAATTGACATAAATATTATTGAAATAAGAAAGAATTTATAACGATGAACGAAAAAATCCTTCTCTTACTTTTAGAGATTTAATTTTATTAAGAAATTCAGAAAGGCACTTACACGATGAACAACGTTTAAAAACAAAACAAAAAATGCAGAATTAAATTATACAGAAACCTAATAACATTTCCTTCCATAAAAAAAAAGGAAGAAAAGAAGTCTTCATGAAAAAGAAAATTGTTCGTCGCAAAGGGAAATTTCGAAGTGAATGTTTACACAGACTTGATTTTGTACTGTTTTTAATTTCTTTTATCAAAGAATCATTCTGTCATAGATAGCTTAGAAAATATACCAGATTAAACAAATATTCTCAGCACTAAAATTAACTTGCATATAGACTTATAAAGCTTATGGAAAAATAATAATAAACGCTTTTCTGTATATATTCGAGTTTCAACTGAAACAAATATTTAAATTACCACCAACTTAGCGTAATTTTTCGGACGTTCTTTTGCAATTAAAAATATTTATTTATTTGTTTGTGTGTGTGTGTGTTCCGATTTCAGTCTTCAATTTGAACTCTATTACAAGAAAAACAGCCAAAATCTCCAGGTTACAGCGCTTCGGCTTTTATCATCTGTAGCATGGTTGACACCTTCACTGGCATTCTCCATAAACCATGGAAACCTCTGTCGTTCGAGGGTATATCATGGGTACATGGGACCGGTCGTGATGGTAATGTAGTAGGAGACTTCCCTATCAGCTGTAGAATAATACAACTACCACTTACTGTGCCAAGTCATGCTTGGTAGGAGTTCGAGTATAGTGGCTTGTAGAAGAGAACTGTCTAGATAAGGGCTTCCCAAACTGGGGGCCGTTAGTTTTGTTGAGGGGGGGGGCGTGAAATAATAAAAATAAATTTAAAATGTTTTAAGACTAACTGTGCCATGTCAAACGTGCATGTAAGATGCTAGAATTGTAATATTTGTATTTGATTTTTGCGATATTCGCTGTGTATGTTTTGTATTGAATATAAATACAATATTATAATAATATCTGTCTGTATTAAGATTTTTTTTTCGATGGGGCCGTGAAATATTTTAATTTTTCCAAGGGGGACCTTTACATCCATAAGTTTGGGAAGCACTGGTCTAGATCATGCAAGTAGAGACTTGGTATTCACTTTATGTGTGGGAAGCAAGCTTGTAAGTCTTTCAAACCACACTACATGCCCCCACTTGATAATTAATCCTTTATGAACACAATTCAGGTATGCATGTCATCATAAATAATTTCAATAACCTTATGGATCAAAAAATATCATTTAAAAACAATATTAACAAGTAACAAAAAAAAAAAACGAATTCAAAATGGAACAAAAACGCATCAACCAACATTCCATTCCATCCACGCCCACTTCAACAACGTCCGTTGGCATAATTCAACACGAACGATGAGCACCTCCACTTACAGACATCGAAATCAACTTGTTATTCATAACAGAACCTCAACTAGTGTCCTTCACTACTACTATCTACTTCGTATTTTTAAATTATACTATTCAGCATTCCTTTCGCCACAAAGATGGAACGTGGTCACATCTGACATTCGTGCTAGAGAATGGTCAATCTCGAACACACTGGTTATGATCTACTGCGACTCAAAATTTTCTTGCCCCATTCAATTGCATTCTTTTCTGTCTTTATCGCTCTCCAAATTCTGAACTCCCCCCCCCCCCGATCTTTTTTTTTTACATCACTCGTTTTTTAATCTTTATTATATAATCCAACGACCCAAACAGTGAAGTTGTCTCGTTCTCTATATTTCTGACTCAGACTAGCCTAATTTCTCCATTTCCACTGCCCAAACTGGAAAAGAGAGCCCTGCCCCTCCCAAACATTGTGACCTTTTGTGCTCAAGATATTGGTTCCCAATTGTTCAACTCTCCAACATTGTATAAATATCTTAGATCCACCTTATCTTACGGTATCGTGCTCATTTATGAGGTAGTGCACAAAAACATCTATAGAAAATGCCGGAGTCAGAAGCGATCCAGTTAACTGGTCAACTCTCTCTCTTTTTTATACTCAATCCTCATACTTTATAATTTTCTGCTGAACCAGCTACACCATTCCTCCACTTTCTCTGAAGGCAGTAAAACACAAGCAACTGGTAAAAATCGTTCGTTTATAATTCCAAACATACAGAACCAATTTCTCGTTATACTTTTCATTCTATAGACGTCTGTGATTTGTAACAGTCTTCCTCACACAATTTTCCCATAGGACTATAATCTCCAATTGTTCTTTCTCTTTGACCACCTGCTATCCCCGCCCTCCCCCTGCACACGTTAATGACTCTCAGCGAACAAAATCACAGCTGGTTTTATTAGTTATGTTTAGTGAAAATTTTCTCCCTGTGCATTTAATTGCGATATTGGGATTTGTTCAGGTTTTATACATCATTATGGAAGTTGGTATCTAATTTTTTTACTAAAATGTATCCACGTGATTCAGTTTTGCATTAAATTGGACAATTCGTATTAATAAAAATGATTCAAAATACTACTAATAATTTCTCACTGGTTTGAATGAATTTAATAAAATTTTGTATTTACAATCGCTAATTGAGTCATTTCAATTTTGATTTTAAAAGAAAAGATTTAGTAACAACAGTAAATTAAATTTATATGGCTACCCCACTTAAGCCGAAACAGTATTGTATATGAAAAAAAATTATTATGTAATTTTATAATATTAAATATTATTATCAGTTATCATTATATGATGAGCCAAGTATATATTAAAGGTTGTATTAAACTTTACATGCTGCTCTTAGTTGAATTGTCATTCATTTCCTGATATGTCACTCAAGTGGTGTTCAGGCTACTGTGACAACACTACATGATTAAGTTTGCGTTATTATTCATCTGCTATGAAAAAGTTTCCTCAAAATTAGTCTGTTACTTGTCAGCACTCCAACTGTATTCATATTAACATTTCGTTCTTCTAAAGTACTTTCGACCGAATCAATCCATCTAGATGTTGGTCTTCCTCGGGTTCTTTTTCTCACCATCCTGGTGTCCAACACCTGTTTTGCTAACCTTTCCTCACCCATTCTATTTAAGTGGCCACACCATCTGAGATCACGTTTACTGACACATTCTTGAATGCTAACGATGGCAAGTTCTTTCCTAATATCCTCACTTTAATGTGATACTGCCATTAATGATAACTGTTCACTCCATTAATCTTTCTCAGAACTCTCATATGGTCTCTAATCCTTAATTAAATGTTTTTTTCTAACCCAACTCTAATATCCATAACTTAAAACTGGTTTGAACACTATCTCGTACATTGCTCGTTTGGCTAATTTTTTTCTTATTACATATTCTATTGTTTATTTCCTTATTACTTATTATATATTCTATTGTTTATTTCCAGATTTAATTTGCCATCGCCAATATCTCTAATTCTAATATCAGGCCTAATGTCACTTTCTTTCATAATGCGATCCATATAGAAGATAAATAAGAGTAGAGGTAATGTACATTCTTCTCTGTTTTTACATCAAACAATCTTGCTGTATTTCCTTCAATTCTAATGCTGACTGACAAGTTAAATATAGACTATGTATTCCTCTGTATGTTCCATCTATATAATTGTAGTGTTTCGAAAAGCTTTTGTCTATGGATTTTTCAGATCTACAAAACTTAAGTACAGATCCTTGTCATGTTTATTATTATTATTTTATTCGCGTAATCGATACACAGTCAAAACAAGATATTATTTAAACAAAAATTTGACTGGTGATACAGAACAATTCAGATTCTACCCAAGAATCTAAGAATAGTCCATCAGATAGAGTCGTAAAATATGGACTGTTCCAAGTAATGCTATCTTTTGTAGATCATGCGGGCAATAATCCAAACATCACAATTATCGAAATCTGTCGATGTTCGATAATTGTGATGTCAGGTCTATTATGTTCTAAATGCCCATCAATTTGTATTCTGAAATCCCAGAGAATTTGTTTCGTTTTCCAATACCGTATCTATTTTATGCTGCCACCAGTTATAAGAAGTAGGAAAGCCATATTTTTTGCATACATGCCAATGAAGTATTTTGGCCACTTGATCATGGCGGTATTTATAGTCCGTTTGAGGTGTCTTGGTGCAGGCACTGATTAGATGTTCTACAGTCTCATCTTTCTGATCGCATAACCTGCATCTGCTGTTATTGATGTTGTCAATTTCTTCTTTGATTGCATTAGTTTGTAATGCCTGTTCTTGAGCTGCTAGATTAAATCCTTGTTTCTTTTTTAATATATTCGTATTGTAGCCATTGTCACCTCTTAGTCACGTCAATATTTTCCTCAATATCTTAGCGAACATATCGGTTATTTTGCTGTTCTTTTTTGTAATCGGATTTGTTTCTTGTTGCTTTTAGAAGGCCCTCTTGTGTAATTGCTTGAAGCATTTTCTCAGAGCCATTGTCGATGTAACTTTTAAACTAATTTCTTCTTCTTCCACAGTCTGTCTCATTTGCAGCAGACCCCGTCCACCTGTTCTTCTTGGTAGATACAACCGGTCAACATCACTTCGTGAATGTCATGCAATGATGCATAGTCATCATGCATTCGTTTTGCGGTTCAATTTATTCTGGTCTTCTTTTGTCTAATCTATTATGCCAGCTGTATATCGGATCACTGGTATAGTCCAAGAGTTCCTTGATTTAATTGTATCTAATCCATTAGTTTTGTTTTCCGAATATTTCTAACTTTTTTGGTGTATTCTGTTGCTGCCTGTTGTTTAACTTTCAAGTAGAGAATATCACTTGCTTCTAATATTCCTAGATATTTATGGTATTCGTTAGTAGCTAAAATTGCTTTTGTATATTTCTCTTGATCAAAATTAAAATTGCTAGTGTCATTAATATTTTCTCGTTTAATAGATAAAATTGTACATTTATCTAAACCAAATTCCATTTTGATGTCCTGACTGAAAATACGAACTGTGTTCATAAAGAGTCTATTTGCTGTGCCGATTTTCCATATAACTTCGAGTCATCCATATACAACAGATGTAAAATTTTATGGTATACATCTGTATATATGGCTGTGCGCTTCGCAACCATATGTCTGGGGAAGGAGTGTCCTGGGTTCGATTCCCGTCGGTGACGAGGGGAGCTGAAGGATCTTCCTCAGCCATAGCCAAGTTAGTCCATCTTGGACGTGGACAGTAGGGTTTTTTTCCCCCAGTTTATCCTGAGGTTTTTCATTCCGCAAAGCAGGCAAACCGGCCTTGAAAACTCAACACTACGAACATAGGATACACCGGGGCGTAGGGCTGACTACCTTATCCTGTGAACGGTTTGAGGTCCGATGATTAATAAACCCTCGACACCGCAAGGTAAAAGAGGGTAAAAGGAAGATGAGATGAGATATTTAGGAATTTCATATCCAAGTTTTGTTTTCTTCAAAACTTGGATCATAGAAAATCATAGACAAAGGTATCAAAGAAATGTTGAAGAGCAATGGTGACAAGGAATCACCTTGGAAAATTCCACGTTCAATGCTGATATCTCCTAATCGTTCATTATTCACTATTAAAGTTCTTTTCCATGATTTCATAGCAGCAACCAGACATGAAGCTTTATTTTTGTTAATTCCAAATATGTTTAGTGATTTTAGGATCCAGGAGTGTAGGAGGGAATCGAATGCTTTCTTGTAGTCTATCCATGCTATGTTTAAGTTAGTTTTTCGTCTTTTTGAGTTTCTGAGAATCATTTTATTAATAAGGATCTGGTCTTTTTTTCCTCTAGATTTTTGGAAACTGCCTTTTTGTTCAATCGGATAAATCTGATTATCCGATAAGTACTGGTAGATGGAATTTACTATGATTGCAGTGATCAGCTTAAGCATAGTTGGTAGGCATGTTATTGGACGATAGTTACTTGGGTCTGCATCCTTATCCTTATCTTTCATGAAGAGAAAAGTGCTCCCAGATATCATCCAGTCTTCCACTGAGCCTGACTGCAGCAAATAATTAAATTGTTCTGCCATTCGATCATGAAGACTGGTTAGATGCTTTAACTAAAATCCATGTAGTTCGTCTTTGCCAGGTGCACTTCAGTTTTTTAATTTTCTAGCTTGTGCACTGACCGTTTCTTTAGTGATAATGACAGTTTGCATTTGTTTTTGTTTCATTTCTGATTCTATTTTCTTAATCCTTATTGTGTTCAATAAGATTATCCCAGATTGATTTCCAAAATTTGAGTGTTTCTTATTTTTCTGGTGAATGATGGTTTGCATTTGTATTTCTCTGGAGAGACTGAAAGAACTTATTGGTTCTGTCGAAATTGCATATTTTGCACATATTATTTTATTCTTGCTTCATATCTTTTAATTTTCTGTGAAGTTGCTATAATTCTTTGTTTTAGCTCTTCGGTAACTTCAGCAATTGTTTTGTTGGCCAAATTATGTGGTTAATCAGTTTGTTTTTGATGTTATTATCTTTCAGCCGTCCTTCTTTAAAACTCTTTAACTTTCTCAGATCAGCTGGAAGTTTGTTGACTTTTTCGTTTCGATTAAAGGTTTCTGTAAAACCTTTAATCGTGATAGTCTTATACGGTCATTTATGGAGTTCATATGTTCCAATATCCCTGACTTCATTTTACACTGCCCTTCTGTCAAAACATTCTGATATATGTCATCAGCTTGATTTTTACTGAGTTGAATTCCAAAGTTTGATATAACTACCTCCTGATGATTTGCTGTTACTGGAGTTGTGGTTTATTATGTAACTCTTGCAGCTCAAGTACAGTAAATATTTTGTTACGGAAAATGAAATTCTTTTGATCCATAAGTCTTTGTTCTGTTATTGTAGATTCTGGGAATTTTTGTTTCCAAATTAAATGCGTACACTTTCTGAAACCTCGTTTTTCTGGGATTGATCTGTAAAAACATTTCGTAACTTCTCTGTTTTCTTCTACAGTCCATTTTTTACGTTTGGTTTCTTCCAGTCGCTTTTCAGCTTCCTCCCCTGATTGCCCAACAAGGAGAGCTGGTTCCTGTAGCCCATTTGTTGCCTGATGCTCAGGATCCCCAACATCCTACGCAATCCTTGATGACTCGGGCGTTCACTGATTCGATATGGATCTCTTCTTCCTTTTCACCATTAAGATGGGGGATGGAACACTGTTAGTCTAGATCCTCAGTTGAGACCTTCTGACAAGGGTGGCCCTGCTGGCAGCTATGCTACCGCCAGAATAGCTCTCAACATCACTGAAGCACGCAAGTCCCACCGCCAAGACAAGGCCGTGTTCCTTGATTATTATTATTATGCGAGTCCTTCAAAATGTCCAACGAGGGAGGGCACCTACTATACAACTCTCTGTATCCACCACATCAACTACAGCGAACCGCCACTACCATCAGCACATACACCATGCCATCTACTGCCCACCACCAAGACTAGTATTTTTGGTCTGTAAATTGTGTGAGATCTCAACGCTGATTTGTCTGTATTTACGAATATAAGTAGATGTAATAAGATGTAAGTAAAGCCAACGACTTTCCTTATCCTTATAAGGACTGGTTTTTGCAAATTTTTTGCAAATTCCAAATATTTTTAGTGATTTTAGGATCCAGGAGTGTGGGAGGGAATCGAATGGTTTCTTGTAGTCTATTCATGCTACCATGTTCAAGTTACTTTTTCGTCTTTTTGAATTTATGAGGATCATTTTATTAATAAGGATCTCGTCTTTTGTTCCTCTAGATTTTTGGAAACTGCCTTTTTGTTCAATGAGATAAATCTAATTATCTGATAAGTAGTGGTAGATGGAATTTGCTATGATTGTAGTGAACAGTTAAGCATAGTTGATAGGCATGTTATTGGAAGATAGCTACTTGGGTCTGCATCCTTATCCTTATCTTTCATGAAGAGAAAAGTGCGCCCAGATATCATCCAGTCTTCCACTGAACCTGACTGCAGCAAATAATTAAATTATTCTGCCATTCGATCATGTGGACTGATTAGATGCTTTAGCCAAAATCCACGTAGTTCGTCTTTGTTAGGTGCACTCGAGGTTTTTAGTTTTCTAGCTTGTGCACTGACCATTTCTTTAGTGACGATGACATTTCCTTAATCCATGAAACATCTTTATTATGTTCAATAGGATTATCCCAGATTGACTTCCAAAATTTGAGTGTTTCTTCTTTTTCTGGTGAATGATTGTTTGCATTTGTATTTCTCTGGAGAGACTTAAAAAATTGACGTTGGTTCAATCAAAATTGCATATTTTGTACATACAGTATTTGTTTATTCCTACTTCACATCGTTTAATTTTCTGTGCAGTCGCTATAATTCTTTGTTTTAGCTCGTTGGTAATTTCAGCAATTGTTTTGTTCGCAAAATTATGCGAACAATTTTCATGATTAACCTTAAACATAGCATTCACGACTTGAAAGTTGCTAGTATTTTTTTTTTTTAGGATGACTTTTGGCCTCTTGTATTTGAAGGGGTCAGTTTCGTCATAGTTTGCTGCCTGTTTCACTAGATCGCTGGGGTGTGTAGAGATCTTTGAGAAGAATTTTTCTGCTGTAGTTTGTAGGAAGGAGTAGATGTAAGGGATGTTTGTATCTCTATACAGTTGGACGTTTCTTAAAAAACCACGGTGCATCCAGGATCATGCGCAAACACTTATTTTGCACTCTCTGTAGCCTGAGGATGTTGGTGTTGGATGTGTGGCTCCAGGCTGGAGATGCATATGTCACTATGGGGCGGATCGTCAGCAGGTAGAGGAGTACTTTCATTCTGGTATTTAGCTTGCTTTTTCTATTTATTGGAGGGTAAAGTTGTGCGATGGTTTTATTTTAGATGGTTTCGCGCATAAGGCTTTGATGTGTGGGCTGAACGTTAATCTTTTGTCTAGAATTACCCCAAAATATTAACATAAGGCTTTGATGTGTGGGCTGAACGTTAATCTTTTGTCTAGAATTACCCCAAAATATTAATCTTTTGTCTAGAATCACCCCAAGATATTTTTTTATTTTTGTTTGCCATGGGATTTTGGGACTTGAAAGTTTTTTACCAAGACGTGAATCTTATTTTAAAGTATATTAAAATTGAAATGGTGTTTTCAGAAATGCTAATACTTTTATGAAAATCATAAGCTAGTAATGGATCTATTAAAAGTTTTCGACTACTATTTTCGGTAAATAAAATCATTGTCTTTTAGGTTACATAAATATGTATAAGAAAAATGAGTGATGAGTTGCCATGTTCATCAAAGTTGAATATCGAGGGCTGATTTGCACATAAGAGGAATGACCGGAAGACGGTTAGATAATAGACGCACATGCGCATTGTGTGTGTTATAATAATGGAATCACGAAAAATGTTTTGTAAGCAACCTACTTACTACAATGACCACGAACTCTTACTTGCATTTCAGGTTTAATTTTAAATTATTTGAGCATGCGAAGTGGAAAAAAACTTAGGCAACGTTTATCTGTAGCAACTGCTAAGTAATATCATAGCGTAAATTTTATCTGTTTTTGCCTACTTGAAAAAAAGAAGGTAATTATATTAATTCATGCGTTACGTTGTGTAAGAATTTACTTAAATCGAATATCTGAAGGCCTTTAGTGTCTTATGACGGAATTGCATATTCATTTTTACCGTGGGACGTACTTTTGTTATGTAGGGTTTTTTTTTTTTTTTTTCATACCGCCACCACACCTTTGATTCAAAGGCATGTCGGTGATCATTTACAACAGAATACAATATCTCACAACAGTTATCCGATACAAAAGGTAGAAAGTTATAATTTCCACTGATAAGAGCGTTTCGTTTTTAGTAGAACAGTGGAGATTTAGAAAATTTTAAATTATAGCGGTTAGACAAATTAACCTAAATGTCTGCGGTAAAAAGTTGCATAAGTTTTGCCCCAGTTTTTATCACAGAAAAGGTCATTTATCAACAACCGTGTAGGGGATGGGAAATCTGTTCAGATGAAGGATAAGTCTGAATTATTGCTGACAGAAAAAAAAACCGAGAAATTCTTCTAATTTCAAAGTGAGCGTGACCTGCGAAACTTGACCCATATTTGGAGACAATCCTTGTCTAAATGTTTATAACTAACATATATAACTAACTTACCATTTATATCTAAAATAGCGTCATTGTATATAATAATATTATCATACATTCTGTATTCTACCTTACTTCTTCGTAATATACGTTTAAATTTAGTCAAAATATAATCATGAGTAGACATGCGGTTGACATGATAACCAAATTACAATTTATTATCCTAGAAAACATCGTGAAAAACAACTATAAGTTAAAATACAGTCAGAAATAGAGCAAAAACATAAGTGATACGCTTTGCAATGATATATCAGTATATGAAATACCGAAAAAAAACAAAAAACGGGGAGGTAAACGAACGTGGGATTTCGTGAAAGGTTGACAGGTCATGTGTAGATGATGCTGTCATTTTTCTCGGACATTGCTCATGACTCAAAGACCTACATACCAGCACCCTCTGGGTGATCGCGTCATGACGTACCATTTTACGGACTAATTCTGTTTGGTAATAGAAAAATATCAATGACGGTAGTGCAGCTTTATACAGGTTGATTATTTCTCTTTATTTCTTATAAGGACTGGCTTAAAGGGCGAAGCAAGAATGCTTTTCATCTTCTCCGTTATCTGTAGAGGACAGTGTAGGGATAAGGTGTTATTGAGATATTTAAGCTCTGATCATGGCAGGAGGGTAACAGCAATAGCCGAGCCACAGTTAGAACTTCATTGGCAACAGCATTGCTATCCATTACCCTCGAATGTATTAATCACCGCATCTCACGGTCCACCCCCAAACCTTCTCTTTATTAAGTTCTTAAAAGAACTGGGCGATGGACTGAGTCCTTGACTCTTTATCTCGTCATCTGAATGAAGATAATCTGTGTGGATGGAGTGTTATTGAGCTAAAAAGCTCTAGTCATGGCTGGGTAACGGCAATAGCCGAGCCTCAGTTAAAACTTTATTGGTACAGCATTGCCATTTGTTACCCTGGACGTCCTAAAAAGGACTTTTTTAGGCTCACTGAAGCCCTCTTCGAATTCTAATCATCTTTTTTTCTCTTTATTCCTTATAGTCCTTATAAGGACTGGCTTAAAGGGGCGAAGCAAGAATGCTTTTCATATTCCCCGTTATCTGTAGCGGACAGTGTAGGGATAAGGTTATTGAGCTATTATTAAAGCTCTGATCATGGCAGGAGGGTAACAGCAATAGCCGAGCCTCAGTTAGAGCTTCATTAGCTACAACATTGCTATCCATTACCCTCCAAGGGTATTGGATTGAATGAATCAATCACCGAATCTCACGGTCGATTGATTCAAAAAAAAAAAAAAAATCTTTCTCTTTATTGCACATTCTGCATTATATTTAATTCATAAGAATAAAAATAAAAAAAGGGTGTGGGTAGTTTTGCATATTTCAAATCTTTTGGACCATATCTAAATCTAGTGCAAAGCTTTACTTGATTATCTAATATTTATTTAAATACAATATTAAATGAATTTTAACAAAATTTTAGATATCATATTAAATGCATTTAAAATGAAATTTAGTTAAAATTTGTGTAATATGCCTTTTGCATTTAAATAGAACAAAATTCATGGACTACAGACTAAGCCAATCCAAATCCAAGGATTTATCAATAATTCAATTGACAATTGACATTTATGACTTAAGGGGTGAAGCGAAAAGCTTTTCATATTCCCCGTTGTCTGACAGTGAGGGAAAATATTATGAGCAGTTTGCTCGCCCAGAATGGGCATGGAGATTATACATCACTGAAGGAAGTTAAAATGGCTTTTGATCTTTTGTGTTTGAATGTATCCGTAGGCTCATAGGCTACAGCTTGCTGAACTAGATCAACGGGATGAGTGGACGTCTTTAGGAAGAACTTTGCAGCTAAAGTTTGCAGGAAGGAGAAGACATAAGGAATATTTGTATCTCGGTGAAGTTGATGATTTCTGACGAACCACGGGGCGTTTAGGATCATTCTCAAGCATTTGTTTTGAACACGTTGCAATTTGATAATATTTGTAGTGGAGGTGTGGGGCTGGAGAAGCATAAGTAACTATAGGACGAATCGTCAGCTGGTATAAAAGCAGTTTAATTCTGATGTTTTAGCTTGCTGCTTCTGTTTATTAGGGGGTAGATCTGAGAGATGGCTTTAGATGCCTTTGTACATGTAGCCTTGATGTGTTGGTTGAAAGTTAATTTTTTAACTTTCAACCAACACATAAGTATTTTGTTTCCGTCTGCCAGGGAATTTTGGTGTTGAATAATAAGATGTCTCCTACAGGAGATATCAACCTTTTTGTGAAGAGAATAGCTGAACTTTTTAGGGGATTTACTTGCAGTCTCCATTTGGAGAACCATCTTTCTAATTTTAGAAGGTTTTCTTGAAGTTTTCTAATAACTAAATGTGGTCGGAGAGATCTGACTAATAATGCTGTGTCATCTGCATACAGGGCCACGATGGATGACATTGGGTTGTGCGGGATATCAGACATGTATACAGAGAACAGCAATGGAGCCAGTAGTGATCCCTGTGGCACTCGGCTAAGATGGGTCGCTGAGATGAGGTAGTACCGTTAATCTTGACTTGCATGGTCCTGTTTTGCAGATATGAACTAACTAAATATGTCAATTTCACTGAGATAAATTATGTAACAATCCAAAATGCCATATTTTGTCAAATGCTTTGGATAGGTCAAGGAAAACAGCTCCCGTGTATTGACGCCAGTTGTAGCTGGTAGTAATGTATTCCACTATTCTGTGGATTTGGTGAGGAGTACTGTGGTATTGCCGAAAACCGAACTGCTCTTTAGGAAGGATGTCTAGTTCATTTATTGAGGCTTGAAGACGTGAGAGGATGACCTTCTCCGTAATCTTGCCTAGGTTGGAAATGAGACTGATTCGACGATAATTTTGAGGCAGGTGAGGATCCTTGCCTGGCTTGTGTATAGGAATTACATCGGCCAGTTTCCAGGTGGAAGGAAAATAGTGAAGACTTAGGATGGCATTTATAATTATGGTCAGGTGCACTACTGCTTTTTGGGGCAGAAGTTTGATCACCCGATTAGTAATGCCGTCTGGCCCAGGAGCTTTTTTGTTCTTTAATTTTTTAATAATGTCATATATCTCAGCAGGTGATGTTGGTGCAACATGGTCAGTGCTGGTGATAGGAAGTTTGAGTGAGTGTCTGACCTTGCTGTGAATCTTATATATGTGATCAAAGTCAAGGTTTTCATACGAATTCATGCATTGCTACTCCAAATTGTTTGCTATAACTTCTGCTTTGTCTACATCTGTGTGAGCAAGGCCCTGGTCAGAGAATAGTGGGGGAAGGGATCTGTCTTTGTTTCTGATATTTTTCAGTAGTCCCCAGATGGAGTAATCAGTAGGTGAAATGGAGCCTAACTTTTCTTCCCATACTTGGTCTCTATGAGCTTTGAGTGCATCTCTTACTGCCCCCATTTAGCCTGTTTAGAGCTGTTTTATCTTGTGGTGCACACGTGTTACAGAATCTTTTCCTAGCTCTGTTTTTGTCTCTGATCAAGTTCATGATGTCTTCAGGCAAACGATCTAGCTTACGGGCAGATTTGTAGGAGGTAGCTATCTTTATAGCAGAATTAATTTGTTGTGTGAGATTTGTAACTGCAGTTTCTACTTCTTCTTTTGTGCATATGTGAGGAACAGGTCCAATATATTTTTGAGTGCTGTTGACAGTCTTTCCCATGCTATGTAGGAGTGAGAAGGAGGAGACAGGTATTCTTGTTTTCCCAGCTGTAGTAGAATTGGGTTGTGATCGGATGTAGTTCATCCATAGATATGATGCTGTATTGAAGTTTGATATCCTGCAGCATAGCTATATATCCATATCCAGGATGTCAGCAGTGCAAACGTACTGAGCTGAGTTGGTTCGGTGGGGCCTGCCACAACAGCGTTGCTTGATGCTAAGTAATTGGAAAGGATGCAACCATTCTTGTTGGTGGTTGTGCAATTCCACGCAGGGTGCTTGGAGTTCAGATCCCTGGCTATAATTGTGAGCTCTCTAACGCATAAGATGGCATTTAATTCTATAAGGACTGGCTTAAAGGGGCGAAGCAAGAATGCTTTTCATCTTCCCCGTTATCTGTAGAGGACAGTGTAGGGATAAGGTGTTGTTGAGCTATTAAATTAAAGCTCTGATCATGGAAGGAGGGTAACAGCAATAACCGAGCCTCAGTTAGAACTTCATTGCCATCCGTTACCCTCCAAGGGTATTGATCACCGCATCTCACGGTCGACCTCGAATAATCTCCCGCATTTAATTCAGTTACATTCCATGCCTGGTCTTTGCAAAGGAAATGAATTAGCTATTGGTGTATCTTGATAAAATTTAGATATTAAATTAAAATTTTAATATATTTTTATTCTTTTTAAAATATGGTTTTATTATTTTATTTGTTTTATTTTTATTTACATTTTTGAAATATTTTTTTCATTAATAGAACTTTTATAAGCTTATTTTTGGAAACAACGCTATATTTACTCCAGTCATTTAGATGATGTTTTTGAAATATGTATAAATGACTCCACACCTCGGTGTCTATTCTCCATATCATAAAAAAACCTGCATTAAAAAATCCTTTGCATTATTCACATATGAACTTTCTCTGTAGCGTATTAACAAGATCGTGGTTATTATAAATATCCAAAAAGTAACTAAAGGCATCCAATTTTAACAAAAGCTAAATGTGTTCAATTTAAAAACCATTTCACATGTTTTTAAATTGAATCTCCTATTGTTATACCAAACACATGTGAAATAGTAAGAAGGAGAAGAAAGCAAAACAATAAAAAAATATTGCTCCAATACGAGTGCGCTATTTCTAAAGCTAAGGATAAAATAAGAATCAGCAATTGCTATTGATTCTCAAACCCCTAATATAAGTTTCAGCATTTGAAGTTTGTGTTTTATCATCCTACGCTCTATTTGTTTCTGATCAAAGGTGACAATCGAGGAGTTATTTTAAAACAGTTATACGTTACATCCTTTTATTAAAATCTCAGTATGATATCTCGTACTGTCACGGAACATTTAATATGCAGTTTTATTGCCACTACTGTTCTAAAAGTCTAGTAAACAACTACAGTAAGGTAAGCGATATTCGTTGTAACAATGTTCACATTACTTACTTTGGTTTCGTATCTACGTCTGCTAGTAAAATCTTTTATTATAAAAATAATCGAGATTTTTGACCACTTTAAAAACAGTTTAAGTTAATGTTACAGAATTGGAATTTTGTATTAGATTTATAGATGCGGATTAACATAAGCGGTTTACATTCTGCTAAAATAAGTCAATTAAATATGATATGCTGACGTTAACTTGATAAAGTTGGGTGCAATAGTTATATACGAATGCCTCAGGTTATAGTCCATTTTCGTAAAGTAAAAAATGCGCTTAAATAATTCAGTTTACTCGAAATACTTAGGTTACATACTATATATATTTCCATACAGAAAATAACGAGAAGCCAATTTCAATTTGACCTCGAAAATATTTCAAATATCTTTAGAAATTCCACTGCTATTCTCCTGAAGGTTTACAAGATGTCTCAATCTTTGATGTAAGTGTGTCAATATTTTTTTTTATTTTCTTTATTTTATTATTTATTATTTATTTTATTTTTTGAGAGTGCTAAGTTAGGAACTCGTTAAACGAAACATTTCCCATTCTCGATTTGAAGGCGTATGGCTAATATGGCGCATACGAGATCATAAAAGATTAACAGAATTTGCGCACAAATACAAGTCCCTAACTATTGCTACTTATGTGTGCGTGCGCGTCATTGTTGATCTTGCACGCCCACACACGTCTTTTCCCTTATAAATATAAATATTTAATTTAATGAACCTGTCTGTCTATTAGTAAAAGAAAAAAAAAACTGAAATAAAGAATGAAAAGTATAAAAGGAAATAAATATTATGCAATTAGTTACAGAAAAATTAATCTGTTGGTAATAGAAAAAAAAAAAGGGACAGCAATCAAATATACCTCTTGTCTCAAACTGCAAGCAAATGATTACTGGCATGCATTTTTTTTTTTTTTCATGCCGTTGGAATTGGCACTCCACACGGGAAAAAAAAAAAAAATATATATATATATATATATATATATATATATATATATATATATGTGTGTGTGTGTGTGTGTGTGTGTGTGTGTGTGTGTGTTAAAGATACCAAGCTATTTTAAACCTGGTTTTTCACTCCATTTCTCAAACATTTCATTTTGTCTGTTTGCTTACTTGGGAAATTGAGTAAAAACCAATTTTAAAATAGCTTGGTATCCTTAACATATATTATACCCAAGGTAAAAAAACTTTATATATATATATATATATATATATATATATATATATATATATATATATATATATTATCTTCGATTAAAAAACTAACGCAAATATGACTGCCTAATTCAGAAATTCATCTGAATATTAGATATAAAAATAAAATTAAGGTAACTGTATAATTATTATATTATATTATATTATTAAAACATATCTGAAAATAGCAAAATGATAAATCGCGGTGGTATCATGTATGAAAAAATTATTATTATCATGAATATTAGTTTATTCAAACGTTTAATTCATCCTAAAAACTATGAAATCCTTAACGAAAAAATTCGAATCATTATTAGAAATTTTTAACCGAATATATTCTTGAAACAATGACTTACCTAGTACACTTTAAATGAGATTAGTTGTAATTGCATTTGTTATTATATTGAGTTGTAGTTATAAACATCTTAAAAATCGTAGAAAAAATATGAGTGTAACAATGGAAAAAGAATAAAGTATCCTGGCTTATGACAACCGTCAACTGATGCTCTATCTGAGCGTCAGTACTAAACTCCAGACTCATGCTTATATAATCTTTCATATTAAAAAAAAAAAAGTAAGACTCTGATCTGAATAACTTACCTGAAATTAAGAATTCATGTAACAGATGCTTGACGGATGACCAAAGATTTATGATTCGGCTGAAGACAGTAGTTATCCCTAAATGGTGAAATAGTTCAGATAAAATTATTTGTAATTCAAGAGTTTCAAAACATGAAACGCATATATCGAAATGCTCGCAGAAAGAAAACATAAGCGAAAAATAATTATAATCGTTGCTGAACCAACGGATCAGATTATATATATATATACTCATGTCCGAGAATAAATAGGTCAATAATTAAAATAATTAATTATTTACGACGCAAATTGAAATGATTAAGTTCGGAAATATTAGGCTATAAGAACTACACCTTTTTCTAATTTAAATGATATAAATATATATTCTCGGCTTTGTTTCTGGATTGAATCCAATACCCTTGGAGGGTGGTGGATGGCAATACTGTAGCTAATGAAGTTCTAACTGAGGCTCGGCTATTGCTGTTACCCTCTTGCCATGATCATAGCTTTAATAGCTCAGCTCAAGTAAGTACACTGCAAGTAAAAATCAACGGTTCTACATCCTCCCAGCGCCACATCTTTGCTGGAGTGCCGCAGGGATCTCTACTGGCTCCATTACTGTTCTCTATATACATGTCAGACATCCCACACAATCCGATGACTTCTTTGGCCCTATATGCGGACGATACGGCAATACTAACCAGATCTCTCAGATCCCTTTTCATTACCAGAAAGCTTCAAGAAAACATTCTAAAGCTGGAGGGTTGGTTCTCTAAGTGGAGATTGGAAGTCAACCCCCAGAAAATCTCAGCCGTTCTTTTCTGAAAAAGGCCAATGTCTCCTGTAGGAGATTTTTTACTATTCAATACTAAAATTCCCTGGCAGTCAGAAACAAATTACCTGGGTGTAATTCTCGACAAAAAGCTATCTTTCAATCAACACACCAAGTCTGCATGCACAAAGGCATCTAAAGCCATAGCACAGATCTATCCGCTAATTAATAGAAATAGCAAGCTCAGCAACAGAATCAAATTGCAACTATACCAGATGACAATTCGTCCTATAATCACCTATGCCTCTCCGGCCTGGAGCCACACCTGTAATGCTAACATCATCAAAATACAGCGAGTGCAGAACAAGTGCTTGAGAATGATTTTGAACGCCCCGTGGTATGTTAGGAACATTCAACTCCACAGAGACACAAATATTCCCTATATTTTCTCTTTTCTACGATCCTTAGCCACCAAGTTTTTCCTAAAGACGTCCACACATCCCAACGATTTGGTTCAACAAGCTACAGCATACGATCCAACGGACATAGTCACATATAGAAGACCAAAAGCTATATTGGCCTCCTTTAGTGATGCATAATATCCATGCCCAATCAGGGCGAGCAGTCTGCTCATAAATTTTACCTTCACTGTAACCACAACAGATAGCGGGGAATATGAAAAGCATCTTGCTTCACCCCTAAAGACATAAATGTCAATTGTCAAAGTAAGTACACGTGAGTATATATATTCTCTACTTTGTTCACCAGGTACAGGGGAGTAGATGTGACCGTGAGATGAGGTGATTAATACCCATTGATGGTAATGCTGTAGCCAAAGAAATTCTAACTGAGGCTCGGCTATTGCTGTTACCCTCCTGCCATGATCAGAGCTTTAATAGCTCAATAACACCTTATCCCTACACTGTCCTCTACAGATAACGGGGAAGATGAAAAGCATTCTTGCTTCGCCTCTTTAAGCTAGTCCTTATAAGGATAAGTAAGTACTGGGGTATGGATTGATTATTATATTATATATTATATGGTAATCAAGTCCTTTTTTGGACTTCCAGGGTAACGAATGGTAATGCTGTAGCCAATGAAGTTTTAACTGAGGCTCGGCTATTGCCGTTACCCAGCCACGACTATAGCTTTTAGCTCAATAACATCCCATTCATTCAGATGACGGGATAAAGAGTCAAGGACTCAGTCCATCTCTCAGTTCTTTTAAGAACTTTAAGCATGTAAGTACAGGTAATGGGAAATTGAAAGTATTGGAAGGTAATGGGTGGCAATGCTGTAGCCAATGAAGTTCTAACTGAGGCTCGGCTTTTGCTGTTACCCTCCTGCCATGATCAGAGCTTCAATAGCTCAATAACACTCTATCCTTACACTGTCCTCTACAGATAACGGGGAAGGTGAAAAGCATTCTTGCTTCGCCCCTTTAAGCCAGTCACTATAAGGATGTAAGTACAAATCTTAAGAGAAGCCGAGTCCATTTTAGGATTTCCAGGGTAACGAATGGCAATGTTGTAGCCAATGAAGTTTTAACTGAGGCTATTGCCGTTACCCAGCCATGACTGGAGCTATTAGCTCAATAACACCCCATTCACACAGATTTTCTTCATTCAGATGAAGGGATAAAGAGTCAAGGACTCAGTCCATCTAGCAGTCCTTTTTAGGATGTAGGTACAATTATGAATGAAAATTACTATGATGTTTTTATTAATTATATATATTGGTATGATTTTTGTTTCATTGTGTAATCTAGAGAGAATCAGGTTTTAGCAATTTTTTAGGTTTAAGCTCAAAATATAATCTTGATAATTTGAGCATAGCGTTAACTGAACTTTTATTTATTTTGCATTTACGAACATCGTGTTCATTCATGCTTATATTGTGAAGAAATTCTTGAAATTGTTTTCTGCAAGGCGTATTCATTAGCTTTGAATGATTTTCTTCATGACTGATCATTAATTCGTATACTCGTAATTCCAGTTGTGTTAACTGCTGCCAAGTCAGTTTTAACCCCTTAACAAAGACGTCTGTGACACGTCTTTTGTTTATTGCACCAAAATTGATTTTGAATTTTGGTTTCGCATATAAATACAACCGAATATAGACGCTAGACAATCTTGTGCCTATTTCCTAAATTTGATCCAGGAAATCACCCTCGCCCAAAACATTGGCAGAAAAACGACCGCTTTCTGATTTTTAATTAATACGTTAAGGGGTTAAGCTAGCTACTAGATAAAGTGAATGGTAACTTTCACCAAGGAAATTATATTTAACTGGAAGAAAAATGTTTAACAGAATAGAAAGTGCTGTTGTACATAGATATATATTTACATGTTTTCCATAAATAATCTTTCCAAAACGTTCAAAAATTTTGAGATTGTAATCCAGTTGACTATCCTATACTTGAAATATTGAATATCAATTATTTTTCTGATAACATCTAACAACTTCCAATTATAATTGCAAGTTGTTTTAAAAACCGCAGAACTCACTAATTAATCTTCTTATTCTACGATCATTAATCAAGCTTTATAATTAATGAAAATGTAATTCGAAAATTTAAAAATATTGATTATATTAAGTAGAATATCCTTCAATATTAATACACCTTTCCGTTTATATACAATTGAAAATTTAAATATCCAAGCACTTGTGCTGGTATGAAGGAAATTTGACGGTGGCAATCGACCATGCGATGCGGTGATTGATTCAATTAATGCCCTTGGGGGTGATGGATAGCAACGCAAAGCTGTACCAATGAAGTTTAACTGAGGTTCGGCTGTTGCTCTTACCCACTTGGGCGATGAGTTTTTGAGTTCGCTCTCTTAAGGTTTTTGCCTTAAGGGAGCACTTTGAGTCTCCGGGGAAGGTGTTCTCCGGCACGGCCCGCTGAGGGGCTTTGTCGGTGAATTATTTTCCTCGGAATTTGAGCGGTTCTGCTCAGTGGTCGGGGAGCCCGTCACTGAGTGGAACCAACGCTGAGATTAGGACGGTCTTTCGCCCACTATGGAGTGGCCTAGAGATCGTCCGTATTTTTGAGATTTCACCTTTACTTACATAGTCGGTGATTGATTTTATATGAGATGCCCATATAGGGTAACCGATGGCAATGCTGAACCAATGAAGTTTAACTGAGGTTCGGCTGTTGCTGTTATCCTGGGTAAATGAGTTCGCTCTCTTAGGTTTTGACCTAAGGGAGCACTTTGAGTTACCGGGGAAAGTGTTCTCCGTCGCGGCCCGCTGAGGGGTACGTGCCGGTGAATTATTTTCTTCGGAATGAGCGGTTCTGCTCGGTACTCGAGTTTCACTGAGTAGAACCAACGCTGAGATTTGGACGGTCTTTCGCCTACGAATGAGTGGCCTAGAGATCGTCCGATATTTTTGAGATATCACCTTTACTTACACATTACGGTGATTGATTTTATATGAGATGCCCATATAGGGTAACGGATGGCAATGCTGAACCAGTGAAGTTTAACTGAGGTTCGGCTGTTGCTGTTATCCTGGGTTAATGAGTTTGCTCTCTTAGGTTTTGACCTAAGGGAGCACTTTGAGTTACCGGGGAAAGTGTTCTCCGTCGCGGCCCGCTGAGGGGTACGTGCCGGTGAATTATTTTCTTCGGAATGAGCGGTTCTGCTCGGTACTCGAGTTTCACTGAGTAGAACCAACGCTGAGATTTGGACGGTCTTTCGCCCACGAATGAGTGGCCTAGAGATCGTCCGATATTTTTGAGATATCACCTTTACTTACACATTACGGTGATTGATTTTATATGAGATGCCCATATATAGGGTAACGGATGGCAATGCTGAACCAATGAAGTTTAACTGAGGTTCGGCTGTTGCTGTTATCCTGGGTTAATGAGTTCGCTCTCTTAGGTTTTGCCCTAAGGGAGCACTTTGAGTCTCCGGGGAAAGTGTTCTCCGGCACGGCCCGCTGAGGGGTACTTGCCGGTGAATTATTTTCCTCGGAATGTGAGCGGTTCTGCTCGGTACTCGAGTTTCACTGAGTAGAACCAACGCTGAGATTTGGACGGTCTTTCGCCCACGAATGAGTGGCCTAGAGATCGTCCGATATTTTTGAGATATCACCTTTACTTACACATTCGGTGATTGATTTTATATGAGATGCCCATATAGGGTAACAATTAGCAATGCTGAACCAATGAAGTTTAACTGAGGTTCGGCTGTTGCTGTTATCCTGGGTAAATGAGTTCGCTCTCTTAGGTTTTGCCCTAAGGGAGCACTTTGAGTCTCCGGGGAAAGTGTTCTCCGGCACGGCCCGCTGAGGGGTACTTGCCGGTGAATTATTTTCCTCGGAATGTGAGCGGTTCTGCTCGGTACTCGAGTTTCACTGAGTAGAACCAACGCTGAGATTTGGACGGTCTTTCGCCCACGAATGAGTGGCCTAGAGATCGTCCGATATTTTTGAGATATCACCTTTACTTACACATTCGGTGATTGATTTTATATGAGATGCCCGTATAGGGTAACGGATAGCAATGCTGAACCAATGAAGTTTAACTGAGGTTCGGCTGTTGCTGTTATCCTGGGTAAATGAGTTCGCTCTCTTAGGTTTTGCCCTAAGGGAGCACTTTGAGTCTCCGGGGAAAGTGTTCTCCGGCACGGCCCGCTGAGGGGTACTTGCCGGTGAATTATTTTCCTCGGAATGTGAGCGGTTCTGCTCGGTACTCGAGTTTCACTGAGTAGAACCAACGCTGAGATTTGGACGGTCTTTCGCCCACGAATGAGTGGCCTAGAGATCGTCCGATATTTTTGAGATATCACCTTTACTTACACATACGGTGATTGATTTTATATGAGATGCCCATATAGGGTAACAATTAGCAATGCTGAACCAAGGAAGTTAACTGAGGTTCGGCTGTTGCTGTTATCCTGGGTTAATGAGTTCGCTCTCTTAGGTTTTGCCCTAAGGGAGCACTTTGAGTCTCCGGGGAAAGTGTTCTCCGGCACGGCCCGCTGAGGGGTACTTGCCGGTGAATTATTTTCTTCGGAATGAGCGGTTCTGCTCGGTAATCGAGTTTCACTGAGTAGAACCAACGCTGAGATTTGGACGGTCTTTCGCCCACGAATGAGTGGCCTAGAGATCGTCCGATATTTTTGAGATATCACCTTTACTTACACATACGGTGATTGATTTTATATGAGATGCCCGTATAGGGTAACGGATGGCAATGCTGAACCAATGAAGTTTAACTGAGGTTCGGCTGTTGCTGTTATCCTGGGTAAATGAGTTCGCTCTCTTAGGTTTTGACCTAAGGGAGCACTTTGAGTTACCGGGGTAGGTGTTCTCCGGCACGGCCCGCTGAGGGGTACGTGCCGGTGAATTATTTTCTTCGGAATGAGCGGTACTCGAGGTTCACTGAGTAGAACCAACGCTGAGATTTGGACGGTCTTTCGCCCACGAATGAGTGGCCTAGAGATCGTCCGATATTTTTGAGATATCACCTTTACTTACACATTACGGTGATTAATACCCTTGGAGGGTAATGGATGGCAATGCTGTAGCCAATGAAGTTCTAACTGAGGCTCGACTATTGCTGTTACCCTTCTGCCATGATCAGAGCTTTAATAGCTCAATAACACCTTATCCCTACAGATAACAGGGAAGATGAAAAGCATTCTTTCTTCGCCACTTTAAGCCAGTCCTTATATGGATTGTGCTGGTATTGGTCTGATATTAAAGCAGTTCTAACTTTGGGTTTGGTTTGTCGACTGACTTTAGTTTTACTTTAACTTTAGTTTTAAGTTTAGCTTTGGTTTGTCGATAAAGTATTTGTGATGATCAGAAAACTTTGATATCGTACTAACTCACGCAGAGTGAACCTTGTATTAAGAGGTGTTACAGAAAAAATATTCTGCTACCTCTTTTTAACAGAAGTACCTGTAGAACTTATTAAACACGGACTCAACTCTATCAAAATAAATAGAATGTAGAAATCAGACACACGTCCATGTCACTTGTTTCACTTCAGAATAGTAAAAAAACAGCGAGAAATATATGACATCACATCAATATGTGGCCTAATAGTCATCTCCGAACCCCTTCGGAAGAGGGCATCAACAGGATAGTGCCACGCATTCAGAAATTTGGTCATGTCCGGAAATTATGCAAAGTCGACTAGAGATGCGGTGATAACCACCCAACTAACACCTGTAAAAAGTCCAAAACCATACTTGCGGTGGACCAAACCCAACTAACTATAGAGGTTGCGGTTTTCACCCTAATAACCAAGCTACAAGGAGACAAATACAAACTCCTTTTCACCCTCCCACTTTTGGTATACAAACCGATTCTCCACCTAGTCAACCAGAACTCAACAAAAGAAGGAAGGGAAGCTTCAGCCAAATAAAACATACGCAGAAATAACACGTAAATCCACACGCCTTGAACAATCCAACCGCAATCACTGCTTCACTACCCAATCAGTTATGTTAAATGACTTCATCAAATCTAATTCGACCCTGAATTCCATAAAAAGATTTTTCAAACAGATCCACTCATCTTGATCGCAGTCAATAATGCATAGAATCCTAGTCGTATCAAACTTACTTATGATCTCCTGTTGGAATGCCAACATCTTCTCTAAAAAGATTCTTGCACAACGAGAATTCGTCATTTGCCATAATCCAGAAATAATTCTAATTGATGAAACACGCCTCCTACAGGAATGTAGTGTTTTGGTTTCTGGTTTCAAAAATTCAACAATGCACAGAAAAGTTCAAATCAACAACGCTGGAATACTCAAAATGTATTCCAGTATCATAGCAGGTGATCTGAAAGTCAATCATCCAGTTTGGAATAGCAAAACGACAAATAGAAACGGACACGTACTCAACGCATATAGTACCTCAAACACTTTGGTCCCTTTGGCAAACCAGATGTCTTGGATATTGCTATCCTACAAAATATCAAACATCAGTATAAAGTGCAAACGATAAATTAACTCTTCTCAGACCACAACCCAATCCCCCTCAAATTAGGTACTCAGGATCAATCAGCCCCTCCCCAATCCTTCATATCGGGACAATTCTCTAATCTTATCCCCAACCATATCGATTCTGTACTTACCATAATAAAAAAAAAAAGAAGAGTGAATCAAGCAATAACCTTGCAAATCAAATAAACACCGTTCTGAAGTAGTTACCATGACTACAGCCTACTTTAAACCAAACAGACTCCGGATGATATCATGCAGTTAATCAAAGAAAAGAACCAATTCAGGAAAAGATATCGCAACCCACTGGCTCCACAATATCGATAACTTCTGAACATAATTACCAACAAAGTCAAAGCACTCAAAAACCACAGAAATCGACAATGGGAAAAGAAACTCACATCCCTCAATCCGGAAGATCACTTTGATATGGAAATTTCACAAAATTCTTCGCATCAACTGTAGATCACTTCCTCTATGCAAAGATAATAGGGAATCGTGTATACAGATGCCGACAAAGCAGAAATTCTTTCCAACAACCTGGACAGTACAATCCATTTATACGAAAACTAAATCTCAACATTGTTCTCAAGATCCATCAGTGTGTTTGACGCACGTTAAGCTAGCCCAAAACGTGAAAGCGATTCGTCCGACTGCAGTAGAAATAACTAGTGTCATCAACTAATGCACCTTGTCAGTAATATAAATGCAATACTAAGTCTTGAGTATTTTTTCCACCTTAGAAAATTGCAGATATCGCCCAGATATATAAACCAGGAAGAGCTCCATAGTTTCCCCAAAACTATTGGCCCATAAGTCTACATTCGAAAGCAGGAAAAACTGCAGAAAAAAAATATCCTAACCAGATTACAATACATCACCTTAGAATACAACTGGAAACAACACGCATGAGCCGTTTTCCTGGATATTTCAAAAACATTTGACGCAATTTGACATCAAGGTCTCGTCTACAGGCACATAAAGGCAAATATCCAACAAAACGTGATCCAGTTAATCAAATCATATCTAAGTGACAGGGAATTACAGGTGAATAAAACAGGAATAAGATCCACACAACGGAAAATTACAGCTGGGCTCCAGATGTAATTTTCCCCAAGCTCTCTACTGATCCCAGTCCTGTTCTCCATCTATATGGCAGATATCCCTCAGAAACCTGTGACCATCCTAGCCTTATATACCGATGATACAACAATATTAATAAGATCTCTATGTCCATAACTGGCAACCAAAAGACTTCAAGAAGCATCACCACCTAAGAAAACTGGTTTACTAAATGCAGATTCGAAGTAAACGCACAAAAAAAGCGATGTCATACTTTTTTACTAGCATCCCAAGGAGACATACAGATGTTCAATATCAAAATCTCATGGCACACAGTGAAAAAATATCTCGGCATCTATTTGGACAGTTTACGTTTCACTGATCGCATTAACTTCGTCTGTGCGAATGTAGCCAAAGTGGTCGCACAACTATATTCCATGAATCAACCGACGCAGGAAGTTAAAAGCAAGAAATAAAAGACTATTCTACCAGATAGTAATAAGATCAATAATTACACATGCCTCACTGGCTTGGAGTCACACAGCCAAATTCAACATTCAAAGAGTACAAAATAAATGCCTCCACATAATATTAGAGGCCTTAGTTCATCGGGAATGAACAGACGCACCGAGATACACCCACCCCCAGACACAAAAGACTAAATAACTGAGTAACTCTCTCAACAGATCATTTATAGATATTCCAGACTTCCTTCAGAATCACAGCCAACTTTCCTAGAGTAAATATGGTTAGTTGTTTAGTGCCGTCACGTTCCAACCACGCCTGGTTAATAACTAAGTAATACTGATGTCTGGAATTACAGCAGTACTACTTAAAGAAAGCCGTTTCCCGGAGAAATGACGTTATTACGAATATATTTAACAACCCTCCAAGTCATTCTTGGAAGCCTTTTGACAATTCAGAAATTAACTACGAATTGTACCGCAGCTTTCAATAAATATACCATTTTGGATCTTCCCATCCCACTTCAGTGTATTTCAACTATTGCATTATATCATGCAAGAGGTTTTATTTGTTATTTGCTTGTTTTATTGGAAAAAATGTGAAGGTGGGATAAGAATAAAGTATTGGGTACATGTTTCTCAGAACCTTTATGTAAATGCTGATGACTATTGCAGTTTAAGATGCGTTTAATTTTTTTTTTTTTTAATAGATGAGCATTTGACATTACTTACAAAAACACCACGTGATCGAAATTAGCAATGGGAGGGGGAAGCCAAATATTTGGATATGTTCCTGGATCTCTAAAGTCGTCGATATTCTTCTCACTAGCATTCAGCGATAGCAACAGCACTTAGTTACCTAAAGTACTTCACTTGAAACTATACGGCAGGTTTAATCTCTAAGCGGCGAGAAGACATGTCAAGGTCACTCACATCACAAACTGCACAGTTCACAGGAAAGCATGCTTATCATGTTCAGGATTTTGCCGACAGTAATTAAAGAATGTTAATGTTTATAGAAAAATTAAAATATGCAAAGTGCAGCGATGGGTGGAGTTAATTTCTGCTAATTATAAGGAAAGGCAAGGCTATTCCATATAACGAATTAGATGTCGGATGCAAAAAGAAGATCAAAGAAAGAATGTCCGGATAGTTTTCACGCAGTGGAGAATGATGTTAACGCAAGGTGGTAGTAAGATAGCAAAGAAGTGCACAGCCCTAAACCTATAGTATATTTGTACCGTGGGTGGTCTAAGTATTATATATATATATATATATATATATATATATATATATACTGTGACGTTGATAGAGCTTTTGTTGCTCCGGGGGGTCCCTGAGTTTTCCGCCCCTCTCAATACACATCAAAAATACTACAAAAAAGTCAAAACGACGTATAGAGTAAGGTTCAAAGTGCCTCCCGGAGCGAACCCCCCCCTAGCTACACCACAATATATATATATTAGATAATTTTCTAAATATTTCAATCATTTCAAGCAATACTCTCAAATATTAAACTTTTCAAATAGTATTTCTAAATATTATTAATCGCTTTAAATAATATTTCTATAAAAATTAAAACAGTAAAGTTATACGAATTAAGTGGATATTACATCCAACATAATTTCAAAGCCGACGCTAGAAATTATTCGTGCAAAAATTTGACCCGAGAGCTTTATGGTAAATACGCTCGTCGCCGTATTACGAGTTGCCCTAGCCGACCCTAATAGGTGGCATGAACAATATTTAGCCCCATATATTCGTCTCCTATTGGTTCATTTTGAGAGGTTTCACTGACCCGGCAGCTGTTTCCACCTCATTGGTTTTCGTCAGGGATACGGTTTAAGTAAAGATCCCTCTAAAATTAGGCGATCACCCGGACCACTTCCTATGAGTGACCGTTCAACTCAACTATATATTTTTAGAAAATACAAAAGTAAAGTTAAGATTAACTGAAATAATTTATATTATTTTGAAAAGATTTCAATTTCATGTTAATTAACTGAAGATATAATTTAAATAATTTGAAAATGAACTATAAGCAATCGACCTAACCACTAGCGATAAATACTCTTGAAGCGAGAAAAATGTATAATATAAAATATGCTTCGTAAGTATATTTCAGTATAGGTGGCGTCGTAAGTATAATTCAGGTGTTGTTGTTTCTGATTATACTAGGGAAGGTGGGATAGGTGGCGCTGCTCAAACTTCTGAGAATTACTAGTTGTTGCATATATTATAGTCGGAACTTGAATGTTTCTGCTGTTTTCAGCAATATGCGTTGGTTTGCACCTGCCTGCAGTGATTTCCACTTTTTTTCGTATTAGAACATTCATATAAAGATGGAGGGATAGAGGATTGAGGGAAAATATTGCAAAAATATGTGTAATCGGCACTATGGGTCACACGAACGAGTCACATTTAACAGAAGTTGCTATGGTACTGGCAAAAATAAAAACAGAATTAAAAAAATACGTGTAGACACTGTAACAGACCATAGCATGATCACGTAAAGCAGACAATGGGATATCTCTCTAATACAGATCCATAAAATGAGCTAACCCACCTTCAGGACACGACACACATATACACAAGGAACGCACAGTTAATTTAACAGAAGTGCTTTTTCTTTTGAACTCGTTATAGCATAGCAGGAATGACGCGTGATCTGCAAATCGACTTTCCCTTTAGCGAATGTTATATTCGCTACACGCAATTTGTCCTCTCGTGTAGACTATCGGCACATCTATCGTGCTTTCTCTATACTGAGTATGCATTCTTTATTGTTGATAATAGCATTCTAGGTCGGTGCGGCTATAATTTTTATGGCTCTGCTGTTTCATCCGAAGGTACCAATAATGATGGGTCATACACCTAATATTAAGGGTAAAAAATATACAGTAATATACAATTTTTAAAACATTATTTTAACTTTTGCTGATTGGATGAACAGTATTGCTATTACTACTATTAAGGTTGAACGTAAGAATTAATTTTACTACTTTCTTAATAAAATTCCTATATTTAGTTAAATTGATATAAAATACTTTTGTAATTTATAATTACTATTAAAATTTATTTTTAATAAGGTTATTTTTTATTGTTTTTTCATAAAAATATCTTTTATATAAGTATACCTTATTACAATAATAATAAATAATTTTAAATAAATCTGCAATAAAGAGTTGTGTTGTATTGTGTTGTATGAATATGAATGTATTTATTTTTTTATACTTGGGCCATAAGTAGTGCTTTCTTCGTGGAAGAGTAGAAGATGATTTTTTTTTTATCCATCTCATTTAGCTATTTTTATATTGAGTTAAATTAAAGTCAATTTAGTTTCAAGTTCGGCAAGAAAGGTTACACTACATCTCACCTTACCTCTGATGATAATTTCAAAATCCATTCTCTCCCCCTTCTTCAAAAGATAACGTGTCCCTTTCCACTCGACACTATAAATCCTGAAGTCGTCTCACCTTAGAATGCTATTCGCAGATTTGAGTTGTCACACAAAAATATTAATAAAAAAGCTCGATGAGGAAGAAGGCAATCCGATTACGTTATCATCTTCACTTCTCTCTCTGTCTCTCAGATTTTTACAATGACTTTCTTATAGGCGTTTTATTTCTGGATTACGACTTTTCCACATATAAATATACACAAGAAACTGTTAGTCAATATCTGTTCCCTGTCCAGCTTCAAATACTACCAAATCAGATTCTTCAAGGACTATGATTTCCATTTGTTAAAATAAAATAAAAATATCAGGAGCTTCCTCCCCCCCCCCCCTTAACATCGCGCGATTCGAAACCAGAATATAACAGCTGATTATATTTTCCTATCCCATTTAGCATTTTGGTATTAAAATAATGAACAGTAGTTTGACGTATACAGTAGCAGTAAAAATAAGTGAGTGTGAAAAAAAGAATCATAATTTATAAAATTGGCAGTAAATTTTAAAGTAACAACTTTAATTACTTTCAGCACTGTATACAGTGTAAACTACCATATAATGCAGTTTATCCTACATATAAGCATACACTACACATAAGTACTTAAGTTATATCGAGCTATTCGCTAAGTTTATTAGGAATAAGGCAGAAATAGTAGTGCTTATGTTACAAATCACTTTTCAGTTTATAAGGAAAAAAAAAATCATTACAGCAAACATTATTCGATGTCTCACGATAATTTACAAAATGAGCAATTGCCAAGATTAATTAAAAAAGCGCTTTAAGGCAATGTTTTTAATACAAAAAGTGCAACACCCAAAGAAAAACTGAATAATAAATCATAAAAGAACAAAATTCAAACTGGCTTTCCTTCACGACTGTCAATCCAATACCCTTGGAGGGTAATGGATGGCAATGCTGTAGCCAATGAAGTTCTAACTGAGGCTCGGCTATTGCTGTTACCCTCCTGCCATGATCAGAGCTTCAATAGCTCAATAACACCTTATCCCTACACTGTCCTCTACAGATAACGGGGAAGATGAAAAGCATTCTTGCTTCGCCCCTTTAAGCCAGTCCTTATAAGGACTATAAGGCTTTCCTTCACAAATTCGACATCAAGCTGGAAGAGATGTCGTGATATACAGGGTGTTCGGGATAAATTTGACATATTTATAATTAATTATATTTTTCCGTAAGTTACATGTATTAACACACACTTCTCTTCATTTAAAAGTTTGGACCCTTCTTCATTCATATACAAGATGTCAGAAAGGATGGATAGCTGGAACCCACCTGAATCATGGAAGAGAATAACTTGTATCATGATGATTCGTGCCCGCCATCAAAATAAGGATATTACGACTGCTGCCCAATGCTCCCTGAATACAGTAAAAACAATCAGGCATGAACTAGAGACTTGCAATGGTGACTAGCAGACGATCTGATTGCGTTCGTACAGCAGAATTCCTCGCAAATCTGCAGGAACAGGTGTTGAAGAACCCTGGCATTGGAATTCGGGCTTTGTTCGTGGAGTTGCTAACTGTAGTCAAGCCCTGGATAACAAGGGTAGCCAATGGTAGGCCGTATGTATGGCAGCAGGATTCGGCCCCTTGCCACACCTCTGGGAAAAGTCAAAAATGGTTGTCTGAAAATTTCTACGACTTCACCAGTCCAAATGTTTGGCCTCCAAACTCCCCAGACCTTAACCCCATGGATTATTTTGTATGGGGCGCAGTTGAAAAAGACACCAATCGCACTTCCAGTAATACAAAAGCCCAGTTAATGGATAAAATTAAAACAGTTTTTGCGGCCCTTCCCAGGGAGACTGTAGCATCAGCTTGTTCGAGGTTCCGAAGCAGAATTGAAGCTGTGATCGATGCTAATGGTGGTTATTTTGAGTAAATCTTGTTGATAGTATTGTAATTAACTCTGCCTGTAATGTTTTTTTTGTCAATTCATTAAATTTAATAGATACAAAGAAGATTTTCTTTTTCCTTACGAAACTGTCAAATTTATCCCGAACACCCTGTATAATGCCTGCTCCTTTCAAATTAACTCTGGTCACTTCTCTTGGTAACCCAGAATCATTGCATTCTTCCACGTTTCCTTTCTGTAGGTCAATCGGCTCCTGGATCAATAGTCAAGTCATCATTCTCATTCAATTCTCAGTTTTCCGATCCTTTGGTATTATCACGATGGTAAATAGGATGAACTCAGTGACTGACTTCTGTTTCTCTTCCGCGTTGGTCTGATTACTTTCCATTCTGCTAAACCAAACACATGTTCCGATCGAATACCACACACACGCGCGCATACACACATATGCTGTGTGCATTTACGTAACGTCAAATGTATAAGAATTTTCATAACAATCTATAATGTATAAGTTTCAGTTTAAAAATTAAAATATAAAAGGTTAAAATAATGACTTGCAGGTACTAATGCTGAAAAGGTTTATGGTATTTATCGTAAATAACTGTTTTTCATTTTTAAATGAAAAATGTATTTACAGGGAATCTGTATTTCAAATAAAATATGTATTGTTAACTGCTTTCCTAGTTTTAGTAGAGGGCGCTATAGTTTTAATTTATAGTTCGGTTTTTTTTATTCGAAAACCGCGCATTAATAAAACATTCATTGGCAATTAACAAAGAATACTTTTATTTTATTTCTTTATCGTATTTTGAATAAACTGTTGCTTCCTGGACTTTGCATTGTTTTTCTGGAGAGACTTCCTAATTCTAAAATAAACATTAAAAGTTTTGTCATCTTTAATTGCGTAATACCGAAAAACACAAAACACAAGTTGATTTCCACATGGAACAACATCTAGCAGATGTCGTTATCAATCGTTACTGTTATGATCACCAACCTGTTTTATTAAAATTATCTCAACACACCACTAGATGGAGAGACTAGGGAGAATATTTTGGTGTTAACTGTAGAGTGGCAATTCTTTTCTTATTATATAATAATAGCAAAACGCGACTGTTTGCGTATACATTAATGATAAATCTAATAAAACAAATTAGGAAATTTAATTAGCGATTAAATAACTGAAAGTTTTCTAAAAATTAAAATATAATTCAAAATATAAACTTATAGGTCTAAGCTACCCTTATTTATTTTAGATAATATTTACCTATGTGAACATTTTGTTAAATTTTATTTTTAAGGTACTTGGGAACATGTACATCTTTTATTACTTTTATTTATATATACCTTTCTATTTCTATTATTCCTATTAGTAGAGTTACCTAGTCTCCAAGCAGCCGCTGTCGAGACTTCGGCAAAAGAAAAGGGAGCCGCCACAGAAAAATTAGAAGCGCAACAACCGAGAAACTAATCCTGATAAAAATAGGGAACAAGACATAGAAGAAATGGAGGCTATTAATACCACCGAAAGCATCCAAAGTATGTTCCGAACCTAAATGAAGAATGTGTAAATCTCTGGTCTGGATGAGAAGCATCATGGAAAGCATGTAGCATCAAAGATTTTGCGAATTAATAGGGGAAAAAAAAAAAAGAGAAAACTAAAACTTGTCATTTTTTTAAAAAAAAACTTGTTTTCTTCACTGGTTTTGAGTTCACAAAGGAGAAAGTGGGCCTGAACAAACCCGAGCTACGAAGGCTTACATCGAGGCGGTACAGCTCTCTATGGGCTGCATCACTGGGGCCAGGTTCCTCCACCATTTATTTTCTTTCTTTCAGTCTTTTACTCCACTTATTCTTTAAGTTATCCAAGTTCTTCCAAGTCACTACATTTACCCTTTTAGGCTAAATAAGTGTATATTCGTTATCCTTCCCCCCCCCCCCCTTAGAACAGATGTAGGGAGATAATGTCTGCGGACCTGTTTGGCCACAACCTCTAAATGGCTAAACAGCCAAACAGGTCGACTAAGGCCGCTTTATTACCTATCGCTATCCTACTCTACCTTTCTTCTCTTCCCCTCTCACTACCTGCTGACCCTCAGCACAACTTTAGACTCCAAAGGCTAATGATGAAAGATATGAACTCCCATAATACCTTTCTATTAGTAAATGGCCTGCACAAAAGTGTGTATGGGAATGTAAAAATAAGCAAGTAGTAAATTTTAGCTATCACGCAAATCAAAAAGCCAGCATGCTAATCGATGTATTTTATCTCCGTACCTGTTTAACTTGTACAGCGAATATTTTAAGAATGGCAAGGCTGGGGGAGTCTTCAGTTGGGATTAAAATTGGTGGACGAAATATTAATAATTTGAGGTATGCAGATGATACCACCTTGCTAGCAGAATGCAAAGAAGATTTAAAGGAACTTATTATGAAAGTTAAAGAAGAAAATGCTAAATATGGTCTTAAACTCTCAAAAAGACAAAAGTTAAGGCAACATGTGAACTTAATGATTTTGAAGTAGATGGGGAGAAAATGGAAGCAGTTAACAATTTTGTGCTACTATGATCCCGAATTGATCAAGATGGTTATTGTACTGAATTAGTTGGAAGAAGATTATTACTCGGAAAGAAAGCAATGACAATTTAAGCAAGATCTTTAAAGATAAAGATATTAGCCTCGCCACAAAAATCAGAATGGTGAACGCAATGGTATTCCCTATGGTACTATATGGATGAGAAAGTTGGACCCTGAGAAAGAGTGAAAGAAGGAAGATGGATGCATTTGAATTATAGGTTTGGAGACGCTTACTAAGAATACCATGGACTACAAAGCAAACCGATAAATCAGTGATAGACAGAATAAAGCGAGATTGCTCCCTCGAATCTATGATCATCACGCAAAAATTGTCATATTTCGGACATATTATGCGAGCAAATGACAGTCTGGAGAAGATGATGATGCTTGTTAAGTTGATGGAAGCAAGAGAAGAGGAAGACCAAGAATTAGATGGGTGGATGGAGTTAAAGAAGCAACTGGAGTGCGCTTGGAAATTCTGAAAGACATGGTCATAGAATCATCAGGAGTCGAAAATAAGTAAGGTGTTGTTATGGAACATAACAACAACATGCTAAGAAATTATATTACAAAAAAAAAGTTTTATAAATTTCGTACAAATTAAATAATACGTTTTTGACAAAAGTTACAAATTTCGAAAGGACGCATTTAAGGAATTAATGTAAAGTGCTTACAGAAAACTATGTGGAGAGACATTTTCGTATGGAATATGTCCATCCCGAACTGCGATGTAGTTCTCACAATGTCGTACCATGCTTAACACCAAGTGATTCAGGAGTTCTTGAGGCAAACTGGCGCACTTCTCCTTCAGAGTAAGGATAAGATCTTGTTTGTTTTCTGGAGGGGAATTTCAAGCAGCAATGTGTCTCGCTATTGCCTCCCAAACGTGTTTTATGTGGTTGAGATGTGGGGGAACGTGCTGGTCACTCGATTCGATTTCCTCAGTCTCTAGAAGTATTTCCAATGCTCATGTTACGATGTGGTCTGGCATTGAAGTTGAAGAACTTCGTTTCAATAACATTCACCAGTCACAGTCCCTTGTACCAGCACTTGTAACTCAGTGCGTCCAATAAGCATAATGTCTCTCAATTTTGCGGCAGATCAAGTGTCGTCTAGAATCGGAGGAATGACTAAAACCACTCAAATGTATAAAGCGTACATTAGCCCACTAGTGTCTTGTCCAATTTTTGTGAATACAACACCACTGAAAACATGCTATACGATGAGCTGCGGATAAAGGGACGCAAACTATAGGTGTGTAGGCCTACTTGTCGCAGATGACTTCCACAGTTTGTCGAGATATCAGCGTACTTGTGCTTGAATGAATCCCATTTGCAAGCTGACATGCCGTAGTGCGTCGATTAAGTTTAGCTCTTATAAGCAGAAATATGTCTTCGTGCTCCGTGGTAGAGCGAGGGCAACCTCTTAGCAAACGTCTGGAACACATTCCATTGGTTTGAAACGGTGCACGAAACCTGGATACAATCATATATGAAATTCCAAATTCTCTGGCAAAGATCAGTAATACTATGGCCTTCTTTAAGCTTTACAAATCCCCCCCCCGTGAAAATCACCTAGATGATGTCTTTGAGACATTTCAAGACATCTAAGTTTGCAACTTTATTCCTTCGAACAGCCTTTTATCCTGTTGAGTGCTATCACGTGACCCGTTTGCGCGCAATTCGAATTTTTAAATGTGTACCCGCTTTCTACTCGAAATTGTCAGTCATACAAATTGGCATAAGCTAATTCATCTGAATTTGTGGTTGTAATCTTCAGAACTAGTGTTCTTCCTTAGATTTTGGACACCAGTGTGCATGTGTATATAATAGCTATATACAGAACACTGTTCAAACTTTTCATTTATGGATCCGACAGTTGGGTTACAAACAAAACAGCTGATCAAAAACGAAAGACGATAGATAACATTTCTGAGAAAAATAAGAATGAATAGATGGCATCAATCGTAATAAAAAGAAGATATTATGAAGTAACTTGACTTTGTTAGCATTCAAGAATGTGTGATCAAAGCGAATCTTAGGTGGTGTAGTCATTGAAAAACAGAATGAGAAAGGAAAAGTTGGCAAAACAGGTAGTCGATGCTAGGATGGAAGGAAAAGAGCCAGATGAAGGCCAAGGTATAGTTGGATTGATGCAGTTGGCTTTGTAGACATTAGATGTGAGTCTATTGTAGACCTGACACGTAATTAAAAAAATAAAAAAATACTATAGGAAACTCTTAATAAATCAAATTTGATGTCGTAATAGCAAATTTGATATTACGACCTCCCCTTCCCCGATAGCTATCAACAATTTGATGAGGATTATACTGAAGTGCATTCATAATCTCTCAATCACTCTCATTTTTTTTTTTTTTTTTTTTTGATAATTTGACACAAGCTAAACCAGATGCGACGTCATATATACCATTGTTACATAACATATTTTTATTTGTCTTGAAAATTAAAAAAAAATCATATGCGATTTCAAATAATTAATTAATACCCTAAAGAGCTATAAATAAATTAAATAAATGAATTAAATAAATTGAGTCATCCCAGGTCGTAAGATTACAGGAAGATTCTAACAAGAACGTATATATTATGGCTTAGTCTTCCCTTAAAACTGTAATATTGTGTGTAGTGGATGTCTTAAAATGCTAATAAAATGGTAATAGAACAGTGAATTCTGTATTTCACTGTTCTATTACTGACGTACAGAATTATTCAATACTGTTGTAAATTTCATAGAGAGCCATAAGGTTTTTTTTAAAGACTCACAGCTAAATTACTTGATAACGGCCTCTCATGATTCCCCACCCGCAACGAAAAAAAAAATGACATTCTTGTTAAGGTTTCTCGAAATTATCAGCACATTTTTTCACATTTACGTGTAATTCGATATCCTGCTGTTATGAAAGGCAGTACAGGGCATTAATGTTCAATAAATCCCATGATTTTTCTTGAGTATTTTTAACAAGTTTACTATCGAAAATAAGTCATATTATCTTTTTTTTTTTTGAAATAAAAAAGCAGGCTACAAACTTTTTTTTCTACGTTCTTGCTTTTCAGAAATTATTAGGGCAACTTAACCAGCTAATATCTATAATTACTAGCTAGTTATAAAATGTAGAGATTGGTCCTGAACAGTAGTTAAAAAGAAACAGAGATTAGCATGATTCACTGATGGCCTTTGTATAAATTACACTTTCTTTCCTTTTTTTTTTTCTTTTTCGTTCCAGAACACCTGTGTTCTGATGAAATAGATAACGTGACTTAGGCAGTGCGTCAAACAAGGAAAAGTGCGGGATTTTTATGCTTGGCTGCAAAAGATATTAAACACATGGAGAAAACCCTGAAAAGCTCTTTCAGTAAGTATTAATTAGTTTTAAAACTTAATGAGAGCGGGAAAATGCATCCATTTAACTCGCACTTAATAACTAGTTGTACGTACTTGAGATTCATTTAAGCGAAAAAAAAACATTCGCCATAAAGACTGTGAAAGATATACATTATGTCACCATGTTTGTGCCAATTCACTGAATAAAAGCTGAG
The DNA here is from genome assembly GCF_054136105.1 of Typopeltis vanoorti. NCBI lineage: Eukaryota > Metazoa > Arthropoda > Arachnida > Uropygi > Thelyphonidae > Typopeltis > Typopeltis vanoorti. Next base: position 34,935,964 of record NC_143561.1, on the reverse strand, counting down.
AAATAAATCATACCAAATCGACCGTTTCTGTATTTTATCTTACGTAACTCTTTTTTATCTGTTTTTGTTACTGGTGTAGCGAGTAATCAAGTATTATATAAATACGAATCATTGTTTTAGCAACACATGATAGACAAGGTTCTTCTCTGTAAGCAACGCACATGCGCAGCAGTTCACCGGAATGTTTGCAATTGATATTATAGTCTCGTATATTCTCGCTAAAACATCTCTTGTGACACTTCCTTGACAATTAACAGCCATGTACAAAGAAAATTAATCCAAAAAAAAAAAAAGCAAACGAATAAGGCTGGTTATATATGACAAGTACACCAGTCTTACATGCATATTTATTTTTGTATTTCATCTGCATGTCAAATTAAAAATGCAGATAAAACATATCAAATTAAACTAATACTTATTTTCGGGAGTTAATCACACCCATATTGGCTTAAACAATAAAGCAAAACATAGTCGACCTCATGTTTAGTCTTGATATTCTGGTGTAGATATTTTACTCGAAATTTACGAAAACAAGTTAAGTTCGCAGCCAGCACAGTTAATCTGATGTTTATTTTTATGGCTAGATGAGTGAAGCAAGAATGCTTTTCATATTCTCCGTTATCTGTAGAACAAAATGTATGGATGGGGTAATATAGCGCTATAAGCTCTGATCATGGCAGGAGGGTAACAGCATTATCCGAGCCTCAGTTAAAACTTCATTGGCTACAGCAATGCCATCCATTACCCTCCCTGGGTACCCATTTTAGTCGCCTCGCACGACATGCATGGGCTGCAGTGGACTATTCTCATCCCGGCCACCACACGGGGAAATACTCCTGATGTTTATTTATTTATAAAGTCCTTATAAGGACTGGCTTAAAGGGGCGAAGCAAGAATGCTTTTCATATTCCCCGTTATCTGTAGAGGACAGTGTAGGGATAAGGTGTTAATGAGCTATTGCAGCTCTGATCATGGCAGGAGGGTAACAGCAACAACCGAACCTCAGTTAAAACTTCATTGGTACTGTATTGCCATCCATTACCCTCCAAGGGTATTGGATTGTCTTGGTTCTCCCTCTTTATTTATTTTTAAATACTCATCTTTATTTATAGTAGAAACAAAAATAAAATAAATTGGTGTCGAAAACCACGAGAAATATTATATTAAATTTATTAAAATTATTCTATATTTCAAATTTATTTTATAAGAAAACTAAAATAATATAGAAATTAAAAAGTATTTTTAAGTACTAAACATTAATTTGAAGAAATTTTCAAGTAGAAATAATCTAAAACTAATACTATAACCTTGGTATTTAGGGTCTAGCTACTCACTGAGGAGACCTCAAAAAAGGTTGAAACCGGTCTGGGTAGTGACCCCACCCATAATGCATTGCAGTATACATCTTCTAGTGAGATGTGCTTTACATTATGGGAAAATACTAAGAATAGTGATCAGAGCTTTATTCACCTTTACAATGAGTTGTCCTGGTGTTGTACCATCATTAGACTTGAACTTTGTTTCAGGCGCAAACTTAATTGTTTGCATACTTGGGATTAGGAGTTAAAATAACAAAGTTTATCCTAATATACAATATCCCCAAGTTAAAAAATTTATTATATATTATATATATTCCAAAAAAAAAAAGGACTTATAATTCCTCTCTTTTGAACCATTTCAGGTTGAGAAAAATAGATTACCGTCTCTTCGGTCAACATTGTTAATACAAAACATATTCTGTCATGGTTATAGCTTTTATACATAATTAAGTCTGACTTCGACAAAATTTTGTTTCATTTCCTTATATAAGGACTGGCTTTAAGGGGCGAAGCAAGAATGCTTTTCATCCTCCCCGTTATCTGTAGAGGACACTGTAGGGGATAAGGTGTTATTGAGCTATTAAAGCTCTGATCATGGAAGGAGAGTAACAGCAATCCTCGGTTAGAACTTCATTGGCTACAGCATTACCCTCCAAGGGTCAATTTCCTTCAAAAACTGTTTTGTTCCTTATAGTCCTTATAAGGATTAGCTTAAAGGGGCGAAGCAAGAATGCTTTTCATCCTCCCCGTTATCTGTAGAGGACAGTGTATGGATAAGGTATTATTTTATTGAGCAATTAAAGCTCTGATCATGGCAGGAGGATAACAGCAATAGCGAGCCTCAGTTAGAACTTCATTGGCTACAGTATTGCCATCCATTACCCTCCAAGGGTATTTCTGGAATATTTTAAGGATTTCTTTTATTATAATTAGAGAGGTGTCCATGACATATGATAATCTCTGATCATTTAAAAAAATTTCTAACTTGAAATAAATTTATATTTTTTATATTAAAATAGAGGATATTATAGATACAGCCGTGTTTTATAGCTAAATATAAAAAAACCTTAAAAAGTTTTGAAACTTAGTAAATTACCAGAGATCTTTTGAAATATAACCTCTTCATTGGAGCTCTGCACACAAGTTCTGTACAGGAGTTTGTGTTCAGAGCGTAAATTATAATATAATTAGAAATTATCACGGCTTTTATTAATGCTTAAATTTGATTTCACTGGCCTGACAGCTGCTTTGACCACTCTTTTCTTGAATGAACTTTGATGTGCAAAATTAATTGAATTCTGAAAGTCGAGTAGAAAGACATAATCCTCAAATATCGCAACTCAGTTAAAATCTTAACCCCATTTTTACGGAAATAAAATTACAAATTTATCTCATTTTCTTGGGCATTTATAACATAATATAGGTATTATATCAGCCATAGCCTGGAACAGCCTTCACCAGCAAAGAAATTTTAATCTTGATAGCTGACGTCATGAAACGCCGTTCCACTATTCAGTTATGATTGTAGTAGCAATTTTGTTTAAGTAATCCTAATTTACAGTTAGGCTAATGTTATAAATCACGAATTATATCGAAGTGTTTAAAGCGAGAGAAGGGGAGGGGGTTGAGAAAGAAGAAAATAAATGAGGTCGTTGTAATTGTGTTAATGATGTATAATGTTTGGCTAAGCTTGAGCGACTATGGGCTAGGAGAGTTAATTCAACAACATCCAGACTTCGTTAATACGAGCAAATATTCGATGACTCACAACGTAAAACATAATCATAAGAATCTTAGCGAGTAGTTTATTAGGAATACAATCTCAGCATCAAATTTAATGTTAAATTAATTATATTTAATTTGCATAATGTTCAATTATAAAATTTAATAATATTATTATTTAATTTATTTTATTAGATTTACGTTGATAAAATTAAATTTATCCAATATATAAAAAAATCTGAAAATTTTATAAGCCTGGCTAGGCTTATGATTTTTTAATAAATATAAATATCTAATAAATTATTATTATATCATTGATACTAAAATCATTAATTATTTTATCTCGAATTTCAAGATAATAAATTAATATCATAAAATTAATACTAAATCCTTAATTATTTTCTTATTTTATCTCGAAACCAAGAAGTTCTAAAAAGAACTGGGCGATGGACTGAGTCCTCGACTCTTTATCCCGTCATCTGGATGAAGAAAATCTGTGTGGATGGAGTGTTATTGAGCTAAAAGCTCCAGTCATGGCTGGGTAACGGCAATAGCCGAGCCTCAATTAAAGCTTCATTGGCTACAGCATTGCTATCCGCTACCCTGGAAGTCCTAAAAAGGACTGGGATGTTCATTCTTCGAAAACACACCTCGAAACCAAGAAGTCCTTATAAGGACTGGTTTAAAGGGGCGAAGCAAGAATGCTTTTCATATTCCCCGTCATCTGTAGAGGTTATTCAGCTATTAAAACTCTGATCATGGCAGGAGAGTAACAGCAATAGCCTCAGTTAGAGCTTCATTGGTAAACAGCATTGCCATCCATTACCCTCCAAGGGTATTGGATTGAATGAATCAATTACCGACTATGTAAGTAAAGGTGAAATCTCAAAAATACGGACGATCTCTAGGCCACTCCATAGTGGGCGAAAGACCGTCCTAATCTCAGCGTTGGTTCCACTCAGTGACGGGCTCCCCGACCACTGAGCAGAACCGCTCATATTCCGAGGAAAATAATTCACCGGCAAGTACCCCTCAGCGGGCCGTGCCAGAGAACACTTTCCCCGGAGACTCAAAGTGCTCCCTTAAGGCAAAAACCTTAAGAGAGCGAACTCAAAAACTCATCGCCCAAGTGGGTAAGAGCAACAGCCGAACCTCAGTTAAACTTCATTGGTACAGCTTTGCGTTGCTATCCATCACCCCCAAGGGCATTAATGAATCAATTACCGACTATGTAAGTAAAGGTGAAATCTCAAAAATACGGACGATCTCTAGGCCACTCCATAGTGGGCGAAAGACCGTCCTAATCTCAGCGTTGGTTCCACTCAGTGACGGGCTCGCCGACCACTGAGCAGAACCGCTCAAATTCCGAGGAAAATAATTCACCGACAAAGCCCCTCAGCGGGCCGTGCCGGAGAACACCTTCCCCGGAGACTCAAAGTGCTCCCTTAAGGCAAAAACCCTAAGAGAGCGAACTCAAAAACTCATCGCCCAAGTGGGTAAGAGCAACAGCCGAACCTCAGTTAAACTTCATTGGTACAGCTTTGCGTTGCTATCCATCTCCATCACCCCCAAGGGCATTAATGAATCAATCACCGCATCTCACGGTCGATTGATCTCATCATTCTAATGACGAAATCAAGGATTTCTCAGTTCGAATTATATATATTTAACTCATGAATTAAAATTTCGGGTGTTTAATAAATAAATTACTTTCAAGTTATCTTTTCCAATTAATTTAAAAATAAATTGTCATATAATCTCTATACAAAATTGTAACATAATATATAAAATAATTAACACAAAGCTTCGAACCCAAAACTTTTGTAATTTAGTTCAAAAGGTTCGTTCAGTTCTTTCAGCAGGGAATTACTTAATAACCTTCTCCATGAAAACTGAAATCCACCGAAATTTGTGTAGAAAAGAATGGTATTTCATTATCGACCCAATCTTCGTCTACTGTCTCATAGTGGAATAATTCAATCTGTTTACAAATTTGAACGACCAATACAGAAATAATTTTCATAGTGAAACAGAAGGCATTTAGAAAGATGTAATTTTCAGAGATGTGATAGATTGGGGAAATAAAAAAAAATAATAATAAAATGAAATAAATAAAATAAAAAATAAAGAATGTCTGTATTTTGATATCTACGGACATGAAAGTATATTCGCATTTGTTTTTTTTTAATATAATTATTAAATCAGTTAGAAATAAATTTATAAAAAAATGCGTCAAAATAAATCTTAAATATTATATTTAAATATTAAATAATAATTTCAATTATAAATACTAATAATTTTAATTTTAATTATACAGTGATAATTGTTAATCATTATAAAATTATAATTAAATAATCGCCCGTGGATCTCGAATCAATCGACCGTGAGATGTGGGGATTGATTCGTTCAATCAAAAAAAAAAAAATATATATATATATATATATATATATATATATATATATATATATATATATATATATATATATTAAATTCTTTAATTTAATATATTAAATTAAAGAATTTCAAAAGGAGTGAGGAATCGAATCCACCGTGAGATGCGGTGATTAATACCCTTGGAGGGTAATGCTGTAGCCAATGAAGTTCTCACTGAGGCTCGGCTATTGCTGTTACCCTCCTGCCATGATCAGAGCTTTAATAATATATATATTAAATTCTTTAATTTAATATATTAAATTAAAGAATTTCAAAAGGAGTGAGGAATCGAATCCACCGTGAGATGCGGTGATTAATACCCTTGGAGGGTAATGCTGTAGCCAATGAAGTTCTCACTGAGGCTCGGCTATTGCTGTTACCCTCCTGCCATGATCAGAGCTTTAATAATAGCTCAATAACACCTTATTCCTACACTGTCCTCTACAGATAACGGGGAAATTGAAAAGCATTCTTGCTTCGCCCCTTTAAGCCAGTCCTTATAAGGACTATAAGAATTTCAAAAATATTAGTGCAAATTGAATTGAGAATAATATAATATAATATGTAAAAGTGTCTTTAAATTGGCAGAATATTATGTAGAAAAGCGGTCTATGAAATATGAAATAAAACAGAAATGCGTAAAACAAAATAATAATAAAATAATGCTGACAACAGTATGTATTTCGTTTAACCCGACATGTTTTACACTAGTTGGATAATTTTGAGTTGGATAATAATGTATAAGATACAACAGATTATTCAAATTTCTAATTTAAACATGGGTAGCCTCATTTTTCATTTAATGCTATTGTATTAATGTCGTCATATTGCCTTAGTTCAGTATATTTTCGGATATCATTAATTAATTAGATGTCTGTGTTGGGACAACTTGGATGATTTTTAATAGTACATTACGGTGTCTATGCAAAACACATTCAACCCACGATATATCTTGTGTCTCATGGTTATAATGCTTATCTATTGAAAAAGTTCATAAAAGTCAATTACAGAGACACTCGAATTTTAAAACATATTTTAAAATATAATATTTTAATTATAATATTATTATAAAGTTGCTGAAAGCTAGATTTATAAGCGCCTATTGCGCATACTTGGACTACCCACAAGTAGTAGAAAAAGTACTCCAAATTTCTTTTGGAAGTTTATCTATTTTTCTGCAACGGTTTATGTCCGAGTCATTGTTATTGTAATGCGACCTATATTGATATCTCAAATTTGACACTCCCGTTAATGCTACGATGATCACCAAGAAAAGGTGCATATTTCTGCTACAAAAACATTAACAATATTTGTAAACATAGTGTCAATCAAACTTTCGTTCCATTATTAAGCACCCAATTTCCTAAATGCGACACAACAATAGAGCAGAGGAAAAATAAATCCACCCAGCTGTGTCAACTGAATTTTTGAATGCCTAACTTTGTCTAAATTTAGTACGTCGAGATTTACTTCCTACCAACATAAAATATTAAATTAAAAATCGTTTCTTCCTTTTTATATATTTCTTGCTGTTAGTTTCACATTAAAGTTTTCATTCGTTTAAATGCATGAAAATAACTTGTTTACTTTACTCAGGTCTTTGCTTTAAACAATACACTATTCACACATTGTAATCATTAGCATGGGTGTGCTACAAATAAATGCATTATTCAATTATTTAGTTGGTGTATTTTATTAAAAGGCTAAAAAATTAAAATATAGAAATTAATCCAAATCTTTTTTACAATATTAGTAAATATATTTAGAAATATATATTAAATTTAAAGAAGAGAAACATTTTGCTGCATGATACTGACAATTAGATAATTTATATTAGTTTTAATAAAAATGTAAAAGAATTTAAATATATATATATATATATATATATATATATATATATATATATATATATATATATATATATATATATATATATATATATATATAATTTTTATTTCCCTGTGTGGTTTATAACTCGTTCACCCTTGGTACAGATCTCTACGCTAAACTGAGTTGAAGAGCTGTAAAAGTAAATCAGATTGGATTCAAGAGACCAAAAGTGAAAATATTCCTTACATTTTTAATTTATAAATTTTTCATAGAAGTAATGATATGCTTCATAGTTACCAACATTTCAATTTGTTAGAAAGGAGAAGCTTAGTAAAATGCACATTAGCCTACTTGAAGGGAAAGGAGATCAAAGATTTTTTAGATCTCTACATATGGCTACTAAACTTCCAAATATTAGTTACCACAATAGGATTAGCAATGCCATCGTAGCATTAATTACATTTCTATGGAGGAAATCAACTGACAATCCATTGAGCCTGACACTCAAGAGAAAGATAAGACGATGAAACTCCGAGATAAACAGATCTGACACAACAGTAAGGAAAACAAACATCGGATAACCTTCACCAGAACAGAACTTTCAGTGTATAGAATTTTTTTCATACATGCTGCTTAAGAAGATAAAGCAATAAAACGGATTGCCTCTTTCTGCATTTCATCTAATTAGAGACAACGCATACTTTTTTCCTGATTGTAATTCTTAACACATTTTGCCTAAGGGAAAACAACATGTTCTATTAGTAGGTATCATATTTACTGGATCCTACTATTATAATGGAAAATTTCCTAATGATTACAAATCTCTTTATGTACAAGATGGGGTAATATAGGGCTATAAGCTCTGATCATGGCAGGAGGGTAACAGCAATAGCCGAGCCTCAGTTAAAACTTCATTGGTTACAGCATTGCCATCCATTACAATCCCTGGGTACCCATTTTAGTCGCCACATCCGATATGCATGGGCTGGTATATAAGTAAAGCCCTCTCTAAAAATTAAGACGATTCCCCAGACCACTCCCTACGAGTGGCCGAAAGACCGTCCAACTCATCGTTGGTTCCACTCAGTGAAGCACAAACATTATGTGCTAAAATAAAGGACTACAAATTTATTTGCTCTCTTATCACTTGGCATGATTTACTTAACAGAATAAACCCTGTGAGTAAAACGCTTCAAGGCAAAAATATGAACATTACACTTGCTTTAGAATCTATCGAAAACTTAAAAATATTCTTATAAGAGTATCGATCAGATACAAATTTTAAAGAAGTTCTAAAAACGGCCAAATAACTGAGTGAAGAGGTGGATGGACAACAAGAATTTAAAACTGGTACGGAAGTTCGACGACGAAAGAAGACACGACAATTTGACTACGAGAATCATGACGAAACGCCACAATCGCCAGAAGATAAATTTAGAGTGAATGTGTTTCATACACTTCTAGACGTTGCAATGTGTTCGTTAATAGAACATTTTGAACAACTAAAAACATATTATGATGATTTCAATTTATTGTATAGATTACTACAAATTAATAACGAAGATTTACGAAAAAATTGTGACGATTTAGAGATTCTCTTGAAGGATGGCGACAATAAAGACTTAAATGCAATAGAACTATATGACGAGTTATGTGCTTTCCGGGATATTTTTCGGAAGGATAATTTAAATATTCAAAACCCTCTCGATATTCTTAATTTTATTGTGTCCAATAATTTATCTTTCCCTAACTTTTCAATTGCTTTAAGAATACTATTAACCTTACTTGTTAGCGTAGCGAACGGTGAACGTTTTAATTTTAATAAAATTAAAACGTGAACATTTTAATAAAAAAAATTTCAAGTATATTTATGTAATTTAATTTATTTTCTGTTATTCTGTAAAGATGTTATTTTTTGAATACTTATATTAAATGTTCTAATTATTTTTGAATTATTTTCTTATTTTCTCATCTATCTTGAGTTTCTTTTATTTTCCTAAAAGATAGTTCCACTTATAAAAATTATTAAAAATATTATTACAAGTTACTAAGAATTTAGTAACTTGTAAAATGCAAGAATGTTTTAAACTTTAGTTCAAATAAATTTTAACTTTAATTAAAATTCATTTTAATTTTGTTAGCCATTCGAGTCGGTGAGAAGACTATAATCCCTGTATCATTATATTCAATGATTAAAGTGAAGTGGCTTTATCAAAATTTGCTTTAACTTTTGAGAATTTTTTGAATATTCGGGTTTTTAATGATTATCCTGCCTAGTCAACACCCCCGGTTCGTTTTAGCGAACCAACGTGTGGCTATTTTGTCAAAATTTATTTAAGAAATTTCAAATCATTTAAATTTTTATTATCGTAAAACAACCACACACGCCCGGATCGTTATAGGGGCGCTTAGATAGAAATTGCATGCGGGCGGCAAAAGACCCTAGCGCCGGTTCTGGTTATCATTAGAAAATTAAACATACTTTTCGATGTGGTTTCAAACTTCCATTACAAAAACTTTGTTTTTGTGTGTTTCTCTACTAGCTACATGTAAGCCGATGGCTTTCAGTGACGTCACTGCAATTCAACTTTTTTTATCTAGTAAGTTATCTAGGTTTTCAGTCATTAAATCTATGTTTTTTTTTAAAAAAAAAAAGAAAAAATATATATATAGCACCAGAAACGTTAAATGGAAAATTTAATATTTTATTATAATATATAAAAAACATTAGTAGGCATTATAAATAAACTAGAGAAAATAAAAGTAATTACCGTACTTTTGTATTTCAGATTTCTTTGTCGTATTCTTATGTATTTATTACTTTCATATGATTTATAGACAAATTAAGTTATTAATTAATTAATTTAATTTTTATGTTGGCATTTTTCTGTGATATGTAAAGCTATAGGACCACCAACATACTATAAAAGCAGTTATTCAAATTAATCTTTCAATTATTAAAAAGTACCGTACTCATTTTTGACCTATTATTGAAAATCGACTGCTTTCCAATTAATTCAAATCAAACCAAAATTTGCTCGGTTGGTAATTCATATTTAATTTCCATATTTCAATTTTGGAAGTTTATTATTGCATTGCTTTCATATAAGGGTTTGTGTCATATTGCTAAACTTAATGATTATAACACGATCTTATTACTTTATGAATTAAATCACGTTTATTAACTAACTGACTAAAGAATAATTCTGAAAAAAAATAAAAAAGAATAAAAATAAAAATAAAAACTGTAGCAAGTTTCGTCTCTATGAATCTTTAATAGAATATTGTAGATTTTATCTAGATTTAACAATATTTTAATACTACTCCTTAAAGTTGTTATAATTATTATAATTGTGTAGATATTATTATATGATTGTAATGATTATAATTATATACTAAATATTATGAAATATTATAAATATAAAATGATTGTAATGGTAATTAGATTATTAAATTATTTAATATATTTTAATATAATTTTAGAATATATTAATCTAAATAATCTAATTTTTATACACGATATATTTTTTTCTATATTTTAAATATAAAAGAATAAACATTTATTGTGTAACTAAGTATCTATTTGATTGATATTGTGAGTCTTCTGCTGAGATAAAGTTTTTCCCACTTTTATTTTATCTATTTGTATACCGTAAGTGATGTTGGGTTGTCAAGATGATCGAAACACAAAATATGTTATATCAAGGCTATCAAAACGTCACACTATCGTTTCATATTCGTACTAAGTTTAATTACAGTAATTTGAACTTATCCAAGACCAGCGAAACACGTATAAAATCATTATGACTTTTTTTTTTTTATCACCCTTGACAAGTCGTTTGTGCACAAGGTAATCTGGTTCAAATCGTCACCCCTCTACCCTGAATCGGAATACCTCAAGAAAGACATCAATGTTCGTCTCATAAAATGCTTCTTCCTCATTTCAAGGCTGACACTTTTTCGAATAATTACAGTCAGCGCAGACCTGGCTAACAACTAACAAAAACGTGCTTCACACTGCTATAACCCCCCGCTCCCCCCCGCGAACGCTTTTTCATTGATTGTCTGTTTGTTTTTGTTTTTTTTTTTCTATTCTTGTCTGCTCAGGTAACCTTCGATACTTCATTAAAACATTTCTATTATGTCTCTCAAGGTTAATACTGCATTGTCAATAGTTTTCCTGGCTAGGGAACTAATTTTTTTTGCATGGATAACATTTCAAGTTCCCTTTCCAAGTATCTTTCTGTTCAAGATTTTGACATTCCTCTGGGTCTGACTTCCACTGAAAAGGCCTCAATAAAGGTCGAAACTGGTCTGGGTAGTAACCCCTTCCCATAATGCACAGCATTATACGTGTACGCAAGAAAGTGCTTTGCATTATGGGATACTAAGGCAAGTGATGTGAAGTCTTAGCTTCCTTATGAGTTGCCCAGTACTCAAAATACTTCGGGCGCAAACTTTGTTTTGCCTCTTTACAAGGCCTTGATAAGACCTCATTTGGACTATTGTGCGCAGGTCTGGTCTGCTAGTTTCCGTTGTGATTCTGATATATTGGAGAGAGTACAAAGGAGAGTGTTAAAAAATGATATCAGAATTGTGGAATACTGATTATGAAGACAGATTGAGAATTTGTAGACTGCAGACACTACAAACAGGAGAAAGAGGGGTGATATGATTGGGACTTACAAATTTCTGAAAGGTTCATACAGGATTTCAATTGATGGAATTTTTCAACTTATGGAGGGTGGAGAAAGGACGAGAGGGCATCCTTGGAATCTGAGAATGAAGGCCGCCAAGAAGGGTGTGACTATCCTCAAGATGAAACCCTGTACTAAAGACTATTACAGGCCAATGTATACCCTGGTGTTCTAATGAATTTCGCTGTGTATTCTGAGACCAGTTTGTGTGTCTGTGGGATGAAATATCGTACTCATCCGAAAAGAAAACGAGACCAGCTCACTTTACATTTAGTAAAAAAAAAAAAAGCCTTTATTCGAGAGAATTAAAAAAATGTTCCAGTACAAAGCCACCTCTCTCTCTCTCTCTCTCTCTCTCTCTCTAATTACTCTTGCATATATTTTAACTAATCGGCATATAATACTTTCTTATTGTTTAATACCATACCATGCCATTGTAAGCATCCCTATACATTTACCACTAATAAATTCCCATAAATTAATCAACTCCGAGAAGTATTTTATATTCTTTCTAGCTCTATCATTTGGACACCTGACTGGACACCGCTGAGCGACTCGTAACTTTGAGTCGTAACAGTTGCAGTAATCATTTTGTTTATATTTCATGTTTCTGATCTCCGCTGATGTTCTTGCGCTAACGCACCCGCTAAAACTGTATCCTGTACGTTCCTAGAGATGATCACCTAAATAATTTTATTGCAGCTGTGGGGGAAATTTATTTATTAATTAATTTATTTTTATTTTTATTTTTTATTTTTTTGTAAATATAAGAACGTATTTAAATTTTGCCTATCTGTTTAGCTGAGTGGTTAATGTGGGTTCGAATCCCATAGTGGGCAAGAATATTTGTAAATGTCCCTAGGTGGCAGGAATCTTCCTGCTTGGAGGCCTGAAGTGTTTAAAAAAAAAAAACAAAAAGGAATTATTATAGAATAAAACATGTCATATATCTACAGATATAGTATTGTATCTGCAGATATGTGTGTACGGGACCGATTTGCCTGTTTTGAGGGACAAGAATCCGAGATGAAAAACCCTCAGCCTCCATGAACTCACCTTTGATTCAAAAGCCTTGGTAAAGGTGCTTCGCTTCACAATTAAGCTATGGAGGCTCCATACCAGGATATACAATACAATGAACTAAAAACTTACTCGTGTTCAAAGTTAGTTTTCTATTTGTGAAGAGAAAATGGTGAATCCAGAAAGAAATCAACATATTGGCTACAGTCTGAGATCAACAAACTCGATGCTGGGGGGGGGATGAACAGGAAGTGCATCATATATAGACTAACCAACTTACGGCCCAACCGATATGTGTACCAGGTATTTCACCGCCGGCGTATAGAATTGCTTGCTCACACTTATTCAGCATCTTTTTTTCTTCCCATGTATTTTCTCACCTTATTACTTTTTATAGATATTCATAATAAATCTCCTTTCCATATCCTATTAGATAAAGTCATCAAATTAAACATTCCAACCGATTTTCATAATTATCTTGACACAAGCCCTCTACACACTTGCTCAAACTTCTCTGAATATGGAATATTGTAATTTTTTAAAAGATTTTATGGCATTACTCAACGCTATGGATTTATTATTATTATTATTATTATTATTATTATTATTATTATTATTATTAATTAATTAACAAGACCACAGTCAACAAACTACATAACATATAAGTACAATAATCACTACGGCAAATCTACCAGAAATTTCTACGCACCTAACATGATAAACAAACTGCCGTTCGACGACAGAAACCTAGCGACCCTAAAACAGGCGCTATATAAATATTATAGCGAGAATGAAAATTAGAGAAATTCCTCTCTCTCTCTCTCTCTCTCTCTCTCACACATACAGACAAAAACCTATAACGAACCCCTCTCAAAAAAACACCATTACAAGGACACAAACACACCACGTCTAAATCCAACCCCACTTGCAAAAAAAGTTAAACCGTACACAAGCAGTTGTAGTAGTCTTCCAAGCACGTACCTACAAACAGTAAAATCAACACCTGGCTTGAGACGAGTATAGAAACGAAACCACCGCCATCTATTATCTTCCTCAGATAAGCTCTGCAAAGCTTCGAGGAAGAAATCAGAAATGCCACCCAAAGAAACAAGTAAATAGTATAATCGATTTAATAAAAAGTGAATTATTGTAAATTTTAATGAATCGTAAACATATATGTGAAAAAAGATGTAAAACACATTGTTAATATCATTATTTATGCAATTTAAATATGATATTTTCCTAGCATTCTGTACTGAAGAAAATATACAGTATATAACGAAATAAATCGTTATTACTACTAATAACAGACGAATTGTTGTACTATATGACTTGCGCACTGTACGAAGTATGAGATAAATTGGAATCTGATTTGATCCACATGTGAAAAATTGTAGTAAAAATCTCTTATATTGTAAGTATATAAATATGCGTATTATATAAATATAAATAAATTGTATGTATAATTAAATTGTATGTATATGTATGTAATTTATTTGACAGATAATAAAGTATTATTTGACATTTAAAAAAAAAATTATTACTATTATTATTAGAAATTGAAAATACAATATAGTAGTTTTGTCGAAGGATCATTTAGTGACCACTGCATTTCTCCGGTAGCCATCCCAAAACACATCTCTCTTTCTCTCTCTACTCTTTCATTAACTGTTATTTCTTAAACACATTTTTGTTGTTTTTGGCTCTGATTTAATTTAACAGTGCCAAGAAATTGCCATTTATTATTTACAGAAAAGTTTTAACCCTGACCTATGTACATGATTAGGGAATTCCAGCCTTGGTATGACGATGATTAAAAGTTTCAACTTATAGGTGTTTAAGCACCGTTTTAAAACCGGTTAAGATGCTTTTCCGTTATCGTATGAGCAAATTACGAAACAATAGAAACTCATTTACATTTCAGCTAGTTGGGTGTAAGCAGTATTATTTAGATATTATTAATTCCTGTAATTTGTCCAACAACAAACACTCTGGAGGGACTTTTAGATGGTGCATCCAATTTGCTTTGCTGCTTCGAGAAAATTTCCTGAATGTAAGAGGAAACTGCTCAAGACGTAAACATTCTGTTTGCATTATTCTACGTTTTATGTAATGTCCTTGGAAAACTCCTCAGTTTATTCAAACTAAATGATAGCAATTTCGATGCATGAAAACTACAATCACGTTAATTACAGTGTTTTTATAGCATTTTTCTCGGGTTACAAACGATATAACACAAATGTTATCTGAAGATCTTTTCGGACTACGGAACAAGCGTTGTCATTCTACAAACTAACTGTCAACAAACATTACGGCACTCATTATTTGTCATAAATCCCGCTTGTGCTTCTTGCTTTCATATATAAAAATGATCTCTTACATACGACAACACTTTTATACACATGTTAAATCATTTAAATATATATTAATTAAATATAAATAAATCGTTTTTCGAAGTAAATAAACAAATATTTTTAAAATTATTTAACGTAAATTAAAAATAATTTTTAAATAATTTAAGTGAATGTTTGTTTTCAAATATGATATAAATTATTTAAAGGTATATTTACTATTTTTAGAATTTTAATTAAAATATTAAAGTATTTCTAATATTTAAAGTTGATTTCAAAATATAATATAAGTTACATTTTTATTTCTAAACAAAATTTAGAAATTTTTAAATTTAATTTTTGCTTTGCATATCTAATTAAAATATTGAAGTTATTCTTTTCAGTGATCTGCATTATATACAAAAAGAGGATAATTTTTTGTTGATCTTAAATGTTAGTTATTTGAGTGTTATTAGCACGTTATATCTGATGTGATTAATGTATCAGTTAATAATAAATACTATCGTTTAAATAGTTATGGGCCATATGATAATTACCGATTAGGAGGGAATATTTATGTAATGAAGTTGACCTAAATACTTGTATAAAACAGATACAAGCATTACTTTTAAACCACACACAATTGTTTGTTTGTTTATTCTAATACTCAAAGACCTTTAGGAATGTCGCGTGCAGTTTAATCTAAATACTTTGGATCGTTACTGGCATTCTTTTGGCTTTTCCGTTTTGCTCCATAACTAGAACTCATCAGAGAAGTTGTACTTAATAATGTAGCTTTCTTTTAAGATAATTTAAATGACGTTTTTAGCAATGACGTGAATTTTTTTCAAAGATTTAAAAACTTCACGTAATTGTTAAATAAAAAAAATGTTTTGATGAAGTCCAGTGTAAATAATATAGAAGTAGGAATAAATAAATAAATAAAAAAAGGCTAGCAAAAATATTTCTGGTTTAAAGCACATTTATTTCAATTCAAGTTAATTGCCTCTATAATAATAGAAAAACGAAAATCTTTACCTCGTATATATTTAATCCTAGATTTCCAGCAAGAAAAAATGAAAGACCTTTAGATAATACTCTTTGGTTTCTTTAGGGACAAAAACTGTTGTTGGAACTGGAAAGAAAAAAAAAAAAAGGAATAAAATGTCTCAGTTATTTTGTCGCATACAAAATTCTAATTATGAAGACTGACACAAACATGAATACAAAGAATAGGTTTAAAGAGACGTACCGAATCCTATAAGACACCGAAGACTGAAAACACAATTCAAATGAATCCGTTAGACTCGAAATCTCTGCTGTCTATATTTCGAGGAAGTGAATAACTAAAGGGAAGCGTCGAGTGTTCAACTTGTTCGTGTGTTATTATATAGGATGAGTATTTCACCTATCCATGCATTCATAGGTAAAATCCCGCCAATGTTGTCTTAGTGACGTATTAATTTGTTCGTAATACGCACACTGAACTGCGTGAAGTGTTACTATTGCAATCGAATCCTTATGACTGATTCTGATTCAATGTGGTGTGTGAGGAAACCAGAAATGACAATGACATCTGAACAAACGGACATCGGAATAATGACTTGCAATTTGCTACTGTTTTAAGATGAATTATATATTTATAGATAGAAGTTTCCTATCAAGGAAATGTAGGTTTATCTGGTACAATCATTTAATTTTAAAATTATAAGTATATTATCTCAAAATAAGTTGGTATATTTGAATAATGTTCCTTTTGCTCGAGGAATCTTCAAATTTTGCTTTTTGGTGACCATGAAGTCGTTATAGTGCATTAATACTTTGGACGGAAAGAAAATTGAAGAACATACTTGTTAATATTGTTAACTTCCCTTTTAAGAAGTCATTTAAAAAGCGATGTATGATGTTTGTCCCTTTTTCCCCCCCCCCCAAAGATTTAAGAAATGTGTAAGTAGGTGAGTGTTAAATCCTTGCATCCTCCCCCCCTGAATATCATATTTTTTTTAATCTATTTCTCAATAGTGATTGATAGCGGATCTGTGTTTTCTATCATTCTCTCCTGAAATTTTTCTTCCCACTAAAGAAGTCTATGAAAGAAGTCTAAAATCAATTCTCAATTAATAAAATGGAAAAATTAATTTTCTATTTAATCTTTTGCCTCAATAACTTCACTACACTATAAAACTCTCCTACCCAGAAGTATTGTGGAGTTCTTAAAAAATAAAAAGTTTTGCCATCTAAACGAGTTATAGAATGTCAGCCAATCAGAGCAGAGCTTAACCTGCTTGAAAAAGAAGAAAAAAAAAACTAACACCGTGATCGATTATTAGATGTTTCTTGAAAACGCCATTTTCAGTAATATAAAACATGTTACTAGAATTTCTTCCGGTCAGTTGTGCAACTCAGTGCAACATGACGTATACGGGCGGCAATTTTCGTTTTTTCCGCTTTATCATCCATCCAGTTCATTTACTGTTATCAATAAATGATAAACAAATGTGTCATAAAACGCCCTTGAATGAGTCCCTAGAACTGCTTGTATCGTTTTATTCAGAAGTAGTTCTTCGACCTGCTCTTTCTTCAAATGGGTTGTAACCTCAATAATTATTTTAGAATGTTTTCAAGATTTCAGGTATATTTTAACAATGTTTTAATAATTTTTATAAAATTTTATTAATTTCTTTACGAACTTTAATTGTAAATATTAAAAAAATTTAATTTTAAATGAAATATTTTTATTAAAATTTATACACCTTTTAAAATCAAAAATGCATTTACTATAACAAAGAAATGAAGAAAAAGAATTTTGTTCGAGTTAGGGGCATAGTGGGATCCCAAAGTCGTTTTCAGGAAAAAAACGGCGAGCCACACTTCTATGCCTACTACACGAAGGGTTCATCAAAACCCTGTGTTGGCTTGGAATGGAATGTGACAAACTTGCCGTGCCAGATGCCAGATATTCTAAATGAGGAACAAAACTCCTTTAGGAACTCCATTCTAGCCGCCAATATGGGCTTACACGACAGCGCACAGCTCTATACCAAGCACTAATCAAAATAGTTACAGAAGAGACACTAAAGTTCTAATCGTGCCTCCCTATAACTACACCCCTAACATGAACAACACGTTTCGCGTCGCCACTCTCAACATTGACAGTCTGCGCCCGTCTCCGCACACCGCGCTGTTTGGAGCCTACTCTTACTGTATGAGGTTCATGTACTCTTTCTTCAGGAGACGCATTTTTATCAGTACTGGGACATAGACAACTTCTCCAGGAGCTTTCGCGTACAAAGCTTCTGGTGTTTCGGAGAGCGCCGTGCGAAGGGGGTGGGAATCCTTGTTCGTCAGCCTATTCTAGGCGGGTTTTTCAATGTACACAAAGATGCTGCAGGACGTCTAGTCTCTATAGACTGGAAGTTTGGAGGTAGAATCATCCGCTTCCTTAATGTATATGCCCCTAACAACGTTATTCATGTCCCTAGAACCTTATTTACACGGGGCTCAGTATATCATCGCCGGGGGGGGGGGGAACTGGAACTGCATCGCTGACGTAAGATTTGACAAAGTTGGTGGCAGCAACAACTCCGGTACCGGTAGCTCTAGGGAACTGCAACTGTGCTGTGATAATGTCGACCTCATCAACATCTGGAGGGAACATAATCCAGACACAGTGGGTACAACATGGGCGAGAGGAGGAGTCGCAACGCGACTCGACCGCCTTTATATCTCCAGGAACCTAGGGCCACAAGTCATTTCAGTCAGGCATATAGCGGTTGGTAGCTCGATAACAGACCATAAAATGGTTCTGATGAACATCGAGCTACCCGAGGTCGTAGAAACATCGAGAGGACTCTGGAAAATGCCTCCAAGCTTCCCCAAAATTTATAGCAAGGATTTGCAGCTGCTATGCGAAGGAAGGAAAAGGGCCCACTGGGACTGGGACGCGTGGGCCCAGTTCAAAACCGAGGCAAAAGAGCTCTTCCAAAACATCTCCAGAGAAAGAGCTCACGCGCAAAGGAAAAAAATGAGAGAGCTGTATCGAGAGCTAGGGTGGTACCGGGCTAACCAGAGAAACGGTATTCCTAGCGATTCGCTTATTAAAGCCGTAGAAATCGAACTCGAGGCACTTCGACGGAAAAAAGTCGCCGAGCTCGATTTTCGCACCAGACTGTTTCTCCGGCAGGCGAAAACACCTTCGGCCGCTTTTTATAACCGGCAGCGCATAGCAGCACAAGACGAGAAAGCGGTTCGGCAAATTCATGCCAACGGGCAAACACTCACAACCACGGGAGACATCCTGCGGCAATTTTCCCAGCATTACACGAGAATCTATTCCGACCAAGCTGAGGAGACAGGCGACTTTGGAGTATGGAACATAGACAACATACCTGAACACCTCAGAACTCTTCAAAAGAGACCAATCACTTCGGAAGAGGTTACTCGAGCCTACAAACAGCTTAAGCTTCGGAAAACCCCTGGCCTGGATGGGCTAGGCGTTGAGCTCTATCGCTCAGCCTGGAACTTCATCTTGCCTATCCTGGTCTCATTATTCATCATATTCTTATTCACTGATGACGTACCTGCTGACTTCGTTAGAGGGTACACAATTTTCATCCCCAAGAAAGGGAGAGACCTGAATAGCATGGGTAGCTGGAAGCCCATTTCCTTGACCAACAGACTACAAATTATTCGCAAAAGTGATTTGTAACCGTCTGAAGTTGGGCATTGGGAATGTGCTAACCAGCACTCATGTATACGGAGTTCCGGGCAGATCGATGGAGCTCAACCTCTTCCTGATAAGAGACCTTCTTCGCCTTGTGACGAACAAGGAACTCCCACTTGCACTCATATCGGTAGACTTAGATAAAGCGTTCGATAGTGCAAAGCACAACTTCCTGCACTATATTCTAGGGAAAGTCGGAGTGGCGGCCTGCGTAAGGGAAGCAATCAAAAGCATGTACGATAAAACAACAACGCACATTGCGATTAATGGGTTTCTTTAAGAACCCATTCCCATACACAGAGGGTTTCGGCAAGGCTGCCCCCTTCGCCCCCTTTTTTTCGCTTTAGTACTACAGCCTCTTCTAAAAAAAATTGATGAGACGAGTGCATTAAGAGGAATACCGCTGCCCTTAGGCTCCAAACAGAGCAAAACTGTCGTATATGCCGATGACATTGTCGGAACCCTTCGTGATTCCGACTCGATTTACATCTTCTTCGGCATACTGCGAGAGTTCAGCATGCTCAGTGGTCTTCACACTAATCCCGAAAAAACAAAAATCAAAATTTATGGGAAATTCGGCCCTGCCAGTCTTTCGTATGGTCTGAAACCCACAACCGGCCCATTAACAATACTAGGAATTCCCTTCCTAGAGACCCCAGTGTTGCAAACACAACACTTAATAGAAATGTGTCGCGAAAAACTCAAACCCTTCAGTCCAACTACCTATCATTCGAAGGTAGAGCAACAGTCATCAAAACAGTCCTAAAACCGATGTTACTGCACACCATCAACCTCACAAACATCACAGACACACAAGACAACGCCATTCACAAACACATCACTAAATTTTTCTGGAACAACAGGAAACACTAGGTACGCAGGGCCTTTCTCCATCTTCCGCCCACACACAAGGGGTATTCGCCCTGTCAATCCTCAAATACTGCCACCTAACCAACACTGCTCAGACCATACGGAAAGCACTGGCATCAAATCACCCTTCCGGCAATCTGATTAAATACTTTTTAGGATTTTTCCTACCCTACTTCGGGATCACTGGCCACGCCGGACCATGTGCGGAGACGGTGCCAGAGTGGTACTACACAATATGCAAACTTTTCAAAAAAATGGCAACGGATGGAGTTCGAGTACTTCAGCTCAGCCCAAACAAGCTGTACTGGAAAATTTTCGACAACTTTGACTGGGAAAAGCCCGATCTGGGCACAAACGAAGAAGCGCTGTTCACCAACATAAAAAACAGCTGGAGGCAACCATTTCACCGGGACTTAGCTTGGAGAATTGCCTACGGCAGACTCCCGGTGAAACTGGTAAAAACAGCCTACAGCTCGCGACCGTGCAACCCCTTCTGCGACGTCTGCGGCGCAGTAGAAACCGTAGGGCACTTCTTCTTTCACTGCCCGCCAGCACAGCGTGTTTGGCACAGACTGGCTGAGGTGCTTGCGATCCCAGCGCTCACATTCGTCGAAATAGTCTTGCTACAGTTTCCTCCCCCAGTAACCAAAAACAAGAAATATCTGATTTTTCTAATAAATGTGATTAAGCACCACATTTGGAAAACCAGAAAAAAATACTTTCTTAACGAGGGGAATCGCATCTATCTCCGTCTTAGGAACTGTCTCTCAGCCTACCTCCGCCGCTCCCTGGAGCGGAAGAGGTACTTGCAGGGTGAAGAGCGGTTCCTGAGGAGATGGTGCGACCCACCAACCATCTGCTAGATCATACAGGGGGGAATCCGGTTGTGTCTGCTCCTATAACACCTTCAAGTTGTAGGTGTTGACGCTATCTCGATCTTCCTTCCTGATTAGCGTTTAACCCACAGGTATGTCTAGTTCTTTCGCAGTTGAAAGTTCTTCTGTCCCCAGGTTGGGGTTGACCTGAACAAACCCGGACTGCGAAGGCCAACATCGAGGTGGTCCCAAGCCCTTTTCAGGGCGGGGTCTTCTGGGCCAGGTCATTTCCCTTCTTTTCCTGGTTATACTGTTCTGGGTTTGCTCGGCAAACTCATTCCTCTATAGAATTGTCTTCCACATAATCTTTAAATATATTTACACTTGTTAAATTTGCATAGTCTCTCCTTTTTTTTTTTTCCTTTTCAGGATTTTTCCTTTTCAAAAGTGAAAAATCAACGACCGTTTTAGAAGCACCCCTGGGGGGTCAACAGCTAAAACAGGTCAGCTGAGGCCTCATTCATCTACTCTACTACTATGCACTCTATCTTTATTTCCTCTCCTACTATCTGCTGAATCTCAGCCTATCTTACTCTACGGGTCAATGATGAGATACGTTGAACTCACAAAATTAATTTAGGACTTCTAGGGTAACAAATGGCAATGCTGTAGCCAATGAAGTTTTAACTGAGGTTCGGCTTTTGCCGTTACCCAGCCGTGACTAGAGCTTTTTAGCTCAATAACACTCCATCCACACAGATTTTCTTCTTTCAGATGACGGGATAAAGAGTCAAGGACTCAGTCCATCGCCCAGTTCTTTTAAGAACTTTAAGAATTTTGTTCGTAGACAGAACTGGCTTGGTGAGGAGACAAGCCAAAAAGTCCTTTTTAGGACTTCCAGGGTAACAAATGGCAATGCTGTAGCCAATGAAGTTTTAACTGAGGTTCGGCTATTGCCGTTACCCAGTCGTGACTAGAGCTTTTTAGCTCAATAACACTCCATCCACACAGATTTTCTTCATTCAGATGACGGGATAAAGAGTCAAGGACTCAGTCCATCGCCCAGTTCTTTTAAGAACTTTAAGAATATTGTTCGTGTGTATGTATATTTATATATACTTATACTTATTTATAGCGTGTTGTAAATCGAAAAAGAATACAGTAACAATCAGTGGTGCACCTAGAAGGGGACCATGGGACCCTGGTCTTCCCCAAAGAAAAAGGAAAAAACTAGAAAATTTTCCAAAAATCTTTTCTTAATTAATAAAATTCAATTTTTTTCTATTTACTTTGTGTCGTGTCTTTTATATCTATGCTACTTTGAATTAGCGATCATTGCAGATGCTCAATCATAGGTCGTTTGCGATGCGTAGTGTGTATTCTCAAATCGTCTACTCAACTAGGCCCCCCCCCCCAAGATTAAATCCCCAAAGAAAAAGGAAAAAACACTAGAAAATTTTCCAAAAATCTTTTCCTAATTAATAAAAATCGTTTTTTTCTATTTATTTTGTGTCGTGTCTTCTATTTCTATACTACTTATGAATTAGCGATCATTGCAGATGCGATGCTTAGTCTGTATTCTCAAATCGTCTGCGCAAGTAGCCCCCCCCCCTCAGTGCGCTACTGGTAACAATATGTTTTATACTTTATACTTTTCGAGTACAGCCTAGGCACACTTGAATGTTTTCGTACCAGTAAAAATTGAATCAGTAATGTAAGAATTATATCAGTAATCAAAAAAGAGCCATGGGCTCTTTATTCATTATATCAGTAATCAAAAAAGAAGCATGGGCCCTTTATTCATTATATATATATATATATATATATATATTCATTAGTTTTTCGATTATAATTATAATTATTTTCTTGTAATTTTTTTTGGTGTTAAAAAATATTACCAATTAATAAAGTGGATTCTTAAAAATTGGGATTGCTCTTTAAAAATTGAAATCTATTTTATAGTTGCACAAAAATACTATTATTAATGTTTATAATGTGGAAGAATTTAAACCATTTTATAAGAATAAACCTTAATATATCATATTTTGTTAATTTGTTTAATCAGTCAATCTTTATTCCATATCATTCGAATATATTTTTATAACGAGTAGGACTACATATCGTATATCGGCTAAGAGGTTCAAATCCACAACTTATAGCTCAGAAAGCGAAAATGCCAACTAGGTTAATCGTTTTTCATTAATGTTTATATATTATGTTTTGGCTCATTCCTGCCTAAATGAATGAATAAATTTTTATCAGTATGACTCCGAATACAGCACGACATTTTGAACATGGTAAGGTTATATGGTCTAACTGCCGAGCAAACTTTTAATATTTTGAGTACTAAGAATAATTTGCGCAGTGATCACGTGATAGACAGTCATTTCGAATGCGTAGTTCAAAGCATTCTTAAAGGCTCATAAACCCACACTAGAAATGCAAACAGAATTTTTTTAAAATTTAAATTTAAAAAATTTTAATTCATTAACAAACGAACAGTGTTATTAATGTCCAAATTTGAAAGTTTTTTTTATAAGTTGATTCGAAATATTTTATGAAGTTTTATTTTGATTTATTTAAATTAATTTAGTAAATGTTGTGAGATTTAAAAAAAACAATAATAAAATAAATAAAATAGTTTAATTTGTAAACAACTGCTGGAAGATTTTAGAGAAACATAGCATAAATAATTAGGATTATCTCGGAGGGGTACTGGCTATAAAGGACGGTTAGAGGAAAAAGAGCCCAGCATTTAATAGATTAAGTGCTTAAAATTTTAAGTGTCATATCCACGTTAGCTATTTTTCATTATTCGTTATCTTCTATGGGATAAGCACAAACCAGTAGTAATTATGAATTACCAATTACATTTCCTTTGTCCTCATAGTCCTTATAAGGACTGGCTTAAAGGGGCGAAGCAAGAATGCTTTTCATATTCCCCGTTATCTGTAGAGGACAGTGTATGGATAAGGTGTTAATGAGCTATTATTAAAGCTCTGATCATGGCAGGAGGGTAACAGCAATAGCCGAGCCTCAGTTAGAACTTCATTAGCTACAGCATTGCCATCCATTACCCTCCAAGGGTATTGGATTGAATGAATCAATCACCGCATCTCACGGTCGATTGATCCCATCCTTTGTCCTCATTGTTATCAAGGAATTTCTTTGTATTCCTTTTATAATTTTGAACCTCTGGTGTCCTTTCATTTACTACAAATAACTAACAACCTACGTTGTTAGTTATTATACGTTTACGACAATTAAAAGGCTCTTATATGTTCCGTTTTTGCTTTTAGTTTAATAAGCCTATAGTTGTTCATGAATTGCGTTTTTTAATATTCTTTAATGTTCGCGATAATAAAACGGTAGGAAAGAGACAAATTGTTGCGCAGTATCCAAGTCTTCAACATGCCGTAAATTGTTGGTAACAGAAGCGATTATGATCTCTCGCTGTGCATAGGAATCTGTATGGCAGCTACTATGATCTCGCTTAAAATCCAGTTCTCGCATCCCCTGTAGGCAATTAACGCTCTACATGGCAGAAGTAAAAGTTTCGCAGTGGCTGCAATAAAGAAACGTTGAAATAAGGTGACCCATTTCGGACATATAGTGGGAGTCACAATGTCCAAATAACTCTCACTACTCAAGCAGGTTATTCATTATTATTTGCTTCATTTAACTTTAAAATTTCTCGCTGTTGCTTAGTCCTCTTTTCTTTGGTTACTGACACTTCATTCATTTGACAAATGAAATAGAAATGCAAAAAATAATCTATCAATTCGTTAATTAATAGAATCGAAGATTGAGACCGCATTGCCCATAGTCGCTATTACAAAATGGCTGTGGCTTTTCTGTTGATGTAAATAGATTGATGCGGCACGCATGCGCAGAGCTATACGTTAATAGCCTGCTATGTTTTTATTTATAGCATGTAAACACCTATAAATGCCTATATTGAATGTTAAAATATGATAATAATTGTTCAGTAAGATAAACAGGTGGATTAAAAAAAATCTTGAAATATATCAATATTTCAACCAATGGATATTAGAATATTTGTGATCCAGGAATGGAAATCTTTGATAAGATAAAAAGTAGTGGAAAGAATATGATCTTGAAGTATGCCAGCATTACGGGAGAAATAAATAAACAAACTCCCCACAAATATACATTTTGGAATAATCTGATCTTTTCCTTTAGAGCAGTGGTCTCCAAACATTTCGCCGTGACGGCCACATTGGTAAAAAAAAAAAAAAACTCTAGAACTAGATATATGAGTTTTATTGAAAGCAGATAAAAACTGATTACAGAGTATGTGAGATTAAATTATCGTATATTAATGACAACGAACACTATCAGCAAATTCTCATATTTTTATCACAAATTATAATAAAACCATTAATGTGAATGATGTAACTGTGCTTGTGTTTGTAAAATCTTATTAAACTCAAGTTCAAATTTTGAAGTACTTCAAAAAACTTGTATAACTTCGAGTTTTTTGTCAATGAATACAGATCGGGATTTTTTTTTTTTATTTCGTTTTTTTTTTTTTTTTTTTTTTACTCGTTAGTTCATTTTAACCGTGTTTTTACTTCTTTAAGTGTTCTTATTTCGTGCGACATAATTTTTTTTTGTTGATAAAAAAAGTTTATTCGGATGTAACTTTTTTATTTCGTTTTAAATTCTTTTAAAATTTTTTCTTCCTTAGTCCATTTTAACCGACCTTTTACAGTCAGAAAGACCGTAACTTGGATTAGGGTTACTTTTTGCTATTCGGGGATATATTTTGAACACAATTTTAATTAATGCATTTGAAATCTATCAACACCCCATGTTTTTTTTTGTTTTTTTTTTTCGGATTCTAATTGAAAAAATAGGCCGGATAAAATCATATCGCGGGCCGCATCTGACCCGCGGGCCGTAGTTTGGAGACCCCTGCTTTAGAGGAAAAGTTATACCATTTTCCATCTTTCGTCTGAAGAAGAGTAATATAATGATCTTGACATTGACCACTTAGCAAACTATTTTTTCTTGATATATATTAAATTGATTCATCTTAAGTTTCATTGCATCAAAAAATGTTGATCGATTTATGCCAACATAGCTAACCCTAACCGTATTTTTTTGCCAAGTTTTCTATTTACTTTTTTTAATTTTTATTTTTATTTGAGGGAATAAGAACTCCATTTTCCAAGTTGAAAATCCTGCCTATATGAAAAATTTAAGTTAGCTTAAGTTGAAAAAGTCCTTATCTCAAGATATACACCATTAGTAGCCACCAGCGACGTCCACATATACAAACACTCTTAGTTGTTCCCAATGGCGTCCAAGCTAAACATCCAGACTGCCTTGGCCATTATCAAACTCACTAGAAACCGATGGTGAATCTTGATAAGAAGGCAGAACATAGACACTTATTGCATTTGCTGCTAGATAATCGTAGGTCATAAAGATAGTAGATGCTATTACAAAAATGCAAGACTCGTTTTTCGTAAATACAAACTTCAGGAAAAAAACGGCAACTAAAATGGCTTCCCTTTGGATTATCTAATTCACGACAGAAAACACAAATACTTCCTCATACATCTTACTAATTGCTCTTACGAATACATGGGAAAATAACTAAAGAAAGTATATTTTAAATACAGTAAAGTGTAACATTTTAATTTAAATGCACAATTCCAAAACCCAATTAAACCAGAACGATCAGTTGTAACAATTTTAATGGTTACAACTAATAAGCTATTCAAGTGCAAAAACGCAATACGTTACTGTTTATAAGGGTGAAGCAAAATGCTTTTATAATCCCTGCTATCTGATAAGGTTACTGTATAGGGGAAAGTTTATGAGCTAAGTGCTCTGCCCGAGTGGGTGCGAGTTATAGATCCTCGTTAGGAATTAGGATGGCCTTAGATCTCCTATATTTGGAGAAATCTGATTCATCATAATTTGCTGCTTGTTGTACTAGTTCATTTGGATGTGAAGATGATGCTGAGAAAAACTTTACTACTAAAGATTGCAGGAAAGATTAGATGTAGGGGATATTTGTATCCCGGTGGAGTTGGACATTTCTGATATACCATGGTGCGTTTAAGATCATGCGGAGACATTTGTTTTGCACTCTCTGCAGTTTGAGGATATTTGTGTTTGAAGTGTGGCTCCAGGCTGGGGACGCATAAGTAATAATGAGATGACGAATCATCAACTGATAGAGAAATTTGATTTTGGTATCCAGCTTACTATTCCTATTGATAAGAGGATAAAGCTGTGCTATGACTTTTGATGCCTTTGTACATGAGGCGTTTGTATGTGGACTGAAGGTTAGTTTTCTGTCCAGCAATACACCGAGATATTTGGCTACTGCTCTCCAGAGAATCTTGATATTAAATAGGAAGATATCTTCTTTAGGAGATATTGAGTTTTTAGTGAAAAGTATGCCGATGCTCTTCTGAGAGTTTACTTGCAATCTCCAAATGGAGATGCTCTAGTTTCAGCAAGTTTTCTTGCAGTTTCTTGGTGACAAGATGCGGTTTAATAGATCTGGTTAGTATAACTGTGTCGTTAGCGTAGAGGGCAATGATAGACGACATTGGATTGTGCTGTATATCCACCATGTAAATCGAGAAAAGTATCGGTGCCAGGAGGGACTCTGATAAGATTCGTCGCTGGGTAGATAATACATCTTTAGTTTGACTTGCATTTGTCTGCCACTATGAAATGACTTTATAATGTGGACTAGATCCAATGGAATGCTAGCTGAAATCAGCGTGTATAGTAGTCCAAAGTGCTATAGCTTGTCAAAAGCCTTTTCTAAGTCAAGCAAAACTGCTCCGATGTATTGGTGCTAATTGTAGCTTGTGGTAATGAATTCAATTAATCTATGGATTTGTTGGGTAGTGCTGTGAAACTGGCGAAAGCCAAACTGTTCTGTGGGAAGGATATTTAACTTGTTTACAGACACTTGAATTCTGGAAAGGATGACTTTTTCTGCAATTTTGCCCAAATTAGAAATCAGACTTATGGGACGATAACTTTGAGGCTGCTGTGAATCCTTGCCAGGCTTATAAATAGGAACCACGTCTGCCAACTTCCATACAGAGGGAAAGTACTTGAATCTGAACATGACATTTATTATTGTGGTAAGATGTACAATGGCCTTTCGGGGCAGCAGTTTAATAACTTTATTGGCTATGCCGTCAGGTCCAGGAGCTTTTTTATTCTTTAAATTCTGTATAATGTCATTAATTTCAGCTGAAGAAGTAGGTGTGAGTTGGCTGGTACAGGTATCAGACCGTTTTAGCACATATCTGACTTGGCGGTGAATTTTATAAATATGATTGAAGTTTAGGTTATCGTATGAGCTATTCGAGCCTTTCCTCATTGAAATACATAAATCTGAACATATGATATACGATAAAAAGTAGATTAAAACTAGATAATTTTAATTAATGCGAGCTAAACAAAATGTTGCGTAATATATTATATGTATCAGCACTTTACTCTTGAATCTACATTATGGAAGATAACAAATAATTGAGCTATGTTTATGTATTATATATTTATCTCGAATTACGTATAAACTCGAATATATTGTATTATATGTTGTATGTCATAATAATTGAATAAAAATGAATTATGAGTTTTATAATTTTAGACATTAAATATTAAGTCTTTATAAGCATTTATCTATATTGAATTTTGAAAGAAACGATTGTATTGATTTAATACAGTAAAATTTTCTAGCAAAGTCAACGTTAAACAAAACAAATACGAGAATACTCACTGTACAGGAAATGTTTCTTACATAAGTGTGTTCATTTGGGATTAATTAGCGTATCGCAGCAGTATTTAGGAGACAAGCGATTAATCAAACGCATTATTGTTTGAGAGGTGTACAATCTTGTTGAGTTGAGATATCACTCTTATCCTAGTACTACTTCAACTTCCGTTATTACAGCTTATTAAAGCTGACAGACAGCCAAAAAAAAAAAAAAAAATTCTCGATGACATAACACTTCTGTGGCAGTGTACGATGATACATCATTTTGATTTTTGTTTTTCGTTGCTAACAAGACAAACGAAATAGTCATTTATATAAAAACGCAAATGGTGTATAAATTTGTAACTTAATGTTGAATTTCTTTGAAAAATATCATTCTTATTCATTCCTTATTCGGCTTTGAAATAATGAGGGATTTATTTTATCCCTTAACTTAATTTTACAATTTTTTTTTTTGTTTTCGGGTATTGTATACGTTTTATTTTAAAGAGCAATTAACATATTAATATAATTTATTTGGCTGTCATCATTAATAATACAATAAATAATATAAACGTATATTACATATATGGACAAAACAGGTTTAGAAGTCTCCAGTTTTCAGAAATATAGATTAAAAAATTATATGGTCATAGTATATTCATTTAAGGCTAACAAATAAATAAATATAAAAAAAATAAAAAATATATTAAAATATAAAAATTTATTAAAAACAAAAGAAAAGAAATAGATGATAATTTTCTAATATTTTGACAGTAATGTGATGTTAAGTAGATACACCATCAATTAAATATAATAAAAATATATGAAATAATGTATGTAATAAATTACGTAAAATAAAATATAAAATAAAATGGAAGCGAGTGTGAGAATAAGCCCTTGGAGGGTAATGGATGGCAATGTTGTAGCCAATGAAGTTCTGAGGCTCGGCTATTGCTGTTACCCTCCTGCCATGATCAGAGCTTTAATAGCTCAATAACACCTTGTCCCTACACTGTCCTCTACAGATAACGGGGAAGATGAAAAGCATTCTTGCTTCGCCCCTTTAAGCCAGTCCTTATAAGGAATATGGAAGCTATATTAATTTTCAGTATGGTCTCACGGTTTGATTCGTTCGGATTGTACTGTCTTTTTTTTTTTTTTTTTTTTTTTACTCTGCGTAAAGAATAAATGATTTTTCTATATTTGAGAAAGTCAATTTTCATTCGATTTTTGATTTCAGGATGTTGAGCTAGGCGCTAAATAATGTTGAGGCCTTAAATCCCCCAGTATATAGGCACAGTGTTTCAGAAAGTTCTTTGGGAAAATGTGATAAGGCTAAATAAACATAAATCACGTGTTCAGTTCGGAAAAGTATTCATTAGCCCAATCAACAACGAATTCAATATGGAAATAATAAGGGTGTATTTTATTATTTTTAATTCGCCTGAAATTCGATTTCACTGTTTCTGCTAAACTTTTTTTTTTTCTTCTTCAGGTCTGGTAATTCTGCGAAAGAACCATTTCATGTCAACACCAACGATTGCATCGAGTCGATGGACCTTTCGACCTTCTGTCGGGTGAAGGTTACCACGAATTGGTTCATCAAGCGAGAAACAATATAGCAAATCTGTTAGGGGGTGCGTATAACGTCAGGGAATTTCCCTAGCCACTGACGTGAGACTAACGTCAGTTTTCCGCTTCCCTAAGGCAAATACCACAGGAAAAGCAAGGTCAACAACTATTGCAGACAGCGAGCGAGAAAGTGAGTTACTGAGAGAAAGAAAGTCTCGTTTTCTGCTTAAGTACATTTCTGTTTCTTCGCTGTAACTTGTTTCAAGCTCTATCATTAGTTCAAAGCAATATAATTTAACGACCTCTTGCATGTAACAAAAACCAGCTGTTTTTAATATCTTTCTTCAAAGCGCATAACATAAAATCTCTGCTTCGTGAATCCTTAAGTTGGTCAGATGATCGGATAAACTGATGTTGGCATTTTAGATTACTGAATACAATTTTTTGTTAACCTGGTTACTTATAAATTATCAAGAAATTTAGAATGTAATATAGCTATGTTACGATGTACATGGCTACATTCCATTCTAAAATCCATTATTTGATATCTTCATTTCGCCACCTCGAAAAAAATAGAAAATTTTCAAGTTATTTGATCACAAAAAAAGGATGGATCCTTTAATATTTTCTTCAATTTTTACTTAATTTATTAAATTAGAGAATTTTTGGCTTTAAATCCTGGTATTATATAATACCCCATTTATATTCTGACAACATTTACTTTATAATTCAAAGCAAAGCCAAATGATATTTTAAGAGAGAGGGCAATGAACACCTGATTCCCGGAAAAGTCCTTTTTAGGACTTCCAGGGTGACAAATGGCAATGCTATATAGCCAATGAAGTTTTAACTGAGGCTCGGCTATTGCCGTTACCAAGCCATGACTAGAGCTTTTTAGCTCAATAACACTCTATCCATCCAGATTTACTTCATTCAGATGACGGGATAAAGAGTCAAGGACTCAGTCCATCGCCCAGTTCTTTTAAGAACTTTAAGAATGATATTTTAAGATGATTATCTAGATTGATTCATTTAATCCGATACCCTTGGAGGGTAATAGATGGCAATGCTGTAGCCAGTGAAGTTCTAACTGAGGCTCGGCTATTGCTGTTACCCTCCTGCCATGATGAGAGCTTTAATAATAGCTCAATAACCTTATCCCTACACTGTCCGCTACAGATAACGGGGAATATGAAAAGCATTCTTGCTTCGCCCCTTTAAGCCAGTCCTTATAAGGACTATGATATTTTAAGATATAATTTCTTGTATCATATCAATTTTTATCCGTATCAATCAAATTTTGTTTTCTTCAGGATTATCAGATTGATTGGTGCTATTTATAAATTAGTCATTGATTGAAGATGAAAAGACTCATCTGATTACTGATAGTGGAACACAACGCAAGACTTTGATTTTTGATGCAATTTAATTGCTATTGCTTCGTTTAGCCTACGCTTGGTATTGCTGACAGTCCTTTTCGGCTGCGGGATTTTCTACAAAATTTCTGTTGGCAGGTCTCTAGACCTGCGAGATTTCTTCTAGCGCTCACGCGCAATTTAATCGATATGAGCGTGCCTGACCTAGACGTCGTCACTAATTTGCTCGATAAAGAGCCGGCTCTTATACTCATTAATAAACTCCAAAAGAAGTTCAAGCTGAAATGTGCTACTAGCATGATCGACCCCGACATCATTATCGAGTCACTCGATAAAGAGCTAGCACTCACTTTTGTTAAAAAGCTTCTCAAAAAATTTGAACGAGATTGGCCCGGCTACTTAAACTTATATTCTTCACCCGAGGTCGATGTTGAGGAAAATGAAGACTCCTCAAACGGAGGAAAAACTCAATCTGGTTGTCTCTGCCTCTAATCCTTCTGATCAAAGAAAGATCCACGCTCGTAAGAAGCGAAAAACTCTCGCTACTGAGCCAACAAATGATGTTAGTATGGATGAGGAAGCCTTTTGCCTTTTCCATTGTCATTGGCCTTTTGCGATAACAGATGACGGAATAAAGAGTCAAGGACTCAGTCCATCGCCCAGTTCTTTTAAGAACTATACAAAAAATTCTGATTTATTACCCAGCCATGACTAGAGCTTTAGCTCAATAACACCCGATAGCAGAAATTTTCTTCATTCAAATGAAGGGATAAAGAGTCAAGGCCTCGGTCCATCTCCCAGTCCTTTTTAGGATATACAAAAAGTTCTTGTATGTGTATTTTTTACTATTCTGTTATCTATTGTATGTTATATCAACATCGAGGGAGTGTGTGTGTGTGTGTGGGGGGGTTCCTGAGCCCTTTTAAGGCAGGATATCCAGGGCTAGGTCTCCCCCAATTTGTTCACATGTTTTTATCCGTTTATTAATTCTACAAGTTTTTATACTTCGTATAGTGGTTTTTATAGTATTTTAACTAATCTGTTATCTGTTTACTCTTGTTAGTTTTTTTAGTGTATTTTTCCTCTTTTTTTTTTCTTTTTGGATCTTTTTGTTTAATGAGCGAAAAGTCAAACGATCGTTTTATAAATACCCGGTGGGTCAACAGCTAAAGCTGGTCAATTGAGGTCTCTTTCTCTGCTGAATATCTCAGCGCCACTGTTATCGCAAAAGGCCAATGACAGACTTAAACTCATATCTCGTATATAATACTACATCAAAGTTCGTATACATTACAATTTTGTTATATATAAATATAGTTTTACTACATCAAAATGCAGTTTTGATCCTTAATTCTAATGAAAATATGGTTTTTGAAGCCATTTCTTCTTCTTCTTCCCCGGAATTTAATTACGCAAGAACCAAGCAAAGGCTATTATTAAATTTTTATTCCAAATTCTCGACTACCATTCAGTTAAATACATTTTGTATGAAAAAATAATAATTTTATGCAAAATTTATTTAGTATACAATGACATTTACACAAAAGAAATTTTATGAACTGGAAAACTTACTTCTCCATCATAATGGCTAACTACCATTCTACTATCAATATCAACATATTCCCCCTCATATTTTAATCAAATCATAAATTTCTATTCGATAATTTCACAACCCTTACCTTCGACTTTAAACCGCGGCAATGACAAGGTGGTGAAATGTCAATTAAGATGTAAATACGGAGCATTTAGTACCAAATAAAAATATAGGTGGTGTTTTAAACAGCATAATAATAATACGTCACCAGTATTACGTCATCGATAAACAACGGTAACTTCCGTTAACAGCCGATTGGGAAGGGAGAGGGAGGAAATAATGTCAATATCTAAAAATAACGAAAATGGTTTACGGAAATCCGTCCGAGGAAAATGTACGCATAAGAAAGTAATAATTATAATCATCAGAGGTGTGTATTTGTTTCCGAGACGTCTTCAAACTAATGTAAACTTTCTCAGGTCATCCATTTTTCTAACTACTAGTTGTAAAAGAGCGCATCGTACGCACTCCCTACAAGTTGAATTACAGACTCCAGTATTTCCTGCTCTCAACTTTAAAATAGGACAACGTGCCCTGCGATATTCATCTGCAAAACTCTTCCGTAAGTCCCACATACAGAGTATATAGTGATTTCACTTTTTCTTTGGGAATCATCTTAAACACGTGTTCGTTCGATCCAAACAAATAGCTCACGTGTTTTCAAATTATTCTCAAGTGACATGAGATTCTTTATGTAATATTAATAATGGTGTAAAGAACTATTGCATTATTAATAATATTATTTATAAAATAGGATACTATATTAATGATGGTTTATATGAAGAATAAATGTCAGTTACATTACTGTAGATAGCTAGCACTGTTTATTTATAAAAATAAAAAAACACCGCGTTGAAAATGTTTCGTAAGCGACACTACTAATGATACTATTACATCCACGTTAACTTTAGTTATACCGATTGCTTATTCGAAACATAAAAATTGGCAACATATAATTACGTAAATCCATAATTTAATATCTGTATATAAAAAAATTAAATTACTAATAAAGTATATTTTATAAACTGAAATATGTTTTCTTATAAATAAGATTACTCAAAATATCTTTTGTGTTTTTAATAATAAATTGATTAAAGGTGATATACCATTAATTTTATTTAAAAATAAAATTATTTAATAAATTTTGCATAGTTTTTAGTGTTCTTGGATTCGAGTGATTTATGGAATGAACCTAAAAAAGTCCTTTTTAGGACTTACAGGGTAACAAATGGCAATGCTGTAGCCAATGAAGTTTTAACTGTGGTTCGGCTATTGCCGTTACCCAGCCATGACTAGAGCTTTTTAGCTCAATAGCACTCTATCCACACAGATTTACTTCAATCAGATGACGGGATAAAGAGTCAAGGACTCAGTCCATCGCCCAGTTCTTTTAAGAACTTTAGTATTCTTGTAGAAATAATTAAAACAATTAAGTAAAAAGTGAGTATCCTGTCGGGAAATTTGCATTCATTTTGCAAGATGA
The DNA here is from genome assembly GCF_054136105.1 of Typopeltis vanoorti. Taxonomy (NCBI): domain Eukaryota; kingdom Metazoa; phylum Arthropoda; class Arachnida; order Uropygi; family Thelyphonidae; genus Typopeltis; species Typopeltis vanoorti. The sequence continues at coordinate 34,900,415 of NC_143561.1, read as the reverse complement.
GCATTGAATTCGGGAGCATGTAAGAGAGTTCCCTCCGATAGCATTCTTATTCGTATTGCAAACTAAATCGCTTCAAAGCAAAAGATTGTCCCATTCCTTAAAAGAAAGTGTTATTTGCAATAATTTTCACAACTGGCTGTGGTGGATTCATCAATTTCTGCTCGTGGAAATAATTTAACAACAGCACTACATCATTTTAAACTAAACAGTATATTTGGATAATCATAATTATAATTGATGTACATCTTTACATTGCAGACTATAATATATATATAATCTTCACGAGATAAATAAAAAAATATTAAATTCAATATAGAAATCGATTTATATGAAAACTCACTAGAACTCAGATTTCTCTTACCTGGTTATATCAATAAATAGAAGCCGATGGTTGCTTTGTAGCTCATAGGTATGTGGTAAACGCATACACCGTCCCTCGCCACGCTAAGAACTGGCTTTCATGATGTCCAGCACGGTAGATAATTACTCCAGGCTAAACTTAACTGTTCAAGTAGTGCCACTCAACGGAAACGCGAAGAACTATGATGCAGACGTCACCACACGTCCCGTAGTTGTCAAGCTACTTGAGGTGTTGTAGGAAACACGATTTCATACGTAGATCCACTAACAAAGGATCGTGTAGTGGTAAATTCAAGTAAAAATTAAACAATAGGGAAAGCGATGAGGAATTGGCAAATAATGCCTTTGCACACATAGATTTCATAAACTTTTTTTTTTTTCAGATATCTGATCATGAGTGGAAGATTTTAAGAAACTCATTCCATTTTGCACAGTTATTATCAAAATTAAAAAATAACCTTAGGACACAAATCACATAGAGAAAAAATAATAATAAAATAAAAAATAAAATAAATCCATCAAAAGTATCAAAGACATATGGAAAATGTGTCAAGGTTATGCGCTACCAGCTAAGACTAATCTGGCTTCGCAAACAAAAGTCAAGGATATCTTCATTTTCTTTTCCTTAAATCAGACTAAATTGCATTTGCTCTTAATCAGATTTATTTTACTCTCTTGTAGTGGGAAATTACAGTACGATGATGTTGGCCAAATAACTGCGCAGGTGTACTAAATATAAACTACACGTTCATCAATGATGTGGCGAAAGGGTTTAAAAACAGGATAAATCAGAGGGGTGTCCTATAACTTTTTTCATTATATATATATATATATATATATGGTAATATAATTTCGTAATTGGAAAGTCTCCGAAATTATCATACGGTGCTTGGTAACTACTAACACTCTTCATTAGGATCATATTACACAAATCTACTCTGGCCGGAAGTTTTCAGTGTTTATCTAAGATTTAATGATGGCAATGCAATACTGTTTACAACACAATCTACATCATACTCATAATGCATCAGAGCAAATAGAGTCCACCAGGAAATCACTGCTGTTGTTACATACTTGACTGGGTTTTTCAGAAACGAGATACAAAATGTTTACAATTCTTTCTGTTACAAAACAAAAAAGGGGGAGATGCAAAAATAAATAAAAAAAAATCAGCACAATTTTTTTTTTGCTAATAATATAACCTATATTTCTATGGATCATAACCTCCAGTCGCCAATCTATCGAGGAGTTATGGTTGTAAGCAAAGGACTTCATCTTGTCATATTTCCAAACTCAGGTTAAAGAAAAGTATAATACATAACTAATAATCTAAAGGGAGTTTGTGAAAGAGAAATTGGATTTCTATCAAATGATTTTACCGAATTATTTTGATCAAATCTTGCAATTGTATTTCAATCCCTCCAAAATTACTGGCAATACAAATTTTTTTAAGGCAGTCTCTCAAATATTACAGCCAGTAGAAATGTTTATATATATATATAAAGATTGTTAAACAATTTTTAATGATCAATATTTTATTAATTTTATTTAATATGACTTATGTTAGTATTTTACATAAACTATTACATTTTATTCCGATAATTATAAAATTTCCTAGCCCAATTTGTTTCTGTCATTTACCAGCAATATTGCGAAAAAACTTGAAACACTTGCAACACTTTTTTTTTTTTTTCTATTTTCTGCACTTCGCTTAACTTCCAGAATAATGAGAAAACAAGCCTCCTGGCCTTCTGCGCATGCTTCATAGAAAGTTTTCCCATAAACATCAATTGTATTTACGTATCGTAAATGTTCAATTTTTAGTATTTTTATATTAAATAGGTAGATAAAGAATACACATATTAATTATTATTTATTTTATTATTATGATTTGTTAAAGAAAGCAAAAGAGATAACATAAAAGATAGTGAATAAATAAATAAAAGAATTAAGCAAAATAGACAGGAAGTAGCTGCATAAGTAATTAAATTTTATCTCTATTAAAATCCCCTCGAATCTGTTTTTGTGTCGTTTGTAGTAAGTAAGGTCATCACTTTGTTTACGTTTAAAACGAATGATATCATTCTCTTCTTAAAAAAAGGTAATTTCCCAAAAGTTAGCGGGGAAAATGGTGACCTTGTTAAATTATATTTGTACGTCAAGGAACCAAACACATTTTCTGGCAATTATTCTTTATTATATATTAATTTTTTTTTTATTTTTTTTCTGTACATTAAAAGAAACTATCGGAGGTGGTCATTCTATTCCGTTAACTTGTACAGAATAGAATTCCGGTTTTTACAAGAGAAAATTCATAAATAAAGTCACAATTATGAATCAGACAAATGGCTCGGCAGTTCTAGCAATTTGTTGAGCTGTATATAAAATTTGCGATTTAATTATATTAGTCTGAGAAATTTTGAATTCAATTAATAGAATTTACTGAGGATTGCTGTGCAGAGTATTCACTTAAGCAGAACTGTTAAGTATTTTAGAATCAAATAACTTTTTTTTTCCTTTCTAGTTCATTCTTCGCTGTCCTTGGAAATGGGGGAGGGAAGGTTAAGGGGTTAAGATAATGTCTGTAACCTGAATTTGATCGCCGGATGTACTTCCTGCTACTGAGTGTAGATAAACTCAGGATTCCCCTAACTGGTCAGAAATAACCTCGAACCTAAGGTACAAGATTTGTGGTTTGGGGAGAATATTGCATGAAGGTTCCAAGAAAGATTTGATTTCTTGGAAGAAAAATGGAAAACCTCTTGGGAAAAACCTTGTGACAGTTCGTTCATCGTTTGAAAGTAGAACCATTTACCCAGCGCTTACACACAAAAGGTTAGGGAACCTGGTGAAGAAGGAAAGTTGTAGAGTAGGTGCCCTCCCTCGATGAGTCTTCGGATTCCTTGGAGGTGTCACATAATAATAATAATGATAATTACTTAAATATAAAGAGCTAATAAGCTTAATTTCAGCGATAACAACAATATTTTAAATTAAGGGGATATAAAACCTGGCAAATTCACAAAAACTGTATAACACTTTTTGATATCTGTCTGTCAATCATCTCCCGTGATCCATGTCAATAGATTATGTTCCAATCCCATATTCTCCAGTTTACACAACAGCCTATCGTGTGGTATCCTATCAGATGCCTTAGAAAAATTTAGTATTATCATAGTGTATCCATTACCTTTATCCAACTCGGCCATAACATTGTTATAAAATATGAGGGAATGGCTGAAACATACATTCCTTTAGTAAACCCCTGCTGCTCCTTGTAGAGTGTAACTTGTTTTTTTCTACGCATTTCTGTTCCTACCAACTTCTCTAAAATCTTCACTACCACACCAGAAATATTAATAGGTCGGTAGTTAGACACATCAGTTTTTGCACCACCCTTGTACAATGGAACTATCATACATTCCTTCCATTCCTGTAATATCATTCCGGAGTTGAGACTCAATTTATGCAAATTTATGCATGTTTGCATAAATTACGATTTATGCAAACATAGCCAATTCGCTGAACACGCCTTTAGCTTACGTGGTGATGTTCCATAATGCATTTCAGTGACAAGCATTAGACTATCCCACAATCATTTCATTTTGCGAGTTCCTTTACAAAAGCTAAAACAGAATCAAATAGATCGCACTGTAACCGAACCCATATGCAATGCTTTATACATTTTTACGAAACAAAAGAGCAATTTATGAATCAGAATTGATCCTTAACAAAACAAGGTTGGACTCCAAAGAACAAGAGATTAAGACTAGTTGATTCTTGCATTGCGCTGCACAGAAAACAAAACTAACTACGAAACCTGAAATAAGTGTGTAGTAACTACATACCTTCCTCACACTTCTCTTTGCTTGCATTATTTTCTTTAATTTAATTATTTGTTTTAATTATTATATTGGATATAATAAAACGTTGTTTATGAACCATTTAACCTTCAACGTGAAGAGAGAGAGGTTGAAATTTCTTTTCAACCTCTCTCTTTGAGTTTCGATCACATGATATCGAGACAGTAGGTGAGAGGGCGCTGTAGTAATTGCGATTATTAAGTATACGGTGTTTATCTAATATCTGCCATTTGTCATTGTCTGCTACTGTATTCGTGTCACAGCTCGTATTTTATGTAGATTTATGTTCGGGTTCGTGTTTTCTTGTTATGTTTCTTTTCTTTTATAGTTTTTGCTCATCTCAGAAATGGAAAAGATTTTTGGAACTTAAATCCCCCTTTTTTTGTAACTTAAATTTCGTTAACTAAAGGATTTAAAGCGATAAGGCTATACTCGTAATGTTCGTTTCCTAATAAAACAACAAAAAAAGTTACAATGCAAGTGACTGCAAATTTACGAAGTATTAAAACATGCGAAGAGATTACTTGAGTGGAATTAAGCCGAATGACTGTCATATGCAGAAAATCACCGAATTATGTCCTGAAATAGAATAGCAAGCAGCAATTCTTTCCCGACATATTATTTCATCTACATTAGTTGACACAGAGAAAAAACCCTGAGTGGACAGCAGGGTTTTTTCCACCAGTTTATCTGGGGTTTTTCATCCCGCAAGCAGGCAAACATGTCTTCTGAACACACGGATTACAGCCAGGAATATTGACCCAGCCGTAGGCCTGACTCGTCAGCCTGTGCCGGTTCCGGAGCCCGGATAAAATTTGGGGGGACTCAGATGGTGCCGACTCCCCCATAAAGGGGACTCACGGCCGTATTATCATCATACGATTATTATTATCTATTTAGTACAAGAAGTCCTTTTTGTACTTTCTCAAGCGAACTACGAGGAGGTGAAAAGTGGAAGCTTAGAAAGATATGCTGTTAAACCAATTCACGTGTCTAGAATTTGAGGAGATTTCATAATTTTACGGCACGTAAGATATATCTCTTCTTACTGTGACATTGACTATTATCAATGACGTACTCACAGAACCTGAAGTCATAGAACATTTATATATATTTGGCGAGTATCACGCTACTTTTTTTCCTCAACACCTGTTTAGCCATTACACTATGCTGTTCATGTGGAACCTGTCGGTAGTCCTGCTTTAATATTCGACAAGTCTAAAACTACACTATACGTTTTGAAAATTTTTGCTTGGTTACAAAGTAAATTATGCTTGGCGTGTTCCTGGATCTAGCTTTCCCTGATAATGATGGTCCAAACTGATCTGTATAATCACCCTGCTGTAATGTATAGCAATATACCTGAGCAATGTAACAAAAGCTAGTGTACTTTGCATTGTGAGCTTCTAAAGCAATTCATGGGAAGTCAACAGCCTCGTTATACAGCACAAGTATCCTAGTCAGGAAAATACTTTCCGTGCAAAGTTTGCAGGCTTTTACTTGGGCGAAGGGTTAAGCAAGAATATAATGTATTTCTTCCATGAACAAAACTAAGTTTTAAAAAATATTTGATATCTAGTGTGCATTTACATCAACGTGATCTACGGTATAGCGAGAGGAAAAAAAGTACTGAACTTCGACACTCCCTTCAGTAAACGTGCTATGAGATTACGCAGTTCGACTGCATGCATTTAATAGACGAGACCGTGTAGAGTCTACGGTATTACATTTATTGTTGTTGGGCATTATTTTCGTTCATACCGAGTTGGTCGAGCAAATGATCCAAGCCCACGACATGTTTGTGAGCAGTTGGTTCGTCGTTTCTGTGAGCCTGTCCCAAGGAACAGTGTCATTATTGCCTTAATCGAGAGGTTCCGACGTACCGCGGGGGTGTTCTGACGCAATGTGAAAGGCATTCGAGGAGACTTTGAACTATTAATACAAATGAGAATCACGGGCGTGTCCTGAAACAAATGCTATAGTCTCTGAAACGCAGTCAACTCCGAACAGCAGTAAAATTTGGGATACCGAGGAGGTCACTACAGAGCATCCTTAAGGAGCTGGGTGCCTTTTCAGATTACGTTATTCAGATTAGTCAGTGTTTAACAGCAACGGATTACGTCGCACAGCGGGAATACTGTGCACGACTGCTGGCCAATGTCTATGAAGATCCGCCCTTCCTAATGTCTGGTTCTCGGACGAAGCGCATTTCCATGTAAGCAGACAGACCTATAAGTTTCTTTGGTTTCTCGAGACCTGAATTTGTCTATCAGAAACCTCTTCACAACGAGGGGTGCGGTTTCCTGTCTTTGCATAATTGGGCCCCCTACTTTATTGTAGAGGGTGGTGTAACCGCATCCTTGAATAGCGAACGCTATGAAAATTCTTTGGTTCCGCTCACCCAGGATTTGCATAGGATGTGTCATGCAAGAAACATTCCATTTTGTGCACAGGTATTTTAAGAAGACGGAGCAACCAGTCACATACCACATGGTTCTATCTAGAGCAGTATTTCCCAACGTTTTTTGGATCATGCCCCGCCTCAAAGAATTTGATGTCCCCCCCCTCGCCAACAACAATGGTGATGTTTTGAGTATATCAGTGATGAGGTGACGAATGCAACAGCATTTTCTAATTGCCGCCCCAAAATATTCAAACCCCCCCCCCTGTGGGGGCGTACGCCCCACGTTGAGAAACACTGTTCTAGAGCCAATTTATCAGAACACTTCCCCGGGATGCTCATTTCGAGGTTCTCAGAATTCCCGTATCCTTCATGTTCTCCTGATTTCATCTGACTTGATGCCTTCGTTTGGGGGTATGTTGAAGGAATGGATATTTCAACAAGACCCGTCTTCAGATCTTGATGAACTAAGGGATAAAATTACACGATATGTCCAGCAGATGCCCCAACCCTTCTTATCCAAGATGAAGAACCTTTGCACGCGCTACGAAGCCTGTCATGAAAGATAAGGTGCCCATTTTGAGCACATAATCTACCGTCGTTAATGCTTTATTCGACCAAGATTCCATCTAGAGTTGTGGATGCACTTATCATCATGTAAACATGTATTTCTTTGCTAATAAACTCGTTTATTCATGACATATATCGTTGTAGTTATTCAGTACTTTTATTGCGTCATATTGTATAAAAGGCAACTGAGTAGAGTTTCATTAAAACAATAATCAAGAATGAGTAAAAAGGAAATATCATAATTATATCTGAACAGTTACAAATTGCTCTATAATCAAAGTGAAAATACTGCGACGAAGTTATTTCATTTATACAATAATAATTTTAAGTTGAAAAAAAAAAAAACTATCGAAGAAGCTTGTGAGAAGGAAAATAATGAAACAACCCTCGTGTTGTACTGAAATATCTTCCCTTATTTGCATTATTGTACTGCATTCGATACACAGATACTCAGCAAAAAGGAACTTTTGTTATATATAGTGCTTGCATCTTTCATTCCGTAGGGTTTATTCTGATCTGAGAAATTATCAATGAAAAATCTCAGCAGAAAAAGTTAGGGATAAACAAACACCATAAAGGATTACTGATGTCGTTTAGTGTTATGACTTAGCGTGCAAGTCAAAAAAAACTAATAAAATACAATGAACATCGTATTATGGTGTTTATGATTATTTCAACATTTCTATTGTCTTTCTTTTTTGTATTTTCTTATTTCATTTTCTTTAAAATCTTTTTTCCCTTTTTTGTTTTTTAATAAAATTTGATACTTAGGACTTCCACTGAAGTTCATCGGGTCATTTTCATTTTGATCATGAGAGAACCACTGCTCTGAAGGGACTTAACGTATAGAGTACCCAAGATCATTAAAATTTTATAATCAGAATTAATGAATTAGGGACAACAATGAGCTCGTGTGAAAGATGTTTAGTTCAAAACGCTGATGTGTCTGCACAACATGAAGCCTGTGTAATTTTTTTTTTTTTTGCAGTGAATAGCCTGTTAAAACTATTTTTATTTCTCCCAATTGATCAATATGCAATTAACTGGCAAATGATCGTAAGAACCCCCTAGCACACCAGAACTCCAGAAATGTTTAAATATTTCTAAATATTGGATGAAAATGGAAAAATAATTAAGTTCTTATAATAGACCAGAAATGCATATAGTGTGTTGTGGTATCCTTTGCGGGGTGATCGCATTTAACGGCGCTACACGAAAACGCTGTTCTCAAGGTCTCTGTGTCTGCGTTAGGAAGGCAAGACATTGACCTTCAAGTGTCCTTCCAACGAAATGGAACAGCGAGTCACAGGAGCAACTCCCTGAACTGTTCTGCAACACATGCACTCAACACTGCTTTCTCGAATGATGTTCAATGATCCTTTCATTTTTTCCACATTTCGATAAAGCCTTTGTGGATATTACAATCCTATTGAATTGAATCAGACCATTTGAAAAGCAATTGCCACAGTACCAATAGAGATGATCCAACGCGTATCGTGTCCAGGAATCTGATCTCCAGCATACAAAAGATGACTTATATCATCAATCTTGTCTGAGTTATCCCCCTTCTAAGTTGAGGTTTCTCTTTTATTCATTGTAATAGAAAAACAACAACGAAATACTTAAATAAATAGAATAATCTTTCTATCGATATTTGCGTAACTTCTAAACAGAATCTACGATATGGCCAGAAGAAATGTCATTAGAGGTTCTATTATAGTTTATTCTAGTATTTTAGGGATGGATGGACATTTCGACAAGCTTCGAATGACATGCATAGATGAAAAAGTAAAAAGCATATGCGGAAGAATAAATAAAATACTGTCATCTCATTTTTGTCGTCGATACATGTTATTTAAAGATCGTCCAAGGGACCCCGAAGGTACAGTCCGACTAGCAATCAATTTGCGATGATGAGGGATAGAAAATGTTGAGGACATAAAAAAAGAACAGAGGAAGAGATATCTCTCTAGACGATGGATGGACATCTCTGCGGTTTGTATTTATAGCGGCATAGGATCCTGTTATCTGATTACTGATGAGACAAAAATAGCCGAAGAAATAGTCTCTAGATAACACCCTTTTTTTTTTTTTTTTTTGCTTACAAAATGGCTACAAAGGACGCATCGTAACGAAGCCCCTTACCAACCAGCGTACTCAGCGCACAAAAGGTCATGTTACTTTTCCCTATAGTAGCCCTCTTTCCGTAGAGCTAATTAAAATCATTAGAGAATACAAACATAGAACTGTATTTGTTTCATTCATCGGAATGTGATCATTACTTCAATCCTTTAAACCACCGAAATATCCAGAAGTTTATCTACTATGGTGTGATTGTTGGACTTCATTCTACGGACAGCAATCTATTGAACAACGTATCGAGGAGCATATTAGAGATATCGAATACCAGAGAATTTCACCATGCACAGATCTATTATAATATAATATGTATAGTCTTCAGCTGATCCACATGATGCCACGACAGAGAGAGCGAGCAAGAGAGAGAGACATCAATTTTTGTGGAATGAATACGACTCTTACATCGGTACTGTGACAGAACAGACACATGTTAACTTATAATTTTATAATTTAATCCATAAGAATGCTATCCAATTCCATATTTGTTTTCGCCATCTAATTTTTTACCGTTTATCTATTAATTCATTCTCTTACATTTGAAGAAATTTTATACAATGAAGACGAAACTATCAGTGTTTCTGAATAAACTAGTTACTTCAATAATTCTACTGGTTATTTATTACCTTCAAATTGACTTATTTCCTCATCTAGTTGTTAACTTTAATGTTGAAGAGGATTTTAACTTGTAGAATTAAGGAAATTATTCCTGGAAGTTAGTGTCCTCTTCAACACGAAAGGGTAAGGAAGTTATTCTTCTGTACAAAGCTTTGATGAGACCATGACTGCGTTAGTCAGATATGAGAAGAAAACAGATGGAAGGATCCAACGGAAAGAAACCCATATGATATTTAGTAGAACTGTGCGCATAAGATGTGCGTTAGACACAAGAGAACATACAATGATGCAACCATATAAATTGGAAGAGGAAATTACAGAGATACAGTGAAATTTTCAAGCTCATTGCATGTGGGAGGGACTCAGAATCATTTCTGGAAATTTAGTAGGAGACTGTAGTTAGAAAGCATGTAGCAACTACCTGAGATGAATAGAATTGGATGTCGTGAGTGCCTTTTCGGTATTTTCGAAAAGGGATACGATAAGTCTTTGGGCAATGTATGATCTCTGCAAGAGACCATTCTTCGATGAATCGTTGATTCTGTGGAGAAACCTATATAATAATAATACATAATAATAATAATCATAATGTATGTGTGTAAAACATCTGTTAATAGATTTTCAAATAAATTAAATTGCCGGGTTAGCGTATCCCCTCTCCAGCCAACAGACTGTGGGTTCGAAACAACTTAGGAACCTCCAGTAAGCGGGTTCTGGTGTGAGACCAGAGTCTCGCTTACTGGAGGTGTGAAGTGGCTTGAAAAGGTTCCATGTTTGGTCTGTAGAGTAGGGTTTCCTGATCTCGTATAAATAAATAAAAATAGAAAGAAAAAAAAAATTCAGCCACCCATGGTATTTACTATAACCACCCACGAATATACTAGTGGGCGGATGCTACAAAAATATTGGCTAAATAACGCTTACCTTTTAGAAAATAAAAATGCACAAATATTTAAAAATTAGCCACGATATTGATATACAACAAGTTCACAACTTCTCACATTTGGAAACAAAATGATAACTACTTCTGTACATTAAATTACCAAAGCAGGTTATTATCAAAGTTATAAAAAAATTGACAATTGACAATTGACATTTATGTCTTTAAGGGTGAAGCAAGATGCTTTTCATATTCCCCGCTATCTGTCGTGGTTACAGTGAGGGTAAAATTTACGAGCAGTTTGCTCGCCCTGAATGGGCATGGAGATTATGCATCGTTATAGGAGGCTAATATAGTTTTTGGTCTTCTATATTTGAATATGTCCGTTGGCTCATATGCTGCAGCTTGTTGAATCAAATCATTGGGGTGTGTGGACGTCTTTAGAAAAAACTTGGAAGCTAAGGATTGTAGATAAGAGAGAATATATGGAATATTTGTGTCTCTATGGAGCTGGCTGTTTCTAACATACCACGGGGCGTTCAGAATCATTCTCAAGCACTTGTTCTGCACACGCTGAATCTTGATAATGTTAGCGTCAGAGGTGTGGCTCCAGGCTGGAGAGGCATAGGTGATTATGGGACGAATCGTCATCTGGTAAAGTTGCAATTTGATTCTGTTGCTGAGCTTGCTATTTCTATTAATTAGCGGGTAAATCTGAGCTATGGCTTTAGATGCTTTTGCACATGCAGACTTGATATGTTGGTTGAAAGATAGCTTTTTGTCGAGAATTACACCCAGGTAATTTGTTTCTGTCTGCCAGGGAATTTTAGTATTGAATAGTAACACATCTCCTGCAGGAGACATTGGCCTTTTTGAGAAAAGAACCGCTGAGCTTTTCAGGGGGTTGACTTCCAATCTCCACCTAGAGAACCAACCCTCCAGCTTTAGAATGTTTTCTTGAAGCTTTCTAGTAACGAAGTGGGGTCTGAGGGATCTGGTTAGTATTGCCGTATCGTCCGCATACAGCGCTAAAATGGAAGTCATCGGATTGTGAGGGATGTCTGACATGTATACAGAAAACAGCAATGGAGCCAGTAGAGATCCCTGTGGCACTCCAGCAAAGATATGGCGCTGGGACGATATAGAACCGTTAATTTTAACTTGCATTGATCTATTCTGAAGATATGAACGGATTAGATGAACCATTTTTAGTGAGATGCCGGCTGAGATAAGTTTGTGCAGGAGTCCAAAATGCCAGATTTTATCAAATGCTTTAGATAGGTCTAGGAAAACAGCTCCTGTGTACTGGCGCCAGTTGTAGCTGGTGATGATATATTCCACAATTCTATGGATTTGCTGGGTAGTACTATGGTGTTGCCGAAAACCAAACTGTTCTTTAGGGAGGATGTTTAGGTCATTTATTGAGGTTTGGAGTCGTGAGAGGATGACCTTCTCTGCAATCTTACCCAGGTTGGAGATGAGACTGATTGGACGATAATTCTGCGGTAAGTGTGGGTCTTTGCCTGGCTTATGTATAGGAATCACATCAGCCAGTTTCCAGGTGGAAGGAAAATAGTGAAGTCTTAAGATTGCATTTATTATACTGGTCAGATGCACTATAGCTTTTCGAGGCAGCAGCTTGATCACCCTGTTTGAGATGCTGTCTGGTGCAGGAGCTTTATTGTTCTTAAGTTTTTTAATAATATCATATAATTCAACAGGTGATGCGGGTGCAATATGATCAGCACTGGTATCCGGGAGGTTTAGTGCATGTCTAACCTTATAAAAAAAAAAAAATCATTTTAAAATTATTTATAGTTGTGCTATTTTAAAATTTATTTGGTGTTTTAAAGTTATTTTCTAATAAAAAAAATCATTTTAAAATTATTTATAGTTGTGCTATTTTAAAATTTATTTGGTGTTTTAAAGTTATTTTCTAATAACTTTGTTATTATTTGGAAAATAGCTATATTTTTTTTCTAAATTTTAATTCATCTTGTGAGTAAATAAAAATATTAACACTAGTTTTTAAATTTATTATATTATAACGTGTTATACATGTTTAAAATTGTATATGCATGTATAAGTTATAATATAGTAGATGAATTTCTTAATTCCTCTAGTAGAATAAGCAATGAGTTTTATGATTATTATTTTGTTGCAATAGTGTTACCCATGCTGCAATGTTTTAGGTGGTCATCAAGGACGTAAAGATCGGTATTATAATTACAAGATATATTGCAAGTTTGATACCTACAGTATATCGGTAATTAATCGCTAAATGGAATACCGGCCTATCAGACCACTAATGAAATGAATATTTTAGTTTGTGACAAATTCGTATTCTTAATCACTCCCTCCCCAACATAACAACTATCATTTATAAGCTTGCAATCATTATAAATAATAAAGCAATCATGTTACAATGGTGTACTTCCAATCAATTACATTTTAAGTGGTTTCGTTGACTGATTGGGTTTAAATTTACTATTACGTACTGTATTTAGCCGAACAGCTGTACCTTATATTGTCACACACGAAGGTTTAAACGCACACACACCAAACGATTAGTTTTGTACAATATTAGAAATGTATTTTCCCTACAAACAAAACATGACCTCAGAACAGCACTTGAGTTTGACTTGAGTAATTCTGCGTTTACCGTGATTGGACAGTAGACAACTGAAGAGCTCATAAGAAATGCACTACGATATACACTTTTCAAATCAGACGAGTGTGTTGGAGTACGGAGGTTGCAGGGAGAATGCTATTCACCATCGTCCCATTTGTAAAGTGGTTTGTACAAGAAATCTTTGTCGAGTGTCCATTCAAAATGAATGCCAAGTGGATAATTCAGTACTGCTCAAACATTTTTACCCTAAAAGATTAAGTTCTTCGAAAACAAAGTGAGAAACATTTTCCCAACATAATTATGGAGAACACATAGTTCCTCCCATATTTTAATCTAGTCTTTGGGCATTGGTGATGTTCTGTCATCCTCAATGAAACACGTTGATCGCAGATGATTATCTGTGGATTGTTTGGGACCAGGTATTGCTCCCACAATGTGGACCAACAGATTTGGACTCTTCCTACAAGACAATACTGTACCACAGAGCTCGCATTACGCAAACATGATTTGAAAAGCATATCCACGTATTCCTTGTACTTCTATGTCTGCTCAATTCTCGGTATTTGAATACCATCTAACAGTTGTGGGAATATATCGTGTTGGTAATCATCGGTAAAGCTTATCACAGTTCTATAAACACTGCACTATTGGTCGCACCACTTTAAGATATCCACAAATCATTTATGTAACTGGTAAAATTTTATTTCAGAAATTATTCTGTAATGGCCAACAAAGTCAGAGTTATGAAACTTGATATGTGATGTCTACTCAGAAAACATTCATGAATTTTAATTTCTGTGGAATATTTCATATGTCTATGCGACTCTCTGCATGCTACATCGGCACAAGTCTTGTAACAACTCTAAAGCAGGTTGCAAACACGTGACATACTGGCACATTTTGGCAACCAACTCATATTATTTTCCATTACTATTAGCCCCAGTGAAGGTCATTTTTAACGCGGTCTTATCCTGAACTTACTTTTCATTTGAAATATGTTGTCAATATCAAAAAATTTGCATATTTCTTCTTTTTCCACTTTCGAATGTTAACCAACACACAGTTGCTATTAAAAACAATCCATGAATGAAACAAATGGGTAATTTTAAAATTGCAAGGAAGAAAGAACATTCCTAGAAGTATTGAAGATATTTCAAAATCTCAATACCGAATCTATCTTTAGAATGAACTACTTTTGGTTCTGCACATTTTTAAAGGGATTGATTATATGATCTCCCTTCATCATAATTATCTATTGGTTTCCAAAACGTATATATACAAATTCACTTTCATCACTATATTTCAGTCTCTCGTAGCAACATGTAGCATTACCTTATCAGAAATGATTATTAAATTGGTCCTCTGGTGTTGTAAGCTAATTATAATAACAAAATTGCATTTGATTGATGAGATAAAATATGAAAAAGGTTTGTTAAGAAAAATAATTAAACTTTAATTGTTGAAAAATAAATTTATTTTTAAAACTTTTAAGATTATTTTAAGAAATAAATGAAACACCTATATAATTTATATATGATTTTTTATAAATTCAGTATGAGTACATTTTGCTTAACGTAGAGTTTAATTGATAATTGATATGATTCCGATTCCAATGATTCCGAAAAATAAAGAAATAATTGATATGATTCCGATTCCAATGATTCCGAAAAATAAAGAAACATATCAAGCGATTTTCTAGGATAATCTTCGCTTTAAATTCACGACGAAGACGAGAGATAAAAGGGTTAAACTTATACCAGAAACCACATCGTCTCAAGTAAACACCCTATACGAAAATGCTGTAACTCCAACTGTCGACTGTGTATGGGGTGGGACAGGTTGCTGTTGCACGGGTTTCATAAATACAGAAACACGAATTTGTGATGAAAAAGTAAGCAAAGAAGCATGGTGTATACTTGCCTCTTCTTAAAGAAGCAATGGACAGCCAGTAAACCCTCAATCTGTAGGATTCCTTACAGAATTTTGTTTTTTTAAAAAAATACAAATGGTTCATATGATACACACGCACGCACACACACACACACACACACTGCTTGGTGCGACTCCTATCACAGTGGAAGCCAGTGTATGTAATACTAGAAGTATTTGACACGGTTCATTCGAAGCTGCTGATCGACTAGGACGTGATCTAATGGACTTGAGAAAAAAAAGGCATGATTGTAGGATACTAGTTGAAGAGTGATAGTCTCCAGGGAAATACGTTGCACGATCCTCGAGATATGCTAGAGACAAGGTGTTCCAAGTGTGGAAAGTTACTGGACAGAACACCATCCGTCTGTCGATGGAAGGTCACTCAAGACCATCCATCGAAAATAAACAAAGGTATAGACACAAAATAATTTTATGTCTATATCTTTGTTTAGTAAGTCATCCCTTTAAATCACCCTGAAGTATCATCTGATCTCTCAACCATATGTATAATTCGAACCTTAGGGAGTATCCCTTCATTCTGAATAATGCTAGTAGATGGTCAGACCAGAAATTCAGCCTTTCTGGTAAGCAGGCCAGTTTCCCGACTTGTAGGGATTCAAAGGATTAAAATAACAATCACGTGACTGCATCCCTAAAACATGCACGTACTATGAGTGGACTAAAGATTTTATAATTCGGCAATCTTACAAACCAAGCATGTTTCTTCATGTCCAGTAAACAGAACGGTCGTCTGACATTGACAGATGAAGCTCATCTACCTCTTAAAAGATGTATATTATTGAATTGTTATTATTTTTTTTAATTTCAGCTTTAAATCTTAGCTATGTTTATATTTCGTTTGTAATTTTTATGCCAAAAAATGAACTAATAAAATGTGGAAGATGCCATCGTTAGAAATCATATGTTTTTAAAATAGCGCGACATCCAGTCAACCCATGAAAAAAAGATGACTAAGTTCGTTTCAGTCACGGTGTTCTGTTTCTCGGAAACTTGAGTATCTTAGCTCAGATCAGCTTGCCTATTTGGAGACAATTTGACATTTCATGGCGATCTTTGAATGTAATTGTGTTTCTAGTTCTGTGAGATAATTTTTGATTTCCTGTTTTCATTACTATTTCTAGAAAATACCGTTATCTTAGCTTCCTCTTTAAAGTTTTCCCCCACACAGGTGGAGAAAATAGCGCCATAAGCGAATAATAACACGTTTTATTCGCTCCTTTGCTCTTCCGAGAATTGTGAACTCTGTAGGTATACTGTATCATAATTGCTACCCCCCCCCAGTGCCCTACCCAACGGATATTTTCTGGCTGTTGGTAATTCTTAAAAGAAATTGCATAGTGATGGCAATATATGTTCTTAGAACAATTGCAAGATGATTATTATCTTTTGTTAGAAATGATCTTCGGATAAAGGAAATACAGAACGATGTCCACAGTCTCAATAAAAAAACATTCATGCATTTTTATGGACAATGACATCCGTATATTGCTAACGTAGCAAAAACCTCATAATATTGTATTAAGGTACAATTTGCTTCGTTTTTTTTCCCCATGTTTAATTATTGGCTTCCTCAGGATCTAAACTGTTTAACATGTTGCACCCGAAAGTGCAACTTGTCAAGCATCTAATAATGGACTTTGATCCCCAAGAAGTTGGTCTCTTGAGGAACATAGAGAATACAAAATAATAAAATTCTGAACCAAACATGCGTTGAGTGTATCAAATAATTTTTTTTTGAATATGTTAGCAACATGAATAAAATTCACAGAAGTCTTTAATGAAAAGCGTAATAAGGAATTTTTATTATTGTGATTAATTTCATTATGGGATGTCAGCATTTTGTACGTAAGAAGTAATATAAATTTATCTTTGTAAGTATATTATCCTTATTATCTTAATGATGGAAGCGAAATCTGGACAATAAAACAAAAAGACAAACAAAGATTAATAACAGCAGAAATGAAGTTTATGAGGAAAACTACAAAGTATATCCTAGTTGATCACAAAAGAAACGAAGAAATTATGAAAGAATTAAACCAAGAAATAGTAGAATATAAACCAAGAATATAAACCAAGAATAATAGAAAACATTAAAAAATATAAACATAAATGGATTTAACACGTTCAAAGAATGAAAACAGAAAGATTACCAAAACAAGCCTTCAAGTACAAGCCATTAGGGAAAAGAAAACCAGGACGTCCTCTTAAACGATTCAACGATGACTTCTAAGGATGGAACAGGCCATGCTAGGCCTAAATCCTTGATACGCATGATGATGATGAAGTATATTATCCAAACAGCTTATTATAAGAGGTGTACAAGGCATAGATTCGACAATATTTGGACACACTGCTTATTTAAACGCTAAATATGATGCAAATAAGATGATGAGGTTAGACTCCTTGGAATTGACAATGATGATGACAATAACATTAGTAGTAATAATAATAATAATAATAATAATAATAAATGATAGTGTCCTGGATAAAGTAATAAAATTAATTACGAAACATATCTAGGATATTCTAGACAAGGAGAGTTCACTTACTGACCATGGACAACATGGTTTTGTTAAAGAGCAATCGGTTATGACAACATCTGCATACTTTTCATGGTAAAGTCACAAGAGAAATAGATCAAAGTAATGGTTAAGATATGATCTATTTGGATTTAAAAAAAAGCTTTTGATAGCGTTCAAATGAAAGCCTGCTATCAGAATTCATCAGAGGCATTGAATGATCACTTAATGAGATGGTTGGAAAATTGGGCGACTAATAGACAAAAGGAAGTAGGATTCAGACGAGTGTCTTCAGAAAGGTAGGTTGTTAGTGCGATATCAAAAAGGATATTTGTTAGGATCTTCGTTGTTCAAAATATTTATAAATGATTTGCTCGTATTATAATGCCAGTATTACTGTAGGTTTAGTAGAAATGGGGGGAGCAAAATAGATGCCAGTTCTGCTGAACAGCTCTCATAAAAATATTTGCGGAACACTACAGTATAGAGCCGTAAGGGCTGCAATTTCACATAAATAAACTATTAAAATGAAGGATATTTTGGATACATCCATATTTTATAGCCAAATATCGAAAAAACTTGAAAGTTAAAATTTACCAAAGAACTTATGAAAACATAACTTTTGGCATTAGGCTAATTAAGTTTTGCATAGGTTGCTATAATATCGAACAGAGGATTTTTGTTCTTTTAAGGTTTCTACCCGGTGTCTGATGCCATTTGAAATAACTGTCAGGCCGGCCAGCGCAATCTAATTTAACAATTCATAAAAAGATGAATGTACGAGCTCGTAGGCAGTTCACGTGTTTTCAATGCAAACCGCGGATTTGTGATTTGCATGCAGAGGAAAAGTAATCGTTTCAGTGAAGAATAGTAAAAGTTTTTTTGAAACAGAAAACACTGTAGAAGTGGTGTGGTTATGCAAGAAAAGACTAGGAGTAAATGCTAGTTCCAACAACGAGATCTGGTCTTCACTGTTAAGTTAAGGATTATCAAAGGTAAGGGAAGAAGCTGTAAGATCTATTTATCTAAGAAAAAAAAAAAAGATATGGTGATAAAGGTTTTATCACTACATCTAGAGATGTTATGGAAATCAGTGTTCTTGGTATTGATTAATTTTCCCTGAAAACCCCTCAGGAAAAAGAAGCTAATTTCTTGGACTTCCTGTATCTGGAGAACGGAAACAATCTCATGAAAAGGAGAAGTAAGTGGTTGTATTGCTAAAGGATATAAGATTGTTGATGGCTGAGGGGGCTTTCGCTAAAGATGAAGCTTGTATGAGGTTATGATCTGGATTACCAAGACGCAGGGGCGCCAAGGGTATTTGCTGCCCGGATGCAAACTTTTATCGGTCGTCCCTAATACTGCATTGTATAATCCAAATTAGATATTAGCTACATAAAATGCCGCCCTATCAAGGGGTCACCGCACCAAAGGTGCGGTGCACCCTCGGCTTGGCGCGGCCCTGCCAAAGAGGAGAGGTGCGTCAACTCTCTGTCGGAAAGAACTGTTTAAGAAGAAGATCCAGAGTTTGATGGATGAATAATTTGCTTTAGAACATTGCTTATAGCAAATAGCTTAGCAAAGGGAGTCCGATGGAGTTGTAGACATGGAAGTCACCAAGCAAGATCACTTTACTCTTATGATAGTGGGATTGTAGAAAATCAAGCTGTAAGGATAAGAATTCAAAGAGGTTTTTTTTTTTTTTTTTCAGAATTACGGAGAGCTAGAGACAGCGAATGAACACTAGATAATGAGGCAAGGAAATCTTAAGACACAAAATGCCAAAAAAAACCTCAAGATTAAGTATCCTCTGACTAGGAACATTAGATCGCACAAGAAAACAAGTACCACCCTTGTGGCAGAAGGAAGCAGAGTATAATTTGAACATATATGATGGTAGATGTAGCAGAAATCCGGAGTTCTGTAAAAACCAGAAGATGGTTTTGACGTTTGGAGTGATGGTTTGATGTGATGGTTTATGTCACGTACTGTATATTTTTGAAGTGAGTGCGGAAGGTGATTTTTTATAAGATTTTTAAGTTTGGATTTTTCGAAGGTTGTTTGTTTTTTATTTCAACAGCAGTGACGACACTATATCTATTTGAGTTTATGTAATGATGCTGTTTAGAAGGTGAAGAGAAAAGAGAAGAACATGCAGCTCAGGAACTTAGACATGTTGCTCATAGAGTCAGCATCCGGTCTCCATTCCATAACGTGGACGCGAAGGAGTCCTTTACACTGCTTCCTTCTAGGAACAACCTAACAGCATAGATATCAGCAAGGTTATACCCCAGGGTTATACTATCACTTTGCTTACGGCATTTCAACTGACAAGAAAGATCATTCGCTTCAAGGTATATCTAGTTGGGAAGTTATCTTTTGAAAAATGGATTGCGTGCTGAGTGCCCCAGCTCCCTTTTGGTAAAATAGGCCATACCTCGAGACAGCAGGGTTGACTTGACCAGACCAGAGAAAGCTATAAATTGCATATCAACGTCCATTAGTGGTTAGGTGAGTTTAAGAATGTATGAGAAGAGATTTACTTGATTTTTATCAGCTAATTAAGGGAATGTATAAGATATATTGCAGACGTCTGCTGAAAAAATACGTGGAATTGTGCATTGTTCAGTACGTTCTATGTGTTTGCGCATTCACGTGCACGTGTTTGGCTAATGAAACTTAGGATGTATTCAGAGAAGTTGATATTTGGATTAATATTTAGATGTTTAGGATGTCATGCTATTTCCAAGGATTCCCAACTTTTTTCTCTCCGCTGTATCATAGCAAAGGTGTAATAGTTCCGATTTATCCCATAACACGTTCTTTAATATCTCGAACATGTTCTTCAACTGATATATCTGTCTGCCCATAGTAAGATGACCGGCAATCGCGCCATACCTTATAAACACCAGGATATTGTCGTGGCCTATGTCGAGGATCTCTGGATTGGAGTAGTGATTTCATCTTATTAAAAAGAGATCTCATCTTTATATTCTTCAAGTATTTTTGGCAGTTTTATGGAAATACAGCTAATGTATGGGAGAGTGACAAATCTTCTGTTTATTTTCTTAATTAGAAATTTCTCTGGTTTCATGTCAGTCGAGTAGTTTGGAGATGGTGTGGTCATTATAACCATTTTGGAAGAAAGCGTTTAAATGTTGAAGTTTTTTGGCTAGTTTGTCCTTGTCAGTGATGAGTTGGCTTATTCTTTCCCCTAGTGTAGAAATAATACCTAATTTTTGAGGTCTATAACGATGGGAAGAGACACGTAGCTATCTGTCAGTATGTGTTGGCTTTCGAAATATAGATACCTTTAATTTACCAGATTCCTCATTTAGTAAAAGGTCCAGAAATGGGAGTGAACCATTAGATTCTAATTCATATGTGAATTTTATATTAGGGTGCTGATGATTCAGGTGCTCTTGAAAAGCAGAAGTGAAGGTAGTCCATGGTTCTAGACTAAGAATATATCGTCGATGTACCTTTTTCATAATTTTTGTTTAAGATTGTATTCTTTTAGGGCCTTTTTTCTGATGTTTCCATATAGCGATTTGCTAAAACTGGCAAAAGCACTTCCCATGGCTAAACCAGAGTTCTGTTTGTATATTGTGTTTCTATATTTGAAATACAGGTGAGATACAATGATTAAGGAGTACCATAGTCTTCTTAGGAAATTTTTTCTTATAGATCATATGTGTGTGTGTGTGTTGCAAAAAGAATCATCAAATATATACACATCTGTTGTATAAAATATTCTATTATTAGGCATAATAAAGTAACATATTAAATACTGAATATAGAAAGAAACGTAAAATATTATTATATGCACCAGCACCTTGAAAAAATAAGTGTTGTTAATATTTCATACAATAGTTATTAAATGTTGGTATTATAATACTAGAGCTAACTAATGGTAAGTGTTGAATGTAGAGAGTCAAAGAAGTGGGATTTTCTTGCTTTTGTAGTCATATAAATAAATAATAGAAATAAAAATAAAAAACTGTATTCCATCAGCATGGGTAACCTGAAATTCATTCAAAGAAACATAATTTCTAATATGAAAAAAAAAAAATAAAATAAAATAAGCGGATTTTTTTTTTCATACCAAATATCTTGAATACAAATTATTATATTTTCAAAAACTCTGTCAACGAGAAAAGTCATTCACAGAGTTTAGTGCAAGAATCTATATTAATCAAAATTACTTAAAGGTGGTTACACATTTCCCGCAAGATATTGTGCATTGCTGAATACAATGTAAAAGCCGTATAGTTTTCTTAGAACATTAGTTCACTCGTGAGGGGAAATAATATTTTAAGAAAACTATGCGGGACTAATGGCCATGGAAAGAATAGCTGGCGCAAAGTTTCATCTAATGCAGAAAAGAGTTTTTAAATTAGCTATACAATTAGTGTCCGCCCGGTTAGCCTAGTGGAAGTGAACTTCGCAATCATGCCTGGAAAAGGAATGTTCTAGGTTCGATTCCTGTCGGAGATGTGAGGAGCTCAAGGATCTGCCATAGCCAAGTTAGCCGATCTTGGGGACGGGCAGTAGGGTTTTTCTCCCAGTTTAGCTGGGTTTTTTCATCCCGCAAGCGGGGAAACCGACCCCGCGAACACACACACACGGACTATAGTCATGAATACCTCCAATAGGGATGCAGCAGAGGAGTAGTGCCGGCTACATTACTTCGCCGTGACTCCTCATTAGGAGGAGACCCAACCCGCCTGAATCAGATGGAAGGAAGAGATAGATAGATACAATTAGTATAAGTTTTTTTTTATTATTGACAAAAAAATAATCTAAAGGTAAATTAGCCATTCTCATAAGAAGGTAGAAGGATACTTTGTTCTCAGAAACTTGGGATTTTCTATCGGAGATTTATAATTACATTAAAGTTGTTATGGTAGAATATAAAGTAAAACAGCATCGCTGTTATTGCCATGAAACTGCATTGACACCACAGTATATTTTTGAAATGTATTATCATTATTATATACTAGCTGTTATACCTGTATCATTAAGCCAATATTATTGGCTTAATGATATATATATATAGCAATTTGTAGTATTAACTCGGTAATGAGATATGTTCATATTTATATATACTGACTATAACCGAGACTAGAATAACAAATAAGAAGAATTTTTAGAAAGTTCAACATAAAAACCTCTTTCTCTACTCTTTCTAAACTAAGATCGATTTTAAGCAAATACAAACAAGCTCACAACCATCTACAATTCCCAGGAATGTACAAAATCACGTGTGACTGCGGGAAGCAATACTATGGCCAAACTGAAAAATCCATTCTCCTACGTCTGGAAGACCACCAGAGAGACATTGCCTACAAAAGAACCGAGCAAATGCCCTGTCAATCCATGTAGTTTTCAGTAAACACAAATGATGAAGGCCGTCAACATGAGAGAAACTGGACAACAACCTCAAACCTTCATATATGCCGTGACGAGGTGGAGCGACGCATAGTTGAGTCTAAGGAAATTGTTAAGGACCCTCATCACATAAAGAATAACCTGAGCTATAATCTACCGGACTCTTTCAGCTCTGCTATCCGATATTGGCACACTCGTGAAATCAGACGCACACAGCTGCCTAACAATAGAACTTTAACACGGACTGTAGCTACAGTTCAAAGCTAACTGAATTTTATAATAGTCGTTTTATAGTGATACGATGTTTCTTATAGTGTTTTTTATTTGCTTTCTATGTTCCCACGCCTGAAGAAGTCGGACAATCCGATGAAACATGTTGCGTTTTTGAATAAATTTAATTGTTATTCTAGTCTCGGTTATAGTCAGTATATATAAATATGAATATATATATATATATATATATATATATATATATATATATATATATATATATATATATATATATATATATATATATATATATATATATATATATATATATATATATATATATTAGGTTAGTTTATAATGAAAAAAGTAAGGAAAGTACTTCTTTTGCACTCAATAAAATCAGAAATCATAAACTACTTAACCTAACCTAACCTAACCTTAATATCCATGGGCAGATGAATGGGGATTTTAGCTCTCTCCCAGTGATATCCCCATTCATCTGTCTGCGAAGGGATTAACAGTTGCATTCAAAATGGTGCGTTCGTGCACTTGAAAATTTCTGTCTGTATGACAACAGGTGACTTAAGGTATCAAAATCAGAGAGGAACTGATCGGTGTTTTTCTCTATTGATGAGGAAAGAGGTACAGCAACGAATGGGGATAATTTATCTATTATCCCCATTCATCTGCCCACAACAACTTTTATTTGTTATCCCCATTTATCTGTCCACAATCATTAAGCTCGGCCCACAACAACGTTTATCTTTCATCCCCATTAATCTTCCAACGACACTCTACGACTACACTCTGGTTCGACATGCGACATCCAGGTTAGTTGAAGTTAGGTTAGGTTGGTTAGTTTATAATGATTTCTGATTTCATTGAGTGCAAAAGAAGTACATTCCTTGCTTTTTTCATTATAACCTAACTTAACCTAAGCTGTTATGATTTCTATTGAGAATGAAAACCTATAAACATGTTTTTATTACATTTACCAGACTCCTCTAGAAATTATTCACTTTAACTGGTTGAAGTGATTAATTCTCGTAAATTATTAATAATAACCGGATTTATCACTTTAACCGTAACACACACACACACACACACTAGGGAGCTCTTCCCCCCCCCCCCCCGGCCCCTACGGCGCCCAACCACCCTGAGTTCCGGGCTGGTAATCCAGTTCTCCATTGTTTTGAAACGTCCAACAAATTGTTGTCTCATGAAGGCAAACACATTGTTGGACATGAAACGTTTCAAATTTCGGCTTATCATCTTAACGGCTTAATAGGCTTATCGGCTTAACCCGGCTCAAAACAATGAAGAGACAAAAAAAGTGACATAAAAACGTTCAAATTTCGGCTTATCTTTTTATATATATATATATGTTAGATGACTGATTTACTCAGTTGAAATGCATGTTTTTTAGGATTAAATGACTGGGAAACCAAGACTAGAAATAAAAAAAGAAAGCAGATTTTAAAGGCACGACTAGTTTCGTCTTTAACTGAATTCTTCAGGTCCAATAAATAAATAAATAAATAAATAATAGAAATAACCAACAAAAACCGTAAAGGAATTAACTCTAAACAGAACAGAAAGTTAGCGTATACATTTCAACGTTAATGCGTTGACGTTTGTGTATTTAAAAACATTCTCTCTGACTCCATTGTTGGACGTATGCGTGCGCTCACAATCTCGTGTACGCCAATATTGGATAACAGCACAATGACAGTCTCATAGGTTATAACTCAGGTTGCTGTTGAGATGTATAGGATGAAGGATAATTTCTTTAGATTCTACTGTCTTTCTTTCTAGTTCATCGTAACAACGGAAAATATTAGTAGACTGGTCCCATAGTACTGGATGGGTATGGTTCTCTTTATTAGAATTCGCGGAAAACAGAACATGGCTCGACAGAGCACTGGCTCGTGTTCTCCTGTAATTGATCTCCCTCTGATCAGAGATGTCGTGAGGAATTTTGGTGCCTATGGCTAGGATAGAAAATTGCGCAGTTCTAAAAAATAAAAAAAAAACTTTAAAAATCTCAATTTTTGCGCCTATGTAAAATTAGCGCCTATGGCCGGGGCCACATTGGCCATAGCCTCACTACGCCTCTGCCTGTGATGTTCTTCGATGCGTAACTCAATAGATTTCTCTGTCCACCAAAACTGGTAGACGCCATGATCTTTTAGGTTGTTATTATTACTTTTTACTATTATTACTATTATTACGGGCAACTCCAGGGAGTCATTAGATTCATCGAGGGAGGCCCCAAATCATATTCATCACAACTATTTGACATTCATACAGTATCTATCATACCTCGCCTTAAACTCATTCACTGTCACAGCATCCACTACAGACTCAGGGAGTGCATTCCACTCATTCACTACTCTAAAAGTAAAGAACCCAGCTCTAACACCTTTAGTAACCACACTTTTTCCCAGTTTCCATGGATGTCCCCTAGTCCTCCCACAACCAGCCCTGTTCTCAAAAATATCTTCTGAATTAATTTTATAGAAACCCTTCAGTAATTTGAATGTCTCAATCATATCTCCCCTCCTCCGCCTATCAACCAATTTTTGCAACCCACAAATCCTCAACCTGTTCTCATACGGTTCATTCCACAGACCTGCTATCATCTTGGTCACTCGCCTCTGGATCCTCTCCACCTCCTCCCCATCAAGAAGAAACCTAGGTGACCAAATCTGAGCACAGTAGTCTAGATGGGGTCTTATCAAGGCTCGATACAGAGGAACAATAACTTGCTTGTCTCTGCTTGTCAAGGTATTCTTCAGCAACCAAGTGATTTGATGAGCTGATTTGGCCACTTTTGCAATGTGTCCCCTAAATTTCAATTCCTTATCTACCAACACTCCTAAATCTCGTGCCTCATCAATTTCCTGGAGCACGGTTCCACCAATGCAGTAAACTGCCGCCAATCTTTTCACCCCAAAATGCATAACCTTACATTTTGCCACATTAAACTGACATCCATTCTCCTTAGCCCAGACCTCCAATCTATCCAAATCATCCTGCAAAATTTTGACGTCGTCTGCATTCACTATTGCCCTACCCAACTTCGCATCATCCGCAAACAAATGAACTGTTCCTCTCAGATCCTTTCCTATATCATTTATGAACAAATTAAACAGCAGCGGTCCAAGAACAGATCCTTGTAGCACACCACTAGTCACAGGCCGTCTTGTGGACTCTACTCCTGAGTAAACCACTCTCTGATATCTCTCCGTCAACCACCCTCCTATCCATCTCACCAACCCTATGTCCATCCCCATATGCCCCAATTTACTGATTAGAATTCCATGTGGTATCCTGTCAAAGGCCTTGGCAAGGTCCAGTAGAATCACCGTAAACCCATTACCCTTATCCAGTTCAGCCGTCACTGTGTTATAATACGTGAGCAAGTTACTGAGGCATGACCTACCCTTCACAAAACCATGCTGTCCCCGATACAGTATCCCATTTTCTTCTATCCAATCTTGTATTTTCCTCTTGACTATTTTCTCTAAGACCTTGATAATGATTCCTGTTATGCTGATTGGCCGGTAATTTTCAACAGCAGCCTTGGAACCACCTTTGTGCAGTGGAACTATTTTACCCTCTTTCCACCCCCTTGGGACTGACCCAGTCCTGAGACTCAAATTAAACAAAATGGTCAAGGGCACTGACAATTCTTTGGCCGCTTCACGTACGACACGAGCTGGTATACCATCCAATCCCACAGATGTATTGACATTGAGGTTCTGTAATAGACTAGTTACCTCTACTTCATTCATCACAATTCCAGTATAAGCTGTTGGTTCTTCCATTCCTGCAAAGTCTCCACCTGGATGATATACTCTTGCAAAGTGCTCGCTCAGTAATTCCACAATATCGACTGATTCAGTTACCTCCCTACCCTCAGCATTTTTTAAGATCATTCTACCATGAGCATTTTTCCTTTTACTTGCAACATATTGAAAAAACTGTTTGGGATTCTCTTTAGCCTGCGTGGCCAATTTCCTTTCGTAATCTGCTTTTGCTTTTCTTACCACCCTTGTTACCATCCTGGCCTGAGCTTTATACTGTTCCTGCGCCTGATGGTCACCCTTCTCCTTAAAATTCCTCCACAATTGTTTCTTTTTTTTGCAGCTCATGCTTAATAGTGTTATTCATTCATTTAACCCCTAATTGATTTATTATTCGGACTCTTGGTATACAGTCAACCATTGCCTCCTGCAAACAGTTCTTTACCACCTCCCATGCACTATCAACATCCAGCCCTTGCAGTTTTACATGCCATGGCATTGAGGTTATGTCTAGGTTTAGGTCGGCTCGGTAAAGAGCGGAGTTTTGGAGGTGTGAATAAAGTCCGTATGTTGTGTTTCCAAAGAACCTTGGCCAATTTGGGTGAGACGGAGCTGATGTAGGTTAGAGAAACGTTACCTTTAACACTTGTGGTATCCTGCTTATGGCGAGGGAGTGGATTAAACAGAAATTTGTTAATAATTTCCTGGGAATAGCCATTTAGTTGAAAGGTAGTCCGGAGGAAATTGAGTTCTTTGTTAAATTCTTCTTCGTCATAAAGAAGGGAGCGAGCCCGATGTCTAAGTGTAGAAATGATTCCAAACTTTTGTGGGGGATACTGGTGGGATTGAGCATGGATATATCTGTTTGTGTTGGTTTTCTGTAAATCGAAATCTTCCATTTCTCCACTTAACGGGTCACTTTAACATCCAAAAAAGGAAGAGAACCTTTAGCTTCAAACTCAGCTATTAATTTTATGTTTGGATGTTGATTATTCAGATGGTCTAGGAAATTTTGAAGAGATTCATGGCCATGGCCCCAAACTAAAAAAAAAAAATATCGTCTATGTATCTTTTCCAAATTCTAGGTTTTAAAGGTAAGGAGGGAGATAGCTTTTTCTTTAAAATTTTCGAGGTAGATGTTAGCAAGTACTGGTGACAATGGGTTTCCCACAGCTAATCCCGAATTTTGTTTGTAGATAGTCTTTCCATACTTGAAATATCCTGAATGATCACAGTGAGTTAATAGGGCCATGATCTTCTTAGATAATTTGTTTTTTAGAAGTAAGAGAACGTCTTCCGTAAGAACATTGGTAGATAAGGAGATTATGTCGAAACTGGCCATGATTTTGTCTTCTTTAATACTAATATCTTTAAGGATAGAGACAAAATCCACGGAGTTTTTAATAAAAGATGATGACTTACCAGAGAAACATTTCAGAGATTTAGCAAGAAATTTGGAAAGGTTATCGGTTGGAGAATCAATTCCTTCTGCAACAGATCGTAGAGGAATGTTCTCTTTATGGATTTTAGGTAATCCATATAATCGAGGGATCAGCGGATGCAGAGAACGAAGAGATAAACGTATGTTCCTGGGAAATCTGTTGTTGTTGTTCTCAGAAAGTTGTTGGCACAATTATGAAGTTCGCGGGTAGGATCTCTTTCGAGGATCGAGTAAGTGTTTTGCAGGGCCAGATTAGATCGTAGCATGAGGCAAACAATTAAATATCACCCCTGATGGATTATAAGATAAAAATATAAGAAAATCTCCAATTACTATTTTGTTTTTATTACAAGAGAAACATTAATGCAAAACGATTACATAATAATATTAATTAAATGTTTGTTGTACGTGGATATCGCACAATAAAACTCTTTATAAGCTCTTCTTAATTTAAATTATAAGCTATGTCCGCCTCAATCGATTTAGTTGTTAGACTAACCAATCTTTCTTGGGTCATTGCTGTTCGCAAATAAGTTTTAATCAGTTTAAGCTTGGAAAAAACTGCTTTCCGATGCCGTCTATCACAATATGGCTGATCGAGCGTTCTTATTAAGCCGCGGAGTGAGGCAAGCTGCCTCTATGCTACATCCTGTCGACGGTGCTGTGTGTTTGTATCACATCTAGCATCTTGTTGTGATAGTCTTCAGAGTTCAGCACAACCGTGTAGCATTGCCATTATCAGCCGGAAGATTAATTTCAACATATGTTTTAACAAAAACGGAAATGACAAGCGCAAAATCACGTGTTTATTTCCAGATAGATGATTGTTGCACTCCTAGTGGTAATTTTTGTAATTATTCACGTGTGATGATGATGAAGGTGAGGCAATGAGTCAAAATGTATTCAAAAGTAATTCATCCGTTTTGTTTGCAATTTTACAATTGCAACAAACGTAGTGAATGTAGCTGACGCTGTTGTATATATGAAAAATGAAATGCAGCATTCTGTAACATATTCAACTGCCTAAATATATTTGTATTTACTCCCGTATCGCATACCCCAAAATGGTGGATATCGTATGGCCACATTTTTGGGTAAGTGGACTGAATTTAAGAAATCACCTTTATCTAAATGTGAATGGGGGATGTATTCGTAAAAAAAAAAACCTAGTTCATATCTGCATCTTATTATCACAGAATATTCTACCTATCTAGGCAACATACTTGTCTGAAGAGTTGTTCTTCATGTTTTCCGCGCGTTTTTTATTTTCATTTTTTTAAAAATTTCTTTATCATTCGTATCGATATGCTGAATGCTTGTATATCTCGTTATTAAAAAGTACAGTATGGTGCAAAAAAAAAAAAAAAGTATTGAATTTCGACATCCGTTTACTCCATAACATATATCGTTGTAGTTATTCAGTACTTTTTTTTTCTTTCTCCATACTATACTAATTCCTGTTTCTGGAGGTCTTTAGTAGACAGTAATTCACACCGAATTGTGCAGCGATTTCCAACCTGTCGTGGAAGGACCCATGGTGGTCCGCGGTGACATCTGAGGAAGTCCGCAAGAGATTCATTTTTGAGAACATAACAGCCTTGATGTATTACCACGGACTGTGCAGACGAACAACGCATTGTGACACCTCGATGTATTCTGTTAACCGTTTACCGCTCGAATGCGTTTTGCATCTTTTTCGTTGTATAGACGGGAGCATATTGAACGAATTGAGGTGCCACAGATCCGACTAAAACTGGAATATAATCTATTCGGAATAATATAATTTCAGAGTATATTGTAACGTTTTGAGAGAATACGGTAGAACCCCTTTCACAAGGGTGAACCCTATTTTCAAATTAAAATAGCGACCCTCCGCTTTCAAAAGGTTGTGAACCGCTGTTCTAGTGACATAGGTCAGGTATCTACCATGCTGATGCATCCACTAGCGCAGCTGCCTCTGAATCGAATATACAGTATTACTAAACTGACAATAAAATGTACACAAATATAGAAAAAATAAGGAATTCTTAGACTGTGAAATTTTATTAAAGATGTAAGAATAATTCTACACTAATCCTTTAAATAATTATTGTTGATTATAGATACCTCAATAAAGGTCAAATGTCATTTTTATACAATCCCATAAGCAGAAGGCTGAACTTAAGGGAGGGTTTCTGGAAGGAATCAATCGACCGTGAGATGCGGTGATTGATTCATTCAATCCAATACCCTTGGAGGGTAATGGATGGCAATGCTGTAGCCAATGAAGTTCTAACTGAGGCTCGGCTATTGCTGTTACCCTCCTGCCATGATCAGAGCTTTAATAGCTCAATAACACCTTATCCCTACACTGTCCTCTACAGATAACGGGGAAGATGAAAAGCATTCTTGCTTCGCCCCTTTAAGCCAGTCTTTATAAGGAATATAAGGCTGAACTTAATTTCTTGTTTTCGTCAGCAGACAGTAAGATAAAATTGCTTTAACTGGCATGATTAATCGATACACAAACATGAAAAATACCACATTTTAATTGAATATATGCTATTGCATTGTAGTGCGCTAATTCATAAAACTTGACTTCTTACGAAGAATTGCATAATATGCTTTAACTGAATAAACTATTTGGGAACTTGTCACGGCATTTTTAAAATAAATAGGAATAGTAGAGGGATTCTTATAAAAATTATAGTCATCTTTTTAATTACGTTCCAATCAATAAGACGTTATTAATTCTTGTATCGCTCTTATAAGCGCAATCAATGAAATCATCACACAAATAGGTAGCACGCTCAATATTTTATGAATCATCCCTAAGTTACCTTCCATAAAGCTACCTTCAAGTAGACATGATTATGGCAATAAATTATACAGTAGTTGAATGGTTCGTTGAATCATTGACATATACAGTATATATATATATCTAAGGATAACAGATGAAAGGACTTACTTTCAGAGACTGCAGTTATAAATGTAATCTTGGAAGTTAGTATGCTTATTCTATTATTCTTTAAAATATTTTTAAAATCATATTATAATTATATTGTAATTATTATAATATAAATTTATTTTAATTATTATTTATTATTTTTATTTTTCTTTTGTAAATATGTAATGTTATTAATTGCACCAATATTTTAAAAATATGCAGGTGATTATATAATGTGTTTCAGAACTGTTAGGTGATCAAATCCTCAATGGAAATGAAAATACCATTGGAGGGTAATGTATAGCAATCTGTAGCCAATGAAGTTCTAACTCAGGCTCGGCTATTGCTGTTACCCTCCTGCCACGATCAGAGCTTTAATAGCTCAATAACACCTTATCCCTACACTGTCCTCTACAGATAACGGGGAAGATGAAAAGCATTCTTGCCTCATCCCTTTAAGCCAGTCCTTATAAGGATAAGTCATAGATGATATAAGGATAAGTCATAGATGATAAACAGGTCAGGCATGCATTAAATCTCCCAGATACCAGTGCTGACCATATTGCACTTGCAATCACCTGTTGAATTATATATATGATATTATTAAAAAACTTAAGAACAATAAAGCTCATGGACCAGACGGCATCTCAAACAGGCTGATCAAGCTGCTGCCTCGAAAAGCTGTAGTGCACCTGACCAGTATAATAAATGCAATCTTAAGACTTCACTATTTTCCTTCCACCTGGAAACTGGCTGATGTAATTCCTATACATAAGCCATGCAAAGTCCCACACTTGCCGCAAAATTATCGTCCAATCAGTCTCATTTCCAACCTGGGTAAGGTTGCGAAGAAAGTCATCCTCTCACGACTCCAAAATGACCTAAATGACCTAAACATCCTCCCTAAAGAACGGTTTGGTTTTCGGCAACACCATAGTACTACCCAGCAAATCCACAGAATTGTCAAATACATCACCACCAGTTACAACTGGCGCCAGTGCACAGGAGCTGTTTTCCTAGACCTATCCAAAGCATTTGACAAAATCTGGCATTTTGGACTCCTGCACAAATTTATCTCAGCCTGTACCTCACTAAAAATGGTTCATCTAATCCATTCATTTCTTCAGAATAGATTAATGCGAGAATAAAATCAGCGGTTCTACATCTTCCAAGCCCACAGGGATTGCTGGAGTGCCGCAGGGATCTCTACTGGCTTCATTGCTGTTTTCTGTGTACATGTCAGACATCCCACACAATCCGATGACTTCCATTTTGGCCCTGTATGCGGACGATACGGCAATACTAACCAGATCTCTCAGACCCCATTTCATTACCAGAAAGCTTCAGGAAAACCTTCTATAGCTGGAGGGTTGGTTCTCCAAGTGGAGATTGGAAGTCAACCCCCTGAAAAGCTCAGCTGTTCTTTTCTCAAAAAGGCCAATGTCTCCTGTAGGAGATGTGTTACTATTCAATACTAAAATTCCCTGGCAGACAGAAACAAATTACCTGGGTGTGATTCTCGACAAAAAAGCTATCTTTCAACCAACACATCAAGCCTGCGTGCACAAAGGCATCTGAAGCTATAGCTCAGATCTATCCGCTAATTAATAGAAATAGCAAACTCAGCAACAGAATCAAATTGCAACTATACCAGATGACAATTCGTCCTATAATCACCTATGCCTCTCCGGCTTGGAGCCACACCTCTAATGCTAACATCATCAAAATACAGCCAGTGCAGAACAAGTGCTTGAGAATGATTCTGAACGCCCCGTGGTATGTTAGAAACAATCAACTCCATAGAGACACAAATATTCCCTATATTTTCTCTTTTCTACAATCCTTAGCATCCAAGTTTTTCCTAGAGACGTCCACACTCCTCCAACGATTTGGTTCAGCAAGCTGCAGCATACGAGGCAACTTACATATATACAGAAGACCAAAAGCTATATTAGCCTCCCATAACGATGCTTAATCTCCATGCCCATTCAGGGCGAGCAATCTGCTCGTAAATTTTACCCTCACTGTAACCACAACAGATAGCGGGGAATATGAAAAGCATCTTGCTTCACCCCTAAAGTTATAAATGTGAATTGTCAATTGACATCTGATTGGAGGAGAGAATATCTGATTGGAGGGTAATGGATGGCAATGCTGTAGTCAGTGAAGTTCTAACTGAGGCTCGGCTATTGCTGTTACCCTTCTGCCATGATCAGAGCTTTAATAGTTCAATAACACCTTATCTCTACACTGTCCTCTACAGATAACGGGGAAGATGAAAAGCATTCTTGCTTCGCTCCTTTAAGCCAGTCCTTATAAGGACCTAGATGATATTTATATTAATACAAATAAATGGGTGTGTGTGTACGCGTACTGGTAAAATAAATGAAAATTATAGGCAAAAAAACATTATTGATCGCATTCTGCACGAATAGAAGATAACTATTATTTCAGCTATCGCCTATTCATTTGTCTCTTTCCTCTCTTCTTAACCAAGTAAAACTGTAAATTACCAAAGTGATTTAGGACTTAAGAAAATTCTGTATATATACTCTAGAACTATATTTCTAATGATGTTTGGAATTTCAGATAAATATTTTAGTAAGTATCTCGTTTTTCCTGATGCCATATCTGTATGGAACGTGGTTAGAAATTGATGGGAGCGCATCTATGATGTAATCATTGGCATAATGTCGGATTTAAAATTAGCTTCGATTGGATAAATTATTGCTGAATTGTATTGAATATCAGTTTTGTTTGTTCGTTGTAGAAGGTATACTTTATGGCATTATTTTGTCTTTCTGTATACAGATTTTTTTTTTTTTTTTTTGACGGATTTAGAAAAAAAAGATAAAAGATCATATCATATATTTTGATATGATCTTTTATCTTTGAGGTGATTTGAGGTGGCAAGATTTGTGTTCAGCATTTAGCGTATCTAAATAATTTCTGTATCTAATAAATTAGATATTATTATATCTAACCATGACAGCTTCTCTTTTTAGACTTGAATAGATAGTATCGCAAATCCATCTGTCTTCTCTCTCCTTCCGTTTTTTTTTATTCTATCTTTTTTTTTTATTTATTACTTCTTAGTATTGACCAATTCCTAGTATGAAGAGATTTGCTACAAAATCATTTGCAATATTTATCTATTTTATTTTTCCACTTTTGTCTATGTTCTGTTTGTTCTACTGTTCACTGACATATTCGAAGTCATAAACTATGGAAATTTTTTTTTACTTGTGAATCACGTATCATTAGGAACAAAATGCGGTGCTTAATCCACAAGCAGAGCCTCCGTAGCTCAGTCAGTATAGACGAAGCCCTTTGGTCAGAAAGACCGCCTGAGTTCGATTCCCGTCAGTGCGACTAAAGGCGAGGTAGCCATTCTCATACGAAAGTAGGGTTTTTTCACCCAGAAAGTAGTGTTTTTCGTCCCCAGAACAGGCAAACCGGCCCCATGAACAGACATGGATCACAGTCATGAATACGTCCCAGCCATATCCCGAGCCGGTTCCAAGCTCGGATAATTAGGGGGTTGGGGAGAGCAATGGTGAACTACCCCGTAAAAATCTCACTATATATATATATAGTTTCGGCCTGTAACAGCCTTCATCAGGTGACATTATAAAAGAAAGAAAAAACACTAAACACTGAAGGTTAAAAGACTATGAACAACATAGACAGTCTCTATACATAATTAGCATGAAAACGTTGTAGTTGTATTTAAAGCTGTTCTTTCATTTGTTGCATTGTTGGGAGAGTGAGTGCTTGCAGCATCATGTGAAAGCCAGTACATGATTACAACTGAATGACTATCTGGGAGGTTGTAGCTCAAGTTGTTATTTAGATGTTATTTAGATTCCACGAATCTAGAGAATTCAGCTGTAATCATGTACTGGCGTTCACGTGATGCTGCAAGCAAACACTCTCTCCCAACAATACAACAAACGAAAGAACAGCTTTAAATACAACTACAACTTTTTCATGCTAATTATGTATAGAGATTCTTTATGTTGTTCATAGTCTTTTAACCTTCAGTGTTTAGTGTTTTTTCTTTTTTTTATAATATGTCACCTGATGAAGGCTGTTACAGGCCGAAACTAGTCGTGTTTTTATATTAAAACCTTTTTACTTGAATCTCGGTTCTGGTCATTCAATTCTTCCTAAAAATATGTATGTTATATGTTAACC
Source organism: Typopeltis vanoorti (assembly GCF_054136105.1). NCBI lineage: Eukaryota > Metazoa > Arthropoda > Arachnida > Uropygi > Thelyphonidae > Typopeltis > Typopeltis vanoorti. The sequence continues at coordinate 34,864,509 of NC_143561.1, read as the reverse complement.
GAGTTAATGATCATTCTTTCATATATTTATTAAAACACTTTTACTCGAATCTCGGTTCAAGTCATTCAATTCTTCACATAAATATATGTGCTGTTGAAAGTCCTTATATCCTTATAAGGACTGGCTTAAAGGGGCGAAGCAAGAATGCTTTTCATATTCCCCGTTATCTGTAGAGGACAGTGTAGGATTAAGGTGTTATTGAGCTATTAAAGCTCTGATCATGGCAGGAGAGTAACAGCAATAGCCGAGCCTCAGTTAGAACTTCATTAGCTACAGCATTGCCATTCATTACCCTCCAAGAGTATTGGATTCACAAATCCATTCTCAGCACCAGATCAGTGCTGTTGAAAATTGTCTTTCATTAAACTTCAGTGATTATCATAATTTTTTTAATAAGGTGTACTATTATTTCTTTAAATAGCTTTAAAAATTTTAAATAATTTAGTAAAATAATTAGAAATTAGATTGTCTTTAACAATTTCCTATATATTATTAATGAATAATCTTTTTAAGTTATAGTGCTCCACCCAGGTTTGCGGCAATGCAATGATTTATAGGTCGATATTACAATGATTATTGAGTACTTTTGTTTTTGACAAGTCGCGGCTCCGTTTGACCGAGAGTCCCACAAAAGAAATACAGTTCATTGACTGTTAGCATGTAAACAATACCGGAGAAATCCATAAACCATCACCAAGGCCAGTGACACTATTTCCGTTAATTTTGTGTTCATTTTCCAGGAAACACGGCTGATAGTTGATGAGGTCACCTTGTACGAAAGTAACATTGGCACTGTTTTATTATTATTTTTTATTTAATTTATTTTTTTTATTTATTTATGTCAGGCTGAACGGCCTCTATTGTGAGCCTATTGTTTAGTGTGCTTCAAGGAACTGTGTAATTTAGTCCCGTTTTTACTTAGCTTTATTTTTGTCCTTGGCCAGCGATAAATTTTGTGCCAAATTTGAGGGCATTTTGAAATATAATTATCATTTACCTTAATAGTCATCTGATCCAGTGTCTAGGCGATCGTCTCTTAGCAGAAAAACAATAATAAAACAAAAAAAAAGTGGCTCCGCTAGTGTGATAATCGTACGTGCCTCGGACTATTTGGTCTTTGCATCCTTATATCATTTCTAAAATGTCCTCTGTGTTCATTGGAAAATGCACAAAGAGCTCGTCCTTCGACACATTGGCTAATATTTCACCAACTTCCTCTTTGATCAAGTCCCATGACAAATTACTATATCATACGTTTTTTTTTTTGCAAGCTTTCTTGTATCTTTTATTTACTTTTATTTTTCTTCTTTTGTCCCAAATAAAGTGATTATTGGAAATTATAAGAAAATAATGCTGTATAATTCAACATTGTTGGCAAGTAAAATATGAAATTATGCAGTTTTTTTGTTATACATAGTCATGCATATCGTTTGGTAACAATATGTGACAAGAAGCAAGCTATTTTGGATCTAAATGCATACAGAAAGAAAATCTACAGCAAAAACATAAATTAAGTTTTTACGCAAGTATAAAGCATGTATAATTTCATAACACATAGAAAGATATAAAATACATATTTCTATGAATACAAATTTTTATGTGTGCATTCATTTCTGTATTTGTAAAAAAAAAAAAAAACAGCGAATATGGATGTAGAACATACTATACCATAATTTTGCTGATGTTATGTTCTGTAAAAGAAAACTGAGCAACTACGCATTCGTATGCACATCCAAGAATACTGTATATGCACAAGCAATTAGAGAAACGGGCAACCTATCATAATAGCAGCAACCGTTATTTATTTATTTTATCTTATTTACATCTTATTTAAATTTCACAGTTGAAGTAAAATTAATTAGATGTTTATAGTGATATATAATGAAATTTCATAAGCTCTAGAATAAATTATCTTGCACAGAATGATGTGATTGTCATAATTTATTTTTCATGAAGTCCATTCACTGCCAAACAAAATTCATGCAGCAGTCAATAGTAGTTCAATGATGAGAGGAATGTCAAATCAAGCCTGTTGTTTACAAGTTATCAAAAATAAATATATTTAAAAAAAAATAATAATGTAACTTTTATTTTTATTAAAATTATAAATTTTACTTTTAAAAATAATGTAAAATATTTTAAATTTCTAAAAATATAATTTCTACCTTAAATTTCTGTATATCATAATAATATACATAAATGACAATCGCGTTCTCAAATTATTGGGATTGATTTATTCAATCCAATACCCTTGGAGGGTAATGGATGGCAATGCTGTAGCCAATGAAGTTCTAACTGAGGCTCGGCTATTGCTGTTACCCTCCTGCCATGATCAGAGCTTTAATAGCTGAATAACACCTTATCCCTACACTGTCCTCTAGAGATAACGGGGAAGATGAAAAGCATTATTGCTTCGCCCCTTTAAGCCAGTCCTTATAAGGATAAGGACTCAAATTATTGTCCCCGTGTGCTTGCCGGGATATGTAGCTAATAAAATTGGTACCCTTGGAGGGTAATGGATGGCAATGCTGTAGCCAATGAAGTTCTAACTGAGGCTCGGCTATTGCTGTTACCCTCCTGCCATGATCAGAGCTTTATTTATTTATATTTATATTTAATATATATATTTTTATATTTATTTATAGCTCAATAAATATCACCTTATCCCTACACTGTCCTTTACAGACAACGGGGAATATGAAAAGCAATATTGCTTCGCCCCTTTAAGCCAGTCCTGATATAAGGACTCAAATTATTGTTCACAAAGATGAAGAGAAAGCCGAAGCACTAGTACCTAGAATCTCAGTGCAACCCATCGTATACAAATTTAAATATCAACCTTATGTACAAGTTACATCGTCATGTTAGGACAACCTTAAGACAGAACACAGGTAACTCCGAACATCCTACAAATCCAACAGAAATGATAAATATCATCTCCCATCTAAACAATAAAAAAGCTCCAGGACCGGCTGGCATAACTAACAGAATAGTAAAACTACTTCCAAGAAAGGCCATAGTCCATCTCGTCAACATTACAAATGCCATCTTTAGATTCCAGCATTTCCCTACTACATGGAAAACAGCCACAATCATACCACTGAAGAAGCCAGGAAAAAATGCTCACCTTCCCGAAAGCTACAGACCCATAAGTCTATTGTCCAGCCTCGGAAGGTGACAGAGAAAGTGATCCTCTCAAGATTCCAAGCAGAAACAGATAAGTTAGGAATTTTGCCTAATCAACAGTTCGGATTCCGTAGGGCCCATAGTACAGCTCAACAAGCGCACCGGCTGGTAGAAATTATTAGTAAAGGTTTCAACTGGAAACTCAATACAGATGCCATCTTCATCGACGCAGAGAAGGCGTTTGATAAAGTATGGCATCAAGGTCTTCTCTACAAACTGATAAAATTTAATTTTCCAGTCAGGTTAATAAAGGTAATACATTCTTACCTGAAAGACAGATACATGCAGGTCAGGGTAGGCGAAACGGTTTTCGACCAGACGCAGGATCTCGGCAGGCGTACCTCAAGGATCTCTTCTGACACCTCTCCTGTTTTCAATCTATGTAGCAGACATCCCTCTGAACCCAAGAACAACATTCACTGCATTATATGCAGATGATACTGCACTGATGGCAAGATCACTCAACCCAAAACTGGCAACTAAAAGACTACAATCTAGCATACACCCTTTAGAAAAGTGGATGGCAGACTGGAGGATCCAAGTTAACCCACAGAAAAGCTCAGCTATATTGTTTACTAGAAAGAAAATCCATGGAGAATATTTATTTATTGGGAGTAAAGATTCCATGGCAGAATGAAGTTAAATATCTTGGAGTGATTCTTGATAGTAAACTCCTATTCAGCAAACATATTAGTTACATTACCTCAAAGACATCTAACGTCATAGCACAGCTCTACCCTATGATCAACAGACAAAGTAAACTGGACACGCAAACAAAATTAACAATTTACAAGATGGTAATTCTACCGGTTATCACTTACGCATCGCCAGCTTGGAGCCACACCGCAAATTCTAACATTCTAAAACTTCAGAGATTACAGAATAAGTGCCTGAGGATGATTCTGGATGCCCCCTGGTTCATAAGAAACACCCAGATCCATAGAGAAGTTAATATCCCTTATATCTCTTCCTTTCTCATAAATCTAGCTGAGAAGTTCTTTACCAAGACAAGTAACCATCCAAATCCGTTAATCAAGGAAGTCTCGGAATATAATGAAGAAGAAATCAACAAATATAAAAGACCAGAATCTATTTTAAGTTCAGCTGAACACAACTAACTTCACTGCCCTCAATGGGCGAGCATATAGCTCACAAACACTCCATTCAAAGTTCTTCCATTACAAGACAAAGGGGAATATGAAAAGCAATTTTGCTTCACCCATCTAGCCAGTAATGTTAATGTTAATGTATCTCAAATTATTGGCAGGTGGGAGCGAGTTAACCGACCGTGAGATGCGGTGATTAATAATACCCTTGGAGGGTAATGGATGGCAATGTTGTAGCCAATGAAGTTCTGAGCTCGGCTATTGCTGTTACCCTCCTGCCATGATCAGAGCCTTAATAATAACTCAATATCACCTTATCCCCACACTGTCCTCTACAGAGATAACGGGGAAGATGAAAAGCATTCTTGCTTCGCCCCTTTAAGCCAGTCCTTATAAGGACTAAGTATGTGTTGTTGGGGAGATGTTGATTAATCGACCGTGAGATGCGGTGATTAATACCCTTGGAGGGTAATGGACGGCAATGCTGTAGCCAATGAAGTTCTAACTGAGGCTCGGCTATTGCTGTTACCCTCCTACCATGATCAGAGCTTTAATTGCTGAATAACACCTTATCCCTACACTGTCCTCTACAGATAACGGGGAATATGAAAAGCATTCTTGCTTCGCCCCTTTAAGCCAGTCCTTATAAGGACTCAAATTATTACAATTTTGAGTTACTCAAATGTGTTTAATGTGAGGTTTCTCTTGAGTCGATTAATTCTTAGTGATAAGTGACATGACGTCAGAAATAAAATATTTAATGTGAAGTGGCTTGAAAAATGTTCATATTTAGGGGTTTCTGCATTATGTAAAATGTACTAATTACGTAATATAGGTTCAACCTTTCATGGGAAGCATGTAAACACACACATATGTATATAGCTAAAGAGTCTTCTTGTGTGTGTTAATATCGACAACTTTTAGTCTTGCATACCCCGAAATGTATAGAGGTCCAAAAGAAAATTAAGTTGTATAAATGTTTATCTATCAGAATATAATATAATAATTATATTAACAGTGGTTAATAGTTTAATACTGTATTGGTATTAAGTGGTTTGTATACGACATGATGCCTATGGCATGAATAGTTATTAATATCAAACTTATAAAGTATCAAAACTGTTAAAACAGATATAATACTGTAATAAGAACAGGTAGTGAATAATTGTTGTCTTCGATCACTTCAATTATCGCATTTTTTTAACCTTCACCCTTGATGTATTAGTGAGAGGTTACACAAATAATTAGGTGAATGATAGAACAAGGTAAGAATCTATTCTCAAAGTTAATAAGAAAAATCAAACAATGCATGAATAACGTTGTACATAAAGTTCTAAATTTTATTGTTCACTTCGAGCTACGCATGCTACATTTTCTGTTTCATTTCGTGATATTTCTGTACGCTTTTCTATAGCTATATGATTGATTAAAATGATTTAGTTTCACACCCCCTAGAGAAAACGATACATTTGCAATCAGAGACCCCACCGTAACGGGGACACGATCCAGAAACTTTATGGGGAGGCTGCCAGATCACCTTGAACTCTCTGGTGCACCCTTGTTAAAGGACGAAATCACGCACTCGATAGAATTGGGTGGGGTAAGGAATTCAACTCGTGTTCTACTTTATTAAACTCCCCAGCGGGGAGATTTGCGGAATATGACGCAAATGGAAGTGAGGAGTAAGAAAGAAAAACATGAAACAACTTAATAAACTGGGAGGAGATCTTTTCGGTATTATTATACTTCTTATCTGGCGTGCTCTGACAAGAAAATTAGAATAAATGCAGGTAAGTGCAAAACCGGAGTTAAAGGTAGGCTTTTTACTTGTGCTGGTTCAAGAATGCTAAAAATGAAAAACAGGAAACACTTAAGAAACTCGTATACTTTTCTTCATATCCATCAAAATGTTGTTTTTCTCAACATTAATTCAACTTCTTTCTTCATTTCAACCAGCCAGCCAACTTGCGGTTTCCAGCTAATGCCCTGTTACTTGAAATTCATTTATATTCTTGTCACGATATGTGTGTGGGTGAGTAAACTGGTGAAAGAGATGTTTCTACACATCACCTTTCTTCCAAGATTAATTACTAGTCTTGTAACTTCCGATTCTTCCTTCTATAGATATCATATCTATCTACATTCACATTTAAGGTTGACTTCTATCATTCATTTATATTCCTACATACAATAAATCAAAAATTATATATATTCGAACATCATTTTTCGATCGGTATCAAGTATTTCAATACGGGGACAAATAAATAAACATATTCCTATTGGAGCGATCTATGATGCTTGGGTTTTTCTAAGATTTTGCATGAGCGCATGTGCATAACCAAACCTCCTTTTGGGGTTTGAAGTTCAAGGAATGTGACACATGGAGGAATATAGTGGATTATTATCTCCATTAATAGCGAAACTTCGAGGACTATTTGGTCTTGCGTCACTGCTTTATTTTTAATTGAAATAATTAGAATATTCTTCGGTCTTTAGTTTCACGTTTTATCTGCAGCAATGTTTGTGTGTAATAATTTTTCCAAGAAAACCTACTCATGTCAGCTATGAGGAAAAGAAAACGACCAACTAAATCCCGCTGCCCAGCGAGCCATGTTTATGATTCACTTTTTTTAATGACTATTCAATTTTGGTGTTACTAATTGTTGTTCATTATATGTATGCATCTTTGTCGGTTTTAAATCTACAAATTATTCTTTTCGAACCATAGTAAAATCCCTTTGACCAGGAAAATAATTTCGTTACTCAAAGTCCCATTACGTGAAAGTTTATTGTGTAGTATGATGACGTGTAACAGGTCTTAATATAAGAAGGACGTTTGAATCCTATGATACAAAAACTATCTTTTTTTTTGTTCTTGTTCAATTATATGCTGCTGACATGCGCAGTTGTCAATTGCGAGCAAGTAACTGAAAGGCGACCTCTGGTCGCAAGAAAGGGAACTTACAAAAATAGGATATATTTATATCAAATCATCTTTTCAAATAATCGCATTGTTGTCTGATTCTTTTGCTTGTATCTGGCGTGAAGTACGAAATATTTTTCGACCGTGGTATTATTTTTCATTCTTTCAGTAACAGTAATAATACAATAGTATACATATTATTTATTACATTATAGCTAAATAGCATTTTTAAGGAGAGAATTCTAAATAGCAGGGGGAGAGCGTTATCTTCCCCCAGTTTTCCCATAAATAAACCCTTCCTTTCTCTTCTCCCCTAGTATTCAAACAAGGTATGTACAAAATATTTCCACCTCTTTTATTCTGCTATAATTGCCTTCTATACTCACCCATAATGCCCTAATATATATATATCCCCTTTTTTGAGTAATAATAGCCAATGTATTTAAAATAAGGGACACTCCTAAACCAAAACAGGCTATAATAGCCGTAATTATAATAAAAATATAACAAATGCAAAAAAAAAATATATTTACAGTACTAAAGTACCGTGTGTATTACATAGAACCAGATTCTGATTTAAGTATTAGCTAGTGCAAAATGTTTTATGCAGTGTAAGAACATCAAAATCAGAATGCTATTTAAGTATGCTTGCCTTGAGTAGTTACTAAAGAATATAAGGAAAAGTAAAATGTTATTAATAAGCGATTTTAATATGGGAGCGTTGTTAGAAGAATGTGATCTTTAGGTTTGATAACATCGGAGGATTTTAGGGATTAATGATCGGCTGTGTTAACTGCTAAACCTCTGTGACATCGATCATTTGATCCGTTAATGACAATTACAAAACTTCAGTGGCGTTAATTGTTTTTTTTTTTTAAACTAACTTTGCTGAAACGGGAGACATTATTCAATGGAAAGAATTTACTTAATTCTAAATAGATGATATTGAGGGACATCTTGTATAATTTAATATTTAAATTTATAACTAGGAGTAAATTTCGTAATAAACTTGGAGTTAGCTGCATGAATAATCAAACTCTTAAAGGAATACGTTATAAGAAAAAAGCTAGATAGACGATAGGAATTAGTGTTCAAAGGAAAATCTTCAGAGATCTAAGTTAAGAGGAGTGAAGTACTACGGGAGTAAGTGCTAAGACATTTGTGTAATATATTCATAAATGATTTACATTGAAATATTATTTTTTTCTGCTTATGTTAACTAAAATTGGGTTGCGTAGCCAATTATTTTGATGACCTAATTTTTTTTTTACAGGATGATCTAAAATATCCGAAGAGTGGATAAGGAAGTAGTGTTTAAAATTTAATTTATTATAATGAATTTAAAATTTATTATAATTCAGTGTCGCAGTGTATAGAATAGAAACCGGAAGATTCAACAATGAAAATGCGTGAGCTATATGTGCATGATATATTAATACAAGAGACCATTAATAAATTTCTTTCTTTTTTTTTTTTTTTTGTATTTAAAGTGGAATGTGTGGAGAAGTACTGTTTACCATAATAGAGATAATTTCAGTCCGTCACTTCTGCTCAGATTCGGACTGTTTTTACAAGATTTCATAGTTTCTTTTCTTTATACAAGCATTCCATACAATAGTTACTTTTATTAAGGAGATGATATCTTCTTCAAAAGAATTCGATGTTTAGTAGAGGTAACGTGTTCTGCAAATTCCGACTGTACAGGTTTATGGAATTTGATGTAATCGAGGTGTCCATCACGTCGTGGAATTCGACTGACTCCTGGGTGGGCTAAAGGCAGAAGTTTATCTTTTGCAGAACCTTAAAAATAGTAGAAATCTTCTAAGCAAGACGAAAGGACACCTGATGGCCAACTGATCTAAGTAGATTGACTGTTCTTTCAGAGATACCTTTAATATAAGGATTAATAACACGGTGGGCACCTCGTGGGAGGCAAATGACAAAGAACTCCTATAATCATTAATGATTTTATTGACATAAGACTCGGTGAAGCCATTAGTAAGAAAGGTGGAGTTGGTGCAATTTATTTTCTGAGAGACAGACAGAGAGAGAGAGAGAGACCATATTTGGAGTACATATGATTGACTGGCACAAAGAAGAACAGAAAATTATAGAGGGACAGGAGTATTGTGATGAAGCTAACGCTTGACGTAGTTGTTGCAAACATTTTTGATTCTCGTTGTAAGTTATAAACATGCAAAGTGATTAAAAATTGATAGGATTACGATAAACCTGATATTTTATTATCTTAAATATCTATTTATATCCCAAAATATATAAATACATGCAGTTGTATATCTTCATTGAGCTGCGGACTGCTAATATCTTCGAAATTGTTGATATGCTCAATCTTATGGTAGCTTCAGATAACATTTCATAATAAACAGGCGTTTGAATTACATTCTGAAATTGTCCCATTAAACAGAAAATGTAGCTTCTCACCTCAATCAGAATGAGCTGAAACACTTGTTTTTATATCATCTCGACATAGGAATCTTTGTAGAGTTGATCAAAGGGAGATAAATTAGCCCCTCTATTCGTGTCTCTGAATTTGTTTTTCTTCATCACGCATAACATGCTACTTATGACAGAAATTCCAATACAAATATAAAGAACGTATTATTTAGGCGTGCACATGGTATCATTCTGTAGCACTTATATTATGACCAAGTTCCCAAATTTTATCTCCTTGACATTTCAATGCAAAGAAGCCATAGACTACATAGACTTATGAAATGAAAAAAAAATTACCCAAAATTAAGTCCTTAAAAAGAACTGGCTAGATGGGCGAAGCAAGAATGCTTTTCATATTCCCCGTTATCTGAAGAGGACAGTGTAAGGATAGAGTGTTATTGAGCTATATAAAGCTCTGATCATGGCAGGAGGGCAACAGCAATAGCCGAGCCTCAGAACTTCATCGGCTACAGCACTGCGATCCATTACCCTCCCTCGATACGCCTCGTACGACATACATGAGCTACATTGGTGCTATTCTTATCCCGGCAACCACACGAGAACCCAAAATTAAAAATTCACTTTTATATTTTGTAATTCAATTTTAGAAAACTAGAAAAGGTTTCTAAATATTTTTAAAAAATAATTTAGAAGTTTATAAAAAAATGTTTAAATTTTAGAATAATGTTAAATTACTTTAAAACTTTAAATAAAACTTATAATAAATTAATATATAAAAGCTTTATTTGCCTATCCAGATTGACGTAATCGGGTACTGTCGGAAAAAGGCTTGACAAAATTTCTGTAGTCTGTCACTAAGTATCAAACGTTGAATGGTTTTTCTTTCAGTATTGTGCAAGGATTTTGTTTTCGATACACTCCCAGGTTCAACTATTTGACGAAACCTTTCTCGTTATAACTTTTTTCATTGGCTGAACGAAATTATAACAAGGATTCTGTCCAGACTGGATGATACTCGACAAAATTTTATAAAATGATAAAACCAACAGTATATTACATGGGTTTCATAAGATTGTACCGTACCTGCCCGTATGGACCTCAAGCCTGACGTAATCATTATACACCAAGTAAACTAAAGTAATGGGAGCCCTTAGGAAACAAACCTACAAATCTGAGAAATAATCCTGAATGGCTGGACAGACTTTTGATTTACATTATGGCTGTCATCAGCGAAATTTGTCGATTGATTTATTTTATTTTATTTATTTTTTATGCGACTCCAGCCACGAAATGTAAACTTATAGTACATTCTTATACTATGGATGGTAAGGTTTTCATTATATTTTTGTTTTTTTATATTTTTCCATAATCTGGAAAGTCTGCTTTACAGATCAAACAAACATAGAACTTTTTCAAGTCACTTCAAACCTGTTTACTTTCACTGTCCACCAAGCAGGGCGGTGGTTTCACACCGGAAGATGAAATTCATCTTCCACCTAAAAACAATAACACCCGAGGAGGGGGATGTTGGTCGAAACCACGACTATTGGTTGGAAGGCGGAGACACTATCCACACGTTCAACCAGGCTGGCAAGCTTTCAAACAAGAAAGAGGGATGCATCTGTTGTCTACGAAAAATGTCATGCGAACCAAAAGATTTTTTTTTTTTTTATTCAGGTGAGTCCATTCTTCTATGAATACGAGTTAGTCGGGGTATTTTCGAATCAACACTAATCAAAAGACATAATCCAGAGACTTAATAGTCTTAGGTTGCTTCCAGTAATTTCAACTATACAACTAAGATTTCTAATTTCATTCTGCCTAAAGTATAAAATCTAGTGACTAAATGTTTTGAGTGCGGAATGGGATACGAAATATAAGAATCCAGCTTTCTTTTTATGCGAAGAACTACTTAATAGAACCATCCGAATGCTAGAGACATGGAAGAAGGGGTTGGTCAATTGTTGCCGCTTAGAGTCAATAAACTCTAGAATACAAACTTCTCAATCATTTTGGCAATCAACAGAAAATATGCCTACCATTTGGAAAAGGTTTCTCACTTTTAATCCTTTCGAAATTAGTTCTTGGTATATTTCCATAATTTGCTTGATAATGCTGGTAATCTATTTGGAGCTATAGCAGAAAACAAGATGGAGATACCAAGATCTGATCTGATTTTACCTTTCAGTCGTTTCCGACCGTAGGTGACCTTGTAGGCATTGTCCACAAAGTACTCCTGGTGAGATTTTTACAGGGTAGTTCACCATTGCTTTCCCAGCCCCCAATGGCCAGTTTTGATATTGTTTCTCTCTTTACAAATGTTCCTGCTCAAGAAGTCCTCGATCTTCTCAAGAATAAATTATCAAAAAAACTCTTTGCTCTTCTCTCCCATTGCATAAAGTCAGGATACTTCAAATATGATAACAAGATCTACTTACAAAACGCAGGTCTGGCTATGGGCAGCCCACTCTCTCCGATTCTTGCGGATATATTTCTCAACGAATTTGAAGGAAAAGCTATTAACTCCTTTCACTTTAAACCAAAAGTCTGGTACCGATATATTGATGATATTTTCCTCATCTGGGAAGACGGCGTCAATAACCTCTATTTATTTTTAGACCACCTAAACAAGTGCCACGAAAAAATCTCTTTCACCCTCGAACTGGAATCGGATGACTGTCTTCCCTTTTTAGACCTCAAACTTACCAGATGTGCTGAGAACATTAAAATCTCAATTTTTAGAAAGCCAACTCATACTGACAGATACCTTCATGCTTCCTCCCATCATTATCCTCCACAAAAATGTGGTATTATTTCCACTTTAGCCCACCGAGCCAAATCATTACTTACCGAAGAAACAGAAATTATAAATGAACTCAGTTTTCTTAAAAAAACGTTTATTAACAATGGCTTCTCTCCAAAGAAGATTGACAAATTTCTTTCCCCCAGGCACTCAACTACTGCTGAAGATCCCCCTCCCCCAAGAGCCTTCATCTCCTTGCCTTACATCAGCTCTCTTTCACCAAAACTGGCAAAGATTCTTAAGAAATTTAACTTCAAAACGTGCTACACTACGCTTCCAAAACTTCGTTCATTACTTTGCAAACATAAACAGAAACATCTTCCTACTCAGTTTCCAGGAGTCTACAAGATTTTGTGTGATTGCGGAAAGCCATATTATGGACAGACTGCTAAATCCATCCTTCTACGTTTGGATGAACACCTTAGAGATATCTCCTATAACAGGACTAGAGCTAGCGCTCTCTCTAGCCACGTTCTCTTTTCTGCTAACTCAGACGAAGGCCGCCAGCACATTGTAAACTGGACTCAAACTGCTAATATCCATGTGTGCTATATATATATATATATATATATATATATATATATATATATATATATATATACTTGTTCTATAAATTATATATAGAAGCAGTTATATAATATCTGCTTCCAAGGCACGGAAGCCCTGCTGCCTGCTTGGGAGAAAGAGTACAATTTTCACGGAGAGAAAGAACGAGTTTTTATTCCTCCCGGCAATTCAATGGAAGTTTCTTGACCTAATTTTTGTTCATCAATGTGGTTAGATGACTATATTATATTTCCTTTCACTTTTTTTTTTTTTATTTTTATAATTACTGATTTTATCTTAACTACGACTTCTTTGATTGCTACAGGTTTTCCCCTCACCTGATGATTGGTTGTTCCGTTGAATCCAAAATGATGCATCGAATAAAATAATCACTATGTATAAAATGTAAAATAGTTGGCTCAAGTTGATAATCGAAGATCGAATACTGAAATGACGTAATTTAGTGATCTACATAATCTGGGCCGACTCTACCGACGGTGCAACACATGCATTTGCACGGGGCAACAAGTTTTTGGGAGCGGCAAAATCGGCCTTAAGTATATAGTAGAACACCTATTTTGCATTTATTTCGATTCCATTGTTGACCGTGAGTTGACCTTGACTGAGGGTAAATCTCGTTTAACCAATGAGACCAAAATCATAATGAGATAATTGGTTGAGTAAACCAATTAAAGAAATTGAATCAAAAACATAAATACAGACTACATTCATGTATTTTGATAATACAGTCGTGCAGTGATTGTTAATAATACTTTTTTGATATAGTTATTAGGATTTGGCTTTTAAAATAATTTTAATATTCCAATATGTCTGATAAAATTCAGTATAATTTTTTTTAATTCATACTGAAGCGGTCCTTTGATTAAAAAAAAAAAAAAAAAAACTACCAAGCGCAGAATATCGCAAACGAAAATCGGAAAAGGAACGCGATATTCAGAAACAAAGCGGCGCTTGGCATAAATATCTAAAAACTGAAGCAGCTCATGTAGTACAAGAGAAAATAAGCGAAAGGACCGAAACCAAGAATTCTGAGCTCGTGGTAAGTACTTCTCATTGCGATCCCAGTAATGTCGATATTAGTAGCAATTGATTTTAATTATCCATGCAGATGCACGTTTTCAGAACAAAATTTCACCTTTAAAGGGTTAAATGTCTCTTTCATAAACTATATTTCTGTAAAGAAATATAGTTTATGATCATTTTTCACTAACTTAAGAATTTTTATTAGCTAATATTACTATTTAGAATTTATGATCAGACATGTTGAAGCCTAGCTTAACATCGTGGCTTTTAAGACGCCATTAAAAGTTTTTTTTTTTTTTTTTTAGGGGAAAGATGCGGCAAAATTCCTACAGTCGTCACTGTACATAATTATTAAACAATACAGCAGACAGTAAGTGCACGTGTATTTCAGTTCAGGTATTTTGAGAATAATAAATATTACGCGCATGCGTAATTGCCAGCCACATTCATACAAAATCACGTACGCAGTGTAACGCATTCATTTCAAATATCGACATAGCCTGTCATCTTAAGCTGAAGTTCACAAAACTGATTTATTAATTTTCAATGCATGCACTTTATTTCTCTAAAATATATGTATTTTATTTCATTGCACTGATATATCAAAGAATGTTGGAGCTCTACATTTGCTGATATTTTGCATGTAATATGAGAAAACTGACTACACCCAAATTAGGGTTTAAAATACATACAAGGTTTAGTGAATAATTCTTGCAAAATATCATCTTTAGCCGAATATTTATCACATGAAAATAATTTTTAAGGAAAATGTTATTCATAATAATATAAAAAATATTTTAAGATATTATATTATATAAACATAAGTTAAGAAATAAGAAATTTTTCTACTAAAATCATTTATGTTACACTATTATACCATTTATACACCATTTTTTAATTTTCATCGTTACGTCTAAAATAAATCATGTACGAAATTTTGCAATGCAACATAGAAGACAAAAAGCTATGTTAATCTCCTGCGATTTTGCTACAGTTTCCTCCCCCAGTAACCAAAAACAAGGAACACCTGATTTTCCTAATAAATGTGATCAAACACCACATTTGGAAAATCAGGAAAAAGCACCTTTTTAACGAGGAGGATCGCATCTATCTCCGTGTTAGGAACTGTCTCTCAGCCTACCTCCGCCGCTTACTGGAGCAGGAAAGGTGCTCACGTGGTGAGGAGCGGTTCCTGAGGAGATGGTGCGACCCACCAACCATCTGCCAGATCATACAGGGGGGAATCCGGTTGTGTCTGCTCCTATAACACCTTCAAGTTGTAGGTGTTGACGCTATCTCGACCTTCCTTCCCGATCAGCGTTTAACCCACAGGTATGTCTAGTCCTTTCGCAGTTGAAAGTTTTTCTGTCCCCCAGGTTGGGGTTGACCTGAACAAACCCGGACTGCGAAGGCCAACATCGAGGTGGTCCCAAGCCCTTTTCAGGGCGGGGTCTTCCGGGCCAGGTCATCTCCCTTCTTTTCCTGGTCATACTGTTCTGGGTTTGCTCGGCAAACTCATTCCTCTATAGAATTGTCTTCTTTAGATTTATTTACACTTGTTAAATTTGCTTAGTCTCTCCTTTTTTTTCCTTTTCAGGATTTTTCCTTTTTTAAAGTGAAAAATCAACGACCGTTTTAGAAGCACCCCTGGGGGGTCAACAGCTAAAACAGGTCAGCTGAGGCCTCATTCATCTACTCTACTACTATGCACTCTATCTTTATTTCCTCTCCTACTATCTGCTGAATCTCAGCCTATCTTACTCCACAGGCCAATGATGAGATACGTTGAACTCACAAATTATTATTAATAGCGATGCATAATCTCCATGCCCAGTCAGGGCGAGCAAACTACTCATAAATTTTACCCTCACTATTACAGCAACAGATAGCGGGGAATATGAAAAGCATCTTGCTTCAACCCTATCACCCCTAAAGACATAATTGTCAATTTGCAATGCAGTTTCAAAATTGTATTATTAATACTTAATAACACTTAACACAGTCCTAGGACTACTTGCATTAGCTCACTCTAGTAGTCTCCGATTCTTTTATAGTTTACTATATTCGGCATGAAACTCTCTGATTCCAATCTTTGAGTTTCTTATTCGGTTTTAAAACAATGTGGGATTTAATATCCCCTTAATTTGAATAATGTTTATATCGCCGAAATGAAGCCTATTGGCTCTTTATATTTAAGTAACTTAATGGTTGCACCTGTTTGACAACTCGTATAGCAGAGTATATAAGTTCTTTTCGCTATACCCTTTGGTATCTATTTGGTCTAGCTACTCACTGATGAAGCCTCAAAAAAGGCTGAAAACGGTCTGGGTAGTGACCTCCCACCATAATGTAATAACAGCATACATTTCCTATGAAATGTGTTTTTACATTATGGAAAATACCAAGCTTATCGATCAGAACTTTCCTCACCTTTGCAACGAGTTGCCTGAGATTGTACTACGTACTAGGACTATTTGCATTAGTTCACGCTAGTGGCCGCCGATACTTTTATAGTTTACTATATTCGGCATGAAACTCTCTGATTCCAATCTTTGAGTTTCTTATTCGGTTTTAAAACAATGTGGGATTTAATATCCCCTTAATTTGAATAATGTTTATATCGCCGAAATGAAGCTTTTATATTGACTGTTTATATTTAAGTAACTTAACACAGTGTTTCTCAACCTTTTTTGGATCATGCCCCACCTCAACCTCTCAAAAATTTTGATGCCTCCACTCTAGCATAATAGTCACCCAAGTTCTGAAAAATTATAATATAAATGTGCATGTACATTTTATAATTGCCTCCCAAAATATTTAAATTGCTCCACGTTGAGAAACACTGACTTAACATAATAATAAATAATTAAAATAAAATAATAATAATAAGTAATTAAAATAAAAAGTAATAATAACAATAAGATTTCACGTAAGGGATGTTACGTGAAATCTTACGTTGATTCAAACAACTCAGTTCAATTTTGGAAGGTATAATATCTATTTCTCATAATTAAAACTGAATTTTTCTTTCCTTAGATTTAGTTGAACAACAGTAATTTTAAGAATAAAAATTCTCATGGAATATTGAATTTTCTAGGAAAGTCGAAATTGGATCAGTAAGCAGTTAGTGAATTTATCCATCTTCAAGGCACACCTTTCTTAATTGGGTTGTGGGGGCAGCAGTTGCAAGAGGAACTTCCAATGGTCACGATCCTCCTTCACCAAGCTCAGGTATTCTGGTGGGACTCCCAAACGTGTCCACCCAAGGTTTTGGATGTAATCTATCCAGCGAGTCCCTGGCCTTCCACCCTCTGGCTTGGCAAAGAGGGCCTGCTGGGGGAGCCTCTCTTGTGGCATTCTGACCAGGTGCCCGTACCAACGTAACTGTGAAGAAGCAGCGGAGAAGTATTGAGGGTTTCCCGAATTGCAGAGCTTCTGACTCTGTCGAGTCTTGTCAGCCCCGCAACCCCTCGAAGGAACCTCATTTCAGCCGCTTGGATTCGTGTCCGTATTCTTGCGGTCATTACCCAGCTCTGATGACCATAGGTGAGGATGGGGACACAGACTGTATTGAAGACAACCAGCTTTGCCTTCTGGCTTAACTCCCGCTTCAATACTACCGAACGGCCAAGCTCCGCAATATTGCGCTTGCTGAGCCAATTCGAGGATCTAGCTCTACGTCCCACTTTCTGTCACTTGTGAATATATTTAAACTTCTCCACCTGCCTCAGTGGGACCCCACTCACATGTAGAGTGCACTGGGATGGTTGTCTTGAGACCACAAATGTTTCAGTTTTGGCCACACTGATCTTCATTCCGGCTTCTGCACAAACAACTACAAACCTATCCAAGGTCCGCTGGAGGTCATCTGTGGAAGAGCTAAGCAGAACTAGGTCATCTGCAAAAAGCAGACGTCCAATGCTACGTCTTCCAATTCTGACACACTTACTACCTCGGCTGTGCCTATCAATCCAGTCCATAAATATTATGAAGAGGGTGACAGAATAAATACTTTTCACTTATTTCACTCTAAATAAATCCCTTGGGGGAATTTATTTAGAGTGAAAAAGAAACTAAGGAATTAAAGCTGGTTGGAAGCAATTTTTAAACAACCTGGACCTGAAGGTAAAATAAAAATAGAAACATTAAACATATTGACGGTCACAGGTAAAGATAAGGATTTGAAGGATATTACGATGAGGAATAGAATTAAGATGATTTTGGTTTGAGTGAAACAGAGTCGAAAAAAAAAGAATAAAGGGAAGCTTAAGTGTGTGACTATCTTTTATTTCGAATTACTAATATCAGGCCAGTATTTAATTCTTTTGCAGCCTTATGTGCCAGTAGGCACGAAAAGACTTGATGATGATTTAATTCTTTTTACCAGATTTTCTGTTTCTGAGTGATAAAATGACATATATGTTGGTTGATATGTGTATATGAGATGCCATTGTAGATATTCAACACACTCTAAATATTTATATATATATTTAAATAACCGGCTTCCTTTTTTTTTTTTTCGAAAAAAGAACATTAACCGTTTTAAAAAACTTTAGTTATGGAAATAATTTTGTATGAGCAATATTACATATCCCTTGAAAAATCTGTTATGTATAGTGACAGAACTCCTGTTTCAGCTTAGAAATTCTTTATTAAAGCGTAGAAGTGATATAAATAACTTGTTTCGTTCCCGTGTGGCATTCATCATTACCTATACCCATAAGCAATTTCGTATAAGGCCTTATTTATGAAATTTATGAAATACCTTATTTATGAAGTGCCAAGCATTTCATAAATAAGGTATTTTTATATTATAAACTTTGTTTTTTACAGTTAATGGTGCACAAATTTTGAAGAAAATTGAAACAAACAGCTTTAAATAGGAAATTACCGAATTTATTTTAGTATACATACAAAGCAATAGAACCTTAGAACCCAGCAAATTTACTTAATATGTCATAGACATAATAAAAAGGTGCATTATTAATTTTTACATTTTTATAATAATGCGTTCTAAAAATTAAAATTTAAGCAACTATTGAGAAATATAATTATAAGTACAAAAATATATTAAGAAGTTTTGAATAAAAATGAAATTATCTTTAGTTACTTTAATTACCTTCATACTTGAATTAATTGCGATAATTATTTATATATAATAGTATTATACTGATGAGATTTCATTTTCCGATATTGATGTTTTTTTAAGAGGCTTAGAGTATTAAGATAATATTAAAAGATAATATTAAGATAATATGCAAAGGACTCTATCGAGTTCTAGTGCCAACTTACGTTAAGTTATATGTTTATATAATACATTCGTTATTTTAGTTATTTTAATATTATATTATGTAACGTAGTCATATAATTTCATTGCCTACTCCTGTGAAAACGAAGGATGATGTGCTTTATAAAGAACTAAGTTCGAATCCTGTCTATGACTCGAAGAATGTTTATAAGTGCTTTTGAACTGAGGAATCCGAAGGAGGAGTTAGCTATTGTTATACCAGCTGCCAAATTTGAAGCGATAGGTATAAATACTGAAGAGTATTCAACCTAATCAATCATTCTTCAAAATATCTAACATTGATAAAAGTGATTTTCTCTTTATACAGATTATCATGCTAATTTATGTTTAATTTTAAATTATTAAAAAAATTGCATCCATTATAATATATAAAATGTTTTAAAATTTTAGAGAATTATACTTAAATTAAAAAATAATTTTAGGTTAAAATGAGATACTATTTTTTATTAAATATATAATGGATTGATTATTATTTGCATAAGCAAAGTCCCTTGGTAATCAATCGACCGTGAGATGCGGTGATTGATTCATTCAATCCAATACCCTTGGAGGGTAACGGATGGCAATGCTGTTGCCAATGAAGTTCTAACTGAGGCTCGGCTATTGCTGTTACCCTCCTGCCATGATCAGAGCTTTAATAGCTCAATAACACCTTATCCCTACACTGTCCTCTACAGATAACGGGGAAGATGAAAAGCATTCTTGCTTCGCCCCTTTAAGCCAGTCCTTATAAGAATAAGTCCCTTGGTGGAAAAAAAAATACTAAATAATGAAAAAAGTCCTTTTTAGGACTTCCAGGGTAACAAATGGCAATGCTGTAGCCAATGAAGTTTTAACTGAGTCTCGGCTATTGCCGTTACCCAGCCATGACTAGAGCTTTTTAGCTCAATAACACTCCATCCACACAGATTTACTTCATTCAGATGACGGGATAAAGAGTCAAGGACTCAGTCCATCGCCCAGTTCTTATAAGAACTATAAGTCCCTTGGTGATGTACGAATGAAGATTCCAATACCGTTGGAGGGTAATGGATGGCAATGCTGTAGCCAATGAGGTTCTAACTGAGGCACGGCTATTTCTGTTACCCTCCTGCCATGATCAGAGCTTCAATTGCTCAATAACACCTTACCATACACTGTCCTCTACAGACAGCGGGGAAGATGAAAAGCATTCTTGCTTCGCCCCTTTAAGCCAGTCCTTATATAAGGATATAAGTCCCTTGGTGGGAGTACGGGTAGGGAGATTGATGATCGATCTCGAGTCCTTTTTAGGACTTCCAGGATAGCGGATGGCAATGCTGTAGCCAATGAAGTTTTAACTGAGGCTCGGCTATTGCCGCTACCCAGCCATGACTGGAGCTTTTAGCTCAATAACATTCCATCCACACAGACTCTTCATTCAGATGACGGGATAAAGACTCAGTCCATCGCCCAGTTCTTTTAAGAACTTAAGTCCCTTGGAGGGTAATCGATGGCAATGCCATCGATTACCAGTGAAGTTTTAACTCAGGCTCGGCTATTGCTGTTACCCTCCTGCCATGATCAGAGCTTTAATAGCTCAATAACACCTTATCCCTACACTGTCCTCTACAGATAACGGGGAAGATGAAAAGCATTCTTGCTTCGCCCCTTTAAGCCAGTCCTTATAAGGATAAAGAAGTCAAAATGGCACTGGGAGAAGTTCTGTATCTATTTGGAACACATTGTCTTTCTTTATTTATATTTATATAGTCTAACCAAAGACTCTCATCCAACTTGTATAATAAAGAACTGTAGGAAGAATATACGTTGTGTTTTCTTCCAAGATGCAACATGTACGTTGTATGTGTAAATACGTTGTATTTGTTTCCAAGATACAATATGTACGTTGTATGTGTAAATACAAAATCCGTTAGTGTGTTTTAATTTCTAGGGTAATTGTTTACGAAGATATCATCGATACTGAATTGTGTTTTACAGCTTTTAGGTGGTTTTAGGTGGTTTTAAATACCATGAAAAGTGATTTCTGAGTAACATAAAACTCAGTAATAGTTTCAGATTAAAGTAAAATTTTCTCTAATTATCTGAATGTAAATAAAATTATAGAATATTTTTCTCAAATAATTTTGAATCTTTTCATAATTACCTATTTAAATAGAAATCATAATTAAACACCTTTTTAATTATTTTACTATGCATTTTAAATAAAACTTATCATACTCTTTCTACTTTTTTTTTCTATCATTTGTATTCTATCCGTACATTTTAAGTAACAAGCTACATTGCGAAAGGCGAAAAGACTAACTGGAATTGAGACACATGAAACATCATTTCATTAAGATACATGTTAACGAAATTTTTTTCAAGGTATGTGAATGGGGAATTTCATATTACCATAAACAAAAAATGAGGGATCTCAGTAGAGAAGTTGAAATAGAATGTGAACGTCACAAAAAAAAAAAAAAAAAAAAAAAAAAAAAAAAAAAAAAAAAACACGTTTGATTATCTTGGTTTCCTCTTTCTAAGATATGCAGAAACTCCTGCTGTATATTATTCCCAGTAGCATATGTAGACATCAATTTATCAAATTCAAGAAAACGGTCAAATATTACAATCAATCCAGGAAATTCTACAATATTTTACGAGTATTATCTAGGAGAATACTCAGATCAACAAGATAACAGTCTTCTTGAACATCTTAGCCCCTTGATGGAAATTTTTTCACTTGGCTATGCTACCAATTATATATTTGGTTTAATCCTTTATCCAGGTGCAAGCAAACAGATTTTGCTCCTTGAAGTATTTTCAGGACTGGTGCAACTCGTGGTAAAGATGGAGTAAGTTCTAAGTGGAGTAAATAGTGATCAGAACTTACTCCACCTTTACCACTAGTTGCCCCAGTCCTGAAAATACTTCAGGGGCAAACTTTGTTTGCTTACACTTGGATAAAGGATTAAACGGAGCGTATTTGACAAACTTTAAGGATCCCAATGCTGACATTTTGAGAAGCTGTGTTGTTACAATTTCCTGGGACGATCTGAATAAATCCAAGCAATGAAGGCCAAGATGAAGATCAGTTCCCAGCTCCCTGACGGCCAAACCACTACTAGTCCTCTCCCATTTTATACGTTGGCTCTCCTGTATATATGTGTGAGCATGTTCTTTTATATTGGTTGTTGCTTGTTCTGTTTTGTACAATTTTACCTCAAGGTTGTTTTATTTAATTTTATTTTTAATTATTTATTTAATTTTTATTTTTTATTTTAGGAAATTTTTCGTAGAAGACTGAAGAGTCTAGCGACATTTTCAGCAGTCTGTCTTCGTGTCAGATTAGTCAATAGAGGCCTGTTTATGATCTTCTGCTATTTATACTCTACTTTTATATTTCCCGCTTCTATCTTTCTTTTGACTCTAAGCACTCATATTATAAAAGAAAATGATGAGGGACTTGAGCTACCAAAAGCTATTAACATGTAATAATTGACATGTAAACGTTTACTGTTTTTACGTGATTTCCAGGAAATAATAAATGTACGTATCTTCCTTGTAAATAAAATGTGCACTAAGGCGCTGTCTTTGCGTATGCAATCACAGTGTAGCGGGGTCCTCTGATGGATGTTGTAGTTTAATTCAATTACAGTACCGAATGCAACTGTCTTGCTCGTAGGCAGCCAGTGCGTAATTATCACATTTTAAACTAATCATAAACTTCCTTGTTCATTATTAAAAAGTAAGGTACTTTATCTTTTATTAAGACATTGGATAACAAAATAAATAAAATGCAATTAAGACCATTTTTATGGCGCAATTTGTAAACGACACGATCTTTGTTGGGTATCCAGATGACGCTATAAATGTTGACTACCATTTTATTTGAAAGTTTAATTAAATACTTCTACAAGTAATTTATGAAATACGTGTAATTTTCCTCACACAATATAATTCTTAAAATACGAACAATAGAACAATCACAAAAGGAAATTTCATCTACATTTTTAGAACCTCAGTGAAGGCCAATGAAGTGTTGGCCTTCACTGAGCTTCCAAAACTATTATTAGCTGCAATATTAAACTTTAACTTAGTAGCATCATAGTAGATAAATTAGCTAGGTAAAGAAATAAATTTCTGATAAAATAATTTTATTCACAACAAGAGAAGCAAGGGGGAAAAAAAAAGCAACTCCCAATGACTAGTTGAAGTTTAACTCGGAAGAGGGAGCTGTGTTTGCCTTGTAGTCCTTATAAGGACTGGCTTAAAGGGGCGAAGCAAGAATGCTTTTCATCTTCCCCGTTATCTGTAGAGGACAGTGTAGGGATAAGGTGTTATTGAGCTATTAAAGCTCTGATCATGGCAGGAGGGTAACAGCAATAGCCGAGCCTCAGTTAGAACTTCATTGGCTACAGCATTACCCTCGAAGGGTAAAGGAATCTTTTAACATCTAGCTGTGTTTGCATTTTCTAGGCAATCCATTTCAAGCATTGAAATTGACGTGTTTAAATGGTGTCCATGATTCGGTGCTGATTTCATCTATAATTCTTTTAATTCTTCGAAGATCAGATTAGTATATTACAATTATTATTTTATTTAATCATATTTCTTTATGCTCATGAATATAAATAGTGTACTTTTAATTATTGAAAAATTACGTTATTTTGTTATTATTATTTAATTATATTTTGATGTATTGCATTTTATATTATTCATACTACATTTAATATTATTGTTATTATTATATTATAATTACAATCACGAGTAATATATCATCGGAGATACAGATTATTTCATTATTAATATTTATTTGGTTGATTATTTGTATTTATGTCTTTATTTCATCATTCAGTTTGTTATTTTATTTCGTATTGTTGCTTTTTATATTTATTACTTGTTTATATTTTTTTTTATTATTTATTCACATTTATTGTGATCAGAAAGATTGTTTAAATTTCTTATAACGAATGAGATTAATAGCTGTATTAAGTTCAATCAAATATCAAATAAAATAATAAATGACCATATAAAATCCCAAATAATATCATCAAATAATTAGCGATCATATCAGATCCCTAATAATGTCATCAACTGATAAATGATTTGGTAATTCACATAAAAGTTTCTTTTTCATAAAATTCACGACACCATTTTAACCCTGTTTCACATTATTTCTTGTGAGGGAAATTTCGTAGGTGATGCAATAAATTATTGCTGTTTTCAAAAATTCTGAAAATTGAGCAGTTTTAAGTTGTTGATATGAAGAATGTTTTGTAATCGTCACTTATTTTTAAAGAATATTTTTCGGATTTTTCTTTCCAATTCCGCTTTACAACGATTAATGAAATATAACTTAGACATTTCTTGTTGGTACATGCCTTTTCCACTTGTAATGATAGCAAGTGGGAAATAATAATTCTACCCCAACTTATAATAATTTTTATTAATTTTTCTTTATTATAAATGTTTCTAAAATATCATTGCAATTAATATTATATTTTTTAAAATAGATTTATTTTAACTCTATTTTTAAGATATTGAAGACTAGGAGTATTTGGAACCTCCATCCTGAGAGGGTAATGGATGGCAATGCTGTAGCCAATGAAGTTTTAACTGAGGCTCGGCTATTGCTGTTACCCTCTGCCATGATCAGAGCTTTAATAATAGCTCAATAACACCTCTACAGATAACGGGGAAGATGAAAAGCATTCTTGCTTAGCCAGTCCTTTTAAGGACTTGAATATTGAATAAACAGGAGTACGTATCCTAAATTCATTAATTGGGTATTCGTTGAACAATAATTGTTCACCAACTTATAATATTTTTTATTAATTAATATTTCTTTATTATAAATATGTTTTTAAAATATTATTGTAATTAATATTATACTTTTAAAATAGATTCATTTGAAGGAACTTTAAGTCTAAACTATATATATATATCAAGATATATCATTATACGCAAATAAAATTAATACATAAATTTGTAATACTAATATTTATGAAATCATTGAATATTGAATTCGATTGGTTGAAAAAATGGCGACAGTGAAGTACTCAGTGAATTTGGAGATGCGATTTGATTGATATATAGAGGTAAGACTTTGATTTAGTTGCAATTTAGGAATTGTAGTGATTTCTGAAAAAGAAAATACGTCATTGATTTTAACGGTAGCTATCGCAGAAAAGCTAACTTGTGGAAAACTTTTCCAGTTGCATTCGATACAAAGGAGTGCATTTTGATTGAGATTCACTCAGCGAAAAGTAAGGTTTTTCGCTATTAATTCTCAGTTTTAGTAATTGATCAACCCCGAATCAAAACCTACTAGACGTAATTATGACTGACATAGACACCAACGCCCTGATAGAAACACTAGAAAAGGTCTGGTGCTAAGCCTACTCAAAAAATTACTAAAAAATTTGAAGTGGAATGGCCAGGCTATTTGAACCTGTACTCCACAACGAGAGATGATGAAGAAAGCGAGGATACTGCTAATATAGAGGAAAAATTGGATTTGGTGGTCTCCAATCCCTCCCAGGATAAAGGAGAGAACCACCCGCGGAAAAAAACGCAAAACACAGACGACAGAACCACCCACAGATGAAGGTATGGAGGAAGGCGGACACAACTCTGACCCTCCTGCCTCCACTAAAGAGAAATTGCCTCCAATTATCTTAAGAGAAAAGAATAGGTGGACGGAACTAAGGGCCACTCTGACTACAGATAGCATACACTACAGCAAAGAATTTAGACGATGGTATCAAAATCCAACCCGCCACTATAATGGACTACCGCAGACTCACAAAGGAGCTAGACAATAAAGGTGTGCAAAACCACACCTTCACCCTTGACTCCGAGAGGAGCCTGAAGGTGGTTCTCCATGGAGTATCAGAGCACATACATACAGAAGACATAGCCGCCGATCTCTGCTACCAAGACCTACCACCCATCAAGGTCAGCAGAATGACCAGAGCAGACAAAAGTCCAATGCCACTCGTCTTAGTAGAGATCCACCAGGCATATAAAAACATATATGACCTAACTTCAATTTATGGGCTAAAAATCAGCCCAGAACCACTAAGAAAAAGAACCTCATCAGGACAGTGCCACAGGTGCCAAAAATATGGTCATGCCCAGAGATTATGTAAAACAGAATACAAGTGCTTAAAATGCGGGGAGAGCCACCCCACATATACCTGCACCAAGCCAAAATCCATCCGGCTGAATGTGCAAACTGTGGGGGCCCCCATCCAGCAAACTACAAAGGATGTATACAACACCCAAAAAACAGACTATCTGCTACAAAAACCAGTAGATCCAACTCCTCAACCCTCCAGAGGTCGACAAAACACAATACAAAACCAACTGCCGCAACCAGAAGCCGCGATCGAAGCAAACCTCAATCGGCAGACAAAGTAATACGCAGATGTAGTCCGCTCAACAAAGACCACTCAGGAGCAATACAACCCAAATTTCGCAGCCGTCATTACAAACTCTCTTGCAAATATGCTGCAAGACTTCAACAAATCAAACCCCACATCGGACTCCAGAAAAAGATTTCTACAAGAAACGCAATCCATCCTAGCAGCTCTCATAAATGCATAAAAATAAAAGCACTCCAGTTTCCCTACAGATCATCGCTTGGAACGCCAACGGACTTAGAAACAAGATTCTGGAACTCCAAGAGTTTGCACAAAGATACAACCCAGACATCATCTTAATAAACGAATCCCACTTAAGACCAGCAGACAACCCCAAAGTTAGAGGACACCTCCTCCACAGAAATGACAGAATAAACTGCAGAGGAGGAGGCACCGCCATTTTCATAAAAAACCACATCGATCACCACTCTGTAACCAGCCCCTCAACCAAAAATCTAGAGCTCACAGGAATAGTAGTACTCACCACCTCAGCTGGGAAAATAACACTTTATGCAGTTTACAACCCTCCATCAAAGAATCTACTATATTCAGATCTGGATACCGTCCTAGGCAATAAAGATCAAGTCATCATTGCCGGTGATCTAAACGCGAAACACCCGGCATGGAACAGTAAAACCACAAACAGAAACGGCTACACACTCTTCAGCTACTCCAGTTCAAATTATGCAGTGGTGGCAGGCCCTGCAGAACCAACACATCATAGTACGTATGGCACAGCCGACATACTTGGCATTGCTATATTACAAAATATTGTTACAGTATAGCCTTGACTTTTTAAACGAGCTGACATCTGATCACAACCCAATCCTGCGCCAGCTGGGAAAGCAAGAACAACTGCTGCCTCCTCCCCACAAATGCTGTCAAAAGCCTGACTCAGCAAAACAACACAGCCATAAAGGTTTTCACCTCTACCAAAACCACTCTTAAGCCAAACCGACTACCAGAAGACATCATGGATTTAATTAGGAACAAAACCAAAGCAAGGAAAAGGTACCACAACACCTGTGCACCTCAGGACAAAAAGATCCTCAATAAACTTAACAATGAAGTAAGAGAAGCACTTAAAGCTCACAGGAACGAAACATGGGAAGCCAAGCTAGCCTCTGTATCACCCGGCGAACACTCCATCTGGAACATATTAAGAAGTCTCAGAAACAAAAACAAATCTCTTTCCCCAATCAAGTCAGACATGGGACCAGTAAACACGGACGCAGAAAAAGCTGAAGAAATAGCAAAGAACCTAGAAAAACAGTGTAGCCCTACATACGACAACTTGGACTTCAAGCATGTCTATAAAATCCACCTCCATGTCAGATATGCACTGAAAGTCACCGATACCTGCAACAACATACCTCCAAACACTTCTCCAGCAGAAATCCATGAAGTTCTAAAGAAGCTAAAGAATAAAAAAGCCCCTGGCCCAGATGGCATATCAAATAGAATAATTAAACTGTTGCCCCGAAGAGCTGTCGTACATCTCACTACCATAATCAACGCCATGTTCCGATTTAACTATTTCCCCAGCTATTGGAAAGTCGCATATGTGGTCCCAGTGCATAAACCAGGTAAAGATCCACACCTGCCTGAAAGCTATCGACCCATCAGCCTAATCTCAAACTTAGGCAAAACTGCCGAAAAAATCATTCTCTCTAAACTCCAAGCCTCAGTAAATGAGTTAAATATCATTCCTAAGGAACAACTTGGCTTTAGACAACATCACAGTACTACTCAACAAATTCATAGGATAATTGAGTACATCACCACCGGTTACAATTGGCACCAGCACACTGGAGCAGTCTTCCTTGACATAGTGAAAGCTTTTGACAAGATATGGCACTTGGGATTACTACACAAACTCATTTCAGCAGGCATACCATCAAATATCGTCCACCTAATTAAATCTTACCTCCAGGACAGACACATACAAGTCAAAATAAACGGTACAGTTTCAAGTCAGCGACGGATCTCTGCGGGAGTTCCTCAAAGTTCCCTACTGGCACCGATCTTATTCTCGATATATATGGCAGACATTCCACACAACCCAATATCATCCATCTTAGCACTTCATCAAGTACTTCTTCAGCAGTACTTGCCAGATCTCTACGACCACATCTTGTCACTAAAAAACCAGGAAAACCTGCTACAACTAGAACAATGGTTCTCCAAATGGAGATTACAAGTGAATCCCCAAAAGAGTGTAGCGATACTTTTCCCCAGAAGAATTGTAACTCCCATGTGGGGGGACCTTTATCTATTCAACACCAAAATCCCCTGGCAAACAGAAACAAAATATCTTGGAGTAATTCTGGACAAAAGATTAACGTTCAACCAACACATTAAAGCCTTATGCACGAAGGCATCTAAAACCATTACACAACTTTACCCTCTAATAAACAGAAAAAGCAAGCTGAATACCAGAATCAAAGTGCTCCTCTACCTGCTGACGATCCGCCCCATGGTGACATATGCATCTCCAGCCTGGAGCCACACATCCAACACCAACATCCTCAGGCTACAGAGAGTGCAAAATAAGTGTTTGCGCATGATCCTGGATGCACCGTGGTTTTTAAGAAACGTCCAACTGCATAGAGATAGAAACATCCCTTACATCTACTCCTTCCTACAAACTACAGAAGAAAAATTCTTCTCCAAGATCTCTACACACCCCAACGATCTAGTTAAACAGGCAGCAAACTATGAAGAAACTGACCTCTTCAAATACAAGAGGCCAAAAGCCATCCTAAATACTTGCAACAATGACTAATTTCCGTGCCCTCCCCCCGGGCGAGCTCTCAGCTCAAAAATTTTCCTTCAATTCATCCTATCAGAAAAAGGGGCAATAAAAGCATCTTGCTTCACCTTTCTGGCCAAAGCTGCATCATACGAGGCAAAAGACATATTCAAACATAGAAGACTAAAAGCTATATTAATCTCCTATAGCGATGCTTAATCTCCATGTCCAATTAGGGCGAGCGAACTGCTCATAAATTTTACTCTCACTGTAACCGCAACAGATAGCGAGGAATATGAAAAGCATCTTGCTTCACCCCTAAAGACATAAATGTCAATTGTCAAACTGAATATTGAATTCTCAAACAAAGGGGAATATGAAAAGCATTTATTCTTCACCCATAAAGTCAGCAACGTTCTGCGTTCTGAATATTGAATAAACAGGAGTACGTATCCTAAATTCATTAACTGGGTATTCGTTGAATACCCAAGTAATGGGCATGATAATTTATAAAATAATGATATTAATTGATGAATTATTATTTGATGTTATAATGATATTATTCGATGTATTAATTGGGTATTCATTAAATACCCAATTAATAGGTATGATAATTCATCAAATAATGATGAATTATTATAGTTGGAAAGCTTAGGTGAATATCCAATGAGGCCAGTTCTCTAAAGTTAGCCCATTGTTTTGAATATATATGCGAAGATTCCTATTCAATATTCGATATGATTGAGCCCTTATATAAGGACTGGCTTAAAGGAGCGAAACAAGAAAGCTTTTCATATTCCCCGTTATCTGAAGAGGACAGTGAAGGATAGGGTGTTATTAAGCTATTAAAGCTCTGATGATGGCGGGAGGGTAACAGCAATAGCCGAGCCTCAGTTAAACTTCATTGGCTACGGCATTGCCATCCAATACCCTCCCAGGATACCCATTTTAGTCGCCTCGTACGACATGCATGGGTTATATTGGAGCTATTCTTATCCCGGCCGCCACACGGGAAATATGATTGAGACGTGCAAATCAAATTATTTATATTTATTCGTGCTAAATTTTAAATGGTGTATACATTTGTTTCTAAATTTTGCGGTAAAGTAAAAAAAAATAATTAAATAATAATAATTTAAAATATATCTTAAAATTTGATAATTTTTATAATATATATATATATATATATATATATATATATATATACAGGGTGTTCGGGATAAATTTGACATATTTATAATTAATTATATTTTTCCGTAAGTTACATGTATTAACACACACTTCTCTTCATTTAAAAGTTTGGACCCTTCTTCATTCATATACAAGATGTCAGAAAGGATGGATAGCTGGAACCCACCTGAATCATGGAAGAGAATAACTTGTATCATGATGATTCGTGCCCGCCATCAAAATAAGGATATTACGACTGCTGCCCAATGCTCCCTGAATACAGTAAAAACAATCAGGCATGAACTAGAGACTTGCAATGGTGACTACGAGGATGTAGCAAGAAGAAAGATCCCTAGCAGACGATCTGATTGCGTTCGTACAGCAGAATTCCTCGCAAATCTGCATGAACAGGTGTTGAAGAACCCTGGCATTGGAATTCGGGCTTTGTTCGTGGAGTTGCTAACTGTAGTCAAGCCCTGGATAACAAGGGTAGCCAATGGTAGGCCGTATGTATGGCAGCAGGATTCGGCCCCTTGCCACACCTCTGGGAAAAGTCAAAAATGGTTGTCTGAAAATTTCTACGACTTCACCAGTCCAAATGTTTGGCCTCCAAACTCCCCAGACCTTAACCCCATGGATTATTTTGTATGGGGCGCAGTTGAAAAAGACACCAATCGCACTTCCAGTAATACAAAAGCCCAGTTAATGGATAAAATTAAAACAGTTTTTGCGGCCCTTCCCAGGGAGGCTGTAGCATCAGCTTGTTCGAGGTTCCGAAGCAGAATTGAAGCTGTGATCGATGCTAATGGTGGTTATTTTGAGTAAATCTTGTTGATAGTATTGTAATTAACTCTGCCTGTAATGTTTTTTTGTCAATTCATTAAATTTAATAGATACAAAGAAGATTTTCTTTTTCCTTACGAAACTGTCAAATTTATCCCGAACACCCTGTATATATATATATATATATATATATATATATATATATATATATGATATTATTTATTATATATATACATTATATTACGTGACACTTCTACGGCGTCTTTGGACTCCATATAAGTGTCTCGTCTATAATAATAATAATAATAATAATAATAATTAATATAGCTGGCACGCCACTCTTCTGTATTGATGTCGATCTGTATGTTCACGTGGCTGGTTTGCATGTTTTCAGGGAAGTAAAACCTGCGTTTCGAGGAGGGGAGTGGGACACCTTCACCACCGTATGAGACAGATTAACTCACAATTTGAGCGAAAAAACCCGATAAAGGTTAATCATGATAGACAGGAATAGAATGTGGGTCTTTTCAATCAAAGGCTCGTCTATACCAACTGAGATATATAAGCTCTAAGAACTTGACTTACGAAAATGTATTATCAATTTAGATGTGTGAAATACGTCTCAGTAATAAATTAATATTTTCTTGTTATATGTTTTGCTGTCAATAAATCCTTTTAAGGGTTTTTCTATATTATTATTATTATTATTTTGTTAACAATTTTCCAATTTAATAGAATTTTGCATTTCGATACTCAGACCATTAAAAGTACTTACTCAACCTCCTAATTTCCAGGGGTTCCTTCGAAGTAGCCCCTTTGGGCATGTACTGTATATAGCGATCCCAGAGGTTTCCCATTCCACGTATCTCTTAAATGTTCCTCAAGCGTGACTGTGTTGAGCACCGCCTCCTGCATTTCTTCCTGAATTTCTTCAATCGTCAAAACGAAGTCCTTTTAGCCGAAATTTTATCTTGAGGATACAGAAAAAAGTGTCAGGCGCTAGGTCAGACGAATGGGAGTGCGGAAGACTGTCGTGTTTTTGGAAGCCAGAAACTTGGAAGCGTTGTCATGGTGGAGAACCCAATCGTTGTTCTTCCACATGTGTGGACGTTTTCACTCAATGCTCATCCTTAGCTGCTTCAAACAAACAAACAGACAAACCGACCTTCTCAACACCCTCCCCCCTATTGCGCAGTTACAGACATCACACAGCAGCAGCATTGACTTCAGTGACTGTGTTTGGGCATTTTTCTACATAATATACAGATATTGCTGGTATACGATATCCCAAGTAGCAGCGAAACTGTCAAACTGACCTTTATTCGTTTTAATAATTAAGAATATTTAAGAATTTCCTAAATTCATAATGTAAATTCTGAGTTTAGTAGAAAATATTAGAGATGATGAAACAAAGTAAATACCTTAGCATTTAGTCTCATACATCTAAAGTAACCCTTTTAATCAAAGAGAAGAGGAGCTGGTGAAGGTAAGCAGAATTTGCTGATAGTTGTGGCTATTCTGAGAACTTTTGTCAAAGTATTCTTGTAGTATTACAATGCGGTGATGAAAAGATATTCCAATTTTCTTTAATAATAATATATATTGTTCAATTATATATTCAAAAATACAGGATTAAAGATTATAATTTATTTAGTATGTCAAAAACAAATCAAACAATTTACAATGGCAGCTACAAATAGTTTAAAAGAATGTGTGGTGTCATATCTGTTGCAAACAAATCAAAAAGCATGTTTTATAACTTCAAAGATATTGATACGTTTATTTATGTGTTGCTGTGAAAGAGCGATGACCACGATTGTTGATATACACAATGTTTGAAATAAAATACAACTTAAAAGAGAGACGTCATCCTAAAAAATATAATAAACCAGATAAGTTTTTTTCTTAAAACTTATCTGGTTTATATCTTATTTGCATTTAGATTCATATAAAAAAAAATCTTTCGAATTATAGAAAACTAGTTTATCATCCTATATTTATATTTGGAAACAGCCTTCCTGACGCTTTCACCAAGGACTACAACTTTCAGTTTTTTTTTTTTTTTTTTTTTTAACTGTATGCGAGGAAGATAAATAAATATCCAAACAGTAACTTCAATCACATAACATTCGTCATAGGGACCATGCACATTGCATATCTAAATATTAAATTAACGTTCATAATCTTTATGAACGTTAATTAAACTAAATCATATTCAAGATAGCATCCGAAAAAAATAATTGCTAGACTACACTATAAAATGGCGAGCCTTAAATTGCGAGCTTGTTGCATATTGATTTGGAGAACCTGCAGAACAAGTCAGATATTTCAACTACTTATGCACATTTTATTTAAAAATAGCAAATAAATATGAAAATAGACAACAGAATGAGTCACACTGGTATTGTGGTTAAGTCATTTGAATAAAAGTGTAAGAAATAAGAAAGAAATCAGTTAAAACATTAAACTAATACTATACAAGAATGCTATGTTCAAAACCGGTGTTAACTTAAGGAACTGAGAGCTGGGTTGGAAATAAAACACTTGATCAAAGATACAGATACGAGAATTCTAAAAAAATAAAATAAAAACATTAGGATGGAACATGATATCATTAGCAACAAAATACCTAAACAGAACTGATCTAAGATAATATATTACTTAGCTTGGTTGAAAAAAACAAAACAAAAACAATTAGCTGAGCATAACGGCCAATATCAAGATGGGGGTTAAAAGTGGTTTCTTCCCATACTAATCTGTTATCCGTTGGAGAACTAACAGATTTTTTTTTTTTTTTTTTTTTTCACCAGAGGTCAGGCCAACAATTGTGGTAGCGGTTAGTCAGTGTCTTTAACGAACCAGTATGATTGTAGTATAGCGTGTTTCTTGTGTATAAATTCCAAGGATCTGGATGGCACACATTCATCTAATCTAATATGAAAGATTCAACATAAGTCAGGACTCCAGCCAATCCGCTAGTATTAGAAACCATTCCACTCCAGCTGGCTGGAATGATGTTAATATATGTATATAGTAGACAACACAAATAATAGGACTCTAGCGTTGATGTATATTTTTTTTTTTTTTTTTTTTCACCAGAGTTCAGGCCAACAATTGTGGTAGCAGTTAGTCAGTGTCTTTAACGAACCAGTATGATTGTAGTATAGCGTGTTTCTTGTGTATATTTGTACGCTCCAGAAGATGACCTTGACATAAAGGTCGAAATGTCGAATTGTAAAATTTTAGTAATATTAAACTAAAGTTTTTATTCAAACACGGTAGTTGTCTCCATAATATCCAAAAATGCATTCGGATCACCGTGCAAGCCTAAAAGAAAGGATAAATAAAGGTTAAATTAAATTACAGTAACCTCAAATTTATTACCTAATTTATTACAGTAACCTCAAATTTATTCGGAGTAACGGTTATTACCGTTACTCCGAATAGAACAATGTGTGTTATGGGATATGAAAATTGAAATAAATATGCAAAATAAATAAATAATATTTAAATACCATTTCTACTACTGCTACTACTACTACTACTAATAATGATGATGATGATGATTTTGACAACGTCAAAAGATGCAGAACAAACTAATATGACAAGCATAATGATGGTAAAGTATATGTAACCATGGATAAAATTCATTGTCCTAAGAAAAAATATAATTGTTAACGATTGATTATGTAACTACTAGGACGCTGATAATTATATAGATAATATAGATAATATCGGTTAAATAATGTGTGATCTGAATAAATAGTGGGTAATGTGTAATGCATAGTGTGGCGTTTTAATCACACCGTTGTGGAATCTGTAATAACCTTTTGTGGAGAGATTGAGATCAATGTTTACTTTTTATATTTTAGTGTATATATATGTGCGTGTGGTGTTTTGTCTTGAGTCCTTGTTTTCGAGTTCAGTAACTGTTTAGGTGTTTTTCATTTTTATAGGGCTTCAAGCTTCATAATCCTGAAATGTTTTATAGGAAGTAAGTATATCTTTTAATATATGTTTGGATGATTTTGTCATTTTCAGAATAGAAGAAATCAGGAAGGAATTTAATTACCTGATTATATTTCCCATCGTTTTGCTTGGTAACTGCTTCATTTTTTTTTTTTTTTTTTTTCGTAGACAGAGCCATTCGGTGTGGGTAATGTTGCGACTGATTGCATTCTGGCATAAGGGCCTCCCCTTCGGGACACAACGGCTTACCGCAGCTCTTTCAGGAATTTTATTGTTTGCGTGGAAGTGACCTTGGTTGTGTCGGTGACCTTCAGTTGTGTAAATGTCTGTGAAGTAGAAAGCAATAGGGTGAGAAGAATTTCACGTGAGAGTCAAAGTACTACTTGACGTAGCTACTAGACGAGATTGATGTTCTTGAATTCAGTACTAAGAGAGTTGTCCCCCCCCCCCCAGTAATGTGCATAGTAGATATTTTAAATATATTTTTAAGAGAGAGAGAGAGAGAGAGAGAGAGAGAGAGAGATGTAGATGTGCATCTGTCTATCTATTGATCTTAAACTTGTCATACGTTAAACAAACTAACATTTAAAAACAAAAATTTCCCAAACTACAACACTTTCAAAATGATTTGATTGATTGATTTGGATTTATGGCTAAAGCAACTCAGTCTCTGAGGGCCATAAGAACACATGTCTGTGTTCTTATGGTCGGTTTGTCTTCTGCTAGATGAAAAACCCTATCACCTCCGTATGCAAGTTTAAAAAGGTCTTTAAGGACATAATGTGAAAGAGAAGTATATAAATATGTATTTTATATACCAAAACAGTAACAGAATCACTAAACAATAATCAGCGTTATCCTCAGATAAGCTTAGCAAAAGCTTCAAGGATGCATACTAATACATATACCTCATCCCCAATCAATATTACAAAGCAATGAGAAACATTTATTGTATAACTGATGTATATATGCATAATATAAGTAGCAATTTAATCAACCTTTTAGAGGCAATTCTTGGATATAGTGGTGACATCAGTGGCATTAGTGAGAATTCATATTAATAATTCCTTACAACCTTTATGTGGTTACTGATAATTTTTAATTTGGGAAGGGAGATTTATAATTATAAAGCATCAGCCGTGGAATTAAAAAAAATGCAAAATATCTAACTTTGATGATATCTTAAGTAAATTAAGAAATGTTAACTGGGATTAGGGACGCAACACAAAAGTTCAAGAGGATATTTGCATCCCTACAGAATACACATTTAAAATTAAAAAGATGAGATATTTGACAAAAGGTTACTTGCATAGAACCAAATATTAAAAAAAAAGAGGTAAATTCTTTGAGTTTTTTTTTTTTTTCTTTAATTGCTTGCATAGATTTAAAACGAACAAACATATAAACCGTCCCAGTTATGGGACTTGTCGTTAGATGTCACTACCGGAGGAAACCAATATAATCCATATAATTAAAATTCTTTGATTATCAAATCGCTTTAAATTGTCACCAATGTTTGAATCGATAACTGTGTGGAAAATACCCAGCACTAAGGAATATTACTGTCGCTGTCATCACATGATCCAGTAGACGTAATTGAAATTACTGAGTATAGTTGTACTGAAGGAGGATTAAAAGAAATATGCACTTGTTGTGATAAGAATTTTTCTGATGTGTTAATTTGCCGATGTAAGTACTAAAACAGTTATAGAATCGCATTATTTTTTCAAAAATTAGACTATTTTATCTTATTTATAAAAAAATAAAAAATATGCATTTAAAGTGAAAATAATAAAATTTTAATAATTACTCCATTTATTTGACAATAAATTTTAATTTAATCACAATAAAGATATCAAAAACAAATCTACCTTAAATATTTTATCATAATAAAATATGATCCAGCGATCTTACAGACCTATGTTGCTTTTTTTTTTTTTTTTTTTTTTTGTTTCAGGATATCCTGTACAGCAAAGCATGAACAGTTAGTCATTCATGCTTTGCTGTCTTTTTTTTTTTTTTTAATAAGATAAGAAATCGATTTACATATTGATTTACATAGCATCAGCATCTTGAAAATATTGACTAATCTACCAAGTTCATTTGCACTCTAAAACGCCCATTTTCAAATTTACAATTTCTCAATACTAAGAATGTCCATATTTATTTATTGGGATGTGAACAAAACCCTAATTGTTGTTGTTCTTCAACGAATTTAATACACCCCGATTAAGACATCTTCAAATAATGCTATAAAAGCGATGATGCATGCCTCATTTCTATGTCTCCCCAGGATTGCATTATCCTCATAAAGGATTATAAGCTTTTCTGTTAAATTGGAATTTTTCATTAATTATCGTCATCTTTATGTTTTTACCCTGTACACGTTCATGAGTATCCTATACTGAAACTAGTCTGTGCAATTTTCATTGTTTATTCTTCTTTTAACGCCAAAATAACCCAGGATATAATGAATGAATGGATGTAAAACGATATGGGAGGCAAACTATTCACAAATTACTTATTTTAGAGTTCACTTCTTCTTTTACTCTTTCCAAATAGCATCAAAGGTCACCACAACTGAGTGATTATGTTAGATGTATTCATGAGGGTAACTATTAAAAGTATTTGCCTGTCACTGAGTGAAGCCACTCAGAGACAGGCAAAAACCCACCCACCGATTAAAACCTCTCTACTCCCCAGGGTCAGTAGGAACCAGACCCAGAAGAGATTGAAGGAAAATGCGGGAGGGGGGGGGGTTACTTCTCCAAAAGCTCTGAGTAATCTACAAGATCACGCTAATTTTCACTGAGTGAAGTGACCCAAAATAGAATCACTACTAAACTCTCGTCCGTAACTTCACCCAGTGACATGCACAAACCGCTTTACTTCTCAGGAAACAAGCTTCCTTGGAAGTAAAGCAAAATCATAGGGATGAATTTCATTATTCGGTGCGAGATCACGTTTACAATCTTTGGTATGTGGAAATCGAACAAAAAATGTAAATAAATAAAAAGAAAATAAAAGGTAAAAAAGGTATATACCATATCTCAATGTGGACAGCTCATTTTCACCAGTAATAGCCTGCTTTTGTGTATATAATTAACTTTATGGTATCTCCACCTAGATGCAGTAAGGAGGCTTACGTGCACCAATAACTCAAGAGCTATTTCAGCAGCAGCAAACTACTGGTATCCCCCTCCCCCCACCTAGCTAGACAGGTCAACAGATGGCTAAAAATATTAATATAGCCGTGATAACAGAAGCAAAAAAGAAATTAAAAGGAAAAAAATATATAGATGGTTTTATTATGTTATATAGTGAAATAGAGCAACATATGTGAGTTTCTAGTGGTGTGGCCATTTTAACTGATAATAAATGAATAAATATAATACGAAAGTACAATTTTGTAAACGATCGAATTATAACAGTTAAATACTGTATCATAGGAGTATATGTCCCTGAAGAAGTTAGAAAAGAAGATTCCAAAATGTGTTATGATAAACTACAAAATCAGTTGAATAAATGTAATAAAAATGACTATATGATTAATAGCAGGAGATCTTAACTAACACTTTTTTGTTAAAAAATAATATAAATAAATATACTTGGAATGGCAGAGGAACAAGTCTATATGTGATTGCATCATTAATAATTAGAAACTAGCTCTGCGTGTGAGAGATGTACATGTCTATAGAGAAAGTGAATTTTTTTCAGATCATTATTTAGTAGTTGCAAAAATAGAAATACTAGCAAAATTGAGAAAGGAAATAAATAAGAGAAAAAAAAAAGAAATAGAATAAATATACAAAGTATATTTATTACAAGAAGAAAGCATTAGAATTCTATATCAATCACGATTGATAGATTACCGAAAAGAAGCTGAAATCACTGAAGATATAGAAGAAGAAGGAAAATTATAATAAAGATAATTCATAAAACATAAAGCAGCCCCTGTAGTACTTAGAAAGAAAAACGTCAAAAATTTGGGGCAAAGATATAGAAAATGCAGTAAAAGAAAAACAAATAGCATACAAGTTATTCCTTCAAAAACATACAAAGGAAAGAGAATACATATAAAAAAAAGAAAGAAAGAAACACAGCCATAAAGATCACAAAGATTCTTTGGACAGATTTATTAATAAAATAGACGACATACATGGAAGAATAAGACATAGCCTACAAAATATTAAAGAAATTAAACAACGAAGAAAGAGATAAAGCACAAATCAACATAATGCAAGAGAAACGATGGATAGAACATTATAAGAATTTATGGTATGAGCCAAACTTAATAATGAAAAATAATAATGACGAAATCAGTACTGATATAAAATCAGTTTTAGAAGAATTAAAATAAGCAATTAAGGTATCAAAAAATAGAAAATCAACGGGATAAATACATAGTGGAAATATGGCGGAGAATACTTACATCAAAGAGGGCTTTACTTAAAAATCGTCCAATTGCATGGGCTACCCATGCATGTCGTACGAGGCGACTAAAATGGGTACCCAGGGAGGGTAGTGGATGGCAATGCTGTAGCCAATGAAGTTCTAACTGAAGATCGGCTATTGCTGTTACCCTCCTGACATGATCAGAGCTTTAATAGCTCAATAACACCTTATCCCTACACTGTCCTCTACAGATAACGGGGAAGATGAAAAGCATTCTTGGTTCACCCATCTACAAAAAAAAAAAAGAAAGAAAAAGGATTTTGTTTCAAACAGCAAAGTTACTGAGTTGTGTTAGCTTGCTTAACTAGATCGTTGGGGTGTATGGATGTTTTTAGGAAAAACTTTGTTGCTAAAGATTGTAGGAAAGAGAAGATATAAGGAATATTTGTATCTCGATGAAGTTGATTGTTTCTGACGAACCATGGGGCGTTTAGAATCATTCGTAAGCACTTATATTGTACACGTTGCAGTTTGAGGATTAGTGTTGGAGGTATGGCTCAAGGCTGAAGAAGCGTAAGTGACTATGGGACGAATCGTCAACTGGTATAAAAGCAATTTGATTCTGATGTTTAGCTTTCTGTTAATTAGGGATAGATCTGGCTGATGGCTTTAGATGCCTTTGCACACGTAGTCTTGATGTGTTGGTTAAAAGTTAATTTTTTTCCCTCGAAGACCACACCAAGGTATTTTGTATCTGTCTGCTAGGGAATTTTAGTATTGAATAGTAAGACGTCTCCTACAGGAGACATCGATCTTTTCGCGAAGAGAATGGCTGAACTCTTTTGGGGATTTACTTGCAGTCTCCATTTGGAGAACGATTTCTCTAACTTTAGAAGGTTTTCTTGAAGCGTTTTAATAATGAGGTGTAAGTCACAGTCTTTTTTTTTTTTTTTTTTTGGTGGACTGAGTCCTTGGCTCTTTATCCCTTCATCTGACTAAAGAAAATGTGTGGATGAGGGTGTTATTGAGCTAAAAGCTCTAGTCATTGCTGGGTAACGGCAGTAGCGAAGCCTCAGTTAAAACTTCATTGGCTACAGCATCGCCGTCTGTTACCCTGGGTCTGCTATAATTTCTTCTGGGTCACAGTCTTTTCTAACGCCTTGATATTTCTTATATATAATTCTAAATTTTAAAATGGTAATCTGTTAATTTCTGTACAGAAGGTGCGTAAAAAACGAGTGTTATTTCT
Source organism: Typopeltis vanoorti (assembly GCF_054136105.1). Classification (NCBI taxonomy): domain Eukaryota; kingdom Metazoa; phylum Arthropoda; class Arachnida; order Uropygi; family Thelyphonidae; genus Typopeltis; species Typopeltis vanoorti. The sequence goes on along the minus strand of NC_143561.1, from coordinate 34,823,472 downwards.
GAATGTTCTTATATTTCGGCTAATAACGTAGCTAAATTTTACATGAAGTTTACACGCTCTGACTGTACATCGTGCTTCCACGGATCTTGAATTCTCGAGGTCAAAGTTCAGCGCTGACAATATTTTCCATGGATCGTGTAAGAAGTGCATAACAATCATATACTAGAAAACCTCTAATGTTTTTCTAGCCTTGACGATACGTACTATAATGTTCCTTACTGTAATTAAAACTGTAATCTTAGATTTTTTTAAACAGTTTAACAGTTTTTATTATTCACATCATGTATACAAATTATACATATTATACTATTCAACTTGTATAATTATGAAAATATTTCACAATACAATTCAATGCACTACAATATTACAAAATAAAATTCAAGTATTACTATCATATTCTGATGGTACTAGCACTTATTATGGCTAATAAAAGGTTTTCTCATATATGCAAGTAGAGTATAATATATTTCGAATGGTTTCATAGTTATGATAAGTAACTGGTTTAGAGTAATGTAAGTTGTTAATGCAAATATGTGTAACCAAGGGCCGTAGCCATACTGGTTACTAGAAAAGTAATTAGCTCAAAACAGACACTGAGAGTCCAAGGACCGCATCTAAGAGGGCTCCCTTACCAGTTATAATAGCGTACATGTTGATATTATAATACCTAATTGAATATTCAGAATCAATTTGTAAATCAATACCTTAATTGGTTATGATATATATATGAGTTATAATGAGCTCTTATACGTTTAAAATTATTGTCAACATTCTTTAATCCCATAAGGTAGTTTCTCAATCTTTTTTCTGAATAAGTATTCTGAGGTTATAGATTGAATTTCATTCGGAAGTTTATTATAGTTACTCGTCGCAATGTACTCGAAAGATTTATGAAAAGATGTCTTTGTTTGCCTTGGGTACTTCCAGCGTGTTTCGACCGCAGCGCAATCCATAGTCTACATTATATACCCAGAAACTTTCAGTGTTTCTTTTTACATATAACAGACAACCATAGAGATATAGTTTCTGAAATGGAGAATATTATGAACGATATACAGATCATTGGTTGAGTGTGCGAAGTCGGTAGTAGTTATAGCTCTAATTATTCTGTTTTGTATTCTTATTAATGGAAGCAGATTGTTATAATAGTTTCCACCCCAACAGGTAATGCCATGTTGCAGTGAGGAATTTACCCAGGAATAGTATAAACATCTTAAGAATGCTGCATTTACAAATTTTTTAACATAATATATTCTGTTAATTATGAACCTAAATTTATTTGTTAAGAAAGTGGTGTGAAAGTTCCACTTCAAATTGCTATCGATATGGAGGCCCAAATACCTCACGGTTTTTTATTTATTTATTTATTTATTTATTAAGCTACATTTACAATTTAGACATTTCCTTTCATGCCATTTTATAGTTATACCGTGATCTAATTTGTCTGTTAATGTAAAGCACATATATCTCGTTTTGTCGGTATTAATGTTAAATCCGTTGTTGCTAAACCATATACTTAATTTTAACTTATCGCTATTAATCCGATTTTTTTAGATCTTCAAGGGTTGTTTCGGTGTATACTAAAGCCGTATCGTCAGCAAAGGATATCATTTTGCCAAAAAGTTTGTATTTACATAGATCATTAACGTATATTATAAATAGGATGGGTCCTAGTATAGGGCTCCGTATTTTATTATGTTTGTTGTGCTTTTAAATATATCATAGCTGTTATATTGTTTTCTATTATTCAGATAGGATCTGAACCAGTCATTAGTAATTCCCCTAATGCCGTATTTGGACATTTTCAATAGCAATAGGTCATGACAAACACAGTCGAACGCTTTAGATATATCAAGTAATACAGCTGATGTGTGCGTTCCTTCATTTATTCCACTATAGACCTTTTTATGAAACTCCAATAGCACTTTTTCAGTATTGCATTCGGATCTGAATTCCATATTGATTAGTTGCGTAAAAGGATATTGCATTTAAATAGCTATTTAAGCGTTTTTTTTTTATCAGAATTTCAATAACCTTTGAGGTTGTGGACAGTATAGATATTGGTCTGTAATTTTTGATTTCATTTCTATTTCCTCCTTTAAATAACGGTACAACTGAAGCAGTCTTTAGGTGTTCTATAAATTTACCATGTTCAAATGATTTATTAATAATATTTGTAAAGAATTGTAATTTATGCCTAATGATAATGTTTAGCTTTTTAACATTTATGTTGTCACATCCCACTTTTTTCCTTTTTTTTCAATCCGATTACTACACTCTTCACTTCATCTTCGTTTACTGCATGTAGATACATAGAATTCTTAATCCACGGAAGGTGATTGACATACTTTGCCCTTTCTGCAGGGTCGAAAACACAACTGCCATAGTTGTTAAAGTGGTTGTTCATTTTGTTAAGTATATCAGTGATGTCATTTGCCCTCTGGGAATTCTCGCATTTTCTGCTTTGTGTTACCTATTATCACACTGACCAACCTAAATTCTTTACTTTTATCATTACAACAAGAAAGAAATTTCGGTAGCAGATATTGTTCTTTTGCCTGTTTTATTTTTTCCTTTAGATGTTTAACGAAATTTTTATAGTCATATTCAAAATTTAAATTGTATGGATTATTTTTATGCTTATAGTAGAGCTTCTCTTTTGCCTTTATCATATTTTTTAGTCCATCTGTTATCCAGTGTGTGTGAGAACGTCCTTTTTTTTTGTAGTAACTGTTTTATGATATTGCGATTTAGTGTCTGCATATTTAATCATTTTGATAAATTCATCATATAACTGAAACTGATTTGTGTCTAATAAATATGTGATCAATGCAACTAGTCGTGTTGTACATTCTCTCGTATTGCCATCGATGTAAGCAAGAAACCCATGCGTAGATAATATATTTTTATATTCTTCAGTTTTACTATTGCTCTTATAAAGGTACAAATTTATATCCCCACTAGTATGATATTGTCATAGTTTAAGGTTTTTAAGACATTATTTAGCTCTGTTAGAAAGATATCTACTGGGCCATCGCATGCACGGTATATAGCAATTATAAGTATATTCATTGCTGTATCGTAAATCATTATAGTTTCAGCACTTTGCAATTTTAATTCCAGTCTGAGAAATTTATAAACTTTTTTTAGCATATAGAATTAACCCACCTGAACGATTATAATCGCGACAATCATAATGCATATCGTAATCTGCGAAAGAATAATGATCAACCTCAAGCTGTTTGATCCATATTTCACTTAAGACTAGTACATCTATATATGATTAGACTCTGTAAAACGTAACATTAAATTATCAAAATTTGACCTTATAGATCTAATATTAACGTGATATATATTGAAATTCTTGGATGAATTTATAGTAGTATCAAAAAAGTTCTTAACAGAAGTTAAATTATATAGATTTTTACAGTTTACAGGTATATAAGAATCTAAGTTATTCATGTTAAATCCTAAATCCATTAGGTCTATATTGCTTCAATTATTCATAGGTAACATTTAGATTTAGTGCCTTCTTTGTTTGAGTTCGTTGAGAACTTCCAGTGTTTTTATCCGTATCACTTTAGTGTTGTCGTTCTTTCTCATAAATAGTTAAAAAAAAAAGTAGTGTTTTCAGCATTTATGTAACCTCCCATTAATAGCAATTCGAATGTCTTTATGAAGAGAGTGGATGATGCTCAGTTATTTACGAGAAACTAATAATCATTTCATGATGACTTAGTCTATAAAAGAAAGAATGTGTCTAAATCAGAAGTCCACGTTAAAAAAATTCAGATAAATTAGTCAAAGTGATATTTGGAAGTTTTATGCATAACAGAGGGGTTTGAAGAAATCCTCAGAAGAAGCATTAAACTCTGTATACCACTGTGTGCCTGTGATCTAACCTACGGTGAAAGTATTATTATTATTATCTGATACATCCAGGAGGTCAATGTTCGTAACAAGACCACATCCAAATCATCCATCATACCTTGTCTTAAACTTATTCTTGCTAGATGCACTCACTACTTTAAGAGGCACACTGTTTTAATCACTCACTCAGTTCTCTGTGAGAAAAAAAAAATCTAGCTCTTTCCACTTTTTTCAACAATCTTAACTTCCATGGATGCCCTTGTGTTCTCTTCCCATCTTCTGTATAACAAAAAACTTTCATCGTACGACATCCTATAACACCCATTCAAATGTTTACAGAGCTTTATCATATCAACCCATTTTTTTTCTATTAACCAGAGTCTGTAATCCACATACTCACAATCAGTCCTCATAATCCAAATACCATAATCCGAATATAATCTTTGTAACTCTTCTTTGCACCCTTTGCACAGCTTCTTTATCTCCCTTGGAACCCGAGAGACCAAATCTGTAATTTTGTAAAAGTAAAAATCTGTAAAAGTATTGCCAAGAGGCAAAATTACTTCCATATTCTTACATGTCAAGGGTCGCTTCAACATCGCAATTATCCTCTGAGTTGTATTTCCAACTTTTGCTATGTGACCTTTGAACTTCAAATTCCAATCCACCAACACTCCAAGATCCCCTGCTTCTTCAGTTTCTTGTAGCATGACCACGCTAATACGAGTAAAATATGCCGCTGGAACTCTAATCACGCCAAAGTGCATAACTTTACACTTACTAACATTAAATTGATAGCCATTTTCGTTTGCCCAAATTTCCAGTCTATTCAAATCATTTTGTAATTGCTGAATATCAGTAGCATCTCTGATTGCCCTGCCTATCTTCGCATCATCGGCAAACAATTGCACACTGGAATAGAAACAATTGTTTCTATTCCAGTGGGATGCTTTCTGAACTGAGTCTCAAGTTATAGAATAATGTCAAAGGCCTAACCAGTTCGGCTGAACATTTCGTTAGCACACGTGCTGATATTCCATCTGTTTCTATTGCCTAATTCTTATCTAAGTTATGTAGCATTAGTTACCTACCAAAGAATCAAATACACTCTTAAAGAAGGAGTATACTCAGCGCCGAACTTCAACTTTCGATATTTTGGTATGAGGATCATTCTGTTGGCACCCCTGGGTTCTGTCATTTCCTTTGAACACAGCTTGACTGCTCATTCTTACGTGAGGATTGTTTCGGAGCAGGTATTGCACTAAATGGCGACAGTGTGGGTCAATGGTTCGAAGTATATTCATACATTCCCTCACTTCCCTGAATTTCCTGATTTGAATCATATCGAATATTTGTAGGATCATGTGGAGCGCACCATCTGATCCATTGAACAAAAAAAAATTAACGTTTATCTTACAGAGAAAGGAAATAGCCACAGTAATAAATCTTTCCCCAATAGCTCATCTGGTAAGTTAAACGCTAATTTTTTTTGTCTAAGGTCTTTCTTTGCCTCTGTTAACGATAACGAACTTATTTGAATTAGTAATTTGAGACTAGACAGTCTGAAGGTATTATTGCATCAGTGATTACTACTGTGGACATTATGGGAAATAAGCAATTAATTTTGCAATAATGCTTATAATCATTAATTGGAACAGTTTGAATAATCTTAAATCTATAAAAATAAATGTCAATCTTAAATCTATTATAAAATAATGTTGACCTTATTTTATAATGTTACCATTATAATAGATGTAAGACAATTAATATAATAGGATGTTTATAATTTTTATACTGTAATAATTATGTTTCTAGTTTGCATTTCTGTTTCCATCGTTAATCAAAATAACTCAGCTACTTCCGTGTTTTCTCGTCGCTAGATGGCGAGACTGTAAATCGTTACGGAAAGTTGTGATTGGCCATAGCTATGCAAAAACAATGACATCACTAGCGTTAGCAAATACACAAAAACGTTGTCATTTTATATCTTTTTTTCTAAATTTATTTTAATTACAAATTACTAGAGTCCATTTATTTTATGAAATAGACTTTTAATTTTCTTTTTATAATTATATCATTTCCCACAATATTTCAGACAACATATCCTGTTAGGATTGGGTATCAAGACATGACGTCACTTCTTTGCCTCTCCGTTAAAATTAATGCTAGTATCGAGCCAGCTATCTTTGATTCGCTTTCTGAAATACATAAATGTAATTATATTTTCTTTTATATTTTATATTTATGTATAATGTCATTATATTTCATTTTATATTTATATATAATGGAATTATATTTTATTTTATACTTATATTTATGAATTAAATGACCTGGAAATTCATCCTAATGAGAAAGAGATTTTGTAGTTAAATATTTCTGAACTGCATAACTCATAACGATATTGTTGCAAAAGGTTTTAAAATTCAGGAATAATTTATTAGCATTTAGCTCGCCCTGTTGGGCGTGATTGACATCATGGGGTTCTGTGGAATATCTGCCATGTAGATTGGGGAACTTCAGCCAAATTTCTACGTTGGGTAGAGCTTGCTCCATTAATTTTGACCTGTATTTTTTTTTTTTTTTCTATTAGTAAATTAGTAATCTATTACTTGATTAAACGAATCATATTCATAGATCTGTGAGTGGTGATAAGTTTGTAAAGCAAATCATAGTATCAGATTTTATCAAGGCTGAAATAAATAGCCAAAAGGCTTCACTTCGGCGATGCAAAATTATATAAATGAAGTCGATATTGAATCCAACATTATTTCAAAGCCGAATAGAGAAACTACAAGAGTTTCGTGCCAAATTACTCCTCCTTTACCACGAGTTTCCCCTGTCATGAAAGGTTTGCTTACGCTGGGATCTGCCGAAACTTTTATAGTTTCTATATACTGGTAACCCTCGTATAACGCAGTACTTATACAACGCGGTTTCGATATAACGCGGTCTAAAATTGTAATCACCCTTGTTGAAAGCGTACTTACACAACACGGTTCCGATAAAAACATGGTCTACAAATTGTAGTAATCTTTTATCTTTTCATATGTTTTTCACCGCGCGACTTAAAAATCAAATTTTATCTTCGTTAAATTTGTGTCTGCCTGTATCCCGCATGTAATTATAAGTAGCGAATTTATATTAGGGGAAATATCTTTTTGCACGCATGCACCTCAATTGTTTTCCGTATAAAACGTTCATTGTTGAAAATTGTCCTCGTTTCTGCCAGGGAAGTGCATTAAAAATCATAAGTGTGTTCATCTCAAGCTGAGCACTTTATTTTCTGGTGAGTTACATACAATATGTAATGCTTGCTTTTTTGTGTAAAAAATTATTTTTATAGTAATGGCCACAAACTGCAACGAAAGGGAAAAACCAACATTGAAAACAAAATTAATTTCTCTTGAAAAAAATTCAAAATCTTGGATCGGTTGAAAAGTGGAGAAAAACCAGGAGTTTTTGCAAGAACTTTAAATTTAAATGAATCAACAATTCGGACAATCAAACAGAATGAACAAAAAATCCGAGAAAGTGTTTATTGCTGGGTCAAAGGTAAGTGCGAAGCGCGTTGCTCGTGTACGCGATATTCTAATGGAAAAATGGAGAAATCTCTAATGATTTCGATAGAAGATTGCACCTCAAAAGAAAATTCCTTTGGATGGAAATCTTATTAAACAAAAAAACTCTCAAAGTTTATAAACATTTATAGTGCAAACCAGGTGTTCAATGCGGATGAATCCGGGTTATATTGGAAAAAAGTGCAAAAACGCACCTATATTTCGAAAAATGAAAGATCAGCTCCTGGATTCAAAGTTCCCAAAGATAGAATTACTCTACTGTTTTGTAGTAATGCATCAGGTGATTACATGACAAAACCAGTGTTTATTAACCAATCCTCAAATCTTCGTGCTATCAAAGATTAAAATTTTATTTTGCCTAAAACATTTATGCATTATGTGCAACGAAGTTTAAGTACAATTTTTAATTTTTATACTTTTATGCTATGTATTTGTTTCATAGTTTATATGTTTTCTTACATGAATTACCAGAATTAATTAAAAATATTTTTTGTTGGATATGTCATTGTTGTTTATATAATTAAAAAAAAGCAATTTCGGAACATAACCTACTTTTTCTATGTGTTCTGAGGCTCGCATAACGCGATTTATATAACGCAGCATTTCTACGGAACCTAACATCCGCGTTATACGAGGGTTACCTGTATTTATATTCGGCACGAAACTCTCGTAGTTTCTATATTCGGCTTAAATAACGTTGGATTCAATATATATTCGGCGGATCCCAGTGTAAGCAAACCTTTCATGAAAGGGGCAACTCGTGGTAAAGGTGGAGTAAGTTCTGATCACTTTCTTTAATATTTCCCATAATGTAAAGCACATCTTTTTTGCGGATATGTATCATACTATACATTATAAGGGGGGGGGTCACTACGCAGACCGGTTTCGACCTTTGTGTAGGTGAAGCGAGCTCTAAAAAAAATCTAAAAATAAGACGATCCCGAAAGATCGCCCAACTTAGCGTTGTTCCACTCAGTGACAGGCTCATCGACGAGAACTTCTCAGTATTGGCTCTACCTAGTGGCAGGCTCACCCCACCACCAAGCAGAGCCATAATCTCAGCGGTAGCCGCACTAGGAGACAGGCAAAAACCTATCCCCAAGCAGAGCCTCTCGGAGCCAACCTCAAACCAGTTTCGACCTTTCTTGAGGTCTCATCAGTGGGAAGGTAGACCCAAATGTAAAATACACAAGTTGAAGTGATGCAGAAGTTATACTTTATCATATGAGTTGCTGAAAGATCTTAAAAGGCACTAAAAATTACTGAAATAAAGAGCCAAAAGCTTTACTTCGGCGATGCAAAATTATATAAATTAAGTGGATGTTGAATGCGACATTATTTCAAAGCCGAATATAAAAACTACGAGAGTTTCGTGCCGAATATATAGAAACTATAAAAGTTTCGGCGGAGAAATACGAAAAATTTACTGTCTCATATTTTTTGTAAATCTACTCACGTAGACAGATACTTACATGCCTCTTCTCATCATTTTCCTCCCCAGAAACTTGGTATTATTTCCACTCTAGCCCATCGAGCGAGATCTCTTACTTCAGAAGACGTAATCTTCAAATTAACCTCAACGACCTCAAAAGCACATTTTTGAACAACGGCTATTCATCTCGAAGCATAACTAATCGTCTACATTCACGTCTTCAACCTCGGCCAGAAAATAACTCCAATCCTATTGCCCACATTCAATTGCCGTATATAAGCTCTCTATCACTAAAACTGGCAAAAATTATGAAGAAATTTATCACCAAAACTTACTTCACCACCCTACCAAAACTTTTTTTTTTCCTGAGTCAACCCAAACAAAAACACAACCAACTTCAATATCCGGGAGTGTACAAAATCATCTGCGAGTGTGGTAAACCTTGTTATGGACAAACCGATAAGTCTGTCTCACCACGCCTGGAAGAACATAAACGTGATATCTCTTATGAGAGAACCTGTGCAAGCGTCCTCTCAAGTCATGGTCTTTTTTCCGTTAACTCCAATCTAGAAGAACACCAACATCAGATAGACTGGAATCTTACGTCCACTATCCATAAATGCGGTGACGAACTTGAGAGACGCATCCTTGAATCAAAAGAGATAGTCCTGGACCAATCACACATGAACAATAATTTAAGCTACAACCTGCCAGACTCTCACAGCTCAGCGCTTCAGTTTTGGCGCTCTCGAGTCAGTGGTCACTCACTCTTGCCTCACGCTAGACCTACCACGCGGACACCAGTTTTAAATTTGACTGTTGCGATTTCCAGTTTATTTATTTGAGAACAGTTTAAAACAGGAATGCGTGCTGGAATTCCAATTAAAGTTGGCTACATGCGAGAGTTGTCACGAGAGCGCCAGTATTGGACAGTGGCAATGTGTGCCTCAGAAAGATTGTAGCTAAGGCTGGTTGTTTATATGGGATGAATCAATGGATATTTCTTTAGATTCGACTATCTTCCTTTCGAGCTCATCATAACACCTATGAATATTAGAAGCAGTGGCGGCCGGTGAAAATTTTAAGTGGAGGTGCTGCATATACAAAAAAAAAAAAAAAAAAAAAATCTTAATCAGTAACGAATTTATTAATAAATAAATTTACATATTAAAAATTGCTTTATTAAAAATATTTCATCCTCATCACGAACAAACACCAATAATAAAAGTTTCGTATCAATAGCAATGACAAGTGCAAACGAATATCGGCGTTAGATCGCAGTGCGTTTGTTTCGTGTAACGATAATTGAAAAAATATAATTCTTTTCATATTTTCAACAGTGACACTCGTCATAATTCAGCCTTGTATCTATAATAAATAAATCATTATATGTTATTTTAACAAAATAAAATAAGATGTACAAAAAATAGTTCACCACGCACACGCACCAATAATAAACGTTTCATATCTCACAGTAATAACGTGCGTATGGATACTAAAAATACACTGCCGTTTGAGCAATTACAATTGGGAATGACGTAACGTGCAATGACAAGCGCAAACGAATATCGGCGTTAGATCGCAGTGCATTTGTTTCGTAATCTAAAGCGTTAATCGAACAATTCCAATTATTAACTATTCAATCAATGTCAAAACATAAGCTGTAACCTTTAACATGTACTGCATTTATATAATGTTGTAAGCATTGTTATTATTTATAAACACAAACAGAATTTAATTTTTTCATTTGTTCCTTGGGGGTGCTGCAGTGTCGCAGTGCTTATGTACGGGCCGCCAATGATTAGAAGTTTGCGGTCAGTCTACGAGGTGTTGAAGGCCTTCATCCGAGTTAATAGAGAAGAGAACGTGGCTTGAGAGAGCTCTGGCCCTGGTCTTATTGTAGGAAATGTCGCTTTTGTGTTCCTCAATAAGTAAAGGGATAGATTTAGCCGTCTGATCGTAATATAGTTTGCCCCATTCACATAAGATCTTGTATACTCCTGGATATTGGAGAGGGAGATGTTTTATTTTAGGTTTACTTAGTATTGATCGAAGTTTTGAAAACGTAGTGAAATACGTTCTAATGTTTCATTTCCTAAGAATTTTCGCCAGTTTTGGGGAGAGCGAGCTGATATATGGTAAAGATATGAATGCTCTTGGGGAGAAGAATCTTCAATAGTAGGAGAACAACGGTGAGAGATACATTTATCAATTTTCTTAAGAGAGAAACCATTGTTGGCAAAAGTCCTTTTTAGTAAATTAAGCTCATTGTCAATCTGTGTTTCATCTGTTAGTAAAGATCCGGCGCGATTTGCCAGGGTTGAAATAATTCCAAATTTCTGCGGAGGGTAGTGATGGGAAGAAGCATGAAGGCATCTGTCTGAATGTGTTGGTTTTCTAAAAATAGAGATTTTGATGTTGTCAGTGCATCTTGTGAGTTTTAAGTTCAAAAAGACAGTTGTTAGATTCCAGTTCTTAGGTGAAATTGATATTCTCATGAAACTTGTTGAGATAGTCTAGAAAAATATTGAGGTTATTTAAACCCTGTTCCCAAATGAGGAATACATCATCTATATAACGACATCAGAATTTGGGTTTCACTGGAGAGGAATCAATCTCCTTTTCTTTGAAGTCTCTAAGGACTATATCAGCAAGAATCGGAGAGAGCGGACTGCCCATAGCCAATCCTAAGTTCTGTTTGTAAATCTTATTTTCGAATTTGAAGTATCCTGAATTTACACAGTGAGAGAGAGAGAGTAAAGAAAGAATTTCTTGGATAGTTTGTTCTTGAGAAGATGGAGGACCTCTTAAGTAGGTACGTTCGTAAAGAGAGAAACTATATCAAAACTTACCATTAAATCTGATTTGTTGAGTTTGACGTCTTTGATTTTGGTAACGAAATCAGCTGAATTTTTTATATGAGAGAAGGAATCACCAAATAAGTTTTTCAAGAAAGAAACAAGGTATTTGGATAGGCTGTAAGTAGGTGAGTTTATGCCTCAACAATTGGTATAAATGGAGAGTTCAATTTATGGATCTTTGGGAGTCCATATAATCGTGGGATTAGTAGATGAATCGATCTCAGGGAAAGACGAATGTTTCTTGGCAACTCTGAGGTGGTTTTCAGTAAATTGTTGGTCCTATTGTGTAATTCTCTTGTAGGATCGCTGTTTAATTCAGAGTAAGTTGTCAGTTTCTAGTAGTTCCAAAATTTTATTAGGATAATCAGTTTTGTCTAAGATGACAGTAGCATTCCCTTTGTCTGCAGGGAGAATTATAATATCATTATTTTTCTTTAAGTTTTTTAATAGCTGATCTTTCAGAAGAAATGTTATCAGTTGGGGTCTTGCATGATTTATGGTAAAAATAGCCTCCATCTCCATACGTAGAAGGTTGGCGTCTTGGTTTGGAAGTGAGGATGCTGCTTTTTCTATCTTAGTTAGGAATAGTTCTTTAGGTATGGAGGTAGGAGCGATAACAAAATTGAGACCTTTAGCAAGTAGCGTTTCTTCTGTCGATGAAAGAGAATGGGGAGAATTATTTATGACAACTTTTTTTAAATAGAATTATGATGGGGTGAGGGACGATCCTGCATACATTTTAGAGCTTCAAACGTTTTGATGAGATAAATTTTATTAGTGTTCTGTGCTTTCTAAGCCTTAAGAGCGCTAATGTCGTTTAAATTGTTCCAAGATGAAGTATCCACAGAATTATTTAAACCGATTTCTAGAGACGTCTTCTTAGAGAAATAAGAAGTTTGGTGTCAACAATACGTTCAAATAAAAGCTCCAGTTTAGCCTTGTGGTAAATTCTTTGAGCTCTCTGTTTTGATGGAAAACGGGGAATGATTGAATGGCACTTACATCTTTTAAGAAAGACTAGTCTGTTGATGAATAATCCGATTGTCTTGAGATTCTTCTGATATTCTTTGATGAGCAAATTTAAATCCTCATCATCAGGAGAATTGATATTGGCGTACATATTTACTCGGTAGATAATGTTATGAAAAAATTAGTTTGAATGACTATAATACTTAGAATAAAAAGAATAAAGATTAATACTGAGATACTACTAGTTTCGTTGAACAAAATTCAACTTCTTCAGGTATCAAAGACAACGAATTATGTAAAATAACAGAGGCATAATAAAATTACATCAACAGAACTAATATAAAAGACCGAATTACAGTTTAAAACAAGAATGCGTGCTGGAATTCCAATTAAAGTTGCCTACATTAAATTATTTTACATAATTCTTTGTCTTTGATACCTTGAAGAAGTTGAATTTTGTTCAACGAAACTAGTAGTATCTCAGTATTAAACTTTATTCTTTTTATTCTCGGTATTATAGTTATTCAAACTAATTTTGTTCATATATATATATATATATATATATATATATATATATATATATATATATATATATATATATATATATATATATATATATATACAGGGTGTTCGGGATAAATTTGACATATTTATAATTAATTATATTTTTCCGTAAGTTACATGTATTAACACACACTTCTCTTCATTTAAAAGTTTGGACCCTTCTTCATTCATATACAAGATGTCAGAAAGGATGGATAGCTGGAACCCACCTGAATCATGGAAGAGAATAACTTGTATCATGATGATTCGTGCCCGCCATCAAAATAAGGATATTACGACTGCTGCCCAATGCTCCCTGAATACAGTAAAAACAATCAGGCATGAACTAGAGACTTGCAATGGTGACTACGAGGATGTAGCAAGAAGAAAGATCCCTAGCAGACGATCTGATTGCGTTCGTACAGCAGAATTCCTCGCAAATCTGCAGGAACAGGTGTTGAAGAACCCTGGCATTGGAATTCGGGCTTTGTTCGTGGAGTTGCTAACTGTAGTCAAGCCCCGGATAACAAGGGTAGCCAATGGTAGGCCGTATGTATGGCAGCAGGATTCGGCCCCTTGCCACACCTCTGGGAAAAGTCAAAAATGGTTGTCTGAAAATTTCTACGACTTCACCAGTCCAAATGTTTGGCCTCCAAACTCCCCAGACCTTAACCCCATGGATTATTTTGTATGGGGCGCAGTTGAAAAAGACTCCAATCGCACTTCCAGTAATACAAAAGCCCAGTTAATGGATAAAATTAAAACAGTTTTTGCAGCCCTTCCCAGGGAGACTGTAGCATCAGCTTGTTCGAGGTTCCGAAGCAGAATTGAAGCTGTGATCGATGCTAATGGTGGTTATTTTGAGTAAATCTTGTTGATAGTATTGTAATTAACTCTGCCTGTAATGTTTTTTTGTCAATTCATTAAATTTAATAGATACAAAGAAGATTTTCTTTTTCCTTACGAAACTGTCAAATTTATCCCGAACACCCTGTATATATATATATATATAATTTTGTTCATATATATATATGTGTGTGTGATACCTATTTTTGGAGATATTATCCTGAAACACCCTTTTGACTCCAAATCCATGCCGTCCACATTATCGAAGTTCTTCCATCAAATTTACTCCACACATCCACAAAGTCCAGACCATTGCTCGCCCCTGTGGCTTTTAGAGTAATAACAGGTAAAAAAAAAAAAAAAAGATAATATTGTTTGAACGTATAACAGTAAAACACTTAATTTGTTGAAAATATAATCTGAGCAAGAATTGCTCAGATATCGACATATTTAGAAATATACCTTTAAATACTGATTTATCACTGATTTTTCTAAGAAAGTAATTTAAGAAAGATTATATAAAACTAAAATTGGTGCAAGATAAGTATTGCTTTCTTTATAAAATTATTCTAAGAAATGTTTAAATACCTTAACAAATTTTAGTCACACAAATAATTTAATAATAGTTTTATAAACATTTTTAAAAATTAAATTTAGACTTTTATCTCATTAACGTAGTTACATAAACGAAAATACTCTAAAACCTAACAATAGTAAGCAAAAATAAAAAGGAGAGTATTAAGATTATTATAAAAACCAGTACAACTAAGAATAAAAATCTCTAAACAGGGTTGTAAATTATTTTATTTGCGTCCGGATAAAACAATAAAAACAAGGAAACAAATCTGGACTAGATTGTTGTCGGAGCTACCTAGAGGTACATACACAGCACACTTAAAAGTTATTTTAAATGAGTAAATCACTACTTGATTACTTGAATACAGAATACAGACCACAGAGGAAAGTATACAAAAAAGAAAGAAAAAAACATGGACGTCACTTATTATGAGTGCGCACAAATGCCTGGCGTATCAGGAACAAAAGGGTAGAGGTTGTTGCCTTAATATGGTGGGGCCTAACATTGTTAGCATTAGTCGGAAATGGCTCACAAATGCAGATATATTAACTGGTATTGAGTGTAAATGGATACGGCATCTTATTAAGGACGAAATTCTTGGGAAATAAAGATACTGTGGAAATAATACCCTAAGCATAAGGATGATGTCAGCTATGAAAATTATAAGGCTCAAACCAAAAGATTGACACTAAAAACAATTCTCTGCAAAAGAACTAAAAAGAATGCTTCAAAAGAATTCTATCCTTGTGTTTCAAGTAACCAAAAAAATGAATGTTAAAGAAGAACTCCCTCAGTTCGGATGGTGTGCAGAAATGATGGTGGATACAGAAAAGATTGCTTGACTAATGAGATTGACATTTATTTTGATAAATGGTTTCAAGCTGGTGTATGCAATATTGACTTCTATCTCTACAATGAAGGAAGTGATTCAGGTGTATAAGGAGGCCGTACTAGAGTTTTTTCATGAATGGAATACGAATTCGGCAGTACAGATTGATCAAATACACGAGCACTGATGCTCACCTGGCTGTATAATTTGAAGTTCAGCACAAGGGAATATATGAAAATACCATTATACCAGGACAGTTATCATACATTGAAAGAATGTATGATAATGTAGGAGTCTGTATGATAATGTCGTGATCCATAACTGGACTTTTACAATTGAAGATGAGTTAGTCAATTGGATAAGGAGGTTGCATTTTATTTTCCCAATCATGGTTTTTCACCGCGCCTAGGCAAATCGACCATGAGGACACGTCATTTGCAGGGAACAATACTACTGTCGTTGTTGTTGTTGGTGATGGTAGTGATGGACAGTAGATAGTAGATGGTAGTAAGGGTGTTGTGTTTGGTTGGAGAATTACGTAGTAAGGAAGACTGTGTGTGTGTGTGTGTGTGTGTGTGTGTGTGTGTTACAAAATTTAAAAATTACATACATATAATAATAATAATAATAGTATTTTTTTTAATTCGAGGATTTTTATTATTAAAATTATGTTTTCATATTATGCATTTACGAAATATGTTGTTCTAGTTGTTTTTTTTTTTGTTATTTTAACAAGGAATTTCATACAAATTTTCCCCTTATTTTATAATGTGTTAATAATAGTTACTACTGATGGTAATTTATAGTTTGCAATTGAATAATATTACATTTTTAACAGCATTTATAGTATAACCATATGTTATATTTTGCAATTTTTGCTTTTAATATATTTTAGCCCATTAACTACAGCGCTAAAATAGTAATTGTACAGCGAAGACTTTTTAAGAATGGTAGGGCTGGAGGAGTCTTCAGTTGGAATTAAAATTGGTGGAAAAAAATATTAATAATTTGAGGTAGGCAGATGATACCACCTTGCTAGCAAAATGCAAAGAAGATCTGGAGGAACTTGTTATGAAAGTTAAAGAAGAAAGGGCTAAATATGGTGGTCTTAAACTTAACCTCAAAAAGACAAAAGTTATGGCAACATGTGAAGTTAATGATTTTGAAGTAGATGGGGAGAAGTTAACAATTTTGTGCTCCTAGGATCAAGAATTGATAAAGATGGTTGTTGTACTGAAGAAGTTAGAAGAATATTATTACTCGGAAAGGAAGCATTGACAAATTTAAGCAAGATCTTTAAAGATAAAGATATTAGCCTCGCAACAAAAATTAGAATCGTGAAAGCAATGGTATTCTCTGTGGTACTATATGGATGTAAAGTTGTACCCTGAGAAAGAGTGAAAGAAGGGAGATAGATGCATTTGAATTATGGGTTTGGAGACGCAAATCAAAACCAAAAAATCAGTGATAGACAGAATAAAGCCAGATTGCTCCCTCGAAGCCATGATCATCACGCAAAAATTGTCATACTTCGGACATATTATGCGAGCAAATGACAGTCTGGAGAAGATGGTGATGCTTGCTAAAGTTGATGGAAGCAGGAGAAGAGGAAGACCAAGAATTAGATGGGTAGATGGAGTTAAAGAAGCAACTGGAGTGCACTTGAAGGTTCTGAAAGACGTGGTCAGGGACAGATCGGAATGGAGAGTGTATGTTTCGTGGAGTCGTTAGGAGTCGGAAACGACTTAATGGAACATAACACACACGCATACAACTACAGCACTTCAATGTAATAAATACTTTTTTTTCTTTCTGTTGATCTTGGTTGAAATGTAATGTCTCTGCTTGCATCCTCGAAGCTTTTTAATAAGCTTATCTGAGAATGACACCGGTTATATATTTTTTATTGATTTCATTGCTGTGTTAAAAGTAAGCTGATGTTTGAGAGGTCAAATGAATGATCTACAAGGTCTGATCAAAGTGAAATTTCCGATATATTCTGGTGTTATTACATCTGTCTTGATTATTCACATTCAGTTTTATTGTGGACTTCTTTTTGAACTAATTAGGAGAGTTTTTTTTTGTTCACTGTGGCAGCCTTTCTATGTCTCCTGAGCTTTTGATTTGTACCAGCTTTGAAGTTTGTGCCTTCCTCAAGAATATCTTGGCATCTCTGTTCCACAAAAATTAGTAATGTTTTTCCGTTTTTGCTTTTCTTGTTACAATAGATTCTGGTTGAATGGTGTTAAATGTTCGGATAGGAAGATTGGTTTGTCTTGCAATGCGTTCAAGTCCTAGGCAACTAGTTTTTTCTGTCTCCTGGCTTTTATGAGATTGTCTCTTGTGGATTTGCTTGTAAGACGAACTATGACTGGTGGAGGTCGTCGCAAGCCTTTTTTTTTGCTCACGGTCTGAATGTCTTTAAGCTGTAGGGGGATATCAATTGCATAGCCTAATTTTAAAACTACGTCTCTGAGGTTTTCTGTAGGTGCAGTTTCAGGAAGACAGTTTATGACAAGATCTTCTTTATGTTGTTGTTGTTGCTGATTTAAACGTTCGTATTGTAGTTTTAGGGAATCAAGTTCTTGACGGATTACGGATGTCTCTTTCATCAAATTGTGTTGCCTGTCAGTTAGTGCGTTAATGCTGATTTTAATGTCTTTTACCGTTTGTAACACTTCTATCAATGCTAAATTATTATGTTTGACCAAATCTTCATATTCGCTAGATTTTGTTGTTATTTGTTCGTTCTGTTTGTCAAAGAGTTCCAGCACAAGATCTGCTAAGCTGGCTTTTATAGTTTCTAGTCCGTTTTCTATTAGTATATTTAAGGAGTTCAAATTATACGACTCACCTGTATTTTTTTGTCTGTTCAGTTCGTCGTCTGGTTTTGTCTCTGGTGTAATCGGCTGAGTCATAGGTTAAACGCAGTTAAGGCTGAGCCTTAACTGCGTTTCTTTGTTCTCCCTGTAGAGTAGGCACTTCCATTCCTCGCGTGTTGCATTGGATATACGTTGCCAGGTTGTTTCTGAAAGGCCGGAAGAATCCTACTTCATTTCCTACAGGTTATATGATTTCCGTCAGACGATAAATCCTTCAAGCATTTGATGCACTTGATGACTCACCTTTCTTCCCTTGAGCAACTGTAGAATGATTGTAAAGATGGCGACGTCCTTTGTTCTTCACTCGTTGTTGAGCAAGGTCCTCTCTGTTCACTTTTCAGCACTTCAAAATTTGGTTTCTTCTTAGCCGACTTTCAGTGAATTTTATATCACTGTCTTGTACGTGTATAATAATAATAATAATAATAATAATAATAATAATAATAATAATAATAATAATAATAATAATAAAATAAACGAATAGCACAAGACATGTTTCATGACAAAGAGAAAAAAAGAAAGGCAACACTATCAATCCGAAGAGACATTTACCGATTTTGACGAATCTTCCAGGCAAATGAAGATGCAAACTCAAATCCTGAAGGAAGGTCGACCTCTGATAAGAGAACTGGGAAAACTATCACGGAAAATTCTACTAAAACTATAACTAAATCTACAACTAAAATGCATACAATAAAACTGTCTCATTGACTCTCTATACATTATAATTAGCAGATTAATAGAACTAGGAGAAGTCCTGGAAAATAATCAACTGGAACATCATTGAACTTTCAGCAGTGGGACGTGACACCAATAAAAATTATCAAAAGATATAATGTCTGCTATTTTACCATAATGAAAGCAAAACGGACTTAATGGAGTCGATTTCATAATTAAGAGAATGGAAAAAGCATATCGTATATCTCTGGAGAGGTTGTGAAGATTTTGAAAGGTTTACCGAGATTTTCTGCTCTGCAATGAACGGGCTGCGTTTACTAAGGGATGGTGGCGTTTGAGTAATTTTCTCACATTATATAGTTAGACGAAGTCAATTAATACGTGATGAGAAGTTTGGACTTTGTTAAAGGTTTTGACGGGATTAAGCATTGAACGGCTGTTGCATAATGGAATTGGAATAAAGATTTGCCATATTGGATAAGAGAATGGCTCTGTGGCAGATATCAGAAAGAAACGTTAGGGGAATGTGAGTCTCCAAGATTTTAAGGTGAGCAGCGTTGTTCCCCAAGGGATCAGTCTTTGGTCCACTGTTAATCAGTCTTTATATTAATATCATTTTTTTATATGAAAAATGATATTCAATGCTTTTGTCGCAAAATAAACTGACAAATTTTTAAATTTATCAATTCGTGGATTAGGCCCACTGGGGAAACCACACTAAAAAAGCGCGCCTAACACTCTACCTCAGAGGTGGTATGGAAAAGAGTACACCTTTTATCAATTTTCTGTTTTGTCAATTCTCATTAAAACAGCGATATCATCATTAATCAGAGACGCTTTTCTGGGTCCGTGTTTTCTTGTTTGATCCATGCATGTTCATTAAAATAGATTTTGATCTATTTTAATGAACCTTTGCTCCAATTAACAGTGACACTTAGTATCATTGTAACTGCAAAACGAGTTTTGTTTAGAAAGAGCATCTGATTATTATTCATTAACCTGAGTCTCCACTGGTGATATTGTTTAGTCTTGTTGCACGTAGCTCTTCGGTATATATTTTTTTCTGCTGATCTCTTGGAGCCAGTCGTGATCCATAACTGTTCTTTGCATCGTTTGTGTGCTGGTTCGTATCCGTACTGCCTGAAACTGTGTATACGCAAGTAGTAGTGCGGCCACTAGTGACCAGATCAAGATCAAGATAAGATAAGGAATCGTGACGTGATTGGTTGGTGACGTCATTGTGTGTGACGTCATGAGTATGGAATGTTTGGAATTTCCCTGTGGGCATATGTGTCAATGGCTTCAGTTCTTGTGTTTTGGTTCGCGTATGGAATTATGGGTGATGGTAGAGATAAGGATTCGTGTTGTGATTGGTGGTGCACTAGTGCCCAGATCAAGATCCACATAAGATAAGGGATCGTGTGGTGGGTGGGTGTTGTTATCAGATGTAGATAAGTGACGTCATTTGTTATTTGTAAATAACTGACGTTATTGTTTTGATTTCAGATCTAGTGAATACTGAAGTTAAACTTTCAGCATTTAATGTTTATTACTAAAATTAAACGTTCTGTCAAGGTGAGGCATGTTATCGTTACGAGATAAAGCACTTTTAGTTAAGCTGTATTATCAGAACTCCGAATGTAGAAGAGAGGCAAGCGCTCCATAGTGTAACATTAATGCAGGATGGAGACCTCTGCACATCACAGGTCCTGTCCAGCACCTGCTGCGATCGACTTTTGGCGATGACCGTGTCCTCAGTCGCTCTTTCCCGCACGAATGGCCACCAAGATCTCCAGACCTTACACCTTGTGATTTTTGGTTATGCGGCTACTTGAAGTCACAGATGTACAGAGGTCGGCCGACGTCATTGGCCATATTCGAAGAAGCTATTCGCCATCATTTGACAGGAATTACAGCTGAAACCCTCTTCGATGTTGTGCAGGGCGTAGTGCCATGTCTGACGTCCATTCTCATGAATGACGGCCGTCACAGTGAACATTTGTAATCCTAGCTGTGTTGCAAACTGTGCTGTGCCACTACACAAACTACTGACACAACTGAAACGCCACCTGTCGGTGGCAAAGGTAACTGTTCTGGTAATAAAATGTTTCGTTATTTAAAAAAATCCCATGTCTTTCTGTGCATTTCTGTGAAAACCACATTGTTTTACTATCTATACTTTTCGAATTATTGAATTTTTACTTTTTCTGTTACTTTTGGATCACCCGGTATATATATAGAAAGTTTTTTAATTTGGGTGTATACTATGTTAAAGATACAAAGCAATTTTATAAGCTAGGTTTTAATCAGTTTTCCCAAGTAAGCAAACAGACAAGTAAGTCAAGTTTGCACCTGCAGATAGTGCAAGACTGAGGCAACTCGTGGTAAAGGTGGCTTACGCTCCGATCACTTTCCTTAGTACAGCATCGAACGATTGGATCCCTTCCAACTACTAACCGCGCTCTCTCTCTTCTATATATCTATATCTATATATATATATATAGAGAGAGAGAGCGCGGTTAGTAGTTGGAAGGGATCCAATCGTTCGATGCTGTACTAAGGAAAGTGATCGGAGCGTAAGCCACCTTTACCACGAGTTGCCTCAGTCTTGCAACTAGTAGTTGTAAGGGATCCAATCGTTCGATGCTGTACTACTAACCGCGCTCTCTCTCTTCTCTCTCTCTCTCTCTCTCTCTCTCTATATATATATATATAGAGAGAGAGAGAGAGAGAGAGAGAGAAGAGAGAGAGCGCGGTTAGTAGTTGGAAGGGATCCAATCGTTCGATGCTGTACTAAGGAAAGTGATCGGAGCGTAAGCCACCTTTACCACGAGTTGCCTCAGTCTTGCACTATCTGCAGGTGCAAACTTGACTTACTTGTCTGTTTGCTTACTTGGGAAAACTGATTAAAACCTAGCTTATAAAATCTCTCTCTCTCTCTCTCTCTCTCTCTCTCTCTATATATATATATATATATATATATAGAGAGAGAGAGAGAGAGAGAGAGAGAGAGAGAGAGAGAGAGAGAGAGAGAGAGAATTTTAATGATTTAAACACTGAGATAATTAAGAATAAAAGTTTAATACGGACACAACTAGTTTCGTTAGTAAGCCAACTTCGTCAGGTGTCAAAATACAAAGATATATACACACAATAAAAAAGACCGACAGAAACATTACACACAACAACAGAGCTGTCAAAAAAAACTGCAGTTCAGTTCAAATTGGAGTCCGCGCTTCAGTTCTAGCTACATTTATACACGTGCGTGTGATCTCGCGAGAATGCCAACACTACAGAGCTATGCGAATCTGGCAAATTGTAGCTAAGTAATTCATGTGGGTAGAAGCGAGGGTGATTTCTTTTGACTCCAGAATACGTCTTTCAAGTTCATCATAACATTTGTGAATATTAGAAGTTTGAACCCAGTCTATTTGGAGTTGGCCGCCTTCATCAGAGTTTACAGAGAACAAGACATGGCTGGCAAGGATTCTGTTATAAGAGATGTCTCTTCTGTGTTTTTCAAGACGGATAAAGATTGCTTTTTCAGTTTGTCCGTAGTGTTTTTTTTTTTAACCAATTAAATTAAATCAACAGATTTTGTCACTTTAGCTTCGGTTTTTGAAATCTGCAATGTCATATAATGTTGATATATTTTTTTGATCGTCGAAAAGGTTTTATATGACTTCAGTCGAAACTAGTTATACAGCCAATATAATGCCAACATGTGACATTTCAATTATTTCATTACATTTCGTTGATATAAAATCATAAATTGATGTACAGCATGAATTCGCGTATATTTTCATATAAATAACTAATCCGTGGTGCACTTTTTATATATTTCTTACCTGTATTTCTTCTCTAACTGTTTTATTTTAAATGAAGTTTTTCACACCATTTTCTATTTTGTATACGAAAGTATAATATTTTAACATGAGAGTTAAATTTTCTTTTTTTTTGTGGCTTGATTACTGTGACAATCCAAAAGTCCTTTTTAGGACTTCCAGGGTAACAAATGGCAATGCTGTAGTCAATGAAGTTTTAACTGAGGCTCGGCTATTGCCGTTACCCAGCCATGACTAGAGCTTTTTAGCTCAATAACACTCCATCCACACAAATTTTCTTCATTCAGATGACGAGATAAAGAGTCAAGGACTCAGTCCATCGCCCAGTTCTTTTAAGAACTTTAAGAACTAAGTTTTTTTTTGTGAGCCAGATAGGTGACGAACAACAATCGACCGTGAGATAAGGAGATATTTTTTTGGGAGTTGGCTTTTGGATTTTGATGTGAACGGATGTATTATTTAGACTGAGCCTGATTAGTTTGGTCACAAGATTTTTCACTGGTGCAGACACAGTTTCTTTCCTACTGTCTCCCCCCTCTGCATGAAACATGCAAAAGGTCTAATGGCTGGCAGGCCCCACTCGCAATGAGGACCAGTCGTAGATTTATGATTTTATTTAGGGAGGTAGGATTTCAATCTGTGGCCAAGTGATTTCGTGACACTCCTTTTCCCTACTGTATGATAGCTAATTGTATTTTATTGCTGGTTGTGACCAGCAATAAAATAAAAGTTGTATTTTATTGCTGGTTGCAAATCCCGTAGACACCTGAGAGTGTCTACGGGATTTGCTAGTGGACCCTCAAAAGTTCACAGGATTATCTGTAACCTGCTCAGGACACCTGAGCAATCTCTACTCTTTCTCCATCTTTACACATTTCTAAATTATTGTTGTCATGGCAAACCTTCTGAATGAGGCCAAATTCTAGGAAGTATACAAGGAATTCCTCAGACTAGGAAAGCTGCTGAGTGATAATTGGCCGGGAAAAGTCAAGCTCTTTGACACATTCCCCCTCCACAGGGGACAATATGGATGACATAAGTGAAGATCCCATAACTCAGACGCAATCAGATTTTGCAAACTCCCCAACTATAAAAGATGCTACATCCCAAGACAGAAGTTATCAGAACTTGGAAAAAGATATAGAATTCCAAATGGTCAAAAGGATGAGGAAAATCTCCCCCAGTCTTGAAGAACCCAAAACAAGGGATAGAAGCACTAGCACTCAATGGTCCTAAAGAAAAGATACCACCAGTCATCTTAAGGGATAAGGAAAAAATGGATTCCTGTCTCATCAGCCCTCAGAGAACAAAACATCTCATTCTCATGGGCCAAAAACTCAGATGAGGGAGTTAAAATACAACCCAATACTGTCATGGATTACAGACAGATGACCAGATTTATGGCCAATGCTAATGTCCCATACCACACATTCACTTTACCCAGCGAAACGAACCTGAAGGTGGTTCTACGTGGGATAGCTGAAGGTTTCACTCCTGAAGATGTGAGCACTGATCTCTCCAGACAAGGTCTGTCCCCAATAAAAGTGAGCAGGATGCTCAGATCAGATAAAAGACCAATGCTTTTGGTGAAAATAAGCAACACACAAAAGCAGATCTATAAACTGACAGTAGTATGCGGACTCAAGATTTCAACTGAGCCTCTTAGAAAAAGAGCATCTGCAGGTCATTGTCATAGATGCCAAAGGTTCGGACATGCCCAAAAATTATGTAAGGCAGCCTTCAAGTGCTTAAAGTGCGGCGAGGGACACCAGACCATCACATGTGCCAAGCTACGTTCAACTCCAGCCTGCTGTGCAAACTGCAGAGGATGTCACCCGGCCAACTACAAGGGATGCCTTTCCAATCCAAAAATCGAGGATCAACAAAAGTCAATCTTGCTCCTCCACGTAACAACGTTTTAAGCAACCAAACAGATTTTCCCCCAGTCCGAAACACCTCACCTACAACCTCACAGGAACGAACAACCATGACCAAAACATATGTAAGAACTAAGCCTCTTACATCTTTCGAGCTAGAAAGCTCCAACAGAACAGCAGTTTTAACAGCCTCACTTGCCACCATGCTGCTGTAATTCAGGAAGACTCACCAGAAAGAGATTCCTGCAAGGCACTCAAACCATTATAACAGCCATCTGTCATGAGTAAAAAATTCAAACCAAAAGCTCTTAAGATAATGACATGAAATGCAAATGGATTGAGGAACAAGGTCTAGGAACTTCAAGAATTTGCGACTCGTCTCAGTGCTGATATCATCTTGATGGATGAAACACAACTAAGACCAGCTAATAACCCAAAAATCCGTGGATACACTAAGTACAGAAACGACAGAATTGGCACAAGAGGCGGAGGCACAGCCATATATATTAAGAATTATTTGAATCATAATTCAAGAGATGAGCCCAAAACAGTAAACCTGGAGGTGACCGGTGTGGAGGTACATACCCTCAATGCTGGGAGTCTCAAGATCTATACTGCTTATAACCCTCCAAGCATTCCTCTGTTGACAACTGATCTGGACTCCATACTTGGTCTGAAAGACTCCATAATAATAGCAAGAGATCTCAACTCTAAACACACAGCTTGGTACAGCTCTTCAACTAACACCAAAGGCCACACTATTCAACTTTGCAATGCTCAACTCTGTTGTTGTTGTGGGCGGTCTTACCGAGCCCACCCACTTCAGCCCTTCAGGTAGCTCGGATGTACTTGACATTGTCTTCTTTAAAAATATAAGATACCAATTCAAATTGGAATCAGTTAACGAATTATCTTCTGACCACAGTCCCATAGTGCTTAATCTAGATTTATCAGATCAATTCTCTCCTCTGCACACATTCATACCATGGGACAAGTTAGCCAAGGTTCTTTCCGATCGTATTGGTCCGGTGTCCAACATCAGTAAAAAGGAAGAGATAGCCTCAGCAGTAAATAACCTAACTCTACAAATTCAGAAAGCAATAGAATCAGTCAGACAATCCACTGTCTTCCACCCAACCAACCGTTTGGTGCCTTCCACCCAACTAACATTAATACTGAAGATCATTCAGTATGGAAATTTTTAACAGCGATCCACACCAAAAAGCAACTCATACCCCCTATATAAACCTTTCTCTTCATCTTCACAAAGATGAAGCACTAGTAGATAACCTTGAATCTCAGTGCAATCCATCTTATACAAATCTAAATATCAACCTTATGTACAAGATTCATCGTCATGTTAGGACGACCTTAAGACAGAACACTGTTAACTCCGAACATATCACTCCTACAAATCCGCCAGAAATGATAAATATCATCTCCCATCTAAACAGTAAAAAAGCTCCAGGACCGGATGGCATAACTAACAGAATAGGAAAACTATTCCCAAGAAAGGCCATAGTCCATCTCGTCAACATTACAAATGCCATCTTTAGATTCCAGCATTTCCCTACTACATGGAAAACAGCCACCATCACGCATTGAAGAAGCCAGGAAAAAATCCTCATCTTCCCGAAAGCTGCAGACCCATAAGCTTATTGTCCAGCCTCGGAAAGGTGACAGAGAAAGTGATCCTCTCAAGATTCTAAGCAGAAACAGATAAGTTAGGAATTTTGCCTAAGGAACAGTTCGACTTCCGTAAGGCCCATAGTACAGCCCAACAAGTGCACCGGCTGGTAGAAATCATTACTAAAGATTATAACTGGAAACTCAATACAGATGCCATCTTCATCGACGCAGAGAAGGCGTTTGTTTTTTATAAGTATTGTATCAAGCCTTATCTACAAACTGATAAAAATTAACTTGCCGATCAAGTTAATAAAAATAATACACTCTTACCTGAAAGACAGATATATGCAGGTCAGGGTCGGCGAAACGGTTTCGATCAGACGCAGAACCTCAGGGATCTCTTCTGGCCCCTCTCCTGTTCTCAATCTACATAGCAGACATCCCTATGAACCCAAGAACAACATTCACTGCATTATATGCAGATGATACTGCACTGATGGCAAGATCACTGAGCCCAAAACTGGCAACTAAAAGACTCCAAACCAGCATACACATTTTAGAAAAGTGGAATGCAGACTGGAGGATCCAAGTTAACACCCAGAAAAGCTCAGCCATACTGTTTACTAGAAGAAGGATCCATACCATGGAGGACATTTATTTATTGCGAGTAAAGATTCCATGGCAGACTGAAGTTAAATATCTTGGAGTGATTCTTGATAGTAAACTCCTATTCAGCAAACATCATTACCTCGAAGACATCCAAAGTCTTAGCACAGCTCTACCCTATGATCAACTGGACACGCAAACAAAATTAACAATTTACAAGATGGTAATCGACCGGTCATCACTTACGCATCCCCCGCATGGAGCCACACCGCGAATACAAACATTCTGAAGCTTCAGAGATTACAGAAGTGCCTGAGGATGACTCTGGATCCCCATTGGTTTATAAGAAACACCAGATCCATAGAGAAGTTAATATCCCTTATATCTCTTCCCTTTTCCTAGATCTAGCTGAGAATTTCTTTACCAAGACAAACATTCATCCTAACCCGTTAATCAAGGAAGCCTCGGAATATAATGAAGCGGAAACTTACGAATATAAAAGACCAAAGTCTATCTTAAGTTCAGCTGAACACATCTAACTTCACTGCCTTCAATGGGCGAGCATACAGCTCACAAACACTCCATTCAAAGTTCTTTCTTTACACACAAAGGGGAATATGAAAAGCAATTTAGCTTCACCCATCTAGCCAGAAATGTTATTCGTTTGTTTCGTTAGATATTTTGTATCAGCAACAGAATCAAATTGCAACTATACTAGATGACGATTCGTCCTATAATCACCTTTGCCTCTCCGGCCTGGAGCCACACCTCTAATATTAACATTATCAAAATACAACAAGTGCTTGAGAATGATTCTGAACGCCTCGTGTTATGTTAGAAACAATCAATTTCATAGACATACGTACGGTATATTTTCTCTTTCCTACAATTCTTAGCATCTAAGTTCTTCCTAAAGACGTCTACACACCCCAACGATTTGGTTCAGCAAGCTGCAGACATATTCAAATATAGAAGACCAAAAGCTATATTAGTCTCCTATAGCGATGCATAATCTCCATGCCCATTCAGGGCGAGCAAACTGCTCATAAATTTTACCCTCACTATTACAGCAACAGATAGCGGGGAATATGAAAAGCATCTTGCTTCACTCTTAAAGACATAAATGTCAATTTTCAATGTCAATTGTAAATTGTCAGATATTTTGTATTTTGTAATCTTCAATCAGATTGCATAGTCCATGAATGTCCAACTTTTTACTATACAATTACTATACTATTTTTGTACTGTAGTATATAGCCACGGTGGCCAAACTGCGGCTCGCGAGCCGCATGTGGCTCTTCTTAAGTTTTATTGAGGCACAAATAAAAAATATTTATAATTTTTCTTAATTTTCTAGCAGACATGGGGCAATCACCTAATAAAGTTTTTTTTGAATGATAATAATTTAAAAAAAAAACTCGAGGCAAATCCAAAAGAAGGAAAAAAAATCGTTGTTTTTCTCTAAAATTCATCGATGTTTGTTTGCCATCCTTAATAAGCTGTGTTTTGCTGCTCGATTGGTCAATGTTTTTGAGGGCGTGATAAAATTTGCTGTTCATATGCTGTTCGTCAATGTAGTTATATTTATATTACCCTATCAGAAATTTGAAAAAGATACATTACTGAATTTCGTACTTCTTATATTAATAAAAAGGTAATAATTTAAATTCCAAAAGATTTAAATATTAATATTTTATTTTTAAAATTTTATTGTAGAATATTTTGCAGCATGACTTGAAAATAAACAGAAGCGGAAGTATATTGACGAACATAGAAATTTTAAGGAAGAATGGGAAGAAGACTATGCTTTTATTGAGAAAAATGGTAAAGCTTTTTGCCTCATCTGTAGTTCAACAGTGAGTAATTTCAAAGTAGGGAATTTAAAACGTCATTATGAAAAATTGCATCGCGAGTTTTCGTCTCAATATCCAGAAAAATCTGAAATACGAATTAAAAAACTTAAATCGTTGAAATCTTCAGTTAATAACCAAGTTAACTTCATGACAAAGTTTACTGAAGAATCTAAAACTATAATAGATGCTAGTTTTAAAATATCATGGAACATCGCACATGCAAAACGGCCTTATACCGAAGGGGAATTTATTAAGCAAAACATTCTTGATACAATTGAGTCACTAGACCCTAATAATTCAAAACTTTTAAAGTTAATTACGGACATTCCTACCTCACGACATACAATTGAACGTCGAATTTCAGAAATAAACGTGGATTTATTATCAAAATTAGAAAACAATATAAAAGATTGTGTAGCATTTAGTTTGGCGCTTGCTTGACGAATCAGCTGACATTACAGACCAACCACAATTAGCAATTTTTATTCGTTTCGTTCTTGAGGATGGAGTGACGCGAGAAGAATTATTAGATTTAATAGCAGTAAAAGACAGTACTCGTGGCGTTGATATTAAGGAAGCTTTTGATGTTGCCCTTAAAAATGTTCCAAAAAGTCAATTAGTAAGTGTGGCTACTGATGGAGCAGCAGCAATGGTGGGTAAGAATGCAGGATTGATTGGACTTTTAAAAAAAGATGAAAGCATTCCCGATTTCATTCCAAGTCACTGTATTTTGCATCGAGAACATCTTCTTGTAAAACACTTTAATTTTGAACGTGTTTACACCACTCATAAAAATCGTAAATTTCATTAGGACCAATGCAAAAAAAACCACCGTCAGTTTCGAAATTTTATTGATGAACTTGATTTGAATGAACAAATAAAGGATTTATCGTAGTACTGCATAGTGAGATGGTTATCTACGTACGATGTATTGAACAAATTTGTAGCTTTATTGGAACCCATTATCGAATTCCTAGATATAAAAAAGCAATCATATCCGCAATTAAAAAAAATGAATGGATCCAGGACTTAAAGTTTTTTACCGATATAATGGAACATTTACAAAATTTCAATGTGTCGCAGCACGGCAAGGACAAGAATATTTCAGAATTAAGTCAGAGTATTTTTAGTTTAAAAAAAAATTAAAACTTTATCAAAAAGATATAAGTGAAAAGACATTCAATCACTTTCCACGTTTGAAAAAAGCGACTTCAGGTATCGAGCAAAATTAAACAACCTGTTAGGCGATTTTGAAGAACGATTTGTAGACTTACAAGAATTAAAACCATCTATCGCATTTCTATTAAATCCATTTGAAATTGATGTAATTAAAAAAGGTTTCCCGCTTTTAAAAAGCTTACTTCCTGGAACAGCTTCAGGAGAAATGGAGTTAATAGAAATGCAAGAAGACGAAGGTCTTAAAATGTTACATAAATCAATAAATTCAATCAATCAATTTTGGAAATGTGTACCTACCATAAAGTACAGCCATTTAAAAAATGCAGCATATCGTTTATTATCAATTTTTGGATCGACGTATGATGTTGAATCATTGTACTCAACGATGAAATTTGTAAAATCCAAGTATCGTTCTCAATTAACAAGCCGACATTTGAAAAAATTAATAAGAAGTTCAATTACTAATTACAAACCAAATTATCAAAAATTAGTTGCTAACTAAGAACCATAAACCTTCTACTAGTAAAGAGTAAATAAAAAAATGTAAATACATGTAAAAAAGATGTAATAATAAATATAATGTTTCAAAAACTTTTTTTTCCTTATTCCTTATAAATGATATTGTGTTTATATGTGTACGTATATGACTGCCATAAATCATTGGGATGTGGCTGTTAATAATTTCTGGTAGGTAACTAGGGCTTTTGCTGCAAAAACTCTGGCCACCGCTATTATATAGTATATTATAAACCATGAGTGTCCAACCTTTTGGCTTGCCTGGCCACCTTGAGTGAAGAGGAATTGTCTTGGGCAACATACAAAATGAATAACATAGTTAATGTATATAAGTATAAGTAACAAAACTTCCTTTATTTTTTTAAATTTTTTTTATTATAACAATAAAAAAAGGAGGGCAGCAGGAACATCAAACTAGTGAGATATTTGGTTTTGTTTACGTGAAACCAATGCATCAATGTCTGGTTCGATGGAAGTGGTTGCAATTCGTAGTGAGCTCTCAAGGTTCTCGAAAGTTTTGATCTAACTCTACTCTTCGTATGCTTCATTCTTAAAAATAGTTGTTCGCAAATATCCGTACTACCAAAAAAGCGATGACACGAAGAAGACAAGTCTTATAAAAATCTAGCAAAGAGACATGATCAAATTTTTCTTTGAGTTGAATATCTGATTGCAACTCTATACATTCCATTTGAAAATTCGAAGGTAAATATATTTATGTCGACTAAAAATGGAGTCGCAATATCCAAAAAAAATAATAAATAAAATAATGAAATCTTGAATCTTATTCTCATATTCGTGTATCAAAATGGAACAGCATATTTTTCGCAACACATAATCATGTTAAAAGTTTAAGATCTTATGGGACCGCATTACTAACAGTCCAGGGCCGCACGCGGACTGCGGGTTGAACACCGCTGGTATAAACTATTGATTAGTGATGGAATTTTGATGAGTTTAGAAGCGATCCGTTTCGGATTTAGAGTAATATTGGAGATCAATCCAAGTTTTTGGAGAGGCGAACTATATTTTAATAGTACTCGGTGCTATTGTATTTCATACGAACAATGAATCCATGATAAAAAATAAAATAATAATAATCAACTAACGAAGTTTAATTAGGCATAATATGTGTTGTGTAAGCGAATTCGATACCGCCGCGTTCTGTGTCCAAAGTATTTCAGAAACTTTTAGTACCGAATTTAATTCTTAATTCATCAGTGAAAGGTTAAATTAATATTTTGTTGTTATATGTTTTGCTGTCAATAAAGCCTTTTATGGTATTTTTTATATTATTATTATTTTGTTAGCAATTTCCAATTAAATAGAATTCTGCATTCGACACTGAATACATTAATTTAGACTGCAAAAATTTAATGACTTAATTTTCCTTCGGAGTTCAAGCCAAAAACTATAATAATTTATACATTCCATAATGTTTATAAAAATTAATATAATTATAATTATTAACTGGAAAAAGTTTTGATAAGTCCTTGTATATAAATAATCTTTTCTGTATATATTATTTCTGTTTCCTTTAAATTTCTTAATCTCTCAGTTAATTTACTACCTATTCAATTGACCCTTGAAGAACGCGGGTTTGAGGTTCTTTTAATAAATATATTGGAAAATTTTCTGAAGATTTGCGCCAATTAAAAAAAAAAAAAAAATATCGCAGACGAATCGCGTAGCCAAGAAATATCGAAAAAATTAAGAAAAAGTTATATATGTCATGAATGCTAAAATATATGTAGATACTCGTCTATTTTATCATTTACTACCATAAAGCATACACAAATCTATTTATAAAAAGTTAAACTTTATCAAAACTTACGCGCACAAACACTTACAGACGTAGATGACCATTCGAAGTCGAGATAAATGTAAACAAACGTAAAGGTAAAGATTCAGTATTCGTTTCGAACTTTCTTGTGAATTTAGTACTTTTCTTAGTAGAGCCAAGTAATTCTTGAAAGAGTTAAAAACTAAACTTAAGTTAAAAACTTCTGCCTTCTACCTGTGAGTTTACAACTTGTAGTAGCAGTGGCGGCTCGTGGCTTGAAATCGTGGGGGTGCTGCAACTTTCGAAATATACATACACACTGTAAGTACAGTGTATACGTGTTTGGATCAAATAAAAATTATGGTAAAAATGGGGGGGGGGGAAATTAAACATGAAAAAATATTGTTTATTATCGATAAAATTATACAGTTTAGTATAATTCAAAATTACTTAAAAATAAAATCCATTATCATAATCCCAATAATGTTCTAAAATGAAAACTATAACAAATGTTACGTCTTTAATTGTAATGTCCAAATATTTAAAGAGACGGAGTAAACACGATAAGCACTACGAATACTCCACTACTGGCGCAAACTGCATATAAACAACAGTGGAACTGCGCGACGGACAGTGCCGCATTACGCCAATAACTCACATCTCACTATGACGTGCATATGTTTGCGCGCGTAGCAATATTACAGTGTGGTAAACACAGTGCTGCTAGCGCCCTCCTAAGTGCTACAAGAAGGATTTTTATTATTTTTTATACAAAATAAGAGAATTGTATAGGATTGTTGATAATAAAATTAAATGTTACAAGCAAATATAAATTGCTGATGTTCCCCATGCAGTCTCGACGAGTGGTTAGAGTATCCACTGTCCAACCAAATGGTTGCAGGTTCGAACCCCCCTGTGGCATGGATGGTTTGCGATTGCCTTACCTCGTGTACTGCTATAATCTTTGATATGGCGCGATATAATCTTTGCTGTCTGTGCACCATTAAAAAAACATAAAACTATGAATCCCCCGTGGAGTAGGATTCGGTATTGCAGAATTCAGTGTGCTCTTTGGGTCATTTGTTAATACTGAATTAACTCTTAAATTGTAGACTTCAATGTTAACCCCGCCTCCTAACACCCTATCTGTCAACCAGAGCAACCCACTCCTCTACAGAGCTCATGAGAAATTCATTGGCACATCCAATCAAGGATTGGAATTAACAAGATCAATGTGAGTCTTACCTTTAATTTTAAGCACAGCTCAAGTTACGAATTTTAGAAAAGTACAGACCTAACATTAAAAAAGTAATCTCAAGAAATTTATATATTTTTCCTCAGAATAAAAAAAAAATTCTGTAATTCTATTTCATTTTGCAAATGTAATAAGCAGCACTATTTAATATTAGGCTCCTTGTAAATTAAATTGGAAACCGAAATTTTCCACTCATAATCCTCATGGATGTCTCTTATCTCCTATACTGCAATCTCTTGGTATGCAAAAAAGACAATTGTACCTTACTCTGACTAGTAATTATGCGCATGCAATCGGTTGTATTCTCTAATCGATTTGGTTGAGTTGCGGGATTGAAATCTGAGTCCTGTGCAATATTTCATAAACTGTATTTTAAGACATTCATTTAGACACCTTTTTTCGAATACTGCGAACCAGTGAAAAAAACGTGACACAATCCAGTATACAAAATCAATGGATGCAATCAAATCAAATCAAAATGAAACTGATAATATTAAAGGATGGAAACGTCATATATAAACTGTTTAATATAAACTGACTAATTATATATATATAATTAGTGAGTTTATATTAAAAATGAATATATATATATATATATATATATATATGACTCAGAAAGAGTCACCTCCTCAATATGAAGATGTGAACATGATAAGGTATTTCAATCCAACCAGACATGATAAAGATATTTCAACCCAATCAGATGTCCTTATAAAGACTGGCTTAAAGGGGCGAAGCAAGAATGCTTTTCATCTTTCCCGTTATCTGTAGAGGACAGTGTAGGGATAAGGTGTTATTGAGCTATTAAAGCTCTGATCATGGCACGAGGTTAAAAGCAATAGCCGAGCCTCAGTTAGAACTTCATTGGCTACAGCATTGCCATCCATTACCCTCCAATCAGATATTCTCTCCTCCAATCAGATGTCAATTGACAATTGACATTTATGACTTTAGGGGTGAAGCAAAATGCTTTTCATATTCCCCGCTATCTGTTGTGGTTACAGTGAGGGTAAAATGTATGAGCAGTTTGCTCGCCCTGAATGGGCATGGAGATTATGCATTGCTGTGGGATGCTAATATAGGTTTTAGTCTTCTATATTTGAATATGTCCGTTGCATTGTATGCTGCAGCTTGCTGAACCAAATCGTTGGGATGTGTGGACGTCTTTAGGAAAAACTTGGATGCTAAGGATTGTGGAAAAGAGCGAATATAGGGAATATTTGTGTCTCTGTGGAGTTGGTTGTTTCTAACATACCACGGGGCGTTCAGAATCATTCTCAAACACTTGTTATGCACTCGCTGTATTTTGATAATGTTAGCATTAGAGGTGTGGCTCCAGGGCGGAGAGGCATAGGTGTCTATAGGACGAATCGTCATCTGGTATAGTTGCAATTTGATTCTGTTGCTGAGCTTGCCATTTCTATTAATTAGCGAATAGATCTGAGCTATGGCTTTAGATGCCTTTGTGCACGCAGACTTGGTGTGCTGATTGAAAGATAGCTTTTTTTTGTCGAGAATCACACCCAGGTAATTTGTTTCTGTCTGCCAGGAGATTTTAGTATTTGAATAGTAACACATCTCCTGCAGGAGACATTGGCCTTTTTGAGAAAAGAACGGCTGAGCTTTTCAGGGGATTAACTTCCAATCTCCACTTGGAGAACCAATCCTCCAGCTTTAGAAAGTTTTCCTGAAGCTTTCTGGTAATGAAATGGGGTCTGAGAGATCTGGTTAGTGTTGCTGTATCGTCCGCATACAGGGCCAAAATGGAAGTCATCGGATTGTGCGGGATGTCTGACAAGTATATAGAGAACAACAATGGAGCCAGTAGAGATCTCTGCAGCACTCCAGCAAAGATGTGGCGCTGGGAGGATGTAGAATCGTTGATTTTTACTTGCATTGGTCTATTCTATAGATATGAATGGATTAAATGAACCATTTGTAGTGAGGTACCGGCTGAGATACGTTTGTGCAGGAGTCCAAAATGCCAGATTTTGTCAAATGATTTGGATAGGTCTAGGAAAACAGCGCCTGTGCACTGGCGCCAGTTGTATCTGGTGGTGATGTATTCGACAATTCTGTGGATATTTGCTGGGTAGTACTATCGTGTTGCCGAAAACTAAACTGTTCTTTAGGGAGGATGTTTAGGTCATTTACTGAGGTTTGGAGTCGTGAGAGGATGACCTTCTCTGCAACCTTACCCAGATTTGAGATGAGACTGATTGGATGATAATTTTGCGGTAGGTGTGGGTCTTTGCCTGCTTATGTATGGAAAGTACATTAGCCAGTTTCCAGGTGGAAGGAAAATAGTGAAATCTTAAAATTGCATTTATTATACTGGTCAGGTGCACTACTGCTTTTCGAGGCAGACGTTTGATCACCCGATTAGTAATGCCGTCTGGCCCAGGAACTTTTTTGTTCTTTAATTTTTTAATAATGTCATATATCTCAGCAAGTGATGTTGGTGCAATATGGTCAGTGCTGGAGATAGGAAGTTTGAGTGAGTGTCTGACCTTGCTTTGAATCTTATATATGTGGTCAAAGTCAAGGTTTTCATACGAAAGCCTGCATTGCTCCTCTAAATTGTATGCTATAACTTCTGCTTTGTCTACATCTGTGTGAGCATGGCCCTGGTCAGAGAATATTGAAGGAAGGTATCTGTCTTTGTTTTTGATATTTTTCAGTAGTCTCCAGATGGAGTGATCAGTAGGAGAAATGGAGGATAACTGTTCATCCCATACTTGGTCTGTATGAGCTTTGAGTGCATCTCTTACTACCCCATTTCATCTGTTTAGATTTGTTTAATCTTGTGGTGCACACGTGTTACGGAATCTTTTCCTAGCTCGGTTTTTGTCTCTAATCAAGTTCATGATGTCTTCAGGCAAACAATCTGGCTTGCGGGCAGATTTTTAGGAGGAAGTACCTTTATAGCAGAATTAATTTGTTGTGTTAGATTTGTAACTGCAGTTTCTACTTCTTCTTTTGTGCGTATGTGAGGAACAGGTCCAATATAATCCTTCAGTGCTGCTGACAGTCTTTCCCATGCAATGTAGGAGTGAGAAGGAGGACAAGGGTATTCTTGATTTCCCAGCTGTAGTAGAATTGGATTGTGATCTGATGATAGTTCATCCATAGATATGATGCTGTATTGAAGTTTAATATCCTGCAGGATAGTTATATCCAGGATGTCAGCTGTGCCGAACGTACTGAGATGAATTGGTTCGGTGGGGCCTGCCACAACAGTGTTGATTGATCCTAAGTAATTGGAAAGGATGCAACCATTCTTGTTTTTGGTTGTACAATTCCACGCAGGATGCTTGGAATTCAGATTCCTGGCAATAATGGTGGGGTCTCTGGTGCATAAGATGCCATTTAGATCAGAGTGAAGTAGAGATTTTTTGGGAGGGTTGTAAGCTGAGTGGATTTTCAGTTTGCCAGTGGGGCTGGTGACTACTTCCACGCCTGTGATCTCAAGGTTGGTGGTTGAAGGATTGCTCACAGAGTGGTGCTTAATGAAGATGGCAGTGCCTCCTCCGCCTCTGTAGAGTAGTCTGTCATTTCTGTATAGGTGATAGCCCCTTATTGTAGGATTGTCTGAGGGTCTTAAATGAGTTTCACTGATTAAATAACATCTGGTTGATACCTAGATGTGAAATCTCGGAGTTTCAGAATTTTTTTTTGAGGCCATTTGCGTTCCAAACAACTATCTGAAGAGATTCTGGAATGAGGTTGTTACTATTCATTTATGAGAGCTGTGAGGATGATCTGTGTTTCACGAAGAAATCGTTTAGTGGAGGTTTCAGTAGGGTTTGATAGGCTGAAATTTTGTAGCATATTTGCTAGTGAGGCTGTAATAACAGCTGTTAGGTTTTTAGGTGCTGTTGGTTGATTTTGTTCTGGAATTGGTCTAACTGTACGGGTTACATCAGCATAACTTCTTGTTTGCTTTTGGCTGTCTCTATTATTGGAGGTCTCCGACTGTGGCCGCTGAGTCTCCGGTTTTGATGCCTGGGCCTCTGGTGTTCTTGTACTGTAGGAGAAGGGCTGATTGACTGTCTCCATCCGTCTGTTCTTTGGGTGCTGACTACATCCTTTGTAGTTTGCAGGATGAGGGCCACTGCAGTTGGCACATTTGGCCGAGATAGTCCTCGGCTTTGTGCGGGTATTGGTTGGGTGGCTGTCTCCACATTTTAAACATCTATATTCTGCTCTACAAAGATTCTGGGCATGGCCAAACTTCTGGCACCTGTGGCACTGCCCAGTAGATGATCTTTTCCGGAGTGGTTCCGGTGTGACGATGAGACCACAAACTATTTTTAAGTTGTAGATATCCTTGTATATTTTACGAA
The DNA here is from genome assembly GCF_054136105.1 of Typopeltis vanoorti. Classification (NCBI taxonomy): domain Eukaryota; kingdom Metazoa; phylum Arthropoda; class Arachnida; order Uropygi; family Thelyphonidae; genus Typopeltis; species Typopeltis vanoorti. Next base: position 34,785,518 of record NC_143561.1, on the reverse strand, counting down.
TCTCAACTAGGACTAATGGCATGGAATCTTGTCTGCTTTGTACATTCTGCTGACCTTGACTGGAGGCAGATCCTGAAAATTCAGGTCAGCAGCTATTTCAGCTGTGTCAATGTCTTCACAGACACCACGAAGGACCACTTTTAATTTTTTTTCGGAACTGAGCTCAAAGGTATGATATTGTATGCCTCTGTCGTCCAGTTCTTTGGTGAACCTTCTATAATCTGTAACTGTTGCTGGCTGGATCTTTATGCCTTCATCCATGTTTTTGGCCTTAATGAAGCCAATGTGCAGATTGGACATTGTGGATCTTAAAGCTGCCCACTTATGCTTTTCTCTAAGGATGATCGGAGGCACATTTTCTTTGGGAGAAATAGCGGCGTCCGAACCCTGTTCCATTTCATTATTGTCATTGTGTGGTTCTTCTGTTGTTCTTCGCTTTTTGCGTGCTCGCACTTCTACAAAGTCTGAAGGAGTAGAAGGCACTGAATCTGACTGACCTTCTGCGATAACGTCTGTGAAACTTTCAGGGGGAAATGTGTCGTACAGTTTCCCGGCCAATTGTTGTTAAGTAGTTCACCCAGTCTTTATATATATATATATATATATATATACCTCCTCGAATATTGTCTCATTTAGCAGTTTTTCCATAACTATCAATGTGAAGTATCCACAAAAAAAAAAAAAAAAATGCTTACCGTGCAGTTGTAGTCTTACCGGCACTGCTACAGGACTCTGTACTGAGCTGGATCTCAAGGATTTCCGTATAGCGTATAAACACAAAATACGTCACACTAAAGGACTATCGCAATCGTGAGACCGCAATCAACACTCAAAACAACTGGGATGACAATGAATCCAATCAAATGTCGGGCAAGACGTTGCTGACTATAAGGGTGAAGCAAAATGCTTTTTTAATCCCTGCTATCTGAAAAGGATTGCTGTGTGAGGAAAAGTTTATGAGCTAAATGCTCTGCCTGAGTGAGTGTGATTTAGAGATCTTCATTTGGAAGTAGGATGGCCTTCGGTCTCCTGTATTTTGAGAAGTCTGTTTCATTATAATTGGCTGCTTGTTGCACTAATTCATTTGGATGTGAAGAGGATACTGAGAAGAACTTTACTGCTGAAGACTGCAGGAAAGAGTAGATGTAGGGGATATTTGTATCCCGGTGGAGTTGGACATTTCTGACATACCATGGTGCGTTCAAGATCATGCGGAGACATTTCTTTTGCACTTTCTGTAGTTTGAGGATATTTGTACTTGAGGTGTGGCTCCAGGCTGGGAAAGCATAAGCAATAATGGGTCGAATCATCAATTGATAAAGCAGCAGTTTTATTTTGGTATCCAGCTTGCTATTCCTATTGATAAGAGGGTAAAGCTGTGCAATGACTCTTGATGCTTTCGAACATGAGGCTTTTATATGTGAACTGAAAGTTAGTTTTCTGTCCAGCAGTACACCCAGTTATTTAGCTTCTGGTTTCCAGGGAATCTTGGTATTAAATAAGATGTCATCTTTGGGAGATATTGTGTTTTTAGTGAAGAGCATGGCGATACTCTTCTGAGGGTTTACTTGCAGTCTACATTCCGAGAACCAGTGCTCTAATCTCTGCAGGTTTTCTTGCAGTTTTTTGGTGACAAGGTGCGGTTTAATAGATCTGGCTAGTATAGCTGTGTAGTCTACGTATAGGGCAATAATGGATGACATTGGATTGTGCGGAATGTCCGCCATGTAAATCGCGAAAAGTATCGGTGCCAGAAGGGACCCTTGAGGAATTCCTGCCAAGATGCGTCGCTGGGTAGATAATATATCATTTAGTTTGACTTGCATTCGTCTGTCACTAAGAAATGACTTTATGATTTGGACTAGATCTAATGGAATGCTAGCCAAAATCAACTTGTATAGCAGTCCAAAGTGCCATAATTTGTCGAACGCCTTTTCTAAATCAAGAAAAACTGCTCCGGTGTATTGATGCCAATTATAACTTGTGATAATGAATTCTATTAGTCTATGAATTTGTTGGGTGGTACTGTGAAACTGCCGAAAACCAAACTGTTCTGAAGGAAGGATGTTTAATTTTTTTACTGAAAGTTGAATTCTGGAAAGGATAGCTTTTTCTGCTATTTTGCCCAAATTAGATATCAGACTTATGGGACGATAACTTTGAGGCTGCTGAGGATCCTTGCCAGGCTTGTATATAGGAACTACGTCTGCCAACTTCCATGCAGAGGGGAGGTACTTAAACCTGAACATAGTATTTATTATTGTTGTGAGATATACGATGGCCTTTCGGGGTAGCAGTTTAATAACTTTGTTGGAGATGCCGTCAGGCCCTGGAGCTTTTTTATTCTTTAAATTCTTTATAATGTCATAAATTTCAGCTGGGGAAGTAGGTGTGAGTTGGCTGGTACAGGTATCAGGCCGTTTTAACGCGTGTCTGACGTGGCGGTGGACTTTGTAAATATGATTGAAATTTAGATTATTGTATGAAGTGCTACACTGTTTTTCTAAATTTTTAGCTATAGTTTCGGCTTTTTCTGCATCTGTGTAAACAATGTTCAGGTCAGATTTGAGAGGATAAAGAGATTTGTTTTTGTTTTTGATGTTTCTCATGAACTTCCAAACGGATTGATCACCAGGTGATGTGGAGGCTAATTTATCTTCCCATAGTTTGTTTCTATGGACTTTAAGTGCATCTCTCACTGCACTGTTCATTTTGTTGAGATGTTTCTTGTCTTGGGGTGCTCTGGTGTTGTGGTATCTTTTTCTTGCTTTATTTTTTTCCCTGATTAAGTTCATTATGTCATCTGGTAGTCGTTTAGGCTTTGAAGGCAACTGAATTTGAGGTGATAGATGCTATGGCTGTGTTGATTTGATCAGTAAGTTTATTGACTGCAGAATCAATTTCTTCCTTGGAATTAATATGAGGGATGGGATCAATGTAGTTTGGAAGCATTTTGGATAGTTTTTCCCAGGGAATGAAGGTATGAGGCGAATGGGGAAGATCCCTCTGATAACCCAGTTGGAGCAGAATAGGATTGTGGTCTGATGATAACTCATTCAATGATTCCAGGGAGTACTGTAGGTTAACATTCTGAAGGACAGCTATATCCAAGACGTCGGATGAGCCAGTAGGACTGTGGTGAGTTGGCACTGAGGGACCAGCCGCAGTTGCGCAATTTGAGCTTGTGTAGTTATAGAGGATGCGGCCATTCCTATTTATAGACCTACTGCTCCAGGCGTGATGTTTTGCGTTAAAATCTCCTGCAATAATAACCGGCAGTTTAATGCCGAGGATAGCATCCAGATCTGTGGTCAGCAATGTTTTTGATGGTGAATTATAAGCAGAATATATTTTTATGTTTCCGATAGAGTTTGTGATGACATTGATACCTGTAAGTTCGAGATTGGTGGTTGTAGGAATGGCTACAGAATGATGATTGATGTGATTTTTGATGAGGATGGCTGTGCCACCACCTCTGTAATCCAGTCTATCATTCCTGTAGAGCTGATATCCTTTGAATTTAGGCTTGTCAGCAGGTCTCAGGTGAGTTTAATTAATTAATAATATATCCGGATTATATCTGTCATTGAATTCCTGTACTTCTAGTATTTTATTTTTAAGGCCGTTGGCATTCCATGAGATAATCATTAGAGAATCTGGGGTAAATTTTTTCCTATGCATTGGAGAGTGCAGATAAAATGAGCTGTGTTTGCTGCAAGAAACTTTTTGTAGTGCTCAGTGATGGATTTGCGTTACTGAAATCCTGTAACATATTTACAAGAGAAGAGGTGATGACGGCTGTTATATTTGAATGTGGATTTGTCATATTCTGGTCATGGATTGCTTTTTTGGGGCGGGCCACATCAGCATATGTTCTTGTTTGGTGTTGAAGATTTATTTTCTTAGGGGGCTCAGTTGATGGTGGGTGAACACCTGTCATCTTGTTCAAGCTAATAGGAGCCTGATGAACTTTGGCTTCTGGGGCTTTCGTTTCTGTCAGTGAGCTAGACTGACTGATTAACTCAGTTTGTCTGTTTTTTGGGTGGCATATACATCCTCTGTAATTTGCAGGGTGGGGGCCACCACAATTAGCACACTTAGCCGGGGTGGTTTTTGGCTTGGAGCAGGTATATGTAGGGTGGGTGTCACCACATTTCAGACATCTGTATTGGGCTTTGCATAACTTCTGGGCATGACCAAATTTTTGGCATCTATGGCATTGCCCAGAAGAGGCCCTCTTCCTAAGTGGCTCTGGTGAGATCTTGAGCCTGCAGATTGTCTTCAAATTGTAAATATCTTTATAGATGTTGTGTATTTCTACCAATACTGGAGGCATAGGGGTCTTGTTAGATCTGTACATTCTACTGACTTTGATGGGAGGCAGATCTTGCATGTTGAGGTCAGCAGCTATTTCAGCTGTTTCAATGTCTTCAGATACTCCTCGGAGTACCATTTTAAGATTTTTCTCCGAGGTAAGTGTGAAGGTATGGTATTGTATACCTCTTGTGTCCAACTCCTTGGTTAGATTTCTATAGTCAGACACTGTAGTGGGCTGAATTTTGATGCCCTCCTCTATGTTCTTGGCAGTGGAGTAATTTATTTGCAGGTTGGCCATGGTGGCTCTTAGGGCTGTCCATCTCTGTTTTTCCCTAAGAATGACTGGAGGCACCTTTTCATTGTTGGAGGCAGAGGAATCTATGTTGGGGGCATCTTCATCCATGCCATTTTCGTTTGCTGACTCCAAGGCGAGAGTTTTGCGTTTTTTACGCACGTGCTTCTCTCCTTGATCTGAATGAGTAGATTCAGAGGTGACTGGATTTAAATTTTCCTCCATTTGAGGAGTGTCTTCATTTGGATCATCGTCAGTCTCAGGTGAAGAGTAAAGATTCAGGAAGCCTGGCCATTCACGCTCGAACTTCTTAAGGAGTTTCTTTATGAAGCTGAAAGCCAATCCTTTATGTAGAGAGTCTATAATTGTATCAGGATCTATCAAGTTTGATGGCCATTTGAGCTTAAATTTCCTTTGAAGTTTATTTACAAGTATGAGCGCTGGCTCTTCGTCCAGCGAATCTGTGAGGGCGTCCAAATCTGACACATTCATTATTGACAGTTTACGTATAAACGCAAGTAAATGTATCTGGAATTGCTAACAATGGCGATTCTATCGGCTGTTAGGCCTAACGAATCGCCCTCGTTGCAATTACCGTCCACTTACCTTTGCTGATGTTCTTAGATTCAGTATAGTCCGCAATTTAATGACTTTAAATAAACGCGTCTCTGCTAGTTAATCTAGCAGCTACACTTCAAAACCATCATATTTAATTACCACGTTCTACAGAGAAGAAAGTTCACAACCGTATCAGTGAAGACTCACTCCCAATCAAATGTCCTTATAAGGACTGGCTTAAAGGGGCGAAGCAAGAATCCTTTCATCTTCCCCGTTATCTGTAGTGGACAGTATAGGGATAAGGTGTTATTGAGCTATTAAAGCTCTGATCATGGCAGGAGGGTAACAGCAATAGCCTAGCCTCAGTTAGAACTTCATTGGCTACAGCATCGCAATCCGTTACCCTCCAAGGGTATTCAGCTCGGACCCAATCAAATGTCAATTGACAATTGACAATTGACATTTATGTCTTTAGGGGTGAAGCAAGATGCTTTTCATATTCCCCGCTATCTGTTGTGGTTGCAGTGAAGGTAAAATTTATGAGCAGAATGCTCGCCCTGATTGGGCATGGAGATTATGCATCACTAAAGGAGGCCAATATAGCTTTTGGTCTTCTGTATTTGAATATGTCCGTTGGATCGTATGCTGTAGCTGGTTGAACCAAATCGTTGGGATGTGTGGACGTCTTTAGGAAAAACTTGGTGGCTAAGGATCGTAGAAAAGAGAAGATATAGGGAATATTTGTGTCTCTGTGGAGTTGAATGTTTCTAACATACCACGGGGCATTCAAAATCATTCTCAGGCACTTGTTCTGCACTCGCTGTATTTTGATGATGTTAGCATTAGAGGTGTGGCTCCAGGCCGGAGAGGCATAGGTGATTATAGGACGAATCGTCAACTGGTATAGCTGCAATTTGATTCTGTTGCTGAGCTTGCTATTTCTATTAATTAGCGGATAGATCTGTGCTATGGCTTTAGATGCCTTTGTGCATGCAGACTTGGTGTGTTGATTGAAAGATAGCTTTTTGTCGAGAATTACACCCAGGTAATTTGTTTCTGACTGCCAGGGAATTTTAATATTGAATAGTAACAAATCTCCTACAGGAGACATTGGCCTTTTTGAGAAAAGAACGGCTGAGCTTTTCTGGGGGTTGACTTCCAATCTCCATTTAGAGAACCAACGCTCCAGCTTTAGAATGTTTTCTTGAAGCTTTCTGGTAATGAAAAGGGGTCTGAGAGATCTGGTTAGTATTGCCGTATCGTCTGCATATAGGGCCAAAATGGAAGTCATCGGATTGTGTGGGATGTCTGACATGTATACAGAGAACAGCAATGGAGCCAGCAGAGATCCCTGCGGCACTCCAGCAAAGATGTGGCGCTGGGAGGATGTAGAACCGTTGATTTTTACTTGCATTGATCTATTTTGAAGATATGAGTGGATTAAATGAACCATTTTAGGTGAGATGCCGGCTGAGATAAGCTTGTGCAGGAGTCCAAAATGCCAGATTTTGTCAAATGCTTTGGATAAGTCTAGGAAAACAGCACCTGTGCACTGGCGCCAGTTGTAGCTGGTTGTGATGTATTCAACAATTCTGTGGATTTGCTGGGTAGTTTGGTTTCCTTTTTTCGACAATCAAATGTCGAAAAAAGGAAACCAATTTCATATATTTATGATAGTAAAATTAAAGAGGTGTTTTAAGATTTTAATCATGTAATATCATATATATTTGAATTTTAATAAAATATTAACTTTAAAGGTTGAATTAGATATGAAAATTATTAATTTATTTAATTATTTATAAATTTATTTTATTTTTTATTATTTATAATCTAAACTTTCGTATTACTTATAGAGCAAAAACAGAATTCTTTTCCAGTAGATTTTTAGTATAATTTCCAATCAATTTTAAATTGTTAATATATTATCGATTCAATGACGTCTACAGTATTGGCGACTGAATTAACATTTTAGTTCATATAATAACAAAAAAAATTATATCCTGAACAATTTTCTAATTTTTATCATATCGAACTTCTCTTTCTTCCCTGCTTTTAGAAGTATACATTTTTATTTGGTTCTATTTAAAAACAACTGTGGTCTGAAATATTTTATTATGCTCATAAATCTAATCAATTACTGTTACCAATTATTACTTGACATCATTTAAAAGATTTTCAGTTATATAAAACGCAATATATAAATTGATTTAGCAACCTTAAAAATTAATCAAAATTATTATTCAATATGCTGGAATTGAATTAGAATATCATCTCAGAGTTCAGAAACACAATGGCTATAGAGGATAATACGATTATCCGATATATTATTATTATTATTATTATTATTATTATTATTATTATATTATTATTATTATTATTATTATTATTATTATTATTATTTTATTCACATAATTGATACACAGTCAAAACAAGATATCATATAATTAATAATATGACTGGTGATTCAGAACAATTCAGATTCTACCCAAGAATCTAAGAATAGTCCGTCAGGCAGCGTCGTAAAATATGGACTGTTCCAAGTAATGCTGTCTTTTGTAGATCATGCGGGCAATAATCCAAACCTGTCGATGTTCGATAATTGTGATGTCAGGGCTATTGTGTTCCAAATGCCGATCAGTTTGTATTCGAAAGTCCCAGAGAATTTTTGCTGTTTCGTTTTCCAATACAGTCTCTATTTTATGCTGCCACCAGTTATCAGAAGTAGGAAAGCCATATTTTTTTTGCATACATGACAATGAACTATTTTGGCCACTTGATCATGGCGGTATTTATAGTCCGTTTGAGCTATTTTGCTGCAGGGACTGATTAGATGTTCTACAGTCTCATCTTTCTGATCGCATAATCTGCATTTGCTGTTATTATTGATGTTCAAAAGTTTTGCTTTCATCTCATTAGTTTCTAATGCCTGTTCTTGAGCTGCTAGAATAATCTCTTCTGTTTCTTTTTTAATGTATCCGTGTTGTAGCCATTGCCACCTATTATTCACGTCAATTTTATCCTCAGTATCTCGAAGAAATTGGCCATGCAAGGGTTTATTTTTCCAGCGCACATATCGGATGTTTTGTTGTCCCTTTTTGTAATCGGATTTGTTTCCTGTTGCTTTTAGGAGGCCCTCTTGTGTAATTGCTTGAAGCATTTCCTCAGAGCTATGGTCGATGTAACTTCTTAAACTAATATATTCTTCTTCCACAGTATGTCTCACTTGCAGCAGACACCGTCCACCTATTCTCCTCGGTAGGTACAACCGGTCAACATCACTTCGTGGATGTAATGCATGATGCATAGTCATTAGTTTTCTAGTTTTGCTGTCTAGTTTATCCAGGTCTTCTTTTGTCCAATTTATTATGCCAGCTGTGTATAGGGTCACTGGTATAGCCCAAGAATTCATTGATCTAATTGAGCTTAATCCATTTAATTTTGTTTTCAGAATATTTCTAACTCTTTTGATGTATTCTGATGCTGCCTGTTGTTTAACTTTCGAGTGGAGAATATCATTGGCTTCTAATATTCCTAGGTATTTATAGTGTTCGTCAGCTGAAATTGCTTTTATATATTTCTCTTGATCAAAATTAAAATTGCTTGCGTCATTAATTTTTTCTCGTTTAATAGATAAAATTGCGCATTTATCTAAACCAAATTCCATTTTGATGTCCTGACTGAAAATACGAACTATGTTCAATAAAGAATCAAATTTCTGGGCCGATTTACCACATAGCTTCAAGTCATCCATATAGAACAGAATGGAAATTTTAATATTACATTTTGGAATTTCATATCCAAGTTTTGTTTTCTTCAGAATCATAGACAAAGGTATCAAAGAAATGCTGAGGAGCAATGGTGACAAGGAATCACCTCGGAAAATTCCACGTTTGATGCTGATATCTCCAAATCCTTCGTTATTCGCTATTAATGTTGTTTTCCATGATTTCATAGCAGTAGCCAGAAACGAACATATGTTTTTGCTAATTCCAAATAATTTTAGTGATTTTAGGATCCAGGAGTGTGGGAGAGAATCGAATGCTTTCTTGTAATCTATCCATGCCATGTTCAAACCATGTTTAAATTAGTTTTTCATCTCTTATAGTTTCTGAGAATCATTTTATTAATAAGGATCTAGTATTTTGTTCCTCTAGATTTTTGGAAACTGCCTTTTTGTTCAATCGGAGAAATCTGATTATCCGATAAGTAACGGTATATGGAATTTGCTATGATTGCAGTAATCAGCTTAAGCATAGTTGGTAGGCATGTTATTGGACGATAGTTACTTGGGTCTGCATCCTTATCCTTATCTTTCATGAAGAGAAAAGTGCGCCCAGATATCATCCAGTATTCTACTGAGCCAGACTGCAACAAATAATTAAATTGTTCTGCCATTCAATATTGTAGACTGGTTACATGTTTTAACCAAAATCCATGTAGTTCGTCTTTGCCAGGTGCACTCCAGTTTTTTAATTTTCTAGCTTGAGAACTGACCATTTCTTTAGTGATAATGACATTTTGCATTTGTTTTTGTTTCATTTCTGATTCTGTTTCATTAATCCATGAAGCATCTTTATTGTGTTCAATAAGATTATCTCAGATTGACTTCCAAAATTTGAGTGTTTCTTCTTTTCCGGGTGAATGATGGTTTGCATTTGTATTTCTCTGGAGAGACTGGAAGAACTGACGTTGGTTCTGTCGAAATTTCATATTTTGTACATATTGGTTTATTCTTGCTTCATATCTTTTAATTTTCTGTGCAGTCGCTGTAATTCTTTTTAGCTCTTCGGCCAAATTTTTTTGTTGGCCAAATTCCATGTGTTAATCAGTTTGTTTTTGATGTTATTATTTTTCAACCGGCCTTCTTTAAAACTCTTTAAGTTGCTTATATCAGCTCGAAGCCCTTTAACTTTTCGTTCTAACCGGATTTTCCATGGTGCAGACTGTTTCATCCTCTGCTTTTGCTCTTTCGGTTTGCAACCCAGCTTCACTGTAATGATACAGGCTGTGCTGTATAGGAGCTGATTTGTTTCCTTTGTACGTGATAGTTTCAATTACAGCATTTGCGTCTAAGAGGAGGGAGCTGTTTTAGCTTAGATTGTTGTAAAGCTTTTAATGGTGGTAGTCTCATACGGTCGTTTATGGAGTTCATATGTTCCAATATCCCTGACTTCATTTTACACTGCACTTCTGTCAAAACATTCTGAGGTATGTCGTCAGCTTGATGTTTACTGAGTTGAATTCCAAAGTTTGATATGGCTACCTCCTGATGATTTTCTGTTACTGGAGTCGTAGGTTTATTACGTAACTCTTGCAGCTCAAGTACAGTAAATATTTTGTTACGGAAAATGAAATTCTTTTGGACTAAAAGTCTTTATAAAACAAACCGATAATAATCCGTCGATAAATGGCGACATTCTAAATAGTATTACTGTAAAGGAAAATCTACGGAAAAGATTAAAAAAGTCACCCAGTAACACTTAACTACAAAGATTATATAAAAACACAAGAAATCATCAAACCACAAAAATTTGTAGGGTAAAAAGACACTATTACTACCAAAAATTTATGGAATATAATGATAATATGAAGAAAACATGGGATACACTTAACGAATTACTAACTAGAAAAAAGAAAACTTCACCTCAAGATTTTATAGCAAAAAGTTAGATCAGGATATGAACCAATCGGACCACCCCAACACACACACACACACACATACACATGGTGAGCTCCCCTATCCGCCACCCAGGGGACGCGCTCTCTAGGGGGTTACAGGGTCCCCCGAGAGGTATTAAAATTATTATTATTATTATTATTATTATTATGGTAATGTTGGAAGTTTTTTGCCACTTGGTTATACCATAATAAATTTAGTTTAATCCTTTATTCAAGTGTAAGCAAACAAAGTTTACGCCTGAAGTATCTTCAGGACTGAGGCAACTCGTGGTGAAGGTGAACCAAGCTCTCATCACTCCTTGTCTTAGTATCTCCTTGCGGACATGTATAATGCTATGCATCAAGGGAAGGGCCACTACCCAGACCGGTTTCGACCTTTAATGAGGTCTCGTCAGTGGGGGCCAGACCCAGAGGTGGTGGTGATACTAAGGTTGAAGCAATGCAGAAGTCATATTTACCTATACGAGTTGCCAAAAGGTGTCTCACCTTATTATTAAATTACTCTGGATAAAACCAAAGACCACTCCAGGAATAGACAAAATAAGACTCACAAACCTTGTAACACACTTTGAACAAATAAATCCAATACTTTTGAAACTTGTGAACATAATATTCGACACTGGCATTATTCCACAAGAACTAAAAACTGCAATAATTACGCCAATATACAAACACGGTAAAAGAAACGTTACTCAGAACTACAGACCAGTAGCTACTCCTACCAGTCATTTAAAAAATTCTTCAAAAAAATAACACACACACACACACACACCAGGCTATAGATCTATTTACATGAGTACAACATCATCTCACAAAACCAATACGGCTTTCAGAAAACAAAAAGAACCATCATATTATTAGAAGACATCGCCGACAATAAACAAAGCTCTCAATAAAAGCAAGTACGCCGTCCTTATACTGCTTGACTTAACCAAAGCATTTGATACACTTGAGCATGACATACTACTCACCAAACTATACTCAATAGATATAAGAGGAACACTGCATGCATGATTCAATTGAACTACCATAAAGGTGGTAGTTCAATTACCATATTATCACCCACTGTATTCAACATATACATTAACGATGTTCATAACATGGCCATAAGAAATCAAATATTTCAGTACGCAGATGACACCGCACTACTAGCAATCCACACAGACATCAACACTGCTCTCTCCAAAGCACAATAAGTCCTAATTGAAATCACAACATACTTCTACCAAAACGCAATTGTAATCAACTGCACCAAAACACAGATGTTGATAATACACAACTCAAGAATCATGAGCCTCGCACCACTATCGATACACTGTCACACATACCGCTGCATTAACAACAAAAAAACTTGCCAATGTCCGAAATCAAACCTGTAACACACGCAATATACCTTGGTCTCTACATAGATTGCCACCTTAAATGCACAAAACATAGAATACCTACATACCAAGCTCCGCATCATCGCAACGAAACTCTTCAAAGTAAAAGACATTATTCAATCCAACATAAAAAAATTCCTATATCTCTGTATCTGCGAATCCTTACTCAGATATGGTATAAGTGTATGCAAACACATCAAACAGCCACCTAACAAAATTAGAAATATTACGAACAGTACATGGCGATATTCAGAATCCTGAGCATAAAAAATCTGAAACACTACATAATATTAATAAGTAATTACTTCAACATCACCTATCGAAACAACAGAGACACATATCGTATAACACGACCTACAACAACTCTCTACATCCCTACACCCTTCAACAACTGATACGGTTCTTTTGTGAGATCACATCAGATACCCACGCAACTCAACAACCTACCAAGAAAGTTAAAACACGTAGATAACTACAGAACATTAAAACACGAACTCTGGTAAATATACCAACAAAGTTAAGATACCATTAACACTAATATACACATCACAAATTACCAGCATCCAATGCCTACATCCCATCCATAAACAGTAACAACAACATAAATAGTGAAGGCGAATCCCATTCTCTTCATAAAAGCTAACCCAAGCTTCGAAGCAGGTGGGATTAAATCGCCTCATTCATCTACACGCAATCCTCATAATCAAAGACTGCAGATTATGTAACAAAACAGTCAGTAAGGTGTATAACCATAATGAAGATACTGATAACATTATTCAGATGAGCTCTGCAAAGCTTCCAGGAAGAAGCCACCCAATGAAACAAGTAAATATTATAAACAATTTAATAAAAAATGAATCATTGTAAATTTAAATGAATAATTGTAAATATGAATGTGAAAAAAGATGTAAAACACATTGTTAATATCATTATGCAATTTAAATAAAATATTTTCCTAGCATTCTGTACTGAATATATGTATGTAATTTATCTGATACATTATCATATTATTATTATTCATTATATTCAAAAATTACGTGCAATCTTCATTTTTAATATTAGAAGAACATGTGTTGTAAATTTAGATCCCAAAAAGTATTATTATCAATTTAATTCAGAAATAGTGTAGAAAAAAAAAATCACACATGCAGCACTTAGTGCTGAATTTTGTAAAAATTACAAGTTGGAATGTCACTGAAGGTGATTATTGTAATTGTGTAAACATTTTAGAAATCGACATACTTACTCTAAAAATATTTCATTAATATAAAAAAAAAATCTTTTTATCTATTGTAAATATAGCATTGTAAATACATTAGTGAAATTGCAAAAAAAAAAAAAAAATGCAGCATCCTTATTATAATTAATATGTTTATATATTTGTACTTAATCTGAATTATATATTTGTAAATACTCTAAAAATTATTATTATTATTATTATTATTATTATTATTATTATTATTATTATTATTATTATTATTAAGAGAGAACTCCATGGAATTCAGGGCCTCATCGAGGTTTCTTTACAGTCTAAAAATTCATTAATATTATTTGCTTAATTATGAACTCTCTGAATGCCTTTTATTAATGGGCTACCCTGGGTATCATTTTTTTTTTAATTTAGCTAGATACGTGAAGCAAGAATGCTTTTCATATTCTCTGTTATCTGTGGAAGAAAATGAATGGATGGCGTGTTATTGAGCTATAAGCTCTGGTCATGACGGGGTAACAGCAATAGCCGAACCTCGGTTAAAACTTCATTGGCTACAGCATTGCCATCCGTTACCCTGGAATCATCGCTCCGCTCTATCTATAACAACATGGGTATAATTATAATTAAATAATTATATTTAAAACTGTATTATATAGTATTTATTTAGCTTCACAGTATTTCTATTTAATTTTCATAAGCTATCAGCTATGCAAATAATTTCTTTTGCTATATCTATCTACGCCTATATTATTATTATATTGAATTATACATTTACATTGGATTAATTTAAATTAAAATATAAAAGATTATACCGGAATTAATTATATATTTAATTTTAAATGTACTTCCTACTATGCAATGCTTATTCTCATACCCGACATGATTAGCAAACGGTAATATGATTATCATAATTTCGCAATATTCAAAAATAATTATTCTCTAAATGATGTATTTATTAGGCAACTGCTATATTTTTAAAAAAACAATATTGTTCTTTTATGTAGAATGATCCAATTCAAGCAAATTATAAGCACCATTATGCATGTTTAATAACACTTATTAGAAGCAAATAGCATTGCATTTATAATTCGTAATGAAATGACATCAAATCATAAGAACAAGCAACATTAGGAATAATAATGATTAAAAATACTTTGAATTTGAAAAGAGTATTTTATATTTTATATCTGTGTGAAGATTTAACAATTTTTAAATGAATTATTAAAAAAATGAAACTTCTTAAATCAAATACTTAGGAAATAAATAAATCAAAATTCAGGCTTACGCCTTATTATTTTCAATTAAAACAATAAAGAGAAATAGGAACATATTATATTAATAATAATATATATAATATATAAATATTATATAATAATATATAATATGCATCCGGCATGGCTGGGCCGAGTGGTTAGCGGGTTCGAATCCTGACGTGGGCATGGATGTCTGTGATTGTCTGCGGGAAAACTAGTGGTGATGGTCGGCGGTAGATGGCGTTGAGGTAGTAGCGGTGGATAATTAGTGAATGAGCAGTGGAGACAGCTGTAGAGCAGATGCCCTCCCTCGATGAGTCTTTGGACTCCCTGGAGGTCTCAAATAATAATATTTTTTTTTTTAATGATAATATTTTTATTGATTGCTAAAATATTTACACATACAATAAACATCTTGAGTGACATTGCAACTTATAATTTTACAAAATTCAGCTCTAAGTGCTGCATTTTCTACATTGATTTCAACTAAAATTTTTAATAGTATTTTTTTGCCTCTATATTATGTATTTACAACACATGTTCTTCTAAAATTAACAATGAAGATTATTCAGAATTTTTTGTATAATAATATTTTTGTTATATAATTTTTTAATTATAAGAATAATTTATTGCATTATTTTTTTATGTTACATAAGAGTATTATATTAATGATATTATCGCATAATAATCAATATCTTCGGCATCTTCTTTATTGTTGTATACTTTACTAACTGTTTTATTACATAATCTTCTTTGGTTATAAGGATTACGTGTGGTGAGTGAGGCGAATTAATCTCACCCGCCTATGGGATTTAGGCTTCACTATTTATGTTGTTGCTACTGTTTATATATGGGATGTTGGCATTGGATGCTGGTGATTTGTATATTAGTGTTAATGGTGTATTAACTTTGTTGGTATATTTTTCAGAGTTCGTGTTTTAATGTTCTGTAGTTATCTAAGTGTTTTAAATTTCTTGGTAGGTTGTTCCTCACTTCACTGACGGGAATCGAACCCAGGTCTTTCCGACCAAAGCGCTTCGTTTATGCAGACTGAGCTACGGGGTTTCTATACAGTTAATGAAAAAAAATGAAGATGTGAATGGAAAGGGGTGTGGCTAGATGCACTGGAGAGAGGATGTGGTATATTTTCTTGGTAGCAAGCTCAAGTTGTAGAGAGGATTCTGGGACACCATGTAGGCTTAAATGTGGGCTCATGGAAGTTTCCATTCATAAATCGGACTACAAAACTGCACTGATATCAGGAAAATTTCTGTAACAGGATGTTTCCTATATAATAATCGACTCTATACTATAAAATGATAAGCTGAAATTGGAAACAGATGTGAGGTCGGCTTGAAACGGATGTAGGCTGTAACGTTTTTTGTAACCTTTTTTTTTTTTGTAATGTTTTTCGTAACGTTTTTATGAAACGTTTTTGTGTAACGTTTTTTTTTTTTTATTTGAAACGTTTTGAAACTCAGGGGCTACCCTGAGTGTCTAGTCTTCAAAATTTGAGTCATCAGAATTCAAGGAGAACCGGCCTACCAGTCCGGAACACGGGGGATTGGGCGCCGTAGGCGTCGCCCCCTCTAGTATAATATAATGTAATACAATATAAAAACTATTTCACTTCTTTGATTGATGGACTGAATCCTAGACTCCTTATTCCTATATATGTGTAATCGGTAATTCTAATAACTGCGACGTTTATGATAAGAGGAAGAGATTAGTTGAGTACTTGGCTCACTCACTGGAGTTATAGTTATTAATCTATAAAGATTGATCTCGCCTGTGTCTTGAGATGTCTTGTGCATTGCAG
Source organism: Typopeltis vanoorti (assembly GCF_054136105.1). Lineage (NCBI taxonomy): Eukaryota > Metazoa > Arthropoda > Arachnida > Uropygi > Thelyphonidae > Typopeltis > Typopeltis vanoorti. Next base: position 34,769,005 of record NC_143561.1, on the reverse strand, counting down.
CTGGCTACTTAGTGGATTAGATAATCAGGATAAATGTCAGCATTTGCGAAGAATTTCATAACAGAGGCTTTTATGTATGATCGAAGCTTGATTTCTATGTAAGCTATTGCCTGTGCGTAGTACCACAGCTGCTTCTTTTAAAGTTTTGTGTCTGTAGTCATTCTCGATGTAAGGCATAGAACTGTTTTTCCAATCTATAACGTGATTTCATGTTGAGAAATGATGAGCTAAACCAGATGTGATGATTCTATTATGATTGACATCCCCCACATGTTTCTTCTGTCTTATTTCAAAACTTCTAGAAATCTGACCAATGTAAGAAAGGCCACAACACGTGCATGGAATTTCATATACTCCAGGACATTTGAAGAAAGGTACCTCATCTTTGGGTGATCTTAAGATTTGTCTGATCATGGCAGTTGGTTTAAAAACCACTCTGATGTTATGAGCTTTTAACATTCGCCAATTTTGTGGAAACTGAATTAATATATGGAATGACAGCTGTGGACACATATTGGGGCACCGTAACACGTTGTTGGTGGTTGTCTTTAAATAGCCATTTGTTTAAAATGTTAGAAGGGTATCCATTCAGAGATAGAGTGTTAGCTATTAGCGACAGTTCTCTCTGTACATCTGCTTCTTTTGAAATAGACCTTAAGGCTCTATTACGGAGCATGTGAATGATGCTGTGTTTTTGTGGTCTATGATGGTTGGACGAATAATGTAGATATGTAGATAATCTAGGATGTCAAGAAAAGGAAGTTCTTTGTTCTTCTCTAATTCTATAGTGAATTTGATCTTATTGTGTAGTGAGTTGATTTTGTTCAGAAACACAAGAAGGTTTTCCATGGTATCCTTCCAGATGATGAACACGTCATCGACATATCTCCACCAAATTGACGGTTTTGGTAAAATGGTGGAAAGAATATCCTTTTCAAGTTTTTCCATAAAAAGGTCTGCACATGGTGGTGACAGGGGGCTACCCATGGCTAGACCTTTCTTTTCTTGACATCCTAGTGAGGAGAGAAGATAACAATGTCCAACTGTCCATTTACAAGAAACCCACAGATACAGGTAGATATCTACATTATTCGTCCAACCATCATAGATCAATAAAACACAGCATCATTCACATGCTCCGTAATAGAGCATGTGAATGATGCTCTATTACGGAGCATCATTCTTTTAAACCAACTACCATGATCAGACAAATCTTAAGATCACCCAAAGATGAGGTACCTTTCTTCAAATGTCCTGGAGTATATGAAATTCCATGCATGTGTGGCCTTTCTTACATTGGTCAGACTTCTAAAAGTTTTGAAATAAGACAGAAGGAACATGAGGGGGGGGATGTCAATCATAATAGAATAATCACATCAGGTTTAGCTCACCATTTTCCGACATCCAGTCACGTTATAGACTGGAAAAACAGTTCTATGCCTTACATCGAGGATGACTACAGACACAGAACTTTTAAAGAATCAGCAGTAGTGCTACGCATAGGCAGCAATTTAAATAGAAATCAGGGTGCTATTCTTAAAGACATAAGGAAAAATCTCATCAATTCTCTCAGCTCAACAGAACTACGCGAAAAACCACACAACACGTGGGCATGTACCGGATTCTGACTAATGCATGCTCACTTCCAAACGCGAATTATCAAATATAACGCCCTAACAGGTACTAACGTTTCTGTAGTCATGTAACTTGGCGCATTTGTATTTACAGCAGTACAGCCTTGATAATGCTAGACAGTCGCTAGCGAAACTGGTTGGCAATTTTAGTCATTAAATCGTATGGTGTCTTAATAATAAAGTTCTCAGTTTTAAAGAATTGTAGTGTCATACATAATGGTGACTCTACATGTGTGATGATAATTAAATTATCTAATATTGACTGACTTCAAATGATTATATTATAAAGTATTAGTACTTATATAACTGCTAATCCTAAGCTCTCTTGTGCAAATTGATATACGATATTTCTAATACTAATTTTGTCATCTTAAAATTTGTGGATATCATTTGTGAACCGGAGCAACTCATAAGAGTCTCCAAGGCCGGCAATTACCCCCATCATCAACGGACGATAACGGGTGGAATTCTGTACGAGCTTGACATGGAGAACCTAAGCAAATAGATAAAGCACTTGAACAGAGATCAAGAGCTTGACCTGTTCAAGGAGCTACTGAAGAAGTTTGAGAAAGAATGGCAGGATTTCTTAAACCTGTATGCACAAACAAAAGATCCTGAGAGTGAGGAGGAGGAGGAGGAGGGTGCTGAGGGTGAAAATACAACTGTCTCCCCACATAAGGAGCCCCAACAGACTGGCTCTCAGGAGGAACACTCCAGCAAGAGACGTAGAACCGATGATGACCCAATGGAGGAGGACTCATCTGCACAAGATATCCAAAGCAACAGGGAAAGTTCCCCCTAGAAATTCCATCAGAGAAAGAAAAGTCGACCTCAGTCTCATTGATCCTCAGGAAACAAAATATCGCTTACTCCTGGGCCAAAAATACAGATGGGTGCTAAAACTCCAACCTACCACTGTTGCTGACTATAGACAGAGGACTAAGATGATGGACAACTTATTCTTCTCTCTCTTCTACGTGTTAGGTCTACTGGCCTGTTGCAAAGCTATTTTAAGCCCTTCTAAATCGTACCCGTCCGGGAGGCATAGGGCTAGTCACCTTATCCTCGGGACGTGTACGACTTAGGACTTAAGATAGCTCTGCAACAGGCCAGTAGACCTAACACGTAGAAGAGAGAAGAATAAGTTGTCCATCATCTTAGTCCTCTGTCTATAGTCAGCAAACAGTGGTAGGTTGGAGTTTTTTGGGGACAAAACCCTGAAGTCCACGCCCAAGACCAGCTCACTTGGCTACGACTGAGAAAGATTCTTAAGCTCCTCACGTCGTCGACGGGAGTCGAACCCAGGACACTCCTTTCCTAGGCATATAGTTGCAAAGCGCAAAGCCACCAGACTAACCACGCGGACATGATGGACAACTCTGTTTTTAAATTTATTATTTATGTATAATAAGGGAAAAAAAGAGGTTTGAATATTATTCAACATTTTTCTAATTTTTAAAAAGAAATTCAAAAAGCAAAGAACAGAAAATATTAAAATTATAAATCGATTTTTAATTCAGAATTAAGAATAAAGAATGCATTATAGTTGTCCAATAAATTTATAGATACATTTCATCTGTATTCTTATATTTAATGGAGACAACGTAAATTTTATATTAAAATGTTCATTCCATTGTGAGTAGTGTTATCCGAATCTTGTGTAGCGTTCTAAATATTCTTTTGGAAACCTTATAGCGTAGCAATGAATCCCCCCCCCCCTCCCACACACGTTTTTATGCGTATTCTTTTCAAAGTTCAGGCAAGATGTCACTTTTTCATTAGATAATTGTCATAAATAACTGAAGATTTTCTAATACATGCTGATAAGATTAATATTAATAATATTGATTATAATTATTATTAATTAATATCAATTGGAGATTATTTATCATCAGTTTTTTCATTAATTTTAAATTAAAATTTTTTTTTGTTCTTTCCACCCAAGAAAGGTTATTTACAAATCAGTCATTTTGTACCGTAAGTGGCCTAAGAATTGCTTTCTATTTATATCAATTTTATAGATTTTGTTTTGTAATTTAATTTATTTTTTACATAATCTGTAAAATCTGCTGTCACTGTTTCAAACCTAACCACTCTGCCAACCATAAATAATAATAATAATAATATTAAAATACAACTAAACTTAAATAGTGTCTGTGATTATTAGTATCTGTGATTATATGTGAATATATATATATATATATATATATATATATATATATATATATATATATATATATATATAAGGGTTACTAAGCAATTTTATAAACTTGGTTATTTTACTCCTCATCCCAAGTATGCAAACAGTTAAGTTTGCGCCTGAAACGTAGTTCAAGTCTAAAGGTGGTGCAACACCAGGGCAACTCATTGTAAAGGTGGGTAAAGCTCTGATCACTATATTCTTAGTATTTCCCATAATGTAAAGCACATCTCACTAAGAGATGTATACTGCAATACATTATGGATGGGATCATTAAAGATACCAAGCAATTTTAAATAAAACTTGGTTTTAATCCTATTTCCCAAGTAAGCAAACAGACAAGTAAGTCAAGTTTGCGCTTGCACGTAGTGCAAGTCCAGCCAACTCGTGGTAAAGGTGGAATAAGCTTTGATCACTATCCTTGGTATTTACCCTTAATGCAAAGCACATCCCCTAGCGGAAATGTATGATGCTATACATTAAAAGCAGGGCCACTACCCAGACCGGTTTCGACCTTTATTATTATTTTTTTAAATCTTTTTGTTAAAAAAAAAAAAAAACTTTTTACATATGTATATATATATATATATATATATATATATATATATATATATATATATATATATATATATATATATATATATACATATATTCTAATATATTCTATTAGTTGATATGCAACAATCAGTTGATATGCAGCAAGTGTAACAAGGATTTTATTTATTCGATTTTATTTATTTTATTTGTACAATCAAGTTAAAGCAATAGTACTGAACTTCTATCCGTTTATTCCGTAACATATATCGTCGTAGTTATTCAGTAATGTTTTTTTTTTTTTTCACTATACCATAGGTTATTTGTTATTTATGTTTAAAGAACAAACCAAGTCAACGAATGGAACACTAATGTTATCTTACAAATTTAGTTGAAAACTATTAATTTTCTTAGTTAAAAAGGGAATAGCATTTTATCGGCTTTTATTAATAATAAGCAACAATTTCTTGAGTTTAGTTCCATCTGATTTGAAGATCCCTGTCATCCTCAAGAAAATAGAATTGGAAGATGTCCCTAAGTGTTTTCTTTTGTCGAAAGAGAGCTACAATGCGGGTTTAAAACTTATACTTTTTTTAAAATAAGATGCAAGTTGGAAATAATATGAATTATATACCCGAATTTCAATAACATGCCTCCGTACTCATTTGAAGGAATGACTCGACAATGTGCCCTGCGTTGTCGAATCGTTCGTTCGACTCATTATTATTATCATGTGATACCTGCGCGGAGGTATCACTTGATAATAATAATAATACAAATAATTCAAATTTCACTGTAGTTTCTCCATCGATTTTATTGAAAGGGTTGCTGAAGCATTCCTGCTCCGATGAAACCTAAACGGGAAATATTCAATGCCCATGTTCAGGATGCAGGAAATGGACATGTTATAAAAAATAAATAAATAACGTAATAATTATTTAATCTTGGATTGCCTTCATAAATCCTCGTGTGGTCTTTCTACTTCAGCATTTGTGGTTATTGGAATTAGACTAACTAACTGAAACTACGCTAAACACTGGATTTGAATCGAAATATTTCCAACCGAAGAAATTCTCGTGACTGCGCATACTAGGAGCTCGTGAAACAGTATGGTAACTTACACAGAATGGGACAGGAAAGCTTGACAATCCAGTCAAATTACTGTTACTGACTCAACAACCAAAGTTCTAAGGTATCCAAAGATAATCTTCTAGCAGTGATCCGAAAATGGTTTTTAGATAATATTACATTTTTAGCATTCACAACCATGTCGGTTTTTTATTTTCGAAAAATGAAAATGGTCTTAATATTCCATTCAAAATTCATTTGAAAGATTGTTATGTAAACAATAAATTCTGTATACATTCCATTTCTAAAAAGAGAGTAGCCAGTATATTTTTAGCTTAGACTAGCGTTTTGAAATCGAGTGGAAGCTGATCTCCATCACTAGACATCGTTCAGCTTGAGTTGGGAGTGCAAGATGGATAATTAGCGATGTTAACTACCCTCACTAGTATTTATTTCAACATACGCGTGTGTGTTTGGTGGTTCATTTTGCTGAGTTGTGGATTAAAAAAAAAAACAAAGCTTCTGTCGTTAGAAAAAACCTTCTACAGATCAACACTCCAATATCGTGAATCAGCACTTCTGATTGAATCACCCCCCCTCCCCTTAGTGGGTTTATTGTCAGAAATGGTCTAGAATCAATCACCCGGAGAAAGACGCTAGTCTTTTTTCCCCTTACCATTCTAGCATCAAACACCTCTTATGCTAATCATTTCTTTTCTATTCGGTTTAAATTACCATACAACCTGAGATCAGCTCTTACTCATTTCTGAATTCTAACATTGTAACTTTTCTTCCTGATATCTTCGAACTGGATTTGTTTAGAAGTTATAGCATTATCTCTTCGTAAAGCAAAGAGCTAAGTTTCGATTTTGACATCAGGTTGAATTCCACTTTTCACCATAATATCATCCATAAAAATGAAGAATAAGAGTTGAATAGAAAGTATCTTATCTCCCACCTGATTTTGCATGAAACCACCCTTTTTCACTACCTTCAATTCTAACTGCCGACTTACAAGTTAAATATAGACTATGTATTACTTTTACTTTGTATAATTGTTTTTGTTCTCTCCATATAATTAAGACAACTTGGACATCTTTTCATATAAGTTTTTCACATCTACAAAACATAAGATCGGATCCCCTGTTATATTCTCATGATTTCTCAACTATTTGTCTTCAAGTGAAAATATGATCCTGATAACCCCTGCACAGTATGACTTTCGCTACACAGTATGACTGGCATTTCGGTTTAAGAATGAATCAAAATATCTTGGTCTATTTAGCAACATGTAAAGTTAAGTCCCGAGTAGGTGTTAAACGTTAATGAGACATGCATATTTGATTCTAAAGGTATATCGAGCTTTGTGAACATAATAAGTATTTTGTGAAACGTAATCAATTTCGTTAAGCGAAAGTGGTATTTATAATAAAGGCTTTTAATCTGAATCTGAAGACATTACCTAACATCTCATTAACACTGCAACACAAAACTTTACTCCGTAGGTAAACTTTCCCTCGATAAATCCGAAAAAAAAAAAAGATATGGATTAACCTCCCTAATGAGAATATCTCAAATACTGTATATATATTTAACATAATGATAAAAATTATAAAAAGTTCTTATAAGAACTGGGCGATGGACTGAGTCCTTGACTCTTTATCCCGTCATTTGAATGAAGAAAATCTGTGTGGGTGGGATGTTATTGAGCTAAAAAGCTCTAGTCATGGCTGGGTAACGGCAATAGCTGAGCCTCAGTTAAAACTTCATTGGCTACAGCATTGCCATTTGTTACCCTGGAAATCCTAAAAAGGACTTTTCTCTCTTCTTCCGCTCCTGCCCGAAAAAAAAAAAAAAAAAAAATTATTGTTTAAATTTATAAATAAATATTAAAAAAATAAAAAAGTGTCTGAAATATTTTTTTTTTAAAATGACAAATTAAAAAAAAAATGAAATTTATGAAACAACCTTAGAGAATATTAAAGTTATAAATAAATTTCTTATTTTATATTAAATAATTTAAATATATAAATAATATTTTTAGTATAAATATATTTGTACGAGAGTTCGTACGAACGTACTAGAACATTTTGTGGAACTAGAAATTAATTGCACCACTTTCCCGCACTGTGTTGCTTCCCCTAACGGAAGCGTCTTGAAGTTTTGAAACCCACTGACCTCCCTAAGGGTAAGGATCCCGATGTGGGAGAGAGAGAGGTAGGGGAGAAATGCTTTGTCGAATACATATTTCATAACGATAATATTAAACTTATAAACGGAATTTGTGCCTGTGTGATTCTTGTCATATTTGGCAGATTCTTCCAGATGCCCTTGGAGCTATCTGTATAATTTTTAAAACTTAATTTCTTGAAGAGGGATACCCACTACGATATCCACTTTGTAAGCTCTGAATGAACTTCCTGGTTAACAAAAAAAAAAAAAAAATCTACCAACCAAATATTAATAACTCGCATACTGTTGAAATATCTGCAAAAGTATTTATTGTTAAAATTTCGTTTTTAACTAAAGCAAAACTAAAAGTTTATTATAATAACAAAATAATTTAAAAATCTTCAAGAAATTTCATTTGCTTTCTTTCTATATTCTAGATAGAAATTTTAATATTTAAAATAATATTCTTACACTATTTTTATTACTGCATAATGTTTCTAGAAGTATATAGAAGTTGATGACATTTACTTTTACATCCTGAATTGAGCAGACTTATTCCGTTATGGTTACTGCAGTCATTTTTGTTTCCAGTTTTTTATAATAACTGATCTAAATGTACCAAACTAGGAAATAAAATAACAGTCAGATTAAAACAAATATCTGGAAAGACATATCAAGAGGAAGTGTCCAATCACCTCTGCTTTTAATTTTATATATATATATATATATATATATATTTAATTTTATATATATATATATATAAATTATTATTAATTAAGCCACCATGGGACCGCAGAAGAATAGGGATAGCAGCAAAGCGTATAGAAAAGTTGTTAGAACCACAATAGAGATGAAAAAAAAAAAAAGAAATCATATCCAAACATGAAAATGACGTTCGTGTCTTGAATCTTGCTATGCAGTTCGGTATGGCGAAATCAACGATATGTACAATACTCAAAAATAAATACATAAAATAAAATAAAAAATAAATAATCTTTTTATGGAAGGGACTCCCCTTACTCACCTCCTTCCACTTACGCCATCAACTCTCCTCCGTATGTATAGTTAAAGTGAAGTTAAATTTTCGTTTTTATTTTATCTATTTATTGTGTTTATTCTTTTTATGTAAGATTTTATGCATTTTCATTATGTTTGTATACGATCTTATGGATGAAGTACTGTTGTAAAGGTTTAAATAAGCAATCATTGGGAACGAATTAACTTCGACAACCGACGTTCCACTGTATATATTTAGATAAAATTATAACAATCTGGAAACTGCATAAACAAATAAATCCACAAATAACAATAGATACAATATTATTTACAGATGATCAAATTGTATTAGCTACATCAGAAGATGATCTACAGAGATCATTAAATGAAATTTCAGAACAAAATAATATGAGAATATCAAAAGTAAAAGGCAAAAAATAACGGCTTTCAAAGGAGAAAATCCAATAAGAAGTAAAACAGTGATAGATATTCTTCTTATTCTTCAAATTATTTGTCAGAACTCTAATTTAGGTCTTCTAAGATACTTTTATAATTTCCTGGAATCAAATACATTTTTTTTTAAAAATTCTGTTTAAATTATAGTACCTGAAATTAACTCTACGTACATTTTCAATGCAACTATGTTATTCAATATTAATAATTAAATAAATCATAATATTTATGATATATAGTAATGTAGTTTGCTACATTTGATCTGTGTTTTTAATAATTATAATACAATAAAATTATTAACTGAATTAACGAAATAATTTTATCAAGATCTGCATCGAAGGCTACTCTTGTTGGATGATGGTTTTGGTTGAGACTCTGCCATCTCTACAAGAGACTGGCTAATGCATCCTTAATGTAAAGAAGCCCTTATAACGATCCTAAAGTACTAAATGGGATTTGAACCCAGGAAAATAAATTTATCGTATTCAGTTGAAAAATACAGAAAAATATTCCATCATCAATTCAATATTTTTCGATTTATTCATCTTTCACCTTTTCGTCACTTGAAGATAGTCTAACATCTTAAGTGAAATCTTTTTTTTTTTTTTTTTTTGATGTACTCCCGTATCAGATTTGTAATTCAGTTATTCTTTACAACTAAGGAAAGGTTTGTAATTTACATGAAAAGCATATTAGTAGTGAAATTAGAAGATGAAGAAAAAGTGGTGTAAATGTGATTCTTTTGATTCACAACTTCCTGTAAACAATCCAAAACAAAATGTCCTCTTGTTGCCATTGTATTTCTGTCATTAATATGAAGTCCAAATAATGGTAATTCCTGCTCGGAGAATTATTTCCGAGTAGTTTTATAAGAACAATGCCGTAATTATAGGTGTACTCATAAGCCTCTGATAATTGCTAAACGTCATACGAGTAAACAACTCTTTGGGATTACTAGGGATGTGCTAGTTCTTTGTCTACTAGCTCACAGCTGTTCGGAGAAATTGTCAAGGACAGCTGAGAAAACGTAGCACGCTAAGGTCGGCCCATACCAGGTGTTGATGTTATAAATTCGTTGCACCTGTCCGAGTCAAACTACGGAAATATCGAAAAGCAGTATTAAGTGAATGCTGTCGCAACGTTCTGTATAGCTATAGTCATTTGAAGGGGAAGAAGTGTAGGGAGGCGCAAAAGGGTGTGGAAAATAGCCGTTATAAGTTATGTTGCTCAGTGATGGTTAACTGTGAATCATAAGCATAGCATTAATGATGTGCCTAACACAAAAACAAATTATGTTCTCGAAAACTCAGCGTCATCTTTTGGTGTAAGGAAAGTTAACAGCCATTTTCTACGATTTTTTTTCTTTGAAATGCAAATTAGACAAAATTTCGTAGTAATTTCTATGAACCGATTGACAGAAACTTATAAATTCGGTTTCGGGTATGCATCCGAGGAACTTTCGATTTTTTTTTTTTCTCTGTATATATATATATATATATATATATATATATGTGTGACGCCATGTATTATAATTTTACATACCTTTACACAAATTTATCTTCAATACTTTTCTTATCGTTGTAAGAATAACAACGGTTAAAATTATTAGAAAAATTTTAATTAGAAGGCATTTGAATTTAAAATTCTAAAAACATAAAATACATCTTTAAATATTTAATAAATGTTGCTCTTTTGTATTTAGTCTCAATTTCAATATGTTGATCGAGCAGAGATGGTGAACAAAGTCTCATTTTTAGGACTTCCAGGGTAACGGATGGGAATGCTGTAGCCAATGAAGTTTTAACTGAGGCTCGGCTATTGCCGTTACTCAGCAATGACTAGAGTCTTTAGCTTAATAACACCCCATCCACACAGATTTTCTTCATTCAGATGACGGGATAAAGAGTCAAAGAAACAGTCCATCTCCCACCAGTCCTTTTTAGGACTTTTTAGAATATGTTGATCACCCCGTGTGGTGGCCAGGCGCCACTGTCGCCGATGCATATCGGAGCTCTCTTAAGTTTCTTCAGGAATTTTGCTCCCCACGAGGGGGGGGGGGCTTAGATTTCGGAGGCTTTGCCCTGAGAGAACATTTTGATTCTCTGGGGAGCTGGGGAGGGCGATCTCCGGTGTGGCCCGTGAGGGGCCTTGTCGGTGGATACTTTTCCCTGGAATATGAGCGGTTCTGCTCACTGGTGGAGGAGGAGGGGGCATCACTGAGTGGAACCAATGCTGAGTAGGACGATCTTTCGGCCACTCATAGGGAGTGGTCCGGGGAATCGTCTTAATTTTTAGAGAGGGGGTTTACTTACATACCAACCCCACTGTATCCCGCGCATGTCGTACTTGGCAACTAAAATGGTAATGCTGTAGCCAATGAAGTTTTAACTGAGGCTTGGCTATTGCTTTTACCCTCCTGCCATTATCAGAGCTTATATATATATATATATATATATGTGTGTGTGTGTGTGTGTGTGTGTGTGTGTGTGTTGATTAGAGGCTTGCTGCTATCCCCACTGCTTTTCAACATCTACATCGCAGAGGTCCCAAACCCGGCGCCCGGCATCAACCACCATGGCTAGCTGCGCGGATGATATGGAAATTTTGACCAGATCTCTCAGGTCGCACTTAGCTACGTAGCAAAAAACCTGGAAAAATGGAGGATAGATGTCAATGCTGACAAAAGCACCGCCATACTTTTTTTTTTTACAAGAAGAAAAACATCTCTTTGCGGAGAAATTAAACTTCAATGTAAATATTCCATGGCAATATCCAAAATCAAATATCAAGGTTATACAACTAGAGAACCGCCTCAGTTTTAACCCTCATATTGTTGCCCAGCTCTGCCCTCTTCTCAACCGGAGAAGCCAAGTTAGCACTGAAAACAAGCTACGGATTTATAAATCAATCATCAGCCCCACTTTAACACACGAGTCACCGGATTTAGGGTCACGCTGCCCCCAGCAACATAAAAAAACTACAAGTGATTCAAAAGTGTCTCCGTGTGCTTTTTGATGCTTCGTGGTTTGTCAGAAATGTTCTCCTCCATCGAGATGCTAACCGAATATACCCACGTTACTTCGCGCGACTGCCTCTACATACTTCGCTCAGGCCGCTCTCCACCCTAATCATCTCATTCAAGATTCATCCAACTACGATGAAAACGACAGATGGAAACACAAGCGCCCGAAGGCAGCTCTGCTCATCGGTACAAGCGCTCTCACAAGGCCCTAGTGCTCGATAATCTTTTCTACATTTAAACAACTCCTTAGCGATGAAGGGATAAAAATCCAGGGGAATGTCATCCATCTAAGGTTCTACTCTTTTAAGAAATTAAGTTGAACTTAATACTGACCATTGGTGATATGTATGTATAAAGCCAATCTCTAAAAATAAGGACGATCCCTTATTTTTAGAGATTGATCCCTTATTTTAGAGACGGTCTTTCGGCCACTAAATAGTGGCCGAAAGACCGTCTATCTCAGCGTTGGCTCCACTCAATGATGGCCTTCCACCCACCACCATCACCGAGCAGAACCGCTCAAATTCCGAAGAAAAGCATTCACCGACAAAGTCCCCTCACCGGGCTGTGCCGGAAAACACCTTCCCCGGAGACTCACATTGCTCCCTTAAGGCAAAAACCTTAAAGAGCGAACTTGAACTCTCGAATCTCATCTCAGCGTCCATTTAGTTGCCTCTTACAATATCCTTGGATTTGCATTGATGAACTGAATACTGACAATTGTTGAGTACTGATTTTTAAATCAATAATGGAAATTTAAATCAATCAATATGAATCAATTTACTTGATGAAAACATCTATGATCAGTTTGTGTGTGAGAGTGATAACTTGCAATACTTGGCAAAAAATTCATGAAATCCTAATTTAAAACATTAATATAAAACTTATTTTATTTCCATTATTGTTCTATACCAATAATTTCGAATTCTTTATAAATTCTTCTATAAGAAAATATGATGTCCTCTCCAATTTCTAGAATAAAATAAATCATACATTTTAACCTGAAAAGCCCTATTTTTTCTACGGGAAAGATTTTGTAACAAAAACAGAAACTTTTTTTTTTTCAGTATTGATTGTGTGACTTATTTCTTTGTAATTTCTCATTGTTCGGCAATTTTTTCCCCTTTGGAATCTATTTCTTGAGAAAATGTTCGTTTGTTACTTGCGATTTGCACATTATGCAACCTATAGCTTGATTTCCAAAAAAAAAAAAAAAAGACCAAATTTCATCACAGTAATATTAATATTATAACCACATTAGAGCAGCGAGTTCTATTGTCTATCTCAAGCATTCCCATCAAGTTTTGATCGTAAAGTAACATTATAAACAAAATTCTGACACTAATAGTCCTTATAAGGACTGGCTTAAAGGGACGAAGCAAGAATGCTTTTCATCTTCCCCGTTATCTGTAGAGGACAGTGTAGGGATAAGGTGTTATTGAGCTACTAAAGCTCTGATCATGGCAGGAGAGTAACAGCAATAGCCGAGCCTCAGTTAGAACTTCATTAGCTACAGCATTGCCATCCATTACTCTCCAAGGGTATTGGATTGAATAAATCAATCACCGCATCTCATGGTCGATTGATTCCTCCAAATTTCCTACTCATTCTGACACTAATAAATGCTTATGAAAATTGTTACTTCACCATATACAAATTATTAAATGGTGTGAAAATTTGTAAATAAAAAAAGAATTCAAAATTATTCTTTGATGTAAAGATATTTAAAAATTAAAAGCATCTATTTATTTTACATATAATAGTATAGAAATTGTGCTTTATTCAGGAATTTACCAAGTTCATGTAGTAGATCACACAGCATAAGTTACTGTTGGTAGCATATATTAAAGTATAGTATATAATGTAAGCAAGACTATGCGTCCTTAAATGCTGCACAAAAATGGATAATTTTCTTCATTTTAGATTTAGCCGGTAAAACCTTTCAGACATTTTTTTTTGTATTTTAGCCATTAAACAGTTTAAGAAAATCCTCATTTCTATTTTCATCTTTTAACCTATTTCGCTTTAAAACATTACCACCAGACAGTCGTTCTCCTTTGCAGTTGTATTTTTAAGCAGACATTCTTACTTCTTGTAGACATTAATTAAATGAAATTAAAAGATAATATATGAAACATCCATGAAGCCATTTTGGTTCGTAAAAACCTACTAGTTCTGAAGTTCGAAAACTGATATATGTTTTTTTATTTTCTTATAATTATTCGACACCTGTTGTCTTGGAGGTTCTGCACATTCATATGCGAATCGAGCTCACCATCACAAAGATTTTTCCTGTTGTAGATGGGATTCCAACAGAAGTTTTAACAACTAAAGAAAAGTAGTTTGGCAGCACTGTGGAATGCCATCGGTAATGCCTTATTACCGTTTATTTTTCAAGGATTGAAAGCACTTAATGTACTCGAATTATGCTGATAACGTTTCCAGGATATAAATAACATCTTATTATTTCACCCAGAAGCTATATAAAAATTAAAAAAATAAAAATAATTTAATAAAAATTAATTAAATATAAATAAAATCTTAAATATAAAAATAATATAAAGCATAAAGTAAATAAAGTAAAATACAAAGAAAATACAATATAAAATAAAACATAAAGTAAATAAAATAAAACACAAAGAAAATACAATATAAAATAAACCATAAATAAATATAAATAAAATAAAAAATAAAAATAAAATAAAAAATAAAAATAAAATAAAAAATAAAAATAAAATAAAAAATAAAAATAAAATAAAAAATAAAAATAAAATAAAAAATAAAAATAAAATAAAATAATATTTGATATTTTTTTTAAAACTATTCATTCAGAAATTCTAAAAAAAATCCTACTGTTACTGGGTTTCATTGAAAACTATTTCCCTGCGGATTAATATTCAAAAATTTGCAGAGCTAATCTGAAAGGTTTGAGTTCACAGACGAATATCTATAAGTAACAAGTGAAAAAAAGGGTAATATGGGAAAATTATAAATATTTATGGCACATTCTCAAATACATACGTTTAATGAATGAATGCAACAATACACCTTTTTATTTTTTATATAAAATTTTCCAAATAAAATATTACCTAATATTATTGTTTCGGATTTGTTAACGATATCAATTTCATTATTCATTAATATTGGTTCTTACAAAGTTTACCAAGCTAAGTGAGACTGTAGTATCTGTTCTGAGAAGTTAATAATATCTGTTCTGAGAAGTTAATAATATCGGTTACGGATCCCACCGGGCTTTCGTGATCGTGATATTAACGGACCAGCGACAGATAGTGCAAATCCCTGACTGGGGCAATATCAAAACACTCGGTAGTGGCGGGAATAGTGTAAGCGTCCACTCACCAGCTATGGCCAATGTTTTGCCACGAACTCGGACCATCGGCATTGAAACTGACGCCGATCTACGACCCCGACTTTTGTCGGTGCGGACCAGATTTTTGGATTCACTCCCTTTGGTAGTGGCAGATATCAAGTTGTAGTAAGGAGCGCTGAGATTAGAGACAAACTACTCGAAGGCTTTCAATGTAATGGAAAGAAAATTGTTCCATTCCTGATGGGGTGCATTATTAAAATGCTTAAAATCCCCAGATTCCCCTTGGAATATATAGAAAGTGACGAAAAAGTCATCTACGAAGTGTTCGGGAAATGGAGTGTTGTACGCAGCATACAAGTCTTAAACGATGCAGACAACCCACAATGGAAGTCGGGCGAAGTAAACATCTCGCTCGAGATGAAAACAGTCTTCCCAAACTTCGTCGTCATTGGATCTGCTAGGGTAATGGTATATTACCCTGGCGTAAAGAGGCAGTGTTTCAGGTGTGGTGCCTTCACTCATCTTGCCCTCGAGTGAAGTGTAAAAACTGCCTCAAAGCAGGTCACAATCAGGACAAATGTGAGGCAGCTTGCCTGAAATGTGGTGCCATAGACCACAAAGTGGACACCTGCCCATCCAGAACCCTTGCAGAGAGGATGGGAGATGCTATCCCGTTAGCAACTCCACTAAGTAATGGAAATGGCACAGCACAGGAAGCCCTACCACCACTTGAGGCCACTCCTGTTGCATCAGTAAGCCATACCGCCATGTCCAAAGCAACAAAAAAATTCCAAAAGGAAACAAAACGGCCATAAGTGCAGACATAAGCGATAAAATCCCAATAGAAGAAACAGCCAATGTCGAAACTATCCTGGTAATTCCGGCAGAAGAAAAAGAAGCTACCAATGCTAAAATAGATATTGATAAGGAAGAAGAATAAGATGAATTAGAGGAGATGGAGGCGAACACCAACACCTCCAAACGACCATTAAGCCTGCAGGAAGAGGAGTTAACTAAGCCCAAAACAGGCAAAACTTCTAAGCCCACCCACCAAAAATTCCCCAAGCAAAAGCAGAGGAATCTCTAAAATTTCTCCTAAAAGACATCCCCGAGGTCCAAGTCAAATTCTAACAAGCAATGGAGAGAATGGGGGAACTTGTACTCCTCCTCACAGGCAAACATGATCTCAAGGTCCCAAATGGGGCGACCTCTTCATAGAGGATATAAGTGAAATTCATCCAGAGGAGGTACGGGGAGCTCTGGAAAAAGAAGAGGAGGTGGAGATGGCCTTCATCACAGCTCTCCGTATACTAGACTTGAACCAGGGAAGCAAGTTGGCCGATCAAATATTAATAGCCCACAACAAACGAAAGTAGGGAGAATCTAATCTTGCGCTTCCTTTCAGCTCACAGAGGAGGGGTGGAGCTGAGAACCCGAGCGGCGAAGGCTTACATCGAGGCGGTGCGGCTCCCTGTGAGCTGCATCCCTCGGATGCAGCTCACAGGGAGCCGCATCCGAGGGATGCGGCTTTATAGGAGAAAAATGACTTAGTGGTGGGGAGGAGCCTATACAAACCTTCATGATCTCTTTCTCAGTTTCCTTTACATGTTTCCTTTTTAGGATTTTTCCTTTTTCTCTCTAAGAAGTGAAAAATCAACGACCATTTTAGAAGCACCCCTGGGGGGTCAACAGCTAAAACAGGTCAGCTGAGGCCTCTTTTACCTACTCTATCACTATGCCCTCTATCTTTATTTCCTCTCCTACTATCTGCTGAATCTTAGCCTATTTTACTCCACAGGCCGATGATGAAGATTTGTTGAACTCACAAATTATTACTAATCTGTTCTCTATTATTAGATTAGGATTTTGATAACTAATTTCTCAGGGTTCTTCGATCTTTGATATAATTTCATCTTTTCCAGAACTACTTATTTAGTTCATTTGCTATCAACTCTTCGTTTCTTCTCCAATAATATTTACTTTAATTATTTAAAGAGAAAGAAAAATAAAATAGCCAAATAATCTGAAACGAAACTCCAGTATAGCACTTAAACTAAACAAATAAATAATACGGCAGTGTTGGGTATGTACCTTTCTAAAACTTTCTGGCCAATAGAAAAGTATGAACAAGGAGAAAAAAAACCGACTATCAATTCATAATTCCAACTACCACAATACTCTCTCTATCTGATATAGTGTGGCTGTTGCCCACTGGTGTAGCATTTAGCACGCACTATATTATCACATTCAAATAATAGAACTATGCTAATCCTATGGAAAGCAAATAATATTTTATTAAATAATGCTCATAATTGAAATTAAACAATTTTTCCGTCAAGCCAAAGAATAAATGAACAATTATAATCTCTATTTCTATTATAGAAATACTTATCATAATTCTCATCTGCGCATTCTCGACATATTTGCATTTCCAAGGATTCGGTGAAAAGAGAGAGAGAGAGAGAGAGTTTTGTTTTCTTTTTTCTGATGAAACTAAATCCGTCATCTTTCTGATGAGTAGAGGCAAGCTGGGATAGCTGGCCGTCATTATTATTGTAAGTGTTTTTACATATATGATATTCTGGTATGAGTTTACCGAAAAATATCTATAAATAACAACTAAAAAAAAGTGGTATGGGGGGAAATTATAAATATTTATGATATCTTCTCAAATACGTACGTTTAATGAATGAATGTAACAATACCCCTTTTTATTTTAAATGAAATATTACCTAATATAACTGCTTTGGACTTGTTAATGATATCAAATGCCCATTCAGGGCGAGCAAACTGCTCGTAAATTTTACCCTCACTGTAACAACGACAGATAGCGGGGAATATGAAAAGCATTCTTGCTTCGCCCCTTTAAGCCAGTCCTTATAAGGATAAGGACTTAATGATATCAATTGGTATCGTTATCAATAAATGATATATTTCGATTTCGAAGGCTTTTGACAGAATACAGCATGGCATACTGCTGCGTAAATTGGAGTAAATGGGTTTGGGTTATACAATATTAGCATGGATAGGAGGATGGATGACTGACAGATATCAAAAAGTGGTATATATACGGGGAATCTGAGTCTGCAAGATTTAAGGTAACACGTGGTGTACCAGAAGCTTAGTCCACTGTTATTCAATCTGTACATTAATGATATTGGGAAGGATTTGATAAGCGACATACAGTTATTTGCTGATGATGCAAAGATAGGTAAGGCAATCAGGAATACTGCTCATATGCAGTCTTTGCAGAATGATTTGAATAGGCTGGAATTGTGGGCATGAGAAAATGGGTATCAGTTCAATGTCAGTAAATGTAAAGTCATTCACTTTAGCATGATTACCTATCCAATGTCGTATTATATTGGTGGGATTAGGCTAGAAGAAACTGATGAGGCTAGGGATCTTGGAGTGTTAATAAATAGAAAGTTGAAGTTCAGGGAGCCATGTGGCAAAGATTGCAAATACAACTTAAAAGATAATTGCAATGTTGAAACGAACGTTCCCATGTAAAGAGAAGGATGTTATTTTGCTTCTTTACAAGACCATGATAAGACCTCACTTGGACTACTGTGCACAGATCTGGTCTCCTGGTTTCCGTTGTGATTCTGATACATTGGAGAGAGTACAAAGGAGAGTGCTAAAAATGAGATCAGGATTGTGGAATACTGATTATGAAGACAGATTGAGAATTTATAGACTGTAGACACTAGCAAACAGGAGAAAGAGGGGTGATATGATTGAGACTTACAACCTTCTGAGAAGGTCATACACGATTTCAAATGATGGAATTTTTCAATTTATGGAGGGTGGGGAAAGGACGAGAGGGCATCTTTGGAAGCTGAGAATGAAGGCCGCCAAGAAGAGTGTGAGGGATAGATTTTTCTCTCATAGGGTGGTGCGTGATTGGAATGGATTGCCTTTGAATGTTGTGAGTGCAAGCAGTGGGAATGAATTCAAGAATAAATATGATAGCTGGTGTATGTAGTACCTGGCCTCCTCTCAATGAGTCTCTGACTCCCTGGAGGTCTCTCTTAATAATAATAATAATTATTATTATTTTCTAGTGTTAGTTTAGGATTTTGATAACTAATTTCTCGGAGCTCTTCGATATAATTTCCCCTTTTCCAGAACTACTTATTTAGTTCATTTGCTATCAACTCTTCGTTTCATCTCCAAAAGAGAAAAAACAAACGAATATCTGGACACTTGTGCCTACAGTTCACCACTAACAGTTACATTTGATTTTTATCATTGTACAGGGTGGTCCATAAATAACGAAAGGGTTTAAACAGTTAATAATTAATTTTTGATTTAATAAATATTTTTACTCTTTTTTGTTACGGGAATCTGCGTAACATATTTCATAGTGCGGTCAAAGTTGTGTGGAATTATGTAAAAATAAAAAGTTATGCAACAATCTTCTTCTCCCTTCTTCGTGTTAGGCCTACTGACCTGTTACAGAGCTATCTTAAGCCCTTCGAAGTCGTACCCGTCCCACGGATAAGGTGACTAGCCCTATGCCTCCAGGTATATTTTATGGCTGTAGTTGCGAGTGTTCACGGGAGAAAAAACCTCCATATAAACTGGGGAGAAAACCTTACCGTCCACGCCTAAGTCCGGCTAACTTGGCTATTTCTGAGAAAGATCCCTAAGTTCCACATGTCGGTGACAGGAATCGAACCCAGGACACTCCTTGTCCAGGCACATGATTGTGAAGCGCACAGCGATTAGGAACAAAACTGACAATTCTATCAATTTTCTTAGTCATTGCTATCTCTTTTAATTTTATATATTCATTCATTATTATAAAATAAAAATGGTGTATATATATATATATATATATATATGGGAATAAATTTAGTATACATTATATATATATATATATATATATATAATGAATATAAAAAATAATGTAAAAAATAAATAATATATATTTTTAATATATTTTAAATATATTTAATATATTTTATATAAATGAAAAATATATATACTTTGTATATATGTAATATGCGTGTGTGTGTGTATATATATAATTAAATTTCATAAATATTTCAGAAACATCGTTAGTATTTATGAGACATACTGAGATATGTTTCTGTTTCTATGATCTGTTGGTTTGTAATTGTAGTTCACCTGGGTATTCTATCATTAGCTATTCGTTTCTAGATGCGCTTTCCATTTAGTTCTACATTTTTTCATGGTCCCCATTATTGGTTTTTGGTTTAGTTCTTTCAATGTCTTAACTGATCTTGTTTGTCTAGCCTTTTATAATCTGTTGTTCTTCTCATACATAATATTTGTTTTCTACAGCAATGTATTTATTTTTAATGTCTTTCTTCACTCGTATGTAAAACTGTTGCTTTTTTTTGATAAAATATTGTACATTTGAGTCTGCTTTTTTGTAACTATTTCTGGCTTTAATGTTTTATTTATTATTCCATTTCTTTTCGAGAAGAATTTGTTAATTTTCTTATAAATATGTAAATCTTCATTGTAACTTAATTTATAGGTTAAATAATTAAAATTATTTAAATTAAATTAAATTAAATTAAATTAAATAATTAAAATTATTAACTTGATGAATCACTTATCTATTATTACTATTTAAGTTCGGATGGGCATTTTTCATTGGAATGCTATAGTTTTAGTGTTTTCTTGAGAGATTGACATATATTGTTTTATCATTAAATTCATTTTATATACAAATGTTTGTAGATTGTCCTCAGTTTCTCTAAATATCACTCGGTAATCTGTAAAGAGTAAAGTATTCGGTGTACAGATAGTAGGAAGCAGCATTTCATCATAGCAGTTGAATGCCGGTGGTATGGTAACGCGATGTGAACTCAGTGACTTCGAGAGAGGTGTCATCGTGGGCTGTCACATTGGTGGCATGTCCATACGTCCCATTGCCGCTCAACTGCAAGATAAAATCAACGGTAGGCGGCCGCCGAAAATGACTGACAAGGACAGGAGGGTGGTAAAACAAGCAAAAACCGTCTATGATCGGCACAGACCATCAGTGATGAGTTCCAAAACGCCAATGACACCATGGTGAGTACTAATACTATACGAAAAGAACTCCGTTTACGGTTTCCAAGAAAGAGCAGTGGCACTTAAGCCGAACATCACGACAACGAACAAGGCGACTCGTCTGGCCTGGTGCAAAGAGCGTGTGAACTGGATAACTGACTAGTGGAAAACGGTACTCTGCAGCGACAAATCAAGGTTCACCTGTTTCTAGTCTGATGACATGGTGTGGCTGTGGAGGCAGCCTAGTGATCTTTAGTTACCACAATGTGTTGTACTCACAGTAAAGTTTGGTGGTGGTGGTGGTGGAGAAGTAATGGTGTGAGTGCATTCAGCTGGTTTGGAGTGGGACCACTGGTCGTTGTCCGTGGTTCTACGAAGGCAGTTCAGTACCTTGATATTCTGGACAATCAAGTGTTGCCTACGTACACTGTGGAATTTTTATGGAACGGACCCGTGTTACTATCAAGATGACAGTGCCCCATTCCACAAGGTTGCAGCTTTTATGGAATGGTATGAAAAGATGGGTGTTAAACGACTATCCTGGCCTGTGCAGAGTTCTGACCTCAACTCCGTCGAACAACTGTAGGACGAATTGAAACGGCGATTAAGGTCTAGAGCAGCACGTCCTCAATCTGTCGCTGAATTCAGTGCTGCTTTAATCGAGGAATGGAGACAAATTCCACCTGATGTCTGCCACACATTATTATTATTATTATTATTATTATTATTATTGGCGACTCCAAGGAGTTCTTAGACTCATCGAGGGAGGCCCTAAACATCATGTCCATCACAAGTATTCGACATTCACATAGTATCTATCATACTTTGCCTTGAACTCATTCACCGTCATAGCACACACACACACACACAACAGACTCTGGCAGCTTATGCCACATATTCACCAGTCTAAAAGTAAAACAACCAGCTCTAACATTAGTGGAAGGCCTCCCTCAAAGACTGCAGGAAGTGATCAAAGGCAATATATATCTCTATACCGGGTGATTATAAAATAATGTCAAGCGTTCGGAGCCCTCTAACGAGTAATGTATTGGACGAAACACACCAATATTCGGTAGACATACACAATGGAACACGGGGATTCCATTTAACGAAAAAAAATAGTACCAAAAGTCGCCAACAAGGGAAATTTTGGCGCTGCCAAATTAATTTTAGTAGGTGTGACTAATGAATGACTAAATGGCAAATGAGAGACAGCACACATCAATTGCATGACGTTTATTGTTAATTACAAATGAGGTTCAATACGACACCATTCTGATGTTCCAGGAACTGCATACGGTGCACGACATTTTCCACATTGGCTCGCAACATATCGGAATTGATTTGTCTCACGTGTAACGTTATTCGATCTTTCAAAGTTGGAAAATCGGGTGTACATGTCCTTGATACACAATGCTTTTAAGAAATCCCCACAGCCAAAAGTCACAAGGATTGAGATCAGGCGATCTCGGTGGCCATGGCGTGGGAAATGCACGACTAATGATTTTTCTGTCAGAGAAATGTTGTCGCAAAACACGCTGTACCTGAAGTCCGATGTGGGGTGGTA
The DNA here is from genome assembly GCF_054136105.1 of Typopeltis vanoorti. Taxonomy (NCBI): domain Eukaryota; kingdom Metazoa; phylum Arthropoda; class Arachnida; order Uropygi; family Thelyphonidae; genus Typopeltis; species Typopeltis vanoorti. The sequence goes on along the minus strand of NC_143561.1, from coordinate 34,745,995 downwards.
CACAATTCTGCATGAAGATGGTCGAATCGAGACATCCTCTTTGCTGCAGTAGTATCGCCGTTCAAATAAAAGTGCGCTTCGTCACTCCATAAAATCTGCAACGACCAAGTATCATCCCCTTCCATGCGCGCTAAGAATCTCAAAGATAAGTCGATTCGTGTGGTCGCATCACCAGGGCGCAATTCTTGAACATGACTGATTTTATAGGGGTAAAACGTCAACATCTGATGTAGGATTTTCCACACCGTTGTGTATGCGATATCCGTTTGCCGGGATATTGCTCGTGCACTGCTGGTACCCTGCACATTCGTCATCTCCTGTTCCACAATAGCAGTTACAACTTGTTCAACTCGTTGGTGATTGATTGATTTGCATCCCCTGCCTACCTGCACTGCTAGAGTTCCAGTAGTTTCAAATCGCCGAATCAGTTTTCGTAAGTTTGTTACGCTAATCGGTCCTTTTCGTAAATTTTTCATACGCCAAAAATCACGAAGACAAGCCCTGGCATTATTGTTCCGCCGATAATAGAGTTTGACTAACAAAGCACGCTCACGTAAGGTAAGAGGCATCGGAAAGCAGTTCGTCTACGAATGATAAGAAATCTCACAGGCTTTCCTTTTATTGCATGATCGCTCACAAGAAACGCGATAATGCAAATGAATGCATTTTACTCGGTAAACAGCCCCAAAAGTTCCCCCTGTTGGCCATTTTTGGTACTATTTTTTTTTTCAGTTAAATAGAATCCCCATGTTCCATCCACTGTGTACGTCTACCGAATATTGGTGTGTTTCGTCCAATACATTACTCGCTAGAGGGCTCTGAACACTTGACGTTATTTTATAATCACCCGGTATATATATATATATATATATATTTATAATTGCGGAATAAAAAATATGGGATTTATCAATATTGACTGCATTCTTCAATAGCAAAATGTTTATACACTAGAAACATTCCTGTTAATTCATTCAAAAAAAAAAAAAAAGAATGGAATTTAATTTAAAAAAAAAGGAATTTACAGTACAAGAATTATTTCGATCATCTAATCGAGAAAGTTTTTCTGTATAATTCAACAGTGAAGATAATTATCATACTGAAAGCGATTTATTTATTTAAGAGGAAAGTTTCAGGTGATTTAATATCAGATATTTTATTTATTTACTAGGGGGGAACGTCCCCCCCCGAGTTCCAGACTGGTAAACCGGTTCTCCTTAAATTCTGATGAGTCGAATTTTGAAAACTCGACACTCAGGGTAGCCCCCCCCCCCCGAGTTTCTAAACGTGACATAAAAAGGCTTATCATTTTATATATACAGGGTAGATTTTATTTTGCTTTCAAGTTTGAGGTGCTAATATACTGCATATGCCTACTATCTTTCTTGTAGAGAAATATATTTTTCCGTACAAAACTAAATCATTATAGGTAGTGAATGCATCAAGTGATTTGGAATTTACATCCTTAGTTTTCTTTTTTTTTCGTATACGCTGTGGGTTCTAATCCCACTTTACGCATGGAAACTTGTGAATTCCTTTAGGTTGTTCGTTATTATTATATAATTATTTATTTTTTGCTTTCCTAGTGTGAAATTTATTTTTTCTTCTCACCCTACTACTGTTTATTGATTTCTAAGGTAAGGTTTTCTGAATCATAAACGCTCGATCCATCCATGAATTTTATGTTTATTTGATTATGTGAATACATCTACAAAGGTATGTAGTTAATAACAAGTTAATTCTTTTATGTCGTGATATTTTTCTCTTCCTAAAGATTTGAATTTCATTTTTCTTTCATTTCAAAAATCGACTAGTTCTTTTCCGTTTGTTCGGCTGGAGAATGCCGATGATGAATTCATACGATATTCTCGTCACTCTTCTAACCACCACCTAATCCTTGACCTTTCTAAATACATCCAAAGGTATGAAATAATCAGTCCAAATCGGAAAGGGAAGAGCGTTCCTGGAATCAACCGGAACAAGAAGACGATATGGACAATATTCCATTAACTACTCAGGACTCATAACGTTACTGTTTGATAGGGTGAAGCAAGATGCTTTTTATACTCCGGTTGACTGATACCATAGAGATTTATGGGATATTTGTGTCCCGATGAATCTGAATGTTCCTTACGAACCATGGAGCATTTAGAATCATTCGTAAACATTGGTTTTCATTCGTTGCAATTTAGGAATATTAGTAATGGAGGTATGGCTCCAAGCTGGAGAAGCATATGTAATTATAGGACGAATCACCATCTGGTAGAGAAGCAGTTTGTTTCTTGAGTTTAATTTGCTGTCTGTTAATCAAGGAGTAGAGTTGGGCGATAGCTTTAGATACCTTTGCACATACGTTCCTAATATGGTTGTTGAAACATAATCTTTTGTTCAGTAGTACTCCGAGATATTTGGTTTCTATTTGCTATGGAAGTTTGGTAGTAAACAGAAAGATGTACCTCTTTAGGAGATATTAACCTTCTAGTGAAGAGCACAGTTACACTCTTCTCAGGGTTAAATTATAATTTCCAGTCGTAGAACCATTGTTCTAGTTTTAGAATGTTTCTTGAAGTTTTTTTGGTTGGAATGCGTGGATGAAGATCTAGCTAATACAGCCGTGTCATCTGCATAAAGGACCATGATGGATGACACGAGGTTGGATATCCACCATATAGATTGAAAATAAATAGAATCGGGGCCAGTACTGGAGCTTATTCATTGACTTTTGTCAAAATTTGACACTCTGAGTTGTTGCATAAACACATTATTGGTAAATATTCGTTGAAAATTATATTATTAATAAAATTATATCCCATGGACGATCAATGCAGGTCAAGATGAACGGTACCGTTTCAAGCCAACGTCCCATTTTAACTGGGGGTTCCACAAGGATTCAATTAACTAGATGTGAAATAAAAAATTTATATTAATTATAAAGTTTTAAATAATGGATATTGTTATTTAACAGAAATGCAATCAAAAAATGAAATCAAATTGCCAAAATATTTTATACTTTTGTAAATAATATCAGTTACATTTCATAAATAAATAAACGAAAGTAATTAATCAAATAAATCATTACATTTAATAAATGATTGCAATTTAGTAGAATGCACGATATTTGTAGGACACGTGCATGTTTAATATAATAATAATAATAATAATAATAATAATAATAATAATAATAATAATAATAATAATAATAAACCGACAAAGCCATTCAGGATCGAAATTGCATTTGATGGAATTGGTAAACTAACTAATTGTATTGTATTTAAGTTTTAAATCCAGATCTTACCTTATTTTAATAGGTGATATAGCTTCATCCCGGGGACTTTATTGGCATAGTCCCTAGTATGTATAATTTTCTTTAATTGTTGAGGCCGATATGACAATGTTTAAATAGCTCTTTACACAGAATTTTAAAATATTTCTATATTATCAGTTACATATTTTAATAGAAATTGTCTATTAAAAATGAAAAGATATATTATAATTTAAGGGATTTTTAAAATAATTTCAAAATTTTAAAATTCTATAATAAATTATTTTAAAAATTCTCCAATATACCTTTAAATGTTTATTATAATATTATAATTAAAGATTAGTGTGAGAGTTGAGAATCGACCGTGAGATGCGGTGATTGATTCATTCAATCCAATACCCTTGGAGGGTAATGGATGGCAATGCTGTAGCTAATGAAGTTCTAACTGAGGTTCGGCTATTGCTGTTACCCTCCTGCCATGATCAGAGCCTTAATTGCTCAATAACACCTTATCCCTACACTGTCCTCTACAGATAACGGGGAATATGAAAAGCATTCTTGCTTCGCCCCTTTAAGCCAGTCCTTATAAGGACTATAAGAGGCAGCCCAGGACATATGCGGATGTAACCCGCCCTAAACAGACATCCCTAGAACAGTCAACATCACGCCCAAATATGACAGCTATCATTACCGCGTCCCTGGCAAATATGCTATTAGATTTCAGCAGATCTAATCCTTCACAAAGTTCTACTAACAGATTTCTAAAAGATACTCAAGTCATCATTTCAGCGCTCACTAATGAACGGTAAAAAATTAAAACCAGAAGCCCTAGAGATAATAGCCTGGAATGCAAACGGCTTAAGAAATAAGATCCTAGAACTCCAAAATTTTGCCCACATACATCGGCCAGATCTTCTACTAATAAATGAAACGCATCTAAGACCAGCAGACAATCCCAAAATCTATGGATATCAGTCGTATAGAACTGACAGATCAACCCACAGAGGTGGAGGCACGGCAATTTTCATCAAAAATTTTATCTCTCATCACTCCATAAACATTCCTACTACCTCCAATCTTGAGATCACTGGCATCGAGATTCTCACGAGCTCAGTAGGCAAATTAAAAATTTTTGCAGCATACCATCCACCACAAAAAGCACTACTACCTTCTGATTTGAACGCCATATTTGACACTGGAGAGCCTACCATTGTGGCAGGTGATTTAAATGCCAAGCATTCAAGCATTCTACCTGGAATAGCCACTCCACTAACAAAAATGGACAGATACTACAGAACTATGCTGATTTCAACAACCTTCACGTAATAGGCCCTGCTGATCCCACCCATCACAACACCTATGGTAGGGCCGATGTATTGGACATAGCCATACTGCAGCACATCAGACTCCAATACAATCTAATAACAATCAATGATTTAACATCAGATCATAATCCAATACGGTTAAAATTAGGAAATCTTGAAAAATCATCCCCACCCCCTCACTCATTTATTCCTTGGGAAAGGCTCTCCAAGATGCTCCCGAAATATATTGGACCTGTTCCCATCATTAAATCAAAAGAGGAAATTGACATAGCTGTCAAAAATCTAACAGAACAGATTACAGCAGCCTGTACAGCAGTTACTACCCCTGCAACCACCCACAAGTCCAACCACCTGCCTGAAGATACTATGAATCTGATTAGGGAAAAAAATAAGGCTAGAAAAAGATACCATAACACTAGGGCGCCACAAGATAAACGGATCTTAAATAGGTTAAATTCTGCAGTGAGAGATGCACTCGCAGCTCATAGAACTCAACTCTGGGAAGAAAAACTGGCCTCCATCTCCGCTGACAGCCACTCTGTATGGAATCTTATCCGATAGATCAAGAACAAAAATAAACCTCTTCCCCTTCTGCAAACAGATTCAGGTCTCATCCACACCGATGCTGATAAAGCTGAGGCAATAGCGAATCATCTTGAAAATCAATGCAAACCTGCATACAGTCACCTTGACATTAGTCATATCTACAAGATACACCGTAATGTCAGATATTCACTCAAGTCTGCTCCCACACATTCTACTCAAATCACACCCACCTCACCTGCTGAAATATATGCTATTATTCAGAAATTCAAAAATAAAAAGGCTCCTGGACCCGACGGCATCTCCAACAAAGTTATAAAACTTCCCTCGCAAAGCTATTGTTCATTTGGCAAACATAATCAACTCCATACTTCACTACAAGTATTTCCCTTCCTACTGGAAATTGGCGTACATTGTTCCAATTCATAAACCTGGAAAGGATCCCACTCTGCCACAGAATTACAGACCAATCAGTCTCATTTCTAATCTCGGAAAAATAGCTGAAAAGGTAATTCTTACTAGGCTTCAAGATTCTGTACTCCTGTTAAACATCCTGCCTGAGGAGCAGTTTGGTTTCAGACAGTTGCATAGTACCACACAACAAATACACAGATTGGTGGAACATATCATCACAGGTTTTAACTGGCGGCAATGCACTGGGGCTGTTTTCCTAGACTTAGCCAGTGCATTTGACAAGGTTTGGCATTATGGTTTACTATACAAGCTTATATCATCTGGTATCCCAATCGGAATCATTCAACTCTTAAAGACGTACCTCTGCGATAGACGCATGCAAGTGAGATTAAGTGGAGTAGTGTCCTCACAGAAACACATCTTGGCTGGAGTTCCACAAGGGTCCTTACTAGCACCAATCCTATTCTCCTTATACCTGCATGATATACCACACAACCCATTATCTTCAATTAAAGCTCTTTACGCTGATGACACAGCGATATTGGCCAGATCATTAAAGCCTCACTTAGCCATCAAGAAACTGCAAGAAAACCTACTGCAAATAGAGAAATATTTTGCCAAATGGCGTCTCCAGGTGAATCCTCAGAAGAGCGTAGCCATCTTATTCTCTAGAAGATCAGTGCTTCCCAAAGAAGATATTCTCCTCTTTAACACAAAAATTCAGTGGAAAACAGAGATCAAGTACCTTGGTGTAGTAATGGACAGTAAACTGACTTTCAACTCCCATATCAAGACTCTCTGTGCAAACACATCCAAAACCATAGCCCAGCTCTATCCGCTAATAAACAGAAACAGTAAACTGAGCACCAGAATCAAACTTCTCATATACAAACTGATGGTTCGTCCAATACTCACTTATGCCTCACCGGCCTGGAGCCATACTTCAAACTCAAATATCATTAAATTACAACGCATTCAGAACAAGTGTCTTAGAATGATCCTGGGCCCTCCATGGTTCATCCGAACTGTCCAACTGCACCGCGACACGGAGGTCCCCTATATTTACACCTTTATGCGGACTATAGCAACCAAATTCTTTTCAAAGGCAAGTGTGCATCCTAACAGACTGATCCAACTGGCCGCTGACTATGATGCAACGGACTATTCTAAGCACAAAAGACCTAAAGCCATCCTAAATCCCCTCACTGAGGATTAATCTCCTAGCCCAATCAGGGCGAGCAATATAGCTCATAAACTCTTTCCACTCACAGTCTCTGTTAAGATAGCCGGGAATATGAAAAGCTTTTGCTTCACCCGTTAAGCCAGTAATGTTACTAGTTACTAGTTACTAGTTGAATTGAGAGAGGTTTTGACGGGGGATCAATCGACCGTGAGATGCGGTGATTGATTCATTCAATCCAAAATTCCCTTGGAGGGTAATGGATGGCAATGCTGTAGCCAATGAAGTTCTAACTGAGGCTCGGCTATTGCTGTTACCTTCCAGCCATTATCAGAGCTTTAATAGCTCAATAACACCTTATCCCTACACTGTCCTCTACAGATAACGGGGAAGATGAAAAGCATTCTTGCTTCGCCCCTTTAAGCCAGTCCTTATAAGATAAGGATAAGTTGTATTGAGAGAATCGACCGTGAGATGCGGTGATTAATGCCCTTGGAGGATATTGGACGGCAATGCTGTAGCCAATGAAGTTCTAACTGAGGCTCGGCTATTATTGTTACCCTCCTGCCATGATCAGAGCTTTAATAGCTCAATAACACCTTACACTGTCCTCTACAGATAACGGGGAAGATGAAAAGCATTCTTGCTTCGAACCTTTAAGCCAGTCCTTATAAGGACTATAAGGATAAGTTGCATTGAGTGAACAATCGACCGTGAGATGCGGTGATTGATTCATTCAATCCAATACCCTTGGAGGGTAATGGATGGCAATGCTGTAGCCAATGAAGTTCTAACTGAGGCTCGGCTATTGCTGTTACCCTCATACCATTATCAGAGCTTTAATAGCTCAATAACACCTTATCCCTACACTGTCCTCTTCAGATAACGGGGAAGATGAAAAGCATTCTTGCTTCGCCCCTTGAAGCCAGTCCTTATAAGGACTATAAGAAGTCGTTTGAATATTTTTAGTATTGAATTTTGGAGATTTAATTCTGATTTAAGTTTTTTTTGCTGTCACTGTGATCGGACGAATTCCTTTAGACTGCCTAGTTGATTTTTGTATAGGATTTTTCGGGAATCTGGCATTGCACCGGAACTAACACAGTTCGTGATCTACTATCTCCCCTCTGTATGAAATATGCAGAGGTCTAATGGTCGGCAGGCCCCACCCGCAATGACGACCAGTGGTGGTTGAATGGTTTTTAGGGAGGTAGATCGCTGCACTCTGTCCAAGTAAGCTCCTGAAACTCCTTTTTCCTCGTTTTAAGGATAGTCTCTTATAACAGACTAACTTTTTGCTGGTGGACGCTTATCCTAAGCTGTCTACGGGATTTGCTAGTAGACTCTTAGTCTACAGGATTACCCGGGGAAACTGCTAGTTTCTCTCAAGCCAAACTATGGACTCTCCATACGACGAGCTTGATTTCAAACAGCTTTTGGCTGTCTTTAAGCATATTGGAGGCCTACTACAAAGGAAATGGCCGGGTAAGGTTACAATCCACCAAGCAGAAGAGGTGGATACAGAGGAGTGTCAATCCCCTGACCCCCTCCCCAGCACTTCTCAAGATAACACCAGAGAGATTATGTCACCGGTTAACGACCAGCCCCTAGTGGACTCAGATAACACTACATACTATCAAGTTGTCAGCAGAAAAAAGCGTAAGAAGAGTTCACCAGCAGCAGAGCCTGAAATAGTATGTCAACCCTTGGAAAAAACTACTCCATTGGAATTAACAGCACAACCTGATGAAAGAACAAAGACTGTCTCCAGGGTACAACCCAAAGAGAGGATTCCACCTGTGATCTTGAGAACAAAAGAAAAATGGTCGGCTATCACAACAACGATGAGGAATGCAAACATCAAATTTACATCAGCCAAAAGCACAGATGAAGGAATCCGAATCCAACCTGAAGGAATTTCGGACTACCGCCAGCTCACCAGACTTATGGATGAACTAAAAGTCCCATATCATATATTTCAGCTCAAAAGCGAAAAAAACTTAAAAGTAGTTATTAGAGGGCTGGCTGAGACCATTCCAGAAATAGCTCTGACCTCAGATCACAGGGCCTAGAGCCGATCAAAATTTCACGAATGTATCGAGCTGACAAGCGCCCTATGCCTCTGGTCTTGGTCGAGATCAGTAATGAGCATAGAGAAATTTACGACCTTAAAATAGTATGCAGTTTGGTCATCAAGACTGAGCCTCTCATAAGAAAGGCTTCAGCTGGTCAATGCCATCGCTGTCAAAAGTATGGACATGCACAAAAACTATGCAAAGCGGAATACAAGTGTGTCAAATGCGGTAACAACCATTCCTCACACACTTGCGTCAAACCACGAACCACACCTGCTAAGTGTGCGAACTGTGGCGGCCCACACCCAGCAAATTACAAGGGATGCCCACCCATTCAACCTGCAGAAGGCTAGAGAGGAACAACCCCTGCCCAATCAGAAGCGAATTACACCTGAAATTAAAACACGGGTCGTTACTCCTGAAAAGTCATATGCATCTGCGGTCTCTACAAATAGCAAAGCAGTATCTTGCAACCAAACCACCGCAGCAACCATAATTGCTACTTTAGGAGAGATGTTAACAGCCTTTTGCAAAACAAATCCCAATCAGGCTGACACCAACAAATTCCTCAAAAACACACAAGTCATCTTCTCTATGATTAATGGATAACACAGTCAACTTAACTAACTCATTACAGATTGCTTATTGGAATGCCAACGGGCTAAACAACAATCTCCTGGAAGCAAAAGAATTTGCTGAAAGTTATAAGATAGACATCCTTTTAGTCAACGAGACGCATCTTCGGCCTTGCGACAACCCCAAAATAAGGCACTACACGCTGCTAAGATCAGATAGCAGCGTTTAGTGCCTTATTTTGGGCGGAACTGCTATATTTGTCAAAAAAAGCATTAGATACAACGAGATCAAGAAATCAGCAACCACAAACCTGGAAGAAACTGGAATTGAAATACATACAAAAAACACAGTCAGTCTAAAACTATATTCAGTCCACAATCCTCCAGGCAAATCACTTCTAGCCTCAGACCTCTCCCAGCTCCTTGACACAAACGAAGCAACAATAGTGGCGGGAGATCTAAGCGCAAAACACCCTGCGTGGAACAGCAGGAACACCAATAATAATGGGAAGAGCCTACACAAATTTGCTATGACAAGAATCATCACCATAGCAGGTCCTGTTGAACCAACACACTACGGACCACTCGGCAAACCTGACGTGCTGGATATCGCCATTTTCAGGAACATCCCACAGTTATTAATGATCTTAGCTTCGACCACAATCCAGTTCTGCTTAGCCTAGGCGGAGAAGCAGAAACCATCCCTGAACAATCCTACACAAATCTGAAGAAGCTCAACTCATCTCTCAAGAACATTACTGGCCCCGCCCCATCTATCTCCTCACCCAAAGAAGTAGACATAGCGATCAACAAACTGGAAAGCACAATCCAAATTGCCTTGCAACAGCTTCCACAGTTACCGTTCCAGCCCAAACTAACCTGCTCCCAGAAGAGATTCTAAAGCTTATCCGCAGCAAAAACAGAATTCGACGTCGGTACCATACAACACTCTCACCTCAGGATAAGCAAGAGATTAACAGAGCAACAAACCTAGTCCGATATGCAATTAAAGACCATAAGAATCAGCAATGGGAGAGGAAACTAAGCTCCTTAAAAGCTGAAGATAACTCACTATGGAAAATGACTAGAGCCCTCCGCAGCGATCACCCCAACATAAAACCAATACACGGAGAAAAAGGTATAGTCTACCGAGATGATGAAAAAGCAGAAACTTTTGCAGACTCTCTAGAGCTGCAATTTCAACGAACTACACTCATGCGGACTTGCTCTTCATTGAAAAAATCCACAAGCAAGTACGCTATGCACTTCATCGTTCCACCACCCATGATAACACAAACTATACCACGCCAAATGAAATATACCAAATCATCAAGAACCTCAATAACAGAAAAGCACCAGGTCCTGACCAGATTTCAAACAAAATTATAAAAGCATTCCTTCACAAAACAATAATGCATCCAGTGGCTATCATTAATGCGATGCTAAGACTCAACTACTTCCCCACTCGCTGGAAGCAGGCAGATGTAATCCTTATCCACAAGCCGGGGAAGGCGCCTCAGTTTCCCCAGATTTACAGATCTATCAGCCTCTTGTCAGGCCTGGGGAAAATAGCAGAAAAAGTAATTCTAAAACGCCTACAAAGTGAAACGGACAATCTAGGTCTAATACCAAAAGAACAATTTGGTTTTCGAACTGGACACTGCACAACTCAACAAATCCACAGACTTATAGAGTACATAACTATTGGATTTAACCGGAGACAGCATACAGGTGCAATTTTCCTAGATGTGGCGAAGGCCTTCGATAAAGTGTGGCACAAAGGCCTCATCCACAAACTAATTACCTGCAAAATACTCACTAAACCTCATCCAAATCATAGATTCTTACCTAAAAGACCGAAAATTTCAAGTGAAACTTCGTGGGCTCAGATCAACCACAAGAAGTATCGCAGCAGGTGTCCCACAAGGCTCCCTATTATCGCCATTGCTCTTTAACATTTTTATCTCAGATGTCCCAAACACAACATCACCCACCATGGCATTTTATGCAGATGACATGGCGACACTGACCAGATCGCTCAGACCATACCTGGCCACACAAAGATTACAAAATGCAGCAAAGAATCTTGAAAAATGGTTTCGGTTATGGAGGATTGATGTTAATGCAGATAAAAGCACGGCCATTCTATTTACAAGGAAGAAAGCAGACCATCATAGAGCAATCACGATGTTCAATACTGTTATTCCATGGCAAAAAGAAGTAAAATACCTGGGAATCAAATTAGATAATCATCTCAGCTTCAACTCCCACATCGCTCATGCTTGCAACAAAGCAAACTCTGCAATAGCTCAGCTCTACCCTCTACTCAACCGTAGAAGCAAAGTCAGTCCAGAGAAAAAATTAAGAATATACAAAGCAATCATCAGACCTATTCTGACTTATGGTTCGCCAGCGTGGAGCCACACCTCTCCAAGCAACATCAAACGACTACAATTAATCCAAACCAAGTGCCTCAGAATGATCTTTGATGCCCTGTGGTTTGTAAGGAACACTGTTCTCTACCAAGACGGAAACCTGCAAGACATACCTACATTTCTCCTCCAGATATCAACCAAGTACTTTGCTCAGGCATCACTCCATCCCAACCTACTCATTCGTGAGTCATCAGATTATGATGAAAAAGACAGATGGAAGCATAAACGCCCAAAGGCGGCTCTGATCACAAATTGAAATCTCTCAACACAGCCCTAATTAGGGTAAGCCAAGTGCTCAAAAATATCTTCTATTAAACCGGGAATTATTCATAGTGATGAAGGGATTAGTGTCCACGGGACTAATATCCATCAAGCCACAGAAGTTATCAGTTATCAGTTGTTTGAATGAATCGACCGCGAGATGCGGTGGTTTATGATATCTACATTTGTAGGATGATAATATCAGCAGTATTCCAAAGAACATTGCAGTAAGATGCTTTTGTCTACCTTACCTTTGTAGCTTTTGCAGTTTATGACGGACATGACTTGGCTGGTGACCATGAAGGATTACATTGCATTAATAGCTACAGCCTTTTTTTTACTCTGGTGCAGCTTGACCGACATGGCTATGGGAATTTTGAAACACTGAGTGGATGAACTGGATTGATCGACCTTGAGATGGTGATTGATATCCTTGGAGGGTAATGGATGGCAATGCTGTAGCCAATGCCGTCTAACTGAGGCTCGGCTATTGCTCTTACCCTCCTGCCATGATCAGAGCTCTAATTGATCAATAACACCTTATCCCTACACTGTCCTCTACAGATAACGGGGAAGATGAAAAGCATTCTTGCTTCACCCCTTTAAGCCAGTCCTTATAAGGACTTATAAGTTGTTTGAATGTTAACATACATTTCTTTGTCTTGGAAGCTATATAAATAATAATAATATCTTAAATGGGCAACGTAAAAAAAAAATAGAAGTTATGTAAATAATAATATATGAGAATAGACATTACTGATGGAAGAGCCAGACGACATTGTACTACTATTGTCTAGATTTGAAGACATGAAATATTAAGACAAAAAATTAGAGGAAATTGCTAAACAAATAGGCTTAGACATCAATGACAAGAAAACCAAAATATTAAAAATTAACAGTAAAAAGAATGATCCAATCCTTATAAATAGAAATCAAGTAGAAGTGACAAACACGTTTAATTACCTTGGAGAAACTTTCATCACGGAAGGTAGTACCAACGAGGACATGACAATAAGAATAAAAAAAAAAGTCATGCTACGCATTTAAAACTATACAGAAAATTTGGAAATCACCCAGTATAAAAACAAACTTAAAGGTGCAAATTTTTAATTCAAGATTTCGAGTATCCGGAAATTAGTGTTTTCTGTCGTGGTCTTTATTCGGGGCCGTGTCGGTGAATGCTTTAACCCTGGACTATGAGCGGTTCTGCTCAATTGTAGGGTGAGCCTGTCACTGCGTGAAACCAACGCGAGTTGGACGATCACTGGTAAGGAGTGTATTTTCTGCTGAAAAGGGGAAGAGAGAGACAGTGTGTGTGTGTGTGTGTGTGAGAGAGAGAGAGAGAGAGAGAGAGAGAGAGAGAGAGAGAGAGAGAGAGAGAGAGAGAGAGAGAGAGAGAGAGAGAGAGAGAGAGAGAGAGAGAGATCAGCATAACGTCAATAAAATCTTACCATCGTAGATCATCTCAACTCGCAAACTGCCACTTCCTTGTGCACATTTCTTTTCCAAACACAACTCACAGAGCCTGCTTTATCTATACTAATCAGTCTTAAGAAATACCACAACTATTTTCTTGTCTTTTTACAGCAATGAAGCCTTCAATTATCTATCCAGGTGACTTCGGTGACTTCGAATGATAACAGTGAAGTAAACAACGTGTCAGAACCTCACAGTTAATGAAGATGGATGGGCTTGTTTTCGGAGCTAATTCGTACAAAATAGCACAGTCATGGAAGAAGATAGTACTTAACATTTCATCACTGTGTATCTAGCACATCTACGGCAATAAAACAAAAATCGATTTTAAGATCTTATATTGTGTTTTAATTCGAAAATATCTGTAAAGTGCAAGGTTGTTACAAATCATTTTTACCTAAAAATTTATTACAAGAGGAACTGAAAGACAGAAAACTTATATCAAACTCTCGTAAAGCATCCAGGAGAGTTGCCGTAACTCGAACCTTAGTCGTAAATAAGCATTGGATTCATATATTCAAATATATCATTTATACAGGATTTTAATGTGTTGTCAGGAGAGAACGACGAGTTAAAAGAGGAGGGAAATAGTAATCTCTTATTAGACAGGACCTAAATTTTGAAACCACTCATTTAATATGTGCACCGCATAGGGAGGAAGCAAGATTACTATTCTCATATATAGATGTAGCATTTTTTTTCTACAGAAATGTAGGCCTTCCCTACATTTCTTCCCTAAATGTAGGCCTTCCCGTCATCTTCAATAAAGCAGACAAATCCGACTCTAGAACTAACGCAATTGAAAAAAAAAATGGTATCAGTTACTTTGGAGTATTCGGAGTATTATCTACAATTAGCGAGAATTCAATGTTTCTATCTGACGAAAGAAACATTGAATGTTTAATTAAATATCCTTACAATTTATTAATTGGCTGATATAACTTATTGCAGCACTTTATGGAAGATAGAAAAAATGTGTCTCCTTACCGTTCTAGATTGGGGGTCTTCTTCCTTTTTTTTCCCTACTGGCCATCGCACAGAGTTTCGATTTGAACCGCTATAGACTTCAAATGAATAAGAGATAGCATGGGCGGAAACTTTAAGAATGTAATAAAGTTACCTACTTCTTTTATCAACATTTCGACGCTACCTCTTCACTGTGTGAGGAGGAAGTACTAGAGCTATTGCACAAACTGAATAAGAATTCTGTCATAAGACTGATGGGATATCAGGGATGCTAAAAGAGTGTTCAGCTGACTGGTTATTCCTTTGACCAGATTAGCAGAATCTTCCCCTCAGAACAGGGAAGATTCCGCAGGAATGGAAGGAATGTATGGTAATCCTATTGCACAAGGGTGGTGCAAAGACCGATGTATTCAACTCTCGGTTTTTGCAGGAGTGGTGGTGAAGATTTTGGAAAAAATTGGTAAGACCTCGCACATCTCATCAACATATCTCAAATTACTGCTCAATCTACCATCTATCGTAATTCCTGTCTTGAGCTCATCCAATGCTACACGCATGATGTCCTCCACATGTACACTAAACAAGTGAGGAGAAAGTAGACATCCTTGTCTAACTCCCTTTTCAACCTGAAGCCAATCAGTTAATTCAACACCTGTTCTTACCGTGGCTTCTTGCTCCATGTACAAGTTAGCTATCAGCCTGATAGTTTGTTGAGGAAAGCCTATTGTTTTCACTACTTCTCACAGTTTCACATGCTGAACACAGTCAAACGTTTTAGACTAGTGTATGAAACACATTACCATTAGGAGTCTAAATTCTTTATGCAATTTAAAGATCTGCCTAAAGCAAGGATCTAATCTCTGTTATCCATTCCTTTCCTAAAACCAGCTTGTTGCTGGAGCATCTCTGCCTGAACCCTATTCTCAATCCTATTTGGAATGCTCTTCAATAAAAGTCTTGCTCGCATGAGATATTAAACCAATAATTCTATAGATCATGCAATCCTTCATATCTCGCTTCTTATGTAGTATTACAACCTTCCCTGGTTTAAAACAATTTGTAGGAAGCTGTGATGTAAAAAATAACGTAATATGTAATTAAAATATATCTACTTTAAATTAATCAATTTGAATTAAAATTTTCTTCCTATAAACAATACATACGAGGGTGGTATGAAAATTTCTCGGTATCCACCATAGATGGCAACACTATCGGCACGGGTTTTTTTTTCCTAAGTTGGTACATCTGTCATAAGCCTCACTGTGAAACTGCAAGTCATTCTATCAAGTAGTTTGTTTTATACAGCTGTCTGAAGCAAAAGTGTTGTCTGTATCCATTGAAATGGATAAAATTCAGTATCGTGCGGTTATAAAAGTCTTTGTAAAAGAAGGTTTAACGCCAAAAGAAATTCATTCGAAGTTGATAAAAGTTTATCTCCTTTAAAAAATGGGCTGCCGAGTTTAAACGTGGCCGTACCAGCCTTGAAGATGATCCACGTGAAGGACGTTCAAAAAGTGAACAACAACAGAAATCGTTGATCAGGTGCACGATATGATATTGGATGACCGGCGAGTCAAAGTGCGTGAAATTGCTGAGACTATAGTCATGTCAAAAGAACGTGTAGGATATATTTTGCATGAAGAATTGCAAATGAAAAAGCTATGCGCAAGAAGGGTGCCGCGCTTGCTCACAGCAGATCAAAAACGCACTCGTATGAAAATCTCTGAACAGTGCTTGGAGGGCTTTAACAATAATTAAACTGATTTTGTGCGTCGATTTATTACTATTCATGAGACTTGGATTCACCATTACACACCAGAATCCAGACAGCAGTCAAAACAGTGGACAGAAGTTGGTTGTTCAGCGCCAAAGAAGACAAAGTCGGTTCCATCAGCAGGAAAGGTCATGGCATCGGTGTTTTGGGATGCTAAAGGCACTTTGTTTATTAATTATATTAAAAAGGGTAAAATGATAACCGGAGAATATTATTCCGATCTTTTAATCAGACTACACGAAAAAATTCTTGAGATAAGACCAGGTTTGCAGAAGGAAAAAATCATCTTTCATTAGGACAATGTACCTGCCGACAAAGATGTTTTGGCAATGTTCCGTTTATGCAAGAGATGCTTACATCTCCTATGCCCTGTTCTGATCCGATTTAAAGTGGTCTATACATGTCTAGGGAGATTGAAGCCCTCCAGACGAGATGTCGGATTTGAGATGGGTATTTGAAGATTGGGGGTATGTTGAAACTAATACTTTTCCCATGACTGGCATAGGTCGAAGTTCCGATCGTTTATTTGTATTGCACTCCTCCAGCATTGTATTGCAAATCTCGACGCTTAAAAGCATAAGAGATCATAGACGAAGAAGAAGATGAAGTGTGTAAGGAAATGTCTTGGTAGATAGGCAAGGAACTGTTTCCAATTATTTTTGTCCATTGTTTGCTTAAGGTTTGGGTCCTGCGGAGTGAGGGAGGGGCTATATTACTGAGAGTTGGGAGCCAGTAGCAAGAAGTAGATCTTAAAGCTCCAGAGATTATCCTCATAGTTTGATTCAGCTGGACATCGACTAAAGAAGCATGTGTGCTGTTCAGCCACACAGGAGCACAATACTCTGCTGTGGAATAGACCAAAGAGAGTGCGGTAGTACGCAGTGTGTTGGCATCAGCACCCCAAAAAGTACCAACAAGTTTATGCATTATATTATTACGAGTTTTTAATTTCCCATGAATATTTTCTAGATGATATTTAAATGTGAAACGTCTGTCTAGGGTAATTTCTAGGTATTTTGGATGATTTTTAAATTTCACCTGTTTATTTCTGAAGTAAACTTTTTGGATATAGTTTACTTGGATATTACTTAAATGAAAGGATGCTACTTCAGTTTCGTTCAGGTTAGGTTGTAATCGCCATCGTCTAAAATATTTATCAAGTACAGCCAGATCTTCAGTTAAGGTGTTCTCAGCTTTTTGGAATGTTGAATGTTGAGTTGCAATGGCAATATCGTCAGCATACATGAATCTCCGTGATGATGTCTCTGGCTAATATATAAGTTAAAGAGCAATGGGGCAAGAACTGACCCCTGAGGTAGGCGATTTTTAATCTTAAAGAATTTAGTTTGGGATCCATTGAGAGATACTTGTATCCATCTGTCTGCTGGTATTTAATTAATTAGGTTGGCTAGTTTTGGTGATGGGATAGTTTCTATGAATTTTAAGATAAGACCCTCTCTCCCCACTGTGTCATAGGCAGAAGAGAGGTCCACGAATACCGCTATTGTTTTCAATTTACCTAGAAATATTTCACAAGATTTGTCTCTTGCTATTTTCCTGAAGAAAGAAAATTTCAAAGGGTTTTGGGTTCGCTCATTATTTTTTACTTTATGGGATACACATAACAGTACAGTACAGCAAAACACACACAAGACAATCTGTGGCCTGAAAGAACGAATTGCAGTAAATAAACTGAAAATGCACTCAATTCTTGTTCCTTACAGGTTTCTGTCCAATGTGACATCATTGAGTTGAAGTGGAAAGGAGATGTTATTGTCGTGGGTATGTGTGACTTCCTGTGTATGTGCATGAGTTGTGTGAGTGCTTTGTTATTGTTGTTTTCAGCTGGTGGCTTAAGGGTAATGGTTTTAGTATGGAATTCTGGCTGATGTTTGGGGTATGGAATGTTTGGAATTTCTGTGGGGGACCATCCGTCATTGATATCACGTTATGTCTTTGGTCCGAGTGTGGAATTCTGGGTAATGGTTAGCATATGGCATTGTGGGTGATGGTTAAAGATAAGATAAGGAAAAGTGACGTCATTGAGTTCATGATGGTTCGAGTATGGAATCCTTGGAATTTCCCTGGGGACCCATCCATCACTGATGTCACGTTGTGTCTTTGGTTCGAGTGTGGAATTGTGGGTAAAGGTTCCAGTATGGAATTCTGGATGGTGGTTAGAGTGTGGAATTATGACAAGATTGAGATGTTGATAAGATAAGAATTAGATAAGTGACGTCACGTTGTGTCTTTGGCTCGAGTGTGAAATTCTGGATGATGGTTACAGTATGGAATTCTGACAAGTGAGATAAGTTTTTTGTTCGCGTGTGGCATTATCGGGTTTTTTTTCCACTCTCGGCATTAATTTCACAGTAGTGATATTTTTAACTCCGTTATTATGTTACATATTTTTTCCAACACAAATAAATAATTATTTATTAATATTTCAACTGAATATATTTCAACTGGTCTGGTACTATAATTTTAAACTTAATTCCTCTGTTATAACTTCCAAAGATTATATACTTTAGAACTGCCGTATTTTTCTTTAGCATTAGTAAGTTTAACTCTCCGAGCAATTCACAATTGAATTCATTATTTGAAGGAGACGATTAGTGTTTTCAGTTTAAAAAGAATATAATTATTTACTAGATATCAGTTTTCCCTATACTTTTTTCCTTTCGTTCCCTGCATTAATTTCATAGTAGTGATAACACATGGCAGTAAGATTTGGTGATTATAGTGTGTGTGTGATATTTCATATCTGCATCTGATAAGAACAGACAGGGATGACAGTAATATTCCATCCCAACAAAAAAAGGAAATTTAAACTTTTTAATATTTTACCTATAAACAAACTTTTAATTAATATTTCACGTTCAAATTTAAATTAAATTATTTTGAAAACTTAAAATATTTAGAAAATTAATGTTTTTTTTAAACAATACCTTTAATTAATTAATATCATCATATTATAAAGAAAGAAATTAATCTGTAAAGAAATCAGGATTAATACCCTTGGAGGGTAATAGATGGCAGTGCGGTAGCCAATGACGTTCTAACTGAGGCTCGGTTATTGCTATTACCCTCCTGCCATGATCAGAGCTTTAATAGCCCAATAACACCTTATCCCTATATCCCTACATTGTCCTCTACAGATAACGGGGAAGATGAAAAGCATTCTTGCTTCGCCCCTTTAAGCCAGTCCTTATAAGGAAAGAAATTAATCTGTAATACCTACATGGCAGGAGATATAGTCCTTTTTAGGACTTCAGGGTAACAAATTGCAATGCTGTAGCCAATGAAGTTTTAACTGAGGCTCGGCTATTGCCGTTACCCAGCCATGACTAGAGCTTTTTAGCTCAATAACACTCCATCCATACAGATTTACTTCATTCAGATGACGGGATAAGGAGTCAAGGACTCAGTCCATCGCCCCGTTCTTATGAGAACTAATACCTACATGTGCAGGATGGTTGTCTCTATTTAATTTACTATTTGCCATGACTTGTTATAGCTATAGAAGATAGTAATAACAGATACTACCTGTTAGTGTTAACTTCAACTATATAAAGTTTTAGTCTTTGCTTTATACTTGAACAGCAATATGGTAAGAACAGATACTACATAAAGCGTTAGTCTTGCTTTATATTAGGCAGCAATAAAGATGGTAAGAACAGATACTACCTAAAGTGTTGGACAGTTTATACTTTATCAGAGGCAGTATAACTGTGCATGTTACGGTGGGGAGTGATGAATTCTCACTTGGTCTAAGAATTCGTGCTAGAGGATATAGCCGGTAGGCTCCACCCGCAATGTAGACCAGTGGTGACCGTATGATTTATACAGTTAGGGCTAAAGGTTTACAAGCTTAGGCCAAGTGAGAATTCATCACTCCCCACCGTAACATCCACAGTTATACTGCCTCTGATAAAGTATAAACTGTCCAACACTTTAGGTAGTATCTGTTCTTACCATCTTTATTGCTGCCTAATATAAAGCAAGACTAACGCTTTATGTAGTATCTGTTCTTACCATATTGCTGTTCAAGTATATAGAAAAGACTAAAACTTTATATAGTTGAAGTTGCTGTCTTCTATAAAGCAGTTAAGACTAACAGGTAGTATCTATTCTTACTATCTTCTATAGCTATAACAACAAGTCATGGTAAACAGTAAACTAAATAGAGACTTAACCATCAGATTCTCTTTTAAAAAGGCCTTTCAACCTGATTTCATTGCTGATGCTGTAGTGAATGTTATTGGAGATGACAATCTTAAAAATCTTAAGAATATTAACTGTTGGGATTTTCAGAAAGGCTTATATGAAGTTACTTCCCGAACATACACCATTAAAGAAAAATTTATGGAAGAAGGCATTAGTTTAGAAGGAGAAAGGTTTTTTCCTACTACTGTTGGCGGCAGTGGCATTAAATTTATTTACTCGCGGAAGCTGCCAGCAGAAATTAATGACGAAACACTTAAAAAATCCTTTGAAGAGTTTGGTCAGGTATTATCAGTGATCCATCCCCATTTCCAAAAATACCCACGGATTGAACAAGGTGACAAAATATATTTAAAAATGAAAATGAACAAAGCTATCCCAAATTTTGTAAATGTCAATAGCTACACAGTTATGGTCAACTATCAGGGAATGACCAGGCTGTGTAGCAGATGCCAAAATGGCCATACTGCAAGAGACTGCTCTTTAAATAAATGTGGTAATTGGGCCAAAATTGGCCATTCCCACGTTACTTGTAAAGATCCATGAAAACAATGTGGTGATCCTTCTCACAGTAAATTCCAATGTCCAAAAATTAACAATAAATTTATAGTGTCTTTAGAGGAGTTCCTCCCCCCCCCCTCTAACTCCTACAAAAGAAGATATCTCTTTTAAGTCAAAAGCAAAATGTTCTCCCTCTACATCAGACAAGGAGTTTTCTAAGGTAGAGGAAGAAGGAACAAATTTGTCTACTATAGAGGAAGAAGGAATTCTTTCTTCTACACCCATAGTTATAGACTCTTCAAAAAATACTACATTAAAAGTTAACCAAAAGTCAAGTAAGATTTCAAATGCAGACCCTATTAGGGAAGAGTATGCATCAATGTTAGAAGAAATGTTCAATAATCCTAGTCCAGATGGCGATATTGAAATTCTTAACCGACAGTATGAGATGCTCGATGAATTACTAAAGTCAGAGAAAATTTGTAACAACCCCACACTTCAAGAAAGTAATAATAATAATAAAATAATAATAATAAAATAAAGTTAATGAAACAGTGTTCAGTCATTGTCGATGACATGGCTGTTCAGAAAAAGTGGGTCCTAAAAGACCTAGATCAATCAGTGGAGACACTGACTTTTCTAAAAGTTCTGATCAAGTAAAGAAAAAATATAAAAAGAAAACACAACAATAACCGTTTCTTAAAGTAAATTGTCATTTTAGATCTTCTTTCTCCTTAATGTTTCAATCCATTACAAGGTAGAAGTTAATGTTACTTTTTAAACTGTCTTGCTAAATTTAAATTTTAACCTTCCATGTCCCTGTTCTCTCGAGTGGCTGCATTGCACGCTACTCCACACTACAGGGTCAATTCTTTTTATTTAGATAAATAGCAGGGACAGTCAATGAAGTGACATGCAGAGACTGTTAGTTGCTAAAGTTCTTATAGATTTTTTTAAAGTTTAGGTCATATTTTATCTAAAGGTTTTACTGCAACCTCGTGGATGTGGCTTTTCTCGCCACTTCACGTAATGCAGTTACAGGCTAAAAAATCAGCTCAGAGGATTTTAGAATTCTCAAAAGTTTACCCACATTTCACAAAGGGCTTTTTAGCCCTTGAACAGAAATGATGACTGGGTAAATATATTCACCAAAGTGATCGGTACTAGTCTGATCTGACCTACATATGCAGGATGATAATATCTGCAGTATTCTAAAGAACATTGCAGTAAGATGCATTTGTTTACCTTACCTTTGCAACTTTTGTAGTTTATGACGGACATGACTTGGCTGGTGACCATGAAGAATTACATTGGATTAATAGCTACAGCCTTTTTTTTTTTCCTCTGCTGCAGCTTGACCGACATGGCTATGGGAATTTTGAAACACTGAGTGGATGAACTGGATTGGTCGACCGTGAGATGCGGTGATTAATACCCTTGGATGGCAAAATGGATGGCAATGCTTTAGCCAATGAAGTTCTCACTGAGGCCCGGCTATTGCTGTTACCGTCCTGACATGATCAGAGCTTTAATAGCTCAATAACACCTTATCCCTACACTGTCCTCTACAGATAACGGGGAAGCTGAAAAGCATTCTTGCTTCGCCCCTTTAAGCCAGTCCTTATAAGGACTATACATTTTAGTTGCAATTCCATTCTTGAAATGATTACGATTGAAACTAAAATCTTATTCGCTAGAGAGGAGCAGTTAATCATCCGATTAACCAAATTACTCTGCAATATTTTATATCAAATGCCTATTAGTGCTATTAATAAATCGATCTGTTTTTGCTAGAAAACTCCTGGAATCAAAGATCGTCGAGAGAGAAGTTTAGACAAGAAATTTTTACAAAGAGGTTTCCTCTGTAGCCTTGTGGCAACGTTTTCGCTTTCATGTGATGGCGGTAGTCAGATCCCTTGGTCGATAACTAAGTGGCCTTTCTTCTCGTGAACCTTAACTTTTGTTATTCAAAATCCTTCGAATTCTATGGTCGATTTTGACGAAATTCGGGACTAAAAAACAGACGGTAGATAAACCCTAACTCTAACTGTCTGCGCCAAATCTCCACTAACTCAATAAACGAAAAAAAAAAAAAAAAAACTGCTTAGAAAAAGCAATGTAGCTAACTTTGAAGAACTTCTATGGCCAATTCCTTAAACACCGATCATCTAGCTATATTTGAATGCTTCCAGAACATAATCTTCCTTTATTTCCTGGAAGAAAGATCATGCCTCATTTTTCCTCAGTTGTCATAAGGCTATTCAGTTGTCAGTTTCCTCAGTTGTCATATGGACTATCTTTCACATATAAGTGAGAATCGATGTGTGGAACATATGAAAATACAATTATTGTTGTTAAAACCAAAACCTAGCTGTTTCTATTATTGGATTTGCCACGTTCACTAGATGCACATTGAGATGATTGTTGTTTAGATTTGACTGATGAAGAAAGGCTTTACAAGACTGCTTAAATGAGCATTAAATCTTAAAGGAATTGCAATAGATTAAGGCTAGAGAGGCAACAAGACCCACTTTTCTATGATCATGATAATCGCGCGTAGTCAATAATAATTTAAATTACAGGAAAAAGAATTTTATCTTGGAAAATACCATGAAAATCATCTCCTTATTAGAAGGAAACTAACATTTCAAATGATAAGTAAAATAATTTAACTTCTTAGTATTATGAACAATGATTTTTGGGATTCCTTTGGCATGACGTTAGGATAACTGTAAACATTTTCAGATGAATTTTGTCTTCAAGTGTAATTATCGACTTCAGTTTTTCTTAATCAACTTTTGTTTACACAAACACGAAACCAGGTGATCACAATGGAGTGAAATTGAGTAAACAACAAATTCTAAAGATTTGTGAGGAGGGAGTTTTATTAGCTAACAGGGCTAGATCCTTCTTATAGTTGATCAACGAATAAATAAACTTATCGGGTTGTAACTGCTTTATCTTCTGTGTTCACACAATCAATTAGGCATAACAAGTCAGCATTTTCAAATTGAATGATTAAAAATTATCTAATTAAATTATTTAAAAAAATTTTAAATAAAAAATCCAAAGTTATGAGGCCATGTACTGCGTGTGTGTGTGTGTGTGTGTTTCGCATCCTAAACTAGATTCGAACTTTTCAATAGAAAGAAAAATGGTGACATCTTCGCGACTACACAACAAAGATGTTGGTCCGGTTTATCTGTAATGTTCAGTGAGTTAAAATTTCTTATGCCTAATTGATTGTGTGAGCACAGGAGATAAAATAGTTACAACCCAATAAGTTTATTAATCCTAGAGAAATATTAGCTATAGTAATTGAAAAAATTTTACATATTTTAAGTTTCTTATTCTCGTCATATACATGAAAAGAAAACTTTTAGTTTCTGTTGTATTTTCTAAGCTTCGTTGTTGACTGGGATTTGTAGAGAATGTTTTTCGTCTGATCATCGTCTTAAAATGAACTTAGAAGTTAATTTTGTTTTTATTAGGATTTCTTTGTAGCTAATGACGTAAATATTTAAGTTAAAAAAATATATTTTTTTTAATTTCATTAAACTAAAAAAAAAAAGACTTCCCTCTTATCTACAGCAGGTCAAAATAATCACCAATTCATAGCATGTTCCCTTCGTCATCTTATATGATTTATGTGGTGATATCTGAAGGGGGGGGGGGGGGAATTGCTGAAACTGGGAGCCATCTTGCACTTCGGGTATAAATCTAGTTTTCTTGCACTTGCATGTCTCTGTATCAAAATCAAAAATTCGTATCCTCCCAGACGATAACCTCACGGCCCAAACTATACTTCCTTGTACGTGTTTCTCAGCCGAGGAACCCCCCCCCCCCCAAAAAAAAACATACAGATTTAGCTGCACTTGTCAAACCTACCATAGTTATATCTGCTTGTAACAACCATGCATTTAATTACATATTCTGATGAATTCTGACGATAGCAGAACAGTAAACAATGTGTCAGAATCCCACTGCAGATGAAGATGAATGTGCTTGCCTAATTTGGAAGGTAATTCATACAAAATAGCAGTCATGAAAGCAGGGCCGGATTTAGACTTGCTGAGGCCCTAAGCTATACAAAACCCAGAGGCCTCCCCCCCCCCTACTATTTTAAATTACATCAGCTGGTCTCAGAAAAAATATAAAATATATACGCCTTTTTAATATATGAAAATATATTGTCTTTTAATTTTTATTAAAAAAAATAATGAAGTATGCGTTTACAAAATCACAGAAATAATTATAATAATTAAAGCGTTTTAAAAAAGACAAATAAGACTCATAGAACAGAAAGTTTTAAATTAAAATAGGAAAATAAAAAGTAAAAATGAGTGATTTTTCTACGAATATTTTTTTAATCAATTTTTATATATTTTTTTTGTTTTTTTATTTGAGGCCCCTGTAGATTGCGAGACCCTAAACTGTAGCTTTTTTTAGCTTATACGTAAATCCGGCACTGCATGAAAGAAGATAACACTCAGATATAAATTCCTGTTCGTCTTGGCTCATCTGCAATAGGTAAACAAAAACCTTTTTTAAGAAAATATCGAAACGTACAGAGTTATAAATAATTGTTTACACCTTAAACCTATTACAAGAAAGCAAACGATTTACTGCACCCACAAGACCAACTTGGAATCAGATGCTCACGTTATATTGTCGGTACGATGGCGACTCAGAAAAAAATGATACAATTTTTCTGGTTAAAAATACTGTTATTACATTCAGAGTGAGATATCTTTTATATAAGTCCTTATTACCAATTTGTATAAAATAAACATAAATTAATTAATTGTCATTGAGCATGAATAAATGGTTGATAACAACCCATAAATCAAATTTTGGAAATATCACGTCTTACGTGAATATGTATGAACATCAGGATGACAGATGTCGCCACTATCGCATGCTTAGAAGTTAATACTATAATATTTGATTTCCTTGACAAAAATAATCTAGAATGCTAAGTTGTTATACAATACTTTATTCAGCAGTCGTATTTTGACTGAAATGTAAATTTGTTGTAATTGATTATTGGTAGTCAGTTCGGGGGAAAAAAAATCGTTGGGTATTTGGCAACGAAAAAAGAAAAATAATAATTTAGGGTGGCAGGTACCAAGGTTCGTCAATGACAATGTCAAGCCGTACACTTTCTTTTTTTTTTCTGGTTCAAATGCTCGTACCAACTACAAAAAATTATTAAGTGAAGGTTTATTACCCGAAGGTCGCCTGGGCGTTGGAAGGATTAGGTGGTCAGTAAACCAGTTTCGCAACAGAAATAATTTCCACACTTTATCAAAAGCCTCTTTGTCTCGTTGCTCTTGTTCCTAGGGGGGGGGGGGGGCATTATTATTCCATTTGTGGTCAGCACTTCAGTATTCATCCTTGTGAACTACGGTCTTATTGGTTAGCAGGAAGGGTGTGCAGTATGTTCGTATACTCGGTCTTTTACGAGCTATGGCCAAACAGAAGATTTAAAGATAAGAAATGAACTTATTACCTTTACCTATCAAATTAAGCAATGTCGCTGAGACTAATAATATTCAGAATTCAAACCATCTTGAGAGTTGATTTTGCATATATTAAAGTATATTATAATACTGTATATTATTATAATAAAATGTTATTCTATTTATGTATTGATTTACTTAGCTATATTAAAATTTAATTGACAAACTCAAAAAGCTTATTTTATTTTAATGTATATATAAATACAAAATTATTGAAGATAAATATTATAAAATACTTGTGCAAGTGTTATTTTAAAATTAAATAAATTAATAAATACTTAAATTCCTTTATATTTATTGAATTAAATAAAATATTTCAAAACACCTTTAAAAAATAAAGATGAATATTTTATATCATTTCTTTTTTTCTCACCATAATTTGGGTTAATTTGTGTTATTTTCCTCGAGCAAATATTACCGAATTTCCCATAGCAAGATGCCATTAATCCAATAAATTAAAAGCAATTTAAGTATTTATTTAATATTCAATTTTAAAATAACATTTGCACAAACATTTTATTTTATAATACTTATGTTCTACATTTTGCCCATGTCACCTTTGTTTTTAATAAGAAAGTTTTTACTAATCTAAACTCAATTATTTATGTAAAAATCACGTCTATCTGAAATTGCCCTAGATGGCAATTGTTTTAATGAATACGATAAAAAGAATATAAAAAATTGAACTCATGAAAATTCCTTATTTTAAACGATATTACATTTTCATCTGGGGGGTTTTTCATCCCGCAAGCAGGCAAACCGGCCCAGTGAACACATGGATCTACAGCCATAAATACTTATCCCCCCATGAGGAGACTCAATCGCTCCAATAGGGACGGTTAATTTAAATAAATAACATATTTATTTAAATAAATAAATATGTTATTTATTTAAATAAATAAATGTGTTACCTGATGCCTCTGTGCATTATTAACATTAGTACACACACATTACAAATCGGTTAAACATTTCTACCTTTTTTGCATAAAAATGACAAAAATAAATGATAAATCTGGTGTGTCAACAACTAATTACCGTCGAAATTAAAAATATATTTCTCTCAGTTGCTTCCATTTTTAATTTCTCTTTATTTTATTATCAGAAATATAGATTTGGAGAGGTAAATATACGTAAATGAATTTAGTTTTCAATGAAAAAAAAATCGAAAATTCTTGATATATTAATGCTGACCGGTAGGCTATTATCAAATGAAGATAGCATGCCAAAGAATAAATGGTGTCTCTGATGTTCACTTGTATAATGCAGCTGTCCTTTACATCTGAAAAACAGTTACGTGATTTACATGTAAAAGATATTAGCTACGAAATTAGAGGATTAAAAACAAGTGGTGTAAATGCGATCCTTTTGACTCGGAACTTCCTGTAAACAAATCAAATAAAATGTCCTTCTACCTTTCCTTTGTATCAGTGTCATTAATATTCAACTCGCACACATGGTCATTATTTGGGGTAATAATATTTACATTAAGTATTATAAGAGTAAGCCGTTGGTGATTGCTTTAACTTCGTACAAGTGGACATCACATTGGGATTACCAAAAATGTGATAGTTCTTTGTCTACCAACTCACAGCTTTCTGAGAAACCGTCAAGGACAGCTATGAGTCACATGACATACTAAAGTCGACGCAAACAGGTGTGTGGATATTATTAATTAATGCGATCGCTTCACCTGTTTGAGCCATAGCAGGGAAGCATTGGAGTCTCACCAAGTTCTATATGACTGATTAGCTACAAGAAAAAAAAAGGTGGAGGAAGTATAAGGGCGTGTAAAAAGGGTGTGAAACAAGACCAGTTGTTGCTTATCTTGTTTCTTAGTGATAATTAAGTGTGCATCATTAATATAATCATTAAAACCTGTTAACTTTCTTTCTTTTTTTATTTTCCATCAAGTATTAAGTTCTCTTTTGAATTTCATTATTATAAGCAAGGAATCATGGGAAAGGAAAAACTATAAAATTGCGTTTACACTCTCATAACTTGCATCTCTGTAGCCAATGACTGCTTTAACTGAGGCTCAGTTATTGCCGTTACCCCGCCATGACCAGAGCTTATAGCCCCATAACACCCTATCCATACATTTTCTTCTACAGATAACGGGGAATATGAAAAAGCATTCTTGCTTCACCCATCTAGCCAAAAAATAAAAATAAATAAAAGTAACTTGCATCTGAAGTGATCGTTATTTTACTCTGACCTTTGCTTCAATATCCAGGTTGACTCCCCCACCCATGACAATATCTATAGTGCATAATTGAAACCGAAAAATACAGAACCGTAATACCTCCTAATAACAGTAAACAAATTGTGTAATGAAAACACTAGCTCCCTCTATTGGTCTAAGGTAGAATTACTATTCCCTTTCTACTTATATATTAATATTTTTATGTTAACATGTATGCTGTTTATTTAACAAGTTTATTTTTTTCGCTAGTATTCATTCAAACGTAATATAAAAAATAACCAACTACATATAAATGAGATTGTTAGAAAGTTAGCAACTTCATTTTCGTTGACGAGTTGAATAAAATCATTTTATTGTAAATGATTTTTAAAAAGCAATCTTTCATTTCCATAATTCAAATATATTTTCTTTTGGGATTTTTGTTCTCTCCGAGGGTCAATTTCGTTTTTTCTACTTGACCTATTTCTAATGAGATCGAGTCATAAGAGGGGAATTACAGTTTCCTTGTAAGGTAATTAATGTTTCAAGGAAAATGCCAATTAGAAATGGGTATATCTCCTTGAAAAAAATCACCAGGGGAAAACTTTCCTGATTGTGAAATAATCATTTAACGGAATTATTACGTTCGCACTTAATAATTTCTGCTTATTCAAGGAGTAAACTCAAAACGAAAGAATACATTACAGAACGCCATATCAAAAATGCCGATGAATACGATGCAGCCATCTAGTTTCAATGAACTCCTTTATAGCCTTCAAATAATGGTACTTTTTTTTTTTAATGAAAGGATGTAAATATATCATAATAAATAGGATGATTGTTGAGTCATCGATTAACAGTTCAAGGCAGGTTACACTTAGTTCAAAAAATATTGCTCCTTTATCTCATTTATATTTAGTTTGTTATTTTTTATATTACGATTGAATGAATACTAGCGAAAAAAATAAACATGTTAAATAAACAATATACATGTTAACATAAAAATATTAATATATAAGTAGAAAGGGGGGTAATTCTACCTTAGACCAATAGAGGGAGCTAGTACATATTTGGTCTGATGTATTAAAATAAAGAACTTTTATTATTAAAAGACCAGAAGATAAATGATAAAATATACAAAGAGCCAACAAGTTTCACTAGCCACTGTCTAGCATTTTCAAGGCTGAACTGGTGTGAAAACAAATGCATTGTTACATTTAAAACATACACTTTAGTAACTGTTAGGCCGTTGCATTTGATCATTCGTGTTTGATGGCGTGCATGTGTTCGAATGCTTCAGTCAGAATCCGGTACCTGACCACGTGTTGTGTAGTTTTTTGCATATTGTAGTTATGTTGAACCGAGAGGGAGATGATGAGATTTTTCCATATGTCTTTAAGAATAATACCTTGATTTCTATGTAAGTTATTGCCTGTGCGTAGTACCACAGCTGCTTCTTTTAAAGTTCTGTGTCTGTAGTCATTCTCGATGTAAGGCATAGAACTGTTTTTCCCATCTATAACGTGATTTGATGTTGAGAAATGATGAGCTAAACCAGATGTGATGATTCTATTATGATTGACATCCCCCCCCTCATGTTCCTTCTGTCTTATTTCAAAACTTCTAGAAGTCTGACCAATGTAAGAAAGGCCACACGTGCATGGAATTTCATATACTCCAGGACATTTGAAGAAAGGTACCTCATCTTTGGGTGATCTTAAGATTTGTCTGATCATGGTAGTTGGTTTAAAAGAATGATGCTCCGTAATAGAGCATCATTCACATGCTCTATTACGGAGCATGTGAATGATGCTGTGTTTTATTGATCTATGATGGTTGGACGAATAATGTAGATATCTACCTGTATCTGTGGGTTTCTTGTAAATGGACAGTTGGACATTGTTATCTTCTCTCCTCACTAGGATGTCAAGAAAAGAAAGGTCTAGCCATGGGTAGCCCCCTGTCACCACCATGTGCAGACCTTTTTATGGAAAAACTTGAAAAGGATATTCTTTCCACCATTTTACCAAAACCGTCAATTTGGTGGAGATATGTCGATGACGTGTTCATCATCTGGAAGGATACCATGGAAAACCTTCTTGTGTTTCTGAACAAAATCAACTCACTACACAATAAGATCAAATTCACTATAGAATTAGAGAAGAACAAAGAACTTCCTTTTCTTGACATCCTAGATTATCTACATATCTACATTATTCGTCCAACCATCATAGACCACAAAAACACAGCATCATTCACATGCGCCGTAATAGAGCCTTAAGGTCTATTTCAAAAGAAGCAGATATACAGAGAGAACTGTCGCTAATAGCTAACACTCTATCTCTGAATGGATACCTTCTAACATTTTAAACAAATGGCTATTTAAAGACAACCACCAACAACGTGTTACGGTGCCCCACAGCTGTCATTCCATATATTAATTCAGTTTCCACAAAATTGGCGAATGTTAAAAGCTCATAACATCAGAGTGGTTTTTAAACCAACTACCATGATCAGACAAATCTTAAGATCACCCAAAGATGAGGTACCTTTCTTCAAATGTCCTGGAGTATATGAAATTCCATGCACGTGTGGCCTTTCTTACATTGGTCAGACTTCTAGAAGTTTCGCAATAAAGACAGAAGGAACATGAGGGGGGGGGGATGTCAATCATAATAGAATCATCACATCTGGTTTAGCTCATCATTTCTCAACATGAAATCACGTTATAGATTGGAAAAACAGTTCTATGCCTTACATCGAGAATGACTACAGACACAGAACTTTAAAAGAAGCAGCTGTGGTACTACGCACAGGCAATAACTTACATAGAAATCAAGGTATTATTCTTAAAGACATATGGAAAAATCTCATCATCTCTCTCAGTTCAACAGAACTACAATATGCAAAAAAACTACACAACACGTGGTTATGACTGAAGCATTCGAACACATGCACGCCATCAAACACGAATGATCAAATATAACCTAACAGTTATTAAAGTGTATGTTTTAAATGTAACTTAATGCATTTGTTTTCACACCAGTTCAGCCTTGAAAATGCTAGACAGTGGCTAGTTAAACTTGTTGGCTCTTTGTATATTTTATCATTTATCTTCTGGTCTTTTAATAATAAAAGTTCTTTATTTTAGAGGGAGCTAGTGTTTTCATGACACATTTTGTTTAATTTTAATGGACAATTGATCGTTTAGGCCTTCTTTTCGTTTTAAGAAATATATACAGTTCATTTTTGATGATGGAAAAAAAAAACAGATCTCACTCTAGTGCACTGGCTTGCATTAATTTAATTATTTTTAGTTAAGAATGCTAAAAGTATATGCACTATTGATAAATAAATAACGGATAAAATCTTTACAGATTCATATTTTAGTGAATTGCCTCGTTTATTCAATCATTCCACTTTTTAGCTAATTATAATTTTCCTGTATTTCTTTTGGTATTATATATATATATATATATATATATATATATATATATATATATATATATATATATATATATATATATATATAAAGACAAAAATATATGACATATATAAGTTATATATATAATTATATTTATTATAATTATAATTATATATAATTATATATATTATATTTACATTATATATATATATATAATATATATGTAAGACAAAATATATATATCAAAACGAACTTAACGCAGTCCCCACAATAGAACAGAATGATGTGGATAAAATTTAATTGGTTACTAAATGACGTCATACATTATCGACTGTAAACAGATAAAACGATTTACTAATAACATTATTTCATTATAAGATATGTTCCTATAATATTACAGTGTAACCTATATTATAATAAAAAATATTACATTTAATTTTTAAAATATATAAAATTAAGACTTCTTTTAAAAAAATATATAGTACACCTATAAATATTTCATAACTTTAGATAGTTACAGTTTGTAGTTGTATTTAATAATTGCAGAGTTTGTTTTGCAGAGTCTGATTCGAATTTTCTATGATAGAATATAGAATACAAGTTTGGTGTAAAGTGGAAGACAAACAATATCAAACGAGAACTGCAGGTAAAAAAAGAGATTATGGATGAGATATAAGAAGGATGGAGAGATTACTCTCCGGATGAGGTTTTACTCAGATATAGTACTTGTGCTAATACAATTGTTAAGTCTTAGGATACAAAGATACGTAGAGTCACTCACTTTTTCAGAATAGGACGAGTTATTTAGAGATTTGACTTGACAAGGAATTTTTAATCTGTTTAACAGAAATGACGATAACTCAAATATGAGCATTCTCTTACCACAAGATCAGCTGAATATAATCAAATTCTAACGGTATGGACACAAATAAATAGACTCTTGAGAACAAGCATATTAATTATTTAAAATAACTACTTATAATATAATTTTATGAATTAAGTAATGTACTTGAATAATAATAATTTAAATTATTATTCTTACACCATATCATTTAAACAAACAATCGATTATAACTAATTAGACATATAAGTGTTACTTATATGTCTAATTAGTAAATTAGACTAATGATAAGTTACTTATCATTAGTTTATAAGTTACTGAAGTGAAGGAATGAATAAGTTGAAATAAATAAAAATAAACGTAATAATTAAAATAAATAGAAGAAAGTTAATACTTTCATTTAAACACCTTATTTAAAATTATAAAAATAATTGAAATCTGGATTTCACAACTACTCACACATATACATTAACGATGATTCCAAAACATCATGTCATAAGGCACTTTTTTTTTTTTTACTTTAAATCTTCATAATTTTTCCTGTCCTTGGTTTATATAAAAGCAATACAAATTATGAAATTAAGGGATTTAGAAAGAATAGCTTGAATACAATTCTTTCAATGTGACTCTTTTCGTAAACAACTGAACACAACGTGCTTCTGGCCTTCCGCTGCAGCTTCTATTAACATACATCATGAATCTATCATAATAACTATTAAGAAACTCTTTGCATGACGATTTCAAAGTAAAAACACCTTAATTATAAGTGGATACTTGATGATTGCTTTTATTTCTAGTAAACAATTCATTACGAGCGCATGTAGTTCATAGATATTCTAAGAAACAGACACTTATAGCTGTGTATCACGTGACTAGGAACAATCCCTCGTTGAACCTTTCCTGGAGACAATATTTTATTTTTTCCTGTATAGAATAAGCAGACGAATCGAAGAGTTGTTATGAATATTTCGGAATATTCATATAAAAGCAAATCAATAATGTTTTTATTAATTACTGCAAAAATTACGTAAAAAAGTAGAGACCTTGAATCAGTTACTACTTTCGTACACGATAGTGTTACACGAAACTAGTAATTGATTTATTAAAGTGCTTTACTTTATTAAGTGGTTTTCGCCAGTAATTAATTCAAGGTGAAGTGGATTTATGATTATGTGAGTATCCTGTTGTAGCATTAAATAAATAAACCGTATATATTTTCTGATAACACTCGTTTGTATACGTTACACTGTTTCTTTATTAAACCTATATTCTCATTTTCACGATCAGGCAGTTAATAATAATTGTTTGAGGTAGCAAAAGAAAAGAGTGAGAGAGTTAGAATGATTAGTCTTTTGCCACGGTATGACAGCGAAATGTTTAAAAGAAGGCCATAATCGCGAATGACTTTATGCGTGGGTTATGTATGACGAGTGGTGTGAAATTTGTGGACGTGTGGAGTGAGTTTGATGGGCGAAAGGATCTATATAAGATGGATGGTTTGCATTTGAATGGTTACGGTGTAAGAAGACTTGAGAAAGTGTTGCTGAATGTAGTGGATGTGCAAATTCAGGGAAACTAGATTTGTTAAGGGGGGGGGGGAGTAGATATACACTCCTTAGGGAGGCAGTTGAATGTAAGAATGAATATAATATGCTAGAGCAAATAAGGACAACAAACTAGAGTGGAATAGTTAATATAAGGCATCAAGGTAGGTTTGGGGCTAATGGAGGTCTTAAATTCATGTACACTAATACTAGGAGTATTAGGAACAAGAAGGAAGAGTTTTTGGCCATGGTTGGCACTTCCAGACTACAGGTTATTGGTATTAGTGAAACATGGCTGACTGTAGATGATATAGCTAGTGGGATCGAATGTGATGGGTATAGTGTGTTCAGGAATGACAGAAAGAATAAAATGGGGGGAGGAGTATTGTTGATGATAGCTGATGAGCTACAGCCAAGGAGAATAGAAGTTGAATTACAGGATAGAGAAAAGAGCACATTTGAGGCTATTTGGTGTGAGATTGTGGCTAGCAGAACTAAATATACAATTGGGTGCCATTATAGACCAGGAGATGGAAAAGATGGTGGTGACAATATGCACAAGCAACTAGAAGAAATGAGTGGAAGGAGGGTGATTATTATGGGAGATTTCAACTACGGTCGCATTGATTGGAGTGAGGAGAGGACACACGGGAGGAAGGAATTGGATTTTATGCGGTTATTAAGGGATAACTATCTGCGACAGCATGTAATGGGAAATACTAGGGGTCAGAGAGTGCTTGACCTAGTAATTACATCTGAGGATTTGGCTGTAACAAATATGACCACATTGCCACCAATCGGTGAGAGTGATCATAGGGTCTTGACTTGGGAGGTGGCTAAAGGTGTAGAATTTTCAATTAAGACAGGGTACATGTGGAATTATCGGGCTGGAAAGTATGACAAGCTTAGGAGTTTGATTGGCTCAGTGCCATGGCATGTATAACTGCAAGGACTAGAAATTGATAGCGCATGGGAGGTAGTTAAGAAGTGCTTGCATGAAGCAATGGCTGACTGTATACCTAGAGTCCGAATAATAAATCAAGTAGGGGTTAAATGGATGAATAACACCATTAAGCTTGAGCTGCAAAAAAAGAAACAACTATGGAGGGAATTTAAGGAGAAAGGTGACCGGCAGGCACATGAACGGTATAAAGCGCAGGCCAGAAGGGTGACGAGCGTGGTAAGAAAAGCAAAAAAGGATTACGAAAGAACATTGGCCATGCAGGCTAAAGAGAATCTTAAACAGTTTTTTAGATATGTAGCAAGTAAAAGGAAAAATGTACATGGCAGAATGATTTTAAAGAATGCCGATGGTAGGGAGGTAACTGAATCAGTTGAGATAGCTGAGTTACTGAGTGAGCACTTTGCAAGAACATATCATCCAGGTGGTGACATTGCAGAAACAAATAAACTAGTAGATTATACGGGAATTGTGGTGAATGAAGTGGAGATGAGTAGTCTATTGCATAACCTCAATGTCAATACATCTGTGGGATTGGATGGTATACCAGCTCGTGTAGTACGAGAAGCAGCTAAAGAATTGTCAGCACCCTTGACCAGTTTGTTTAATTTGAGTCTCGGGTCTGGGTTAGTCCCGAGCGGGTGGAAGGAGGGGAAAATAGTTCGACTGCATAAAGGTGGTTCCAAGACTGCTGTTGTAAATTACCGACCGATTAGCATATCAGGAATCATTGTCAAGGTCTTAGAGAAATTAGTCAAGAAAAGAATACAGGATTGGATAGATGAAAATGGGATATTGTATGGGGGACAACATGGTTTTCTGAAGGGTAGATCATGCCTCAGTTACTTGCTCACGTTCTATAACACAGGGACGGCTGAACTGGATAGGGGTAATGGGTTTACAGTGATACTACTGGACCTTGCCAAGGCCTTTGACAGGATACCACATGGAACCCTAATCAGTAAACTGGAGCAGATGGGGATAGATATAGGGTTGGTAAGATGGATAGGAGGGTGGTTGAAGGAGAGATACCAGAGAGTGGTTTATTCAGGAGTGGAGTCAAAAAGACGTCTTGTGACCAGTGGAGTGCCGCAGGGCTCTGTTCTTGGACCACTGCTTTTCAATTTGTTCATTAATGATATTGGAAAGGATTTGAGAGGAAGTTTTCACTTGTTTGCTGATGATGCAAAGTTGGGTAGAGCAATTGTGAGTGCACAGGATGTCAAAATTTTACAGGATGATTTGGATAGTTTGGAGAACTGGGCTAGGAAAAATGGATGTCAGTTTAATGTGGCAAAGTGTAATGTTATGCACTTTGGGGTGAAAAGAATAGCAGCAGTATATCGCATTGGTGGAACCGTACTCCAGGAGATTGATGAGCCCAGGGATTTGGGAGTGCTGGTGGATAGGGAGTTGAAGTTTAGGGGACACATTGCAAAAGTGACTAAAACAGCTCACCAAATCACTTGTTTATGAAAAATACTTTAACATGCAGAGACAAACAAGTTGTTGTTCCTCTGTATCGAGCCTTGATAAGACCTCATCTGGACTTCTGTGCCCAGTTATGGGAACCAGGGTTTCTTCGTGATGGGGAGGAAGTGGAGAGGGTCCAGAGACGAGTGACCAAGATGATAGCAGGTCTGTGGAATGAACCTTATGAGAATAGGTTGAAGATTTGTGGGTTGCAGAAATTGGACGATAGGCGAAAGAGGGGTGATATGATTGAGACATTCAAATTACTGAAGGGTTTTTATAAGATTGATCCAGAAGATATTTTTGAAAATATGACTGGTGGTGGGAGGACTAGGGGCCATGCATGGAAGCTGGGCAAGAGCGTTTTTGACAAACGTGTTAGAGCTAGGTTTTTTACTTGGAGAGTGGTGAATGAGTGGAATAAGCTTCCAGAGTCTGTTGTGGGTGCTACGACCGTGAACTTCAAGGCAAGATATGATAGATACTGTGTGAATATTGAATAGTTGTTCCAGACATGATGTTAGGGCCTCCCTCGATGAGTCTGTCTCCTCCTTGGAGTTTCCCGGAACAATAATAATAATAATAATAATAATAATAATAATAATAATAATTGACTGTCGTGAACAATAACTGACTAATAATTTAGTTGACTATGAAAACTTTCATCTTTACCGATGTGATAAAGCCTAAACTTCATGTCAAATCTATGATAAAGTTCTACCTTTAGAACTAATAAGGTGCATTTATTTAAATAAAAACAAATATAATTTAAAAAAAAAAACTCCATTCATAGATTACACTAATCAATTCTTTCCCGATAACTAACTATATTAGAAAAATAAACAAGATTTCCTGGAAGATCGGAATAAAGTGGTATCTATGTACACACTCGCTCCATCTAGTGAGAAGACAAAAAATAAGCGACTGTTATTTAGTAATGCTGCTCTTCAGAACGTATAGAAACAATGTATAATAAAACTCCTTGTTAGTATTATCTAATTTTTTCTATACTTCAAGAATGCAATGAATTAAGAAATGCTTCGCGCATCTAGAAATATTTATTGCTGTTCATGTATAGAAGACAAAGTGAAGCGATGTGGAATCCAAATTTAAGAAATTTGAAACTGCAACAATAATCTTGTTTTAATAAGAAAAGCATTTAAAAGTCAAAGCGACCCACAGAGTTTAGTTGGTTGACCGTGAGATGCGGTGATTAATACCCTTGGAGGGTAATGGATGGCAATGCTGTAGCCAATGAAGTTCTAACTGAGGATCGGCTATTGCTGTTACCCTCTTGCCATGATCAGAGCTTTTATAGCTCAATAACACCTTATCGCTATGTCCTCTACAGATAACGGAGAATATGAAAAGCATTCTTGCTTCTCCCCTTTAAGCCAGTCCTTATAAGGACTATAAGAGTTTAGTTATAGTTATCTTTCTATATATACATATATATAATACTTGTAGAATTTTAAGGTGGCATTTGTATAGTACAGTACATTTAAAGCGTTCATAGGTACAAAATGTAATTTATTTGTCTATGAAATGATATTAATATTTATTAATATTATAGAAATAAATATTTTGTAAAAATATCTATATATTTGAAAATTTTAATTATAATTTAAATTTAGGAAAATTCAATGTTTAAAACTCAAAAACTACTATACACCATTCACTGTTATAGATCATCGTATTACAAGTAGCTTTGAAAAATTAATATTTTATTTTACAAATTATTTCAACAGTTACCAGATGGTGATTGTAATGGTTGATATGTTTTACGAATTATTTTAACAGTTACAATGGTAATTGTAATAGTTGATGAGTCGACGAGAATATTTTAACAGTTACAATGGTAATTGTAATAGTTGATGAGTCGACGAGAATAAGGGTTAATCGACCGTGAGATGCGGTGATTAATATCCTTGGAGGGTAATGGATAGCAATGCTCTACCAAAGAAGTTTAACTGAGATTCGGCTGTTGCTGTTACCCCCTTGGGCGCAGAGTTTCGAGAGTTTGAGTTCGCTCTCTTAAGGTTTTTGCCTTTAGGGAGCAATTTGAGTCTCCGGGGAAAGTGTTTTCCTGCACGACCCGGTGAGGGGCTTTGTCGGTGAATGCTTTTCTTCGGAATAAGAGCGGTTCTGCTCGGTGGTGGGGGAGCCCGTCACTGAGTGGAACCAACGCTGAGATGAGATATGGACGGTCTTTCACCCACTATGGAGTGGCCTAGAGATCGTCCGAAATTTTTGAGTTCACCTTTACTTAAACATCGATGAATCATTTTGAATTGTGGGTTGTTAATGATCAGAGAAGTGGTTCGCTCTTTCGTCGACCTTCCATAAACTTCTCTCAATCCACTCGCAAGAATCAAATTAAAGGTAAAGTTTTTCTTCATTATGTGACTGCGGGATCTCTATTTGCATTGATTTGATCTACAGGATTTCACATTTGGGTTCTAGGAGCAGGTTTTCAAACTTTAATAAGTTTTGATAATTGATAGACGTAGACATGGAAAAACTAATAGACGAAACAAAATTTGAAGACGTTTATCGGGAAATTATCCGCTTGGGCGAGGTACTTAATAGTACGTGGCCAGGAAAAATAAAACTCTATGACACGTTTCCCCTCACAATTGCCATAAACGACAGTCTGGAAAACATGACGACATCGGACAGCGAAGCTCGGGGCAGTCACTAGATCCTGAGGATGCGACAATATCCCAAAACAATACCCACCATAAATTGGATTCAGATGACACAGAGGAAGAATTACAAACCGTTAAAACTAAAAAAAAAAAAAAAGAAAAGAAAATTTCCGTTGCTAGAGAATCACCCAAAACAGTAGAAATGGAGACTGATATTAATACAAACCCAAAAGAAAGAATACCCCCAATCATCCTAAGGGATAAAAACCATTGGACATCAGTTGTTACTTCACTCCGAACTCTAGAAATATCATTTACGAAAGCCACTAATACAGGAGAAGGAATTCGCATCCAACCAAAACCATCCACCGATTACAGACAACTAACAAAATTTCTGGATAATAGCAACCTTCTCTACCACACATTCGCACTCAATAGCGAAAAGAACCTTAAAGTTGTGCTCAGAGGGGTAACAGAGTCCATTACAACAGATGAAGTACAAGCAGATCTCCAAAACAAAGGCTTCAGACCTACAAAAGTCAGCCGAATGCGTAGAGCTGATAAAACCCCATATCCTGTAATATTAGTAGCGATCAGCAAAGATCAGAAACACATCTACGATCTTCAAACTATTTGTGATTTAGTCATAAAGACTGAATCGCTAAAACATAAACAAACACACATAATAACCACAGTAATACGTTTTAATAAGTAAATATTTCATCCTAAGTATCATAGGATATCATCAGTACAGTTAATTCAAACAATACTAGGAATAATATACAGTTAGGGCGCATGATTACAATGGAATCCCAATATTGGGATTCCCGATGTCTTAAGATACTTAGGATGAAATATTTACTTATTAAAACTTATTACTGTGGTTATTACGTGTGTTTGTTTAGTCATGAATTTTCCACGGATTTCATTGTATAATAAATAAACAACGACGCAATGTCATCGCTGTCAAAAGTTTGAACACTCACAACGGTGCTGTAAAGTAGATCACCAATATGTTATTTGTTGCGTGTTTGACACATTTAACACATCGGTAATCTCCTTTGCAGCAGCGTTGTGAGTGGTCAAACTTTTGACAGCGATGACATTGTCAAAATGTCAAATGAATGCCAAAAAACCTCGCACACAACCAGCAAAGTATGCAAATTGCAGAGGTCCACACCCTGCAAACTATAGGGACTGCATAGCATTTCCTCAAAATTAAAGACACAACTCTAAACCAGCAAACCTATACAAGAACGCACATCCTCCCATCAATCCACAGTCGCCACAACGGACGGAAGGATGTATGCTGAAGTAACAAGACCAGCCTACCTAAAAGACCCAAAACCGAACCAGTCACAGCACACCAACAAACTTATCCCACAGAACATAACAAGCCATATAGGTGAAATGCTTGCTGAACTCCGGCAAACCAACCCAACTCAAGAAGCCAAGGATATCATCTTAAGACACACTCAAT
This sequence comes from Typopeltis vanoorti, assembly GCF_054136105.1. Taxonomy (NCBI): domain Eukaryota; kingdom Metazoa; phylum Arthropoda; class Arachnida; order Uropygi; family Thelyphonidae; genus Typopeltis; species Typopeltis vanoorti. The sequence goes on along the minus strand of NC_143561.1, from coordinate 34,704,912 downwards.
CACTGCTTGGTGAAATCCTTAATGAATAAGGCCAATAGAAAACCTAAATCATTACAGATTGTCAGCTGGAACGCAAATGGAGTATCCAACAAAATGTAGGAACTACAGGAGTTTGCAGCAGAAACCCAAGCAGATATCATCCTTATAAATGAACCACACCTTCGTCCAAGTGACAAGATCAGAATCAACAGTTATAACACTTGCCGTACAAATACAGGGTGTTCGGGATAAATTTGACATATTTATAATTAATTATATTTTTCCGTAAGTTACATGTATTAACACACACTTCTCTTCATTTAAAAGTTTGGACCCTTCTTCATTCATATACAAGATGTCAGAAAGGATGGATAGCTGGAACCCACCTGAATCATGGAAGAGAATAACTTGTATCATGATGATTCGTGCCCGCCATCAAAATAAGGATATTACGACTGCTGCCCAATGCTCCCTGAATACAGTAAAAACAATCAGGCATGAACTAGAGACTTGCAATGGTGACTACGAGGATGTAGCAAGAAGAAAGATCCCTAGCAGACGATCTGATTGCGTTCGTACAGCAGAATTCCTCGCAAATCTGCAGGAACAGGTGTTGAAGAACCCTGGCATTGGAATTCGGGCTTTGTTCGTGGAGTTGCTAACTGTAGTCAAGCCCTGGATAACAAGGGTAGCCAATGGTAGGCCGTATGTATGGCAGCAGGATTCGGCCCCTTGCCACACCTCTGAGAAAAGTCAAAAATGGTTGTCTGAAAATTTCTACGACTTCACCAGTCCAAATGTTTGGCCTCCAAACTCCCCAGACCTTAACCCCATGGATTATTTTGTATGGGGCGCAGTTGAAAAAGACACCAATCGCACTTCCAGTAATACAAAAGCCCAGTTAATGGATAAAATTAAAACAGTTTTTGTGGCCCTTCCCAGGGAGACTGTAGCATCAGCTTGTTCGAGGTTCCGAAGCAGAATTGAAGCTGTGATCGATGCTAATGGTGGTTATTTTGAGTAAATCTTGTTGATAGTATTGTAATTAACTCTGCCTGTAATGTTTTTTTGTCAATTCATTAAATTTAATAGATACAAAGAAGATTTTCTTTTTCCTTACGAAACTGTCAAATTTATCCCGAACACCCTGTAGATCCTATGCAAGAGGAGGAGGCACCGCCATCTTTGTCAAAAGAAACATAAAACATAATACAATAGCCGAACGGCAAGAATACATGGAAACCACAGGAATAGAAATACATATGGAAAACACAAGCAGTATCAAGATATTCGCAGCCTACAACCCCTCCCCCCCAAATAAAAAACTCCTAGATTCAGGTCTGGATGAAATACTAAACGCAGGTAGAGCAGTAATCGTAGCTGGTGACTTTAATGCCAAACATTCCACATGGAACAGCAGAAACTCAAATATCAAATGCAGGCTACTGAATTCATATACCACTACAAGAAACATGGCAGTAATGGGATCAACACACTACGGAGCAACCGGCCGTCCAGATGTACTTGATATAGCAATACTAAAAAACATTGTTCACAGCTATCAAATACAAGCAGTTAACGACTTAACTTCTGATCACAACCCCATCATTTTGCAACTAGGCGCCATACAAGATCTAACGGAAAACGCCACCACCTTTATAAACTGGAAACAACTACCCTCAGCTTTCCAGGATAACATTGGCCCAGTTCCACATATAACATCCACTGAAGATATAGAAAAGGCAGTGAAAACCTTTGAAAAGTAAATACTAACAGCAATATCACAGGTAACTAAAAGCAATATCACGGGTAACAAATATAACTAAGTTTGCACCACCAAAGAAACTCCCAGAGGACATAAAACGTCTTATCCGTGAGAAAAACAGATTAAGAAGACAATACCACAGGACAATGGATCCCGCAGATAAGCAGGCAGTTAACAGAGCAACAAACCAGGTTCGGCATGCTCTAAATGACCACCGAAACCAACTTTGGAATAACAAAATACATCTCTTAAACACCGAGGATCAGTCATTGTGGAGAATGATCAGATCACTTCGTTCGAAGCGTTACACACTTCCTCCAATCCAAGGTGAGGCAGCGGACTACAAACCCTTAGATCGTTTCAAATATAAAAATCGAAATCGGCCGTCGCAAGAGAAAGCTAATACAGCTTACAATGCTCACAATGAGCGGGTTAATTACCCTCAATAATCCCCTCATACATAAGCTAAAATCGGATGAAGGGATGAAGAGTCATGGACTTGGTCCATCTCCCAAAGAAATTCCAAGTTCCATATTTTACCAAATTTGAGAAAAGGTGGCTAATTCAGTGTAATAGGGTTAGTGATGTAAAAGATCGTCAAGAATTAATTAATGGTTTGTAATTATTCATTAGAATGATTGGATTTGTTTGTGCACATACAGTGACAGTGATGTTCAGTATCTAGTGAATAGTGAACACGTATAAACAGTGTTTACTTCAGGCAGTAGTTTAAGGATTTCTAAAGAGAGAACGCGAAGAAATGTTTACTGGTCAACTGTGCAACCTCCAGCATCGGACCACCGTGATCCAGGACTAAAAGTGTGATTAAAGCACCCACCAAGGTAAGGTTTAATCAATTTAGTTTAAGCTCTATAGAAATTACAGAAATTTGCAAGACATTCTTTGTCTTCCGGTCCATCTGCCTGTGTGTACAGGTTTAGAAAGCCCCGACCATTCCGTGTCGAACTTTTTTAGTAGTTGTTTAAATAGTTCTAGTGTTTGATCTCTGTTTAGATGTTGTAGAAAATATACACGTGCTAGAAATGGATAGCTTTAAAGACTTTCTACAACATCTAAACAGAGATCAAACACTAGAACTATTTAAACAACTACTAAAAAGGTTCGACACGGAATGGTCGGGGCTTTCTAAACCTGTACACACACAGGCAGATGGACCCAAAGGCATCGAAGACAAAGAATGAAGAGATGAAGAACAGGAAGAAACAACACGACCGTACCCCCCCCCCCATCCGAGGACCACAGACAGACAGACCACCACAGAAGAACACACAAGCAAAAGGCGCAGGACCGCGGACTACCACATGGAAGACAACGCATCCACACAAGCAGTCTCTGGAAAAAAAAGGAAAAGGTCCCCCCGATAATCCTCCACGACAAACAAAAATGGGCCACAGTTGCACGAAACCTGAGAGAACACAACACAATACAAGGAAACAAGGAAAAGTGTTTGGCCAAGCCCAAAAGCTGTGCAAAGCCGAGTACAGATGCCTAAAATGTGGAGAAAAACACCAAACCATTTCTTGCATAAAGCCAAGAACCACGCCGGCCAGATGTGCCAAATGCGGCGGACCACATCCCGCCAACTGCAAAGGATGTATCCATTATCCGAAAAAAACGTAGGGCGACAAGATCCACCCAATCACCTGCCCCAATAGCCACTCAAAGGTCCCAGGTTGATCATCCTACAAACCAATGAAACTTATACCAGACAAGTCAGGAAAAATCACAATCCCCTCCCCCCTATCAAAATCTCCGCAGACGCAGCTCGCCCAAAACGATACAACATACCAACCAAACAGGCTGGCTCCAGCATAACAGCAATTCTGACTGCCTCACGCCACTTTGCTACAGGAATTTAGCCCAACTAACTAACCCATCGCCATCCTCGACGAAAAGATTTCCGCAAGGAACCCACTCCATACTGGCAGCCCTGAACAATGGACAAAACTAAAATACAACCTAACTCGCTCCTGGAATGCCAACGACCTCACCAACAAGACACTAGAGCTACAAGAGTTTGCACTCAGACGAAACTCAGACATAATGCTGATCAACAAGACCCACCTGAAACCTGCTAATAACCCAAAAAGTAAGCGGATATACCATGTACCGAACAGACAGGCTCGGCACCAGAGGGGGGGAGGGGAGGCACTGCTATCTATATCAAACCCTACCTCAACCACAATACCATATCCAACCACCAACCTGGAGATTACAGGAGTAGAAGTACATACACACCAAGAATGGAGGAAGCCTGAAAATATATGCAGCTTACAATTCACCCAACAACCCCCTATTAATATCAGATATGGATTCCATCCTCGGCTCTACAGACTCTATTATTATGGAAGGAGAACTGAATGCTAAACATACTGCCTAGTTCAGTTCCACTGTTAATACAATTGACCACACTCTACACAACTACACAGCATCCAATATGGCCATAGTTGCTGGACCTGTCGAACCTACTCATTGAAGCCCTATTGGCAGATCAGATGTACTAGACATCGTTATTTAAAAAAAAACATCCAATATCAGTACCAGCTGGAAACAATAAATGAATTGCTTCCAGACCATAATCCTATAGTACTCAAACTAGATCAATCCCCCCCCCCCTGCATTGATTCATAGCATGGGACAAACTAGCTAAAGTTCTTCCGGAGCACACCAGCTCAGTGCCTATCATCCGCAAAAAGGAGGAGATAGTTACAGTGAAAAGTTTAACGGACTAAATAAAAAAAAGCAATTGCATCAATCACCAGAACTACACACATCCATTCAACCAGCTGAATACCAGAGGATATTATGAATTTAATCAGGACAAAAAATAAAGCCAGGAAGAGGGACCACTCTATTAGTGCCCGGCAAGACAAAAAAGAACCTAAACAACTTAAACAGACAAGTAAGTGACGCCCTACAAAAGCATAGAAATCAGAAGTGGGAAAAGAAGTTAACATCTCTAAACCCTGCTGATCATACTGTTAACATACTATATGGAAATTCTTGAAGATCCTCCGTAGAAAAAAATCAACCTTACCTCCCATGCAGACCAACTACAGAATGCCACACTCTGATGGAGATAAACTGAGCCCCTGGCTGACAGCCTGGAGGAGCATTGCAGACCTTCTTATGTAAACCTGAATATTAACCACATATATGATTCATAGGCGTATTTTAAGGCAAACAGAGGACTGCCTGGATCACATTATCCCTACCACTCCGATAGAAATATATAATATCATTAAGTACTTAAATTCCAAAAAAGCTCCAGGTCCAGACGGAATCACAAATAAAATCATAAAGATTCTCCCAAGAAAGGCAATAACCCATATAGTTAACATAACAAATGCAATAATAAAGCTGCACCATTTCCCATAGCCTGGAAAACTGCTGATATAACCAGTAAAAAAAAAGCCTGGAAATGTCTCTTAACTAGACTGATGGGCCTGTAACTTTGGGGGGGGGGGGTAAAATCGCAGAAAAAGTAATCCTCTCTAGATTACAAGATACAACTGAGAAATTAAGAATCATTCTTAAGGAGCAGTTTGCTTTCTGAAAGGAACACAGTACTCTACAACAAATACACCGACTAGTGGAACACATCACACACGGTTTCATTTGGAACCAAGACACCAGAGCGGTATTTCTGAATCTAGTAAAGGCTTTGGACAAAGTCTGGCACCAAGGCCTTTTCTCTACAAGCTTATGAAAGCGAACATACCCATAAACCTCGTAAGACTGATCACTCTCTGACAGATACATGCAAGTAAAAATCAATGGAATTGTATCATCTAGACGAAAAATAATAGCAGGTGTTCCTCAGGGCTCTCTTCCCCCCCCCATTGTTCTCAATCTATGTAGCAGATATCCCGCAAAACCCATCACAGCCCTATATGCAGATGATACGGCAATATTGGCCTCTCATTCCTAAGCAGGCAGTCAGAAGACTCCAGGATAGCATTTCTTCTCTTGCAAAATGGTTTTCGGAGATTGGAGGATTCAGGTCAATCCACAGAAAAACTCAGCTATGCTTTTCACCAGAAAAAAGTGCTCATCAATGAAGACAGCCAACTCTATGGAAAAAAGATCCAATGGAAAACAGAAATGAAATATCTGGGAGTTCAACTTGACAAAAAACTTAGATTCAACAGTCACGTTAAACTCATCTGTTGCAAGACATCCAGAGCTATAGCTCAGTTTTACCCCATGATCAACCGCAGAAGTAAACTCCATATACAAAATAAACTGCTAATATACAAGATGGTGATACATCCGGTAATTACATACGCATCCCCAGCGTGGAGCCATACTTCTAAGACAAATATCCTAAAACTACAGAGGATTCAAAATAAGTGCTTAGGGATGATCCTCGACGCACCACGGTACATCAGAAACATCCAGATCCGTCGAGAGACGAAAACTGCATACATCTCCTCCCTTTTACAAGATCTAGCAGAAACGTTCTTCGCCAGATCGAGCACTCACAATTAATCCACTACTCAAGCAAGCCTCTGATTACGATGAGACAGTATACGGCAAGCACAAAAGACCTAAATCAATCCTGCTCCCAGCTGAACCCAACTAACCACATTGCCCGTAAGGGAGTGAGCATAAAGTTCAAAACTATCCCATTCATCAGTTTACTCATCCAAACAAAGGGAAATATAAAAAACATATTTGCTTCGCTCATCTAGACAGTAATGTTGTAGCTGTTGAATATTTTACCAAATGAGTAAGGTTAGAGCTGGGGGATTTTATCAGAGGGTAACAGATGACAATGCTGTAGCCAATGAAGTTTTAACTGAGGCTCGGCTATTGCCGTTAAATCCTGCCATCACCAGAGCTTATAGCTCAATAACACCCTATCCATACATTTTCTTCTACAGATAACGGGAATATGAAAAGCATTCTTGCTTCACCCATCTAGCCAAAAAAAAAATAAATAAATAAAATAAATAAAAAAAAATACCAGTGTTAATACGTATATTAATATTAATAATTTTACCAGTGTTAATAATATTTCAAATGATAATTAATTAGCACAATGAATTAACGAAACTACAATTATATCTTAATTTTATATTGCAATTAATTAAAGAAAACTTATATCTCAAATGAACGCAATAAAGTTACATTTATGATTCAATTAAACACTGTAGTTTCATATATGATTGAGAAAAACAATATCTTTAAGAAAATCGGGTGCATTAAATCAAAGGAATCGTAATATTTAAAACTAGTCCGCATCTACTCCGCTAAGAACTACTTTCATAGCTATTAATTTTTTGTGTTTTAGGTATAACTAATTGGTAAACATAGAGTATATAAAATCAAATGTATTGATTACAAATTATACTTTAAAATCCATTTTTCGTCTGTTCAAGACAACAATGTTATGCAGATGATAAATCCAATATGAATTCGTATTCCCATAACATAAATAAGCAATCTGTGAACATCTGTACGAATACAGTATTTTGTTTAACAGTTCATTCAAAAAGGAACAAAATGTATATTCAGTTACATAACTAGTCAAAATAATTCATATTATTTTATTTTTCGTAATAGGATACATAAAAATTTGTATACTTCAAGATTAAAAATTTTTATGTATCCTATTACGAAAAATAAAATAATATGAATTATTTTGACTAGTTATGTAACTGAATATACATTTTGTTCCTTTTTGAATGAACTGTTAAACAAAATACTGTATTCGTACAGATGTTCACAGATTGCTTATTTATGTTATGGGAATACGAATTCATATTGGATTTATCATCTGCATAACATTGTTGTCTTGAACAGACGAAAAATGGATTTTAAAGTATAATTTGTAATTATTATCATTTGTATTAATATCAAAATAGTACAAATAATAGGTTTTTTTTTTTTTAAGCCTCCTGGATTGGAGAGGAATCGACCGTGAGATGAGGTGATTATTACCCTTGGAGGGTAATGAATGGCAATCCTGTAGCCAATGAAGTCCTAACTGAGGTTCGGCTATTGCTGTTACCCCAATGCCATGATCAGAGCTTTAATAGCTCATTAACATCTTAACCCTACACTGTCCTCTACATATAACGGAGAAGATTAAAAGCATTGTTGCCAGTCCTTATAAGGATAAGGACTAAAACCTCCTAAAGCTGGAGAGTTGGTTCTCCAAATAGAGATTGGAAGTCAATCCCAAAAAAAACTCAGCCATTCTTTTCACGAAAAGGCCAATATCTCCTGCAGGAGATGTGTTACTATTCAATACTAAAATTCCCTGGCAGACAGAAACAAAATACCTGGGTGTAATTCTCAACAAAAAGCTATCTTTCAATCAGCACACCAAGTCTGCGTGCACAAAGGCATCTAAAGCCATAGCTCAGATCTATCCGCTAATTAATAGAAATAGCAAGCTCAGCAACAGAATCAAATTGCAACTATACCAAATGACGTTTCGTCCTGTAATCTTATGCCTCTCCAGTCTGGAGCCATACCTGTAATACTAACATTATCAAAATACAGCGAGTGCAGAACAAGTGTTTGAGAATGATTATGAACGCCCCGTGGTATGTTAGAAACAATCAACTTCATAGAGATACAAATATTCCCTATATTTTCTCTTTCCTACAATCCTTAGCATCTAAGTTCTTCCTAAAGACGTCCACGCATCCCAACGATTTGGTTCAGCAAGCTACAGCATACGAGGCAACGGACATATTCAAACATAGAAAACCAAAAGCTATATTAGCCTTCTATAGCGATGCATAATCTCCATGCCCAATCAGGGCAAGCAAACTGCTCATAAATTTTACCTTCACTGTAACTGCAACAGATAGCGGGGAATATGTAAAGCATCTTGCTTCACCTCTAAATGTCAATAATGAACTGTGTTTTTGAATAGGAACAGCTTCCTAAGAATAAGCAACAAAATTCTCCTTTACAAATCGGTAATCAGACCGCAACTAACTTACGCCTCTCCACCCTGGGGTCACACAACTAAAAGCAACATCAACAGACTTCAGATAATACAGAATAAATGCCTGAGAATGGCATTTAATGCCCCATGGTTCATCAGAAACATCCAGTTACATCAAGAAGTAAGTCTTCCAGATATTAAGACCTATATCACAGGCATTGCAGAGAAATTCTTCACAATCACGGATAATCACCCAAATCAGCAAATTCGACATGCAGCGGACTACAAACCCTCAGTTCGTTTCAAACATAAAAAACCGAAATCCTCCATCGCAAGAGAAAGCTGATACAGCCTCAATGCTCACAATGGGCGGGTAAATTACCCACAATAATCTCATCACCCAGAAACTAAAATCCAGATGAAGGGATAAAGAGTCAAGGACTCAGTCCATCAACTAATTAAGTTCAAAGTTCAATGAACTGTGATATTTCGGAGTCGTCGATTTTCGTACTCTCCGAGAAAAATAGTAGCTGTTTCACATGTAAGTTACTTAAACTATGAATAATCTTGACACGAGTGACTTAATCCAAACCCGGATAAAAAGCTTGCACTTCAGCTGCTCAAAAAATTACTAAAGAAATTCGAGAATGAATGGCCAGAGTTCTTGAACTTATACTCCATGACAGGTAATGACACAGAAGGGGATGACATGAGACCAGAGGAGGAGGAAAAAATTGACTTGGTGGTTTTCCCATCCACAGAATTAAAAAAAAAAAAAAAAAAAAAAAAAAAAAAAAAAAAATACGCAGCGATAACAGGATGAATGATGACATCTAAAATAATGACCCTTCTTGCTATTTAAAGAGCAGGTGCCTCCGGTCGTCCTGCATGAAAAGAATAAATGTACGACACTCATCTCAGTCATGAATGATCAGGAAATTGCCTACTCATTGGCGAAAAGCGCCGATGATAGAATCAATATTCAGCCTACCACAGTGTGTGATTTTCACCGATTGACTAAAGTAATGGACGGCCTGGGTATGCAATACCATTCCTTCTCCCTTAGCTCAGAAATAAATCTGAGAGGAGTGACGGAGGACATCACTGCGGAGGAGATCGCAACCTTTTTATGCCGTCATGGTCTGCCCCCGGTTAAGGTCACCAGAATGTTTCGAGCTAAGAGCCCGATGCCACTAGTTTTGGTGGAGATTCAAAATTCATATACAAATGTATATGTCTAAATCGATTTAAGGGCTCAGGATAACGCTTGAACCTAAAAGATAAACAGCATCATCAGGTAGTGCCATAGATCCCAAATATGGTCATGCTCAAAAATTATGAAGAGCTCATTACAAGTGCTTAATATGTGGTGAAAAGTACCCCGTTAACATCTACACCAAGCTTAAAACCACATTGGCCACATGTGCCACCTGCAGTAGCCTCTCACTCGGCCAATTACAAAGGATGTAGCTACTATCCAAAGAACCGGCTGGCAGTAAAACATAATCAGTCCATCTCTCAACCTTGCACACAGCTAAAGGAAGCAGAGTTTCATCAAACTCATCGTACACAACAAAAGGAGGAATTTGCGCAAACTCAAAACCCAGTAGGGATCCTTGTGGAACTCCACAAGGATCCTCACTGGCCCCGATATTGTTTGCAGTCTACATGACAGAAATCCCACAGATCCCTATCTCCAAAAGGTGGGGGGGACACCTTGGAATACTACAAGATAAAAGACTGGGCTTCGACAATCACATTAGGAACATCTGGGCAAAAGTATTCAAAACTATCACACTCAACTCTATCCCTTGATTAATCGACACAGCAAATTAAACACAAGGAACAAACTAAGATGGTGATTCGTCCTATAATTACTTATGCCTTTCCATCTTGGAGCCACATCCCCAATGTCAATATTCTAAAATTGCAACGAGTGCAAAACAAATGCTTGCGAATGATACTAAATGCTTCGTGTTTCGTCAGAAATGATGGGATTCACCGGTACACAAATACTCCATACATCTCATTATTTCGCTCTCTAGCAGCAAAGTTCTTTTCTAAAGCGACCATGCATTCTAATCAACTGGTACAGCAAGCTGCAAACAGCAATGAAACAGACCTCTACAAACATAAAAGACTTAAAGCCATTCTAACACTCAATGATGCCGTTTACCCCCCCCCCCCTCTGCCCTTACAGGGCCAGCTAAATGCTCATAAATTTTTTCTTCCCAATGTTTTCTCTGTATTGGACAACGGGGAATATAAAAAGCGTTAAGCTCCACCCTTTGCAACAGCACCGTTATGCGTTCTGTGTTATATTAATGTCAAACGGTATAAAAATAAAACTTTATCATACTTTGCTCTAGGTAAAATTTTGACTTGGTTTCTGTTACTATCAGTGTAAAATTTTGACAAGTTCTGTTATCAAAATATATCATGATGATATATTAAGCTATAAAATATTAAAAATATCATGAGAAATATATTCTTTATTATTGTTATTACCTCCAGGACTCATCGAGGGAGGGCACCTGCTCTACAGCTCCATCTCTACCATTCAATCACCAACTGACCACAACTACACCAACGCTATCTACATTCCACCACCACCGCTGGTATTTCCACAGACAGTCACAAACATCTATAGCCACGGTGGGATTCGAACCCGCAGCCTTTTTGGGGAGGGGAGAAAACGCTGTCCACTCGGCCAACCAGGCCGGCAATAAATGATAAGGTTTCACTCGCTTGACTGCTATTCTGAACTGGTTGATTCTCCTCAGAGACCAGGCAGAAACCTTCGAGAGGAAAAACTCTCGTTCAGTACCATTTTCATTATATTATGAAAAAATTTGATAAGTACTAAGCAGCCTTACCTATTGATAGAGTGATATAAATAATAAAGTAGTTAGCTATAATTTAAAAATATCAAAAATAAGAGAGAAAATGTTTATTATCGATAAAATTGTACAGTTTAGTATAATTCAAAATTACTTAAAAATAAAATTCATTCCTTTAATTACAATTAAAGGAATGGATTTACAATTTTTGGACATTACAATTAAAGGATTTAATTGTAATGTCCAAATATTTAAAGAGACGGAATAAACACGATAAGCACTACGAACACAAACTACTACTACTGGCGCAAACTACATATAAACAACAGTGGAACTGCGCGACGGACAGTGCCGCATTACGCTAGTAGCTCGCAGCTCACTATGATGTGCATATGCTTGCGCGCGTAACAATATGACACTGTGGTAAACACAGTGCTGCTAGTGTCCTTCGCTCTCCTAAGTGCTACCAGATGGATTTTTATTATTTTTTATACAAAATAAGAGAATCGTATAGGAGGCTGATGATAAAATTAAATATTATAAGCAAATATAAATAAATTAATAAATATATTTATATATCGAGAAAAATTGGAGGGTGCTGCAGTTCTGTAGTACCTATGCACGAGCCGCCCCTTTTTGGCGACAAAGAAAAACAAATTGCATAAAAACTGTATCCGAATTTTCAAGAAGATTCTGGTTAATCTCACATAAGAGATAGACAGATAGATTTTTTTTTAATATAAAAGTAACAATCCTATGTACCAAGATTAACCTGCTTCAGTTCTCTGCAGTCAGGCAGAAAAGTTTCCTCATTGATTGTTGAGATAAGTTACATAAGAATACCAGTTGTTATTAGACGATCTTGCACTTTTCACCCATAACAGTTATTATAACAGGATACTATAACTTACACGAAAATAAACAGTTGCATAAGACAATATTTACATGAAAGTAACAGATGATCATTATTTTTAATGATCAATAAATCTATTTTTTTCTCACTTTTTGGGGGGGTGGGGGGGACAATGATGTCATTTCTATGTTGGAAAGTCATCTTGCTCAGCCAGGAGTTGATTCCGTGGATTCCAGTTTCGGTGGAAAAGGTCTAGTGTGTTGTTCTGCCTGTGGTGCAAAACATGCAGGATACGACTTCTCACATTTTGTTTGAAGGCTGCAAGGAGATGGTCAGCTGCTTCTCTCAATGAAACTGTTGCTCTATTTGGTCTTGTGTGTCTAAGATAGAAAACTGTATATTACTGCTTTCGCACTGATGAGGAGATATTGCAGATAGAATGGTTTTTGGACTCTGAATGCACAAGATTGAGATGTTTCTTTTCTGGGAAACAAACAAAGCAGCCGTTTCCGAATACGAACGGATTAATTTGGTGTTAACGGGGCATTCTAAGTAGATATGCCAGACTGTTCCAGCTCGGTAGCAGAACAAACAGTTATCTGAAACATCCGGGTTGAATTTCCGTGATATATATTTGGAGTGGGTAAGTGCATTGTGCTACATTCTCCACTGAATATGAAGTCGGGTTTGGTGGTTCTGGTGCGATATGGTGGGGGCCCAGTGAAACAGTGTCTGATTGGATGATGCAGGATTTTCCAGTGAAGTGCTGTTGTAGATAGGCGCCGAATCTTCTGCTTCAGCAGGCCTGGGTTACTCTTCCGTTATGCTATCAGGCATAACAGTTTGAAAAGCAGATTTCACAGTGTGTATCTGCTTGGTAAAATTCTAGATAGATAGATAGATAGAAAATAAAAAGTGAATGATTTCACTGCATCACTGTTCAGATAACGTTCAGTTTTTTTGTTTTTTTTTTGCCTTGCAAAAACATTATCGCGACGAGTAAAATGACGTATGATACTATTGCATCTCATTCAAGTATCACTATATTCTAATTACTATAAAAATATAATTGAATATTCAAGCAGTAAAAAGTCCCAATGCTAAGTACAACGAACACACATTCGTTCGGCCAAAACATGATTAAAATAAAATAAGATGATAAGAGAATTTTAAGAGGAATAATTGTGGTAACTAATTTTGTTTGGCCTAGGAAAACCTGGGATCGAATCCCGTCTGGATTCGATCCCAGAAAAACAGGAAAATTGATCACACACACAGTTAATAGACAATCCACTGTCCTGATAGCCTTAACTGCTTTGGCTAATTGAAAACAACTCAAGCCGACCACGTCCCATTGAACAATAGTAAGGAAAACAGAGTTTAAAGCGTTGGTCATGGAGGATCGTGAAACTTCAAAAAGTTGAATATTATACGGTTTGTCAGATTAATAAAAGTAATAGCGTTTATAGAAATCTAAAGATAGCATACTATCCATAGTAACACACAGGAAATGACTGAAAAAGAAACTGCAAAGGAGGAATGTAGACCACAAATGGTAATGATTGAAGAATATAAATAAGATTGCTTTATTAAAAAGGGCTAATATTTTTTGTCCTTACATTGAAACCTACCTCACATGTATCATGAAAATATATGAAGCCTGCTTATTTGTTGCAGTTATCTATGTCCCTAATCATGGGCGTCCGCAGAGGGGGGGGGACAGGGAACTTTCCCCCTTGGATAGAGTAAAAAATTCCACAAATTATAATTGTAAAAATGATTGAGATTTGCAACCTTACACTCGACCATGGAACGCTTTGTCCATCTTAAAATTTTATTAGCCGAACCTGGGCTAGCCGGTTTTGGCCCTTGATGAGGTAACCATCGAACACGTGTTTCATCTATTGCAGAAATAAAACATTCTGCTTTTGGTTCATCCTTTTCTGATTTGTGAAAAAAATGCTCATTACTGTAGTGAACAGTGACTAGTTCGTTTGCCATCTGTGTCTAGTGAGTCACTGAGTGAAGTGTGACTTGTAAATTTATAGTGAAACAAATTTAAAAAGAAAAATACATTTTTAAAAGGTAAGTGTATGTAATTCTATAATCTACTGTGAAAACACCCCCAAAAAATAAATAATTAAATAAAAATTTATTGATGTAATTATTTATCTCCAAAAAACTTCTGAACTTTCCAAACCTCAACAAATTTGGGTGCAAGAGACTGAGCGCCCATGTAACTCAGTGGAAGTGGTGTTTGTACTCCTCAGAGCTAAACCGCCCGAAGGCAGATTTGGATTTCGAGTCTAGTAGTGACTAGAGGAACTTTTTCTAAGCCTTTTTTCAACCAGTTCCCGAGTTAGTCGATCTATTGCACGGGAAAGTGGATTTTTCTTCCGTAAACTCGGGTTTTTCGTCCCGTAAACTCAAAAAAATCGACCGTAGAACCCACACTATTTCAGATATTAAAATATTGTGTTAGAGTTAGGGACCACGAGATGGCGGCACTTGTTAAGCCATTATTTTCACTGCATGCTGCTAAATTAGTGACAGCCTTGGACCAGTTATCTCTGATTGGCTAAAGATTTTAACCAAGCCGCCAGAAATCACGTCATCTCAATGGCACAAAGAAGCTGCTATTGATGCACAGAAGTTTATAACAATCCACAAACATCAAGAAAAAGCTATAATTTGTCAAATTGATAAATCGATACAAAAAACTATAGAGTTCAATAGAATTAAATTAGGTTCTATTTTATCAGCCATTGCATTTTGTGCCACACGTCGTTTGCCATGACGGGGAGATTCTGGAAATTTACATTATTTATTTCAATTTCGGATCGAAGCGGGTGACTTAATTTTAAAAGATCATTTGATGAAAGCTACTGCAAATACCAGGTACATTTCTGTAAGCACTGAATATTAACTAACAGAACTTTATGAAATGGAAATACGAGAAAACATTGTATCTGCTGTAAATAAAAATATTGGATTTGCAATGTTAACTCACAGAACCGCAGATATTGATGGGTTAGAGCAGCTTTCGCTTGGCATTAGGTTTGTTGACGAAAATAAAAATAAAAGGGAAAAATTTTTAGGATTTACAAAACTCTATGATATGCATTTATTTTATTTTATTTTTATTTTTATTTTAATTAATTAGTATTCTTTTTAAATAAATTATTTATATATTAATTTTAAATATATTAATTTATTTTAATTATTAATTATTTATTTATTTTATTTAATTAAATAATTAAATAAAAATTTGTTGATGTAATTATTTGTCTCCAAGCTTTGCCCCCTCCCTGGAAAATTTTCTGAAGCGGAAGCCCATGTCACTGATTATTTTTATGAAAGGTAAATGTTAATAAGAAAGAAAAAGGATTAACTTAAGATTTATTAATACATAAAAATTATTCTTTATTTATTTGTGGTTTTCCTAATTTATTCCTTATAATTTCTTTTATTATGCAAAAATTTTCCTACACCATACTGAAATTTATATATTTAACAATAACATCCTGATATGAATAATCCGAAAATGAATTTATTCAATTAGTTTCCATCATCATCTCTTAATGTACATTCGCTTCTATTCTTTTTACAGTTCATCGGTAAAACACTTGCCTTTATTTTTAATAAAGGTTATTAAAAATAAAAAATTAAATTAAATAAAAATTAAATTAAATTAATTTAATTTAAAAATTAAATTAAATTAATTTAAACATTAAATTAAATTAAATAAAAAAAATTAAATAAAAAAATTAAAAAATAAATAAAAAATAAAATTAAATCAATAGATAACGGCCACATTGGGATATTTCTGAAAATCTAGAAATAAAATACATGTTTGATTCAGATTGCAGCAAACATATTAAAGAGTTACGGCTGAAGAAGCTCGAGAGAGAGAGAGAGAGAGAATCGTTTTCAGCTGATTTCGACCATTTCTTCGGCAAATGTTTTATTTACTTCATCTGAAAAAAAAATAATAATCAATATCTCATCATAAACGCCTCATATGTAAAAAAATAAGCTTGTATTGAGGAAGCAGAAAGTTGACGTCACTTAAGAAATTCCGTTTTGAAATTCGATTTATTATCATCATACCATTTCACTAATTATTGAAAATCATGTCAGTACATCAGCCACTTCGAAACTGCGGACAAGACAACCTTTTGCCCCACATATGCAAACATATTAATGACTAATTATTCAACTTCCCAACTGTTATTTGTTCCATATTATAGAACATTCTGTTATTCTTTCCGAACATATTCTTAAATATGTGTTCATTGTTTAATTATGTGATTTCATAGCATTTTTCTGAATGCTTCCGCATGACACACACACACACACACACACACACACACACACACACACACACACACACACACACACACACACACACACACACACACACACACACACACACACACACACACAGAGAGAGAGAGAGAGAGAGAAATCCTTGTTTATCTTTTCTGGTTTCTTCATTGAACAATCTTTTAAAAGTTTCTTCCTTTTTCAAGTATCTCTAATAATTACAAGAAACTGTTTCACCAACTGTCAAAAAATTCATGTCTGTAAATGATAAATAGATATTTATTATGATTGTTATTGTTGTTATGCGCAGGGCTGTTACTAGGAATTTTGTCACCCCGTGCAGTAGCATATTTTGCCTCCCCTTCCTCCTTATTTTTCATATAGCTATGCCAATTTTGCCGCTCCAAAAAAATTTTCTCCCCGTGCAAATGCACGTCTTGCACCATCGGTAGAGCCTGCCCTGGTTATGCGAGACCTTCAAGGAGTCCAAAGACTCATCGCACAGAACACTACACCACATACCCACCGTCTTCGTTAGGTATGTTTTTTTACTTTTTTAAAAATTATTTTTAGTTATTTATTTGTACTTATTTAATTCTTAATTTAGGTGATTTATTTCTTTTCATTTAATTTGCTTTGTTTTATTTTTGATAAAGCATTCTTATGGTTGAATGAAGCGCCATCATTAGGCCACTACGTAACTAGATATTTTAGCTTTTTCCTGTTTAAACCGGTGTGAATTTATAACTGTACATGATTAACGTTTTAAAAGTAAAACGGCGTGTATCTAAATATTATATTTTCTTTACCGCAATATAATTACAGCATTAAATTTCATTATTGCCACCTATAGTAAGCAGAGCAATTCACCACTGGATATAATTGATTATACAGATGTCAGGGCCGCTTTCAAACGACACATACAGCAGACAATGCGTCTGATATTGCTATCTTTTACAACGTTCTTTAATTTGCATGATTTATACCTTTGAATAGGTCATAAACCAAGATAATAAGAAAGTTAATAACCCGAAGAGATAGAAAAGTTGAATGATAAATAATAAAGCAGTATGTTTATTTATTTACGAAAATAATTACTATAAGAAAGGTCAAGATTAGTTGATTTCTTGCTTTACTGTCTAAAGAAACCTGTAAAACAGTTCAAGGCTGGCAAGCTTCAATAAGAAACTTGTCTTCACAAAGAATACTTCTATGATTTTCTCGAATTGTCTCCATCCGTCACGTCTTTTATTTGATGTCAGGGAAATCTTATAGTTCTCGTTTCACGACATAAAATACGTTGCTTTTCAATGAAAATATCGATGTAATAAAAACAGCGAAACTATTCATGCATTATAGTTGTAGTTCGAAAATTGCTAATTTCAAATGATAATTTTTGGCGCAAATAATTGGAAAATAGTGTCTTATGATATATTATGAGAATTAATATTGTAATCAATACAAGGAAATTTCTTTATCGTATGCATATAGAGCGTGAGCTCACTGACAATTGAATTGAGCTTATTCGGCAAGAGGACTTTTTTTTTTTTCTGGTTGTGCAACATTAAACACAGTCTATTATTCGTTGTTGAAACAAGGTGTGGAGAAATTACAATAAATCGTCAACACTAAAACTGGAACGAAATTTCAGAAATATATTGAGGAACTTTTGCAATTGGGTAATAAAAAAAAATCACGAAGTTACTCATGAATTCTCATAACTCTTGTTTAGGAGGAAAATTTTCAAGTGAATTTTCACTTTCCTTGTACTTCACACCTGTTTTGTACGTGAGATATTTAAATTTTAAATTTTTATGGAGATAAGACAACTATACGTTTCAAGAATGTGAAATGAAATTTTCTTAGCCTTTGTTATGGTCGACAACACCATGAACACCGGACGCAAATGGATAATGGGACAATAAATAACAGTATTTTCTTTAAATGTGTAGACATCTTAAAGAATTATAAACATTAGTAAATATCTAGATACGTTTTGAGGTGATTTACAACTTTTTTTATTTTATTGCCTTAGCTGTTGTAATTAGATCTTTAATGTAATTATCTCAGATAATGATAATTATCTGAGACCTGCATGGATTCAAAGACTCATCGAGGGAGGATATACATTAGCTGTCATACCCTACCTTAAACTCATTCACACTAGATGCGCTCACTACCCCTAAAGGCAAACTATACCACTCACTCACTGCTCTATGAGAGAAAAATCTAGTTCTTACCCCCTTTCTTAACCGCGAACAAACTTAACTTCCATGGATGCTCTCTCTCTCTCTCTCTCTCTCTCCGCCTTCCATATCATAAAACATTTCATCAGACGATATCCTATAACATCCATTCAGAAGTTTCAAGACCTGTTATCATCAGAGGCATCGACAACTAACGCTGGAAAAAAATTTTACCGGGCTCTCCGAAGTGGAAAAAAGCAAAAAAAAAAATTACTTCTGGGTACTTAAAAAATCGCTGGCCCCGGGAAATCTTATTCTCCCTTCCCCCTCTTCTCATCGGAGCGATGTATCATATCATCCCTTTTTCTCCTATTAACCAGAGTGGTAATCCACATACTCCTAATCTATTCTCGTAATCTGGAGTCTATAATCCCGATATAATATTTGTAACCTTTCTTTGAACCCTTTCCATATGGAACCCAGCAGACCAATTTTGTGCACAGTAGTCCAGGTACGGTCTTATCAAGGCCTTGTAAAGAAGCAAAATGACTTCCTTATCCTGACACGTCAAGGTTCGCTTCAACATCGCAATCAATCTCTGAATTGTATTTGCAATTTTTGCTATGTGATCTTTGAACTTCGAATTCCTATCCACCAATACGCCAAGATCCCCAGCCCAAGATCAGTTTCTTGTAGCATAACCCCGCTAATATACGTCGTTGGAAATCTCATTATGCCAAAGTGCATAACTTTACACTTACTAATATTAAACTATAAGCCATTTTCGTTTTCCCAAATTTCTAGCCTATTCAAATAATCCTGTAAATGCTGGATATCATTAACATCCCCGATTGCCCTGCCTGCGCATCGTAAATTGCTGCGCATCATTAGCAAACAATCACATCTCCTGTTGGACTCTTCCTAGTGTCATTAATGTATTGATTGAACAACCATGATCCAGAAACTGCTTCCTAAAGTATTACACCATTTATCACTTTAAATCTAGCAGATTCACACCCACTGATATCACTTATTGATATCTGTCTGTCAACCATTCACTTATCTACGTCAAGTTTATATTCTGAATCCGTATTCTCCAGTTTATGCAACTGCCTTTCATGTGTATCCAATCGTATGTCTTATCAAAATCTAACATTTTCATAGTGTATCCATTCCCTTTATCCAACTCGGTCATAACATTGTTATGAAATGTGAGCAAATTACTAAAACATGACCTCTCTTTAGTAAACTAGTACTGTTCCTTGCAGAGGCTCGTCTTTCTACCTATTTCAGTATGCTTTTTCTTAATCTCTTCTTCTTAATCAACTTCTCTAAAATCTTCACCACCACTACAGAGATATTCATAGGTGACATCGGTTTTTGCACCATCCTTGACGTCAATGATACAAAAATAGCTTGCTAATCCATATTAAAGGTGTCTCCATAATACAAATATCTGAATTCCATTTGCTGTGATTTCAGTCTTTTTAGTATAATAGTCGCACTGAATATTGCATTTGTCTACACATCTGCATGGAAAAATTATGTTCTACCAATTGCCTTACTGTTGTTTTAAAAAGAGACATGCTGTATAAATATATTACGCAAGTCTTGTTTTTTGTTTTTTTTAAGTTGAAATACATGCTGTCATGAAATAATTTAGTCATTGAATTGAGGAAAATCCTTTCGTTGTCGTTTACGATCAAAGTTCATATCAACGAAAAATATAATAAGTTGTAATTTCACTTCTTTTGAAAACATTAATTATAACCGGTAGCCCTCTGGCGTAAATAATTAGAAAATAACAGTGTATGATGCATTATTGACAACTAATGTCGTCCGTTTAGAAGGAAATGTCTTACTGACGTCACCATAAGTATTCAAATATAAACAGAGCGTGTTTTGACAAACTGAAAAAAAAAAAAGAAAAGGTCATGTCATATTTGCACAATGGATACGCTTTCTTGTACATAATTCATAAATGCAGACATTACGATTATCTGTTGAAATTATGTGTGGAGAAAATGTTCTACCACTGAAAAATGAGCGATAAAACTTAGCAGTACGCTGAGCAGGTTTCGCAACCAGGCAATAAGAAAAAATCCCGATTTTACAAACAGACTTCGCACACTTGTTTAAGCGGAAAATTTCGCAATTTTTCTATCTTGTAGTTCGCACTGGTTTGTAACAAAGCCATTTTTTTTTCTTTTTTTTTTTTTTAGAGAAATATATATATTTCTCTCTCTCTCTCTCTCTCTCTCTCTCTCTATATATATATATATATATATATATATATATATATATATATATATATATATATATATATACATATATATATAATGAAATTATATTTTATATTTTATATATACATATATGTATATAATGAAATTATGAAATTATTATATATATATATATATATATATATATATAAATGTGGTGTGACTTTTATGATAATATCTAAGATTTGGTATGATGTGCATTGTTAGCATAAATTCATGGGCGAAAAAAAAAGGCACTAGTGACAATAAGTAAATAAACACTATTTTTTATTTTATTTTATTTTATTTGTGAAAATCAGCATTACTTGTTAATTGAAGTGTAGAATATTTCTAGAATATTTTTTACAGCTGTGATTGTAAATAATATGCTACATAAATTTTAATTTATGTAGCATAATATTTAATATAGCAAAGTAAAAACTTTACTGTATTAAATTAATACATCAACAGATGTATTTATTTAATATAGCGAAGTTTTTACTTTAATCGTAGTTTGCACGCAAAATGATTCAAATAATAAAGTGTTTATATATATATATATATATATATATATATATATATATATATATATATATATATATATATAATGCAAACAAACATATTTCGAAAATGACATTACAATATTTTAAGGGTAATTTAAAATAAATGTGCAAAGCAGTCCTTGACACCGGCGTTTTCCCATCTGAAAAAAAAAAAAAAAAAAAATCACAGACTCACTGTGTTTTCAATTCTGTGATATC
Organism: Typopeltis vanoorti; assembly: GCF_054136105.1. NCBI lineage: Eukaryota > Metazoa > Arthropoda > Arachnida > Uropygi > Thelyphonidae > Typopeltis > Typopeltis vanoorti. Next base: position 34,683,016 of record NC_143561.1, on the reverse strand, counting down.
ATCCACACGCAGTGAAGAAATCGATTTATATATATATATATATATATATATATATATATATATATATATATATATATATATATATATATATATATATATATATACACCTCATATATATATATATATATATATATATATATATATATATATATATATATATATATATATATATACACCTCATATATATATATATATATATATACACCTCATATATATATATATATATATATACACCTCATATATATATATATATATATATATATACACACCTCATATATATATATATATATATATACACCTCATATATATATATATATATATACACCTCAAGTGTTTTTCAAATAAGTCTTCATCCTTCGTTAACAATACCTTGGACTTTATATCACAAATTAAAGATATAACTATCAACGAGAATGACATAACGGCAAGTTTTGACATAGTTTCCTTATTTACAAATGTCCCTATGGAAGAAGTGCTAATATTACTAAAGAAAAAATTATCCAAAGAAATGTTTACTTTACTAACCCATTGCGTTAAGTCTCTAGTTACTTCCGATATCAAGACACCATCTACAAACAGAACCAAGGTCTAGCGATGGGCAACCCTTTATCTCCTATTCTTTCTAACATTTACTTGGAGGATTTTGAAACTAAAGCTATATCATCCTTCTCATTTAAACCAAAACTTTGGAAACGCTATGTAGATGACATTTTTATTATTTGGAGCCACGGCCATAACTCTCTCATAGATTTTCTTAATCATCTCAATAATCAGCATCCTAATATAAAATTCACAGTCCAACTTGAATATGACAATTCCCTACCATTCCTGGATATAAAACGTCCACACTGCTCTGGAAAATTTAGAATCTCCATGTTTAGAAAACCTACGCAAACTAATAGATATCTTCACAGTCAGTCCCATCATTTCCCTCCACAAAACTTGGAACTATTTCTACCTTGAGACATAGAGCATGCTCTCTTCTGAATGACCCAGATGAACTTCAAAAAGAAATTAATTACCTCTCTCATGTCTTTAGACAAAATGGATATTCTGATAAAAACATTAAAAAATTTCTTCTAAATCCTCCTGGCCACCGCACTGAAGAAATAACTAACTTTAAGGGTAACATCTCCATCCCATGCATCAGTTCAATTTCCAAAAATTAGCTAAAGTTCTTGAAGAGTATAACATCAGGACCTTATTCACTACACTTCCAAAAATCCGGCTACTATGCCATCCAAAGCCTCGTCATCATAATCTGAAGTATCCTGACGTATATAAGATATGGTGTGATTGTAATATCCCTTATTTTAAAATTTCTTCTAAATCCTCCTAGTCACCGACTGAAGAAATAACTAACTTTAAGGGTAACATCTCCATCCCATACATTAGTTCAGTTTCCAAAAAAAAAAATAGCTAAATTTCTTAAAAAGTATAACATCAGGACCTTATTCACTACACTTCTAAAAATCCGGCTAGTAAGCCATCGAAAGTCTCGTCATCATAATCTGAAGTAACATCCTGGAGTATATAAGATATGGTGTGATTGTAATATCCCTTATTTTGGTCAAACGCAAGAGAGACATCTCTTACAAAAGAACACATGCCAGTGCCTTGTCTAGTCATGTTCTTTTCTCGAACAATGCTGATGATGAACACCAGGGTCATTCAGTCTGCTGGGATAAATCCGAAAACATCTTTCGTTGCCATGATGAGTTTGAGAGAAAAATCGTGGAGTCCGGAGAAATCATCCTTAATTGTGAACATTTAAATAAACAATTTGAGCTACAACATCCCTGATAGTCACTCTGCTGTTGTTCTGTGCTGGCGTTCGCAAGAATCTGCAAGCACGCACTCAACAAACAATGTCACGTTTGTAAGAACATCTTAAATGTAAATACAACGTTTTTTCATGTCAATTATGTAGTGCAATTTTCCTGTGCTTCACAGTTTTAAACTTCATTGTTTTTATTACTGTTTCCTATTCTTAGAAGACACCTGAAGAAGGCTCTCAAAAGCCGAAACTAGATGTGTTTTTATTTCGATAAAACCTTACTATAATTATCGGTTTTAGTCATTAAATATTTTTATTAAAAAATATATATATAGAATATATATATAGAAAATGTAAACCAACAGTATTTTTTTATCATACAATCTGGTAAGAGCAGTGGTGGGCTATGGAAATTTTAACAAAGGGCTCGCATCGTCGAGAAAAAAAAGCCGTATTTCACACAAAAACTTTTATTAATACAGCTTGTGTACAAATTCCAATCAAAACGTATGAGGGGACAATCAACCTGCAAAGGATATCATTTTTAAACAAATATTTCATGATTTAAACATGAAATATTTGCACACAATCAACTGTGTTATTTTATCTTATATAAGAAAAACATTTTTTAACTTTCAAAATATAATAAGAATGAAATCTTTTATAAAACATTTGATTGGCTACCAGAAAGGAGAAGGGTAAAGATAGTACACGAGCGTATTTTATTTTCAAACTTGGGCGCATTCGTTATAGAGGAGTTGAAACAATAATTCCAAATAATCTATAGTACAGATTTCCATACACTGCCGAAGAGATTAATTTTTGTTAGGTTACTGTATGAGTTTGTCGCTTAATGTTTCAAAAAAAAAAAAAAAAAAAAAATTTTTTTTTTAATAAAAAAGTAAACAAGAAGAATAAGGGACTCGCAAATTTGAGAAAAATTTAACAAAGGGCTCGCGCGATCCCCTTATAGCTCATCACTGGGTAAAAGTAACGGCTATATTACTAGTCATATGTAACAAAAATGGTTTTAGGTTAAAATTATCCCTTATATACGAATTAATGGTATTGTGTTTATTATTATTGTTAGGTGAATTATGAAAAAAAAAAGAATGCGCTAGATATATATAGAAATATATATCTAGTGCATTTCATAGATATAAATAGAACAAAAGAATGCAATAGATATATATAGAAAATGTAAACCAACAGTATTTTTTTTATCATACAATCTGGTAAGTAAGCCTTTTTGTGTTGCATTCTAGACCAAAATGTAATAATAATGTTTTAATGCAATATAGGTAAATACGCAGTGTGATTATAAAACTTTGTTATTGTCAAACCTTCGGGGGAAAGTCGAAACTCTTAGAGCAACGTTTCTCAACCTTTCTAAGCCTACGGACCAGTAAAATGTCTAAAACAATTCTAAGCACCACTAAGTTATGTAATTTAAAAAAAAAAAAAAAAAACCTATGTGGGGATTACCCAGGGCCGTCGCCAAATTAGATCACGTCCTGAGGCAAACAATTAAATATCGCCAGTGATGGATTATAAGACAAAAATATAAGAAAATCTCCAATTGTTGTTTTGTTTTTATTACAATAGAAACATTAATGCAAAACGATTACATAACAATATTAATTAAATGCTTGCTCTACGGGGATATCGTAAGCTCTTCTAAATTGAAATTATAAGCTATGTCCGCCTCTATCGATATAGTTGCTGGACCAACCAATCTTTCTTGGGTCTCTGCTGTTCGCAAATAACTGTTAATCAGTTTAAGCTTGGAAAAACTTCTTTCCGCACTTGCTACACTTGCTTTCCGCCGTCGTTACGCTAACAGGAATTTGCGTAGCGACGCCGCCTATCGGCCATATTGCGGTGACTCAGGGCGCTACTTAATTAAATAGCGCCCTGAGGCAGATTGCCTCTACGCTACACCCTATCGACGGCACAGCGATTACCAACATTTGGGAAAAACTGACATTTATAACATAATAAATCTAAAAACATACTTTGAATGCATATGAAAACATAATTAAACTGGAAGAAAACGATTAAAAATGTAACATCATTGAAGAAATTTTTCATTTTTATTAAACAAATAAATAATATGATATTATTATAAAAAATTAAGTGGATATTAAGTCCAGCATTATTTCAAAGCCGAATATGGAAACTATAAAAGTTTCACATGAAATTTGACCGGAGAGCTTACGGGAATACATTCGCCGATATTTACGAGTTGCCCTAGGAGAGATGATCGCTGACCAAGCGTCCATATATTCCCTCCTATTGGTCCATTTAGAAAACGTTTCACTTACTTGACAGCTGTTTCAAACTGGTTGGTTTTCGTCAGAGACTAAGCAACTATTTAAGTAAAGCTCTCTTTAAAAATTAGGAGATCCCCCAGACCACTCCCTACGAGTAACCGAAAGATCGTCCAACTCAGCGTTGGTTATACCCAGTGATAGGCTCACCCTACCACTGAGCAGAACCACTCATATTCTAGGGAGATGCATCCACAGATGTGGCCCCTCATGGACCACGTCGGAAAGCACCCCCCCCCTCCGGAGACTCAAAATGTTCTCTCAAAGTAAACCTCTCTGAAATCCAAGCTCCCTTCACAGGAACTACATTCGGAAGAAACCTAAGAGAGAAAAAACTTTCAGTACTAAGTGACTTGAATATATGGACGTTAGGGCAGCGATCATCTCTCCTATAAGGTCCGGCTAGGGCATCTTGTAAATATCGGCGAATTTATTCCCGTGTGTGGTCCGTGTGGGGCTTTGTTGGTGGATGCTTTTCCCTGGAATATGAGCGGTTCTGCTTACTGCCTAATTTCTTTCCAGTCTTAGTTCTAATTCACTTTCCATCATTAAAAAACTTTTCCGAAAAATATATAAATACTGGAGTTAACTCACGACACACTTTTTCCAAGTATCACTTAGCACTTCTGAAGATATACTGAGCCTTGGTTGAAAGAGGAAAACGTTCAACAATAAAAATCAATAAACAACAAGCAATTAGTTGAAATGTGGATAACACGTGTATACTTCAAATCTGGCAGAATAGCAAGGGAAGGCTGAAGCAATAAAACTATATTGTTGTTCACTTTACCCCGCTTTTTATTACTTGTCATTCTGCCGCTTCAAATTATTGTAATGGCAGAATGGAATGAACATTCTGCCACTCTTTGTTGGTTTCCTTAAGAATCCATTTTATTTCAATAATTTTTACTTATTTATTCAATTTTAATTTGTTTTATTATTATTATGTAACACCTCCAGGGAGTCCAAAGACTCGTCGAGGGAGGACACCTACTCTACAACTCTCCATCTCCACCATCCGCAACTACCTTCATCATCTACACCAATGGCATCTATCACCCACCACCACTAGTATTTTCACAGACAATCACAAACATCCATGCCCACAGCGGGATTCGAGTCCGCAGCCTGGAGAGCGAATACGCTAACCACTCGGCCAACCAGGCCGTCAGTTAGCGTTTTGTTTGGATAATTAAAAAATATAATATATATTTATTTAATTTAAGTCTTCTTGGGAACCACTGGGTGAGAAACACTGACTTAGAGGATAAATTCCCGGGTGACGGATAGGAAGAACGCCTCTCAGATATGAATAGTACGAGGGAAATGAAATACCTCCCGTGGACCAACAGACAACAGCAATGTCTGATTCATAATGGACGGCTGCAAACTACATCTGTTCCCCACATGAGGAACGACTGAAAGAACATTATGCTCTCATCGACAAAAAAAAAAAAAAAAGTGATGATTAAAATTTGGTGCAATATGGAAGTACAAAGAAAACTGCAACATGTCGGCTTGGACGTCGCACGAATAAACAAGACCCATCCAACTGAGCGATCGGGGTTGTATCGAAAGTCAGCTACCGAAAGATGTACAGTAGGATTAAAACCAGCAAGGGACATGCTGTCAGTAGGAACGTTGAATGTGGTGTTTCTGTAGTTTATGGGTTCTTGGATAGATAGACTCGCTTTGCAGGGGAAGATGGAGAGATACGAATGCGACTTCTTGGATTAGCAACTTCCTGGACAGAGTTAAGGGGGATGAGAGGTGGAAGAATTATATGATCTGGCAATATTACAAAACAAAACACGAGGCAGAAGTTGGATTTCTTCTCACTAAAACAGGAAGAGATTTGGATACAGTAAATCAGGGGTCTTTAACGCATGAACCGCTGGCCACAGGTGGCCCGCGGAGCTTTTTGCCGTGGCCCGCCGGCCATTTTGAAAAAAATAACTAAATTAAAAAGCAATTGTGCATTTGATACTTTACATAAAATCTTATAAAAATAAATATTAAATAGACATGCTTCTTCAGCCATCTACCAGCGCCAAGCGGTACTTAAGTACTAGAACTAACGTCGCAGGTGGATGGCTGAAGCAATGCTTCGTTTCCAGATACATCTCTAAGGTTCTCGATACTTCGTTATTTTCATATAAATACAAGAGGATCTCATCCACAGTCAGTCAGTCGTGAAGAGTGTAATATTCGTTTATAAGTGCACGCAGGTTCGTTGTGTCAGCCATAGCCTATTGTGGTTTTATATTGCTAGACTTTTTTCATTAGTGTAAGACATATTCAGCAGATAATAACCGTTAGACGGCCATTTTGGATCATTTTTTGGGTTCACCTTCCATTACTATGGTGTCTATGAGTAAAAAGCGTAAATCAAGTGATTCTTGTCGGGTTTTTAATGAAAAGTGAATCAATTTTACTTTTTTTGCCTATCGACGATAAGGTAGTGTGTTTAATTTGTTGTGAGTCAGTGTCAGTATCAAAATAATGCAATATAAATCGACACCATGAGACAAAGCATGCGTCCAATTTCGATCACCTTCAAGGGTGGCTTCATGTGGACAAAGTGAACCGTCTCCAAATTGATTTAAAATGCCGGCAGGGTGTGTTTAAAAGGCAGAGGGAAGAGAGCGAAGCGTGCGTCAAAGTAAGTTATGTAATAGCTGAAAAAATTGCTAAAAAATCAAAGCCTTCTTGGACGGCGAGTTTGGAACAGTGTCTCATCGCTGTTAGGGAAATTCTGTACCCAAATAATAAGGAAGTGTTTAAAAAACCGAGTTTGTCTGGGGGTAACTGTAGCACGACCTGGCGAAGAACTTGCCAATGACATTGAAGGAACTTTAAAAAAAAAACAGTTGTCCGAATTTACGTCATATTCACTTGCTTTAGAAGAGAGCACGGATATGAAGGGTACAGCACAACTGGCTATCTTTGTTCGTGCCATTGATAAACAATTCAATGTGACAGAAGAACTGCTAGCGCTCGTACCTATAAAGGGAACGACGAAAGGCATGATATTCTTGAAGCCGCCAAGAAAACGCTCCAGCGTTTCGATCTCAGCTTAACCAACCTCGAAGGTGTGATAACTGATGGTTCCCGTGCTATGGTGGGAAAGAACAAGGGGGTTTGTTGCGCTGCTACGGAAAGAACCGAAACTAGAAGGAAAAGATTTCGTCCATTATCACTGTTTAATCCACCAGAAGAATTTGTGCTCGAAAACTATTGGATTTGAGAATGACATGAAAGTTATTGTGACTGTCGTCAAGATTATTAGGCCAAGAGGATTGGATCATCGTCAATTCCAAGAGTTTTTGACCCAAGAGTGCGAAGCGGATCACGGCGACGTGGTTCATTATAGTGATGTGCGTTAGTTGAGCAGAAGGAAGGTTCTTAAAAAGATTTTTAAGGAACGAAATACAACAGTTCATGCAAACCGAGGGGAAGCCGATTGCGGAATTCAACTACCCGAAGTGGATGACAGACTTTGCCTTTGTGACCGACATCTCGTTGCATATGAATGACCTGAATACGCGGCTACAATCCAAAGATCAACTGGTGCACATTCTGTTTGATCACATCAAACAGCTTTTGTGGCCAAGTTCAAACTTTGGGAGGCACAACTCGCAAAAAAAAAAAGAAAAAAAAAAGACTTAACTCATTTGCAGCTTCTCGCTGAGTCCAACTGTTCGTACCTTGATGAATACGCTACAAAATTAGCCGTATTGCGAAGTTAGTTCGAAGAGAGAGATTTAGTGATTTTCCTAACCAACAGTCTTCTTTAGATTTATTTTCAATGCCATTCAGTGTCAGTGCTGCCGAAATGCCATGCTCAGTACGAATGGAGCTGCTTGAACTCCAAAACAACTCCTCTTTAAGAGAGAAACTATTCATGGTACCTTTGCTTACATTTTACAAAGACTACATTTCTGAGGACGCATTCCCTAATCTTCGTCGGCATGCTTTGAAGATGTGCGCTTTGTTAGGAAGCACATATTTATGTGAGCAGTTCTTCTCCAGAATGAAGCATGTGAAGTCCAAGACAAGAACTCAGATTATGGACCAACATCTAGAGAATACTCTGCGCATAGCGAACTTCCAGATTCGCTATGCGCAGTAGCGAATTTTTTCTTCACTAAGGAGTTAATGAAGAAAAAATGAATGTTTTCTTCATTAAATTATTTTTTTTTTCAAGTTTATTTCGTTTATTTTTATAGGATTTTATGTAAAGTATCAAATGCACAGCGTTCTTTGTGAATCAGGAAAGCATCTTACAATTCTAAATACCACAGTATAGCTTAGTGGCCAGCTGGCTTCATTGAAATTTTTAATGCGGCCCGTATACTCTGAAAGGTTGAAGACCCCTGCAGCAAATGAAAGAATAATAATGGCATGATCTGTAGCAAGGTCATTTCGCATCACAGTGGTCCAGGTCGGTCTATTCACTCGCCCACTTCAGAGAGTACCGAAGAAGAAACATAGTTATTCTATAGCAACTTGGAAATAATCTTGAAATCAGAATCAAAGAAAGATATACTAATCATTGGAGGAGATTGTCATGCGAACAATGGCAAAGGACGTTGAAGGATGGGAAAAAACAATGGCAAGTATGGATAAGGAGAAAGCATTGAAAGAAGAGAAAGAATCTTTGAGTGTGTCCTGAAGCAGAATGTGATAATTCGAAACACAAAATTCCAGCCAAAAAAAAAAAAAAAGGAGTGAAATGGACACGGTAGTTGCCTGATGGAAGGAGGAAAACGGGCTGCATATGATACTCATCAACAAGAGATGTACCACGTCAGTTCAGCAGTGTCGAACATTTCAGGTAGCAGACATGGAATAGGATCATAGCTTAGGTATATTGCATATATCAAGTTGAAAGTCACGCGACAAGTGAAGGCACAGTTTCATAGAAAGAGAGAAGAGATATGAGGACATAGAGCGACACAGTGTGCTCATGGAAGATGCCGGAGGAAACCTCAAAAAAAGGAGAGTCCCTCAAATATGGCTCTCTCTCTGAGGAAAATATACGACTATTTTATATATTTTATATTTATTAAGTGATTTAGTTTGAGGATTTTTAAATTTATATTTAGTAACTATCAATACAGTCTATTTTTAAACGTTTCCAAATTATGTACAAAAAGATTATATCGAATATTATCTGTAATAAATATGCAAATAATTATAACTGAATACCTCATAATCGAAATTGTTTAATCGTAAATCATTCTGATTTCAAAATTAAAATGGTCTTATTTTATATTTTGACTTAGCACAGGGAAGGAGACTATGCTTTAGATTAAATTTAGGGTAGAAAAGATATTCATATGAAAAGGGCAAGGAAGCTGAAATACTCCCTGTTATTTCTTAATTTCTAACTTAATTTAAAATATTAAAATGAAGAAAAAGAGAAATCATAAAACAAATACTGAATTGAAACACTACTGTGGTATAATAGCAATGAACTTGTAACAGCCTTTCTTCTAACGATCTAGTGCTGTGGATGCAAAAAGCTGTTTCTAGATTGCTTCAAAGACAGTTGTAAATCTATAGTTATTATTTGAAATTCTGTAGATGCGGCACATCATTAACTTCATAAGCGTCGAAAATGAATTGATATGAACCTCACGATTGTATTAAATCCTCAAAGCAAAACTTTATTCTTTCTTGAAGAATCCGAACTTTTTCTAAGTATTTCGGAAGGTCAATTGTAGTTATGTATACTCCGCGTGTGTAGGCCTGCGCCGTGGAGATATAATTTTTGAGCAGTTTGTTGCTTGAAATTCAAATATCAAGACATTTAGAATCTGATTGTAAGCAGTATAACGCGTCGCTGCGAGGCATCAAAAAGTGCATTTTTAACGGTTAAAAGTGAGTTGTTACGTGAACTTTAGAATGTCGTTAACACATTTAGTCCTAAGTGACATCGTTTTTGTAAAGGATGTTAGGTAGGATTTTTTTTTTCTTTCCCAGAAAAGACAAACAATTGCCAGAAATTTTCTTTCAAAAAGAGTGGCAGATGGGAGACGGGATTTGCATTACTTATTTCAGTCTTTTCCCATTATTATAAGCAGAATGATCTGCGAACATTTCCACTTCACCCTTTTTGGAATTTCTGTGTCATTCCGCTGACTTAATAACACAAGAAGATCGCAACTGCGATTAACAAATGAAAAAATAAACGAGCTAACTTCCGATGACAATGCAGAACTGAATGAAATGATAATCGTATTATACATCAGCTGAAGCTATAAACGTTTGTTTAGAATAGAAAAAAAGAAAAGAAAATACTCATTAAAATGCTCTTCGTGGTAGTACTTACCCGAAAGTATGATACTCAACAGCGGCGATTCAGCAGTATAGTGAAGAAATTTCCAAAGTAATAAATAACGATTATTGTCGTCCTTACACCAAAATACGTCCATCTAGGATTACAGCAGCATGACTATACAAATTGCAAAAATTCACTTTCATATGTGTTTGTATGTGGTTCTTCTTCTTCTTCTTCTTCTTCTTCTTCTTATTATTATTATTCAAAGACATAATATTCGAAGAAAAATATCAAAATGAAATAAGGTATTCTAAATTGCGTACAGAATTTTGTACAGAGCAGAAAATGTAATATGTCTTAAGTGTACACATGCAAATACTCTGTATGATGATAATAGAAAAAAAATATTCAACAATATTATTTCATAGAGAAATTATGTCTATTGTTACTATAAATAAATAAATATATATATATATATATATATATATATATATAACAGAATGATCATTGACTCGGTTAACATACATAGTTTTCTGAAAAAAAATTGAATGACTAGAACCGAGATTTAATTAAAAAGGTTTTAATATAAACACACTACTAGTTTCGGCCTGTAACAACCTTCTTCAGGTGACATTATAAAAGAAAAAAAGAAAAAACACTAAACATTGAGGGTTAAAAGACTATGAACAACATAGACAGTCTTTATACATAATTAGCATGAAAACGTTGTAGTTGTATTTGAAGCTGTTCTTTCGTTTGTTGCATTGTTGGGAGAGTGCGTGCTTGCTGCATCACGTGAACGCCAGTACATGATTACAGCTGAATGACTATCCGGGAGGTTGTAGCTTAAGTTGTTATTTAGATGAACAGGATTGAAGATGATTTCTCTCGATTCCACAATTTTTCTCTCTATTTCGTCACTGCAACGGAAGATGTTTGTAGATTTTTCCCAGCAAACTTTGTGACTTTGGTTATCATCATTAGGATTAGCCGAGAAGAGGATATGACTTGATAACGCACTTGCTCGCTGTCTCTTGTAAGTAATGTCTCTCATGTGTTCTTCCATACGCATTTCGACAGATTTGTCTGTCTGCCCGAAATAAGGAATATCGCAGTCACATAATATTTTATATACGCCAGGGTATTTGAGTTGATGATGACAAGGTTTTGGGTGGCTAATTAAGGAACGGATCTTTGGAAGTGGAGTGAACAAGGTTCTGATACTGTATTTTTTTAGAACTTTTGCTAATTTATGTGAAACAGTACTTATGTAAGGAATAGATATATTGCTTTTGAATCTATTTGTTTCTTCTGAGTGATGTCTGGGAGGATTAAGAAGGAATTTGTCAATGATTTTCTTGGAATATCCATTAGCTTCGAAAGAAGTTTTCAGATGGTTTATTTCTGTAAGCAGTTCATTTGGATCATCAAGAAGAGAACGGGCTCTATGTCCCAAGGTGGAAATTATTCCAAGCTTATGAGGAGGGAAATGATGGGATCGACTGTGCAGATATCTGTTGGTATGTGTGGGTTTTCTATATATCGATATTTTTAGTTTACCAGCAGAAGAGCGAGTCAGTTTGACATCAAGAAAAGGCAAGGAATTATCCGTTTCAAGCTCAGCAGTAAACTTAATACTTTGATATCGGCTATTGAGATGTTCGAGGAAAACCATAAGGGATTCATGTCCATGGCTCCAAACAATGAAGACATCATCCACATAACGTTTCCAAACTTTAGGTGTTAAAATAAAGGAAGAGATAGCCTTGGTTTCAAGATCTTCTAAGTAAATATTTGCAAGAACAGGAGATAAAGGATTACCCATAGCCAGTCCATGATTTTGTTTGTATATATTATCTTGAAATTTGAAGTAACCGGACCTCTGATGCAATGTGTAAGCAAGGCTAACATTTTTTTGGATAACTTGTCCTTGAGTAATGTTAGGACTTCATCTGTTGGGACATTAGTGAACAAAGAAGTTATGTCCAAGCTAGCCATGATGTCATTTTTATCAACTGTAATATCCTTGATGTATGTAACAAATTCTGTAGTGTTCTTGATAAAGCAAGGTGATTTCCCTGAAAAACTTTTGAGGTATTTGGCAAGGTATTTTGAAAGATTGTATGTAGGAGAATCGATACCTTCTACAATTGGGCGTAATGGGGTATTCTCTTTATGGATTTTAGGAACACCATATATGCGAAGAATTAACGGATGGAGAGAGCGTAGAGATAAACGGACGTTTCGGGATAATTCAGTTGTTGTTTTTAATAAGTTGTTTGTACGATTTTGAAGTTCACGAGTTGGATCTCTCTGAAGTATTGAGTAGGTATCGTTATGTAGTAATTCAATCATTTTATTCTTGTAATCTTCGGAGTTCATGATGACTGTTGCATTTCCTTTATCTGCAGGGAGGATGATTATATCTCTGTTGTTTTTTAAACTTTTAATAGCTTTGCGTTCAGTTGAAGTAATGTTGTCTGCAGGTGGTTTTGCGTTATTGATAATAAAGATTGATTCAATACGTAGAAGGTTTGCATCTTGTGGAGAGAGAGAAGAAGCAGCTTTTTCTATTTTTGTAAGTAGTGTTTCCTTTGGTATTAATTTTGGGGAAGGAATGAAGTTTAGACCTTTACTAAGGATGCTTTGTTCTACATCTGAAAGTATATAGGAGGATTTGTTGATAACGACTTTGTCAATATTGATGTGTGGTTTTGAGTTCCTGTTATTTTGTAATCTCTTTAACATTTCAAATTTTCTTATAAGATTTACTTTGTTATTATATTGTATTCTTGCTGCTTGAGATTCACAGTATGTATTAAAGGTATGCCAACTTTCATTATCTAGAGATTCTTCCAGTATTTCAGCTATGGTTCTTTTTTTATTGAAAAGAAAAGCGAGAGTGCGTTTAGTATCCTCAAGATGCAAACCTTCTACGTATTGAATCAATCTTTATTATCAATAACGCAAAACCACCTGCAGACAACATTACTTCAACTGAACGCAAAGCTATTAAAAGTTTAAAAAACAACAGAGATATAATCATCCTCCCTGCAGATAAAGGAAATGCAACAGTCATCATGAACTCCGAAGATTACAAGAATAAAATGATTGAATTACTACATAACGATACCTACTCAATACTTCAGAGAGATCCAACTCGTGAACTTCAAAATCGTACAAACAACTTATTAAAAATAACAACTGAATTATCCCGAAACGTCCGTTTATCTCTACGCTCTCTCCATCCGTTAATTCTTCGCATATATGGTGTTCCTAAAATCCATAAAGAGAATACCCCATTACGCCCAATTGTAGAAGGTATCGATTCTCCTACATACAATCTTTCAAAATACCTTGCCAAATACCTCAAAAGTTTTTCAGGGAAATCACCTTGCTTTATCAAGAACACTACAGAATTTGTTACATACATCAAGGATATTACAGTTGATAAAAATGACATCATGGCTAGCTTGGACATAACTTCTTTGTTCACTAATGTCCCAACAGATGAAGTCCTAACATTACTCAAGGACAAGTTATCCAAAAAAATGTTAGCCTTGCTTACACATTGCATCATGTCCGGTTACTTCAAATTTCAAGATAATATATACAAACAAAATCATGGACTGGCTATGGGTAATCCTTTATCTCCTGTTCTTGCAAATATTTACTTAGAAGATCTTGAAACCAAGGCTATCTCTTCCTTTATTTTAACACCTAAAGTTTGGAAACGTTATGTGGATGATGTCTTCATTGTTTGGAGCCATGGACATGAATCCCTTATGGTTTTCCTCGAACATCTCAATAGCCGACATCAAAGTATTAAGTTTACTGCTGAGCTTGAAACGGATAATTCCTTGCCTTTTCTTGATGTCAAACTGACTCGCTCTTCTGCTGGTAAACTAAAAATATCGATATATAGAAAACCCACACATACCAACAGATATCTGCACAGTCGATCCCATCATTTCCCTCCTCATAAGCTTGGAATAATTTCCACCTTGGGACATAGAGCCCGTTCTCTTCTTGATGATCCAAATGAACTGCTTACAGAAATAAACCATCTGAAAACTTCTTTCGAAGCTAATGGATATTCCAAGAAAATCATTGACAAATTCCTTCTTAATCCTCCCAGACATCACTCAGAAGAAACAAATAGATTCAAAAGCAATATATCTATTCCTTACATAAGTACTGTTTCACATAAATTAGCAAAAGTTCTAAAAAAATACAATATCAGAACCTTGTTCACTCCACTTCCAAAGATCCGTTCCTTAATTAGCCACCCAAAACCTTGTCATCATCAACTCAAATACCCTGGCGTATATAAAATATTATGTGACTGCGATATTCCTTATTTCGGGCAGACAGACAAATCTGTCGAAATGCGTATGGAAGAACACATGAGAGACATTACTTACAAGAGACAGCGAGCAAGTGCATTATCAAGTCATATCCGCTTCTCGGCTAATCCTAATGATGATAACCAAAGTCACAAAGTTTGCTGGGAAAAATCTACAAACATCTTCCGTTGCAGTGACGAAATAGAGAGAAAAATTGTGGAATCGAGAGAAATCATCTTCAATCCTGTTCATCTAAATAACAACTTAAGCTACAACCTCCCGGATAGTCATTCAGCTGTAATCATGTACTGGCGTTCACGTGATGCAGCAAGCACGCACTCTCCCAACAATGCAACAAACGAAAGAACAGCTTCAAATACAACTACAACGTTTTCATGCTAATTATGTATAAAGACTGTCTATGTTGTTCATAGTCTTTTAACCCTCAATGTTTAGTGTTTTTTCTTTTTTTCTTTTATAATGTCACCTGAAGAAGGCTGTTACAGGCCGAAACTAGTAGTGTGTTTATATTAAAACCTTTTTAATTAAATCTCGGTTCTAGTCATTCAATTTTTTTTCAGAAAAAAAAAAAATATATATATATATATAGTATAAAAATGCAAAAAATCTGTAATAATCATCATTGTTAATATTATAATATATGTTGTAAACAATTATTATTATTATTATTTAAAATATTATGTACGTGCAAGCATCTGTTATGCACAATTGTGTTCCTGCAATGTATTATAAATATTATATACATATAAATAATAAATTTTGATTGATTAAAAATTATTATTATTATTATTATTATTATTAAATAATAATAATTATTATTATATATTAATTATTATTAATATATTATATTATTATAATAATATTATAATATTATAATATTATTATAATATTATTATATTATTATATCACATATAAATACAATAATCACTACGGAAAGGCCACGCGAAACTTCTACATCCCAGACATGAAAAACAAATTACCTTTTGAATACAGAAACCTTACTAACTACAATAGCCTGAAAAGAGCTCTAAAGACATACTATGAACAAGAAACACGCACCCAAAATACCGTACAAACTTAATGAAACACAATATATTCGTTTAGGCGTCCGCTTCAGCGACGCATCAATACATTCCAAGTTACTGTGTGTGTGTGTGTGTGTGTGTGTGTGTGTGTGTGTGTGTGTGTGTGTGTGTGTGTGTGTGTGTGTGTGTGTGTGTGTGTGTGTGTGTGTGTGTGTGTGTGTGTGTGTGTGTGTGTGTGTGTGTGTGTGCGTGTGTGTGTGCGCGTGCGCGCGTGCGTGCGTGCATGCGTGTGAGTGCGCGTGCGCGAATTTCTTAATCATAGATTTCGTAGCTTCCCAACACAGCAAAAAAAAAAAAAACAATACATAATAACCAACTGGTGTCATCCTCAGATAAGCTTAAATATAAGCTTCGAGAATGAAAGCAAAGAAATCAGTCCTCATCCAAGATGTATCATATGTAACCAAATGCATGTAATGTACGTATCACATGAAAACCAATGTATGCATTATATGTAAACCAATGTACATAATGTAAATATCACATGTAAACAAATATAAGTAATGTATATAATAACTGTAACAAATGTATGCAATGTAAAAAAAAAAAAATTCTTTTAAATGTAAGTCATGAGTTTACACTGTATGTTTGTGAGAATAAGAAAATATAATATTTAGATTGCACATGTGTAAATACTGTTGTATAATCACACCTTTTCAAACTTGAAAAAAAATAATAGTAAACTACAACATGTTATATTATACAACTTATGTAACTCTGAACAATATAATTGTAAATTATTATTATGATTGTTATATAAAAAAAACTGTTATCATCATTACTATTTAAATCTCATTATATGTAGCACAAAGTGCTGAATCTTGTAAAATAATATACTGAATAGATGATCTTTGTACATATGTAAATATTTGAAAGAAAAAAAATTATTACCATCATTGTTGTTGTTGCTGTTGCTTATGATCAATATTGATTAGTGATTATTGATTATGATATATTATTATCCATAACACCTATCATAACAACATTGACAGGCATCGAATAACACGACCCGCCCCAAATCTTTACACCCCTAGATTCTTCAACAACTCGTACGGTTATGCAGTGAGATCACATCTCATACCGACGCTACTCAACAACCTACTACAAAATTTAAAACGCATAGACAGTTACAGAACATTCAAACACAAACTGTGGAACTATACCAACACAATTAATATAGCACTCACGCCTGTTTTCACTTCACAAACCAGCAGCATTCAACGCAACGCCTGCTTTCCACCCATAAAAAGTACCAAATATAAACAGTGTATGCTAATCCCACTCTCTTCATAAAAGTTAACCCCAGCTTCGAAGGAAGTGGGATTAGCATGGCTTAATCAAATAATCCTCATCAGCCAATCAATACAATTAACTTTCAAGGCACAATACCTTTTTTTTTGTAATAGTAACATTATTGATTGCTAAAATATTTACATATACAATAGACATCTTGAGTGACATTGCAACTTATAATTTTACAGAATTCAGCTCTAAGTGCTGCATTTTCTACATTGATTTCAACTAAACATTTTAATAGTATTTTAATGTTCTGTAGTTATCTACGTGTTTTACCTTTCTTGGTAGGTTGTTGAGTTGCGTGGGTATCTGATGTGATCGCACAAAAGAACCGTATGAATTGTTGAAGGGTGTGGGGATGTAGTGAGTTGTTGTAGGTCGTGTTATACGATATGTGTCTCTGTTGTTTCGATAGGTGATGTTGAAGTAATTCCTTGTTAATGTCATGTAATGTTTCAGGTTTTTAATGCTCAGAATTCTGTGCATCACCATCTGCTTATCAGATATTGGTTGTTGCATGTAAGGTGTCCGGATCACTGTTGATACGATTTTCCTGTGTAATGCTTCTAATTTTGTTAGGTGGCTGTTTGTTGTGTTTGCATAGACTGTTATTCGGTACCTGAATAGGGATTCTCACTACTCAGATACGGATATAGGAGTTTTTTTATGTTGGATGGAATAATGTCTTTAACTTTGAAGAGTAGGTATTCTATACGTTTTGTCAATTTAAGGTGGGAATCTATATAGAGACCCAGGTATTTTGCATGTGTTACAGGTTTGATTTCGCAACATTGGCAGGTATTTTTGTCATTAATGCAGCAGTATGTGAGACAGTGTATCGATAGCGATGCGGGGCGTATGATTCTTGGGTTGTGTATTATCAACATCTGTGTTTTGGTGCTGTTGATTAGAATTGCGTTTTGGTGGAAGTATGTTGTGATTTCATTTAGGTCTTGTTGTGCTTTGCATAGAGCCGTGTTGATGTCAGTGTGGATTGCGAGTAGTGCAGTGCCATCTGCGTATTGAAATATTTGACTTCTTATGGATATGTTATGAACATCGTTAATGTATATGTTGAATAGAGTGGGTGATAATATGGCACCTTGAGGTACACCGTGTTTTATTTGTATACTCCGACTGTGACATATTTTTGTTACTTGTGTTCTGTTTGAGAGGTAGTTCTTGAACCATGTATGCAGTGTTCCTCTTATACCTATTGAGTATAGTTTGGTGTCAAATGCTTTGGTTAGGTCCAGCAGTATAAGGACGGCGTACTTGTTTTTGTTGAGAGCTTTGTTTATTGTGTCGGCGATGTCTTCTAATAAAGTGATGGTGATTTTTGTTTTCTGAAAGCCGTATTGGTTTTTTGAGATGATATTGTACTTCTGGAAATAGTTCTGTAGTCTGGTGCGTGTTATTTTTTCAAGACGTTTTGAGATGACTGGTAGTGCAGCTATTGGTCTGTAGTTCTGAGTATCGTTTCTTTTGCCGTGTTTGTATATTGGTGTAATTACTGCAGTGTTTAGTTGTTGTAGAATAATGCCTGTGTCGAATATTATGTTCACGAGTTTCAAAAGTATTGGATTTATTTGTTCAAAGTATGTTATAAGGTCTGTGAGTCTTATATTGTCTATTCCTGGAGTGGTCTTTGGTTTTAGTTGTAGGAGTAATTCTTTCAGTTCCTGTTTTGTTACGGGTGGGAAATACATCGTTCGTTGTTGACTCGTTGTGTGTCGGTAGTTTTTTGTTGATCGTTGGTAGTTTGTCTTTTTTGAGTTGTGTGATCTTGTTTGTGAAAGCATGGCTGAATGAGTCTGCTAGTTCCTCTTGGTTTGTGTCCTGACCGAAGGTTTTTGCAATAAAATTTTGTGACGAAGCTTTCTTTTTTCGAGTTACTAATTCGTTGAGTGTAGCCCATTTTTGCTTAATGTTGTCATTATATTCCATGCATTTTTGGAAGTAGTAGCGTCTTTTTGCCCTACGAATTTTTGTTGTTAGTTGATTTCTTGTGTTTTTGTATAAGGTTTGTAAATGTGTGTTACTAGGTGACTTTTTAAGTTTTTTCCATAGATTTTCTTTTAAGATACTAATATAATATAGAGTATCTTGTTTTAAGATACTCTATATTACAAAACAATAATGAAGGAGAATGCTATATTTGGTTGGTATATTTGAAATACTCAACAGTGTAAAATTTGGAAGAGGAGGAAGAGACATACCTCCTTCGAATACAATACTGTTTTCCATTGTAAATATGGGCAAAAAAGTTATAAATTTATCGAAAACTATATATTAAAAACTTGCCTACCACGTCAGTTCACACTTCACGCACGCAAAGATAAAACTCAGAAAACAAATACAACGTTCAATTGATTGGTGGACACAATAACCAATCACACTCTGAACGGTTTAAAACTACTAGAAAACTAAGAATCTGACCAGCTATGCCATATGCATATCTTTTCAAAGGTGTATGTAATTTGAACGCACACCTGGACTATTAACGCGAATATGATGCAATGTTGACGTGTCGAAAAGGTGTCCTCTTCTTGAAGCATTAGTATATTTGTTTACTTTTAGGAATCACGCTAAGTCTGGAAACAATTAGGGAAGACTTTAACGAATGAATGCAAAAATATAATATCGGTAATATTATATATACATATATTGGCATAAAAGTAATATTTTATCATAGCTGTATAGCGACATCGGTGTTTTGCTGTTAGTAACAAGTAATAATAATAATTTATGTTCTGCCATTGCAGTGTGAAGAAAAGCTGGAATAGTCTTTATCTTCTCAAAAGATCAGCTCTGTCATTTTATACTGTAATGGAATCCATCTCTTTAATTTATAGTGTATGCAATGCAAACGTTGTTTACAGTGTATCTCAATATGTTTTTGCACAGTGATTTGTACACTAGTATGTTTCTATCTACAGTATGTTAGAATTAACTGTTTAATCTGTAGAGGTTACTAGCCGTTTTTCAGTGTTCACTTTGCAATTAATTTATTTAGCTGTTTAGTTCATATCTGTATCAAGGTAAATTCGAAGATATCTTGGAAATTGTTACATGAAACACGGTGATCGTTTACTCATGTCAGTGTTTTCTTAACTAAATGACTCAGTAGATTTCTTAATAGTATTTCGTGTTATCACAATTTAGGGGGGGTATGAAAGTTAATATTAGCATACAGATGTTGAAGAAAATTGGGGAGAGAGAGAGAGAGAGACGCTGCCTGTGGGATTCCATGGGTTACTGGTAACTCTATTGCGGGTATCATGGCCCCCACAAGGGTAGGGCTGATAGGGCTCTAGACTGGGGGCCCGGAATTAGGGGGCCCGTCTTGTCGGATCGGCCAGTTAAGTGAGACTAACAAAAGAAAAAAAGGAACGTTATAAAATATGAATGAATATGTGCCGAGAGGGACTACTAGCTTTTGCAATCGTTTCAAACCAATTATCCATCTTTTCAGACTTATGGTTACTCTTCTGAACTTCTATTCCAAAGGATTTACTTTAGTTTTCAGTTTTTGTTCGCCCGTCTCGCTTTCTCCTTCAACACTGAACACAATTAAAGGCTTGAAAAATATTTCAGATCTTATAAAGGTATGTTAATGACAATGTTTCGGGACAAAATATTAGTAAATATTGACAATAAGAACATTATTATACAAAGTAAAGAAACATCTCTTGAGGTTGAGTCCGCACTTATAAGAGAATTAGTGCAAGAGATACAACACTTACGTGACTCGTGGGAAATTGTTGTACAAGAAGCAAAAGTAGTTGTTGAAGCAATTATTATTATTATTATTATTATTATTATTATTATTATTATTATTATTATTATTATTATTATTATTATTATTATTATTATTCCTGATACCTCCAAGGAGTCCGAAGACTCATCGCGGGAGGACACCTACAACTGTCTGAACCACTACACCGAACCTCTACTACGAATCGGTGTGCAACCTGAATTTTGCAAAAATCGAGAAACTACTGTACAACCTGAAGAAGATTTCAAAATTTTCGTGATTTATCCAGTATTGAATTTCATTATGAAATTCAATACTGGATAAATCTGAATGATTTAAAAACAAGGTCTGAAGCAGCAGATAATATATGTGAATTATTCTCACCTATTTTAAATTTCCAACTTTGATGATGGTCAACTTATCGCAAAAGCAGCAAAATTTGTCTATGTGTATGAAAAAGATCTGTCAGAAGATATATATATATATATATATATATATATATATTTTACATTTTTTGCTTTTAATGTATTTAAGCGCTGTAACTACAACACTTCAATGTAATAAATGGATTTTTCCCCTTTGTTTTGTTTCTGTTTCTTTCTTTCAGCTTGCATCCTCGAAGCTTTTTAGTAAGCTTATCTGAGGATTAACACCGGTTATATAACTTTTATTGCATCAAGACAGATGCAATAATGGTCCACATTCATTTTTATTCTGGTCTTCTTTATGAACTAATTAGGAGACTTTTTTTTTCATTGTGGCAGCCTTTCTATGTCTTCTGAGCTTTTGGCTTTGAAGTTTGTGACTTCCACAAGAATATCTTGGTATCGCTGATCACAAAAATTGGTAATTGTTTTCTGTTTTTGCTTTTCTTGCTTATTACGACAGATCCTGCTGGCTTTTATCAGATTGTCTCTTGTGGACTTGCCTGTAAGACGAACTATGGCTGGTGCAGGTCATGGCAAGCCTTGTTTTTTGCTCTTCCCAGGAATCCAATTTACGGTCTGAATGTCATAATGCTTTAGAAGGATGTCGATTGCATGGCCTAATTTTAAAACTACTTCTCTGAGCTTTTCTGTAGGTGCAGTTTCAGGAAGACCATTTATAACAAGATCCTCATACTGTTGCTGATTTAAATGTTCGTACTGTAGTTTTAGCGAATTAAGTTCTTGATGGAGTTCGTCAAGAACTTAATTCCCTAAAACGCTTTCATCAAAGTCGCTTTCATCAAATTGTGTTGCCATGACACAATTAGGTCTGTTAGTGTGCTAATGCTGATTTTAATATCATTTTCCATTTACAAGACTTCTTTCACTGCTAAATTATTATGTTTGACCAATCCTCATATTTGCTAGATTTTTGTGTTATTTGTTCGTTCTGTTTATCAAAGAGTTCTTGCACAAAATCTAGTAAACTGGCTTTTACAGTCTCTAGAACGTTTTCAATTAGTATATTTAAGGAGTTCAAATTATAGAACTCATCTGTTTTATTGTCTGTTCAGTTCGTCATCTGATTTTGCCTCCGGTATAATCGGCTGTGCCATAAGTGCGTTTCTTTGTTCTCCATGCAGATATAATAATAATAATAATAATAATAATAATAATAATAATAATAATAATAATAATAATAATAATAATAATAAACGTTTCTAACAGAAACGATAGTCATTTGATGAAAATTTCTATGCCAGCCCTACTATGCAGCAATTAGCCCCACAATTTACCAGCATGGTTGGCTGGTTGGTTAACTTGCCTACTCTTCAACCAGCATGTTTTGGGTTCGATTTCCTCCCCCCCCAATGTTTTATGAGTACTTTTAGGTAAGTGATGAATTTAATCGCCTAGCGTGAGAGCATCATTTATCTTATTGAAGAATTGAAGTTGCTGAAAACATTTTTATGTTTGGTCTCTCATTTACAATTCGGCAATTAGAAATGTTTGTCTGGAGAAATAGAGGAAGTTAGTTACCTCATCTTGTGGTAGTCAAACCGAGAAAATCACATGCCAACCTATAAGTATTTCCACCAACACGTTGTCAGTTATATGAGAGGAATTTTCACGGAAGACTGCAGCCCAAAACTGCTGGCTTCCAGCCTTCCTAAAACAATAATGAATACACATTGTCTATTGATATGGTTTAAGGAACACAGAACCTGGACTGCAGAGTAATGGAAGTCTGTCATGTGGAGTCACGCCACATGATCTTACAGTTTCTGATTGACGTCTTTAGGTGTTTTGACGTGAAAGATGAGCCAAGAATGATTGTTACCTATGTGTTGCCCCAGTGATGTAGGTTTATGGAGACAGTGTAATTACGATTTCTTCACATGGTATTCATTAGATCCACTGTTTGTAGTGCATAAAATCATGAATTTTAGATCTTGCAATGTTATGGACATTTAAGTATCCTACATTATGATGATTTTTATTGTTTTCCTTTACACTTTCCAATATAAAAGCACACCATATTAAAAATAAGTTATTGTAAACACGTGATATGAACAGAAATACGCGACTCTCATTTTAGGGATGAAGTGGAACACAAAATCAGGGCATTGCTTGGACGGCCCTCTTCGTCATTGGACGATAAATGCTCTAAGGAGGAGAGGGGCACAGCATCGGCAACTTTCAACCAAAAACGAATACAGAATTTTCTAAAATGCTAAAAGAAACTGTTGCTACAGCGAAATATAACACGACAAGAAATATATGTTTTGTAGGTATCTCATAGGTCACAATACTTTTTGTACGAGAGTATCGTTTTCATAAACACATGTTATTAAAAAAACGCTCTGTCATTTCTTATTCATTATTACGTTCTGCTAGGATAATTTCTACTGGGATCTTTCTATTTTTAATAAATGATTAGTTAGCACTTTTGTTTCTAAATAAAAGCTATTTTAACTCTTGCATCATAGCAAAGCTGCATCTGGTGTGGGGTTTGTTCACAGACGGAAGAGCTATTCAACATAGAAGGTAAGCGTTATATAACTATGTTTAACAGAAAAGAGTGAAGTGCATTTTGCCGGAATTCTTCACTTGTATTTATTTAATTCTTCTTCTTAGACTTTCTTCGTCCACTACAGGAGATGGGCCTCCCCCAGCTTATTTCATTTTTTCTTCTCTTCTGTCTCTGACCACCATTTCACTCCTCTCTATGTCAAGATATTATCTCTCCATATTTCTCCCTGTCTACCCTTTTCCTTTTCCCCTCTCATTCATTATCAATGTTGTCCACCTTTCGTTTCTCATTCTCGTTACATGACTAGCCCATCTCTATTTTGAATGTTTTATCCCGTCTATTATATCTCTTACTCCTGTTCGTTTTCTTATTTTTTTTTATTCTTCATTTTATCCTTTTTAGTAATTTTCAGCATTCTTCTTTCTTGTTTTCTCTATGCTCTCCTCAGATCCTCACATTGTTTCTCTGTTATGCCCCATGTCTCGCTAACATATGTAAACACTGGAATCATACAACTGTTGAAAATTTTCCTTTTTAAACAAAATGGTAGTTCTCCTGTTAGATGTTCTTTCGGTGTATTAAATGCTCCATTACTTTGAACGATTCTTCTATTGATTTCTTTATTTTATCTTTCTTCAAAACTTAGTTTGCCGAAGATAGATATATATTCGTCTGCTTGATCTAGTTCTTTTTTGCCTATAGTAATTTTCTCCTCTTCATTGTCTTTTGTCATATCCTTTGTTTTTTCAATATTTATTTTAAGCCTCATTTAGGCTTTCCCAACATAGTTCATTTGTCATAGATTGTAGTTCTCTTTACTCTTTGCGATGAGTACTATGTCATGGCCCAATTTTAGATGGTTGGGGTGCTTCCAATTTATAATAATTCCTTTCTCTTCCCAATTAATTTTTTTTTAAATATTTCTTCTAGTGTTGCATTGAATAGATTGGGTGAAAGTAGATCTCCCGGTCTTATTCCTCTCTGTATTCGGAATGTTAATCCTGTGTTTTCTAGTTTTATTGTAGGTGTTGCTTTTACGTATAGTTCCTTTATTAGCCTAATATATGCCTTTTCTATATTTTGTTTTTCCAATGCTTCTAATGACAGAAGCATTTATTTAATTACGTACTATTAAATCATTTATACATTCAGTGGCTATACTAGAAACCTATACAAACTATACTTTTAAATCCGAATTCGAATCGACTAGATGTTTTCAAGTATGCATCTATCCAAGGGCTAAATAAAATATCAATGTTTTCAAAATTCCAATTTTGAATTTTTTAATCCAGTTCTAGTCCAAATTTCGATCTTCAAAAATTGATCTCGAATTATGGAGAAATGTAATGTGAGTATTTGATACGCAAACAATGCCTTGGCATCGTAGTCTTCCTTCCTGTTGAAATTACCTGGGTTCGAATCTTGTCTAGACAAAAAGCTCTTTTATAAGTTCAAAAGAAGTTTACAATAACTTTTCAGTTGAATTAGCTGGTTTCATTCTACAAATGGATACAAATATTAGCTATATATAGTACACTGTCTCGTGGCGTTTTCATTTCAATCACAACCAATTTACCCAAGGTCTTTTTTTGAACGAAAAAAGTGTGAGGTTGTAAATGTCATCTCTTTTGGGTGAAAAACGTACTGACATTCAAATAACGTTTCGTCAGAATACACAAAAGTTTTGTATTTTACAAGTGGGTTATCACAAAACTAATATAGAATTTAATGTGCGTAATGAATATAAGGGGAACTGATAATTGTCGAATTATTTTTTAAGAAGTGATAATTAGAATCTTTTATAATTCCAGGACTGTTCAAATATGTGTGAGGTAGACAGTGTCATATGATCATAACACAATTTATTCTCCTGCAGACTAGGATTTTATCCAGAAAATTAGGTAAAACTACCGGAGCACATACGAAATGGACAGAAATACTACATTTCCTCATACTGGTAGCTTTAGTTGGTTCTTCTTTAGAAGATAAAACCAAATGCTAAGTCCAGATTGTCATCTAAATGTTGGTGAAATTCGTTAGGCATTATATCATTTTCATCACTTGGCGTGATTGCTTATCGGAGGCCTGAAGTGGCTCAAAAAGGCAATGCCTGGTCTGTAGAGTGGATAATTCAGACGACTCAACATTTAATCAGTCCTTCTATAGTAATAACGTATCAAAATTTACAACGTTTAGTGGGTGACACTGTAATAACAAATAAATAAATATATATAAAATGGGAGTAGACGGGTACGAAAGACTACAATGGTTTAAAACATTCGGAAAATTACAGAATGCAGAGCTCAAATATCTTCTTCTTTATTTTTTTCACATTTTTTTTCTAAAACTTGATGTTCACATCAAGTTTAAGAAAAATTCAAAATGTAGCGTCGTCTTCAGTGGTGCAAAGAGCGTGTACAGAGGTACGTGGAAGATTGGAAAGCTGTGTTATGGAGCGACGAATCGAGCTAAACACTCCACCAAGCAGATGAAGAGGTGTGGGAGCGGTGGATGCCCGGTCAGCATCTCTTATGAAAGTGTATAACCCTAACTATAAAATTCGGAGTTGGCGGTGTGATAGTATGATTCTGTTCTTCCTAGATTGGCCTCGGACGTCTGTTTGTGGTACCACGAACATGGAACTCCGAGAAGTATCTGAACGATAATGCAATGCTTCCTACTTTGTGGTGTTTTTACAGAACTGACCGCTGTGTCTTTCAGCAAGACAATGCACAATGATATAAGGCTGCTGCTGTAACTGTGTGGTTTGTGACATGAACGTCATTGCTATTTACTAGCCTCCACAGAGCCCTGATCTTAAACCTATTGAACATCTGTGGGATGAACTAGAACATCGGTGAGGTCAAGAGGGATGCAGCCCCCAATAGCCCAGGAGCTCATTACATGCCTACAGGAAGAATGGTCCAAAATTCCCATTGATTGCTGTTGTATATGGTGTGGAAAGTATGCCTTATAGAACTGCTATGGTCATCGTAGCAATTTACATAATATCCCTGGTAGCATATTTATTTTAGCTCCATGGTTGTTTGTTCCTCACACTTTTTTGTCGGTTGATTTCTTTCCTAATTGTGTATATTTTCTATTTCTCATTTCGTGTTATGCACCCTGATGAAATCTTCTAGGACAAAGAAATTAGTCGGGGGTAATCAAAAGAAAAAAAAAATCAGCTAACGTCTTTTTGTTCCCATATAGGGAGTAGACGAGGCCGTTTTAGCCCTATCTAAGTTTTGGAGACTGATTGGACAGTTCCATCTCCACTGGTAGCCAATCAGAGATAGCTGGCCCAAGACTATCGCTAATTAATCGGTACGCAGTGAAGACGGCGACTAACTGTGCCATCATCTCATGGTCCCTAAACCTACAAAATATTTTTAATGTCTGAAAATAGTGTGGGTTCGACGGCCGATTTTCTTCAGTTTACGGGAGAAAAAACCCTCTTGCCCATGCCAGAGATCGACTAACTCGGGAAACGTTCTAAAAACAAACCAAGAAGTACAAAATTCTACCACTAGTGGACAATTGGTAAAAGAATTGCTAGTTATTTGCATAATCTCCCCGTTTCTACTGACGAGTTAGCAGATATATGGAAGACCAAATACTTTTCGGTCTTCCATATATCATCATTCACCTTACCGGAACGTGCGTTGCTTGTCAACGCACGTTCCGGTAAGGTGAATGTAAGGTGAGATGTAAGGTGAGATGTAAGGTTCCGGTAAGGTTAGATGATTAGCAACTTACGTTCCGGTATGGTGAGAGTCATATCGAAACGTGCGTTGCTGATCAAGTTTTTACTATAAACAACACGGTAAAACTAATGCCACGCTTCGACAATTCCAGAGTTTGAAGGATTGGAGAAAAAGGTCCAATGACAATAACAAATCTTAGAAAAATGATTTTACGATTTGAAAATAGCGTATCGTTAGCAGTGAGGCCAAGAAGAGGGTGCAAATGAATTATTCCTCAAAAAGTTGACAAAGTTGAAACTGCGTCGTGGAACGTGGAATGAATAACGCACAAGGGTCCAGCAGTGTTCAGGCAATATCAAGGCAATTGGACATGCCATACTTAACTGTGTGAAAAATACTGCGTGAAATGCTGAGGTGTTTCTCTTACAAGATCTCTCCCATACTGAAGCTTTGCTTCACGGTAATGCGGAAACTCGACCGCACTTTGCCATTCTTAGCTTCAATGGAGGTGGATGGTGATAATGGTAGTGTTAACTAACTCACACAGTTGCCGATTTGAGTTGCGAATAACCTTCGTGTGTCCCCCCCCCCCCTTTACACTAATCGAAAGTCACAGTGTTTTGTGGTTTCACTGAATCATTTATTATCGGTCTGTACTTTTGTCGAAGAACTTCGCATGACAGGACCAATTACTTGTACCGTCACGGCTGTCAGGTATCGAGAGATGCTGCGCAAATTTGTTCCACAACTGCAGCATCAAAGATGACTTGACTCTACTATATTCATGCAGGATGGAGCACCACCTTATAATATACTGCCGGTACGGTGAATGTTACAAAACACTTCACAGAACACAGAGTGATTAGTCGTGCATTTCCTACAACATGGCCATTTGCTGATCTCAACCCCTGTGACTTTTGGTCGTAGGGCCATCTGAAAAGCATGGTGAATGAAGGACATCATCCTCATTTAGCAACCTTTAAAGACAGAATAACGCAGCATATGAGGAAAATTAATGCAGTTCTGTTGTGTTCCACTGTAGAAAATGTATCCTAGAACATCTGAAAAGAAGACATATCGAACAACGTTTGTAAGTTATGCGAGCACAAAAATTGATTTCTTGTGTCTCTTCTAGCCATTACTGTTTACTAAAACCCAAAAATGTCCCCTAATGACAGAATTTTTTACTATTTTTTATTTTAGATAAATCCGAACTGCATGTTGCAGAGTGTACCTACACCAAGTTTGGTTATATATATATTCATATTTTTATATACTGACTTAGAACCGAGAGTTAGAACAAACAATTAAATTTATTCACAAAGCAACATGTTTCGTCGGAAGACTGACTTCTTCAGGCGTTAAGAAACACAGAAAGCAGATAACAAACACTATAAAGAAACATTTTGTCACTGAAATTCGAACACATTTTCCTTATAGTGTTTTTTATTTGCTTTCTGTCTTTCTTAACGCCTGAAGAAGTCGGCCTTCCGACGAAACATGTTGCCTCGTGAATAAATTTAATTGTTTGCTCTAACTCTCGGATCTAAGTCAGTATATAAAACTATGAAGATATATGTGATCATTAGTTACATTGACTCTGCGATTAGATATGTTAATTTTTTTTGACTGACTGAAACCGAGAGAATAGATAAGAAGTTAATTTAATGAAGCGCAAAACATGTTATGTCAAACATGACGTCTTCAGGTGTGGTAACACTTAAAGGAAATTAAAAAATATATATAAAATCACTGTGCCATTATATATCTAATGGCAGAACTATGCGAGTCAGTTAGACTATATCTGAGGTTGCTGTTGATGTGAGAAGGGTTTAGGACAATTTCTTTGGATTCAACTATGCGCCGTTCCACTTCATCGTGACAAATGTAAACGTTTGATGTTGCGTTCCAATCTACTCCATGTTGGCGGTCTTCATCATTTGTGAGCACTGAACAAACGATGAGAGTGCGCTTGCTCTGATTCTATTGATGAAATGTCTCTCTGATGTTCCTCTAGCCGTAAGAGGATTGACTTCTCAGTCTTCTCAGTAAATTGCGGGAACGTAAAAACGGGGATTTACTGTATATAGTTATATATAGTTATTATTATTATTATTATTATTATTATTATTATTATTACGAGGAACTCCAAGAAGTCGACAGACTCATCGAGGGAGGCCCTAACATCATGTCAAGAACAACTATTCAACGTTCGCACAGTATCTATCATAACTCGTCTTGAACTCATTCACAGTCGTGGCACGCACAGCAGACTCTGGCAGCTTATTTCACTCATTCAACACTCTCCAAGTAAAAAAACCTAGCTCTAATACTCTTGCTAACCACACTCTTGCCCAGCTTCCATGTATGGCCCCTAGTCCTCCCACCACCAGTCCTATTCTCAAAAATATCTTCTAAATTAATCTTATAGGAACCTTCAGTAATTTGAATGTCTCAATCATATCACCACTTTTCCGCCTATCAACCAATTTCTGCAACCCATAAATCTTCGACCTGTTCTCATAAGGTTCATTCCACAGACCTGCTATCATCTTGGACACTCGTCTCTGGATCCTCTCTATCTCCTCCCCATCAAGAAGAAACTCTGGCGCCCGTATCTGGGCACAGATTGGGTCTAAATGAAGTCTTAATAAGGCTCGATACAGAGGAAAAAGTAATCTGTTTGTCTCTGCTTGTTAAAGTATTTTTCAGCAACCAAGTGATTTGATGAGCTGATTTAGCCACTTATATATATATATATATATATATAAGTGGCTATATAATATATATGAGCCTGTGTAGCTCAGTGGATGTGGCGTTTGTCAACCACGGCGCTTGGACGCACGAAGGAAGACTTGGTTTCGAGTCTAGTCGGCGACTAGAGGAAATTTTTCTAAGCCTTTTTTCGACCGGTTCCCGAGTTAGTCGATCTCTGGCACGGGCAAGCAGGTTTTTCCTCCCGGAAACTCGGGTTTTTCGTCCTGTAAACTCAAGAAAATCGACCATAGAACCCACATTATTTCAGACATTAAATATATTGTGTTAGGGTTAGGGACCACGAGATGGCGGCACATTTGAGCCGTCTCTCTTCACTGAGTACCGCTTAATTAGGGATAATCTTGGGCCATCTATCTCTGATTGGTACCAGTGGAGATTGAACTGCCCACTCAGTCTCCAAAAGTTAGATAGGGCTAAATGGCCTCGCCTACTCCCCATATACGGGAATAAAAAGGCGTTAGCTGATTTATATATATATATATATATATATATATATATATAATCCTCAAGGGCTCACTCTAGTGAGTACGGGCACGGCGAACCCGAGGTACCTGAAGCTTGATCACGCCTTACTTCATGTAATATACTCCTGTTATATTATCTGAAGACTGGTCCCTACTCTTCTTTCCCTCTGTATTTCTTTTCACCTTGCTCCTCCCTCTCCCAATGCTATTAGAGTATTCGAGAGCTAGGGGTGATTCTGTCCTATTTAACTATTTTTTCGTCTCATGCACCTGCCCACCCCAGTTAAAAATGGTGAAGACAAATCAGAACTCTATACCGCATCGGTCGTCACGCGAGTTACCAAGGACCGCACTGGATGTTAGGCTTCCTGGACAGCCAGTGACAAATGGACTACAGGAGCAAGATCCACAGAAATCGAAAGTATTTACTAGGAAAAAGTGGAGCATGGTTGAAAATCGACAAGTCATGTAGTGCTTCTACAGTTCAAACCCATCAGTTAGGGGATTTCAGAAACGAATGTTCCAACTTTGGCTTGAACGAAACCGAAATTCTGAAATTTCATTCGAAAGGCTGATGCAGCAATGCAGCTTCATTATCAAACGCAAGGTATTTAGTGAACTTGAGCTGGAAGCACTGAAATCTCAAGCTGTAAAAGGAGACCGTACTGACCCTGAAGTGACCACGAATATAAAAGTAGCAGAATCAGATTCCAACGTGCAGAATGATGAAAATTTTGAAAATATCAAAATAATTGAAAGGAAGCTATCAGATAAGGAACAAGAACTGGCAAGAAAAATTATCGAGCAAATGATAACCAGGAACGAGTTAGGCTTCCAGTATTGAGACAAGTACTTCAACAAAAACTGAAGGAACTCCTACAAGAGGACAATAAAGCTGCAAGGGATATTCCTACTGGAACTATTGGGCAAACGAATCAACTTATGTACTCAATAGCCTACGTTGTAACATCTGAATTAGGATATAAGGTTAGTGAACCCAAAAGCAGTAAGGCTCAGGAACCAAAATGGAGGCATCGACTGGAGAATAAAATTCTTAAATTCAGAGCAGACGTGAGCAATTTGAAAAACCTTAAGGAAAAGAAGTTGAAAAACACAAAAGTACGAAATAATCCCATAAAGAGATATAATACTGGAACACGACCTGTTGATGAAGTATTGGAAGAAGTGAAGCAAAAATAGTTGCAGTTCAAGCTAAAATAAGAAGATACAGTGCACGCATTGAACAGTACAAGCAAAATTCGATGTTTCGCGCAAATCAGCACCAGTTTTACAAGAAAATTGATTGCTGCAGGAATGATAACCTTAAAGAAAATATATAATTATAAATACCAGAGACAAAGAAAATACACTAAAGTTTTGGAAAAACCTATGGGACAACCCTAAGAGGCACAATAACAAGGCAAAGTGGATTGAACAAATTACGAAGGAATCTCAAGAACGAAAAATGGACCAACTGAAAATAACAACTGAAATGGTTCAAAAGCAAGCTAAAAAAATAAAAAGTTGGTCAACATCCAGGAAGGATAAATTACATGGATACTGGTTGATATATCTAACAGGCTTACACGAAAGACTTGCGAACCAATTTTATGATGTTTTAGAAGGAAAAAGCAAAGAAGAGTGGCTCACGGGAAAACGTTTTTGATCATAAAGGATGAAGAAAAAGTCCAAACCCAGAAAACTTCCGACCAATAACCTGCCTGCCAACAAACTTTAAGCCACTCACAGGCATACTAACTGATAAAATATACAGCTATCTTAAAGCAAATTCTCTTTTCCAAATTGAACAAAAAAGATAACAGAAAAAATTCAAGAGGCACAACAGACCAATTGCGCTGATTGATAAAATGATTCTTAAAAATTGCAAACGTAGAAAAACCAACCCTCATATGGCTTGAATAGATTATAAAAAAGTGTTTGATTCAGTGCCTCATAGTTGGATTTTAAGATGCACAGAACTATTCGGTATTAACGAAAACGTACAAGCATTTTTCCATGAAAAACTGGAAAACAACGTTGGTTCTAAATAGAGAAGAAATTGGAGAGGTAAACATAAAAAGGGACAGGCATCTTTCAAGGAGACTCATTATCTCCTCTATTGTTTATATTGTCATTGATCCCCCCTAACTAGAATTTTAAATAAAACTGCTCATGGTTATCAAATTGCTCAAAAGAGTGCAAAGATATCTCACCTTTTATACATGGACGATCTGAAGTTGTATGCTCAGAGAATCAGAGTAAAATCAGAGAATGAACTCGGATCTTTGCTTAACACTGTGCACATATTCGGTCAAGATATAAATGGATTTTGGCTTAGACAAATGTGCAATTTCGGGAATAACAAGAGGAAAGTTTGAAGATCTGAACGAAATCGAGCTGCTCAATGGTGAAATAATCAAGGCAATAAAATTCGAAGACAGCTACAAATATTTGGGAATTTTAGAAGCATCATAAATTCTGCACAATAAGATCAAAGAAAGAACTAGAGCAGAATACATAAGACGATTAAGAAAACTTCTTAAGTCAATGCTTAATGCTGGAAATTTGATAAAAGCAATTAATACCTGGACCATACCTGTTCTGAGATATTCAGCAGGCATTGTTGAATGGACCCAGCTAGAGATGGAAGATTTAGACCGAAAAACTCGAAACCTAATCACCGTGCACCATGCCCTCAATCTTCGCAGTGACATTGATAGGCTATATCTATCACGCAAAAAAGGAGGTAGAGAATTATTACAAGTGAAGCAAGTTAATGAAGAAGAAAACGAAATTTGAATGATTATCTGCAGCAAACAACGGAAAAGTTTCTAATTGAGGTAAGGAAAGAGGGTTTATTTAAACCCATGGAGACAAAATTGGAATACAAAACCAACCAAGTAAAAGTGAGAACGGAAAGATGGAAAAATAAGGCATTGCATGGAAAATACCTTCACAGCATAGCGGACAGCACTGACAGCAACTTGACCTGGCAATGGTTGAGAAATGGAGCACTAAAGAAAGAAACAGAATCGGTAATTTTTGCAGCACAAGAACAGGCCATTAAAACCAATATTATGAAGGCAAAAATACAAAAAATTCAAGAAGACAGTAAATATAGATTGTGTAAAGAAAAGAAAGAAACGGTAGACCACATTATAAGTGGATGCAGCAAAATCGCACAAATTGAGCACCATAAAAGGCATGATAATGTAGTTAAGATAATCCATTGGCATTTATGTAAAAAGTATGGATTTGAAGTATCTAAAGACTATTGGAAGCATAAAGTTCACCAGAAAGTGGTTGAGAATGAAAAAGGTAAAATACTCTGGGATTTCAAAATCCAGACTGACAAAAGCTTGGAATGTAATACACCCGATATCACAGTGGCTGAAAAAAGTGAAAACAAGGGTGTTAAGTGTATCGAAATATCAGTACCAGGAGATAATTGGATTGACGACAAGGAAAATGAAAAAATTAAAAAGTATTGCGATTTGCAAATCGAAGTTGAACGAATCTGGCAAAAGAAAACGAAAATTGTTCCCATTATAATAGGTGCATATACTGTATACATATATATATTAAAGATAACAAGCTATTTTATATGTATATAAATATACACTTGGTTTTAATCCTATTTCCCAAGAAGCAAACAGACAAGTAAGTAAAGTTTGTGCCTGAAAGTAGTGCAAGTCTCAGGCAACTCGTGGTAAAGGAAGTATAAGCTCTGATCACTATTCTTAGTATTTACCCTTAATGCAAAGCACATCTCCTTAAGGAGATGTATGATGCTATGCATTAAAGGCAAGGGGCCACAACCCAGACCGGTTTCTACCTTTATTGAGGTCTCATCATTTTGAGCCAGGCTTAGAAATACTACGGTTTAAGTAATAGAGAGAGCTTATATAAATTTTACCAAAACAAGTTGCTATAAAGTGCTTTGACCTTATTAAATAAAAATCTCAGGATGAGAGATAGATAGAAATAGAGATAGAAAGTTTTTTTACCTTGGGTATAATATATGTTAAAGATATCAAGCTATTTTACGTGTATATAAATATAAACTTCGTTTTAATCGTATTTCATATCTCTCATCCTGAGATTTTTATTTAATAAGGTCAAAGCACCTTATGGCAACTTGTTTTGGTAAAATTTATATAAGCTCTTTGTATTACTTAAACCTTGATATTTCTAAGCCTGGTTCCCACGTATGAGACCTCAATAAAGGTCAAAACCGGCCTGAGTAGTGGTCTTTAATGCATAGCATTATACATCTCTTTAAGGAGATGTGCTTTGCATTAAGGGTAAATACTAAGAATAGTGATCAGAGCTTATTCCTCCTTCACCACGAGTTGCATAAGACTTGCACTACCTGCGGAGCCCAGACTTGCACTACTTGCAGGCACAAACTTTACTTACTTGTCTGTTTGCTTACTTAGGAAATAGGATTAAAACCATGCTTATATTTATATACTGTACATATAAAATAGCTTGGTATCTTTAACGTATATTATACCCAAGATAAAAAAACTTTCTACATCTATCTCTCATCCTGAGATTTTTATTTAATAAGGTCAAAGCACCTTATTGCAACTTGTTTTGGTAAAATTTATATAAGCTCTCTCTCTATTACTTAAACCTTGGTATTTCTAAGCCTGGCTCCCACTGATGAGACTTCAATAAAGGTCAAAACCGGTCTGTGTATAGTGGCGCCTTGCCTTTAATGCATAGCATCATTCATCTCCTTAAGCAGATGTGCTATGCATTAAGGGTAAATACTAAGAATAGTGATCAGAGCTTATACTTCCTTTATCACGAGTTGCCTGAGACTTGCACTACCTGCGGAGTCACCCAGAGTTTCACTACTTGCAGGTGCAAACTTTACTTACTTGTCTGTTTGCTTACTTGGGAAATAGGATTAAAACCAAGTTTATATTTATATACATATAAAATAGCTTGGAATCTTTAACGTATGTTATACCCAAGGTAAAAAATCTTTCTATATATATATACAGTAGGCCCTTCGTATCCGCGGGGTTTGGTTCTATCGTCTTATGCGGATAGTAGCGAACCCTATATATGCCATGTTTTTTCCTATACATAAATACCTATGACAAATTTTAATTTATAAATTACGCACAGTAAGAGATTAACAATAACTAATAATAAAACAGAACAATTATAACAACATACTGTAATAAAGTTATCTGAATGTGAATGGAATCTTAGCAACTCCAGATGTGTGGAGCTTTCTCCACCTTTGCAACGAGTAGTTCTGGTGTTGGACAATCTCTGCGATCAGACGAACTATCTATTACTAAAAAAAGAGCCATACGGCTTCATTTCGGCAATGTAAAATTACATAAGCAAAGTGGATATTAGATCCAACATTATTTCAAAGCCGAATGTTTGTAGAGACTATGAAAGTTTCGTAAGTTGCCCTTTTGTATGTTTCGTATATATATATATATATATATATATTTTATATATATATTTATATTTATATATATATATAAATATAAGTATATATATATATATAATTATATTTATATATATATATATAAATATAAATTAGCTGATTATATATATATATATATATATATATATATATATATATATATATATATATATATATATATAATCAGCTAACGCCTTTTATTCTCGTACAGGGAGTAGGTGAGGCCGTTTTTAGCCCTATCTACCTTTTGGAGACTGAGTGGGCTGTTCAATCTGCACTGGTACCCAATCAGAGAGAGCTGGCCCAAGGCTATCACTAAGTAAGCAGCATGCAGTGAAGAGAGACGGCTGTACAAGTGCCGCCATCTAGTGGTCCCTAACCCTAACACATTATATTTTATCTCTGAAACGGTGTGGGTTCTACGGTCGATTTTCTTCAGTTTATGGGACGAAAAATCCGTGTTTCCGGGAGAATAAATCCGCTTGTCCGTCCCAGAGATCAACTAACTCGGGAACCGGTCGAAACAAGGCGTAGAAAAATTTCTTCTAGTTGCCGACTAGATTCGAAACCAATAATTCTTCCTTCGTGCGGTCAAGCGCCGTGGTATGCAAACGCCACATACTTCTATAAGAGATGCATTTCTAAAGCAAGAAATATGGCATTTCAGTGCCTTTCTCCCACGACTTCCCGAGTTAGTCGATCTCTGACACGATGAAATGGGGGTTTGCTCCCAGAAAACTGGGAACGTTTTTAATCTCTGAACTCAACCATATAACTCGCACAATTTCAGAGAACAATACACAATGATAGGGTTATGGTCCACGAGATGGCCACACAGTTATATACCATATTCTATTCCCAACATGCTGTTTAAAATCATTGGTAGTCTTGGACCAGCTATCTGTGTTTGTTTAAGTGTGAAGCCTAGCTTTTCCCTCTTAATTTCTGAAATGTAGATATGTTGGTTGTTAATGCTAAAATGTACTGCTTGCTTCACTTGTGTGCATGCATTTTAAAAACTGCACACAAGTGAAAACCGCTAACTTAATGTAGTTAGCAGTTTCATGGTATTTTTTATCTATGGAAATCCATTAGTATACTAGAAGGCCTGTAGGATCTTGTTGAAATCTACATCCACCGAAGAAAGACGTCCTAAGTTCAATTCTAGTCAGAGACTATAGGAATTTTTCTCACCCTTTCTTCAATCAGTTTCGAATTAGTCGATTTCAAGCACTAGTAAACTGTTCTTTCTCCAAGAAACTTGGAATTTTCACCCCGTAAATTTAAGAAAATCGACTGTATAACTCAACTAGTTCAGGCAATAAGAAATTACGTTAGTGTTAAGCTACATGAGATGACCACATTTGTCTACCTCACTTCATCATATTCTGTTTAAAATTAGTGATAGTCTTGGACCACCTATCTCCGATTGGATACAAAAAAGTTTAACTTCCCCCCGGGCTTCCAGGGTTACATACTGTTAAAACTACTAAGCCTACTCACTATGGAGAATAAAAGGCATTAGCCAATCAGTGTACCAAACAATTTTGAAGTTCTCTGAAGAGTATATGCTTTGGTAGTACAGTATATGCTATTTATTTTCTTCAAAAGAAATTTTCGAAACTACTCAAATAATTTGTTTGTAATTTATACATCAAAAATTCTAAAAAATATTTAAAATGATTATGAAGATATGACCTGCGAACATTACTTCTTTTATTTCTAATTAGTCATCCTCGTGGAAAATGCCTAGATCGCAATGTGAAGTAAATTTTGGATTTTCCAATGATCAGTAAGTATAAATATTTATTAGTATTAGTATTATTAGTATTATATTAGTATTATTAGTATTAAGAAGATACTAAGCATGTTAGCAAGCACATAAAAAGGCGAAAGCTTTTGTTTATTAATTGGCCAGCGCTGAGAGTCAGATTACACAACTTCGTCATAGGCACAGCCAGTTCTCTTTTTTGCTCATTCTCGTAGCATACCAGCTGACATACGTCCAGTCCAGTTGCAGTATTCACATTGATATTTATAATGCGTTGAGTACCTCCTGTTCATCTACTTCAATTTTCACACATCTGTCACACCAATACTTGCAAGACCCACCTGGATAATACTATCTTTCAAAGTAATCACTTATCAACCGAACTATTTCTTCTGCTTCTATCACTTTATTTTCATTAGCACTAAGTATGGCTATCCTTATCTAATCCATCTTTCTCGAGTTAACTACAAGTACATAGCGAAAAAATTCTTTCTCCTGCTTGGCTAATTTTCTCTCAAATTTAGCCTTCCTTCTCACACTAGTTAGCCTCTGTAGTCTCATCGGAATACTGATCACCTTTTTGTTTATATTCATTTCACAATGTCTTTTTTTTTGCACTTCGTACTTTGTATTGCTAATCATCCACTTAATCCAAACTTGGTTTATGCTATGGACCCTGGGTATGCAGTCTGAAATTGCCTCTCACAAACAATCGCTAACCACTTCCAATGCACTACTGAGTCATTCCTTGAGCTTCGTATGCCATGGCACTACTGAAAACTGTCAACTAAGTTATTCATAATCTCCAGCTTTATATTATCCACATAAACTCTTTGTCCACTGAGAATTCCACACGTTCAGTACCATCCAAGAAGAACTGCATGGTCATTTTCGCCTGCCTGTGAGTAGTAGGGGAGCCTCTAGTGAGCAAATGCTTCCGGTGGGCGTGGCTTAATGAGTCATGAATTTCCCTGTGGGCATATGTGTCAATGGCTTCAGTTCTTGTGTTTTGGTTCGCATATGGAATTATGGGTGATTTTTTTTGGTCGCGTATGGAATTATGGGTGATGGATGAGATAAGGATTCGTGTTGTGATTGGTGGGACACTTTAAACCAAATGCTTCCGGTGGGCGTGGCTTCATGGGTGTGGAATGTTTGGAATTTCCCTGTGGGCATATTGTCACTGGCTTCATTTGTTGTATTTTGGTTCGCGTATGGGATTATGGGTGATGATAGAGATAAGGAATCGTGTCGTGGGTGTGTGTTGTTTTCAGATGTAGATAAGTGACATCATTTGTTATTTGTAAATAAATGTCGTCATTTGTTATTTGTAAATAAGTGACGTTGTTGTTTTGAATGGAAAGGATGATATTTGTGGATAAGAAACCGTGTCGTGATTGGCGGACAATTCTGACAAGATCAAGATCAAGATAAGATAAGGAATCGTGACGCGAATGTTTGTTATGAGATGTTAGATAAGTAACGTCATTTGTTAGTTGTAAATAAGTGACTTTATTGTTTTCAATGGAAAGGGAAATATATTAGTGTATAAGTAATCGTGTTGTCATTGATGGACACTTCTGACAAGATCAAGATAAGATAAGAATCGTGACGTTATGTGTTTGGATATTCACAGTTTCGAGGTTTTCTGAATAATAAATTATATGCTATGTCACTCAAACATACAGTTTTTTTTTCTTCTATAGATGGTTGTACTAATTTTCCAATACATTTTGAGGTATTTCTTTCCTGTTAAACGGTGCGATTCTTAGAGTAAGTCGTGATGGCGGCAGTGTAATAAGCTATTCGAGCTTTTCTGAATAATTAATTATATACTTAAAATACCTGTCCTTAAACACACACACACACACACACACACACACACACACACACACACACACACACACACACACACACACACACACACACACACACACACACACACACACACACACACACACACACACACACACACACACACATTAGACATAAAAAATCGCTAATGTGTCCATGTTGATACTCTAATATATACCCTATGATTATTCTTATGGAAAAAAAAAACTATTCAGTATTAGAATTACGCTTACCAAAAAACATACGAACAGTGATTATTGTTAAATCACTGTTCAAGTTATGTTCAAGTTAAAAAAAAAAAACAAACTTACATTTCTTTCCAGAATGGGAACATCTTGGTACTATCTAGGTTTTCTGAATGTTCCAAATTGTTGATTAACATATATTCACAGAACACAAACACAAGTCTGAAAAGACTCACTTTTAATTATAGGTTACTGTGGGTAACATATATTCACACCACAAAACACACAAAACATAGGAGTCGAAAGATATTTCTGTAAATAACCAGAAAAGCTAGTGGACTACTTAATTTACTTTAGTATCCGATTGGTTCTCTGTATTAATTCTTTCCCACTGTTTCCCAAACTTGGTGGGAAAGTCTATGCGCTGTTTTGTTTAGAATAAGTGTTATTTCCGGTTTCGAATTCCGATTGCTGTTAGAGTATGGAATTCTGACAAGTGAAATTATTATTATTTTTTTTTTTCAAATTGATTGGTTATTTTCTGTATTTTACTTTTAAAGGTCATATTCTAACAGGATAGCCTGTGTAGCTCAGTGGATGGAATTTGTAAACAATATTTCGTTCAAATAAAATGTGTAAATTTAAATGAACAAATTGGGTGTCATAGATGTGTTATACAAATTTAAGAAGGAAGATAACATTTTTTTTTTCCTTGTGAAATTTCATGCCACAAAGTAACCAGAGAATTTTTTTTTTTGATTCATTGAATTAAAAGTCTTATTTGTTCATGCAAGCCCTCAAATATTTCAAGAAACTCCTGTCAAATCTTGGAAGCAAAAGAAATATTCGGGTATTAAATTAATAGCTAGAATTTTAGTGGTGAAGATTTTACTTGAAAAGTCACAATACTGTTAGAGTTTGGTTATTTTACAGAGCCATTAGATATTTAAAACCAACGACACGTTACAAAAACTCTTAAAAAGATTGCTGTAGAAAAACTGCGGAGAGTTCAAAACCTTGTTTGTCTCATATCAGTTACTTAAAATTTACTAATGCTAAAGAAAAAAAAATAAAATAAATAAATTCCACTTACAGAAATAGGTCAAAAGTACAAGGAATCGAAGGTAAAATTAATAGTTATATTGGTAATTTCCAAACGGAAATCAAGAGTTCGAACCAAAACACACGATTTCTCACCTACGTACAACAAACAGCGAGGGGATAAGTGAGATATATTTTAAGATAAGACTTAATGAGAAATATACAGTGTTGGAAAATAAATTCACATACACTTTATATATATATATTACTTTTGCTCAGTTATTCTGTTAGGATATGACCTTGAAAAGTAAAATACAGAAAATAACCAATCAGTTTGAAAAAAAAAAATAATAATAATTTCACTTGTCAGAATTCCATACTCTAACAGCAATCGGAATTCGAAACCGGAAATAACACTTGCCCTAAACAAAACGCCGCATAGATTTTCCCACCAAGGTTGGGCAACAGTGGGAAAGAATTAATACAGAGAACCAATCGGATACTAAAGTAAATTAGGTAGTCCACTAGCTTTTCTGGTTATTTACAGAAATATCTTTCAACTCCTATGTTTTGTGTGTTTTGTGGTGTGAATATATGTTAGCCACAGTAACCTATAATGAAAAAGTGAACTGCAATTTTCAGACTTGTATTTGTGTTCTGTGAATATATGTTAATAATCAACAATTTAGAATATTCAGAATTAATTTTGCTCACTTATTCTGTTAGAATATGACCTTTAAAAGTAAAATACAGAAAATAACCAATCAATTTGAAAAAATAAAAAAATAAAATAAAAATTTCACTTGTCTGAATTCCATACTCTAACAGCAATCGGAATTCGAAACCGGAAATAACACTTACCCTAAACAAAACGGCACGTAGACTTTCCCACCAAGCTTGGGCAACTTTAAGATAAGACTTAATGAGAAATATTCAGTATTGGAAAATAAATTCACATATGCTTTATATATTTATTAATTCTGCTCAGTTATTCTGTTAGAATATTACCTTTAAAAGTAAAATACAGAAAATAACCAATCAATTTGAAAAAAAAAAAAAAATAATAATTTCACTTGTCAGAATTCCATACTCTAACAGCAATCGGAATTCGAAACCGGAAATAACACTTACTCTAAACAAAACAGCGCATAGACTCTCCCACCAAGTTTGGGCAACAGTGGGAAAAAATTAATACAGAGAACCAATCAGATACTAAAGTAAATTAAGTAGTCCATGAGCTTTTCTGGTTATTTACAGAAATATCTTTCAACTCCTATGTTTTGTGTGTTTTGTGGTGGGAATATATGTTAGCCACTGTAACCTATAATGAAAAGTGAAATGTCTTTTCAGACTTGTGTTTGTGTTCTGTGAATATATGTTAATCAACAATTTGGAATATTCAGAAAACCTAGATAGTACCAAGATGTTCCCATTCTGGAAAGAAATGTAAGTTTTTTTTTTTTTTTTAACTTGAACATAACTTGAACAGTGATTTAACAATAATCACTGTTCGTATGTTTTTTGGTAAGCGTAATTCTAATACTGAATAGTTTTTTTTCCCATAAGAATAATCATAGGGTATAAATTAGAGTATCAACATGGACACATTAGCGATTTTTTATGTCTAATGTGTGTGTGTGTGTGTTTAAGGACAGGTATTTTAAGTATATAATTAATTATTCAGAAAAGCTCGAATAGCTTATTATACTGCCGCCATCACGACTTACTCTAAGAATCCCACCATTTAACAGGAAAGAAATACCTCAAAATGTATTGGAAAATTAGTACAACCATCTATAGAAGAAAAAAAAACTGTATGTTTGAGTGACATAGCATATAATTAATTATTCAGAAAACCCCGAAACTGTGAATATCCAAACATATAACGTCACGATTCTTATCTTATCTTGATCTTGATCTTGTCAGAAGTGTCCATCAATGACAACACGATTACTTATACACTAATATATTTCCCTTTCCATTCAAAAATAACGTCACTTATTTACAACTAACAAATGACGTCACTTATCTACATCTCATAACAAATATTCGCGTCACGATTCCTTATCTTATCTTGATCTTGATGTTGTCAGAAGTGTCCACCAATCACGACATGCTTTCTTATCCACTAATATCATCCCTTCCATTCAAAACAACGTCACTTATTTACAAATAACAAATGACGACATTTATTTACAAATAACAAATGACGCCACTTATCTACATCTGAAAACAACACATACCCACGACACGATTCCTTATCTCTATCATCACCCCATCACCCATAATCCCATATGCAAACCAAAACACAACTGAAGCCAGTGATACATATGCCCACAGGGAAATTCCAAACATTCCACACGCATGAAGCCACGCCCACCGGAAGCATTTGGTTTAAAGTGTCCCACCAATCTCAACACGAATCCTTATCTCAACCATCACCCATAATTCCATACGCGACCAAAAAAAATCACCCATAATTCCATACGCGAACCAAAACACAAGAACTGAAGCCATTGACACATATGCCCACAGGGAAATTCATGACTCATGAAGCCACGCCCACCGGAAGAGGCTCCCCTACTACTCCTGTGGTATAGTTGTTACTCTTTTTTTGGATGCTATTACCAGTCCATCTGTCCAATGGACTGGTAATAGCATCCACATTGAAACTGAAACATCGATTATCCCTATAACATGCTGTGTCAGGTAATTATCCATTAGTTATTTCCATCTTGCCATGTGTTGTTTCCTCCTTCAAATCAATATACTCATAGTTGAAATC
This sequence comes from Typopeltis vanoorti, assembly GCF_054136105.1. NCBI lineage: Eukaryota > Metazoa > Arthropoda > Arachnida > Uropygi > Thelyphonidae > Typopeltis > Typopeltis vanoorti. The sequence goes on along the minus strand of NC_143561.1, from coordinate 34,639,114 downwards.
TCATATGCTAATTGCTCAACCTGCACACATTATGCTAATCTGCCAATGCATGGTATCCAAATCTTCTTCTGGATTCCGATGTTTATATCTGCAACCAACAATATATTTTGTCCTGTTGGCAAAAACTTGTCTTCTATCTCACACCAGATGGCTTTAAATGAAACATCTTCGTCTGTTCTACAATCTTCCTTAACTTCGATTCTTATTGAAGTTCTTCAGCTATAAATAATACTATCCTTCTCCACACCCATTCCCTCTATCCTCTTTGAAAATACAGTTTTACATACAAAACACAACACTTGTAATTACATCATTTTCTGTGAAAACTAGGTGTCACTGACACCAATATTTTTATCGAGTTGTAGCTGACCCATGCAAAAACTCCTTTCTTTTTTTATGATACTTCTGTCTTTTATGTACATACATTTCAACATCCCCTCAGATTCACAGTTTTCCTTATATAATGTCATTACCAGCCAATTCAGATTCATAGCTTGAGAAACTGCTACCAGCTGTTAATGGCCTTTTTTACATTCATACTCATTTATCCCAGGGGGAGCTATTTCTGGATGGTCATTCCAGCACTCACATTCCTTTGACCCATGGGTAGCTGGACACATTATTGATTGCACCCCCCAATTATCTCTAGCTTCCCTAGTTTTGCACTTTCAAACTCTCATTAAACAAGAGTTTAATGACAGCTTCTCATTAAGGACACTTCTTATCATTGAATCGCCAAATATGTTTCTCTTTACTCCCTGACTCTTTGAAAACATAACTCCAAGACCATTCAAATGTAGGCAGCAGGAATTCATGTTTTTTTTCGTCAACCCAATTCACTCCATACATCTATCAATTGCACACTATTTATTGTACACAATCTTCCCATGGACTCATTAGCAATCATAGCACTACTTTTTGATTCTCTCCTATTATACAGAGGCAGATGGCTCACAATCATTAGTCTTACTCTTCAGTTTGACTTCTTTCAACAACTCTTTCATTGCATATTTTTCACCTTTTAAATCATTTGTGCTTGCCAAAACAATCAACTCTTTCATTTCTCTGTTCTGAAATGAAAGCTTGATATCCTTGATCTTTGTATATGGGAAACATCCTTTCATAATTTTCTCATGTACTTCAAGTTCACTTCTTATCATCGAATCCCCATACAATACTTTCTCGTTATTCCCAGTTTCTCGCATTTCTTTACTTTTCCCATTCACTTATTTTTTCAATTCTCCCTCATGATATCACACTCCAATCTTTTCTCCAGTAGGACAAAATCACGTTTTGTGCTCTGCATGAGTCTGAGTAAGTGTGCTGTTTTCCTATGCACTGTCACATCATCTTCCACATTAATAATTTCATTCAATTGCTTCATAATCTTATTCACTTTTTCCACTACATCCTCTGCAACTTTCACCATCTTGCTTTTAAATTCAAGAAAACAGACTGCAGAGCCAACACTATTTTCAGATAGTAAAACATAGTATTAAGAGGAGGGACCACGAAATTACGGCACTTGTCAGCCACATCTCTTCATTGGATGCCACTTAATATCAGTGCTAGTTTGGGCCAGCTATCTTTGATTGGCTACTGGTGTAGATTGAACTTCCCCTTCGTCTCCAAAAGTTAGATAGGGCCAAAACAGTTTCACCTACTCTCTATAGGGGAATAAAAGACATTTGCTGATTTTTTTGTTAGTTGTTTGACTTTCTCCACACTTGCTCTCGTACCACACACGTTTCCTCTAGACAATGAATATATTAAACACAGACTACATCGCACTAAATGGCTATATTGCTAACATTGGCAGCCATTTTACTTGTATGTATCGGTGCCATGAACGTGGAACGCTGTTGCAACAACATCGCATAATAATAGCCACAATTAAATAAACACCGTCAAAAATAAGATAAATAAAACCAATAATTACTAGCAATTTCGCAAAATTTTACTAGAAATAGATCTTCACCTGAACAACACATGCTAAACTCATTTCTAAGGAAGATGCTAGCGTCCTCTCACAGTGAATGACTTTATGAGTTAGATAAGTTGTTTTAGAAATCGAGCGCGTATGTCAAAATTATATTTTGTAAACTACTGTTTGCAATTCGTTATATACCGTATTTCCCCGAAAATAAGACCTAACTGGAAAATAAGCCCTAGCATGGTTTTTCAGGATGCTCGCAATATAAGCCCTACCCAAAAATAAGCCCCAGTTAAAATAAGACATCCCCTGAAAATAAGCCCTAATGCGTCTTTTGGAGAAAAAATTAATATAAGAACCCGTCTTATTTTCGGGGAAATACGGTAGTAGCGAGGGAATTGAAGAATATCTGCAAACAAATTAGGGTTTACTAGAGGGAGATTAAAAACAATGTTTTTAATAACTCTTGAAATACAGCTTGTTTTAATAATAGCCCTTGCTTAAGTTTTGGTTAATGGCATTCGTTTATTATTATTATTTTTTTTTTACAATTACTTAACAGTAAATAAGTTTCTTTTTATTATGACTTTTATTATATTATTGTTACATGATATCTCCTTGGGAGTATCAGGCTGATAATGAAATGCCATTAACTACACAACAAAAAAAAAATCAGATTTTTTTTTCACTGCAATTCAAGCAGCAAAGCAAATCACGAGAATCCGCCCCCCCCACACCTTGACCCATTTACCTGACCCTCCAACCCTTTAGCTTTGCCGTAAAATGAAATGAAATGCCTTGTTTTCAATCAACCATTAATCATCATCATCATCAAATTCCTGCCATGTACCCTCAAGGGGTGTACAGGATATGACAGTACTACATGAAAAAATTACATCATTACTAACTTCCTATCTACAATTTTCCTCCAAATCAGTCTGTTACTTGTCAAGACTCCAACATTATCAGATCTTATATTTCTATTGTCTAAGGCACTTTGTACCTTATCAATCCACCTATATCTTGGTCTTCCTCTGGGTCGTTTTCCTGCCAACCTGGCAGAGAACACTTGTTTTGCTAATCTTTCCTCTCCCATTCTATTTAAGTGACCATACCACCTGAGATTAGCTCTGCTAACACATTCCTGGATGCTGACAATGTCAAGTTCTTTCCTAATATCCTCATTTTTAATATGATATTGCCATTGATGCCATCTGTTCACGCCTCTAATCTTTCTCAGGACTCTCATATCTGCGGTCTCTAGTCTTCGGTCAAGTGTTTTACTTCTGACCCAGCTCTCAGATCCATAAGTTAAAACTGGTTTGAACACTGTCTTGTATACAGCTAATTTAGTGTTCCGACTAATTTCTTTCTTATTCCATATGAATTTATTCAATTGACTTCCCACGATACCAGCTTTGCTGATTCTGTTGTCTATTTCTATATTTAATTTACCATCTTCAGTAAAAATCGTGCCTAAGTAGCTGAAATGTTTTACTTGTTCCACAGGTTCTCCATTCACAACACAGTTGACATTCACAACTACTGTTAAATGCAACCCTCTCCCCACCCATCTTAAATCATGTGGAGCCCACTATGATACTATTTGCTTGGTAGTTGCAATTTCATAACTTACTTTAGGAGACGTAATTAAACAATGATTGCATAAGATTTTATTTTTATTTATTTTTTTTTATGTTACCCTCACCTATGGAAGGTTATTTGCAAACCTATAGTACATTTTGTACCAAGGATGGGCTAGGGATTTTTTTTTTTTGTATTTTTCGTTTATTTTTTACATAGTATGGAAACTGTTCTAGATACCAAACATGGAACTTTGTTTTAAGCAAATTTAGCCTTCCAATAAGTGGGGCAGTGGTCTCGCACCAGGCGATTACATTCATCTCCCACCTAAAGACAATCAGAAGCATCTATGTCCACAGGATTCAAATCTGCAGCTTGTTGGTTAGAGAGCAGGTATGCTAATTACTTGGCTGGCAGCCAGGCCATTTATCAGATTTATTGCTATGCAATAGTTTTGATGCATATTACATGCAGTTATATAGTAAAATTGGAAATTTAATTTATGATGGCTTTCTGGTTAATTTCATGGACCCCCTTATCCATTTACATCTAGATTTTTCAGGTTTTTTTCCTCTCCAACAGGTGTGGTTAATAGCTGCAGGATTTGTTTTAATCCTCATTAAAAAATCTTGTCATGATAAACTCTCAGCAGAGAATCACAGAAACCCAGCAGCAGTAATTATCTCCCTTCTCCTGCTCAAGATTATTCCAGTTTGTTTTCTGTTACAGTATCATATTGAAAGAACATACCAAATATTTATCCACTCTCCTAACTTCTTGCACAAGCCTCACAAGCTCGCTCATTAAAAATTTCCTTGATTTAACACATTCATGGCAGGTAATGTGCAAATAAGGCATGACACACAGCCTGGTATGGACATACATAATGAAAAATGGCCTGTCCAGAATGTATTAATCTCTAACATCAAGACTCTAAAATTAAAGTTCCTTTGTAAGTACAGTTGGTATCCATAGCACCTATGGCAGATTCTTGAAATTTTTAATTAAAGATATTCCTGTAGGTATGTATGATAGTTTCAAGTTTATCATACAATCTGGCAATTTTACATAGAAAACTGAAATTTATAAACAATTTGGAAGGAGCTGACATGGACAGTCTATTACCACTCCCTTTAGTCAATTACTATCTTGAACATTTTGAAACATGTACATTGCATTCTCTTCTATTCATCCTCACATGTTGCTCCATTATGTTGATGATATTTATGATTATTTGGCAGCATTCTGATGAGGAACTAAACGTCTTACAGAAAATCAGCTAGCTTCACATATAATTATGTTACCTTAAAAATGGAATATGACAGTGTATTTTCTTTCTTGATGTTTGTATCCAAATGTAACTGATAGCTTGCTTTTTATATTTGTAAATTGAAAGTTTGTTTTTATAGGTAGATGTAAATTGTAGAGGAACAACATTATGGGATGATATATACATCATTCTTTCACTCACATATGCACTAGCTTTCTCAAAAGTACTGTATTATTGTATTATTATTATTAGGTGATGCCTCCAAGGTGTCCAAAGACTCGTTGAGGCAGGACACCCACTCTACAACTTTCTGTCTGCACTACTCGCTCCACTAACTACAGCAACCTGCATCATCTACACCAATGTGATCTACTGCCCACCACCACTAGTATTTTTGCAGACAATCACAAACATCCATGCCCATGGCAGAATTTGAACCCACAGTCTTTTGGCTGGAGAGCAGATATGCTAACCACTCAGTCAACCAGACTGGCCTTTACTTAAAAGTATTTTATTTTGCGCATTTTGCAGTATGGCCTCTGAACTTCAAATCCCTACTTGTTTTCATTCCCATATCCTTACATCATCAGTTTTCTGCAGTTCAGTTTATCAGTGTAATACAAAGCTTATAATCATTTCATCTCACATTTCACTTTGCTATGCTTCTGACACTGTCAGTGCATATAAATAATTTTGCTATAGACTCCTCATTGTCATTATTAACTATTGCTCTTTCTAGTTTTGCATCATCAGATTAAATTATATAATAGTTTTGTTCCTTTCTGTATTTCCTTTTTTATTTTATTTTATAATAATGATCCCACACATGAAAGATCACAGGACCTATAACACAACAGTGCCATGCCTGGGTTAGTGTTTATGGAGAAAGAAGTAATCTATAGCCAAGACTAACTAATTTATAGCCAAGTGAAAAAACTTTCAACATTGCTTTCTTGGTCTACCAACTGGTCTTTTTGTATTTGGTTTCCATTCTCTTGCTAGTTTAACTAATCTGTTTTTGGTCCATCCTATTAACATGTTGAATCCATTGTAATCTTCTCTTTTTTATCCATGCATTTATGGGTTGTAGTTGACATTCTTCAGAAATCTTTTCATTTTTTACTCTATCAAATTTTGTTTCATTAACTATTTTAACGTGTTTTTGTTTCACATGTTATTATTATTAAACAAGACCTCATGGAGTCAAAGACTCATCTAGGAGCTCCTTTTATCTCACACACATCTCATCATACCGTGTCTTAAACACATTCAAACTCCTTGCAGACACCACATTCTCAGGCAAGGCATTCCAATCACTCACAACTCTGCACGAAAAAACCTGCCTCTCACTCCCCTACTCACACCCTCTTTATACAGTTTCCAGGGATGACCTGTGGTTCTCCCCTGATCTCCCACTACTCTCTGTAGAACTTCTCCACCATTGATTTTATAACAACCCCTTACCAACTTGTAGGTCTCTATCATATCTCCCCTCTTCCTTCTCTTCACTAGACTCTGCAATTTACATCTTTTCAATCTTTCCTCATACTCGACATTCCAGAGGTCAGAAACTACCTTAGTCGCCTTTGGACCCTTTCCAACATCTCTTCATCCTTCTGAAAACCAGGTGACCAAATCTGGGCACAATAGTCCATGTGTGGCCTAGCCTTATACAATGGAACAAGAATCTCCCTACTTCTACACGTCAGTGTCCTCCGCATCATTCCCAGAAGTCTTTGTGTTGTCTTCACAATTTTGGCGATGTGTCCCCTAAATTTTAGTTCCTTATCCACTATCACCCCCAGATCTCTTATTTCCTCTACTTCCAACAATATATTCTCACCAAGCATAAATTCTGCATCCCATCTTTGTTTTCCAAATTTTAAAACCTTACATTTTGCAACATTGAACTCACATCCCCATTTGCTTGCCCAATCACTCAATTTATTCAAGTCTTCTTGCAAGGCCACAACATCTTCATTACTCTTTATGGTTCGTCCCAACTTTGCATCATCTGCAAACAACTGAATATCTCCATCCAAATCTTCGCCAATATCATTAATATACAAGTTAAATAGTAATGGTCCTAAAACAGATCCCTGAGGCACTCCACTAGTGACTTTCCTTTTCCTGGATATTGCACCCCCATACACAACTTGTTGATACCTATCAGATAGCCAGTCTCCAATCTAATGCACTAATCTAATATCCAACCCCATCTGCTCTAGTTTGACTGTCAACTTATCATGAGGTACTCTATCAAAAGCTTTTTTGAAATCCAAGTATATTACTGTGTATCCTTCTCCTCTGTCCAAGGAAGCATGTAATAAGTAAGTAGATTACTAAAACATGACCTCCCTTTAGCAAATCCATGCTGTCCATCAAAGATTATACTTTTGTCGTCAACCCAACTCTGGATCTTAGTTCTCACAAGCTTCTCCAACAACTTAACCACAACACCTGACACACAGATAGGCCTATAGTTTGATGCTTGAGTTCGATCACCTCCTTTATGAAGTGGCACAATTTTGCCCTCCTTCCACTCTTTAGGGACTTGACCAAGTGCAAGACTCATTAAAAAAATATGTCAAGGCAGGTGTCAACTCTCTGGCACATTCCTTCAGAATACGCGGTGATATAATATCAAGTCCCACAGCCTTATTTACATCTAGTTTACTCAACTCCCCAAACACCTCTTGCTCACTTACAGTCAGTCTCTCCTCCCCATCATTAACTGCTCTTAATCTCTCCATGAAGTCACATTCACAAGATTGAAAGATCTTTATGAACTGCTCATTAAGTAACTCCACCACACATTCTGCAACAGCTGTCTTTATACCATTTCCTCCAACCAATGTCATCCTTCCATAATCATTCTTTCTTTTGCTGGCTACATATCGAAAGAACTCCCTAGGATTCTTTTTGGCTTCATTAGCTAACTGCTGTTCATACCCCTCTTTAGCTACTCTCACCAACCAAGTCACCCTTCTTGCCTGGTCTTTGTAGACCTCATGAAATTGGTTACTTCCACTTCTCTTATGCTGCCTCCACAATGCCCTTTTTCTCTGTATTGCATGCTTAATCTCTTTATTCATCCATCTCACACCTACCTTATTTAACCTTCTCACCCATGGTATACATTTAGACATTGCATCTACTAAATATTTTTTGAAAATCCCCCAAGCTGCATTGATCTCTTTTCCAGCTAACTCCTCATTCCATGCTACACCTGCAGGATGTCTCCTGAGCTCTTCATAATCCCCCCCCCCCCCCTTGTAGTTCCACATATACCCTTTTTTCACAGGGGTCCTTGCACTGCTGGCAACCACCCAGGTAATCACCTAATGGTCACTTTCACCAATTGGTGGATGATTTGATACCTCATTGATAATTACATCCTCCGATGAGATGACCAAATCCAAGACCCTTAATCCTCGTGTGCCCTCTGTTACATACTGTCTGAGGTAGTTATCCCTCAAAAACTCAAGAAACTCATTTTCTTTACTTCCAGTTGCTATATCTTCATTCCAGTCTATATTGCCATAATTAAAATCACCCATAATGATCACCCTTTTCTTATTTTCTTGGATTATTTGACTATACATTTCACTATCACCACCATCCACATTACCAGGTCTATAACAACATCCCACCAAGTATTTGATTCTATTCACCTCTATCTCACACCATACTGCCTTAAAACCACTGGCCCCATTTCGCTCTTGCATCTCTACCTTGTATGGACATAACTCTTTCTCTATCATCAATGGCACTCCCCCTCCCTTTTTACCCCTTCTATCCTCACGAAACACATCATACCTTTCCATCTCTATTCCTGTCAGGATGTCATCCTCATCTAACCATGTCTCACTTATTCCGACAATCTCTGGGTGCACAGATGTTGTATTTATCGTTGTATTTTTGATGTTCCTATTCTTATTTCAAATGCATATGTCAATGTTGGTCAGACTACTGATTTGTAAATTCTTACTTTTAGATCTTTGTTTTTTCATATAGTTAAATTCAGACATCCTATTTTATTAGCCTTCAGCGATCATCCTTCATCCTGTGTTATACTTTCACTCTTCACAGTTATTCCTAGGTAATTAAATTTCATCACTTGTTCCAGTATTTTTTTCCCATTTAGTTATAATTTACATCTTTTGTTTTTGTTTGTTGATATTCACAAGTTAAAATGGTTGCATATCTGTTGACTTTGAATAATTGCTTTTGGATATCATCTTCATTTTCTGCAAGCAGTGCTACATCATCTACATATCCAACCAAATTCAAATTTCTTTTTTTTTTTAATTTTTATTCCATTTAATTTCTGTATATTCTCTATTTCTAATTTCTCTATTTTTCAGAAGAGCAATGGCCATGAAAGTAACTATAGAAAAGACACAGTGCTAAAGCAGAGTACTTTTGGGAAAGTGACTGTAGGGAACAGTAGCCCACTCAGGATTTAATCTTGGGGGGGGGGGGGTGAGTTGAGTAGACGATTTGAGAATACACCCTGCACATCGCATATGACCTGTGACTGATCTGCAATGATCGCTAATTCTTAAGTAGTATAGAAATAGAAGACATGACAACATAAGTAAAAAAGAAAATGAATTTTAATTAAGAAAAGATTTTTGGAAAATTTTCTAGTGTTTTTTTTCCTTTTTCTTTGTGGGGGCTAGGGCCCCTTGCCTCTCCCCCTTTGGGTGTGGCACTGGTAGGGAGTTTTTGAGGGAAGGGGTCATCCATTAAGCAGATCACCCTCTTCTGTATAATCATCAAGAATTCTTAGGGAGCTATTCAGTGCACCACCCCAAACCAAATCCCAGTAGTAGCATAGTATAGCTATTTCCTTTACCAGGTTATCTCTCTCTCACTTTATTGTAGTTATGATTAAATTATTAAACATGATCTTCCCTTCATAAAACTATTCTCGTCCCCATATCTTACTATGAGGCTCTGTCCTTCGCCTAGTGCAATTAGTTTGCATATTTTGGATATTTTGGATGGATTTATAGGGATATTCAGCATTATCTGTTAAGGAATGACTCTAATATGTTATTGTAAGTAGAGTTTCCAAGTTACCAAGTGTAAGGTACTGGATCCAGGATTAATAATGACTACAGAGTTGAAGTTCAATAGACACATATGCTTGACATATGAGGATTGTAAGACTAAGGCCAGCATGGTAAGCAAGGCAAAACCTGATTATGGGAAGAGATTATCCCTACGATTCAAGGAAAATCCAATGGAATTCTTTTGCTATGTGGCCAGTTGGAAGAGAAATCATTGTGGAAGAATGACATTGTTAAATGAAAATTGGAGTAGCGTGACTGATGTAAAAGACATAGGAGAGTTATTTAATGGTCATTTTATTGAGGTATTTCATACTGGAAAACAGGATTTTATTACTAGAGAGAGAGAGATGGGGAAGATTCAAGAGGACTGTGTACTACAAATACTAAGTACTCTGGATATCAATAAGGCAATGGGTTGGGTTGGGATTTTGCCACGTGTTTTTTGCCACAGACAGTTGACTTGGCTTTTCAATGAGAGGCTGGCTATGGAAAAGGTGCCCAAGTAGTGGAAAGAGGGTAAGATAGTGGAATTGCATAAGGGTAATGGTAGAATAGAAATGTCAAATTATAGACCAGTTTGAATTTCTTCTGTAGTTTTAAGATTTTGGATATATTATTGAGAGATCATATAGTGCCCGTGTGGTATCCCTTCAGGAAGATTTGAATGAATTGAACAGATAGGTAAACGAATGAGGATTTCTGCATTGTAATGTAAGGTATTGAAGTTTGGGATCCTTCAATGGGAGGCTGCATACTCTGTTGGAGGAACCATACTATACATTGGGCAGATGCAAGTAGTGTTACCTGTGAGGAACAGCATGGATTTTTATTATTATTACGTGACACCTCCAGGGAGTCCAAAGACTCATCGAGGGAGAGCACCTACTTCACAACTCTCCGTCTCCACCACTCAAATCCACCAACAATAATGAACTGCAACTACCATCATCATCATCTACACCAATGCCAATGCAACAATAGAACATGAAAAATCATAACAAGTGAATCAAGATTTTTCAGAAAAGTTCTGTATGCTTATATGAGGAACAATCAAATCAACTTTGATAATTAGCTGGCCTGGATGGCCCATGTGATTAATATATCTGCTCTCCAACCAACAGGTCACAGGTTCAAACCTAGCCATGGATGTCTGTGATGGCTTTCAGTCGAGAGATTTCATTGCCTAATATGACACAGTTTTCTTGCTTACTGGAGACCTGAAGTGGCTCAAAAATTCTGTTTGATCTCTAGAACAGAGTTTCTAGGCCATATAAAAAATAAATATAATATATATAAAAAATAATTAAAATCCTTAGTCCACCCAAAGCATAAAAGCACATTAAGAATAAGAAGGCTAAAATAGCATGTTGTACTACCCACCAAGGGTACATTCTAGAAAGGATAAAGATAACAAATGCAGACAGGTAATCAATGTGATATTTACTTCATGATACAGTTTTTGCAACCCCCCCCTAAGTAATTTCATGAATGCTATTTAAACCCTGAAAACTTTTAAATTTTCAGGGTTTATTTCAATGTATTTTAAAGTGAGTAAATGCCTCATCTAAATAGCTCACCCATGCTTTACAACTTTTTGTGGGTGGGAGTCACATTAAAAAATAAATAAATTTTGAAAATAAAAACTTTTTACCAGGATCTATTATATCCATACAAAGTAAGATGACTTTTGTTAGTTCTTTTTGCACATTTTGCTAAGATATCCTCTTCATATATTTACAAAAAATCATTCTCAAGTGATATATAAAATTTATACTTTTCAGATGATCAGTAATTATTTGGACTTTCCATCCCATGTCTCTGTTTGGATTATGTACTATATTAGCACACGCACATATATATCGGTTAATTCGTTTTTTTCTGCTACTGTATGAGCTTTCATTAGAGCAGATGCATTGATCTTATCAACACATTTGTGCTTTATTTTACACCAACTTTTTCTTCATCCCCTTTCCCTCAATTCACTTGTATTCAACTTGTGCTCGGCACACTCGCTCTGCTCACCATCCATCAGGTCCTTTACAATGATTGTAATTAAGATATTTCCAATTTGTAAGGACATAAACATGCTGCACCTCTGGATGCAGTAGGGACAAAAACTTCAATTTCCTGATTATTTTCCGGGATTGTTGTCAAATTCCAATCACCATCTTGTTCAGCCCAACTTTAACAACAATCAAGTAGCTCATGGCTCCAACTAAGATCATAGAAGTTGTCCATCTGACCTGTGTACACTGTAACACAAACAAAACGCTGACTAACCAAACACGATTTGTTAAGGGGCACTCTTGTTTAAGTAATCTAATTGCCTTTTATAATAAAGTAACAAGAGTGGTTGATGAGGGAAAGGCATATAGTGTCATTTTTGGGAGAATTTTACAAAGGCATATGACAGAGTCCACATGATAAGTTAATATTTGAGTTAACAGCACTAACTTGATATTTTTAGTTCACTAACTAAATATGTTTAGTTCTAATTGAATTGGATTGGATTGGAAGGTGGCTGTCTGATAGATATCAGAGAGTTGTGTACAAGGTATCAAGTCACAGTGCCATTGTTAAGGAATTGCAGGGAGATATTCAGTTGTTTGCAGATGATGTGAAGTTCGGAAGGGTTATTAGTAATAGTGCCAGTATGGTACTCTTTCAGGAGGATTTGAATGAGCTGGACAGATGGGCAAATGAATGGGAATTTCTGTGTAATACAACTAAATGTAAGGTATTGAAGTTTGGGATCCATCAATGGGAGGCTGCATACGCTGTTGGAGGAACTATACTAGAATAAGTGGAGGAGGCAAGGGACCTTGTGGTGATGATTGATAGAAACCTGAAATATAGGGAACATATTACAAAAGTGGTGAAGGTAACCCAAAGAATATTTGCAATACTGAGATGCTTGCCAGCAGAGATAGAAGAGTGATGATTCCATTGCATAAAGCCCAGATTTAATCATACCTGGATTATTGTGCTCAGATTTAGTCACAGGGATTTGAAGGGTATAAATTAACTTTTCAGAGGATGAAAAGATGGATAGCAAACATGATATCAGAACTGTACAATGTTAGCTTTGAGGATATACAGAGAGCATGCAGACTGCAGAGTGTGGTAGATAAAAGAGGGTGAGGTGATATGATTAGGACATTTAAACTATTAAGAGGTAATTAGAGGGTTGACACGGGGAGTTTTTCTTTCATGGTAGAACAAAAGGGAGGAACAAGGATAAGATGATGTTCCTTAAAGTTATGAATGGAAGTGGTGAGTAAGAGGATGAGAGGTGCCTTTTTTTTTTTTTTTTTTTTGCATGGAGGATGGTTGGACTATGGAATACGTTACCTGATAGGGTGGTTAGAGAACAAACAGGAAATGAGTTTAAGGAATGGTATATGATAGACTTTGTGTTGTTTAAGATGAGTCTCATGCAGTGAGTCTTATGGCTCCATTGAGGTCCTGAATAATAATGATAATAATTGTATGAAAGAAGAGGTAAAGATAGTAAAGAAGTTCAAAGGAGTATTAGTTCACTGACAAGTAGGCGGAAGAAATTTGTTTTTAATAAATAATTGCAAGTTCTCTATAGTGAATTTTATGTTATTATTTTTATTATTATAGCTGTTAATAATTCTGAATCTCCATAGATTCATAAGACTCATTTTGGGAGGACCACCTTAGACAACACAAAGTTTATCATGCTGTTCCTTAAACTTATTCACCATCTGCACTCTCGCCAAACTCAGGCAATACATTCCATGCTCTTACTGCTCTGCATGCAAAAAAACTTAGTTGTTACCCTCATGCAGTTTCCTTTCGCAACTTCCATTGATGACCTCTTGTCTTTGTATTTCATTCGTTTTATCATGTGAAAAACCTCTGAAGGGTTGATACCTCCATCTCTAAATACCTTTTAACAGCTTAACTGGCTCAATTGTATCATCACTTCAGTATCTTTCCACCAGCCTCTGCAGATTATGTTTCCTCAGTCTGTCCTCACAACAGTTTTCAGTTCTGATGTCATTTTTGTTATCTGCCTCTGCACTTTCTCTATTGTTTATTCATCTTCAAATATTCAGATTTGAACAGAGCAATCCAGATGTGGAATGATTAAGGCTATATGTAGTGAAACTATTCGTCTTATATATGCTGATCAGAGTATCCTCAATGCTGCAGCAATTGTATGGGTTATCCTCACAACGTTTCCAATACGTTCTCTGAAACAGGGAAGCAGCAGAGTCATTTTTCTGCCTTGCAGAAAAATGACCGTGTATACCTTTTCCTCATTCACTACTCTTGTTACTTTATTATAAAAGGCAACCATATTACTAAAACAAGAATGTCTCTTAAAAAATCCATGCTAGCTTTCATAAATAATATTACCCTCATCTGTCAGCTCACATACAGAATTGGACATACAATAAAACCCCTATTTTACACTTTTCAGGGGACTGATGGAAAAAAGTGTAAATAGCAGGAAATGTAAAAAAAAATTTTAAAAAAAGGCTAAAAGAATACTTACTGTTAGTATGTGAGTCTACATACTACATTACAAAATTTAATAACTGAAAATAAATGAATTTACAATTACTACTATTTATCTCTGGAGCCTGTGTAGCTCAGTGGATGTGGCGTTTGCATACCACGGCGCTTGGCCGCAAGAAGGAAAACTTGGTTTCGAGTCTAGTCGGCGACTAGAGAAAATTTTTCTAAGCCTTTTTTCGACCAGTTCCTGAGTTAGTCGATCTCTGGCACAGGCAAGCGGGTTTTTCATCCCGTAAACTCAAGAAAATCGACTCTAGAACCCACATTATTTCAGACATTAAATATATTGTGTTAGGGTTAGGGACCACGAGATGGCAGCACATTTGAGCCATCTCTCTTCACTATGTACCTCTTAATTAGTGATAGCCTTGGGCCATATATCCCTGATTGGGTACCAGTGGAGATTGAACTGCCCACTCAGTCTCCAAAAAGTTAGATAGGGCTAAATGGCCTCACCTACTCCCCGTATACGGGAATAAAAAGGCGTTATCTGATTTTTTTTTTTTTTTTTTTTTGACATAGCGGCAGATTGCTTTGCATTGAGTTCAATGCTTGACCTGTTTTTTTACTATTGTGTTCAAAGTGGACACAGAGAGTCCAAGATCTTTTACTAAATGCACGCGTGTTCCGGCATGCCAATCTACACGTCGCAGAATTGCTATCTTTTCTTCTACCAAAATACATTTTCTGTCTTTTTTCTCCATGTTACTAACATGGATAATCCACCAACGCAACTTGAAAGAAAGCAACTTTCACACACTGAATTATGTAACAGAAATTCTGCAATATCAATTCGCACTGTGATTGAAAAATCACGGTATCACTCATCACTACATTACTGCTGCAAGTATGCAAGTCACCATGATGGCGGAAACGAAACTACAGCCGAAAGAAACACCATCTGGGAACAGAAATGCGCAGATTTCCGCAGAAATCGATTTGAAAATCAGTATTGCTACCTGGGAATATAATGTTCACATCAGGTTGTTAATGGCAGGAAAACAATATATCGTAAGAATAGGCCTTAAGACGGGACCAACGAAAAATGACATAAATGGCAGGAAAACGTAAATTATGGGAACGTAAAAACGGGGTTTTTCTGTATTATCTTAATAATAATAAAACTTTCACATTTAACGTCCATAGACTTCGTATGGTCACTCCCATATCTCACCAGGTTTTGGGAGTGATGTCTTTTGCTAGAAGAAGTGGTAAGGTTGCAGATGCCCTTTTCACACTGTGTAAGTAAGACAATCACAAACATCCATCCCCATGGTGGGATTTGAACCTGCAGCCTCTTGGCTGGAGAGCGGATATGTTAACCACTTGGCCAACCAGGCTGGCCATATTACCCTCATCTTTCTAATTCTGTATATGAGCTCTTACCACTTTTTCTCATTAATACTGTTTCACGAAACCATCAGAATTCCAGATAATCCTCCTCATTTTCCCAGCACCCTGGACATTTTCTTAACCAGCTCTTCCTCCATATACATAACTTATATTAGCTCCTCTCTTGGCGAGACTGACCATAACCTTGTCCATGTTTCCTTTTCTACATATTGTCATTCTCCCAGTCAATCTCAGCCTTGTATCCTGTAACAATACAATGATGTTAATTGGCATGTCCTTGGAATTTCTATGCCTAATTTCCATGGTCTGATTATTGCTTCTGCTCTCAATCCTAGACTTGTTCGCACTTACTTGATAACTGAAATTATTCTTGTTTGGGATGAGTGTCTTTATTCCTCTCTTCACTTAAAACACTTGACCCTTATCCAAGACTTTATTCTCCAACAAATGCTGCAAAGCATTTAAGGAAAAGCATTGGCTGGGACTGCTAGGCTCCAGTGGCTTGGAAGTCCAATGACTCAAGTCTAAAACCCCAGCCTCTCACCTAGCTTATACAAAAAATTCATCAGCAAATCCAAAGCAGTCTTTGTAAGGGCCTAATGCACTATGCTTGCCTCTTGCTCACATGGCAGTCAAGCCCTTCACTGCTATATGATGCAACCTCTATCAACGTCTACCCTTCCATGTTTCCATCTCTCTCACATTGTGATGGTACAATGGCAGCATATTCTAAAGATAAGGCTGCCCTCTTGGTATCAATCTTTTTTTTCAACTCTTGTTTCTTCCCACTACTCCACAAACTGTCCACAGTATGCCTCCTCTGATCATTTGTCAGAATGAAACAAAAATGAAAAACCCTCAGTATCCTTATGCTAATGTTTTCTGACTCTGATGATATTCCTAAAGCTGTACTAAACACCTGTGTCCTCAAATTAACATTTATCTTGTGTCATTGCCGCATGCACTGTCAACAGCTTGGAAGCAAGCTTTTCTCCAGTCTCTTCCCCCCCCCCCCCCCTAAAAAAGGGAGATAAAAGTCAGACATCAAACTATTGGTCTATTTCTCTCGCTTCAGTACTCTTGAAAACAATCGAAAATGTCATCAACAGTAACTGCTTCACTACTTGGAGACTTCCCAGTTACTTAATGACTTTCAGTATGGATTCTGCTATTCTTGCTCTATAGCCATGGAAAACTCGATTAAGTCAAGTGGTTACTCTTAATATTTGGCATTGTGATCTTACTGAGTTACCATTTTATGGGCTTCCTTATGCTCCATGTGACTGGATCACCAGCTTCCTCTCCAGTCATTCACTGCAGGTAATGGTGGATGATTTCCTCTCATCAGTTTTTTCAGTCAATGTTGTAGTACTGCATGGCTCAGTGCTTTTGCCTGTGCTCTTCCTCCTATACATCAGTACTTCCCATCTGCTCAACTCCTGATATTTTATAAATCTAAAATTTGCTCGTAAAATATTTTTCTCACATTGGAGGTAATGCACCTTAGGCCTCCTTTAGGGGATCATTTGTTTAAATGATGTCCCCCCCCCTCTAACACAGATGTTCTATTGTTTTCCCATAGAAGGTTTGTTGCTGCAATTTATCTTTTCTGTGAGTACAGGTATCCCTTGATGTTACTGTGTATATCTAAATCGCATTAATCAAATATAATAATTAATGGTAAAAATTACAATTCGTCCATGATCAGTTACTGTATTAATAATTCATTTTATATGGTACTCTTTTAGGAAAGATAAAAAATTAATGCAAAGTAAATGTTCAATAAATGCTTATACCTACATTAGTTACTGCAATTTTTTATCAAAAAAAATTTATCAAGAGTCATTTGTACAGTTTTAGTTTTTTTCTTTTCAGCATAAATTCTACGATAACACGCAAAATGACTCTAGACCTCAGTAAAGAAGCATTCTTCAATTAACAACTTCAGCTTTCATATTCTCACACAGATGATTAAGAGAATTTGGATGGATCCATATCCATTACTTGCTGCTTAAGCGATTCCAAAATGCAAAATATTCCATCCAGTTCTTTGATTGCTCTCTCTCCCTTTGGAACCTCATCTTCACATTCCATTTGTTCGTTGTCTTCATATACATGTTGTTGTTCAATTTCAAGAATATCGTTCTCACTGAAATCTTTTTGAATTTGAATTCAATAATTTTTTAACATCTTCTGCATCAACACCATCAAAACCAAGGTCTTCACCAATTACAACGATTTCTTCAACCACGTTGTTCACAGATTTTGAAAACCACCTAAGTCATTAACGCATTCTGGTAAAAGGTATTTCCAAACAGCTCATGCAAATAGAAGATACTTACTGCCATGAGTCATGAATGTTTTCAATTGTGTGTTTAATGTTAAAATTTTTCCAAAATTCTTGGAGCATAATTGCATTTTCTTCCACTGTTGTTTTTACTGGCTTTGAGAATGTCTTTTTAAGAAAATAGCTTTGAAAGTTGCAATGACACCCATTCCATGGGTTGTAGAAATGATGTCGTATTTGGTGGAAAAAATAAAACTTTCACATTCTCACACAGATGATTAAGAGAATTTGGATGACCAGGTGCATTATCTAAAAGCAAAAGAGCTTTGAGCGCTAAGTTATTTCTCTTGCAATAATCTTCAACTGCCAGACAAAAATAAGACTTAAACCAATCTTCAAATAGGCTTTGGGTAACCCAAGGCCTTCTGATTTGCCTACCAAATTACAGGTAAAGAGTTCTGGTTACACTCTTTTAGAGCCCTCGGGCCAAGAAACACTCCTCTAGGTTTGCATGTTTTTGCGTGGTAAATTTAAAGGCATGTTAATTAAAACTCATTCCACATATAAAGGGACTGTTGCAATTAATTTTGCTGCGTTAATCAAATCCTGCATTAAACAAAACCGCAAGGGATATCAGTAATTATATGGATGCTGTTCCATTGAACTGGTCACCACCATTCCCCCAGTTTCCTCCAATCTTGTACAAATGTGAACAACTGCTGATGAACACTGATATACAGTTCAGCTCCAGACTCATTGAACAAACTTGTCATCTTCCTCCTCCATTCCATATACTTATGTTCTTTGGGACAGCCCTAATACTATTTTCCCTCAATGATTACAACTCTCAGCTCTTCAAGAAACTTGTCATTGAATTCCTTTCTTTCTTCTAACCACTTATCCCCAGACAGTATTATTGTTTCATAGGTCTCAGAACCTTTGGGATCCCACTGAAGTGTAAGTTTTTAATTAACGAAAGTTGCATTTTGCCCATTTTAACTTATGCAGTAGAGACATAGAGACTTGTTAAAAGAGACACAAATAAAATACAAGCACTGAAAATGAAAGTTTTAAGAACAATGCTGGCAAAAACAAGGAAAGATAAAATAAGAAATGTGGACATCAGGAATGGTTTAGGAATAAAAAGTGTTGAAGAAATGCTTATGAACTCTCACTTGAAGTGGTTTGTACATCTATTTTAAAGAAATTTCGAATGAATACCAGGAAGAATGTATAAAATGAAATTTGTGGGGAAGACCATGGAATAGATGGAGAATCCAGATAAGAGAAGATCTAGAAAAAGAAAAATTGAATTGGTACAGTACTCATGAAGGAAGAATTTGTGAGGATAGGATGAAATAGGGATTTGATCTGCCTAACCTGACAGTTTCTGTTGGGATAGTTGTTGCTAAAGAAGAAGAATATAATTTCTTGTCAAGTATAATATACTTTGTAACTCAGTGACAGACACCTAAAGATATTTGCCACAGCCTGTTGGTTAGAGAATGGAGACACCATCCATTCGATTAGCCAGATTATTTAAAAAATATGGATCTGTTATGTTGGCCAAAAAATGTGGAAAGTGATTTTTCATGTTCTTGTGCATGGTGGTCTGAATCAAAATTCATCATTCTCTGCAAGAGTGATGACACAAGTCATCACCCTTACTTTTCAGGTCTGAGGATGATAAATAATAATAATCATTATCATATATTTGCTATAACAATACTTTGAAGTGAGACTAATTATTATTGCTCTTGGGATAAGATCAAACCCTGCACACCTAATCCTTGTCCTTGTTTGTAGACAGTATCATGGTTGTATCACAAGTGGAACTAATTATTTTAGCTACCATGTCATGATCATCCAACTGTATACCCTGTCCTTCCTCATCTATAGATAACACATATAAACAATTATCTGATTGCTGTAGGTGCCTTTTCTGCTTACCTATCTCTAATGCTACCGTAACAACTATGTATTTATATTATTTTTGCACGATTATGGTAACATGCTAATGCACATATAATAAGAGGGTGATCTGAAAAGTTCTCTGCCTAACAATAAAAAAACGAATTTATAATTTCAAAATTATTTTTAGTTTTCAACATAAGACTAATACATTTATTCCAGCAATGCTCCAGCACCATTATCATGATGCTCCAGCCAAATCAGGGGATGTTCCAGCAATTCATAGTGCAGATCCCTTAATTTTCCCATTGCCAAAACACTTTTGTGGGCAGGTGCATTGTCCTGATAAAAGATGATTTTTTCTTCTGCAAACTGGGTCTTTTCTCATGAAGTTTTTCATCTAGTCTGCTTAAAAGATCAGAATAATATTCCCCGGTTATTGTTTTACCTTTTTCAAGATAATTAATAAACAAAATGCCTTTAGCATCCCAAAACACCAATGCCATGAGTTTTCTTGCTGATGGAACCAACTTTGTTTTCTTTTGTTCTGAACAACTGGCTTCTGTCCATTGTTTTGAATGCTGTTTGGATTCTGGTGTGTAATGGTGAATCCAAGTCTCATTCATAGTAATAAATCGACACACAAAATCAGTTTTATTCTTTTTAAAATGCTCTAAGCACTGTTCAGAGATTTTCATGTGAGTTCATTTTTGATCTGTGTGGCACCTATCTTGCGCAAAGCTTTTTCATTTGCAATTCTTCATGCAAAATATATCCTACATATTCTTTTGAAATGCCTATAGTCTTAGCAATTTCATGTACTTTGACTCGCTGGTCATCCAATACCATATCGTGCTCTTGATTAATGATTTCTGGTATTGTTACACTTTTTGGACGTCCTTCATGTGGATCATCTTCAAGGCTGGTATGGCCACATTTAAACTCAGCAGCCCATTGTTTAATTGTCAGAAACGAAGGAGAGTATTCCCATAAACTTTATGAACTTCAATTGAATTTTTTTTGGCATTAAACCTACTTTTACAAAGAATTTTATAACCACATGTTACTCAATTTTATCCATTTCAAGGGATATAGACAACAATTTTGCTTCAAACAGCTGTATAAAACAAACTACATGACAGAATGACTTGCAATTTCACATGGATGCTTATGACAGATGTACCAATTTAGAAAAAAAAAATCTTTCCGATAGTGTCACCATCTATGATCGAGTCTGAGAACTTTTCAGACCACCCTCGTAGATTCATAACCTGTATAATAACAACATGATGCTAATTAGTATACATCATCTTGTTAGGGAAATAAATTTTGTGGTGCAATTTATTCTGTTTTTTTTATTTTATTTATTTTATTTTTTTATAGAGCAATTCTAAAATCTTACAAGAATAGGCCTAATGAAAGTGTAGATATAAGAGTCAATCAGGAGTAAGTATGTTACTTTGTTTTGATTATTAGCTTAATAATAAACATTTGTGATGTGTCAATGGACACTTCCCTGTGTTGTAATCAGCCAGCAATTTATCTATCCTATTGAACTTTAAATTCCTTTGTACTCCTAATATTCATGACACACTCCAGCAATGCATTCGCTTAATATGAGCAAGAAATGAGTTAAGACTTATTAAATAAATGGTGAAGTTATTATTGTTGTTATTAATATCTGACCTCTGTAAAATCATGCAACTCATTGTGGGAGGCCCACACATGCACAAAAAAGATTATCAAATTTCCTTAAATCCATTCACAGTTTTTCTGCACTTCCATGACTGTCAGCAGTGCATCTCACACTCTCTAAGAAAAGAACCTGCTCTTCACTCTTTTTTCTCATGCTGTCCTTAAACAGCTTCCAGGAATGACCTCTCCAGTATGAAAAATCTCTTCTGCATTCATCTGATAATAACTTCCTCACCAACTTATATGTCTCAGTCATATTTCCTCTCTTTCTTCTGTTCACAAGGCTCTACAAATTGTATTCCTTCAATCTGTGTTCATATTCCACATTCCAGAGACCTGATACTGACTTAATATATCTTCAGTGGACCCTCTAAAAGATATCCTTCTCCCCCCTTTAAAACCTGGTGACCAGATGTGCACATAGTAGTCCATGTATACAATCTGAATGAGACCTTATACAAGAGATCCATAACCTCTTTGCTTCTATATTTCATGGTTCCTTCTCATCATTGTGATAATCATTTGCCACCTCTCTTATTCCACTATCTTTCATTTTATTTTTTTGCAGTCCTCTTCATATCCACCAAACATCTAATTTTATATGCCTCATATGATTTCTCATCTGAAATAACAAGTTTAACTCAAGTTTTTGATTCAAATATATTGAGTGGCCACTTTATTAGAAACACCTCCCCATTTAGGAAAATTGACCATTCCTTAAGACACTGAGTCATGTGGCTACAGTTTGCTACATAATCAGGTAGAAAGTCATCTGACAGTTGTGTTTTTTGTATATAATAATGGTTAAATTTAGTGGAAATAGAGCTGCTGGTATTAATTCCATTATTGCTACATGTATAAAGTTTATTTCACTCAGTGGATTCAGATAAAATGCTAATCTGTGACTTTGGAGATTTGAAGAAAACAAAGTATCATATAATACATTGTTACTTCAGTTTAACTAATGTATTGATTTTGATATCATAAGACTAGTTTCTCCTTTTTCATATTTTTCAATATCTTCACCATCATGTTAGAAAATTTAACCTTGAATAATACAGACATATTAGTAAGCTTTGATATCTCCTCCTTGTTTACCAATATTCCCTTAACTGACACTTTATCTCTCTTAGAAAACGTTTTTCCCTCTGACATCTTAGATCTCTTTTCCTTCGCCATCAACTCTGGGTATTTCGCTTGGAATAACAAAATCTACAAGCAGATAGAGGGAACCGCCATGGGCTCCCCCCTCTCACCCCCCTTGCCAATTTCTATATGGAAGATTTCGAAAAACGAGCCATAGACTCAGCCCCACTCAAACCTTCTATCTGGCTAAGATATGTAGATGATGTGTTCTCTATTTGGCCTCATGGCCCAGACACGTTAGACTCCTTCCTCGGTCATCTCAATAGCCTACATCCAAGAATCCAGTTTACTATGGAAAAGGAAAAGAACAATTGTTTACCCTTCCTAGACACCTTAGTCATGCGCCTGCCTAATGATACACTTGCCTTCACTGTATACAGAAAACCCACACACACAGGCAGATACATTCACAAACTCTCCCACCACCACCCCTCACAAGAATATGGCATCATTAAAACCCTTACCAAGAGAGCCCACAATCTTTGTTCCAGTGGAACTGCCCTCACTACTGAGCTTAACCACATACACAGAACTTTCCTCTCCAATGGCTACAGCGAACACAGCATCAAAAAAATCAATTGCTTCCCCATTCCCCATCCCTCTCGTCAACAAGAATTTAAAAATGCCATCACCATACCCTACATCCGTGGCACTTCGGAAAAAATAGCCAAGATACTAAAAAAGTATAACCTACACACAGCATATAAGCCCTACTGCAAACTGGCTACCCTTATCCGTTCTACGAAAGATCAGCTCCCTCCTCTCTCTCTGCCTGGAGTTTACAAAGTACCCTGTTCCTGTAAGCTTGCGTACTTTGGACAGACAGGCAGATCAGCATCCATCCGCCTGGAGGAACACAAGTCGTATATCGTTAAACACAACTATGGCCATTCAGGTTTTGGCTGACCATGTTTTGGACACCACCCACAGAGTATCATGGAAGAAAACCACCATGCTCCACCACAGCAAATTCAAGAAAGCGAGACTTTTCTTAGAAGCGGCAGCAGCTCTCAGAAACCAACCAAATCTTAACAAATACGGTTGCATTAAGCTTCTGAAGATTTGGGAAACAGTCATCACCAGAGGTCCCACCTTACATTCCAGGCCACCTACTACTGCTCTTAGAGGGCGCTCCACCTAGATAGGACTTTATTGTCACCCACGTGGTTGGGCTTAGTATTGTAAGTTTTTGTGTGCATGTTACATTAATTGTCTTTGTAATCCCCGTAGATGTCCTAGTGACTAGGATGAAATATAGGAAGTATTAAATTCTATTTTAATTCTTTTTGAGTGTTGTAAAAAATCCATTAAACCTCCAACATAATTTTTTCAGAAGAACTGTAAATCCATCTGTGTTCCCTACATCTCAGGTTATTCGCTTCATTTTTTTGTCTACACATGCATTCACATCCTCTTGGAGAATCAACCTTTCTCACACTGTGTTCCCCTGTTCACCCCGAGTTTCCCCATTTCACTATTTGTCTTGCACACTTGTTTTCTCATTCTCTGTATTCATGCTACCCACTTCTTCATTCATTAGCACCACTTCAATCTCTCCTTCCTTATTCTCTCTCTTTCACATCGCTTCTTACTTCCTCTAGCTCTTCCATCCAACAGGATGACTCACACCAAAACAATTCAAATGTAGTCCATCACCTATACAGTTCAATTTATCCTTCAAACTCATCCCACATATTAACAAACTGCACTCCTTTTCCATCACACATTTCCACTAACATATCATTCACAATTGTTGCTCTCTGTCTCATCTCATCCCTATCATACTTGTGTAACGCACTGACTATCTTTCCTATTGCACTATTATCTTTTATCCTTCTCAACAATCTCCTGATATCCAATCTTATATTTTCCTTGTTCCCAGTCAAGTCATTTTTCCCTGTTATCACTACCAACTCTTTTGTTTTCTTACTCCTCATATCCATATCAACATCATCAAGAATACATATACATATGCACCAGGGCTAATCACAATATACTTTACTAAGCTATAGTATAAATGCTCTGGTCAGTTTTTAACCTTAGTCTGACCACTAGTGAGGGAAAGAAAATGAGAAAAATTAAATGGTACAAAATAAAAAAAAATAAGAAAAGTAATAATTAAATACTAAAATAAGTAAAACAACATCAGTTGCTAGTAATGTTATTTCAATGTACAGTCCTTTCATTTATCAGTTTTGTTCATTATCCATTATTCCTTCCATCCATCCATCATCTCTGGAGAAATTTGGTGAAACTCAAATGGTTGTACTTGATTTGGAGTGGGGACTAATAAAAGCTCTCTCTTACCAACTGACTTTGATCACTTTCTCCACTTTCACACAAACATTTGGTCTCTGCAAGTTTTGTATTCTATAAATATTTCAACACAAATGTTCATAAATATCATCAATAATTCCCTCATTTAGTACTAAACTATTGGAACATGTACAGCTGCCACCCAACATTCTTTCACAGTACACCTTGAACCCACTGAACAAGTTTCTTTTCCCTGCTACTCAGTGGCATATCTGGGGGGGGGGGTCCACCCCGGGCAGCACTTTGAACCTTTTTGAACTTTTGCAGTTAATTCTAAAATACATTCTTGAGGACTCAGTTCCAAATATTGTAATTCCACTGCAAATTTTCCTCACAATTGCTGTACGTGTTGCTCGTTGTGAGAGGAGGTTTTCTAAATAAAATTGATTAAGAATTACCTATATTACTATGAAATAGACTTCGCCAATGTCATCGACGATTTTGCTAACAGAAAAGCAAGAAAAATAACATTTTAGAATATTGAAATTAAAATTTTATTTCAAAAATGAACATAGCATTTTAATTTATTTCCCTATATGTGGTTTTGACTTTTTGTAGTATTTTTGGTGTGCATTGAGAGGGGCGGCGAAAGCTGTAGCTATGCTACTACTGCAGAACAGTCCCCCCCCGATGCATTTCCCAAGGAATACAATATATGCACTTTTAAATCAAATGTAAACAAGTTTCTCCTTTCCTAACACACTATCCCATATATGGTACTAATGTACCATAGGATGATCAACTAACTTCTTGTGTATGGGCTCAACATTAAAAAAAAATGCATTGAATGGTTACAAACTGATCTATATTTCTGCCCAAAAGCTTTTGTACATAACTATTTATTCTTCTTCTGTTGCCCTTATAATGAAAGAATTCCTTTCATTATGAGATGCAGTTCCTTTTGTTATTAAATTATGGTGCCATTTTTTTTCTCATATTCAATTTCTAATTACTTTCCTTGAGTGTTATTTGTCATGACCACTCTCTGCCTCTCTGTTCATTCACATTACCTCTCAGATTATTCTACCAACCATCACTTATCTCATCCACATTCTGACTTCGCTTTATTGCTGTAGACTCATTCTCTCTATTGTTTCTCCAGGCAAGCCCTCTAACATTCTATTCAATAATAATTTTTTTATCTGCAGTTCTTATTTGATTTCATTATTTATCCACTTTACAACAAACCATGTTATCTTTTACAGTAGAGGAATGCCATTTCCTATTGCCACTGATTAATATTTCTTCACTGGTTTTCTATAAACTTATTATCTCTCTCTCTCTCTCTCTCTCTTAATCTTTTCATTCATGGAACTCAAGCTGATTTCTAAAGTTATTATTGTCATTTGCCATATAATTCCCCTTAAATTCCTTTCTGTTTGATACTTCTGCATGTCTGTTCAGCCATCAAGTCAAGACTACATCATCTATCTTATGGAGACAAGGATGACATCTCAGTTAGAATCAGATCCTCTGACCATGTCCAAAACTCCTGATCTGCATGTTCCTTGTACAATGTTGGCTGAGACATTTGTCCCTCAACAGTCCAGAAATTCCATTTCCTTACTAGTGTATGTTGTTTCCTCTGCTGAATTTATACAATCCTAGTAAAATTCTCCCACGATTACACTTATCTCACAACTTACCTACATGAACATTTACTACTCATCACCCTCTCTGTTCCCTGGCCTATAGCAACATCCTCCTAAATATCCTGTTCCATCCACCATCATTTCACCCCATACATTTTCAAAACTACTAGTGTTGTTTCCTTCTAAATTCTCTTCTCTGAGAGGTGAGATAACTCATCACTTATCATAAGTAACATTCCACCACAAAGTTTTTCCTTCCTATCTTGCTGAAATATGCTTTATCCTTCTACTTCCATTCATATTAGCCACTAGAGGGCTACATGGTGTGTAGTGTTTGTAGAGAGCTCCTGAACAGATAAGTGTTATTTTAAGTAATAATTGGTAAATTTGCTCAAATCTTACGTAGTATTATTTACTTTTCGTATCTTAGTGTGCCTTTGTGATTTTTTGTGTGTTTTCTGAATTATTTCAATTAGTAATTGAACGAATGATTATTTGTGCACATGGCGCCAATAAGGAAGAATACAATGGCATCCAGGTCGCCATCTTTGTCTAAAAATATTAATTTATAGGATTTTATTCAGTGTACCGTATGTGAAATGTATGCTTTAAGGAGAGCGATTGGAGTCTGATTAGACAATGATAGTGGAGTGAATGCGTGCAGAAAGTGCAAGGAATGTGAGGATTGAAGCAGTGTTTCAGGTTGTGAGAGTGATATCGTTGTTGAAAGTGAGAATGTAGAAAATAGTGATATGCGAGATATAAATAGTGATATTTGCGAGGTAGTACCAAATAGCTGCGAGAGTGGTGTTGAAAGTGAGAATGAAAGTAAACATACAGAACGAATGAATGAATTAACGGATAATAAAAATGATGAGTCAGATTCAATGAGTGAGTTTGCATGGTTATGCGGAGTGACACATAGGGCAAATCGGCAGCTGGAGCATTGGCAAAAATGTTTACCGAGCATACCAACTAATAAACAGCAAAAGTATGATAAGAAAAATAAGAGTATGATAGTGAGTGTAAACAAAATGAAAGAGCAAGTGTTGTACAGAGATTCTTTAGTAAGAGGTGTGCTAGATGAGCATTTGACAAAATTGTACCAACCTGGTGCGCATGTTAAGGATGTAAGTGAGTCAATTATAATGCAAAAGCAGAGGGTGAAAGAATTGATAGTAGTAGCAGGAACAAATGATTTGAAAGGAGACAAAATGGCTATGAGAGAGGATTTGAAGGAATTACTTGAGGTAGCAAAAGTGAAGAGTGAGAGTTAGGATGGCGAGTCTGTTGCCATGGTATGACAGTGAAGAGTATAGAAGGAGGGCCAAAATTGCTAATGACTTTATGTACAGATTATGCAGGAGGAGTGGTGTGGAATTTGTGGATGTGTGCAGTGAGATTGATGGGTGAAAGGATTTATATAAGATGGATGGTTTACATTTGAATGGATTTGGTGTATAGAGACTTGAAAAGGTGTTGTTGAATGAAGTGGAAGTGGATGTGCAGAATCAAGGAAACTAGAGTTATTAAAGGGGGGGGTAGATATGCAGACTTTAGGGAGACAGTTGAGTGTATGAATGTGTGTAATATGCCCAAGCGAATACGAAGGACAACAAATCAGAATAGGATAGTTAGTATAAGACATCAAAATAGGGATGGGACAAATCGGCTTCTGCAATTCATATATACTAATGCCAGAAATATTAGGAACAAGAAGGAAGAATTTTTGGCCTTCTTTGGCACTTTCAGCCCACAGGTTATTGGCATTAGCGAAACATGGCTGACAGAAGATGATATAGCTAGTGGGATTGAATGTGAGAGGGTATGGTGTGTTCAGGAATGACAGGGAGAATAAAATGGGGGAGAAGTGTTATTGATGATAGCTGATGAGCTACAGCCAAGGAGAATCGAAGTGGAACTGCAGGATAGAGAAAAGAACACATTTGAGGCTATTTGGTGTGAGATTGAGCCTAGAAGAACAAAATATACAGTTGGGTGCTGCTATAGACCAGGTGATGGAATAGATGGTGGAGATAGTATGCATAAGCAAATAGAAGAAATGAGTGGAAGGAGGTTAATTATTATGGGAGATTTCAACTATGGTAATGACTGGAAGGAGGAGAGGACGCATGGGAGGAAGAAATTGGATTTTATGTGGTTATTAAGGAATAAGTATCTGCGACAGCATGTAATGGAAAATACTAGGGGTCAGATAGCGCTTGACTTAGCAATTGCATCTGAGAATTTGACTGTAACGAAGATGATCACGCTGCCACCTATTAGTGAGAGTGATCATAGAGTCTTGACTTGGGAGGTGGCTAAAGGTGTGGAATTTGCAATTAAGACAGGGTACATGTGGAATTATCAGGCTGGTAAGTATGACAAGCTTAGAAGTTTGATTGGTTCAGTGCCATGGCATGTAAAACTGCAAGGGCTGGATGTTGATAGTGCCTGGGAGGTAGTTAAGAAGTGTTTGCATGAGGCAATGGCTGACTGTACACCTAGAGTCCGATTAATGAATCAAGTAGGGGTTAAATGGATGAATAACACCATTAAGCTTGAGCTGCAAAAAAAGAAACAACTGTGGAGGGAATTTAAGGAGAAAGGTGATCGGCAGGCACATGAACGGTATGAAGCGCAGGCCAGAAGGGTAATGAGTGTGGTAAGAAAAGCAAAAGCGGATTATGAAAGCACATTAGCCATGCAGGCTAAATCCCAAACAGTTTTTTCGATATGTTGCAAGCAAAAGAAAAACTATATATGACAGAATGATTCTAAAGAATGCCGATTGTAGGAATGTAACCGAATCTGTTGATATAGTTGAAATACTGAGCGAGCACTTTGCAAGAGATATCATCCAGGTGGAGACATTGAAGGAATGAATGAACCAATAGATTATATGGAAATAGTGGTGAATGAAGTGGAGGTGAATAGTCTATTACAAAACCTCAATGTCAATACATCTGTGGGATTGGATATACCAGCTCGTGTCATACATGAAGCGGCTAAAGAATTGTCAGTGCCCTTGACCATTTTGTTTAATTTGGGTCTCGGGTCTGGGTTAGTCCCGAGGGGGTGGAAAGAGGGGGACAATAGTTCCACTGCATAAAGGAAGTTCAAAGACTTACTGCTGTTGTAAATTACTGAACGATCAGCATATCAGGAATCATTGTGAAGGTCTTGGAATAAAATAGTCAAGAGGAAAATTCAGGATTGGATAGATGAAAATGGGATACTGTATGGGGGGACAGCATGGTTTTGCGAAGGGTAGATCATGCCTCAGTAACTTGTTCACGTTTTATAACACAATGATGGCTGAACTGGATAAGGGTAATTGGTTTACAGTGATTCTACTGAACCTTGCTAAGGCCTTTGACAAGATCTTCTTCTTCTTCTACAGCTTCTCCCACTTAAGTGGGGTCACTGTTTGTTATGAGTCTCCTCCACACCTTCCTGTCTTGGGCTGTCACCACATCCAAGTTCTTCATCTTCAAGTCCTCTTCTACCAGCTCCCTCCATCTCTTCTTTGGCTGCCCACGCTTCCGCCTTCCTTGCACATCCATCTGCATGACCCTTCTTCCCACATATTCGTCCTCCCTCCTCATCACATGACCAAACCATCTCAACCTTGCCTCCTGCATTTTCGCTCCTAAGTTCGTAACTTTCACTGCTCCCCTGACATAGTCATTTCTCAGATGATCCTTTCTGGTCCCACCGCACATCCACCTAAGCATTCTCATCTCTGCTACTTCCATCCTGCTGATGTTATTTTTCTTCAGGGCCACAGTTTCTATAGCATATGTCATAGCTGGCCTCACTACTGTCCTATAAATTTTGCCTTTCAGATTGATCGGCACCCTCTTATTGCATAATACTCCAGCCATCTCCCTCCAGTTCCTCCAACCCGCTTGTATCCTGCATCCCACTTCCTTCTCAGCTCCTCCATCTTCTTCCACTGTTGAACCTAAGTATCTAAAGTCTCTCACCTTCCTGATGACATTTCCTTCCAGCTCCAGATCTGTCTCCTGGCCACCGCCCACTGCGCAACACATATACTCTGTCTTACTTCTGCTCAGTCTCATACCTCTCTCTTCCAGTACTTTTCTCCATCTTTCCAGTTTAGTTTCTGCTTCTTCTCTTGAATCTACACACAGCAAGATGTCATCTGCATACAACATTGTCCAAGGTGCATCTTCTCTCACCTCCTCTGTTACCACCTCCATCACAATATTAAACAGAAACGGACTTAATACTGACCCTTGATGCAAGCCAACTGTTACTTGAAACTTTCTGTCTGTCACAAACAGGTCCGAACACTTGTCTTCACATTTCTGTACATTTCCCGCACCAACCTGACATATTTTTCCGGCACCTTCTTCTCCCTCAGACACCTCCAGACTTCATGCCTTGGCACTCTATCGTATGCTTTCTCCAGATCAATAAATACCAGATGTAGCTCCCTTTGTTTCTCTTGATATTTTTCCATCATCTGTCGTAACCCAAAGATAGCATCTGTTGTTGATCTACCAGGCATGAAGCCAAATTGTTCCTTTGCAATCTCCACCTCCTCCCTTAATCTACCATCAAGAACCCTTTCTAGGATCTTCATTGTGTGGGACATCAACTTTATTCCTCTGTAATTTTTACAGTCTTGTGCATCCCCTTTACCCTTGTAGATGGGAACAAGAGTACTCTCCCTCCATTCCTTGGGTATATTTTCCTGTTGGCAAAGTTTCATGAACAGGTCCCACAACAGGTCAATTCCCTCTTCCCCCAGTGCCTTCCATGCCTCCACTGGAATTCTGTCGGGGCCCACCGCTTTTCCATTCCTCATCCTCTTCATGGCCTCCGTCACTTCCATTCTACTGATGTTCTGCACCATCCCCTCAGATGGCTGCCCATCTCCTCTGTGAGTCCTTGCATTTTCCTCATTCAAAAGTCCCTCAAAGTATATTTTCCATCTGTTTCTTATGTCCACATCCCTCCATAATACTCTTCCTTCAGCATCTTTGATCTGCCTCACATGTAAGATGTCCTTAGCTGCTTTATTTCTACATTTTGCTAGTTGGTAAATTTTTCTCTGTCCTTCCTTTGTTTCTAATTGTTCATATAGATCTTGATATGCCATGGCCTTCGCCTGTGCCACAACTCTCTTGGCTTCTTGCTTTCTCTCTTTGTACACCTCTCTGTCCTCTTCCACTCTTGTCTCATCCCACTTCTGCTTTGCCTTCCTCTTAGCTGTCACTGCCACTTGTACATCATTATTCCACCACCAACCCTCCTTCTGCTCTCTAATCTTTCCAGATGTCTCACCAAGCACCTCAATTGCTTGGTGAGACATAAGGCCTTTGGCAGGATACCACATGGAATTCTAATCAGTATACTGCAACATAGGGGGATGGATATAGGGTTGGTGAGATGGATAGGAGGGTGGTTGATGGAGAGATATCAGAGAGTGGTTTATTCAAGAGGAGAGTCCAAAAGACAGCTTGTGACTAGTGGTGTGCCACAGGGTTCTGTTGTTGGACCACTACTGTTCAATTTGTTCATTAACGAAAGAGGAAAGGATCTGAGAGGAAGTGTTTGTTTGTTTGCTGATGATGCAAAGTTAGGTAGAGCAATAGTGAGTGCACAGGATGTCAAAATTTTGCAGGATGATTTGGATAGTTTGGAGGATGGGCTAAGGAAAATTGATGTCAATTTAATGTGGCAAAGTGTAAGGTTATGCATTTTGATGTGAAAAGATTAGCAACAGTATATCACATTGGTGGAACTGTACTCCAGGAGATTGAAGAGGCCAGGAATTTGGGAGTGTTGGTGGATATGGAGTTGAAGTTTAGGGGGACACATCGCAAAAGGGTCTAAATCAGCTCATCAAATCACTTGGTTGCTGAAAAATACTTTAACAAGTAGAGAAAAACAGGTGATTATTCCTCTGTATCGAGCCTTGATAAGACCCCATCTAGACCACTGTTCCCATATGTGGGTGCCAGGGTTTCTTCTTGATGGAGAGGAGGTGGAGAGGATCCAGCGACGAGTGACCAAGATGATAGCAGATCTGTGGAATGAACCTTATGAGAACAGGTTGAAGATTTGTGGGTTGCAGAAATTGGTTGATAGGTGGAAAAGGGATGATATGATTGAGACATCCAAATTGCTGAAGGGTCTCTATAAGATTAATTCAGAAGATATTTTTGAGAATAGGACTGGTGGTGGGAGGACTAGGAGCCATACATGGAAGCTGGGCAAAAGTGTGGTTAGCAAGGGTGTTAGAGCTAGGTTTTTTATTTGGAGAGTGGTGAATGAGTTGAATAAGCTGCCAGAGTCTGTTGTGGGTGCCATGACTGTGAATGAGTTCAAGGCAAGGTATGATAGATACTCTGTGGATGTCGAATGATGTTAGGGGCTCCCTCGATGAGTCTATGTACTCCTTGAAGTTGTCTATAATAATAATAATAATAATAAGAGAAGTAGTAACAACCAGTTCTACAAGGATTACAAAGAACATACAAGGCGATTGACTTGGTTGGTAAGAATGGCAAAAGTGAGGAATGAGGAGCAGTTATCTAATAGAGCCAAAAAGAATCCTAGGGAGATCTTTCGATATGTAGTCAGCAAAAAAAAAGAATGATTATAGAAGAATGACATTGATTGGAGAAAATGGTATAATGACAGAAGATATAGTGGAGATACTTAATGAGCAGTTCATAAAGGTCTTTCAATCTTGTGATTGTGACGTCATGGAGAGATTCAGAGTAGATGATGGGGAGGAGAGGCTTACTGTAAGTGAGCAAGAGGTGTATGGGGGCAGTTGAGCAAATTAGATGTTAATAAGGCTGTGGGACTTGATAATATATCACCACGTATTCTAATAGAATGTGCCAGGGAGTTAACATCTGCCTTGACATATTTTTTAATATATGAATCTTGCACTGGGTCAAGTTCCTAAGCGGGCAGGATTGTGCCGTTTCATAAGGTGGGTGATAGAACTAAAACATCAAATTATAGTCCTATCTATGTGTCAGGTGTTGTGGTTAATATGTTGGAGAAGCTTGTGCAGGCTAGGATCCAGAATTGGCTTGACAGCAATGGTATTATCTTTGATGGACAGCATGGATTTGCTAGAGGGAGGTCATGTTTTAGTAATCTACTTACTTATTACAATAAGGTGACTGCTTCCTTGGACAGAGGAGAGGGATACACAGTAATATATTTAGTATAAAATATATGTATAAAACAACACAAACTCTTATGTATAAAACAACACAAACAAAATTAAGAGCATCATACTTCCCAGTAATGATTAATTATTCAGTCTGACATTTCTACAATTCTTTTACAGGACAAATTTCTATCGTATCACAGAAGATACAGCCTTTGGCTTGCCACTATCCCCTTCTTTTGCTAACTTTTATATGGAAGCTTTTGAACAAAGTACTCTAGATTCCTGTACTTTAAAACTCAGAGTTTGGTTCTGATACATTGATGATATTTTTGTTACTTGGTTTCATAGCTGCTAAACTTTAAATACCTTCCTCAGCCACCTGAATAAACAACTCAAACTCATATACAGTAATTTACCATTGAAATTGAACCCGAATACTCTTCCATTTCTGGTTACACATGTCATACATTTTTCCTCGGGGAGTGTGCTCTTTCATCGTTCACCACACAATTTAGTCATTAAACTAACAAACAGAGCAATAATAATAATAATAATTATTATTTTTTTTTTTTTCACCTCCAGGGAGTCCAAAGACTCATCGAGAGAGGGCATCCACTCTACAACTCAGTCTCCACCACTCACAATCCACCAACTGACTGCAACTACACCAAAGCCATCTATCGGCAACCACCACCACTAGTATTTCCATAGACAATCACAAACATCCATGCAAACTGCAGGATTCGAACCCGCAGTCTTTTAGCTGAGAAGCAGATACGTTTGCTCCGAGCAAGCCGTTGAGCATGAATTTCAAATTATCAGCAATCATTTTATAACAACAACAATGACTATATCAAAAATACTATTAATAAAGTTCTTCACAACATTACCCTTTAAAAATATAGATAACAGTAAAAACCTGTCCGTCATACTTTCTAGGGATATCAGAGGAAAATAAGCAAATATTACACAAATACAACTTTAAAGCTTACTTCAAACACTGTACAAAATTAAAGAAATGATTTTACTCCTCTAAGGGTTCCCCATAGTGCATACTTTTCGTCCTATCTGTGTTTATCAAATTTCAAAACCTTAACTTATAACATTGAACTGGTAGTAACATTGAACATTGAATTGAAGCCTTTGGCTCTTCATATAATTAGAAATTGAACTGGTAGTTCTGCTTACTCATTCACCTACTCATACAACTATTGTAGTCATCTTAGACTACAACAGCTGATTGACTTCTCATTGATTTTCCAAGTTTTGCATCATCATCAGCAAATAGTTGAATATCTCCAGTTAAATCTGTCTTGAATTCATTAATATACAAGTTAAACAACAGTAGCCCCAAAATAGGTCCCTGTGGCAAACAACTGGTGACTTTCTTCTTTTGGAATACTGCACACCTAGCGCACACACACACAGCTTTCTAATACCTATCTGATAGCCAGTCACTTATCTGACTCACTAGTCTATATTATTTATTTGCATCCATTCCAGTTTAGCTACCAACTTGTGCAGCAGTTTATCAAAAGCCTTTTGAAAAATCTAAGTACGCACCTATATATATGCATCTCCATTGTCTACTGCTTCTGTCACTTTGTGGCGCATATAATTGGTAAAATGTGACATCCCTTTTATAATCACTTATTTCATATATCTCCTCAGACTCAGCTACACCTCTTACAATCCCATCTATCCCATTCCTATGCTAATCATCACCATGCACAAACGCACACATTCTCTACTACAGTGACTTTTTAATTTACGTAAGGGTTACGTTCCAAAACTTCTCATGTGCAATTTGAATTCATGTGTGATATAAAAAATAACCAAAAAAATGCAATAATAGGCTTATAGAGTAATTCTCACATCTGAACTAAGTTACCTTTTCCAGTACATGTCAATTGTTTTCTGTACTTTGAAGACTGGGCATTCTAAAGAAAATGAAAAGTAACTAAAGAGATTCATTCATCTCTATTTATCCACTTCTTTATTTATTTATTTTTGTACAATAAGAAAAACTGTGTTCATTTTAATCAGCATATACAGTACAATACAAACAACAGTTGAGAGAGCGCTTGGCTGGAAGGTGCCTTAGACAGATTGATGAGAGGGACTGCCGTGGTCATATTTTGCACCCACTAGTAAATAAGTAGTTGAAAGTTTATTTTTCACTTGGTAAAACTATAATAAATTTAGTTTAATCCTTTATCGAAGTGTGTGCAAACAAAGTTTGTGCCTGAAAGTGTCTTCAGGACTGGGGTAAAGTGGTACAACACCAGGCAGCTCCTTGCTATCCACTAGGGCCTGGCTCCCACTGAAGAGACCTCAATAAAGGTCAAAACTAGTCTGGATAGTGGCCCTTCCCTTAATGCATAACAGTATACATATCCGCAAGGAGATAGGAGTGTAGGACTGAGATAGGAGTATTGGTAGCTTGCTCCACCTTTGCAAGGAGTTGCCCGGTGTTGTACCACTTTACCCCAGTCTCCTGAAGATTCTTTCAGGTGCAAACTTTGTTTGCACACACTTGGATAAAGGATTAAACTAAATTTATTATAGTAAATAAGTAAATATAAGCAAAAAAAATAAGAAAAAACTTATGCATTTTTAATAGACAGCCATTTGACAGTCTTTAGCAAAATAAAATGAGAAAATGGCAGACTATCACATTGGCCTCTCATGGTACTTTCCATAATTATGGTTGCTAGACATTATTTTTTAAATTCACACAATTAAAATGTATGTAAATTATGAGATTACTGTACTTCCAACATCCACTTTCCTTATTCCATGTCTTCCAGTCCATCCTGACTTCTCCCTATTTCGCTGTCCATCTTGCATTCCTGTTCCTCACCCTCATCTCTTACGCTCCTACTCTCTTCCATTCACAATTTAGCCAATTTTGTTTAGCCAAACAAATTGTATTCTTATTGGTTTAAAACAGCAAAAAATGATAGTGCAATGAGATGGAATTTCATGCCTGCTGGGATATTAGCCAATTAAACGAGGCCCCCCCTACTTTTTTCACCATAGAACTAGAATAAATAGTGAAAAGTTAGCTTCTGGAACAAATCCAGATCCAAATCCAGGATAACAGACTTCTGAGTTGGATCAGTGATTGGCTGTCAGATAGATATCTGTAAGTTGTATATTGGGATATGGATCCCGAAAAGGAAAAGTCACTCGTGGTGTGCTGCAGGGGTCAGTTTTGGGGCCGTTGTTGTTCGATTTGTATGTTAATGATATTGGGTTGGGTTTAACTAGTGATATGCAGCTGTTTGCAGATGATGCAAAACTGGGGAGAGCAATGCAGAGTCAAGCAGATGTTATGATGTTATGGCCTTACAAGAGGACTTGAATAGATTGCATGAATGGGCAGGTAAGTGGAACTGTCAGTACAGTGTTGCAAAGTGTAAGGTTTTGAGATTTAGTAAGCGATGATGGGATGCAAAATATACACTTGGAGGGGAAACTTTAAAGTTTCCCAGTCACTGGACCTCTACATCACTGGGCAACTTCAAATGCCCAGTGACGTAGAGGAGATGAGAGATCTTGGAGTGATGGTGGACAAGGACCTGAAATTCAGGGGCCACATTGCACAAGTTGTGAAGATGTGACATTGGATAATGGCAATGATGCAGAGGACTCTGATAGGCAGAAATAGAGAGGTTATGATTCCATTGTATAAGGCCTTGATCAGCCCTCATATGGATTATTATGCCCAGATTTGGTCACCAGGTTTTCATGGTGATGAGGATATGTTGGAAAGCATCCAGAGAAGATTCACAAAAGTAGTCAGTGGTCTTTGGAGTTTGAGGACAAATTGAGTGAATATAAGTTGCAGAGCCTTGTGAATAGGAGAAAGAGGAGGGAGGGATATGATTGAGACATATAAGCTAGTTAGGGGTTGTTATTGGGTCGACATGGAAGAGATTTTTCATAGAATGGGAGAGGCAGTAGAACAAGTGGTCATTGCTGGAAACTGTATAAGGAGGGTATGAACAGAGAAGTGAGGTGTAGGTTCTTTTCATGAAGAGTGGCTGGTGAGTGGAATGCATTGCCTGAGTGTGTTGTGGGTGTAGACACATTGAATCAATTTAAAGCATGGTTGGATGAGCATTGTGTGCAATAGTTTTTACCTCCCACAATGAGTCTCTGACTCCATGGAGGTTAAATATTAATAATAATAATAAATCCCAACTCAGCATCAGTAGAATTCAAGATTGGCACCATTAAAGGATTAAACTAAATTTATTATAGTCTAACCAAGTGAAAAATAAACTTTCAACATCTTTCTCTAAATCCAGAGTAATTTAATAAAAAGGTGGCACACCTTTTGGCAACTCCTATAGGTAAAGATGACCGCACATTGCATCTGTGTCTCCACTTCTGGGCCTGTCTCCCACTGAAGAGACCTCAATAAAGGTTAAAACTAGTCTGGATAGTGGCCCTTCCCTTAATGCATAACATTATACATATCCGCAAGGAGATGTGTTTTGCATTATGGGAGATACTGAGATAGGAGTGATGTTAGCTTGGTCCACCTTTGCTACGAGTTGCCCAGTGTTGTACTACCTTACCCCAGTCCTGAAGATATTTTCAGGTGCAAACTTTGTTTGCTCACACTTGGATAAAGGATTAAACTAAATTTATTATAGTCTAACCAAGTGAAAAATAAACTTTCAGTGACTAGCTCACTTTGCCCAAAATCTAGAAGACAATTATCTTGAAACCTTCAGTGAAACAAGCAAAATTCCTTCACCACACCATAGCGGGTGTTAGCTAGGACTTTAGGATCCTGTATTTACACTAATTTTGCCTTCCTACTGGTGTGCCTGCATGCACAGCTAGTGTATATATATTTGTGTCCATGAGGGATACCTTGCTGATGAAGGTGATATATTGGTCTAATATATCACCTTGGATAAAGGATTAAACTAAATTTATATAGTCTAACCAAGTGAAAAATAAACTTTCAATGACTACCTCACTTTGCCCAAAATCTAGAAGACAATTATCTTGAAACCTTCAGTGAAACAAGCAAAATTCCATCACCACACCATAGAAGGTGTTAGCTAGAAGGTGTTTCCTGTCTTTACACTAATTTTACCTTCCTACTGGTGTGCCTGGTCCGCGCGGTTAGCCTAGTGGCTTTGCGCTTCGCAACCATATGCCTGGGGAAGGATTGTCCTAGGTTCGATTCCCGTCGGAGACGTGAGGAGCTGAAGGATCTTCCTCAGCCATAGCCAAGTTAGCCGGTCTTGGGTGCGGGCAGTAGGGTTTTTTCCGCCAGTTTATCTGGTGTTTTTCATCCCGCAAGCAGGCAAACCGGACCCTTGAACACACAGGGATACAGTCAAGAATACCTTGAGGCATAGGAGTGACCATTCTATCCTCGTATTTCGGTTACGAAATCCAAGCATGCTTGGAAGGTTGTGGGCCTTAAAGGCCTGTTAAAGCCATTGGGATAGATAGACTGGTGTGCCTGAATGCACAGCTAGTGTATATATATTTGTGTCCATGAGGGATACCTTGCTGATGAAAGTGATATATTGGTCTAATAATTTAAATACTAAATAAATCTAGTATATTTAGTTAATTATTATCTATTGATGTGTGTTTTCTCCTCTAAACAAAAAAACATGAGTTTCTTCCCTTTAGTTCCTAATAGTGTTCTAGTTTTAAACCAAATATATTAAAAACTGACTACATATAAAAACATAACTATTGTTGCAATATATAGTGATAATCTGATGCATTTGAATTTCCCATTAATGTCTTAGTTTTATGTCAATGACAGTGTTTGAGATACTCCCAATGAAATATCAGTTACTTATTTCAGTTAATTAAGGCACCTATATATATCTACAATGCACTATTTTGTTTTCTTAGGAATGCAAGTGGTTCTCCACCAGTGCCATATTTTAAACTGGTAAGTCTCCTAAATAATTCTTGGATGTAGCTGTGAGGGAAAAGTTAGTGAGAGAGAGAGAAAGAGAGAAGAATATTGGATAATTCTAGCAATTTCTTTTTTTTTCTGCTAAATTCAAAAGTATATTGCATTTTACAAGAAATTATGTGCTTTTTTTTCATCTCTCTCTCTCTCTTTTACACATGCTTCTGAAAACAAAAGTTTGTGCACGAAGTATCTATTATTATTATTATTATTCCTTAAACCTCCAAGGAGTCCGAAGACTCATCGCAGGAGGATACCTACAACTGTCTCAACCACTATATCGATCTTCTACTACGAATCATCTCCATCAACGCCATCTATTGCCTACCACAACTAGTATTTTTTGTCTGTAAATTGTATGTGTTCTGAAGGGCCGATTTGTCTGTATGCGGGATGAAAAAACCCGAGTTTCCAGGAGGAAAAACCCTGCTACCTCCATGTGAGATTGGCTAACTCACCTTCGATTGAAATTGTCCAGATAAAGATTCCTCCCGTCGCGATGAGAATCGAACTTAGGCCTATTCCAATCTTCACAACAAAACTACCATGTAGCGACTAGCTGACTTCACATTAAGTTATGTATACATAGCACATTCCCATGGGGTATATATAATGTCATACATTCTAGTGATAGCCATTTCCCAGACCAGTTAGTAAGCAATTGTTATTCGCCTATCTGTCAGATCTTTTATTACAGTATGTTCCATATATTTTAAGATTATGAGTTAAATGAGATTGAACTTGCAAATCTTATATTGCATCTGCTTCCACTCGTACTTCTCATGGATGACTTTAATTAATACAACACTCTGTGGAGCAGTGCCAATATGAATGGATGAGGTACACATACTGACCACTAAATTAGAAACGTTTATGCAAGTGTATGTAAACGTCATTTACACTGCATATATGCAAAATACTTGGTCACGTGCATCATCACATGTTCTAGACAACTATTTAAGAATATTGCTTGTCAGTAATCATCAGTGGTATTGATTGCAATGATAAAAGAAAGACTCTTTCAGAGTTCCGGCTTATTGTGATTGCCCATCTGGCTGGAGCCATGATTTTGAAAACAGCAGAGCTGACTGGTTTCTCAAAAGGTGAAATATCTTGGGTGTTTAATCAGTAGAAAAATAATCTACATTGCTTGTCTATGAGGTGTAACTGTGGTCCTAAGACAGTCTGTCAGGAATGAGATCTCTGTTGTCTGAGAAGGCTTGTATGGACAAACAGAAATGCCTGGTGCATCAAGCAGTTAATGAAGGTTGTTCCTGACCCATAACTCACCAAACTATGCACATGGAATTGGAAAGGATCAGTATTAGCAGTCACCTGTCTATATGGAAATCACTGATTTCTGTGAAGAACCTGAAAATTCATCTACAGTGGTGTCAGAAACACCATGACTGGACACAGGAGGGGAGGAAAAAATCATGTGGTCCAATGAGTCACAGTATACCTTGTTCTGTACCAATGGTAGACAGAGAATTTGGTGGGAGTCTCATGAAGCAATGAGCCCAGCTTGCCTTGTAAACACAACTCAAGGTTCTGGAGGTGGTGGTGGAGTGATGTGAAGGCATGTTCTGTTGGTATGGGTCACCTAATATTGCTGGAAGGTCGGGTGTCCTCCAAGGAATATATGAACATTGCTGCCAAGTAGGTCCATCCTGTAATATTGAATTTTTATCCAGCAGGTGATGGTCGTTTCATTGACTACAGTACTACTGTCCATCATACAAGAATTGTTCAGCAGTAATTCAGTGACTTCCATCATCTTCCCTGGCCAACGAAGCCCAGATCTGAACTCCATTGAGAATACATTGGACATGTTAGAAAAACAATTCTGGGAGCTTCCTCTTGCATCAAATCTGAGCCAGTTAAAGGACTGTCTGGTGAATACCTGATATGTTGTAAACATAGATGCAATTCAACACCTTGTGGAATCTATGCCAAACTCATATGTGAGTGAATGATTGACAATCTTTACTTCTCTCTTCTTAATAATAGAGTGAGTACCTTCTTCTATACGCTTATCCTCTCATATTCTGCAATAGATCTTACAGTCTGCTCCCCTGCCATTTTTTGCACAGGAACCATGTTCTAAATTCTATTTATATGTTGACACTCCATTGCCTAACTTAATATTTTGTATATAACATATTATTTACTAATTTATCTGTTTATGACTATTTATTAATACCTTGTGTAACTGCTGTAACCTTTAATATGAAGCAGTATAAACTTTGCTGTCCTTGGGACAATAAACCATAAACAAACTAGCCAACATCCCAACTTTGCTTACTAAATTTTAGAATCTTACACTTTGCAACATTGAACTCACAGTTCCACTTATGTTCCCATGCAAGTCTATTGAAATCATCTGCAAAGTGTTTCATATTGCTAGTTAAACCTCTCCTAATATCATTAATATACCAGTTGAACAACAATGGCCCCCAAAGAGACCCCCCTGTGGCACATCACTAATGACTTTCCTCTTTTGGAATACTGCACCCTCATATTCAACTTGCAGATACCTATCTTATAGCCTGTCATCTACCCAACTCACTAGCCTGTTATCCAATCCCATCTGTTTCAATTTAATTCCCACCTTGTTATTTGGTAATCTATCAAAAGCATTTGCAAAATCTAAGTATACTACTGTACATGCATCTTCCCCTTTCTTCATCACCTTCTTATAGTACCTGTGTAAATTTATAAAACATGATTTTCCTTTAACAAACCCATGCTGACAAACACTGAATTCATTTCAATTATTGAGTATCATTGAACACTGAATTCATTTCATAATAATTGAAATGCTGAATCATTTTTATCAGTGTAAACAATGTTCAGACTCTTTGTTTTTCAACTGTGTGAAATGCAGAGATGTTAATGATAATAGTCCTTTCTTTTAGTGTCGCACGGTGATCAGCATTCATTTTAGAAATTATCATTACAACTGTGTTATAAAAAACTATTTTAATTTCCCGACATTTCAACATTCATATTAAGGTCATCATCTGGAGTATATACAAATATACAAGGACAAGTGAGTTACATTTCATGCATTAAGCTAAAGAAACAATGATTTGATCATTGGTTATTCTATTGGCATGACCTCTAGTGAAAAAAAAAAAAACAGATAAAATTACAAATTAATTAATTATTTAGAAACTACATCAAAGCTAAATTCTATTTAAGATAACATGAGAGAAACATTCTTTCTTATAGATAGTTTTCTTACAATAACAATGATGTATTTTTAGCATTACAATTTTTATATTAGATTTAGGATTCTGGATTATCTACTGTCCTGTTTATAGTTAACTCTCAGGGTTCTGTGGGTAGAATATGTGCCTTCCATATGTTGGGATTTTTAGACCATCATTCTTGTTCTGATTGGGGTGGTTGATAAGAATCTCACAGGCTTCCTTAAATTTGCATTCATACCATGTTTTGGTGTGATGTAAACAACTGGTGCTTTTCCAGTCAATTCTATGTAAAGTGTTCATGGCATGATCAGAAAGGCCAGCTTCACCATAGTTATTATATTTAATGTGTCATTCATGTTCCTTTTGTCTCATAGGAATCCTGTTTCCCCTATATATGGTAGATTACAGGTGTAATAAATATGGTATACTCCAATGCGGGCAAGCGGAGGGAGTGGGTCTTTGGATGAGTTGAGTAATCTTTTTAATTTTGCAGAAGGTTTAAAGCTTCTATTTCTGTTCTATTTCTGTAGTATTCTGTTTATTTTATCTGATGTCCCTTTAATGTAAGGAATGGTTATAGTTTTATTGTAG
Organism: Typopeltis vanoorti; assembly: GCF_054136105.1. Lineage (NCBI taxonomy): Eukaryota > Metazoa > Arthropoda > Arachnida > Uropygi > Thelyphonidae > Typopeltis > Typopeltis vanoorti. Next base: position 34,595,456 of record NC_143561.1, on the reverse strand, counting down.
TCTGGTTTATCTTTGTTTTTTATTGATAAAGTATTGCTGATAACGTCTTTCAGCATTTGTTCATTTGAGCAGATCTTTAAATCCCTGTTTTTTAGAGTACTAATGACACCTAGTTTTTGTGTTGGGTGGTAGTAGGAGTTTATGTGTATATATTGGCCAGTATCCGTCTTTCCGGTAAACAGTGAAGGAAAGACTGCCAGAAGGAAGATGTGTAACAAGTATATCTAGAAAGGGAAGTGTGTTCTGTTCTGTTTTTCAATCTCAATTGTGAACTGTATGGCTTTGTGTTGTTTGTTGAGGTGGCTAAGGAAAGTGTCTGGTGCCCATGGGGGGGGGGAGATCGCGGAAACATTGTCAACATATCTAAGTCAGACTTTGGGTTTTAAAGGAGAGGAATATAGAGCATGTTGCTCAAAATGTTCCATATAAAAGTTAGCATTGGGGTGGGGTAATGCCAAGCCCATGGCTGTGCCTTCTTTTCATAGGTAGAAAGTGTTTTGCCATACAAAATAACCAGAACGTGATACATGTGTAAAGAGTGTAAAGAGCGGCGTGATATCTGGAGGGAATTTTTTCTGAAAAAGAATTATTATTATTATTATTATTTCGGGCCACTCCAGGAGTCCTTAGACTCATCAAGGGAGGCCCTAAACATCATGTCCACACAACTATGCGATTACATTCTCACAGTATCTATTATACCTTATCTTGAACTCGTTCACCATCATAGCACCCACAACAGACTCTGGCAGCTTATTCCACTCATTTACCACGCTAAAAGTAAAGAACCCAGCTCTAAAACCCCTGCTAACCACACTCTTGCCCAGCTTCCATAGGTGTCCCCTAGTTCTTCCACCACCAGTCCTGATCTCAAAAATATCCTCTGAATTAATCCTATAGAATCCCTTTAGCAATTTGAATGTCTCAATCATATCTCCCCTCCTCCTCCGTCTATCAACTAGTTTCTGCAACCCACAAATCTTCAACCTGTTCTCATATGGTTCATTCCATAGACCTGTTATCATCTTAGTCACTCGCCTCTGGATCTTCTCCACCTCCTCCCCATCAAGAAGGAACCGAGGTGACCAAATCTGGGCACAGTAATCGAGATGAGGTCTTATCAAGGCTCACTACAGAGGTACAATAACTTGCTTGTCTCTGCTCGTCAAGGTATTTTTCAACAACCAAGTGAGTTGATGAGCTGATTTAGCTACTTTTGCAATGTGCCCCCTAAACTTCATCTCCCTATCCACCAACACTCCCAAGTCCCTGGCCTCATCAATCTCTTGGAGTACAGTTCCACCAATGTGGTATACTGCTGCTAATCTTTTCACCCCAAAATGCATAACCTTACATTTTGTCACATTAAATTAACATCCATTCTCCTTAGCCCAGAACTCCAATCTATCTAAGTCATCCTGCAAGACTTTGACATCTTCTGCATTCACTATTGCCCTACCCAACTTTGCATCATCAGCAAACAAATGAATTGTTCCACTTAGATCCTTCGCTATATCGTTAATGAACAGATTAAACAGCAGTGGTCCAAGAACAGAACCCTGCAGCACACCACTAGTCACAGGCCGTCTTTTGGACTCTACTCCTGAATAAACTACTCTTTGATATCTCTCGATCAACCAACCACCTATCCATCTCACAAATCCTATATCCATTCCCATATGTTGTAGTTTACTGATTAATATTCCATGTGGTATCCTGTCAAACGCCTTTGCCAGGTCCAGCAGTATCACTGTAAACCCATTTCCCTTATCCAGTTCAGCCCTCACCTTGTTATAAAACTCGAGCAAGTTACTGAAGCATGATCTACCCTTCACAAAGCCATGCTGTCCCCTGTACAGAATGTCGTTTTCATCAATCCATTCCTGTATTTTTCCCATGACTACTTTCTCTATGACCTTGACAACGACTCCTGATATGCTGATCGGTCGGTAATTTGCAACCGTAGTCTTGGATCCTCCTTTATGCAGTGAAACTATTTTTCCCTCTTTCCACACCTTCGGGACTAAACCAGACCTGAGACTCAGATTAAACAACATGGTCAAGGGCACTGATAATTCTTTAGCCGCTTCACGCAAGACCCGTGCCGGTATACCATCCAATCCCACAGATGTGTTCACATTAAGGTTCTGTAATAGACTAGTCACCTCCACTTCATTCATCACTATTCCCATATAAACTAATGGTTCCTTCATTTTTTCAATGTCACCACCTGGATGATATACTTTTGCAAAGTGCGCGCTCAGTAACTCCACTATATCGACTGATTCAGTGACCTCCTTACCATCGTCATTCCTTAAAATCATTTTGCCGTGTACAGTTTTTTTCTTGCTTGCAGCATATTGAAAGAACTGTTTGGGATTCTCTTTTGCTTGCAAAGCTAGTTTCCTTTCATAATCCACTTTTGCTTTTTTTACCACACTGGTGAGTGGTAAAAAGTGGTAAAAAGACATGCCATAGAATATCCCAATCAATGACAAGAATGATTGTCATTGATTGGGATATTCGTAAAAAGGGCAGAGATGCCAAAACTGACCTAATAAATCATCTTTTTCTAATGTAATGTCTTTGATTATGTTTATGAAGTGTTGTGTGTTTCTGATATAGGAGAGGAAATGACCTACCAACTCCTTGAGTGTTGCCACTAATTTCTTGGCTAGGTGATAATTCGGGCTGTCTATACCTTCAACTATCGGCCAGATTGGTGTGTTTTGTTTGTGTATCTTTGGTAGACCATAAATTCTTGGGGAACGAGTGTAGTGTGGAATTAATTTTTTGACCGTATCTTTGGGCCATGTAGTAATTGATTTCAAGTAGTTTCTCTGTTTTCTTTTTTATTCTATTGATTGGGTCGTAGTTAACAAGTTGGTATGTACTGTTGTCTGAGACTAGCAGATTTATTTTTTCTAAATAAGTGGTTTGGTTTAGAATAACGGTGGCACTTCCTTTATCAGCTCTAGTTATTACTATCATAATAATTAGAGCCGATAGTAGTCTTCTGCCTTTAAAAAGGAGATTTCCACTGCTGGCCTACACTTGGTGGTTGGAAGGAGCAAGGCAGGTCCTGTTCCCCTCAATAAAGTTTAGGCCTAGCCATAGACATGCTATACGATGACTCAACTTCAAAGAACTTTTGGCTATATTCAGACATATAGGCAACCTACTGCACACAAAATGGCCAGGAAAAATTTAAATACACCAGATCGAAGAAGTGGAAACAGAGAACTCCCCCAACCCTCTGAACTTCTTCCCAGCCTTTCCCAAGACAGTGCCAGCAACAACAGCTGGTGACTTCTTCTGTGCAGACTATAGCGACTATCAGGAGGTCAGCAGGAAGAAGAGGAAGAAAGAGTCTTTCACTGCAGAACCTGAAATAATACCCCAACCCTTGGAAAGAGCAGCTCCAATGGACATAACAGCACTACCTGATGAAAGAATAGCAATGGACTCAGCGACTCAGCCCAAAGAGAGGATTCCACCAGTAATTTTAAGAACAAAAGAGTGCTTAAGGGTCAAAGCTGTATAACTGAGAGGAGACCTCCACATAGCCTTTAAAGGAATGCGGAGAACCAACCAGGGCTTCTGACCTGATGTCCAATCCTCACCAACTCATGGTGCACCCTGTTGGATATCTACCTGGATACTGAACGAAAGAGGATGGGCTGGCAATTTGGGATTTAGCTGACCAAATTGTATTCTTACTGGTTAAACCAAAATACAAAATGATGGTACAACATGACAAAATTTCATGCTGCCTGGGCGTCGCACAGTTAAACAATGGTGGAAATAATACCACATTTTTGTGGGGGATAGTGATGGGAGGAAGCATGAAGGTATCTATCAGTATGAGTAGGCTTTCTAAAAATTGAGAATTTAATGCTCTCAGCATATCTGGTAAGTTTGAGGTCTAAAAAGGGAAGGCAGTCATCTGATTCCAGTTCGAAGGTGAAAGAGATTTTTTTCATAAAAAAAAAAAAAAAATAAACAACCTTCCTGATGACGAGGAATTAAATTCACTGGTCAAAGAATATCAGAAGAATCTCAGAGCGATTGGATTATACATCAACAGACTTGTATTTCTAAAAAGATGTAAGTGTAATTCTATTATTCCATGCTTCCTTAACTTTAAAGAATCAATTAAAACCGCTAGAGCTGAAAGAATTTACAGGAGAGCAAAACTAGATCTTTTATCGGAACGCATTTGTGATACCAAACGTTATCTTGCTGCTTATTTTTCTAAGAAGACCTATAACGAAACACGTTTTTCTCATTCTCTAGACAGTTCATCTTGGAACTATTTAAAAGAAATTAGCACTCTTAAATCTTCTAAAATACAGAATTTAAATAAAATCAAACTCATTAGAAAATATGATTCTCTTAATATAATCAGGATAGCAAAACTTCTCAGTTTGATTCCACCTATCTAAAAAAAGTTGTCATCAATAAGTCTTCCCATCAATTATCTTTGGCAGAAGAAAGCATACTCCCTAAAGATCTCAACTTTGTCACTGCTCCTACATCCATCCCTAGAGAACATCTCTTAACAAAAATAGAAAAGGCAGCTTCTTTATTACCAAACAAAGAAGCTGACCTCCTCCGTATGGAAGTAATTTTCTCTATAAATAAAGCTAGACCTCCACCTGACAACATTTCTTACTCTGAAAGGACAACTATCAAGTCCTTGAAAGATAATAGTAACATAGTTATCCTTCCGGCAGACAAAGGGAATGCAACTGTCATCTTAAACAAGTCTGATTACCATAATAAAATCTTGGAACTTTTAAACAGTGATACTTACTCAGAAATTGCTAGTGACCCTACGATGGAACTACACAATAGAACTAATAATTTATTAAAAACCACCTTAGTTACAAAGAAACATTCGGCTTTCTCTTAGGTCACTTTATCCCTTGATACCTCGACTGTATGGTCTCCCCAAGATTCACAAAACTAACTGCCCACTCAGACCTATAGTTGAGGGCATACACTCGCCTACTTATAATCTCTCCAAATATCTCGCGAGTTTTCTAAGAAATCTTTCTGGAATTTCCTTTTCACATATTAAAACTCTGCAGATTTTGTTTCTAAAATCAAGGACATGAAACTTAAAAAAACATGGCCAGTTTTGATATTGTTTCTCTCTTTACAAATGTACCTGCTCAAGAAGTCTTCAATCTTCTCAAGAACAAATTATCAAAAAAACTCTTTGCTCTTCTCTCCCATTGCATAAAGTCAGGATACTTCAAATATGATAATAAGATCTACTTACAAAACTCAGGTCTGGCTATGGGCAGCCCACTCTCTCCGATTCTCGCGGATATATTTCTCAACGATTTTGAAGAAAAAGCTATTAACTCCTTCCACTTTAAACCAAAAGTCTGGTACTGCTATATTGATGATATTTTCCTCATCTGGGAAGACGGTGTCAATAACCTCTATTTATTTTTAGACCACCTAAACAAGTGCCACGAAAAAATCTCTTTCACCTTCGAACTGGAATCAGATGACTGCCTTCCCTTTTTAGACCTCAAACTTACCAGATGTGCATAGAGCATTAAATTCTCAATTTTTAGAAAGCCTACTCATACTGATAGATACCTTCATGCTTCCTCCTATCACTATCCCCCACAAAAATGTGGTATTATTTCCACCTTAGCTCACCGAGCCAAATCATTACTTACAGAAGAAACAGAAATTGAAAATGAAACTCCTTTTTCTTAAAAAAACTTTCATTAACAATGGTTTCTCTCCAAAGAAAATTGACAAATTTCTTTCCCCCCAGGCACTCAACTACTTCTGAAGATCGCTCTTCCCCAAGAGCCGTCATCTCCTTGCCTTACATCAGCTCTCTCTCACCAAAACTGGCAGAGATTCTCAAGAAATTTAACTTCAAAACTTGCTTCACTATGCTTCCAAAACTTCGTTCATTACTTAGCAAACATAAACAGAAACATCTTCCTACTCAGTTTCCAGGAGTGTACAAGATTTTGCGTGATTGTGGAAAGCCATACTATGGGCTGACTGCCAAATCCATCCTTCTACATTTGGATGAACACCATAGAGATATCTCCTATAACAGGACTAGAGCTAGCGCTCTCTCTAGAAATGTTCTCTTTTCAGCTAACTCAGACGAAGGCTGCCAACACATTGTAAACTGGACTCAAACTTCTACCATCGATGTGTGTTACGATGAACTTGAAAGAAAGATTGTCGAATCCAGGGAAATTTCTCTAGATTCCGCTCATATCAACAACAGCTTGAGTTACAATCTCTCTGATGCACACGTTGCTTCTGTTAGTACTGGCGCACTCGCGATAGCGCGTAGTATACATTTGTTTGGAACTCATACTTGCATTTGTTTTTTAAACACGTTACTGTCTTTTTATACTTGTTCTGTTATTACAATTTTAAGTCTCTGTAATTTTTTTATATATTTCTTTGATTGTGATACCTGAGGATGTTGATCTATTCAACGAAACTAGTAAACTAGTAGTATATTTTTAAATATATCTTGTCATCTTTTTATCTCTCGGTAACAGTCATTAAAGCTTTTCAACAATATATATATACATACTTATTCATTTAACATAGGAAATAATTAGTAAATTGTACTGCAAACATGATTTCTTTAGTATTATTTATTTGATCTTTCCTTAAAGTGATATTAATTCATATTGGACATATATTGTGAATCTAAAATATAAACTACATATATTTATTAACTCTTTTTAACACACATGCACACACATATATATAGATGAATAATAAGTCTAAAATATTGACTGCATATATGTGAGTAGCAGTATGAAAGTAATGCCATCTAGTTTTTTTTCCCCTCCTTTCAGTTTGAGTGCATTGAGAAGCTAAACATTACTGACTGGACAGTAGTAGCCTCTAGTCCCACCATAGTGAGTTGCACAGCAATTAGTCACATGAACATAATATACAAGTGGTCCAAAATGGTAACTGTTATAGGTGTACATATGAAGCAGAGAGAGAGAGAGAGAGAGAGAGAGAGATGATTGAATTTCTTCCTACAGAAGATGTGTGTCTGATGCAAATTCATGTCATTTGAAGAATGCATGTGGAGATGACGTTAATGTGAGCACTGTTAGACACCACACCAGGTCAGACACTTTAAGAGGAGTATAACTGATCTCACACCAATTTGTACACATTTGTAACATTTGGCTGTACTGATCTTCTCTATCCTGCCCATCTATCTGTATCTGGCACCTTCTTATTTCCATCTCTTGAATACTATTCCATCGTATACCAAGAATACTATTTGGTAGATGATGAGGAACACTGAAATAAGCTGTTCATAACAAATTCTGATCAGAACAAAGACTTCTATGATCTCAGTATATGGCATCTCACTTAGCAGTGGCAAAATGTATAGAGAGTGATGGAAACTTGTTTACAATAATAGAATTCTCACAAAAGATGAAAGATTAATTCTTGTAAAAGCCATTGTTTTGTAAATTATACATACTTCTGAGTTAAAAATAGGAGGCATTACTTTTTTCCATCTCTCATATTTATGTAACTTTTAATATATATATATATGTGTGTGTGTGTGTGTTTAATAATAATTTTTCTTTTAACAGTTTTGCTATGCTACAGGCAAAGACAGAATTCTTATTATTTTTGGATGTCTCTCTGCAGTGATAGCTGGCATTACCATTCCAGTATTGTTACTCTTGATAGGCTTATTGATAGATGTGCTTATTTATCATGCAAGTATTCACACCAACATTACTTTACCTTTTGACTTCAGCAATAGTTCATTATGGTAAGTTTCTAACAATTGGCTACATTGGAAAGACTACTTATTATATTGTACTGTTTTATTTTATTATTTGTGATGATGGCGAAAAAACCATTATTAAAAACAGGCAAGGAGTGAAAATGGACAAATAAAACAGGAAAATAGAAAATGAATCAAAAGAAAAAAAGATTCTCAATAAGTTAAAAAGTGAGAAAAATACAGAGAAAGATACAAGATTGGTATCTTTCCCTCTGTACAATATTTATACAAATCATACAAACTATTAATTTTTACGGCTATTTTGCTATTTTTCTTTAGGAGTACCTGTTTTATGATATCATTGACTTTTTACTAAATTTTTAGGGCATTACTGAAGTTTTAAAGACATAGATACATGAAGAATATAAGGAAGGAATAATTTCGGACATACCTTTGTAGAATGTTCCTGGTTATCTTCTTTAGTGGCATCCAGCATATTATTATTATTATTATTATTCAGGCCTCCAAGGAGTCAAAAGACTCTTCGAGGGAGGTCCTTCCTAAGACATAAAGTCTGTCAAGACTCACTGAGGGGAGGTCCCCCCCCCTGAGAAACACAAAGTCTATCATACCACTCTTTAAACTCACTGACCGTTCTCGCTCCCACCACTCCATCAGGCAATGCATTCCACGGCTCAACCACCCTCCACACAAAGAAACCACTCCTTACCCTCTTGCTCACAGTTTCCTTTCGTAACTTCCAGGGATGGCCTCTTGTCATCACTCCTTCCTGCTGATCAACCAAGTGAAAGAACTCCCCAGTGTCAACCCTGTAACCACCTCTCAACAGTTTAAAAGTCTCAATCATATCACCTCTCCTTCTTCTATCCACCAAACTCTGCAGTCCACATTCTCTCAGCCGATCCTCATAACTATCCTTGTACAGTCCTGAAACCATCTTTGTCATCCGTCTTTGTATCCTTTCCACAGTTAATTTATCCCCTTCAAATCCTGGGCACCAAATCTGAGAACAATAGTCCAAGTGTGGTCTGATCAGAGACTTATACAACGGAATGATAACCCTCTTATCTCTGCAGGTCAGTGTCCTTCTCATAATAGCAGCAATCCTCTGTGTTACCTTCACCACCTTTGCAATATGTCCCCTAAACTTCAGGTTTCTATCAATCATCAACCCCAGATCTCTTGTCTCCCCTACTTCCTCCAGTATAACTCCTCCCATAGAGTATGCAGCATTCCATCGATGTTTCCCAAACCTCAAGACCTTACATTTTGCTGCATTAAACTGATACTGCCATTCATTTGCCCATCTATCTAGCTTATTTAAATCCTCTTGCAGGGCTACTACATCTGCACTATTACTAATAATCCTTCCCAGCTTCGCATCATCTGCAAACAACTGAATATCTCCCTGCAATCCACTGGCTATGTCATTGATATAAAGGTTAAACAATATAGGTCCTAGTACTGAGCCCTGTGGGACCCCACTTGTAACCCTCTGCCTCCTGGAAACTGCTCCACCATACACAACTCTCTGATACCTATCAGACAGCCAATCCTGAATCCAGTTGACCAATCTGACATCCAGACCCATGTGCTGCAACTTAAATATCAGCTTATCATGTGGCACCCTGTCAAATGCCTTCGCCAAGTCTAAGAAAATTGCAGTATATGCCTTTCCCTCATCTAATGTTCTTGTAACTTTATTATAAAAGGCTAGTATATTGCTAAAACAAGAGCATCCTTTCACAAATCCATGTTGATTCTCACAGATAACATTACCCTCATCTGCCCAATGCTGTACACAGTCCCTCACTACTTTCTCCAAGATCTTATCAACGACTGATGACACACAGACTGGCCTATAATTAGACACTTCCAGTCTGTTACCACCCTTATGCAATGGCACTATCTTACTTTCCTTCCATTCCCTGGGCACCTTTGCCAAGGCCAGACTTTCATTGAAAAGCCACGTTAAAGGTACTGTCAATTCCCTAGCACATTCTCTCAAAACTCGTGGCGAAATACCATCCAGTCCCACAGCTTTACTGACATCCAGAGTACTCAGTATCTGAAACACACTCTCCTCCTGTACCTCCAGACCTCGTACCAGTCCTATCCCTCTAGCATTAAAACTGACTTCTCTAGGATGAAATACTCCAATAAAGTGTTCATTGAACAATTCCACTATGTCCTTTGCATCAGTCACTCTATTCCCATTTTTATCCCACAATATCATTCTTCCACAGTCATTTCTCCTCCTACTGGCCACATAGCTAAAAAATTCCCTAGGATTTTCTTTGCATCTTAGGGCCAATCTCCTCTCATATTCCAGTTTCGCTTTCCTTGCCACACTAGTCACTCTTCTGGCCTGTGTCTTATATTCCTCATGCATCTCTTCACCTATCTCCTTATATCTCTTCCATAGCCTCTTTTTCGCATGCAATTCCTGTTTAATATTGTTTTTCATCCACTTTACTCCAAATTGTGTCCTCTGCTTCACTCGTGGTATACAACTTACCATTGCTGATAACAAATATTCTTTCTGGCGATAAACATTTATATTACTATATGACTAAAAGGAAGGGGGGGGGAGAATGTAGAGATAGAGAGATGTGGGAGAATTGCAGGTAAGACAAAGGTATGTGAATTTAAAACCTGGGTTTCAAGGGTGAGCTGTGAATTCTTTAGGTAGAAGGTGAAAGATGGAGATTTTTGAGGAAAGGAGAAGGATAGAATATGATGAAACAAGATTAGAGGTGGGAGTAACAGGGTGTGAGCAGTTTCAACTGTGTGTCATCTTTGGAGCTTGTGAGAAAAGTACAAACTGTGTTTATGTAGTTGGTGATTTTCATCATTAGGCATGATCACCGTCTTAATTACTGGAAACTTCAAAGTGTCTTTAAAAAGTTCTATGTTTGCTGAAATAAAGAACCAGAAGGCTTCAGTTCGCGATGCAAAATTATATAAATCAAGTGGATATTAAATCCAGCATAATGCTGGCGGTATATTCCTGTAAGCTCTCTGGTCAACTTTTTTACGAAACTTTCATAGTTTCTACATTTGGATTTGAGATAATGCTGGATTTAATATCCACTTATTATTATTATTATTATTATGTGACATCTCCAGGGAGTCCAAGGAGTCATCGAAGAAGGGCACCTACTCTGCATTTCTCTGTCTCCACCAACTACAAGAAAACAGCAACTACACCAACGCCATCTACTGTCGACTATTACTACCACTTGATTTAGTCATAATGTAGTAGTAACATGTATGTAATAATATGTAATAGTAATATCTACTTGATTTATATAAGGTCTATGTTTGGTTTCTTAGAGCAGGGTTTCCAGATTATTATTAATATTATGTGACACCTCTAGGCAATCCAAAGACTTATCGAGGAAGAGTGTGCCAACAGCATTGAACGATTGAGCCCCTTCCAACTGCTAACCATGCTCAAACTTGCTTAACTTTTTGTGCAAGCCATTAGTAGCAGAGGCTCTACCAATCGACCAACTTTTGCTGGATTATCTAACCTTTAGCCCAACCATTGTATTAAGTGCTCTCTAGGTTGGCAGCTAATTGTGATTGGGATCAATATTAAAAATAATAAATAAAGAAAGAAATGCAAAGTTCTCATGATTTTTTTAATTACAATCCTGCTTATGAAGTTGTCATTCTGTAGCATATTGCTAGGACTAAAATAATTTAAACGTCTTACTTTGAAGACTAAACATAGTATATTTCATTTCACTTCAGATCTCCAATAAACAGGGGATCTCACATCTAATGAAGAAAATGATTTACCATCCCAAGACATTCATTCACAGATGATAGGATGGTGAAAGTGTTTTGACTGTTTTGTAATTTTACTTCTTAACCAAATATTTTACGTGTCTGACAATCTCCAAATAAAGACTATATGTCACATTTTCCTGGCAGAGAAAATGTGAGTACTTTAATTACTGCCAGGTTCTGAGATAATGTTACCATAGCCATTACTCCCACCCTTAGTTCCCCCCCCCACACACACGCTATTACATGTTGTTCCCAAGTAATTATCTCTTACAATTGTCTTTTCAATTCCTCCTTTCAATTCCTTCCAATTTTGACAATTCCTCCTGCACTCATTATGCCAAATAGTTGATGCATGCCTTCCACATTCTTCCTTGCAGCCCCTAGCATATAGCAGAAACCAGCAATATATTTCACCCTCTTGGTCCCTACAACACACCAGATAGCCTCAAATATACTGCACTTTGCATCCCTGTCTTACTGCTGAGCTCCTATTTTTATTTTGTCTTCAGCTCTGCTGTCATTAACAAACCTCTTTCCCCAATCTGTTTCTTCTATCCTCTTTGAAAACATGGTATTCAATTTCTGTTTCATTCTCTGATGACCAAGTCTCATTCATGTCTATAATATGCCAAGTGGCATTTCACCGGAAATTTCGTGTATTCATTAATTAATTGCAATTAATTTTGAATAATTAATTGTAAATAGGTGTGTTTATGTGCAACAGTTTGGGTAGAAGTTGCGTACTTGTTTGTTTACAAAGTTAAGTGTGCAAAGTTGAGTTTTAAGTTAAGTTTGTTTACAAAATCATTGAACTTAATACACTGATACAACATTATGGTGAAAGGCAAGTCAGCGCATAGGTCTGTGCAAGGCAAATAAGATAGACAATGTAGATTTTGCAAAGATGGTACAGTATTTATTTATTTCATATGGGTCTCCCTCCCCTTTTTTTTTCTCCAGTACTTTACAATGGGCTGAGCCCTCCTAATGAGAGATTAAGTATGTATTTTATGACTGTAGATCCATGTGTTCACAGAGCTGGTTTGCCTGTTCTTAGGGATGAAAAACCCGAGTTTCTAGGTGAAAAAAAAAACAAACTTACTTCCGTATGAGATCGGCTAACTCACCTTTGGTCAAAAGATACCAGATAAAGGTTCTTCACATAATGGATGGGAATCAAACCCTGGTCTTTCCAACCAAAGGGCTTCGTATATATACCAACTGAGCTATGGAGGCTCTCGATGGTATGGTGCCATGAGTGTAGTATGTATGCATGGTGAGATGTCATGGATGTTTTTGTGGAGAGGATGAATCAAAGAAAAGAATGAGTTTGGGTATGTAAAATGTGCAATATTCTGATGGACTATGAGGCCCACTTGAATATGGGTTTAATACGAGCAGTGAACACGACATCATAACTGACATGCAATTGAAGATTGTGCAAATATTCAGAGAGTGCATGGAAATCACACTATCATTTCCATACACTCTCTGAATATTTCTACAATCTTCAATTCTTCCTTCAAACTCATTCCACACATTAACAAACCACATTCCTTTCTTTTCACACATTTCTCTTAACATATCATTCATAATTCTTGCTCTATGCCTCATCTCATCACTGTCATACTTGGTAACATACCAACTACCTTTCCTACCACACTATTATCTTTTATCCTTTCAACAACCTTCTGATATACACTCTTACATTCTCCTTGTCTCCAGTCAAGTTGTTTGTCCCTATTACCACTAACTCTTTTGCTCTCTTACTACTGATATGGTATGAAGATTCCATTATTAAAGGTGTGCTAAATGAGAAGATGCACAAGGTTTGTTTTCCAGGAGCTAAAATGAATGGAATGATTAAGGCATTTGATATCAGGAGTAAGCGAGCAAAAAAGTTAATAGTGGTAATAGGGACAAACAATTTGACTGGAGACAAGGAGAATGTAGGATTGTATATCAGAAGGTTGTTGATAAGGATAAAAAATAATAGTGTGGTAGGAAAGGTAGTTGGTATGTTACCAAGTATGACAGTGATGAGATGAGGCATAGAGCAAGAATTATGAATATGTTAAATGAAATGTGTGAAGAGAAAGGAATGTGGTTTGTTAATGTATGGAATGAGTTTGAAGGAAGAATTAAACTGTATAAAAATGATCAACTACATTCAAATGGTTTTGGTGTGAGTCATTTGGAGAGACTTCTGTTGGAAGTCAGGAGTATAGAATATGGAGAATGAATCTGAAAAATCAAGAAGTGATGTGAAAGAGTGGAAGAGTAAGGATGAGGGGATTGATGTAGTGCTTATAATTGAAGTGGGTAGCATGAGTGTAGAAAATGAGAGAACAAGTGTGCAAGACAAACAGTGAGACTCACAGTGGACAGTGGGAATAGAGCATAAGAAAGGTTGAGGCTCCAAGAGGATGTGAATGGGTGTGTAGACAAAAAGGGAAGTTGTCCTGGGATGTAGGGAAAACAGTTGAATTTGAAGGCAGTTGTTCTGGGATGATTTAGGAGAAAAAGAAATTGCTCAAGAAAGTATGGAGAAGTCACATGTGATAAATGGTATCAGTAAAACTTGTTATAGATCGAAGAATGAGCTGTTATGTTTGTATACGAATGTCAGAAGTATCAGAAACAAAGGAAATTAAATGGTTGCAAGGATTGAATTTGTTCACCCAAAAATAGTTGGCATAAGTGAGACATGGCTGGATGAGGATGACTTCCTGACAGGAATAGAGATGGAAGGGTATGATGTATTTCTTGAAGATAGAAAAGGTAAAGGGAGGTGGAGTGCTATTGATGATAGAAAAAGAGTTATCTCTGTACAAGGTAGAGATGCAAGGGGGGAAATAGTGGTAATGGTTTTGAGGCAGTATGGTGTGAGATAGAAATGAACAAATGAATTACCTTGTTAGATGTTGCAATAGACCTTGTAATGTGGGAGGTAGTGACCGGGAAATGTATAAACAAATTAGCCAAGCAAATGGGAAAAGATCGAACATTATGGGTGATTTTAATTATGACAATATAGATTGGGATGACGAGATAGCAACTGAAATAAAGAAAATGAGTTTCTTGAGTTTTTGAGTGACAGCTATCTTATGCAGTATGTAGCAGAGGGCACTTGAGGATTGAGGTCTTGTATTTGGCTATCGCACCAGAGGATCTCATTATGAATGAGGTGTCAAATCTCCATCCAGTTGTCTAGAACAGTGCTTCCCAAACTTATGGATGTAAAGGCCCCTTTAGAAAAATTAAAATATTTCACAGCTCCCATCGAAAAAAAAAAGTGTAATACAGGCATATGTTATTATAATATTTATTGTATTTATATTCAATACAAAACATACTCAGCGAATATCACAAAAATCAAATGCAAATATTACATTTTTAGCATCTTACATACACATTACACATGGTACACTTAGTCTTAAAACATTTTAAATTTGTTTTCATTATTTCATGGCCCCCCCTCAACAAAACTAATGTCCCCCAAGGGGGCCGTGGCCCACAGTTTGGGAAGCATTGGTCTAGAGTGACTATGAAGTGATTACCTGAGTGGTTGTCAACCATATGAGGACTTCTGTGAGGAGAGAGTATATGTGGAACTACAAGGCTGGTGATTATGAGAAGCTCAGGAAACAGCTTGCAACTGTAGCTTGAAATGAGGAGTTGGGTGGAAAGGAGACCAATGTTGCTTGGGTGATATTCAAGAACTATCTATAGATGCAAAGTCTAAATGTTTCCAAAGGTTCAGAAGATTAAATAAGGTAGATGTGAAATGGATGAATGAAGAGAAAAGCATGCAATACAGTCCTTTCTTTTAGGGTTACACGGTGATCAGCATTCATTTTAAAAATTTTATGGAATTTACAACCGTGTTAAAAAACTTTTTTATTATCCCGACGTTTCGATCTTCACATCAAGATCATCATCTGGAGCATACATAAGTATACAGAACAAGCTGAGTTACAACATTAACTGTAAGCTACAGAAACAATGATTTGATCACATGTTATTCTACTGGCGTGACCTCTGGTGAAAAAAAAAATAAAAATAAATAAATAAAATTAAAAAAATTAAAAATAAAATAAAATATATATGTATTTTTTTTTTTTACATCAAGCTAAATTCTATTTTTACAATGACAGGAATGAACATTCTTTTAGATGGTTTTCTTCCAGAAACAATTGGTGTCCTATTTTTAGTATTACAATTCCTATTTCTGATTTGCAATACTGGATTTTCTACAGTCCTGTTAATAGTTGTTCTTGGTGAGGCAGGTCGAATATATGCCTTCCATATGTTTGGGATTTTTAAACCATCATTGTTGTTCAGATTGGGGTGGTTGCTGATAATCTCGCAGGCTTCCTTGAATTTCCGTTCGTACCATGTTCTAGTGTGATGTAGACAGCTGGTGGTTTTCCAGTCAATTCTGTGTAAGGTATTCAGGGCATGATCAGAAAGGCCAACTTCACCATAATTATTATATTTAATGTGTCGTTTATGTTCTTTTTGTCTAATAGAAATTAGACCACAATAAAAAACAAAGACAAACCAGACTACAGTAAAACTATAACCATTCCCTACATTAAAGGAATATCAGACAAAATAAACAGAGTACTATAAAAGTACAACCTCAAAGCCACCTTTAAACCTCCAGCAAAATTAAAAAACTTACTCAACTCATCCAAAGACCCACTCCCTCCACTAGCTCACCCTGGAGTATACCGGATTTATTGTACTTGCAACATACCATATATAGGAGAAACAGGACGCACTATTCCTATTAGACAAAAAGAACATAGACGACACATTAAATATAATAATTATGGTGAAGCTGGCCTTTCTGATCATGCCCTGAATACCTTACACAGAATTGACTGGAAAACCACCAGCTGTCTACATCACACTAGAACATGGTACGAACGGAAATTCAAGGAAGCCTGCAAGATTATCAGCAACCACCCCAATCTGAACAACAGTGATGGTTTAAAAATCCCAAACATATGGAAGGCATATATTCAACCTTCCTCACCAAGAACAACTATTAACAGGACTGTAGAAAATCCAGTATTGCAAATCAGAAATAGGAATTGTAATACTAAAAATAGGACACCAATTGTTTCTGGAAGAAAACCATCTAAAAGAATGTTCATTCCTGTCATTGTAAAAATAGAATTTAGCTTGATGTAAAAAAAAAAAATACATATATATTTTATTTTATTTTTAATTAATTAATTAATTTATTTATTTTTTATTTTTATTATTTTTTTTTTCACCAGAGGTCACGCCAGTAGAATAACATGTGATCAAATCATTGTTTCTGTAGCTTACAGTTAATGTTGTAACTCAGCTTGTTCTGTATACTTATGTACGCTCCAGATGATGATCTTGATGTGAAGATCGAAACGTTGGGATAATAAAAAAGTTTTTTAATACAGTTGTAAATTCCATAAAATTTAAAAAAAAAAAATGCATGCAATACAGAGATAAAAGGCATTATGGAGACAACATAAGAGGAGTGGTAATAATCAATTCCATGAGTAATACAAAGAACAGGCAAGGATGGTGACCTGGCTGGTAAGGGTAGAAAAGTTCAGTATGAGCAGCAGTTAGTTAATGATGCCAAAAAAATACCAAGGAGTTCTTTCTATATCTAGTCAGCAAATTTAAGAATGGATATGGTAGGATGGCATCGATTGGAGGAAATGGTCTAAGGACAACTGCTGCAGATGATATAGTTGAGATATTTAATGAGCTGTTCATAAAGGTCTTTCATCCTTGTGAATGTGGCATCATGGAGAGTTTCAGAGCAGTGGATGATGAGGAGGGGAGACAAATTGTGACTGCGAAAGAGGTTATATGGGTGGGCGATGAAGCAAACTCGATTTTGATAAGGCTGTTGGACTTGATGATATATCACTGCATATTTTGAAGGAATGTGCCACGGAGTTCACATCTGCTTTGACATATTTGTTTAACAGGAGTCTTACATTGGGTCAAGTTCCAAAGGAATGGAAAGAAGGCAACATTGTACCACTCCATAAAGGAGATGACAGAATTCAAATATCACATTATAGGTCAGTCTGTGTCAGGTATTGTGGTTAACATGTTGAAAAGGCTGTGAGAATCAAGAATCAGAATTAGGTTGTCAACAATGGTATCATCTTTGATGGACAGCATATATTTGCCAAAGGTAAATCTTGTTTTTTGTAATCTACTTACTTATTACAATAAGGTGACAGCAGCATTGGATATTGATACTGGATATTAGACTAGTGTATTAGATTGGAGATTGGCATTCTGATAGGTATATCACCAAGTTGTGTATGGGGGAGCAATATCCCAGAAGATGAAAGTCACTAGTGGTGTGCTTTGGTGATCTGTTTTAGGGCCATTGCCTTTAACCTGTATGTTAATGATATTGGGGAAGGTTTGAATGGGGATATTCAGTTGTTTACAGATGGTTCAAAGTTGGGAAGAAGTATGAGGAGTAGAGCAGATTATTATTATTATTATTCATTATCAGATTATTATTATTATTATTAGTCCTCCATGGAGTCAAAAGACTCATCTGGGAGGTCCTTCCTAAGAAACACAAGGTCTATCAAGACTCATCAAGGGGAGGTCCCCACCTAAGAAGCACAAAGTCTATCATACCACTCCTTGAACTCATTGACCGTTCTCGCTCTCACCACTCCATCAGGCAATGCATTCCATGGTTCAACCACCCTCCATGCAAAGAAACCACTCCTCACCCTCTTGCTCACAGTTTCCTTTCGTAACTTCCAGAGATGGCCTCTTGTCATCACTGCTTCTTGCTGTTCAACCAAGCGAAAGAACTCCCCAGTGTCAACCCTGTAACCACCTCTCAACAGTTGAAAGTCTCAATCATATCACCTCTCCTTCTTCTATCCACCAAACTCTGCAGTCCACATTCCCTCAGCCGATCCTCATAACTATCATTGTACAGTCCTGAAACCATCTTTGTTATCAGCCTTTGTACCTTTTCCACAGTTAATTTATCCCCTTCAAATCCTGGGGACCAAATCTGAGAACAGCAGTCCAAGTGTGGTCTGATCAGGGTCTTATACAACGGAGATGTTATGGCTTTACAAGAAGACTTGACTAGAATGAATGAATGGCCACAGGAGTGGGGATACCAATTTAATGTTGTGAAATGTAAGGTTATAGAATTTGGAAAGCAAAGATGGGATGTATAATTAACTCTATGTGGGGATATATTGTTGGAGGTGGAGGAAATATCACATCTGGGATTGATGGTGGATAAGGATCTGAAATTTAGAGATTCATATTGTGAAAATTGTAAGAAGTAAGGAGATTCTGGTTCCATTGTATAAGGCTCTGATTATGCCACATATGGACTACTGTGCCCAGATTTGCTTACCTGGATTTCAAAAGATGAAGAGATGGTGCAGAGGATCCAGAGGTGATTGACCAAAAACAGCTTCTGATCTCTGGAATATTGAATATGAAGAAAGGTTGAGATGATGCAATTTGCAGAGTCTAGTAGATAGAGGAAGATGGGCAATATGATAGAGATGTACAAGTTAGTAAGCGGTTGTTATAGGATTAATGTTGAAGAAGTTTTTCATAAAATGGAATTGGAATACCAAGAGACTCATGGAAATTAGATTCAACATGGGATCTGCAAGGATTCAAATGGGATCTGCAAATTAAAGCTGCAAGGGATGAAGAGATAAGAATATTTTATAGATTAATTATCAAGTATGTGGGAGAGAGGATCATGGTCTAGTGATTGCAAAAAGTTGATATTCATACCACCTCACAATAAGGAAAATATGAAGAATTATGATTACAAGAACTATTAGTTTAATCTTTCATACAAATAAGATTTTATTAAGGATTGTTCTACATAGGATTGGGGCCAAAATTGATGCAGAGATGCCTGAGGAACAAATAGGTTTCAGGAAAGAAATTAGATCCTTAACGCAGACAAATTGAGAAGTATAGAGCTTAGATTCCCTTTGGTAATATGTTTCATAGACTACTCTCAAGCTTTTGACTGTGTACTCATGCTGGTGTTGTGGCATTACAGGAGGACTTGAATAGATTGTATGGACCGGCAAGTGGAACTGTGAATTCCGAGTAGCAAAGTGTAATAAGGTTCTAAAATTTGGGATGCAAATTTGGTGGGGAACATTTGAAGGTCATGAAGGAAATGAGAGATCTGGGAGTGGTGGAAGATAAGGACCCAAAGTTCAGAGGTTTTCATTACACAAGTTGCCAAGTCATCACATCACATTATGTAATGATGCAGGGGACCTGGACATGCAGAAGTAAAGAGTTATGGTTCCATTGTATAAGGTCTTGATCAGGCCTCATATAGATTACTGCACACAGATTTGGTCACATGTTTTATGGTGATGAGGATATATTAGAAGAGTCCTGAGAAGATTGGCTAAGGTGGTATTTGATCTTTGGAATCTAGGTATGAAGACAGATTGAGTGAATGCAATTTGCAAGACATTGTAAATGGGAAGAAGAAAGGGATATGCTTGAGACATATCAGTTGGTAGGGGTGAGGGGGGGGTTGTTACCAGGTTAATGTTCAAAAAATTTTCATAAAATGGGAGACATGGTTTGAACAAAAGGCCTTCCCCGGAAACTACATAAAGAGGGTATGAGTACAGCAGCGCACCAGTAGTGTCCGGTGCCTGTGTGCAAAACTTTAGTTGGTGCCCCTATACCCCTCCCCGAATAAAATCACTTTATAAAAACGTATCAGTGAGTAAAAATGAAATACGAAATGTATTCTTTGGCGCCTTTACTATCCTGGCGCCTGTATGCATTGCACATATTGAAGCAGGTTATTTGCATGAAGAGTGGTTGTGAGTGAAATGCATAGCCTGACAGTATGGTGAAGGAGTTTAAAGCAGAGGTTGATGAGCTTTGTGTGTGTGATGGTGGTGTGTACCTTCTTTGATAAGTCTTTTGACTCCATGGAATCTGGTGTTGATTATAATAATGCTTTGCTCTGTTCTGTTTAAAAGCTTTTGTTTACTCCTCACGTCCATTCCTGAAAAAACAGGTGTAAACCAGATCAGCATAAAACGAACCCAATTTTAATGGGAGGTACAAAGTTATGTTCCACACAGTTAAAAAATATGCACATGAAGTATGTGTACCATTATTATATTTAAATCTTTGATAATACATACACAGATGTTTGTTAAAATAAAATTATTAATAACGAAAACAAAACAAAATTACTGTATATACAAAAAATATGAAACTTTGAAAAGATATTACATATTTCTATGTTGAAGTTTCTGGTTTCAGATCACCTGCATTTTTTTTGAAAAAAAGTATACAGTGTTAACTGCCTAGATTTTCTTTGTCTTTCTTTAAGGAGTTCAATGTAAGGTCGAATAGATGCGGTTACACTCCTTTTTACATTCGCATCCCATTCCCAATCGCTGTCCATTTCGCAGAGTTCATCAGTTAATGTCTCTATGCTTGCAAGGATATGCTGTAAATCGGCCGTTTTTATATCTCTCAGAAGACCTTCATTTTCTTTCTCCTCCTTTGGATGTTGACTTAATTGTTTGGCTAATTCTTTTAATTCTTCATTGGAAAATGGTTTATCATCTCTCTTTCTCTCTAAGACTTCTGTCACATCTTCAGCTGTAATAATCATCCAATCCCACCTCTCGTGCAAGCTTGGTGATGTCTTCAATAACATTTTCCTCTTGCTCTAATTTCTCAAAGTCTTGCATAAATGCTGGAAGAAGTTTTCACCATGCTTCTTTTAAACACTTTGCTGACACTTCGTTCCAAGCTGCCTTGATGTTGTTAATGCCCTTCAAAATATCGAATGACCACCAATAGTTTTCGTGAAGTGTCCAAGAATCTTACCATTTCCATAAATGTTATATGGAGGTAATAGGCTTTGAAGATTGATATCATATAATCCCCTGATCCATCGGTTGCAAAAGCAATGTTGTATTTGGAGGGCATGTAAACAACCTTGACATCCAACGGTGTTCTTACTTGAGCAAGGTTTTGAGAATGTCCAGGGGCATTATCCAAGAGAAGCATACCTTAGCTGGCAAATCATTTTCTTTACAGAAGTGAAGCACGGTAGGACAAAAATAATTTGTCTACCAATCTATAAAAACGTCTTTCTATAAAAACCCAGGCTTTCTTGTTCCATTTCCAATAGACTGGCAGCATGGCTTTTAGACCCTTGAAGGCACGTGGTGTCTGTGAATTGTACACCAACATTGGTTTAAGCTTCAAAGTTCCGGAGACATTTGCACCCAACAAAAGTAAGTCTATCTTTTGCAGCATTAAAACCTGGAGCAGAACTTTCTTCACAGGAAATGAAGGTGGTTATGGCAATTTTTTCCAGTAGAGCCCAGCCTCATCAACATTAAAAATGAAATCAGGAGGATAACTTCCTTGTTCTACACAGTCTTGAAATTCTTTAGAAAAAGCAGCCACTGCTGCATCATCTGCACTTGCTGCCTCACCACATAATTTGACACTATGGCACTTACTTCGAGACTTAAATCTCATGAACCAACCTTTTCTTCCTAAAAATGTTTCTTCGCCTCAATCTGTCTTTTTAAGATCCTCAAAAATTGTTTTTGCTTTCTCAGTTATAGCAGCCTGCGTCAGAGGAATGTTTTTCTGATTCAAGTCATCCACCTATAATGATAATAATTTTTCCATTTTTTCATGAAGTTTACCTATAACTTGCATGTTTTGCATTTAGTACTGCCATAGATTGTTGTGCAGACTGTTTTATTCTATCTGCATTTTTCATAATTGTAGTAACAGTTGGTTGAGGTAAGTTCATACTTCTACAGACATTAGCAGCACGTGTCTACCCATCTTCCATTCTTCGAATCACCTCCATGTTCTTTTCAAGTGTCATTGATTTCCTCGCCTTATTAACACCAAGTTCTGCTAACTTTTTTGCACTTCTTTTATCAGACATGGTATGTAATTACGTATGTATGTAAAAAAAATTAAATAGAACAATTAGGTAGATTCAACAGTAAAACTAGGTTTAATACATATAAGTCGTAGTAGCTTGGTAAACACTCGAACATTAGCGTGCCTGCTAACGTCATTTTTCAGTCAACTACACTACAGCAAGAAAGCACATGCAGGCAACCAGCGTCAATTGAACCATCGTAAACCGACAGCTGCCTATATATATATACACTCACACATACTGAAGCTTATAATAATTGTAAGTGTGTGTATATATATGTGTATATATAAATAAAAGGATGTGTAGGATTTTTCATGGAGTCTGTTGAACTGCTGAGAAACTTATTGAAGAACAGCGCTTTTATTATTATTATCATCATCTCCATTATTGGTAGATTTATAATAATCACTATTCACACAATGCCTGTTTTACTTCTTTTCCTTAAACAAAGCACTGACACGACCTCTAGTAACCCATTTCACTCATTCACTATTTCCAAAACAAATCTACTGTTACCTCCATCCACTTTTAGACAACTTTAAGGAGTGATCCCTTGTCTTTCCCCTCTGTTATATATTGAAAATTTCTTCTGCATATATCATTATAAAACCCTCTTGGCAACTTATAAGTTTCTATCATGTTACCTCTTTTCTGTTTATCATTCAAAGTTTTTAACCCACAAGGAGAGGGGTTTATTTATTGTATGTTTTATTTAGCTCAGTTATTCTCATATGATTATAAACTTTTTCAAATTTATATTTAACAGGTTGGAATATGAAGATGAATCTCCAAGGTGGAATCAACAAATTGCAGATGAATGCAGAGATTTAGCTAAGTGGATGGCGATCATGGGATCTGTGTTGGTCATATTTAACTATTTAATGATCAGCTGCTTTGCCATGTCAGCATTAAATCAAGCCTACAGAATAAACTGCACTCTCATGAAAACTATTTTAAGACAGGATATTAGTTGGTTTGAACTATACAACAAAGGAGATATTGTATGTCAGTTAACCATGTAAGTAATACTATTATGAAACAATTTAATCACTAGGTGTGTTTATATGTAGCATGTACACACATAATATGCACACATGTGTGTGTATTTCTGGTACTGATATCAATAATCAATGTTCTAATCATCATCCTCAGAGGCTTTATTAATATTATGATAGATGATATAATTAATAGAACACTGATTATTGATATGTGTCTTAAAGCATTCCCAACAGTTATATTTCATGTTGTTGGGAATGCTTTATATCTCTTTTAAAACATTCCTGACAACATGAAGTATAATTGTAGGACTTTTTTTTTTTCTGGGTGTTTTCACATTAGCTCTATACTTTAGGTGACAGATGAATTTTATCAGCATGTGAGACCACTACCACCCTCCTTATTAGAGTCCTGAAGCACTTTGAAAGAATTCTATGTGTGATCCAGCCCTTAAGCCATTTAAAACACTACAGTGCTATATGTTTATAACTTTGAATAGGTGGAATTATAACTAAAAAAAACTACAATGTCAAATTCTTTACCGATATCTTCATTTTTATTAAGTTCTGCTATTAGTATCACCCATATGTTCTCCTGATTTTTTTAGAAATCAGCTATTTGATTTCTAAGAAAAATTTCCATTCCATATTATTATTATCATTTTTATTAACACCTGATCTCCATATAGCCAAAAGACTCGTCATGGAAAGTATTATCACACATAAAACTCAAAATCATGCTTTGAACACATGCAGCATGTTGACATTCATGGCACTGTCATGTATTGCATTCCACTGACCAATTACTTTCCGTGAAAAGAACACCTGCTGCTGCTTTCTCCTTGTTCATATCCTCTGTATACAGTTTTCAGGACAAACATTTTGTTCCATCCTGTCTCCCATATGAAAAATTTCTTCCACATTAACCAAGTAGTAACCTCTTACCAACTTATATGTCTCAATCATATTCCTTTCCTCTTCCTATTTATGAGGCCCTGGAAACTGCTTTCCCTCAATCTGTCTCTACATTCAAAAGATCAGATACCACCTTAGTCAATCTTCCCGGATCTCTTCTAATATATCCTCATCCCCATGAAAAACAAGTATCCAAATCTGTCCACAGTAAACCATATCAGGTCTGATCAAGGTTTATTCAATGGTACTATAGCCTATTATTATTTTTAACATCATACCTCCATGGACTCAAATGATTCATCTCAAGAGGACCCACACTCCCATACAAAAGTTTATCAAACTAAACACATTCACATTTTCCATTCATAGCTTCTGCACTTACCATACTTTTAGATTATGCACTCCACTCATTAACTATCCAAAGAATCTGCTCTTAACCCCCCCCCCCATTGTTCACATCCTCCTTATACAGCTTCCAGGGATGGCCTCATGTTCTACCCTTATCTTCCTCTACTCTATGAAAAATCTCGCCATTCATCTGTAACCACTCCTCACCAAGTTAGTTTCAATCATATCACCTCTCCTTCTTCCATTCATAAGGCTCTGCAAGTTGCATTCCCTCAGTCTGTCCTCATATCACATGTTCACATGTTCAAGAGTCTTGATGCTGACTCAGTGAACCTTCTCTCATATATCCAAATTAGAAAATCAGGTAAAAAAAAACTCTGTACACAGTAGTCAATATGTGGCATGATAAATGCCTTATACATGGGAACCATTATCTGTATTCTTCTGCATTCTTCTGCATGCATTGTTGTCATAATCTCTTGTGATGTTCTTACAATTTTATTCACAACATCACAATCTCTTGCGATGTTCTTAAATGTTTCTCATCACAATTTAGCATTGTGATGAGAAACATTCAAGTCTCTGTCCATCATCACTCCCATATCTCTCATTTCTTCTACTGCTTACAAAATTTCCCAATTAATTGTATACTCTACATCCCAACCTTGCCCACCAAATTTTAATACCTTGCACATTGTGGGTTCTCAGTAAGTTATTACTAAGAATGCAGTTAATGTTTTTTGTTTTCATGCTTATTTTTATAATTGTTCCACTGACAAAGACTGTTGAGATCCTCCTGGAGGGCCACAACATCTACTCTTCTTCTCATAATTCTTCCCAACTATGCATAATTGGCAAAGAGCTGATTTTCCAGTTAATCTCATCTTATTATCATTAACATACAATTTAAAGTAATGGCCTCAAAACAGACATCAGTAGCTCACCACTGGTGACCTTCATCTGACAGTCAATCATCTATTCAACTCACTAGTCTCTTATCCAATCCCATCTATTCTAATTTAGTTACCTGCTTATCATGTGACAGTCTTTCAATAGTCTTTGAAAAATCCAAGCATAACACTGTAAATGCATCTCCTTTATCCAGTGAATTCATCACTCTTTTATAATACATCAGCAAATTGCTAAAACACTGCCAATTTAAATATATCAAATTATCTTTGGTAATGACATTATGTAAGTGTAACTGTGGGCCCAAGGAGATGTTGAAATGCATGTATACGAATACCCAAAGTATCAGAAATAAAGGAGAGGAGTTTTTGGCATTGGTCAGCTCGACTTGACCAAAAATTATTGGCATCAGCAAGACTTGGTTGTCAAAGAATAATTGGATGTATCTATGGGGATAGAATGTAAATGGAAATTGTATTTTCAGAGAAGATACTTTGGGCATTTCCGTACATGCATTTCAAAATCCCCTTGGGCCCCACAGTTGCCCTTACATAATGTCATTCCCAAATATAATTTGATCTATGTAAATTCTGTTTAAAACAAAAACAGAAGGAAGATTGTAGATCTGATGGAAATGGTTAATTTGAGGCTGTCTGATGTGAGATAGAGGCAAATAGGATAAAATATATTGTTCATTCCTGCTATAGGCCTGGTCAGCCAGAAGAAAATGTGGATGACATGCGTAAGCAGATGAGCACAACGAGTGCAGGTTGAACAGTTATCATGAGAGACTTCATCAATGGTGATATAGATTGGAAGGAAGGAAGAAAGGGTACATGATAAAATGAAAATGGAATTTATACACTTGCTTGCTGTTTTCTGAAAAAGTCAGTGTGTCAGTGCTTGGGAAACCTAGAATTCAGAGGGTGGATGGTAGCAGGAGTGGCCTCTTGTGGGAATGGGTGCTTGGGAGAAGGAGGACGACATCAGGTAATGCTGAGTCCAGTGGAGTCTGGTGGGGATAATGATAGGTATAGGTATAGAAACAATGATATTTTTATACTTTATGCTATCTTTTGCCTAATACTCTCTATTTTTTATATAATTTTTGGCCTCATCAGCCTGGCCAAAGATTATTGGGCTCTCTGAGATGTGGTTGACAGAAGATGATATAATAACAGGAATAGAAGTAGCAAGGTAGAGCATTTTTTGGCAGGATTGGAAGGGAAAAGAAGGGAAGGGAAGTTGCAGCACATGGGTTTAGATGTTGGGTTAGTCAACTGGATTCAGGATTGGCTGTCTGATAGGTATCAGAGAGTTGTGTATGGTGGGCAATATCAGAGGATGCAGAAGGTTACAAGTGAGGTCCCACAGGGTTTAATACTGGGACCTGTATTGTTTAACTTTTATATCAATGACATTGTCAATGGATTGCAGGGGGGGAATATTCAGATGTTTGCAGATGGTGTGAAACTGGGAAGGATTATTAGTAATAGTGCAGATGTGGCAGCCACAAGAGGATTTGAATAAACTAGACAGATGGACAAATGAATGTGATGTCAGTTTAATGCAGCAAAAAATCTTGAAGTTTGGGAAACATCGATGGGAGGCCGCATACTCGATTGGAGGAGTTGTACTTGAGGAAGCAGGGGAGACAAGAGATCTGGGGATGATGATTGATAGAAACCTGAAATTTCAGGGAACATATTGCAAAAGTGCTGAACGTAACCCAGAAGATTGCTGCAATACTGAGAAGGATGCTGACCTGCAGAGATAAAAGAGTTATCGTTCCATTGTATAAGACCCTGATCAGACTATACTTAAACTATTGTTCTCAAATTTGGTCCCCAGGATTTGAAGGAGATAAATTAACTGTGGAAAGGGTACAGAGGTGGATATTAAAGATAGTTTCAGGACTGTACAATATTAGTTATGAGGATCAGCTGAGGGAATGTAGACTGCAGAGTTTGGTAGATAGAAGAAGGAGAGGTGATATGATTGAGAATTTTAAACTGTTGAGAGGTAGTTACAGGGTTGATACTGGAGCATTCTTTTGCTTGGTGGAATAGTGGGAGGGAGCAATGACAAGGAGCCATTCCTGGAAGTTACAAAAGGAAACTCTGAGCAAGAGGATGAGGAGTAATTTCTTGTGTGGAGCGTGGTTGACTGTGGAATGCATTGCCTGATAGAGTAGTAAGAGCAAAAACAGTCAATGCGTTCAAGGAGTAGTATGATAGACTTGTGTTCCTGGGAAGAGCCTCCCACGATGAGTCTTTTGACTCCATGGAGGCCTGAATAATTATAATAATAATTATTACATGACAGTGCATGTGATAGAAGGGATCAGGGGTTTCAGAATGCTTGATCTGGTAATAGCATCAAAAGAACTATCTATCACTGCAGTATCAATTCTACCTCTGATTGGAGAAAGTGATCATTCAGTCTTGTCCTGGGTGGTTGCTCTACATGTGGAAATTTCAGTCAAGAAAGAGTTTTTGCAGACCTACAAAGCTGGTGATTATGAGAAACTTAGGAGCCAACTTGGAGCAGTGCCATTGCTTAAGAAACTACATGGAACGAATATCATTAGTGCATGGGAAGTGGTCAAAGATTGTTTGAGCAAGGCAGTATCAGAGGGTATACCCAGGGGCAGGAGGATAAACCAAGTAGGGATTAAGTGTATGATTAGCAATATAAAGAATGAGCTGCAAAAAAAGAAAGTATTTTGGAAGGTATATAAACAAGAAGATAGCCAACATGCTCTGAGCAGTATAAAGCACAAACAAGAAGGGTAACTAGTATGGTAAGGAAAGCTAAATCAGATTTCAAGAAAAAATTAGCTGAGCAGGCCAAAGTAAATCCAAAAGAGTTTTTTTGCTTTTTTAGAGAGAGTGATTATGGAAAGATAACTTTAGTTAGTGCTGATGGTAGGAAAGTGATAGAAGCATAAGAAATAGTTCAGTTACTAAGTAATCACTTTTCAAGGTTATGTAATCCAGGTGGTGACTTTGCAATTACTGAGCTGACAGAGACTGATGTGAGCATTGAGGATGAACTGGAATCATACAGTAGTGCCATGTGAAATGTCACTAAGCTTTTCAGTACATCCCATTTTCACTGTTAACATTTGTCTGAGAAGATTGAATGACTTTGTGCTTCCTCTTATACCTGTATGAGCCATGCTTTTAGTGTACGAGTATATTACAACATCCAGTACTAAGAATGGGCCTCTGGATGTTTTTGATCAGAGTGGAAGAATGGTAAGATAGTGCCATTGCATAAAAGTAGCAGTAGTAAACTGGAGATATCAAGCTAAAGAGCAGTTTGTGTTTCTTCTGTGGTTGTTAAGATTTTGGTAAAATTAATGACCATTTACAGGATTAGGAAGATGAGGTGATATTATTTATGAAGGTCAGCACTTCTGTTGCTAGACTTTCATTAAACAACTAGGTTAATAGCATTGTCAGTTCTTCAAGATATGCAGGAATCTCATTCTTGCACATTTCCTTCAAGATGTGCAAGAATCTCATTCAAGTTCAGTCACCTTGTTGATGCCCAAAGTACTTAATATTATTCTAAATACATTAATTTAATTTTACTTCAAAGCCTTCAACCATTCTTCATAACTTCAGGAGTAAAACCTATTCCACCAGGGTTAGATATATACTGATAAAGTAATCATTATTACTTTTTTGTTGGTCAGTTGATTACCTGATACATTCAGCAAGGTCATTCATGATCACTTCTTCTACCACTGCCCATATAATGAAAGAACACCTTACAATTTTCTCTGGAAATCCGAAGGCATTAATTTCTCATATTCCAAATTCTTCTTTTTTCTTTCTTATTAAATTGGTCACTTAACTAGCTTCAGCTTTATATGCAACTAATCATTATTCTTGTGTGTGTCTTTTTTATAGCCTCTTTATAGTTCAACCAATAACAATCCCTTACCACCTTGTATGTCTCTATCATATCAACCCTCTTCCTACTATCCTACTAGAATGCAAATTGCATTGTTTGGCATTTCTTCATATTCAAGATTCCAGAGATCAGAAACTGTTTTAGTAAATCGCCCCTGGACCCTCTCCAACATCACTGTATCCTTTTGAAAACCAAGTGACCTGGTAAACCTAGTAAGCACATCTGCTCTCCAGCCAAAAGGCTGCAATTTCAAATCTTGCCATAGGCATGGATGTTTGTCTGTGAAAATACTAGTGGTGGTGGGCAGTAGGTGGTACTGGTGTAGCTGTGGTTCATTGTAGCTGGTAGAGATAAAGTTGTAGAGTAGATGCCCTCCCTCGATGAGTCCTTAGACTCCCTGGAGGTGTCACATAATAATAATAATCTTCTTCTTCTTCTTCCTAACATGGAATTTAGGCCATGTGGCCTGTTCCGGTCTCATGCCATCTCTTTCTTGGTCTTCTAATTCTTCTTTTTCCACTTATTTTGTATCTGTATAATATTTTTGGTAGTCTGCTGTTGTCCATTCGATTTAAATGTTCTAGTCAGTTTTGTTTATACTGTCTTATGTAGTAATTAATTGGTTTTATTTTCAGGGATTGTAAGATTTCTTCATTTGTTTTGTGGTCCCACTTGGTACATCCAGCTGTTTTTCTGAGGAACTTCATTTCTGCTGTTTAAATTCGTTTTTCATCTTTCCTTTTCATGGTCCATGTTTCACTTCCATATAGTAGAGTTGGTTTTGACAAGACATTATATAGTCTGATTCTAGTGTGTTTTTTACCAGGGATGGCTTAAATATATTATTTATTATGCCATTTACTTTGACAAAGTTTGATATTTTAGTGTCTATGTCTTTTTCTTCTTCGTATGATAGATCACATCCCAAGTATCTGAAAGTGTTTACTTGTTCTAATATTTTATTATCTATCACTATTTTACTTCTTATTGGGTTTTCTCCTTTGAATGCTATTATTTTTGTTTTTTCTTTGGATATTGTCATATTATATTGCTTTGAGATATCATTTAATGATTTTAACGATCTTTGTAAGTCATCTTCTGATGTAGCTAATACTATTTGATCATCTGCAAATAGTAGTGTATCTATCTTCATTTGCGGGGTCATTTGTATACCAAATGGGTTATGCTGTTTCCAGATTGTTAATATTTCATTTATATATATATTGAAAAGCAGAGGTGAGAGGATACATCCTTGTCGTACTCCTCTTGATATGTCTTTCCATTCTGAGGTGTGTTCTAATTTAACTGCTATTTTATTTCCTGTATAAATTTCTTGAATAGATTGTAAAAGTTGGTTTGGTATGTTTAAATTGGTTAATATTTTAAACAATTTTTGTCTACTAATTTTGTCAAAGGCTTTTTCATAATCAATAAATGCCACATGTGTTTCTTTTTGAAATTCTCTTCTCTTTTCTATTAATAATTTTAAAGTAAAAATTGAATCTATGCAGGATCGGCCTTTTCGGAAACCGTTTTGTTCTTCTAGTAATTTGTTTTCTACAATGCTGCTTAGTTTCTCTTTTAATATTCCTGCATATATTTTATATCCTGTATTCAGCAGGCTAATTCCCCTATAATTATTGCAATTGTCTTTATTTCCTTTTTTATAGATAGGGATAACCAGTGCTTTTTTCCAAGAGTTAGGGGTTTTTCCGAACATCCAAACCAAATTAAAAAATTTCAGAAGTCTTTCATTAAATTTTTCACCTGCATTTTTGTATAGTTCTATATTTATATTGTCTTCTCCTGGCGTTTTCCTATTTTTCATCTTCTTTATTATATTTTTCAGTTCTAACATTGTGATATTTTCTATTAGTTCATTCTTTGTTTTATAAAATTTTATTTCATTGTTCTCATCTGTCCAGAGATTTTGGAAATAGGTCACCCATTTTTCTAAATCTATTGTTTGTATTTTTATCTTTTCTTTTATTTCTTTATTCATGTATTTTATTACTTTATAGGTTTTGGGTTGTGGCTTAAATAAATCCTTTTCTAGTTCTGTTATGAAATTGTTCCATCTTTCTCTATGTTTTTTCCTTACTTCTCATTTTGCAATTGTTTTATACTCTATTTCTGCTTCTATTGTTTTGGAATTTAGCCATTTCTGGTAACTGTCCTTTTTGGTTTTTATTATGTTTTCTATTTCTTTGTTCCAGTCTTGTAGTCCTCTTTTTCTAATCCATTTGTGCTTTATTCCTAAGGTTTCTGTTGCTGCTTTTGTGAGAATTTGTTTCAAATTTTCCCATTCATCTTCTATGTCACTTGATTCATGTGTGGTTTCTGCATTTTTGATATTGTAGCCTAACTTGAGGATCCTGTAATGAAGAAATTTTGTAGCTTGGCTGGTAAGAATTTTCAATTCTATGTGTTTTTAGCCACTTTGGTTTAAAACGAATTTTTGCTGATACCATATAATGATCAGAGTTTAATTCAAAGCCTCGATATGCTCTTACGTCTAAAATTAACTCCGCTAATTTAAAATTTGTGATAACGTAGTCAATTACTGATTTGTATCCTCTGGCTGACCAAGTATATTTATGTATTTCTTTGTGTTTAAACATTGAATTCATTATTCTCATATTATTATAAATGACAAAATCGCGTAATCTGCAACCATTTTGATTACATGTATCTTCGCCAAATTTACCTATGTTTGTTTTGTATTTTTTGTTTCCTATTCTGGCATTTAAG
This sequence comes from Typopeltis vanoorti, assembly GCF_054136105.1. Taxonomy (NCBI): domain Eukaryota; kingdom Metazoa; phylum Arthropoda; class Arachnida; order Uropygi; family Thelyphonidae; genus Typopeltis; species Typopeltis vanoorti. The sequence goes on along the minus strand of NC_143561.1, from coordinate 34,563,031 downwards.
TCTCCTGCTAGCAGTAAATAGTCAGTTTTGTTTGTTTGTTTTATCTATGGCATTCTGTAATTCTTTATAAAATATATTACTGTCTTCTTCTTTTCCCTCTTCTGGTGCATATGCACCAATTATTGTTATGTGGCCTCTTAATGTCTTGAGTCTAATTTCTATTAGTCTTTCATTCAGATAGTTGTAATATACAATATTGTTCTTTAGGGATTTATGTACCATAATCATTATACCTGCTTTTGCTCTTTCTTCTTTTTTTACCCCACTGTAGATTTGTATATAGTTGTTTGTTTCTTTTGTACCTTTTTGTTTTTTCTTTGTTTCTGTTACTATACATATCTTTATGTTAGCTTGGTTTAGTTGTTTATCAAGTTCTTCTTCTTTGTGTGCAATGCTTCTCACATTCCATGTTGCAATCTTCATTATGTGTTCCTTTTTCCAATTTCGTTTACTGTTTCCTGGGTTGTGGTCTTTTCCCTGACAGTCCGTCCGGCTTTTCTTTGCATGAAATTTGAAAGTATTTTGAATTTCCCCAGGGCAGGTTACTAACCTGTCGCTGGGTAAGTCCAGTGGTAGGTCTGCTACCTAACGCCTCTGGACAGGCAGATCTAACAGCATTTACTCTGTTAGGGTGTTAAGGTTATACTGCCCATACTCGGTCGCCAGTGCCTCATTTGTACTTTTAGAACAGGATGGACCACAGGAAGGTGAGGTTGACATTTGAGTGGGAGAGGCTATGTATTGCGCTTCACCACCCCCTTCCACCCCACAATAGTATACAATAGTACATATGTGGCCTAATCAGAGCCATGCACACAATGGAACCAGAATTTTTTATGTTGTCTTCACAATTTTGGCAGTGTAGCCTCTAAATTTTAGATCCTTATCCATTATTATCCCAAAATCTCTTATTTCCTCCACCAAGAGTAAATTCTATATCTTACCTTTGTTTTCTAAATTTTAAAACATTACATTTCAGAACATTGAACTAGTATTCCCACTGCAGCACCCATTCACTCAATCTATCCAAGTCTTCTTGTAAGGCTACAACATCTGCTCTACTCCTCATAGTTAGTCCAAACTTTGCACCAACTGGAAACAACTGAATATCCCCATCCAAATCTTCCCCAATATCATTAACATGTAGGTTAAACAGCAACAGCCCTAAAGCAGGAACCTGCAGCACACCACTATTGACTTTCCTCTACTGGGATATTGCTTCCCCCATACACAACTTGTTGATACTGTCAGACATCAAATCTCCAATCAAATGCACTATTCAGATATCCAACCCAATCGCCTCTAGCTGGACTGTTAACTTGTCATGGGGTAATGCATCAAAAGCCTTTGCAAAGTCCAATTATACTACTACAGTAATATACTTGGATTTCACGAAGGCTTATGATAGAGTACCTCCTGATAAGTTGACAGTCAAACTAGAGCAGATGGGGTTGGATATTAGATGAGCGCATTGGATTGGAGACTGGCTATCTGATAGGTATCAACAAGTTGTGTATGCGGGAGCGATATCCAGGTAAAGGAAAGTCACTAGTAGAGTACCTCAGGAGTCTGTTTTAGGACCTTTACTGTTTAACTTGTATATTAATGATATTGGCAAAGATTTGAATGGAGATATTCAGTTGTTTGCAGATGATGCAAAGTTGGGATGAACCATAAAGAGTAGTGAAGATGTTGTGGCCTTAGAGGAAGACTTGAATAGATTGAGTGATTGGGCATGGAAATGGGGATGTGAGCTCAATGTTCCAAAATGTAAGGTTTTAAAATTTGGAAAACAAAGATGGGATGCAGGATTTATGCTTGGTGAGAATATATTGTTGGAGGTAGAGGAAATAAGAGATCTGGGGGTCATAGTGGATAAGGATCTAAAATATAGGGGACACATCGCCAAAATTGTGAAGACAACACAAAGGCTTCTGGGAATGATGCGGAGGACACTGACGTGTAGATGGAGGGAGATTCTTGTTCCGTTGTATAAGGCTTTGATTAGGCCACACATGGACTATTGTGCCCAGATTTGGTCACCAGGTTTTAAGAAGGATGAAGAGATGTTGGAAAGGGTCCAAAGGAGACTGACTAAGGTAGTTTCTGACCTCTGGAATGTCGAGTAGGAGGAAAGATTGAGAAGATGTAATTTGCAGAGTCTGGTGGACAGGAGGAAGAGGGGATATATGATAGAGACCTACAAGTTGATAAGGGGTTGTTATAGGATCAATGCTAGAGAAGTTTTACAGAGAATAGTGGGAGATCAAGGGAGAACCAGAGGTCATCCCTGGAAACTGTATAAAGAGGGTGTGAGTAGGGGAGTGAGAGGCAGAATTTTTTTGTGCAGAGTTGTGAATGATTGGAATGCCTTGCCTGAGAATGTGGTGTCTGCAAAGAGTTTGAATGTGTTTAAAACATGGTATGATGAGCTGTGTGTGTGTGATAAAAGGACCTACCAGATGAGTCTTTGACTCCATGCGGTCTTGGGGTGGTAATAATAATAATAATATTGTTGGAGGTGGAGGAAATAAAAGATCTGGGGATGATAGTGGATAAGGATCTAAAATTTAGGGGACACATAGCCAAAATTGTGAAGACAACACAAAGGCTTCTGGGAATGATGCAGATGACACTGACACTGACGTGGAGATTCTTGTTCCGTTGTATAAGGCTTTGATTAAGTCACACATAGATTTTTGTGCCCAGATTTGGTCACCTGGTTTTCAGAAGGATGAAGAGATATTGGAAAGAGTCCAAAGGCGACTGACTAAGGTAGTTTCTGACCTCTGGAATGTCGAGTATGAGGAAATATTGGGAAGATGTAATTTGCTGAGTCTGGTGGGCAGGAGGAAGTGGGGAGATATGATAGAGACCTACAAGTTTATAAGGGGTTGTTATAGGATCAATGCTAGAGAAGTTTTACAGAAAATAGTGGGAGATCAAGGGACAACCAGAAGTCATCCCTGGAAACTGTATAAAGAGGGTGTGAGTAGGGGAGTGAGAGGCAGGTTTTTTTCGTGTAGAGTTGTAAATAATTGGAATGCCTTGCCTGAGAGTGTGGTGTCTGCAAGGAGTTTGAGTGTGTTTAAGACACAGTATGATGAGCTGTGTGTGTGTGTGATAAAAGGACCTCTCAGATGAGTCTTTGACTCCATGTGGTCTTGGGGGTAGTAGTAATAATAATAATAATAATAATATCCATCTTCCTCGATCAATCTGCTGATATCTTATTGTAATGAGTAAGTATATAACTAAAACATGACATCCCTTTAGCAAATCCATGCTGCCCATTAAAGATAATACCATTATTATCAACCTAATTCTGGACAGCATGGATTTGCTAAAGGGACGTCATGTCCTCCTTAGTAGTTGTACTTAGTCCATTTTCTCCAATCACTGCCATCCTGCTATAATCATTCTGTTTTTTTCTTGACTGCATATTTCAAAAGAACTCGCACGAATTTTTTTTGGCTTCATTAGCTAACCATTGCTCATAATGAACTCTTGCTATCCTTGTGAACCAAGTTATAATTCTTGCCTGTTCTTTGTATTCCTCATGGAATTGATTATTATCATCCTCTTATGTTGCCTCCATAATGCCTTTTTTCTCTATATTGCATGCTTCATATGATGATTTCTCACCTACCTTATTTAACCTTTTGACCTTTGGAATACATTTAGATAATGCTTGTACTAGATAATTGTTGAATATCACCCAGGCAGTATCGATCTCCTTTTCATCCAACTCCTCATTCCATGCTACAGCTGCAAAGTGTCTTCTTCCTCACAGAAGTCTTAACATGGTTGGCAGCCACTCAGGTAATCACTTCATGTTCTCTCTATCTCACTAACTTGAGAGAGATTTGACACTTTATTTCTAATAACATCCTTTGATGAGATGATAAAATCCGGGACCCTCGAACCCCATCTGCTTTCTGTTACATGCTACCTGAGGGAGTTGTCCCTTAAAAACTCAACAAACTCCTTCACTTTACTTATGGTTGCTATATTGCCTTCCCAAACTATATTGTCATAATTAAAATCACCAATAATGATCATTCTTTTCCCATTTGTTTGGCTTATTTCCTTTTACATCTCCTGGTCATTACCCTCCATGTTACCAGGTTTATAGCAACAGTCAACTAAGTATTCCATTCTTTTCATCTCTTTCTCATACCATACTGCCTCAAAACAACTGCTATTATTTATCCCTTGCATCTCTACTTTCATGCAGTGGAGGGAGGGGATGGAAAAATAATTATAATCAATAGTACTCCACCTTCCTTTTTACCATTTCTATCATCATGAAATACATAATTTCCATCTCTGTTCCCTTCAAGATGCCATCCTCATCCTCTCATATTTCGCTCTTGTTCTCCTTGTTCCTGGTCCAGTCATTTCTCCTTAATACCTCTACCAATTCCTTTGCTCATTTACTAATCATATACAATGCCTCATTCACTCACTATTTCATTTTACCTCTCAGAAAACATACCTTGTGCACCTTCTCATTTACCACACCTCTAATAATTGAATCGCCACACAACACCACCACTTGCATATGTTTTGTTACTCTTTTCATACCCAAATTCTTTTCATTTCACTCCACATTCACCTCATCAATTGCCTCATCTTCACCAACTCAGCTTTCAAATTGTGTGTCCTTTTTTCACTATCATTGACTCTCACTATTTTATCTCCAGTCACACACACATTTGTTCACCGTCAACCCTGTTCACCTACTTTATTGTCTGTCAAACTCTTTTCCTCACTATTACTTTCACACAATCTGTGAACATTCACCCAATCTTCAACTGTCATGTCAGTTACGAAGCCATTTCCCCCACTCATATTTCAACTACTTAAAATCATGTTTAAACAAATGTCATGTTCCATAAGAATATTGCATTTCCTACATACCCATACTCGTTCTTTTCTCTTATTCAGCCTCTCTACATAAATATCCGTGAAACCTTTCTAAACACACAAATACTGCCACATTCATAACACCATACCATTTTTGAGAAATCCATGGCATTTACTTTATTTGTATTCTGTGCCAACCTATGCAATGATTAGCCTTTCACTGCCATGTTATCAGTGTGTTAACAAAAGCAATGAACTTTTTTTCAGCATGAAAGTTTCTTTTTATTCCCAAAAGAAATATCCCATAATGCAAAGCACACACACACACCCTTTCTAATGTGCATGATGCTATGCATTATGATAAGGGCCACTACCCATATCGGTATTGACCTTTATTGAGATCTCATCAGTGGGAGATCCACTGATGAGACCAACCCAGAAGGAATTAATGCAGAAGTCATATATTTCTCTCTTATACAAGTAGAGGATAAAGGATTAATACCAAGAATATAATCTCTTGGCATCTTTCATTTGTTTATGAGAGAAATATATGACTTCTGCATTACTTCTGCAGAAAATAGTTGAAAGTTTTTCCACTTCATTATATAATGAAACTATATAATTATATAATGAATTTCACTTCGCTATAATGAAGTGGAAAAACTTTCAACAACTATTGTTATTATAATAAATTTAGTTTAATCCTTTATCCCAGTGAGAGCAAACAAAGTTTGCGCCTGAAAATATCTTCAGGACTGAATATAGTTTTGTACTATCTTACCTGGGTAAGTAGTGCAACACCAGGGCAACTCATAGCAAAGGTGGAGCAGGCTACCAACACTCCTATCCCAGTATCTCCCATAATGCAAAACACATCTCCTTGTGGATATGTATACTGTTATGCATTAAGGAGATGTGTTTTGCATTATGGGAGATACTGGGATAGGAGTGTTGGTAGCCTGCTCCACCTTTGCTATGAGTTGCCTGGTGTTGTACTACTAACCCAGGTAAGATAGTACAAAACTATATTCAGTCCTGAAGATATTTTCAGGTGCAAACTTTGTTTGCTCTCACTGGGATAAAGGATTAAACTAAATTTATTATAGTCTAACCTAGTGAAAAATAAACTTTCAACTATTGTTATTATTACTTGACACCTCCAAGGAGTCCAAGGCCTCATCGAGGGGAGGACACTCTAATCTACATCTCTCTATCTCTGCCATTTAATCCCCTAACTATACAGAATTACTACTACCATCATCATCTACACACTGTGCCATCTACTGACCACCACTAATATTTTTTGTCAGTAAATTGCATTTGTACTCAATGCTGATTTGTCTGTATATAGGATTAAAAATCTGAGTTTCTGGGAGAAAAATCCTTGCTAGATTGGACATTATATCTAATCTAGCAAGGTTCCAGATGTTTCTCCACTCCTGCACTTTACCTCCCGAAGATGAATCTCAACTTTCTGCAAGTTATGCATATGATGAATCATCATCATAGTGCCTTGTTGCAATTCCTGAATTTGAAGAATTTTTTGTTGAAGACCTACTCCCCTGGCTTCTCTGATGAATCATCCAATTAATAAAGCAGCAGCTTTGAAGAATTACTCTTTCTCTGTGTGTTTACAACTGATTATTTTACCAGTGAGTGCAGAGAAGTTACTACACTCATATTTCATTATTTATTATTATTATTTTATGGCATTTCCATGGTGTCTGGAATATGTCTGGAAATAATACATGTAAAAATGATAATGCTGATGAGTAGTGAGTAATTGTTATTACTGGTAGAAATAAAGAAGTTGTATTGCATTAGGCCATCAGGCTAATGAATCAAAGATCTCTACAATATTATTGGGGATGAGAAAGAACACATTGAGAGAATGCTATTGGCAGAACCTGGTGGAGAGGAAGAGGAGGAATGATATGATTGAGACATAAAAGTTGGCAGATTGTTTGTACTAGTTAAGGCAGAAGAAATTTTTCATACAGTGTAAGAAGACAGGGAAAGAAGAAACCATCTCTCAAAGTTGTATAAGAAGAATGTGAAGAGATGGAAGATAGCAAGTTTGTGCTTGGAGAGTTGTAAATGATTGAAGTGCATTGCCCAAGGGTGTGTTGAGTACAGAAACAGTAAACAAGTAATCATCATGTGACAGTAAGAACCTTCCACAATGAGTATTTTGATTCCATTGAGGTCTGATGATACCACTAATACTAATAATAAATTGTTTAACATAAAAATTGTATCAAGTATTGAAAAAATATCTAAAAAGGTTGAATTTACTGTTTATTATTTTCAAGGAAAAAAACTATCTTCAGCAAAGTAACTGAATATGCCGATTTCTTTATTTATGTTGCAGAGATCTCTCTCATATCTGGGATGCTATTGGTGAGAAATGCTCGATTGCATTATTCACATTTATAAATGCTGTAACATCTCTTTGCGTTGCTTTTTATTATGGTTGGAAACTGACCCTCGTAGTTCTTTCTCCGATGCCACTTATTATTGTTGGTGCTGGATTTATAATGAAAGTGAGTAAGCCAGTTTTTTGTCTACTGCTAATAATATTAATTATCACTGTTCTTTTATTTGGCTCATGGAGAGACATCTGGGTTAATTCTACATTCAAATAATTTTCATAATAGTTAACCTCATATAATTGTTCATTCGTCATTATATAGTTGCTCTGCAAACTTCTTATAAATTCACAGGAATGTGTTTTTAGCAACATAGTCTGTGAAGTATTTATGGACAAATTAATGTATTTATTGCATGAATCTGCATCATTATTCAGACCTCTATAGAGTTAAAACACTCAGAAAATCCCATCAGGAAGTCGTCAGATAGTATAGCTCATCATATCATGCTTTCGACTCTTTTAAAGTCATTTGCCATTTCTACCTAACACAGTCAGAAACAATGTATTCCATGGAAACAATCATTCTCCACACAGAAAACCTTCTCCTCACTCTCTGGCTCATAACTTCTTTATATAGCTTTTGGGAATAGCCTCTTGAATAGCATCATATTATATGATGTTATATGTCTCAGTCATATCCTCCTCCTCCTCTTATCAATGAAGTTCGTATACTGAAAATTCTAGAGACTAGAAACCACTTTACTTAGTCATCTCTGAACCTTTAACAATGTATTCTTTACTCTTGAAAAACAGATAATCAAATTTGCACACAGTTATATCCATGTATACAGCTTCATCAAGGGTTTTTACAAGTGAATCAGAATCTCCTTACTTCTGCATGTCAGTGTCCACTGCATCATTGCCATCACCCATAATCAGATTTTATGAAATTCATGTCTCTATTATGTTTCTACCATCTTTTTAGAGTTTTACAAATTTCTTTCCTGAAATGCTGCTCTTTACTTCAGTCCAACGTTTGCAGTGAAATCATATCCTTAGAGATTTTAATTTTTACATCACCATTTGGCTTTTCTCCTCCAACTGCACAGACCAAACAGATAGAAATATTGAGATATTTGCTATCACCAATTATCTTATACAAGTTATTCGCATGCCTGCTCAGAATACCACATCGCCAACCTCTCTAAATACACTACAGTCTTTTTCTCACTAGTGACCTTTCCAAATACCCTATGTGGAAAAGAGTGTCCGGACACCCCATTCTGCAACAAAAATGAAACATTGCAATAGATCATGTGTGCCAAAATTTCTTTAAAACTACAGGTACGCTCCTCAGAGATACAGTAATGTATATCATCTACTCGTAAGACATGGGCACACATGTTCAGCTTACTGACTTCAAATGAGGTTAGTATAGGGTTACATTTTAGCAACCGGTCTGTGGGTTGATTGCAGAAACATTGCAACACTCATGGTCAACTGTTCAGCACATTATTAGTAAATGGAAATGTAAGGGACTTAAGACTATCAAGAAACATTTAGGGAAGCCACATAAATTCATGAAAGGGACAAGAGAGCCTGAAACGTGTCATCCATGAGTTACAGCATTCCTCTGCACAAATCATCACCATGGAATTGCAGGAGTCAACAAGGGTGAGTGTGTGTGCACAAAGACTGTTCATAAAGAACTGCACAAGTTAAAGTTCTATGATCGAGCAGCTGCTGCATACAAGCGATTAATAACTCATAAGAATGAGAGTAAGTGACTTGCTTTGTGCAAAGATCATTGTCAATGAATCCTAGACCAGTGCAAATGAGTGGTATGGAGTGACGAATCATTCTACATTGTTTTTAAATCTAATGGTTATTGTTGGGTGTGGCATATGCTAGGTGAATGGTATCTGCCAGCATGTGTCATCCAACTGCTAAATTTGGTGGTGGCAGTGTCATGGTTTGAGGATGTTTCTCGTAGTATGGACGCAGCCTATTAGTGGTTGTGGATGGAAACATGAACCCAACAAAGTACCGAGACATTCTAGACAACGCCCCACTGCCTACATTTTACCAGTTTTATGGAGATGGGCCATTCTTGTTTCAGCACAATGCACCATGCCATAAGGCACATTCCATTTTGACATGGTTTGAGAATATTGGTGTACAGAATTTGGAGTGGCCCTCTCAAAGCCAAACCTCAATTCTATGGGATTGAGGTTGGGATGAACATCAGATTCACTTAGAATGACATGGCCAACGTCTATGTCTGAACTGACCACTGCTTTCCAGGAGGAATGGAAAAATATACCTGAGACTAGTTACTAACATTTCGTTGAAAGTGTGCCAAGAAGAGTGCACAGTGTAATTATGGACAAAAGTAGGCCAACTCCTTATTGATTTTGCAATAAATGCAGTATTGTCTAAACAGCAGTGGTGGCTGGACACTTTTTTCCACATAGGGTACACTGTGAATGTTGTTTTTCTTATGGATAAGTCAAACGACAATCTTGTGTTGATATCATCTCTCCATGTGAAGCAATACTAGCACTCTCTCATTTATGAGTTTTTTAGGCATGTAGAATTATTGGTTGGATTATTGTTTATAGTCTTCTGACCAAATATTTGCATTAACCCTGCCACAGAAGCATTTCTTATTGGTATAGAAACATTTATTCCTCCATTCCACTTAAAATTCACATTCCTTATTTAGGTTAATAATTCTTCAAGATGTGTGCTAAGACTATACATGAGAAGAAAAAGGCACATCTGTTTGTTATCTAACTCTCAATGTTTCTTTACTTCTTACCCCTGAAATAGTTGCAAGAAAACTATCAATGCATTCAAAAGTTATTTGGAAAGAGCTAAAGAACAGGAAGCAATCATGCCTTTAGCTCTTTTTTCAGAGAATTTCCACACTTTCATATCTTTTGAACTTGGATGGTTCTATTTCCCAAGAAAAAGGCATTCTAATAGTTTTACACTTTTCCTCAAATGCTTGCATAGTTGATCTTGGCAAATGCCTCCAACTACCTTCCAAATACTCAACATTCAATGTTCTATTTAACCTTCTGCCAGAAAGGGTTCAGAAGAATTTTGTCCAAATTAGATATAAAAAAGTCTTCTAGTCCTGATGGAATTTCTGGTGGTGAATGAAATTAGGCAGAAGTTTAATGCTAGCAAGCAAGAGATCAGAAGTAAGATATGAAGTGAAAGATGAGGACAAGAGACAGAAGTGTTCGGCAGTGGAAAGAAACAGCAGCAGTAGTGTGAGTAGTAGGAATGGAAGAGGAACAGAGAAATGTGGGGAGCCCAGGTTTCAGATATGTGGCAAATAGAAGGAATAATGATTATGGAAAGATGATGTTAATGAATGAAAATGGTAGAACGATAACTGCTGCTGAAGACATTGTTGGAGTGTGTAGTTTAGTGTGATCAGTTTATAATGGTGTTTCATCATCAATATTATTATTATTATTATGGGCAACTCCAAGGAGTCGACAGACTCATCGAAGGAGGCCCTAATATCATGTCAAGAACAACTATTCGACATTCACACAGTATCTATCATACCTCACAGCACCCACAACAGACTCTGCCAGCTTATTCCACTCATTCACCACTCTCCAAGCAAAAAATCCAGCTCCAACACCCTTGCCAACCACATTCTTGTCCAGCTTCTATGTATGGCCCCTAGTCCTCCCACCACCACCACCAGTCCTGTTCTCAAAAATATCTTCTGGATTAATCTTATAGAAACCCTTCAGTAATTTGAATGTCTCAATCATATCACCCTCTTCCGCCTATCGACCAATTCCCACAACCCACAAATCTTCAGCCCGTTCCCATAAGGTTCATTCCACAGACCTGCTATCATCTTGGTCACTCGTCTCTAGATCCTCTCCCCCCCCCCCCTTTGATAAGACCCCATCAAGAAGAAACCCTGGTGCCCATATCTGGGCACAGTAGGTCTAGATGGGGTCTTATCAAAGCTTGATATAGAGGAACAATAACTTGTTTGTCTCTGCTTGTCAAAGTATTTTTCAGAAGCCAAGTGATTTGATGAGCTGATCTAGCCACTTCCGCAATGTGCCCTCCAAACTTCAATTCCCTATCCACCAACACTCCCAAATCCCTGGCCTCATCAACCTCCTGGAGAATGGTTCCACCAATGTGATATATTGCTGCTAATCTTTTCACCCCAAAATGCATAACCCCACACTCCACCACACCAAATCGACATCCACTTTCCCTATCCCAGTCCTCCAAACCATCCAAATCATCCTGCAAAATTTTGACATCCTGTGCCCTCACAATTGCTCCACCCAACCCTGCATCATCAGCAAACAAGTGAATACCCCCCTCAGATCCCTTCCCATATCATTGATGAACAAACAGAAAAGTAGCGGTCCAAGAACAGAGCCCTGCAGCACACCACTAGTCACAAGCCGTCTTTCAGACTCAACTCCTGAATAAACCACTCTCTGGTATCTCTCCGTCAACCACCCTCCTATCATCTCACCAACCCTATATCCATTCCCATCTGCTCCAGTTTACTGATTAGAGTTCCACGTGGTATCCTGTCAAAGGCCTTGGCAAGGTCCAGTAGAATCACTGTAAACCCATTAGCCCTCGCTGTGTTATAAAACATGAGCAAGTTACTGAGGCATGATCTACCCTTCACAAAACCATGTTATCCCCCATATAATATCCCATTTTCATCTATCCAATCCTGTATTCTTTTCTTGACTAATTTCTCCAAGACCTTGACAACAATTCCTGATATGCTAATCGGTCGGTAATTTACAACAGCAGTCTTGGAACCTCCTTTATGCAGTGGAACTATTTTCCCCTCCTTCCACCCCTCAGGACTAACCCAGACCCGAGAGTCAGATTAAACAAAATGGTCAACATACGACACGAGCTGGTATACCATGCAATCTTACAGATGTATTGACATTGAGGTTTTGCAATAGACTATTCACTTCCACTTCATTCACCCCAATTCCCGTATAAGCTATTGGTTCATTCATTCATTCCTGGCATGTCTCCACCTGGATGATATACTCTTACAAAGTGCTTGCTCAGTAATTCTGCTATATCAACTGATTCAGTTACCTCCCTACCATCGGCATTCTTTAAAATCATTCTGCTATATACATTTTTTCTTTTGCTTGCAACATATCGAAAAAACTGTTTAGGATTCTCTTTAGCCTGCATGGCCAATGTTCTTTAGTAATCCTTTTTTCTCCTTAAATTCACCTTTCTCCTTAAATTCCCTCCATAGTTGTTTCTTTTTTTGCAGCTCAAGCTTAATGGTGTTATTCAGCCATTTAACCCCTACTTGATTTATTATTCATACTCTAGTCAGCCATTGCTTCATGCAAACACTTCTTAACCACCTCCCATGCACTATCAACTTCTAACCCTTGCAGTTGTACATGCCATGGCACTGAACCAATCAAACTTTTTGTTATCTAACTCTCAATGTTTCTTTACTTCTTACCCCTGAAATAGTTGCAAGAAAACTATCAATGCATTCAAAAGTTATTTGGAAAGAGCTAAAGAACAGGAAGCAATCATGCCTTTAGCTCTTTTTTCAGAGAATTTCCACACTTTCATATCTTTTGAACTTGGATGGTTCTATTTCCCAAGAAAAAGGCATTCTAATAGTTTTACACTTTTCCTCAAATGCTTGCATAGTTGATCTTGGCAAATGCCTCCAACTACCTTCCAAATACTCAACATTCAATGTTCTATTTAACCTTCTGCCAGAAAGGGTTCAGAAGAATTTTGTCCAAATTAGATATAAAAAAGTCTTCTAGTCCTGATGGAATTTCTGGTGGTGAATGAAATTAGGCAGAAGTTTAATGCTAGCAAGCAAGAGATCAGAAGTAAGATATGAAGTGAAAGATGAGGACAAGAGACAGAAGTGTTCGGCAGTGGAAAGAAACAGCAGCAGTAGTGTGAGTAGTAGGAATGGAAGAGGAACAGAGAAATGTGGGGAGCCCAGGTGGACAGGAAGACATCGCATATGGAGAGTGGATGTTGGAAGTAGTGGTGAACATATGTATGGGGATGATCAACATAGAAATGGAATAGATCGGGGAAGTTGAGACTGAGCAGATATGTGGTAAGCAGTGATAAACATAATTGGGTAAGGGCAGGTGTAGTGAAGAAATCACAACCAACAAGTGACTTGAATAGGATTGGTTATTGACCTAAAACTGAACTACTGTGCTTATTTACAAATGCCAAGCATGTAAGAAATAAGGGAAATGAATTGGTCTCACTGATTAAGTTGATTTCCCTCAAAATCATTGAAATAAGTGAAACATGGTTGAATGAAGATGATATTTTAACAGGAATAGAAATGTAAGGACACAGTGTTTTTTGTGAGGATAGAAATGACAAGAAGGGACTGGGGATGCTGCTGATGATAGCAGGGGAATTATGCTCCCTGGTAGACATAAAAGAGGGAAATAGTTGAAATGGTTATGAGGCAGTGTAGTGTGAAGTGGAGTTAACTGGAAGACATATTTAGTTGAATGTTGCTATAGGCCAGGGAATGTGGAGGGTAGTGATGAAGAAATGTATAAACAACTTGGGTTAGGTTAGTGAGCAAAGGACAGGTGATTGTTATGGGCAATTTTAATTATGACAGCATAGATTGGAATGAATAGATAGCATTTAGGAATGAAGAAAATGAATTTATTGTGTCCTTGAGAGATAACTACCTCAGGCAGCTAAAGGAGGGCATGAGAGGATTGAGAGTTTTAGATCTGGTCATTTCATCAGAGGATGCAGTTACGAGTAGGGTTTTGCACTCTCCTTCAGTTGGTGAAAGTGATCAGCCACAATCCAGCTAGCCTGGATTGTGGCTAGCTATATGCAGAATTCTGTGAGGAAAGGTGCTTAATACCCTCATTCATCCATTTTGAATGGATGAATGAGGATATTAAGCATGAAATTTGGAAGAAGAAGAAGGCACTTTGGAGGCAGTACAAGATGAATAATGGTAATAATCAGTTACATGAAGAATATAAAGAGCAAGCCAGAAGTAAAGACAACTCAGTAAGGACAACAGAAGTGCAATATAAGCAGAAATTAGGTGAAGAAAAACCATCGAGAGCTTTTCAGATATGTGGCAAATAGAAGGAATAATGATTATGGAAAGATGATGTTAATGAATGAAAATGGTAGAACGATAACTGCTGCTGAAGACATTGTTGGAGTGTGTAGTTTAGTGTGATCAGTTTATAATGGTGTTTCATCATCAATATTATTATTATTATTATGGGCAACTCCAAGGATTCGACAGACTCATCGAGGGAGGCCCTAATATCATGTCAAGAACAACTATTCGACATTCACACAGTATCTATCATACCTCACAGCACCCACAACAGACTCTGCCAGCTTATTCCACTCATTCACCCCTCTCCAAGCAAAAAATCCAGCTCCAACACCCTTGCCAACCACATTCTTGTCCAGCTTCTATGTATGGCCCCTAGTCCTCCCACCACCACCACCAGTCCTGTTCTCAAAAATATCTTCTGGATTAATCTTATAGAAACCCTTCAGTAATTTGAATGTCTCAATCATATCACCCTCTTCCGCCTATCGACCAATTCCCACAACCCACAAATCTTCAGCCCGTTCCCATAAGGTTCATTCCACAGACCTGCTATCATCTTGGTCACTCGTCTCTAGATCCTCTTCCCCCCCCCCCTTTGATAAGACCCCATCAAGAAGAAACCCTGGTGCCCATATCTGGGCACAGTAGGTCTAGATGGGGTCTTATCAAAGCTTGATATAGAGGAACAATAACTTGTTTGTCTCTGCTTGTCAAAGTATTTTTCAGAAGCCAAGTGATTTGATGAGCTGATCTAGCCACTTCCGCAATGTGCCCTCCAAACTTCAATTCCCTATCCACCAACACTCCCAAATCCCTGGCCTCATCAACCTCCTGGAGAATGGTTCCACCAATGTGATATATTGCTGCTAATCTTTTCACCCCAAAATGCATAACCCCACACTCCACCACACCAAATCGACATCCACTTTCCCTATCCCAGTCCTCCAAACCATCCAAATCATCCTGCAAAATTTTGACATCCTGTGCCCTCACAATTGCTCCACCCAACCCTGCATCATCAGCAAACAAGTGAATACCCCCCTCAGATCCCTTCCCATATCATTGATGAACAAACAGAAAAGTAGCGGTCCAAGAACAGAGCCCTGCAGCACACCACTAGTCACAAGCCGTCTTTCAGACTCAACTCCTGAATAAACCACTCTCTGGTATCTCTCCGTCAACCACCCTCCTATCATCTCACCAACCCTATATCCATTCCCATCTGCTCCAGTTTACTGATTAGAGTTCCACGTGGTATCCTGTCAAAGGCCTTGGCAAGGTCCAGTAGAATCACTGTAAACCCATTAGCCCTCGCTGTGTTATAAAACATGAGCAAGTTACTGAGGCATGATCTACCCTTCACAAAACCATGTTATCCCCCATATAATATCCCATTTTCATCTATCCAATCCTGTATTCTTTTCTTGACTAATTTCTCCAAGACCTTGACAACAATTCCTGATATGCTAATCGGTCGGTAATTTACAACAGCAGTCTTGGAACCTCCTTTATGCAGTGGAACTATTTTCCCCTCCTTCCACCCCTCAGGACTAACCCAGACCCGAGAGTCAGATTAAACAAAATGGTCAACATACGACACGAGCTGGTATACCATGCAATCTTACAGATGTATTGACATTGAGGTTTTGCAATAGACTATTCACTTCCACTTCATTCACCCCAATTCCCGTATAAGCTATTGGTTCATTCATTCATTCCTGGCATGTCTCCACCTGGATGATATACTCTTACAAAGTGCTTGCTCAGTAATTCTGCTATATCAACTGATTCAGTTACCTCCCTACCATCGGCATTCTTTAAAATCATTCTGCTATATACATTTTTTCTTTTGCTTGCAACATATCGAAAAAACTGTTTAGGATTCTCTTTAGCCTGCATGGCCAATGTTCTTTAGTAATCCTTTTTTGCTTTTCTTACCACGCGCGTTACCCTTCTGGCCTGCGCTTTATACCGTTCATGTGCCTGCCGGTCACCTTTCTCCTTAAATTCCCTCCATAGTTGTTTCTTTTTTTGCAGCTCAAGCTTAATGGTGTTATTCAGCCATTTAACCCCTACTTGATTTATTATTCATACTCTAGTCAGCCATTGCTTCATGCAAACACTTCTTAACCACCTCCCATGCACTATCAACTTCTAACCCTTGCAGTTGTACATGCCATGGCACTGAACCAATCAAACTCCTAAGCTTGTCATACATGCCAGCCTGATAATTCCACATGTACCCTGTCTTAATTGTAAATTCCACACCTTTAGCCACCTCCCAAGTCAAGACCCCATGATCACTCTCACCAATTGGGGACAATGTGGTCATATTTGTTACAGCCAATTCCTCAGATGCAATTACTAGGTCAAGCACTCTCTGACCCCTAGTATTTTCCATTACATGCTGTCGCAGATAGTTATCCCTTAATAACCGCATAAAATCCAATTCCTTCCTCCTGTGTGTCCTCTCCTCACTCCAATCAATGCGACCATAGTTGAAATCTCCCATAATAATTACCCTCCTTCCACTCATTTCTTTTATTTGCTTGTGCATACTGTCTCCACCATCTCTTCCATCACCTGGTCTATAGCAGCACCCAATTGTATATTTTGTTCTGCTAGCCACAATCTCACACCAAATGGCCTCAAATGTGCTCTGTTCTCTATCCTGCACTTCAACTTCTATTCTCCTTGACTGCAGCATATCAGGGTGAAATCACAAGAAACTCAAGTGTAGAGGAGATAGGAGAGGGTGACTTAATTGTGAGTGAGCAGGAGGTATATAAGGAAAAAAAAATAAAGTTGATGTCAATGAGACAATGGGATTTGATGACATAATACCATGGCTTTTAAGGGAATGTTCCAGGGAATAGACATGTCTTTTTAATAAAAGTCTTACAACAGTACAGGTTCCAAGAGAGTGGAAAGCTGGTGAAATTGTTCCATTGCATAAAAGTGTTGATAAGTGATATGTATATTAATGCCAGGATCATTTGGTAGAAGGGGGAGAAGTTTTTGTCATTGATTAATTCATCCTGGCCAAAGGTTATTGGCATTTAGTGAGACATGTCTGAATGAAAATCATATAGCTAGTGGGATAGAATGCAAAGGGTATAGTGTGCACAGGGAGAGGGGAGTGTTATTGATGATAGCTGATGAAGTGCAACCAAAGGGAGTAATTCAACTGCAAGCTAGTGAAAAAAGCACATTCGAGGCTATCTGGAGTGAGATAAAGGCCAGCAGAACAAAATATACAGCTAGATGCTTCTTGGGGGATAGAAAGGATGATGGGGGATAGTATGCATCGCAAAGAAGCCCAATGAATGGAGGGCAGGTAATTATTATGGGGGATTTCAATTAGAAGAAGTTAGATTGGAAGAAGGAGAGGGCACAGGAAAGAAAGAATACAGGAAGAAAATGGAATTTATGCATTTATGAGGGAATAATTATCTCAGTCCAGTCTGGTTGGCCAAGTGGTAAGCATATCCACTCTCAAGTCAAGAAGCTGTGGGTTTGAATTCTGCGTAGGCATAGATGTTTGTAATTGTTTTCCACTTTCATACATTCATTCATCCAAGTATAGATACACTCTCACAATATGGACTGGATCACCATGGGAATAGTAGACCAAACCCTCCCACAATGGGAGGGGCCTTCACCCTGTAGTGGGTAGAAAAACAGTCTGTTCATCATCATCAATTTTTGGAGATAGCATGGAAGGGAATATACTAGGGATTTGAGAGTGGTAGATTTAGTAATTGCATCAGAGAATTTGGTTATAGATATTGCCACCTGTTGGTGAAAGTGATCACAAGGTGTTGACCTGGGAAGTGCCTAAATATTTGAAATTTTCAGTTAAGAGGGGAGTGGATATATGTGCAATTACAGGGCAGTAAGTATAAGCTTAGGAGATGTTGATACTGCATGGGAAGTGGTAAAGGAATGTTTGAGGGAAGTAATGGCAGACTGCACCTAGAATCAGGAGACTAATTTGAATTGTATTTAAATGGATGAATATCATCATTAAGCTGGGGCAGCAAATAAAAGAAAGATGTGTAGAGGAATTCAAGGAGAAAGGTGACCAGCAGGCATATGAACACTAAAAAGCACAGGCTAGAATTGTAACCAGTGTGGTAAGAAAGGCAAAAGCAGAGTATGAAAGGAAATTAGCAGTGCAGGCTAATTTAATCCCAAAGATAATCCCAAACAGTTCTTTCAATGTATTGCAACTAAAAGGAAGAATGTTTTTGTACAAGAATGATTTAATGGATGCTAATGTTAGGAAGGTAGCTAAATCAGTCGAAATAGTAGAATTCCTATGTGAACACTTTGCAACAGTATATCATCCAGGTTGGAGATATTGCAGTAACGAGAGGCACAAAGACTTATATGGAAACTGACATAGATTAAATGGAGGTGCATATCATATTACAGAACCTTGATGTAAATAAGGCTATGGGATTAGATGGTAATCCAGCTTGAGTTTTACGTGAAGGTGCTAGGAAATGGTCAGTGCCTTTGACCACATTGTTTAATTAAGTCTCACCACTGTGTTAGTCCCAAGGGGGTGAAAAGAGGAAATAATAGTTCCATTGCATCAAGTAGGCTCCAAGACTGTGGCAAATTATCGACTGATCAGGATATCATGAGTCATTGTCAAAGTTCTGGAAAAGTTGGTCAAAAGCAAAATACAAGAATGGATAGACTGAAATGGGATACTGTTTTTTTTTTTTTGGGGGGGGGGGGACATGGTTTTGTGAAGGGTAGGTCATGTCTCAGTAACTTGCTCAATACAGTGAGATGAGTTCGAGAAACATAATGGGTTTACAGTGATATTGCTGGACATTGCAGAAGCCTTTTACAGCAGTGCTTCCTAAACTTCTGGATGTCAGGGCCCCCTTTGCAAAAATTAAAATATTTCACAGCCCCCCCCCCTCGAAAAAAAATCATAATAGAGAGATATATTATTATAATATTTATTGTATTTATATTCAATACAAAACATACACAGCGAATATTGCAAAAATCAAATGCATATGTTACATTTTTTGCCTCTTACTGTTTGGTTCTGAAGATGATGCGGGCTGTTCTGGTAAAATATGAAATACTGTCCTTTTTTTTTTTCGAGTCTGTTTCTGCTTCTTCTGATTGTTCGCGGGAATTTTTATTTTTATTTTTTATCAGCCACTTATCCATCTCAGGGTTAAATTTTTTAACGTAGAATAGATCAAATAATATCACCACTTACCGATACTGGCACACCACAGACTGATAACATGAAATTAGTGAATATTACCTGAATAAGGGAATCCCCAGACCAGGAACGTTTTCTCTTTTGTGACTTTTCTCCCTTTACGGTAATTAAGACTAACGCGAAACAGACAGCAAAGGCAGGTTATTAAAACGTGCATATGATTGGTGTGGTATTAACAAAAGATCGCGCAACCGAAAGATAAAAGCATAGCTAACAATTGAGTTAAAATGCTAACTCTCTTCAACCGAATTCCATATGTGAAACTGCCATAACATTCATTATATATAAATATATATATATATTTAATGTTAACTTAGTTTTAACACTTTTACGAATTTTAACACGTTCGGTTGAATTTTATTGCTGCCTTGGGAAATCAAACTCACACACATCTAATTAATAACAATAGTTTTTAGTTAGATGCTGTGTTTGTCCATGCAACATATGGTTTTGTTTCAGTCTATACAGCATAGTTTCTGTATGAGGGGACATGTGATTCATTAATTAGTGTGTTTTTATTCCAGTTGTCTCTAATTGCACTATTTGTTGAGAAATATATTACACAGACTCCTCATACCTTATTCACTGGCATAATAAAATTACTTGTTTTTATTGCCTCTGCAGTATAGTGGCCGTTAGGGAGGGCATGTTGTTTACCACTGCAAGCGAGTTACTATCTCCCCACATGAACTTGTTTAAGCCTTTTTTCATGTGTGAAGTATATGCAAAACTTTTATTGGTAACAGAAAACTAGCTCGGATGACAGTGATAATATAAAACGAGTTTTGATATGTATATAAAGTCAATATCAACAGTCCCTGATTACAAACGCATGATGAAAGGGACAGGAAGATTTGGAGCTTCCCTGGAGAGCATTCAAAGTAAATACAATTAACCACTGCTTTGAAATGAAACATATGAATCAGCAATATTTACTAATATTCATTAAGTGCCGAAATACACAGGAAGCAAAGTTTGTGAACCAACACCAATGTGTGAATTTTTCCATTAAAATGTAAAAAATAAAAAAGAAATAATAAAAGTTAAATACGTTTCTTTTAAAATAAAAAAAATCTACTTAGTCTTAAAACATTTTAAATTTGTTTTCATTATTTTGCAGCCCCCCCCCTCAACAAAACCTACAGCTCCCAAGGGGGCCACGGCCCACAGTTTGGGAAGTGCTGTTTTACAGGATATTGCATGGAATTCTATTCAATAAACTGCAACACACACATGGGGAATGTATATAAAGTTGAAATAGATAAAGAGAGTGGTTGATGAAGAGATATCAGAGAGTAGTTTATTCAGGAGTAGAGTTCAGAAGAAGGCATGTGACTAGTGGTATGCCACAGGGCTCTGTTCTTGGGCTGTTACTATTTAATTTGTGTATTAATGATATAGGAAAAATTCTGAGAGGTTCAGTTGTTTGCTGATGATGCAAAATTGGGGAGAACAATAGTTAATACAGATGATGGTAAAATTTTGCAGGATGATTTGGATAAACTGGCAGTCTGGGCAAAGGAGAATGGATGTCAGTTTAATGTTGCAAAGTGTAAGATTATACATGTTGGGGAGAAAGGATCACCAGCTGTACACCATTTTAATGGAACGGTAATCCAGGCAATTGACGAAGCCAGAAATTTGGGAATGTTAGTGGATAGGGAGTTCAAGTTTAGAGGGCACCTTGCAAACGTGGCTGAAGCAGCTCATCGGATTACTTGGTTACTAAAGGATACATTCAGGAGCAGAGACAAGCAGGTTATTATTCCTCTTTATAAGACCCCATCTTGACTACTGCATGCAAATCTGGTCATCTTGGTTTCTTGCCGATGAGGAAAAGGTGGAGAGGATCCAGAGGTGAGACCAAGATAGTAGCAGGTCTATGGAATGAACCTTATGAGAATGGGTTGAAGATTTGTGGGTTACATAATTGGTTTGCATGAGCTTTTTGATAGACTGCCAAATGACAAGTTGTTAAATAAATTGAATGGATGGATTGGAAAACAGACTTCTGAGTTGGATCAGCGACTGGCTATCAAATAGGCATCAGAAAGTTGTATATGGGAGTGCAGTATCATGAAAGAGGAGGGACAGTAGTGGTGTGCCACAGTGGTCAGTTTTGGGACCATTGTCATTCAGTGTGTATATTAATGATAATGGATGAGTTTAACTGGTGATATGCAGCTGTTTGCAGATGATGCGACACTGGGAAGAGGAATATAGAATCAATTAGATGTTATGGTCTTACAGGAGGACTTGAATAGATGGCATAAATAGGCAGGTAAGTGGACCTATCAGTTCAAAGTTGCAAAGTGTAAGTTTTTGAGATTTGGTTAGCGATTATGGATGCAAAGTATACACTTTGTGGGGAAACGTTAAAGGAGGTAGAGGAAATGAGAGATCTGGGAGTGGTGGTGGACAAGGACCTGATATTCAGGGGCCACATTGCACAAGTTGTGAAGACATCACATTACATAATGGCAGTGATGTGGATGCTGATATGTAGAAACAAAGAGGTTATAATGCCATTGTATAAGGCCTTGATCAGGCCTCATGTAGATTCTTGTGCATCATCATTGTGCATCATTCTTGTATCATCCAAAGACCACTGACTACCTTTGTGAATATGAAGTATGAGGATGTTTTAAGAGTATGTAACTTGCAAAGCCTTGTAAATTGGAGGAGGAGAGTTGGGAGGGGGGAATACGATTGAGACATATAAGTCAATTAGGGGTTGTTATCAGGTTGACAATGAAGAGAATTTTCATGAATTGAGAGGGGAGAGGGAAGAACAAGATGCAATCCTGGGAAACTGTATAAGGAGAATGCGAGCAGAGGAGTGAGAAGAGGTTCTTTATGCGGAGAATGTTGGTGAGTGGAACACATTGCCTGAGTGTGTTGTGAATATAGACACATTAAATTAGTTTAAAGCATGGTTGGAATAACTTTGTGTGTGATAGTGTGTTCCTCCCATGATGAGTCTTTAACTCATCATGGGAGGAATACACTATCACACTCCATGGAAATCAGATGTTAATAATAATTTTTGTACTTTAATTCTGTTAAATATTCATAAATAACAGTATTTTCAAATAACTCTCCCTTCCTGGCATGTATTAAAAAGAAATCTTGTGTAGAGGCTTAAGTGCTATGAGGACATTATGTTGGAGGTTTAATGGATTTTTTACAACACTCAAAAAGAATTAAAATAGAATTTAATGCTTCCTATATTTCGTCCTAGTCACTAGGACATCTACGGGGATTACAAAGACAATTAATGTAACATGCACACAAAAACTTACAATACTAAGCCCAACCACGTGGGTGACAATAAAGTCCTATCTAGGTGGAGCGCCCTCTAAGGGCAGTAGTAGGTGGCTTGGAATGTAAGGTGGGACCTCTGGTGATGACTGTTTCCCAAATCTTCGGAAGCTTAATGCAACCGTATTTGTTAAGATTTGGTTGGTTTCTGAGAGCTGCTGCTGCTTCTAAGAAAAGTCTCTCTTTCTTGAATTTGCTGTGGTGGAGCATGGTGGTTTTCTTCCATGATACTCTGTGGGTGGTGTCCAAAACATGGTCAGCCAAGCCTGAATGGCCATAGTTGTGTTTAACGATGTACGACTTGTGTTCCTCCATGCAGATGGATGCTGATCTGCCTGTCTGTCCAAAGTACGCAAGCTTACAGGAACAGAGTACTTTGTAAACTCCAGGCAGAGAGAGAGGAGGGAGCTGATCTTTCGTAGAATGGATAAGGGTAGCCAGTTTGCGGTAGGGCTTATATGCTGTGTGTAGGTTATACTTTTTTAGTATCTTGGCTATTTTTTCCGAAGTGCCACTGATGTAGGGTATGGTGATGGCATTTTTAAATTCTTGTTGACAAGAGGGAACCGCCATGGGCTCCCCCCTCTCACCCCCCCTTGCCAATTTCTATATGGAAGATTTCGAAAAACGAGCCATAGACTCAGCCCCACTCAAACCTTCTATCTGGCTAAGATATGTAGATGATGTGTTCTCTATTTGGCCTCATGGCCCAGACACGTTAGACTCCTTCCTCGGTCATCTCAATAGCCTACATCCAAGAATCCAGTTTACTATGGAAAAGGAAAAGAACAATTGTTTACCCTTCCTAGACACCTTAGTCACACGCCTGCCTAATGATACACTTGCCTTCACTGTATACAGAAAACCCACACACACAGGCAGATACATTCACAAACTCTCCCGCCACCACCCCTCACAACAATATGGCATCATTAAAACCCTTACCAAGAGAGCCCACAATCTTTGTTCCAGTGGAACCGCCCTCACTACTGAGCTTAACCACATACACAGAACTTTCCTCTCCAATGGCTACAGCG
The DNA here is from genome assembly GCF_054136105.1 of Typopeltis vanoorti. Classification (NCBI taxonomy): domain Eukaryota; kingdom Metazoa; phylum Arthropoda; class Arachnida; order Uropygi; family Thelyphonidae; genus Typopeltis; species Typopeltis vanoorti. The sequence goes on along the minus strand of NC_143561.1, from coordinate 34,539,026 downwards.
AACACAGCATCAAAAAAATAATCAATTCCTCCCCCATTCCCCGTCCCTCTCGTCAACAAGAATTTAAAAATGCCATCACCATACCCTACATCCGTGGCACTTCGGAAAAAATAGCCAAGATACTAAAAAAGTATAACCTACACACAGCATATAAGCCCTACCGCAAACTGGCTACCCTTATCCGTTCTACGAAAGATCAGCTCCCTCCTCTCTCTCTCTGCCTGGAGTTTACAAAGTACCCTGTTCCTGTAAGCTTGCGTACTTTGGACAGACAGGCAGATCAGCATCCATCCGCCTGGAAGAACGCAAGTCGTACATCGTTAAACACAACTATGGCCATTCAGGCTTGGCTGACCATGTTTTGGACAGAGTATCATGGAAGAAAACCACCATGCTCCACCACAGCAAATTCAAGAAAGAGAGACTTTTCTTAGAAGCAGCAGCAGCTCTCAGAAACCAACCAAATCTTAACAAATATGGTTGCATTAAGCTTCCAAAGATTTGGGAAACAGTCATCACCAGAGGTCCCACCTTACATTCCAGGCCACCTACTATTGCCCTTAGAGGGCGCTCCACCTAGATAGGACTTTATTGTCACCCATGTGGTTGGGCTTAGTATTGTAAGTTTTTGTGTGCATGTTACATTAATTGTCTTTGTAATCCCCGTAGATGTCCTAGTGTTGTTGAGTGTTGTAAAAAATCCATTAAACCTCCAACATTATTAAAAAGAAATCTTCAGTGTCACTCTCTATAAACTCTTTTAATAACTTATATGTTTCTATCAAATTCCCTAATTTTCACCTAATTTAGTCTAGTGTGTGAAGCCCACACACCTTCAGTCTGTCCTGATAGTGAATTTTCTGTATTCTCCTAGGGAATGCTCCCTATGAGGTTAAACAATTAATCATGGTCACCCCTCCTCTATATTCTCTCCACCACTTTCTTATCACAATATAATCCAGGCAACCAGATTTACTTGCAATAGCCCTGATGTCTTATTAAAGTTTTCTAGATGGAATAATAACTTATATATTCCTACTTGTTCAGTGTTCTTCAATAACCATGTAGTCTGATGTGCCATTTTGCCCACCTTTGCAGTATGCCCTCTAAACTTCAACTCCCTGTCCACACTCATTCCAAAACCATATCCCCCCTCGGGTTCTTGCAATTCACATCCATCAAGGTAGTATACAGCTTGTGATCCCTTTGTCCCAAAGTGCATGATCTTACACTTCTCCATATTAAACTGGTGGCTGTTATCCTTCATCCATAGTGCCAGTCTGTTTAAGCCATTCAGCAGGATCTACACATCCTCTTCATTGATTGTTGCTCTTCCTAGCTCTGTATCATTGGTAAACAAATGAATATGCTCCTTTTAATAATTTCCTATATCATTTATGTACAAATTAAAAAGTAGCAGACCAAGTACTGACTCCTATGGTACACCATTAGTACCTAACTTCTCCTGGATTCATTTCCCCTATACTATATTTGTTGATATCTGTCAGCATCTGCCTTCTTATCCAAATCCATCTCCATTTCTTATAATTTATTCAACAAAGTTCCATGTATGTCCTGTCAAATGTCTTTGCAAAGTCAAAGATAATGGCTGCATTATTACGGTGCCATTTTCTTGATCCAGCTTAATTGCCACTTTATTATAAAAAAGTAAGCAGATTACTAAGGCAAGACCTGCCTTTCACAAAACCATGCTACCCTCTATAAAGTATCGTATTCCTGTCACCTAGTTCTTTTACTAGTTTCTCCAATACCTAAATCACCATTCATGGGATACCGCTTGATCTGTAATTTGGTACCTTCTTTATGCAGTGGAACTATTTTATTCTCTGTCTGCTCAGTGTCCAGTTCCCAGAACTGATGCTTAAATTAAAGAACTTGTGTGAGGAGCTGCCAAATCCCTTCCACTTCCTCGCAATACATGGGTTGATATGCCATTTAATCCAATGGCAGTGTTTACATTGAGGTTCTGTATATCACAAGCACTTCCAGTTCATTTGTGTCTATTCTCACATCAGTCAGTGTGATATCTGGCACTTCAATATCCCCACCTGGGTGGTACATCATTTCAAAATGCTCACCAGTAATCAGCTGTTTCATTTCCTTGTGTTCCTTATTATGAACACTCATTAAAGTCATTCTTTCTTTTACTCACCACATGGTGAAAGAATTCCTTGGGATTTGCTTTGGACTCATCAGCCAGCTCTCTCTCATAACTAGCTTTGACCTTCCTTAACCATACAGCTCACCCTTCTTGCCTGTGCTTTCTGCTGATTGCCTTATTATATATCCTCCACAACTTTGTCTGCAATAAATGCTCAATGATGCTACCTATCCACCTAACTCCTACTCGAATTATTCTTCTAACTGGATGTGCAGTGTGATTCTGCTTTATTCAAACATCCTCAATATCTTTAATGCACTGCTAACATCTTTCCCCTCCAAATTCTCATGCCATGGCATCTGTTCAAACTGCATATATCATCTTCATCTTCAAACTCCTTTGTCATATATAATCTTTTTTGTAATTCTACATATACCCCTTCTTAATCAAGCATTCTACATGTTTGGAAATTCTCCTGGGTCAAGACCACATGATTGTTTTCCCCCAGTGGAGACAATGGCTTCCATGGTTCTCTGTTGCTCTAAGTTCTCTGAATGCTTTCAGCAGATAATCACTGTTGAATCCTCCATTATGTTGTCTCAACTAATTATCTCTTATTAGCAATATGTCTTCTAAAGAGCTTGGTCAGAGCAGCTGCCAGGCTATATAAATTGCATTTCTTTCCCTTCTGTTGACTTCTAAGTTACATCAATTAGCCTCAAATGAACTATCCTTCCGCATCCATGTCCTTCGATTTTACTTCTGCTGTTTCCGACTTCTTTAATTTTTCTGCTGCTATTAGCAGAATCCCTCTCCCCTTTTCCCATTCTGTTCCCTCTGTTCTCTTTGAAATTACTATGCTGCTTTGCATTCTATTCCTGTATCACATTCTGTCAACCAAGTCTCATATATAATATAACCTTTGGCCAAGTTGAACTAACCACTGACAAAAACTAATTTTCCTAATTCTGAATGCTTCTGGCATTATCATACATAAAATGCTATATCCCCTTTCATCTGACAGTCTCTCTTTCACACCTTGTGTTGATTATTTCACTAAATTTAAGAACCTGGGAAGTGCCATTCAGCACTCTCCCACTTGCTTATCTCTAGATGCCTTCATTCATTCTCACCTGCACTCCTTAAAATATCTATTTTCTCTTCTTCCATCTATGTCCCTGCACTTCCAATCTTTCACTGAACAATACTTTTTCAAAACAATTAACTCTGAATCCATTCAAATGCTAACTGTGCACCTTATATAAGTTCTGTTGAAAAGTGCAGTTTGATAAGGTCACAAATCATTATCAAAAGAGACTGGATTTATTTGATCATTAAAACAAAACACACACACACACACACACACACACACACATACATACATACATACAAAGAAAACACTGACTACTTTCACCACAAGTAACTTGTGACTTCTGTTCAGAGTAAATATAAACATAAAGATGATAAGAAAAAATGTAAATGAATGTATAAAGCTGAGAGAAGCTATAGAATAGATAGTCAAAAGTTTTTCAAAAATTTTCATATCTCTTGGGGAGGGATAATGACCTTCCCATAGCAAGGACAAAATGTTGTTTAAAGACACATTCATTCTATTTGAAGTGATTAGGCTGAAAGCAGTGCTTGAAGAGTCCTTTAACATCTGGTGAGAATAGGTTTTCAAGCTCAAAACTTTATTCATTGGAACATTTGTATAGAGTGAGACTGTATCCAGATTTGCAATGATGTCTGATGATGATGAGATTGAAGTGTTACAGTTATAGCATGGAATGTGTGGATTTTTTGATGAAGGAATCCATCTGTCTAATATGATTCTTAAGTAGATTTGTGAGATATTTGGAAAGAAGGTAAGTAAGAGTTAAAGGGATAGCATGCTTATGAATTTATATCCAGGAAAAGGAAAGTCACTAGTGGAGTGCCTCAGAGGTCTGTTTTAGGTCCATTACTGTTTAACTTGTATATTAATGATATAGGTGAAGATTTGGATGGAGATATTCAGTTGTTTGCAGATGATGCAAAGTTGGAATGAACCATGAAGTGTAGTGAAGATGTTGTACCCTTACAAGAAGACTTGAATAGATTGAGTGATTGGGCATGGAAATGGGGATGTGATTTCAATGTTGCAAAATGTAAGGTTTTAAAATTTTGAAAACAAAGATGGGATGCAGAATTTATGCTTGGTGAGAATATATTGTTGGAAGTAGAGGAAATAAGAGATCTGGGGTTCAGAGTAGATAAGGATCTAAAATTTAGGGGACACATTGCCAAAATTGTGAAGACAACACAAAGGCTTCTGGGAATGATGCGGAGGACTCTGACGTGTAGAAGTAGGGAGATTCTTGTTCTGTTGTATGAGGCTTTGATTAGGTGAAAAAATCAAAGCATCAAAAATCATGGACTATTGTGCCCAGATTTGGTCACCGGGTTTTCAGAAGGATGAAGAGATATTAGAAAGGGTCCAAAGGAGACTGACTAAGGTAGTTTCTGACCACTGGAATGTCGCGTATGAGGAAAGATTGAGAAGATATAATTTGCAGAGTCTGGTGGACAGGAGGAAGAGGGGAGATATGATAGAGACCTACAAGTTGATAAGGGGTTGTTATAGGATCAATGCTAGAGAAGTTTTACAGAGAATAGTGGGAGATCAGGGGAGAACCAGAGGTCATCCCTGGAAACTGTATAAAGAGGGTGTGAGTAGGGGAGTGAGAGGCAGGTTTTTTTCGTGCAGAGTTGTGAATGATTGGAATGCCTTGCCTGAGAATGTGGTGTCTGCAAAGAGTTTGAATGTGTTTAAAACATGGTATGATGAGCTGTGTGTGTGTGTGTGTGTGAGAGATAAAAGGACCTGCTAGATGAGTCTTTGACCTCATGAGGTCTTGGGGTGGTAATAATAATAATAATAATCATAATAATAATTTTCAGTATCCTGTACAACCTTGAAATTAATTGGTGCATTGACTAGTTTCTGCATTAATTCATTATACCAAGTTAGCATATTACAAAGAAGATGATTCACGATAGGGTCATTGTCTAAGAGCATTTAGGAAAGGAAAGGATTGCTCTCTTCAATTATGAATAAACAAGGATATCTTTATTCTTCGGTTAGACAAAGGTGATTCAACAGTCATGATGAACACAGTGGGCCATATGTCAAAAATTTCTAGTCCTCTATAGAGTCACAACATCTGCTCTACCACACATAGATCTTAACTATCTTTTCATTACCTGCAATGAACCTGCATATCCTATAAATTTTTATAGTTTAATAGCAAAGATATAATTGGAGGGCGGTCGTGAGTCAAGCGTGGCGCACGTGTTTAAGAAGAGCTCCAGATTGAGATAAGTATTCTTGCAATAATTAAGTATATATGAGTGTTTTTTTGAATAAGAGCTGCTTTAAAAGTTGTGTGCTACTATTATTATTATTACTGTGGGGAATTTGTTTTGCTTAAACTTAATTACAAATTCGTTGTTATTATTAGACTTTAGAGTGGTAACTGGCAGATTAAACATGGTGGTGCTTTGTCATTCCATGACTTTCACTTAGATTTCATTCATTTTGTTAAGTGTGAGGTGTGTGTTATATGTATTCTTTCGATTACATAAATGATTTGTGGATGTTTAGGGTGGATGGAAGGAGGGTGTGTGCGAAGTGTGACTTGAACAAGGAATTGATGAATGCAAATATGAAATTGATGACAGAAAGTGTTAGTAGCGAGAATGTCACGTGGAAAATGAGTGCACGTTAGAAAGAGAAGGATGGTGTGAAAGAGAGGCAAAAGAATGTTAAAAAGTCAGAAAAAAAGAAAACGAGTGATTTAAAAACCATAACGGATGTTAATAAGGATGAAAGTGAGGTGAGAGTGGCAGAAGGAAATGAAATTGAAAGAACGAATGAAACTGGAAATGGCGTGATGCAGGAATCGAAAGTGGACAAAATTGAAAGAATGAATGATAGCGAAAGTCGGACCGAAAGTATGGAATCACAGAAGGATGAATGAGAGTGAAAGTGAGAAGAGGGTGTTGAGAGTTAGAAAATTAGAAAGAATGAATGATAGAGAGAATGTGACGTGAGATTCGGAAGTTGAATTGGATTGGATGAGGAAAGAGATGAAATGGATGCAGAAAGAAATTAAGAAAATTCAGGTAAAAACTATTAAAACTAATCATGATGGCACGAAAGAGTTAACAAAAGATGAGCAAGTGGTGTTATATGGTGAATCCATTATTAATGCTGGATGATAGTATGCACAAGGTATGTTTTCCAGGTGGTAAAATGAGTAGAGTGATTGAGGCATTGGATATGAGGAGGGAGCGAGCAAAGGAGTTGATCGTTTTAATCACCACGAATGATTTGACAGAGGACAAAGATCTAGTTAGAATGGATGTCAGGAGTCTGCTTAGAAGGATTAAAGAGAATAGTGTGACAGGAAGGGCGTGTTGCCTAGGTATGACTGTGGTGAGATGAGGCAGAGAGTAAGGATTATGAATGATATGCTGGCTGAAATGTGTGAGGAGATCAGAGAACAATTTGTTAATGTGTGGAATGAGTTTGAAGGAAGAAGTGAACTGTATGGGAGCAATGGACTGCATTTGAGTGGTTATTGTGTGAGTCCCTTGGAGAGACTGCTGCTGGAAGGTAGAGAAGTGAGTAGAGTGAGAGAGAATGAATCAGATCAAACGAGAAGTGATATGGAAGAGCAGAAGAGTAAGACAGGACAGATTGAAGTTATGAATGAGGAAGTGAGTGGTACGAGTATAGAAAATGAGACAGTGGGTGTGCAAGGGGGGCAGGGAAATGGGGATGCTCAGGGTGGACAGGGGTACACAGCGTGAGAAAGGCAGATGCTCCAAGAGGAGGTGAGAGCATGTGTAGACAGCAAAAGAAATGGGATGACCTGGGATCAAGAGGAAACAGTTGGAATTGAAAAGGGGTTTAAAATGATTAAGTAGAAATGGAAATGACCCCAGTCGAGCATGGGGAGATCACATCGAGTGAGTGGTATCAGTGGAACTAGCCGTAGATCCAGAAATGAGCTGTTGTGTTTGAATACAAATGCTAGAAGTATAAGAAACAAGGCAGATGAAATGGTTGCATTAATTGTGTCTGTTCACCCAAAGATTGTTGGAATAAGTGAGACATGGTTGGAAGAAGACGACATCCTGACAGGAATAGAGATGGAAAGGTATGATGTGTTTCGTGAGGTTAGAAGGGGTAAAAAGGGAGCAGGAGTGCTATTGATGATAGAGAAAGAGTTATGTCCATACAAATTAGAGATGCAAGAGAGAAATAGTGCTAGTGGTTTTGAAGCAGTATGGTGTAAGTTATAGGTGAATGGAATCAAATACTTGGTGGGATATTGTTATAGACCAGGTAATATGGATGGTGGTGATAGTGAAATGTATAGTCAAATTAGCCAAGAAAATAAGAAAAGGGTGATCATTATGGATGATTTTAATTATGGCAATATAGACTGGAATGATGAAATAGCAACTGGAAATAAAGAAAATGAGTTTCTTGAGTTTTTGAGGGATAACTACCTCAGACAGTATGTAACAGAGGGCATGCAAGGATTGAGGATCTTAGATTTGGTGATCTCATCAGAGGATGTAAGTATAAATGAGGTGTCAAATCATCCACCAATTGGTGAGAGTGACCATTAAGTGATTACATGGGTGGTTGCCAGTAGTGTGAGGACCTCTGTGAGAAAAGGGTATATGTGGAACTACAAGGGGGGGGGGGTGATTATGAAGAGCTCAGGAGACAACTGTCAGGTGTAGCATGGAAAAATCCCCCAAGCTGCTTTGAGCTGGAAAACAGATCAATGTTGGGGTATTTTCAAAAACTATCTAGTAGATGCAATATCTAAGTGTAGTCTAAGGGTGAGAAGGTTAAATAAGGTAGGTGTGAGATGGATGAATAAAGAGATTAAGCATGCGAACAGAGAAAGAGGGCATTGTGGAGGCAGCCTAAGAGAAGTGGAAATAACCAATTCCATGAGGTCTACACAGACCAGGCAAGGAGGGTGACTTGGTTAGTGAGGGTAGTTAAAGAGAGGTATGAACAGCAGTTAGCTAATGAAGCAAAAAAAAATCCTAAGAAGTTCTTTCGATATGCAGCCAGTAAAAGAAATAACGATTATGGAAGGATGACATTGATTGGAGGAAATGGTATAAAGACAACTGTTGCAGAATGTGTGGTGGAGATACTTAATGAGCAGTTCATAAAGATCTTTCAATCTTGTGAATGTAACTTCATGGAGAGATTGAGAGCAGTAGATGATTGGGAGGAGAGACTGACTGTAAGTGAGCAAGATGTGTTTGGGGGAGTTGAGTAAACTAGATGTAAATAAGGCTGTGGGACTTGATTATATATCACCGTGTATTCTGAAGGAATGTGCCAGACAGTTGACACCTGCCTTGACATATTTTTTTAATACGAGTCTTGCACTTGGTCAAGTCCCTAAGGAGTGGAAGGCGGGCAAGATTGTGCCACTTCATAAAGGGGGTGATAGAACTCAAGCATCAAACTATAGGCCTATCTGTGTGTCAGATTTTGTGAATTGTTGGAGAAGCTTGTGAGAACTAGGATCCAGAGTTGGGTTGACAACAATGGTATTATCTTTGATAGACAGCATGGATTTGCTAAAGAGGTCATGTTTTAGTTATCTACTTAACTATTACAATAAAGTGACTTCTTCCTTGGACAAAGAAGAAGGATACACAGTAATGTACTTAGATTTTGCAAAGGCTTTGATAGAGTACCTCATGATAAATTGATAGTCAAACTAGAGCAGATGGGATTGGATATTAGATTAGTGCATTAGATTGGAGACTGGCTATCTGATAGGTATCAACAAGTTGTGTATCGGGGAGTAATATCCAGGAAAAGGAAAGCCACTAGTGGAGTGCCTCAGGGGTCTGTTTTGTGACCATTACTGTTTAACTTGTATATTAACGATATAGGTGAAGATTTGGATGGAGGTATTCAGTTGTTTCATATGATGCAAAGTTGTGACGAACCATGAATAGTAGTGAAGGTGTTGTGGCCTTACAAGATGACGTGAATAAATTGAGTGATTGCGCATGGAAATGGAGACATGAATTCAATGTTGCAAAATGTAAGGTTTTAAAATTTGGAAACAATGATGGGATGCAGAATTTATGCTTGGTGAGGATATATTGTTAGAGGTAGAAGAAATAAGAGATCTGGGGGTGATAGTGGATAAGGATCTGAAATTTATGGGACACATTGCTAAAATTGTGTAGACAACACAAAGGCTTCTGGGAATGATGCGGAGGACACTGACATGTAGAAGTAGGGAGATTCTTGTTCCGTTGTATAAGGCTTTGATTAGGCCACACATTGACTGTTGTGCCCAGATTTTGTCACCTGGTTTTCAGAAGGATGAAGAGATGTTGAAAAGGGTCCAAAGATGATTGACTAAGATAGTGTCTGACCTCTGGAATGTTCGGTATGAGGAAAGTTTGGGAAGATGTAATTTTCAGAGTCTGGTGACTGGAGGAAGAGGGGAGATATGATAGAGACCTACAAGTTGGTAAGAAGTTGTTATAGGATCAATGCTGGAGAAGTTCTACAAAAAATTGTAGGAAATCAGGGGAGAACCAGAGGTCATCCCTGGAAACTGTATAAAGAGGGTGTGAATAGGGGAGTGAGGGGCAGGTTTTGTTTCATTTTTTTCTGTTTGTGAAAGATTGGAATGCCTTGTCTGAGAGTGTGGTGTCTACAAGGAGTTTGAATGTGTTCAAGGTGGGGTATGATGAGCTGTGTATTTGATAAAAGGACCTCCCAAATGAGTCTTTGACTCCAGGGGGTTTAGTGTAATAATAATAATAATAATAATAATAATAATGTGTGAGCTAAGTGGTGTACAAAGTTAAATATCAGTCATTGTATGGGCTGCAGCAAGATAAGTAAATTGTATATTTAAATGTGTGCTGATGTTTAAATTGTAGCTGAAGTATTACTGGGAGATATTAAGTGTGGAATGTGATGTTTGGGTAAATTTCTTAGGCAATATTATCATACATTCATAGTTTTTATTAGCACACTAATAAAATATGGCAGTGAAAGACAAAATCATTGTGAAGGTTTGCATGGAAGACAAATAAAGTAAACTTTCTTTTAAGGTTACACGGTGATCAGAATTCATTTTAAAAAATTTATGGAATTTACAACCATGTTAAAAAAAAAAAAACTTTTTTTATTATCCCGACGTTTCGATCTTCATATTAAGATCGTCATCTGTAGCGTACATAAATATACAGGCCAAGCTAAGTTACATCATTAACTGTAAGCTAGAGAAACAATGATTTGATCACATGTTATTCTACTGGCGTGACCTCTGGTGAAAAAAAAATGAAAAAAAAAATATAAGTAAAATAAAATAAAATAAAAAATAAATTTTTACATCAAGCTAAATTCTATTTTTACAATGACAGGAATAAACATTCTTTTAGATGGTTTTCTTTCAGAAACAACTGGTGTCCTATTTTTAGTATTACAATTCTTATTTTTGATTTACAATAACTAGGTCTGCCTACTCACTGATGAGACCTCAATAAAGGTCGAAACCGGTCTGGGTAGTGACCTTCTCTCATAATGTCGAACAATAATACAGCTCTTAGGAGCTAGTTCACATTATGGGTAAATATCAAGAATAGTGATCGGAGCTTGCTCCACCTTTGACACGAGTTGCCTCAGCTTGCACTACCTTTAGGGTCAGTTGCTGCAGTATCCAGGTATTTGCTTACGCTTGGAATTGCCGAACTTTATATAGTTTCTACTATATTCGGCATGAAACTCTTTGAGTTTCCTATTCGGCTAAGAAACTATATGGGATGTAATATCCCTTAACTTAAACAAGTTATATGTCGCCGAATTGAAGCCTTTGGCTCTTCATATATCTAATAATAAAAAAAGTTTTTTTTTTTAACATGGTTGTAAATTCCATAAATTTTTTTAAATAAATAAAGTAAACAGTGTGGATTTCCCAAAAATGGTACGATGCTATGAATGTAGTCTGTATGCTTAGGAAGATGACATGCATATTTATGTATAGAGGCTGAATAAGTGAAAAGAATGAGTATAGGTATGTAGAAAATGCAATATTCTGATGAACCATCCGACTTGCTTAAATATTAGTGTACATATAAGTAGGGAACATGGTGTACTATCTGACATGGTAGTTGAAGATTGTGCGAATGTTCAGAAAGTGTGGAAGTGATAGCAAGAAAAAACTTAGATTGAAGATGAAGCAGGTGATAACGACATTGAATATAGAGTGAAATTAATGATAAAGTTGGCAGTAATGACATAGAAAAACAGACGGCCATTAATGCTAAGGTGATATATTAACATCGTGAAAACATGAAAATGAAATAATACTTGAATAATTACAACTGGTGTTTGCTTGATGATATTTTTTATGCATACTTAAATTACTGCTCTGAATTATGATAATAAATTATAATAAATTATTGCATAATTGTGCCATTATGAAACATTTCACTTGGCCACCGAAGACAGGCTATACTTCCAGACAACTATAGTGTTACAAAGTGGAAAGAGAGCTCTTACTACAAATACTCTTTCTGTTTCCACACCGGACAAATATAGTATTAGAAATCGGAATGAGAGCTCTTACAACAAGTACTCTTTCTACAAAATAAAGATCGCAGGGTTGATGGTGAACAAGTGTGTGACTGGCGATAAAATAGGAAGAGTGAATGACAGCGAAAAAAGGACGTGAGATTTGAAAACTGAGTTAATGAAGATGAGAAAGGAGATGAGGTGGCTGCAGAATGAAATGAAGAGAATTGTGAGATTTGTATAGAACAGTGAAGAAGTTGAAAACAAATAATGTTGGTATGAAAAAAGTAACTAAAGTCCTATGATTGCATGATGATTCAATTATTAGAGGTGTAGTAAACAAGAAGATGCACAAAGTTTGTTTTCTGCTAGAATAATAATAATAATAATAATAATTATTATTATTATTATTATTATTATTATAATTATTTGACACCTCTAGGGAGTCCAAGGACTCATCGAGGGAGGGCATCTGCTCTACAACTCCGTCTCCACAATTCAATTGCCAACTGACTGCAACTACACCAATGCCATCTACCACCAACCACCACTGGTATTTCTACAGACAATCACAAACATCCATGCCCACGGCAGGATTCGAACCCACGGCCTTTTTGTTGGAGAGCGGATATGCTATCCACTCGGCCAACCAGGCCGGCTAAAAAAAGTTCCTCCAGTCGGCGACTAGACTTGAACCTAAGCCGAACTTCGAGCGACAAAGCACCACTTACACTGAGCTACACAGGCCTTCAATAATGAGAGCTTCTTACTAATGAGAGAGAGAGTGAGAGAATAATAATGAGAGAATAATGAGAGCTTCTTACTTGCTCAGAATGAATCTGGGCAAGTAAAAAGCAATGCAAATGAGTGGAAAAGTAAGGAAGAGGAGATTGAAGTGGTGTTATAAATGAAGTGGATAGCATGAGTATAGAGAATGAGAGAACATGCAAGACGAACAGGGAAACTAGGGGTCTCAGAGTGGACAGAGGAAGAACGCAAGAAAGGTTGGTGCTCCAAGAGGATGTGAATGGATGTATAGACAAAAGGGAAGGGAATGACCTGTCATGTAAGGAAAAACAGTTGGGTTTGAAAATGATTGTTCTTTGAAAAGTATGGAGAAAAATATGGTTTGAGGAAAGTATGGAGAAGTCACATCTAATAAGTGGCATCAGTGAAACTTGTCATAGAACCAGAAATGAGCCATTATTTTTGTATATGAATGCTAGTAGTATCAGAAACAAGGGAAATGAAATTATTACATGGACTAATTTTGTTCACCCAAAAACTGGTGGAATAAGTGAAATATAGTGTGATGACATCTTGACAGGAATAGAGATGGAAGTGCATGATGTATTTTGTAAAGATAGAAAGGGTAAAAAGGGAGGTGGATTGCTATTAATGATAAAAAAAGAATTATGTCCATACAAGGATGAGATGGAAGGTGGAAATAGTGGTAGTGGTTTTGAGGCAGCATGGTGTGAGATAGAGGTCACTGGGCAGTCACTGTGCATTGGGGTTTGGTTGGTGAGGGGATAGTTGGTGACACTACTTTGTAGGCATCTTGACTAGGTCCATGGGATCTGCTAACGAATGACAGCTGCTGTCTTCCACTCATATTGGGGGTTGGATGGTTCTGGCAGCCCATTCCGTAAAGACTGCTGTTATGTAAAGCATCATGTCTCAACAGAAGAGAAACAAAGCCTGAGTGGTCTCAATATGCCCAGAACGATGATGTCATGGTGATGTAGCAGACCCTACGGCATCGTCAGTCAGCAACTGCTATAGAGAAGTTCAATGCAGAAATTCTTGAAGATTGCTACTTGGAATGTAAGAAGTTTGAATAAACCTGGGAAATTGGCTAATGTGATGTGAGAAATGGAGAGATTGAATATTAGTATATTGGGAATAAGTGAAATGTTTTGGAAGGGTTCATTGGACTTTGAGTCAAATCTTCCAAATGATACGACATAAATTATATACTTCGGGTGGAGAAATATCAAGTAGATGTGTAGCATTCATGGTGGAGAAGAAAATTAGTAACAAAATCACTTATGTAATTAAAAAACCAGATAGAGTAATTGCAATTCTATGCCAAGCACAGAGATATGCTTTTCATTCAGATACATGCTCCTACGGAACAGAATGAAGAAGTAGATGCTGATAACATGCATGATGAAATAGAGTGGTGTATAAAAGAAGCTAGCGGCTTGAAAAGTCAAGCTATTTGTGTTATGGGCAACTGGAATGCAAAAATCAGATCAGAGAGAACATCTACACATGTGGGATCATGTGGACTTGGAATTCGGAATGAGAGAGGACAGAAATTAGTTGATTTCTGCAACAAACACAATCTCATCATAACTAACACCTATTTTGAACAAAAAACCAACAGCAAGATACACCTGGGTAAGTCCTGATGGAAGATACAAAAATCAGTTAGACTATGTTGTGATCAGTAAGCGTTACTTCAATGGAATATCAAAAGGTCATGCCAAGTGCTGACTGTGGATCTGATCATAGGATAGTCCTAATGATAAATATTCGTCTGAAATCAATAAAAATTAAAAGGAAACAAACCCATAAATGGGATTTACAGTTGCTAAAAATGCAATAGTAAAATCAGAATTTAATGAAAACATTTCAGAACTACTGGCTGCACAGTTACAAAATGAAAGTGAACCTTTTAATGGAACAAACTACCAAAAGCTATCATAACGTCTGCTAAGAACCATATCAGTAAACATGAAGACAGAAAGAAAAAACAACGAATAACACAAGAGGTAATTAACTTTAGAAATGAAAGAAGAAGAACATGGAAAAGAAGAGCACATGAAGAAGAAAGATTAAGATATAACTTAATGGATAAGAGAATCGAACAATTCTGTTCAGAGTAAAATATAAACATAAAGATGATAAGAACCATATGCCTGGGGAAGGAGTGTCCTAGGTTTGATTCCCATTGGTGACTTGAGGAGCTGAAAGCTCTTCCTCAGCCATAGCCAAGTTAGTGTCTTGGGCGTGGACTGTAGGGTTTTTCCCCAGTTTATCCTGGGGTTTTTCATTCTGCAAAGCAGGCAAACCATCTTTGAGAACTCAACACTAGGATACACTGGGGCATAGGACTGGCCACTTTATCCTGTGAACAGTTTGAGGTTCGATGATTAATAAACCCTCGACACCACAAGGTAAAAGAGGGTAATAAGAAGATGAGATGAGATCGAAAGAAGAATGGATAAATAACCACTGTGCCAAGATAGAAGTGTTACAAAAAAAGAACAAAACTAGAGAAGCATTCCTGAAAGTGAAAGAACTTAATGGAAAAGCTAAACGAACACAATCTAACAACATCAAGGACAAAGACAGAAACATAATCGTTTATAATGAAAAGATAAATGAGAGATAGGTGGAATATTTATCAAATCTCTATGATTATCATGAGAACATGATTGACAACTTATGACACCTTAGGTTATGTGCAACAACAGATACCACTCTACATACAAGAAAGGAAAAACAACACATAATTAAGAAGCTGCCTAATAATAAATCCCCTGGGTGTGAGAACATATCCACAGAATTACTGAAAACTTTGGCAGGTTACAATGACACACCTACTTAGTGGGCACCATTCATCACATCTATAAAACAATAGAATTACCGGAATCTTTTACAACATCACTCAGCATACCAATTTGAAAGAAAAATAATGCACAAAATTGTGAGGATTAAAGAACTGTGAGCCTAATCTCTCATGCATCTAAAACATTTTAACTTCTGTTAACAAGGAAATTGAAAGAGCCTTAAGTGGTGGACTAAGTAAACAACAGAAAGGCTTCAGAAGAGGAATGGGAACTGTTGATGCTATCCTGGAACTAAAAATATTAATAGAAAGATCACTTGAAAGGAACAGGAATATTTACATATGCTTCATAGATTTTCAGAAAGCCTTCAATCAAGTAAAACACAATAAACTGTAGAAAAATTAGACTTAGAAGATCACATATACAGACTTATAAAAATTATTTATTCCAAACAAAAAAATGCAGCAATTTAACTCTGAGACATCTGAAGTGAAAATAAAAAAAGAATTATACAGGGCTGCATTCTTTCACCAAATCTATTTAATATTTACAGTGAGACAGCGATGAAAAAGATTGAAAAACAAAATATAGGAATTGGTGTCAATAGTATAAAATACAACAATATTAGATATAGTGATGATGCCATTCTAACTGCAGAAAACAAACAAATTAATCAAATTACTGCACCTTCTAATTATTATTATTATTATTATTATTATTAAACAAGACCTCATGGAGTCAAAGACTCATCTAGGAGGTCCTTTTATCTCACACACATCTCATCATATCGGGTCTTAAACACATTCAAACTCCTTGCAGACACCACACTCTCAGGCAAGGCATTCCAATCATTCACAACTCTGCACGAAAAAAACCTGCCTCTCACTCCCCTACTCACACCCTCTTTATACAGTTTCCAGGGATGACCTCTGGTTCTCCCCTGATCTCCCACTATTCGCTGTAGAACTTCAACACCATTGATCCTATAACAACCCCTCACCAACTTGTAGGTCTCTATCATATCTCCCCTCTTCCTTCTCTCCACTAGACTCTGCAAATTACATCTTTTCAATCTTTCCTCATACTCGACATTCCAGAGGTCAGAAACTACCTTAGTCAGTCGCCTTTGGACCCTTTCCAACATCTCTTCATCCTTCTGAAAACCAGGTGACCAAATCTGGGCACAATAGTCCATGTGTGGCCTAATCAAAGCCTTATACAATGGAACAAGAATCTCCCTACTTCTACACGTCAGTGTCCTCCTCATCA
Source organism: Typopeltis vanoorti (assembly GCF_054136105.1). Lineage (NCBI taxonomy): Eukaryota > Metazoa > Arthropoda > Arachnida > Uropygi > Thelyphonidae > Typopeltis > Typopeltis vanoorti. The sequence continues at coordinate 34,522,423 of NC_143561.1, read as the reverse complement.
TTTCCAGAAGTCTTTGTGTTGTCTTCACAATTTTGGCGATGTGTCCCTTAAATTTTAGATCCTTATCCACTATCACTCCCAGATCTCTTATTTCCTCTACTTCCAACAATATATTCTCACCAAGCATAAATTCTGCATCCCATCTTTGTTTTCCAAATTTTAAAACCTTACATTTTGCAACATTGAACTCACATCCCCATTTGCTTGCCCAATCACTCAATTTATTCAAGTCTTCTTGTAAGGCCACAACATCTTCACTAAGATGAATTGAAGATAATTGAAGATGAAGATGAAGATGAATAAGATAATTGAAGAAGGTAAAAATTTTGGCCTGCATTTAAATGCAAAAAAAAAAAAAAAATCTCAAAAGAGAATAGATATCTGAACCAGAAATATTCATAAACAATATAAACATTTAGCATACAACAGAATTCACATATTTAGCTACCTACTTTACTGCAGATGAAAAACAAGATAAAGAAATAAAAATAAGAACCACCGTAGCTAAAGATGCCTTCTGGAAAAATAAAGATCTGCTCAGAAGTTCTTTGGGTATAGAGAAAAGGAGAGAATGATAAGAACATTAGTTTGGCCAGTTTTCACATGTGGAAGTGAGACCTGGGTATTCAAGAAGAGAATAATAATAATTATTATTATTTACTATCTCCATGGAGTCTGGAGACTCATTGTGGGAGACCCAAATCAGCCATCATACACACAAATCCTATCATACCTCTCCTTGAATCCATTCACTGTCAGGGAACTTGAAACCACTTCTGGTAATCCATTCCACTCGTTCACCACTCTCCATGCAAAAAATCTGGTCCAAACACCTACAAACCATACTCTTACACAACTTCCACAGATGGTCCCTTGTTCTCTGACCATTTGGCATATATTGAAAAATTTCACTTGCATCAATTTTATAAAACTCCTTTACTATCTTAAAAGTTTCTATCATGTCCTCTCTTTTCTGCCTATCAACCATCTTTCTCATCTTCCTGTGTCTTGTTACATCTCACTGTCATTCTCCTTTGCATGAAATTTATAGAACCCTTCAATATCTTATAAGTTTCTATCACGTCCCCTCTTTTCTGCCTATTACTAAGCTTAGTAACCCACACACCTTCAACTTATCCTCATGAGGAGCATTCTACAGACATGTCACCAGCTTGGTTATTGGTCTCTATTCTACCACTTCCTAATCCCCAAGAAACCCAGGTGACCAAATCTGTGCATAGTAGTCAAGATGCATCCAAAACGTAACCTTATAAAAGGAATACTAACTTCCCTATTTTTGCTTGTTGTTTTGTTCTTCAACATCCAAATAATCCTCTGAGCTATTTTACCAACTTTGGCAAAATGCTCTCTCAACTTCAACTCTCTGTCCACACTATCTATTAACACAATACCTATCATATATCTCCTCAAACTTATTCACTCTTTGGGTGCTCACAACCACCTCGGACAATTCATTCAGCTCATCCACCACTCTCTCCAAGTAAAGAACCTAGTCTGACCCTTACTAACCAGAGTCTTAGACAACTTTCAAGTTTTACCCCTTGTTGTCCCTTGCTGTCCATTTATGGAAAAATTTCTTTGGTGTCAATCTTATAGATTCCTTTTAGTAACTTATAATTTTTTATCATATCCCCCTCTCTTCTGTCTGTCAGTTAAAGTCTGTCTCCTCATAGGGAACATTCTACACCTCATTTCTAAATCCTCTTCACCACCTCCTGGTCCCCTAGAAATGCAGGTGACCAAATCTTTGCACAGTAGTTAAGATGTGGCTGAATCATAGCCTTATAACAAGGGATAGTAACCTTCCTATCTTTACTTGTCAGTGTGTTCTTCAACATCTAAGCAGGGGCATGCCAGTAGTGTCCGGCGCCTGTGTGCAAAACTTTAGTTGGTGTCCCTATCCCCCCCTCCAATAAAAAAATCACTTTAAAAAAACGTTTTTTTTAAGTATTTCCTCCTCTTTGGTGCTTTTACTGTCCTGGCGCCCGTATGCATTGCACACATTGCACATATGGCCAGCATGCCCCTGCATCTAAGTAATCGTCTGATCTATTTTGCCAATGTTTGCAATATGTCCTCTGAATTTGAAATCTCTATGCACCATCATCCCTGGATTCCTAACCTTACCAATTTCCTGTAATCCTAGTACCATCAGTATGATATGAAATGTAACTCTTTCATCCCAAACCTTATATTTTACAACAGTAAATTGATAACCATTGTCCTTTGCCCACACTGTCAGTTTATTTAAGCCATCCTGCAAGATATATGTATATATATAACCTTTATCAACTGCTGCCCTCCCCAGTTTTGCATTATCAGCAAAGTACTGAATATCCCCCTCCTCTCAAATAATTTGCTATACCATTAATGTACCAATTTAAGAGTAGTGGTCCTAGTGCAGAGCCCTGGAGCACTCATCATCATCCTCATTCACCTTGATTCAACTCCACAATACGCTGGCCTCTGATGTCTATCAGCTACCTCCCTATCCATACCACGTATTAGTTCTTTCATCCATACAGCTATATACTTCACACCATTACTTCTGCACATTCTTCTCATTGATTCATTAGCAATCAATGAGATTGACTGCTAATGTCAACACTGTCCTATCATACTGAGGCAGTAGACTCATCATTTTCACTTCTTTTAACAACTATTTCATACCTCTCTCTCATTGCATTCATCTCCCATTTCAAAGCATTTGTTCCTGAAAACAGTCACTACTTCCTTCTGCAGACTAACAGCTTCACTGGCATGCTTGATCTTTGCACCTAGGAAACATGCTGTTGTCATTTTCTCATTAGGTATACTTCTTATTATTGAATCTCCATATAATACCTTCTCCATATTTCTAGTCTCTTCACTTTCATACTTTTGACATTCACCTTTTCTTTCATTCTTCTGCCTGCTGTACCACATGAGAATCATTTCTTCCAGTAACTCTAGCTCCTGTTTTGTCCTGTGAACGACAGCACATTAACACACTATTTCATCCACAATACTCTCAGCCACTTTGTTCATGCTCTCACATATTTTGCATATGAGTATTCACTACTTCTACATTGTCAAGAACAGTTTCGCCATCTTTCCTTATATCATTAATATTCTCATTTCATTGTCCCACTTTCCACACGACTCGCATTTCTTACACTTATATACGAAACACTTACAATCCACTCTCACTCTGCTGTCACTTTCATACCATAAACCCATTTACTCTTGGCAATAAATACATAGAACATTCAGTGAATTATACAAAATCCCTCATGATAAATTCAGTGAACAACATTTTGCTCCTATTTTCCTTGTACACATCAGTGCCATTAAAATACACTTTCTCAATGATATCCCTTAGATTCATATCATGGCTGTGCAATGTTGGTTATGAGGATAGGCTGAAGACATGCAAATTGCAGAGTTTGGCCTGATTGAGACATTTAAACTGTTAAGAGATATACACCAGATTGACACTTGGAAGATTTTTGACCCTTGAAGTTGCACAAGTTGGTAGTTAATGAACTTTTTTTGCATGGAAGTTAGGTTTGACCATGGAATACATTGTTTGGTAGGGTGGTGAATGGTTTTAAGGAATGGTATGATAGACTGTGTTATCTATTGATGGACCTCCCATCATGAGGGTGATGGCTCCATCAAGTTTCTGAATAATAATAATAATATATTTATTTCCTTTTTATTATTATTATTATTATTATTATTATTCAGGCCTCCAAGGAGTCAAAAGACTCATCGAGGGAGGTCCTTCCTAAGACATAAAGTCTGTCAAGACTCATCGAGGGGTGGTCCCCCCCTGAGAAACACAAAGTCTATCATACCACTCTTTAAACTCACTGACCGTTCTTGCTCCCACCACTCCATCAGGCAATGCATTCCACGGCTCAACCACCCTCCACACAAAGAAACCACTCCTTACCCTCTAGCTCACAGTTTCCTTTCGTAACTTCCAGGGATGGCCTCTTGTCATCACTCCTTCCCACTGATCAACCAAGCGAAAGAACTCCCCAGTGTCAACCCTGTAACCACCTCTCAACAGTTTAAAAGTCTCAATCATATCACCTCTCCTTCTTCTATCCACCAAACTCTGCAGTCCACATTCTCTCAGCCGATCCTCATAACTATCCTTGTACAGTCTTGAAACCATCTTTGTCATCCGTTTTTGTATCCTTTCCACAGTTAATTTATCCCCTTCAAATCCTGGGGACCAAATCTGAGAACACGTGTGGTCTGATCAGAGACTTATACAACGGAATGATAACCCTCTTATCTCTGCAGGTCAGTGTCCTTCTCATAATAGCAGCAATCCTCTGTGTTACCTTCACCACCTTTGCAATATGTCCCCTAAACTTCAGGTTTCTATCAATCATCAACCCCAGATCTCTTGTCTCCCCTACTTCCTCCAGTATAACTCCTCCCATAGAGTATGCAGCATTCCATCGATGTTTCCCAAACCTCAAGACCTTACATTTTGCTGCATTAAACTGATACTGCCATTCATTTGCCCATCTATCTAGCTTATTTAAATCCTCTTGCAGGGCTACCACATCTGCACTATTACTAATAATCCTTCCCAGCTTCGCATCATCCGCAAACAACTGAATATCCCCCTGCAATCCACTGGCTATGTCATTGATATAAAGGTTAAACAATATAGGTCCTAGTACTGAGCCCTGTGGGACCCCACTTGTAACCCTCTGCCTCCTGGAAACTGCTCCACCATACACAACTCTCTGATACCTATCAGACAGCCAATCCTGAATCCAGTTGACCAATCTGACATCCAGACCCATGTGCTGCCACTTAAATATCAGCTTATCATGTGGCACTCTGTCAATTGCCTTCGCCAAGTCTAAGAAAATTGCAGTATATGCCTTTCCCTCATCTAATGTTCTTGTAACTTTATTATAAAAGGCTAGCATATTGCTAAAACAAGAGCGTCCTTTCACAAATCCATGTTGATTCTCACAGATAACATTACCCTCATCTGCCCAATGCTGTATACTGTCCCTCACTACTTTCTCCAAGATCTTAACAACTACTGATGACACACAGACTGGCCTATAATTAGACACTTCCAGTCTGTTACCACCCTTATGCAATGGCACTATCTTACCTTCCTTCCATTCCCTGGGCACCTTTGCCAAAGCCAGACTTTCATTGAAAAGCCACGTTAAAGGTACTGTCAATTCCCTAGCACATTCTCTCAAAACTCGTGGTGAAATACCATCCAGTCCCACAGCTTTCCTGACATCCAGAGTACTCAGTATCTGAAACACACTCTCCTCCTGTACCTCCTGACCTCGTACCAGTCCTATCCCTCTAGCATTAAAACTGACTCCTCTAGGATGAAATATTCCAATAAAGTGTTCATTAAACAATTCCACTATGTCCTCTGCATCAGTCACTCTATTCCCATTTTTATCCCACAATATCATTCTTCCACAGTCATTTCTCCTCCTACTGGCCACATAGCTAAAAAATTCCCTAGGATTTTCTTTGAATCTTAGGGCCAGTCTCCTCTCATATTCCAGGTTCGCTTTCCTTACCACACTAGTCACTCTTCTGGCCTGTGTCTTATATTCCTCATGCATCTCTTCACCTGTCTCCTTATATCTCTTCCATAGCCTCTTTTTCGCATGCAATTCCTGGTTAATATTGTTTGTCATCCACTTTACTCCAAATTGCGTCCTCTTCTTCACTCGTGGTATACAACTTACCATTGCTGATAACAAATATTCTTTCACAATTTCCCACGCACTGGTGATATCCCGGCCTTCCAATTCCTCCCTCCATGAAACTTCCCGAAGTTGACGTCTAAGACTATTATGATCACCTGCCTTATAATTCCACATAAGTTCCCGTCTCTTTGATACTCCTGCATGTCTATTCATTTTCCAAGTCAACACCATATGGTCACTCTCTCCAACTGGTGGGAGAGACGTCAACTCAGTTATTATCAACTCTTCTGATGCTATATCCAAATCCAAAACTTTTGAACCTCTTGTTCCCTCTGTTACATTTGCCTAAGACATATGTCCCTCAAGAATTCTAGAAATTCCATTCCCCTATTGCTACATGCATCTTCCTCTCTCCAATTTATACTACTGAAGTTAAAATCTCCCATAACAATCATTCTTCTTGCACTTGCCAAACTTAGCTGTCTAAACATCTCCTGGTCCACATCCTCTGTTCTCCTGGGTCTGTAGCAACACCCCACTAAATATCCTGTCTTGCCTACCTCTATCTCACACCATACGCTCTCAAAATCATTTGTCTCACTTCCTTCCAAATTCTGCACTCTTAGAGGACATAGGTCATCACTTATCATAAGCAGTACCCCACCGCCACGCTTTCCCCTCCTATCCTGACGAAAAATGCTATACCCAGCGACTTCTAATCCTGTTGATATATCCCCTTCTGTCAACCACGTCTCAGTGATCGCAATAATTTTTGGCCAGGCTGATGCTATCTGCGCCACCAATTCCTCTCCCTTATTCCGGATACTCCTGGCATTAGTATAAAGCATATAAATGCCATTGTTTCTATACCCAGCATTATCCCTTCTAGACTCCACTGGGCTCAGTGTTACCTGACATTGTCTCCCTTCTCCCAAGTATCCATTCCCACAAGAGGCCACCCCTGCTATCATCCTCCCTGGGACACACTGACTCGTTCAGAACAGCAATCTCTCCAGATGCCTACGTCCTTCCTCATTCAAATGTAAACGGTCTCTCGCATACAACTCCTCTCTTTCCTCAAACGCACTCCAAGCATCCACATATACCAGTCCTCTCTTGTCACACATTCTCGCTATTATGCCATTCAATATCACCGCTCTTCTGCTCAGCTCATCATTATCATACCTAGGCAACACGCAAACTATTTTTCCTCTCTCTGTCTTCTTCCGTACAGTCTCAAGCAAAAATCTCATATCTCTCGCTGCCTGACTTACATTACCACTCAATCATTCGTTCCTACGATCACAATCATCTCATCCACCCTTTCACCTCTCTTAATTGCCATAGCCACCTTTTCTATTGTTCCTCCTGGCAAACACTCCTCACGCATCCTATCTTGAACACCACGGATCATTGAGTCGCCATACATTATACCTCTTACCATTCCCTCGCTCCTATTGTTTCCATTCTCTCCTCTTCTTTCATTCCCATACCTCTCTCTTCTACTGTTTCCATTCTCTCCTCTTCTAGCACTCCCATACATCTCTCTCATTCCCTCTCTCCTACTGTTTCCATTTTCTCTACTTCTAGCACTTCCATATCCCTCTCTCATTCTGTCTCTCCTACTACTGTTTCCATCCGCTCGTCTTCTAGCATTCCCATACCTCTCTCTCATTCCATCTCTCTTACCGTTTCCATTCTCTCCTCTTCTAGCACTTCCATATCTCTCTTTTTATTTGGTTTTTTTTTTAATTTTTTACTATAAATGCAGAAACTATTACTCTGAATTGTAATAGGTTTATATGTTTTCACATAGGTTCAAAGTTCATCATTCAGTGAGAAAGAATCTTCGAGTAAGGCTTCAGCAATAGCAGAAGAAGTTTTATCATCCATAAGGACAGTTGTGGCATTTGGAGGAGAACAGAAAGAAATCCAAAGGTTATGAAATGTATTAAAACTCAGTTATTAGATAAATTTTGATTTAAAAATAAAATATATTACTTGAACATTTATAATATACAAACTTAAACATTTGAATTTATTCAAAATTTGAACACACAAGCAAATTACCTAAGCATTTAATTAAAAAAATTCACAAGATTCTTAATTATTTAAAAAGTGAAGCTTGTACTTTTATATAAGTTAAAATGGGTCACCTAACTTATAAGTAAAAGTTATGTTACTCATATATACAGTGCCAATCTATGAGATTGCTTCTTATAAAGTTAATCATAGTTAAAGATATAATATACTAATTGTATTGTGAATATGGCTACTAATTCACTTGAGTTGAATGTGAACTTTCACCAGCTTTCTTTGCAACATAGCCAATGAAATGAACTTTCTTTGGCTGTGTTGCAATGGATATAGTTTTGTAATAGGAAGGAAAAGATGGGATGCTATGTATATAATTGGTAGGTTTTTCTTGCTGGAAACAGAGGAGATACAGAATTCTGTAAGGTACCGAACTTCCTCACTAAGGACAAGGACTTGAAATTTAAGGAGCATGTTGTTAAAATTGTGAGGAATTCTGCATATAAAGGGATTAAAGTTTCAGTCTGCAAGGCTATGATGAAGTCTCATTAGATTACATTTTGATATCGTGACACATGCTTCATCCTACCTGCATCTACCACCAGGGGATTGAACCACTGAGTCATGCTGTTCCTCAGAGCACTGAGATAGGAACCACTGCTTTATATGCAGAAACAGGAGGTAGTCACTGTGTGTGAGGTTGGGACTTTAGGGTGTGTGGTTGAAAAGTTCTCATCTAAATTTCTCAATTTGCTGGACGGTTCAGGCTGCAGCGTGATCTCACACCCTGTAATGCAAAAGCATGACCCTTGGTGACAGCATTCCTAAAGTCCCAACCTCACACACAGTGACTACCTCCTGTTTCTGCATATAAAGGTTCCCATTTCAGTGGTTCCCATCTCAGTGCTCTGAGTAACAGCATGACTCAGTGGTTCAATCCCCTGGTGGCAGATGCAGGTAGGATGAAGCATGTGTCATGATACCAAAATGTAATCTAATAAGACTTCATCATAGTCACTGTGTGTGAGGTTGGGACTTTAGGGTGTGTGGTTGAAAAGTTCTCATCTAAATTTCTCAATTTGCTGGACGGTTCAGGCCGCAGTGTGATCTCACACCCTGTAATGCAAAAGCATGACCCTTGATGACAGCATTCCTCATCTTTTGTTCTGAATTGCTGATCTGAATTTATTCAGCATTCCACAATATGCATCAGCATTAATTGAAATTCCTTAAAGAAAATCAATGAGAATGATCCTTTTTCCATCCCAGAAGACAGTGGCCATCATTTTTTTTTTGACTGACAGTGCCTGTTTGAATATTTTTTGCTTTTGGAGATGATGAATGGTGGTACTGCATTGAGTGGAATCAGCTCAAAACTTTTGGAGTATTACAAAAATGAGGAGATGAACTTTTTTTCATATCATGACTAGTGACAAAACAGGAATCCCAAACATAGAATCAAAACATTCATCACCAGTTACAATACGAAAAAAGTTAATCTCCTTCATTTTCATAATGCTCCAAAAATTTTTGAGCTTCCACTCATTGCTGTTATGCGCATCAGTCAGCATTTTTGGGACCTATTTGACACATAACTTCTTATACCTCAGTTTTTCTGTCAAAATTTCATGAATGACTCAGCATGAATTCTCTGGAAATTCAAAAGAAAGTTCTGTAATTGTGAAATGACAATTTTCACAAAATTTCATTGTGAGCATTATTGTGCTCTTCTTTGAACAAGCAATGCCATTGCCTAACCTTAATTTCACTCATTACGTTAGACCTGTAAACCTTACACAAAAACTGTATCACACCAGAAACCTTGCAGCTGGTGGAATTTTTATCAGCACTCATTATAAATTATTCACAGAAGACAAAAACATGATAATGTTGCAAAAGTAAAATGGTCAACAGTTAGTTAATGAGTCACTCTATGCTACCACACATGCATGACCCTTCTTCCATATTTATTTGGTGATAAATTCTGAACAGACCTTACTTTCTGGATGCACCTTGTACTATTGAACTTTGTTAAGGCATTTGATAAAAGACTACATGAAAGCCTATTGTATAAATTGGAGAATATGGGATAGGAGTATAATTTATTTACTTGGATAACTACATGGTTGATGAAAAGGTATCAGAAAGTAGTATGTGGTGCATGTGAATCTGTGAGATTTAAAGTGACCAGTGGCATACCCCAGGGATCAGTCCCTGGACCATTTTGTACAATTTATACATTAATGATGTTAAGAAGGATCTGACAGGAGATGTTCAGTTGTTTACCGATGATGCAAAGATTTGCAGAGCAATCACGGATGTTACCTATATATATACATCACTTACAGAATGATTTGAATGAGCTGGAACAATTGGCAGTTGATAATGGCTATCAGTTTAATGTTAGTAAATTATAAATTATATTTCCGTCTTGCCATGTCTCTTTCCTTCCTCCACTCTATGTTCCCATGGTTGAAGTACCCCATAATAATTGCTCAGTAGAATCAACTCGTTATGTTAATCTGTTGATGCATGACATCTGCATCTTCTTAGAACATATTTTGTCCTATTGGCCTATATCATTCACTGGGTATCCTCAAATGTCCAGACCTAAAATCCTCTTTACCTCTAATTTTTTGCAAAGTTCTTCAGATATTACTAGCAATATCCTGCCTCCTTTCCTATTCCCTCTATCTTCCTTGAAAATGTAATACTCTTTACATTCTATCCCTTTAATTATATTATTTTCTGTCAACCAACTCTCACTGATGCCTATAATTTTTTGCCAAATCAAGCTGACCAATACCAGTAACTCTGTTCTTTATTTCTGATACTTCTGGGATTCATGTACATGCATTTCAACATACCCTTGGACCCACAGTTATCCATGTGTAATGTCATTGCCAATCCATTCATATTTGAAACCTATGAAACTGCATTCGACTGCATAATTCTTTCACTACACATACTCACATATCCCAAGGGTGGCTGAATCCACACATGACTGCATCTCCCAGTACTTCTAGTTTTCCTGATTTTGCCTTCCAACTTCTCAATGAACTACATTCTCTCCAGACATCTTACTCTGAAACCATTAAAATGTAGTTCATCAGGCATATGCAAGTCCTTTTATCCATCAGATTAGTCCCATCTATCTATTACCTGCACACCATTCCTTCTGCTCAATCTTCTTATGGACTCATAACAATCTTGTCCAGTTATACTCAGTTCAGTCCTATCATACTGAGGCAACAGATTCAGTGTTTACTGTCTTGATTTTCTCTGTTTGGCAACTTTCTCATCTTTATTTTTCATATGCATGCACATTTCTCACCTTTCAAATCACTTGTGATATTTTTTTTAATGAAGCAAATCATTTAGTAAATCATTTTATGGGGGATTTCAACTATGGTAACATTGATTGGAATGAGGAGAGAACACATGGGAGGAAGGAATTGGAGTTTATGAAGTTATTAAGGGATAACTGCCTGAGACAGCATGTAATGGAATATACTAGGGGTTCAAGAGTGCTTGACCTAGTAATTGCATCTGAGAATTTGACTGTAATGAATATGACCACATTGCCACTAATTGGTGAGGTGATCATAAAGTCTTGACCTGGGAGGTGGCTAAATGTATGGAATTTTCAATTAAGAAAGGGTGCATGTGGAATTACCGGCTAGTAAGTATGACAAGCTTAGGAGATTGCTTGGTTCAGTGCCATGGCATGTACAACTGCAAGGGCTGAAGGTTTATAGTGCATGGGAAGTGGTAAAGGATGTTTGAAGGAGGTAATGGCTGACTGTATACCTAGAGTCCGGATAGTAAATCAAGTAGGGATTAAATAGATAAATAACACCATTAAGCTTGAGCTGCAAAAAAAAGAAACAACTGTGGAAGGAATTTAAGAAGAAAGGTGACCTGCAAGCACATGAACAGTATAAAGTACAGGCCAGAAGGATAACGAGTGTGGTAAGAAAAGCAAAAGCGGATTATGAAAGGAAATTAGCCATGCAAGCTAAAGAGAATCCCAAACAGTTTTTTTGTTATGCTGCAAGTAAAAGAAAAAATGTATATGGCAGAATGATTTTAAGGAATGCCGATGGTAGGGAGGTAACTGAAGTAGTTGATATAGTGGAATTACTGAGTGAGCACTTTGCAAGAATATATCATCCAGGTGGTGACATTGCAGAAATGAATGAACCAATAGATTATACGGGAATTGTGGTGAATGAAGTGGAGGTGAGTAGTCTATTGCATAACCTCAATGTCAATACATCTGTATGATTGGATGGTATACCAGCTCGTGTCATACGTGAAGTGGCTAAAGAATTGTCAGTACCCTTGACCATTTTGTTTAATTTGGGTCTCGGGTCTGGGTTAGTCCCAAGGGGGTGGAAAGAGGGGAAAATAGTTCCACTGCATAAAAGAGGTTCCAAGCCCTCTGTTGTAAATTACCGACCGATTAGCATATCAGGAATCGTTGTCAATGTCTTGGAGAAATTAGTCAAGAAAAGAATACAGGATTGGATAGATGAAAATGGGATATTGTATGGGGGACATCATGGTTTTGTGAACGGTAGATCATACCTCAGCAACTTGCTCACGTTTTATAACACAGTGATGGCTGAACTGGATAAGGGCAATGGGTTTACAGTGATACTGCTGTATCACTGTAAACCCATTCCTCCATGTGGTATCCTGTGGTATCCTGTCAAAGGCCTTAGCAAGGCCTTTGACAGGATACCACATGAAATTCTAATCAGTAAACTGCAGCATATGGGGATAGATATAAGGTTAGTGCGATGGATAGGAGGGTGGTTGATGGAGAGATATCAGAGAGTAGTTTATTCAGGAGTAGAGTCCAAAAGATGACCTGTGACTAGTGGTGTGCCGCAGGGGTTCTGTTCTTGGACCACTACTATTTAATTTGTTTATTAACGATATCGGAAAGGATCTGAGAGGAACTATTCATTTGTTTGCTGATGATGCGAAGTTGGGTAGAGCAATAGTGAATGCACATGATGTCAGAATTTTGCAGGATGATTTGGATAGATTGGAGGACAGGGTTAAGGAGAATGGATGTCAATTTAATGTGGCAAAGTGTAAGGTTATGCATTTTGGGGTGAAAAGATTAGCAGCAGTATATCACATTGGTGGAATTGTACTCCAGGAGATTGATGAGAGCAGGGATTTGGGAGTGTTGGTGGATAGGGAGTTGAAGTTTAGGGGGGGGGGCACATTGCAAAAGTGGCTAAATCAGCTCATCAAATCACTTGGTTACTGAAGAATACCTTGACGAGCCGAGACAAGCAAGTTATTGTTCCTCTGTATTGAGCCTTGATAAGACCCCATCATGACTACTGTGCACAGATCTGTGCGCCAGGGTTTCTTCTTGATCTTGAGGAGGTAGAGAGGATCCAGAGGCGAGTGACCAAGATGATAGCAGGTCTATGGAACGAACCTTATGAGACAGGTTGAAGATTTGTGGATTGCAGAAATTGGTTGATAGGCATAAAAGGTGTGATATAATTGAGACATTCAAACTACTGAAGGGTTTCGATAAGATTAACTCAGAGGATATTTTTCAGAACAGGTCTGGTGGGGAGGGGGGGGACTAGGGGCCATCCATGGAAACCGGGCAAGAGTGTGGTTAGCAAAGGTGTTAGAACTAGGTTTTTTTACTTGGAGAATGGTGAATGAGTGGAATAAGCTTCCAGAGTCTGTTGTGGATGCCATGACTGTAAATGAGTTCAAGGCAAATTATGATAGATACTGTGTGTAAGCTGAATAGTTGTTCTTGACATGATGTTTAGGGTCTCCCTCGGTGAGTCTAAGGACTCCTTGAAGTTGCCCATAATAATAATAATAATGATAATTTTTGATATCATTTTTATGCTATGTGTTTATAAGAACTTTTCAGACCCCTTTCTAAGTAATAATATCCTAATCTGATTAATTTAGACATTTTCTAGTATGGTTTCATTGCTGTATGCATCACTTTTATCTCTTTAATGCCATTGTGATGAAGTTGTTTTGTGTTAGTATTTTTTAAATGCATAAATATTTTTAACTGCTGTTTAAGATGAAATACATTTTTCACTTTAAACAGTTGTTATTTTTGTAATTGAATATCAAGTATTAAATATTAATTGTTGAACTCAAATAAAATTTATTATTTAGATATGAGAAACACTTGTTATATGCAAAGAAGAATGGTATAAAAAGAGGAATAGCAACAGGAATAGGAACAGCTTTAACATGGTTTGCATTGTTTGCTGGTTATGCGCTTGGTTTCTGGTATGGTGCAGAACTTATTACAGAATCTCAGGATGATAAATCTTTTGAATATCAACCAGGTACCATAGTCACTGTAAGTAGCCAAATAGCTGTTTCTCTCATTAATGCTCAGAATTATCTGTTGTTGGTCATCATAGGAAATAGGTTAGTTCAATTTTGTTTTGGTAACACTCGGAATAGAAAGAAGGAAACATTAGTTTCTTAAGTTGTTTTTGGACCAGTACCTAATACAACCTTGGATATAGGGAACCAGAGGGATGTGAGTACTTAACTTGAGTTTTCCTGTATCTAATATTATTATATTAGGTACAGGAGACCTCTTAGAATTAGGTTTTTTTTTCTTCCAGCTCTCATATAGACAATTAAGGGATCTCATTATACTATTCCACAAACTGTCCATAATATGCTTCCTTTATAATTTTGCCAGAAGGACATTACAAAAATTATATACTTTGAATCAGTTTCACAAGTTGGATGAGCTTTGTGTGTGATGGTGTATACCTCTCAAATTGTGTCCCTGACTTTATTGTCAGATGTTAATAATAATAATAATAATAATAATAATAATAAAATACTCAGTAGTCTTGATACTAGTAAGTGTCCTTATGATGATATTCCAGTAGTCATACTGAAAGTTTGTGCTCCAGAGCTTGAACCTTTCCTGTATTGTCTCTTCAAACTGGCATACTTGTCTGGCATCTATTCAACTGCATTCCCATTTGACAGCAAATCTCCTCACTGCCTTCATCCACCTTCAGCTGCAGGTCATATAAACTGTCACTTGTTATATTTCCAAGGGTCTTGATATTTCCATCTGATCAAATCTGGCATTACAGCCTTTTTACCACACCACCATCTTATGTTGTAATTCCTCCTTCCATCTGTGAATGGATTGTCAGATTCCTATCTGGTTGTCACTGTGGGTCATAGTGGATGGTTTTCTTTCATCAGAATTTTCATTCAGTGCTGGAGTACCCAGGGTTCTGGCATGCAGTCCTGTCCATAGCTTTGCTGATGAATAGGATATACTCTGTACTACTTGTTTTCTTTTCAAAACCTTGTAGTGTTCAGGTAAGGGACACCATTCTCAAATTAGTGAAAATAACCTGGCAAATTTTAATGCCACCAAAACACAAACCTATCTCATCTTCAGAAAAAAAAACCATCTACCCTCCCTCACTTTTGATAATATTCTGCTTGGCAACTAGAATCAGTTGTTTTTTTCTCCTTAGGTTAAATTTCACATCTAACCTACCCTGACATAAGCATATTAGGTCCATAACCTGTTCAGCCTTCAAAAAGCTTGGTATTATTTTTTATCACAAGCAGTACTTCTCACCTGCTCAACTTCTAACACTTTGTAAAGCTCCCTTTCTTTCATGCTTACATGGTGATCAGAATACATTTTGGAAAATTATGGAGATAACTACTGTGTTAGAGTAAAATTTTAGTTTAATGTAAACCAAAATACACACTCATCATTTCAACCTTCATATCGAGGTCATCATCTGGAGCATACACAATATATACACAGAAACCAGCTGCACTACAATCTATATGATTTGCTAAAGTTACTGACCAACCATTACACAATTATTGACCTGACCTCTGGTGAAAAAAAAAAAGTTATACATATAAATTTCAACCAATTGGTATGGGATAGTTTCCAATAAAAGCTAAAAATTGCTTAAATTCCTAAAGTATGCTAGATACTAAGTAGGTTCTAGATACAACCAGAATAGAAGATAACCCAAACACCCTAGATCTCTTCCTCACCAATGACCCTCCAAATACACAGTGAAAGTAGTTCCCTGGGCAATTCTGACCACAACCTAGTGCTCTTCTCCTCCCCCATGCAACAACGTTTACACAGACACTCCCACACAAAAATAGTTTGGTACTATAACAGTGCCAAGTGGGACAGCCTCCACAACTTTTATGCTGCATTGTACTATTGCTTCCGGCCATAGTTGTACTATTGCTTCCGGCCATAGTTGTACTATTTCTTCCAGCCTTCCAACCCAAACATATGCACCGAGCTTATTACCAAAGTAATTCTCACCGTCATGAATACATACATTCCACAGCATCCTGAACTGCCATTCCCCTAATGAAACCCTGGTTCTCCAAAAGATGTGCCAAGGCTGTAGAGATGAAACACCAGGCATATCACAACTGGCTGAAATCAAGAACCCTTCAAAGCTTACATCAAAGCCTGTAATAAATGCAAAAAAACAATCAACACTTCCAAAACAGAGTTCGAAAGAGCAAAAAGCAGGAAACTAGCAGCCTGTCCAAACGGCAGCCGAGCCTTTTGGTCTCTCGCCAAAGCAATTGGCGGTAATTTCTGCCCGACACTATTCCCACCCCTATCACACCCCAATGGCTCTACTGCATCATCATCACCCACAGAAAAAGCCACTCTTCTAGCCTCATACTTTGCTTCAGATGCATGCATAACTGACAATGGTAAATGTCCCGAAACCATTCCAGACACCCAACATACAATGCTCCCCGATATCCTTTTGCCAGGATTAGATCCAAAAAACACTGTCCAAATTAGACACAAAAAAGTCTCCTGGCCCCGATGGCATTCCCCCAATTGTTCCGAAAGTTTGCGCTCCAGAACTGACCCCTATCCTATGTCACCTATATATACTCACCTACTCCACTGGAATCTATCCCACAAACTGGAAATTGGCCTATATTCAGCCCATCCCCAAGAAGGGTGACAAGTCACTACCATCCAATTACCGTCCTATCTCGCTTACCTCAGTCCTGTCGAAAGTAATGGAAAAAATCATCAATTCCAACTCCTACACTATCTTGAAGACACTCACCAAATAAATGAAGTGGCATTTCACCAATTGTTCTGAAAGTTTGCACTCCAGAACTGACCCCCATCCTATGTCACCTATATATACTCTCCTACTCCACTCTAATCTATCCCACAAACTGGAAATTGGCCTACATTCAGCCCATCCCCAAGAAGGGTGACAAGTCACTGCCATCCAATTACCATCCTATCTCGCTTACCTCAGTCCTGTCGAAGGTAATGGAAAAAATCATCAATTCCTAACTCCTACACTATTTTGAAGACACTCACCAAATAAATGACAGCCAGTATGGATTCCGTCACTGCCGATCAACAGGAGATCAACTCACGTACATCACCCATCTCTGGACGAAGGCTATGGAGAGGTTTGGTGAATCTCAAGTGGTTGCACTAGATATCTCCAAAGCCTTTGACTGGGTCTGGCATAAAGGCCTACTAGGCAAACTACCATCATTCGGTCTGACCCAGGGCTTCTGTAAGTGGATCGCCAGTTTTCTGTCTGGACGCACACTCTGTGTGATGGTGGACAGCCCCCTGTCCTCTCCCCACTCAATTAATGCTGGAGTCCCACAAGGTTCTGTCCTCTCACCAACCCTCTTCCTGCTATATATCAATGACCTACTGCAATTGACCTCCAACACAATATACAGTTTTGCAGACGACAGCACACTATACTCTTCGCTTGCATTTGATAAGCCTTACCCTACACAGCTCACCTCAACCTACAGAACATCAGCCACCGTGACCTTCAACTCCGATCTCCAAGCCATCCTCTAATGGGGTTCAGATAACCTCATAAATTTCAATGCTAGTAAAACCCAGTTCTGTACTATTTCCCATAAAAAAGAACCATTTTTTCTCCAATATCCTTTTAAATGATACCCATATCTCCAGACAGTTTGAGATCTCATTCCTTGGAATCACTTTAACATCAAACCTCTCCTGGCATAAAAATATCTCAAACATTGCATCCTCAGCCTCAAAAAAACTAGGATTTCTCTTTTGCTCAAGACGTTACTTCACCTCTGAACAGCTATTAACATTATACAAGTCACAAATCCACCCAACTATTGAATACTGCTCTCACATATGGGGTGGGGCCCCAAAAAGCTCTCTCAAAATGCTCGACTCAATACAGAGGAGAGCAATTAGACTTATCAATGATCCATCCCTTACCAAACCCCCCCCCCCCCTCTTTCACACAGACGTATGGTCTCTGCAGTATGTATATTCTACAAATATTTCCATGGGAAATGCTCATCAGAAATATCATCAATAATTCTTCCACTCACTACTAAACTCATTGGAACATATACAGATGCTGCACAACATCCCTTCACAGTTCACCTAGAAACAAACAGAACAATTTTTTTTCCTCTTCCTTCATCCCTGCAACTGCTGACTGTGGAACAGTCTCCCACCTGCTGTGTTTCCCAAGGAATACAATTTAAATCACTCAAATCAAATGTAAACAAATTTTTCCTTTCCCAGCAAACCACCCATACATGGAATTAATGTACTATAGGCTCAATATAAAAAAAAAAAAAAGGCTGAATATGTGCCATCCAAATTCTTGGAATTTTTATGCCACCATTATTGTTGAGATTAGGGTGGTTAATCAGAATTTCACAGGCTTCTTTAAATTTTCTTTCATACCAGGTTTTTGAATGATGTAAGGAGCAGTTACTTTTCCAATCAATTTGGTGTAGGGTGTTGAGAGCGTGATCTGAGAGGCTTGCTTCACCAAAATTGTTATATTTAATGGGTTTGTGTTCTTTTTTTTACGTATAGGGATTGTACGTATAGTTTCACCAATATAAGGTGTTACAGGTGCAGTAGATGCAATAAATTCCAGGATGAGCCAATGGGAGAAGATCCTTAGAGGAGTTGAATATGTTTTTTTAATTTTATAGGTGGTTTAAAAGTGGCATTGAGATTATAATGGTGTAGGATTCTATTGATTTTTTTCTGATAACCCTTTAATGTATGGGATGGCTATGGTTTTACTGCAATCTATATTCTTTTTTGATGAAGTTTTATGAAGAACTTTATTAATAGTATTTTGGTTATAGTCATGATTCATAAACGTGTTGCTAATAATTTTTAATTCTTGTTTAAGAGCTTGTTGATTAGAGCAAATTGTTATAGCTCTGTTTTTAAAGGTGTTAATGACTCCAAATTTTTGCGATAGGTGGTGATAGGAGTCAGCATGTATACATTGGCCAGCATGTGTAGGTTTGTGGTACACCGTAAAGGATAGAATGCCTGAGGGAAGACGTGTGACAAGTGTATCCAAGAAAGGGAGCGAGTTCTGATTTTCAATTTCGATAGTAAATTGTATGCATTCATGTTGTTTGTTCAGGTGGCTAAGGAATGTGTTTGATGTTTGTCGACCGTGTGGCCAGATAACGAAAACATCGTCAATGTATCTAAGCCGCATTGTAAGTTTTAGAGTAAAGAAATCAAGAGCACTTTGCTCAAAAGCTTCCATATAAAAGTTAGCAATTGGGGGAGATAGTGGTGAGCCCATGGCCATACCTTCTTTTTGTAGGTAAAATTTATTTTGCCACACGAAGTAAGCATAACGTAGTATGTGGACAAAGAGGGCCATAATGTTGGGTGGAAATTTTCTCCATAGGAGAAGAACTGTGTCACTGATTGGGAGACATTAGTGAAAAGGGAAGAAACGTCAAAATTGACTAATAAATCATCTTTGCCGAGTGTTATGTTTTTAATTTTGTTTATAAAGTGTTGTGTATTCTTTATATAGGAGGGGGAATGACCTACCAACTCCTTGAGTGTTGATGCTAATTTCTTGGCTAGGTGATAATTAGGGCTGTCTATTCCTTCAACTACTAGCCAAAGCAGAACGTTTTGTTTGTGTACTTTAGGAACACTATTTATTCTGGGAGAACAGGCATAATGGGGTATAAGTTTTTTAATGGTATATGACAGCCACCGTCAGAAAAAATCAATAGAATCCTACATCATTATAATCTCAATGCCACTTTAATAACTTTAATAAGCAAACAAAGTTTGCACCTGAAGTATCTTCAGGACTGAGTCAACTCATAGATAAATACGACTTCCCCATTGCTTCTGCCTTAGTATCATCACTTCTGGGTCTGGCTCCCACTGACAAGACCTCAATAAAGGTTGAAACAGGTCTGGGTAGTGGCCCTTCCCTTAATGCCTAGCATTATACATGTCTGCAAGGAGATGTGCTTTGCATTATGGGAGATACTAAGATAGTAGTGATGAGATCTTCATCCACCTTTACTACGAGTTGCCTCGGTCCTGAAGATACTTTAGGTGCAAACTTTGTTTGCTTACACTTGGATAAAGGATTAAACTAAATTCATTATATTCTAACCAAGCGAAAAAAAAACTTCCAACATCTTTCTCTAAATCCAGAGTAATTTAATAATAAGATTGTACACCTTTTGGCAACTCGTATAGGTAAATATGACTTTTCCATTGCTTCTGCCTTAGTATCACCACTTCTGGGTCTTGCTCCCACTGACGAGACCTCAATAAAGGTCGAAACCAGTCTGGGTAGTGGCCCTTCCCTTAATGCCTAGCATTATACATGTCTGCAAGGAGATGTGCTTTGCATTATGGGAGATACTAAGATAGTACTGATGAGAGCTTCATCCACCTTTACTACGAGTTGCCTCGGTCCTGAAGATACTTTAGGTGCAAACTTTGTTTGCTTACACTTGGATAAAGGATTAAACTAAATTCATTATATTCTAACCAAGCGAAAAAAAAACTTCCAACATCTTTCTCTAAATCCAGAGTAATTTAATAATAAGATTGTACACCTTTTGGCAACTCGTATAGGTAAATATGACTTTTCCATTGCTTCTGCCTTAGTATCACCACTTCTGGGTCTTGCTCCCACTGACGAGACCTCAATAAAGGTCGAAACCAGTCTGGGTAGTGGCCCTTCCCTTAATGCATAGCATTATACATGTCTGCAAGGAGATGTGCTTTGCGTTATAGGAGATACTAAGATAGTACTGATGAGAGCTTCATCCACCTTTACTACGAGTTGCCTCAGTCCTGAAGATACTTCAGGTGCAAACTTTGCTTGCTTACACTTAGATAAAGAATTAAACTAAATTTATTATATATATATAGATACCTCCCTACGGACACCTCCCTTCCACCAACACACTCATTATATATATATATATATATATATATATAGATACCTCCCTATGGACACTTCCCTTCCACCAACACACTCATTAAAGTCATCCTTCCAAAATCATTCTTCCTTTTACTCACCAGGCACAAAAGAAGTCTTTGAATTGCTTTTGGCCTTCCTTATCGCCTAGCTTGCCCTCATAATTAGCTTTGACCTTCCTTACCATATATTCATATCTTATTTGAATGATATTAAAAAAAATATATGTAGGTCACCCTTCTTCTTGCTTGTGTCTTGTACTGCTCTTGGGTTTGCTGATCACCTTTTTTTTTATATTGCTTCCACAAACTTTTCTTTTTCTGCAACTCCTGCTTCCTGCTTAATGATGCTGTTCGTTTATCTAACCTGACTCTTGGTATACAGTCTGATTTGATAGTGATAGTAAATGAAATAGCCATTCAGCTTGTAGTGGACAAAAGTGAAATATGGGTGCAGTGAGAAAAGGTAATGTCTGGGAACTAGAAGACAGCAGTTGGAGACATATTATTGCATAAAGACCTAGCTTGGACCGAGATTTATGGAAGGAAAATCTCAGAAGTAGTTTAATGCTATTTGAAAACAGGTAAACAGAAAACATTTCTAGAATTAGAAGAATCAACAGAATAGTGAAGTCGATGAATAACAGGATCAGGATACATGTAACATATGACACCATAGCAAATCACTGCAATTTTTCTTTTTTTTTCCCTCACTTGTAGATACATGTAATGATTTAACAACATTTTAGGCAGTCACACATTTATGTGTGTGTGTGTGTGTGTGTGTGTGTGTGTGTAAATGACATAAATAAAGCATTCGTTTGCATCAGTTAAGCAAACGAAAAATATAGGCTAATTTTCTGAAATGTAAAAGTTATTCTGAAGTTCCAGGCTGAGCAGTAGAATTTAATCTATTTCTGCTATGTGATCTAATCCACTTAGTTTATATAAAAATCTATACGATTAAGTTTTACCATTTCAGCAATAAGATTGTAATGTTTACATATAACTGTAGTATTAACTAGTGTAGCACTTTTCACTTATCTTTGCTTATAAACAACAGTGGGCATGATAAGTTTAGTCCATGGCCTCTCTCAGTGTTCAATATACTGTTGTCACTAAATTTAATAATTTTCATCTTAGCACTTAATGTGATAAGTTTACACATCTTCTTTGTGTGAGCAAAGAGTTTAAGCAAGCTGAGCATCAGTTGATTCAATACACAAACCATCATATAAATGGGCATCAGTCATAATTGAAAAGTGTCGTATGAATGAATGCCTAAAATGTTGCTAAACCACCACTGTGTAGCAAATCATTGCTATTTTTCTTTTCTTTTTTTTCCACATAACTGAGGAAAAAAGAAAAGAAAAATTGCAGTGATTTGCTATACAGTGGTGGTTTGAAACTTATGGTGTCATGATTATTATTATTTTTATTATTATTTATTATTATTATTTTTCGTGACACCTCCAAGGAGTCTGAAGACTCATCACGGGAGGACACCTATTGTAGAACTCTCCGTCTCCACCACTACACCGAACCTCTACTACCAATCGTCTAAATCAGTGCTATCTATTGCCTATCACCACCACAGCTAGTATTTTTTGTCTGTAAATTGCGTGCTTGTACTTGCATGAAGTGTATAAAGCACAGGAAAAAAAAAAGTGGCAGTGTTGTAAAGAAGAAGAAAATGGATTATGAAAAGACATTACATATATTTCATTTAGTGCAAGGACAATTCCCTCAATATACATGGTAATATTCCACATATTATCACCATGTGTATTTAGGGAGATACTAAGTGTATTTAGGGAATTTTTTAATTATATAGTCAGCAGCTGGAGACCTATTTCTCTATCTAATACTGACTACAAGATATTTTTCTGCATTATCAATAACAGGCTCAAAGTGGGAATGAGACACATAATCAAAAGCACACGGGCATGTGAAGTTCCAGGCTGAGCAGCAGAATTTAATCTATTTCTGCTATGTGATGTATGCTATGTGATAATGTCAGGCAACCCTTTCTATTCCACATCCTCCAGCAAATTGGTGTAGGTAAAAAGCTACTATCCGTTATCAAAGGAGCCATGCCAATTTGACTACCTACCTCCTAGTTAATGGGTTCCTGTCAGACCCAGTCAAAATTCAAAAATGAGTCAAGCAAGGTTGCCTTCTTAGTCCTCTGCTCTTTGCATTGGTTCTTGAACCTTTCTTACAGGAAGTCAACAATACACATGCTGTGCAAGGAATAACAGTTCCTTCAACTATGAAGGAAAATAAGTTATTAGCATATGCTGATGATGTAGTGGGCACCTTGAAGGATAATGATTCCATATACTGTATTTTTCAATAGATAACGCTTGCGTTATCTATACAAAAAAGTCATAAATTCGTTAAAAATGAACATGCGTGTATACATTTGAAAGGTATGAGAGGTAAATCAAATGCAATAACAAAACTAAGGTAGAAGTATTACTTAATATTTATTGAACATTACACTATTCAAATCCAAAAAATTCTTCATCAGACTCAATAGACCTTTCGTGCCCTGTTGTAGCAAATGAAACCTCTTTTGCTCCCTTCAGATTCACAGTCCTAGAACTAGGCATGTCAAAACTTAAATTGTTTCTCTTCATAAATCAAAAAACCCAAGATCGGTAGGCTTTGAAATCCTTTATGTTATCGTTTTGCACAATTCTTTTTGATTCCTGCAACACACGGACAGTAGATATTCTCATACCTTTAGCTCTTTCACTAACAACCCAATCAAACAGTTTTTTTTTTTTTCTATGGTTGGCCACAACATTTCCTCGTATGTAAACATTTCAGGACTGTTTCAGCCTTTTGCCATTCACAAACACTACTTTCTCCAACACTGAACAATCTACCAGCTTCACAATTCTCTTTATCCTTTGCTACTTCTACCACTTCAAGCTTGAACTGTGCTGTGTAGGATTTTCTCCGAGAAGTACTTCTGTCTTCCATGGGTAATTCATTGAAAATTGTGAAAATTTGGAATTAAAAAAATCGACCACTGCCACTAGCAACACATGTGCTTTAAAGATTTCCTCCATCCTCTGTCCGTACTTTCTATCTCTACTGCTAGTTGCCGTATGCGTGTTATCTATACATCAAAAGGAGGGATGAAAATGTTGGGGTTGCGCGTTATACATTAGGTTCATCATTATCTATCAAAAAATATGGTATATCTTTTTTTGGTATTTTGGAAAAATTCAGCAAGATCAATGGATTAACTACTAATGCATATAAGACAAATTAAAAGTTTTTGGAAAATGGGATCTGGAGGCATTGCTTTTGGACTAACCTGTAAGAGAGAACCCCTCATTACACTTGGAATTCCCTTCTTCACTTACTCAATATTACCAGTTCAAGAACTTATATACAAAAAATTTGAAACCTATGAAGACTGGAAAATAAAGCTACTTTCCTTTTCTTCTAAAGCCATAGTACTCAAAACCATAATATTTCCTGCTCAGTTGTACATAATAAATATTACAGACGTCACAGAAGCTGAAGAAAAGCAATTACATAGTAAACCTGTGCACTTTTTTTGGTCCAGCCAATACAGAAGTTAAAATGGAATTTCTTCAACTATCAAAGAAACATGGAGGATTTAGGCTTCCTGTCTTAAAATTCTGCTATTTAAGCAATACAGCTTCAAAAATCCATAAAATATTGCAGACAATCACACATGTGCAGACCTCCTCTACTACTACTACCTTGATTTTCATCTTCCCCTGTTTGGAGTAAATGATTATAGAGGTCCAAAAGCTGAGATTATTCCTGAATACTACAACACTCTGTGCTAAACTGTAAGACTGCTACAACATTCTGGCATTGACATCTTTCTATTAAATAAAAGTAAAATTTGGTATAATCATCATCATCATCATCATCATCATCAAATTCCTGCCATGTACCCTCAAGGGGTGTACAGGATATGACAGTACTACATAAAAAAATTACATCATTACTAACTTCCTATCTACAATTTTCCTCCAAATCAGTCTGTTACTTGTCAAGACTCCAACATTATCAGATCTTATATTTCTATCGCCTAAGGCACTTTGTACCGTATCAATCTACCTATATCTTGGTCTTCCTCTGGGTCGTTTTCCTGCCAACCTGGCAGAGAACACTTGTTTTGCTAATCTTTCCTCTCCCATTCTATTTAAGTGACCATACCATCTGAGATTAGCTCTGCTAACGCATTCCTGGATGCTGACAATGTCAAGTTCTTTCCTAATATCCTCATTTTTAATATGATATTGCCATTGATGCCATCTGTTCACGCCTCTAATCTTTCTCAGGACTCTCATATCTGCGGTCTCTAGTCTTTGGTCAAGTGTTTTACTTCTGACCCAGCTCTCAGATCCATAAGTTAAAATTGGTTTGAACACAGTCTTGTATACAGCTAATTTAGTGTTCCGACTAATTTCTTTCTTATTCCATATGAATTTATTCAATTGACTTCCCACGATACCAGCTTTGCTGATTCTGTTGTCTATTTCTATATTTAGTATACCATCTTCAGTAAAAATTGTGCCTAAGTAGCTGAAATGTTTTACTTGTTCCACAGGGTCTCCATTCACAACACAGTTGACATTTTCAATGATTCTGCCTATTTTCATTGTCTTTGTCTTTTTATTGCTGACCTTCATACCATATCTATTACAACAGCTATTCAATTTAGTCAGAGAATCTTGCAGACTTGTAGCAGATTTATTTAGAAGTATAACATCATCCGCATAAAGCAAAGAGCTGACATTAACATCTCCAATTTTGATATCAGGTTTAATACCACATTCCTTCATAATGTGATCCATATAGATAATGAATAACAGAGGGGATAATGTACATCCTTGTCTCACACCAGATTTAACATTAAACCATCTTCCTGTACTTCCTTCAATTCTAACTGCTGACTCACAACTCAAATAAAGACTAAGTATTGCTTGATATAATGCCCCATTGACACCATATAACTGCAGCGTATTGAATAGCTTCTCTCTTGGCACCTTGTCATATGCCTTTTCCAAATCGACAAAACTTAAATACAGATCTTTGTTATATTCCCATGCTTTCTCGACTATTTGTCGTAAAGTGAAGATCTGATCCTGACAGCCTCTATTTGGCCTGAATCCAGCTTGTTCTTCACCAAGCTTTTCTTCCACAATTCTTCTCAACCGTTTCTCAAGTATACTTGCATAGATCTTGCCAGGAACACTCAGTCGGGAAATACCTCTGTAATTCTCACATTCAGTTTTATTTCCCTTTTTATATATGGGTACTATGAGAGCTCTACTCCAATCATCGGGAATTCGTCCCTCTGTCCAGGCTTTCTGAACTATGCAGTGCAGCCACTGTAAGACTCTTATACCACCATACTTCAGCATTTCTGGTCGAATATCATCTACTCCTGCTGCCTTTCCACATTTCAAGCCTTTGATGGCTTTTTCTACTTCAAGTATGGATATGTATTCCTGACTGCATGCCTGGTCAGTGTTTTTTATCATTGTGCTGTCATCACTGTTTGTTTCATTTAGCAGTTTTTCAAAGTAATTACTCCATACTTCAAGGATATCTTTTTCTCCTGTTTTCATTTCACCTTTATCATCTCTAATTCCTTTTACAGCACTCTTTCCTCCATTCCTAAGCTTCTTCAACAACCTCCAGAATATTTTGCCACCTTCTTGATATTTATTTTCTATATTCTTGCCAAAGTCCTCCCATGACTTTTGTTTAGCTAGTTTTACACACTGTTTAGCTTTCTTACATTTGTCTCTGTATTCTGTAAGAGTAAAAGCTGACTTATTTGCCAGGAACTTTTGATATGCTTTCTTCTTTTCCTTCACTGCCTCTTTAACTTCCTGTGTCCACCAGGGAGTTCTGATTTTTTTATCCTTGCACACAACCTCACCACATGCCTCTCTGGCAGAATCAATCAATGTTTCCTTCAGAGTTTGCCACTGAATCTTCAAGGTTTGATTCCTGTTCTCAAACTCTTTCATTTTCTTTTCAATAATCTTTCTGTATTTAATCTACAGTTCACATCTGAGAGCTGCTCAACTTTTATTCGCTTTAAAACTTTCTTACATGTTATTCTTTTCAATATGAAATTCAATTTTATCCTGCTCAAGACTAAATAGTGATCACTTCCAATTTCAAATCCTCTGTACACTCTGGTGTCCTGCACCAGGGAGAAAACATCACTATCAACAATAACATAGTCAATGAGACTTTTCTTATTCCTAGCCTCTTCTCTCCATGTGAATTTATGCACATTTTTATGTTGGAACATGGTGTTAGTAATAACCAGTCCATGTCCTGAGCAGAAATCCAACAGATATTTGCCATTATTATTAGCTTTGCTCTTTTCTCCAAATTTTCCCAAAATATTTTTGTATGTCTCACAATCATTTCCTACTCTACTATTTAGATCCCCAACAAGGACCAACTTTTCCTTTTTCATTGTGTCAGTTGCTTTTTCTAAAGCCTCAAAAAATTCCTCCACTTCTACCTTAGTAGAACCTTCTGTGGGACCATAGGCACAAATAAGTCTCATTGTCCAGTTCCCCATTCTCATATTTGCCCACATTACTCTACTTGAGACTGACTGCCATTCAAGAAGATTAGCCTCGTATTTTGTGTTGAATACTATGGCTACTCCTTCTTTTCCTTGATTGTCATTGCCTGAATATAACATTTTGTATTTATTGCTCAGAAAGATCTCACCAGTTTTGGTCTTTTTTGTTTCAGTCACCCCTATTATGTCGATCTGGTACTTATCTAATTCCTCAGCTAGCTCCATTTCTTTGCCATTCAGGCTTCTTACGTTGATAGTACCGATCTTTAACTCTGGTGATGTTGAGTTGGGGTTTGTTTTCAGATTTGTTCCAGTAGCTGACTTTTCGCTGTTCGCCCTGGTTCCCTGGCGAAAACAACGGGGGCCTTGTTTAACCGGGCGACGCCCCAGCCGGCATGAAATTTTGTCATGTTGTACCATCATTTTTTATTTTGGTTTAACCAATAAGAATACAATTTGGTCGGCTAAATCCCAAATTGCCAGCCCATCCTCATTCGTTCAGTATCAAAGTAGATACCCAACAGGGTGCACCACGAGAAGGTGAGGATTGGACATTAGGTCAGAAGCCCTGGTCGGTTCTCCGCATTCCTTTAAAGGCTATGTGGAGGTCTCCTCTCAGTTATACAGCTTTGACCCTTAAGCACCCCAATTTGGTATAAAGAAATCTTTAATCTTTTTTGCCGCAAACTTCCACAGTTGGGTACTGACAACAATACTTTGTTTCATAATTTATTGAAGTTACAAGGATACCTTAATAGGAGGGATCTTGCCTGGAGAATTGTATATGGCCACCTTCCAATCAGTACCATCAAATGGAGGTACTTTAACATTGGAGATCCAATCTTTGACATCTATTACCGATCGAAAATAGTAGAACGTGCATTCTACAGCTGCTCTCTTGCCCTGCATATTTGGAATAGATTATGTAATGTGTTGGGCATTCCATTCCTTACAATAGAACAGGTTATTCTTTTGACCTGTCAGCAATGGGAAGAGAATTTTAATTTTTATAATTAATGATTGAAAATATCATTTATAGAAGGTTAGAAAGAAACATGAATTTGAAAACCAGCAATATGGCATTCAAATGCTTTATAATATTGTATTGTGGAAGTTTTATTGTTCACTCATAAGTTTTTGTATTTAGAAAGAAGCATTCTAGGAGATATCAAATTTTTGACTAGATGGTGTAGACCAGTGGTTCCCAACCTTTTCCCACTTGTGTATCCCTTTTAAACCCATTTCTATAAATTGCACCCCTTGTTTTTAAAATAGCTGTTTTTAAATACTGACACTTTTGTTCAGTGCCTATCTTAATGTAAAATAGTGGTAATGAGTTGGGAAAGGAAAATTACTACACTAAAAGTTCAACCCACAGATTTAATTTTACAATATTCGTAACACAGAAATTAGTATAGCTTCATGTTAAATATTGATAATGATGATCAAGTATTTAACAAACTTTTGATTTATTATTATTAATAATATTTAGTTGTGTTATCTGATCCATAACTGAAACTTAAAAATCACTGACAATAATAACTGAAGCTACATTGAACATTAAATAATAAAAGCTACTTGAAAAGAATCACAATTAAAGGTAACGCACTTACTTATACTCAGTCAATAATTGAACTGATCAAACAGTTTGGCTACGGATGTATTTATATTTTTGGAGAAGTTCTAGAAATGTCACAAATGGAATCAGTGGAAGGTTCGTTATCGCAAAGGTCATTTCTTAGTAACACGCAATTGTTCTGGAAAGGAGGATGGGTGACAAAAGTGATCATGAAATGTGCATAATGATTGGTAGAAGAGTGGTTTGAGGGGGGGGGTCATAGCCACGCCCTCACCAATCGTCATTTGCTAATGTTAGCTAGTTTTGAAGTGTCTCCATTAGCAGTGATTCAAACTTAACATTTATTGTTCCATAACTAACATTTTGCATTTTGTTTATTTTACTGTTTTTCTGCCATTAATGATTATTTTTTGTGTATCCCTGAATGGCCCAGCACGTATCCCCGGGGGGTTTGCGTACCACCGGTTAGGAACTGATGGTGTAGAACAACCACATTAGGCAATATTCACCAGGAGAAAATAAAATTCTGACTATTCTAGCAATGAGGTTTTTTAAATAGTTCCATTCTCTTAATCCAATGTGGTCTTATAGTCAATTGCAGGGATGACTGGAGAGCAATCCCAGACGGAGAAGGCTAACTCAAGGCAGTTAACTCAGATAAGGCTAACCTTCTGGGTATCAGTCATCTTTGCACTTTTGTTTCAGTTGGTCTTTGGCTGTTCATCTATATGAGATTAGTGAAAAAGGAAAACTGATAACATTTAGCTATATGATGATATAAAAGCGTTGAGGCCTTTTCTCTATTTCTCATTATCTATCTGTCTTTTCTTTCTCCTAATACTATCAGGCTCTCTTGTACCCCAATTCTAACTACTCTAGGCCTATGATGAGCACCCCTTTACTCTTTCACCTTAATACAGGTCAAAACCAGTCTTGGTAGTGACTTTTCCCATAATTTTCCCAAAGTTTGTGTGTGAAGTCGCTTCGTGACTGGGCTACTTGCATATAGAGTAGTACATACAAGTCACTACTGTACATGTACAGGGTGTTCGGGATAAATTTGACAGTTTCGTAAGGAAAAAGAAAATCTTCTTTGTATCTATTAAATTTAATGAATTGACAAAAAAACATTACAGGCAGAGTTAATTACAATACTATCAACAAGATTTACTCAAAATAACCACCATTAGCATCGATCACAGCTTCAATTCTGCTTCGGAACCTCGAACAAGCTGATGCTACAGTCTCCCTGGGAAGGGCCGCAAAAACTGTTTTAATTTTATCCATTAACTGGGCTTTTGTATTACTGGAAGTGCGATTGGTGTCTTTTTCAACTGCGCCCCATACAAAATAATCCATGGGGTTAAGGTCTGGGGAGTTTGGAGGCCAAACATTTGGACTGGTGAAGTCGTAGAAATTTTCAGACAACCATTTTTGACTTTTCCCAGAGGTGTGGCAAGGGGCCGAATCCTGCTGCCATACATACGGCCTACCATTGCCTACCCTTGTTATCCAGGGCTTGACTACAGTTAGCAACTCCACGAACAAAGCCCGAATTCCAATGCCAGGGTTCTTCAACACCTGTTCCTGCAGATTTGCGAGGAATTCTGCTGTACGAACGCAATCAGATCGTCTGCTAGGGATCTTTCTTCTTGCTACATCCTCGTAGTCACCATTGCAAGTCTCTAGTTCATGCCTGATTGTTTTTACTGTATTCAGGGAGCATTGGGCAGCAGTCGTAATATCCTTATTTTGATGGCGGGCACGAATCATCATGATACAAGTTATTCTCTTCCATGATTCAGGTGGGTTCCAGCTATCCATCCTTTCTGACATCTTGTATATGAATGAAGAAGGGTCCAAACTTTTAAATGAAGAGAAGTGTGTGTTAATACATGTAACTTACGGAAAAATATAATTAATTATAAATATGTCAAATTTATCCCAAACACCCTGTATGTACTACTGTACATACATGTACAGTAGTGACATGGCATGTGACATATATGTACAGTTGTGACATGGCAACCGCTAGTGGCCCCGAGCTTTTGATACTTTGAAAATAACTGATGAATTTGCTAGAGAAAAATTGAGGAAAAAATTTATTTAACTTTTTACTCCAACTTAAATATATTTCTATCTTTTTTTCTTAACATATATTTTATTATTTTGTTGTAATTTTAATTTTTATATTTTTTTACATATTTTATAACTGATATTATTATAGACAAAATTTATTGCAATGTTTTGAAATAAAAATATTAAATCACATATTATGCATGTTTAATTTTTTGTTATAGTGAAGTCCTAGTTCTCTTTATAGCATATACATATACAAACACTTTTTAGGGGTCCCTAGCCAGATTAAACTGTGTGATTGGACTCCTGATTGTATAAGCCCCTGATCAGACCACATCTGGATTATTGTGTGCTCAGATTTGGTCACTGAGATTTGAAAGGGATAAATTAACCTTGCAAAGGAGGATAATAGAAGTGATATCAGCTTTGTACAATATTTGCTATGAGGACAGACTGAAAACATGCAGAGTTGCAGAGTTTGGTCAACAGAAAGAGGAAAGGTAATATGATTGAGGCATTTGAACTACTGTAAGGTAGTTACAGGGTTGACACTCGGGTGTTCTTCTGTATGGTAGATCAAGATGAAGCAGCAAGAACAAGGGACATCCCTGGAGGTTACAAAAAGAAGTGGTGAGTAAGAGGGCAAGGAGTGGCCTTTTGTATGGAGAGTGGCTGGACTGTGGAATATATTGCCTGATAGGGTAGTGAGGTAGTGAGAGCATGAACAGTGAATGAGTTTAAGGAATGGTATAATAGATTTAGTGTTGTTTAAGATGGATCCCCCCCCCCCCCATGATGAGTCTTATGATTCCATGGAGGTCCTAAATAATAATACGGCAGGTCTTTCAAATCAAAGGCATTACCCAATGAGCTATCCTAATTAGTCTATTCCCTAAGAACAGGGATAGGCAAATTGGCTTAGTAAACAAGGGTAATTATTGTAGAGAAATTTCATTAATGTAACATAAACTGGAATAAAGAGATGGCATCTGGGAATAAGGAAAATAAATTTGAATTTTTGAGGAACAATGTATTAGCCCAAGTTCAAGATCTTTAAATTTAATCATATCATGAGAGTGGACCACATTATCGGATAATATTATTAGAGTTAACAATATTATTTGATCTCTAGTTGGTAAGAATGACAATGAGGTAATCATCTCGTTAGTGGCCAGTCATGTGAAGACTTCTATGAGGAAATGATTTAGGCAGAACTGCTAGTCCTCTAATTATAAAGAACTTAGGAGATGCCTTGAAGTATTATTATTATTATTATTATTATTATTATTATTATTATTATTATTACCACCCCAAGACCTCATGGAGTCAAAGACTCATCTGGGAGGGCCTTTTATCACACACACAGCTCATCATACCGTGTTTTAAACACATTCAAACTCTTTGCAGACACCACATTCTCAGGCAAGGCATTCCAATCATTCACAACTCTGCACGAAAAAAACCTGCCTCTCACTCCCCTACTCACACCCTCTTTATACAGTTTCCAGGGATGACCTCTGGTTCTCCCCTGATCTCCCACTATTCTCTGTAAAACTTCTCCAGCATTGATCCTATAACAACCCCTTACCAACTTGTAGGTCTCTATCATATCTCCCCTCTTCCTCCTGTCCACCAGACTCTGCAAATTACATCTTCTCAATCTTTCCTCCTACTC
The DNA here is from genome assembly GCF_054136105.1 of Typopeltis vanoorti. Taxonomy (NCBI): domain Eukaryota; kingdom Metazoa; phylum Arthropoda; class Arachnida; order Uropygi; family Thelyphonidae; genus Typopeltis; species Typopeltis vanoorti. The sequence goes on along the minus strand of NC_143561.1, from coordinate 34,489,396 downwards.
GACATTCAGAGGTCAGAAGCTACCTTAGTCAGTCTCCTTTGGACCCTTTCCAACATCTCTTCATCCTTCTGAAAACCCGGTGACCAAATCTGGGCACAATAGTCCATGTGTGGCCTAATCAAAGCCTTATACAACGGAACAAGAATCTCCCTCCATCTACACATCAGTGTCCTCTGCATCATTCCCAGAAGCCTTTGTGTTGTCTTCACAATTTTGGCGATTTGTCCCCTAAATTTTAGATCCTTATCCACTATGACCCCCCAGATCTCTTATTTCCTCTACCTCCAACAATATATTCTGACCAAGCATAAATCCTGCATCCCATCTTTGTTTTCCAAATTTTAAAACCTTACATTTTGGAACATTGAGCTCACATCCCCATTTCCATGCCCAATCACTCAATCTATTCAAGTCTTCCTGTAAGCCACAACATCTTCACTACACTTCATGGTTCGTCCCAACTTTGCATCATCTGCAAACAACTGAATATCTCCATCCAGATCTTCACCTATATCATTAATATTCAAGTTAAACAGTAATGGACCTAAAACAGAATTCTGAGGCACTCCACTAGTGACTTTCCTTTTCCTGGATATCGCTCTCATATACACAACTTGTTGATACCTATCAGATAGCCAGTCTCCAATACAATGCACCAATCTAATATCCAACCCCATCTGCTCTAGTTTGACTGTCAACCTATCATGAGGTACTCTATCAAAAGCCTTTGCAAAATCCAAGTATATTACTGTGTATCCTTTTCCTCTTTCCACGGAAGCAGTCACTTTATTGTAATAAGTAAGTAGATTACTAAAACATGACCTCCCATGTATTAGTAATCTGCTTACTAAAACATGGGAGGTCATGCAAATCCATGCTGTCCATCAAAGATAATACCATTGTTATCAACCCAACTCTGGATCCTAGTTCTCACAAGCTTTTCCAACAACTTAACCACAACACCTGACACACAGATAGGCCTATAGTTTGATGCTTGAGTTCGATCACCTTCTTTATGAAGTGGCATAATCTTGGCCTCTTTCCACTCCTTAGGAACTTGAACTGAGTGCAAGACTCATATTATGGAATTTGAAATCAGGAAAAGGAGATTAATGCTGCTTGGGCAGTAATCAAGGGTTGACCATAGCAATGCCTGAATATATTCCAAAAGTTAGCAGGCTAAATAAGCCAGATATAAAATGAATGAATAGAGAGATTAAACATGCAATCTGAAGAGGATGGTATTATGGAGGTAGACTAAAGTGAATAGTAATAATCAACTGCAAAAGGTATATATAAAGGATAGTTGCACAAAGGACACCCTGTACAAGGTGCAGGCTGGAATGGTGCCTCATCTGAATGAGGATAGACAAAGTGTGGTACAAGCAAGAATTAAAGAACTGTGCCAAGAAAAATGCTATTGTTCTAATATGTGACAAATCAAAATAAATAAAGTATGGAAAACTGGCATTATGATATGAATAAAGAAGATTGATAACTGCCATAAAGGACAGTCAAGGAATTCACTAAGTAATTAATAAAGGTATTTCATCCTCATGAGTGTGGCATCATGAAAAGTTTGAGTGAAGAGCAAATGGCTGAGGAGAGCATGATGGTAAGTAGGCAGTAGATATAAGCAGTAGGTATATGAGAAATTAAGTAAAAGTTGATGTTAATAAGGCAGTAGGTCACAATGACACTACTGTGAGTCTCAAGGAAATTGTCCAATAGGTTAGCAGATTTAAGCATACTTATTTAACAAGTCTTTATAATAGGACAAGTCACACAGGAGCAGGATGAGAATAAAATTGTTCCAAATGTCTGTCACCTAAGCAGGAAGGATTCTCATAAAAAAATTCAAATTTTTATGAAATAATTTATAATTCTCAGTTATTAAAGCCTCCAATTTGGCATTTTCTAATATCTAGCAAATAATTTTTCAATTATCCATTCTCATTTCCATCAATTTCAATACTAGTTTATCATGTAGTATTCTACTGAATACCATTACAAAATGCAGACAATGATTATATGTGCATCTCCTCTTCCTAATTAAGCATGATCCTATTATAAAATATAACCATATTACAGAAAAAATAATATCTTTAATTAGCTCATGTTGCTCTCTATATTCCTACTTTCATTCTAAGCCAGACAGCTGCTTTTTGTCTTCATCTTCACCTCCCCACCACCACCACCTGAACCACAGACCAGTCAACAGTTCAATACCACTGTTTTCAAAACCCCCTTTAAGCAGTGGACTATCTTCTCCTTATTCCATTCTTTGGGACTATCCTACTCCAAGACTCTTATTGAAGAGTAAAATCAGTGTTAATTCTTTTGCACATTCCCTAAATACACATGGTGATATCATAACTTAAAATATAACTTAGAGTAAACTTTACTTCCCAAGATATTATATTCTTCTTTTCATCCTTTACCCAAGAATGAGCAAACAAAAGTTTGCATGTGAAGTAATATCATGACTAGGCTACTTATATATGGATATAGTTGACTTCTCAATAATTGCTTTAGTATCCATGAAGTCATCTGCCTTCATACAATCTGTACACCTGCTTGATCTGCCCAATATAAAATGGAACCACAACCTTTCTGTCTTTGTTGATCAGCATTCTTCTCACTATTGCAACTGTTTTCAGGATTATCTTCACCACCATTGTGATATGTCCCCCTAAACTTCAAGTTTCTATCAGTTATCATCTCAAAGTCCCTTGCTACTTCACTTCCTCTGGTACAAATCCAATAGAGTATGCAGGTTCTCATCAATGGATCCCAAACAGTATGAGAATGGTAGGTTTTTCCCTCCCAGAAACTTGGGTTTTCATTCTACAAAACTGCCACACCATCCAGAAGAACATAAGCAATTAACATATATGATACACTTGCCAAAATCCTCAGTTGGTTCAGCCGTAATTCCCAAACAAAAAAAAAAGAACAGTATATTCTAACTTAATACATCTTGTCCTTCCACTTCTATTCATTCCTGTCAGGATATTGTTCACATCCAACCATACTCATTTATCATTTATTTGAACTTTTTTTTTTTTTTTTTTTTTTGTGAATGAATGAAACCAACACAACCAGTTTATCTTCCTTATTCCTTGTATTCATAAAAAACACAGCAGTTTATTTTTGGATCTATAAATATTCAAACTCGTGCTATGACTTTTCCACACCTGCCTCTTATCATCACTTACACCACATTTTTCCTCAGACAAACTCCTCTTGGTAGATAATATTCTTATTTCATTATGTGTATGCCTCATCTTGATAAACTCATTCTTCAAGGCTTGAATTACATTTTCTCCAGTTTCACTCTCTTGCATTCTTTCTGTCATTTGCTTTTTAGTTTCAATAATTAAGCTTTATTTTGTTCTGTTAGTCATATTCTCTTTTGTACACACAGATATGCTTACTTTTATTCCATCAGTCATACAGTTATGCTCTCTTTTGTATTGGCACTGACATTCTCTCTCCTCACCCTTTTGGTTGAAGCTACTCAATCCACTACATATTAATTATATTATTATAATCCATCATCATCAAATTCCTGATATGTACACTCAGGAGGTATACAGGATATTATGATAGTACTACATGAAAAAGTCACACAATTACTGACTCCTGGCCACAATTTTCCTTCAAATTAATCTGTTGTCTGTCAACACTCCAACATTATCAGATCTTATATTTCTGTCTTCTAAGGCACTTTTTATTGTATCAATCCACCTACATCTTGGTCCTCCTCTGGATCTTTTCCCTGTCAAACTGGCAAAGAATGTTTTGCCAATCTTTTCTGTCCTATTCTGTATAAGTCACCATACTATACCATCTGAGATGCACTACTAATCTAGGAGGTCTCTCTTTTGTCACACTACACAGCTCATAATATTGTGGCTTAAATGCATTTAAATTTTCTGCAGACACTATAGTCTCAGGCAATGCATTTCAATCATTCTCAACTATCCATGCAAAAAATTTGCTTCTCATTCCCTTCCTCACACCCTCCTGTACAGCTTCCAGAGATGACCTCTTTTTTTTCCTCCAATCTCCCACCATTTTCTGAAAAACCTCTTCATTGTTAATCCTATAACAACCACTTACCAACTTGTATGTCTCTATCATATCACCTCTCTTCCTTCTAACCACTAGACTCTGCAAATTGCATTGTATCAACCTTTCTTCATATTCTACATTCTAGAGAAAACTATTTTAGTCAATCAACTCTGGACCCTCTCCAGCATCTCTTCATCTATTTAAAAATCAAGTGACCAAATCTGTGCATGCAAAAAACCTGCTTCCAGAGATGACCTCATTTTTTTCCTCCAATCTCCCACCATTTTATGAAAAACCTCTTCATCATTAATCCTATAACAACCACTTACTAACTTGTATGTCTCTATCATATCACCTCTCTTCCTTCTAACCACTAGACTCTGCAAATTGCATTGTATCAACCTTTCTTCATATTCAACATTTCAGAGAAAACTATTTTAGTCAATCAACTCTGGACCCTCTCCAGCATCTCTTCATCTATTTAAAAATCAAGTGACCAAAAGAGCCTTATACAACAAGAATGTCCATACTTCTACAGGTCAGTGTCCTCTGCATCATTGCCAGAATTCGTTTTGTTGTCCTCACAATTTTGGCAATATGTCCTCTAAATTTTAGATTCTTATCCACCATAACCCCAAGATCTTTTATTTCCTCCACCTCTAACAATAAATGTCCACCAACAGTAAATTCTACATCCTATCTTTGTTTTCCAAATTTTAAAACCTTACATTTCACATCATTGAACTGGAATCCCCACTCCTGTGGCCATTCATTCATTCCATTCAAGTCTTCTCATAAAGCCACAACATCTACTCCTCCTTATACTTCTTTCCAACTTTGCACCATCTGTAAAGAACTGAATATCCCCATTCAAACCTTCTCCAATATAATTAACATATAGGTTAAACAGCAATGTCCCTAAAACAGAACCCCAGAGCACACCACTAGTGACTTTCCTCTTGTGGGATGTTGCTTCCCCATATACAACTTGCTGATACCTATCACACAGCCAATCTTCAAAATACCTAACCCCATATTATCTACTTTGACAATCGGTTTATCATGGTTCATGGACAATTCATTGTGGGAAAATTCATCAGGGAGAGAAATTCATTGAGAGGAAAATTTGTCACAGAAAAAATTCATCGAGAGGAAAATTTGTCACAGAAAAAATTCATTGCAGGAAACATCGTGGAAAAAATTTGCTGAAAGTATTATTCGCTAGAAAATTGAAATGATATTGCATTGATACTGATATATGAAAAGTAAATGCAGTGCAAGATAAATTTCACACAATATATTTTTTTTATGTATTTATGTATTATTTGTTTAGATTTTAATTAGATTTTCATATTTTTATTCTTATACAATGAAAGTAATATTTTATTGATGAGTGAGTTTCTAATTTCTGTTTCATCTTAAAAGTTGTAAATATTTTTTATTACTTAAATACTGCAGGTTCTGCTGATGGAATATTAATATTTACAAAACTGAAATAGGTATAGGGAGAAAGGGAATCATATTTAAGAATATTTATTCTGCAAACCGTTCATTATATTTTTGTGCACTTAGACATCCATCAAGATGTTATTCTTATTTCCACAGGTGATCACAAACATCCATGTCCACGGCAGGATTCGAACCCACAGCCTTTTGGTTGGAGAGCAGATATGCTATCCACTCGACCAAAAACTGGCTATTTCTTAAATTTTTAAAAAAATATTTCTTATATATATGGGATTTTTTTTTTCTCATATATCTGTGATGAATTTTCATGTGATTCATTTTCCCCATGAATAGTCTCTGCGATGAATTTTCTCCACATTGAATTGTCCAGCGATGAATTGTGGGCGATGAACTGTCTGGACATGGTTTATCATGCAGTAAATTATCAGAAGCTCTTGCACAGTCTAAGTGTACTATACTGTGTATCCATCTCCCACATCCAATGCTTCTGTCACCTTATTGTAATAATAAGCGGATTACTAAAACATGACCTCCCTTTAGCAAATCTGTGCTGTCCACCAAAGATGCTGACCGTAATATGATAGTGCCATTGACACCATCTCTTCACTCCCCTAATCTTTCACAGAGCTCTCATGTCTGTGGTATCCAGTCTTTGATTAAGTGTTTTATTTTTCGTCCAATTCTCAGATCCATAAGTTAAAACTGGTTTTAACTTTTTATATTTAATTTAGTTTATTTGGTTTATATTTGAACACTGTCTTGTGCATAGCTAATTTAGTTCTTTCTAAATTTCTAAATTATTTCTTAGCTATATTCAATTTAATTCAATTGTTCTAACTGAATTAATTCTAATTTAATTCTTCCTCATTTCTTATAAATTTATTCAGCTGACTTCTTACCATACCTGCTCTGCTTATTTTGTTGTCTTTCCATATTTAATTTGTCATCTTCACTAAAAATTGTGCATAAATAGCTGAAATGTTTTACTTATTCTATAGATTCACTATTTAGGATAAAATTGATGTTTTCAATGTCTCTGCCTATTTTCATTATCTTTGTCTCTGATTTTTATATCAAATTTATTAGAACAGTTATTCAATTTAGTCAGGGAATCTTGCAACCTTGTACTGGATTTATTCAGAAGTATAACATTCTCTAAAGAATGCTATACTTCTGAATTCTATAGAAGTATAACATGCTAAATTATCTGTATACATTAAAGAGCTAAGATTGATATTGCCAATTTCATTATATTCATTATAATGTTCTTCATAAAGAAAGACAGGGAAGAAAGAGAGGAAGAGTGCTGTTGATGGTAGCAGGGGAAATTTACATTTAAAGTGGAGATGAAAAGGGCTAAAAAGTGGCAGTGATTTTGAAACAGTATTGTGTGAGATGAAGTTGAACAGAATGAATATCTAGTTGGATGTTGCTATGGACCTGGTAATGTGGAGGGTAGTGAGATGAAAATTTATAGGCAAATTTGTCTAGATAATTAGAAATGGATGATCATTATGAGTTATTTAATTATAGTAATATAGACTGTAATGAAGAGACAGCATCTGAGGGAAAAGAGAATGTTCTTGTATTTTTGAGGGACAACTATCTTAGGTAGTATGTAACAGAGGATACACAGGAATCAGGAGTCTTAGATTTGATTATCTCAATGGATGTTATTATAAATAACGTGTTAAATCTCCCTCCAGTTGGTGGAAGTGACCACAAAGTGATTACTTGGGTGGCAGTTAGCCATATGAAGACTTCTGTGAGAAAGGGATATATGCAGAACTATAAGGCTGGTGATTATGACAACCTCAGGAGTCAGCTTGCAGCTATCTCGTGAAATTAAGAATTGGATTGAAAGGAGATCATTGCCTCTTGGGACCTGGTTAAATGCATTTTAAGGTCAGGAGGTCAAAAAGGTGGGTGTAAAGTGGATGAATGAAGAGGTGAAACATGCAATTTGGAAGAAGAAAGCACCATGGAGGTGGCATAAGATGAGTGGTGGTAATATTTAGTTGCATGATGAGTACAAAGAGCAAGCTAGAAAGGTGATTCTCTTGGTTAAGGGGCTAAAAAGAGATTAAGTAAATAGATTGCTATTCACTAAAGATTAGAGGGGATGCCACTCATGTCAACCCATTTATGGAGTTTGGTCCTCACTATCCTCTCTAGCACTTGACAACTACAGACACACAGATTGGATGCTTTGAAACTTGAGTCTTGACACCACCCTTATGAAGCCGTACAGTTTTGTCTTCTTTTCCACTCCTTTGGAACTTGGCCCACTGTAAGACTCATGTTAAACAGTACATCAGCACATTTGTTAACTCTCTGGAACATTCCCTCTATACATACAGCAAGAATCCTCCTCAAGTCCTACCACTTTATTAATGTCATTTACTCAATTCTCCATATACTTCCTGTTCACTCACCATTAATCCCTCCTACTTCCCCTTTCCCAGTACACTCAAGTTCTTCATGATGTCACATTCACCAAGTTGAAATACCTTCATGAATTGCTAATTTAATATCTCAGCTATATCATTCTTTCTTCCACTTGCCATATTTCGAAAGAACTCTCTGGGATTTTTTTTTTTTTTATGGGCTCATTGGCCTAATTGCTGCTTATTCTGCAATTTTGCTACTCTTGTGAACTTCCTCTCTTGTTCTTTGTACTTCTCATGCAGTGATGTTTACCACTCATCTTATGCCGTCTCCATAAAGTCTTCTTTTTCCAGATTTCATACTGCACATCTTTATCTATCCATTTCAAACCTACCTTATTTAACCTGCTAAACCTTGGAATACATTCAAACCCATCCAAGATATGGGAATGAGTTTCACATGTAGCATGACAGACATGTTTATAGTTAGATAAGCCTGTTGCAATGAGTCCTCTAACCTATGATCTGTTCATCTTATTTATGATAATAATTTCTCCATAGGAAAAGTCAGTTTTTGATGAGAATGCTATTATTATGAATTACAAATTGAATTGATTAAAATTTGAAAAATAAACTTGAACAGCTCCTTTTTAGTCAGATCTCTAGAAACATACTTTCCATTAATAATACTTTATTTATGAAATATTTTGATCAAACCAACAGAACATCATCAATGAACAAGTAGTTCAAAAAGATAGAGCATCATGAACATTTATTTTTAACTAGGTTAGACTATGATAAATTAAGTTTAAACCTTTATCCCAGTGAGAGCAAACAAAGTTTGCACCTGAAAATATCTTCAGGACTGAATATAGTGTTGTATTATCTTACCTGGGTAAGTAGTGCAACTCGTAGCAAAGGTGGAGCAAGCTACCAACACTCCTATCCCAGTATCTCCCATAATGCAAAACACATCTCCTTGTGGATATGTATACTGTTATGCATTAAGGGATTGGCCACTACCCAGACTAGTTTCGACCTTTATTGAGGTCTCTTCAGTGGGAGCCAGGCCCAGAGTTGGAGATATGGCAGAAGCAGTAGCAAGGTCATCGTTACCTATAGGAGTTGCCAAAAGGTTTGCCACCTTTTTTTTATTAAATTACTCTGGATTTAGAGAAAGATGTTGAAAGTTTATTTTTAACTAGGTCTTTCTCTAAATCCAGAGTAATTTAATAAAAAAAAGATGGCAAACCTTTTGGCAACTCCTATAAGTAACGATGACCTTGCTACTGCTTCTGCCGTATCTCCAACTCTGGGACTGGCTTCCACTGACGAGACCTCAATAAAGGTCGAAACTAGTAACACTAGTTTCGACTAAGGGTAGTGGCCAATCCCTTAATGCATAACAGTATACAATATCCACAAGGAGATGTGTTTTACATTATAGGAGATACTGGGATAGGAGTGTTGGTAGCTTGCTCCACCTTTGCTATGAGTTGCCTGGTGTTGTACTACTTACCCAGGTAAGATAGTACAACACTATATTCAGTCCTGAAGATATTTTCAGGCACAAACTTTGTTTGCTCTCACTGGGATAAAGGTTTAAACTTAATTTATCATTAAGATAGAGCATTACTTCCAATAAGAAACATTTGCATTAATAATGAATAATTACCATATTTGCTGGCATATAAGACACACTTTTTTTCTTTGAAAATAGGTCTGAAAAACAGGGTGCGTCTTATATGCCGATACTCAGTTTTTTATTATTTTATTTCTGGAAATTTTCTCTGTTCCGAGTTACGCAGTGTTTCTCAAACTTCAGACATCCGCGTTCATATGATTTGTGTGGTATTAACAAAAGATCGTGTTACTAAATGACAAAGACAAGCTGACAGTTGAGTTAAAATACTAATTCTCTTCAACCGAATTCCTTATATAATATCTGAAACACATTCACTATATATTTCTTTGTTTTAACACATTCACTCAAATGGTTTTGCTTGAGTCATACAGTATTTTCTGTGGGGGGGGGACATGCAATTCATTAGTTAGTGCCTTTTTATTTTTATCCCAGTTGTCTCTAATTGCACTGTTTGTTGAGAAACATATTGCACAGCCTGCAGATGTCTCTGTACCTTATTCAGTGATACAATAGGAATGTTTTACTATCTCAAACTTCACGGATACATTGAATTTTATTCTATGCATTAATGATGCATAGCCGAAAATTGCCACAAACCCCCTGAAGACCTTTCATGTACCCTTAGGGGTATGCTTACCACATTTTGAGAAACACTGATGTAGAGTTCAGTGGATGCACATGCGCTATCATCGACGATCACAGCTGTGTCCTGTTCGTTTAAACTTTCCAATTGTTGTCTCAGTTATTACGGTGATAAATTTTTGCGGTTAAATTTTCTCTAAATTTCTTGGCAAATTATGGCTGAAAAACGTTGCCATTGTTACAATATTGCATACAAGCAACGTGTGATTGCATATGCTAAAGAACATGGAAACAGGGCTGCAGAGAGGCATTTCAGACCACCCCCCAACTGAGAAAATGATAAGAACTTGGTGGAATCAGGAAGAGGATTTAAAAAAGCAACTCACAGTAAGCATAACCTACGAAGTGGAACTGCAAAATGGCCAGAACTTGAGGCAGAACTGAATACTTAGATTTTAGACCACAGCAAAGCGGGACTTTCAGTGTTTACAAAAATGATTATTCATCAAGCGAAAGCGATAGCCACTAACAGAGGGATCGCCAACTAACAGAGGAACCGCCAACTGAGAAAATGATAAGAACTTGGTGGAATCAGGAAGAGGATTTAAAAAAGCAACTCACAGTAAGCATAACCTACGAAGTGGAACTGCAAAATGGCCAGAACTTGAGGCAGAAATGAATACTTGGATTTTAGACCACAGAAAAGCGGGACTTTCAGTATCTACAAAAATGATTATTCATCAAGCAAAAGCGATAGCCACTAACAGAGGGATCGCCAACTTTACTGGATCAACATCATGGTGTTCAAGATTCATGAAGAGAAACCAGCTATGTATGTGGACTAAAACAAAAATATCACAAAAGATGCTAGCTGAATATGAAGAAAAAATTATTGAATTTCATCGATTCATCATTAACGCAAGGAAACGAGAAAATTTTGAACTTGAGCAAATAGGAAACACGGATGAGGTTCTGCTGACTTTTGATGTGTAGAGCAGTGTTCCAAGGGCACTAAAAGTGTTACTATTAAAACTTCAGGGCTTGAAAAAACTCATTACATGGTTGTTTTATCCTGCTATGCTAATGGAACAAAATGCCACCACTATTGATTTTTAAAAGGAAGACGCTACCCAAAGAAAAACTGCTTAAAGGAGTGTTTGTACATGTTCATGCAAAAGGCCTGATGGATTGAGGAGGAATGAAGTTATGGATAGATAAACAGTAGGAGAGACGGAATGAGAGAGAGGTATGGAAGTGCTAGAAGAGGAGAGAATGGAAACGGTAGGAGAGATGGAATGAGAGAGAGGTATGGGAATGCTAGAAGACGAGCGGATGGAAACACTAGTAGGAGAGACAGAAAGAGAGAGGGATATGGAAGTGCTAGAAGTGGAGAAAATGGAAACAGTAGGAGAGAGGGAATGAGAGAGATGTATGGGAGTGCTAGAAGAGGAGAGAATGGAAACAGTAGAAGAGAGAGGTATGGGAATGAAAGAAGAGGAGAGAATGGAAACAATAGGAGCGATGGAATGGCAAGAGGTATAATGTATGGTGACTCAATGATCCGTGGTGTTCAGGATAGGATGTGTGAGGAGTGTTTGCCAGGAGGAACAATAGAAAGGGTGGCTATGGCAATTAAGAGAAGTGAAAGGGTGGATGAGATGATTGTGATGGTAGGAACGAATGACTTGAGTGGTAATGTAAGTCGGGCAGCGAGAGATATGAGATTTTTGCTTGAGACTGTATGGAAGAAGACAGAGAGAGGAAAAATAGTGTGCGTGTTGCCTAGGTATGATAATGATGAGCTGAGCAGAAGAGCGGTGATATTGAATGGCATAATAGCGAGAATGTGTGACAAGAGAGGACTGGTATATGTGGATGCTTGGAGTGCGTTTGAGGAAAGAGAGGAGTTGTTTGCGAGAGACCGTTTGCATTTGAATGAGGAAGGACGTAGGCATCTGGAGAGATTGCTGTTCTGAACGAGTCAGTGTGTCCCAGGGAGGATGATAGCAGGGGTGGCCTCTTGTGGGAATGGATACTTGGGAGAAGGGAGACAATGTCAGGTAACACTGAGCCCAGTGGAGTCTAGAAGGGATAATGCTGGGTATAGAAACAATGGCATTTATATGCTGTATACTAATGCCAGGAGTATCCGGAATAAGGGAGAGGAATTGGTGGCGCAGATAGCATCAGCCTGGCCAAAAATTATTGCGATCACTGAGACGTGGTTGACAGAATTGGATATAAAAACAGGAATAGAAGTCACTGGGTATAGCATTTTTTGCCAGGATAGGAGGGGAAAGCGTGGTGGTGGGGTGCTGCTTATGATAAGTGATGACCTATGTCCTCTAAGAGTGGAAAATTTGGAAGGTAGTGAGACAAATGATTTTGAGAGCGTATGGTGTGAGGTAGAGGTAGGCAAGACAGGATATTTAGTGGGGTGTTGCTACAGACCCAGGAGCACAGAGGATGGGGACCAGGAGATGTTTAGACAGCTAAGTTTGGCAAGTGCAAGAAGAATGATTGTTATGGGAGATTTTAACTTCAGTAGTATAAATTGGAGAGAGGAAGATGCATGTAACAATAGGGGAATGGAATTTCTAGAATTCTTGAGGGACAAATGTCTTAGGCAACATGTAACAGAGGGAACAAGAGGTTCAAAAATTTTGGATTTGGTTATAGCATCAGAAGAGTTGATAATAACTGAGTTGACGTCTCTCCCACCAGTTGGAGAGAGTGACCATATGGTTTTGACTTGGAAAATGAATAGACATGCAGGAGTATCAAAGAGACGGGAACTTATGTGGAATTATAAGGCAGGTGATTATAATAGTCTTAGACGTCAACTTCGGGAAGTTTCATGGAGGGAGGAATTGGAAGGCCGGGATATCACCAGTGCGTGGGAAATTGTGAAAGAATATTTGTTATCAGCAATGGTAAGTTGTATACCACGAGTGAAGAAGAGGGCGCAATTTGGAGTAAAGTGGATGACAAACAATATTAAACAGGAATTGCATGCGAAAAAGAGGCTATGGAAGAGATATAAGGAGACAGGTGAAGAGATGCATGAGGAATATAAGACACAGGCCAGAAGAGTGACTCGTGTGGTAAGGAAAGCGAAACTGGAATATGAGAGGAGATTGGCCCTAAGATCCAAAGAAAATCCTAGGGAATTTTTTAGCTATGTGGCCAGTAGGAGGAGAAATGACTGTGGAAGAATGATATTGTGGGATAAAAATGGGAATAGAGTGACTGATGCAGAGGACATAGTGGAATTGTTCAATGAACACTTTATTGGAGTATTTCATCCTAGAGGAGTCAGTTTTAATGCTAGAGGGATAGAACTGGTACGAGGTCTGGAGGTACAGGAGGAGAGAGTGTTTCAGATACTGAGTACTCTGGATGTCAGTAAAGCTGTGGGACTGGATGGTATTTCGCCATGAGTTTTGAGAGAATGTGCTAGGGAATTGACAATACCTTTAACGTGGCTTTTCAATGAAAGTCTGGCTTTGGCAAAGGTGCCCAGGGAATGGAAGGAAGGTAAGATAGTGCCATTGCATAAGGGTGGTAACAGACTGGAAGTGTCTAATTATAGGCCAGTCTGTGTGTCATCAGTAGTTGTTAAGATCTTGGAGAAAGTAGTGAGGGACCGTGTACAGCATTGGGCAGATGAGGGTAATGTTATCTGTGAGAATCAACATGGATTTGTGAAAGGACGCTCTTGTTTTAGCAATATGCTAGCCTTTTATAATAAAGTTACAAGAGCATTAGATGAGGGAAAGGCATATACTGCAATTTTCTTAGACTTGGCGAAGGCATTTGACAGGGTGCCACATGATAAGCTGATATTTAAGTTGCAGCACATGGGTCTGGATGTCAGATTGGTCAACTGGATTCAGGATTGGCTGTCTGATAGGTATCAGAGAGTTGTGTATGGTGGAGCAGTTTCCAGGAGGCAGAGGGTTACAAGTGGGGTCCCACAGGGCTCAGTACTAGGACCTATATTGTTTAACCTTTATATCAATGACATAGCCAGTGGATTGCAGGGGGATATTCAGTTGTTTGCGGATGATGCGAAGCTTGGAAGGATTATTAGTAATAGTGCAGATGTGGTAGCCCTGCAAGAGGATTTAAATAAGCTAGATAGATGGGCAAATGAATGGGGGTGTCAGTTTAATGCAGCAAAATGTAAGGTCTTGAGGTTTGGGAAACATCGATGGGATGCTGCATACTCTATGGGAGGAGTTATACTGGAGGAAGTAGGGGAGACAAGAGATCTGGGGTTGATGATTGATAGAAACCTGAAGTTTAGGGGACATATTGCAAAGGTGGTGAAGGTAACACAGAGGATTGCTGCTATTATGAGAAGGACACTGACCTGCAGAGATAAGAGGGTTATCATTCCGTTGTATAAGTCTCTGATCAGACCACACTTGGACTATTGTTCTCAGATTTGGTCCCCAGGATTTGAAGGGGATAAATTAACCGTGGAAAGGATACAAAGACGGATGACAAAGATGGTTTCAGGGCTGTACAAGGATAGTTATGAGGATCGGCTTAGAGAATGTGGACTGCAGAGTTTGGTGGATAGAAGAAGGAGAGGTGATATGATTGAGACTTTTAAACTGTTGAGAGGTGGTTACAGGGTTGACACTGGGGAGTTCTTTCGCTTGGTTGATCAGCGGGAAGGAGTGATGACAAGAGGCCATCCCTGGAAGTTACGAAAGGAAACTGTGAGCAAGAGGGTAAGGAGTGGTTTCTTTGTGTGGAGGGTGGTTGAGCCGTGGAATGCATTGCCTGATGGAGTGGTGGGAGCGAGAACGGTCAGTGGGTTTAAGGAGTGGTATGATAAACTTTGTGTTTCTCAGGGGGGGGACTTCCCCTCGATGAGTCTTGACAGACTTTATGTCTTAGAAAGGACCTCCCTCGATGAGTCTTTTGACTCCTTGGAGGCCTGAATAATAATAATAATAATAATAATAAAATTTGGTCTAGGCACCCTGGTGGACTGTTGATGAAGCCTGCCATGCTAGTATGGGATCAGTTTCGTTCTCACAGAACAGACGATATTACAAATAAACTCAAGGAATTGAAAACTCAGTTAGCTGTAATTCCAGGAGGTCTAACTAGTTAGCTTCAACTTTTAGATGTCTGTATTAATAAACCATTTAAGGGATTTATGAAGGAGAAGTGGAACAGCTGGATGCAGTCTTCAGATTTTGAGGTTACGCCATCAGGAAGAAGGAAGAGGTCTAGCATTTCGCAAGTTTGTGAGTGGGTCAAAGCTTCATGAGATGCTTTGAAAACTGAGACAGTAGTTAAATCATTTAAGAAGTGTGGAATTAGTAATGCACTGGATGGTACAGAGGACAATTTGTTGTATGAGGACTCAGATTATTATATTTTAGAAGAGGTTTCAAGTGTCTCTTCATTTAGCTCTGGAGATGAATTTCTGAGTTTTGATGATTAAAAGGTAGGTACTCTTTCCTAGGTAGATTAGGTATTTGTTGAAAGTAGACCTATTTATTACTTTATATTTAAGGGATAAATTCATTATAATATTCAGCGATAAAGTTTTTTTCCTAAAAAATGTGTACAAAAAAGTGGGTGCGTCCTATATGCCGGCACGTCTTATATGCCAGCAAATACAGTAAATTTCTTGTATCCATGTGTTTCTAGAGATCTGTGTGCTGTGTCATAAATGCTATTGAAAATTCTTTAGAGTCAATCAAGGTCATGCAAAACATTTTGAATTAAAAGCACAATGATTTCATAGAATGTGATTGTAGCTTTCTGTGCCCCTTGGAAATGAGGTTTTAAATGAGAGCTTTAATTGACAGAGCTCTGAACTACTTACCGAGTGCACTATTACTTAATCCTTGTCTTTTTTAGTAATATAGTTTTATTATTGTATATATATATTCTCAGAAGATGGCACACAGTGATACTGCTGACATCAGGGCAATAATTTTTTGCCTCTAAAAATTATTTATTTACTTATTTATTTTTACATGTTATTTATCTCAAAAATGTTTAAAACGATGCATTCCAAACCAATATAAAAGAACAGTAACTTTAAAAATTTCAATTTCTCTTTAACAAAAATAATTTACACTTTTTTTACTTCAGGTATACTTCTGCATTCTTACTGGAACACTTTATTTGAGCCAGATGTTTCCATTTATAGAAATGTTCTCAGTTGGTAAACTTGCAGGAGGACGAGTGTTTGAAATTATTTCAAGAGTAGGTGATAAGTTCTTTCTTTTTAAATTATTTATTTCAGTGCAATATTTTAAGCTTTCATTATGGTAGTCATTACAATAATGTGGTTATTAATTTCACCAGTAATCTCTGTCGAGTGAAAGTCAGTGGAACTGCTTATGGATAGAGAGAAAACAGGAGGATAACTTGTTGCACTGATAAGAAAGTTTTATTAGTACAGTGGAACTTCGGTTGTCGAATGCCTCTCATCTTGAACAAATCGGTTCCTGAACATATTTTCCAAACCAAAAATGCACTGGTTTCCAAACAGAATCTCGGTTCCCGAACAAGCAAACTGGCAACCACATGATCCCTGGGCTGAGATGTATGGTGGGAGAGCATCACTTATGCCGCAGCCTCCTCTCAATTCAGAACCTGTTCGAATCTGCAGAGCCTTTTCTTGATTTTCTTTGTGTTTTTGCTGGTTTTTTTATAAATTATTATTAAATAATAATAATTATTTAATATTTATATTAAATAATTATATAAATTATTTATATAGAAGGATAGTGATAGCAGCAAAGTGAAAAGAAAAGTTGTTAGAACCACGATAGAGGTGAAAAGAGAAATCTTATCCAAACATGAAAATGACATTCATGTCTTGGATCTTGCTATGCAGTTCGGTATGGCAATATCATTGATCTGTACAATACTCAAAAATAAAGAGGTTATTAAGGGAGCTGATGTTGCAAAAGGAGTTAAAGTTCTTACTAAACAAAGATCTCAGACGATTGAAGAAATTGAAAAATTGTTGCTGATTTGGATAAATGAGAAACAGTTAGCTTGGGTAACCAGGCAATTTTTTTATTCAGTGGATCCATGAAGTCTTTGCCCCAAATGTGAGAAAATACCTTCAAGACAAAAATTTGCCATTAAAATGCCTTCTTGTGATGGACAATGCTCCTGCTCACCCTCCAGGCTTGGTGGACGAGTTGGTGGAGGAGTTTGATTTTATCACAGTGAAATTCCTACCCTCCTAACACAACTCCTCTAATACAGCCCATGGACCAGCAGGTCATTTCGAACTTTAAGAAACTCTACACCAAAGCCACTGGTTCAAAGGTGTTTTGAAGTGACCTCTGACACAGAATTAACACTCAGAGAATTCTGGAAAAATCACTTCAGTATCCTCCATTGCTTAATATTTTTGACAAAGCCTGGGTGCAAGTGACTTACTGGACCATAAACTCAGCCTGGAGGAAATTGTGCAGACAGAGACATTCAGGGCTTTGAGGCTGAGTATGTTGCTGTTGTCGATGATGTTGTGTCTCTGGGCAAAAGCATGGGCTTAGAAGTTGGCAATGCTGATATGGAGGACCACAGGAATGAGCTCACCACAGAAGAACTGGAACACCTTCAGAAGGAGCAGCAAAAGACGGTGAGTGAAGAAATGTCTTCAAAGACAGAGGAAGGAAGGGAGAATTCCTAGTTCTTTGATCAAAGAAATGTGTGTGAAATGGGGTGAGGTGCAAAGTTTTGTGGAAAGATATCACACTTTTTCCTCTAGATTTTATCTATTTATTGTGTTTATTCTTTTTATGTAAGATTTTATGCATTTTCATTATATTTGTATATAATTTTATGCATGAAGTACTGTTGTAAAGGTTTAAATAAGCAATCATCTGGGGTTTGGGAACGGATTATTCCATTTTACATTAATTCTTATGGAAAAATGGTTTCAGTTTTCAAACAAATTGGTTTTCGAACAGCCTTTAGGAACAAATTATGTTCGACAACCGAGGTTCCACTGTAATTGTAGATAATTACCTTTCACATCAAAAATTAAAGTATAGCAATTCTTATTAAGAATAAGCTAGCATGTGAGTGTTTCACAGAATTCCTTGAGGAAGCACTCACATTTAAAAAAAAAACCTTGATAAAACAGAGTCTTATAGTCTGACTTAGTTTTGTGATTAATTGATAAAGCAAAGTTTGGTGACTCCAACTTTCTATGATTTTTAATGTTTATATGATTTTCATTATGACTCTGCTATTGATGCCATTTGCTCACACACTTAATCTTTCATCTGACCTCTCATATCTGTAGTCACTTATCCAGTGTTTTTTTTATAATCCAGCACTTAAATCCATAAATTAAAATTGGTTTGAACAGTCTTATATACAGCTAGTTGAGTATTTTGAGTAATTTCTCTCTTGTTCAATATAAATTTATTTAGATAACTTCCTACCATACCATCTTTGCTAATTCTCTTGCGTGCTTCCATATTTAATTTGCCATCTTCACTAAAATTTGCTAATATTTTACTTGTTCTATAAGTCCTCCATTCAGGATATAGTTGATATTTTCAATGCTCTTCCTATTTTTATAGTCTCTGTATTTTTATTGCCATATTGTAGAAGTTATTCAATTTAGCCAGGAAATCCTGCAGACTTATACTGGATTTATTTAACAGTCTAACATCATCTGCATAAATTAAAAGCTGTGTTGAAAATCCTCAATTTTGATTTTAGGTGGAATGCCACTTTCTTTCATAATATGATCCATATAGATTCCATAGATAGTTTATCTATCAAACAGAATAGATGATATATATAGTTGGTTGACATGAGCTGTTAAAAAAAATAAAGATAAGTATTAGTTGTAAGGAAGGATTTTATTGTGTTTGTTTCATTACCAATACTGGTTTTTAAGTTTGTGCTATTGAAATTGATGGTTTTTGTAGGAGTGGTTTGTTAGAATATTATTGCCTCAGTGTTATATTCAGTTGTTTCGGTTCTATTCAAAATGGCACCCACCAGTTCTAACATGTCGTTCACCCCCACCACCATTTAAAGACCATGTTATGCAAAGGTATTTGACAGGGTGTCACATGGCAAATTGTTTTTTAAACATACGGTATGGACACCATATGGGTTTGAATATCAGATTACTGGATTGGATTTGTAACTGGCTTTCTGATATATATCTGAGAGTTGTATATGGTGGAGCAGTATCAAGGAGGAGGGCGGTTACAAGTGATGTTTCACATGGTTCGCTACTGGAACCATTACCGTCAGTTTTTATGTCAATGATATCGTCTTGTGATAACAGGGAAGTATTCAGTTGTTTGTAGAGAATTTGAATCTTGTCGATGTTCTGGCTCTTCAGGAGGATTTGAATAAGGCGGAAAGGTTGGTAAATGGATGGGGGATGTCATCTTAATGCAACTAAATGTAAGGTTTCGAAATTTGGGATTCACAGTTGAGAAGCTTTATACTCACTTGGAGTTATGGAAGAAGTGGAAGAAGCAAGGGACTTGAGGTGATTACAGATAGAAATTTGAAGTTCAGAGGATGCATTATAAAGGCGAAGACATCTCAGTGAATTGCTACAATATTGAAGAGGTCATTGAACACATGATATGGTTGTGGTCCTATTGTATAAAACTTTGATCAGACCACATATGGATGTCTGTGTTTTGCCAAGTCATTTGACAGAATACCACATGGAAAACTATCACAAAAACTGGAGCAGATGGGAATGGATATAAGGCTAGTAGCATGAATGGTGGAAGGGAGTGATGACTGATCGACAGACACCAGAGAGTAGTATATGGTGGAGTGGAATATAGGAGAATGATGGTGACTGGTGGAGTACCTCAGCGTTTGGTGCTAGGGCCACTACTCCTTCATTTGTATATCAGTGACATAGGGAAAGATTTAAGAAGGGATATTCAGTTGTTTGCTGATAATGCAAAACTGGGATGATTGATATCCTGCAGGATGATTGAAATAAATTGGCATTGGGAAGGATAATGATTGTCAATTTAATGTTGGAAAATGTAAGATTATGCACTTTGGATTGAAAAAGATGCATATGGTGTATCATACTGATTAGTATTGGAGAAAATTGATGAGGCTATGGACTTGAGAATAATGGTGGACAAAGAGTTGAAGTTGAGAGGGCGTACTGCAAAAGTTGGTAAAATAGCTCAACGAATTGGATGTTGAAAAACATGCCAACAAGTAAAGATAAGGAAGCTATCATCCTTCTTTATAATTCTATGATTCAGTCTCATCTTGACTACTGTGCACAGATTTGGTCACCTGGGTTTCCTGGGGACTAGGAGGTGGTTGATTCAGATTCGGAGACAAGTGATCAAGATACTCCCTATGAGGATAGGTTGAAGGTTTGTGGGTTACAAAGTTTAGTTGATATGTGGAAAAGAGAAGACATGATAGAAACTTTTACGATATTAAAGAGTTTTTATAATATTTTAAAGGGTTTTTATCCATGGGCCGTCCATGGAGGTTGTGTAAGAGTGTGGTTAGTAAGGGTGTGCAGACCAGATTTTTTGCTTGGAGTGTGGTGAGTGAGTAGAATGGACTGCCAGAATTGGTACAATAGGATTTGTGTGTAGAATGGTTGATTTGGGTCTCCCATGATGAGTCTCTGGACTCCATGGAAATACTGTAAAATAATAATAATACTTATTATGATTATTTTTATTTAATTATTATTATTATTTTTTTTTTTTTGCATGACTCTTTCTCTGGCTATAAATAAGTCAATCACCATTTGATCTAGTCTTCATAAACCTCATAAATATTTAACTTGACTGCTTCTTTAACTCCACCAGCATGTGTCTTTTCTTTTTCTGCTTCCACTTTTCTTCCACACACTTTTGTTTTTCCTAACTATTCTATCTTGAAATTTTTCTCATCCCACATTTACATTATCTGTAGTTAATTTGTCACCTTGGACCTAATCTGGGACTCAAATTCTTTCTTTACTTCAGACTGTTTTACGATGTCCATAGCATCAGCTTTCTATCCCTTTTTCTTGTCACACTTATCTTCCATATATACTTCAAAAGTGGCTATAAGACAGCAATCGAAGGCAAAACTTTGATGTTCATGACTGACTAACTTGCTCCATTCTTTATCAAGGATGAAATAATCTATTACATATTTTTGCTCACTATGTGTTTTCTAAAAACAACCCTTCAGATCATATTGGATGCAAAAATGTAATCACCTTTGTCCTTTCTCATTTGTTTGACCAAAACCAAATGGACCCAAAATTTTTTCTCTGCGTATTCTTTCTTCTCCAACCAGTGCATTATGATCCCCTAAAATGATTAGACTTTTATTCCAAGTAACATCCTCCAACTGTTTCTCAAGTAATGTCTTTCTCTTCATATCTAAACCTTGTTGTGGTGGTGCATATACCTGGATAAGTTGAGATTCATTTTCCATTGCATTCAAATACAATTTTTTGATTTGTCATCTGCTCCTTTCTAAAGCAAAACAAAGTTTCACCTTAAATTCTTTCTCCCTTGTTTTTTTATTTGTTTTGTCTTGCTCAAACCCAAAACATCTAATTTCCTTTCCATCATAGTATCAACTAACTCCTTCTCTTTACCTGTAACATGTTCAGTGTTCCTATTCTGTTTCCATTCAAGTCCATATCATTTACCATTTATATCTGTCCAGCTTTGATTCCTTTGTTTCTTTTTAGCTTCAATAAATCCACTGCCAGCTTCCTGGGCCTGTCACAGCTTCAGCCTATTAGGTAAGGCAAACATCCGAGAGAGGAAGCACTTCTGAAATGAACCTTGACATATAAAGACACTGAAGTTTATTTTGCTTCTTAACAATTATTATTATTATTATTACTATTATTACGGGCAACTCCAGGGAGTCATTGGACTCATCGAGGGAGGCCCCAAATCATATTCATCACAACTATTTGACATTCATACAGTATCTATCATACCTCGCCTTAAACTCATTCACTGTCACAGCATCCACCACAGACTCAGGGAGCGCATTCCACTCATTCACTACTCTAAAAGTAAAGAACCCAGCTCTAACACCTTTACTAACCACACTTTTGCCCAGTTTCCATGGATGTCCCCTAGTCCTCCCACAACCAGCCCTGTACTCAAAAATATCTTCTGAATTAATTTTATAGAAACCCTTCAGTAATTTGAATGTCTCAATCATATCTCCCCTCCTCCGCCTATCAACCAATTTTTGCAACCCACAAATCCTCAACCTGTTCTCATACGGTTCATTCCACAGACCTGCTATCATCTTGGTCACTCGCCTCTGGATCCTCTCCACCTCCTCCCCATCAAGAAGAAACCTAGGTGACCAAATCTGAGTACAGTAGTCTAGATGGGGTCTTATCAAGGCTCGATACAGAGGAACAATAATATGCTTGTCTCTGCTTGTCATCGTATTCTTCAGCAACCAAGTGATTTGATGAGCTGTTTTGGTCACTTTTGCAATGTGTCCCCTAAATTTCAATTCCTTATCTACCAACACTCCTAAATCTCGTGCCTCATCAATTTCCTGGAGCACGGTTCCACCAATGCAGTAAACTGCCGCCAATCTTTTCACCCCAAAATGCATAACCTTACATTTTGCCACATTAAACTGACATCCATTCTCCTTAGCCCAGACCTCCAATCTATCCAAATCATCCTGCAAAATTTTGACGTCATCTGCATTCACTATTGCCCTACCCAACTTCGCATCATCCGCAAACAAATGAACTGTTCCTCTCAGATCATTTCCTATATCATTTATGAACAAATTAAACAGCAGTGGTCCAAGAACAGATCCTTGTGGCACACCACTAGTCACAGGCCGTCTTGTGGACTCTACTCCCGAGTAAACCACTCTCTGATATCTCTCCGTCAACCACCCTCCTATCCATCTCACCAACCCTATGTCCATTCCCATATGCTGCAATTTACTGATTAGAATTCCATGTGGAATCCTGTCAAAGGCCTTGGCAAGGTCCAGTAGAATCACCGTAAACCCATTACCCTTATCCAGTTCAGCCGTCACTGTGTTATAATACGTGAGCAAGTTACTGAGGCATGACCTACCCTTCACAAAACCATGCTGTCCCCGATACAGTATCCCATTTTCTTCTATCCAATCTTGTATTTTCCTCTTGACTATTTTCTCTAAGACCTTGACAATGATTCCTGATATGCTAATCGGTCGGTAATTTACTACAGCAGTCTTGGAACCACCTTTATGCAGTGGAACTATTTTCCCCTCTTTCCACCCGCTCGGGACTAACGCAGACCCGAGACTCAAATTAAACAAAATGGTCAAGGGTACTGACAATTCTTTAGCTGCTTCTCGTACAACACGAGCTGGTATACCATCCAATCCCACAGATGTATTGACATTGAGGTTATGCAATAGACTACTCACCTCCACTTCATTAACCACAATTCCCGTATAATCTACTGGTTTATTCGTTTCTGCAATGTCACCACCTGGATGATATACTTTTGCAAAGTGCTCACTCAGTAACTCAACTATCTCAACTGATTCAGTTACCTCCCTACCATCAGCATTCTTTAAAATCAATCTGCCATGTACATTTTTCCTTTTACTTGCTACATATCTAAAAAACTGTTTAGGATTCTCTTTAGCCTGCATGGCCAATGTTCTTTAGTAATCCTTTTTTGCTTTTCTTACCACACTCGTCACCCTTCTGGCCTGTGCTTTATACCGTTCATGTGCCTGCCGGTCACCCTTCTCCTTAAATTCCCTCCATAGTTGTTTCTTTTTTTGCAACTCAAGCTTAATGGTGTTATTCATCCATTTAACCCCTACTTGATTTATTATTTGGACTCTAGGTATACAGTCAGCCATTGCTTCATGCAAGCACTTCTTAACTACCTCCCATGCACTATCAACTTCTAGTCCTTGCAGTTGTACATGCCATGGCACTGAACCAATCAAACTCCTAAGCTTGTCATACTTTCCAGCCCGATAATTCCACATGTACCCTGTCTTAATTGAAAATTCTACACCTTTAGCCACCTCCCAAGTTAAGACCCTATGATCACTCTCACCAATTGGTGGCAATGTGGTCATATTTGTTACAGCCAAATCCTCAGATGTAATTACTAGGTCAAGCACTCTCTGACCCCTAGTATTTTCCATTACATGCTGTCGCAGATAGTTATCCCTTAATAACCGCATAAAATCCAGTTCCTTCCTTCCGTGTGTCCTCTCCTCACTCCAATCAATGCGACCATAGTTGAAATCTCCCATAATAATCACCCTCCTTCCACCCATTTCTTCTATTTGCTTGTGCATACTGTCACCACCATCTTTTCCATCACCTGGTCTATAGCAGCACCCAATTGTATATTTAGTTCTGCTAGCCACAATCTCACACCAAATGGCCTCAAATGTGCTCTTTTCTCTATCCTGCAATTCAACTTCTATTCTCCTTGGCTGGAGCTCATCAGCTATCATCAACAATACTCCTCCCCCCATTTTATTCTCTCTGTCATTCCTGAACACACTATACCCATCACATTCAATCCCACTAGTTATATCATCTACAGTCAGCCATGTTTCACTAATACCTATAACCTGTGGTCTGGAAGTGCCAACCATGGCCAAAAACTCTTCCTTCTTGTTCCTAATACTCCTAGTATTAGTGTACATGAATTTAAGACCCCCATTAGCCCCAACCCTACCTTGATGCCTTATATTAACTATCCCACTCAGATTTGTTGTCCTTATTTGCTCTGGCATATTATATTCATTCTTACATTCAACTGCCTCCATAAGGACTGTTTCTCTACTCCCCCCCCCCAACAAATCTAGTTTCCCTGAGTTTGCACATCCACTACATTCAGCAACACTTTCTCAAGTCTTCTTACACCGTAACCATTCAAATGCAAGCCATCTATCTTATATAGATCCTTTCGCCCATCAAACTCACTCCACACATCCACAAATTCCACACCACTCGTCATACATAACCCACGCATAAAGTCATTTGCAATTATAGCCCTCCTTTTAAACATTTCACTGTCATACCGTGGCAAAAGACTAATCATTCTAACTCTCTCACTCTTTTCGTTTGCTACCTCAAACAATTCATTCAGGTCTTCTATCATTTCCATTTTATCTCCTTTCAAATCATTCGTACCTGCCACAACAATCATTTCTTTCACCCTTTCCTTTTGCTCTCTAATAGACGCAGTTACGTCCTTTATGGTCGCACCAGGTTGGTACGATTATGTCAAATCCTCTACTAACACACCTCGTACTAACGAGTCTCCATACAGCACTCTATCCTTCATTTTGTTCATGTTCACATTCATACGTCTATTTTTCCTGTCATACCTTTTATTATTGGTTGGTTCATTCAGTCTACTTTTGTTCATGCACTCTAGCTGCTGTTTTGCTCTTTCTATCGCACTATTCAACAACGCGATCTCACTCAATGCATCTATCTCATCTTTTTTGTTCTCTGAGAAACCATTTATACTATCATTCACACTTTCTACATTCACACTCTCACAATTTTCATGTACAACCTTGCCGTTTCCTGTCATATCCCTGTTTCCTTCATTCTGAAGGTTGACAAAAATATCACACTCACGATCCGAAATACACTTCAATTCCGCATTCTCCCTACATTTTCTACACACATTCAATCCTTTATTATCATCTAACCACACACCGACCGCACTCCGCAAAGCGTACAATGCCTTGATAAAACCTCACTCAAACTATTGCATGCAGGCCTGGTCTTCTGGTTTCCATGGTGATTCTGATACAGTGGAGAAAGTGCAGAGGTGAGTGTCAAAAATGATATCAGGATTGTGGAATACTGATATCATTTTTTAAAATTTGTAGGCTGCAGAGACTAGTAAACAGGATAAAGAGGGGTAATATGATTGAGACTTACAAACTTCTGAAAGGGTTATACATAATTTTAGTAGATGGAATTTTTCATTTTATGGAGGATGGGGAAAAAATACGAGTGTGTTTGTGCAAGTTGAGAATGAATGCTGTCAAGAAGGTTAGAGTTAGATACTGATTGGTCAATAGTTAGATACATTGGTCTTTGTACCATCCTTGTGCAATGGGGTTACCATACATTCTCTGCAGTCCTGCAGAATCTTTCCTGTTCTAAGGCACAAATTATGTAGCCTGGTTCAAGGATTAGCGAATTCAACTGGACACACTTTTAGTACCTGTAATATTCTATCACAGGTGCTGAATTCTTATACAGTTTGTACAACAGTTCTAAGTCCTCTTCATACACATGAGCGTCTTCATCCAATGAAGAGGTAGCAGTGAGCTCAATGTTGCATACACCAGCAGGTCATTAGCTTTTAGTAAAATTGGCACTCATTAGTTAGCAACTTCTTCTGCATCTGTCGCCCTCACACATCTGCATTAGTAGAGGTATTCTTTCCATCAGCTGGATGAGGAATACTTCCTCCTCATCCACATGAGTTTCCTCATACGGTGAAGATGTAGTGGTGAGTTCAATGTTGCATATACCAGGTTAATAGCTTTTAGCAAAATGGCTGCTTATTAGTTGAACAATCACGTCTGCATCAGTCACCTGCATACCATCTGCATTTATTTATTAGTTTTTATTTTTTATTATTTTATTTATTTATTATTATTTTTTTTCAATTCTAATGTATGGAATTGATTGTTATTTTAGTTTTTTTTTTCTTTTTTTCCTAGGATTCGCTGATTGACAATAGTTCTGTTTTAGGATTGCAACCAGCATTTTTAAATGGAGTAGTTGAACTAAATAATGTACATTTTAGGTATCCTGTTAGACCAGATATTCCAGTAAGTTAGAATTAAAAAAAAACAAAAATTAATAATAATTTTCCAAACATAATAAAAATCTCACAAAAGTTTTTTTTTTTTTAAGTTGAGAGACAGTGTAAATCAGGTGGCAAGGGATCTGAGATTCATGCTTGAGGTTGTACAAAAAAAAAAACTCAAGAAGAAAGATGTGTGTGTTGCCCAGGTATGATAATGATGAGCTAAGTAAAAGAGCTGTAATAATGAATAGCATAATAGCCAGAATAAGTCAAAAGAGAGGATTCGAATATGTGGATGCTTGGAGGTTGAGGGCATTTGAGGACAGAAAGGAACTGTGTGTATGCGAGAGATCACTTGCATTTGAACGAGGAAGGACGTGGACATCTGAAGAAATTGCTGTTTTCTGAACAAGTCGGTGTGTCAATGCAGGGAAACTAGAATTCCCAGGGTGGATGGTAGCAAGGGTTGCCTTTTGAGGGAAGGGGGAAGACATCAGGAAACACTGAATCCAGTGGTGTCTGGAGGGGATAATAATAGGTATAGAAATAGTGATATTTTCATGTTTTATACTAATGCCAGGAGTATCTGAAATGAAGGAGATGAATTGGTGGTGCTGATAGCATCAGCCTGGCCAAAGATTATTGAGATCTCTGAGATGTGGTTGACGGAATATGATATGATAACAAGAATAGAAGCAGAAGGGTATACAGCATTTTTCGGCAGGATAGGAAGGGAAAATGCGGTGGCGGAGTACTGCTTATGATAAGTGATGACTTATGTCCTCTAAGAGTGGAGGCTTTGGAAGACAGTGACACTAATGGTTTTGAAAGCATATGGTGTGAGGTAGAAGTGAACAAGACAGGATATTTAGTGGGGTGTTGCTACAAGCCAAGGAGCACAGAGGGTGGGGAGCATAAAATGTTTAGGGAGTTGCGCTTGTCAAATGCAAGAAGTATGACTGTTATAAGAGATTTTAACTACAGCAGTATAAATTTGAAAGAGGAAAATTCATGTAGTAATAAGGGAATGGAATTTCTAGAATTCTTGAGGGACAAATGTATTAGGTTGAATTGGAAGGCCAGGATATCATTACTGCTTGGGAAATTGTGAAGGAATATTTGTTAGTAGCAGTAGTAAGCTGTATTCCACGAGTGAAGAAGAGGACACAATTTGGTGTAAAGTGGATGACAAACAATATCAAACATGAACTGCAGGTGAAAAAGAGATGCATGAAGAATATAAGACACAGGCCAGAAGAGTGACTAGTATGGTGAGAAAGGCAAAACTGGAATATGAGAAGAGATTGGCACTAAGATCCAAAGAAAATCCTAGGGAATTTTTTAGATATGTGGCCAGTAGGAGAAGAAATGATTGTGGAAGAATGACATTGTGGGATAAAAATGGGAATAGAGTGACTGATGCAGAGGACATAGTGGAGTTGTTCAATAAACACTTGAGTGGAGTAATTCATCCTGGAGAGGTAAGTTTCAATACTAGAGGGATAGGGCAGGTGGTTTAGAGGTGCAAGAGGAGAGTGTGTTCCAAATACTGAGTACTCTGGATGTCAGTAAAGCTGTGGGACTGGATGGTATTTCACCATGGCTTTTGAGAAAATTAGCTAAAGAACTGACAGCTCCTTTGACCTGGCTTTTGAACGAAAGTCTGGAAAGGTACCCAAGGAATGGAAGGAAGGTAAAATAGTGCCATTGCATAAGGGTGGTAGCAGACTGGAAGGGTCTAATTATAGGCCAGTTTGTGTTTCATCAGTAGTAGTTAAGATCTTGGAGAAATTAGTGAAGGACAATATACAGCATTGGACAGATGAGGGTAATGTTATCTGTGAGAGTCAACATATATTTGTTAAGGGGTGCTCTTGCTTTAGTAATATGATTGCCTTTTATAATAAAGTGACAAGAGCAGTTGATGAGGGAAAGGTATATACTGCCATTTTTTTTTTTTTTTTTGTTTTGGAAAGGCATTTGACAGAGTGCCACATGATAAGCTGATATTTAAGTTGCAGCACATGGGTTTAGATTTCAGGTTAGTCAACTGGATTCAGGATTGGCTGTCTGATAGTTATCCAAGAGTTGTGTATGGTGGGACAATATCAAGGAGGCAGAAGGTTCCAAGTGGGGTCCCACAGGGCTCAATACTGTTTAACCTTTATATTAGTGATATTGTCAGTGATATTGTAAGATAAAATTATTATGAGAATTCTGTTCAGAATATACGAAACTCAAGAAGCCATGGTCAGATTTAAAGAAGAGAATACTGAATGAATCCCCATAAGAAAGGGTGTGAGGCAAGGGTGTGGGATCTCCCCACTCCTTTTTAATGTCTATACTGAATGGATGATATGGGAAGGATGGGATAAAGATAAACGGACATCTAATAAATAATATAAGATATGCAGATAACATTTTGCTTATGAGCGAAACAGAAGAAGGCTTGCAAAGAATTTTGAACAGACTGAACAGGGTTGGAAATGAGAGAGATATAAAATGAAAATAAACATTCAGAAGACAAAAGTGATGAAGATTTCAAGGAAAGGAAATGATGGGATGGAAATCACTGAATGGACAAAGAATAGAAAATGTAAAAAGTTTTGAATACATTGGGAGTTGGATAACAGAAGATAATAGATCTAATTATGATATTAAGAACAGAATTAAAAAACACAAAAGCAGCATTTTTCCAAATATATCACATATTAGGAAACAGAAATCTGAACAAACAGTTAAAAGTAAGAATCCTCAAGACAATGATCTGGAGTATGGGGACGTATGGATGTGAGTCCTGGACGATCAATAAGGAGATGAGTGACTGATTGAATGCATTTGAAATGTCATGCTTGAGAAAAATGGATCATATCAGCTGGACTGAAAGATTGAGCAATGAAGAGGTTCTTAAAAGATTCAAAATGAAAAGAGACTATATGGCTAGTATCGAAAGAAGAAAAATAGCATTTGCAGGACAATTTGATGAGGAGGGGGGGTTCTTCTGGAGAGCTTCCCAGAATAGTATTGCAGGGGATGGTGGAGGGAAGGAGAGGAAGACCCTTACTGCAATGGAAAGACAACATCAAAGATTGGATGGGCAAGAATCTTAAAGAAGCAAGAGATATTGAGGCATGGAAGCAGGCTGTTCATCAGCTGCAATCCTCTTAAAGGAGGCCACAAGATTAGATTAGATTGTCAGTGGATTGCAGGGGGGATATTCAGTTGTTTGCAGATGATGTGAAGTTGGGAAGGGTTATCAGTAATAGTGCAGATGTGGCAGCCCTGCAAGAGAATTTGAATAAACTAGACAGATGGACAAATGAATGGGGATCTCGGTTTAATGCAGCAAAATATAAAGCCTTGAAGTTTGGGATACATCGATGTGAGGCTGCATACTCGATTTGAGCAGCTGTACTGAGGAAGTAGGGGAGACAAAAGATCTGTAGGTGATGATTGATAAAAATTTGCAAAATTTCAGGGAACATATTGCAAAGGTGGTGAAGGTAACCCAGAGAATTGTTTCAATACTGAGAAGGATGCTGACGTCCAGTGATAGATTCCATTCCGTTATCATTCCATTGTATAAGACCGTGATCAGACCACACTTAGACTATTGTTCTCAAATTTGGTCCCTAGGATTTGAATGGTATAAATTTAGTGTGAAAAGGGTACAGAGGTGGATAACATAGATTGTTTCACTGCACAATGTTAGTTATGTGGATTGGCTGAGGGAATGTGGACTGCAGAGTTTGGTGGATAGCAGCTGGAGGGGTGATATGATTGAGACTTTTAAATTATGTTGAGAGGTAGTTACAGGGTTTACACTAGGGAGTTCTTTTGCTTGGTGGAACAGCAGAAAGGAGTGATGACATTCCTGGAGGTTATGAAAGGAAGCTGTGGGCAAGAGAGTGAGGAGTGGTTTTTTTGTATGGAGGGTGGTTGAACCATGGAATGCATTTCCTGATAAAGTGGTAAGAACACAAATGGTCAATGAGTTCAAGGAGTGGTATGACAGACTTTGTGTTTTCTAGGAAGGACCTCACACAATGAGTCATTTGACTCCATGGAGACCTGAATAATAATAATTAAGCTCTATAAAAAGAATTTCTGTTTAATATAAAAACATAAGAGCCTCTGTAGTGCACTCAGTATTGAGAGTGACCATTGTTTAGAAAGACCAGGGTTCAAATGTTACATGGAGAATGTTTCATAAGGGATTTTCAATTTCAATGAAGGGGAGTTAGCCAGTCTCATACTGGAGAGGGAGAGTTTTTACTTTCTGGAAACTTGGATTTTTCATACTGCAGAAAATTGTAGTTGTATCCTGTCATGGGCATGGATGTCTGTGACTGTCTTTAGGTGAGATATGAATTTCGGTAGGGAAAAGATATGAGAGAAGTATGCTAAACATATTTGTATGATTTTGTGCTTGTGTGTGTAGCTCAGTGAAAATGGCATTTGCCATTCATGCTGCTAGACCTCCTGAAGGAAGTGCATTATAAGTTTAATTCTATTTGCTGACTACAACATTTTTATTTTTTTACTAAGTAAGAGCTGCAGCAAGGTAAGTTAATCTTATATTTCTTCTTTGACAATAATGTGTTGTTTTATAAAATATATACACGTTTACACAAAAATATTATTGAATTTGCCAAATATTTCAGTCTGAATATTACATACCATCTTCAGTGGCTACATAGGAATAGTTTTAAAAAACAAGGTGGAATACGAACAATTGATCATTCACAAATAGAACGAGCCATGTGATGTCAATCACTAAGTATTAAAAGAGTAACATTTTTTTATCAGAGTCATGATTAAATTAAAGATATTAATTCAGAAATTCATGTAATAATCTTAAATAACATTAGACTAATATAGGAAATTTAAAAAAAAAAGAAAAATTAAAGAAAAATTAATGTGTTATCCTGATTAAACTTTCCCAAATTTTTGATACAGATATGCAGTCATTACGATTCAAGTTAGGACATTGAAGTAAGGCGTTTTATAATCCTAATGTCACAAGTATCTTTAAAGAATCAATGTTTTGTTTTAAATGAGTGCAGCTATGTGATAATAGTGATTATGTAGCATTTGGTTAAATTTTTTAGTCTAAGTATTATTTTATATTCTGTTTCTTGTTCAGCACTCTGAGACAAAATGACAATGAGAGAGAGAAAGAGAGTGTGTATTGTGTAGGTCAGTGGGAATGTCAAATAAAGTGAATGCCATGGATTTTTCAATAATGGTATGGTGCTGTGAAAGCAATATGTGTGTGCATGTGGAGAGATTGAATAAAAGAGATGAACAAGTGTGGATAAGCAGGAAGTGTGAAATGTTGAGGGAGACCATAAGGCTTATTTGAAAAAGAGAAGTAGTAAGCAAAATGAATGCAAGAAAGAGTTTCTAACTGTTAAGAATGCACACGAAATTGATGGTGAAGAAAAAAGTGTGATAAGAAAGCATGGAAGACTTGTGGTGAAAAACAGAATGTGATTAACAATAAGATAATGATTTAAGATTTAAAAATTTAAGATTTTATATGATAAATATGTTGTCAGTTGAACCTCCCATGATGAGTCTGTCAACTCCATGGAGGGTACAGTAATAATAATAATAATAATTTGAAAGCAGAGTTGGTAAAGATGAGGCATATGTTCAGCAAATGAAGAGATTGCAGATATGTGTGGAAGAGTGAAAAAGACAGATGAATGATGGCCATGTGAAGGTGGTAACAAATGACTTGTGAATGACTTTGTTTGAAAATTTGATTATTAGAAGTGGGTGAATGAGAGGATGCACAAGGCTTGTTTTCCTGGAGGTAAAATGATAAGCAGAGTGATTAGGTATTTTATATAAGTAAGCAAAAGAGCTGGTAGTAGGAATGAACGACCTCATTGGAAACAAGTAGAATGTAAGAATGGATTTCAGGAAGTAATTCTGGAGAATAAAAGATAATAGTGTAGTAGGAAAGGTAAGAAAAGTGAAGACACACCAAAATGAGAATGCATACTCATGTGCTGGAAGAAGGAATATTGACTGTGGAGAATGAATCTGAGCAAATAAGAAGTAACATAACATAGGAAGGATTAAAGGAGTGCTTATGAATATAGAAGTGAGTAGCATGAGTGAGGAGAAGAAGAGAACTGGAGTGCAAGAAACACAGGGAAATGGGAGTTGGGGGGGGGAGAAGCAGTAAATGAGAATGATCAATTATGGAAGAGGAAGTAAATGTATGAGTAGATGGAATGCAGGAGACAAATTTGGATCTAGAGAGGATTCCAGGATAGGTAATAAGAGAGTGAAATGGCTGTGGAAAAGCATGAAGGAGTCACAGCTGATGGTATCAGTGGAACTTGTTATGCACCAAAATGAATTTATTTATTTATTGTTTATTGGATTAAGGACAACAAAGGTCACACAGTGCCAAAGTAAAAGTTACAGCAGTACAAAAGGTAATAGTAATATAGTGATAAATTACTTTCAATTAATACAGAATTACCCATTTTTTTGTGAAGGTATCTGTTTGTTTATCTTTAAGTGAAATCCTTCCAACAATTTTCTTGGCAAGTGGGTTCTTATCAAATGGGATCATTTTTGGAGTTGTTTCAGGAGTAAGACTATAGGTGATAAGACTGATACACTCATGATCCTAAAGTTCAGATATGGGGCAATTATCAGATTGTGGAATAATATGTGGGCTATTAATATTTTGTAATTGTCACGTTTTCAGCATAAGAAGATTTCAGGATAGGTGTGGTTCTGGCTAGTTTCGTCTTTGCATCCTGATAGAGAGGGCACTTGTGAGTCAAGTGTGGCGGATGTGTGTAAGAAGTGCTTCAGATTGAGATAAGTATTCTTGGAATAGTTAAGTATACATGAGTGTTTGTTTGAGTAAGAGCTGCTGTAAAGGTTGTGTGCTACCATTATTATTAGTGTCGGGATTTTGTTTTGCTTAAACTTAATTACGAATTCGTTGTTATTATTAAACTTTATAATTAGACTTTAGAGTGGTAACCAGCAGATTAAACATGGCGGCGGCTTTGTCATTCCATGACTTTAACGTAGACTTCAGTCTTTTCGTTAAGTGTGAGGTGTGTTATATGTATTCTTTCAACATAAATGATTTGTGGATGTTTAGGGTGGATGGAAGAAGGGGTGTGTGAAGTGTGAACTGCACGAGGAATTGATGAATGCAAATATGAAATTGATGACGGAAAGTGTTAGTAGCGAGAATGTCACGGGGAAAATGAGTGCAGGTTCGAAAGAGAAGGATGGTGTGAAAGAGAGGCGAAAGAAAGTTAAAAAATCAGTAAAAAAGAAAATGAGGTATTTAAAAAGTGTAACGGATGTTAATAAGGACAAAAGTGAGGCAGGAGTGGTGGAAGGAAATGAAATTGAGAAAACGAATAAAACTGGAAATGGCATGATGCAGGAATCGAAAGTAGAAAAAATTGAAAGAATGAATGATAGCGAAAGTCGGTCGCATGTTGGACTGAAAGTACAGAAGCACAGAAGGATGAATGAGAGTGAAAGTGAAAAGAGGGTGTTGAGAGTTAGAAAATTAGAAAGAATGAATGATAGAGAGAATGTGACGCGAGATTCGGAAGTTGAATTGGATTGGATGCCGAATGAAATTAAGAAAATTCAGGTAAAAACTATTTAAACTAATCATGATGGCATGAAATAGTTAACAAAAGATGAGCGAGTGGCATTATATGGCGACTCGATTATTAAAGGTGTGCTGGATGATAGGATGCACAAGGCATATTTTCCAGTCGGTAAAATGAGTAGAGTGATTGAGGCATTGGATATGAGGAGTGAGCGAGCAAAGGAGTTGATGGTTTTAATCGGCACGAATGATTTGACAAAAGACAAAGAGCAAGTCAGAATGGATGTCAGGAGGCTGCTTAGAAGGATAAAAGAGAATAGTGTAACAGGAAGGGGGTAGTCAGCGTGTTGCCTAGGTATGACTGTGGTGAGATGAGGCGGAGAGCAAGGATTATGAATGATGTGCTGGCTAAAATGTGTGAGGAGATGGGAGTACAGTTTGTTATTGTGTGGAATGAGTTTGAAGGAAGAAGTGAACTGTATGTTGCTATGGACTGCATTTGAGTGGTTATGGTGTGAGTTGCTTGGAGAGACTGCTGCTGGAAGGTAGAGAAGTGAGTAGAGTGAGAGAGAATGAATCAGATCAAGTGGAAGTGATGTGGAAGAGAAGGAGAGTAAGACAGGAGAGATTGAAGAGGTGGTTATGAATGAGGAAGTGAGTGGTATGAGTATAGAAAATGAGAGAATTGGTGTGTAAGAAGAGCAGGGAAATGGGGAGGCTTCTCTTGCACAGGGTGGACAGGGATGAGAAAGATGGATGCTCCGAGAGGAGGTGAAAGCATGTGTAGACAGGAATGAAAAGGGATAACCTGAGATCAAGAGGAAACAGTTGGAATTGAAAAGGGATCTAAAATGAAGAAGCAGAAAGGGAAATGGCCCCAGTCGAGCATGGACAGATCACATCCAGTGAGTGGTATCAGTGTAACTAGCTGTAGATCCAGAAATGAGCTGTTGTGTTTGTATACCAATGCTAGAAGTATAAGAAACAAGGCAGATGAAATGGTTGCACTAATTGTGTCTGTTCATCCAAAGATTGTCGGAAAAAGTGAGACATGGTTGGAAGAGGATGACATCCTGACAGGAATAGAGATGGAAGGGTATGATGTGTTTCGTGAGGATAGAAGGGGTAAAAAAGGGAGGGGGGAGCGCTATTGATGATTGAGAAAGAGTTACGTCCTTACAAAGTAGAGATGCAAGAGAGAAATAGTGCCAGTGGTTTTGAAGCAGTATGGTGTGAGATAGAGGTGAATGGAATCAAATACTTGGTTGGATGTTGTTATAGCCCACATAATGTGAATGGTGGTGATAATGAAATGTATGATCAAATTAGGCAAGCAAATATGAAAAGGTGATCATTAAGGGCGATTTTAATTATGGCAATATGGACTGGAATGATGAGATAGCAACTAGAAGTAACTAAAATGAGTTTCTTGAGTTTTTGAGGGATAACTACCTCAGACAGTATGTAACAGAGGGCACCCGAGGATTGAGGATCTTGGATTTGGTGATCTCATCAGTGGATGCAAGTATAAATGAGGTGTCAAATCATTCACCAATTGGTGAGAGTGACCATTAGGTGATTACATGGGTGGTTGCCAGTAGTGTGAGGGCCTCTGTGAGAAAAGGGTATATGTGGAACAACAAGGGGGGGGGGGTGATTATGAAGAGCTCAGGAGACAACTGGCAGGTGTAGCATGGAATGAGGAGTTAGCTGGAAAACAGATCAATACAGCTTGGGAGATTTTCAAAAACTATCTAGTAGATGCAATATCTAAGTGTAGTCCAAGGATGAGATGGATGAATAAAGAGATTAAGCATGCAATAAAGAGAAAGAGGGCATTGTGGAGGCAGCATAAGAGAAGTGGAAATAACCAATTCCATGAGGTCTACACAGACCAAGCAAGGAGGGTGACTTGGTTAGTGAGGGTAGCTAAAGAGTGGTATGAACAGCAGTTAGCTAATGAAGCCAAAAAGAATCCTAAGAAGTTCTTTCGATATGTAGAGAGCAAAAGAAAGAATGATTATGGAAGGAAAACATTGAGAAAATGGTATAAAGACAACTGTTGCAGAATGTGTGGTGGAGATACTTAATGAGCAATTCATGAAGGTCTTTCAATCTTGTGAATGTGACTTCATGGAGAGATTGAGAGCAGTAGATGATGGGGAGGAGAGACTGACTGTAAATGAGCAAGAGGTGTATGGGGAGTTCAGTAAACTAGATGTTAATAAGGCTGAGGGACTTTATAATATATAACCATGTATTCTGAAGAATGTGCCAGGGAGTTGACACTTTTCTTGACATATTTTTTAATGCAAGTCTTGCACTTGGTCAAGTCCCTAAGGAGTGGAACGGGGACAAGATTGTACCACTTCATAAAGGAGGTGATCGAACTCAGGCATCAAATTATAGGCCTAACTGTGTGTGTCAAGTAGTGTGGTTAAGTTGTTGGAGAAGCTTGTGAGAATTAGGATCCAGAGTTGGGTTGACAACAATAGTATTATCTTTGATGGACAGCATGGATTTGCTAAAGGGAGGTCATGTTTTAGTAATCTACTTACTTATTACAATAAAGTGACTGCTTCCTTGGACAGAGGAGAAGGATACACAGTTATGTACTTAGATTTTGCAAAGGCATTTGATAGGGTACCTCATGATAAATTAATAGTCAAACTAGAGCAGATGGGATTGGATATTAGATTAGTGCATTAGATTGGAGACTGGCTATCTGATAGGTATCAACAAGTTGTGTATGGGGAAGCGATATCCATGTGTGGAGTGTCTCAGGGGTCTGTTTTGGGACCATTACTGTTTAACTTGTATATTAACGATATTGGTGAAGATTTGAATGGAGATATTCAGTTGTTTGCAGATGATGCAAGGTTGGGATGAACCATGAAAAGTAGTGAAGATGTTGTGGCCTTGCAAGAAGACTTGAATAAATTGAGTGATTGGAAATGGAGTTGTGAGTTCAATTTTGCAAAATGTAAGGTTTTAAAATTTGGAAAACAAAGATTGGGTGCAGAATTTATACTTGGTGAGGATATATTGTTGGAGGTGGAAGAAATAAGAGATCTGGGAGTGATAGTGGATAAGGATCTGAAATTTAGGGGACACACAGCCAAAATTGTGAAGACGACACAAAGGCTTCTGGAAATGATGCGGAGGATACTGACATTTTGAAGTAGGGAGATTCTTGTTCCGTTGTATAAGGCTTTGGTTAAGCGACACATGGACTGTTGTGCCCAGATTTGGTCACCTGGCTTTCAGAAGGATGAAGAGATGTTGGAAAGGATCCAAAGGCAATTGACTAAGGTTGTTTCTGACCTCTGGAATGTCAACTATGAGGAAAGATTGAGAAGATGTAATTGGTAGAATCTGGTGGACAGGAGGAGGATGGAAGATATGATAGGGACCTACAAATTGGTAAAGGGTTGTTATAGGATCAATGCTGGAGAAGTTCTACAGAAAATAGTGGGAAATCGAGGGAGAACCAGAGGTAATCCCCTGGAAACTGTATGAAGAGGGTGTGAATAGGCGAGGGAGGGGAAGTTTTTTTTCATGCAGAGTTGTAAATGATTGGAATGCCTTGCCTGAGAGTATGGTGTCTGCAAGGAGTTTGAATGTGTTCAAGGTATGGTATGATGAGCTGTGTGTGTGATAAAAGGTCCTTCCAGATGAGTCTTTGACTCCATGAGGTCTTGGGGTAATAATAATAATATAATATATTTGCTGACTGGTTGGCAGAATGGTTAGCGTATCTGCTCTCTAGCCAAAAGGCTGCTGGTTCGAATCCCGCTGTGTGCATGGGTGTTTGTTATTGTCTGTGAAAATACTAGTGGTGGTGGTGGTGGGCAGTAGATGCCATTGTCATAGTTGTGGTTCATTGTAGTTGGTGGATTAGCATTTAGACTGCCTGGAAGTGTTACATAACAATAATAATAATAATTATTATTATTATTATTATTACGGGGAGTTCCAATAATAATAATAATAATTTTCTTCTGTTTTTATCCTTTGTATTTCTTTTTATCCTTCCATCTCTGGAATGCATGGAACTAGTCTGGATAAACTCCTGACAGTTGGAATATTTAGCTTTCTTTCCAGAGATTTATTATCATATGCTTTACTACCACATCAGGCACAGGTGGTATAGCCATGACAGATAATTTGAGTGTGTTTCTGACATTTAAAGCATCTCATTGGATTAGGGATGTACATCTTAACAGGACAATTGAGATACCTGCTTTTATATGAGGGTGGTCTGAAAAGTTCTCGGCCTTGACCATAGATGTTAACACTATCGGCAAGATTTTTTTTTTTTTTTAAGTTGGTACATCTGTCATAAGCATCCATGTGAAATTGAAAGTCGTTCTACCAAGTAGTTTGTTTTTTACAGATGTTTGCAGCAAAAGTATTGTCTATATCCCTTGAAATGGATAAAATTGAGTATCATGCAGTTATGCAATTCTTTGTAAAAGAATGTTTAATGCCAAAAGGAATTCGTTAAAAGTTCATAAAAGTTTATGGGTACCCTTTTCCTACGTTTTCAAAAATTAAGAAATGGGCTGCCGAGTTTAAACATGGCCGTATCAGCATTGAAGATGATCCATGTGAAGGACACCCAAAAAGTGTAACAACACCAAAAATCATTTATCAAGTGCATGATAAGTATTGGATGACCTGTGAGTCAAAGTGTGTGAAATTTCTGAGACTATAGGCATTTCAAAAGAATGTGTAGGATATATTTTGCATGAAGAATTGCAAATGAAAACGTTTTGCGCAAGATGGGTGCTGCTCTTGCTCACAGCAGATTAAAAACGTGCTCGCATGAAAATCTCTGATAGGTATTGGATGACCTGTGAGTCAAAATGTGTGAAATTTCTGAGACTATAGGCATTTCAAAAGAATGTGTAAGATATATTTTGCATGAAGAATTGCAAATGAAAAAGTTTTGCGCAAGATGGGTGCTGCGCTTGCTCACAGCAGATTAAAAACCCACTCGCATGAAAATCTCTAAACAGTGCTTGGAGCTTTTTAACAAGAATAAAACTGATTTTGTGCATCGATTTAGTACTATGGACGAGACTTGGATTCACCATTACACACCAGAATCAAAACAATGGTCAGAAGCTGGTTGTTCAGTGCCAAAGAAGTCAGTTCCATCAGCAGGAAAGTCATGGCATCAGTGTTTTGGGATGATAAAGGCATTTGTTTATTAATATCTTGAAAAGGGTAAAACAATAACTGGGGAATATTATTCTGATCTTTTAACCAGACTAGACGAAAAAATTTGTGAGAAAAGACCCAGTTTGCAGAAGGAAAAAAATCATCTTTCATCAGGGCAATGCACCTGCCCAAAGGTTTTGGCAATGGGAAAATTAAGGGATCCTGCACTGTGAATTTTTGGAACATCCATCCTATTCCCGAAGATTTGGCTCCCTCTGACTTCTGTCTCTTCTCAAAACTAAAACTCTTCCTTGCTGGTCAGTATTTTTCTTCAAATCAGGAAGTGATTGCAGCTGTCAAGGGGTATTTTGCAGATCTTACTGAGAACCACTACAGAGATGGGATAATGGTGCTGGATCATCGCTGGAATAAATGTATTGGTCTTAAGCGTAGAATGTTTCATTGTTATTCATTGTTAAGCCGAGAACGTTTCAGACCACCCTCATAGATATTGGGGGTTTAGGTATTTCAAAAGCAAAGATGATGTTCCTGGTTGGAACCAGGTGAACATCTATGTATCAGCATGTACCACATACCAGTCACTCCCTGATCTTTAAGCTCTGAACATATTTGCACATCTGAAACATCCAGAAGATCCAATTCTGATAATATTCCTCTAGAAGTGTTTAATGATTTATATTTATGAAGTGTTACTGTAATTGGTATTCCACACATTGATGTTGCACTAAGTAATTTTTAATTTTTCTGAATGTTTCTGACATGTGTTTGTATAAGGATATCACCTGATTGTAGTTTTTTTAACTATTCTGAAGATCTGCCAGTCATTCTAAACCCTTTTGAATGAAAAAGGATGACATTTTCCCTGTTGGCTGTTCCCCTGTTGGATGGATGATGAGAAAAACTGGTACATTTATAATGTTGCCACATGTGTTTTGTTTTTTATTTCTGTAATCATATAATGCATCTATGGTATCAGTACTTTTGTTGACCTTGTGAAGTCCCCCGAAAAATTTGAAGATGAAAAATTCATGCTCAAAGGATCTTTTCTTCAGTGCTAGAGCTCTGCACCCACCATGAAGCTACACACATGGATGTCCCTCACTGGCAAACAATGACTGTGCTTGGGAGAGGAATGCAAGGGCTACCCCTGATCTTATACTAATACCACAGCAAGCCTTGGGTTCTCACCCCAGATCATTCTGTGGGAGGCTTACTGCAATTCCGTTGATCCTTGCATGCAAGCCCACTATCTGATTAATCCTGGCCTGGCCATCCAGCACTTCCTGTCTTGTTGAATTAGTGAGAGATTACAGGATACTCCCCCCCCCCCCTTTCCAGATGTCCATGGGTTGCATTGCATCCCAGTGATATGGTGGTCTGGAAGACAGGATGGCATAAAACACTCAGGAGAAGTAGAGTGAAGAATACTAGAAGAAAAGCAAAGCAATAGAGAAAAAAAAAGCAAAGTAATGAACCATCATCTTTATACATCCTCTGTCCAAAAAAGAAACCAAACTTTTGCTAGAAAATAAAACACAGGCCAATTATAATTATTCAAATAATTTATTTCAATCAATATACTCTCCTTCAGCTTCGATACAGCGGTTGTCACTCTCAATTAATTCGTTAAAAGAGTTTTGTATATCGGTTTCTTGGATACTGTTGAGAGTTGTGGTTACTGCCACTTGAACGTTTTCAATGGTGCCATATCACTTTCCTTTCATTGGCAAATGAAGTTGGGAGAAGAGAAAGAAGTCACAGGGTGCTTCATAGGGTATATGCAAGTATACTTGAGAAACAGTTGAGAAGAATTGTGGAAGAAAAGCTTGGTGAAGAACAAGCTGGATTCAGGTTAAATAGAGGCTGTCAGGATCAGATCTTCACTTTACGACAGATAATGGAGAAATCATTAGAATATAACAAAGATATGTATTTAAGTTTTGTAGATCTGGAAAAGGCATATGACAAGGTGCCAAGAGAGAAACTGTTCAATACGCTACAGTTTATATGGTATCAACGGGACATTATATGAAGCAATAGTTATTCTTTATTTGAGTTGTAAGGCAGCAATTAGAATTGAAGGAAGTACAGGAAGATGGTTTAATGTTAAATCTGGTGTGAGACAAGGATGCACATTATGCCCTCTGTTATTCATTATCTATATGGATCACATTATGAAGGAAAGTGGTATTAAACCTGATATCAAAATTGGAGATGTTAATGTCAGCTCTTTGTTTTATGCGGATGACGTTATACTTCTAAATAAATCCACTACAAGTCTGCAAGATTCCCTGACTAAATTGAATAACTATTGTAATAGATATGGTATGAAGGTCAGCAATAAAAAGACAAAGACAATGAAAATAAGCAGAATCATTGAAAATGTCAACTGTGTTGTGAATGGAGAACCTGTGGAACAAGCAAAACATTTCCACTACTTAGGTACGGTTTTTAGTGAAGATGGTAAATTAAATATGGAAATAGACAACTGAATCAACAAAGTGGCATGGTAAGAAATCAATTGAATAAATTTATATGGAATAAGAGAGAAATTAGTCGGAACACTAAATTAGTATACAAGACAGTGTTCAAACCAGTTTTAATTTATGGATCTGAGAGCTGGGTCAGAAGTAAAACACTTGACCAAAGACTAGAGACCGCAGATATGAGAGTCCTGAGAAAGATTAGGGGCACGAACAGATGGCAGCAATGGCAATATCATATTAAAAATGAGGATATTAGGAAAGAACTTGACATTGTCAGCATCCAGGAATGTATTAGCAGAGCTAATCTCAGTTGGTATGGTCACTTAAACAGAATGGGCAAGGAAAGATTTCCAAAACAAGTGTTCTCTGCCAGGTTGGCAGGAAAAAGATCCAGAGGAAGACCAAGATATAGGTGGATTGATATGATAAAAAGTGCCTTAGATGATAGAAATATAAGATCTGATAATGTTGGAGTCTTGACAAGTAACAGACTGATTTGTAGGAAAATTGTAGACAGGAAGTTAGTAATGATGTAATTTTTTTCATGTAGTACTATCATATCCTGTACACCCCTTTAGGGTACATGACAGGAATTTGATGATGATGATGATGATGGCTTTAGCAACCTTATCAATATGGCATCTAAACTTTAACTCTCACTCTACCACCACCCCTGAATCTCTAGCTTCATCTATTTCCTCAAGTACAGTGCTATCAATGTGATAAACAGGTTGTAATCTATTTATCCCAAAGTGCATAACTTTACATTTCTTGACATTCACCTGACACCCATTAACTTTTGCCCATACTGACAACCTCTTTAAATCATCCTGCAAGCTCTCCACATCACTTTGATTAACTATTACTCTACCTAATTTTGCATCATCATGTTTCCAATATCATTTATGTACAAATTAAACAGCAATGGTCGCAGCACTGAACCTCATGGCACACCACTAGTCACCTGGTTTTTGCTCGATTCTGTCCCTGTATAAAGCATCTGTCCAGCAGCCACCCTCCTATCCACTTAACCAATTTCATATCCATCCCCCATTTGTTCTAATTTGCATAACAGTGTCCCATGTGGTATTCTGTCAAATGCCTTTGCAAAATCGTGCAAAATCATCATATAGCCATTTCCTTTATCCAACTGAGCTGTTATATAAAAAGTTAGTAAATTACTAAGGCATGACTTCCAAAAGCCATGCTGACCCTCATACCGTATCATATTTTTATCTACCCATTCTTGAATTCTCTTTTTTATCAGTTTTACTAGTGCTTTTACCACCATTTGAGATACAGATTGGTCTATAATTATAATAGAATCTTCCTTATGCAAAGGAAT
Organism: Typopeltis vanoorti; assembly: GCF_054136105.1. Classification (NCBI taxonomy): domain Eukaryota; kingdom Metazoa; phylum Arthropoda; class Arachnida; order Uropygi; family Thelyphonidae; genus Typopeltis; species Typopeltis vanoorti. The sequence goes on along the minus strand of NC_143561.1, from coordinate 34,445,779 downwards.
AATTTTGTCCTCTTTCTACTCCCTTGGAACTCTGACAGAGCCTACACTTAAACTAAGCAGCTTAGTCAAAAGCATTTCCAGTTCTTTTGCACATTCCAGGAAGACTTGCACAGTGCCGGTGCTAGGGTCTTTGCCGCCTGCATGCAATTTCTATCTAAGCGCCCCTGTAACTATCCGGGCATGTGTGGTTCTTTTACGATAATGAAAATTTAAATTATTTGAAATTTTTTAAATGAATTTTGACAGAACAGCCACACGTTGGTTCGCTAAATGTAACGAACAAAGGGGTGTTGACTAGTCAGGATAATCGTTAAAAACCCAAATATTCAGAAAATTCTCAAAATTTAAAGCAAATTTTGATAAAACCACTTCACTTTAATCGTTAAATATAATGATACAGGGATTATAGCCTTCTCACCGACCCGAATCGCTAACAAAATTAAAATGAATTTTAATTAAAGTTAAAATTTATTTGAACTAAAGTTTAAAAAATTTTTCCATTTTACAAGTTACTAAATTCTTAGTAATTTGTAAAACGTTTTTAATAATTTTTATAAGTGAAACTATCTTTTAGGAAAATAAAAGATACTCAAGATAGATGAGGAAATAAGAAAAGTAAAATCTTCACAGAATAACAGAAAATAAATTAAATTATATAAATATACTTGAAATTTTTTAAATTAAAATTTTAGGGTTTTTGATTTCATATTCACAAAATTAGAAATAATGATCTTAACGTCTAATTCCGCACATATATCATTTTCGATATCTATTAACACCAAACTAACCAGCCTATCTTGTGACATACTTGTTCTTAAGTAGGTTTTAATCAATTTCAACTTGGAAAAGGAACATTCTCCGTTCGCTATACTAACAGGTAAGGTTAATAGCATTCTTAAAGCAATTGAAAAGTTAGGGAAAGATAAATTATTGGACACAATAAAATTAAGAATATCGAAAGAGTTTTGAATATCTAAATTATCCTTCCGAAAAATATCCCGGCAAGCACATAACTCGTCATATAGTTGTATTGCATTTACATCTTTATTGTCACCGTCCTTCAAGAGAATCTCTAAATCATCACAATTTTTTCGTAAATCTTCGTTGTTAATTTGTAGTAATCTATCCAAGAAATTGCAATTATCATAATATGTTTTTTAGTTGTTCAAAACGTTCTATTAACGAACATTGCAACGTCTAGAAGTGTATAAAACACATTCACTCTAAATTTATCTTCTGGCGATTGTGGCGTTTCGTCATGATGCTCATAGTCAAATTGTGCGTGTCTTCTTTCGTCGTCGAACCTCCGTACCAGTTTTAAATTCCTGTTCTCCATCCACCTCTTCACTCAGTTCTTTTGCCGTTTTTAGAACTTCTTTAAAATTTGTATCTGATCGATACTCTTGTAAGAATATTTTTAAGTTTTCGATAGATTCTAAAAGCAAGTGTAATGTTCATATTTTTGTCTTGAAGCATTTTACTCACAGGGTTTATTCTGTTAAATCATGCCAAGTTATAAGAGAGCAAAGAAATTTGTGGTTGTTTATTTTAGCACATAATGATTATGCTTCATGCTGAGTTTATTAAAACTTTCATTATTTAAAATTTCAAAAAGTGCATCTAAATTTCTCCTAACTGATATCGTAGAGGGCGGATTGCATTAATTTTACTTTCCCATCGTGTTTCTGATGGCAGTTTCAAAGTTAAATTTTTTACAAACTTTAAAAGGATTGCCCAATTTGTAAGAGAATAAAAAGAAATCATACATTTCTTGAATAATTGCAAAGAAACTAATTGTATCTGCATTCACTTTGGCTGCATTGTTAATGATTAAATTTAGAGTATGTGCAGCACATGGCTCGTAAAAAAGCTCGAGGATTTTTATTCAAAAGCAAATTTTGGAGCCCATATTTTTTTCCTTTCATATTTGCCCCTTTGTCATACCCTTGACTCGCATGTCTTCAATGAGAATGTTCCATCTTTCCAGTTGATCCATTATTGTTGCACATAAACCACGTCCTGTGGAATCTGATATATCTGCAAAACCTAAAACATTTTCCCTGATCTTGACAATTCCATTGTCATAGGAAAGAAAGTGAATAATAATGGTCATTTGTTCTGTTTTACTTGCATCAGGTGTGCAGTCTAAAATTATGGAATAATATTTAGATTTTCGAATTGATACAAAAATTGTATCCCTGATTGCCTTACTTAAAGTTTCCAATATTTCATTTTGACTGTCTTTACTCAAATAGTATACCCTATTGTTTCGTTGTAGGGCCCTTTCAACATGATTTTCCATAACGGGATCAAACTTCTCAAACAGTTCGACTAATTTTAAAAAAATTGCCGTTATTCCTTTCATATAATTTATCAGATGATCCACGAAAAGCTAAATTTTGGCTACCAAGGAATTTTATAATTTCAATCAAGCGTTCTAAAACACTCGTCCAATGTTTCTTTTCCATTTCATACATGCTTTGAGTCTGGCAATCAATAGTATATTTGTTTTTTAAATTTTTATCAAGTTCCTTCCATTTCAAGAAATTTTTCATGTGAGTTAAACTAGTCTCATGTCTATGCAAAATTGTGTTTACATTTCTCCAATCGTTATATCCTTCTACAAGATTACTTGATTCAATAGGTGCGAAACGTTTGCAACAAATGCAAAAGACAGAATTTAAAGTTTCGGAATAAATGAGCCATGTTCTTGTTACGAGCTGCCCATTTTCCATTTTTCTATTATAATACGTGTTGCCAAATTTACGACCATATGTATCTCTGGGAGATATTATATTTTTCTTTTCAACAGGCCCCATTTCAATTAAAAGAACTCGTAATTTTTCATCAATATTTCCCTATTCACCTGGATCTTCTAAATTTACAGAGACTAACAATGTGTTAGTTTCGTGGTCAACTACAACTAAATCTTCTCCTAACTGTTTTTCACTTAAATTATGCATCTTGTTATCTTGTTCAATAGTTGCAATAGTACTTCATGCAAACTGGATGATGTGCATGGTTCTTCAACTCTGATTTCTGATGTATCGAGTTGGTTACAATCTTCATCAGAATATTTTAATATTTTAACAAATTTAGTAAGAGCCCCAGTTTGTTTCTTAATATCCACTTCTTTCGCAGCATGACGCTTATGATTTTGTGCACCGGATAACTTTTTTTCAATTTTTGATTCCATTTCTATTTTATACCCACAAGAAATTATTACACAACATGACACAGAGACAAAATAATAGTCTGCACTGTGCTACTGTCGGTAGCCTACTGAGATGCATACCATATGACTGTTTTACCTAGCAAGAAATGTTTTGTATGAAAATTTGTTTCTGCGCATGTTCACCGTTTCACTTTAAATAGACTGCAGTAGACACAACATTCTGCAGGCAAGCATTTAGCCTGCTCTCGTTGCAAAATTGTAAACAGCCGACTGATCAAAGAGGTGGCAATATACAATTTTTTTTAATTTTTATTCGGTGTATCCGGCCTTATTTATTTTAATATTGATCATTGTAAGAATTTTTTGTTTTCATGATAAAAATTTTGTTTCTTAAAAATGAACTTATGAACCGTGCCCCAGCGGCAGCGCCCCCTTCGTAGCGGCACCCGCATGCACCGCCTGCTCTGCATGCCCACTTCTGCAGACCCTGTTCTTGCAAAACCCTACCTGATATCCATGCTTGGTTGGCTGAGTGGTTAGCATATCCACTCTCCAGCCAAATGACTGTGGGTTTGAATCCTGCTGTCGGCATGGATGTTTGTGATTTTCTGTGGAAGTACCATTGTTGGGCAGTAGTCTTTGGACTCCCTGGAGGTTTCATGTAATAATAATAATAATAATAATAATAATAATAATATACCATCTAATCCCACTGCTGTATTTATATTGAAATTCTACAATATTGTAAGAACCTCCAATTCATCCACCTCTGTTCCCGCATTAGTGTCTATCACATAGGTTAAAGCAGCAACCTCACTAGGAAGATATATGCTTGCAAAGTGGTCACTCAGTAAATCAACTATTTTATCCTCTTCTGTCTCCTCTTGACAATCATCACTCATTAGGGTTTATCTTCCATAGTCATTCTTCCTCTTGCCATATAATGAAAGAACTCTTTGGGATTTCCTTTGACCTGCTCTGCTAAATTCTTCTAATAATTGCCTTCCTTGCCATGCTGGTCACCTTTCTTGCCTGGGCCTTGTATTCATGAGTTTGCCTTTCTCTGTATATACCTTCCACAGCATTTTCTTCTTCTGTAGTTCATGCTTAATGATATTACTCATCCATATAACTCCTATCTGATTAACCCTTCTTACCCTAGGTATACAATTTTATACTACTGTCTCAAGATGACCCTTAACTATATCCCATACACTATTAACATGCTTACCCTGCAGTTTTTTATGCTGTGGTACAGATTTAAGCTTCTTCCTAAGCATATCATAATCACCTGCCTTGTAGTTCCACAAATATCCCTTCTTGATAGAATATTCCTTATGTTTTACAATTTCCCAAGTCAAGTCTGCATGTTTTTTTTTGAGCTGGACATGTCTTACACATATAACCTTCTGATCTGGAGTCAGACGTGCTACCATTGTGCCGCCAGTCCACTGTTTGGAAGATCTAAGTAAATTTCTTAATTTTGGCAGGGGTTTGAAAGTTGTCTTAATATTGTATTTAAGTAGTGTTCTATTTTTTCCAAAATGCCCCTAATGTGTGGTATGGCTATAGCATTCTTGTAATCTTTTTTTCTTTTAATGGCATTTTTATGGAGGATCTTGCGAACTGTTTTTGTATTGTCACCATTTTTTTACAAATGTTTAGCTAATAATTTCAAATTCTTAGTTCTGAGCTTGTTCATTGGAGCAAATTGTTAGGGCTGTGTGTTTGAAGGTGTGATGACCCCCTAGTTTTGTGTTGGATGGTGGTATGAACTTTTATGTATGTATTGGCCTGTGTGTGTGTGTGTGTGTGTGTGTGATAGAATGCAAAGTAGAGGCAGCCAGAGGGAAGACATGTAACACCTGTCTAGAAAAGGAAGAGAATTGTTGTTTTCGATCTCAATGGTGAATTGGATAAGTCTGTGTTGTTTGTTAAGGTGGCTGAGGAAAGTATTTAACCCTTCAGAGGTTGCGTGAAAATTTTTGGCATCAAGGGGTTGCACGGACTGTCATTCCGCACTCATTTTTAACAAAATTGAAGGCGTTTTGAATAATAATAAATAAGCATATTGTAGAAAAAAGATTATTTATTCAAATTGCACATATTTGTAAGAGAAAACAAAATAAAAAAAATTAAATGTCTTAGAAATAGAACTGCATATGCTACATGCTACATGTGCAATAAATGTGTAGAACTGGATTAACATTCTTTTACTTAAGTTCTAGACATTCATTGCACGATTATAGCATGTTCAAGACACATAAATTTGTAACATCTCTTACAATAATATTTAGATGCACGGTTTGTTTTCCATCACAATAATTTTATTTTACCCAAAGAGAAAATAATTTACCATATTGCTATTATATATAAACATATATAAAATAGATATATATGTATATAAAAAATATATTTCCTGTGTAAATATATAAGCCTGTATGTAAAAATATAAATAATTTACAAGTACTTACAAATTTAAAAAATTTTGATGACTGCTTATTCTTATAACATTAAGGGTGAATTTCCTCCAGACATTGTCAAATTATTTGAATTTGTAATAAAGTCCGGTTATTTTTCCTTCAAAAACCAGTTATACCAACAAATCGAAGGGAACAGCAATGGGTAATCCAATATCTCCTGCTATTGCCAACTACTTCATGGAGCATTTCGAACAGCGTATCTTTGATAACATTACACCCAGACGTAACATTTGGTTCAGATATGTGGACGACATTTTTGCCATATTCTGAGGGCACCTCAGAAGAACTACAACAGTTTCTCTCAAAAATTAATGCACTTCATCCAAGGATCCAGTTCACCCTAGAAGTAGAAGTAAATAAGCAGTTAGCCTTTCTAGACCTCTTGATTCTTCGCCAACCAGATGATTATCTACAATTCACAGTCTATAGGAAAGAGACTCATACAGACCAATACATCCACGCTGAATCACATCACCATCCCAGCCAAAGGCAGGTACTATAAAAACACTAGTTCATAGAGCCAACTCCTTTTGTTCTTCAGAAGAACTTTTACAAAAAGAATTACAGTATATTAATTCCTCCTTCATATCCAATGGCTATAAAAAGTCCTTCATAAAAAGAGCTTTAAATAGTTATGCTCCAGCATCCTCTTCAAGTACAGAAGAACCTACACATATACCTATCCCCTATGTACACGGGGTTAGTGAACGCATAGTTAAAGTGCTAAAACCACTAAATATCTGTGTGGCTTTTCGACCTATCAGAAAAATCTCCACATTCCTAATGTCCCCAAAGGACAAGCTCCCACATCTCAGCTATCCAGGTGTCTACCAGATTCCCTGCTCATGTGGATTATCATATTTCGGACAAACAGGAAGATCTGCTCAGGTCCGGTTAGAAGAACACCAGTCGTACATCCAGTACCTTGAACCCGAACAGTCTGGAATTTCAGATCATGCCATCAACACCAGACATAGAGTTAAGTGGAACAAGGCAAATGTCATTCACAAAAGTCAGTTCTTAATGGAATGGCTATACAAAGAAACATGTGAAACATTACTTCACTCTCCTAACCTAAACAGATCCGATGGTCTACATCTTTCCCCCTTGTGGGAGATAGTACTTTATAAAGCAGCAAATCTTTCCTAACATATACACATATATATATTTATAAAAATAAAAATAAATAAAATTTAAATTATTATAATTGAATAATTAAATTTAAATAATTAAAAAAAATAAAATAAATAAATAATAATAATTAAATAAATTTAGGAAACTTAACCTTAGCTACTTAGGTGGTGCTTTGTGAATATAACAGTTATTGTTTAATTAGCCTTGTACCTGTACTGATGATGTCTGTGATACTCAGGTGAAAATTATATGAATAAAGAATAATTTACATAAGTTAATTCTGTTATAATAGTTAGTAATATGTCTACCCACGGTATTTCCTTACTGAAACTTATAACACTAAGGGTCGCGTAGGATCTGTGACTGCGCAATGTCTCAGTGGGAACAGTTGTTATCGCATCAACGTTATATTCTACATTAACATATGTCCTGCCTATATACGAAGCTACATAAATGCACAACCGGATTTAACTAGCTGCTTTAGAAATATATGTAAAAAAGAAAACGTGCGGACTCCCAGTCCGTGCACGACCTCTGGAGGATTAATGTTTCGCAGCCGTCAGACAAAATAGTGAAAATATCATCATCATATCTGAGCTAGACTTTGGGCATTAGGCTGGCAGAATCTAGAGCTCATTGCTTGAAGTCTTCCATATAAATGTTAGCTATGGGGGGGAGGAGCCCATGACTATACCTTCTTTTTGTAGATAAAAATTATTTTGCCATGAGAAATAACCAGAGCTGAGTATGTGGGCAAAGAGGGCTGTAATATCAGGAGGAAATACGTTCTTTAAGAGAAGAATAGTATCATTGATTGGGACATTGATTAGTGAAAAAGATAGTGATGTCAAAGCTGACTAATAAGTCTTCTTCATTCAGTGTAATGTTTCTAATTTTGTTTATGAAGTATTGTGGATTTTTTTATATAGGATGCAGAATGATCCACCAACTTCTTGAGTGTAGAAACTAGTTTCTTGGCTAAATGATAATTAACGCCGTTGATTCCTTCAACTATTGGTCATTGTGGTGTGTTTGTTTTGTGTATTTTTGGCAGGCCATAAATTCTGGGAGAATGGGAATAATGCAGTATTAGTTTCTTAGTTGTTTCCTCTGGCCCCAAAATCACCAGTTTGATTAATTCTGTTATTTTCTTTTTGATGCAGTTTGTAGGGCTATAGTTCACTATTTGGTACATGTTGTGTCGGATAATCAATTGTTTCATTTTTTCCAAATATGCTGTCTGATCAAGGATGACAGTAGCATTGCCTTTATCCGCTTTAGTAATAACAATGTCTCAGTTATTTTTTAAGGATTTAAGTGCCAATTTTTCTGCTCTAGTTAGGTTGCAACTTAGTTGTTTATTGGAGTTTAATATGTATGATTTTTTTTCTCCACCAAAGGTTAGACTAGGGTAAATGATCAACAAACATTTAGATTCATCATACTTTTTGTGTAGTGTAGTGTCATGTAGCCTGTATCCTATACATGGGTATGTTTTCCTGATGATGACTTCAATACAGGAGGTTGAAACATCGAATGTTACTTTCTTAATGATAAGTAAAGTAATTATTCTAAGACGTGTGTTGTGTCTCCATAAATTCTGCACTATGAATGCTGACCACCATGTAATCCTAAAAGGAAAAAATTGCACTTATTTAATTTCAATGAATAATTATCTGAATATATGAATATTCAGATAATTACTATAAATGAATAATTATCTGTTCTCTGATTCTTTTCTTCCCTGCTATTTCAAACACTTCATATTTAATTACTATTATTAATATTACTAATTATTATTAATTACTAATTAATATTACTACCTACTTACTTCCCCAGCCTGTTTAGCTGAGTGGTTAGCCTGTCTACTTTTCCAACCAGTAGGCTGTGAGTTCAAATCTCATTGTAGATATTTGTGTTTTGTGATTTCTTTTTTTGCTTGAAAATACTTGAAACAAAAAACTCCATGTTTGGTCTCAAGAGCAGGATTTCCGAATTATCTAATACTTACCCCACATATGGTACCAGTACCAATGTATCATAATCTAATAGACTTTTTATGAGTGAAATTCACATACAAAAAATCTTCAATTCTTTTACTTATTTTCATTTACATATAGTCTCACTCATACTTCCCATTGTTCTTCAATGCAGATAATGTTCCTCATTATCAATCCCTATCCTGCTTCATGTCTCACAAAGAGAATCTCTATACAAACACAGTTTGTGTCTTACACTCTCTCTCTCTCTCACATGCTCTCTCTCTCAGTATACTCCAGTATGCTTCTGTACTATATATGAACTAACAGAGACTTGAAAATTATTTACACTCATCTTCATTAATTTGACTGAAAACCATTCATAGTGTCATTTACATATAAGTTGAAAATGGGTTCAAGAACAAAATATTCTGTGACCCTAATTATAACCTTTCCCCATCTTAGATATTGCTCTGTGATGTGACATTCAATTCACAGTTCACTCTGCAAACCAATTTTTGTTTAATTAATTTAAGTTCTGTATGGCAATCTATCAAAAAAAAAAATTAATAAATAATAATAATAAAATGAAAATAAGCTTTTGCTGAATCTGTATTTTAAAAACATAATCATCTTGCCAATGCTAGATTCTCAGCACTTCAGCAAAATTAGGCTGAGCAAGCCATGGTTTGCATCTTTTTGTTATCCTCAGATCTTTGCATACTTGTTTAATAAGTGAACTGGAAAAATTTCCTTAACACCTTTGATTTGTTCCTTAGGCTAATCTGATTATAATAATTGTTGGTTATGAATTTTTAAGGTTTTACAAGGCATAACTCTAAAAGTAAATCCTGGAGAAATGGTAGCATTAGTTGGACAAAGTGGTTGTGGAAAAAGTACTGTAATCCATTTAATACAGAGATTATATGATCCTCTAGGTGGACAGGTATGCTTTGTATATATATAATACATATATATATATATATACATATCATATTAGAAATATATATTTCAAGTAGATATATGCATATAAGATAGATATATATACAGGACAAAATGCAAATTTGCATGAGATTGTGAAGTGCATTGGAAGACACACCATAAGAATTGCCATTATGGGTGATTTCAACTATTACCTAGCCTAGCCGTAAATATTGATACAAGTTGAACAGTACATAAACCTTTAATCTATCAGTAAATTATTTACAACTTTCAGCACATACAAACCACATGTATAAGGTGCACATAGCAGCATTCAATGTTCGAAATGTCCCCCTTTTGCCTTCATGCACGTCCAAAGTCTGATGACAAATTGATAGCAGCACATACAACATCCAACAGAAATGCTGCCACTTCTTGCTCCAAATGGAGAGATTAAGAGCAGTTGATGATGGGGAGGAGAGACTGACTGTAAGTGAGGAAGAGGTGTTTGGGGAGTTGAGTAAACCAGATGTAAATAAGGCTGTGGGACTTGATAATATATCACCGCGTATTCTGAAGGAATGTGCCAGAGAGTTGACACCTGCCTTGACATATTTTTTTAATACGAGTCTTGCACTTGGTCAAATCCCTAAAGAGTGGAAGGAGGGCAAGATTGTGCCACTTCATAAAGGAGGTGATCGAACTCAAGCATCAAACTATAGGCCTATCTGTGTGTCAGGTGTTGTGGTTAAGTTGTTGGAGAAGCTTGTGAGAACTAGGATCCAGAGTTGGGTTGACAACAATGGTATAATCTTTGATGGACAGCATGGATTTGCTAAAGGGAGGTCGTGTTTTAGTAATCTACTTACTTATTACAATAAAGTGACTGCTTCCTTGGACAGAGGAGAAGGATACACAGTAATATATTTGGATTTTGCAAAAGCTTTCGATAGAGTACCTCATGATAAGTTGACAGTCAAACTAGAGCAGATGGGGTTGTATATTAGATTAGTGCATTGGATTGGAGACTGGCTATCTGATAGGTATCAACAAGTTGTGTATGGGGGTGCAATATCCAGGAAAAGGAAAGTCACTAGTGGAGTGCCTCAGGGATCTGTTTTAGGGCCATTACTATTTAACTTGTATATTAATGATATTGGCAAAGATTTGGATGGAGATATTCAGTTGTTTCCAGATGATGCAAAGTTGGGATGAACCATAAAGAGTAGTGAAGATGTTGTGGTCTTGCAAGAAGACTTGAATAAATTGAGTGATTGGGCAAGCAAATAGGGATGTGAGTTCAATGTTGCAAAATGTAAGGTTTTAAAATTTGGAAAACAAAGATGGGATGCAGAATTTATGCTTGGTAAGAATATATTGTTGGAAGTAGAGGAAATAAGAGATCTGGGAGTGATAGTGGATAAGGATCTAAAATTTAGGGGACACATCGCCAAAATTGTGAAGACAACACAAAGACTTCTGGGAATGATGAGGAGGACACTGACGTGTAGAAGTAGGGAGATTCTTGTTCCATTGTATAAGGCTTTGATTAGGCCACACATGGACTATTGTGCCCAGATTTGGTCACCTGGTTTTCAGAAGGATGAAGAGATGTTGGAAAGGGTCCAAAGGCGACTGACTAAGGTAGTTTCTGACCTCTGGAATGTCGAGTATGAGGAAAGATTGAAAAGATGTAATTTGCAGAGTCTAGTGGAGAGAAGGAAGAGGGGAGATATGATAGAGACCTACAAGTTGGTGAGGGGTTGTTATAGGATCAATGGTGGAGAAGTTCTACAGAGAATAGTGGGAGATCAGGGGAGAACCAGAGGTCATGCCTGGAAACTGTATAAAGAGGGTGTGAGTAGGGGAGTGAGAGGCAGGTTTTTTTCGTGCAGAGTTGTAAATGATTGGAATGCCTTGCCTGAGAGTGTGGTGTCTGCAAGGAGTTTGAATGTGTTTAAGACCCGGTATGATGAGATGTGTGTGAGATAAAAGGACCTCCTAGATGAGTCTTTGACTCCATGAGGTCTTGTTTAATAATAATAATAATAATAAATCAACCTTCAGGCTGGTGATGGTCGGTTTCTTGCAGGCTACTCTCTCAAGCTCTGACCACAATTTACACAGTGGATCCAGATTGGAGCTTCCAGATGGCCAATCAGATGGTGGTATATGGTCAGTTGTATTTAGCTCCAACCACTGTTGTGTGGTCCTCACCTTATGTGCAGGGGCTGAGTCCTTTTGGAAGCTTGCCTACTGTGAAACAAGGTGTTCTTCAGGGGCCATATCACAGGTTCCACCATGATTGAAATGTCCACTTTGCCAGAGGATTTGACCCCTTTCTCACAGATTTGCAACTTGGATATCCCTGATATGTCACCCCTTTACCAAACCATCTGATGTGGGGTGATGCCATCTCTAAACCCCTGTGCATCCGGGGCACATACCTGATCATTTTGGCAGTTAAATGACTCTTCAATGGGAAAATCTTTTCATCTGTGAAGAGGATATCTCTGTTTGTTGTTCGCATACCATTGGACAAGTGCCTTTGATTTTAGTACCCCCTGACACATAAGTGGCAGCGTTAGGAAGTTTCCACTGGTACGTGACATTGATCTCTGTGAAACGTTCATCTTTCATGACCTCACCTTCTGCATTCTCACAGAATTACAGTGGCAGTGTGCCTTCACAGCCTTCAAGCTGTTGCGTCCTAATGCATCACAGTTGACTTGTTCTTTAGCAGTCAGATACATCATAAACTGCCAGTGTTATAATGTTTAATAATCTGATACATAAACATCCTACTGATTACGAGTGTTTTTCATGTTGAAAATAACAGCTAGCTGCATTCCAACCTTGTGAAGTGCTATTACAGCTATATGCTTCTTATAATCTCCCCATTGCATGTTATCCCATACAGCTACATTTCTCTACTGATAAACACACAATGTTGAATGTGCACAGAGCCACTAATGGAACACATGTGTGTAGAAGTTGTAACCGCATTTATGGCAGGACTCTGTAGTTATGGACTTCCTAAAAGCACTGCCTGTCTAGTTGGTGAGATTATTCATGTAGATGACAATTCATGTGAAGGCTTTGACTATGCATATATGAAACTAATAAAGCTGGTAATTACAATAAACTGAAAAGTTAGCTAGAAACATGACTTGGGAAGGAATTAAAAGGATATCTGAATGATGCTATGGCTGACTCCATCGCTAGTTTAGAAACATAACTTTCATGATAGCTAAATGGATGAATAAATTTAATATAAATGTATCAGAATTCATTGAAACCATACTTTTACATAAGACTATGAAATAATAATGGGTTTTATTTTTAATAAAATAATTTTAATTATTTCTATCATTTAGTACTTCCACAAAGTCAGAAAGCTCATCCTAGTAGGCCCATCTTAGACCACACATCACAACACAACACATACCATTCCTAAAATGTGTTAACCATTCTCAATAAAACACCCTACCAGGCAGTGCATACTACAGTCCAATCATCCTACTACTCACCACTTCCATTTGCATCCTCCAGGAATGGCTGCCCCCACCCTCGTCGTTATTAATCACCATTGTCTTATTGACCTCCACAGTACTTAGTTTTTGAAACACATTTTCTTCATGCATGTTTAAACCTTCAACCCTCCTCATCCTTCTAGCAATATCTCAGAGTGACATATCCCAATAAAGGGATCATTAAACAATGCAATGTCACCTGCATTGGTTACTTGACAGTCATTTCCATGTAACAGTATCTTTCTTTTGCAATAATTTCTCCTACTACGGGCCATATAATGAAGTCATTAATGTTTTCTTTGGCTTGCAGGACTAATCTTTTCTCATATTCCAGTTTTGTCTTCCTTACTTTAATAGTTAGTTTCCTGACCCAAGTCTTATATTCTTCATAACTGCTCTTCATCCATCTCTTTATACTTTTTCCATAAACTCTTTTTCATCTTCAGTTCCTGTTTGATTCCATTAGTCATCCACCTTATACCAAAACTTATCTTTTTCACTGGGGGTATTCCTTATCACGTGCATCCCTCACTCTTCATTTGTTCTTTCACTTGCCTACTTTCTTCTCATCTTTCTCTCTCTCTCTCTCTCTCTCTATCCATCTATCTATCCATTAGGTTTTCTGATGCCATAATTCTTTCTTTGCCACCTGCACTAGCTGGACTCCTCACCTGTGGCTATCACCAGTGAAGGATTACCTGCCATGGGAACCACACTTTCCTGTACTACTCAGCAAAACAAAGATCCCCCTATAACTTCAGACTTGGAAGGACGAGCAAAGGATGAGTGGAGGCTATAGACACGGAAAAGAGGTCGGTCAATTCCAAATCTTATTCTAATGTTGTATCAAACCGAAATATCCTATCATCCCCCAAAACACTGATTTCACACATGAATGCCACATCAGCCAGCAGTAATATCTAATGGAATTGTTATTTTTGCCACCAAAGAAAACATCCCACTAGAAGAGTATCTTGCAGCGATCGCCAAAATTGTAACCGCAAAATATATCACTGATGCTTCCCATGTATGTGGTACTGTGCAGGTGTATTTCAGTCACATCTCATGGGCACAAACGTTACTGCAAAAAGGCATCAGTATCAATGATTATCACTTCAAAGCAGCCCCAATAAATCGCTGGCCCCGATACCGTATCAAACGTTCCCCTTGAAATTCCTCATCAACTCATCAGATCCATGTTATCAAGATACAGTTCTGTCACAGGAAAAATACGCACATTGTCAGCGGTTACGAAAAAGCCTGAATTCGCCCATGTCAAAAGCTTTCAAAGACAGGCATTAATGCACTTTCCAAACAACGATGCACTACACAACCTGCAAAATTAATCAACACAGACATAAATGGAATCACCTGCATGTTCTGTTTATCTTTCTCATCGCAGTGCTTCTTCTGTCATGAAGAGAGTCACATTAGGAAACAATGTCCCTATATTACCAACAACGATTCATCAACAAATATCCCAGTCTAGAATAGCAAATCAGTTGAACAGAACAGCATCATATATGAAGAAAATCAAAGCACAGGAAAAAGTAATCCAAAAATTCTCTCAATTTGGGTTTCCCAAATTGCAGAGCTTCTGACTCTGTCGAGCCTTGTCAGCCCCACAACCCCTCGAAGGAACCTCATTTCAGCCACTTGGATTCGTGTCCGCATTCTTTTGGTCATTACCCAACTCTCATGACCATAGGTGAGGATGGGAACATAGACTGTATTGAAGACAGCCAGCTTTGCCTTCTGGCTTAACTTCCGCTTCAATACTACCGAACGGCCAAGCTCCTGCAATATTGAGCTTGCTAAGCCAATTCGATTATCTAGCTCTACGTCCCATTTTCCATCATTCGTGAATATGGACCCAAGGTATTTAAACTTTTTCACCTACCTCCTTGGGACTCCACTTACATTTAGAGTGCACTGGGATGGTTGTCTTGAGACCACAAATGTTTCAGTTTTGGTCACACTGATCTTCATTCCGGCATCTGCACAAACAGCTACAAACCTATCCAGGGTCTGCTGGAAGTCCTCTGTGAAAGAGCTAAGCAGAACTAGGTCATCTGCAAAAAGCAGGCGTCCAATGTTGCATCTTCCAATTCTGACACACTCACTGCCTCAGCTGTGCCTATCAATCCAGTCCATAAATATTATGAAAAGGAGGGGGTGAGAGAACACACCCTTGGTGGAGGCCAACGGAGACTGTGAAAGGTTCAGACTTTGTGCTGTTTACCCTGACAAAAACTCTGGGCATTCATACAGGGACTTGATGGCAGCTAATAGTTGGCCATCCACTCCATACTCCTGTACTACTTGGCAAAGCTTATCCTGAGGAACTCGGTCATATGCCTTCTCCAAGTCCACAAAACATGTGTAAACATTCTTGGCATATTCCCAAGGTTTCTCAAAGACTTGCCTTAAAGTGAAGATTTGGTCAGTTGTGCTTCTACCAGGATGAAAGCCACATTGTTCTTCCTGGAACTTTGACTCAACTATGCTCCTGCACCGTCTTTCCAAGCACTTAGTATACACTTTCCCAGGCAGGTTGTGCAGAGAGATGCCACGATAGTTACTGCAATTCTTCTGGTCTCCCTTCTTAAAGACTGGTATTATTATGCCTGTCTGCCATTGCTTTGGTGCAATGGCAGACAGGTATAATAATACCAGTCTTTAAGAAGGGAGACCAGAAGGATTGCAGTAACTATCATCAGGCTATCGAGTGTGTCAGGCTGCTTGGATATCCAAGCAGCCTGACACACTTGCGTCAGCCAGAGAACACCGTCTCAATTTAAGACTTTTAGCATTTCGGGCCCGAATTTCATCATCGCCAGCAACCTTGCCCGATTTTAGTGATTCTATTGCTAAATGGACCTCTTCTGCTGTGAGACTAGTCACTTCCCTGATCTGCACCTCTTGGATGTCCACAACTGCTGGGCCACCCGGGTTAAGAAGGCTCTCAAAGTATTTCCTCCATCTGTGGAGGATATCCTTCTCGGTTGTTAAAAGTATACCATCAGAGGCCTTAATTGTCCTTGCTGTGCACGATTTCCTCCCTCGAAGGCGGCAGATGGTCTGCCAGAATACTTTGTTTGCATTTGCATAGGATGAGCCTAATCTATCTCCAAAGGATTCCCAAGCCTTCTGCTTTGCTGTCTTTACTGCCTCAGCAGCAGCTTTTTGTTTCTCAGCATACCGCAAACGCATCTCAGGTGACCTGACTCTAAGCCATGTTAGGTAGGACTCCTTTTTTACCCGGACAGTTTTTTGGACTTCTTGGTTCCACCAAGGTGTCCTTTTCTCATTGCCTGTTGCCACGCTGAGCCGCTTTCTGCCACAGCATGCGAGTGCACAGACAGTGACAGCTGTTCTGAACAGCCTCCACTCCTCCTCAGCATCTGCAGTATGCTTGGGAATCTCTTTGAACCTGAGGGAAATGTCATCTGCAAAATTCTTCCTCACAGCCTCATTTTCCAATGTCTCCCATTTCACATGGTATAGCTGCTTAGGCCTACTAACGTTGATGGTAGCATCTGGTTTCTGAAGGCGTAGAGTGCACACAACAAGGTGGTGGTCAGTTGACAGTCTGCCCCTCTTCTCACACGAACGTCCAACACTGAGGAAAATAGGTCTGCTGAGATTATAAAGAAGTCAATCAGAGACCTTTGTTCTAGTGTATCCTTGTACCAGGTATACTTATGGACCTCTCGGTGCTGGAAGAAGGTATTCATTATAGACAAGCTGTTAGTACAGCAGAAGTCCAATAATTTCAACCCATTCACGTTAAGGTCAGGGGTGCCGTTCCTCCCAACCACACCCCTCCATGTCTGGTCATCTGTTCCAACATGTGTATTGAAGTCACCCATTAGCAGGACTGATTCCATGTGTGCCACCCTGTCAAAAGCAGCATCCACTTCCTCTAGGAAGGCAGAGTATTCTGACTCCAGATTAGGTGCATAGGCTTGCACCACAGCCAAATCATGGTTTTTCATCTGAAGCCTTAGCACACATACCCCCCCCCCCAATGGGATCCTCTCAGCTACACGGTCTGACAGCTCGGGGCTTGTGAGTATCCCCACACCGGCTGAGCAGAAATTGTTGGGCTCACACCAGAGTAGTAAAGCTTCCACCCCTTATCCAGGTCAACAGTTCCAGAGCCTCTTCTCTTGGTCGAAGAAAGCCTGACTAAGTCTAGCCTGTAGCACTTGGCTTCCTCAACCAGTTCCAACTCCTTCCTTGTCAGAGATAAGATGTTCCAGTTGCCTAAAGCCATAGTCTGGTGCCGTTGTCATTGCCATTTCCGTCCTTTTGCAGAACCATTTCTTTGCGCTGCCCCTAAACACCTCTCCAAATGGGTAGCAGGCCCATTGATGGAGTTTCCTCTAGCAGAGTGCTGAGGAGTGGTGTCTAAGGGAGACTGTAACATATTTTTCGAACGGGTCCCTCTGCCTAAAACCCGAACGCGTCCCTTGGTAACCCGCACGACGGACGATGCGGTATGAACATTTTTTGATGGCCTGATCATGTTACAGTTTTTGATAATGTCCTGTTAGCACAAGATGAAATGACACAGCAAAATAGGATCGAATACTCTAATAGCATTCGGGGGAAGGAGCAAGAAGAGAAGAAAGAAAAAAGCAAGGGAGGAAGAGGAGGGACCAGTCTACAGATAATATAAGAGATGTATATTACGTGAAGTAAGGCATGGTCCAGCATCAGGTACCTCGGGTTTGCCACACCCGTACTCACTAAAGTGAGCCCCTGAGCCGTGAAGTTTTAAAACTTCAAATAAATTTTTAGTTGATGCAAACTTCCAATAAATTTTTAGTTTATGCATAAAAATTCATAAATTCGATATATATGTCCCAATACAACATCCTTCAATTTTTTTTAAAAAAATTGTTTTCTTGTACACAGCATGTTATTTACTTATTTATTTTTTTATAACCATGTGTACTCTGTGACCTTTGTAATGGCACAGTGTGTCCTTTGTTGTCCTTGTATCAACAAACTACAAACCAACCAACCTAACCAACCAAGTTGACCATCATCCCCAAATCTCCAACATCAGTTCAAAGTGCAGTAATCTACCCATTTATCTAATCTTCTATATCGTAAGGTTGTTAGTGAACATGGCAGTCATGTTGAGTTGTGCTGGAAAATGTGTTTTTAAATGAAAGTATAGTGTGCCTTTTTGTCTCAAATTGTGCTGCAGTTGTGCTTCGGTTGGATACAAGTGTCCTTCAGTGGTGTTATTGTTTGGAACTGTTGTATATATATATATATATATATATATATATATTGTGTTTTCGCTGCTGTTTGTTTCACTACTTCAGCGACTAAAGATGGCGTCCAACAAGATACATATGTCAGCGGCTCGTCGGACTTATATATGAAAGGCTGGCTCTGCGTTGGATTTTTCACAGTCGATGCGTTGCAGAAACTGTTATATGTATGAGCCAAGGAATGTGAAGGATCTGTGGACTGTTTGGCTAAATGAGAGGAATGAAAAATCGATGTAAGAAGTGTCGGGATAGGCTGGAGCGATTAGGAATGGAAGTAGAAGTCAGGACCGTAGCAGATGAACTTTGGCAGGAGATCGGGAAAATGTGAACACATTGAATAGCAGCAGTGAACTTTATATTTTGCAAGAGGAATTCGAAGTGCTCAGTAAGGAGGTTCTGGAAATTAAAACTGAGTTAAATGGGTTAAATAGAGAAATTAGGACTATGGAGAATTACTCTAGCTGAAGTAACTAGAACAGGATTAAGTATGGGAGAGTCTTTGGTGATTGATGAAGTAATAAATAGTATGGGAGTGATTGGGATTCAACAGAATGAAAGTGCAAGAGGTCTAGAAGAAACGAGATGTCGTGAGAGTGAGGGAGTAAGTAAAACAGTGTTGAGTAATGAAACTGAGAGAGTCATGCTGAATAGCATAGAAAATGAGGCCGTGAGTGTGTTGTGTTTGAAGGCAAAAGACAGCTGTATGCAAGAGATGGGTTGCATCTGGACATGGAAGGTATAAGCGATTGAAGAAGTTACTGTTTTCTGAACAAGTTGAAGAAATTGGGCAGGGAAACTAATATTGAAAAGGTTGAGTGTAAGAGGGAGAAACTTAAGCAGTGATTGTATATTTGTTGATTCTTATTTGCAGAATAAATTGAAGACTAGAAGGGATAAAAATTGGGATGAAATTAAAGACGTATATCAGTTCTGAAGCTGGTGCAAGAACTAAAGGGAATCTGCAATTTTTGTATACAAATGCAAGAAGCATTCGAAATAAGAGAGAAGAATTTTTGGCATTAGTCAGTGCAATCTCACCAAAAGTTGTAGGCATTAGTGAAACTTGGCTGTCAGCAGATGTGGCCACTGGAATTGAATGTGATGGGTATAGTATTTTCAGGGAGGATAGAGAAGATAGAATGGGGGGGGGGTATCTGATAGTTGATGATAGCTGATGAGTTGCAGCCAAAATAAGTAGTATATCATGATGAAAGACGTGAATGATAGTACATTTGAGGCGGTCTTGTGTGAAATAGTGACCAACGCAACCAAATATATAGTTGGTGGCTGCTATAGGCCAGGGGGCTATAGGGAGTGATATTGAATACATACATCAGCAAATTAGTGCAATGAGTGCAGGGTTAGTGATTATTATGGAGGATTTTGATTATGGTGATATCAATTGGAAGGAGGAAATACCACGTGGCGAAATGGAATTCATACATCTTCTATGAGATAATTACTTGAAACAGTACATAACTGAAGGGACATGTGGTGTGTGAGAGTATTGGACCTGGTCATTGGTTCAGAGGATATATGCATAAGGAAAGTGTCCTCGTTACCTCCAATTGGTGAAAGCAATCATGTGGTATTGTCTTGGGAGGTTGCAAAATCTGTGTATTTCTCTCTTAAGAAGGGGGTATATACAGGTTGGACAATTATAACAAGCTTCAGAGTGAGCTTGCAGCAGTCCCATGGCAGAACATATTGCAGGGAAAGATGATAGCAGTGCATGGGATAAAATCAGCAGGTATCTGAGGAAGGCAATATCAGATTGTGTTACCATGGTGAGGAAGACAAATAAGGTTGGCGTTAGATGGATGAGGTAGCATCAAGCTTGATCTGCAAAAAAAGAAAATGTTATGGAGAAGTTACAAGGAGAAAGGCGATCAGTACACCCATGAGCAGTACAAGGCTCAAGCTAGGAAGGTTACCAGCATAGTAAGAAAAGCTAAATCAGATTATGAGAAGACCTTACCCAACGAGATCAAAGGTAATCCCAAAGAGTTCTTCCACTGTGTGGCAAGTAAAAGGAAGAATGACTTCGAAAGGATAACTTTAGTGGATACTGATGGTATTAAGGTGACAAATTCAGATGTAATAGTAGAGTTACTGAGTGATCAATTTTCAAAAGTCTATCACTAAGTGAGGATATCTCAGTATCTGTAGCAATAGCTAATGTGAAAATTGAAGTTAAGAAATCAAGCTACTTAGTATATTGCAAAATTATCAGTGCTGAAAGTTTAGATGGAATATCAGTTTGGGTGTTGCATGAATGTGCAAAGGAATTGTCAGCGCCTCTTACTTAGTTGTTTAACTTAAGTTTGAACTCTGGTATGGTCCCTAGGGAGTGGAAGGAAGGCAAAGTAGTTCCTTTGCATAAAGGTGGCTCTAAAACTGCGGTAGTTAATTACAGACAATCACCATTCTGGGAGTAGTGGTCAAAGCATTGGAAAAGTTGGTTAAAGACAAAATTCAAGAATGGTTGGATCACGATATGATACTCTACAGGGGCCAACATAGTTTTGTTAGAAGTCGATCCTGCCTTATCAATTTATTAGCTTTTTATAATAGAATGACATCTGAGTTGGACAAAGGAAATGGCTACACAGTGGTACTTCTGGATTTTGCTAAGGCTTTTGACAGTATACCCCATGGAATACTGTTGCACAAATTGGAGCAAATGGGGATAGATACTAAACTGGTGATATGGATAGGAGAAGGGCTCAGGGAGAGATACTAGAAGGTGGTGTATGGAGGGGCTGAGCCCAGGATGAGGCAGGTGACCAGTGGCGTGCCTCAGGGCTCCGTGCTTGGGCCATTGTTGTTTAATTTATACATAAATGATATAGGAAATGACATAAATTGGAGATATTCAGTTGTTTGCTGATGATGCAAAATTGGATAGCTCAATAAAAAATCAAGCTGATCTTGAGAGTTTGCAGGATAATTTAAATAAGCTGATAAAAATGGGCAAAAGGTAATGGATGTCAGTTCAATGTGGAAAAGTGGAAAGTTATGCATTTTAGGATTAAAAGATTACTAGCTGTGTACTACATTGATGGAACGGTACTCCAAGAGATTGATGAGGCTAGGGACTTAGGGGTGTTGGTGGCTAGGGAGATGAAGTTCAGGGGACACATTGCTAAGGTGTCCAAGATTGCGCATAGGATTACTTGGTTACTGAGGAACACCCTAACATCCAGAGATAAAGAGGTTATTATTCCCCTTTATAAAGCATTGATACTTCCACATTAGGATTACTGTGCTCAGGTTTTGTCACCTTGATTCCTTTGAGATGAGGAGGTTGTGGAAAGGGTTCAGAGGAGAGTGACTAAGTTGATGAGTGATGTAAAAAATGCTCCCTACATTAATAGATTGAGAGCTTGTGGATTGCAGAGGTTGGTTGATAGTCAGAGAAGAGAGGATATGATAGAAACATTTAAATTATTAAAAGGTTTTTATAAGATAGATGCAGGGGAAATGTTTCAGCTGTGTGATAGTGATGGAAGAACAAGAGGTCAACTCTGGAAATAAAGGAAAATTGTGGTTAACAAGGGTGTGAGGATGAGGTTTTTCTCCTGGAATGCATTGCCTGACTTAGTTATGAGTTCTTCGTCTGTAAATAAATTCAAGGAGAGATATGACAGATATTGTTTTGATAGTTTGGGTCTCCCGCAATGAGTGTACTGCCTCCATGGAGATACCCATAATAATAATAAATAATAATAATAATAATAATAATAATAATAATATATGACCCTTCAGCTAACCAGCTCTTGCATGGAAGCCGACTCTTCTGTAGAGCACCATGTAATAGTACTTCAATTATCCAACCTTTCCATTATCCGAACCCACCCTTCTGACAATTGAAAGTTAGTAAATAGTAGATTACTGTAATACAAAAGTTGTGATATTTTCATTCCAAACCATTGCATTTTTACAAACTGTTATCCTTTGCCCACAACAACAGTGTGTTCAAATCATCCTACAGGATCTCTTCGTCACCAGTCTTTACAATTGCTCTCATTTAGAGTAGCATCATCAGTGAACAACTGGATGTTCTCTCCCAAATCCACAGTATCATGAAAGAAACAAAATGAACAGCATTCTGTGATTATTGTAATGTGTTCTACATCCCCATTGGCTCTAATCTTCTTAATACATTTCTGTGCAGTATTCTATTAGATGTTTATTCAAAGTCCTTATTTAACTCACATATTACTTGATTATAAAAGTGAATAAATTACTAAGGCATGGCTTTCCTTTGCAATAGCATGCTGCCTTGCATAGAAATTCTTGTGCACTCATTCTTAAATTCTGGCCTTAGCCAACTTTTCCAGCACTTTTACTATTGAGATAAGGAACAGTTTATGATACAAGTTATAGTTAACAATAAATTATGTTCTTGTTTTTATCCTTTATCAAAATGTGAGAAAAGAAAATTTTGCTCCTGCATTATCTTCATCACTAGGGAGTTACTTTGTATATAGAAACTGTTGATTTCAAATAAAATTCCCTCGGTATTCTATAGTGTACAGCAAAATCCTTTTACATATATGTATTGCTATTCATTATGTAAATACCCAGACTGGTTTCAAAGTTCATTGAGGTCTGATATCAGAGCTAGACCTTTGGAGATAATGTGAGATAAATCAATGCAAGAGTCATATCTTCCATGTACTCAGTCGGTATAGACGAAGCCCTTTGATCGGAAAGACCTGGGTTCAATTCCCATCTATGATGTGAGGAACCTTTAGCCTGTCTCATTCGATTGTATGAATTAGCCAGTCTCATATAGAGGGTTTTTTTCACCTGGAAACTTGGATTTTTCATCCCTCAGAACAGGCAAACTGGCTCCGTGAACACACACACATGCATTTAAAATCATAAAAAATATATATACCTAATCCCTCATTAGGAGAGCTCACCCCTCCCCAAAGAGATTGAGGAGAAAAATTGGGAAAACCCATACAAATAAAAAATAAACCATATTAAATAACTCTGGATGATTATATCACATACAAATAGCAGAGTGAGAACAGATCAATGGGCTTTGTCCTGTATATTGGTGTATTTAGATTTTGCAAAGGCTTTTGATAGACTGCAACATGACAAACTCTTAAATAAAGTAAGGTATATATGTGGATGCTTGGAGTGCATTTGAGGAAAGAGAGGAATTGTATGCGAGAGACTGTTTACATTTGAATGAGGAAGGACGTAGGCATCTGGAGAGATTGCTGTTCTGAACGAGTCAGTGTGTCCCATGGAGGATGATAGCAGGGGTGGCCTCTTGTGGGAATGGATACTTGGGAGAAGGAGGACAATGTCAGGTAACACTGAGCCCAGTGGAGTCTAGAAGGGATAATGCTGGGTATAGAAACAATGGCATTTATATGCTTTATACTAATGCCAGGAGTATCCGGAATAAGGGAGAGGAATTGGTGGCGCAGAGAGCATCAGCCTGGCCAAAAATTATTGCAATCACTGAGACGTGGTTGACAGAAGGGGATATAACAACAGGAATAGAAGTCGCTGGGTATAGCATTTTTCGTCAGGATAGGAGGGGAAAGCATGGTGGTGGGGTACTGCTTATGATAAGTGATGACCTATTTCCTCTAAGAGTGGAGAATTTGAAAGGAAGTGAGACAAATGATTTTGAGAGCGTATGGTGTGAGGTAGAGGTAGTCAAGACAGGATATTTAGTGGGGTGTTGCTACAGACCCAGGAGTACAGAGGATGGGGACCAGGAGATGTTTAGACAGCTAAGTTTGGCAAATGCAAGAAGAATGATTATTATGGGAGATTTTAACTTCAGTAGTATAAATTGGAGAGAGGGAGATGCATGTAGCAATAGGGGAATGGAATTTCTAGAATTCTTGAGGGACAAATGTCTTAGGCAACATGTAACAGAGGGAACAAGAGGTTCAAAAGTTTTGGATTTGGTTATAGCATCAGAAGAAGTTGATAATAACTGAGTTGACTTCTCTCCCACCAGTTGGAGAGAGTGACCACATGGTGTTGACTTGGAAAATGAATAGACATGCAGGAGTATCAAAGAGACGGGAACTTATGTGGAATTATAAGGCAGGTGATTATAATAGTCTTAGGCGTCAACTTCGGGAAGTTTCATGGAGGGAGGAATTGGAAGGCCGGGATATCACTAGTGCGTGGGAAATTGTGAAAGAATGTTATCAGCAATGGTAAGTTGTATACCACGAGCGAAGAAGAGGACACAATTTGGAGTAAAGTGGATGACAAACAATATTAAACAGGAATTGCATGCGAAAAAGAGACTATGGAAGAGATATAAGGAGACAGGTGAAGAGAAGATGCATGAAGAATATAAGACACAGGCCAGAAGAGTGACTAGTGTGGTAAGGAAAGCGAAACTGGAATATGAGAGGAGGTTGGCCCTAAGATCCAAAGAAAATCGTAGGGAATTTTTTAGCTATGTGGCCAGTAGGAGGAGAAATGACTGTGGAAGAATGATATTGTGGGATAAAAATGGGAATAGAGTGACTGATGCAGAGGACATAGTGGAATTGTTCAATGAACACTTTATTGGAGTATTTCATCCTAGTGGAGTCAGTTTTAATGCTAGAGGGATAGGACTGGTTCGAGGTCTGGAGGTACAATAGGAGAGTGTGTTTCAGATACTGAGTACTCTGGATGTCAGTAAAGCTGTTGGACTGGATGGTATTTCACCACGAGTTTTAAGAGAATGTGCTAGGGAATTGACAGTGTCTTTAATGTGGCTTTTCAATGAAAGTCTGGCTTTGGCGAAGGTGCCCATGGAATGGAAAGAAGGTAAGCTAGTGCCATTACATAAGGGTGGTAACAGACTGGAAGTGTCTAATTATAGGCCAGTCTGTGTGTCATCAGTAGTTGTTAAGATATTGGAGAAAGTAGTGAGGGACCGTATACAGCATTGGGCAGATGAGGGTAATGTTATCTGTGGGAATCAACATGGATTTGTGAAAGGACGCTCTTGTTTTAGCAATATGCTAGCCTTTTATAATAAAGTTACAAGAACGTTAGATGAGGGAAAGGCATATACTGCAATTTTCTTAGACTTGGCGAAGGCATTTGACAGGGTGCCACATGATAAGCTGATATTTAAGTTGCAGCACATGGGTCTGGATGTTAGATTGGTCAACTGGATTCAGGATTGGCTGTCTGATAGGTATCAGAGAGTTGTGTATGGTGGAGCAGTTTCCAGGAGGCAGAGGGTTACAAGTGGGGTCCCACAGGGCTCAGTACTAGGACCTATATTGTTTAACCTTTATATCAATGACATAGCCAGTGGATTGCAGGTGGATATTCAGTTGTTTGCGGATGATGCGAAGCTGGGAAGGATTATTATTAATAGTGCAGATGTGGTAGCCCTGCAAGAGGATTTAAATAAGCTAGATAGATGGGCAAATGAATGGGGGTTTAGTTTAATGCAGCAAAATGTAAGGTCTTGAGGTTTGGGAAACATCGATGGGATGCTGCATACTCTATGGGAGGAGTTATACTGGAGGATGTAGGGGAGACAAGAGATCTGGGGTTGATGATTGATAGAAACCTGAAGTTTAGGGGACATATTGCAAAGGTGGTGAAGGTAACACAGAGGATTGCTGCTATTATGAGAATGACACTGACCTGCAGAGATAAGAGGGTTATCATTCCGTTGTATAAGTCTCTGATCAGACCACACTTGGACTATTGTTCTCAGATTTGGTCCCCAGGATTTGAAGGGGATAAATTAACTGTGGAAAGGATACAAAGACGGATGACAAAGATGGTTTCAGGACTGTACAAAGATAGTTATGAGGATCGGCTGAGAGAATGTGGACTGCAGAGTTTGGTGGATAGAAGAAGGAGAGGTGATATGATTGAGACTTTTAAACTGTTGAGAGGTGGTTACAGGGTTGACACTGGGGAGTTCTTTCGCTTGGTTGAACAGCGGGAAGGAGTGATGACAAGAGGCCATCCCTGGAAGTTACGAAAGGAAACTGTGAGCAAGAGGGCAAGGAGTGGTTTCTTTGTGTGGATTGTGGTTGAGCCCTGGAATGCATTGCCTGATGGAGTGGTGGGAGCGAGAACGGTCAGTGAGTTTAAAGAGTGGTATGATAGACTTTGTGTTTCTCAGGGGGCGACCTCCCCTCAATGAGTCTTGACAGACTTTATGTCTTAGGAAGGACCTCCCTCGTTGAGTCTTTTGACTCCTTGGAGGCCTGAATAATAATTATAATAATAATAATAATAATAATAATAAAGTCAAACAGATGGGATTGGATAATAGACTTCTGAGTTGGATCAGTGACTGCCTGTCAGATAGGTATCAGAATGTATATGGGGGTGTGGTATCCCAAAACAGAAAGGTCACTAGTGGTGTGCCGCAGGGGTCAGTTTAGGACAAATTGAACAACAAATTGTTGTTCAATTTGTATGTTAATGATATTGGATTGGGCTTAACTAGTGGTATCCAGCTGTTTGCAGATGATGCAAAACTGGGGAGAGCAATGCAGAGTCAAGCGGATGTTATTGCTTTATAAGATGACATGAAAAGATTGCATGAATGGGCAAGTAACTGGAACTGTCAGTTCATTGTTGCGAAGTGTAAGGTTTGAGATTTAGTAAGTGACAATGGGATGCAAAGTATATACACTTAGTGGGAAAACTTTAAAGGTAGTAGAGGAGATGAGAGATTTAGAAGCGATGGTAGACAAGGACCTGAAATTCAGGGGGCCACATTGCACAAGTTGTGAAGACATCACATCGGATAATGGCAGTGATGCAGAGGACTCTGACAAGAAGAAATTCAGAGTTTATGATGCCATTGTATAAGGCCTCGATTAGGCCTCATATGGATTATTGTGTACAGATTTGGTTGCCAGGTTTTCATGGTGATAAAGATATGTTAGGAATGGTCCAGAGAAGATTCACAAACGTGTTTAGTGGTCTTTGGAATGTGGAGTATTAGGACAGATTGAGAAAATGTAAGTTACAGAGACTTGTGAATAGATAGAAGAGGGGGGGATGTGATTGAGACACATCAGTGGTGCACCGAGAGGGGGGCCAAGGGGCCCAGGCACCCCCCCAAAGAAAAGGAAAAAACACTAGAAAAATTTCCAAAAATCTTTCCCTAATTAAAATTCATTTTTTTTATTTATGTTGTGTGCTACTTATGAATTAGCGATCACTGCAGATGCTCAGTTATAGGTCATATGCGATGCGATGTGTAGTGTGTATTTGCAAAATGTCTACTCAACTTCCCCCCCCCCTCCAAAGGTTAAATCCTGAGTGCTCGGCCCCCTCCAAGATTAAATCTTGAATGCGCCACTGAGACACATAATCTAGTCATGGTTGTTATCAGGTTGACATGGAAAAGATTTTTCATAGAATCGGAGAGGGGGAGGGGTAGAACAAGCGGCCATTGCTGGAAACTCTGTAAGGAGGGTGTGAGTAGAGTGTGCAATAAATAAACACTGTTGCACACAGTACTCATCTAACCATGCCTTAAACTGATTCAATGTGTCTACACCCACAACACATTCAGGCAATGCATTCCCCTCACCAACCACCCTCCATGCAAAGAATCTACTCCTCATTCCTCTGTTCACACCCTCCTTATACAGTTTTCAGCAATGGCCTCTTGTTCTACTCCCCTCTCCGATTCTGTGAAAAATCTCTTCCATGTTTACCCGATCTGTCTCAATCTGTCCTTGTACTCCACATTCCAAAGACAATGACTACCTTTGTGATCTCTGGACCCTTTCCAACCTATCTTTGTTACCATGAAAACCCAGTGACCAAATCTGTGCACAATAATCCATATGAGGCCTGATCAAGACATTGTACAGTGGAACCATAACCTCTCTATTTCTGCATGTCAAGTTCATCTGCATCATTGCCATTATCTGATGTGATGTCTTCACAACTTGTGTAATGTGGCCCCTGAATCAGGTCCTTGTCTACCATCACTCCTAGAGCTCTCATCTCCTCTACTTCTGTTAAAGTTTCCCCACCAAGTGTATACTTTGCATCCCATCGTTGCTTACCAAATCTCAAAACCTTAAACTTGGCAACATTGAACTGATAGTTCCACATACCTAACCATTCATGCAATCTATTCAAGTCCTCTTGTAAGGCATTAACATCAGCCTGATTCTGCATTGCTCTTCCCCATTTTGCATCATCTGCAAACAGCTGGATATCACTAGTTAAACCCAACCCAATATCATTAACATACAAATTGAACAATACATCGCTAGGGACCTTTCTCTTTCAGGATACTGCACCCTATGATGTACAACTTTCTGATACCTATCTGACAGCCAATTACTGATTAAACTTAGAAGTCTCTTATCCAGTCTGATCTGTTTCAGTTTATTTAAGACAGGGCTGTCCAACCTTAGGTAATCTGAGGGCCGCATTAAAGAAAATATTTATCTGAGGGCCGCAATCCAATGTGTATCTAGTAATTTGGTGAGCTGCATCAACACAACCTCAATAGCTAAACAAATGAATAACACTAAATGCTCGCTCACGGGAACTTGAGCGCCCGGAGCATGTGCGTTGGAACAAACTAGTGTAAGAATGCCAGTGTAAGAATGCTTCTTTAACACATCCAATATTTGAAAAACACATGGGTATATAGTGATATAAAATCACCAAATAAAATTACCAACATCGAGATTATCGATTAGTGATAGAATATCTAATACGCATTTGATTCGAATTATTTAATTTTTTTGCCCATGAAAATCAAAATCCACATGCAGGCCACACAAAATCGCACCTTGGGCCACATCCAGCCCATGGGCAGTGCTTTGGACAGCCCTGATTTAAGAGATTGTCTTGTGGCAGTTTATCAAAAGCTTTTGCAAAATCTAAGTACACTACCGTATATTCATCTCCCCTGTACGAAGTCACATTGTTATAGTACATAAGTAAGTTAGTGAAACATGATCTACCCTTAACAAACCCATGCTGATAACCACAGAGAATACTGCTGTTATTAACTCATTTCTATCCTACTTCTCACCAATCTCTCCAAGACCTTCACCACAACTCCATACATACAGACCGCCTATAATTTGAAGCTACAACCTTATCATCTTTATGCAGTGCAACAATTTTATCCTCCTTCCACTCCCTTGGAACATGTACTGTTGTAAGGCTTTTATTCAACAGGTATGCCAATGCTACTGTCAGTTCTCTGGAACATTCCCTTAAGATGCAATGTGATATGTCATCAAATCCTATCACCTTATTGACATCAAGTTTATTTATTCCCTCAAATACCTCCTGCTCACTCACATTCAAGCCATCCTCTCCCATATCCTCTACACTTAAGTTCCTCATGATTCCACTCGGATGAGGATGAAACACCCTTATAAATTGATCACTGAATATATATTGAATTGATCACTGAATGAATTATTTATATATAATATTTATAATACATTGCATGAACACAATTGTGCATAACAGATACTTGCATGTACATAATATTTTTTGAATAATAATAATAATTGTTTTTAACGTATATTATTATAACATTAATAATGATGTTTATAAATTTCTTTTTTTTTGCATTTTTACACTCTATATATACAATAATGATAGATATAATTTCTCTATATAATATTTTTTTAATAATAATAATTTTTTTCTGTTATCATCATACAGAGTATTTGCATATGTACAATTAAGACATTACATTTTCTGCTCTGCACAAAATTCTGTATACAGTTTAGAGTACCTTATTTCTTTTTAATATTTTTTTTTTGAATATAAATACACATCATTGTTTATGATTGTTTTTTATAATTATACACCGTACTGAAATATACATTACAATAATTTGCAGTCTATGATTATGAGGATTGGTTGAATGAGGCAGGCTAATTCCACCAACTTTGAAGCTAGGGTTAGCTTTTATGAAGAGAGTGGATTAGCCTTCATTATTTATGTTGTTTGCTACTGTTTATGGAGGGAATGTAGGCATCGGATGCTGGTGATTTGTGATGTGTATATAAGTATTAAAGATATATTAACTGTGTTGGTACAGTTTACAGAGTTCATCTTTTAATGTTCTGTAGTTGTCTGTGTATTTTAAATTTCTTGGTACATCGTTGAGTAACGTGGGTATCAAATGTGATCTCACAAAAGAACCATATGAGTTGTTAAAAGATCTAGGGATGTAGAGAGTTGTTGTAGGTCATGGTATGTGATATGTGTCTCTGTTGTTACAATAAGTGATGTTGAAGTAATTTCTTAGTAACATTATGTGCTGTTTCAGATTTTTAATGCTCTGGAGTCTGTCTATCACCATAAGCTGTTTAGATATTGGCTATTGTATATAAGGTCTCCAAATCACTGTTGACACAATTTTCCTATGCGTTTCTAATTTTGTTAAGTGGCTGTTTGATGTGTTTGCATAGACTATTATACTGTACCCAAGTAGAGATTCACAAATAATTATGTTAGATGGAATCATGGCTTTTACTTGAAAGAGTTTTGCTATGATGATGCAGAGTTTAGTATATGGCAGAATGTATATAGTATTCTTTATGTTTTGTCCATTTAAGGTTGCAATCTATAAAGTATTTTGCATGCGTTACAGGTTTGATTTCAGGACATTGGCAGGTATTTTTGTTGTTAATGCAGTGGTATGTGTGACAGTGTAGCGATAGTGGTGCGGGTGCACATGTTTCTCGGATTATGTATTATTAACATCTCTGTCTTGGTGCCGTTTATTACAGTTGAGTTTTGGTAGAAGTATGTTGTGATTTCATTTAGGTCTTGTTGTGCTTTGGAGACAGCCATGTTGATGTCTGTGTGGACTGCTAGTAGCACAGCGTCATCTCTGTACTGAAATATTTGACTTCATGTGGCATGGTTATGAACATTGTTAATGTATATGTTGAATAGAGTGGATGATAATATTATTAGATTATTATTATTATTATTATTATTATTATTATTATTATTATTATTATTATTCCGGGCAACTCCAAGGAGTCGACAGGCTCTTCGAGGGAGGCCCTAACATCATGTCAAGAACAACTATTCGACATTCACACAGTATCTATCATACCTTGCCTTGAACTCATTCATGGCCGTAGCACCCACAACAGACTCTGACAGCTTATTCCACTCATTCACCACTCTCCAAGTAAAAAAAACCTACCTCTAACACCCTTATTAACCACATTCTTGCCCAGCTTCCAGGCATGGCTCCTAGTCCTCCCACCGCCAGTCCTATTTTCAAAAATATCTTCTGGATTAATCTTATAGAAACCCTTCAGTAATTTGAATGTCTCAATTATATCACCCCTTTTCCGCCTATCGACCAATTTTTGCAACCCACAAATCTTCAACCTATTCTCATAAGGTTTACTCCACTGACCTGCTATCATCTTGGTCACTCTTCTCTGGATCCTCTCCCTGGCCCCCATAACTGGGCACAGTAGTCCAGATGGGGTCTTATCAAGGCTTGGTACAGAGGTACAATAACTTGTTTGTCTCTGCTTGTTAAAGTATTTTTCAGAAGTCAAGTGATTTGATGAGCTGATTTAGCCACTTTTGCAATGTTCCCCCTAAACTTCAATTCACTATCCACCAACACTCCCAAATCCCTGGCCTCATCAGTCTCCTGGAGTACGGTTCCACCAATGCGATATACTGTTGCTATTCTTTTCACCCCAAAGTGCATAACCTTACACTTTGGCACATTAAATTGACATCCATTTTTCCTAGCCCAGTCCTCCAAACTATCCAAATCATCCTGTAAAATTTTGACATCCTGTGCACTCACAATTGCTCTACCACTTTACATCATCATCAGCAAACAAGCGAACACTTCCTCTCAGATCCTTTCCTATATCGTTAATGAACAAATTGAAAAGTAGTGGTCCAAGAACAGAGCCCTGCGGCACACCACTAGTCATAAGCCATCTTTTAGACTCAACTCCTGAATAAACCACTCTCTGCTATCTCCATCAACTACCCGCCTATCCATCTCACCAACCCTATATCCGTCCCCATCTGCTTCACTTTACTGATTAGGGTTCCATGTGGTCATGTCAAAAGGCCTCGGCAAGGTCAAGTGGAATCACTGTAAACCCATTACCCTTATCCAGTTCAGCCGTCACTGTGTTAGAAAACGTGAGCAAGTTACTGAGGCATGATCTACCCTTCACAAAACCATGTTGTCCCCCATACAATATCCCATTTTCATCTATCCAATCTTGTATTCTTTTCTTCACTAATTTCTCTAAGACCTTGACAACGATTCCTGATATGCTAATCGGTCGGTAATTTACAACAGCAGTCTTGGAACCACCTTTATGCAGTGGAACTATTTCCCCCCCTCTTTCCACCCCCTCGGGACTAACCCGACCTGTGATGCAAATTAAACAAAATGGTCAAGGGTACTGACAATTCTTTAGCCGCTTCTCATACAACACGAGCTGGTATACCATCCAATCCCACAGATGTATTGACATTGAGGTTATGCATTAGACTACTCACCTCCACTTCATTCACCACAATTCCCGTATAATCTACTGGTTCATTCATTCCTTCAATGTCACCACCTGGATGATATACTCTTGCAAAGTGCTCACTCAGTAATTCCACTATATCGACTGATTCAGTGATCTCCTTACCATCGGCATTCCTTAAAATCATTCTGCCATATACATTTTTTCTTTTGCTTGCAAGATATCGAAAAAACTATAATAAAATTAGTTTAATTCTTTATCCAAGTGTGAGCAAACAAAGGTTGCACCTGAAAGTATCTTCAGGACTGGGGTAAGGTAGTACAACACCAGGGCAACTTCGTTGCAAAGGTGGAGCAAGATATCAACACTCCTGTCTCAGCATCTCCTATAATGCAAAACACATCTCCTTGCAGATATGTCTAATGTTAGGCATTAAGGGAAGGGCCACTACCCAGACTAGTTTCGACCTTTATTGAGGTCTCTTCAGTGGGAGCCAGGCCCAAGTGGAGATACCAGGCAGAAGCATTAGCAGGTCATCTCTACCTATAGGAGTTGCCAAATGGTGTGGCACCCTTTTATAATAAATTACTCTGGATTCAGAGAAAGATATTGAAAGTTTATTTTTCATTTGGTTAGAGTATAATAAAATTGATTTAATCCTTTATCCAACTGTGAGCAAACAAGTACCACCTTACCCCAGTCCTGAAGATACTTTCAGGCACAAACTTTGTTTGCTCACACTCGGATAAAGGATTAAACTAATTTTATTAGACTCTAACCAAGTGAAAAATAAACTTTCAACATCTTTCTCTAAATCCAGAGTAATTTATTAAAAAAGGGTGGCACACCATTTGGCAACTCCTATAGGGAGAGATGACCTGCTAATGATTCTGCCTGGTATCTCCACTTGGGCCTGGCTCCCAATGAAGAGACCTCAATAAACGTCGAAACTAGTCTGGGTTGTGGCCCTTCCCTTAATGCATAACGTTAGACATATCCGCAAGGAGATGTGTTTTGCATTATAGGAGATACTGAGACAGGAGTGTTGATAGCTTGCTCCACCTTTGCAACGAGTTGACCTGGTGTTGTACCACCTTACCCCAGTCCTGAAGATACTTTCAGGCGCAAACTTGGTTTGCTCACACTTGGATAAAGGATTAAACTAATTTTATTATACTCTAACCAAGCGAAAAATAAACTTTCAATATCGAAAAAACTGTTTAGGATTCTCTTTAACCTGCATGGCCAATGTTCTTTCGTAATCCTTTTTTGCTTTTCTTACCACACTCGTTACCCTTCTGGCCTGTGCTTTATACCATTCATATGCCTGCCAGTCACCTTTCTCCTTAGATTCCCTCCATAGTTGTTTCTTTTTTTTGCAGCTCATGCTTAATGGTGTTATTCATCCATTTAACCCCTACTTGATTTATTATTCGGACTCTAGGTATACAATCAGCCATTGCTTCATGCAAACACTTCTTCACTGCCTGCCATGCACTATCAACTTCTAGTCCTTGCAGTTGTACATGCCATGGCACTGAACCAATCAAACTCCTAAGCTTGTCATAATTTCCAGCCCGATAATTCCACATGTACCTTGTCTTAATTGTAAATTCCACACCTTTAGCCACCTCCCAAGTCAAGACCCTATGATCACTCACACCAATTGGTGGCAATGTGGTCATATTTGTTACAGCCAAATCCTCAGATGTAATTATTAGGTCAAGCACTCTCTGACCCCTAGTATTTTCCATTACATGCTATCGCTGATAGTTATCCCTTAATAAATGCATAAAATCCAATTCATTCATCCCGTGTGTCTTCTCCTCACTCCAATCAATGCTACCAAGTTGAAATCTCCCATAATAATTACCCTCCTTCCACTCTTTTCTTCTATTTGCTTGTGCATACTGTCTCCATCATCTTTTCCATCACCTGGTCTATAGCAGCACCCAATTGTATATTTTGTTCTGCTTGCCACAATCTCACACCAAATGGCCTCAAATGTGCTCTTTTCTCTGTCCTGCAATTCAACCTCTATCCTCCTTGGCTGCAGCTCATCAGCTATCATCAGCAATACCCCCCCCCCCAATTTTATTCTCCCTGTCATTCTTGAACACACTATACCCATCATTCAATCCCACTAGCTATTTCATCTACAGTCAGCCATGATTCACTAATGCCAATAACCTGTGGTCTGGAAGTGTCAACCATGGCCAAAAACTCTTCCTTCTTGTTTCCTAATACTCCTAGCATTAGTGTACATGAATTTAAGACCTCCATTAGCCCCATCCCTACTTTGATGCCTTATATTAACTATCCCATTCTGATTTGTTGTCCTTATTTGCTCGGGCATATTATACTCATTCATACATTCAACTGCCTCCCTAAGGTCTGTATATCTACTCCCCTCCCCTCTTCTTAATAAATCTAGTTTCCCTGATTTTGCACATCCGCTACATTCAGCAACACCTTTTCAAGTCTCCTTACACTGAATCCATTCAAATGCAAGCCATCCATCTTATATAGATCCTTTCGCCCATCGAACTCACTCCACACGTCCACAAATTCCACACCACTCGTCATACATAACCCACCTCCCCTCTTCTTAATAAATCTACTTTCCCTGATTTTGCACATCCACTACATTCAGCAACACCTTTTCAAGTCTCCTTACACTGAATCCATTCAAATGCAAGACATCCATCTTATATAGATCCTTTTGCTTATCGAACTCACTCCACACGTCCACAAATTCCACACCACTCGTCATACATAACCCACGCATAAAGTCATTTGCAATTATGGCCCTCCTTTTAAACATTTCACTGTCATATCGTGGCAAAAGACTAATCATTCTAACTCTCTCACTCTTTTCTTTTGCTACCTCAAACAATTCATTCAGGTCTGTCGTTTCCATTTTATCTCCTTTCATATCATTTGTACCTGGCACAACAATAATTTCTTTCACCCTTTCCTTTTGCTTTCTAATAGACTCATTTACATCCTTTATGGTCGTACCAGGTTGGTACGATTTTGTCAAATCCTCTACTAACACACCTCGTACTAACGAGTCTCCATACAGCACTCTCTCCTTCATTTTGTTTACATTCACACTCATACGCTTATTTTTCCTATCATACTTTTTATTATTGGCTGGTACACTTAGTCGACTTTTGTTCATACGCTCTAGCTGCCGCTTTGCCCTTTCTATCGCTCTGCTCAGCAACGCGATCTCACTCATTGCATCTATCTCATCTTTTTTATTCTCTGTAAAACCATTAATTTGCTCTGAATTAATACCATCATTCACACTTTCTACATTCACGCCGTCATAGTTCTCTGATACAACCTCGCCATTTCTTGTCATATCACTATTTTCTTCATTCTGAAGTTTGACAAAAATATCACACTCACGACCTGAAATTCACTTTAATTCCTCATTCTCCTTACATTTTCTACACACATTCACTCCTTTATTATCATCTAACCATACTCCGACCGCACTCCGCAAAGCATACATTTCGCAGATAGTACACTGAATCATCTCCTTTATATTATCGTTATTGAATAAAGATGGCAAACCATCATTACTGGCTGCCATTTTCCTTCTTACGGGAGCCATACCAACTTCTAATGTATTTTATCAAATTATAAAACGAAACAACAAAAATATACAAACAGACACACTAAGATACGCAAGGCAAACAAAACTACATAACATTCAAGTAAATTTATCAATGATAACTGATAACTTAAAATCACACTTATCTTATCAGGTGCTCTCAACAAACACAAACGACTATGAATCCCTCTAGTGGCGCTCTCGAAAATTTTATGGGGTTACGCAGTCCTTCCGGACAGCGATGAGCCTCTGATTCCTGCAGTGTAGCACGCGCGTGCAGCCCCGGACATCTAAGGGCATCATAGACCTGTTATTGCTCTGTCTCGTGTGGCTAAACACCGCTTGTCCCTCTAAAAAGACAGGACTTCAGTGATCAGTCCCCTATTTAGTAGGCTAGAGTTTCGTTCGTTATCGGAATTAACCAGATAAATCCCGACATGCACCACCACCATGCACCACCACCCACTGAATCAAGAAATATGGTGTCTTGTGGGACAACTTGTTTTATTTGTGTACACCGGCTGTAATATATGCCTATTTTTGTTATTTGTGTTCTGTTTGAGAGCTAGTTCTTGAACCAGGTATGCAATATTCCTCTTATTCCGATTGAGTATAGTTTAGTCAGTAGTATGTCATGTTCAAGTGTATCAAAAGCTTTAGTTAAGTCAAGAAGTATAAGGACAGCGTACTTGTTTTTATCAAGGGCTTTGTTTATGGCGTCGGCGATGTCTTCTAATAAAGTGATGGTGTTTTTTGTTTTCTGAAAGCCATATTGGTTTTGTAAGATAATGTTTTTCTTCTGTAAATAGTTCTGTATCTGGTGATTGTTATTTTTTCAAGAATTTTTGCGATGACATGTGGCTAACTATTGGTCTGTCGTTCTGTGTATCATTTCTTTTACCATGTTTGTAAATTGGTGTAATTATCACAGTTTTTAGTTGTTGTGAAATAATGCCAGTGTTGAATATTATATTCACAAGTTTCAAAAATATTGGATTTATTTGTTCAAAATTTGTTCAAGAAACAGGAACGTATGTGGAATTATAAGGTAGGTGATTATAATAGTCTAAGACGTCAACTTGGGGAAGTTTCGTGGAGGGAGGAATTGGAATCCCAGGATATCATTAGTGCGTGGGAAATTGTGAAAGAATATTTGTTAGCAGCTATAGTAAGTTGCATACCATGAGTGAAGATGAGGACACAATTTGGAGTAAAGTGGATGACAAGCAATATTAAACAGGAATTGCATGCGAAAAGAGGCTATGGAAGAGATATAAGGAGACAGGTTAAGAGAAGATGCATGAAGAATATAAGACACAGGCCAGAAGAGTGACTAGTATGATAAGGGAGGTGAAACTGGAATATGAGAGGAGATTGGCTCTAAGATCCAAAGAAAATCCTAGGGAGTTTTTTAGCTATGTAGCCAGCAGGAGGAGAAATGACTGTGGAAGAATGATATTGTGGGATAAAAATGGGAATAGAGTGACTGATGCATAGGACATAGTAGAATTGTTCAATGAACACTTTATTGGATTATTTCATCCTGGAGGAGTCAGTTTTAATACTAGAGGGATAGGGCAGTTTAGAGGTATACAGGAGGAGAGTGTGTTTCAAATACTGAGCACTCTGGATGTTAGTAAAGCTGTGGACTGGATGGCATTTCACCATGAGTTTGAGAGAATGTGCTAGGGAACTGACAGTTCCCTAGCACATTCCCAGTGCCTTTGACCTGGCTTTTCAATGAAAGTCTGGCTGCCGGAAAGCTGCCCATGGAATGGAAGGAAGGTAAGGTAGTGCCATTGCATAAGGGTGGTAGCAGACTTGAAGTGTCTAATTATAGGCCAGATTGTGTGTCATGAGTTGTTAAGATCTTGGAGAAAGTAGTGAGGGACAGTATGCAACATTGGGCAGATGAGGGTAATGTTATCTGTGAGAGTCAACATGGATTTGTGAAGGGGCGCTCTTGTTTTAGCAATATGCTAGCTTTTTATTATAAAGTTACAAGAGCATTAGATGAGGGAAAGGCATATACTGCCATTTTCTCAGACTTACCAATGGCATTTGACAGAGTGCCTCATGATAAGCTGATATTTAAGTTGCAGCACATAGGTCTGGATGACAGATTGGTCAACTGGATTCAGGATTGGCTGTCCGACAGGTATCAGAGAGTTGTGTATGGTAGGGCAGTTTCAAGGAGGCAGAGCGTTACAAGTGGGGTCCCACAGGGCTCAGTACTGGGACCTATATTGTTTAACCTTTATATCAGTGACATTGTCAGTGGATTGCAAGGGGATATTCAGTTGTCTGTGGATGATGCGAAGCTGGGAAGAATTATTAGTAATAGTGCAGATGTGGTAGCCCAAGAGGATTTGAATGAGCTAGATAGATGGGCAAATGAATGAATGGGGGTGTAAGTATAATGCAGCAAAATGTAAGGTCTTGAGGTTTGGGAAACATCGATGGGACTCTGCATACTCTATGCGAGCAGTTATACTGGAGGAAGTAGGGGAGACAAGAGATCTGGGGGTTGATGATTGATAGAAATC
Source organism: Typopeltis vanoorti (assembly GCF_054136105.1). Classification (NCBI taxonomy): domain Eukaryota; kingdom Metazoa; phylum Arthropoda; class Arachnida; order Uropygi; family Thelyphonidae; genus Typopeltis; species Typopeltis vanoorti. The sequence goes on along the minus strand of NC_143561.1, from coordinate 34,406,591 downwards.
TGAAATTTAGGGGACATATTGCAAAGGTGGTGAAGGTAACACAGAGGATTGCTGCAATAATGAAAAGGACACTGACCTGCAGAGATAAAAGGGTTATCATTCCGTTGTATAAGACTCTGACCAGACCACACTTAGACTATTGTTCTCAGATTTGGTCTCCAGGGGATAAATTAACTGTGGAAAGGGTACAAAGGTGGATGACAAAGATGGTTTCAGCACTGTACAATGTTAGTTATGAAGATCGGCTGAGGGAATGTGGACTGTAGAATTTGGTGGATAGAAGAAGGAGAGGTGATGTGATTGAGATTTTTAAACTGTCGAAAGGTGGTTAGACACTGGGGAGTTCTTTGGCTTCGTTGAACAGAAGGAAAGAGTGATGACAAAAGTCCATCACTGGAAGTTACGAAAGGAAACCATGAGCAAGAGGGTGAGGAGTGGTTTCTTTTCATGGAGGGTGGTTGAACCATGGAATGCATTGCTTGATGGAGTGGTGAGAGTGAGAATGGTCAATGAGTTTAAGGAGTGGTATATTAGACTTTGTGTTTCTTAGGAAGGATCTCCCATGATGAGTCTTTTGACTCCATGGAGGTCTGGATAATAATAATAATAATAATAAAATGTGTTAAAAGGTCTATGAATCTTATTTTGTCTATTCCTAGAGTGGTCTTTAGTTTCATCTGTAAGAGTGCTTCCTTCAGTTCCTGTTGTGTTACAGGTGGAAAATACATAGTTTCATGTTGACTTTCTGTTTGTAATTTTTTGTTGATTGTTGGTAGATTATCTTTTTTAAGTTGTGTGATATTGTTTGTGAAGGCATGGCTGAATGAGTCTGCTAGTTCCTTTTGGTTTATATCCTGAGTGAAGCTTTTTGCAATAAACTCTTGAGCTGAAGTTTTTTTTTCTTTTCGTGTTAGTAATTCGTTAAGTGTAGCCCATGCTTGATTCATATTGTCATTATATTCGATAAATTTTCAGAAGTAGTAGTAGTGTCTTTCTTGTGTTTTTGTATAATGTTTGTAACTGAGTGTTGCTCAGTGACTTTTTTAGTTATATAATAATAATAATAATAATAATAATAATAATAAATAAGCAGTTCTTTCATATTCATTCTTACCTTTAATTTACCGCATGACACTTTTCAGTTTTAAATTCTTAGTCTTGTTCTTAATAATTGAAAACAAAACCGCACATCATTAATTAATACTATTTAATTAACAGTTAGATTTTAACAAAACTTATTTTTATAGGTTAAAATTGATGGGATAAACATCAAAGATATAAATGTTGGTTGGTTAAGAAATAATATTGGAATTGTGGGACAAGAGCCTGTGCTGTTTGCATCTACAGTAGCTGAAAATATTCTTTATGGTCAACCTGATGCAAAGCAGGAAGATATTGAGAATGCTGCCAAAGCTGCTAATGCACATGAGTTCATCATTAAATTACCTAAAGTAAGTCCATGAATAAGTAAAATTATTTTACTAATTCACAAAATATTTCTTAACAAAATTTTTTGAGCCACACATTTCTTTTTCTTATATTATTATTAATATTATTATTAATCATCAGATCTCACAGAGTCACAGAATTCATCCCAGGTGGTATATACTGTCACACAGTAAACTCATCAAAAAACTATGCTTTAAACTCATTCAATGTGTGTCTGTGTCCAGGCAGTGCACTCTGCTCATCAACCACTCTCCATGCAAAGAAACTGGTCCTTACTCATTTGCTCTCACTTCTTTTTACAGTTTCTAGCAGCGGCTTCTTTTTCTTATCTACCATTCCATGTAAAATTTCTTCCTCATTAACCTGATAACAATACTTTACCAACTTATAGGATAGTGAGTCTGTTGCCACGGTATGACAGAGAGGAGTTTAGGAGGGCCATAATCGCAAATCACTTTATGCGCAGGTTAGGCAGATGGTGTAGTGTGGAGTTGTGGATGTGTGGAGTGAGTTTGATAGGTGAAAGGATTTGTACAAGATGGATGGCTTACATTTGAGTTGATTTGGTGTGCGAAGACTGGAAAGAGTATTGCTGAGTGAGGTGAGAGTGGAGGTGCAAAATCAAGGAAACTAGAACTATTAAGGAGGGGAGGAAGTGGATATACAGACATCAGTGAGGCAGTTGAGTGCAAGAATTTATATAATGAGCCCGAGTCAGTATGAAGGACAGGAAAGCAGAATGGGATAGATAGTATAACATATCAAGGTAGGGGTGGGACAAATGGACCACTGCATTTCACGTATACTAATGCCAGGAGTATTAGGAACAAGAAGGAAGAATTTTTTGCCTTGGTTGGCTCTTCCTGGCCATAGGTTATTGGCATTAGTGAAACATGGCTGACAGAAGATGATATAGTTAATGGGATAGAATGTGTTAGTGTATAGTGTTCAGGCGGGACAGAGAGAATAAAATGGGAGGGGGTTGTTATTGATGATAGCTGATGAACTGCAGCCAAGGAGAATAGATGTTGTATTGCAGGATAGTGAAAAGGGTTCGTTTGAGACTATTTGATGTGAGATTGAGACTAACGGAACAAAATGTACAGTTGGGTGCTGCTGTAGGCCAGGTGATGGAATAGATGGTGGAGATAGTATGCATAGACAAATTGATGAAATGAGAAAGGATGGTAATTATTATGGGGGAATTCAACTATGGTAACATTGATTGGAAGGAGGAGAGGACCCAGGTGAGGAAGGAACTGGATTTTATTCAGTTACTAAGGGATAACTATCTGAGACAGCATGTAGTGGAAAACTAGGCGTTCAAGAGTGCTTGACCTAGTAATAGCATCTAAGAATTTGACTGTAATGAATATGAGTGACCATGTTGCCACCTACTGGTGAGAGTGATCATAGGGTCTTGACCTGGGAGGTGGCTAAATGTGTGAAATTTTCAATTAAGACAGGGTACATGTGGAATTACCGTGCTGGCAAGTATGACAAGCTTAGAAGATTGCTTGGTTCAGTGCCATGGTATGTAAAACTGCAAGGGCTGGATGTTGATAGGGCATGGGAAGTGGTCAAGGAGCATTTGCAGGAGGTTATGGCTGACTGTATACCTACAGTCCAAATAGTAAATCAAGTAGGGGTTAAATGGATGAATAACACCATTAAACTTGAGTTGCAAAAAAAGAAACAACTATGGAAGGAATGTAACGAGAAAGGTGACCTGCAGGCACATGACCAGTATAAAGCGCAGGCTAGAAGGGTAACGAGTGTGGTAAGAAAAGCAAAAGCGGATTATGAAAGGAAATTAGCCATGCAAGCTAAAGAGAATCCCAAACAGTTCTTTCAATATGCTGCACATAAAAGAAAAACGGTACACGGAAGAATGATTTTAAGGAATGCCGATGGTAAGGAGATCACTGAATCAGTCAATATAGTGGAATTACTGAGTGAGTACTTTGCAAGAGTATATCATCTAGGTGGTGACATTGACGGAATGAATGAACCATTAGTTTATATGGGAATTGTGGTGAATGAAGTGGAGGTGAATAGTCTATTACAGACCCTTAATGTCAATACATCTGTGGGATCGGAGTATACCAGTACGGGTCTCATGTGAAGTGGCTAAATAATGGTCAGTGCCCTTGACCATATTGTTTAATCTGAGTCTCGGGTCTGGCTAGTCCTGAAGGGGTGGAAAGAGGGGAAAATAGTTCCACTGCATAAAGGAGAATCCAAGACTACTGTTGCAAATTACCGACTGATCAGCATATCAGGAGTCATAGTCAAGGTAAAAATACAGTAATGGATTGATGAAAATAAGAGACTTTATGGGGGACAGCATGGTTTTGTGAAGGGTAGATCATGCCTTAGAAACTTGCTCAGGTTTTATAACACAGTGACGGCTGAACTGGATAAGGGTAATGGGTTTACAGTGATACTGCTGGACCTTGTTAAGGCCTTTGACAGGATACCACATGGAATTCTAACCTGTAAACTGCAACATATGGGAATGGATATAGGGTTGGTGAGATGGATAGGAGGGTGGTTGATGGAGAGATATCAAAGAGTAGTTTATTCAAGAGTAGAGTCCAAAAGACAGCCTGTGACTAGTGATGTGCAGCAGAGTTCTGTTCTTGGACCACTGCTGTTTAATTTGTTCATTAACGATATAGGGAAGGAACTGAGAGGAACAGTTTATTTGTTCGCTGATGATGCAAAGTTGTGTAGGGCAACAGTGAATGCAGAAGATGTCAAAATTTTGCAGGCTGATTTGGGTAGATTGGAGATCTGGGCTAAGGAGAATGGATATAAATTTAATGTGGCAAAATGTAAGGTTATGCATTTTGGGGTGTAAAGATTAGCAGCAGTATATCATATTGGTGGAACTGCACTCCAGGAGATTGAGGAGGCCAAGGACTTGGGAGTGTTGGTGGATAGGGAGTTGAAGTTTAGGGGGGCACATTGCAAAAGTGAAAAAAATAAGCTCATCAAATCACTTGGATGCTGAAGAATACTTTGACGAGCAGAGATAAGCAAGTTGTTCCTCTGTATTGAGCCTTGATAAGACCCCATCTCAACTACTGTGCCCAGATCTGGTCACCTAGGTTTCTTCTTGATGGAGAGGAGGTTGAGAGGATCCACAGGTGAGCGGCCAAGATGATAGTAGGTCTATGGAATGAATCTTATGAAAACAGTTGAAGATTTGTGTGTTGCAGAAAAGGGGAATCATGATAGAAAAGGGCAGAAAAGGGGAGTCATGATTGCGACATTAAAATTGCTGAAGGATTTCTATAGGATTAATTCAGAGGATATTTTTGAGAACAGGACTGGTGGTGGTGGGAGGACTAGGGGACATTCATGGAAGCTAGGCAAGAGTGTGGTTAGTAAGGGTGTTAGAGCTGGGTTTTTAACTTTTAGAGTGGTGAATGAGTGGAACAAGCTGCCAGAGTCTGTTGTGATGCTATGACAGTGAATGAGTTCAAGGCAAAATATGATAGATACTGTCTAAATGTTGAATAGTTGTGATGGACATGATGTTTAGGGCCTCCCCTCGATAGGTCTAAGGACTCCTTGGAGTCGCCCATAATAATAATAATGTGTCTCAATCATATCCCCTTTCCTCCTCCTATTCACAAAGTCCTGAAAATTGGATTCCCTCAATCTGTTTTCATAACTCACATTCCAAAGACAAGATATCCCCCGAGTTAGTCTTTTCAGCTCATTTTCTATGGACAAATCTGCACAGTAATCCATATTAAACATTATCTGATACAAGGAAGCCAAAACCTCTTCCTTTCCACACATTAAAAAGTTCTCCTCATTAAAGCCATAATCCAATATGATGATTGCAACCTACACAATATGATTTATAATTTTTACATTCCTCTCCACCGCTACTTCATTTACTCTACCTCCTTCAAAATTTCCCATCAATATATACTTTTCATCCCATCCTTACCTATCAAATTTCAGAAACTTACACTTTGTAACATTGAGCTGTTAGTTTCACTCATTTTCCCACTCCTGTAATCTATTCAAATTCTTCTCTAAGTCGACAACGTCTGCTTGACTACTTATTGTTCTTCCCAAATTTGTAATATCTGCAAGTGCTTATTTCCAATTAACCACCTTACCGGCCATTATGGATCAAATACGCATACTCGTATGCTTCGTATCCATCATATATTTCAATGTAATATCAATGGTATTACAATTTTATTATGCACTTCGCATCCATGTTTACTTGGACATATATATACATCCTGGCCAGTAGTGGTTAAACCTGTCATAGTATTAATATCATTAATATAAAAGATAAGCAACAGTGTCCCCCAAACAGACTCCTGTGGTGTGCCACTTTTCACTTGTGCAATACTGCATCCCATACACAACTTCCTGATACATGTCAGACAACCAGTCACCTAAACTCACTAATCTGTTATCCAGTCCATCTATTCTAGTTTAGTTACCAACTTGCCATCTTTCAATCTATCAAAAGTTGTATCAAACAAAAAACTATACCACTATATATGCATTTCCTTTTCCAGTGCATTTGTCACATTGTTGTATTATGTGGTAAATTAGTAAAACATGACTTCCCTATAAGCATTTATTGATTATCATTGAGAATTATTATTTTTTTAATATGGCTTCCACCCACAAAATGTGTTGTAAACTTGTATAATCCATATATACCATAGGTGGGATAAGATTTTTTACTAATTCTATATATTTTTTATTTTTATTATTTTAATGGCTAATATAGCCTACTTTCGTTTAAGAGTGTCCTTTATTACAATGCCATTGGCTTTTTACCCAAAATTCTAACACTCGTGAATCAAGCATGTTGGATGTGCGTAGGAAGAGCTCCAGATTGAGATAAGTATTCTTGGAATAATTAAGTATATATGAGTATTTGTTTGAGTAAGAGCTGCTGTAAAAGTTGTATGCTACAAGTACTATTAGTGTGGAGAATTTTAATTTTCCTAAACTTAATAACTAATTTGTCATTATTAGACCTTAGAGTTGTAACTGGCAGAGGAGATAATATGACAGCAGCTTTGTCATTCCATGTATTTGCAACATTGAACTCACATCACCATTTGCTTGCCCAATCACTCAATTTATTCAAGTCTTCTTGCAAGGCCACAACATCTTCACTACTCTTTATGGTTCGTCCCAACTTTACATCATCTGCAAACAACTGAATATCTCCATCCAAATCTTTGCCAATATCATTAATATACAAGTTAAATAGTAATGGCCCTAAAACAGACCCCTGAGCCACTCCACTAGTGACTTTCCTTTTCCTGGATATCGCTCCCCCATACACAACTTGTTGATACCTATCAGATAGCCAGTCTCCAATCCAATGCACTAATCTAATATCCAACCCCATCTGCTCTAGTTTGACTGTCAACTTATCATGAGGTACTCTATCAAAAGCTTTTGCGAAATCCAAGTATATTACTGTGTATCCTTCTTCTCTGTCCAAGGAAGCAGTCACTTTATTGTAATAAGTAAGTAGATTACTAAAACATGACCTCCCTTTAGCAAATCCATGTTGTCCATCAAAGATTATACCATTGTTGTCCACCCAACTCTGGATCCTAGTTCTCACAAGCTTCTCCAACAACTTAACCACAACACCTGACACACAGATAGGCCTATAGTTTGATGCCTGAGTTCGATCACCTCCTTTATGAAGTGGCACAATCTTGCCCTCCTTCCACTCTTTAGGAACTTGACCAAGTGCAAGACTCGTATTAAAAAAATATGTCAAGGCAGGTGTCAACTCTCTGGCACATGCCTTCAGAATACACGGTGATATAATATCAAGTCCCACAGCCTTATTTATATCTAGTTTACTCAACTCCCCAATCACCTCTTGCTCACTTACAGTCAGTCTCTCCTCCCCATCATCAACTGCTCTCAATCTCTCCATAAAGTCACATTCACAAGATTGAAAGATCTTTATGAACTGCTCATTAAGTATCTCCGCCACACATTCTGCAACAGCTGTCTTTATACCATTTCCTCCAATCAATGTCATCCTTCCATAATCATTCTTTCTTTTGCTGGCTACATATCGAAAGAACTTCCTAGGATTCTTTTAGGCTTCATTAGCTAACTGCTGTTCATACCTCTCTTTAGCTACTCTCACCAACCAAGTCACCCTCCTTGCCTGGTCTTTGTAGACCTCATGAAATTGGTTACTTCCACTTCTCTTATGCTGCCTCCACAATGCCCTTTTTCTCTGTATCGCATGCTTAATCTCTTTATTCATCCATCTCACGCCTACCTTATTTAACCTTCTCACCCGTAGTATACATTTAGACATTGCATCTACTAAATAGTTTTTGAAAATCCCCCAAGGTGCATTGATCTCTTTTCTAGCTAACTCCTCATTCCATTCTACACCTGCAAGCTGTCTCCTGAGCTCTTCATAATCCCCCCCCCCATTTTTTCACAAGGGTCCTTGCACTGCTGGCAACCACCCAGGTAATCACCTGATGGTCACTTTCACCAACTGGTGGATGATTTGACACCTTATTTATAATTACATCCTCCGATGAGATGACCAAATCCAAGACCTTTAATCCTCGTGGGCCCTCTGATTGGAATGAAGAGATAGCAACTGGAAGTAAAGAAAATGAGTTTCTTGAGTTTTTGAGGGGATAACTACCTCAGACCAATCTATATTGCCATAATTAAAACACCCATAATGATCACCCTTTTCTTATTTGCTTGGCTTATTTCACTATACATTTCACTATCACCACCATCCACATTACCAGGTCTATAACAACATCCCACCAAGTATTGGATTCTATTCACCTTTATCTCACACCATATCACCTCAAAACCACTGGCCCTATTTCCCTCTTGCATCTCTACCTTGTATGGACATAACTCTTTCTCTATCATCAATAGCACTTCCCCCTCCCTTTTTACCCCTTCTATCCTAACAAAACACATCATACCTTTCCATCTCTATTCCTGTCAGGATGTCGTCCTCATCTAACCATGTCTCACTTATTCCGACAATCTTTGGGTGCACAGACGCAATTAGTGCAACCATTTCATCTGCCTTGTTTCTTATACTTCTAGCATTGGTATACAAACACAACAGCTCATTTCTGGATCTACAGCTACTTCCACTGATACCACTCACTCGATGTGATCTCTCCATGCTCTACTGGGGCCATTTCTCTTTCTGCTTATTCATTTTAGAAACTTCTTCAATTTCAACTATTTCCTCTTGATCCCAGGTGATCCCATTTCTTTTCTGCCTACAAATGCTCTCACCTCGTCTTGGAGCATCCACCTTTCTCACGCTGTGTACCCCTGTCCACCCTGAGCCTCCCCGTTTCCCTGAGCCTCTTGCACACCCATTCTCTCATTTTCTATACTCATACCACTCACTTCCCCATTCATTTCCACTTCTTCAATCTCTCCTGTCTTACTCTCCTGCTTTTCCACATCGCTCCCCTCTCGATCTGATGCATTCTCTCTATTCACTTCTCTACCTTCCAGCAGCAGTCTCTCTAAGCGACTCACACCATACCCACTCAAATGCAGTCCATTGCTCCCATACAGCTCACTTCGTCCCTCAAACTCATTCCACACATTAACAAACTGTACTCCCATCTCCTCACACGTTTCAGCCAGAATATCATTCATAATCCTTGCTCTCTGCCTCATTTCACCACAATCATACCTAGGCAACACACTGACTACCCTTCCTGTCACACTTTCTCTTTTATCTTTCCAAGCAGTCTCCTGACATTCATTTTGATGCTCTTTGTTCTCTCTCAAATCATTTGTACCAATTAATACAATTAACTCTTTTGCTTGCTGCCGCCTCATATCCAATGCCTCAATTACTCTACTCATTTTACCACCTGCAAAACATACCTTGTGCATTTTATCCTCTAGCACACCTTTAATAATGGAGTCGCCATACAACGCCACTTGCTCATCTTTCGTTACTCTTTGATGCCATCATGATTTATTTTAATAGTTTTGACCTGAATTCTCTTAATTTCATTCCGCATCCATTTCATTTCTTGCCTCATCCAATCCAATTCACCTTCCGAATCTCGCAACAATTCTCTCTATCATGAAATCTTTCTAACTTTCTAACTCTCGACCCCCCCTTTTCTCACTTTCCCTCTCATTCATCCTTCTTTGTTTCCGTACTTTCAGTCCAACATACGTCCAACTTTCACTATCATTCTTCTCACTTTCCCTCTCATTTATCTTTCTTTGTTTCCGTACTTTCGGACCAACATGCGTCCAACTTTTGCTATCATTCTTCTCACTTTTACTGTCATTCATCTTTCTTTGTTTCAGTACTTTCGGTCCAACATATGTCCAACTTTCGCCATCATTCATTCTTTTTTCGCTATCATTTATTCTTTCGATTTTTTTAAATACATGCAAAACCAGAAGGGTTTCAGAAAGACTGAACAAAATGAGTCATTCATATCACTTTTGGCTAACATAAATTCAGTTATAGTATGAATCAACAGTGAATTGAGATTAGTGGCAAATTAATTAATCTTACAGTGCTTAACTATTATTATTATTCTCATTTATTTTCACAGGGTTATAATACTATTATTGGTGAGAGAGGATCTCAGTTAAGTGGTGGGCAGAAACAAAGAATTGCTATTGCTAGAGCTCTTATTCGTAATCCTAGGATATTGTTGTTTGATGAAGCTACCTCTTCTCTTGATCTGAAAAGTGAAGCTGCAGTCCACGCAGCATTAGATAAGGTAGTATTCCTTGTTTTCAAAATATAATGGGATTTCTAAAATATCATGGAAATATATCATGGGATATATATATATATATATTTTTTATTTATTTATTTATTTATTTTTTGCTTTTTACCTTTTTTTAATAGAGATAGCATATTTTTTAAAACAGTTTTTAAGAAAATTAACAGCTATTTTACAATTAACTTTTTTAAAATTTAGGCACGACACACTCGAACTATTTTTATTGTAGCCCATAGACTATCTACCATTCGGACAGCCGACAAAATAATTGTGATTTCTGGTGGTGTGGTGCATGAGCTAGGCACCCATGGAGAACTAATGAATATGAAAGGAATTTATCACCAACTTGTAGTTTCTCAGGTAAGATTACTATTCTTCTTAACTCTTTGTTTGGCAAATGGGGAAATTGCAAAAGAAAAAAAAATTCTTTGAATAATTAGATACAATATGGACCAGTAGGTAAGATGAAAAATGTATTTATTATATGTTTTAGTAATTATGCAATGTTGCTCTGAAGCAGTATTCCCCAGATTTGACAAATGCTGAATGTGTCTGACAGCATAATTTCCTTTCGTTGTATGAAAGCAGCAAAACAATTTCTTGTAGGCATAAAACTAAATTACAGATTGTACATAAATTTGACCTTCGGCATTGACCTTCTGTCCCATGAATTGGCCACTGATCCATACAATCGTATCACACATCCTGTACAGGTACTAGCAATGCTGCCTTTTTCTTTGGTGCTGGTTAATCTACTGATGGTCTTCCTGGCTTTCTTTTATTTTCATGCATCAGTTTATCTGCAATGTGAAGCCTGAATTGCTTTTGCAGGATCTTTTGGCCTCCCATTTTTCTTCAATAAAGTAGCCAAGAGTTCACTATGCAGAGGTCAAGCAAATACTCAAAAATCCTTAGATATGGGTGTTCCAATTTCAGTGGTACCCTATAGCATTCAATTAGTATTCCAGCTAATTCAACTTATTGAATTAGTTGTTGAAGTATTAAACAAAATATTATCACCAAATACAATAAACCCATGTGTTTATTGTATTTGGTGACAATATTTTGGCACTTCACATCAGATTTTTTCTTTTCTTCATTGATCCATCATTTCACAGATTTCAATGGCTCAACTCCACAAAATGTACTTGCCAGACATACCACTTTGTTGTTGACCCATCTAACAACTATGATACCTGCGCTTTCATTCAATCTGTAATCACAGCTTTCTCAACTTTTTTTTTTTTTAAGTGTTTTTTCTTCCTGAAGGGGGACAGTTTTTCAGGCAGTTTTCCCTCAGAGTTCCTAAGCTACATATCTTCTTATTTTTCAAGTGTGTCATCAGTTCAAGTGAAGAAAAAATAGTTATCGCCCTTGGAGTGGGCAATTCAGGTAAGGTCTGACAAAGTATAACCATAACATGTCCACCAATTCCAATTTTTTTTTCTTGATCATAGATCTGCATTTTCAATCATTCCTTTCCCAGTGAAAGTCGTAAATAATACCTGATGATCCAACCCGTACTAAAATTTTGAATCCCCATTTATGGGGTTTGTTTTGAATATCTTGTCTTAAGTTGCTTGCATGAGTACCTTTATAAGGAACCATCATTTTATCAATGGAATACACCGCAAAAATTGCCACAAGAAATGGAATACTCCATTTCTTGTGGCAATTTCTTTCTTCTTTCTTTCTTTCTTTCTTAATCCTGTCCTCGTCTACCTATTATGGTGTTGAGGCATGTATTCTTGTATCTGCAACTGTATTCGAGGATAAGGTGGTTAGCCCTATACCTCCCAGTGTGTTCTATGTCTGTAGATGTGTGTGTGTGTATTTACGGGGTCAATTTGTGTGGCAATTTACGACAGTTTTTTACAATCATGTCAATCACCAGCCTGATTTTTGCTAGGCGATCTTTGGAATTAGAAATCTTATCATTATCAGCAAAATGCAGGTATCTTTGGAGTTTCTGAAATCATTTGAGACTCATAAGGCTTGTAATTTTCTCATAAGACACAATTGATACCCAAAAGTCAGTACGTTAAGACATGTTAACAACTCCCATGTATAGCAGCAGGTAAAGAATGTTTCAATTTCATTTACGTTGGTATCAACAGAAATGTTGCTTGGAAACAACAATGAAAACAGTTAGGTGGAAACTCTTATCGTCATGGGAATAGAACCACTGCAAAGTCATGTTGCCTGAGAGCAACACTTTCAAATAAAGATAATTCTTGTAGAAAGGCTTATATGCTGGTTAAACATGTTTATTAAATACTTAAGGAATTGACAGCGTATATAGAAATATAAATTAAAACAAACTTTAATATATACTTTCCAGTATTTCGGCAATGTCACATTGCCATCTTCATAGGAACTTAAGCTAAAGACACATGCATGCAAGTACTACACAACAGCAAATGAGAAACGAAGTGAGGAAGCTACCGTTTTTCTAAAGTCCTGTTGGTGCCCCCCTGACGAGCTATATTAGGTGTTCTTGGCCTTTGTGCTGAAGTTCTCCTGATGTATGTTTCCCAAATTTGGGGCAGTTTCATGCATCCAAATTTGTTGAGGTTTGGCATGTTCCTAAGGGCTGAGGCTGATTCCATGAATAGTGTTTCATATTTGAACTTGCTGCGGTGTATTACCAGAGCATGGTCTGCAAGCCCAGAGTGGCTGTATTGATGAAATTGGATGTAGTCCTTGTGTTCTGAGATTCTGATATTTGCTTTTCTGCCTGTTTGGCCAAAGTAGGACAATTTACAGCTGCACAGGACCTAGTATACACCAGGTAGGTCTAGGGGAAGTGGTTGGTCTTTGGCAGAGTGGATAAGGTATGCCAATTTTCTATATGGTCTGTAACAAGAGGTCAAGTCATGTTTTTTTAGGATTTTGTTGATTTTTTCCAAGGTGCCTCAGATGTAGGGAATGGTGATGGATTTAGAGTAATATTTTTTGTGAGGGTTATAGTATTTTTTGGATTTTTTTTTGGGGGAGGATAGCCATTGGCTGAGAAAGTGTTAAGGATGTGATTTAGTTCAGTGGTTAGGGCTTTGTCATTTGAACAGATTAGTTTAGTCCTGTTGAATAGTGTCTTAATAACTCAATATTGTTGTGTGGTGGGGGAATTGTTGGTGAATATATCTGCCTGCATGGATGGGTTTTCTATAAACTGAGAAAACCAAGGTTCCATCAGGCTGGCAGGTGACTAGTGTGTCTAGGAAGGGGAGGCTATTGTTTTCCTATTTTTCCAGAGTGAACTTGATTCTGGGGTGTTGGTTGTTTAAGTGTGTTAAAGAGAGGAGTGTATCTGAGCGATGTGACCAAATAGCAAACACATTATCAACGTAGCAAAGCTATATGGTAGGTTTTTGTGTGGCAGAGTTTAAGGCTTTCTCTTCAAAAGTCTCCATAAAGAAGTTGGCCAAGGGTGGGGGAAAGTGAACCCATGTCTGACTGTCCCGTCTATCTGTTTGTAGAATTTTTCCTGCCAAAAGAAATAGCCTGAGTTCATTGTTAACTGAAATAGGACTGAGATATCGGAAGGAAATTTAGCTTGGATCAGCTCTAAGGTTTCTTTGAGGGGGGGGACATTTGTGAATAAAGAGGAGACGTCAAAACTGACCATTATGTCATTATGTTGGAGTGTAAGGTTTTCTATACTGGCTTTGAAGTGGGCTTAGTTTTTTATGTGTGATGGTGTGTTGCCAGTATAGTGTGAGAGCGCTTTGGCTAAATATTTTGCTAGTTTGTACGTGGAGGAATCAATGCCATCCACTATGAGATGTAATGGCACATTTTCTTTATGTATTTTTGGGAGCCCATATATACGGGGGGGGGGGGGTCTAGAATTATATGGTTTTAGTTTGTTAGTAATCTCCACAGGCCAAGAAGTAACCTTCTTAAGACCAAAGACCAACCACTTCCCCTAGACCTACTTGGTGTATACCAGGTCCCTTGCAGCTGTAAATTGTCCTACTTTGGCCAAACAGGCAGGACAGCAAATATCAGAATCTCATAACACAAGGACTACATCCAATTTCACCAGTGCAGCCACTCTGGGCTTGCAGACCATGCTCTGGATACTCACCACAGAATAAGGTGGAAGAAAGCCACAGTAATACACTGCAGCAAGTTCAAATATGAAAGACTATTTATGGAATCAGCCTCAGCCCTTAGGAACATGTCAAACCTCAACAAATTTGGATGCATGAGACTGCCCCAAATTTGGGAAACATACATCAGGAGAACTTCAGCCCAAAGGCCAAGAACACCTAATATAGCCCGCCAGGGGCACCATCAGGATTTTAGGAAAACGGTAGCTTCGTTGCTTAATTTCTCATTTGCTGTTGTGTAGTACTTGCGTGCACGTGTCTTTAGCTTAAGTTCCAAGATGGCAACGTGACGTTGCCGAAATATTGGAAAGTATATATTAATGTTTGTTTTAATTTATATTTCTAGTATACGCTGTCAATTCCTTAAGTATTTAATAAACAATTTCAAATAAAGGGTTAAAATGACTAAAATGAAATTGCTGCAAATTTGGAAAGCACTCATCCTCGTATCTTCAGCCAAGTGGCCAAGAGCACTCAATTTAGCCCACTAGAGGAACAATTTAGGACTCTAGACTCAAACATCTTTGTCATTCTTCACCCTTTCCACATTTCAAGTTTTTGACGGCCTTTTCTACCTCAAGTATTGATATGTACTCCTCTTTGCATTCCTCTTGAAAATTTCTATATGGTTCTATCACTGTTTGGTTCCTTCAACAGTCATTCAAAGTAATTACTCCAGACATCTAGGATATCCTTATTTTCAGTTTTCTTGTCACCTTTATCATCTTTGATTCCTTTTACAGTTCTCTTTCCCCCATTTCTATTGGTGAAACTGGATGTGCAATCCCTATACGTAAAAAAAGAATACAAAAGACACATTAAATATAACAATTTTTGTGAAGCAGGCCTCTCAGATCATGCTCTCAACACCTTACACCAAATTGATTGGAAAAGTACTACCCGCTCTTTACACCATAGAAAAACCTGGTATGAAAGAAAATTTTAAAAAGCCTGCGAAATTCTGATTAACCACCCAAATATCAACAATAATGGTGGCATGAAAATTTCAAGAATCTGGATGGCACATATTCAGCCAACTTAATATATAGTATCTAGCATACTTTAGGACTCTAAGCAACCTTCAGCTAGTATTAGAAACTATTCCATACCAACTGGTTGAAATTTATATGTATAATCGTGTTTTTAATATATATATATATATATATATATATATATATATATATATAAACATGATGCTCTCCAGCCCAATGTAAATTTGTAACCAACAGATAATAATAATAATAATAATAATAATAGGACTCTAGCATTGATGTAGTAAAGTTTTTTTTTCTACCAGAGGTCAGGCCAATAATTGTTGTAACGGTTGGGCGGTAACTTTAACAAACTATGTAGATTGTGGTGCAGCTTGTTTCTCTGTATATAGTGTATATGCTCCAGAAGATGACCTTGATATAAAGGTCAAAATGTCGAGTATGTATTTTGGTTTATATTAAACTAAAGTTTTACTCAAATACGGTAGTTGTATCCATAATTTTCCAAATGGGAAGTTCCATGGAGGGAGGAATTGGAAGGCTGGGATATCGTTAGTGCATGGGAAATTGTGAAAGAATATTTGTTAGCAGCAATGGTAAGTTGTATACCATGAGTGAAGAAGAGGATGCAATTTGGAGTAAAGTGGACAGGAATTGCATGTGAAAAAGAGGCTTTGGAAGAGATATAAGGAGACAGGTGAAGAGAGGATGCATGAAGAATATAAGACACAGGCCAGAAGAGTGACTAGTGTGGTAAGGAAAGTGAAACTGGAATACGAGAGAAGATTGGCCCTAAGATCCAAAGAAAATCCTAGGGAATTTTTTAGCTATGTGGCCAGTAGGAAGAGAAATGACTTTGGAAAAATGATATTGTGGGATAAAAATGGGAATAGAGTGACTGATGCGGAGGACATAGTGGAATTGTTCAATGACCACTTTATTGGAATATTTCATCCTGGAGGAGTCAGTTTTAATGCTAGAGGGATAGGGCAGGTTCAAGATTTAGAGGTACAGGAGGAGAGTGGTGTTTCAGATACTGAGAACTCTGGATGTCAATAAAGCTTTGGGACTGGATGGTATTTCACCACGAGTTTTGAGAGAATGTGCTAGGGAACTGACAGTGCCTTTAACCTGGCTTTTCAATGAAAGTCTGGCGTCGGCAAAGGTGCCCAGGAAATGGAAGGAAGGTAAGATAGTGCCATTGCATAAAGGTGGTAACAGACTGGAAGTGTCTAATTATAGGCCAGTCTGTGTGTCATCAGTAGTTGTTAAGATCTTGGAGAAAGTAGTGAGGGACTGTATACAGCATTGGGCAGATGAGGGTAATGTTATCTGTGAGAATCAACATGGATTTGTGAAAGGACGCTCTTGTTTTAGCAATATGCTAGCCTTTTATAATAAAGTTACAAGAACATTAGATGAGAGAAAGGCATATACTGCAATTTTCTTAGACTTGGCGAAGGCATTTGACAGGGTGCCACATGATAAGCTGATAAGTTGCAACACATGGGTCTGGATGTCAGATTGGTCAACTGGATTCATGATTGGCTGTCTGATAGGTATCAGAGAGTTGTGTATGGTGGAGCAGTTTCAAGGAGACAGAAGGTTACAAGTGGGGTCCCACAGAGCTCAGTACTAGGACCTATGTTGTTTAACCTTTATATCAATGACATTGCCAGCGGATTGCAAGGGGATATTCAGATGTTTGCAGATGATATTAGTAATAGTGCAGATGTGGTAGCCCTGCAAGAGGATTTGAATAAGTTAGCTAGATGGGCAAATGAATGGCGGTGTCAGTTTAATGCAGCAAAATGTAAGGTCTTGAGGTTTGGGAAACATCGATGGGATGCTGCATACTCTATGGGAGGAAGTTGGGGAGACAAGAGATCTGGGGTTGATGATTGATAGAAACCTGAAGTTTAGGGGACATATTATGAGAAGGATACTGACCTGCAGAGATAAGAGGGTTATCATTCTGTTGTATAAGTCTCTGATCAGACCACGCTTGGATTATTGTTCTCAGATTTGGTCCCCAGGATTTGAAGGGGATAAATTAACTGTGGAAAAGATACGAAGACGGATGACAAAGATGGTCTCAGGACTGTACAAGGATAGTTATGAGAATCGGCTGAGGGAATGTGGACTGCAGAGTTTGGCGGATAGAAGGAGAGGTGATATGATTGAGACTTTTAAACTGTTGAGAGGTGGTTACAGGGTTGACACTGGGGAATTCTTTTACTTGGTTGAACAGCAGGAAGGAGTGATGACAAGAGGCCATCCCTGGAAGTTATGAAAGGAAACTGTGAGCAAGAGGGTGAGGAGTGGTTTCTTTACATGGAGGGTGGTTGAGCCGTGGAATGCATTACCTGATAGAGTGGTGAGGGCGAGAACGGTCAATGAGTTTAAGGAGTGGTATGATAGACTTTGTGTTTCTTAGGGGGAACCCCCCTCGATGAATCTTGACAGACTTTATGTTCTTAGGAATTACCTCCCACGAAGAGTCTTTTGACTCCATGGAGGCCTGAATAATAATAATAATAATAATAATAATAATGTATTCTGAGCACTGCATAAGCCTAAAAGAAAGGACTCCATTTCTAAGCTTCTTCAATAGCCTTGAAGAAGCTTAGAAGAACATTTCCATAGCATATTGCCACCTTCCTGATATTTCTACCAAAATCTTCCCATGAGTTTTGTTTAGCTACTTTTACACACAGCTCTCTTACAATTTTCTCTGTATTCTTTTAGGGCATCTGCTGATTTATTTTCTAGAAACTTTTGGTATGCTTTCTTCTTTACCAGGATTGCTTTTCTAACTTCTTGTGTCAACTGTGGTGTTCTTATTTTTCTATCCTTTCAGACAACTTTACCAAATACCTTCCTAGCTGAATCAGCCAATGTCTTCTTCAGAGTGTTCCACTGAGACTGCAAGGTTTGGTTTTTGTTTTCAATTTGTTTCATTTTTTCTTTTATGGTGTTTGTATGGTCAAGTCTACAATTTACTTGTAAACGCTGCTCAGTTTAATTCTTTTTGAAACTTTCTTACATACTTTTCTTTTCAATGTGATGTCCATTTTTATCCTGCTTAGTACTAAGTAATGACAACTTCTAATTTCAAATCCTCTGTACACTCTTATATCTTTCATCTCCTACTCTGCTGTTCAGATTTTCAACAAGGACCACTTTTTCCATTTTCTTTTTGTCATCTGTCTGTTCTAATGACTCAAAAAATTCCTCCATTTCTTCCTTGAAAGAATCTTCTGTGGGACCATAGGCACAAATAAGTTTCATTGTCCATATCTTCATTTTGAAGTTTGCCCACATAACTCTACTTGAAACTTCTTTCCAATTAAGAAGTTTATCTTCATGTTTGGTATTAAATACTATTGCTACACCTTCCTTTCCTTGATCATTATTGCCTGAAAATAACATCCTATACTTATTATTTAGTAGGATCTTACCTGTTTTTGTATTTTATTATCTCAGTAATGACAATTATGTCCATGTGGTACTTTTCCAATTCTTCTGTAAGTTCGATTTCCTTTCCACTAATACTCCTTATATTGATGGTTCCTATCTTTAGTTCTTCTACTGATGTTAGGTTTATTGACAAAAACAGTGGGGACCTTGTTTAACTGGGCAATGCCCCAGCCAACATGAAATCGCATCACAAAGTACAATCATATGCATTTGTGATTTTAGCCAATAGAGAGAGTACAGTTTGGTTGGCCCAAACTGTACTCTCAAGTCCCAAATTGCCAGCCCATCCTCGTTCACTCAGTACCCAGTAGATACCTACTAACAGGGTGCTCTACATGAAGGGTCATTAGGTCAGAAGCCCCAGTCAGTTCTTTGCATTACTGAAAGGTGATGTGGAGGTCTCCTTCCAGTTTTTTGGCTTTGTTCCTTAAGCAGCCCCATCTGCCTTGACATATTTGTTTAATATAAGTCTTATATTGGGTCAAATTCCAAAGGAGTGGAAGGAAGACAAAATTGTACCACTTCATAAAGGAGGAAACAGAATTAAACATCAAATTATAGGCCAGTCTGTGTGTCAGGTGTATTTAAGGTGTTAACAAAGGCTGTTGAGAATCGGTATCCAGAATTGGTTTGACAACAATGGTATTATCTTTGATGGACAGCACAGTTTTGCTAAAGGGAGATGGATACACAGTAGTATACTTAGACTTTGCAAAGGCTTTTGATAGATCATTGCATGATAAGTTGATAGTCAAACCAGAGCAGATTGGATTGGATATTAAACTAGTGCATTGGATTGGAGATACACCATCACCCTAAGATCTCTTATTTCTCCCACCTCCAACAATATATCCCCACCAAGAGTAAATTCTACATCCCTTCTTTGCTTTCCAAATTTTAAAACCTTACATTGAACTGGCATCCACGATATCTCTATTTTTGTTAAAGCTTCAGTATCATGAGCATCAGTTGTACACATGTTTTTACAGTGGAATTGCACTCATAGAACCTGCTGCTCCAATTCTGCTTTCATTCCACCCACCTTTTTGTGGAAGTTTCTGTGAAACAGCCTTTCCACGAAGTATTCTCCAAGGACTACAACCTCCAGTTCTTTGAAAAGAATATCAACAAATTTCTTTCTTTTTTTGTGTGTGTGTGTGTGTGCGTACGTGTGTGCGTGCACACTCTATTCCATGTCATTGATTTGCTGTAAGTCTTTCATCTTTTAACATGTCAGAGTGATATTAAAAAAAGTTTGAAATGCTCAGCTTGTGTTCATTTGCTTTGATTTCATACTGTGTATGCAGGGAAGAGAATTTGGTTATATGGTTACTTTATGAGAGGTTGGTAGTGTTCCTGATATTCATTATTTTCTTGCAGCCAAACTTTACGAATTAGGAGCGTTCTGTTAAGACATATACCAATCCCAAAATAATTTTTCTCTTCTGAATTTTCTTTTTTTATTTTAAGAACATATAATGAACTATATGACCTATATTAAAGCAATGGTATGTGCTCAATACCTCCTTCTCCCTTCATTAATTTTCTTCATAGAGTCATTTGAAAGAGAAGCACAAATTTGGCTACTCTTAAAATCATCCAAATGATGCTTACAATTTACCACTGAAATTGTGATTGCTGTTTAGCTGGACATGTTGAAACCTGATGTAGAACAGTGAACCTTCACATGAAGGCTATTCTTTCACTTTTATCTAAATTGTCAGCAGTTAATGTTTTGATAATATGTATACTGCATATTTATGTCTCTCTTACTGTTCCTAGTGTAATACTACAGATGATTATGAAGAAAAAGAATCATTAAAAAGAATGGAAAGCCTGGTGCCATCCTATGATGTTATAAGAAAAGAGGATGTTAAAAAATGTAACAGTAATGCAAGTTGCCAATCATTTGTCTCACATATGTCCCATTTAACAGATGTAAGTAATCAATAACCAGATAAGTTGAATTACTGAAAATTATTATTATTGTTATCTGGGAGACCACTGGGAGTCAAGGACTCATCGAAGGAGGCCATGCATCAGCCACATTTGCTGTCAATCCTTCTCTTAAAACATTCACACTAAATGCACTCATCACTTCAACAGGCAAACAGTTCCACTCACTAAGTGTTCTGTGATAGAAAATTCTAGCTCTTACCACTCTTAACAGCACACAAACTTATCTTCCATATATGTCCTCTCCATACATTCCATGTAATGATTGTGATAGAATTTAACAACTAGTATCCTATAACCAGTTTAAATAGTTTGGAGAAGACAGAAAGAGAATTAGAACAATTGGGAAGAAACAAAATGTCATGGAAGCAGCAAAGAATACTCTTAATAAAGCAACAAGAAAGAAAGAAAGATTGTAAATGGTTGTCAGAATAAGCTATTCAAATAGCAGAGGAAAGAAGAAAAACGAAACTTCAGAGAAACAAAGAACTGGTTAGACAGCTGAGTGCAGATTTCCAAAGACAAGGAAAAATATCTAAACAAAAGGTGCAAGAAAATTGAAGAAAGCAGTATTATGAGTAGAACAAGAGGTCTGTTTAGAAAAATAAATGATATCACAGGGAAGTTTATCCCTAGATTAGGAGTTGTAAAAAGTAATTCAGATAAATGTCTGATGGAAGAAGAAGTGAAAAAAAGATGGAGAGAGTACTTAGAGGATTTGTACAAGAAAGATAATACTATTGTAGTCGAATTTGAAAGGTGAGAATTTTTTGAGGAACCCATGGTAATGAAAAGTGAAGTGACCAGCAATGGAACAACTGCCAAAAGGAAAAGCTCCAGAAGCTGATGGTGTGTCAGTGGAATTATTGAGAGCAGCTGGGGATGAAGTAGTTGAATATATTGACTGAAATTTGTCAACAAGTTTGGAAGAAAATATACTGGTCTACAGATAGGAAAACATCAGTATTCATCCCATTCCCAAAATTCAAATGTCAGAGATTGTAATTTTTTTGAACCATCACTTTAATTTCACACGCAAGTAAAGTTATGCTGGAAGTGATTCAACAAAGGTTGGAGCATATGTGAATAGAGAAATGCCACAAGACCAGGCAGGCTTTATAGAGTCATTTGAAAGAGAAGTACAAAGTTGGCTACCCTTAAAATCTCCTAATGACTGTAGCACAGTCATTAGGAGAGGTAGAGGAAGTAAAGACCAAATAGCAAACATGAGATGGATTATTGAAAGAACAAGAGAATTTCAGAAGGAAGTGTTGAAAAGGAAGTATGACAACCAAGAAGCTTCAGTAAAAACAGTCTTTGGAGAAACATACAGTGTTCGAGTGGAAAAAGTGTTCAGTGGAAAAAGTGGAAAAAGTATACAATTCTGCTGCCCAAACAGACAGTGTTTGGGTACAGCAGAGTCATATACTGTCGCCCTACCTTTTTAATATTTATAGTGAATATGTTATAAGAATGGCCAATTTAAACAGAGATCCTGCTGGATTTAAGATTGGTGATAGGAAAATAAATAATTGAAAATATGCAGATGATACAGCTCTCATAGCAGAAACTAAGGAAGATGTGGAGTGGTTGATTGTATTGGTTAAGATGGAAAGCAACAAAGCTGGGCTTAATTTAAACATCAGCAAAACAAAAGTGATGGCTTCTGACAATTTCAATGAATTTAAAATAGAGGGAGATTAAATATAAATCATTGAAAGTTATGATTTACTGAAGTCCAGAATGAGAAAGGATTATAAATGTGTAGATGAAATTAAAAGAAGGATAGTCATAGGGAAAAAAAAAACGATGTTAAACCTGGCAAAAATTATGAAAGATAGAGGTGTGAGTAAGGCCACAAATGTTAGAATTGTCAAAGCAATGGTATTTCCAGTAGTGATGTATGGATGTGAACACTAGATTATTAAGAAGAAAGATGGAAAGCAAACTGATTCATTTGAATTTTGGGTATGGAGGAGACTATTAAGAATCTCATGGAATGCAAGAATGACCAATAAGAAGGTTTTAGAGAATATAAAGACAGAATGCTCCTTGGAGGCAATGATTGCTAAACAGATGTTGGTGTACTTTGGACATATTATGCAAGTAGATGAATCATTGGAAAAGGCAGGTTATGTTGGAGAAGTGGAAGACCACAAACGAGTTGGATGAACAATATAAAAGAACTTACCAACTTGAACTTGCAATTGTTGAAAAAAAGGATAAGAGGCTGAGTAGGATGGTGAGCCTTTGTTCACAACATCACCAAGAGTCTAAAACGACTGGATCAAATTACAAACCCTATAATCTCCTTTCAGAAGTTCATAAGCTTGTATCATATCACTCCTCTTTTTCTTATCTACCAGCAGTCCATAGATTCTTAGTTTTTCCTCATAATATACATGGGTGGTCTGAAAAGTTCTCAGCCTAACAATGAAAAAACAAATTTATAATTTCAAAATTATTTTTATTTTTCAACATAATCTCTCTTAAGACATTTATTCCAGTGATGCTCTAGCACCATTATCCCGTCCCTGTAGTGGTTCCCAGTAAGATCTAAAATACCCCTCTACAGTTGTGGTCACCTTTTGATTCGAACAAAAACGCTTACCAGCAAGGAAGAGTTTCAGTTTTGGGAAGAGATAGAAGTCAGAAGAACCAAATTTGGGGAATAGGATGGATGTTCCAACAATTCATAGTACAGATCCCTTAATTTTCCCATTGCCAAAACACCTTTGTGGGCAGGTGCATTGTCCTGATGAAAGACGATTTTTTTCTTCTTCAAACTGGGTCTTTTCTTACAAATTTCTTTGTCTGGTCTGGTTAATAGATTGCTATAATATTCTCTGGTTATTGTTTTACCCTTTTCAAGATTAACAAAATTTAATTAACAAAATGCCTTTAGCATCCCAAAACACTGATGACATGACCTTGTCTTCTTTGGCACTGAACAACTGGCTTCTGTCCACTGTTTTGACTGCTATTTGGATTCTGGTGTGTACCTGTGAATCCAAGTCTCATCCATTATTATGGATGAGAATTGGATTCATACAAAATATATCCTTCATGCAATATATATCCTACATGTTCTTTTGGAATGCCTATAGTCTCAGCAATTTCTTGCACTTTGACTTGCCAGTCATCCAATACCATATTGTGCACTGATCAACGATTTCTGGTGTTGTTACACTTTTTAGATATCCTTCATGTGGATCATCTTCAAGACTGGTACAGCTGTGTTTAAACTCAGCAGCACATTTCTCTTAATTGTCAAAAACGAAGAAGAAGAGTGTCCATAAACTTTTATCAACTTCAAATGAATTTCTTTTGGTGTTAAACCTTCTTTTACAAAGAATTTTATAACTGCACAATACTCAATTTTATCAATTTCAAGGGATACAGACAACATTTTTGCTTCTGACAGCTGTATAAAAAAAAACTACTCAATAGAATGACTTACAATTTCACATTGATGCTTATGACAGATGTACCAACTTAGAAAAAAAAAATCTTGCCAATGGTGTTGCCATTTATGGTTGAAGCCGAGAACTTTTCAGACCACCTATGTACATTACATATTCCACATTTGCACTTTATCCCCTTGGAACCCAGGAGACAAGTCTGTGTACATTAGTCCAAGTGCAGTCATATTAATTAAAGTTTTATAAACAGGCAAAAATAATTTCCATAATATCCTTACACGTCATGGTCATTTCAGCACTGTAGTTATCCTCTGAATTGTTGAATGGCAATCTTTGCTATGACTAGTGTAAAGATAAAAAACTTCGAGCACAAATGGCAAGGGGGAAGCTGGGGGTACTATTGCCGTGATCTGAGGACAATCACAAGAAGTACTTTCGTTGTGCTACTGGTAGAAAGATATGACTGCAAATGAATAACATTGCTGATTGATATTATTGATGAAGGGCAGAATAGGTTTATTAAGGGGCACTCTTGTTTCAGCAATCTGATTGCTGTTTATAATAAAGTAACTAGAGCACTGGATTCTGCAAAAGCATTTGATTGGGTGCTGCATGTTAAGTTCATATTTAAGTTGCAACATATTGGTTAAGATATCAGGTTAGTGTAGTGGGTTGGAAACTGGCTTAATAGATATCAGAGTTGGGTTTGAGGAGAATTGTTGGAGAGAAGTCATATTTGGAAGGAAACTACAAGGGGGGGATACCATTCCACTCCACTCTACTCTGTTCAGTACTCAAATCATTACTGTTCAAACTTTTGTCAGTGATGGTTGAATCAATGTTAAATAAATAAATCCTGAAAGGTTGATTTATTTAACATTCTTATGAAATAGGTGATTTCATAGGAATGTTTGAGTTTTTGTTTAGAATCAATCAAACAAACACCTATTTCTAAATATAAATATAAAAACTCAATCAAATACTTATTTAAAAGTGGTAATTGATTGAGCTTTTGCTTACAGTACTTGTTTTTTTATAGTATATTACTTCTGATTTTCATGCTTCATTGTATTTGGTCTATTTTCTAATAATTTTTTGAAATTTTGCAATATTAAAGTACTACTGTAAAATTGCCCCAAAAACATGCAAGAAGAATAGAGCAGCAACAAAGAGGAATGATAGTCTGAATAGTGAAGTTGTGAACCAGGAGGCTCATCCCGTTGAACAGAAACAAGCCAGTGCTCAAACCATTTTTGGTTTGGATAATGGTTTCAGGAATGTGTAGGATATTGAAAATGAATTAACATTACCAAATTTCAAAACTCAAACAAATTATTAGACAGATAATGTGGGAATCATTAAAAGTCAAGAAGTGATTAGAGAGGCATAAGAAGGACAAGAAAGTTAAGCAGCAAAAGGAGAAACAGCAAAACAAAGCAGTGAAGATATTATTGTGTAATGATATTCAGAATAAGAGGAGTTTTTGGCATTATTAGCTTAACTTGACCAAAGTGTATAGGCATTAGTGAGACTTGATTCACAATGATAGACCTAGCGATGGAATGCAAGAGAGGATATAGTATTTTCATAGAGGACAAAGGGAACAGAATGGGAGGAAGGGGTTTTCTGATGATAGCAGAGCTGAAGCCAAAAATCTCATTTCTATTACCTCCCCTCCTCCTGCATGCAAGCTCTGTAGACCACATTCCCCTTAATCTATCCTCATACTCAATATTCCAGAGTCTGAGACAACATTAGTTATTCTCATCTGCACTCTTTCTCCAGCGTTTCCTTATAGTTAGCAGAGCCTAGTGACCAGAACTGCACACAGAAATATCAGAGAACTGAGTAGTGTCTTCAAAGATTTCTTAGGATAGTATGATTTATATGCAAAATAGAATCATTGAAAATGGAACATCCAAGTATTATTTTAAAACCAAAATTTTACCATACTAAGAAACAGAATATTATTACATTTAACATCAAAATCATAAATGAAATAATAAATATCTCATGTTGATCTTTGCCTTTAAACTTATTGTGATACTGAGTGACCACTTTTCAAAAGTCTATCACCCAAGTGAGGATATCTCTGTTCCTGTAGCAATAACTAATGTGAGAACTGAAGTTAAGAAATCAGAGGTATTTATATTGCAAAATTTAAATGCAAACACTAAATGCTAACAAGGAAGTTAGGCAAAGTGGTTCCTTTGCATAAAGGTGGCTCTAAAACTGCGGTAGTTAATTACAGACCAATCACCATCTCAGGAGTGGTAAAAGTATTGGAAAAGTTGGTTAAAGACAAAATTCAAGAATGGGTGGACCAGGATATGATACTCTATAGAGGCCAACATGGTTTTGTTAAAGGTAGATCCAGCCTTAGCAATCTATTAACTTTTTATAATAGAATGACATCTGAGTTGGACAAAGGAACTGGCTACAGTGGTACTTCTGGATTTTGCTGAGGCTTTTGACAGGATACCCCATGGAACACTGTTACGCAAATTGGAGCAGATGGGAATGGATACTAAATTGGTGATATGGATAGGAGAATAGCTAAGGGAGAGATACCAGAAGTGGTGTATGGAGAAGCCGAGTCCAGGATGAGGCAGGTGACCAGTGGTGTGCCTCAGGGCTCCGTGCTTGGGCCATTGTTGTTTAATTTATACATAAATGATATAAGAAATGGCTTAAATTGGAGATATTCAGTTGTTTGCTGATGATGCAAAGTTGGGTAGCGCAATACAAAATCAAGCTGATGTTGAAAGTTTGTAGGATGATTTAAATAAGCTGGTAGAATGGGCAAAAGGTAATGGATGTCAGTTCAATGTGGAAAAGTGTAAAGTTATGCATTTTGGGAGTAAAAGATTACCCGCTGTGTACTACATTGATGGAACAGTACTCCAAGAGATTGATGAGGCTAGGGATTTAGGGGTGTTGGTAGATAGGGAGATGAAGTTCAGAGGATACATTGCTAAGGTCTCCAAGATTGCACATAGGATTACTTGGTTGTTGAGGAACACACTGACATCCAGAGATAAAGAGGTTATTATTCCCCTTTATAAAGCATTGATACTTTCACATTTGAATTACTGTGCTCAAGCTTGGTCACCTGGATTCCTTGGAGATGAGGAGGCTGTGGAGAAGGTTCAGAGAAGAGTGACTAAGTTGGTGAGTCATGTAAAAAATGCACCCTACATCGATAGATTGAGAGCTTGTGGATTGCAGAAGTTGTTTGATAGGCGGAGAAGAGGGGGATATGATGGAAACATTTAAATTACTGAATAGTTTTTATAGGATTGATGCAGGGGAAATGTTTCAGCTGTGTGATAGTGATGGAAGAACAAGAGGTCATCCCTGGAAATTAAAGAAGCGTGTAGTTAACAAGGATATAAGAAAAAGGGTTTTTTGCCTGGAGAGTGGTGAATGAGTGGAATTCATTGCCTGACTTAATTGTGAGTTCTTCGTCTGTAAATAAATTCAAGAAGAGATATGACAGATATTGTTTTGCTAGTTTGGGTCTCCTGCAATGAGTCTACTGACTCCATGGAGATACCCATAATAATAATAATAATAATAATAATAATAATAATAATATAGTTTAATTGGAACACATGTAATGAAATTAAAACAGATTATGTTAAGAAAAAAAAAAAGTTGCATTATCAGTTTACCCTTACAACCACAACCTACATATACACAAAACAAACAAATCACAACTAATATGGGTATACTGCACCCACTGACGGCAAAACAAAGAACTATGTGGCTCTGAAATTTGTAATTTGATTATACGAGATACTTGATTAATTGAGGTTTGTATATTATAGATTTAATTGTATTTACAAATAATAAAAGAAAACTTAATGTATATTATAAGAAATTCCATGTGAAAACAGTAACTTTACTTTTCAGATAAATTTTAGCAACACCCAAACAATGCAATAGGTATAAAAAAAAACGAGAAAAATTTAATTTAGTGGTGAAATGAAATGAATTGCAATAAGTTAAAAAAAATAATTACTCAAGTGCATTAATCACAGAGAAGTTCCAACAAAACTTAAAGACAGATTGAATCTTGGGTAGTGTCTTAAGACTAAACTTGCAAATATCTGGAAAAATGTATATAGCTTATTGCTGCTAAAAAAAAATTAAATAAAAGAATCAGCTAACGCATTTTAATTCCTGTATAGGGAGTAGGCGAGGTTGTTTTAGTCCTATCTAACTTTTGGAGACTGAATGGGCAGTTCAATCTCCACTGGTACCCAATCAGAGATAGCTGGCCCAAGGCTATCACTAATTAAGCGGCACACAGTGAAGAGAGTGCCTCAACGAGGGCTGCGATCTTGTGGTCCCTAATCCTAACACAATATATTTAATGTCTGAAATAGTGTGTGTTCTACAATCGATTTTCTTGAGTTTACAGAATGAAAAACCCAAGTTTCCAGGAGAAAAATGGATGATGGGGAAGAGAGACTGACTGTAAGTGAGCAAGAGGTGTATAGGGAGTTGAGTAAACTAGATATAAATAAGGCTGTGGGACTTGATAATATATCACCACATATTCTGAAGGAATGTGCCAGGGAGTTGACGCTTGCATTGACTTTTTTTTAAACGAGTCTTACACTTGGTCAAGTTCCTAAGGAGTGAAAAGAAGGCAAGATTATGCCACGTCATAAAGGAGGTGAATAGAACTCAAACATCAAACTATAGACCTATCTGTGTGTAAGGTGTCGTAGTTAAGTTGTTGGAGAAGCTTGTGAGAGCGAGGATCCACAATTGGGTTGACAACAATGGTATTATCTTTGATGGACAGCATGGATTTGCTAAAGGGAGGTCATGTTTTAGTAATCTGCTTACTTATTACAATAAGGTGACAGCTTCCTTGGACAGAGGAGAAGGATACACAGTAATATACTTAGATTTCGCAAAGGCTTTTGATTGATTACTGCATGATATGTTGATAGTCAAACTAGAGGAAATGCGGTTGGATATTAGAATGGTGCATTGGATTGGAGACTGGCTATCTGATAGGTATCAACAAGTTGTGTATGGGGGAGCGATATCCAGGAAAAGGAAAGTCACTAGAGGTGTGCCTCAAGGGTCTGTTTTAGGGCCATTACTGTTTAACTTGTATATTAATGATATTGGTGAAGATTTGGATGGAGATATTCAGTTCTTTGCAGATGATGCAAAGTTGGGATGAACCATGAAGAGTAGAGAAGATGTTGTGCCCTTACAAGAAGACTTGAATAAATTGAGTGATGGCGAATGGGGATGTGAGTTCAATGTTGCAAAATGTAAGGTTTTAAAATTTGGAAAACAAAGATGGGATGCAGAATTTTTGCTTATTGAGGATATATTGTCAGAGGTGGAGGATTTAAGAGATCTGGGGGTAATAGTGTATAAGGATCTGAAATTTAGCCAATACAGCCAAAATTGTGAAGACAACACAAAGGCTTCTGGGAATGATGCAGAGGATACTGATGTAGGGAATACTATGTCAGTATCTGACGTAGAAGTAGGGAGATTCTTGTTCCATTGCATAAGGTTTTGATTAAGTACATGGACTATTGTGTGCAGATTTGGTCAGCTGGTTTTCAGAAGGATGAAGAGCTGTTGGAAAGGGTCCAGAGGCGACTGACTAAGGTAGTTTCTAACCTCTGGAATGTTGAGTAGGAGGAAAGATTGAGGAGATACAACTTGCAGAATCTGGTGGACAGGAGGAGGAGTAGGGGAGATATGATAGAGACCTCAAGTCATTAAGGAGTTGTTATAGGATCAATGCTGGAGAGGTTCTACAGAAAATAGTGGGAGATCAGGGGAGAACCAGAGGTCATTCCTGGAAGCTGTATAAGGAGGGTGTGAGTAGGAGAGTGAGAAGCAGGTTTTTTTCATGTCAGAGTTCTGAATGATTGGAATGCTTTGGCTGAGAGTGTGGTGTCTGCAGAGAATTTGAGTTTGTTTAAAGCACAGTATGATGAGCTGTGTGTTTGATAAAAGGACCTCCGAGATGAGTCTTTGAACCCATGAGGGGGATCTTGGGTAATAATAATAATAATAACCCACTTGCCTGTGCCAGAGATCGACTGACTCGGGAACTTGTCGAAAAAAGGCTTCTCTACAATTGTTTATGGTGCAAAGACTTTGATTGCCAAACAAAAGTAAAAACAAAAATGAGTGGACTTTGAAAACAAATGTTTGAGGAAAATAAATACATATAAAAATAAATATTATTAAAGTAATTGTGCAGTAGCCCAATTGGAAGAATAGTGGATCCACTTTTCGATTGGAAAAGACCTGTGTTCGATTCTTGTCATGATGAGGGGAATCATTATATGGGCTTTTTCAGTTAAAAGTGAGTTAACTGATCTCATATAGTGATTTCAGGGATTTTTTTCTCCTGGAAACTCAGGTTTTTCATCCCATCTACAGACAAATTTTCCTTCAGAATACATGCAACTCACAGTCAAAAAGATACTGTTGTTGGTGATGATTAGCGATAGATGGTGTTGATGGTAGTTAGTCTCGTAGTTGGAGAGGATGAGATGTATTTAGCAAAGTAGAGTAGTATGCCCTCCTACGATGAGTCCTTGTACTCCCTGGAGGTTTCACATAATAATAATAATAAATGAAAATGATTGAAGAGATCAGAAAAGAATTATCTACCCTATTCCAGTAATAGCAAGAATCGAAGAAAAACAGTTACAATAGTATGGATATGTGTAGAATGTCTGCTGAAAGAATTCTGCATATTCTCAGAAATAGAAGAGTAGGAGGAAAGATACTGGCAGGAAAAAGGAAATGGATAGAAAACATCAGGAGCATAAGTGGATTGAACTCCTACAGAAATCTAAATAACTTGATTGCAGATACACTAGATTGGAAAGATGTGGGTTCGCTTGGTGTTTCACTGATTAGATCGTCGGCTTGTCGAGAGCTCCTGAAAAGATTAGTATTATTTTGTGTTAACATTAGATATTTTACTAGAATTTTAAGTAGTATTGTTTGCTTTTTGTTTCTTGGTGTGTTTGTACAATTTTTGTGTGTTTTCTGTTATTTTAATTACTATTTTTAAGAAAAGATAGCGCACACATGGCACCGATAAAGAAAAAAATGGTGGCCAGATCGCCATGTTTGTTTAAGAGTTTTGATGTAAACGAATTTATGCAATGTGCTGTCTGTGAGATGTATGCCTTGCGAAGAGCGGTGGGAGTCTGGTTAGAAAGTGATAGTGGAGTTAATATGTGTAAAAAGTGTAAAGAGAACGAGGACTTCAAGCGTGTTTCGTGTGTCGAGAGCGATATCGTGAACGATAGTCAGAATGTAGAAAATGGCGGTGTGCTAGAGAATTGCGTGGTAGTGCCAGATAGGTGTGAGAACGTCGCCGAAAATGTAATTGAAGGTAGAAACACAGAAAGAATGGATGATTTGATCGATAACGAAAATGGTGAGATAAATGCGAGTAGCAAAATTGCCCGTTTGAATGGTGCCATACACAGAGCTAAAAGTCAACTGGAGTGTATGGAAAAATGTGTGTTGAACGTACCGACAAATAACCGGCGGAAGTCTGCGACGGCAAATAATAGAATGTTTGCAAACGTCAATAAAATGAAGGAGCGAGTGCTGTATGGGGATTCGCTATTAAGAGGCGTAATAATTGAGAATTTAACGAAGTCGTACCAGCCGGGTGCGATCATAAAGGACGTCAGCAAATCTATTCGACTGCAAAAACAGAGGGTGAAAGAGATGATAATCGTGGCTGGAACGAATGATTTGAAACAGGATAAAATGGAAATGATAGAGGATGTGAGGGAGTTGTTTGAGGTAGCAAAAGAGAAGAGTGAGAGAGTTAGGATGGTGTGTATCTTACCGCGGTATGAAAGTGAAGTGTTTAGAAGGAGGGCCATAATTGCCAATGACTTTATGCGTGGGTTATGCATGGAGAGTGGTGTGGAATTTGTGGATGTGTGGAATGAGTTCGATGGGCGAAAGGACTTATATAAGATGGATGGATTGCATTTGAATGGAGTTGGTGTACGGAGACTTGAAAGAGTGTTGATGAATGATGTGGAAGTGGATGTACAGACTCAGGGAAACTAGATTTATTAAGAGGGGGGGGAGTAGATATGCAGACTTTAGGGGGGCCAGTTAAGTGTATGAATGAGTATATTATGCCCGAGCAAGTACGACGGACAACAAATCAGAATGGGATAGTTAGTATAAGGCATCAAAGTAAGGATGGGACAAATGGGCTTCTGCGATTCATGTACACTAATGCCAGGAGTATTAGGAACAAGAAGGAAGAGTTTTTGGCCATGGTTGGCACTTCCAGGCCAGAGGTTGTCGGTATTAGTGAAACATGGCTGACAGAAGATGATAAAGCTAGTGGGATTGAATGCGATGGGTATAGCGTGTTCAGGAGTGACAGGGTGAATAAAAAGGGGGGAGGAGTGTTATTGATGATAGCTGATGATCTTCAGCCAAGGAGTATAGAAGTTGAACTGCATGATGGGGAAAAAAGCGCATTTGAGGCTGTTTGGTGTGAGATACAATCCAGCAGAACAAAATATACAATTGGGTGCTGCTATAGACCGGGTGATGGAGTGGATGGTGGGGATAGTATGCATAAGCAAATAGAAGAAATGAGTGGAAGGAGGGTAATTATTATGGGTGATTTCAATTATGGTAACATTGACGGGAAAGAGGAGAGGGCACATGGGAGGAAGGAATTGGATTTTATGCGGTTATTAAGGGACAACTATCTACGGCAACATGTATTGGAAAATACCAGGGGGCAGAGAGTGTTGGACCTAGTAATTGCAACCGAGAATGTGGCTGTAATGAACATGACCATGTTGCCACCAATTGGTGAGAGTGACCATAAAGTCATGGCTTGGGAGGTGGCTAAAGGAGTCGAATTTACAATTAAGACAGGGTACATGTGGAATTACCGGGCTGGTAAGTATGACAAGCTTAGGTGTGTGCTTGGCTCAATGCCATGGCATGTAAAACTGCAAGAGCTGGATGTTGATAGTGCATGGGAGGTGGTTAAGAACTGTTTGCAGGAGGCAATGGTTGACTGTATACCAAGAGTCCGAATAATAAATCAATTAGGGGTTAAATGGATGAATAACACTATTAAGCTTGAGCTGCAAAAAAAGAAACAATTGTGGAGGAATTTTAAGGAGAAGGGTGACCATCAGGCGCAGGAACAGTATAAAGCTCAGGCCAGGATGGTAACAAGGGTGGTAAGAAATGCAAAAGCAGATTACGAAAGGAAATTGGCCACGCCGGCTAAAGAGAATCCCAAACAGTTTTTTCAATATGTTGCAAGTAAAAGGAAAAATGCTCATGGTAGAATGATCTTAAAAAATGCTGAGGGTAGGGAGGTAACTGAATCAGTCGATATTGTGGAATTACTGAGCGAGCACTTTGCAAGAGTATATCATCCAGGTGGAGACTTTGCAGGAATGGAAGAACCAACAGCTTATACTGGAATTGTGGTGAATGAAGTAGAGGTAACTAGTCTATTACAGAACCTCAATGTCAATACATCTGTGGGATTGAATGGTATACCAGCTCGTGTCGTACGTTAAGCGGCCAAAGAATTGTCAGTGCCCTTGACCATTTTGTTTAATTTGAGCCTCAGGACTGGGTCAGTCCCAAGGGGGTGGAAAGAGGGTAAAATAGTTCCACTGCACAAAGGTGGTTTCAAGGCTGCTGTTGAAAATTACCGGCCAATCAGCATAACAGGAATCATTATCAAGGTCTTAGAGAAAATAGTCAAGAGGAAAATACAAGATTGGATAGAAGAAAATGGGATACTGTATCGGGGACAGCATGGTTTTGTGAAGGGTAGGTCATGCCTCAGTAACTTGCTCACGTATTATAACACAGTGACGGCTGAACTGGATAAGGGTAATGGGTTTGCGGTGATTCTACTGGACCTTGCCAAGGCCTTTGACAGGATTCCACATGGAATTCTAATCAGTAAATTGCAGCATATGGGAATGGACATAGGGTTGGTGAGATGGATAGGAGGGTGGTTGACGGAGAGATATCAGAGAGTGGTTTACTCAGGAGTAGAGTCCACAAGACGGCCTGTGACTAGTGGTGTGCCACAAGGATCTGTTCTTGGACCACTGCTGTTTAATTTGTTCATAAATGATATAGGAAAGGATCTGAGAGGAACAGTTCATTTGTTTGCGGATGATGCGAAGTTGGGTAGGGCAATAGTGAATGCAGATGACGTCAAAATTTTGCAGGATGATTTGGATAGGTTGGAGGTATGGGCTATGGAGAATGGATGTCAGTTTAATGTGGCAAAATGTAAGGTTATGCATTTTGGGGTGAAAAGATTGGCGGTAGTTTACTGCATTGGTGGAACCGTGCTCCAGGAAATTGATGAGGCACGAGATTTAGGAGTGTTGGTAGATAAGGAATTGAAATTTAGGGGACACATTGCAAAAGTGGCCAAATCAGCTCATCAAATCACTTGGTTGCTGAAGAATACGTTGACAAGCAGAGACAAGCAGGTTATTGTTCCTCTGTATCGAGCCTTGATAAGACCCCATCTAGACTACTGTGCTCAGATTTGATCACCTAGGTTTCTTCTTGATGGGGAGGAGGTGGAGAGGATCCAGAGGCGAGTGACCAAGATGATAGCAGGTCTGTGGAATGAACCGTATGAGAACAGGTTGAGGATTTGTGGGTTGCAAAAATTGGTTGATAGGCGGAAGAGGGGAGATATGATTGAGACATTCAAATTACTGAAGGGTTTCTATAAAATTAATTCAGAAGATATTTTTGAGAATAGGGCTGGTTGTGGGAGGACTAGGGGACATCCATGGAAACTGGGCAAAAGTGGGGTTAGTAAAGGTGTTAGAGCTGGGTTCTTTACTTTTAGAGTAGTGAATGAGTGGAATGCGCTCCCTGAGTCTGTGGTGGATGCTGTGACAGTGAATGAGTTTAAGGCGAGGTATGATAGATACTGTATGAATGTCAAATAGTTGTGATGAATGTGATTTGGGGCCTCCCTCGATGAGTCTAATGACTCCCTGGAGTTGCCCGTAATAATAGTAATAGTAATATTCTTTGACTTCTTAGGCAGATCTTTACTCCTATAGTGAAAATTCTCCATAAAATCACCTTTTTTTTGAATGGACACAGTTTGTTAAATATCTGGTTCTGTTTCTTTCAGCTTCATACCCACTTATCATAACTGTCTCCTTAAATTTGTTTTCAGATGATGCATTCATGCATAGATTCATTCCACTCATAACTCATTCTTCACATTGACTAAGATAATTTGATGAAGCTGACCAGGTATTCTGCATTCAAATAGTTCAGTTATGTCTTAAAAAGAAGTTTATACATGATTTTTTATTCAAATTGGAAAATGGTAGTTTGTAAACAACACACTGCTATATGAATAGCTCTTGTAATAAGAACTTTAAAGTACTTCTCTTTGTGCCTTCAGAGGAGGAATTATAATGTATAATGCATTATTTTTCAACTTGTTTTTAAGTCTAAAAAATTTATATTTTTCATATAGATGATAGAAAATGAAAATGACACTCAGTTATGGATACATTTAATGAAATTGCTGATTCCTGACTGGCCACTTATTGTAGGAATCTGTTTGTCTTCTATTTTATTGGGAATTTCTGCTCCTGTGTATGGAATAATATTTGGTAATACTATAGGTGTAAGTATTTAGTCTTTTTTTAATAATATAAATATATCATTTTTTTTGGAAAATAATCAGTAGCATCAATACATTACGTAGATGATCTGAGCAGAAAAGATGTTGACAGTGCATGGAAATTCACAAGGCAGTATCTGAGACAAGCAATGCATAACTGCATACCAAGGATTAAGCAAGTAAATAGAGTAGGAGTGAAATGGATGAACAGTGAAATCAAGAAAGAAAAGAAAATGCTATGGAGCAGATACAAGACAGTTCAAGGTGATTTGTTCCATGAAGAGTATAGTAGGCGAAGAAACTCATGAGCATGTTAAAGAAAGAAAAGGTGCATTATGAGAGGAGATTGACTGGTCAGGCCAAGGTGAGGGAATTTTTCTGGCATATGGCAAGCAAGAGAAAGAATATTTATGGCAGGTTGACAATGGTGGATAGTCTTGGCATCAGAATAATAGTTGCAAAGAATATGGTGGAATTATTGAATGAGCACTTTATCAGCATATATTATACTGGTGTAAATGATGCGGTGTAATATACAGATGGGAGGCAAGTATTAGGAGAATTGGAAGTGAAAGAATCAGGTGTTGAGGGGGTTATGTTAATAAGGCTGTGGGAATGGATGTCATATCACTACATATTCTTAAGGAATGTGCACCAGAATTGGCTATGCCCTTTACCTGGTTATTTAATGAAAGTTTTGCAATGGGTAGAGTTCTTAAGGAGTGGAAAGAAGGCAAAGTAGCACCACTCCAGAAGCATGGTTCTAGGGCAGAAGTCTCCAATTACAGACCAGTCTGTATAAATGCAATTGTGGTCAAGGTGTTGGCAAGATTGGTAAAGAATAGAATACAGAATTGAGCTGATGGAACATGGCATTCTTTATGATGGTCAGCATGGATTTATAAAGAGTAGGTTCTGCTTTAGCAATTTACTTGCATTTTATAATAGGGTAATTGGACTTTGTTAAAGCATTTGATAGATTACCACATGATAAGTTGGTGTACAAGCTGCAGAGAATTGGAAATAGATAGTATATTGATTAGATGGATCAGAGTTTGGCTCTTTGAACAATACCAGCAAATTGTGTATGATGGAGCAGTATCTCAAAAAAGGATGGTAATTAGTGGCTTGCTCTAGGGATCTGTTCTTGGGTTTATGCTGTTTAACTTGTTTGTAAATGATATATTATGGATTGATTGGGGATCTTCAGTTGTTTGCTGATGATACAAAGTTTAGGAGAATTATAAGTAGCACTGCTGATGTTAATTCCATTCAGGAAGATTTGAATAAACTTTTGGCTTGGACAAAGGAGTGGGGTTGTAGTTTTAATATTAATAAGTTCAAGATGTTGCATTTTGGACTGCAGAAATATAAAGCTGTGCCATACTGCAGGAGGTGGATGTGATTTGAGATTGATGAATGATGGTTGACAGTAGACTGAAGTTTAAAGGGCATATTGGAAGTATTGTAAAGGCTGCACGTCGTATTCCTGCATGTTAGAGTACTTCTTATCATAGAAGCACTGGTCAGACCACACTTGGACTATTGTGCTCAAATTTGTTCACCTGCTTTTCAATGTGATGTAATAAGAAGGAAACATTGGAGAGAGGGTTCAGAGACTAGTGACTATATGACAATATCAGGATTTTCAAATGCTGCCTATGGAGAAAGGTTGAAGAAATGTGGACTGCAGAAGTCAGTGGATAAGAGGAAAAGAGGTGATATGACAGAGATATTTAAGTTAGTGAGAGGAAGCTATCAAATTAATCCAGATGGGATTATAAAAAGAGTAGAATTCAAAAGAAGAAAAACCAGAGACCATCCCAGGAAGTTATGTAAGAGTGTGGTGAAAAGGGATGTTAGGAGTAGATTTTTTACAAGAAGAATTGTCAGTGAATGGAATTCCTTACCAGAATGTGTTGTTAATGCAAGGAGTGTTAAGGATTTTAAGATTCAGTATGATAAATATGTTGTCAGTTGAATGAACCTCCCATGATGGGTCTGTTGACTCCATAGAAGCTGCAATAAAAATAATAATTAAAACATTGCACCATATATTTTAAGTGTTTCACAAAATTCATAATCACCTATTAAATTTATCTTTTCCCTCTTTTCATCCATCTGTAAACATATAACAGCTCTCTCCTTTAATATACAATAAATTTTATTATTATTATTATTATTATTATTATTATTCGTGACACCTCCAAGGAGTCTGAAGACTCATTGCGGAAGGACACCTACTATACAACTCTCCGTCTCCACCACCAATCACCTACATCAACGCCATCTACTGCCCACTACCACCACAGCTAGTATTTTTTTGTCTGTAAATTGCGTGTGTTTTGAAGGGCCGATTTAAAAAATATATATATTGAGCCTTGCTGCCTTGCATTAGTATTGTGAACAGGCTGACCATTTGATAGTAGGAAACTCTACTCTAGAAACCAAATTTGTAATGAATAAATGAATGAATTTATGATTTGCAAGGAAATGTACATAGGAGTAGCAATGGAATTATGAGTATTATTAGGAACAGTAAAGTAGAAGAATATCGGAGATTTAATTCTGCAGTGTTGCAGAGATATGATAACTGGAATTTGAGAAGAAGAGAAACTATGAATGGCAAGATAATAAGGATATGTAAGAAGGGGGACCTTAATTTTGTTCATGTGTGGGATAGATTTGAGAATTGGAGAGAGCTGTTTCCTGGAGATGGTCATTATCTGAGAGAGAGAGAGTGAGAGAGTGGCAGTGTGAAGCTGAGTAGAGTGCTGTTATTATTATTATCATCATTAACCTTCCAGGTAGTCAGGGATCCATCAGAGGAGGCTATATCACCCATGCCAGTGATCATGTCATCTCTTAAACTCATTCATACTACATATACTCATCATTTCAGCAGGTAAATTGTTCCACTCACTCACTCACTGTTGTTTGAAAGAAAAATCTAGCTCTCACTCCTTTCTTTATCATACACAAACTTAACTTCTACAAATTAAAGGTGCGAAGAAATTATATTCTTGGTTTAATCCTTTATTCAAGTGTAAGCAAAGTGTGTTCATGAAGTAATTTCATTACTGGGCAACTCATATATAGATGCTAATGACTTTACATCACTTGCTTAGTATCCCACATTACAAAGCACATATCCTTATGGGCATGTATAATACTATGCATTATGGGAAGGGTCACTACCAAGACCGGTTTAGACCTTTATCGAGGTCTCGTCAGTGGGAGCCAGACCCAGAAGCGATACCAAGGTTGAAGTAATGTAGAGGCTTGAAATTACTTCATGTGCAAACTTTGTTTGCTTACTTTCTTATATTCTTAGTTTAAAGGATTAAACTAAGAATATAATTTCTTGGCATTGTTAATTTATAGTATAACCAAGTGAGAAACTTTCAACATCTATCTTTAATTTCTGCAAATGCTTCCTTGTCCTCTCCCAACTTTCCATATAAATGAAAAATTCCATCATTCAATATCTTATAACTCTCTTTCAAATGTTAATAGTTTTCTATCATATTTTTCACCTTTCTGCAGTCCACACATTCTCAATCTGTCATAATAATTTACATTCCATAATCCCAATACCATCTTTGTAATTCTTCTCTGCACTCTCTCCACAGCTTCTTTGTCCCCCCCCCCTCCCTTGAAATCCCAGGGACCAAATCAGTGCATAGTCCAGGTTTAGCCATATTAAGCTTTGTAAAGAAGCTAAATGATTTCCTTATCTTTACATGTTAGTGTTAATTTCAGCAGTGTGATTATTCCTTGAATTGTATTTGCAATTTCTGCTATGTGATGTTTGAACTTCAAATTCCTATCCATTAACTGAAATATCTCTAATCTCGTCAGTTTCTACTAAGCATAATCCCACCAATACAAATACTTTTGGAAGTCTGACACACTAAAATTCATAACTTTACACTTATAACATTCAGTTGATTATCCATTATCATTTGCCTACAGTTCCAACCTGTTCAAATCATTCTGTAAGTGTTGTATACAGTAGCATCCCTTATTGCCCTGCCTATCATTGCATCATCAATTAACAGTTGAGCATCTCCTGTCAGATCTGTCCCAGTATCATTAAAACTTCACTGTGTACTACAGTACTACAAATTGTACCATACACTTCTCATTCTTCTAACACTTCTTTTCTTCAAACTCCTCCATAGATGACCAAGGCAAATTATCCCACTTATTATGCTCAAGAAAAGTGCTCTCCTGAACTAACACCTTTCTTTATCATCTCTGCTCTGTATTATACTCAGCTAGCATCTACCCTACAGTATGGATGGAAGTTCATATGTAGCCAATTCCTAAGAAAAAGGTGATAAATTTCTGCCATCGACCTATCAAACTATTGCTTTCACTTCAATTTTGTCCAGGGTAATGAAGAAGGCTATCGACGATCAAATTCTTCAACACTTGGAGAACTGTTGGCTTTTTTAGCAACTACCAGTCTCAATCTACAAGAGATCTCCCAGCCTATATCACCCACTTCCAAACTTGTGGCATGGAAGAGTTTGAAGAAACTTGTGCCATTGCACTTGACATCTCCAAGGCATTTGAGAGAGAGTCTGACATTGAGAGCTTTTCAACAAATTACTATCATATGGACTGCTGGGTGGACAGACTCTCTCAAATGCCTTGGAGATGTCAAGTGCAATGGCACAAGTTTCTTCAAACTCTTCCACAGACGGGTGGTCCACCGTCTGGTGGTTACTGCCCGGCCTGCATAATCTCGAACACATGCATCCACAGATATAGACATGCATCTACATAGGACACACTGGGAGGCATAGGACTAGCCACCTTATCCTCTGGACGGGTACTGCTTAGAAGGGCTAAAGATAGCTCCATAACAGGCCACTAGCCTAATACATGAAGGGAAGAAGAAGAAGAAGATAGACTGCCTTCTTTCCTGTGTAAGTAGATTTT
This sequence comes from Typopeltis vanoorti, assembly GCF_054136105.1. Lineage (NCBI taxonomy): Eukaryota > Metazoa > Arthropoda > Arachnida > Uropygi > Thelyphonidae > Typopeltis > Typopeltis vanoorti. Next base: position 34,365,725 of record NC_143561.1, on the reverse strand, counting down.
CACTTTTCTCTCAGATCAGTCATTATGGTAGAAGGTGTGTCTCTTCAGATTTTCTTGTTAATCCAGGTGTCCTTCAGGATTCTATAATGTCACCTATCAGCTGCAAAAAAAAAAGAGGTCTGGAGTGTGTTTGAAGGCAAAAGACAGCTGTATGCAACAGATGGTTGCATCTGAACATGGAAGGTCCTAAGTGATTGAAGTTTTCTGAACAAGTTGAAGTAATTGGCCAGGGAAACTAAAATTGAAAAGGTTGAGTGTAAGAGGGAGAAATTTAAGCAGTGATTGTGTATTTGTTGATCATTATTCGTGGAATAAATTGCAAATAGAGTGGATAAAAATCAGCATCGGACTACTGAAATTAGTGACATGTATATCAGTTCTAAAGCTGGTGCAAGAACTAAAGGGAATCTGCAATTTTTGTATACAAATGCAAGAAGCATTCAAAATAAGAGGGAGGAATTTTTGGCATTAGTCAGTGCAGCCTCACCAAATGTTGTAGGCATTAGTGAAACGTGGCTGTCAGCAGAAGATGTGGTCACTGGAATTGAATGTGATGGGTACAATATTTTCAGGGAGGATAGAGAAGATAGAATGGGGGGTGGGGAGGAGTACTGTTGATGATAACTGATGAGCCAGCCAGAAAAAGTAGTATATCAGGATGATTGACATGTGAATGATAGTACATTTGAGGCGGTCTGGGGTGAAATAGTGACCAATGCAACCAAATATACAGTTGGTTGCTGCTACAGGCCAGGGGATACAGGTGGTGATATTGAATTCATGCATCAGCAAATTAATGCAATGAGGGCAGGGTTAGTGATTATTATGAGGTTATGAGGGATTTTAATTAAGGTGATATCAATTGGAAGGAGGAAATATCACATGGCAAAAAGAAGATGGAATTCATACATCTTCTACAAGATAATTACTAGAAACTGCACATAACTGAAGGGACACGTGGTGTGAGAGTGTTTGACCTGGTAATTGGTTCAAAGGATATATGCATAAGTAAGGTGTTCTCGTTAGCTCCAATTGGTGAGAGCGATTGGGAGGTAAACCAAAAAAACATACAAAACAAAAGCTATTATAAAGGTTCAGATAATAAAATATGAACTTAATGTGAAATATGTGCCTGGTGTTGTTTGCATATTTCTTTGATATTATTATTATTATTATTATTATTCAGGCCTCCATGGAGCCAAAAGACTCATTGTGGGAGGTCCTTCCTAAGAAACACAAAGTCTATCATACCACTCCTTAAACTCATTGACCGTTCTCAACCTTACCACTCTATCAGGCAATGCATTCCATGTCTCAACCACCCTTCATGCAAAGAAACCACTTCTCACCCTCTTGCTCACAGTTTCCTTTCATAACTTCCAGGGATGGCCTCTTGTCATAACTCCTTCCTGCTGTTCAACCAAGTGAAATAACTCCCCAGTGTCAACCCTGTAACCACCTCTCAACAGTTTAAAAGTCTCAGTCATATCACCTCTCCTTCTTATATGTCTCCTTATATCTCTTCCATAGCCTCTTTTCGCATGCAATTCCTGTTTAATATTGCTTGTCATCCACTTTACTCCAAATTGTGTCCTCATCTTCACTCATGGTATGCAACTTACCATTGCTGCTAACAAATATTCTTTCACAATTTCCCACACACTAACAATATCCCAGCCTTCCAATTCCTCCCTCCATGAAACTTCCCGAAGTTGACGTCTAAGACTATTATAATCACCTGCATTATAATTCCACATAAGTTCCCGTCTCTTTGATACTCCTGCATGTCTATTCATTTTCCAAGTCAAAACCATATGGTCACTCTCTCCATCTGGTGGAGGAGATGTCATCTCAGTTATTATCAACTCTTCTGATACTATAACCAAATCTAAAACTCTTGAACCTCTTGTTCTCTCTGTTACATGTTGCCTAAGACATTTGTTCCTCAAGAATTCTAGAAATTCCATTCAGCTATTGCTACATGCATCTTCCTATCTTCAATTTATACTACTGTAGTTAAAATCTCCCATAACAGTCATTCTTTTTGCACTTGCTAAACTTAACTGTCTAAATATCTCCTGGTCCCCATCCTCTGTGCTCCTGGGTTTGTAGCAACACCCCACTAAATATCCTGTCTTGCCTACCTGTACCTCACACCATACGCTCTCAAAATCATTTGTCTCACTTCCTTCCAAGCCTCCACTCCTAGAAGACATAGGTCATCACTTATCATAAGCAGTACCCCAACACCATGCTTTCCCCTCCTATCCTGATGAAAAATGCTATTCCCAGCGACTTCTATTCCTGTTATTATATCCCCTTCTGTCAACCACGTCTCAGTGATCGCAATACTTTTTGGCCAGGCTGATGCTATCTGCACCACCAATTCCTCTCCCTTATTCCAGATACTCCTGGCATTAGTATAAAGCATATAAATGTCATTGTTTCTATACCCAGCATTATCCCTTCTAGACTCCAATGGGCTCAGTGTTACCTGACATCGTCTCCCTTCTCCCAAGTATCCATTCCCACAAGAGGCCACCCTTGCTATCATCCTCCCTGGCAATCTCTCCAGATGCCTACATCCTTCCTCATTCAAATGTAAACAGTCTCTCACATACAATTCCTCTCTTTCCTCAAACGCACTCCAAGTATCCACATATACCAGTCCTCTCTTGTCACACATTCTTGCTATTATGCCATTCAATATCACCACTCTTCTGTTCAGCTCATCATTATCATACCTAGGCAACACACACACAATATTTTTCCTCTCTCTGTCTTCTTCCGTACAGTCTCAAGCAAAAACTTCATATCTCTCGCTGCCTGACTTACATTACCACTCAAGTCATTCGTTCCTACCATCACAATCATCTCATCCACCCTTTCACCTCTCTTAATTGCCATAGCCACCCTTTCTATTGTTCCTCCTGGCAAACACTCCTCACGCATCCTATCTTGAACACCATGGATCATTGAGTCGCTATACATTATACTTCTTACCATTCCCTCTCTCCTATTGTTTCCATTCTCTCCTCTTCTTTCATTCCCATAGGTCTCTCTCATTCCCTCTCCTCTACTGCTATTCTCTCTTCTAGCATTCTCATTCCCTCTCTCCTACTGTTTCCATTTTTCTCCACCTCTAGCACTTCCATATCCCTCTCTCATTCTGTCTCTCCTACTACTGTTTCCATCCTCTCGTCTTCTAGCATTCCCATACCTCTCTCTCATTCCATCTCTCCTACCGTTTCTATTCTCTCCTCTTCTAGCACTTCCATATCTCTCTCTCATTCCGTCTCTCCTACTGTTTCCATCCTCTCGTCTGCTAGCATTCCCATACCTCTCTCTCTCTCTCATTCCCTCTCGTCTGCTAGCATTCCCATACCTCTCTCTATCTCATTCCCTCTCTTCTACTGTTTCCATCTCTCCTCTTCTAGCATCCCCATACCTCTCACTCATACTCCCTAAATTCTCTCTTTCTCCTACTCTGATTCTCTTTACATTTATCTCTTCCATTCTCCTAATCTTATCTTTCATACTTCTGCTCTCATTCACAAGACATTCCACCTCCTCTTTCAACTCATCTATCTCCCTCTGCAGGTTGGTCACTCTTAATCTAAATTCACTCTCCCAAACAAAACCATCTCCTAAACTTTCACAGTCACTCACACCTTCCACACTATCAACTATTACTTTCTCATTCATATATATCTTTTTATCATTCTCTCCTATCACACTACTTGTCTGCCTACATTCATTCCCCGTTCCTGGAGCAACAAAGTCGGATATCAATATTTCTAATGCACTTATTTCCTCCAACTGCCTGCATTTTGCGCATATACGCTCTCTGCTCTCTTTCACAAGCCACATATCTAATTCTCTAGGCCTTGTTTTTGAGAGACATATTGTCATCTCATTTTCAAGGGCCTTTATTCTTTCTCTCTTCTTTGTTTTAATATTTACGAGTGCAGAAAAACCCAGTTCACACAAATAAGATGTAGAAAATTGCAATAAGATGTTAAGTGCTTTGAATCCTATAATGGGATACTCCTTCATAGTTATCCAAAATGAATTCAGACACATTTCTGAATGCTTCAATCTCAACATACGATCATTACTTATATCAATTAATTCTTCAGCTTCTATAAGGCTTAACTCACTCATTGCTGATGTTGACTCTACAAATGGATTTCGAATCAATCATATAAATTGACTGAAATGTCTGGAAAATAATGGTCAATTTTTTCTTCTAACAATGTTAAATGACTGTAAATAAGCTTTTGCAGATCAGTGTTCTTACATTTTCTGGAGGCAACTTTAAGGAACATTTCTACATTGTTGGTGCTTAATTTTATCTTCCACATTTTTTATTTTATCTTTAAAAGCTTTAATTTTATCTGTAGATGTCAAAATATTCTAATTTCTTCCTTACATGTTGGAGTTCAGCTTGTTCAGATGATCGAATATGTCTGTTAAATAGGCTAGTTTAGAACACCAAAAATCATTTTGTAATAATTTATAGAATTGTGGTTTGTCTTCATTTTGGAAAAACATTAATATTTCTCCTTTAAGTTCAAAAAAACAATCCAATACGCAACCTTTTGAAAGCCATCTTACTTCGGTATGAAGAAGAAGATTCTTGTAATGAGATTGCATCTCCTCACATAGTCCTGCAAATATTCTAGATTTTAATGATCTGGCCTTGATATAATTAAGCATCTGAATGATTTCTTCTAATTTGTCTTTGCCACCAATGATTCACGATGAATGAAGCAATGAGTCATTAGAATGTTCTCATTTTCTTTTCTAGCAAAGGAAACAAACACTTTTGTAATTCCAACCATAGAAGGTGCACCATCTGTACATATACCCACACAAGTTTTCCAAGATAGACCATTTGTATTAAAATATGTGTTCATTATATCAAAAACATCTTTTCCCATCGTAGTTTTTTCAAATTCCTTGCAGCATAGAAATTCTTCAATAATATTATCATCTTCAATGAATCAAGTAAAAACAAGTAAGTTTGCTTTACCACCGATATCAGTTGACTCATCTAACTGAAAAATTTTGATTTGATTATTTTGGTTATAACTCACTTTTCAATATCGACTGACAGATCATTAATATGTCTACTCATAGTATCATTTGATAATGGAATCTTCTTTATTTCTTCTTCTGCCTCAGTACCAAAAATTGCTCTCACAATTGCTGAACAGGCCGTACGAATCAAGGTTTTGCCGATAGTATGAGGCTTCATTTCTTTCACAATTATTTCAGCGACTAAATAACTCACTTCTTGAACTCGGCCAAAATTGTAAACTTTCTTACAAAACTTTTACTTTGTTTTTCTTGTAATCTTATTAACTCTTTGAAATATTCAGGATTTTTATTCAACAAGTTGTCATGTTTTGTTGAGAAATGTCGCAATAATTTGCTAGGAACCATAGCTCATTTGATAGAACCAAACCACACAAAATACACTTAGGTCTGGGAATTAATTTATCACCACACCACGTAAATCCCATTTTTAGATAGCTCTCTCTTGATATAAACGAGTTTTTACATTTTACATTGTTCCCTTTTTACATGAACTTATTCTTTCTGTTTATGTTGTTTCGTTAGTGCTTTTTTGTTGCTGAATTAAAATAGTCAAATCTTCATTAATGCAAGTATCAGTTTTTGAAAATTTATTAGTGGGAATTGGTTCGTTAGCTTTGCTACAAGTAGACATTTCTTGATCGTCAGAATCTTCACTTCTTTTTTTAAGGAAAAAATTATTCATGATTTTGAAGGGCATATGTAACTTTAATATTTTATTTAAAACTTTTTTTCAAGTAAATAATTTTTTTACTGGATGGAAAAAGGAAAAACATTTGTTTACGATGGTTCTCGTTATAGTTGGAATATATAACAATAAGAAAAACCTCTACTCACTGAATTTAACGACTTTAATATCTTACTTCGTTTATTCTCACCGATGACAAAAGACTCATGATTTTTGTTTAGGGGAAATGATCATGTATAATACTTGTCACACTGAACAGAGAAATACTAAAACAGACAGCAGGACAACTAACCATTCATTAGTTCATTTTCCCCAGTATTTATGTGCCGTCACATATCTAGTTACTACAACATGCAGTGATCTAATGAAATCCCAGGATATAATATAAGAGTGATACAAAAAATGATAATTTTTATATACGCTTCATCCGTTAAAATCAAAATATATATATAATTTTTTTGTTTTTGATTTAGTTATTTGTGGCAATTGAATATTTTGCTTTTTGAAATAAACGATTCAAAATTTCGCCGCACTCTTGTGGCACCCAGTTTGAGAACCACTGGTCTAGCTTTATTTTAAGTAGATTAGTCATCATCATTATTATTATTATTATATGACACCTCCAAGGAGTCCAAAGACTCATCAAGGGAGAGCACCTACCACTCTCTCCACCACTCAATCCACCAAGTACGGTGAACGGCAGCTACTATCATCATTTACATCAATGCAATCTACTGGCCATCACCACAACTAGTATTTTCACAGTTAATCACAAATATCCATGCCCACACTGCGCTTCAAGCGCGCAGCCTCTTGGCTTGAGAGCGGATGTGCTAACCACCCTTTCAACTAGGCCGGCAATAATAAATTTAGTTTAATCCTTTATTCAAGTGTAAGCAAACAAAGTTTGCGCCTGAAAATATCTTCAGGACTGAGGTAAAGTGGTACAACACGAGACAACTCCGAGCAAAGGTGGACCAATCTCTCATCACTCCTTGTCTCAGTATCTCCCATAATGCAAAGCACATCTCCTTGCAGAAATGTATATACTGCTATGCATTAAGGGAAGGGTCACTACCCAGACCGGTTTCGACCTTTATTGAGGTCTCATCAGTGGGAGGCAGACTCAAACGTGGAGATACTAAGGCAGAAGCAATAGGAGAGGTCATATTTACCCATACGAGTTGCCAACAGTTGTACCACCTTATTATTGAATTACTCTGGATTTAGAGAAGGATGTTGGAAATTTATTTTGCACTTGGTTAGACTATAATAAATTTAGTTTAATCCTTTATCCAAGTGTAAGCAAACAGAGTTTGTGCCTGAAAATATCTTCAGGACTGAGGTAAGGAGGTACAACACCAGGCAACTCCGAGCAAAGGTGGACCAATCTCTCATCACTCCTTGTCTCAGTATCTCCCATAATGCAAAGCGCATCTCCTTGCGGACATGTATATACTACTATGCATTAAGAGAAGGGTCACTACCCAGACTGGTTTCTACCTTTATTGAGGTATCGTCAGTGGGGGGCAGACCCAAACATGGAGATACTAAGGCAGAAGCAATAGGAGAGATCATATTTAAAACATAGCAGTATATACATGTCCACAAGGAGATGGCTTTGCATTATGGGAGATACTGAGACAAGGAGTGATGAGAGCTTGGTCCACCTTTGCTCGGAGTTGGCTGGTGTTTTACCACCTTACCTCAGTCCTGAAGATATTTTCAGGCACAAACTCTGTTTGCTTACACTTGGATAAAGTATTAAACTAAATTTATTATTATTTATAGTCTAACCAAGTGCAGAATAAACTTTCAATAGGCTTGAAATAATTAATGCCAGCAGCACCCAGGGTTCCCCTCCCAAGTACTAGCTGTGCTCAGGTTTGTTTAACTTCAGTGATCAGGTGTGAAATAGTGCTTTGAAGCCAATCTGGTCTCTGTCATTAAAAATCAATAATTAAATAAAATATTATTCTCACATTAGTTTAATTAAACATGATTGTTTATATACTAGTGCTCTGATAGAATTGATTTTGTAGAAGGAATGGATGCAATTTTTTGGATGTGTGGAGTGAGATTGAGGAAAGATTGGATTTGTATAAGGGAGATGGCCTACACTTGAAATTATATGGCATTAGGAGTCTTCAAAGAGTGTTAATTGATATGAGATGTAACATAGAGAGAATCAGGAAAACTGAATTCTGATGGCAGGAATTGTGAGAATCTGTGCTTAAGAGCAACAGTTTTAGTTAACTGTGTTAATGATGGGAATGGTTATTATTATGAAAATGATTAGGAAGGGAGAACGATTCTGTGTTTGTCTGATTTGGACCTATGAAGCATATGTAAAGATGTCTGTGTAAGTAAGGAACTTGATAAGAACATAGATCTGAAAGTTGTCAAACCGTGTTATGAAGAATGCAGACAAATGTATACAAAAGAGCATGCAGTTAACTTATTATGTCTGTACATGAATTCTAGGAGTATAAGAAACAGAGGGGGTAGCGTTTGTTGTGTTGGTCAATATGTTGGGACTTCAGATTGTAGGCATTAGTGAGACCTCACTATCAGAAGCAGACATACTAACTAGTATTGAGTACAAATGGGTACAGTATTTTTAGGAAGGATAGATAGGATTGGACTGGAGGTGATGTACTGCTAATGATATCAGGTGACTTGAATTCAATTAGAGTTGAGACCCATGACTGCAATACTAGTAATGGTTTTTCATGTGGCAGTGTGGTGAATTGGTTGCTAGTCAGAGGTGGTGCTAGGGTCTTTGCCGCCTGCATGCAATTTCTATCTAAATGCCCCTGTAACGATCCGGGAGTGTGTGGTTCTTTTATGATAATAAAAATTTAAATTATTTGAAATTTCTTAAATAAATATTGACAGAACAGACTCACGGTTCACTAAATGTAACGAACCGGGGGTGTTGACTAGGCAGGATAATCATTAAAAACCCGAATATTCAAAAAATTCTCAAAAGTTAAAGCAAATTTTGATAAAGCCACTTCACTTTAATCATTTAATATAATTATACAGGGATTATAGCCTTCTCACCGACCCGAATCACTAACAAAATTAAAATGAATTTTAATTAAAGTTAAAATTTATTTGAATTAAAGTTTAAAAAATTCTTGCATTTTACAAGTTACTAAATTCTTAGTAACTTGTAAAAATTTTTGGATTATTTTTATAAGGGGAACTATCTTTTAGGAAAATAAAGGAAACTCAAGATAGATGAGAAAATAAGAAAATAATTCAGAAATAATTAGAACATTTAATATAAGTATTCAAAAAATAACATCTTTACAGAATAACAGAAAATAAATTAAATTACATAAATATATAAATATAAATATTGAAATTTTTTTAATCAAAATTTTAAGATTTTTGATTTCATATTCACAAAATTAGAAATAATGGTCTTAACATCTAATTCCGCACATATATCATTTTCAATAGCTATTAGCACAAACTACAAGCCTTTTTTGTGACATACTTGTTCTTAAGTAGGTTTTAATCAATTTTCAACTTGGAAAAGGAACGTTCTCTGCTCACTACACTAACAGTTAAGGTTAATAGTATTCTTAAAGCAATTGAAAAGTTGGAAAGATAAGTTATTGGACACAATAAAATTAAGAATATCGAAAGAGTTTTGAATGTCTAAATTATCCTTCCAAAAAATATCCTGGAAAGCACATAATTCATCATATAGTTGTATTGCATTTACGTCTTTATTGTCACCGTCCTTCAAGAAAATCTTTAAATCGTCACAATTTCTTCATAAATCTTCGTTATTAATATGTAGTAATCTATACAAGAAATTGCAATTATCATAATATGTTTTTAGTTGTTCAAAATGTTCTATTAACAAACACATTGCAACATCTAGAAGTGTATAAAACACATTCACTCTAAATTTATGTTCTGGCGATTGTGGTGTTTCGTCATGATGCTCGTACTCAAATTGTCGTGTCTTCTTTCATCGTCGAACTTCCATACCAGTTTTAAATTCTTGTTCTCCATCCACCTCTTCACTCAGTTATTTTGCCGTTTTTAGAACTTCTTTAAAATTTGTATCTGATCGATACTCTTGTAAGAATATTTTTAAGTTTTCGATAGATTCTAAAGCAAGTGTAATGTTCATATTTTTGTCTTGAAGCATTTTACTCACAGGGTTTATTCTGTTAAGTAAATCATGCCAAGTTATAAGAGAGCAAATAAATTTGTAGTCCTTTATTTTAAGCACATAATGTTTGTGCTTCATGCTGAGTTTCTTTATTAAAATTTTCATTATTTAAAATTTCAAAAAGTGCATCATAAATTTCTCCTAACTGATATCGTAGAGCGCGGATTGCATTAATTTAACTTTCACATCGCTTTTCTATGGCTGTTTCAATGTTAAATTTTTTACGAACTTTAAAAGGATTGCTCAATGTTTGTAAGAGAATGAAAAGAAATTGTATATTTCTTGAACAATTACAAAGAAACTAATTGTATCTGCATTCACTTTGGCTGCATGTTAATGATTAAATTTAGAGTATGAGCAGCACATGGCACGTAAAAAGCTCAAGGATTTTTGTTCAAAAGGAAATTTTGGAGGCCATATTTTTTTCCCTTTCATATTTGCTGCATTGTCATACCCTTGACCTCGTATGTCTTCAATGGTAATGTTCCATTTTTCCAGTTGTTCCATTATTGTTGCACATAAACCACGTCTTGTGGAATCTGATATATCTGCAAAACCTAAAAGGTTTACTCATCTTGACAATTCCATTGTCACAGGAAACAAAGCAAATAATAATGGTCATTTGTTCTGTCTTACTTGCATCAGGTGTGCAGTCTAAAATTATGGAATAATATTTAGATTTTCGAATTGATAATAAAATTGTATCCCTGGTTGCATTACTTAAAGTTTCCAATATTTCATTTTGACTGTCTTTACTCAAATAGTGTACCGTATTGTTTCGGTGTAGGGCACTTTCAACATGATTTTCCATAATGGGATCAAATATAGCAAACAGTTCGACTAATTTAAAAAATTGCCGTTATTCCTTTCATATAATTTATCAGATGATCCACAAAAAGCTAAATTTCGACTACCAAGGAATTTTATAATTTCAATCAGGTGTTCTAAAACACTCGACCGTTGTTTCTTTTCCATTTCATACATGCTTTGAGTCTGGAAATCAATAGTAGTTTTGTTTTGTTTTTAATTTTTATCAAGTTCCTTCCATTTTAAGAAATTTTTCATCTGAGTTAAACTAGTCTCATGTCTATGTAAAGTTGTACTTATATTTCTCCAATCGTTATAACCTTCTACAAGGCTCAGTAGGTGATTCAGTTGATTCAGTAGATGTGACAAGTTTGCAACAAAAGCAAAAAACAGAATTTAAAGTTTCAGAATAAATGAGCCATGTTCTTGGCAAGAGCTCCCGTTTTCCATTTTTCTATTATGATACATGTCGCCAAATTTACGACCATATGTATCTCTGGGATATATTATATTTTTATTTTGAACAGGCCCCATTTCAATTAAAACAACTCATAATTTTTCATCAATATATCCCCATTCACCTGGATCTTCTAAATTTACAGAGACTAACAATGTGTTAGTTTCGTGGTCAACTACAACTAAATCTTGTTGTAGTTGACTAATCCTAACTATTTTTCACTTAAATCATGTTCAATTATCTTGTTCAATGGTTGTAATAGTACTTTCATGCAAACTGGATGATGTGCACGGTTCTTCGACTCTGATTTCTAATGTATCGAATTGGTTACAATCTGCATCAGAATATTTTAACAAATTTATTAAGAGCCCCAGTTTGTTTCTTAATATCTGCTTCTTTTGCAGCATGACGCTTACGATTTTGTGCACTGAATAACTTTTTTTAATTTTTGATTCCATTTCTATTTTATACCCACAAGAAATTATTACACAGCACGACACAGAGACGAAATAATAGTCAGCACTGCGCTACTGCAAGTAGCCTACTGCGATGTGTACCATATGACTGGTTAACTAGCAACAAATGTTTTGTACGAAAATTCGTTTCTGTGCATGAAAACCGTTCGCCGTTTCACTTTAGATAGATTGCAGTAGACACAACATTCTGTAGGTAAGCATTTAGCCTGCGCTAGCTGCAAAATTGTAAACAGCTGGCTGATCAAAGAGGCGGCAATATACTTTTTTTTTTCAATTTTTATTCAGTGTATCCAGCCTTATTTATTTTAATAATGATCATTCTAATAATTTTTTGTTTTTATGATAAAAATTTTGTTTCTTAAACATTAACTTATGAACTGTTCCCTGGCGGTGGCGCCCCCATCGTAGTGGCGCCCGTATGCACCGCATGCTCTGCATGCCCGCTTCCGCCGGCCCTGTTGCTAATGACAAAGAAATGCATCACCAAATAAACATGATGGGTGCGAAAAGAGTAATCATAATGGAACACTTTAATTATCCAAGCATTGAATGGGTAGCTGTGAAATTGCATGAAAAGAACAAAACTGAATTTATTGAACTTGACACCTTCTTCAAGTAGCATGTGACAGAAGGAACTCATGGTCAAAGAGTGTTAGATCTGATTATAGTGTTGGATAAGGTTTCAGTTAAAGATGTAACTATTCTGTCTCCAGTTGGTGACCGTGATCACCAACTGGTCACCAACTGGTGATGAGTTTATGAATGTTTCATTCAGAAAAGGATACATGCTGAATGTCAAGTAGAAAAATCCATGGTATCAGTTGATGGATGTGAATGATACGGACAGTGCATGGAAAGTGTTTAAAAAATACTTAAATGATGCGATATCAGAATATTTCCCAAAAGTTCAAAGAAATGGAGAAAATGGATGTGTAATATTTATTTAAGCAAGATATTTGTAAGAAAAAGATGATGTGGAAGGAATATCGTGTGCATGGGGATTGTCAGTTATGATAATTATAAGAAAGCAGCAGTCCAGAAGAGTCACAAGTGTTGAAAAACAGAAAACTTAGTCTGAGTATGAAAAGAAATTGGCTCTGCAAATTAAAGACAAACCAAAAGAAATTCTCTTTTTATGCTGCAAGTAAAAGAAAGAATGAATTTGAAAGAATAACCACTGATTGTAGATGATGTGAATGTGAGATGCAGAAGAGATTGTTCAAGTAATAAGAGTCCATTTTGCTAAAAGATATCAACCTGGTATATGCAACATTGAACTCACCACTACCACTTCACCATATGAGAAAAATTTATCTGGATAAGAAGGAAGTACTGGAGCTGCTGCACAAACTGAATAAGAATTCTGCAATAGGAACTGATTGGATGCTTAAAGAGTTTTCAGCTTTCACATGTGGCTCACAGCAATATGCTGATGATGCAAAGATATGTAGAATAATCTGGAGTGCTGCTGATATGCAGTACTCACAGTATGATTTGAATAGGCTGGAATTGCAGGCATGTGAAAATGGCTATCATTTCAATGTTGATAAATGCAATGTTATGCATGTTTGTGTTTTTAGTTATCTAATGTCATATATTGGTTGGATTATGCTAGAAGAAACTGATCAGGCTAGAGATCTTGGAGTTTTAGTATACAGGAAGTTGAAGTTCAAAGGTAATATAGCAAAAATTGTAAATACAACTCAAAGAATAATGGCAGTACTGAAAAGAATAACTTTGACAGGTAAAGATAAGTAAGTCATTTTGCCTCTTTACAAGGCCTTGATAAGACCTCACTTGGACTATTGTGTGAGGGTCTGGTCTCCTTCTTTCTGTAGTGATTCTCGTAGTAGAGAGAATGCAAAGGAGAATATCAAAAATTATATCAGAATTATGGAATACTCCATATCATTTCTGACATTTTGTGTTTCTCCTGTTTGTTAGAGTCTGTAGGCTGCAGACACTAAAAAACAGGAGAAAGAGTGGTGATATGATTGAGACTTACAAACTTCTGAAATAGTCATACAGAATGATGAGATTTTTCATTTTATGGAAGATGGGGAAGGAGAAGAGGGCATCCTTGGAAGCAGAATGAATACCACTAAGAGGGGGTGAGGGCTAGATTTTTCTGTCATAGATTAGTGCATGATTGGAATGAACTGCTGTTGTTTGTTTTGTGTGCAAGTAGCATGAATGAATTCAAAACATGACAGCTGGTGTGAATGGTATGCCCTTCCTTGATGAATTCCTGACTCCCTGGAGGGCTCTCTTAATAATAATAATAATTATATAATATTAATAAAAAAATACTGATTTGCCTGTAATGATTATATCACTAATGCAGATATTTTTATTTTCAGGCTTTAGCTAAATCAAAAAATGAAGAAGCTATGAGTGAGGTTCTTTATTATTCAATTATATTTCTTATAATGGGAGTTGTTACTGGTTTGTCATCTTTTTTTCAAGTAAGTGTGTACTGCCATTTTCCACAATGTGGCACATGGAGACATAATTTGAGTAATAATAACAATGTACTATAAAGTTCTGTATAAAAAATTTTTATTAAAAAATTGTCATAAAAGTTTTTGATAAAAAATAAGTAATATGAATTTTTCCAGATTATCTCTGTTATCCCTTTTCATTCACCATCATCATCATCATTTATTCATGAATGAATGGGGAACTATATACAGAAACTCATGGAGATGAAAACTGTTAAATGAAAGTAATTCAATTTACTCTGTCCTGTGCCAAATAATAAATGTGAGGTGGTTCATGCATCTCATCTTCAAAAAGAAATTTGTTCAAAATTTGTTCACGTGTTGCTGAAACTGTTTCTTTGTCTTCCTCTTCCTCTGTGTTCAGTAGTTAGTCTGAAGAGAGTACTGAATGTATATGAAGGTGGATGTCAAAGTTGGCATCACTATCACTCAGTATTACTGTCTGAATTGTTTCTATGGGGATGCTTTGCTAACTTTCTTCAAAAATGACTATTAGGAATGTGTTCTTGCCATATGTATCCTAGTATTTATTGGAGGCATTGTCCCAAAGCTATTAATGATATTATCTGCTCATTGAGTAATAATGTTCCCTATCTGGGAACCATATGTTACCAGACAAATCTCTGTGATGAATTGGATTTTCAGATATTAATTAGGCTTTTAAGGAATTCAAAAGTTTTGTGCTTTCTTTTCACCATCACCTAGAGCAGCGTTCTTCAACATTTTGACACCTGCAGACCAGGGAAAATAGGAGCAATATTTTGCAGACCGTTTGACGGCTAAGACAGAAACATAAAACAATGTAGATAGTATTTTATTTATTAAATCCAATGTTATAAAATTACAATTTTTAGCTAGTGCGACATCTGCTGCTGCTTAGAGGTTAGAAAATTTGATATACGTGGCTGGAGTGTTGTTTCTGAGAGACGAAGCGCTGCAATAACATCCATTCGATTTCTCTGTTTGGTCTTTATTACTGACATGGCTGAAAAAGTCATTTCACACAAATAGAAAGTCGAAAAAACGACCAACAATTTGATAGCTTTATAACTCAGAGATGGAATTCTTTTTCGAGTAATATCCAAAATTGAGACAACGATTGCATTTTATGTCTGGACACCAGAGTGACATCAGAAGACAACTCGATCAGCTTTTCTTTTTCAAGAGGATCAAGTGCACATGATTTTATATCTTCCAAGAAGGGATTATTAATCCAGAAGTTACCTTTACGAGGATCCTCATTTTCAGGGAAATAATTATTAAAGTTTTCAGTTAACGCTTAAATGTTGACTTATTATGTTGATTATGACTTTGTTGTTGACATCAGCAGCAATCAAAAATTCTCCCAAAAGTGGAAACATTTCTATATCTTCCTCTTGTACACAATTATTCAGTTTAAAAATAAATTGTGCAAGATCCCCTGAAGAGAAATATTAAGTTCGTTAAGAAGGCTAAATATGTCTGCCATATATGCAAGCTTTGCTATTCATTCCTCATTCAACAAAGTCTCTCCTAGGTCAGATTTTCGCTCTCGTAGAAACTGCTTTACTTCTTCCCTCAGTTCAAACAGGCGTGCAAGAACCCTTCCTCTCGATAACCACCTCACTTCTGCATGGAGAAGGAGATGTTGGTGGTGTTACTCTCACACTGTGTCATAAACAGCCTGGAGTTCATAGCTCGACTACAAATTTCATTAATGATCTTCACCGCGTCATTCATCACAGTGTTTAGTTCGGTAGAAAGCTTCTTTGCAGCTAGGTGCTCCTGGTGGATCATACAGTGAGTGGACAGAGGGTGCGCGACTTCCTTTATTTTCACAACTACTCCTGAGCGACATCCAGTCATGCTCACAGCACTGTCTGTACACACTCCGACACATCTGTTCCAGTCTAAGCCATGTGCTTGAAAATACCCATCAAGAGCAGTAAATATCTCTGAACTAGTGGTCCCTCCAGGTAAATTAAGGCAACAAAGAAGTTCTTCCCTTAAGTCTTCATCTTCACTATACCTCACGAAGCAAAGTAGGATAGCATGGTTACTCACGTCAGTTGATTCATCAAGTTGAATTATGAAACATCTCGATTTCTTTATCCCCTCTACAACTTGCTTTTCAATATCGGTGGCCATATCAATAATTCTCCTCTGAATGGTGGTGTCCGAAAGCAATATAGCCTCCAGTTTTTTAGTGGCTTGAGGACCCAGAATTTCTCATATGACATCTAAGATACAAGGCTTTACTAACTCCTCACCAATAGTAAACAGTTTTTTCGTTTTAGTTATTCGAAGAGCAACTAAATAAGATGCTCGAAGCAGCGACTTGTCACTAGTTGTCATCATTTTCATTTCACTTTTCTGACTTTTCGTCTGGTCACGTAATCTTTGAAAAAAGTCCAGTGGCTTATCAATAAAATTCTATGCTTCGAATGTAAATGACGAGGAAGTTTGGAAGGTTTCATAGAGTCATTTGACAGAAATTCAGAACATACTACTCACAAATGGCATGACTATAGTTCACTGCGAGGGGCTATAATGAAACCAAGCTTTAAATAGTCCTTGTTGAAACGCCTAACAAAGTTTCCTTTTTTTTGTTTGTATTGCACATTCCAAAGTATCAACATATTTCTTTTTCTTTGTTTCTTCAAAACTTGAAGCACTAGTACTTGGCATACTTTCGGTACCATCACTACTTTTCTCCTTGCCTCTACTAAAGAAGGTTAAAAGGTTTTGGTGTTTGAATTTTTTTGTCTCCATTTGGTAGGGTTTCAAATTTTATGAAAGAAATAACTTTTTTTCCAAAATAGCACAACACAATATTAGAAAACAATATGGACGAGCACGATAAAATCAGAATTTTTGCAACGTGTCATCGACAGGCGAGCTGACACAATGCTGGTATTGTGTCATCGACAGGCGAGCTGACACAATGCTGGCATTCGACGGCCGTGCACTTCACCTATACTTCGGGCGCTACATTGTCGCGTGCAGCATCCCACTCGCCCTGCAACAGTGTAGCTCCTGAATCATGTAGCCGCTACATGATTGGGGGAAATTTTTGGCAGACCACCAGGAAATTTCTGTGGACAGGTGCCAGTCTGCAGACCACAGTTTGAAGAACAGGAACCTAGAGTATTCATGCAGGAATCAAGGTGCTGAAAACCATTTACTTCTTTAAGAGTGTGGTTATTTAAACTGATATTTCATTCTGTTCTGTTCTTTTGGAATAGACTTCACTCATGTTGACTGCTAACCCAGTCAGCACTGCATTTTTACATAAATTCTCGAGATGATTTTGGACAGTCTAAATGATAGATTCAATTGGTACAGTCTCCAAAACAGAAACTATTTAATATTATTATTATTATTATTAGCATCTGACCTCCATGGAGTCAGAGACTCATCATGGGGGGTGGTTACACAATCCCACACAAAGCTCATCCATCTGTGTCTTAAATTGATTCAGTGTGTTGACATTCACAACACACTCAGGAAATGCATTAGACTCACAACTATTCTCCATGCAAAGAACCACTCTCCTGTGCTCGCAAACCTCCTTATATATTTTCTAGGGATGACGTCTTATTCTACCCTCTCGTATTCTAGGTAAAATTTCTTCCTAGAAAATATATAAGTCATCCCTAGACTAGGCGTCTAAGTGAGAGTTAGGGGGGGGGGTAAGTCAGTAAGAGATGGATCATTTATCAGTCCAACTGCGCTCCTCTGTATTGAGGCAAGCATTTTGAGGGAGCTTTTTGGAGCCCCACTCCAAATGTGAGAACAGTATTCGATTGCTGGGTGGATTTGCAATTTGTATAGAGTTAACAGTTGTTTTGAAGTGAAGTAGCGTCATGAGTGAAATAGAAAGCCTAGTTTTTTGGAAGCTGAGGATGCAATGGTTGTGATGTGTTTATGCCAGGAGAGGCCTGATGTTATGGTAATTCCGAGAAGAGAGATTTCATCTTGTCTGGGAATTTGAGTGTTATCAAAAATAATACTGGGGGGGGGTTCTTTTTTGTGTGAAATAAGACAGAACTGGGTTTTACTAGCATTCAAGTTGATGAAGTTATCTGAACCCCATCGGAGGATGTTTTGGAGGTCTGCGTTAAGGGAAGTTGTGGTTGAGGTGAGTTGTACAGGGTGAGGTTTATCAAATGAAAGGGAGGAGTGCAATGTGCTGTCATCTGCAAAACTGTGTATTGGGTTGGAGGTCAACTGAAGTAGATCATTGATGTATAGAAGGAAGAGGATCGGTGAGAGAACTGAACCTTGTGGGACCCCGGCATTTGTTGGGTAGTGGGAGGATAGGGAGCCATCTACCATCACACATAGTGTGCATCCAGACAGGAAGTTGGCAATCCATCTGCAGAAGTCCTGAGACAGTCCAAATGATAGGAGTTGGCTTAATAATCCTTTGTGTCAGACCCTTTCAAAGACTTTAGAGATATCAATTGCGACTACTTGGAATTCGCCAAATATTTCCATGGCATATGCCCAAAGATGGGTGATATATGACAGCAGGTCACCTGTTGATTGGCATCAATGGAATCCATACTGGTGGTCGTTTTTTGAATAGCAGTTAAGAGTTAATGGTTTTCTCCATCACTTTATTATTATTATTATTATTTAGGACAACTCCAGGAAGTCCTTAGACTCATCAAGGAAGGCCCTAAACATCATGACCACACAACTATACAACATTCTCACAGTATCTATCATACCTTGCCTTGAACTCGCTCACCATCATAGCACCCACAACAGATTCTGGCAGCTTATTCCACTCATTTACCACTCTAAAAGTAAAGAACCCAGCTCTAACACCCCTGCTAACCACACTCTTGCCCAGCTTGAATAGGTGTCCCCTAGTTCTTCCACCACCAGTCCTGATCTCAAAAATATTCTCTAATTAATCCTATAGAATCCCTTTAGCAATTTGAATGTCTCAATCATATCTCCCCTTTTCTGCCTATCAACTAGTTTCTGCAACCCACAAATCTTCAACCTGTTCTCATATGGTTCATTCCATAGACCTGCTATCATCTTAGTCACTTGCCTCTGGATCCTCTTCACCTCTTCCCCATCAAGAAAGAACCAAGGTGACCAAATCTGGACACAGTAGTCGAGATGAGGTCTTATCAAGGCTCGGTACAGAGGTACAACAACTTGCTTGTCTCTGCTCGTCAAGGTATTTTTCAACGACCAAGTGAGTTGATGAGCTGATTTAGCTACTTTTGCAATGTACCCCCCTAAACTTCATCTCCCTATCCACCAACATTCCCAAGTCCCTGGCCTCATCAATTTCCTGGAGTACAGTTCCACCAATGTGGTATACTGCTGCTAATCTTTTCACCCCAAAATGCATAACCTTACATTTTGCCACATTAAATTTATATCCATTCTCCTTAGCCCAGATCTCCAATCTATCCAAATCAGCCTGCAAAATTTTGACATCTTCTGCATTCACTGTTGCCCTACCCAACTTTGCATCATCAGCGAACAAATAAACTGTTCCTCTCAGTTCCTTCCCTATATAGTTAATGAACAAATTAAACAGCAGTGGTCCAAGAACAGAACAGAACTCTGCGGCACATCACTAGTCACAGGCCGTCTTTTGGACTCTACTCCTGAATAAACTATTCTTTGATATCTCTCCATCAACCACCCACCTATCCATCTCACCAACCCTATATCCATTCCCATATGTTGTAGTTTACGGATTAATATTCCATGTGGTATCCTGTCAAACACCTTTGCCAGGTCCAGCAGTATCACTGTAAACC
This sequence comes from Typopeltis vanoorti, assembly GCF_054136105.1. NCBI lineage: Eukaryota > Metazoa > Arthropoda > Arachnida > Uropygi > Thelyphonidae > Typopeltis > Typopeltis vanoorti. Next base: position 34,345,724 of record NC_143561.1, on the reverse strand, counting down.
CATTTCCTTTATCCAGTTCAGCCTTCACCTTATAAAACTTAAGCAAGTTACTGAGGCATGATCTACCCTTCACAAAGCCATGCTGTCCCCTGTACAGTATCTCATTTTCATCAATCCATTCCTGTATTTTTCCCTTGACTACTTTCTCCAAGACCTTGACAACGACTCCTGATATGCTGATCGGTCGGTAATTTGCAACAGTAGTCTTGGATCCTCCTTTATGCAGTGAAACTATTTTCCCCTCTTTCCACACCTTCAGGACTAAACTAGACCCGGGACTCAGATTAAACAACATGGTCAAGGGCACTGATAATTCCTTAGCCACTTCACGCAAGACCCATGCCGGTATACCATCCAATCCCACAGATGTATTCACATTAAGGTTCTGTAATAGACTATTCACCTCCACTTCATTCATCACAATTCCCGTATAAACTAATGGCTCCTTCATTTTTTCAACGTCATCACCTGGATGAAATACTTTTGCAAAGTGCGCGCTCAGTAACTCCACTATATCGACTGATTCAGTGACCTCCTTACCATTGTCATTCCTTAAAATCATTTTGCCATGTACAGTTTTTTTCTTGCTTGCAGCATATTGAAAGAACTGTTTGGGATTCTCTTTAGCTTGCATAGCTAGTTTCCTTTCATAATCTGCTTTTGCCTTTTTTACCACACTCGTTACCCTTCTGGTCTGCACTTGATACCGTTCATGTGCCTGTAGGTCACCTCTTTCTTTAAATTCCCTCCACAGTTGTTTCCTTTTTTGCAGCTCAAGCTTAATGGTGTTATTCATCCATTTAACCCCTACTTGTTTTACTATTCGGACCCTATCAGCCATAACCTCCCATACATGTTCCTTGATCACTTCCCATGCTCTATCGACATCCAGCTCTTGCAGTTGTACATGCCATGCACTGATCCAAGCAATCTCCTAAGCTTGTCATACTTGCCAGCATGATAATTCCACATATACCCTATCTTAGTCGAAAATTCCACACCTTTAGCCACCTCCCAGGTCAGTGACTTTATGATCACTCTCACTGATAGGTGGAAACATGGTCATATTCATTACAGTCAAATTCTCAGATGCTATTACCAGGTCAAGCACTCTCACACCCCTAGTATTTTCAATTACATGCTGTCTCAGATAGTTATCCCTTAATAATTGAATAAAATCCATTTCCTTCCTCACATGTGTCCTCTCCTCCTTCCAATCAACAATGTTACCATAATTGAAATCCCCCATAATAATTACCCTCCTTCCACTTATTTCATCAATTTGTTTATGCATACTATCTCCACCATCTATTCCATCACCTGGTCTATAGCAGCACCCAACTGTATATTTTGTTCTGCCAGTCTCAATCTGACACCAAATAGCCTCAAATGAGCTCTTTTCACTATCCTGTGATATAACTTCAATTCTTCCTTGGCTGCAGTTCATCAGCTATCATCAATAATACCCTTCCCCCATTTTATTCTCTCTGTCCCTCCTAAACACACCATAACCTACACATTCTATCCCACTAACTATATCATCTTCCGTCAGCCATGTTTCACTAATGCCAATAACCTGTGGCCAGGAAGAGCCACTCAAGGCCAAAAATTCTTCCTTCTTGTTCCTAATACTCCTGGCATTAATATACATGAAATGCAGTTGAAAGTTTATTTTTCACTTGGTTAGAGTATAATAAATGTAGTTTAATCCTTTATCCAAGTGTGAGCAAACAAAGTTTGCGCCTGAAAGTATCTTCAGGACTGGGTTAAGGTGGTACACACCAGGGCAACTCGTTGCAAAGGTGGAGCAAGCTACCAACACTCCTATCTCAGTATCTCCTATAATGCAAAACACATCTCCTTGCGGATATGTCTAATGTTATGCATTAAGGGAAGGGCCACTACCCAGACTAGTTTCGACCTTTATTGAGGTCTCTTCAGTGGGAGCCAGGCCCAAGTGGAGATATCAGGCAGAAGCATTAGCAGGTCATCTCTACCTATAGGAATTGCCAAGGAATTGCTCCCACTGAAGAGACCTCAATAAAGGTCGAAACTAGTCTGGGTAGTGGCCCTTCCCTTAATGCATAACATTAGACATATCCGCAAGGAGATGTGTTTTGCATTATAGGAGATACTGAGATAGGAGTGTTGGTAGCTTGCTCCACCTTTGCAACGAGTTGCCCTGGTGTGTACCACCTTAACCCAGTCCTGAAGATACTTTCAGGCGCAAACTTTGTTTGCTCACACTTGGATAAAGGATTAAACTACATTTATTATGAAATGCAGTTATCCCTTTGTGCCACCCCTATCTTGATGCGTTATTCTAAATGTCCCATTCCCATTTTTTGTCCTTAGTGCTAGCTCAGGTACATTATATACATTCTTACACTCAACTGTCTGACTGATGTCTGCATATCCACCCCCCCCTTCCTTGGTAGTTCTAGTTTCCCTGGTTCTGCACATCCATTTTCACTTCATTCAAGCCATCCATCTTGTATAAGTCCTTTCGCCAATCAAACTCATTCCACACGTCCACGAATTCCACACCACACCGTCTGCATAACCTGCGCATAATGTCATTTGTGATTATGGCCCTCCTTCTAAACTCCTCTCTGTCATACTGCGGCAACAGACTAACCATTCTAACTCTGTCACTCTTTTCTTTCGCTACCTTTAACAATACTTTCAAGTCCTCTCTCATAAAACATTTATCACCTTTCAATTCATTCGTACCTGCCACAATTATTAATTCTTTCACCCTCTGTTTTTGCACTCTAATACTCTCACCTACATCCTTAAATTTCGCACCCGGTAAGTACGATGTTGTTACACTCCTATCTATCACTACTCTTAATAACGAGTCACCATATAACACTCTTTCCTTCATTTCAGAAACTCTCCCAATCTTAGCTGTTTATTTACGTTAGCCGAATCACTCTAGAAAGAGTTTTGCAGGTGCTCTAATTGCCGCTGCGCATTTTGTATCACTGCCTGCAACCTAGCGATCTCACTTCCTACAAATAATTCCTCATTTTTTTTATCATTCAAACCATTTTCTCTCTCTGTATAGTTGCTTTCACTCTTTCTTTGATCACCACTCTCATTGCCATCTAGTACAACATCGCAATTCCCTATCAAGCCACTATTTTCAATCACATTCTGGCTTTCTTCCATAACTGTCTCACGACCTGACACATACTTCAACTCCTCACTTTGCTTACACTTTCTGCACATTCTCCCACCACTATCACTTTCAATCCAAACTCCAGCCTCATTTGGGAATGCATACATCCCACACACATACACATCACATTGAACAAACTCTCTCACATTATAGTTTTTGAACAATGCCGTCGCATTTTTGGACGCCATTATCTTACGTTGCATTGCTGCCACATTCAAATCTATGAAACGTTTCGTTAAATACCAAATTAAATAACGGAATTCCCACCAAAATCACACAGACACAACAAGCTACCAAAATTAGACAATATTACGTTATGATTTTAACCTATATTCTCATTTTCACTCAGAATTATACTTAGCTTTCGGGAACTCTCTGAAAACATGACCGACTGTCTAGCCCTCTAGCGGGCTCTTTAGGATTGAGATGAGTGAGATAGGGCAGTAGTTAGATGGCAGCAAATTGTCACCTTTTTGGGAATAGGTTGAATATAGGCCAATTTCCTCCTCCACCGGTATATATCCTGGTGGAGGAGGAGAGTGTGTATAGATGGCATAGGATAGGAGTCAGTTCTGCTGCACAGACTTTCAGGACAAGTAGAGGAATGCCATCAGGGTCAAGGGCTTTTATTGTGTCTAATTTTGACAACAGGTTTATGATCTCTTTCTGGCTAAAGGATACAGGGGGAGGGGCATTGTGTGTTGGGCAGTTAGAATGACTGGGGGATATTTGCCATTGTCGGTTATGTGTGAATTGTAGGTGAAGTGTGAAGCCAGGAGATTAGCTTTTTCTGTGGGTGATGTTGCAATTGAGCCAATTGGGTATGATAGTGGGGAGGAGTAGTGTAGGGCAAAAGTTGCGACAATTGCTTTGGCGAGAGACCAAAAGGCATGGCCGCCGCTAGGACAGGCTGCAAGCTTCCTGCTTTTTCCCCGTTCAAATTCTGTTTTGGAATCATTGATACTTTTTTTTTTTGCATCTGTTTCGGGCTTCAGTATAGGTACTGAAGGAGGTTGGTGTTCTTAATTTGAGCCAGTCATGGTATGCCTGATTTTTCCAAAAAATGTGCCTTGGCACATTTTTTGGAGAACCAGGATTTGGATAGGGGACTGCAGTTCAGAGTGGTGTGGGGAATGTATATTATCATGCCAGTGAGGATTATTTTGGTGATGTGTTCGATGCATATGTTAGGATTGGATGACTACAAACAGTAGTCTAACCATTGGAATGAAGCATAGTAGTATAGGAGGCTGTCCCATTTAGCACTGTTGTAATGCCAGACTGCTCTTGTGCAGGTGTGACTGTGTGAGCGTTGTTGCATTGGGCAGGAGATGAGCATTAGGTTGTGGTCAGAATTACCCAGGGGGCTCAGTACATTCACTGTATATTTGGAAGGATTGTTTGTAAGGAAGAGGTCTAGGGTATTCGGGGAGTGATTTTGGTTTTCTGGTATTCTGGTCGGCTTGTGAACAATTTGTGTAAGGTCATTGGTGATGGCAAAGATTTCAGCGTCTCTGCCTGCAAGATCTGTACAACTGGAAGAGGAAAGCTAGTTGGTGTTGTGAACATTAAAATCACCTAAGAGATGATTTCACTATTAGGATAGTGGGATTGGAGGAAATCAACTTTTGAGGAGAGGAAGTTAAAGAGCTCGGAGTGGTTGGTGGCATTGGGAGAGCAATAGAGACAGCAAATGAATTTGACTGAGTGGGGGAGAGATATTTTTAGCCAAAGAAGGTCAAAGTTGGGCGATTCAAGGTTAGGTGCTCTCTGGCAGGATATGTCAGAGCGGATTTATGCACGCACGCACACACACACACACACACACACACACACACACACACACACACACACACACACACACACACACACCACCCTTGGGTCGAAAGGAATTAAATAGTGAATAGTTTGGATGGTGCTGGGGTTTGTGTTTCTGTTAAGAAGAGTAGGTGGGGTTTGGTTGACTGCAGATGATAGTGAACGCTATTAAGCTTGAAGTTGAGACCACGGATGTTGGTGTAGTGGATATGCAAGGGCCTGTGGAGAATGGCTTTAACCGCTGGCATCTTGCACGTTTCCTACGCAGTGCCTGCATACTGATCTCCTTGGTGGCTACTAGTGGTGTCACTTGGATTTTGCACTAGTTTGGTTTATTTGTAGTCTATGGTCCAGCTGTTGTCTCCATTCTGGTGTTTTTTTTTCTAGCTGTTTTCTTAGTTGGTATCTTTGTTCAAAGGTTAAGTCAGGTCGAGCATGTACACGCGATTGGGGGGGCTACTGTCCTTTAGCTTGCTATTTATCGCTGTTATTAATTTGGAAGTGTTTGTCGGTATATCACAGATCACTTTGATGAGACTGGATAGTTCATTCCGTCTTTTCTTCTGTTTACGGGACTAAATCAATGACATTTAAGGATGTTTCCGGGATTGAAGTTGCATTCGCCTGCTAGTTTGCTAATTTATTCTTTTAGAGATTTACTGTTTTCCTCTGGGAAGTTCAAAATAATGGCATTGAGTCTCCTGTTTTCAGCCTCGAGCGACGAGTGTACCGTTGATGCGATTAAATCATGGAGTTCGTTAGCGGGTACAGATGCACTTGTGATCAGCCGCTGATCGTCGAATATCTCGAGCTTTGTTTCCAACTTTCGGATTTTGGACGAGAAAGTATCAATCATGTTACGGGAAGTTGTGGTTGATGTTCTATGGGTTGGGGTGAGTTGTACAGGGTGAGGTTTATCATATGAAAGGGAGGAGTGCAATGTGCTGTCATCTGCAAAACTGTGTATTGGGTTGGAGGTCAACTGAAGTAGGTCATTGATGTATAGAAGGAAGAGGGTCGGTGAGAGAACCGAACCTTGTGGGACCCCGGCATTTGTTGGATAGTGGGAGGATAGGGAGCCATCTACCATCACGCATCCAGACAGGAAGTTGGCAATCCATCTTGTTGTTTGAAAATATTGTTCAAACAATGAGGTGTTGTTCGAGATCTTCGACTCATTTGCCTATGTTTAGCAGCTGTTTAACGGAGGGGGAGGCATATCGAACAGAAAAAAAAGGCTGGTTCAGTTCGATAAGTAACTCGAGCACCGAATCCTCTACTTTCACGCAGGAAGTATGTAGCCAGTTGCGGCAGAAGTCGGTGATTTCGGTTTCGCAACTGCAGCACTTCGTATTGTCTTTCAGTTTGTTGGCTATTGGCTGTGCTATGCTGACGGGACTCGAAGTAATCTTTCGTTGCTGGCCTTTGTTGGCACCATCTTTATTTCGCATGGTTGGCATATTGGACGCTTTCACGTGGCTGTTTTTGTTGATTGAATAATAACTAATATGAAGTACTATGGGTACTTACGAGTTGTGTAGAAGTAGCTGGCTCCTTGGTACCCTCTGTATTCCGTTTACTGGTTGTTTTGCCCAAAAGAGATACTTGCAATTGCGATAAAACTTAGGAGCACAAGTTTAATGAAACTTATTCACAGGTGCCGCCTAACAGAATGTGCTTACTTAATTTCAAAACCTTGCACTTTTGCCATCTATTTAAGTCCTCTTGTACGGCCATAACATTCATAGAAATAAATTGAAAAGGATGGGATTGGATAACATTCGTTATCCAATCCCATCTTTTTTAATTTATTTAACAACTTGTTGTTGTATGGCAGTCCATCAAAAGCTTTTGTCACTAGTGTCACAATGAGACGTAGTGGTGTGTTTGAATGGTGTTACAAAAAAAGTGTTTTTTTTTCTTAATTATATCGTGTAGATCTGTATAATAGAACTTTTGTGTGATAGCCAGATATAATCTGGATATAATATAAATATTGGATATAATCATTGTACTGTGGGATTGTGGTTCTTAAAGTGTTCACTTCAGTTTTTATTTTGATTAACATGAAAGTGGTACTTAACATTACAAAAATGGCAGCAAAGAAGCATATGCCAGCAGCACGGATGATCTCAACTTGGATATTCTGTTTTTCTCTGGACTTTTCACAGTCGATAAAATGAGAGAATTGTTTTATGTATGCATCCAAAAATGTTAAATATTTATGGAATGTTAGATGGAATAATAAAAAGGAAAGTATTATAGTATGTGAGATGTGTAATGAAAGCTATGATGTTCCAAAAATGAGCACTGTTACCAGAAATAATCAGGAAATGGATGTGAGCATTTGCAGGGGTAATAATAGAAGTGACAAGGAAGAACTTACATTATTATTATTATTATTATTATTATTATTCATGACACCTCCAAGCTTGGAGTCCAAAGACTCATCGCAGGAGGACATCTACTGTATGGTGAATGAAAAGATGGCTGAATTGTGTCAGACAGAGTGTATTCAATTTGTAAATGTAGGGAATGAATTTGAAAGGAAGTCAGAATGGTTCAAAGCTAATGGAATTCATTTGAATGAATTTGGTGTTGATCATTTGGAGCAATTCTTGTTTACTAAAAGTGCACAGGGTTCTTACCAAATTCACACCACTAAAAGTCAGACAGAGGTTGTGGAAGAACAAAAAGAGGATGAATACAAAGGTGAGGAATTGATTATAGCAGAGCAAAATAATGCTGTGCAAAACAGTGCAGATGATAATATAAATTAAAATAAGAGTCCGGATCAGGGAAATGGAGGATGGTCAGAACAAAGAGAGAAGTGCACTGTAGCAGAGAGAGTAAAGAGTAAAGAGTGATTGTTTGGATGGAATGGCTTCAAAAAGTGGAGAATTGTTATGCTTTTATATTGTATACTAATGTATGGATTATCAGAAATAAATGGGCTGAGTTTGTAGTATTGATTGAATCAGTATGCCCAAAGATAATTGGCATAAGTGAAACTTGGTTGACTGAGGATGATATACTGTCAGGACTTGAAATGGTAGGATAGAATTTTATGAAAGGATAAGAAGATGAAGACAGGAAGGGAAGTATTGTTAATGGTAGCAGAGGAATTGTGTCTTTTAAGAGTTGAAGTGGAAAATAGTAGTATATGTGAAGATTTTGAAGCTGTTTGGTATGAAGTTAAGATCACTAGAATAGTATATCTAATAGGATGCCAGAGAGTGAGAGTGTTGATTGTGAAATGTTTAGCAAATTAGTTGGGGCAAGTAAAAGAAGGAAGATGATTTTAATGGGAGATTTTGATTACAGGAATGTGGATTGGAAAGAAGAGATTGTGTATAGTAACAAGGAAAGTGAATTTGTTGAGTTTCTACAGGATAACCATCTAAAGCAGCATGTGATGGAAACAACACGTGGTTTATCTATGTTAGATTTGGTGATAACCTCACAGGATGTGGTTGTGAATGAGGTTTCAACACTGCCACCTGCTGGTGAAAATGACCATGAGGTACTGGTTTGGAATATAGTCAAACAGGAAAAAGTTTTCATCAAGAATGTCTATATGCAGAACTATAAGGTGGGTGATTGTCAGAAGCTCTGCAGTCAACTTATATCAATACATTGGTTGGATGAATTGTGTAGAAAAGATGTTGATAGTGCATGGGAAATGATAAGGCAGTATCTAACACAAGCAATGCATAACTGCATACCAAGAGTTAATTGAATAAATAGAGTAGGAGTGAGATGGATGAACAGTGAAAGCAAGTAAGTAGTATTACAAAATAAGTTGTTATGGAGGAAGTAAGACAGTTTGCATTGAACAGGTGCAGGACAGAAACATGACATGCATGGTTAAAAAAGAAAGAATAAAATATGAGAGCAGATTGTCCAGTCAGGTCAAAGCTAATCCAAAGGAACTTTTCTACTATGTGGAAAATACTTATGCATAGTTATGATGGCAGAGTAATCTTATGCATTGATACTTATGCATAGTTATGGTGGCAGAGTAATCATAACAAATGATATAGTGGAATTATTTAATAAACACTTCATCAGTGTATATACACTATGATATACACTTCATCAGTGTATATCATAGTGTGTGAATGATGCTGTGCAACATGTAGAAAGGAGGTAAGAATTAGGAGAATTAAAGGTGAAAGAATTGCTGGACAGGTAAAAATGTGAGTGGACGTCAGTTCAGTATTAGGGCAGTTATTGCAGTTTCTAATATGTTCTCATATCATCTGTATTGATCTTCATTCCTCTAAAATATCATGTTCGGTCATCTTAGAGGAATGAAGTCTTGCTATCATGGTGGAGGTCCTTCTGTCAATATTGATTTCAGGAATTTGGTGTTGTATCCCTGATTTTAGTGGAATTAAAGCCATTGAAAGTTTATTTTTCACTTGGTTAGACTATAATAAATTTAGTTTAATGCTTTATCCAAGGATGAGCAAACAAAGTTTGCACCTGAAAATATCTTCAGGACTGAGGTAAGGTAGTACAACACCGGGCAACTCGCAGCAAAGGTGGACCAAGCTCTCAACTCCTTGTCTCAGTATCTCCCATAATGCACAGCACATCTCCTTGCAGACATGTATACTGCTATGCATTGGGGGGGGGGGCACTACCCATACCGATTTCGACCTTTATTGAGGTCTCGTCAGTGGGAGCCAGGCGCAGAGTGGAGATACTAAGGCAGAAGCGATAGGAGAGGTCATCCTTACCTGTAGGAGCTGCCAAAAGGTGTGCCACCTTATTATTAAATTACTCTGGATTTCGAGAAAGATGTTGAAAGTCCGTTTTTCACTTGGTTAGACTATAATAAACTTAGTTTAATCCTTTATCCAAGTGTGAGCAAAATTTGTTTGCTCACACTTGGGTAAAGGATTAAACTAAATTTATTATATTTTAGTGGAATTAGTTTAGATTTTGCTAGTGCATTAGTGTTATCATGTCAGTTTCTTGGTTGAGTTCTCTGGTCTCTTTTGCTAATTTATCAACTGCTTCATTGTAGTCAGTTTCTACATGAGCAGGAATCCATTGTAAAATGCAACTTTTTCCTAAACACTTTAGCTGGTTTAAGAGTTAATGGATGTCTTGTGTGAGCTTGGTATTGCTATTTTTGATTGCTTCCGTAGCTGATCTTTAGTCACTGTAAATTATAATTCCCTCTGATTGTTGAAATGATCATAATTTTAAGTTGGCTTCAAGTGCTTTATTTATTGCATAGAGCTTTCTGGTAAAATTGGAAGCAATTCTTCCAGATCCAACTTTTATTGAAAGTTTTTCCCCCTTTCGAGAGTAAAAGGAGAGCACCAATGCCTCCATTGGTGTCTATAGATCCATTGGTATAACAAATAACTTGTTTGGATGATGAAAGAAGGTTGATAGTTATGACTAAACAAACACACGTGACACAGTAATAAGTTTTCATAAGTAAATATTTCATCCTAAGTACCATAGGACATCATCAGTACAGTTAATTCAAACAATACTAGGAATAACATACAGTTAGCGTGCATGATTACAATGGAATCCCAATATGCGTGCAGTAGCGTGCTATAGAATTAAATTAAAATATATCTGGAGAAAAAAATAGATTTCATTAAAATATGATAACATATATAAAAAAAATTATTTTACACAATTTTGTATGACAATTTCATATACTTTAGGGATAGCAAGAAAGTCATTATGGTTCAGATTTGGTCTGTGAAGTAGGAACTTCAACACTTTCTTTATATAAACGTTCATGTTTATATAAAGATCTATGTAGAAGTTTGGTCTTTTTCCAATGGATCTTATGGTTTGGGTTTTCAACTCTGTGTTGTGCGAGGTCAGATTTCTGCTGTTTGATAAGATGGATATGGTCTTGATGTTCCAAAATGCGTTTATTAACAGATCTACCTGTCAGTCCATAGTAAGACAATTTACAGGAACTTGGAACCTCATACATGCCAGGTAGCATCAGAGGTGACAGTTTGTCTTTAGGAGAAGGTAACAAGTTATAGATCTGGTTGATTGGTTTGTAGGTAGCAGCAAGTTTGTATTTCTTCATAATTTTTGGAAGATGTTCAGAGCCTTTGACATAAGGTATGGGAATCCTATGAATTTGTTCTTGTCTAGGTTGATGTGTGGCTGATGATTTTTTGAGTTGTTTTAGGATTGTATCCATTTAGTATGACTGTATTTTTGATTATTTCCAATTCTTGGTTTAGAGATTCTTCAGAGGAGCAGAATCTATGTGCTCTGGTTACTAATGATTTAATGAGACCAAATTTTTGAGATGGATGATGAGCAGAAGAATTGTGAATGTAGCAACCTGAAAATGTCGGCTTGCAATAGACAGAAGTGGAGATGGAACCATCTTATTTTCTTTGGATGTGTAAATCCAGAATGGAAATACCCTGTGGAGATTCTTTTTCTTGTATGAATTTGATGTGAGGATGAAGAAGGTTTTTTGTTTAGTCATGAATACTCCACAGGTTTCATTGTACAGATAGAGACCTACAAGTTGGTAAGGGGTTGTTATAAGATCAATGGTGGAGAAGTTCTACAGAGAATAGTGGGAGATCAGGGGAGAACCAGAGGTCATCCCTGGAAACTGTATAAAGAGGGTGTGAGTTGGGGAGTGAGAGGCAGGTTTTTTTCGTGGAGAGTTGTGAATGATTGGAATGCCTTGCTTGAGAGTGTGGTGTCTGCAAGGAGTTTGAGTGTGTTTAAGACACGGTATGATGAGATGTGTGTGTGATAAAAGGACCTCCCAGATGAGTCTTTGACTCCATGAGATCTTGGGGTAATAATAATAATAATAATAATAATAAAGGTTGATAGTATTTATGCCTTTTTCTTTGAGCATTTCGTTTGATTCTTTTTTTTTGTACAGGATTTCGTAAGGTTTAGATTTATGGAGGTATTTGAAGGTAAAGGTCTGGAAAATAGAGGTTCTTTGCTTATGTGGGCATTTAAGATGATCAAGACCTATTTCCTTTCTGATAGTGTCATCATATTGTAAAGTTGATGATCTGTGAGGTCTGCATTTTTGATTCCAATGTTCATAACTTTTTAGGGAGATAACGATCGCTTTGGTAGCTTCTGATGTTATTAATGATTTTTACTGTTTCTTTTTAATCCAGTTAGTTGAGTTCTCTCTCACAAGCTGATAGGCATTGTTGTCAGAGACTAATTGATTCATTTTTTGAAGGTAAGTTGTTCAGTTTAAAATAACAGTAGCACTCCCTGTATTGGTTATAGTAATTATGATACCCTGATTTGCTTTTAAAGATTTCACAGCTGTTCAGCAGGTCAAGCCCATATTCCTGTTGGGCTCTGATGTTCTTAGTGGATGAGACTGCACCAATGATAATCTTGGACAGTTTTGCTTGTACTTTGTGTAATTTTTCCTTTACCGATGAAGCCGAAGCTGACCAGATAGGTGCTGCATATTCCATTATTGGTCTTATGAGTGTAGTGTAAGTAGTTTGAGAATTTTTGGCTTTGCACCCCAATTTTTTCCACAAAGCCTTTTCAATATATTTAGTTTTTTGAGAGCCCTGTTGGAAATGTCAGAGTTGTGTTGAGCAAAACTTAATTTCTGATCAAGCATAATGCCAAGGTATTTTGGATTTGTGACTTTTTCAATTAGCCTTGGCTTGATCTTTCTTCCTTTTATCAAATCAGCTCCAGATTAAAGCATTTTCTCAAATTCCGATATCATGTACTATTTGTATTAATTTTTTGATCCAAACACAATCAAAAGCAGCAGTCACATCAAGGAATATGGCAGTTTTCTTTTTGTCATCGTCGAAAAATGGGCTCTATAGGCAGTTTGGTAGAAGTTAATTTTCTTATTTTTTGTGAGCCAGTGCATGAGTCTGGAGTGTGTTATTCTCTCAATAATTTTACATAGTATACTAGTTAATGTGATAGGTCTATCGCTTTGACATTCGGTGGCATTTTTGTCAGGTTTTAGGATGGGTACAATAACTGATGCTGTTTGACCATGTGACCAAAGATAAGATCATTACCAGAAGATTATTATGTGCAGTTTTCTCGATTGATGAATTTAGTTCACTTAGTGTAATTTCTTCAGAGAAGATATCATTACATTGGTATGTTCTTACTTGTTTTAGTATCTTACTTGTGAGTTTATTGAGGATCTTATCTTCTCTGTTATACTGAAATTTGGAGTTGTTTGAATAATTTTTTGCCAGTGTGTTTGCCATTTCCTGGTCTGTAATAGGTTTTTTCCCAGCATTTATGATGAAGTTTGTTTTCTGTTGGTTCTCTTCTTTGATGTTGTTGTCTAGGATTCTAATAATGTTCCAGTGTTGGCTGTCTTTTCTTGGATCCAGGTTACTGCAAAGCTCTGCCTATTTCTCTTGCTTGCACTTCCAAATTTCCTGCTCTATTTTGTGTGTTATATCCATTAATTTCTTTCTGGATTCATTAGCAATTTATTAATTTAAATTTTTCATTGATATTGTCTCTTTAGGGAGAATGTAGAAAGAGACAGCATCAATGAGCAATTTATATTGTCTCTTTTTATAATCATTGAATCGATATTGTGATCTTTTCAGTATGCTATCCAGATACTTTTCTATTTGCCTCTTGATATTGTTGCTTTTGCAGCTTTATTGATGTGTAAAGTAAGGATTTATAATTTTTTATCAAGGTTTCCAGAGACAGGTTCATCTTGACAAAGGTTCTCCAACATTTGGGTAAACCTTGCCCAGTTCACTTTTCTAAAGTTCCATGTCCACCTGATTTGCTGTTCTTAATCAATCTTGAAGTTTAGTGTTGTTATTTATGGGTCTGTGGTCACTGATGGCATTTCCCAAAATTTTCCATTGTGCCCTTGATGCAATGCTATAATTAATAGCTGTGATGTCAATAGCAGATTCAGTTCCCACAGTTTTAGAGAGATAAATACTCTGTCCATTGTTAATTGTTGCGAGTTCCAAATCTGTAAAGAAGTCTTCCAATTGTCGACCTTTATGGTCTAAATTGGAGGAGCCCTGTGTGTTGCGCTTTTTACATTTAGGTCACCAAGTATGATGGTTGTATTTCACCATTTATTTTGAAACAAAACGCAAAAGAGTATGCCCCTGTCCAGGTTATTTAATGTAAGTTTTGCAGTAAGGGAAGTGAGGTTCCTAAGGAGTGAAAAGAAGACAAAATAATAGCTCTCTGCAAGCATGGTTTGAGAACAGACGTTTCCAATTATAGACTGGTCTGTATATCTCACAGTTTGAATAGAATGTTTGAAAAATTGGTTAGAAATAGAATACAGGATTGGGTTGATCAACATAAGATTCTCATGATAGTCAGCATAAGTTTGTGAAAGGCAAGTCTTCTTTTAGCAATCTGCTTATGTTTTATAATAAGGTTACAAATGTGTTGGATAAGGGAGAATAATACATAGCAATATTCTTGAACCTTGCAAAAGCATTTGAGAGATTACCACATGATACGTTGACGTAGAGGCTGCAGAGGATAGGAATAGATAATATATTGGTCGATGGCTTGGAGATTGGCTCTCCAAATGATACGAGTAAGTTGTGTATGATGGAGCTGTGTCTCAGAAAATAAAAATGAACAGTGGCATGCCTAAGGATTCTGTTCATGCCCTCCCCCCCCCTACTGTTTAACTTATATGCTAATGGATTGACTGAGGATCTTCAAATGTTTGCTGATGATGCAAAGTTAGGTAGAATAATCAGGAGTAGTGCTGATGTTAATTCTCTACAGAAAGATTTCAATAGACTTTTAGCTTGGACAAATGAGTGTGGTTGCAGTTTGAATATTAATAGTTTAATATATGAAAGGTGTTACACTTTGGGATACAGAGATATAAGGCTACGTACTGTATTGGTGGAGCTGTACTTCAGGAAGTGGATAACATTCAGGATCTTGGAGTGATGGTAGACAGTGGACTTAAGGGTACATCATATGTATGTTGCAAAGACTGCACGTCATATTGTTGCTATAATAAAAAGTACATTGACATGTAGGGATAAGGAAGTAGTGCCCTATATAAGCCATTGTTCAGACCACATATGAACTACTGTGCTCAAATTTGGTCACCTATTTTTCATTGTGATGTGGAATCACTAGAGTGGTTCCAAATATGAATAACCAAACTGATATCAGAACTCTGGAGTGTTTGTTCTGAAGAGCATTTGAGAGAATGTAGATTACAGAAGTTGGTGGATAGAGGAAAGGATGAGATATAATAGAGACCTGCAAGTTAGTTAAGGGATTCCATCAGATTAATACAGAAGAAATTATAAAAAGAGTGGATGTTAAGATAGAAAGAACATCATCCCTGAAAGTTGTATAAATATGTGCTGAAGAAGGGTGTGGGAGTAGCTTTTTTACCTGGAGATTTGTTAGTGAGTGGAATGCATTGTGAGTGAAGGTGGTGTAAATATCTTCAAAGCTCATTATGATAAATATGTTGCTGGTTGAGTGGGCCTCTCATGATGAGTCTTTTGACTGCACGAAGGTTACCAAATAATAATAATACAATACCATACCATACCAAGCGAGTGCATATACAATACCATTGTATATGCACTCCCTTGTTTAAGACATTGACTGCATGGAGGTTCCCAAATAATAATAATACAATACCATTGTATATGCACTCCCTTGTCCAAAACATTTGACACCGTGTTATAGTACATAAGTTAGTAAAACACGATTTCTCTTTAACAAACCCATGCTGAGAACCACAAAGAATACTGCTGTTATCAACACATTTCTGTATCTTAGTTTTCACTAATCTCTCTAGTGCCTTCACCACAATTCACATATATACAGATTGGCCTATAACTTGTAACCACAGTCTTTATCACCACCTTTATGCATTGGAACAATTTTACCTTCTTTCCACTCTCTTGGAACCTGCGCTGTTGTCAGACTTATTAAACAGATGTGCCAATGCTATTACCAGTTCCTTAGCGTTTCCTTAAGACATATACTTATGGGGTTTGCCCTGCCAAATCTTCAAGAATCACTCCTTTGCCTGTTTGCTTATGCTGCAAGTCTGAATACATAGTCAAGAGTATTATAAAATGATATGGCACTAAGGAGTCTTTCTGATGAACTTCAATGGAAATAGGAAAGCTCTCAGTTATTTTTCCATTAATCATTACTCTTCCATGGTAATTCTGGTACAGTTCTGCTGTTATTGCTTTGATTATTTTCCAGGGTATGCTATAATAAAAGACAATTTTGAACCTCCTTCATTTATTGATTAAATCGAAGGCTTTGAGAAGTCTTTGGTCTTAAACTTTATATAAAGTTTATAGATTAAATATTTAATATTTATAGATATAAATATTAAAGATTAACTTTATATAAAGTTTAAGATTAACTTTATATAAAATTTAAGATAAAGGTAGGTTTTTAATTCTTACTCCTTCTAGCAATCTTCTAAGGCAGTGCTTCAACAGTGTTTCCGTTTTTAAGAAACCTGCTTGATTTTTGAGCCGAAGAGATATTGCATTTGGTTGAATTTGGTTTTAAAGCCATTCTGTTGCAAATTTTCATCACAGAAGGAAGTAGTGTGATTCCTCTGTTATTTTCTGAGGTGTTTAAATTGCCTTTTTTCAAGTATTGGTATTATAAAGCCTTTTCTCCATTGTTGTGGAATGTTGAATGTAGCTAGAGCTGAATTACAATCCAGGTGCTTTCTCATTCTTTTGAAATTTTAATGCAATTTCAAATTCTTGCATTGTAAAATTGTTATTATACATAATAGGAATTTCTTTTTTGGACTATTATTTCTGGCAAAGCAGCTGTAAGTGAATTTACTAATGAATTATTAACAAATTTTCAAAATAGTTCTTCTACACTAAGAGTTCTTCATTTTTGTCTGTGGGTATCTCTATTTTTACCTTTTATTCTTTTGACCTTCCTTTCTTGGTGCATTATGAATTAACTATCTGGTAGAGTTCTCTGGTTTTATGGGTATTTAATATTCTAATTTCTGACTGATAGCCTAGATATGGTTTTCCTGTCATTTCAAATGGCATTATGTACTTTATCATATATTATTTATATATCATTTTGTTCTTTTATCTTTTTTTTTTTATCTTTTATCATTTATCTAAAAAGAACTAAACTTATATCGTTTAGTTCTTTTTAAGTGAATATGTAGAATATGATACATCTGATTCCTGAATTGCTGTTTAACGTCATCACATTTCTTTATTTGTTCTTCAATGGTTTGTGTCACCAGGACTAATTCTTCTTTGAGAAGAATTAGTCTTGGACCAAAGTTTTTGTTGCTACTTCATGGATGGATTATACAATATAAGTGTGGGATGGTTCTTCAGGCATTAGCCTTAATTAATTAACTTTTAGCATTAATTAATACTTTTTTTTGTTCAGTTTCAGACCAAATCTCTGCTTAATGGAGGCTTAAAATAGTTCCACACTTACCAGCAGTGTTATATGAAAATTTTACAACCTTTCACAGGTAAATAAACATTATTTCTTCATTCATCCATTCTTTTATACCCTCAGTCTCACTCACTATCATTCCATTATTCACACTTTTGCACTCATATTTAAACTTTCATTCAGTCTGTTTCACATTTGCTGATAACTCTTAGTTATCACTATGAGTAAAACAGACTGAATGGAAGTTATCATAAATATGAATGCAAAAAAAGTGTGAATAATGGAAAGTGAGTGAGACTGAGCATATAAAAGAATGGATGAATGAAGAAATGAAAGTAAGTGATAAAGAAGTGAAAGAAACTAGGAATGTGGAAACAGAAGAAAGGATCAGCAGAACAAGTGGGAGTGACAGAGAGTGAAATTGCTAGAATACAAGATTTGAAGAACAAGTTGTTCAAAATGAGGAATAAAATAAAGAATGTGCGAAGTGATATTAGATATTTGGTGAAAAGAAATGAAAGAATTCAAAAAGGATATAACGAAAGAAATAGAGAAAAAGAAGTGACAAATGACTTGAGAATAGCAATGTATTGAGATTCCATTATTAGAGGTGTTATTAATGAGAGTGCCCATAAGGTCTGCTTCCCAGGAAAGAGAATGAACAAGATAATTCATGCTTTGGATATGTGAAGGAAAAGAGCAAGAGAGTTAGAGCTGGTTGTAAGAACAAATAACTTGTTCCTATAACCATTCCTGTGCTGATCATCCTCATACACACACATTTGAATGGTTTTAGTGTGAGGTAACTGCAGGAACTGTTGTTAGAAAGAAGTGCAGTGAGTGAGAAGAGAAAGTAAGAGGTGAAGTGAAAGGTTGGAAAAGTGAAATGGATTATTATTATTATTATTATTATTATTACTACATAACACCTCCAGGGAGTCCAAAGACTAATCAAGGGAGGGCACCTACTCTACAACTCTCTGTCTCCACCACTCAATCCACCAACTACAATTAACCACAACTACCATCATCATCTACACCTACCATCATCATCTACACCAATGCTGTCTACCACCCACACTAGTATTTTCACAGACAATCACAAAATCCATGCCCATGCTGGAGAGTGAATACTCTGACCACTCAGCCAACCAGGCTGGTGTAGTAGCATGAGAGATGAAGAAAGAACAGGAATGCAAGAGGAACAGGGAAATGGGGGAGGGGAGGGAGTGAACAGGAATGCAAGAGGAATGGGGAAATGGGGGGGAGGGAGACACAGCATAGGGAGGTTGGAAGTAGTAAAAAATGTGTGCATGGGGATGATTAGCATAGGAATGGAATGGATAGGGAAGTGAAGGGGTAGGTAAGTGGTGGGAAAGGTGATTGGGACAAGGACAGGTGTGGTTTGGAAACATTAACCAACAGGTGGCTTCTGTAGGAATGGTTATAGATCTAAAAGTGAACTACTGTTTATTTACAAATGCCAGGAGCATCAGAAATAAGAAAGCCGAAATTGTTTCACTGACTGTGTTTATTCATCCAAAAATTGTCGGAATAAGTGAAACATGGTTGAATGAGGATGATATCCTGTCAGGAATTGAATTGGAAGGGTACAGTATTTTTTATAAGGATAGAAAACACAAGAAGCAATGTAGGGAAATGCTGCTGATGATAGCAGGAGAAATTATGTCCACATAAGATATGCAAGAGAGAAATAGTGACAGGGATTTTGAGGAAGTATGGTGTGATGTGGAGGTTAACAGGAAGAGATATTTAGTTAGATGCCACTATAGGCCAAGAAATATGGAGGATGGTGATGAAATAAAAAACAATTTTGGTTAGTGAACAAGGGTAGGATGATCGTTATGGGTTATTTTAATAATGGCAGTATAAATTAGAATGAAGAGCCAGGAGCATCAGAAATAAGAAAGATGAAATTGTTTCACTGACTGTGTTTATTCATCCAAAAATTGTTGGAATAAATGAAATAAATGATGATGAGGTGTAAGCTTTGATTAACAGAAGTTACTTTTTGCCCCCATTTTATTTTATGTGTCAGAGACATGAAGACCAACAAAAAGAGACCATAAGTCAAATACAAGCAGTGGAAGTGGAAATTTTGAGGGCAATGATGACAAAAAAACAACAACAAGAAATGATATAATATGAAATATGGACATTAGGAATGTTTTGGGACTAGAAAATGGAGATCTTGCAGGATGATTTGGATCAGGAGATGGTTGATAGACAGATATCAAAAAAGTGGTATACAGTGGGTGTGAATCTGCCAGATTTAAGGTAACCAGTGCTGTACCTCAGAGTTCAGTCTTTGGGCCATTATCATTCCATCTATACATTAATGACATCAAGCAGGGTCTGTCGTCAGATTTGCAATTGTTTGCTGATGATGCAAAGATAGGCAGGGAAATCAGGGATGCTACTGATATTCAGCAATTACAAAATTTACAAAATGATTTGAATAGACTGGAAATCTGAGCAAACGAAAATGGCTGTCAGTTTAATGTTAGTAAGTGTAAAATTATGCACTTTGGTGTGATTAGTGTTCCAACGGCATATTATATTAGCAGAGTTATGCTACAAGAAACTGAAGAGGCAAGGGATCTTGGTGTATTGGTGGATAAGAATTCAAAGGTCATATATCAAAAGTTGCAAATACAACTCAGAGGATAATTGGTATGTTGAAGAGAGCCTTGACATGTAAGGGTAAGGAAGTAATTTTGCCACTTTATAAGGCTTTGATAAGACCACACCTGGATTACTGTGCACAGATTTTGTCTCCCGGGAGATAACATTTCCAAGGGGATAAAGAAGCTGTGGAAAGGGCGTAAAGAAGAGTTACAAAGATTATATCCGGATTATGGGATTTAGATTATGATGACAGATTGCGAGTATGTGGATTGCAAACTTTGGTTAACGGGAAAAAGAAGTGTGATATGATAGATGTCTGTAAACTTTTGAATGGGTGTTATAACATTTCAGATGATGAAATTTTTTGTTATATGAAAGGCGTGGAGAGAACACGAGGGCATCCATGGAAATTAAGGTTGTTCTCAGTCAAGAAAGCGGTAAGAGCTAGGTTGTTCTCCCAGAGAGCAGTGAGTGAGTGGAATAATTTGCCCTTAGGGGTAGTGAGTGCATCTAGTTTAAATGAATTTAAGGGAAGGTATGATAGCTGGGTTGGGTAATTTACAGTCTCCCTCGATGAGTCCTTGACTCCCTGGAGGTCTCAAATAATAATAATGATGATTTAAATAGACTGTCAGTGTGGGCAAAAGATAATGGGTTTCAGTTCAATGTGGAGAAATGTAAAGTTATACATTTTGGGATAAAGAGCTGTGTATCATATTGATGGTACTGTACTCCATGAAATAGTGGAAGCTAGAGATTTGGTGGTGGTGGTGGAAGGGGGGGGTAGACAGAGAGTTAAAATTTAGAGGACATATTGCTAAGGTATCCCATAAGATTACTTGGCTATTGAAGAACACAGTAATGAGTAGAGATAAGGAAGTTGTTATTCCTCTTTATAAGAGTTTGGTCTCCTAGGTTTCTTGGGGATGTGGAAGCAGTGGAGAAGATGCAGAGGCACGTGACCAAAATGGTGAGTGGTCTGTGGAATGTTCCCTGTGAAGATAGGTTGAGGATGTATGGATTGCAGAAGTTGGTTGACAGGAGATAAAGAGGGGATATGATAGAAACATTTAAGTTGCTTAAAGTGTTTTTATAGGATTGATGCAAGGGAAATGTTTCAGCACTTGGCTGAAGGGGCCAGAACAAGGAGTCATCCCTGGAAGTTGAATAAAAGTGTGGTTAGTAAGGGGTATGAGGATTAAATTTTTATATTTTTTGCTTGGAGAGTTGTGAATGAGTGGAATGGGTTGCCAGAATCAGTTGTAAGTGCTTTGTCTGTTAATGGGTTCAAGGAGAGGTATGATAGATCATGAGGATAGTTCAGATCTCCTGCAATGAATCTTTGGACTCCATGGAGGCACCTGTACAATAATAATAATAAATACTTATAAACTTTTGCTTGAAATGGTGTAGACATATAGTGATAATTCAGTAAGAATACCAAGAAGAAGAATAGGTATTATTTCTGGGAAAATTTCCATGTTACTCCTCTAAGTAAATATTATTTTTATGGCTATTTAGCCTATTTTTGTTTAGGAGTTCCCCTTTTTATAATGTCATTGGCTTTTTTACTCAGATTTTAGGGCATTACTGATATTTTATATGGATATATGATATATGAAGAATGTATAGGAAGAAAAAAATATATATAGGAAGAAAAATCAGACATACCTTTGTGTGAGAGAATTATTGGTGAGGCAAGAGGTATCTCTTCTATCTCTCAAATATAATGTCATATGCTGGGATGCCACTGAAAAAGAAGACAGCCAGCAACAACCCACAAAGGTATGCCTGGTTTTTTCCTCCTACACATTCTTCATATATCTGTCCATATAAAACATCAGTAATGCCCTAAAATTTGACTAAAAAGCCAATGATATTATAAAAAGGGATACTCCTAAACAATCATCATCATCATCATCAAATTCCTGCCATGTACCCTCAAGGGGTGTACAGGATATGACAGTACTACATGAAAAAATTACATCATTACTAACTCCTAAACAAAAATAGGCTAAATAGCCATAATTTTTTTTTATTTTATTTTATTTTTTTTTTAATATATGTAACAAAACCTGTGGTGAATTCATCACTAAAAACACACGTAATAACCACAGTAATGACTATTTAATTCATAAATATTTCATCCCAAGTATCTTGGGACATCATCAGTACAGTAGTTCAAACAATACTAGGAATAACATACAGTTAGGACGCATGATTACAATGGATCTCAATATGCATGCAGTAACGTGTAACGTGTTACACGTTTAAAAAAACAGAAGAAAAGAAAAGAAACAAAAGAAGTAACGTGTTACTTCTATAACACATTACTGCATGCATATTGAGATTCCATTGTAATCATGCGCCCTAACTGTATGTTATTCCTATTGTTTGAACTACTGTACTGATGATGTCCCAAGATACTTTGGATGAAATATTTATGAATTAAATAGTCATTACTGTGGTTATTACGTGTGTTTTTAGTCATAAAAATAATACCAAGAGAATATGTGAAATGATAATTGAGTGAGAAAGGCCAAGAGGAGGATCATAGAAAAGATGAAGGGAATGGATTATAGAAAAACAAAACAAAAAAAAAATAGAAAGAAAGATAGAAACTTGTGCTGACAATAGTGTTAAAATAGTGTTCATGAAGAAAGAATATGGGAAGATAGAAAGAAATGGAGAGCTTTGATCTGCTGGAGAGTTTCTGTTGAATCAATTCATATCGATGATGATGATTAAAGATATAATTCAGGAGTGGGTGAATAGTAATATGATTCTCTGTAAAATCTCACATGATAAATAATTTATCATGTTCATTTTTACAAGTTTTTTTCTAAGGAAATTACACATAAAAGAATTGTCGTTGTTTGTATTATTACTATAAATCCTTTTGTATGTAATAATTTAATTACAAAACTTTGTTAAATTAATATGTGATGCATGAAGTGTGATATCATCATTCAGTGATGTTAACACATGTCCATATATGGGAATTTCAAAAAATGTGTGAAGTGTGATGTTATCAAGTTGTCCATTTGCCAATTTTTTTATGGAATATTTTGAAAAACAGGTTCTTGACTCAGTCCATCTGAAACCTACTATTTGGTTAAGATATATTATTATTATTATTATTATTATTATTATTATTATTATTATTATTATTATTATTATTTGACACCTCCAGGGAGTCCAAAGACTCATCGAGGGAGAGTGTGCCAACAGCATCGAACGATTGGTCCCCTTCCAACTACTAACCGCGCTCAAACTTACTTAACTGAGCCATTAGTAGAAGAGGCTCTAACATCGACCAACCTTTGCCGGCGCATAAATTTGACCTAGACCAGGTGGGGACAACCTTTTTAAGTGTGCGTGCCAAAATTGCCAAATCTTTGATGCAAAAGTTTCTCATATGCCAACCGAAATTTTTGGGAACATATTATTATTTGGTGTCTTTTAAGTATTGGGAAAACTTTTTCAAATAATCAAAAATCACACTAGAACAGTAAAATCAAAGAATGTTGTAAGCATGATTATTGTAAGTCATGTAAGATTGAATTAATGTAAAAATTAGTGATGGAATTTTTACTTAAAATTCCTTCTACCCTGTTGATGGCATGGATATATTTTATTTGCCTTTAAGTGTAATTCTAGCTGCCATATACAGCCACACAATTTAAAGATGCAATTTTTAACGTCATTTAAGAATAATTCTGAATTTGTTTTTTTTATAAAGATCGATTAGACATAAATTTTTCCATGTTTTCCCAATTTATTACAGTGCACAATGTCATAATCATTTTACTTGACTAAAGTATGATAAAAGAAAATAAAATTAAAGATATTCTTTTATTAATTCTTAATCCCTTACAAGTAATACATAAAATTACAGATAAAATAAAATGTTATTCTACCTACATAATATATTAAATAGAGGTTAATCATTACCATTTTTTTAGCAGCAAACATCAAATGAAAACTAGAGAAAGAAAAATAGTGGGTGCATTTTTGAAAATTATGGAGACAACTACCGTGTTTGAATAAAAACTTTAGTTTAATATAACTAAAATCTACATTCGACGTTTTGACCTTTATGTCAAGGTCATCTTCTGGAGCATACAACTATACACAGAAAACAAGCTACATTGCATTCAAACTGGTTTGTTAAAGATACTGACCAACCGCTACAACAATTGTTGGCCTGACCTCTGGTGAGAAAAAAAAAATTATACATCAACACTAGAGTCCTATTATTAGTGTTATCTGTTGGTTGTAGAAATACATTGGGCGCAACAACAAGTATCTATCTATACATATATTAACATCATGATTATACTTGTACATTCCAGCCAGTTGGTATGGAATGGTTTCTAATACTAGCTGAAGATTGGCTAGAATCCTGACTTATGCTTGATCTTATATATTAGGCAGGCTGAATGTGTGCCATCCAGATCCTTGGAATTTTCATGCCATCTTTATTGTTGATATTGAGGTGGTTTATTAGGATTTTGCAGGCTTCCTTAAATTTCCTTTCATACCAGGTTTTTGTGTGGTGTAAAGAGCGGGTGCTTTTCCAGTTGATTTGGTGTAAGGTGTTGAGCACGTGGTCTGAGAGGCCTGCTTCACCATAATGGTTATATTTAATGTGTCTAATGTGTTCTTTCTTGCATATAGGTATTGTCCGTCCTGTTTCACCAATGTTCGTTAAGTTACAGGTGCAGTGGATGCAATAGACTCCAGGATGTGCTAATGGGAGGAGAGGATCCTTAGAGGAGTTGAATATGGTTTTAAGTTTAGTGGGTGGTTTAAAGGTGGCATTGAGGTTATAATGTTGTAGGATTCTGTTGATATTTTCTGATAACCCTTTAATGTATGGGATGGCTGCTGTAATCTAGATTCTTTTTTGTTGTTGTTTTATGGAGTATTTTATTAATAGTATTTTTGTTATAGTCATTATTTATGAATGTGTCGCTGATTATTTTTAGTTCTTGTTCCAGGGCTTGCTGGTTAGAGCAAATTGTTGTAGCTCTGTTTTTAAGGGTGTTAATGACTCCATATTTTTGTGATGAGTGGTGGTATGAATTAGCATGTATGTATTGGCCAGTGTGTGTCAGTTTTCAGTAGACCGTGAAGGATAGACTGCCTGAAGGAAGACGTGTGACTAGTGTGTCTAGGAACATGAGCAAATTTTGATTTTCGATTTCGATGGTAAATTGTATGTGTTCGTGTTGTTTGTTCAGGTGGCTAAGGAATGTGTTTAGTGTTTGTGGCCCGTGCGGCCAGATCGCGAACACGTCATCAACGTATCTAAGCCAGACTGTTGGTCTAAGCGTGGCGGAATCAAGAGCCCTTTGCTCAAAGGTTTCCATGTAGAAGTTAGCGATTGGGGGGGGATAGTGGTGAGCCCATGGCTGTACCTTCTTTCTGTAGGTAAAATTTGTTTTGCCACACGAAGTAACCGGACTGTAGTACGTGGGCAAAAAGGGCTGTAATGTCGTGCGGAAATTAAATTTGTTCTGTAGTAGGAGAATTGTGTCATTGATGGGGACATTAGTGAAAAGGGCAGAAACGTCGAAACTGACTAATAGGTCATCTTTGTCGAGTGTTATGTTTTTAATTTTGTTTATAAAGTGTTCTGTGTTTTTTATGTAGGAGGGGGAATGACCTACCAACTCCTTGAGTGTTGCCGCTAATTTCTTAGCTAAGTGGTAATTGGGAC
The DNA here is from genome assembly GCF_054136105.1 of Typopeltis vanoorti. Taxonomy (NCBI): domain Eukaryota; kingdom Metazoa; phylum Arthropoda; class Arachnida; order Uropygi; family Thelyphonidae; genus Typopeltis; species Typopeltis vanoorti. Next base: position 34,319,916 of record NC_143561.1, on the reverse strand, counting down.
TGTCTATTCCTTTCACGATTGGTCGAAGGAGAACATTTTGTTTGTGTATTTTCAGGGCCCCATATATTCTGGGGGGGGGGGGGGTTGAGTTTTTTAACCATGTCTGGTGGCCAAGAAGTGACGGACTTGAGTAGTTTCTCTGTTTTATCCTTTATCCTTTTTGTTGGGTTATAATTTACCAGCTTATATGTGTTATTATCGGCTACTAGTCGATTCATTTGAAGTACATATATTCACCTGTCAAGGACGACAGTGGTATACAGCCACATTAAATATAATCATTATGGTGAAGCAGGCTTCTCAGACAATGCGCTCAACACGTTACACCAAATCAACTGGAAAAGCACCCGTTCTTTACACCACACAAAAACCAGGTATGAAAGGAAATTTAAGGAAGCCTGCAAAATTCTGATAAACCACCCAAATATCAACAACAAAGATGGCATGAAAATTCCAAGGATCTGGATGGCACATATTCAGTCTACCTAATATATAAGATCAAGCATAAGTCAGGATTCTAACCAAACTTCAGCTAGTATTAAAAACCATTCCATACCAACTGGCTGGAATGTACAAATATAATCATGATGTTAATATATGTATATAGATAGATACTTGTTGTTGTGCCCAATGTATTTCTACAACTAACAGATAATACTAATAATAGGACTCTAGTGTTGATGTATATATTTTTTTTTTTTCTCACCAGAGGTCAGGCTAACAATTGTTGTAGCGGTTGGTCAGTATCTTTAACAAACCAGTTTGAATGTAGTGTAGCTTGTTTTCTGTGTATAATTGTATGCTCCAGAAGATGACCTTGACATAAAGGTCGAAACGTCGAACGTAGATTTTAGTTATATTAAACTAAAGTTTTTATTCAAACACAGTAGTTGTTTCCATAAATTTCAAAAATGCATTTGGATCACCGTGTAAGCTTAAAAGAAAGGAAAAAAAATAGTGGATGTTTCATTTATTTAGCATTAATGAGACTTCTGCTTCTGCATCACTGATGACAGATAATTTATATCACTTTTATATTTTGTAACCTTTAGAGATATGCATGCACTACTAGTTTCACCTGTAAGGCTATTCCTATTCACTGAGAACAATGATCCAGAAGAATATGTAGACAAAAAATGGATAGTGATGCAGTTGCAAGGTTTTTAAACATAGAAAAGTTTCTGAAATAGTATTCCAAGCCCTTAGTACCTGTTTCTGCATTTGTATCTGTTACTCCCTTCTCTAATCGCTCCTTTTCAATATTTTCCAAGCCACGTCTGGCTGCCTGTCGAATGATGCAACAACTGAACGGGAAAAAAACTTGTACGTCAGTATATCACGGAGATAGAGGGCTTGGAAATAGAATGTTTGTTTCATTTTCTTATTACTTATTATTACTAAAACAGTTGATAATGTTTGTTTCTTTATTGCATTTTTATTTGGTATCACTCTACTTCATAAAATTGTATTCTGTTAAGTTAAAATATACAACTCAGTGAAGATGTTGCACATGTATTTATATATTTAATTATATTTTAAGGTAAGGTGATGGAGTAGTTGCATCACCTTGCCTGGGTTGCATGCCATAAAAAAGTCATTGGTGTGCCACATTTGGCACGTGTGCCAAGGGTTACCCGCCCCTGGCCTAGACACATTACTCTTTCACCTCTCACCTCAATAGTCTGCATCATAGAATCCAGTTTACTTTAGAAAGGAAGCTAATAATTGTTTAGCCTTTCTAGACACCTTGGTAACATTCCTACCCAATGGCAACCTGTCCTTTTCACTATACAAGAAGCCTGCTTACATAGGCAGATACATTCACAAACCTTCCCACCAATTCCTCCTCCCCTTTCTCAACAATATGGTATCATTAAAACCTCCATCATCTCCATTTGGTCTCATTGCCCAGACACATTACTCTTTAGTTTGGGATGTCTATTGGCAGTGATCTGATGTAGACACCATTCAAGATTTGAGAAGGCTGAGAAAAGAATAGGTATGACAGTTTAATGTCTAAATTAATCTGAAAATCCTGAATTCAGAGAAGTGACTTAGTATTATGAGCGCATTCCTAGCTCAGTCAGTATAGACGAAGTCCTTTGGTCGGAAAGACCTGGGTTCGATTCCCGTCAGTGGCATGTGGAACCTTTATCTTGTCTCCTTCGACTAAAGGTGAGTTAGCCAGTCTCATAGGAAGTTTTTTTAGCATATTTGGTTGGCCAAGTGGTTAGCGTATCTGCTCTCCAGGTAAAAGGCTGCTGGTTCAAATCCCACCGTGGGCATGGATGTTTGTGATTGTCTGTGAAAATACTAGTGGTGGTGGTGGTCAGTGGTAGATGGCGTTGGTGTAGATGAAGGTAGTTGCAGTTGATGGATTGGTGGAGACGGACAGTTGTAGAGTAGGTGCCCTCCCTCAATGAGTCTTTGGACTTCCTGGAGGTGTTATGTAATAATAATAATAATATTTAGAATACGTAGCAATGACTTCTGTTATTTGACGAATCCACTTGCATGGCCTGGTTTGACCGAATGGTTAGCATATCTGCTCTAAAACCAAAAAGCTGCAGATTCGAATCCCACTGTGGGCATGGACGTTTGTGATTGTCTGTAAAAATACTAGTGGTTGTGAGGGGCGGTAGATGGCATTGGTAGATTGTGAGGAGTAAGGATAGAGAATTGTAGAGTAGATGTCCTCCCTCGATGAGTCTTTAGACTCCCTGGAGGTGTCACTTAATAATAATATATTCCTGTAAATATATTGCAGAAAGTATTGCAGAAAATATATAGCAGAAAGAAAATATATACACAAGGGATTCTGGAGTAATATTTAGTTAGACACAGAGAATCATCTCAACAGTAAAAAGGATATGTAAACAGATGGGAAAGCTGTAATTCAATTATTATAAGGCCTTAGACTGTACACACCTACATTTCAAAAGTTCAGAAACCAAGAAGGTTCATATGCAGGTAAAATAATAATATAAAAACTATGAAAATAGCTCTGAGATAACATAATCAGCACATCTTGTTGAGTAGAGGATTAGAACAAATGTGAATGAAAGAGTATCTTACCAGATGATATTTCTGGGGTCTTTCTGATGACAGAACAATGTGTGAGAATAATGACGAGGGAACTATGCCATTTCTAGAAATTTTGGGCCTGGGCCTGGTTCCCACTGAAGAGACCTCAATAAAGGTCGGAACTAGTCTGGTAGTGGCCCTTCCCTTAATGCATAACGTTATACATAACCGCATGGAGATGTGTTTTGCATTATGGGAGATACTGAGATAGGAGTGATGTTAGCTTGGTCCACCTTTGCTACGAGTTGCCCGGTGTTGTATTGCCTTACCCGAGTCCTGAAGATATTTTCAGGTGCAAACTTTATTTGCTCACACTTGGATAAAGAATTAAACTGAATTTATTATTATTGGTAGCACGGGTGGAAGGCTATGGACACTGCTTCCTTCAGTTTGGTAAGACCCAGGCTCATTTCTCACCATGTTAAGATGAATCTTTATATGGGCTTGCTCAATGAAAGTGAGTTACCTAGTCTCACACAAGGTAGCACAGTATTTTCCTGCATAGTGGTAAAGTGACCAGAAAATTCACACATTTAAAAGACAAAAATACTCTCAGCAAGCAGAGGGCAGACCTCCATGGAGTCAAAAGACTCATCATGGAAGGTCCTTGCTAGGAAATACAAAGTCTATCATACCACTCCTTGAACTCATTCACCGTTGTTGTTCTAACCACGCCTCACCTTCTTGCTCACAGCTTCTTTTCGTAACCTCCAAGGGTGGTCTCCCCTTGTCAATGCAAGATCCTGCTGTTCCATCAACCGAAGGTACTCCCCAGTGTCAACCCTGTAAATGCCTCTCAACAGTTTAAAAGTTTCAGTCATATCACCTCTCCTTCTATCTACCAAACTCTGCAGTCCACATTCCCTCAGCTGATCTTCATAACTAGCATTGTACAGTCTCCTGAAACCATCTTTGTTATTTGCCTCTGTACCCTTTCCACAGTTAATTTATTCCTTTCAAATTCTGGGGACGAAATTTGAGAACAATAGTCGAAGTGTAGTCTGATCAGGATCTTATACTAAAATAACTCTTTTATCTCTGCAGCTCAGTGTCCTTCTCGGCATTGCAGCATTCTCTGAGTTACCTTCATCACCTTTGTAATATGTTCCCTGAATTTCAGGTTTCTATCAAACATCACCCCCCAGATCCCTTGTCTCCCCTACTTCTTCCTTGGTACAGCCCCTCCAATTGAGTATGCAGCCTCCCATTGATGTATCCCAAACTTCAAGACTTTACATTTTGCTACATTAAACCAATACCCCCATTCATTTGCCTATGTGTCTAGTTTATTCAAATCTTTTAAAGGGCTGCCGCATTTGCTCTGTTACTAATAACCATTCCTTCGCATCATCTGCAAACAACAGAATATCACCCTGCAATTTACTGAGAATATCATTCATATAAAGGTTAAACAATACAGGTCCCAGTACTGAGCCCTGTGGGACCTCACTTGGAACTATCTCCCTCCTTGATATTGTCCCACCATACACAACTCTCTGATACCTATCATTCATCCAATCCTGAATCCAGTTGACTAAACTGACATCCAAACCCATGTACTGCAACTTAAATATCAGCTTATCATGTGGCACCCAGTGAAATGCCTCTGCAAAATCCAAAAAAAAAATGGCAGCATATGCCTTTCCCTCAGCAACTGCTCTTGTCACTTTATTATAAAAGGCAATCATATTACTAAAGCAAGAGCGCCCCTTAACTAATCCATGTTGATTCTCACAGATAACATTATCCTCATCTGCCCAACGCTGTATATGTTCCCTTACTAATTTCTCTAAGATCTTAACAACTACTGATGAAACACAAACAGCCTATAATTAGACACTTCCCTCTGCTACCAACCTTATGCAATGGCACTATTTTACCTTCCTTCCATTCCTTGGGAAAGAAGTATTTGGAACACACTCGCCTCTTGTGTGTTCCAAGTATTTAGACTCTACTGGCCTCTAAACCTCGAACCTGTCCTATCTCTCTAGTATTAAAACTTACTTCTCCAGGATGAAATACTCCCATGAAGTATTCATTGAACAGCATCTCCTTAGTGACGTATCCCAAAATATTGGAAGAACGACGGTACGTTACGCCATTCAATTCGAAAAGGCCTGAGTTAAATTCTCGTCATGACTCAATGGGAGGAAACTTTTTTATGGACTTTGTTCAATCGAAGGTGAGTTAGCTGATCTCATAAAGAAGTAGCAGGGTTTTTTCTCCTGGAAACTCAGGTTTTTCATCCTGCATACAGACAAATCGGCCCTTCAGATCACACGCAATTTACAGACAAAAAATACTAGCTGTGGTGGTAGTGGGCAGTAGATGCCGCTGATGCAGATGATTGGTAGTAGCAGATTGGTGTAGTGGTGGAGATGGAGAGTTGTACAATAGGTGTCCTCCCATGATGAGTCTTCGGACTCCTTTGAGGTGTCACGAATAATAATAACTCCACTATGTCCTCTGCATCGGTCACTCTATTCCCATTTTTATCCCACAATGTCATTCTTCCATGATTATTTCTCCTCCTACTGGCCACATAGCTCAAAGCTTCATTAGAATTTCTTTGGGTCTTAGGGCCAATCTCTTCTCATATTCCAGTTTTGCCTTCCTTACCATACTAGTCAATCTTCTGTCCTGGGTCTTATATTCTTCATGCATAGCACTCCACCCCTCTCCTTGTAATCTCTTCCATAACCTCTTTTTCACCTGCAGTTCTGTTTGATATTATTTGTCATTCACTTTAGACAAAATTATGTCCTCTTCCTTATTCATGGAATACAGCTTACTGTTGCAGCTAACAAATATTCCTTCACAATTTCTCATGCATTAATGTTATCCCAGCTTTCCAATTCTGCCCTCCATGGAACTTCCTGATGTTGATATCTAAGACTGTTATAATGACCCTCCTTATAATTCCACATACATTCCCTTCTCTTTGATACTCCTGCATGCCTATTCATCTTCCAAGTCAAAACCACATGGTCTCTCTCTCTCTCTCCAACTGGGGGAGTGAGATATCATCTCACTCCCCAGTTGGAGCTGATTATAACTGAGATATCATCTCAGTTATTATCAGCTCTTCTGATGCTATGACCAAATCCAAAACTCTTGAACCTCTTGTTCCCTCTAGTACATGTTGCCTAAGACATTTGTCTCTCAAGTATTCCAGAAATTCCATTCCTTATTACTAAATGCATTTTCCTCTTCCCAATTTATACTGCTGTGGTTAAAATATCCCATAACAATCATTCTTCTTGCACTTCCCAAGTTCAACTACCTAAACCTCTCCTGCTCCCCACTCTCTGTACTCCTTGGCTTGTAGCAACACTCCACTAAATATCCTATCTTGCCCACCTCTACCTCACACCATATGCTTTCGAAACCATTAGTGTTACTGCCTTCCAAAGGCTTCACTCTTAGAGAGCATCATATATCATAAGCAGTACTTTACCACTGCATTTTCCTTTTCTGTCCTGCCAAAAAATGCTGTACTCTGTTACTTCTATTCCTGTTAATCATCTTATCCATCAACCACACCTGAGGGATCCTAATAATCTTTGGCCAGGCTGATGCTATCTGCACCACAAATTCTTCTCCTTTATTTCAGATAGTCCTGGCATTAGTATAAAGCATAAATATATCACTGTTTCTATACCTATCGTTATCCTCTCCAGACTCTACTATACTGCATTACCTGAAGTTTCCCCCCCTTCCCTCCATGTGCTCATTCCCACAAGAGGCCATACCTGCTACCATCCGTCCTGGGAATTCCGGTTTCTCTGCATTGACACACCAACTCGCTCAGAAAACAGCAATCTCTCATGGTCTCTTGCATTCAAATGCAAGCAGTCTCTCGCATACAGTTCCTTCCTATCCTCAAATGCCCTCCAAGCATCCACATATTCCGATCATCTCTTCTGACACTTTCTAGCTATTATGCTATTCATTATTATTGCTCTTCTGCTCAGCTCGTCATTATTATACCTGGGCTTAGTAGGTAGATAGATTATTAAGTAGTGTAGATGGTGGGTTGTGTGGTGTTGAGTACTCTCACAGTGAGTCTTTAGTATTTTTGATGTATCACATAATAATAATAATAATAATAATGTTTGTTTTTAATTATTTCAGAATTAGCTGTTGATGTGCATATATCATCTGCTTATATTATTTCCATGCATTTACTGTGAGAAAACATGCTGTGAGAAAATATGTATAGTGTTTATGATTTACTTTCAATCTGTGTTTATATTTTCCATGCACGCTTTTTGATATCGTTAAATACATGCTTAAAACTCAAAATTTTGGGATTTTTCATCCAATATAATGTTCCAACAGCAGACCACATGAAATGTATGCACAATATCATATATCATAGCATTAATTGGTTTAGCTTAATTTAACTTCAATATGATTCAAGTATGAAATCAATGGGTGCTGTTGCATTGTAATACATGGTCTGTCAAATTCTACAAAATAAACAGCATGACATCCTGGCAGCTACTTACAGCTCCTATACTTGTAATTCGCTTGCTAGTACAGAAGTTATAAAGCACACAGGGGAATCTTTTATTTACATTTAATTCATCTGCAGTGAATCAATTAAAATATTTTTAATATTTTAATTGATTCACTAATTACTACTTAAATTTTTAATATTTATATTAAATTATTATTTCAGAATTATATGTTTGCAGTTGCTGGTGAAAGACTTTCTATGAGATTAAGAAAATTGGCTTTTGCTGCTATAGTTAGACAGGTAAAGACAAAAAGAAAGTATCTGTTTTGCATACTTAATAATATAACAGAAATATCTAATATACATGATGTATCAAATCATGATAATATAGTAATTTCTTGGTTTATGATTTATGTGGCAGATGTATGCCTGAAAAACATTGCAAAAATTAAAAAAACCATAAAATGACAGTTTACTTCCCATAAGAAATTAAGAAAATGTGAGGATCCAGCCAATTATTTAAAAATATTTTGTTTAGTTTGTTATTTTAATGATTATTTTATTTCAGGTTTTATAGTCTTGTTAAACATAAGATAAAAAAATAAAAGCAACAAAGGAATTTTATACATTTAGTTTTGTCAAACTATCATTCTTCTACATTATCTGATCCGTCATTATTATTATTCAGGCCTCCATGGAATCAAAACACTCATCGTGGGAGGACCTTCCTAGGAAACATAAAGTCTATCAAGACTCGTCGTGGGAGGTCATTCCTAGGAAACACAAAGTCTATTATACCACTCCTTAAACTCATTGACCGTTCTCGCTCTCACCACTCTATCAGCAATGCATTCAATGGTTCAACCACCTTCCATGCAAAGAAACCACTCCTTAGCCTCTTTCTCACAGTTTCCTTTCGTAACTTTCACGGATGGCCCCTTATCAACTCCTTCCCGCTGTTCAACAGTGTCAACCCTGTAACCACCTCTCAATAGTTTAAAAATCCCAATCACATCACCTCTCCTTCTTCTATTTACCAACCTCTGCAGTCTACATTCCCTCAGCCGATCCTCATAACTAACATTGTACAGTCCTGAAACCATCCTTTTTATCCGCCTTTGTACCCTTTCAACAGTTAATTTATCCCCTTCAAATCCTGCGGACCAAATCTGAGAACAATAGTCTAAATGGGCCTTATCACGGTCTTATACAACGGAATGATAACACTTTTATCTCTGGAGGTCACCATCCTTCTCACCATTGCAGCAATGCTCTGTGTTACCTTCACCACCTTTGCAATGTGTGCCCTGGATTTCAGGTTTCTATCAATCATCAACCCCAGATCTCTTGTCTCCCCTCCTTCCTCCAGTATAGCTGCTCCTATAGAGTATGCAGTGTCCAATCGATCTGTCCCAAACCTCAAACCTTGCATTTTGCACCATTAAACCGACATCCCCCAATATTACTAATAACCCTTCCCAGCTTCAGATCATCTGCAAACAACCGAATATCCTCCTGCAATCCATTGACAATGTCATTGATATAAGGGATAACAATATAGGTCCCAGTACTGAGCCCTGTGGGATCCCACTTGTAACCCTCTGCCACCTTGAAACTGCCCCACCATACAGAACTCTCTGATAACTATTGGACAGCCAATCCTGAATCCAGTTGACCAAACTGACATCCAAACTCATGTGTTGCAACTTAAACATCAGCTAATCATGTGGCACCCTGTCAGATGCCTTCGATTAATCGAAGAAAATGGCAATATATGCCTTTCCCTCGTCTACTATTCTTTTAACTTTATTATAAAAGGCTAGCATATTACTAAAACAAGAGAGATAACATTACCCCTCATCTGCCCAATGCTGTATACGGTCCCTCCCTAATTTCACCAAGATCTTAACAACTACTGAAGACACACAGATAGCCTATAATCTTTCTTCCACAATCATTTCTCCTCCTACTGGCCACATACCTAAAAAATTCCCTAGGATTTTCTTTGGATCTTAAGGCCAATCTCTTCTCATATTCCAGTTTCTTCTTCCTTACCATATCTAATGAAGTAATCATCTACCAGTAATCACTCTTCAAGAAATAGTTAGGCTTTGACAGTACCTATTAAAGAGAACAAATAGCATTATCATGTGCCCTCCATTTTGAAGAATTTTATTAAAAGTTGCTTTATATAATAAAAATCAGCATTGTAAAAAATCTTAGCCTTTCTGGTTGGCTGATTGGATTACATTTCTGTTCATCAACCAGTACGTCACAAATTTGAGTCGCACTGTAATAATGGATGCGTGTGTTTGTGATGATTTTATGTGGTATGAATGTCTTTGCACAGTATGTGACCTCCACCTTTTTTTTATTTGATGGGAAATGATGAAAACATTATCATATTGGCATCTCTATGGAGTCAAAAAAAAAGTTAATTGCAAGAGACCTACACTGAATGACCGACTGACACTATACCCAGAGGCATAGCTAGGGAGCGGTGGGGTGGGGTTCACCCCAGGCAGCACTTTGAACTTTTTTTTGAACTTTTGCAGTTAATTCTAATATACAGTCTCGAGAACTCATTTCCAAGTATTGTAATACTACTGCGAATTTTCCTCACAATTGCTGCAAGTTTTGCTAGTTGTGAGAGGAGTTTTTCTAAATTAAAATTGATTATGAATTACCTACATTACTATGAAATAGACTTCAAAAATGTCATCGACGATTTAGCTAACAGAAAAGCAAGAAAAATAACATTTTAGATAGTTGAAATTAATAAATTTAGTTTAATCCTTTATTCAAGTGTGTGCAAACAAAGTTTGTACCACTTTACCCCACTCCTGAAGATACTTTCAGGTGCAAACTTTGTTTACACACACTTGGATAAAGGATTAAACTAAATTTATTATAGTCTGACCAAGTGAAAAATAAACTTTCAACATCTTTCTCTAAATCCAGAGTAATTTAATAAAAAGGTGGCACACCATTTGGCAGCTTCTATAGGAGGAGATGACCTTGCTACCGCTTCTGCCTGGTATCTCCAACTCTGGGCCTCGCTCCCACTGAAGAGACCTCAATAAAGGTCGAAGCTAGTCTGGGTAGTGGCCAATCCCTTAATGCATAACAGTATACATATCCACAAGGAGATGTGTTTTGCATTATGGGAGATACTGGGATAGGAGAGTTGGTAGCTTGCTCCACCTTTGCTTCGAGTTGCCTGGTGTTGTACTACTTACCCAGGTAAGATAGTACAACACTATATTCAGTCTTGAAGATATTTTCAGGCGCAAACTTTGTTTGCTCTCACTGGGATAAAGGATTAAACTAAATTTATCATAGTCTAACTTAGTGAAAAATAAACTTTCAAAATATAAGATCTGTTAATGTTGGAGTCTTGACAAGTAACAGACTTATTTGGAGGAAAATTGTAGATAGGAATTTAGTAAGGATGTAAATTTTTCATGTAGTACTATCATATCCTGTACACCCTTTGAAGGTACACGGCAGGAATTTGATGATGATGATGATCATTTACCCCGGTATGATATCTACTCAAATATGGTCATTTCATTCAGTAATTCCACTATATTTTTTGCAACTGTTATTCTGCTGCCAAAACGATTCACCAGTGTCAACCTGCTATAAATATTCTTTCTCTTGTTTGCCATACAGGGGCAAAATTCCCTTACGTTAACCTTGGCCTGACCAGCCAATCTCCTCTCATACTTCACCTTTTCTTTCTTTAACATGCTTATGAGTTTCCTTGCCTGCAATTTATACCCTTCATGGATCCAATCACCTTGAAGTGTCTTGTACCTCTTCCATAGCATTTTCTTTTCCAACAAAACTTTCTTGATTTCACTGTTCATCCATTTCACTACTACTCTATTTACTTGCTTAATCCTTGGTATGTAGTTATACATTGCTTGTGTAGATACTACCTTGGGAATTTCCATGCACTTTCAACATCTTTTCTCCTCAGTTCATCTACCCAATTTGCTGAAGTTAGCTGCTGACTACAGCGCTTCCTATAAGAGCTTTATACTTCCATATATACGAGGGCTGTTCAATAAGTAATAAGACTAATTTTGCTGTCCCGAAACCACTCATTACAATATTAATTTCTGTGGAATAAAGAAATGTTACTGTCTGTATTAACAAAAGAAATCGATAGATGGCATATATGTGCTGATATGCCAGAGTGTCACGTGACTAAACGCAAGCTTGTTTCGGCGCACCTACGAGCCGCGACCAGTCGTCGAAATGGAAGCGTCCTTGGAACAGAGTTATTCGATTCAATTTTGTGTGCATTTGCAAAAATCGGCATCGGACACTATTAACATGATACGCGAAGCTTTCCACGATGAAGTAATGTCGAGGGCAAGTGTATTTTGCTTGCATAAAACTTTTAAGGAAGGAAGGCAAAATGTGGAAGATCTTGAACGTGAGGGAAGACCTTCAATGTCCATCACAGAGACAATGATCAACACAGCAGCGATTATCATCAAGGAGGATTGCAGAATTACAGTACGCCAGCTGCATGTTGTCCTGAATATTTCTATGGGAAGTGTTTACTCAATCATGGCTGAACATTTGGGACTGAAACGTGTTTGCGCCCGATGGATTCCCAAACTCTTGACACCGGAGCAAATGCAGAATCGAGTGGATGTGTGCACAGAATGGAAAGAAAGACTGGAACAAGAAGGCAACAACTTCTTAAAACGCATCATTACAGTAAATGAAGCTTGGTTGTATCACTATGACCCTACAATGAAACAAAGCAGTGAATGGAAGCATCTATCTTCGCCTACCCCCAAGAAAGCAAAAACTGTAAAATCGGCTGGTAAAGTTATGACCATAATGTTTTTTGACTACGAAGGCATTGTTTACCAACATGCTGTAGAACCCAGGAATAGTGTAAACAGCTCATACTATGCGGATGTTTCACGGACAGTGGTACAGCATGTCAAAAGGAAGCGTCCATTACTGAAGAATGGCTTCTTATTGCACCACGATAATGCAAGGCTACATATTGCTGGTTGTGTAGTGGACGTTTTGCAGAAGAACAAAATAGATATTCTACCCCCCCTCTCTATAGTCCTGATCTCGCACCATGCGATTTCTGGCTGTTTCCTCAGCTCAAGAAACCACTAAGAGGCTGCCATTTTGAAAGCAATGAAGCATGTGTAAAAGCTGCGGAGGCGGTTTTGAAAGAACTCTCAAAAAATAGACTTTCACATGTGCTTAAGAAGTGGACGCAATGTTGGGACAAATGCATCGCGTCTCACGGTAGTTACTTTGAAAAATACCATGTAAATGATGACGATTAAAGGTAATCTGTTTTCTGTATAAATATAGTCTTGTAACTTATTGAACAGCCTACGTATATCCATTTTTGGTAGTAACCTTTTCTTGTTTCATCACCTCCCAAATAACTACCTCATGATTACTCTCACAACCAGTGGCAGTGTCAACACCTCTTTATAACAACTACATCTTGTGAAGTTATCACCAAATCCAAAACAATAAAGCCTCTTGTTGCTTCAGTCACATGCTTAAGATATTTATCTCTCAGAAATTTCACATACTCATTCTCCTTGTTCCATTACAGTATCTCCTCTTTCCATTCTATATATCCCACATTCAGAAGAAATATTTCCAGTACAAATTTTTGATGTATGATATAACTTTGTTTAATTATTATTATTATTATTATTCAGAACTCCATGGAGTCACATGACTCACCAGAAGGAACTACTGTCATGAACAAAACTAATTGGGCTCACTTCTTGAATGCTTAACAAGCTAATGAAAAAAAAATGCTGAAAAAATGAATAAAATTAATAAAACATGACTTTTATAGTGTTCAGTAGCAACAATGACCTTTGGTTGGAAAGACCTATATTTAAATCCCATCCAGGAATATGAAGATCATTTATATGGATTTTTCAGCTGAAAATGAGTTTGCAGAGTTTCTTCTTTCAATGCAGGCAAACTATTTTGAGAAGATATGCATTGACAGATATTCAAAATTAGGAAAAGAAGATTAATCAACCTATCATTATCAAAATTAAGATCTCAAAAAATCAAGAATCGAATTTACTTGGCCATAATAGACTTTTATGTCTAATATGTAAAGTAAGGTTAGAATGAAGTAAAATTTATACATAAAAAATATTATAAATGAATTATTTTTATTTATTTTAGGAAATGGCCTGGTTTGATGATCCAAAAAATCGAGTTGGTGTATTGTGCACCATGCTGTCATCTGATGTTGCTGATGTTCAAAATGTAAGTATTTGGTTTCATACAAGTAAAGTTAAAAAAAAAAAAAAATTACAATTTCATTAAGTAAGACAGTGCAAGTAAGTAAGCAAGGCGATACAATTAACAGGCATGAATGCAAGGGTGGAAAATTAGAGGTTGATAAAGCGATGGAATTGCTACATCAGCCAGAGGTTGACAGACCTTTTCCAGTTACTTACTACTTCATCTATGAAATTAAATGACAATGGAAATGAAGGGTTAAAATGAATCTTATGAAAGCAAATGAGAAGAAAGAGGAAAGGAGTGATTCAAGTAGCACTGTATGGAGATTCTGTTATTATAAGTGGTATGAATGAGCAATTGCCCAAGGTTTGTTTTCTGGAGGAAAGATGAATAGAGTATTTGAGTCTTTGAATAATCAGGGAAGGTAAAGTTAGTTAAAGGGATAAATTATTTCACTGAAAAGGAGAATGTGAGGGTGGGTATCTGAAGGTTATAAGGAAAGGGAAGAAAAGTAGTATAACAGAAAAAAAACATTAGATTGCTATCCCCATATGACAGTGAATAGTGAAAAAACTGTGTAACGAAAAGGTAGGATTGAATTCCTAGTTAGAGGAAGTGTCATAACCCTCCACCTTCCCCCCACATACACATCATCACCATGCAGCAGACTTTCATTGACTAGTTAAACACAGCTGCTCTGGTTATTGGAGGCTTAATGTGGTTACTGTCATGTTTAGTTTATAGAGTACAGTCATTCTGTATTTTTTTTTTTTTTTTAATTTCACTTTAGGGAGGATAGAATAGACAGGACCAGGGTGGGGTACTGTTGATGATAGCAGATGAATTTCAGCAAATGAGCATGAGTCAGATTGCAGTTCTTTTGAGCCAATCTGGTGTGAAATTGAGACCAATAGGACAAATTATAAAATTGGTTGCTGCTATAGGCCAAGGATTGCCAGGGGTAATGTGGAAGACATGCATCAACAGAATAGTACAATGAGTGCAAGTAAAGTAATTATTATGGGGCACTTCAACTTCAGAGGCAGAATTTATATACTTACTAAGAGATAATTACAGCTATCCCTTGATTAACACGGTTAATTAATCTCTCGATGTTACCGCGTATATCAAAATCGCGTTAATCAAATATAATAATCAATGGTAAAAATTACAATTCGTCCATGATCGATTACTGTATTAATAATTCGTTTTATATGGTACTATTTTAGGAAAGATAAGAAATGAATGCAAAGTAAATGTTTAATAAATACTTGTACTACATTATTTACCGCAATTTTTTTTATCAAAAGAAGTTACCAAGAGTTGTTTGAACAGTTTTAGTTTTTTTCTTATTGGCATAAAATGACTCTCCAGATCTTGGCAAACAAGCAATAAAACATAAAGAAAAACACTTTAAATATAATATATGATGGTACAAATTAAGTGGATATTGAATCCAACTTTATTTCATAGCCGAATATAGAAACTACAAGAATTTCGTGCCGAATATATAGAAACTACAAGAATTTCGTGCCGAATATATAGAAACTAAAAGTTTCTGCAGATGCAATCATAAGAGCATCCTTATAGGCAACTCGTAGTAAAGGTGGAGTAAGCTCCAGATCACTTTCCTTAGTATTTTCCATATGTAAAGCACATCTCCTAGAGGACATGTATGATAAATAAGTCATACATGTCCTCTCTATTTCAGTAATACATGATGGTTTATTTATTTTCAGTTACAATCTAGAAATTATTAAACAAAGAATAAAAAAAAAATAATAAAATAAACCAAATATCACAAACCTTTACATAACATGTGTTAAACCAAACTGGCAGCAAAAAAACAGTGTGGAATATCACTCATAACATATGAATGCACAGCTACTCATGACCTCCAAGCTATACACTGAAATTGTGTAAGAATATTTATATTAAACATTTTGCATGTGTCTATCAGATCAAGTGACAGCTCTGCAGGGTTAAAGGCACATTAATCAAAACTCTTGCTGCATATATCAAGGGATTGCCGTAATTAATTTTGCCACATTAATCAAATCCCACATTAAGCAAGGGATACCTGTACTAGAAGCAGAATGTGACAGAGGGGAACTCAAGGTATGAAAGTGTTGGAGCTTGTTATAGGACCAGAAGACCTGTCCATAACTAAGGTGGCTACATTGCCTCTGATTGAGGAGTGATCATGTGGTCTTGACTTGGGAGGGAGCAAACTGTGGAAATCCCAGTTAAGGAGGAGTATAGGTGAAACTATGAAACAGATGATTATGGATACACTTAGGAGGCAGCTTAAAGCAGTACCATTGCATGAAGATCTACATGGGGGGGGGGGAGGATGTTCTCAGTGCATGGGGATAAATCAATTAGGAGTTGGATGTGTAGTGTCATTAAGAATGAGATGTAAACAAAGAAAATTTGTGGAAGGTATATACGGAGAAAGGTAACAGCATGGTATAGAAGGCAAAATCATATTATGAG
Source organism: Typopeltis vanoorti (assembly GCF_054136105.1). Lineage (NCBI taxonomy): Eukaryota > Metazoa > Arthropoda > Arachnida > Uropygi > Thelyphonidae > Typopeltis > Typopeltis vanoorti. Next base: position 34,303,601 of record NC_143561.1, on the reverse strand, counting down.
AAAAAATTAGCTGTACAGGTGAAAGAAAATCCCAAAGAATTTTTGCATTATGTGGCAAGTAGGAGAAAGAATGACTGGGTAACAGAGACATATGACACTGTTGATATATTGAGTGATCATTTTGCAAGGCTGTATCATCCAAGTGAAGATATTGTTATGACAGAGGATAAGGACTGATATAAGAACAGAGGTTGAAGAATTGGAAGTATTAATATATTGTAGAATCTGAATGCAAATATAGCTGTGGGATTGGATGGGATATTCGATCGTGTTTTATGAGAATATGTAGCAGAACTGATGATGCCCTCGATCAGGCTGTTTAATTTAAGTCTCAGCTCTGGCAAAGTCTCAAGAGAGTGAAAGGAGGGCAAAATAATTCCTTTGCATAAAGGAGGATCTAAGTCTGTAGTAGCAAATTATAGATCAATTAGTATCTACATGAGTGATGGTAAAAGTATAGAAAAGTTACTCAAAAAAGAGAATTCAGGAATGGATGGAATCTATGAGGAGCAGCATGGCTTTGTGAAGCCATGCTGCTCCTCATGAAGGGTTGGTCATGTCAACTGAGCTGGATAAAAGAAATGGCTACATGATGATAATGATACTGCTAGATTTTGCAAAAATGTTTTGACATTATACCACATGAATAGAAACTGGTGATATTAAAAAAATGTGGCTGATGGACAGATACAAAAAAGTAGTATATTGAGGAGCAGAAAGCAGGTGACTAGTTTGATGCACGACTCTGTGCTTGGACCACTGCTGTCTAGTTTGTACATAAATGATGTAGGAAAAAAATTTGAAGGGAGATCTTCAGTTGTTAACTGATGATTCAAAGTTGGGTAAGGTAATAGTTAATCAGGGTGATGTAGAGAGCTTGCAGGATAATTTAAATAGCCTGATAGTATGGACAAAACATAATGGATGTCAATTTATTGTGGAAAAGTGTAAAGTTATGCATTCTGGGACACAAAGATTTCAAATAGTTAGTAGTAGATAGAGATCTGAAGTTTAGAGGGCATATTGCTAAAGTAGCCAGGATGGCTCACAGGATTACTTGGTTATTGAAGAACACACTGGCACACAGAGATAAGGGAGTTATCATTCCTTTTTATAAAGCCTTGATATGACCACATCTGAATTACTGTCTTCAGGTCTGGTCACCTGGATTTCTTAGGGATAAGATAGTGGTGGAAAGATCCAGAAGTGAGTGACCAAGATGGTGAGTGGTGTCTGGAATGTTCACTATGAGGATAGATTTTGAGGGTTTGTGAATTGCACAAAAATTAGTTGATGTTCAAAAAAGAGGAGATATGATGAAACATTTAAGTTACTTAAAGACATATGTAGGTGAAATGTTTCAGCATTTAGCTACAGGGATAGAACAAGAAGTCATCCCTGGAAGTTGGTTTAGAGATTGGTCAGCAAGGGCGTGAGGACTACATTCGTTGCTTGGCAAGTGATGAATATATAGAATGGGTTTGCTTGAGAGTCTGTTAAAATGGTTGCAAGGAGAGGTATGATAGATATTGTGTTAGTGTGGGGCTACAGGCAAAAAATCTAGTCCCTTTGTTCTATCCCTGCTAATGATGATGATGTATATTAAATGCATCATAAATTGATAAAAAAGAAATCTTTAAGATTTCTTTTTTAGGTTGAGGTTGGTGGAGTAGTGGAGATGGAGAGTTGTATAGTAGGTGCCTTCTCTTGTTGAGTTTTTGAACTCCCTGGAGGTGTTATGTAATTGCTAAAAATTGCTAAAATATTTATACATACAATAAACATCTTGTGTGACATTGCACCTTATAATTTTACAGAGTTCAGCACTAAGTGCTGCAATTCCTACATTCGATTTCAATTAAAATTTTTAATAATACTTTTTTGCCTTTATATTATGTATTTAATACACATGTTCTAATATTAACAATGAAGATTATACAGAATTTTTTGTATAATTTTTATTTTATTTTTATTTATTTTTTTTTAAGTTTGAGAAAGAGTGATTATACATACAAATTTCTATATTTGCCTATAAGGATTACTTGTAGATGAATGAGGCAAATTAATCCCACCTACTTCGAAGATTGGGTTAGCTTTTATGAAGAGAGTGGGATTTAGCCTTCACTATTTGTGTTGTTGCTACTGTTTATGTATGGGATCTAGGTATTGGATGCTAGTGATTTGTGATGTGTATATTAGTGTTAATGGTTTCTTAACTTTGTTGGTATATTTTCCAGAGTTCGTTTATTAATGTTCTGTAGTTATCTACATGTTTTAACTTTCTTGGTAGGTTGTTGAGTTGCGTGGGTATCTGATGTGATCTCACAAAAGAACCGTATGAGTTGTTGAAGGGTGTGGGGATGTACAGAGTTATTGTAAGTCGTGTTATACGATATGTGTCTCTGTTGTTTCGATAGGTGATGTTGAAGTAATTCCTTGTTAATGTCATGTAGTGTTTCAGGTTTTTAAAGCTCAGAATTCTGTGTATCGCCATGTGCTTGTCGGATATTGGTTGTTGCGTGTAAGGTGTCCACATCACTGTTGACACGATTTTCCTGTGTAGTGTTTCTAATTTTGTTAGGTGGCTGTTTGATGTATTTGCATAGACTGTTATTCTGTATCTGAGTAGGGATTTGCAGATACCGTGATACAGGAATTTTTTTATGTTGGGTGGAATAATGTCTTTAACTTGGAAGAGTTTTGCTGCGATGATCCAGAGTTTGGTGTGTAGATATTCTATATGTTTTGTCCATTTAAGGTGGGAATCTATATAGAGACCGAGGTATTTTGTGTGTGTTACAAGTTTGATTTCGGAACATTGGCAGGTATTTTTGTTGTTAATGCAGCGGTATGTGTGACAATGTATCGATAGTGATGCAGGGAGTGTAATTCTTGGGTTGTGTATTATCAATATCTGTGTTTTGGTGCCATTGATTAGAATTGCGTTTTGGTGGAAGTATGTTGTGATTTCGTTTAGGTCTTGTTGTGCTTTGCAGAGAGCTGTGTTAATGTCTGTGTGGATTGCTAGTAGTGCAGTGTCAGCTGCATATTGAATTATTTGACTTCTTATGGATATGTTATGAACATCGTTAATGTATATGTTGAATAGAATGGGTGATAATATGGCACCTTGAGGTACACCGTGTTTTACTTGTATACTCCGACTCTGACATGTACCTATTTTTGTTACTTGTGTTCTGTTTGAGAGGTAGTTCTTGAACCATGTATGCAGTGTTCCTCTTATACCTATTGAGTATAGTTTGGTGAGTAGTATGTCATGTTCAAGTGTGTCAAATGCTTTGGTTAAGTCAAGCAGTGTAAGGACGGCATACTTGTTTTTGTCGAGAGCTTTGTTTATTGTGTCAGCGATGTCTTCTAATAAAGTAATGGTGCTTTTTGTTTTCTGAAAGCCGTATTGGTTTTATGAGATGATGTTGTACTTCTGTAAATAGTTCTGTAGTCTGGTGTGTGTGTTATTTTTTTCTAGAATTTTTGAGATGACTGATAGTGTAGCTATTGGTCTGTAGTTCTGAGTATCATTTCTTTTGCCGTGTTTGTATATTGGCGTAATTACTGCAGTTTTTAGTTGTTGTAGAATAATGACTGTGTCGAATGTTATGTTCACAAGTTTCAAAATTATTGGATTTATTTGTTCATAGTGTGTTATAAGGTCTGTGAGTCTTATTTTGTCTATTCCTGGAGTGGTCTTTGGTTTTAGTTTTAGGAGTGCTTCTTTCAGTTCCTGTTTTGTTATGGGTGGAAAATACATTGTTTGTTGTTGACTTTGTGTCAGTAGTTTTTTGTTGATGGCTGGTAATTTGTCGTTTTTGAGTTGTGTGATGTTGTTTGTGAAAGCATGGTTGAATGAGTCTGCTAGTTCCTCTTGGTCTGCTAGTTCCTCTTGGTGTCCTGACTGAAGCTTTTTTGCATTAAAATCTTGTGCTGAAGTTTTTTTTTTTCATGTCATTATATTCCATGAATTTTTGGAAGTAGCGTCTTTTTGCCCTATGAATTTTAGTTAGTTTATTTCTTGTGTTTTTGTATAAGGTTTGTAAATGTGTGTTACTGGGTGACTTTTTAAGTTTTTTCCATAGATTTTCTTTTTCAGTAATAGTATTTAGTATGTCGTCATTTATCCATGGATTGTTATCTGTTTGTCGCCTCGTTTGTGTAGGTTTTGTTGCTTTGTTGTATATTTCTGTGAACCTTAGTTGAAAATTCTTGTATAATGTTACAGGATCATTTATTTTAAGTAGGGAATTCCAGTCTGTATTTTTTACTTGGTTATCGACAATGCTCTTTAGTATGATCAAGTTTTGTAGACTTTTGTGGTGGTGGGAGGGGGGGTAGGAAACATAATAAAACGAAGTTGAGACAAAGTAGTGATCGGCAATTTTGACGTTAATTACTGATGATGTATATGTATGGATGGGAGCCCATATGTTGATATGATCAATGCATGATTGTGTTAGTGAGTTATTGAGTATTTCTTCTCTTGTTGGGGAGTTAATGGTAGGGTTTATGTATACAGATTAGCCTATAATTTGTAGCCACCAGCTTTATGTAGTGAAACAATTTTATCTTCTTTCTACTCCCTCGGAATCTCTGATGTTGTATGATTCTTATTAAATAGGCATTCCAATGCTGCTTCCAGTTCTCTGGAACATTCTCTTAAGACACGTGATGCTGTGATATCAAATCCTGTTTCAAATTTTATGTAATCAAATTCTTATTCACATCAAAGTTATTTATTTCCTCAAATACCTACTGTTCATTCACAATTCACCCATCCTCTCCTATGTCCTCTCCCCCCCTGCAAAGTTCCTTATCATTCCACCCAGATAAGGATAAAACACCCTTATAAACTGATCACTGAATACCTGAACAGTATCTTCTGCAGCAATTACCATTCTACCATTTTCATCCATTAACATGGCGGTGAATTTGAGCTGTGCAGAAGAAAGTGATTTTTAATCGGTGAATAGTCCGTTTTTTTCCCTGTTTTTCTACGTTTTTGAGTGCTGAATTGTTTCTCTGAATATGAGTGTACTTCAGTGGTTGTTTTTCGGAAGTTAGTTGCTGTCGCGATATAATATATGTTGGTACCGTCAGAATCGAACGCGTAATGGTGGAAGACAAAACGAAGCTAAGTTACTGTATTTAGTTATATTTCATTTTATTTAATTATATTAGTACTTAAATGTTCTGATGTTTGTACTTTTTTCCCCTCTTATTTATTAATTGAATAATTATTAAGGATTACGCTACTCAGCAGTAAGGAATGATGGTGGATTCAGCAGCAGTCGCAAGTGGCGTAACGCCAAGTCCTCCGCCATTTAAGAACTCAATTATTAGCAATATCATAAGGGACTTTGTGGCATGCAGTACTTGCGGCATGTATGCTTCTAGGGAATTACATATGTGGCTTGTTAAAGAGAGTGGAGAGCGTATGTGCGCAAAATGCAGGCAGTTGGAGGAAATAAGTACATTAGATATATCGATATCCGACTTTGTTGCTCCACGAACAGGGAATAAATGTAGGAAGACAAGTAGTATGATAGGAGAGAATGAGAAAATAATGGTTGATAGTGTGGAAGGTGTGAGTGACTGTGGAAGTTTAGGAGATGGTTTTGTTTGGGAGAGTGAATGGTATTTCGCCACGAGTTTTGAGAGAATTTGCTAGGGAATTGACAATACCTTTAACGTGGCTTTTCAATGAAAGTCTGGCTTTGGCAAAGGTGCCCAGGGAATGGAAGGAAGGTAAGATAGTGCCATTGCATAAGGGTGGTAACAGACTGGAAGTGTCTAATTATATTTCAGTCTGTGTGTCATCAGTAGTTGTTAAGATCTTGGAGAAAGTAGTGAGGGACCGTGTACAGCATTGGGCAGATGAGGGTAATGTTATCTGTGAGAATCAACATGGATTTGTGAAAGGACGCTCTTGTTTTAGCAATATGCTAGCCTTTTATAATAAAGTTACAAGAGCATTAGATGAGGGAAAGGCATATACTGCAATTTTCTTAGACTTGGCGAAGGCATTTGACAGGGTGCCACATGATAAGCTGATATTTAAGTTGCAGCACATGGGTCTGGATGTCAGATTGGTCAACTGGATTCAGGATTGGCTGTCTGATAGGTATCAGAGAGTTGTGTATGGTGGAGCAGTTTCCAGGAGGCAGAGGGTTACAAGTGGGGTCCCACAGGGCTCAGTACTAGGACCTATATTGTTTAACCTTTATATCAATGACATAGCCAGTGGATTGCAGGGGGATATTCAGTTGTTTGTGGATGATGCGAAGCTTGGAAGGATTATTAGTAATAGTGCAGATGTGGTAGCCCTGCAAGAGGATTTGAATAAGCTAGATAGATGGGCAAATGAATGGGGGTGTCAGTTTAATGCAGCAAAATGTAAGGTCTTGAGGTTTGGGAAACATCGATGGGATGCTGCATACTCTATGGGAGGAATTATACTGGAGGAAGTACGGGAGACAAGAGATCTGGGGTTGATGATTGATAGAAACCTGAAGTTTAGGGGACATATTGCAAAGGTGGTGAAGGTAACACAGAGGATTGCTGCTATTATGAGAAGGACACTGACCTGCAGAGATAAGAGGGTTATCATTCCATTGAATAAGTCTCTGATCAGACCACACTTGGACTATTGTTCTCAGATTTGGACCCCAGGATTTGAAGGGGATAAATTAACTGTGGAAAGGATACAAAGGAATGTGGAATGTGGAAAGGATACAATAGGAAACTAGGAATGAGTGTCCTAGGTTCGATTCCCGTCGGTGACGTGGGGAGCTGAAGGATATTCCTCAGCCATAGCCAAGTTAGCCAGTCTTGGGCGTGGACAGCAGGGTTTTTTCCCCAGTTTATTCTGGGATTTTTCATCCCGCAAAGCAGGCAAACTGGTCTTGAGAACTTAACGCTACAGGCCATAGGATACACCGGGGCATAAGGCTGACCACCTTATCCTGTAAACGGAGTGAGGTCTGATGATCAATGGACCCTCGACACCGCAAGGTAAAAGAGGGTATAAGGAAGATGATGAGATGATGATGATAAAAGAACCGTTTTATGGCCCTTCAAAAAATACATAAGGAAGGAGTTCCACTCAGACCCACAGTGGACTGCATAAACTCCCCCCAACAATCACTTAGCCAAATTCCTAGCTCGTATTTTAAGCTCCTGCCCTGCACACACAAACCTCTGTGAAGAATTCATCAGATTTTTTAACAAAATTAAAAAACTTACATCTGTCAACCTACTGACCTCATGATTAGCCTTGATATTCAATCCTTATTTACTAGTATACCTCTGGCAGACACTCTCCAACTGCGTATGAGATGAGTTTCCTCCAGACATAGTTGAACTATTTGACTTTGTCATGTACTCAGGCTATTTCATCTGCAGGAGGAACTGTCATGGAAAGCCCCCCCTTGAACACCCGCACTTGCTAATTTCTATTTAGAGCATCTTGAAGAATCCCTATTTCATGTAGATGAGGTATTTGCCATCTGGCTGGACTCAGAAGAATCTCTACTTAGCTTTTTAACCAAAATCAATAGCCTACACCCATGCATCAACTTTACTATGGAAAAAGAAAAGGATGAACAGTTAGCTTTCCTGGACATCCTTCTTTCCAGTACCTCTTCTGAAATACTTTCTACTTCTATTCAATTTAAACCTACCTTCACAGGCCCCTACATACAGCACAATTCAGCACATCATCCATCTCAAAAAATAGGCATCTTCAAATCTTTGCTCAACGGAGCACATGTTATCTGTTCTAATTCTCAAGTTTTCCAACAAAAACTGAACACTATCCAGTGCATCTTACTATAGAATGGTTTCACCTCAAGGAAGTTTAAATGCATCTTAGACTCTTACAATCCCATCACCAGAAACTGTGATCTGTATGGCGAGTCCCTATCCCATATATTGCAGGCATCTCTGAGATGATTGTTAAGATCCTGAAAAGATATAATTTAGTTACTACTTTTTACCCTATCAACAAAATCTCCTCTTAGTTACCATTCACAAAAGATAAAAAGCCTCCCCTCTCTCCACCAGTGTTTACCAAGTTTAATGTGAGTGCTTCTGCTCATACTTTGGACAACAAAAAGACATTCTGTTGAAAAATGACTACCATAACACCAGTCTTATATTAATAACAATAAACCTCAAAAATCTGGCCGTGCTCAACATGGAGTATTCCTATCCTATATCTTATGGTCCAATACTCGCTTTTTACATCAGTGCAGGTTTAGGTTTTAGTGATTATCTAAAGAGATTGCTGAAGCACTTCACCATCCATCTGTTCATTGGACATCAACAGATGCTGTATGGTCACTCAGATGCTCGGTGCTGTGTCACACCAGTCTTCGCCATGTGATCCTGTTGTATGCTTTTCTGAATGCTTCAACTCTCTGAAGATCAGTCACTCTAGACATGCTATCCATCCATCTTATTGATGGTCTACCCCTTCCTCTTTTTCAGAAGACTTCAGAAGAAGATTAGGAATGGCTAAAACAACAGTCAGAGACTTGTCTAAAATCTGGAAGGATGGATCTATCTCCAAGGGAACAAAGTTGATTATTTTGGATGCAGCTGTTTTTCCAACAGCAACTTATGAATGTGAGACTTGGAACTAAAGAAGTCTCATAGGAAAAGGATGCTATCTAATAATATTCTATTACTGTTCTGAGCAGTTTTCCTCCATTCTTTCAGTGTGTCCAAAATATTTTAACTTTCTTCTGTCAATATCCTTGAGGAGCCTTAAAGTTCTACTGATCTTTTCTAACCCATTCATTTGTATGCCTTTCAGTATATGATATCCTCAACAACCTTCTGTAACACCACAACTCAAAAACAAACCATCCTTTTCCTATGAGACTTCTTTAGTTCCAAGTCTCACATTCATAAATTGCTGTTGGAAAAACACCTGCATCCAATATAATCAACTTTGTTCTCTTGGATATAGATCCGTCCTTCCAGATTTTAGACAAGTCTCTGACTATTGTTTTAGCCATTCCTAATCTGATAGCTGATGATAGCTGAAATGATAGCTGATGTGTTGCAGCCAAAGAAAGTAGTATATCATGATGATAGACATGTGAATGAGAGTTCATTTGAGGCAGTCTGGTGCGAAATAGTGACCAACGCAACCAAATATACAGTTGGATGCTGCTATAGGCCAGGGAGTGCGGGGGAAGATATGGTGGGGGGGGGGGGGGGTGGGGGGGGGGGGGGGTGGGGGGGGGGGGGGGTGGGGGGGGGGGGGGGTGGGGGGGGGGGGGGGTGGGGGGGGGGGGGGGTGGGGGGGGGGGGGGGTGGGGGGGGGGGGGGGTGGGGGGGGGGGGGGGTGGGGGGGGGGGGGGGTGGGGGGGGGGGGGGGTGGGGGGGGGGGGGGGTGGGGGGGGGGGGGGGTGGGGGGGGGGGGGGGTGGGGGGGGGGGGGGGTGGGGGGGGGGGGGGGTGGGGGGGGGGGGGGGTGGGGGGGGGGGGGGGTGGGGGGGGGGGGGGGTGGGGGGGGGGGGGGGTGGGGGGGGGGGGGGGTGGGGGGGGGGGGGGGTGGGGGGGGGGGGGGGTGGGGGGGGGGGGGGGTGGGGGGGGGGGGGGGTGGGGGGGGGGGGGGGTGGGGGGGGGGGGGGGTGGGGGGGGGGGGGGGTGGGGGGGGGGGGGGGTGGGGGGGGGGGGGGGTGGGGGGGGGGGGGGGTATCCCCTGACGATCCTGACGAAAAATACTATACCCAGCGACTTCTATTCCTGTTATTATATCCCCTTCTGTCAACCACTTCTCAGTGATCCCAATAATTTTTGGCCAGGCTGATGTTATCTGCGCCACCAATTATTCTCAATGTCAGGTAACACTGGGCTCAGTGTTACCTGACATCGTCTCCCTTCTTCCAAGTATCCATTCCCACAAGAGGCCACCCCTGCTATCATCCTCCCTGGGACACACTGACTCTTTCAGAACAGCAATCTCTCTAGATGTAATAGAAAGGATATGCTGTATGGAATGATTAAAAATTTATGCTCATTTTTAGGATTTTTTACTGCAACCCCACCTCTCTCTCTCCTGTCCTGGAACTGAGTTGCATAACTACTTTAAATTTCTACAGCTTTGAAAGCTTTCATACGGTATTTAAAATCTCTTATTTCAGTTTACCGTTTTGACAAAAGAAATAAAGCAATAATATTGTTGTATATCAAAGCTTCTAATTCTGTACTCTTTCTTTGAATCTGAAATCAGCGGTCTGCTGAAATTATTCTAAGATTTAGAAATACTATGCTGTATTTTCAACATGTAAAACCCACACAAAGAAATTTCAATTGTGTTATTTCTGTTTCTTTTTTTTTAAAAAAAAAATCTAAATATTACTACTTCTATTTCTGCTGATTGCTATTTCTGAAATACGTCTTAGAAATGCTGGACAATAATCCTCTTACCTAGAGGAAAAGCTAAAAGTCTTAGATTACTCTTTTGAGAAACACAAGACAGAAAGTTTCCTAGAAGTCGCACTAAATTGCCTCAAGCAAGAATGTCTTGTTTTGTTTTCTGTTGTTCAGATATCCTAACACAGTAAAACTGGCATTTCTTTTACAGGCTGATGAAGTATTTATGCCAAAAATGATTTCTTTATTTATTGTGATCAGTTTCACTTTTATTATCGAAAAATTCTAAATTATTTGATAATTATCTTGAAAAAGATTACTGCTATTGCTGTTGCTGCTCTTGCTTGCCATCTCACAAGTGAATTGCATATTGGGTATACTTTCTAATATTCCTTTCTGCCCAGTAACAAGTTAACAGAGATTACCAACCCCCCCACCACCACCACCACTGGGAACCAGATCAAAAGAACATGCCCAGAAGGCAGCACGCTAAAGTACCTCGTGCAATAACTGAATATTTTACAGGCAGAAATTCCTTGTTCTGTTTTTCCATCTTTCTGATTGATTAGCAGACATTCGAAGCATATTCTGATATTGCATTTATAGGATGACAGTGTTTTTAAATATTAATTTCCCTATTAGCCAACGTCACATAACTTCCTGATTTATAATAATAGGGAAATAATATGTATATTTTCTTATTTATAATTTGCAAATTTATAATAATCAAAACTTAGTTTCTTTGTCGAAAAAATTAAACGTTATGTGGAACAATTATTATGGAAAAATCACAAATGAAATAAAAACTGTACCTATGTTTCATAACAGCTTTCAGGTGTCTGGTAATGTTGCAATGGGAGTGGGGGGGGTGATGCTAGCAAAGTCGAAATAAAGTTCATTTGTATTGTGAAAGGAAATGAAATTTCACATTTGATGCATTTGATATACATATTTTGAATGATAAAAATAAGCAAATGTATCGCTTACTTTAAAAATTGGAGAATAAAATATCTGAATTATGCAGTAAATATCTATAACTGTTAATTTCATTTTGTAATGACCAATTATACAGGGAAACCAAGAATGTGAAAGTACAAAGAACAGTAGATTACTATATAATATAAAGAAAAAATTTAGTGATATGATTAAAGAATCTCATGTTATTCTCTATAAAGCAAAGTTGCTCCAGCGTGTCCTAAAGGAAATCTGTGAAGTATTATTCGATTTCGATGGTTTTGTACAAAAATAAAAATAATATAATCTGGAATGTCGGCAGCCGGTTTTCTTTTCTTTTTTTAAAAGAATATTTCAAATAATTATCGTGAATTAATTTCTTCAAGAACAAAGAATAATGTTTTGTCTAGAAAGTGATTAGAAAAAAATTAGCTCAAAAAAATTAAAAATGAAATTGGCTCTCCAAGGTAAGGCAATATTTAAGTGAAGAAAATATGCAAGACCTTCATTTTGTCCAGAAATTAAAATTGTATTGTACAATGAAAAGAGAAAACAAAAATATAAATAATTTCTCAATTTTTAGTCTATCCTATATAACTAAAATCCAGTTGACCAGCATAGAACAAGGATGTGCGTTTCTTTTTATAGGCAACTGAGTGGTAGCTACGAACGTGAGATAATCCGATTAACCGTTCTCTTCAGTGTGAGGGTTTATCACGCCTTCTAATGGACAGGATGGTCAAATTTCACTTCTTATCCTGGTTCTTTAAACAGGTGGGCTGAATCATATCCAGATTTAGTTGGACGTCTATAGACGTCATGGCCGTTTGGAAAGATATTTCATTATCTCGTGTGGGAGAAAATGGTAAAATGTCACTCTTATAATTGTATCAGATGTTATAATGGCAAATATAGTAAGAAAAAAAAATCATTTGTACTTTCTTTTCAAAACACAAAGAGAGAACATTGTAAATTCACCCAATGAAAAAGAAAATACTCCATATTTTTCTTGTGTTATCAGATTTTTTTTTTCTTGTAGTACAAAGAAGAAATCACTGCACATAAGATGGTAGAATACAAGAGGGCAAAAATCTGTAGATTGATTACACTATAGCTGATAGGGAATTCATGCCAGAAAAATTATTTATGTAAGAGTTCTAACAGCAGCAGATATAACGACGTTTTCTTCTAGTTTAGATACATGGCATTGTTGAAGTAGCTAAACCTTTACTACTATTTACACTAAAATGAATATGCATATTCCCCAAGCGATTTACATTCGTAACAGTTGTCTTGCGAACGATTTATAAAATAAATTTTCTGAAATATCTGCAAATTAAATAAGTCTTCAATATAACCTTCCTGCCCTTCCCAAAAAATAAGATTATGTGAAGCATATGCTCCTTTTCTTTTCGAATAATTCAAGTCCTCTTTTTCAAGATAATTATATGAAATAATTTATACTTTTTCGATAATAAAAATGAAACTGATCATTGTTATTAGCAATATTTAGCAATTAGCAATTATTAGCAATATCATAAGGACTTTGTGGCATGCAGTACTTGCGGCATGTATGCGTCTCGGGAATTACATATGTGGCTTGTTAAAGAGAGTGGAGAGCGTGTGTGCGCAAAATGCAGGCAGGTGGAGGAAATAAGTACATTAGATATATCGATATCCGACTTTGTTGCTCCAGGAACGGGGAATGAATGTAGGAAGACAAGTAGTGTGATAGGAGAGAATGAGAAGATAATAATTGATAGTGTGGAAGGTGTGAGTGACTGTGAAAGTTTAGGAGATGGTTTTGTTTGGGAGAGTGAATTTAGATTAAGAGTGACTGACCTCCAGAGGGAGATAGATGAGTTGAAAGAGGAGGTGGAATGTCTTGTGAATGAGAGCAGAAGTATGAAAGATAAGATTAGGAGAATGGAAGAGATAAATGCAAGGTGAATCAGAGTAGGAGAGAGAGAGAATTTAGGGAGTATGAGTGAGAGGTGTGGGGGTGCCAGAAGAGGAGAGAATGGAAACAGTAGAAGAGAGGGAATGAGAGAGAGGTATGGGAATGCTAGCAGATGAGAGAATGGAAACAGTAGGAGAGACAGAATGAGAGAGAGATATGGAAGTGCTAGAAGAGGAGAGGATGGAAACAGTAGTAGGAGAGACAGAATGAGAGAGGGATATGGAAGTGCTAGTAGTAGAGAAAATGGAAACAGTAGGAGAGAGGGAATGAGAGAGATGTATAGGAGTGCTAGAAGAGGAGAGAATGGAAACAGTAGAAGAGAGAGGTATGGGAATGAAAGAAGAGGAGAGAATGGAAACAATAGGAGCGAGGGAATGGTAAGAGGTATAATGTATGGCGACTCAATGATCCGTGGTGTTCAAGATAGGATGCGTGATGAGTGATTGCCAGGAGGAACAATACAAAGGGTGGCTATGGCAATTAAGAGAGGTGAAAGGGCGGATGGCGATGATTGTGATGGTAGGAACGAATGACTTGAGTGGTAATGTAAGTCGGGCAGCGAGAGATATGAGATTTTTGCTTGAGACTGTACGGAAGAAGACAGAGAGAGGAAAAATAGTGTGCGTGTTTCCTAGGTATGATAATGATGAGCTGAGCAGAAGAGCGGTGATATTGAATGGCATAATAGCGAGAATGTGTGACAAGAGAGGACTGGTATATGTGGATGCTAGGAGTGCGTTTGAGGAAAGAGAGGAATTGTATGTGAGAGACCGTTTACATTTGAATAAGGAAGGACGTAGGCATCTGGAGAGATTGCTGTTCTGAACGAGTCAGTGTGTCCCAGGGAGGATGATAGCAGGGGTGGCCTCTTGTGGGAATGGATACTTGGGAGAATGGAACACTGAGCCCAGTGGAGTCTAGAAGGGATAATGCTGGGTATAGAAACAATGGCATTTATATGCTTTATACTAATGTCAGGAGTATCCAGAATAAGTGAGAGAAATTGGTGGCGCAGATAGCATCAGCCTGGCCAAACATTATTGCGATCACTGAGACGTGGTTGACAGAAGAGGATATAACAACAGGAATAGAAGTTGCTGGGTATAGCATTTTTCGTCAGGATAGGAGGGGAAAGCGTGGTGGTGGGGTACTGCTTATGATAAGTGATGACCTATGTCCTCTAAGAGTGGAGAATTTGGAAGGAAGTGAGTCAAATGATTTTGAGAGCATATGGTGTGAGGTAGAGGTAGGCAAGACAGGATATTTAGTGGGGTGTTGCTACAGACATAGGAGCACAGAGGATGGGGACCAGGAGATGTTTAGACAGCTAAGTTTGGCAAGTGCAAGAAGAATGATTGTTATGGAAGATTTTAACTTCAGTAGTATAAATTGGAGAAAGGAAGATGCATGCAGCAATAGGGGAATGGAATTATTAGAATTCTTGAGGGACAAATGTCTTAGGCAACAAGTAGCAGAGGGAACAAGAGGTTCAAAAGTTTTGGATTTGGTTATAGCATCAGAAGAGTTGATAATAACTGAGTTGACGTCTCTCCCACCAGTTGGAGAGAGTGACAATATGGTGTTGACTTGGAAAATGAATAGATATGCAGGAGTATCAAAGAGACGGGAACTTATGTGGAATTATAAGGCAGGTGATTATAATTGTCTTAGACGTCAACTTCGGGAAGTTTCATGGAGGGAGGAATTGGAAGGCCGGGATATCACTAGTGCATGGGAAATTGTGAAAGAATATTTGTTATCAGCAATGGTAAGTTGTATACTACGAGTGAAGAAGAGGACGCAATTTGGAGTAAAGTGGATGACAAACAATATTAAACAGGAATTGCATGCGAAAAAGAGGCTATGGAAGAGATATAAGGAGACAGGTGAAGAGATGCATGAGGAATATAAGACACAGGCCAGAAGAGTGACTAGTGTGGTAAGGAAAGCGAAACTGGAATATGAGAGGAGATTGGCCTTAAGATCCAAAGAAAATCCTAGGGAATTTTTTAGCTATGTGGCCAGTAGGAGGAGAAATGACTGTGGAAGAATTATATTGTGGGATTAAGATCGGATTAGAGTGACCGATGCAGAGGACATAGTGGAATTGTTCAATGAACACTTAATTGGAGTATTTCATCCTAGACGAGTCAGTTTTAATGCAAGAATGACAGGAGAGGCTTAAGTATTAGAGGTACAGGAGGAGAGTGTGTTTCAGATACTGAGAACTCTGGATGTCAATAAAGCTTTGGGACTGGATGGTATTTCACCACATGTTTTGAGAGAATGTGCTGGGGAACTGACAGTGCCTTTACCCTGGCTTTTGAACGAAAGTCTGGCTTCGGCAAAGGTGCCCAGGGAATGGAAGGAAGGTAAGATAGTGCCATTGCATAAGGGTGGTAACAGACTGGATGTGTCTAATTATAGGCCAGTCTGTGTGTCATCAGTAGTTGTTAAGATCTTGGAGAAAGTAGTGAGGGACCGTATACAGCATTGGGCAGATGAGGGTAATGTTATCTGTGAGAATCAACATGGATTTGTGAAAGGAAGCTCTTGTTTTAGCAATATGCTAGCCTTTTATAATAAAGTTTCAAGAACATTAGATGAGGGAAAGGCATTTACTGCAATTTTCTTAGACTTGGTGAATGCATTTGACAGGGTGCCACATGATAAGCTGATATTTAAGTTGCAGCACATGGGTCCGGATGTCAGATTTGTCAACTGGATTCAGGATTGGCTGTCTGATAGGTATCAGAGAGTTGTGTATGGCGGAGCAGTTTCCAGGAGGCAGAGGGTTACAAGTGGGGTCCCACAGGGCTCAGTACTAGGACCTATATTGTTTAACCTTTATATCAATGACATAGCCAGTGGATTGCAGGGGGATATTTAGTTGTTTGCAGATGATGCGAAGCTGGGAAGGATTATTAGTTATAGTGCAGATGTGGTAGCCCTGCAAGAGGATTTAAATAAGCTAGATAGATGGGCAAATGAATGGAGGTATCAGTTTAATGTAGCAAAATGTAAGGTCTTGAGGTTTGTGAAACATCGATGGGATGCTGCATACTCTATGGGAGGAGTTATACTGGAGGAAGTAGGGGAGACAAGAGATCTGGGGTTGATGATTGATAGAAACCTGAAGTTTAGGGGAGATATTGCAAAGGTGGTGAAGGTAACACAGAGGATTGCTGCTATTATTAGAAGGACACTAACCTGCAGAGATAAAAGGGTTATCATTCCGTTGTATAAGTCTCTGATCAGACCACACTTGGACTATTGTTCTGAGATTTGGTCCCCAGGATTTGAAGGGGTTAAATTAACTGTGGAAAGGATACAAAGATGGATGACAAAGATGGTTTTAGGACTGTACAAGGATAGTTATGAGGATCGGCTGAGAGAATGTGGACTGCAGAGTTTGGGGGATAGAAGAAGGAGAGGTGATATGATTGAGACTTTTAAACTATTGAGAGGTGGTTACAGGGTTGACTCTGAGGAGTTCTTTTCTTGGTTGAACAGAGGGAAGGAGTGATGACAAGAGGCCATCCCTGGAAGTTACGAAAGGAAACTGTGAGCAAGAGGGTAAGGAGTGGTTTCTTTGTGTGGAGGGTGGTTGAGCCGTGGAATGCATTGCCTGATGGAGTGGTGGGAGCGAGAACGGTCAGTGAGTTTAAAGAGTGGTATGATAGACTTTGTGTTTCTCAGGGGGGGGGGACCTCCCCTCGATGAGTCTTGAGAGACTTTATGTCTTAGGAAGGACCTCCCTCGATGAGTCTTTTGACTCCTTGGAGGCCTGAATAATAATAATAATAATAATTATAAATTAATAACTTATTTCAGAATAAATACTGTATCAGCCTGTAAAAGAAATTTTTTTTTTTTTTTCTATGTTAGGATGCCTACTAATCAACAATCGAAAACGAAACACGACTTCTAGCTAAGTGTTCTCAATTTTCTTCCTCGGTAGCACTGAGAGTAATCTAAGCCTTAACCATTTCCTCCAGCTAAGAGGATTACTATAAGTATTTCTAAGACTTAGATTACTTCAGAAATAGCAACGAGAAGCATAAGTAGATGTAAAATTATTTAGATTATTTTAAGAAAAAGAAACTAAAATAATACTACTGAACTTTCTTTTGTGTGGTATGCATATAAACAATTTTATGTGGTGAAAATATAGCATAGTATTTCTAAAATTTCAAATCATTTCAGCAGACAGTAGAACAGCTGGTTTTAGATTGCAAAGAAATAGTACAGAATTAGAAGCTTCAGGCTACAACAATATTATCGTCTTATTTCCTTTGTCGAAACGGCAAAATGAAGTAATAGATTTTGAATACTGTCTGGAAACGTTTACGAACCTGTAGAAATTCAGAGTGGTTATGTAATTGAATTCCAGGAGAGGATAAGGATGAGGTGGGGGGGGGGGGTAATCATTAGAAAATCTAAAAAATGAGCATAAATTTTGAATCATTCTGTATATGATGTATATGATATCCTTCATATTATATTTTCAACATATCTACGGTGGTTACGCACTGGATATTATAGTAATGTGCATCGTACAAAAAAAAAAAAAAAAAAAGGCGAAGAATCCCTGCTAAAACATCATTGGATATAAATTTCTGATACTAAAAAGATTCACAATCGGAAACCGAGTTATGCAATATAACATCGTTTGTTGTTCATAAAACGAAACAAAAAAAAATTCGTTTCTAAAATTGAAATATCATGATCCATATAACGGTATTTTGCTAAGAAAGAAAGCAAAAGGTCATATTTATTTCAATAAATATTATTTAAAAATATAAATATGTGACATAATATGGTCAATGCAAACATCGAAAATTCGCGAAAAAAGTTGTTTCTATATTGGAATAACCAGTGCAACTGTTCCATTGCAGTGATTTGAAGAATAAATTTATAATACAGCAGAATAATACAGCAACTTTGCTACTACTAAATAGATTCATTGCAAAGGCTGATAGATGGTCATTTCAGGATTGATTATTTTCACACATGTAAAATTCGTTTCAATTTTTGGGAAAGAAACAACACAATAAATAATTTCAGAGGCAAAAAAGTCAAATATTTTAGGACAGTAAAGAAAATTCCAAGTAAAACAATGTGTGTAAAGACAGGTGACACAAACTGTTAGTCAGGCACTAACAGTTAATCCACGAATGGCTCTAAAATAGCCGTAAAGGGATTAACGGCAGAGGGAGGTAATGGCATGATAAAAGGTACAAAGCTGATGAAGTTTTGATCCATGCAGAATGCCATGGTGGGCTGGATATTTCATCCACCTCAGCCCGGTACGAAGGTTAATAAAATCTTGCTTTCATCAGAGATTAAACTAATAGTTCTATAATTTTGCAGTGTTTGTATTTCCCTTCTTATATAGAAGTATGAAAACCATTTGAAAACTTCCAAATTTTCTTTATCCTCTCTGTATGTACACAGAGAGGATAAAGAAAATTTGGAAGAGCCCTCCTAGACCATGATCATGTCTCCCATATCTTTGTAATCAATTTATGAAATACTCTTATCCCTCCATCCCCTGTAGCCTTAATTAACTCTGCTGGAATTCCATGTGCACCGAGGGCCTTATTGCTATTAAGGCTGTTTAAGTGTTCTCTCCACCTCATGCCTAAGTGGGAGGAGGTTCCAAATTAAAATTTTCTTGGTAAGAGGGCTCTTCCAAATTTTCTTTATCCTCTCTGTTGTACAGTTCCTCACAGTATTCTTCCATCTTATTTTTGATATCATCAGTTCCTTTCTCACAGCCATTTCACCTGGACACAGTTGCATTGACTTGAGAGCATCATATTCCTCCAATTTATACCAGCTACAAACACTTTACTTGTTACGTGGCATGATGCACCATCTCTAGTAGGTTGTCCATTGACTTCTTTCCAAGTAGTGTATTTTGATTAAATTGTTGATGTTGGGTAGATAAGTGGAACTAACAGTAGTTGAATCTCGTGTACTGAAAGGAAATGTTGAAAAATATGAAGACATGGAACTTGGGGATAATGGTACACAAGGAAATGAAATTTAAAGGCATTTCACTAGAATTATAAGGTCGTCACACAACAGATTATATCAGTGATGAGGAAGTTGACAAGTGGATTTTAAAAGTTCTACTGTATAAGACCTTAATCATACATCTGGAATGTGGAAAGAGTTCAGAAAAGAAAATTATTATTATCACACCTTTCATAGAGTCTGCACACTCATCATTGGGGATTCATTTAACTGACAATATGTTTATCATACTGAATCTTAAAATCCTTAGCACTCCCTGCATTAACAACCTATTCTGGCAATGCATTCCATTCGCTCACAATTCTCCATGTAAAAAATTGACTCCTCACATTCTTTTTTTTTTGCTACACTCTTACATAACTTCCAGGGATAGTCACAAGTTCTTCCCCTGTTGCCTTCTACTCTTTTTATCCCCCCCCACGGATTAATACAATAAAATCCCCTCATGAACTTAAACGTGTCTATTATATCACCTCTTTTTTTCTCCTATCCACCAAACTTTGCAATCCACATTCATTCAACCTTTCTCTCTCCATAAGCATTATGAGGAAATAAAGGGAATGCCATTTGCACAATCTGACAGAGAGGAGGAAGAGAAGGACTATAATAGAAATGTCTAAGTAGGTGATAGTATTTTACTATATTAATGTAAAACGTGTTTCTCTCAAACTTGTATAATTAGGATTTGAGCAAGGTAGCCAGAACAGTTCTTTGCTAGTTGAACTGAACTTATTCTGAAAACTCTATAATGATAATAAACTTATTATTACATAACTTAATAAACAGTATATCTACAAGATATGAAAAATTAACTTTTTTGTTTTGTTTTTTTTTCTTTTAGGTAGTTGGTTCAAATCTTTATGTATTATGGCAAGCACTTATAACTGTAATAACCATGATTGCCATTGCTTTGTGGTACAACTGGAGGTTAGGACTAGTAATAATAACATTTATTCCTATGGTGTTTGTTACAGTTTACTTAGAAAGTATACTGACTGATAGGCAACGAAAAAATAAAAAGGCTGGCAGGGATAATGCCAACAAGGTAATCAAATGTTGGTTACATATTTAACTGAACTCAAAATAAATTTTTAATGATCATATTATTCAATGAACATTTAATTTCATCAAATCTCTTTTGTTAGCAGGTGTAGGTCTTGGATGTTATTCTTATTTTAATGGTATTGCAACACCAAACAAAAAATTAAATTATAAAAAGGATATTCATTAACTGGCTTATATTTCACTGGATTTCAAACCAGCATCCTCACAGCAAAACAACATGTTACAGTTTACAAGCAAAAACAAGTAAACAAATAATAACAGATAAAAGAAGTTATTATAGTTGTACAGCAGTTGATCTTAAGAATGTTGTTTCCCAAACTTTTTGCAGATTAATGCAGCCATACTTGTTAAGGTTAGGAGAATATTGACTCTAAAAATAGTCGGTCTGACCTGTAACAACTTGTACACCACATTGGTTTTCTTCAATCTAATCTTGTGTGAAGGGGGGTGTTCATACTCAACATTCTAGAGAGAAACCACCTTAGGCAGTAATCTCTGGGCCCTTTCCATTACCTCTTCATTCTGTTGAAAATTACCAAATCTGTACTCAGTAATTATATGCAGCCTGATCAAGGTCTTATACAATGAAACCATAACCTCCTTACTTTGACTAGTGACTATCCTCCACATCAGTGCCATAATCTGTTGTACTGTCCTCATCATTTTAACAACATGTTCCTGAAATTTTAGGCCCTTATCAACCATCATCCCCAAATAACTCATTCCCTCCACCTTCTGTAAGATATTATGGCCAATTGTATAGCACAATATTCCAAGATCCCATGTATACTCTGTGTCCTATCTTCACTTTCTGAATTAAAACCTCACATTTTTCTAAGATTGAACTGATAACCTGAATATATCCCCATTTCCAAAGTATATTCAAGTCTTCTTGTAAAGCCATAACATCTGCTCTACTCCTCATAGTTTTTCCCAATTTTGCATCATCTGAAAACAACTGTACATAATCATTCAAACCTTTCCTAATATCGTTAATATTTAAGTTAAACAGCAGTGGCCCAAAACAGATCCTTGAGACACACTGCTGTCGACTTTCCTCTTCTGAGATATTACTCCACAATTATTATTATTATTATTATTTTATTATTATTATTCAGGCCTCCAAGGAGTCAAAAGACTCATCGAGGGAGGTCCTTTCTAAGACATAAAGTCTGTCAAGACTCATCGAGGGGAGGTCCCCCCCCCCTGAGAAACACAAAGTTTATCATACCACTCCTTAAACCCACTGACCGTTCTCGCTCCCACCACTCCATCAGGCAATGCATTCCACGGCTCAACCACCCTCCACACAAAGAAACCACTCCTTACCCTCTTGCTCACAGTTTCCTTTCGTAACTTCCAGGGATGGCCTCTTGTCATCACTCCTTCCCGCTGATCAACCAAGCGAAAGAACTCCCCAGTGTCAACCCTGTAACCACCTCTCAACAGTTTAAAAGTCTCAATCATATCACCTCTCCTTCTTCTATCCACCAAACTCTGCAGTCCACATTCTCTCAGCCGATCCTCATAACTATCCTTGTACAGTCCTGAAACCATCTTTGTCATCCATCTTTGTATCCTTTCCACAGTTAATTTATCCCCTTCAAATTCTGGGGACCAAATCTGAGAACAATAGTCCAAGTGTGTTCTGATCAGAGACTTATACAACGGAATGATAACCCTCTTATCTCTGCAGGTCAGTGTCCTTCTCATAATAGCAGCAATCCTCTGTGTTACCTTCACCACCTTTTCCAATATGTCCCCTAAACTTCAGGTTTCTATCAATCATCAACCCCAGATCTCTTGTCTCCCCTACTTCCTCCAGTATAACTCCTCCCATAGAGTATACAGCATCCCATCGATGTTTCCCAAACCTCAAGACCTTACATTTTGCTGCATTAAACTGACACCCCCATTCATTTGCCCATCTATCTAGCTTATTTAAATCCTCTTGCAGGGCTACCACATCTGCACTATTACTAATAATCCTTCCAAGCTTCGCATCATACACAACTTGCTGATACTATCAGATAAGCCAGTGGTTCTTAACCTTTTAGTAGTCTCAACCCCCTAAGTATCCAAAAATATTTTTGCAGCCCCCTAGTTTGTAGTAACTTAATAATAATTAAACTGTTTTTAAATGGTTTTACTTACTGAATATAATAAAAAAAAAATCAGAAAACAGAAATCAACTTTACTTAAATGTATTTAAATGAAATCTCTGTTGTTGATCACTCTCTACTAATTTGTCTGTTCTTGCTTCAGTTTGTTATTCAATGCTATTCGCATTCAGGAGTCTATTTGGAGTTAATTTCATTCTTCGTTTTAATATTTACCATTGGGGAAAATCCCTTTTCACACAAATATGTAAAAACAAAAGGCAACAAATTTTGAATGGCAATTGTAAACAGGTGCAGATATTCCCTCTAGATGTGTATCCAAAATTGGACAACTTTCTTCTTGAAAACAGGGATCAGACTTAAATCCTTTATCAATTCCAGTAGTGTGTCATCGTCCGTTGTTGCTAAATTTGTATTTCACAGTTATTATATGGATCGACTTGTCAGTGTTGCCAGCAGTGAAAGAATTGTGGCACCTCCACAGAAGAAACTACTAAATTAAAATGCATAATTCAGATTACTAATATAAAACAATACAAGTTTGAAACAAAGTAAAATAAAGAGCAAAAATTATTATTTTAAGAGGTTTCAAAATTTTAAACACTAGAAATGTTCTAAAAATTTTCCATTGTTCCCCCAGTTAAGAATCACTGAGATAAGCAATCTCCAATCCAATACACTGAATGTATTAATAAATCCCACCTGTTCAAATTTAATTACTATCCGATCATATTGCAACCAGTTAAAGGCCTTCACAAAGTCTGGATATACCCATACCATCGTGTATGCATCTCCTTTGTCCAATGCATTTCACCTTGCAATAATTAAGGAGGTTACTGAAACATGAAAACCTTAGCATACTCATGCTGTCCATTAATGCTACTGCTATTGTCAACCCAATTCTGAATCTTGACCATCACCAACCTCTCTAATACACACTTTAACTACCACTCCAGACACACAGATGATTGGCCTATAATTTGAAGTCTTAGTCTTATCACTTCCCCTTATGAAATGGAACAATTTCCACTCCTTTAGAAAAGCTTGGAACTCCTTTGAAACTTTGAAATTTACTTTAAGGCCAAAACTTTGTTGTAATGAATATATTATTTCACAAAGTGAAATTTTTTCACTTTGTAGCATAATATTTCAGTTTTGTTTTGAGGTATTTTAGTTGTAATTTTTTTAATAAACCCAAATAGAGGTAAAAATTAAATCAAAAGCCACAGTGGAGAATGCACTGAGGACTGACTATTAAACTGACTGTTCATTGAAAGACCATCTATTGAAAATGTCCTTGGAGTGGAAGAAGGATAAGATAATGGCATTGCATAAAGGGTGGTGATAGCATGGAGATCAGTGTTTCTTCTATAGTTGTTAAGATATTGGAAAAATTATTGGAAGACCATATACAAAATTGAGCAGATGAGGGTAATATTGTCTATAAAGTTAGCATGGATTTGTTATGGAATACTGTTGTTTTGGAAATCTAATTTCTTTTTATAATAAGGTAACAAAAAGTGGTAATTAGGAAAGGCATATACCACATTTTTTATTTATTTTTCAAAGGTATTTGAAGATTGCTAAATGGCAAGTTGATATTTTAGTTGAAATATATTGACTTAGATATCAAGTTGGTGAATTGGATCAGAAATTGGCTGTTTGATAGATATTAGAGTTATGTATGGAGGAGCAGTATCGAAAAGAGAAGGAAAATCACAAATGGGTTTCCACAGTGCTTAAGCACTGATCTATGTTTATGCTGATTATGTCATCACTGGATTGCAAGAAAATATTCACTCATTTGCAGATGATGCAAAGCTTTGAAGGTTATTAGTAATAGAACTAAATATAGAGATGTAAGTGGATGACATAATGATAAAAATAATAATGGAATGACACTTATGTAAAGAAAAAATATTTATTACTTGCAGAATTTGTCAGTATATACAGATGAAAAGAGATAAACAAAATTATAACAACACTTCACCACCCCCTCCAAAAATGTAAGCACCAATGACAGTAATATGTGCTATTACCTCCCAAAATTTTGAAAGTTTAAAATCATCTCTATTATTGAGGTTTGGTCTGCGAATGTGGACGTCACAACTTTCTTTATACAAGGGTGGTCTGAGAAGTTCTCGGCCTAACAATGAAAAGACAAATTTATAATTTCAAAATTATTTTTATTTTTCGGTTTTGTTTATTCATTTTTTTTTATATACATTTATTCCAGCGATGCTAAAGTGCCATTATCCCATCCCTGTAGTGTTTCTCAGTAATATCTGCAAAATACCCCTCTACAGCTGCAATCACCTCTTGATTCAAAGAAAAACACTGACCAGCAAGGAACAGTTTTAGTTTTGGGAAGAGATAGAAGTCAGAGGGAGCCAAATCTGGGGAATAAGATGGATGTTCCAACAATTCATAGTGCATATCTCTTAATTTTCCCATTGCCAAAACACCTTTGTGGGCAGGTGCATTGTCCTGATGAAAGATGATTTTTTTCTTCTGTAAACCGGGTCTTTTCTCACAATTTTTTTTGTCTAGTTTGGTTAAAAGATCGGAATAATATTCCCCGGTTATTGTTTTACCCTTTTCAAGATAATTAATAAACAAAATGCCATTAGCATCCCAAAACACCAATGCCATGACCTTTCCTGCTGATGGAACTGACTTCTTCTTCTTCTTTGGCACTGAACAATTGCCTTCTATCCACTGTTTTTTGACTGCTATTTGGATTTTGGTTTGTAATGGTAAATCCAAGTCTCATCCATAGTAATAAATCGATGCACAAAATCAGTTTTATTCCTATTAAAATGCTCCAAGCACTATTCAGAGATTTTCATGTGAGTGCGTTTTTGATGTGCTGTGAGCAAGCGTGGCACCCATCTTGCGCAAAGCTTTTTCATTTGCAATTCTTCATGCAAAATATATCTTACATGATCTTTTGAAATGCCCATGGTCTCAGAAATTTCACACACTTTGACTTGCTGGTCATCCAATACCATATCATGCACTTGATCAATGATTTCTGGTGTTGTTGCACTTTTTGGACTTCCTTCACGTGGATTATCTTCAAGGCTGGTACTGCCATGTTTAAACTCGGCAGCCCATTTCTTAATTGTCGGAAACAAAGGAGAAGAGTGTTCATATACCTTTATGAACTTCGAATGAATTTCTGTTGGCATTAAACTTTCTTTTACAAAGAATTTTATAACCACATGATATTCAATATTATCGAATTCAAGGGATACAGACAACACTTTTGCTTCGGACAGCTGTACAAAAGAAACTACTTGATAGAATGACTTGCAATTTTGCATGGATGCTTATGACAGATGTATCAACTTAGAAAAAAAAAACGTCTTGCTGATAGTGTTGCCATGTATGGTTGAGGCCAAGAACTTTTCAGACCACCCTTGTATAATCTTTCAAGTAAAAATAACTTCTATGTAAGACTAGTTTTCTTACAGTGAATTCTATGCCAAGTTCATAAGACATGGCTGGCTAAACCAGACTTATCATAATCATGAAGTAGAATATAATATTAATAAAGTTCTTCTAGATGAATCTGAGGCGAACAGTTTTTCTGCCCATAATAACAATTACCTTATAAGCATGGTATTCTGTAAACTCCAGGATGAGAAAGAGGAGAATATTTATCTTTTAGGGAGCCTGGGAATTTAATTTTTGAACAGAATGTAAAGAAAGTAGATCAGTTTGGTGAAGTATTGCATTATTTCTGACATTCATTTAACATTTGGAATGAAAATTCTTGGAACTCCTTCTTAAGTAGAATTAGGATGAAGGCCATAATTATTAATTATTTTATTCATTATTTGGTATTGTATCCATGAAAATTCATGATTATATTATTCTTTAGAAATGAATAAAGGGTACCTTTTTTTTATTTAAAAGAAGTACAGATAAAGGTTACTTCTTTATTTAAAAGAATACCAGTAGAACATAGTTTATGTGCACAATGAACCAGAGTTTTAATCACATCATATTTCTGAAGGGGTGGTGAAGTGATGCAGCATTAATGTATTTCCCAGTATGAGTTGTTTTTCTGTATAATGAAAATCACAAAAAAAATGGAGAGAATTATTTTCTTTTACTTCAAAGGTAAATTTAATTCTTGGGTTTAATGAATTAATTTTATCAAGAAATTCATGAAATTCTGATAAGAAAGAGTTTCAGATTGGTACTGGATCCCCAGTACCTCATCATCTTTTGAAATCCTGGTAGACAGATCTGTGTACTATAGTCAAATTGTGACCTAAACAAGGCTTTATACAATGGAACCGGTCTCCTTACTTCCACAAGTCAGTGTCCTTCACATCATTCCCAGAATTCATTGTCTTGTCCTCACAATTTTGGCAATATGTCCTCTAAATTTTAGATCCTTATCCACCACCACTCCAAGATCTCATATATCCTCACCAAGAGTAAATTCTACATCCCATTTTTGTTTTCCAAATTGTAAAACTTTGCTTTTCATAACATTGAACTAGCATGCCCACTTCCATCTCCATTCACTCAGTGTATTGAAGTCTTCTTTTAAATCCACAACATCTACTCTACTCCTCATAGTTCATCCTAACTCTGCATCATATGCAAACAACTGAATTTCCCCATTCAAATCTTCCCCAATATCATTAAGTGTGCTATAGGTTGAACAGCAGTGGTCCAAAAACAGACCCCCCCCCTGAGGCACACGACTAGTGACTTTCCTCTTCTGTTATATTGCTCCCCCATACAGAACATCTTGATACCTATCAGACAGCCAATCTCCAATCCAATGTTCTAGTCTAATACCCAACAACTCTAGTTTGACTATCAATTTATCATGCGGTAAGCTATCAAAAGCCTTTGCAAAGTCGAAGTATATTACTGTATATCCATCTCCCATGTCCAGTGCAACTGTCACCTTATTGTAATAAGTAGACTTCTAAATCATGACTTCCCTTTAGTAAATCTGTGCTGTCCATCAAAGATAATACCATTGTTGTCAACCCAATTCTGGATCCCAATTCTCACCAGCCTTTCCAACACTATCCACAACAGCTGACAGACATATTGGATGTAATTTGATGCTCGAGTTCTATCATCTTCCTTATGAACTGGTACAATCTTGCCTTCCCTCCACTCCTTTGGAACTTGACCCACCCAATATAAGACTCATGTTAAACAAATATGCTAAGGCAGACAGTAACTCCCTGGCACATTCCTTCAAAATATGCAGTGATATAACATCAAGTTCCATAGGCCAATTAATATCAAGTTTGTGCAATTCTGTCTTTCTCACTCACAGTCAATCTCTCCTCTCATCGTCCTCATTAAAACTGCTCATTAAATATCTCAACTATATAGTCTATAGCAGTTGTCCTTATATTATTTTTTACAATCAATACCATCCTACCATAATCATTGTTTTTTTTTGCTAGTTACCTACATAACAAAAGAACTCCTTAGGACTTTTTTTTGCTTCATTAGCTAACTGCCACCCATACTTAACTTTTGCTATCCTTACCCATCAGTCACCCTCCTTTCCTGATCTTTTTATTCCTCATGGAATTGGTTCTTACCACTCCTCTTTTGTTGCCTCCATAATTGCTTCTCTTTTTTGTGTGCCTAATCTCTTCATTCATCCATTTCACACCCACCTTATTTAATCTTCAGACATTGTTTCTACTAGATAATTCTTGAATATTACTCAATCAGAATTGATCTTCTTTCTACCCAACTCCTCATTCCATGCTACAGCTGCAATATGTCTTCTGAGCTTCTCATAATCACTAGCCTTGTAGTTCTACATATACCCTTTCCCCATGGAAGTCCTCACACTGTTGGCAGCCACTCAGGTAATTATTTCATGGTCACTCACCAACTGGAGGGAATTCAACACCTTATTTATAATAACATCCTCTAATGAAATGATCAAATCCAAGACAATCAATTCTCATGTGGCCTCTGTTACATACTGCCTGAGGTAGTTGTCCCTGAAATACTCATGAAACTCATTTTATTTTCATCCTTTTCCTATTTGCTTATTCATTTCCTGGTCACTACTCACTACGTTACCTTCTTTTGCAACATCCAACAAAGAATTTCATTCTATTCACACCATACTGCCTCAAAACCCCCTCCCACTTTTTCCCCACATGCATCTCTACCTTCTATAGTCATAACTCTTTTTCTATCATTAGAGGGTGCTCATGAGTCAAGCATGGTGCATGTGTGTAAGAAGAGCTCCAGATTGAGATAAGTATTCTTGAAATACTTATTACATGGGGGGGTGGCACTAGCGTCGCCGTAGCACGTGGCGGTGAATTTGAGCTGTGCAGAAGAAAGTGATTTTTAATCGGTGAATAGTCCGCTTTTTTCCCCGTTTTTCTATGATTTTGAGTGCTAAATTGTTTTTCTGAATATGAGTGTACTTTAGTGGTTGTTTTTTTGGAAGTTAGTTGCTGTCACGATATAATATATTTTGGTACTGTCGGAATCGAACACGTAACGGAGGAAGACAAAACGAAGCTAAGTTAGTGTATTTAGTTATATTTCATTTTATTTAATTATATTTAGTACTTAAATGTTCTGATGTTTGTACTTTTTTTTCCTCTTATTTATTAATTGAATTATTAATTATCAACAGCAGAAATGAAGTTTATGAAAAAAACTGCAAAGTATACCCTATTTGATCACAAAAGAAACGAAGATATTATGAAAGAATTAAACCAAGAACCAGTAATTGAAAAAATTTAAAAATATAAATATAGATGGATGGAACACATTCAAAGAATGAAAACAGAGAGATTACCAAAACAACCCTTAAAGTACAAGCCATTAGGAAAAAGAAAACCAGGACATCCTCTTAAACGATTCAACGATGACTTCTAAGGGCGGAACAGGCCATACTAGGCCTAAATCCTTGATACATATGATGATGATGATTATTAATTGAATAATTATTAAAGATTATGCTACTCGGCAGTAGGGAATGATGGTGGATTCAGCAGCAGTCGCAAGTGGCGTAACGCCAAGTCCTCTGCCATTTAAGAACTCAATTATTAGCAATATCATAAGGGACTTTGTGGCATGCAGTACTTGCGGCATGTATGTGTCTCGGGAATTACATATGTTGCTTGTTAAAGAGAGTGGAGAGCATAACTGCGCAAAATGCAGGCAGTTGGATTAAATAAGTACATTAGATATATCGATATCCGACTTTGTTGCTCCACGAACAGGGAATGAATGTAGGAAGACAAGTAATGTGATAGGAGAGAATGAGAAAATAATAGTTGATAGTGTAGAAGGTGTGAGTGAGTGTGAAAGTTTTGGAGATGGTTTTGTTTGGGAGAGTGAATTTAGATTAAGAGTGACTGACCTGCAGAGGGAGATAGATGAGTTGAAAGAGGAGGTGAAATGTCTTGTGAATGAGAGCAGAAGTATGAAAGATAAGATTAGAAGAATGGAAGAGATAAATGCAAGGCGAATCAGAGTAGGAGAGAGAGAGAATTTAGGGAGTACGAGTGAGAGGTATGGGGGTGCTAGAAGAGGAGAGAATGGAAACAGTAGAAGAGAAGGAATGAGAGAGAGGTATGGGAATGTTAGCAGACGAGAGGATGGAAACAGTTGGAGAGATGAATGAGAGAGAGATATGGAAGTGCTAGAAGAGGAGAGAATGGAAATGGTAGGAGAGATGGAATGAGAGAGGTATGGGAATGCTAGAAGACGAGAGGATGGAAACAGTAGTAGGAGAGACAGAATGAGAGAGGGATATGGAAGTGCTAGAAGTAGAGAAAATGGAAACAGTAGGAGAGAGGGAATGAGAGAGATGTTTAGGAGTGCTAGAAGAGGAGAGAATGGAAACAGTAGAAGAGAGAGGTATGGAAATGAAAGAAGAGGAGAGAATGGAAACAATAGGAGCGAGGGAATGGTAAGAGGTATAATGTATGGCGACTCAATGATCCGTGGTGTTCAAGACAGGATGCGTGAGGAGTGTTTGCCAGTAGGAACAAAGGGTGGCTATGGCAATTAAGAGAGGTGAAAGGGTAGATGAGATGATTGTGATGGTAGGAACGAATGACTTGAGTGGAAATGTAAGTCGGGCAGCGAGAGATATGAGATTTTTGCTTGAGTCTGTATGGAAGAAAACAGAGAGAGGAAAAATACTATGCATGTTGCCCAGGTATGATAATGATGAGCTGAGCAGAAGAGCGGTGATATTGAATGGCATAATAGTGAGAATGTGACAAGAGAGGACTGGTATATGTGGATGCTTGGAGTGCGTTTGAGGAAAGAGAGGAGTTGTATGCGAGAGACCGTTTACATTTGAATGAGGAAGGACGTAGGCATCTGGAGAGATTGCTGTTCTGAACGAGTCAGTGTGTCCCAGGGAGGATGATAGCAGGGGTGGCCTCTTGTGGGAATGGATATTTGGGAGAAGGGAGATGATGTCAGATAACACTGAGCCCAGTGGAGTCTAGAAGGGATAATGCTGGATATAGAAACAATGACATTTATATGCTTTATACTAATTCCAGGAGTATCCGGAATAAGGGAGAGGATTTGGTGGCGCAGATAGCATCAGCCTGGTACCAAAAATTATTGCGATCACTGAGACGTGGTTGACAGAAGGGGATATAACAACAGGAATAGAAGTCGCTGGGTATAGCATTTTTCGTCAGGATAGGAGGGGAAAGCGTGGTGGTGGGGTACTGCTTATGATAAGTGATGACCTATGTCCTCTAAGAGTGGAAAATTTGGAAGGTAGTGAGACAAATGATTTTGAGAGCGTATGGTGTGAGGTAGAGGTAGACAAGACAGGATATTTAGTGGGGTGTTGCTACAGACCCAAGAGCACAGAGGATGGGGACCAGGAGATGTTTAGACAGTTAAGTTTGGCAAGTGCAAGAAGAATGATTATTATGGGAGATTTTAACTTCAGTAGTATAAATTGGAGAGAGGAAGATGCATGTAGCAATAGGGGAATGGAATTTCTAGAATTCTTGAGGGACAAATGCCTTAGGCAACATGTAACAGAGGGAACAAGAGGTTCAAAAGTTTTGGATTTGGTTATAGCATCAGAAGAGTAGATAATAACTGAGTTGACGTCTCTCCCACCAGTTTGAGAGAGTGACCATATGGTTTTGACTTGGAAAATGAATAGACATGCAGGAGTATCAAAGAGACGGGAACTTATGTGGAATTATAATATAGGTTATTATAATAGTCTTAGACGTCAACTTCGGGAAGTTTCATAGAGGGAGGAATTGGAAGGCCAGGATATCACTAGTGCATGGGAAATTGTGAAAGAATATTTGTTATCAGCAATGGTAAGTTATATACCACGAGTGAAGAAGAGGACGCAATTTGGAGTAAAGTGTATGACAAACAATATTAAACAGGAATTGCATGCGAAAAAGAGGCTATGGAAGAGATATAAGGAGACAGGTGAAAAGATGCATGAGGAATATGCGGCACAGGCCAGAAGAGTGACTAGTGTGGTAAGGAAAGCGAAACTGGAATATGAGAGGAGATTGGCCCTAAGATCCAAAGAAAATCATAGGGAATTATTTAGCTATGTGGCCAGTAGGAGGAGAAATGACTGTGGAAGAATGATATTGTGGGATAAAAATGGGAATAGAGTGACTGATGCAGAGGTCATAGTGGAATTGTTCAGTGAACATTTTTTGGAGTATTTCATCCTAGAGGAGTCAATTTTAATGATAGAGGGATAGGACTGGTTCGAGGTCTGGAGGTACAAGAGGAGAGTGTGTTTCATATATTGAGTAATTTGGTTGTCAGTAAAGCTGTGGGACTGGATGGTATTTCACCACGAGTTTTGAGAGAATGTGCCAGGGAATTGACAGTGCCTTTAACGTGGCTTTTCAATGAAAGTCTGGCTTTGGCAAAGGTGCCCAGGGAATGGAAGGAAGGTAAGATAAGTGCCATTGCATAAGGGTGGTAACAGACTGGAAGTGTCAATAATAGGCTAGTCTGTGTGTCATCAGTAGTTGTTAAGATCTTAGAGGAAGTAGTGAGGGACCGTATACAGCATTGGGCAGATGAGGGTAATGTTATCTGTGAGAGTCAACATGGATTTGTGAAAGGACGCTCTTGTTTTGGCAATATGCTAGCCTTTAATAATAAAGTTACAAGAACATTAGATGAGGGAAAGGCATATACTGCAATTTTCTTAGACTTGGCGAAGGCATTTGACAGGGTGCCACATGATAAGCTGATATTTAAGTTGCATCACATGAGTCTGGATGTCAGATTGGTCAACTGGATTCAGGATTGGCTGTCTGATAGGTATCAGAGAGTTGTGTATGGTGGAGCAGTTTCCACCATACACAACTCTCTGGTGGAGGCAGAGGGTTACAAGTGGGGTCCAACAGGGCTCAGTACTAGGACCTATGTTGTTTAACCTTTATATCAATGACATAGCCAGTGGATTGCAGGAGGATATTCAGGTGTTTGTGGATAATGCAAAGCTGGGAAGGATTATTAGTAATATGGCAGATGTGGTAGCCCTGCAAGAGGATTTAAATAAGCTAGATAGATGGGTAAATGAATGGGGGTATCAGTTTAATGCAGCAAAATTTAAGGTCTTGAGGTTTGGGAAACATCGATGGGATACTGCATACTCTATGGGAGACAAGAGATCTGGGATTGATGATTAATAAAAACCTGAAGTTTAGGGGACATATTGCAAAGGTGGTGTAGGTAACACAGAGGATTGCTGCTATTATGAGAAGGACACTGACCTGCAGAGATAAGAGGTTATCATTCCGTTGTATAAGTCTCTGATCAGACCACACTTGGACTATTGTTCTCAGATTTGGTCTCCAGGATTTGAAGGGGATAAATTAACTGTGGAAAGGATACAAAGACGGATGATAAAGATGGTTTCAGGACTGTACAAGGATAGTTATGAGGATCGACTGAGAGAATGTGGACTGCAGAGTTTGGTGGATAGAAGAAGGAGAGGTGATATGATTGAGACTTTTAAATTTTTTTTGAGGTGGTTACAGGGTTGACACTGGGGAGTTCTTTCGCTTGGTTGAACAGCGGGAAGGAGTGATGACAAGAGGCCCTCCCTGGAAGTTACGAAAGGAAACTGTGAGCAAGAGGGTAAGGAGTGGTTTCTTTGTGTGGAGGGTGGTTGAGCCGTGGAATGCATTGCCTGATGGAGTGTTGGGAGCGAGAACGGTCAGTGAGTTTAAAGAGTGGTATGATAGACTTTGTGTTTCTCAGGGGGGGGGACTTCCCCTCGATGAGTCTTGACAGACTTTATGTCTTAGGAAGGATCTCCCTCGATGAGTCTTTTGACTCCTTGGAGGCCTGAATAATAATAATAATAATAATTAAGTATATATGAGTGTGTGTTTGAGTAAGAGCTGCTGTAAAAGTTGTGCACTACCATTATTATTAGTGGGGGATTTTGTTTTGCTTAAACTTAATTAAGTTGTTATTATTAGACTTTAGAGTGGTAACCGGCAGATTAAACATGGTGGCAGCATAATTCCATGACTTTAACTTAGATTTCTGTTGTTTTGTTATGTGTGAGGTGTGTTATATGTATTCTTTTGATTATATAAATGATTTTTGGATGTTTAGGGTGGATGGAAGGGGGGGGGTGTGAAGTGTGACCTGAACGAGGAATTGATGAATGCAAATATGAAATTCTTGACAGAAAGTGTTAGTAGCGAGAATGTCATGGGAAAAATGAGTGCACGTTCGAAAGAGAGGCAAAAGAAGGTTAAAAAAATTAGTGAAAAAGAAAACGAGTTTAAAACCCATAACGGATGTTAATAAGGACGAAGGTGAGGTGAGAGTGGCGGAAGGAAACGAAATTGAGAACACGAATGAAACTGTAAATGGCTTGATGCAGGAATCGCAAGTGGAAGAAATCAAAAGAATGAATGATAGCAAACGTCAGACGCATGTTGG
This sequence comes from Typopeltis vanoorti, assembly GCF_054136105.1. Lineage (NCBI taxonomy): Eukaryota > Metazoa > Arthropoda > Arachnida > Uropygi > Thelyphonidae > Typopeltis > Typopeltis vanoorti. The sequence continues at coordinate 34,269,099 of NC_143561.1, read as the reverse complement.
ACTTAAAGTATGGAAGCACAGAAAGATGAATGACAGTGAAAGTGAGAAGAGCATGTCGAGAGTTAGAAAATTAGAAAGAATGAATGATAGAGAGAATGTGATGCGAGATTCAGAAGTTGAATTGGATTGGATGTGGAAAGAGATGAAATGGATGCAGAAAGAAATTAAGAAAATTCGGGTAAAAACTATTAAAACTACTCATGATGGCATGAAAGAGTTAACAAAAGATCAGCGAGTGTCATTATATGGCGATTCCATTATTAAAGGTGTGCTGAATAATAGGATGCATAAGGTATGTTTTCGAGGCAGTAAAATGAGTATAGTGAGTGAGGCATTGTATATGAGGAGGGAGTGAGCAAAGGAGTTGATGATTTTAATCAGAATGAATGATTAGACAGAGGACAAAGAGCAAGTCAGAATGGATGTCAGGAGGCTGCTTAGAAGGATAAAAGAGATTAGTGTGACCGGAAGGGTAGTCAGAGTGTTGCCTAGGTATGACTGTGGTGAGATGATGCAGAGAGCAAGGAATGAATGATATGCTGGCTGAAATGTGTGAGAAGATGAAAGTACAGTTTGTTTATGTGTGGAATGAATTTGAAGGAAGAAGTGAACTGTATGGGAGCGATGGACTGCATTTGAGTGGTTATGGTGTGAGTCGCTTGGAGAGACTGCTGCTGGAAGGTAGAGTGAGAAATAATGAATTATATCAAGCAGGAAGTGATGTGGAAGAACAGGAGAGTAAGACAGGAAAGATTGAAGAGGTGGTTATGAATGAGGAAGTGAGTGGCATGTGTATAGAAAATGAGAGTATGGGTGTGCAAGAGGAGCAGGGAAATGGGGAGGCTCAGGGTGGACAGGGGTACACAGCATGAGAAAGGTGGATGCTCCTCAGAGGAGATGAGAACATGTGTAGGCAGGAAAGAAATGGAATGAACTGGGATCAAGAGAAAACAGTTGTAATTGAAAAGGGTTTTAAAATGAATAAGCAGAAAGAGAAATGGCTCCAGTCGAACATGGACAGATCACATCCAGTGAGTGGTATCAGTGGAACTAGCTGTAGATCCAGAAATGAGCTGTTGTGTTTGTATACAAATGCTAGAAGTATAAGAAACAAGGCAAATGAAATGGTTGCATTAATTGCGTCTGTTCACCTAAAGATTGTTGGAATAAGTGAGACATTGTTGGAAGAGGACGACATCCTGACAGGAATAGAGATGGAAGGGTATGATGTGTTTTGTGAGGATAGAAGGTGTAAAAAGGGAAGGAGAGTGCTATTGATGATACAGAAAGAGTTATGTCCATACAAAGTAGAGATGCAAGAGGGAAATAGTGCCAGTGGTTTTGAGGCAGTGTGGTGTGAGATAGAGGTGAATGGAATCAAATACTTTGTTGGATGTTGTTATAGATTAGGTAATGTGGATGGTAGCAAAAATGAAATGTATAATCAAATTAGTCAAGCAAATAAGAAAAGGGTGATCATTATATGCAATTCTAATTATGGCAATATAAACTGGAATGATGAGATAGCAACTGGAAGTAAAGAAAATGAGTTTCTTCAGTTTTTGAGGGATTACCACCTCAGACAGTATGTAACAGAGGACACATGAGGATTCAGAATCTTTTATTTGGTCATCTCATCAGAGGATGTAATTATAAATGAGGTGTCAAATCATCCACCTATTGGTGAGAGTGACCATGAGGTGATTACCTGGGTGGTTGCTAGCAGTGTGAGGACTCTGTGAGAGAAGAGTATATGTGGAAATACAAGAAGGGTGATTATGAAGAGCTCAGGAGATGGCTTGCAGGTGTAGCATGGAATGAGGAGTTATCTTGAAAACAGATCAATGCAGCTTGAGGAATTTTCAAAAAATATCTAGTAGATGTAATGTCTAAGAGTATTCCAAAGGTGAGAAGGTTAAATAAGGTAGATGTGAGATGGATGAATAAAGAGATTAAGCATGCGATACAGAGAAAGAGGACATTGTGCAGGTAGCATAAGAGAAGTGGAAATAACCAGTAACATGAGGTTTGCGAAGACCAGGCAAGGAGAGTGACTTGGTTGGTGAGGGTAGCTAAAGAGAGGTATGAACAGCAGTTAACTAATGAAGCCAAAAAGAATCCTAGGGAGTTCTTTCGATATGTAGTCAGCAAAAGAAAGAATGATTATGGAAGGATGACATTCATTGGAGAAAATGGTATTAAGACAGTTGTTGCAGAATATGTGGTGGAGATACTTAATGAGCAATTCATAAAGGTCTTTCAGTCTTGTGAATGTGACTTCATGGAAAGATTGAGAGCAGTAGATGATGGGGAAGAGAGACTGATTGTAAGTGAGCAAGAGGTGTATGGGGAGTTGAGTAAACTAGATGTTAATAAGGCTGTGGGACTTGATAATATATTGCCACGTATACTGAAGGAATGTGCCAGGGAGTTGACACCTGTCTTGACATAGTTTTTTAATACGAGTCTTGCACTCGGTCAAGTCCCTAAGGAGTGGAAGGAGGGCAAGATTGTACCACTTCATAAAGGAGGTGATCAAACTCAAGCATCAAACTATGGACCTATCTGTGTGTCAGGTGTTGTGGTTAAGTTGTTGTAGAAGCTTGAGTTCTATCACCTGCTTCCTTGGACATAGGAGAAGGATACACAGTAATATACTTAGATTTAGCAAATGCTTTTGATAGAGTACCTGATGATAAATTGATAGTCAAACTAGAGCAGATGGGGTTGGATATTAGATTAATGCATTGGATTGGAGACTGGCTATCTGATAGGTATGAACAAGTTGTGTATGGTGAGTGATATCCAGGAAAAGGAAAGTCACTAGTGGAGTGCCTCAGGGATCTGTTTTGGGGCTGTTACTGTTTAATTTGTATGTTAATGATATTGGGGAAGATTTGGATGGAGATATTCAGTTGTTTGCAGATGATGCAAAGTTAGGATGAACCATGAAGTGTAGTGAAGATGTTGTGGCCTTATACGAAGGCTTGAATAAATTCAGTGACTGGGCACAGAAATGGAGATGTGAGTTCAATGTTGCAAAATGTAAAGTTTTAAAATTTGGAAAACAAAGATGGGATGCAGAATTTATGCTTGTTGAGGATATATTGTTGGAGGTGGAAGAAATAAGAGATCTTGGGGTGATAGTGGATAAGGATCTGAAATATAGGGGACACTTAGCCGAAATTGTGAAGACAACTGAAAGGCTTCTGGGAATAATGCAGAGGACACTGACGTGTAGAAGGAGGGAGATTCTTGTCCCATTGTATGAGGCTTTGATTAGGCCACACATGGGCTATTGTGCCCAGATTTGGTAACCTGGTTTTCAGAAGGATGAAGAGACGTTGGAAAGAGTCCAAAGGAGACTGACTGAGATAGTTTGTAACCTCTGGAATGTCGACTATGAGGAAAGATTGAGAAGATGTAATTTGCAGAGATAGAGACCTACAAGTTGGTAAGGAGTTGTTATAGGATCAATGCTGGAGAAGTTCTACAGGAAATAGTGGGGGATCGAGGGGGGGGGAGAACCAGAGGTCATTCCTGGAAACTGTATAAAGAGGGTGTGAGTAGGGGAGTGAGAGGCAGGTTTTTTTCATGCAGAGTTGTGAATGATTGGAATGCTTTGCCTGAGAGTGTGGGGTCTGCAAGGAGTTTGAATGTGTTCATAGCATGGTATGATGAGCTGTGTGTGAGATAAAAGGACCTCCCAGATGAGTCTTTGACTCCATGAGGTCTTGGGGTAATAATAATAATAATAATTATCAATATACTCCACCTCCCTTTTTACCCTTTCTATCTTCACAAAGTAGCAACACACTGTCTACCATTCCCATCACACTATTCCACGCTTCGTTTCCTATCACACTACATTGATTGTATGTTCTCCATTTGGTCACATGGCTGCAACACATTTTTAGTATACCTCAATAGCCAACACCCAAAAATCCATTTCAAACTAGTTATCCAGCTACCAAACATATCATTATCCTTTTCAATTCTATAGAAAATCCATCTACACTGGTAGATACATCCACAACCTGTTACACCACCACCACTCCTACCAGCAATGTGGTATTATCAGAACTTTAGCAAACAGAGCTAGAACTATCTTCTCAGACTACATTACCCTCGCTGCTGAAATCAGTCACATTTGGGACACATTTTTAGCCAGCTACTCCTTAACAAAATGAACAGAACTCTCTATCTATCCCAACCCCCAATCCCTCCAAAAAACTCAGAACACAAAAAAGCTATTTGCATTCTCCCCATCTCTGAAGCATCTTTTAAAAATTGCACACATTCTTAAAAATTATAACACAGTGACATCCTTGAAGCCTTACCAAAAATTAATTGCCCTTACCCCATCATCTAAGGATTCTTATTACTATTTGGATCATCCAGGAATCTACACTATCCCTTGCTACTGTAACCTTAAATATTTTGGACTAACAAAAAGAACTGCCAATATTTCCCTAGAAGAACACAGGAAATATTTCCTTCATGTATGCTACAGTGAATCAAGGATGGCAGACTATGGCATGCATACAGATCACTGAATCCAATAAAAGAGAACTTAAAACTTCTTCCTATACAGAAACAAATTTAAATCAGAAAGAGTATTTCTTGAATCAGCCACAGCACTACAACATTCCCCATTCTCAAACAGCCAAAAATCTGGGAGACCATCAGCAAATGTCGATGACTACCAATAGAGGATGCCAGTCAGGACTGTCGAGACTGCTTTTTATATTCTGTCTATATACCTTTCCTTTAGTATGCCTGTATTCATGGGCTCAATACATAACTTATTGCCTATGAAGATGCATTGTGACCAAGGTGAAATATTATTATTATTATTATTATTCAGGCCTCCATGGAGTCAAAAGACTCATCATGGGAGGTACTTCCTAGGAATCACAAAGTCTGTCATACCACTACTTGAACTCATTGACTGTTCTTGCTCTCACCACTCTTTCAGGCAATGCATTCCACAGCTCAGTCACCCTCCATGCAAAGAAACCACTCCTCATCCTCTTGCTCTCAGCTTTGTTTTGCAACTTCTAGGGATGGCACCTTGTCATTGCTCCTTCCCACTGTTCCACCAAGTGAGAGAACTCTCCAGTGTCAACCCTGTACCTACCTCTTAACAGTTAAAAGTCTCAATCATATCACCTCTCCTACTTCTACCTACCAAACTCTGCAGACCACATTCCCTCAGCTGATCCTCAAAACTAACATTGTACAGTCCTGAAAACGATCTTTTGTTACCCGCCTCTGTACCCTTTCCACAGATAATTTATCCTCTTCAAATCTTGTGTACCAAATTTGAGAACAATAGTCTAAGAGTGGTCTGATCAGGGTCTTATACAATGGAACGATAACTCTTTTATCTCTGCAGTTCAGCGTCCTTCTCAGTATTGCAGCAATCCTCTGGGTTTCCTTCACCTTTGCAATACGTTCCCTGCATTTCAGTTTTCTATCAATCATAATCCCCCAGATCTCTTCTCTCCCCTACTTCCTTTAGTACAATTCCTCCAATCGATGGGAGTATGCAGCCTCCCATCGATGTATACTAGACTTCAAGACTTTATACATTTTGCTGCATTAAACTGACACCCACACCCATTCATTTGTCCATCTGTATAGTTTATTCAAATCCTCTTGCAGGGCTTTGTTTAGTTTATTCAAATCCACAACTGCACTATTACTAATAATCCTTCCCAGCTTCACATCATCTGCAAACAACTGAATATCCCCTTGCAATCCATTAACAATGTCATTGATATACAGGTTAAAAAATACAGGTCTCAGTACTGAGCCCTGTGGAACCCAACTTGTAACCTTCTGCTTCCTTGATATTGCCCCACCATACACAACTCTGATAAGTATCAGAGAGTTGTGTATGGTATATTGTGGAGCCAATCCTGAAATCCAGTTGACTAACCCAACATCTAAACCCATGTGCTGCAACTTAAATATCAGCTTATCATGTGGCACCCTGTCAAACACCTTTGCAAATGTGTATATATATATGCCTTTATATGCCTTTATATATGCCAGCATATGCCTTTCCCTCATCGACTGCTCTTGTCACTCTATTGTAAAAGGCAATCATATTACTAAACCAAGAGTGCTCCTTAACAAATCCTTATTGATTTTCACAGATAATGTTACCCTCATCTGTCTAACACTGTATATAGTCCCTCACTAATTTCTCCAAGACCTTAACAACTACGAATGACACACAAACTCGTCTATAATTAGACATTTCCAGTCTGCTACAGCCCTTATGCAAAGGCACTAACTTACATTCCTTCCATTCATACGTGTGTTGAGCTTAAGTGCTGTGAAGAATTCATGTTAGAGGTTTAATGGAATATTAACAGCACTGAGAAAGGATTAAAAGTAATTTTAATACTTCCAATATTTCGTCTCCTTCACAGAGACATCTTCAGGATTACAAAAATGTTTTGTAACAACACACATAAATACAATACAAAGTGAACCTTGTTCCTGTAAACTTGCCTACTTCGGACAAACAGGCAAGTCAGCATCCATCCAGTTAGAAGAACACAGTTCTTACATCCTCAAGCACGAGCATGGTCAGTCCGGCCTTTTAGACCATGTTTTGGATACATCCCACAGGATCTCCTGTAAAAAAACTACCATTCTCCACCATAGTAAATTCAAAAAAGAAAGACTATTCTTTGAATCTGCAACTGCATTCAGGAATCAACCTAATTTAATCAAATACGGTTGCATTCAACTTCCCAAAATTTGAGAAACTTTAATTATCAGAGATCCCTCTTTACATCCCAGGATGCCTGCAAATGCCCATAGAGGGCACACCACCCAGATAGGACTTTAGTTCACTTTGTATTGTATTTGTGAGTTGTTACAAAAAGTTCTTATAATTCCCAAAGATGTCTCTGTGACGGAGACGAAATATTGGAAGTATTAAATTAATTTTAATCCTTTCTCAGTGCTGTTAATATTCCATTAAACCTTTAACATGAATGCTTCCTTCCATTCCTTGGGTACCTTTCCCTTCGCCAGACTCTCATTGAAAAGCCAGATCAATGGAGCTGTCAGTTCTTGAGCACATTCTCTCAAAACCATCCCGTCTGGATGGTTTTGAGAGAATGTGGGACTGGATGGTGAAATACCATCCAGTCCCACCACAGCTTTACTGACATTCAGGGTAGTCATTATTAGGAACACATTCTCCTCCTTCACCTCTAAGCCTCAAACCTTTCCTAACCATCTAGTATTAAAACTTACTTTCCAGGATAAAATACTCCAATAAAGTGTTTATTGAACAACTCCACTATGTCCTCTGCATCAGTCACTTTATTCCAATTTTTATCCCACAATGTCATTCTTCCACAATCATTTCTCTTACTGGCCACATAACTAAATAATTCACAAGGTGGGGGGGAAAGGATTATAAAGAGCTCTGGAGACAGCTTGCAGGTGGAGCATGGAATGAGAGTTAGCTGGAAAAGAGATCAATGCACCTTGGAGGGTTTTTAAAAATATATAGTAGATGCAATGTCTAAATATATTCCAAGACTGAAAAGGTTAAATAAGGTAGGTGTGAAATAGATGAATAAAGAGATTAAGCATTCAAACAGAGAAAAAAGGCATTATGGAGGCAGTATAAGTGTAGTGGAAATAACCAATTCCATGAGGACTACAAAGACCAGGCAAGGCTTCGTTGATGAGGGTAGCTAAAGTGAGGTATGAAAGCAATTAGCTAATGAAGCCAAAAAGAATCCTAAGGAATGCTAACAAAAGAAAGAATGATTATGGAAGGCTGACATTGACATTGGAGAAAATGCTATAAAGACAGCTGTTGCTGAAGGTGTGGTGAAGATACTTAATAAGCAGTTCATAAAGGTCTTTCAATCTCATGAATGTGACTTCATGGAGAGAGATTGAGAGCAGTTAATGATGGGGTGGAGAGACTGATTGTAAGTGAGCAAGAGGTGTACGGGGGAGTTGAGCAAACTAGATGTAAATAAGGCTGTTTGTCTTGATAATATATCACCACATATTCTGAAGGAATGTGTCAGGGAGTTCACGCCGGTCTTGACATATTTTTTTTAATACGAGTCTTGCACTGGGTCAAGTTCCTAAGCAGTGGAAGGAGGGCAAGATTATGCCACTTCATAAAGAAGGTGAATAGAACTCAAGCATCAAACTATAGACATCTGTGGATAAGATTTTGTTGTTAAGTTGTTGGAGAAGCTTGTGAGAACGAGGATCCACAATTGGGTTGACAACAATGGTATTATCTCTGATGGACAGCATGGATTTGCTAAAGGGAGGTCATGTTTTAGTAATCTACTTACTTATTACAATAAGGTGACAGCTGCCTTGGACAGATGAGAAGGATACGCAGTAACATACTTAATTTCACAAAGGCTTTTGATTGATTACCGCATGATACGTTGATAGTCAAACTAAAGCAGATGGGGTTGGATATTAGATTGGTGCATTGGATTGGAGACTGGCTATCTCATAAGTATCAACAAGTTGTATATGGGGGAAGTGATATCCAGCAAAAGGAAAGAATGCGGTGTGCCTCAGGGATCTGTTTTAGGGCCATTACTGTTTAACTTGTATATTAATGATATTGGTGAAGATTTGGATGTAGATATTCAGTTGTTTGCAGATGATGCAAAGTTGGGACAAACCATGAAGAGTAGAGAAGATGTTATGGCCTTACAAGAAGACTTGAATAAATTGAGTGATGGAGAATGGGGATGTGAGTTCAATGTTGCAAAATGTAAGGTTTTATTGGAAAACAAAGATGGGATGCAGAATTTTTGCTTATTGAGGATATATTGGTGGAGTTGGAGGAAATAAGAGATCTGGGGGTGATACTGGATAAGGATCTGAAATTTAGGAGACACAGCCAAAATTGTGAAGACAACACAAAGGCTTCTGGCAATGATGTGGAGGATACTGACTTGTAGAAGTAGGGAGATTCTTATTCCATTGTATAAGGCTTTGATTAGGCCACGCATGGGCTATTGTGCCCAGATTTGGTCACCTGGTTTTCAGAAGGATGAAGAGATGTTGGAAAAGGTCAGAAGTGACTGACTAAGGTAGTTTCTAACCTCTTTAATGACGAGTATGAAGAAAGATTTAGAAGATGCAACTTGCAGAGTCTGATAGACAGGAGGAAGAGGGGAGATATGATAGAGACCTACATGTTATTAAGGGGTTGTTATAGGATCAGTGCTGGAGAGGTTCTGCAGAAAATAGTGGGAGATCAGGGGAGAACCAGAGGTCATCCCTGGAAACTGTATAAAGTGGGTGTGAACATGGGAGTGAGAAACAGATTTTTTTCATGCAGAGTTCTGAATGAATTGGAATCCCTTACCTGAGAGTATGGTGTCTGCAGAGAATTTGAGTGTGTTTAAATCATGGCATGATGAGCTGTGTGTGTGTGTGTTTATGATGAAAGCACCGCCCAGATGAGTCTGTGACTCCATTGGGGTCTTGTGTAATAATAATAATAATAATTCCTAAGATTTTCTTTGGATCTTAGTGCCAATCTCTTCTCATATTCCAGTTTTGCCTTCCTTACCATTCTTGTCACTCTCCTGACCTGAGTCTTATATTCTTCATGCATCTGCCCTCTGCCCTTGTCCTTATATATCTTCCATGATCTCTTTTTCACCTGCAGTTTCTGTTTGATATTGTTTTTCATCCTCTTTACACCAAATTGTGTTCTCTTCTTCACTCGTGGAATACAGCTTACTATTGCTGCTAACAAATATTTCTTCACAATTTCCCAAACTGCCCCAAGTTGATATCTAAGAGTATTATAATCACCTGCCTTATAATTCCACATATGTTCCATTTTCTTTGATACTGCTACATGTCTGTTCATCTTCTAAGTCAAAACCACATGGACACTCTCTCCAACTGCGGGGGGGGGGGGGGGATGTCATCTCAGTTATTATCAGCTCTTCTGATGCTATGACCAAATCCAAAACTCTTGAACCTCTTGTTCCCTCTAGTACATGTTGCCCTAAGACATTTGTCCCTCAAAAATTCTAGAAATTCCATTCCCTTATTACTACATGCATTTTCCTCTTCCTGGCTTATACTGTTGTAGTTAAAATCTCCCATAACAATCATTCTTCTTGCACTTGCCAAGCTGAACTGCCTAAACATCTCCTGCTCTCCACCCTCCGTGCTCCTTGGCTTGTAGCAACACCCCACTAAATATCCTGTCTTGCCCACCTCTACCTCACACCATATGCTTTCAAAACCATCACTGTCGCTGCCTTCCAAAGCCTCCACTCTTAGAGGACATAAGTCATCACTTATCATAAGCAGTACTCCATCACCAGGTTTTCCTTTCCTATCCTGCCAAAATATACTGTACCCTGCTACTTCTATTCCTGTTATTATATCATCTTCTGTCACAGAGATCCCAATAATCTTTGGCCAGGCTGATGCTATCAATGCCACCAATTTAACTCCTTTATTCAGGATCCTCTGCATTAGTATAAAGCATAAGAATATCACTGCTTCTCTTCCTATCATTATTCCCTCCCCTCCACACCCCACTGCACTCAGTGTTTCCTGATGTCATCTCCCTTCTCCCCAAGCACCCATTCCAACAAGAGGCCACTCCCTGCTGCCATCCACCCTGGCAATTCTAGTTTCCCTTCATTGACATACCAACTCGTTCAGAAAACAGCAATCTCTCCAGATGCCTACGTTCTTCCTCATTCAAATGCAAGTGGTTTCTTGCATACATTTCCTTTCTATCTGCAGGTGCCCTCCAAGCATCCACTTATTACAATCCTCTCTCTTCTGACACATTCTGGCTATCGTGATATTCATTATTACTGCTCTTCTACTCAGGTCTTCACTATCATACCTGGGCAATACACACACACAATCTTTCCTCTCTTCATTTTCTTTTGTACAACCTCAAGTAAGAATCATAGATCTCTTGCCACCCAGTTTACACTGCCTCTCAAGTCATTCGTGCCCACCATCACAATCATCTCATCCAACCTTTCATCCCGCTTAATCGCCATAGCCACACTCTCTGTCATTCCTCCAGGCAAATACTCCTCTGCCATCCTATCTTGAACACTACGGATCATCGAGTCTCCATACATCACAGCTCTTACCACTCTGTTCATTGATTGCGCACCTGCATCCCTCACTCTTTCTCTCTCTCTCTCCCCCCTCTAACTCTTTCACTCTGTGTTCCCTTGCTTACCTCCTGTCCTGGCATCACTCTATCCCTGGTTCCAGCACTTTCATTCTTCTCATTCCCTTTCTCTGACTGTTTCCATTCTCTCCTCTTCTATCACCATAACCCTCTCATTCCCTCTCTTCTTCTGCTCCTATTCTCTCCTCTTCTATCATTTCCATACCTCTCGCTCTCTCTCTCATTCCCTCTCTTCTACTGTTTCTATTCTCTCCTCTTCTATCATTCCCTTAACTCTCTCTCTCACTCCTACTCTGATTCGCCTTGCATTCATTTCTTCCATTTGCCTAATCTCATCTTTCATATTTCTCATCTCATTCCCAAGACTTTCCACCTTCTCTTTCAGCTCATCTATCCCTCTTTGCAAGTTAGTCACTCTTACTCTCCATTCATCCTCCCAATCAAGACCACCTCCAAAAACTTCACATTCATTCAAGCATTCTACACTCCCCACTCTTATTTTTTCATTCATGTTTTGCTCATCATTCTCACCTTTCACACTACTCATCTCTCGATATTCTCGTGTCCCTGACACAACGAGGTCAGTTATCGTAATGTCTAATTCACTAAATTCCTCCCATTGTCGACATTTTGCACATATATGCACTCCCCTTTCTCTCATCTGCCACATATTCATCTGCTGAGACGCAAACATACTGTATGCCACAAAATCCTTTATTATGTTATGCAAAATAGAGTCCTTAAATGGGGGAGGACTTGGTGATACGTCATTCGTAATTGGAGTTGCTTCTCCTGCCATCATTATTATTATTATTATTCGTGACATGTCCAAGGAGTCCGAAGACTCATCACTGGAGGACACCTACTGTACAACTCTCTATCTCCACCACTACACCAATCCTCTACTACCAATCAACCACATTAATGCCATCTGCCGCCCACCACCATCACCACAACCTCTATTTTTTGTCTGTAAATTGAGTGTGTTCAGAAGGGCTGATTTGTCTGTATGCGGGATGAAAAACCCGAGTTTCTGGGGGGGGGGGGAACCTTGCTACCTCCGTTTGAGATCGGCTAACTCACCTTAGATTGAAAAGTCCATATAAAGATTCCTCCAGTCACGATGAGAATCGAACTTAGGCCTTTTCCAATCGAAGGGTGCAACATACTGTCATTCTTCCAGTTGTGCTATGGAGGCACTTAATTATAATAATATTAAACACTAGTATATTAAATGGTAATAATAATACTATTAATAATAATAATACCAATACTAATAATACTAAATGCTAATAACTACACTAAATAATAAAAATTTATCTTCTCTTCCACTTCAGATGCATCCAACTCTGACCCCGCCTTCTCAGTAACCCAAAAATAACACAAGATAACAATTCAACTCCAAAATCAGCACCACTAAAGAACACTTGTGTTACTAAGAAAAAAAATGTAGCACAATTTGCAGCAGAAGTCACTATGCACCATTTAAAAAACGCTTTTTTTTTACCACAGCTCAAATCCACTGCCACGTGCTTCAGCAACTCTAGCACCTATAATCTTTGCCCCTCAGTGGGCTTGAACCACCAACCTTTCGGTTAACAGTACAAGGGTAAGTAGTACAACACCAGGCAACTTGTAGCAAAGGCGGAGCAAGCTACCAACACTCTTATCCCAGTATCTCCCATAATGCAAAACACATCTCCTTGTGGATATGTATACTGTTATGCATTAAGGGATTGGCCACTCCTCAGACTGGTTTTGACCTTTATTGAGGTCTCTTCAGTGGGAGCCAGGCCCAGAGTTGGAGATACCAGGCAGAAGCAGTAGCAAGGTCATCTTTATCTATAGGAGTTGCCAAAAGGTTTGCCACCTTTTTTTTTATTAAATTACTCTGGATTTAGAGAAAGATGTTGAAAGTTTATTTTTCACTAGGTCAGACTATAATAAATTTAGTTTAATCCTTTATCCCAACTCTGGACCTGGCTCCCACTGAAGAGACCTAAATAAAGGTCGAAACTAGTCTGGGTAGTGGGGCCAATCCCTTAATACATAACAGCATACATATCCACAAGGAGATGTGTTTTGCATTATGGGAGATACTGGATAAGAGTGTTGGTAGCTTGCTCCGCCTTTGATTGATTTTGAATATGAGACAGTTTAACTCTTATAAAAACTCCTTCTGCTGAGTTTTAAGAAATTCTATAAATGGTATTGTATTCTGCAGCAGATAAACACTAATAATTCCACAGTAAAAGAAGTAACGTGATAGTGAATGAAAAAGAGTTTTTTTTTCCCTTCATGGATCCATTTAATTAATAAAGAATTACTTACATACATTAATAAATACAGTGTGCTTGTGGAAAATGAAAAACTAATTTTACAGCAAGTTGTAATCAACTATACTCTCCTAAATGTTTTAAAATGGTTATTCTATTGGCACCTTTTGCTCTTTTCACCAATTCTTTTCTAAAAACAGATGTTTTCTTATAAATATACTCTCTGGAAAGCATACGAATGGCACTAAATATAGAGATGTGAACAGACAGCATAATGATAAAAATAATAATTGAATGACACTATGACACTTATGTAAGAAAGTGTGAATGATGGTATTAATTCAGAGCAAATTAATGGTTTTACAGAGAATAAAAAAGATGAGATAGATGCAATGAGTGAGATTGTGTTGTTTAGCAGAGCGATACAAAGGGCAAAGTGGCAGCTAGAGCGTATGAACAAAAGTCAACTGAGTGTACCAGCCAATAATAAAAAGTATGATAGGAAAAATAAGCATATGAGTGTGAATGTAAACAAAATGAAGGAGAGAGTGCTGTATGGAGACTCGTTAGTACGAGGTGTGTTAGTAGAGGATTTGACAAAATCGTACCAACCTGGTACGACCATAAAGGATGTAACTGAGTCTATTAGAGAGCAAAAGGAAAGGGTGAAAGAAATGATTGTTGTGGCAGGTACGAATGATTTGAAAGGAGATAAAATGGAAATGATAGAGGACCTGAATGAAATGTTTGAGGTAGCAAAAGAAAAGAGTGAGAGAGTTAGGTTGATTAGTCTTTGCTGTGGTATGACAGTGAAGTGTTTAAAAGGAGTGCCATAATTGCAAATGACTTTATGCATGGGTTCTGTATGACGAGTGGTGTGGAATTTGTGGACGTGTGGAATGAGTTTGATGGGTGAAAGGATCTATATAAGGTGGATGGCTTGCATTTGAATGGATACAGTGTAAGGAGACTTGAAAAAGTGTTGCTGAATGTAGTGGATGTGCAAAATCAGGGAAATTAGATTTATTAAGGGGAGGGAGTAGTTGAATGTATGAATGAGTATAATATGCCCAAGCGAATAAGGACAACAAATCAGAATGGGATAGTTAATATAAGGCATCAAGGTAGGGATGGGGGCTAATAGGGATCTTAAATTCATGTACACTAATGCTAGGAGTATTAGGAACAAGAAGGAAGAGTTTTTGGCCATGGTTAGCACTTTCAGCCACAGGTTATTGGCATTAGTGAATCATGGCTGACTGTAGATGATAAAGCTAGTGGGATTGAATGTGATGGGTATAGTGTGTTCAGGAATGACAGAGAGAATAAAATGGGGGGAGGAATATTGTTGATGATAGCTGATGAGCTGCAGCCAAGGAGAATAGAAGTTGAATTGCAGGACAGAGAAAAGAGCACATTTGAGGCCATTTGGTGTTAGATTGTGGCTAGCAGAACAAAATATACAATTGGGTGCTGCTATAGACCAGGTGATGGAAAAGATGGTGGTGACAGTATGCACAAGCAAATAGAAGAAATGAGTAGAAGGAGGATAATTATTATGGGAGATTTCAGCTATGGTAGCATTGATTGGAGTGAGGAGAGGACACACGGGAGGAAAGAATTGGATTTTATGCGGTTATTAAGGGATAACTATCTGCGACAGCATGTAATGGAAAATACTAGGGGGTCAGAGAGTGCTTGACCTAGTAATTACATCTGAGGATTTGGCTGTAACAAATATGACCACATTGCCACCAATTGGTGAGAGTGATCTTAGGGTCTTGACTTGGGAGGTGGCTAAAGGTGTGGAATTTACAATTAAGACAGGCTACATGTGGAATTATCGGGCTGGAAAGTATGACAAGCTTAGGAGTTTGATTGGTTCAGTGCCATGGCATGTACAACTGCAAGGACTAGAAGTTGATAGTGCATGGGGGGCAGTTAAGAAGTGTTTGGATGAAGCAATGGCTGACTGTATACCTAGAGTGCAAATAATAAATCAAGTAGGGGTTAAATGGATGAATAACACCATTAAGCTTGAGCTGCAAAAAAAGAAGCAACTATGGAGGGAATTTAAGGAGAAAGGTGACCGGCAGGCACATGAACGGTATAAAGCGCAGGCCAGAAGGGTAACGAGTGTGGTAAGAAAAGCAAAAAAGGATTACGAAAGAACATTGGCCATGCAGGCTAAAGAGAATTCTAAACAGTTTTTTCGATATGTTGCAAGTAAAAGGAAAAATGTATGTGGCAGAATGATTTTAAAGAATGCCAATGGTAGGGAGGTAACTGAATCAGTTGATATAGTTGAGTTACTGAGTGAGCACTTTGCAAGAATATATCATCCAGGTGGTGACATTGCAGAAATGAATGAACCAGTAGATTATACGGGAATTGTGGTGAATGAAGTGGAGGTGGGTAGTCTATTGCATAACTTCAATGTCAATACATCTGTGGGATTGGATGGTATACCAGCTCCTGTCGTATGAGAAGTGGCTAAAGAATTGTCCGTACCCTTGACCATTTTTTTTAATTTGTGTCTCTGGTCTGGGTTACTCCCGAGGGGGTGGAAAGAGGGAAAAATAGTTCCACTGCATAAAGGTGGTTCCAAGACTGCTGTTGTAAATTACCAACCGATTAGCATATCAGGAATCGTTGTCAAGGTCTTAGAGAAATTATTCAAGAAAAGAATACAGGATTGGATAGATGAAAATGGGATATTGTATGGGGGAACAACATGGTTTTGTGAAGGGTGGATCAAGCCTCAGCAACTTGCTTATGTTTTATAACACTGTGACGGCTGAACTGGATAATGGGTTTACAGCGATTCTACTGGACCTTGCCAAGGCCTTTGACAGGATACCTCATGGAACCCTAATGGGTTCCATGTGGTATCCTGTCAAAGGATGGATATAGGGTTGGTGAGATGGATAGGAGGGTGGTTGATGGAGAGATACCAGAGAGTGGTTTATTCAGGAGTTGAGTCTGAAAGATGGCTTGTGACTAGTGGTGTGCCACAGGGCTCTGTTCTAGGACCACTACTTTTCAATTTGTTCATCAATGATATAGGAAAGGATCTGAGAGGAAGTGTTCACTTGTTTGCTGATGATGCAAAGTTGGGTAGAGCAATTGTGAGTGCACAGGATGTCAAAATTTTACAGGATGATTTGGATAGTTTGAAGGACTGGGCTAGGAAAAATGGATGTCAATTTAATGTGGTAAAGTGTAATGTTATGCATTTTGGGGTGAAAAGAATAGCAGCAGTATTATCACGTTGGTGGAACCGTACTCCAGGAGATTGATGAGGCCAGGGATTTGGGAGTGTTGGTGGATAGGGAATTGAAGTTTAGGGGGCACATTGCAAAAGTGGCGAAATCAGCTCATCAAATCACTTGGCTTCTGAAAAATACTTTAACATGCAGAGACAAACAAGTTATTGTATCGAGCCTCGATAAGACCCCATCTGGACTACTGTGCCCCGTTATGGGCACCAGGGTTTCTTCGTGATGGGGAGGAAGTGGAGAGGATCTAGAGACGAGTGACCAAGATGATAGCAGGTCTGTGGAATGAACTTTATGGGAATAGGTTGAAGATTTGTGGGTTGCAAAAATTGGTCAATAGGCAGAAAATGGGTGATATGATTGAGGCATTCAAATTACTGAAGGGTTTCTATATGATTAATCCAGAAGATATTTTTGAAAATAGTACTGGAGGTGGGAGCACCAGGGTCCATGCATGCAAGCTTGGTAAGAGTGTTGTTAACAAGGGTGTTAGAGCTAGGTTTTTTACTTGGAGAGTGGTGAATGAGTGGAATAAGCTGCCAGTGTCTGTTGTGGGTGCTACAATTGTGAATGAGTTCAAGGCAAGGTATGATAGATACTGTGTGAATGTCGAATAGTTGTTCTTGACATGATGTCAAGAACAACTATGATGAGTCTGTTGACTCCTTGGAGATGCCCGAAATAATAAGGAAAAATTATTTAAAATTGCAGAATTTTTGTCTAGGTTTCCTAGACCATTGTCAGTGTACACCCATGAAAAAAAAAAAAAAAAAGATAAATTGTAGAAACTTTTTTGCCGGCCTGGCTTGCCGAGTGGTTAGCGTTTCCTCTCTCCAGCCAAAAGGCTGTGGGTTCGAATCCCACCATGGACATGGATGTTTGTGATTGTCTGTGAAAATACTAGTGGTGGTGGTCGGCATTAGATGGAGTTGATGTAGATGTTGAACATAGTAGTAGTTGGTGGATTGAGTGGTGGAGATGGAAAGTTGTGGAGTAGGTGCCCTCCCTCAATGAGTTTTTGGACTCCCTGGAGTTACTATGTAATAATAATAATTTCTTTTGAAGAGTATTGGAATGAAAGCCATAATTATTAATTAAACAGTTGTCTGCTTTTCTGGGCAGTCTCAGCGTACATCAATTTAATGGCAGTCTATAGGTCTCAGTATACAGTGAAACAACTTATACTCATAAATACATTAATGTTGAATCATATCACTACCTTTGTCTAATTTTTGGACAAGGGTAGTGAACATATTTAAACTTTGGTTCATTATGCACATAAAACTATATTCTGCATTCTTTTTTTAAATAAAAATGTACCCTTTATTAGATCTGTTTTAATCACAAATGGATACAATATCAAACCAATTAATAAAATAACTAATAATTATGGTGAGTATGTAGATTTTTTGACCAAAAAACGATTGTGACAAATGATAATCAACACTGGATTTAATAAGTTGTGATAATATAGATAGTTAAACTGGCTAGTAGTGCCACATATGCCAGTGGCTTCTTCTGGGTTAGGAAGAAAAAAAAAATAATACAATAGGGGTTAAACATGAACCATTACATAACTAAAACTGTATTATATAGTGAAACCTGTGGAGTATTCATAACTTAAAATTTACACATATACCACAGTAATTAAATTTTAATAATATGTAGATATTTTGTCTTAAGTATCTTAAGACATCATCATTACAGTTATTACAAACAATACTAGGAATTCAAAGATTGTATATTTATTGATCCTTATTCGCAGAATAAATTGTAGAAGAGAGGGGATAAAAATCGGCATGAGACTACTGAAATTAGTGACTTATATATCAGTTCTAAAGCCGGTACAAGATCTGGAGGGAATCTGCAATTTTTGTATACCAATGCAAAAAGCATTCGAAATAAGAGAGAAGAATTTTTGGCATTAGTCAGTGCAATCTCACCAAAAGTTGTAGGCATTAGTGAAACTTGGCTGTCAGTAGAAGATGTGGTCACTGGAATTAAATGTGATGGGTACAGCATTTTCAGGGAGGATAGAGAAGATTGAACAGGGGGAGGAGTACTGTTGATGATAGCTGATGTGTTGCAGCCAAAGAAAGTAGTATATTAAGATGATAGACATGTGAATGAGAGTTCATTTGAGGCGGTCTGGTGCGAAATAGTGACCAACACAACCAAATATACAGTTGGATGCTGCTATAGGCCAGGGAGTACAGAGGGAGATATTCAATTCATGCATCATGCATCAGCACTAAATCTGCAATGAGTGCAGATTTAAGTGCTGATGAAGGAGGAGGAAATATCACGCAGCAAAAAGGAAATGGAGTTCATACATCTATTACGAGATAATTACTTGAACCAGCACATAACCGAAGGGATACATGGTGTGAGAGTGTTGGACATGGTTATATGCATAAATAAGGTGTCCTTGTTACCTCCAATGGGTGAAAGCGATCATGTGGTATTGACTTGGGAGGTTGCAAAATCTGTGGATTTTTCTGTTAAGGGGTATATACGGAACTACATGTTAGGCAATTATAACAAGCTTCGGAGTGAGCTTGCAGCCATCCCATGGCAGAACATATTGTAGGGATAAAATCAGCAGGCATCTGAGGAAAGCAATATCAGATTGTGTCCCCATGGTCAGGAAGTCAAACAAGGCAGGCGTTAGATGGATGAGCAGTAGTATCAAGCTTGATCTGCAAAAAAAGAAAATGTTATGGAGAATTTACAAGGAGAAAGGTGATCAGTACACCCATAAGCAGTACAAGGCTCAAACTAGGAAGGTTACCAGCATAGTAAGAAAAGCTAAATCAGATTATGAGAAGACCTTAGCCAAAGAGATCAAGGGTAATCCCAAAGAGTTCTTCTACTATGTGGCAAGTAAAAGGAAGAATGACTTTGGAAGGATAACTTTAGTGGGTGCTGATGGTATTGAGGTGACAAAATCAGATGTAATAGTCGAGTTACAGAGTGATAAATTTTCAAAAGTCGATCACCCAAGTGAGGATATACCTGTACCTGTGGCAATAACTAATGTGAGAATTCAAGTTAACAAATCAGAGGTAATAAGTATATTGCAAAATTTAAATGCAAACACTGCCATAGGTTTAAATGGAATATCAGCTCGGGTGTTGCGTGAATGTGCAAAGGAATTGTCAACGCCTCTTACTTGGTTATTTAACTTAAGTTTGAACTCTGGCGTGGTCCCTGGGGAGTGGAAGTTAGGCAAAGTGGTTCCTTTGCATAAAGGTGGCTCTAAAACTGCAGTAGTTAATTACAGACCAATCACCATATCAGGAGTAGTGGTAAAAGTATTGGAAAAATTGGTTAAACACAAAATTCAAGAATGGGTGGATCAGGATATGATACTCTACAGAGGCCAACATGGTTTTGTTAAAGGTAGATCCTGCCTTAGCAATCTATTAACTTTTCATAATAGAATGACATCTGAGTTGGACAAAGGAACTGGCTACACAGTGGTACTTCTGAATTTTGCTAAGGCTTTTGACAGGATACCCCATGGAACACTGTTACGCAAATTGGAGCAGATGGGAATGGATACTAAATTGGTGATATGGATAGGAGAATGGCTCAGGGAGAGATACCAGAAGGTGGTGTATGGAGGAGCCGAATCCAGGATGAGGCAGGTGACGAGTGGTGTACCTCAGGGCTCTGTGCTTGGGCCATTGTTGTTTAATTTGTATATAAATGATATAGGGAATGGCTTACAGGGCGATATTCAGTTGTTTGCTAATGATGCGAAGTTGGGCAGCGCAATAAAAAATCAAGCTAATGTTAAAAGTTTGCAGGTTGATTTAAATAAGCTGGTAGAATGGGCAAAAGATAATGGATGTCAGTTCAATGTGGAAAAGTGTAAAGTCGTGCATTTTGGGATTAAAATATTGCCAGCTGTGTACTATATTGATGGAACAGTACTCCAAGAGATTGATGAGGCTAGGGACTTAGGGGGTGTTGGTAGATAGAGAGATGAAGTTCAGAGGACACATTGCTATGGTGTCCAAGATTGCACATAGGATTACTTGGTTGTTGAGGAATACACTGACATCCAGAGATAAAGAGGTTATTGTTTCCCTTTATAAAGCATTGATACTTCCACATTTGGATTACTGTGCTTAGGTCTAATCACCTGGATTCCTTGGAGAGGGTTCAGAGAAGAGTGACCAAGTTGGTGAGTGATGTAAAAAATGCTCCCTACATTGATAGATTGAAAGCTTGTGGATTGCAAAAGTTGGTTGATAGAGAAGAGGGGATATGATAGAAACATTTAAATTACTGAAAGGTTTTTATAGGATTGATGCAGGGGAAATGTTTCAGCTGTGTGATAGTGATAGAAGAACAAGAGGTCATCCCTGGAAATTAAAGAAGAGTGTGGTTAACAAGGGTGTCAGAACAAGGTTTTTTTGCCTGGAGGGTGATGAACGAGTGGAATTCATTGCCTGACTTAGTTGTGAGTTCTTCATCTGTAAATGAATTCAAGAAGAGATATGATAGATATTGTTTTGCTAGTTTGGGTCTCCCGCGATGAGTCTACCGACTCCATGGAGATACCCGTAATAATAATAATAATAATAATAATAATATATAGGAGGCTATATATGGGAGAAGGTGGAGAAAATAAGAGATCTAGGCGTGATGGTGGATAGGGATTAAAAATGTGGAGGACACATTTCTAAAATTGTGAAGATAACCCGATGAATTCTGGGCATGATACAGAGGACACTGACTTGTAGAAGTAAAGAAATACTAGTTCCATTGTATAAACTTTGATATGCGTGGCACATGTGGACTAATTTAGCCCACAAATTTGGTGACCACATTTGTTTTCCTGCTTTTCAAAATGATGAAGAGGCATTGGGAAGGGTCCAGAGGCAATTGACTACGGTGGTTTCTGGACTCTGGAATGTTGAGTATGAAGTAAGGTTGAGATGATGCAATTTACAGTCTAGTCGATAGGAGGAGTAGGAATGATATCACAGAGATGTATAAGTTGGCATGCAGTTCTTATTAAATTAATGTTGAAGTTTAAGACATGATACGATGAGCTGTGTGTATGACAACAGGACCTCCTACAATGAGTCTTTGACTCCATAGAGGTCTGACGATAATAATAATAATAGATGAAAGAAATTTAATCCATTTACACTTTGCAGTTAACATAGGTATTTTTACTTCAACTCCACATGAATTACAGATTTGTATCTGTGAATTTTAAATTGCTTGCAAAATAGCGGATTAAAAATAGACTTAAAGAAAACTCAAATTATTATTATTATTATTATCATTACATGACACCTCCAGGGAGTCCAAAGACTCATCGAGGAAGGGCATCTACTCTACAGCTCTGTCTCACCACTCAATCCACGAATTAACCGCAACTACACCAATGCCATCTACCGCCCACCACCACAACTATCATATCACCCACTCTTTATCCTGTTAACCTGAGTCTGTAATCCACATATTTACAATCTGTCCTCATAATATAAATCCCATAATCCAGATATAATCTTTGTAACTCTTCTTTGCACCCTTTCCGCAGCTTCTTTATCCACTTGGAACCCAGGAGACCAAATCTGCACATAGTAATCCAGGTGTGGTCTTACCCAGGGCCGGCAAAAGCAGGTATGCGATGCCCACAGGCACCGCATACCTGCTTCTGCCGGCCCTGGGTAAAAATTTAGCTTTTTGCGGATCATCTGATAAATTATATGAAAGGAATAACGGCAATGTTTTAAAATTAGTCGAACTGTTTGCAAAGTTTGATCTCGTTATGGAAAAATCATGTTGAAAGCGCCCTACATCAAAACAATAGAGTACACTATTTGAGTAAAGACAGTCAAAATGAAATATTGGAAACTTTAAGTAACACGATCAAGGATACAATTTTATTATCAATCCAAAAATCTAAATATTATTCCATAACTTTAGACTGCACACCTTATGCAAGTAAAACAGAACAAATGACCATTATTATTCACTTTGTTTCCTGTGAAAATGGAACTGTCAAGATCAGGAAAAACGTTTTAGGTTTTGTAGATATATCAGATTCCACATGATGTGGTTTATGTGCAACAATAATGGAACAACTGGAAAAATGGAACATTACCATTGAAGACGACAATGCAGCAAATATGAAAGGGAAAAAAATATGGCCTCCAAAATTTCCTTTTGAACAAAAATCCTTGCGCTTTTTACGTGCCATGTGCTGCTCATACTCTAAATTTAATCATTAACGATGCAGCCAAAGTGAATGCAGATACAATTAGTTTCTTTGCAATTATTCAAGAAATATACAATTTCTTTTCATTCTCTTACAAACATTGGGCAATCCTTTTAAAGTTCATAAAAAATTTTAACATTGAAACAGCCATAGAAAAGCGATGTGAAAGTTAAATTAATGCAATCTGCGCTCTACGATATCAGTTAGGAGAAATTTATGATGCACTTTTTGAAATTTTAAATAATGAAAATTTTAATAAAGAAACTTAGCATGAAGCACAAACATTATGTGCTAAAATAAAGGACTACAAATTTATTTGCTCTCTTATATCTTGGCATAATTTACTTAACAGAATAAACCTGTGAGTAAAATGCTTCAAGACAAAAATATGAACATTACACTTGCTTTAGAATCTATCGAAAACTTAAAAATATTCTTACAAGAGTATCGATCAGATACAAATTTCAAAGAAGTTCTAAAAACGGCAAAATAACAGAGTGAAGAAGTGGATGGAGAACAAGAATTTAAAACTGGTACGGAAGTTTGATGACGAAAGAAGACACGACAATTTGAGTACGAGCATCATGACGAAACACCACAATCGCCAGAACATAAATTTAGAGTGAATGTGTTTTATACACTTCTAGATGTTGCAATGTGTTCGTTAATAGAACGTTTTGAACAACTAAAAACATATTATGATAATTTCAGTTTCTTGTATAGATTAGTACAAATTAATAACGAAAATTTACGAAAAAATTGTGGCGATTTAGAGATTCTCTTGAAGGACGGCGACAATAAAGACATAAATGCAATAGAACTATATGAGGAGTTATGTGCTTTCCGGGATATTTTTCGGAAGGATAATTTAAATATTCAAAACCCTTTCGATATTCTTAATTTTTTTGTGCATAATAATTTATCTTTCCCTAACTTTTCACTTGCTTTAAAAATACTATTAACCTTACCTGTTAGTGTAGCAAGCGGTGAACGTTCCTTTTCCAAGTTGAAATTGATTAAAACCTACTTAAGAACAAGTATGTCACAAAAAAGGCTTGTTAGTTTGGCATTAATAGCTGTTGAAAATGATATATGATTGGAATTAGACGTTAAGACCATTATTTCTAATTTTCTGAATATGAAATCAAGAGCCCTAAAATTTTAATTAAAAAAATTTTAAGTATATTTATGTAATTTAATTTATTTTCTGTTATTCTGTAAAGATGTTATTTTTTGAATACTTATATTAAATTTCTACTTATTTCTGAATTCTTTTCTTATTTTCTTATCTATCTTGAGTTTCTTTTATTTTCCTAAAAGATAGTTCCACTTATAAAAATTATTAAACAATTTGTACAAGTCAATAAGAATTTAGTAACTTGTAAAATGCAAGAATTTTTTAACTTTAGTTCAAATAAATTTTAACTTTAATTAAAATTCATTTTAATTTTGTTAGCGATTCGGTTGGTGAGAAGTCTATAATCCCTGTATCATTATATTCAACGATTAAAGTGAAGTGGCTTTATCAAAATTTGCTTTAACTTTTGAGAATTTTTTGAATATTCGGGTTTTTAACAATTATCCTGCGTAGTCAACATCCCCGTTTCGTTACATTTAGCGAATCAACGTGTGGCTGTTCTGTCAAAATTTTTTTAAGAAATTTCAAATAATTTAAATTTTTATTATCATAAAAGAACCACACATGCCCTGATCGTTACAGGGGCACTTAGATAGAAATTGCATGCGGGCGCCAAAGACCCTAGTGCCGGTTCTGGTCTTACCAAATAAAGAGGCAAAATTATTCCTTATCCTCGCATGTCAAGGTTCGCTTCAACATAGCAATTATCCTCTGAGTTGTATTTGCAACTTTTGCTATGTGACCTTTGAACTTTAAATTGTTATCCACCAATACACCAAGATCCCTTGCTCTTTCACTTTCTTGTAGTATAACCCCACTAATATAATATGCTTCTGGAACTCTAATCACGCCAAAGTGCATAACTTTACACTAACATTAAACTGACAGCCATTTTTATTTAACCAGATTTCCAGTCTATTCAAATCATTTTGTAATTGCTGAATATCAGTAGCATATCTGATTGCCCTGTGTTAGATCTTGAATGGGAGAATTTATAAAAAAAAAATTCATTCAAGATTTAACAAGTCCAACATATCAACAAGGAGAAACTTTTACTTAAGCTATCAGAAGGATTGTAAATAGGACTATAAATACCTTAAACGTAGAATTATAAAAGAAAGCTTGTTTATTTAAATCTAAGTAAAGATTTTCAGTATATTGTAACTATAAAAGAATATTCTATGTGAAACGAGATGTTTATCAAAGTGTAAACAAAAGTCCAAAGTTCGCAGGCGGACCGTTCGGGTGAACGTTTGGCTTGAGGCATAAGCATTTACACGGACAGCATTGCTAGTTTGTTTTCCCGTGAAGACGCTACACAAGAGGATGCGATATACCGGATCACCTCACGGGCAAAGAAGACGAGTGCCATGTGGAAGAACGCAGCAGTAAAGAGGGCACCAAGAATGCAGAATAAAAGGGGTTTGCTCTCCTTTCTCTCTCAGGGCTTTTTTGTCTAGTTCTCCTGACCTTTTCTGGGTATTTTACGTGGTTGGATGTTGGGCCTCTCTCTCTCTCACCTCCTGATGGATTCCGGATCGCCCTGAGATGTTAGATGTCGGCATCTGCAGTTCCAGCGCCCTGACTAGCTATTTCCTAGGGATGGAATTTCTGAACCCGCAGCTCTGACGAGAATATGTGGCATCAGAAACAGGCAGATGTGGGCACATCGCCAGACATTTGGTAAAGCCAAGTAGGATGACCTCTATGAGTAACCACGTGGATAAAGGCCAAGCAGAGATGTTCTGACCCCAATTCAAGGAAGAGGGATTCGGCTGTGTAGGACGAAAATGTGAATTAAGTGACGGATCTGTTAATCTTCCCAAGAGCTGGTAACGTACAGAATTTTGTTATTCCTTTCGCACTTAGAGTGAAGAAATGTTATATAGTTAGTGAGCAAGGACAATGTAGTATAGAACTCTTAGGTGATTATCGATGATACAAGTGGCTTAAATTCACTGAGCATTTTGTTAGAGAAAGTTTATAGATGATTTGTGACAGGTAATTTATGTGAATAACTAATGTAATTCAGAAGAGAACAGAATGGATGAAATTTAAGACTTGTATAATGTGTACTTTAATGCTTAATCTTATAGAAGAAGCTAATGATTGTATCTTTATGTGTTTTAGTTGGTTTAACTAGTTCTTTACTTTAGAATGATATAACATTGATTTGAGTGCATGAATGTAAAATGTATAACTTTAAGATCTCAATAAATGTGTTTTATGTTTTGTACCTGATATTAGCCTGAGAATGAATTCAAATTACCTCTCATAAAATCAGAACCTAAGTAGAGTAGAATAGATGTTTAATAGCCACGATTGCAAACGACGTTAAAAATAGTTAATAGAAAGGGGGATGGTAAATCCCTTTATGTTTTTATAGCCGGGTACAAAACTCTGATTGAAATCCATAGAGTTTCATGCTGAAAAAACTATCGGCGAGCCCAAGTGTAAATGATCACTTGGGTAGTACAACACCAGGACAACTCCATGCAAAGGTGGAGCAAGCTCCATCACTAACTTTAATATTCTCTGATAATGTAAAACCCAGCTCCTAAGAGATGTATATATATTGTTTTATGAGAAGAGGTCACTACCCAGACCGGTTTCAACCTTTTTTGAGGTCTCATCAGTGAGTAGGTAGACCTGGAATATCAAGGTTTTAAATGAACATGAACTTACATACCTCTACTATCGAATTGCCGGATAGTAGAGGTATGTAAGTTCGTGTTCACTTAAAACCTTGATATTCCAGGTCTACCTACTCACTGATGAGACCTCAAAAATGGTTGAAACCGGTCTGGGTAGTGACCTCTTCTCATAATGTAAAACAATATGTATACATCTCTTGGGAGCTGGATTTTACATTATGAGAGAATATTAAAGTTAGTGACAGAGCATGCTCCACCTTTGCATGGAGTTGCCCTGGTGTTGTACTACCCAAGTGATCATTTATACTTGGGCTCGCCAATAATTTTTTCGGCATGAAACTCTATGGATTTTGATGGATTTCGATCCGAGTTTCGTAGCTGGCTATAAAAACATAAAGGGATTTACCATCTCCCTTTCTATTAACATATTCGCTGGTAAAATAGCCTTTCGGCTTATTAAATTTGTAATTAAACATAGTTGTTATTGAGAATTTTGGTACTAAGAATAAGTGTTAGATTCTTCACCTCTGTATGTTATCTGAGAAAGTTTCCCTAGTTAAGAATTCCTTCTAACTTAAATATATTGTTTGGTGCAGCTTAACAAATAAATTTGCCAGTATCTGATCGGGAGACAATCTCAGGCAGTAATTATAAAGAATTGTCCCTAACAAAGGGTAAACCCTTTGTCCGAGTAATTGATACACGAGATTAATCTAGAAATCGGCCAGATATATAGATAGTCTTTCTATATCGTGTACTGAAGGCAAAATTTAGGTTTAGATCTTGAAAGTAATTAGGGTGAAAGTAAATATAGATCTAAACAAGGAAAAACAAGCATAAATTAAAACAAAGCCACAGAGTGGTGACATAACACCTGCCTATCTTTGCACTGTTGGAACGTATTTCCTCCCTGGTTTTGAATTCACCATTTTGTTGTGACGTCCTCTTATTAATAAAATCAATTAATTGCTAATTGATTACTAATCAAAATGTAGGGAAATTTATATTTATACTGCACCACCCTATATTTAGATTAGTCTATATAAAATAGTAGAATCAATTTTCAATTAACTTAGCAGTCTCCTTACTCATACAGGCCGAATTTAATATTTTTCACTTAGGGCTCCCGCAAGATTCGAATTATTTATGAACAGTGCAATAAAAAAGAATCAGGCATACACAATATTGAAATCAACAAAACAAAACATTTAATATAAGGTTATATGACAAATACATAAATTTAACTCCGAAAATAAGACAATACAATTAACTTAGTTCATCAGGTCAAAACATTCATATTAAATTAGACTTCAAAATCTTCACATACAAAATTCACAGTTCTCTCAATTACAGAGATTGTTCACTCAGATCAATACAACAGAATTTCTTGTTAAATAAGTTTGCTGGTATTACTCAGTTATACTCTATACTTAACACTCAGCAGGCACTTATCACGTTATTAATCGCGGCAGTTATTGTTTCAAGGGGAATTATTTTCAACTTCTAACTTTGGCGAAATTCGGTGATACGCCACAGTAAATGTTAGAATATCCGAGACAGAACTATCACTCAAACCTTCACACTGAAATAAATAAAATATGACCGGGATTAATCTTCAGCACATCATATTTAATGTGAGCACATTTTCAAATTATATTCATTTATTACTCCGTTGGAACACATTTAAAAGAATTCTTCAAGGAGATAACTAGATTATTATTTGTCGCGCTTCACAATTCTCGACAGCTACTACAGGGCAGAATAATTATTCCATGTTTACTACTGTATAACAAATTAAGCTCTGTACAATCCTTCTTTAAAGCAATAAATACGTAGTAATTCTAAACTAAGTGGATTTATTCTGAATCTTTCATTAAACCTCCAGTCCTTTAGTTATCCTAATACGGCACTAAATTCCTATTACTGCCACCGCTGACTTTACTCTCAGCTATCTATAAGTTTTCTCCTAGTCTCTGTACACTTCTAAATGCTACTCCCTTGAATTCCTGCCCTTCAGTCTTCTCCGTTTACTTTCACCTCCCTGCTTATATCCTTCCTTCTTCCCACTTAAAACTTGTTCACCCCGTCTCACTCATATATTTTTCTCTTCTCTCCTTTTATCGAAGCTCACGGTCTACGCTCGCGCATTCTATTTTATTTCTATCTCCATAGCAATGATCGAAACAAAATGTAAACATTAGCATTAACGTTACATAAGGTTATACCTTTACTTTGAGTAATGAAAAGTAAATAATAAAAATATTATAGTTACTTAATTTCTCTTTCATTTCTCTTACAAATAATAATAATTAAAATATATGTCACAGTATATATAAGGCACATAAAATTACATACATATATAGAATTCCTCATAATATTATTGAAGGAATAAAGTAATTAAGATAAATGATATTTATTACAGAGTCCTTCCAATAGTAAAATATACATTAAAATTATATAATTAAATAATAGCTGATAAAATTCAGGGATAATACATAAATAACAAATCTTAAGCAAGGGACTAACAAATAATTTTTAAACAAGTCTTGCTTAATATATGATCTCTGTGTTCACTGGGCATCTACAGATGCCGTATGGTCACTCCGATGCTCGATGATGTTCCACACTAGGCCTCGCCATGTAGTCCTGTTGTTTGCCCTTCTGGCAGCCTCAACTCTGAAGATCAGTCACTACACACATGCCATCCATCCATCTCATTGATGCTCTACCTCTGCCTCTTTTTCCAGGAACTTTACTTTCTATTACTGTTCTGAGAAGTCCTGATTCCATCCTTTCTATGTGTCCAAAATATTTTAATTTTCTTCTGTCAATATGAATTTGTCAATAGAATTTGAGCTGTGCAGAAGAAAGTGATTTTTAATCGGTGAATAGTCCGCTTTTTCCCCCCTTTTTCTACGTTTTTGAGTGCTAAATTGTTTCTCTGAATACGAGTGTACTTCAGTGGTTGTTTTTTGGAAGTTAGTTGCTGTCGCGATATAATATATTTTGGTACCGTCGGAATCGAACGCGTAACGGTGGAAGACAAAACGAAGCTAAGTTACTGTATTTAGTTATATTTCATTTGATTTAATTATATTTAGTACTTAAATGTTCTGATGTTTATATTTTTTTCCCTCTTATTTATTAATTGAATAATTATTAAAGATTACGCTACTCGGCAGTAAGGAATGATGGTGGATTCAGCAGCAGTCGCAAGTGGCATAACACCAAGTCCTCTGCCATTTAAGAACTCAATTATTAGCAATATCATAAGGGACTTTGTGGCATGCAGTACTTGTGGCATGTATGCGTCTCGGGAATTACATATGTGGCTTGTTAAAGAGAGTGGAGAGCGTATGTGCGCAAAATGCAGGCAGTTGGAGGAAATAAGTACATTAGATATATCGATATCCGACTTTGTTGCTCCAGAAACGGGAAATGAATGTAGGAAGACAAGTAGTGTGATAGGAGAGAATGACAAAATAATAGTTGATAGTGTGGAAGGTGTGAATGACTGTGAAAGTTTAGGAGATGGTTTTGTTTGGGAGAGTGAATTTAGATTAAGAGTGACTGACCTGCAGAAGGAGATAGATGAGTTGAAAGAGGAGGTGGAATGTCTTGTGAATGAGAGCAGAAGTATGAAAGATAAGATTAGGAGAATGGAAGAGATAAATGCAAGGCGAATCAGAGTAGGAGAGAGAGAGAATTTAGGGAGTATGAGTGAGAGGTATGGGGGTGCTAGAAGAGGAGAGAATGGAAACAGTAGAAGAGAGGGAATGAGAGAGAGGTATGGGAATGCTGGCAGACGAGAGGATGGAAACAGTAGGAGAGACAGAATGAGAGAGAGATATGGAAATGCTAGAAGAGGAGAGAATGGAAACGGTAGGAGAGATGGAATGAGAGAGAGGTATGGGAATGCTAGAAGATGAGAGGATGGAAACAGTAGTAGGAGAGACAGAATGAGAGAGGGATATGGAAGTGCTAGAAGTGGAGAAAATGGAAACAGTAGGAGAGAGGGAATGAGAGAGAGAGATGTATGGGAGTGCTAGAAGAGGAGAGAATGGAAACAGTAGAAAAGAGAGGTATGGGAATGAAAGAAGAGGAGAGAATGGAAACAATAGGAGCGAGGGAATGGTAAGAGGTATAATATATGTCGACTCAATGATCCGTGGTGTCCAAGATAGGATGCGTGAGGAGTGTTTGCCAGGAGGAACAATAGAAAGGGTGGCTATGGCAATTAAGAGAGGTGAAAGGGTGGATGAGATGATTATGATAGTAGGAACGAATGACTTGAGTGGTAATGTAAGTCGGGCAGCGAGAGATATGAGATTTTTGCTTGAGACTATACGGAAGAAGACAGAGAGAGGAAAGATAGTGTGTGTGTTGCCTAGGTATGATAATGATGAGCTGAGCAGAAGAGCGGTGATATTGAATGGCATAATAGTGAGAATGTGTGACAAGAGAGGACTGGTATATGTGGATGCTTGGAGTGCGTTTGAGGAAAGAGAGGAATTGTATGCGAGAGACCGTTTACATTTGAATGAGGAAGGATGTAGGCATCTGGAGAGATTGCTGTTCTGAAGGAGTCAGTGTGTCCCAGGGAGGATGATAGCAGGGGTGGCCTCTTGTGGGAATGGATATTTGGGAGAAGGGAGACGATGTCAGGTAACACTGAGCCCAGTGGAGTCTAGAAAGGATAATGCTGGATATAGAAACAATGGCATTTATATGCTTTATACTAATGCCAGGAGTATCCGGAATAAAGGAGAGGAATTGGTGGTGCAGATAGCATCAGCCTGGCCAAAAATTATTGCGATCACTGAGACGTGGTTGACAGAAGGGGATATAACAACAGGAATAGAAGTCGCTGGGTATAGCATTTTTCGCCAGGATAGGAGGGGAAAGCGTGGTGGTGGGGTACTGCTTATGATAAGTGATGACCTATGTCCTCTAAGAGTGGAGAATTTGGAAGGAAGTGAGACAAATGATTTTGAGAGCGTATGGTGTGAGGTAGAGGTAGGCAAGACAAGATATTTAGTGGGGTGTTGCTACAGACCCAGGAGCACAAAGGATGGGGACCTGAAGATATTTAGACAGCTAAGTTTGGCAAATGCAAGAAGAATGACTGTTATGGGAGATTTTAACTTCAGTAGTATAAATTGGAGAGAGGAAGATGCATGTAGCAATAGGGGAATGGAATTTCTAGAATTCTTGAGGGACAAATGTCTTAGGCAACATGTAACAGAGGGAACAAGAGGTTCAAAAGTTTGGATTTGGTTATAGCATCAGAAGAGTTAATAATAACTGAGTTGACGTCTCTCCCCCAGTTTGAGAGAGTGACCATATGGTGTTGACTTGGAAAATGAATAGATATGCAGGAGTATCAAAGAGACGGGAACTTATGTGAAATTATAAGGCAGGTGATTATAATTGTCTTAGACGTCAACTTCGGGAAGTTTCATGGAGGGAGGAATTGGAAGGCCGGGATATCACTAGTGCGTGGGAAATTGTGAAAGAATATTTGTTATCAGCAATGGTAAGTTGTATACCACGAGTGAAGAAGAAGAGGACGCAATTTGGAGTAAAGTGGATGACAAACAATATTAAACAGGAATTGCATGCGAAAAAGAGGCTATGTAAGAGATATAAGGAGACAAGTGAAGAGATGCATGAGGAATGTAAGACACAGGCCAGAAGAGTGACTAGTGTGGTAAGGAAAGCGAAACTGGAATATGAGAGGAGATTGGCCCTAAGATCCAAAGAAAATCTTAGGAAATTTTTTAGTTATGTGGCCAGTAGGAGGAGAAATGACTGTGTAAGAATGATACTGTGGGATTAAGATCAGATTAGAGTGACTGATGCAGAGGACATAGTGGAATTGTTCAATGACCACTTTATTGGAGTATTTCATCCTGGAGCAGTCAGTTTTAATGCTAGAGGGATAGGGCAGGTTCAAGGTTTAGAGGTACAGTAGGAGAGTGTGTTTCAGATACTGAGAACTCTGGATGTCAATAAAGCTTTTGGACTGGATGGTATTTCACCACGACTTTTGAGAGAATGTGCTGGGGAACTGACAGTACCTTTGACCTGGCTTTTCAATGAAAGTCTGGCTTCGGCAAAGGTGCACAGAGAATGGAAGGAAGGTAAGATAGTGCCATTGCATAAGGGTGGTAACAGACTGGAAGTATCTAATTATAGACCAGTCTGTGTGTCATCAGTAGTTGTTGAGATCTTGGAGAAAGTAGTGAGGGACCGTATACAGCATTGGGCAGATGAGGGTAATGTTATCTGTGAGAATCAACATGGATTTGTGAAAGGATGCTCTTGTTTTAGCAATATGATAGCCTTTTATAATAAAGTTACAAGAACATTAGATGAGGGAAAGGTATATACTGTAATTTTCTTAGACTTGGCGAAGGCATTTGACAGGGTGCCACATGATAAGCTGATATTTTAGTTGCAGCACATAGGTCTGGATGTCAGATTGGTCAACTGGATTCAGGATTGGCTGTCTGATGTCTGATAGGTATCAGAGAGTTGTGTATGGTGGAGCAGTTTCCAGGAGGCAGGGGGTTACAAGTGGGGTCCCACAGGGCTCAGTACTAGGACCTATATTGTTTAACCTTTATATCAATGACATAGCCAGTGGATTGCAGGGGGATATTCAGTTGTTTGCGGATGATGCGAAGCTTGGAAGGATTATTAGTAATAGTGCAGATGTGGTAGCCCTGCAAGAGGATTTAAATAAGCTAGATAGATGGGCAAATGAATTGCGGTGTCAGTTTAATGCAGCAAAATGTAAGGTCTTGAGGTTTGGGAAACATCGATGGGATGCTGCATACTCTATGGGAGGAGTTATACTGGAGGAAGTAGGGGAGACAAGAGATCTGGGGTTGATGATTGATAGAAACCTGAAGTTTAGGGGACATATTGCAAAGGTGGTGAAGGTAACACAGAGGATTGCTGCTATTATGAGAAGGACACTGACCTGCAGAGATAAGAGGTTATTATTCTGTTGTATAAGTCTCTGATCAGACCACACTTGGATTATTGTTCTCAGATTTGGTTCCCAGGATTTGAAGGGGATAAATTAACTGTGGAAAGGATACAAAGACGGATGACAAAGATGGTTTCAGGACTGTACAAGGATAGTTATGAGGATCGGCTGAGAGAATGTGGACTGCAGAGTTTGGTGGATAGAAGAAGGAGAGGTGATATGATTGAGACTTTTAAATTTTTTTTGAGGTGGTTACAGGGTTGACACTGGGGACTTCTTTCGCTTGGTTGATCAGCGGGAAGGAGTGATGACAAGAGGCCATCCCTGGAAGTTACAAAAGGAAACTGTGAGCAAGAGGGTAAGGAGTGGTTTCTTTGTGTGGAGGGTGGTTGAGCCGTGGAATGCATTGCCTGATGGAGTGGTGGGAGCGAGAATGGTCAGTGAGTTTAAAGAGTGGTATGATAGACTTTGTGTTTCTCAGGGGGGGCGATCTCCCCT
Organism: Typopeltis vanoorti; assembly: GCF_054136105.1. Classification (NCBI taxonomy): domain Eukaryota; kingdom Metazoa; phylum Arthropoda; class Arachnida; order Uropygi; family Thelyphonidae; genus Typopeltis; species Typopeltis vanoorti. The sequence continues at coordinate 34,234,805 of NC_143561.1, read as the reverse complement.
CGATGAGTCTTGACAGAGTTTTTGTCTTAGGAAGGACCTCCCTCGATGAGTCTTTTGACTCCTTGGAGGCCTGAATAATAATAATAATAATAATAATATCCTTAAGGTGCCTTAAAGTTCTACTAATCTTTTCAAACACCCATTCATTTGTACGCCTTTCAGTGTATGATATCCTCAACAGCCTTTTGTAACACCACATCTCAAAAGCAGATATCCATTTCTTATCTGACTTCTTTAGGTTCCAAGTCTCGTATCCATAAGTCGCTGTTGGAAAAACAACTGCATCCAAAATCCTCAACTTTGTTTCCTTGGAGATAGATCCATCCTTCCAGATTTTAGACAGGTCTCTGACTGTTGTTTTAGCCATTCCTAACCTTTTTCTAACATCTTCTGTACAGCAGTTCTTCACATTAATAATGGATCCCAGGTACTCAATCTTGCTGACTTCCTCAATTCTTTCTCCATTAAGATACATTTGTTTCTCAAGAGCTTCTCTGTTTGTTTTTCCTTTGAGAACCATGATCTTTGTCTTGCTAGAATTGAGTTGAAGTCCTCTGTTATTACTGATCTTGTTAACTTTGTCAAGAATTAGTCCTAGTTCTTCCATGTCATTACAAAGGAGTACTGTATCATCAGCGTACCTCAGATTACTGATCAATCTACCTCCTATCGTAATTCCTGTCCTGAGCTCATCCAATGCTTCACGCATGATATATGATAGATTATGTTAAATGTGAATGAAGAACAAAAATATACAAAACAATTTCATTCACAGTTTAACAGCACCATCAGCAAACAATTGCAGATCTGATGATAGAACCTGCTTGATGTCATTAATGTATAGATTGAACAGTAATGGCAAGGGCTGAACCCTGAGGTACATCACTGGTTACCTTAAATCTGGGAGATTCACACCCACTGTATACCACTTTTTGATATCTGTCTGTCAACCATCCCCTGATCCAAGTCTATAGATGATATTATAATCCCATATTCTCCAGTTTACGCAACAGCCTCTCCTGTGTTATTCTATCATATGCCTTAGAAAAATCCAACATTATTATAGTTTTTCCATTCCCTTTATCCAACTCGGCTGTAACATTGTTTTAAAATATGAGCAAATTGCTAAAACATGACCTTCCTTTAGTAAATCCATACTGATCCCTGCAGAGTATGGAATGCTTGTCTATCCATTTCTGCATGCGAGTTCTTACCAACTTCTCTAAAATCTTCACTACCACACCAGAGATACTAATAGGTCAGTAGTTAGACACATCAGTTTTTGCACCACCCTTGTGCAATGGAACTATCATACATTTCTTCCATTCCTGTGGTATCATTCCTGAGCTGAGACTCAAGTTATACAAATGTGTGAAAGGCCTAGCCAATTCAGCTGAACATTACTTACGCAAATGGGCTGATATTCCATCTGTTCCTATTGCAAATTATTATTCAGATTATGCAAGAGATCTTCAACCTCATTTTCATGAACCTCTAACTCTTCATCCAACGTAGCAGTATCACTGTGCACCATGCTACATACACCTGGTTGATGTATGGACAAAAGATAATGGGTATCAGTGGAGAAATTTAAAGTTATGCATTTTGGGATAAATAGATTTCAAGCTGTGTGTGTGTGTCACATTGATAGAACTGTACTGTAGAAAATTGATGAAGCTAGGGATTTAGGAGTGGTGGTTGCCAGAGAGTTGAAGTTTAAGGACATATTGCTAAGGTAGCTCATAAGATTTGAAGACCACACCAACAAGCAGAGATAAGAAAGTTGTTATTCCTCTTTATAAGGCCTTGATATGTCCACATCTGGATTATTATCCTTAGGTCTAATCTCTGAGTTTCTTGGGGATGAAGAAGTTGTGGAGAGGATTCAGAAGCGAGCAACCAAGATGGTGAGTGGTCTGTGGAATATTCCCAATGAGGATAGATTCAGGATGGGTGGGTGGGTGGAGTGCAGAAGATGGTTAATAGGCAGAAGAGAGGGATATGATAGAAATATTTAAGTTACTTAAAAGTAACTTAAATATTTCTATCATATAAACTTAAAAGTAACTTAAAAGTCGCGATAAAAGGTATTATAGGATTGATGCAGGGGAAATATAACAGCACTTGGCTAGAGGGGGTAGAACATGACATCATCCCTTAAAGTTGAATAAAAGTGTGGTTAGGCTTGAGATCTAGATTTTTCACTTGGAGAGTTGTGAATGAAATGGAATGGATTGACAGATTCAATTGTTAGCACTTTTCTCTTAATGGGTTCAAGGAGGGATATGATAGATTGTGTGGATAACTTGGATCACCTGTGATGAGTCTTTGGACTCCATAGAGATGCCCGTACAATAATAACAATAATCGCTCAAAGACAAGATCAACAATGGACAAAAAAAAATGAAAGAAGCACTGTATTGGATTCCACCAGAGGAAAAGTGACCACAGTCAACCAAAATCACAGTCATCATTTTATCTATCCACTAGACATCATCATATGTTGTATGGTCACTCTGTTGCTTGGTGATATGCCACAATAGTCCTTGCCAGATGCTTCTGTTGTATGCTTTTCTTGAGGTTTCAATTCTCTGCAGATCAGTCACTCCATCTTATTGAAGGTCTACCATTCCTTTTTTTACAGGAACTTTACCTTCTATTACTGTTTTGAGAAGTTCCTCTTCCATCCTTTTGATGTGTCCAAAGTATTTCAATTTTCTTCTATCAATATCCTTAAGGAGCCTTAAAGTTCTACTGATCCTTTCTAGCACCCCTCTGTTTGTATAGCTTTCAGTATATGATATCACAATAGCCTTCTGTAACACCACATCTCAAAACCAGCTATCCTTTTCCTATCAGACTTCTTTAGGTTCCGAGTCACACATCCATAAGTCATCCAGAATTCTCAACAAACAAGTCTCCGACTGTTGTTTTAGCCATTTCTAATCTTCTTCTGACATCTTCGGAACAGCAATTCTTCACATTAATAATGGATCCTAGAATATTCAAACTTGCTAACTTTCTCAATTCTTTTTCTGTTAAGGCAGTGGCATATTCAGGTATATGCCCGGGCCTAGAGCGGCAAATTTTGAGGGGCAGTGGAAATTTCCAGGAAATTTCTCATTTTGTAATTATAACATGTAACTTATATGTTGCATATACTCACAAGTAGAAAAAAAAATTTTTTTTCCTCATTATAAGTTGAGTCTGCAAGCATATTTGCAAGCAGCAAGACGTAGAATATTTTAGGACATTTTGGGTGAGTCATAATACATATATAGTTATTTATATTACAAATTTATCATATATAAATCAACATGTTCATTAAATATGAGGGGCAGCAAATACCTAAATACACCACTGCATTAAGGTACGCTTGTTTCTCAGGATCTCTCCCTGTCTATATTTCCTTTGAGAACCATAATCTTTGTCTTGCAGGATTGAGCTGAAGTCCACTGTTCTTACTGGTCTTGTTAACTTTTTCAAGAATTTTTTCCAGTTCTTCTTTGTCATTACATAGGAGTACTGTATCATCAGCATACCTCATATTATGGATCAGTCTACCGCCTGTACTAAACAACTACACTCATGCTACATCATGATCCTCAGAATAATATAATAAACAGGTGAGGATAAACATAATGATAATAAACATAAAGATAATAAACAGGTGAGGATAAACACCTGATCTTACTGTGGCTTCTTGATTTCCTGAAATCATTAGATTTGCAGAAGTGACATTGAGAAGAAAAGCCATTGAACGGACAGTTTTGGAGTCATCTTGGAAAGACTGTCATCTAGCATTGTGTTGACAATGGCTGACAATGATCTCTCACTCTCTTTCTATCTATATATATATTATCATTATCATTGTCAGCCATTGTCAACACATTGTCAGCCACTGTCAAAGTTTTTTTTTTTTTTCAGGATAATGTGTAGATTTTGAAAGGATTCAGAGATGAGTAGCTAAGGTGATCTCCGACTTCTAAAATGTCGTTTATGATGTAATATAATCTAATATTTTTATATTCAGTATCCCTCAGTCTTATATAATTGAATGGCACATGATCTTTGAAAGCAAAAAATTAAAAATGGTAATATATAGAAATGTGTTGTAGGCTACTGGGTGAAAAATGGAGATTATTTTCTTGGAAGCTGGTGAGTAATGCATTGCCAGAAGGAGCAATGAGTGCAAGGATAGCAAATAATTTGGAGTCATAGTATGATAGATATGATACCACTTACAGTGCACCTCCAGTAATAATTTATATGACTTCACAAAAATACGATAATGTAAAATGCAAGAGACGGATGTTAGTAATGCTTGGGAAATGTCAAGGGTTATTTACAGAAAACATCATCATATTGAATAACCTAAAGTTAAAAGGATAAATTGGGTGTCAGTTAATTAGATAAGTAGCATCATTAAGAACTAGCTACAAAAAAAGAAAATGAATTAAGGATATGTAAGGGGGAAAGCACATCAGCAGGCTCATGAGCAATATGAAGTGCACACAAAGAAGAGTGACTAGCATGGTGAAGAAGATAAATTCCATTGTATTATACAAATGATTTTATACAAGTGAAAATTAGTGGAACAGGTCAGAAGAAATTCCAAAGAGTTGTTTAGAGCATCACGTAGTTTGCAAGTCTCCATCATCCAGGCAGAGATAAGCAGTGATTGATGCTATAGAGATTGAGATAAGAATAGAGGTAAATGAACTAGATTTGTTTTAGATATTAAGAAATCTTAATGTGAATATAGCCATGGGGGGGGATCTATACTAGATCTAGTATCCATACTAGGATCTATACTAAATAAACTGAGCAAAGGATGACTTTCATTTCAGTGTGTGAAAGTGTAAAGTTATTGCTTTAGAATGGGGAAAAAAAAAACAAAAAAAAAAAACTATACAATATGTAGCCTACAATAACTGAAGGACAAGAAATTGATGAAGTAAGGATTAAGGGTAATGGTGAGCAGACAGTTGAGGTTCAGAGGACAAATATATTAAAAGATCTCTTGAATGTTAAAAAACACATTAACAAGCAAGAAGGAAGATATCTCTCTTTATAAGGCTGTGATATGACTACATCTGAACTGTTCTTGCACTTATTTGGTTGCCTATATTTCTTGGCGATGCAGTGGAGTGGACTTAGAGGTGAGTGACCAAAATGGTGACTGGTTTATGGAGTTCTCCATGTGAGAATAGATCAAAGATTTGTGAGCTACAGAGTTTGGCTGATAGGTGGAAAAGAGGGGATATGACAGAAACATAGAAGCTTTATAGGGTAGATGCTAAAGAAATTTTTCAATATGTGCATGAGAATGAATAAGGGGATTGCCTCTTGAAGTTGTATAAGGAACATGGTTAACAAGGACATGAGGAATAATTTCTTGCTTGGAGTTTGGTAAATGAGTGAAATGGGTTGCAATAGGTGGTCTTGAGTTTTTTTTTTTCAGCAGTGATGGAGCAGTATTATAGGCAGGGGGCGTGTCGGCACTGTGTGTAACGCACACAGGCACCAAAGATTTCAGGCAAAGAGGAGGAAATATTTTTAAAAAAATATTATTCATTAATTATATCAAAATAAATTACATTTTTGTTTAAATTTTAATTATATTTTATAGATTTGTCTTAAATAAATTATTTATAATCACTTATTTGTTATTATGAAAATTTAATAAATAAAAATTTCGTATTTCATTTTTACTCACTGATACATTTTTATAAAGTGATTTTTTATTGGGGGGGGAGGTATAGGGGCATCAACTAAAGTTTTGCACACAGGTACTGGACATTACTGGCATGCTACTGATTATAGGTATTGTATGAATAATGGTTAATATGGGCCTCCCACACTGAGTATTTGGACTTTGTGGGGTTTCCTATACAAAATAATAATAATAAATTCAGACTGTTTTTTTTTTTTTTCTGCCTGTTCTTTATTAAGTTTTCTTTATTAAGAAAGTTTATGCTGTTTCAGTAATATTTATTAGATTAATCTAATAACAACTATTACTGAAACAACATTAAATGATTTAAATATTACACTGGCATTCTTAAATAAATAAAACACTACTTTAAATAAAATATGGAGTGTTATGATTTATTATTAAAGCTACTATTTTTTTGCAAACCTCAGTCAGTTCAAAAAACATAACTATCAGATATTTTTCTTGCAGATTGCTATGGAGACTATTGGAAATATTTCCACTGTCATATCTCTTCATCAAGAGGAAATGTTTTATGCAAATTTTGAAAAAGAATTGTTAACCGTACAAAGGTAAATTGTATGCATTTTTTAAAATAGAATCTAAACCTGCAGTGGTGATATATTATTATTATTATTACCCAACCCCTCATGGAGTCAAAGACTCATCTGGGATATACACCATGAACTATATACTCAAGGCTATACTGTGACTCTAAACTTTAAAAATAACTTAACAGAGAAAGCTGTAAAATCATGTAACAAACAAACAAAAAAACAAAAAATAACAACATCCTCCACATGATCTAGAAAACTGAATGTTATTGTTGATTTTAACTAGTAATTTTACTCCATGTTTGCAGTCTTTTGAAATTGCATATTCTGTGTGTTGAGCATACTGTTTCTTCCTTGATTAGTAGTTGGATCTTGCTCTCCAAGAAGAAATTTGGCATTGTATGGTGACTCAATTATTAAAGGTGTGCTGGATGAGAGGATTCACAAGGAGTGTTTTCCAGCTGGTAAAATGAGTAGAGTAATTGAAGCATTGGATATGAGAAGGAAGTGGATTGATAGTTTTAATAGGTACAAATGACTTGACTGAGAACCAAGAGCATGTCAGAATAGATATCAGGAGGTTGCTTAGACAGATAAAAGAGAATATTGTGATAGAAAAGGTAGTAAGCGTGTTGCCTAGGTATGACAGTGGTGAGATGAGGTGAAGAGTTGGATTATGAATGATATGTTTGCTGAAATGTGTGAGGAGAAAGCAGTACAGTTTGTTAATGTGTGGAGGGAGTTTGAAGAATGAAGTGAACTATATAAGAGGAATGGACTACATTTGAGTGGTTTTGTTGTCGCTTAGAGAGACTGCTGCTGGAAGATAGAGAAGTGAGGACAGAGAATTAATCTGATCAAGTGGGAAGCAATGTGGAAGAACAGGAGAGTAAGGAGAGATTGAAGAAGTGGTTATTAATGAGGAAGTGATTGGTACGAGTATAGGGAATGAGAGAATGGGTGTGCAAAAGGAACAGGGAGGCTCAGGATGGGCAGGGGAACACAGTGTGAGAAAGGTGGATGCTCAAGAGGATGTGAATGCATGTTTAGACAGGAAAGGAATGGGATGACATGGTATCAAGAGGAAACAGTTCGACTTGAAGAGGGTTCTAAAATGAATAAGCAGAAAGGGAAATGGCTCCAGTTGAACATGGAGAAATCACACTGAATGAGTGGTATCAATGGAACTAGCTGAAGATCCAGGAATGAACTGTTGTGTTTGTATACAAATGCTAGAAGTGTAAGAAACCAGGAAGATGAAATGGTTGCATTAATTGAGTCTGTTCACCCAAAAATTATCGGAATAAGTGAGACATGGTTACATGAGAATGAAACCCGGCAGGAATAGAGATTTGAGGGTATGATGAGTTTCGTGAAGATAGAAAGGGTAAAAAAGGGAGTGGGGGGTGCTATTGATGATAGAGAAATAGTTATGTCCATACAAAGTAGACATGCAAGAGGGAAATAGTGTCAGTGGTTTTGAGGTAATATGGTGTGAGATAGAGGTGAATGGAATGAAATACTTGGTTGGATGTTGTTATAAACCAGGTAATGTGGATGGTGGTGGTGATAATGAAATGTATAATCAAATTAGCCAAACAAATAAGAAAAGGGTGATCATTATGGGTGATTTTAATTATGGCAATATAGACTTGAATGATGAGATAGCAACTGGAAGTAAATAAAATGAGTTTCTTGAGATTTTGGGGGATAACTACTTCAGACAGTATGTAACGGAGGGTACACAAGGATTGAGGGTCTTGGATTTGATCATCTCATCAGAGGATGTAATTATAAATGAGGTGATTAACTGGGTGGTTGCCAGCAGTGTAAGAGCCTCTTTGAGAAAAGGGTATATGTGGAACTATAAGGGAATAGTGTCAGTGGTTTTGAGGTAATATGGTGTGAGATAGAGGTGAATGGAATGAAATACTTGGTTGGATGTTGTTATAAACCAGGTAATGTGGATGGTGGTGATAATGAAATGTATAATCAAATTAGCCAAACAAATAAGAAAAGGGTGATCATTATGGGTGATTTTAATTATGGCAATATAGACTTGAATGATGAGATAGCAACTGGAAGTAAATAAAATGAGTTTCTTGAGATTTTGGGGGATAACTACTTCAGACAGTATGTAACGGAGGGTACACAAGGATTGAGGGTGTTGGATTTGATCATCTCATCAGAGGATGTAATTATAAATGAGGTGATTAACTGGGTGGTTGCCAGCAGTGTAAGAGCCTTTTTGAGAAAAGGGTATATGTGGAACTATAAGGGGGGGGGGGTAATTATGAAGAGCTCAGGAGACAGTTTGTGGGTGTAGCATGGAATGAGGAGTTAGCTGTAAAAGAAATCAGTGCAGCCTGGGAATTTACAACAATTATCTAGTAGAAGCAATGTCTAAATGTATCTCAAAGGTCAGAAGGTTAAATAAAGTAGGTGTGAAATGGATGAATAGAGAGATTAAGCTTGTGATACAGAGAAAAAGCGCATTATGGAGGCAGCATAATAGAAGTGGTGATAATCAATTAAATGAGGATTACAAAGACCAGGCAAGGCTCGTTGGTAAGAGTAGCAAAAGTGAGGTATGAACAGCAGTTAGCTAATGAAATCAAAAAGAATCCTAAGCAGTTCTTTCAATATATAGCCAACAGAAGAAAGAATTATTATGGAAGGATGACATTGATTGGAGGAAATGGTATAAAGACAGCTGTTGCTGAAGGAGTAGTGGAGATGCTTAATGAGCAGTTCATAAAGGTCTTTCAATCTTGTGAATGTGACTTCATGGAGAGATTGAGAGCAGTTGATAATGGGGAGGAGAGACTGACTGTCAGTGAGCAAGAGGTGTATGGGGAGTTGAGCAAACTAGATGTTAATAAGGCTGTGGCTTGATAATCTCCACGTATTCTGAATGAATGTACCAGGGAGTTCACACCTGCCTTGACATATTTTTTTTAATATGAGTCTTGCATTGGGTCAAGTTCCTAAGGAGTGAAAGGAGGGCAAGATTGTACCGCTTCATAAGGGAGGTCATAGAACTCAAGCATCAAATTATAGGCCCATCTGTTTGTCAGGTGTTGTAGTGTTGTCAGGTGGTCAACCCAATTCTAGATCCTCAACAATGGTATTATCTTTGATGGACAGCATGGATTTGCTAAATTGAGATCACGTTTTAGTAATCTACTTACTTATTACAATAAGGTGACTGCTTCCTTGGACAGAGGAGAGGGATACACAGTAATATACTTGGATTTCGCAAAGGCTTTTGATAGATTACTGCATGATAAGTTGATAGACAAACTAGAGCAGGTGGGATTGGATATTAGATTAGTGCATTGGATTAGAGACTGGTTATCAGATAGGTATCAGCAAGTGTGTATGGAGGAGCAATATCCAGGAAAAAGAAAGTCACTAGTGGTGTGCCTCAGGGGTCTGTTTTAGGGCCATTACTGTTTATCACGTTCACTGCCAACTACGAGTATACTCGTAGTTGGTATATGAGCCTCACAAGTCAACCACAAAATATACTCATATGTTGATTACCGACCTCCTATGTCAAGCACGAGTTACCCATAATATAAGCACCTTAATTTGGACCCTTGGCATGTGAGTAAAGCAAAGAGCACGTGTGGATGCTTGGTAGAAGGAAAATAATTTCAACAAAAGTATAGTATGTTATATATGAGCCTCACAAGCTAACTACGAATATACTCGTATGTCAATTACCGACCTCCTATGCCAAGCATGAGTTAACCCTTAATTTGTAAATCAAATTACGAATGGTACCCTTTAAAACAGTTTTCCACACACAATGATAGTCTTCCTGGCACACAGGATAATAATAACATGTTTCCCATCATTTTTTTCGTGTACATACTCGACATGGGTTTGTCGGGCGTTTCTTTTTTTTTGTGGGTGGTAAAATTTCCAAATAATGTCGATCCCAAATCCTGCTGATATTCTGTGATGTTGTAAGCTCAATCATTCCAACAAAAACTGAAATAAATGTATCTCTAAATTTTAATGCAGTCATTGCATTTCCAGTAACTTTATTATAAAATTTATGCACATTTTGAATGTATATATCAAAAATGCGTATTGCCAATTTCTTTGGCCATCTAATTGTCTTTCGTAAGGCATAATAGTAAGAAAGCATTTGATCAGAAAGATCAATGCCTGACATACCCAAATTATAGTCCCTAATGATATTTGGTTTTAAATGAATTTTACCATTCCGATTTTTCGCTTCAACCATTTCAAATTTGTGAATATTTGAAATGGAAAGAACTTCCCTCTTATCCTTCCATTTGCTGACTAAAACAGGATCTCTTCTTTGCCAGATAAATTCCCCCTTCTTTAGTTTCTTCTGTATAACATCTGGTGGCTTTTTTTTCCTGTTATTTCGCAACATCCCATACACGTAAGTTTTTCTGTCAGTAAGAGATTCAGTCAGAGCTACAGAATTATAAAAATTGTCCATATGCAATACATAACCCTATTTCGCATTACACTATTAAAATGATCTAGGACTGGTCTTAGTTTGTGCAATTTATTGTTAGCTGCTTGGGAATTATCTGTGAAATGCAAACAACGCAATAAAATTTGAAATCGATTTCGGCTCATTTTAGTGTGCCAAAATGGGAAATTGTAAAGATGATTTGTACTCCAATTATGCTCAGTAGATAGTAAATTACAAGGACCCATATGAAGTAAAAGTCCAAGAAATAATTTCATTTCAGGTATGTCTGTTGCTTTTCAGTTTGAAATTCTTTAACTTTTTTTGATCTGTGCTTGCCTTTGCTCAATATTTTGTAAAGTATAAAAATTGGTTTGTTCAACTGAAAGTATGAGAAAATCTTTAGAAAAAAAAAGTTCAACCACTTTTCGATACTGAAATTTACAGTGTCAATTTAAAACCTGTAGTTTCAACAAAGTCAAATTGTGGGGGCTCTTGTTATGAATTTTCCCAATTAGCAAATGTTGATGTATTTGGCTGGACGCAAACTTCATCTTCAGAATTTTCTTCATTATCTGAGTCACCGCTAGAGTCATCTGTATGATTATAATCAACTTCAGAATCAGAACCAAATAATTCTTTCCATTCATCATCGCTCATATTAGTTTAAGCTTCTAATTCTTCATCAGTAAATTTTCTTTTACTGGCCATGGCATAATTGAAGTTTTTTAGAGACTATACGCAATAAACCTTACTGCACTGAATACTGAACTCAAGTTACACAGTCGTCAGCACATGTAATATATAGGTGGGGTGATACGAGATTACTCGTAGTTGGCGTATGAAACAAAATTCTGTCTGATAAGCCAGCTACGAGATTACTCGTACTGACCTTGAAGAAGTGAAAGTGCTTGGTATGCGGTAACAAGCTATGCCTGAGGAGAGTGGCAGCAAATGTGTTAACCTGTATATTAATGATATTGGAAAAGATTTAGATGGAGATATTCAGTTGTTTGCAAATGATGCAAAGTTGGGATGAACCGTGAAGAGTAGAGAAAATGTTGTGACCTTACAAGAAGACTTGAATAAATTGAGTGATTGGGCATGGGAATGGGGATGAGCATCAATGTTGCAAAATGCAAGGTTTTAAAATTTGGGAAACAAAGATGGGATGCAGAATTTATGCTTGGTGAGGATATAGAGTCGGAAGTGGAGGAAATAAGAGATCTAGTATGGAGGAACAAATCACGGTACACCCTATTCTTTTCAGATAGATGGATGTGTTTGGGTATAGACGCTTCAGGGGAATGTGATTTACTAGTGATTATCATACTATCTGCTAACTGTAGTGACAATGGTCTTATGTGTGGTGATGCAGATCTTCTGGTTTGGCGTTTAACCTCTTATTAGTGCTCATAGAAATATGAATACTTAATGATATACGTGAGGAACCTTCATCTGGTCTCTTTTGACTAAAAGAGTTATAATAAATTTAGTTTAATCCTTTTTCGAAGTGTGAGCAAACAAAGTTTGCACCGGAAAGTATCTTCAGGACTGGGGTAAGGTGGTGTAACACCAGGGCGACTCATTGCAAAGGTGGAGCAAGTTACTATCGCTCCTATCTCAGTATCTCCCACAATGCAAAATACATCTCCTTGCAGATATGTCTAATGTTATGCATTAAGGGAAGGGCCATTACCCAGAGTAGTTTTGACCTTTATTGAGGTCTCTTCAGTGGGAGCCAGGCCGTGGCACTACCTTACCCCACTCCTGAAGATACTTTCAGGTGCAAACTTTGTTTGCTCACACTTGGATAAAGGATTAAACTAAATTTATTATATTCTAACCAAGTGAAAAATAAACTTTCAACATCTTTCTCTAAATCCAGAGTAATTTATTAAAAAGGTGGCACACCATTTGGCAACTCCTATAGGTAGAGATGACCTTGCTAACGCTTCTGGCTGGTATCTCCACTTGGGCCTGGCTCCCACTGAAGAGACCTCAATAAAGGTCGAAACTAGTCTGGGTAATGGCCCTTCCCTTAATGCATAACATTAGACATATCTGCAAGGAGATGTGTTTTGCATTGTGGGAGATACTGAGATAGGAGTGATAGTAACTTGCTCCACCTTTGCAAGGAGTCACCTTGGAGTTGCACCACCTTGCCCCAGTCCTGAAGATACTTTCAGGTGCAAACTTTGTTTGCTCACACTTGCATAAAGGATTAAACTAAATTTATTATATTGTAACCAAGTGAAAAATAAACTTCCAACAACTAAAGGAGTTAGCCTGTCTCCTACAGTGATGGGGGGGGATTCACTTGGAAACTTGGGTTTTTCATCCCCAAGAACAGGCAAACCTGCCCCATGAGCACAACATATGGATCTACAGTCATGAATATTTTCCTTAGGGGATGCAGCAGAGGAGTGATGTACTGACTGCATTAATTGATTGTAAGCCCCTTGTTGGGGGGGGGGGCTCAACCCATCCTAAGGGATGGATGAGAAGGATAGAGCAATGATATATTGTGGGCATCTCGTTTTTGCTATACCTTGGTGCTTTTTTTTTGTGCTTTAGTATTGACATGATAAATGCAGCACATTACAAGGGACTGTAATGTTATGATTTTATGAATTATAGTGTAAAAGTTAGACTGGCCAACACAAATGCTGTATAGCATCTTTTGGGAACACTTTCAGTGTTTTTATCTGTTGTTCTTGGAATCACCTAATAGCTAAACCAACATATCCAGATTCACTCGAGAAGCTTAATATTATTTTGTTGAAATGGATGATCTATTATCAACATTCTTTCGAGGAAAGTCTATACCTAGGAGATTGCATTTGTGAAACACTTCAGTAACCAAATAATTGCAACATGGATGCGTTAGAAATATTTTCCAGAGTAGTTTTAATTTTCAGATGTATAGTAGTAGTAGTAGAAGAAGAAATACTTGTTAACACATTGTATTTGAATGGACTTTTTGTTCTATGTGTTTCATCATAGATAAAATACATACATGTTGACAACCAGATCTCTTTGTATAAAACAAAAAATAATTTCTCAGTTCTCTTTTACATAAATATAAGCAACAATCATTGGATAATTAAATTCACCTATGATGATTACTTGTTTAGCATCCATCTGGTTGATTGGTGATTCATTTCATCATTACGGGAAAGACATATACTGCCATTTTCCTAGACTTAGCAAAGGCATTTGACAGGGTGCTACATTGTAAGCTGATATTCAAGTTGTAGCACATGGGTCTGGATGTCAGATTGGTCAACTGGATTCAGAATTAGCTGTCCGATAGGTATCAGAGAGTTGTGTATGGTGGAGTAATATCAAAGAGGCAGAAGGTTACAAGTGGGGTTCCACAGGGCTGAGTACTGGGACCTGTATTGTTTAACCTTTATATCAATGACATTGTCTGTGGATTGCAAGGTGATATTCAGTTGTTTGCAGGTGATGTGAAGCTGGGAAGTGCAATGTGGTAGACCTACAAGAGGATTTGAATAAGCTAGATAGATATGGCAAATGAATGGGGAGGGGGATGTCAGTTTAATGCAGCAAAATGTAAGGTCTTGAGGTTTGGGACGCATCGATGGGACGCTGCATACACTTTGGGAAGAGTTAAACTGGAGGAAGTAGGAGAGACAAGAGATCTGGATTTGATGATTGATAGAAACCTGAAATTTAGGGGACATATTGCAAAGGTAGTGAAGGTAGCACAGAGGATTGCTGCAATAATGAGAAGGCCACTGACCTGCAGAGATAAAATGGTTATCATTCCGTTGTATAAGACTCTGAACAGACCACACTTAGACTATTGTTCTCAGAATTGGTCCCCAGGATTTGAAGGGGATAAATTAACTGTGGAAAGGGTACAAATGCAGATAAAAAAAAAAGATGGTTTCAGGACTGTACAATGTTAGTTATGAGGATAGGCTGAGGGAGTGTAGACTGCAGAGTTTGGTGGATAGAAGGAGGGGTGATATGATTGAATCAAGTTCACCCTGGAAAAAGAGGAAAACAACTGCCTCCCTTTCCTAGACACACTAGTCACCCGCCAGCCTGATGGAACTTTGGTTTTCTCAGTTTACAGAAAACCCACCCATACAGGCAGATACATCCACCAACAATCCCCCCCCCCTCACAACAATATGGAGTGGTAAAAACACTATACAACAGGGCTAAACTAATCTGTTCTAACGACCTAGCCCTTAACACTGAACTAAATCACATCCTCAACACTTTCTCAGCCAATGGCTACCCCCCCCCAAAAAAAATCCAAAAAATATTAAAACCTACAAACCACAACCCCCCCCCCCCCTCCACATTACTCTAAATCCATCACCATTCCCTACATCCAAGGCACCTCAGAAAAAATTACCAGAATTCTAAAAAAACATGACCTCACCTCCTGTTACAGGCCTTACAGAAAATTGGCATTCCTTATCCGCTCTACCAAAGACCAACCACTTCCCCTAGACCTACCTGGTGTATACCAGGTCCCTTGCAGTTGTAAACTGTCGTACTTTGGCCAAACAGGCAGGACAGCGAATATCAGAATTTCTGAACACAAGGACTACATCTGGTTTTACAAGTATAGCCATTCTGGTCTTGCAGACCATGCTCTGGATACTCGCCACAGAATACGGTGGAAGAAAGCAACAATAATACACCGGAGCAAATAAAAATTCGAAAGATTATTTATGGAATCAGCCTCTGCCCTAAGAAACTCTCCAAACCTCAATAAATTTGGTTGTATGCGACTGCCCCAAATTTGGAAGGTCGCTTGGTGTCGCACGGATTAGATCGTCGGCTTGTCGAGAGCTCCTGAAAAGATCAGTATTATTTTGTGTTAACATTAGATATTTTACCAGAATTTTAAGTAGTATTGTTTGCTTTTTGTTTCTTGGTGTGTCTGTGCAATTTTTGCGTGTTTTCTGTTATTTTAATTATTATTTTTAAGAAAAGATAGCGTACACATGGCACCGATAAAGAAAAAAATGGCGGCCAGGTCGCCATGCTTGCTTAAGAGTTTTGATGTAAAAGAATTTATGCAATGTGCTGTCTGTGAGATGTATGCCTTGCGAAGAGCGGTAGGAGTCTGGTTAGAAAGTGATAGTGGAGTTAATATGTGTAGAAAGTGTAAAGAGAACGAGGACTTCAAGCGTGTTTCGTGTATCGAGACTGATATCGTTAACGGTAGTCAGAATGTAGAAAATGGCGGTGTACTAGAGAATTGCGTGGTAGTGCCAGATATGTGTGAGAGCGTCGCTGAAAGTGTAAATGAAGGTAGAAACACCGAAGGAATGGATGATTTGATCGATAATGAAAATGGTGAGATAAATGCGAGTAGCGAAATTGCCCGTTTAAATGGCGCGATACACAGAGCCAAACGACAACTGGAGCGTATGCAAAAATGTGTGTTGAACATACCGACAAATAACCGGCGGAAGTCTGTGACGGCAAATAATAGAATGTATGTAAACGTCAATAAAATGAAGGAGCGAGTGCTGTATGAGGATTCGCTATTAAGAGGCGTAATAATTGAGAGTTTAACGAAGTCGTACCAGCCGGGTGCGAACATAAAGGACGTCAGCGAATCTATTCGACTGCAAAAACAGAGGGTGAAAGAAATGATAATAGTGGCAGGAACGAATGATTTGAAAGAGGACAAAATGGAAATGATAGAGGATGTGAGGGAGTTGTTTGAGGTAGCAAAAGAGAAGAGTGAGAGAGTTAGGATGGTGAGTATCTTACCGCGGTATGACAGCGAAGTGTTTAGAAGGAGGGCCATAATTGCCAATGACTTTATGCGTGGGTTATGCATGGAGAGTGGTGTGGAATTTGTGGATGTGTGGAATGAGTTCGATGGGCGAAAGGACTTATATAAGATGGATGGGTTACATTTGAATGGAGTTGGTGTACGGAGACTTGAAAGAGTGTTGATGAATGATGTGGAAGTGGATGTACAGACTCAGGGAAACTAGATTTATTAAGAGGGGGGGGAGTAGATATGCAGACTTTAGGGGGGCCAGTTAAGTGTATGAATGAGTATATTATGCCCGGGCGAGTACGACGGACAACAAATCAGAATGGGATAATTAGTATAAGGAATCAAAGTAGGGATGGGACAAATGGGCTTCTGCGATTCATGTACACTAATGCCAGGAGTATTAGGAACAAGAAGGAAGAGTTTTTGGCCATGGTTGGCACTTCCAGGCCACAGGTTGTCGGTATTAGTGAAACATGGCTGACAGAAGATGATAAAGCTAGTGGGATTGAATGCGACGGGTATAGCGTGTTCAGGAGTGACAGGGTGAATAAAAAAGGGGGAGGAGTGTTATTGATGATAGCTGATGAGCTTCAGCCAAGGAGTATAGAAGTTGAACTGTAGGATGGGGAAAAAAGCACATTTGAGGCTGTTTGGTGTGAGATACAATCTAGCAGAACAAAATATACAATTGGGTGCTGCTATAGACCGGGTGATGGAGTGGATGGTGGGAATAGTATGCATAAGCAAATAGAAGAAATGAATGGAAGGAGGGTAATTATTATGGGTGATTTCAATTATGGTAACATTGACTGGAAAGAGGAGAGGGCACATGGGAGGAAGGAATTGGATTTTATGCAGTTATTAAGAGACAACTATCTACGGCAACATGTATTGGAAAATACCAGGGGACAGAGAGTGCTGGACCTAGTAATTGCAACTGAGAATGTAGCTGTAACGAACATGACCATGTTGCCACCAATTGGTGAGAGTGACCATAAGGTCATGACTTGGGAGGTGGCTAAAGGAGTCGAATTTACAATTAAGACAGGGTATATGTGGAATTACCGGGCTGGTAAGTATGACAAGCTTAGGTGTGTGCTTGGCTCAATGCCATGGCATGTAAAACTGCAAGGGCTGGATGTTGATGGTGCATGGGAGGTGGTTAAGAACTGTTTGCAGGAGGCAATGGTTGACTGTATACCAAGAGTCTGAATAATAAATCAGGTAGGGGTTAAATGGATGAATAACACTATTAAGCTTGAGGTGCAAAAAAAGAAACAATTGTGGAGGGAATTTAAGGAGAAGGGTGACCATCAGGTGCATGAACAGTATAAAGCTCAGGCCAGGATGGTAACAAGGGTGGTAAGAAAAGCAAAAGCAGATTACGAAAGGAAATTGGCCATGCAGGCTAAAGAGAATCCCAAACAGTTTTTTCAATATGTTGCAAGTAAAAGGAAAAATGCTCATGGTTGAATGATCTTAAAAAATGCTGAGGGTAGGGAGGTAACTGAATCAGTCGATGTTGTGGAATTACTGAGCGAGCACTTTGCAAATGTATATCATCCAGGTGGTGGCTTTGCGGAAATGGAGGAACCAACAGCTTATACTGGAATTGTGATGAATGAGGTAGAGGTAACTAGTCTATTACAGAACCTCAATGTCAATACATCTGTGGAATTGGATGGTATACCAGCTCGTGTCGTACGTGAAGCGGCCAAAGAATTGTCAGTGCCCTTGACCATTATGTTTAATTTGAGCCTCAGGACTGGGTCAGTCCCAAGGGGGTGGAAAGAGGGGAAAATAGTTCCACTGCACAAAGGTGGTTCCAAGGCTGCTGTTGAAAATTACCGGCCAATCAGCATAACAGGAATCATTATCAAGGTCTTAGAGAAAATAGTCAAGAGGAAAATACAAGATTGGATAGAAGAAAATGGGATACTGTATCGGGGACAGCATGGTTTTGTGAAGGGTAGGTCATGCCTCAGTAACTTGCTCACGTATTATAACACAGTGACGGCTGAACTGGATAAGGGTAATGGGTTTACAGTGATTCTGCTGGACCTTGCTAAGGCCTTTGACAGGATACCACATGGAATTCTAATCAGTAAATTGCAGCATATGGGAATGGACATAGGGTTGGTGAGATGGATAGGAGGGTGGTTGACGGAGAGATATCAGAGAGTGGTTTACTCAGGAGTAGAGTCCACAAGACGGCCTGTGACTAGTGGTGTACCACGAGGATCTGTTCTTGGACCACTGCTGTTTAATTTGTTCATAAATGATATAGGAAAGGATCTGAGAGGAACAGTTCATTTGTTTGCGGATGATGCGAAGTTGGGTAGGGCAATAGTGAATGCAGATGACGTCAAAATTTTGCAGGATGATTTGGATAGATTGGAGGTCTGGGCTAGGGAGAATGGATGTCAATTTAATGTGGCAAAATGTAAGGTTATGCATTTTGGGGTGAAAAGATGGGAGGCAGTTTACTGCATTGGTGGAACCGTGCTCCAGGAAATTGATGAGGCACGAGATTTAGGAGTGTTGGTGGATAAGGAATTGAAATTTAGGGGACACATTGCAAAAGTGGCCAAATCAGCTCATCAAATCACTTGGTTGCTGAAGAATACGTTGACAAGCAGAGACAAGCAGGTTATTGTTCCTCTGTATCGAGCCTTGATAAGACCTCATCTCGACTACTGTGCTCAGATTTGGTCACCTAGGTTTCTTCTTGATGGGGAGGAGGTGGAGAGGATCCAGAGGCGAGTGACCAAGATGATAGCAGGTCTGTGGAATGAACCGTATGAGAACAGGTTGAGGATTTGTGGGTTGCAAAAATTGGTTGATAGGCGGAGGAGGGGAGATATGATTGAGACATTCAAATTACTGAAGGGTTTCTATAAAATTAATTCAGAAGATATTTTTGAGAACAGGGCTGGTTGTGGGAGGACTAGGGGACATCCATGGAAACTGGGCAAAAGTGTGGTTAGTAAAGGTGTTAGAGCTGGGTTCTTTACTTTTAGAGTAGTGAATGAGTGGAATGCGCTCCCTGAGTCTGTGGTGGATGCTGTGACAGTGAATGAGTTTAAGGCGAGGTATGATAGATACTGTATGAATGTCGAATAGTTGTGATGAAAATGATTTGGGGCCTCCCTCGATGAGTCTAATGACTCTCTGGAGTTGCCCGTAATAATAATAATAATAATAATAATAATAATAATAATAAATCAGCAGACCTTCAGCCCAACGGCCAAGAACGCCTACTTAACCCTCCAGAGGGCACCATCAGGAATTCTAGGAGAACGATAGCTTCAAATCTTCATTCTCAGTTACTGTATTGTTATTGCCTTGTGTGCACCTGCCTTTTTGTAAGTTCCTTTAGAAAATGGCAATGTGACATTGCCGAAATATCGGAAATATCTATTAAAATATAATTTAATTTATATTCGGATCTACGTTGTTTCAATTCCCTAAGTTATTTAGAAATGCATAACCAATGTATAAGCCTGTCTACGAGTATCTTGTCTATCTTTCCTAAAAATACTGTACTCTTACACTCTATACCAGTTGATGATGTTGATATTCCTGGCATTTTTATAGAGATACAATAAGTTACTTCCAGGCTCTTTTTTGCATACTCATATTTGTAATGTGCATGACCCAGATATGAAGAGAGAGATCTGAAAGTTAATTCTTCATTTTTATACAGATATCCACATGCATATTTAATAATTCCAAACCAGGTGGAAGGGTGATACAATAGAGACATACCAGTTGCTAAGGTGTTGTTATGGGATTAATCTTGAAGAGGTTTTTCATAAAATGGTGAGTCATCCCAGGAAGTTCTATAAGGAGGGTGTGAGCAAGGGAGTGAGAAGCAGGTTTTTTGCATGGAGAGTTGTGAATGATTAGAATGCATTGAATGAGAGCATGGTGTCTGCAGAGAATTTGAAATGTGTTGTTTAAGGCATGGTATGATGAGCTGTGTGTGTATAACAAAGGGACCTCCTGGATGAGCCTTTGACTCCATGGCATCTTAGGATAATAATAATTCGTGTAGTGAACAAATGTTATCAATGGCAGTATCTTATCAAAAATGAAAATATTAGGAAAGAACTTGACATTGTTGGCATTCAGGATGTTAGCAGAACTAATCTCAGCTGCTACGATCACTGAAAAACATTAGCAGAACAAGTGTTCTTTGCCAGGTTGGCAGGAAAAATAAAGAAAGACCAAGATGCAGGTGGACTGATACTGTAAAAAGTGCCTTAGAAGACAAAAATATAAAATCTCATAATGTTGGAGCTTTGACAGATAATAGATTAATTGGAGGAAAATTGTTGATTAGAAATTAGTGATGGTGTAACTTTTTCATGTTGTACTATCATAATATCCTGTACACTCCCTCAGGATACATATCAGAATTTGATGATGATGGTGACACACACACACACACACACACACACACACACACACACACACACACACACACACACACACACACACACACACACACCAGGCTGAATATATAACTTACATGTTTTAATTAATGTTTTAATGATCAAATGTTTATTTACTTGTAGTGCTTCCAAGAAGATATTCCATTATCATGGTATCACCTTTGGTATTGCCCAGGGTATTCAGTGTTTTGCTTATTCAGCAGCCACTTATTATGGTGGAATCTTGGTAGCTAGAAATGAAATTGGGTTCGAAAATCTTTTCAAGTAAGTTGATTTGTTGCATATTATTAAAAACAAAAATTTAATGTTTCATAATGATTCTGCTGGTAAGGCTTATGTTCACCATTCATAACCATACTTTTAAGGAAATTACAATGTAGACTAAGAGTAACTAAAATAAATTTAATTAATGCTTCCAGTATTTTGGCAAAGTCAAATTGACATCATCAGGTAACACAATATAATATGATATGATGTGATATGTGCACACAAGCCCCATTGAGCAATGAGGCTGAAGCATGTCTACCGACAGTGGCCGCAAGTCCTAATCTGCAAGTCTTAAGTGTGGAGAATGAGCTTCCCAGATTTAGGACAGTTTCATGCAACCAAATTTTTTGAGGCTCAGGTAGTTTCTTAAGACTGAAGCATATTCATGGAATAGTCTTGCATATTTATATTTGCTGCAGTGAAGTAGAGTGGCCTTCTTCCAGCATATCCTATTGTGGTGTCCAAAGCACAAAGCCAGAAACAGATAGTGCGCTCTCTCTTGGCCATAATTATACAGATAGTGCGCTCTCTCTATGCCTACACCTGAAAAATTTCCTACAGAAGAAATGATTATTCAGATTGAACATGGAATTCTTAGCCATCATACCCATGTTGCTAACAATATCAAACTGCATGTTGCCACATGTGCACTAATAGATACATTCGCAAACAGTCACATCACATCCCCTTCAAACAGTATTGTATGATTAAATACTATATAAGGGCTAAATTGATTAGCTCAGATAACAGTGCCCTCCCCACTGAACTTGACCACATTCACAAGTCCTTAGCCAATGGCTACAGTTCCCACCATATCCCAAAAAATATTAAAACCCAAAACCATACACCCCTCCTCACTCTCCAAAACAGAGACTACACCAAAACTATCAAACGTTCCATATATCTAAGGTACATCTGAAAAACATCTATAAACTGCACACCATTCCTTCTACACAATCTTCTCATTGACTTATTAGCAATCATGGATGTTTCATTTCTGTCCTATAATACCAAGATAGCAGACTCACAATCTTTACTTTCTCACGCTTCAGTTTTTCTTCTTTCAACAACTCTTTCATATTTCTCACCTTTCAAATCATTTGTGCCTGCCAAAGCAATCAACTCTTTCACTTCTTCCTTCTGCAAACTAAAACACCAACTGACATCCTTTATCTTAACACCTGGGAAACATGCTTTCATCATTCTCTCATTAAGTATACCTCTTATGATTGATTCCCATATAATACTTTCCCTTTGTTCTCAGTTTCTCACACCTTTTTACCTTTCCCATTCATTCTTTCTTTCATTCTCTTGAGCTCACATTTTGTTCTTTGAAGTAGTCCATATAAGTATACTTTCATCCACTTCCTTCAAACTCTCACTTATATTTGGCACACTATCATTCACTGCCTCTGCTTCATTCTCCACAACACTTCCACAACTCTGCCTTATATCTTAATATCAGTCACTTCATTCTTCCAATCTCGAAACTCGCATTTCTTGCACTTGCTCATTAAGTGTTTCTGCCCCACTCTCTCACTCTCTCTCTCTCTCTCTCTCTCCATTATTCTTGCGCTCATCTCACAAATCATTCACTTTCAGCAATGAATACATTAAACACACATTACTTCACTAAATCCTACTTATTAATATCATTCAACATTGAAATCTTGGCTGCCATTTTTCTTGTACACATTGGTGCCATGAAGATATAATGCTTTTGAAACAGTATCATGTAGTAATCACAATTAAATAACACAGTCAAAAATAAATAAATACTGCCAGTAATGTTTAGCAATATTGCCAATATTTACTAAAAATCAAGACTTATCTGAACAACACATGCATGGCACAACCACTTCTAAGAATGACCAGTTATTTATATACACATATATATATATATACAGAGTCCGTCAAAAAAAATGTGTACACACCTCAGCAAAAGGAAAACCTGTATAAAAATTGTAATACTAAATTTATGCAGACATCAAGGGATGAATACAAGTTACCTTTGACTTCTACAATTACTCGAGGTGCTTGAAGTGGTTACCATTAGCATCCAGACACTTATTATACGGCAAACCACTGCTTGGGCAACATTAGCCAAGGTGTCCAGTGGGATTTCTGCACATGCCATTTCAATTTCTTTCCGAAGGGCCACCAGTGTAGCTGTGATACACTACATCCTTTAGAGTCCCCCATCGGGAGAAGTCCAAGGGTGTTAAATCAGGAGAACTTGGGGGGAGGGGGAGAACTCAACTGCGCCTCTTCATCCTATCCATTGTCCCTGCAAACTCTCATCAAGGCAAGTTCTCACGTCTCGGTGGTAGTGTGGTGGTGCACCATCTTGTTGAAAGAGAAATTGATTATTCCCATAAAGTGCATGAATGACAGGTAAAATGGATGAGCATAACATGTCTAGGTATACTTGACCAGCAACAGTACCTTCAAAGAAAAACAGAGAAGAATGGTCCTATTAAATCCCTCGTGTGTTCTTCCATATGCAATTCGACAGATTTGTCAGTCTGCCCAAAATAAGGAATATCACAATCACACAATATTTTATATACACCATTTGAGTTGATGATGACAAGGTTTTGAGTGGCTTATTAAGAAACGGATCTTTGGAAGTGGAGTGAACAAGGTTCTGATATTGTATTTCTTAGAACTTTTGCTAATTTATCAGATATTTATCAGACATAATTATGCTGTATAATAAATTTAGTTTAATCCTTTATCCAAGTGTGAGCAAACAAAGTTTGCACCTGAAAGTATCTTTAGGACTGGGGTAAGGTGGTGCAACTCCTTGCAAAGGTGGAGCAAGATAACATCACTCCTATCTCAGTATCTCCCATAATGCAAAACACATCTCCTTGCGGATATGTATAATGTTATACATTAAGGGAAGGGCCACTACCCCATTATACATATCCGCAAGGAGATATGTTTTGCATTATGGGAGGGAGATACTGAGATAGGAGTAATGTTAGCTTGCTCCACCTTTGCAAGGAGTTGCTTGGTGTTGTACCACCTTACCCCAGTCCTGAAGATACTTTCAGGTGCAAACTTTGTTTGCTCACACTTGGATAAAGAATTAAACTAAATTTATTATAGTCTAACCAAGTGAAAAATAAACTTTCAACAATTATGCCGATTCACTGTTCCATTAAGCTTAAATTGCGCTTTATCAGACTAAACCATTTTCCTCACAAACTCCTCCTCATCTACCATGTGTTTAACCACTCACAATATTGCATTCTTCGATAAGGATCATTCCTATAATAATCTTGGGATGTAAACTTTCCATTTAGCTGCTTTAAGAATGCGCCGTATGCTTGCACTGCTAACTCCTGACTCACATGCACGTTGTGTGGTACACTTCTGTGGCAAGCATGTGAACTGTTTCAACACCATAGCTGAGGAAGCAGGACTTGTTGCTGTGCAAGGCCTCCCAGATATTCCCTGGTGCACATTGCACACGGCACAAAGGTCTCAAACTTATCATGAAGGCATGCAGTTGTCAGGTGTGTTGGAGGTTGTGTTGTAAACTCACGCCTCCATTGTCGTTGAAGTTCAACAACATTCTCAAATTTGAAATACCACTTTAAAATGGTCCTGCATTCCTCAAACAATGAATAGTGCCTCTGCCATTTTGTTTGACTGCCCTACTGGTCACATGTTGATGCTAGTAATCATGTGAATAACAACATCTATTGAGAGAACATCATACTACACATTACTACTGTAATTTGATCCAACTTCGAAAAAAGTCCATAGATGTTAAAGTATGTATACATTTTTTTGATGGACTCTGTATATAACTAATTTTCATTACTAACTGATTATTTTTTAAATGATATTTCAACAATTAAGAAATGGGCCGGCCAGTTTAAATGTGGCTGTACCAGCCTTGAAGATGATCCATGTGAAGTACATCCAAAAAAGTGAACAACCAGAAATCATTGATCAGTGAACATAACTGAAATAGCAATGTCTCAGATTTTAATATTCTAGATATATAAAACGCATCAAATTTTATTTGTTTGTTTATTTTTGTTCATCTGAGTATTTAAATGCCTAATTATAACTTAATAAAAGTTCTGTCTATGAGGGGAAGAGAGAGAGAGAAAGAGAGAGAGAAAAATAATCAATATATGTTATTTTTGTTATTTTACAGAATAACAGAAGGAATTGTTGTTGGAATTCTAGTAATTAAAGCAGCTGTAGCATTTTCTCCAGATTATCAAAAAGCAAGAATGGCTATCAAGAACATTTTGAAAATAATATGCCTGAATCCTCAGAATGATGCCTCAGATACTGCCAGTTTAAAACCAGTAATTTTTTTGTTTCTTTTATGTTGAATTATTTTCATACAGCAAATTTTGTTTTACACAGAGTTCCTTCATTATACTAGATATATAGAGTCAACTGTCATTTGAGATTTAAAAAAAAAAAGAAAAAAGCCCAACTTGGTAAAAACTTATAGGCATTAGTAAGACTTCTTTGGTAAGAGTGCTTGGCTGGTGGAACAATAGAGAGAGTGGCTTTAGCAATAAAAACAGAGCATGATGCAGAAAAGATGATAGTTATGGTGGGTACAAATGACCTGAATGGTAGTATAAATCGGGTAGCAAAAGATTTAAGAACATTGTTAGATATCATGAAGAAGAAAAGTGTCAATGGGAGGATAGTGTGTGTCCTGCCTCGTTTTGACAATTATAAGTTAAGTAGACAAGCAATGATAATGAATGATATGATTGCAAGAACGTGCAAAAAAAGAGGTCTGGAATTTGTTAATATCTGCAGTGTGTTTGAAGGCAAAAGACAGCTGCATGCAAGAGATGGGTTACATCTGATCATCGAAGGTCATAAGCGATTGAAGAAGTTACTGTTTTCTGAATAAATTGAAGTAATTGGGCAGGTAAACTAATATTGAAAAGGTTGAGTAAGAGGGAGAAACTTAAGCAGTGATTGTATATTTGTTGATCCTTATTCGTGGAATAAATTGCAGAATAGAGGGGATAAAAATCTTCATGACTCTACTACAATTAATGACATGTATATCAGTTCTAAAGCTGGTACAAGTACTAAAGGGAATCTGCAATTTTTGTATACAAATGCAAGAAGCATTTGAAATAAGAGGAAAGAATTTTTGGCATTAGTTAGTGCAATCTCACTAAAAGTTTTAGGCATTAGTAAAACTTGGCTGTCAGCAGAAGATGTGGTCACTAGAATTAAATGTGATGTGTACAGTATTTTCAGGGAGGATAAAGAAGATAGAAACGGGGGGGGGGGAGTACTGTTGATGATAACTGATGAGTTGTAGCCAAAGAAAGTAGTATATCAAGATGATAGACATATGAATGATAGTACATTAGAGGCAGTCTGGTGTGAAATAGTAACCAACACAACCAAATATACAGTTGGATGCTGCTATAGGCCAGGGAGTACAGGGGATGATATTGAATTCATGCATCAGTAAATTAGTGCATGAGTGCAGGGTTAGTATTATTATGGGGGATTTTAATTATGGAGATATCAATTGGAAGGAGGAAATATCACGTGGCAAAAAGGAAATGGAATTCATACATCTACTACGAGATAATTACTTGAAACAGCACATAACTGAAGGGACACATGGTGTGTGTTGGACCTGGTTATTGGTTCCGAAGTTATATGCATAAATAAAGTGTCCTTGTTACCTCCAATTGGTGAAAGCGATCATGTGGTATTGACTTGGGAGGTTGCAAAATCTGTGGATTTTTCTGTTAATAGGGAGTATATATGGAACTACAGGTTAGGCAATTATAACAAGCTTCGGAGTGAGCTTGCAGCCATCCTATGGCAGAACATATTGCAGGGGAAAGATGTTAGCAGTGCATTGGATAAAATCAGCAGGCATCTGAGGAAAGCAATATCAGATTGTGTCCCCATGGTCAGGAAGTCAAACAAGGCAAGCGTTAGATGGATGAACAGTAGTATCAAGCTTGATCTGCAAAAAAAACAAAATGTTATGGAGAATTTAAAAGGAGAAAGGCGATCTACTAGTACACTCATGAGCAGTACAAGGCTCAAGCTAGGAAGATTACCAGCATAGTAAGAAAAGCTAAATCAGATTATGAGAAGACCTTAGCCAAGGAGATCAAGGGTAATCCCAAAGAGTTCTTCTGCTATGTGGCAAGTATTAGGAAGAATGACTTCAGAAGGATAACTTTAGTGAGTGGTGATGGTATTCAATTGACAAATTCAGATGTAATAGTAGAGTTACTGAGTGATAAATTTTCAAAAGTCTATCGCCCAAGTGAGGATATCTCTGTACCTGTAGCAATAACTAATGTGAGAATTGAAGTTAAGAAATCAGAGGTACTACGTATATTGCAAAAAAATAAATGCAAACACTGCTGTATGTTTGGATGGAATATCAGCTCGGTTGTTGCATGAATGTGCAAAGGAATTGTCAACACCTCTTACTTGGTTATTTAACTTAAATTTGAACTCTGGTATGGTCACTAAGGAGTAGAAGGAAGTCAAAGTTGTTTCTTTGCATAAAGGTGGCTCTAAAACTGCGGTAGTTAATTACAGACCAATCATCATCTCGGGAGTGGTGGTAAAAGTACTGGAAAAGTTGATAAAGACAAAATTCAAGAATGAGTGGATCAGGATATGATACTCTATAGGGGCCAACATGGTTTTGTTAAAGGTTGATCCTGCGTTAACAATTTATTAGCTTTTTATAATAGAATGACATCTGAGTTGGACAAAGGAAATGGCTACACAGTGGTACTTCTGGATTTTGCTAAGGCTTTTGACAGGATACCCCATTGAACACTGTTATGCAAATTGGAGCAGATGGGAATGGATATTAAATTGGTGATATGGATAGGAGAATGGCTCAGGGAGAGATACCAGAAAGGGGGTGTATGGAGGAGCAGAGTCCAGGATGAGTTAGGTGACCAGTGATGTGCCTTAGGGCTTTGTGCTTGGGCCATTGTTTAATTTGTACATAAATGATATAGGAAATGGATTAAAGGGAGATATTCATTTGTTTGCTGATGATGCAAAGCTGGGTAGCGCAATAAAAAATCTAGCTGGTGTTGACAGTTTGCAGGATGATTTAAATAAGCTGGTAAAATGTAATGGATGTCAGTTCAGTGTGGAAAAGTCTAAAGTTATGCATTTTGGAATTGGTGTGAGAATGTTGGACCTGGTTATTGGTTCAGAGGTTATATGCATAAGTAAGGTGTCCTCGTTACCTCCAGTTGGTGAAAGCGATCATGTGGTATTGACTTGGGAGGTTGCAAAATCTGTGGATTTTTCTATTAAGAAGGGGTATGTACGGAACTACAGGTTAGGCAATTATAACAAGCTTCGGAGTGAGCTTGCAGCCATCCCATGGCAGAACATATTGCAAGGGAAAGATGTTAGCAGTGCTTGGGATAAAATCAGCAGGTATCTGAGGAAAGCAATATCAGATTGTGTCCCCATGGTCAGGAGGTCAAACAAGGCAGGCATTAGATGGATGAGTAGTAGTATCAAGCTAGAACTGCAAAAAAAGAAAATGTTACAGAGAATTTACAAGGAGAAAGGCAATCAGGACACCCATGAGCAGTACAAGGCTCAAGCTAGGAAGGTTACCAGCATAGTAAGAAAAGCTAAATCAGATTATGAGAAGACCTTAGCCAAAGAGATCAAGGGTAATCCCAAAGAGTTCTTCCGCTATGTGGCAAGTAAGAGGAAGAATGACTTCGGAAGGATAACCTTAGTGGGTGCTGATGGTATTGAGGTGACAAAATCAGATGTAATAGTCGAGTTACTGAGTGATCACTTTTCAAAAGTCTATCACCCAAGTGAGGATATCTCTATACCTATAGCAATACCTAATGTAAGAATTGAAGCTAAAGAATCAGAGGTATTAAATATATTGCAAAACTTAAATGCAAACACTGCGGTAGGCTTAGATGGAATATCAGCTCGGGTGTTGCGTGAATGTGCAAATGAATTGTCAACCCCTCTTACCTGGATATTTAATTTAAGTTTGAACTCTGGTATGGTCCCTAGGGAGTGGAAGTTAGGCAAAGTGGTTCCTTTGCATAAGGGTGGCTCTAAAAGCGGTATTGAATTACAGACCAATCACCATCTCAAGAGTAGTGGTAAAAGTATTGGAAAAGTTGGTTAAAGACAAAATTCAAGAATGTGTGGATCAGGATATGATACTCTATAGAGGCCAACATGGTTTTGTTAAAGGTAGATCCTGCCTTAGCAATCTATTAATTATTCATAATAGGATAACATCCGAGTTGGACAAAGGAACTGCTACACAGTGGTACTTCTGGATTTTGCTAAGGCTTTTGACAGGATACCCCATAGAACACTGTTATGCAAATTGGAGCAGATGGGAATGGATATTAAATTGGTGATATGGATAGGAGAATGGCTCAGGGAGAGATACCATAAGGTGGTGTATGGAAGGGCCGAGTCCAGAATGAGGCAGGTGACCAGTGGTGTGCCTCAGGGCTCTGTGCTTGGGCCAATGTTGTTTAATTTGTATATAAATGATATAGGAAACGGCTTAAAGGGAGATATTCAGTTTGCTGATGATGCAAAGTTGTGTAGTGCAATAATAAATCAAGCTGATGTTGAAAGTTTGCAGGAGGATTTAAATAAGCTGGTAAAATGGGCAAAAGAAAATGGATGTCAGTTCAATGTGGAAAAGTGTAAAGTCATGCATTTTGGGATTAAAAGATTACCAGCTGTGCACTGCATCAATGGAAAGGTACTCCAAGAGATTGATGAGGCTAGGGACTTAGGGGTATTGGTAGATAGGGAGATGAAGTTCAGACGACACATTGCTAAGGTGTCCAAGATTGCACATAGGATTACTTGGTTGTTGAGGAACACACTGACATCCAAGATAAAGAGGTTATTATTCCCCTTTATAAAGCATTGATACTTCCACATTTGGATTACTGTGCTCAGGTCTGGTCACCTGGATTCCTTGGAGATGAGGAGGCTGTGGAGAGGGTTCAGAGAAGAGTGACCAAGTTGGTGAGTGATATAAAAAATGCTCCCTACATTGATAGATTGAGAGCTTGTGGATTGCAGAGATTGGTTGATAGGCGAAGAAGAGGGGATATGATAGAAACATTCAAATTACTAAAAGGTTTTTATAGGATTGATGCAGGGGAAATGTTTCAGCTGTGTGATGGTGATGGAAGAACAAGAGGTCATCTGTGGAAATTAAAGAAGAGTGTGGTTAACAAAGGTGTCAGAATAAGGTTTTTTGCCTGGAGGGTGGTGAATGAGTGGAATTCATTGCCTGACTTAGTTGTGAGCTCTTGGTCTGTAAATGAATTCAAGAAGAGATATGACAGATATTGTTTTGCTAGTTTGGATCTCCCACGATGAGTCTACTGACTCCATGGAGATACCCATAATAATAATAATAATAATAATTAAAAGATTACCAGCTGTGTACTACATTGATGGAACAGTACTCCAAGAGATTGATGAGGCTAATGACTTACGGGTGTTGGTAGATAGGGAGATGAAGTTCAGAGGACACATTGCTATGGTGTCCAAGATTCCACATAGGATTACTTGGTTGTTGAGGAACACACTGACATCCAGAGATAGAAAGGTTATTATTCCCCTTTATAAAGCATTGATACTTCCACATTTGGATTACTGTGCTCAAGTCTAGTCACCTGGATTCCTTGGAGATGAGGAGGTTGTGGAGAGGGTTCAGAGGAGAGTGACTAAGTTGTTGAGTGATGTAAAAATTGCACCCTACATTGATAGAGTGAGAGCTTGTGGATTGCAGAGGTTGGTTGGTAGGCAGAGAAGAGGGGTTATGATAGAAACATTTAAATTATTAAAAGATTTTTATAAGATTAATGCAGGGAAAATGTTTCAGCTGTGTGATAGAGATGGAAGAACAAGAGGTCATCCTTGGAAATTAAGGAAATGTGTGGTTAACAAGGGTGTGAGAATGAGGTGTTTCACCTGGTGGGTGGTGAATGAGTGGAATGCATTGCCTGACTCAGTTGTGAGTTCTTCGTCTGTAAATGAATTCAAGAAGAGAGATTTGATAGATATTGTTTTTCTAGTTTGGGTCTCCCACGATGAGTCTACTGACTCCATGGAGATTTTTTTTAAAAAATATTTATTGTTACTAAAATATTTATACATACAATAAACATCTTGTGTGACATTGCACCTTGTAATTTTACAGAGTTCAGCACTAAGTGCTGCAATTCCTACATTATATTTCAATTAAAAATTTTAATAATACTTTTTTGCTTTTATATTATGTATTTACTACACATGTTCTTCTAATATTAACAACGAAGATTATACAGAATTTTTTGTATAATTTTTAATTTATTTTATTTTATTTTATTTTATTTTTTTTAAAGTTTGAGAAAGAGTGATTATACATACAAATTTCTGCATTTGCTTATAAGGATTACTTGTAGATGAGTGAGGCAAATTAATCCCACCTACTTCGAAGATTGGGTTAGCTTTTATGAAGAGAGTGGGATTTAGCCTTCACTATTTGTGTTGTTGCTACTGTTTATGTATGGGATCTAGGCATTGGATGCTAGTGATTTGTGATGTGTATATTAGTGTTAATGGTTTCTTAACTTTGTTGGTATATTTTCCAGAGTTCGTTTTTTAATGTTCTGTAGTTATCGACATGTTTTAACTTTCTTGGTAGGTTGTTGAGTTGCGTGGATATCTGTTGTGATCTCACAAAAGAATCGCATGAGTTGTTGAAGGTTGTGGGGATGTACAGAGTTGTTGTAAGTCGTGTTATACGATATGTGTTTCTGTTGTTTCGATAGGAGATGTTGATGTAATTCCTTGTTAATGTCATGCAGTGTTTCAGGTTTTTAATGCTCAGAATTATGTGTATCGCCATGTGCTTGTCGGATATTGGTTGTTGCATGTAAGGTGTCCAGATCACTGTTGACACGATTTTCCTGTTTAATGTTTCTAATTTTGTTAGGTGGCTGTTTGATGTATTTGCATAGACTGTTATTCTGTATCTGAGTAGGGATTGCAGATACCGTGATACAGGAATTTTTTTATGTTGGGTGGAATAATGTCTTTAACTTTGAAGAGTTTTGCTGAGATGATCCGGAGTGTGTAGGTATTCTATATGTTTTGTCCATTTAAGGGGTGGGAATCTATATAGAGACCGAGGTATTTTGCATGTGTTACAGGTTTGATTTCGAAACATTGGCAGGTATTTTTGTTGTTAATGCAGCGGTATGTGTGACAATGTATCGATAGTGATGCAGGGCGTATGATTCTTGGGTTGTGTATTATCAACATCTGTGTTTTGGTGCCATTGATTAGAATTGCATTTTAATGGAAGTATGTTGTGATTTCGTTTAGGTCTTGTTGTGCTTTGCAGAGAGCTGTGTTAATGTCTGTGTGGATTGCTAGTAGTGCAGTGTCATCTGTGTATTGAAGTATTTGACTTCTTATGGATATGTTATGAACGTCGTTAATGTATATGTTGAATAGAGTGGGTGATAATATGGTACCTCGAGGTACACTGTGTTTTACTTGTATACTTCAACTGTGACATGTACCTATTTTTGTTACTTGGGTTCTGTTTGAGAGGTAGTTCTTGAACCATGTATGCAGTGTTCCTCTTATACCTATTGAGTATAGTTTGGTGAGTAGTATGTCATGTTCAAGTGTGTCAAATGCTTTGGTTAGATCAAGTATAAGGACGGTGTACTTGTTTTTGTCGAGAGCTTTGTTTATTGTGTCGGCGATGTCTTCTAATAAAGTAATGGTGCTTTTTTGTTTTCTGAAAGCCATATTGGTTTTGTGAGATGATGTTGTACTTCTGGTAGTGTAGCTATTGGTCTGTAGTTCTGAGTATCGTTTCTTTTGCCGTGTTTGTATATTGGCGTTATTACTGCACTTTTTAGTTGTTGTGGAATAATGACTGTGTCAAATATTATGTTCACGAGTTTCAAAAGTATTGGATTTATTTGTTCAAAGTGTGTTATAAGGTCTGTGAGTCTTATTTTGTCTATTCCTGGAGTGGTCTTTGGTTTTAGTTTTAGGATTGCTTCTTTCAGTTCCTGTTTTGTTATGGGTGGAAAATACATCGTTTGTTGTTGACTTTGTGTCGATAGTTTTTTGTTGATCGTTGGTAGTTTGTCTTTTTTGAGTTGTGTGATGTTGTTTGTGAAAGCATGGTTGAATATGTCTGCTAGTTCCTCTTGGTTTGTGTCCTGACCGAAGCTTTTTGCAATAAAATCTTGATGTAGATGGCATACATTGGCAAATTAGCACAATTACAGGTTTAATTATCTTAACTATGGGGAAATAGGTCAGGAAGAGGAATGGTTACAAGAAGGGAAGGAAATGGAATTTATGCAGCTGCTGAGAGATGATTACCTGAGGTAACATGTAATGGAGAGGAGACAAGCTTCAAGAGTGTTGGGTCTGGTCATAGCATCAGCAAACTTAACAGTAACCAAGATAGCTATGCAGCCTCTGTTTGGAGAAAGTGATCATGTGGTCTTAACCTGGGATATTTATTACCAGACATGCTGAATTTTGTGTTAACAGGTGATTTATGTGGAATTACAAAGCGGGCAAGGGAATATATGACAAATGTAATTTAATACAATTTCTCTAGATTAGAGAAAGGTTGTTGGAAGTTTTTTTCACTTGGTTATACTATAAATTTGTCCGCACGGTTAGCCTAGTGGCTTTGCGCTTCGCAACCATATGCCTGGGGAAGGAGTGTCCTAGGTTCGATTCCCGTCCACGACGTGAGGAGCTTAAGGATCTTCCTCAGCCATAGCCAAGTTAGCCGGTCTTGGGTGTGGGCCGCAGGGTTTTTTCCGCCAGTTTGTCTGAGGTTTTTCATCCTGCAAGCAGGCAAACCGGCCCCGTGAACACACAGGTTACAGTCATAAATACTTACGGCAAGGAAGGCAACGGGAAACCACCTTGCTCATAATCATCTCTCCCTAGAATGGTAGCATATAGCTACCCTCCCGCGGCCATATGGCAGATGGGAACCAGAAGAAGATACTATAAATTAACGATACCAAGAAATTATATGCTTGTTTTCATCCTTTATCATTTTGAACTCAATACAGGTCAAAACCGGTTTGGGTAGTAACTTTTCCCATAATGCATAGCATTATACATGTCCACAAAGAGATGTGCTTTGCATTATGGGATACTAAGGCAAGTGATGTGAAGTCATACCACCTTTACCACGAGTTGTCCCAGTCCTGAAAATACTTCAGGCTCAAACTTTGTTTGCTTACACTTGGATAAAGAATTAAACCAAGTATATAATTTCTTGGTATCTTTAATTTATAGTGTAACCAAGCGAAAAAACCTCCAACAACCTTTATGTAATCTAGAGTAATTTAATAATAAAGTGTGACACCTTTTGGCAACTGGTATAAGAAAATATGACTTCTGCATTACTTCAACCTTGGTATCACTTCTGGGTCTGACTCTCACTGAAGGGACCTCAGTAAGTGTCAAAACTGGTCTGGGTAGCGATCCTTCCCATAATGCACAGCATTATACATGTACAAAAGGAGATGTGCTTTGCATTATGGAATATTAAGGCCAGTGATGTGAAGTAATATCACCTTTACCACGAGTTTCCCCAGGTGCTTCAGGTGCAAACTTTGTTTGCTTGTACTTATGTAAAGAATTAAACCAAGTATATAATATCAGTTACAGAAGCTTACGTGGTAAAATGTGTTGGCCTATGCGAAAGTGTAACATACGATGATGATGATATAATTTCTTGGTATCTTTAATTTATTGTAATTTAATACGAAGTGGAACATTCATGACAATTACACACCAGAATCCAAACAGTGAACATAAATGTTTGTTCAGTGCCGAAGAAGACAAAGCCAGTTCCATCAGCAGGAAAGGTCATGGCACTGGTGTTTTGGGATGCTAAAGGCATTTTGTTTATTAATTATCTTGAAAAGAATAAAACAATAACCGGTGAATATATTCCAATCTTTTAACCAGACTAGACAAAAAAATTTGTGAGAAAAGACCCAGTTTGCAGAAGAAAAAAATCATCTCTCATTAGAACAATGCACCTGCCCACAAAGTTGTCTTGGCAACGAGAAAATTAAGGGATCTGCACTATGAATTGTTGGAACATCCCCTGATTTGGCTCCCTCTGACTTCTGTCTCTTCTCAAAACGAAAACTCTTACTCGTTGGTCAGCGTTTTTCTTCAAATCAAGAGATGATTGCAGCTATAGAGGGGTATTTTGTAGATCATGCTGAGAACCACTACAGGGATGGGATAATGGTGCTATAGCATCGCTGGAATAAATGTGTTAGTCTTAAGAGAGATTATGTTGAAAGATAAAAATAATTTTGAAATTATAAATTTGTTTCTTCATTGTTAGGCCAAGAACTTTTCAGACTACCCTCATATTTTAGACCAGAGCATATTGTGGTTTCTTTTTTGTTCCACATTTTTCAAGGGCCGATTTCTTGGATTTCCAACGATGATATATAACTGGTCTACTTTGTCTAAAATACGAAAGGTGACAGTCACAAGCAACTTACAGGGGGGAGATATTGAATTCATGCATCAGCAAATTAGTGCACTGTTAGTAATTATTATGGGGGATTTTAATTATGGAGATATCAATTGGAAGCAGGAAATATCACTTAGCAAAAAGGAAAGGGAGTTCATACATCTTCTGTGAGATAATTACTTGAAACAGCACATAACTGAAGGGACACATGGTGTGAGAGTGTTGGACCTGGTTATTGGTTCAGAAGTTATATGCATAAGTAAGGTGTCCTCGTTACCTCAAATTGGTGAAAGCAATCATGTGGTATTGACTTGGGAGGTTGAAAATCTGTGGATTTTTCTGTTAAGAGGGAGTATATACGGAACTACAGATTAGGCAATCATAACAAGCTTTGGAGTGAGTTTGCAACCATCCCATGGCAGAACATATTGCACGGGAAAGATGTTAGCAGTGCATGGGATAAAATCTGCAGGTATCGGAGGAAATAAATATCAGATTGTGTCAGGAAGTCAAACAAGTCAGGCGTTAGATGGATGAGCACTAGTACCAAGCTTGATCTGCAAATAAAGAAAATGTTATGGAGAATTTACATGGAGAAAAGCGATCAATACACCCATGACACCCATGAGCAGTACAAGGCTCAAGCTAGGAAGATTACCAGCATAGTAAGAAAAGCTAAATCAGATTATGAGAAGACCTTAGCCAAAGAGATCAAGGGTAATCCCAAAGAGTTCTTTTGCTATGTGGCAAGTAAAAGGAAGAATGACTTCGGAACGATAACTTTAGTGGATGCTGATGGTATTGAGGTGACAAAATCAGATGTAATAGTCGAGTTACTGAGTGATCATTTTTCAAAAGTCTATCACCCAAGTGAGGATATCTCTGTACCTGTAGCAATAACTAATGTGAGAATTGAAGCTAAGAAATCAGAGGTATTTAATATATTGCAAAATTTAAATGCAAACACTGCTGTAGGCTTAGATGGAATATCAGCTCGGGTGTTGCGTGAATGTGCAAATGAATTGTCAACCCCTCTTACTTGGATATTTAATTTAAGTTTGAACTCTGGTATGGACCCTAGAGAGTGGAAGTTAGGCAAAGTGGTTCCTTTGCATAAGGGTGGCTCTAAAACTGCGGTAGTTAATTACAGCCCAATCACCATCCCAGGAGTAGTGGTAAAAGTATTGAAAAAATTGGTTAACGACAAAATTCAAGAATGGGTGGATCAGGATACGATACTCTATAGAGGCCAACATGGTTTTGTTAAAGGTAGATCCTGCCTTAGCAGGCAAACTTTTCATAATAAAATGACATCTGAGTTGGACAAAGGAACTGGCTACACAGTGGTACTTCTGGATTTTGCTAAGGCTTTTGACAGGATACCCCATGGAACACTGTTAAACAAATTGGAGCAGATGGGAATGGATATTAAATTGGTGATATAGATAGGAGAATGGCTCAGGGAGAGATACCATAAGGTGGTGTATGGAAGGGCCGAGTCCAGAATGAGGCAGGTGACCAGTGGTGTGCCTCAGGGCTCTGTGCTTGGGCCAATGTTGTTTAATTTGTGTATAAATGATATAGGAAACAGCTTAAAGGGAGATATTCAGTTGTTTGCTGATGATGCAAAGTTGTGTAGTGCAATAAAAAATCAAGCGGATGTTGAAAGTTTGCAGGAGGATTTAAATAAGCTGGTAAAATGGGCAAAAGAAAATGGATGTCAGTTCAATGTGGAAAAGTGTAAAGTCATGCATTTTGGGATTAAAAGATTACCAGCTGTGTACTACATCGATGGAAAGGTACTCCAAGAGATTGATGAGGCTAGGGACTTAGGGGTATTGGTAGATAGGGAGATGAAGTTCAGAGGACACATTGCTAAGGTGTCCAAGATTGCATGTAGGATTACTTGGTTGTTGAGGAACACACTGACATCCAGAGATAAAGAGGTTATTATTCCCCTTTATAAAGCATTGATACTTCCACATTTGGATTACTGTGCTCAGGTCTGGTCACCTGGATTCCTTGGAGATGAGGAGGCTGTGGAGAGGGTTCAGAGAAGAGTGACCAAGTTGGTGAGTGATATAAAAAATGCTCCCTACATTGATAGATTGAGAGCTTGTGGATTGCAGAGATTGGTTGATAGGCGAAGAAGAGGGGATATGATAGAAACATTCAAATTACTAAAAGGTTTTTATAGGCTTGATGCAGGGGAAATGTTTCAGCTGTGTGATAGTGATGGAAGAACAAGAGGTCATCTCTGGAAATTAAAGAAGAGTGTGGTTAACAAGGGTATCAGAATTTTGCCTGTAGGGCAGTGAATGAGTGGAATTCATTGCCTGACTTAGTTGTGAGCTCTTCTTTTGTAAATGATTTCAAGAAGAGATATGACAGATATTGTTTTGCTAGTTTGGGTCTCCCGCGATGAGTCTACTGACTCCATGGAAATACCCGTAATAATAATAATAATAACTTGGCAGATACCAGGAAGAGCAAGGGGGAAACTTTTATCTTTAGAAGATGGGAACTATGATGGTAGCTTTTTTGATTGGAATAAATGTAACCACTAGATTGTATATGTAATGTGTATATTCCACTAGATTGTATATGTAATATGTATATTCCACTAGATTGTATATGTAATATGTATATTCCACTAGATTGTATATGTATATTCCACTAGATTGGAATAAATGAACCACTAATTATTTTTAACAATTATTTCTGAGATGCCATAAATGTATGGGATATGGACTCTACATTCTGTTTCCTTGTTATTTGAGCTAGAAATATAGGAATCCAAAAGATGCTGTGTGGTGAACTCTGAGAAGCCATTGGTTGCATATATTATTATTAGATAATTAAAGGTTCTTGCAGTAATTGTTGTGGCATAGAGCATATGATGTGAGCACATCATAATAAAGTTTTGATCATTCCAATCTTCTGAGAGGGATGGTGAGCTGATTGCTGTTTAATATAGCATTCAGTGAAGGTAAACAGAAGAAATTTCTTCATCTGACAGTGGGGTGGAGGAATAGAATGTCTAAGAAGGATAATCTGTTTTCTTTTTCTGTTTCAATAGTAAAATTAATTCATGGATGCAGATTGTTTATGCTTACTAGAATGGCAGGTAACATATCTTTGTTGTGGGGTTCAGATCGCAAAAATGTCATCTATATAATATACCCAAACTGAAGGCTGAGGGTATTTGGGTGACAAAAGGAAGTCTTCTAAATGTGTTTGACTAAATGTTGAAGTCAAACACATTTAGAAGACTTCCTTATCACAAGATATAATTTCACTATATCTTGTGAAAAGGCTTGTGAGTCTAGAAGTACGTAGTGAACAGTGATTCAGTATTGAAACTTACCATTAAATTGTTAGGCTGTATGGAAATATTTTTGTTTTATCCAGAAAATCAGCAGAATTTTTTATGAAAGCATGGAAATTACCAATATGAGCTTTTAATAAATGTGCAGAAAACTTTGTTATGTGATATGCTCAAGAATCCATACAGTTAGCAATTAGACAAAGAGGGATGCCTTCCTTGTGGATATTTGGAAGACCATAGAAATGAGGGTGTTCTAGCAAAGTAAGTTTTAAGTTTGTCAACAGTATTTCCATCAAGGCTCATGACTTCGTCTAACAATGAGTTTAAATTTCATTTGACTGTTGGTGTGTGTGTGGGGGGGGGGGGGTCATGATCCATTTCTTGGTATGTTCATCTGTTCGCATAGTAAAAGAGATATTTTTCATTTGTAATTTACAGTGTTCATAACTGCTGTGCTTTACCTTTGCCAGCTTTTGTAATAATGAGATGACTGTTTCACCTTAAATTATTATTATCATTATTATTATTATTAAGATTGTAAAGCTTTAATTTCTGCTAATGAGATGTTATAGGAAAAACCTTTGATTTCACTGCTACAGGGGCCAACCATAAAAATTGTGTAAGAGTGTAGTTAGCAAGGGTGTTAGGACTAGTTTCTTGTTTGGATAATGATGAATGGATTGTCCGAGGTGGTTGTGAATGCTTCATCAGTGAATCAGTTTAAGGAGAGGTATGATAGGTATGGTGTGGTATGAATAATTGGTCTTCTGCAAATTCCACATACAAACTTTGAGGGGAGGTAGAGAACATCAAATTCAACCATATTCACATAGGAAAGCATGACCGTAAACGCCACCCAAAAGTGATAGGTGGCGCTGTTTGCCAGCACTCCAGATGAGCAATGGGGCTTCCTCATTCAAGCTTTTGACGTCGTACAAAGAACAAGCATCATTTTACGAACACTGAGATGGTAGATATGCACTTCGTTTACCATATTATGTATCCAACTACTATTAAACAGTTATGCCTAATAAAGTTCTTTACACTACTTACTGCCTTGTGTTATTTCTGTATCTTTGTGTTCCCTGCTAGTACCTTCTGGTGGCTTTTCCAGTCATGCTTTCTTATGTGAATATGTTGATTTTGATGTTCTCTACCTCCCCTCAAAGTTTGTACGTGGAATTTTGAACCACCCTGTATATATATATATATATATATATATATACAGGGTGTTTGGGATAAATTTGACATATTTATAATTAATTATATTTTTCCGTAAGTTACATGTATTAACACACACTTCTCTTCATTTAAAAGTTTGGACCCTTCTTCATTCATATACAAGATGTCAGAAAGGATGGATAGCTGGAACCCACCTGAATCATGGAAGAGAATAACTTGTATCATGATGATTCGTGCCCGCCATCAAAATAAGGATATTACGACTGCTGCCCAATGCTCCCTGAATACAGTAAAAACAATCAGGCATGAACTAGAGACTTGCAATGGTGACTACGAGGATGTAGCAAGAAGAAAGATCCCTAGCAGACGATCTGATTGAGTTCGTACAGCAGATTTCCTCGCAAATCTGCAGGAACAGGTGTTGAAGAACCCTGGCATTGGAATTCGGGCTTTGTTCGTGGAGTTGCTAACTGTAGTCAAGCCCTGGATAACAAGGGTAGCCAATGGTAGGCCGTATGTATGGCAGCAGGATTCGGCCCCTTGCCACACCTCTGGGAAAAGTCAAAAATGGTTGTCTGAAAATTTCTACGACTTCACCAGTCCAAATGTTTGGCCTCCAAACTCCCCAGACCTTAACCCTATGGATTCTTTTGTATGGGGCGCAGTTGAAAAAGACACCAATCGCACTTCCAGTAATACAAAAGCCCAGTTAATGGATAAAATTAAAACAGTTTTTGCGGCCCTTCCCAGGGAGACTGTAGCATCAGCTTGTTCGAGGTTCCGAAGCAGAATTGAAGCTGTGATCGATGCTAATGGTGGTTATTTTGAGTAAATCTTGTTGATAGTATTGTAATTAACTCTGCCTGTAATGTTTTTTTGTCAATTCATTAAATTTAATAGATACAAAGAAGATTTTCTTTTTCCTTACGAAACTGTCAAATTTATCCCGAACACCCTGTATATATATCTGTATACTATGTTACAACAAATAGCAGCTTATTGTAGTAAGCTACATAAATTCTAAAAGTAATTAACCTCCCTAGCCTTATTAATTACTTTAACTAAAACTAATAATTAATTACACCAGCCAATCAGAATTTTTTATGCTTATTTTTGCAAACATCTAGTTTTTACACCTAATGTTAAGTCTTGATACTTTATATTGCTGTATTCATTCAATGATTTTACCTATGGTGTTATTATTATTAACTTCAGACCTCTATCAGGAATCAAAAAGACTCATTATGGGAGATCTACATTTCATACAAAGAAATAATTTAGCCATATCTTAAACCCATTCACAGTTTCTGAATTCACCACACTTTTAGACAGTGCATTCCATTCTGTATGCATACATTCCAATCCTCACTCCCGTGTCATCCATTTATATACTGCTTCCAGTGATGACCTCTCGTTCTACCCTTGTGTTTTTTTTATCTTTCTTTCTATGAAAGAAAATTCAAGAAGCATGTGAGACATTCATAAAACAACCAAATTTAAACAAAAATGGTCTAAAAATCTATCAGTTTTTTTAGACAATAAATTACAACTTAGGTATCAATGTATAGCCTTAGATTGCCTAGAGCACCGCACTGTACAGGTGACACTGATCTCTATAACAATATTAAGAAAAATTAACATTGGATAAATCCAATATAACAATAAAAATAACTTCAAAAAGAATAAAAGCCAACAGGAGATCCTAATGCCTTATTTTTAATATATATAAAAAGGAATTTATGCTAAATACCATTGGTCAAACCACTGAATGAATAGAGTAATATTTAGTATCATGACTCAATGTTAGGTGTAAGAACAAGATTTAGAAAAAAAGACTGTTCTGATTGGCTCATGTAATTAATTATTTATTACTTATTAAACTTAATTTGAAGTTTTTGGTAAATTTTATGTTATGAATTATTTTATTAAATCCTTTTTTCCCCTTACTCAACACCTGCTTAGTCTCGCCAAGAGGTGAGACCAGGCAGGTTAAGTAGTTTAGATTTGATATAGCTTACTTACTATGGTATTTTGCTAGTTGTTGTAATGTATATATTTCTGAAGTTGACAATAATGGGCTGACAATTATGGGGTGCTTCAGGGTCAAAGCTGTATAACTGAGAGGAGACCTCCACATAGCCTTTAAAGGAATGCGGAGAGCTAAACAGGGCTTCTGACCTAATGTCCAGTCCTCACCTTCTCGTGGTGCACCCTGTTAGGTATCTACCTGGATACTGAATGAACAAGGATGGGCTGGCAATTTGGGATTTAGCCGACCAAATTGTATTCATATTGGCTTAAACCAAAATATAAAATGATGGTACAACATGACAGAATTTCATGCCAGCTGGGGCATCACCCAGTCAAACAAGGTCAGGAAACCAAGGCAAACAGCGAAAAGTCAGCTGCTGGAACAAATCCTAAAACACATCCCCAACTCAACATCACCAGAATTCAAGATTGGTACTATCAACATAAGAAGCCTGAATGGCAAAGAAATGGCAGGTGAGGAACTGGATAAGTACCAGATCGACGTAATAGGGGTGACTGAAACAAAAAAGACAAAAACTGGTGAGATCTTTCTGAGCAATAAATACAAAATGTGATATTCAGGCAATGACAATCAAGGAAAAGAATGGCCATAGTATTCAATGCTAATTGCGAGGCTAATCTTCTTGAACGGCAGGTAGTCTCAAGTAGAGTGATGTGGGCAAATATCAGAATGGGGAACTGGACAGTGAGACTTATTTGTGCTTATGGTCCCACAGAAGGTTCAATTATAGTAGAAGTGGAGGAATTTTTTGAGGCTTTAGACAAAGCAACTGACAAAATGAAAAAGGAAAAGTTGGTCCTTGTTGGGGATCTAAATAGCAGAGTAGGAAATGATTGCCAGACATCCAAAAATATTTTGGGAAAATTTGGAGAAAAGGGCAAAGCTAATAATAATGGCAAATACCTGTTGGATTTCTGCTCAGGACATGGACTGGTTATTACCAACATAATGTTCCAACATAACCATCCCCATAACACCATCCCCTCAATGAGTTTTGATAGACTTTGTATTTCTTAGGAAGCACCTCCCATGATGAGTCTTTTGACTCCATGGAGGCCTGAATAATAAGAATAATAAAAATGTGCACAAATTCACATGAAGAAAAGAGGCAAGGAATAAGGTGAGACACCTTTTGGCAACTCGTATAGGTAAATATGACTTCTCCATTGCTTCCACCTTGGTATCACCACCTCTGGGTCTGACTCCCACTGACGAGACCTCAATAAAGGTCGAAACCAGTCCTTAATGCATAACATTATACATGTCTGCAAGGAAATGTGCTTTGCATTATGGGAGATACTAAGACAAGGAGTGATGAGAGAGCTTGGTCCACCTTTACCATCAGTTCCCTCAGTCCTGAAGATACTTCAGGTGCAAACTTTGTTTGCTTACACTTGGATAAAGGATTAAACTAGATTTACTATAAGAAAAGCCTCATTGTTATTGTTCATAGGGTGGTTTTCTCCCTCGTGCAGGATACCTGAATGTACAGAGGATTTGAAATTGGAAGTGGTCACTGTTTAGTTTTGAGCAGGACAAAATTGAATTTCATATTGAAACAAAGAACATGTAAGAAAGTTTTAAATTGTATAAAAGTTGAGCATCTCTCGGATGTGAACTGTAGACTAAAATACACAAACATTATTCAAGAAAAAATGAAAAAGTTTGAGAACAGGTACCAACCCTTGGAGATTGAGTGGCAAATCCTGAAGAAAACATTGATTGATTCAGCCAGAAAGGCATGTGGTGAGGTTGTCTGCAAGGATAGAAGAATCAAAACTCCATGGTGGACATAGGAAGTTAAAGACGGAGTGAAGGAAAAGAAGAAAGCATATCAAAAGTTCCTGGTGAATAAGTCAGCTAATCCTCTTAGAAAATACAGAGACAAATGTAAGAAAGCTAAACATTGTGCAGAACTAGCTAAACAAAAGTCATGGGAAGACTTTGGTAAGAAAATAAATATCAAGAAGGTGGCAATATATTGTGGTTGTTAAAGAAGCTCAGAAATGTAGAAAGAGTGCAGTAAAAACAGGAATTAGAGATGATAAAGATGACATGAAAATTGGAGAAAAAGATATCTTTGAAGTATGGAGTAATTACTATGAAAAACTTTCATTTAGCTATCACTGCTAAATGAAACAAGCAGTGATAGCACAGTGGTAAAAAACACTCAACAGGCATGCATTCAGGAATACATATCCATACTTGAAGTAGAAAGAGCCATGAA
This sequence comes from Typopeltis vanoorti, assembly GCF_054136105.1. Classification (NCBI taxonomy): domain Eukaryota; kingdom Metazoa; phylum Arthropoda; class Arachnida; order Uropygi; family Thelyphonidae; genus Typopeltis; species Typopeltis vanoorti. Next base: position 34,190,205 of record NC_143561.1, on the reverse strand, counting down.
AAGCCTGAAATGTGAAAAGCCAGTAGGAGTAGATGATATTTGACCAGAAATGCTGAAGTATGGTGGTATAAAAGGCTTACAGTGGCTGCTGCACTGTATAGTTCAGAAAGCCTGGACAGAGGGACGATTCCCGATGATTGGAGTAGAGCTCTCATAGTACTCATATATAAACAGGGAAATAAAACTAAATGTGAGAATTACAATAGTATTTCCCCTACTGAGTGTTCCTGGTAAGATTTATACAAATATACTTGAGAAACAGTGCTGAAAAGGATTGTGGAAGAGAAGCTTGGTGAAGAACAAGCTGGATTCAGGATAAATAGAGGCTGTCAGGATCAGATCTTTACTTTATGACAAATAATTAAGAAATCATGGGAATATAACAGAGATCTGTATTTAAGTTTTGTAGATCTTGAAAAACCATATGACAAGGTGCAAGAGAGAAGTATTCAATATGCTACAGTTATATGGTGTAGATGGGGTGTTATATCAAGCAATACTTTGTCTTTATTCGAGTTTTAAGTCAGCAGTTAGAATTGAAGGAAGTACAGGAAGATGGTTTAATCTTAAATCTGGTGTGAGACATTATGTACATTATCCCCTCTGTTATTCATTATCTATATGGCCGACATTATGAAGGAAAGTGGTATTAAACCTGATATCAAAATTGGATATGTTAATGTCAGCTCTTTGCTTTATGCAAATGATGTTATACTTGTAAATAAATCCACTACAAGTCTGCAAGATTCCCTGACGAAATTGAGTAGCTGTTGTAATAGATATGGTATGAAGGTCAGCAATAACAAGACAAAGACAATGAAAATAGGCAGAAGCATCGAAAATGTCAACTGCGTTGTGAATTGGAGAACCTATAGAACAAGTGAAACATTTCAGCTACTTATGCATGATTTTTAGTGAAGATTGTAAATTAAATATGGAAATAGACAACAAAATCAACAAAGCTGGTTTGGTAGGAGTCAACTGAATAAATTTATATGGAATAAGAGAGAAATTAGTCAAAACACTAAATTAGCTGTATACAAGACAGTGTTCAAACCAGTCTTAACTTATGAATCTGAGAGCTGGGTTAGAAATAAAACACTTGACCAAAGACTAAAGACTGCAGTTGAAAGTTTATTTTTCACTAGGTTAGACTATAATAAATTTAGTTTAATCCTTTATCCCAGTGAGAGCAAACAAAGTTTGCACCTGAAAATATCTTCAGATATTTTCAGGTACAAACTTTGTTTGCTTTCACTGGGATAAAGGATTAAACTAAATTTACTAAAGACTGCAGATATGAGATTTCTGAAAAAGTTTAATATGATATTGTCAATGGCAATATCATATTAAAAATGAGGATATTAGGAAAGAAATTGGCATTGTTAGCATCCAGAAATGTACTAGCAGAGCTAATCTCAGGTAGTATAGTCACTTAAACAGAATGGGAGAGGAAAGATTAGCAAAACAACTGCCAGGTTGGCAGAAAAAAAGACCCAGAGGACCATTGAAGATATAGATGGATTGATACAGTAAAAAAGTGCCGTAGAAGATAGAAATATAAGATCTGATAATGTTGGAGTCTTGATAGTTAACAGACTGATTTGGAGGAAAATTGTAGATAGGAAGTTAGTATTGATGTAAATTTTTCATGTAGTACTATCATATCCTGTACACCCATTGAGGGTATATGTCAGTAATTTGATGATGTTGACATTAATGTAAAGGTTTAAACATAATAGAATTTTTATATTATTTAATTTCTTTTTATCCCATACAGAAGTTAACTTCATAAATCTAGTATAATGAGTGCTGTTCACCATTTAATTTCACTGAACATGTAACTTACTTCATGCAGTAAGTTACATGTTATAGTATGCCCACAGATACAAGACCCTTCGACACTTCTGCACATGTCAAAAGAAGGAGAATCCATCCCAATAATAGGATAATCAATCCGTATTGTGAGATAAGTGTTTATTATTACACGTCAGAAAATTAACTTCTAATTTATGATCATTGTAGTTTTTAAAGTGGTAACTATTTTGCTTGCATAACAGTTGGAAAATTTTATGTATAAAGCACAAGATTTCACGTGTTGGTAACCAATTCGTACATCGCCTTATTTCTTTCTCCCCTTCAACATGAATTATCTTTTCTTGGCAGCTCTCACTTCTGTGATTGGACTTTAATAGATAAGTTATTATTATTATTATTATTATTATTATCCCAAGACCTCATGGAGTCAAAGACTCATCTGGGAGGTCCATTTATTACACACACAGCTCATCATACCCTGCCTTGAACTCATTCAAACTCCTTGCAGACACCACACTCTCAGGCAAGCCATTCCAATCATTTACAACTCTGCATAGAAAAAACCTGCCTCTCACTCCCCTACTCACGCCATCTTTATACAGTTTCCACGAATGACCTCTGGTTCTCCCCCGATCTCCCACTATTTTCTGATTATTGTAATAGAACTTCTCCAGCATTGATCCTATAACAACCCCTTACCAACTTGTGGGTCTCTATCATATCTCCCCTATTTCTCCTATCCACTGGACTCTGCAAATTACATCTTCTCAATCTTTCATCATACTCGACATTCCAGAGGTCAGAAACTCCCTATGGCAATCGCCTTTGGACCCTTTCCAACATCTCTTCATCCTTCTGAAAACCAGGTGACAATTCTGGGCACAATAGTTCATGTGTGGCCTAATCAAAGCCTTATACAATGGAACAAAAATCTCCCTACTTCTACATGTCTGTGTCCTCCGCATCATTCCCAGAAGCCTTTGTGTTGTCTTCACAATTTTGGCTATGTGTCCCCTAAATTTCAGTATGTCAGATCCCTTATTTCCAGATCTCTTATTTCTTCCACCTCCAACAATATATCCTCACCAAGCATAAATTCTGCATCCCATCTTTGTTTACCAAATTTTAAAACCTTACATTTTGCAACATTGAACTCACATCCCCCATTTCTGTGCCCAATCACTCAATTTATTCAAGTCTTCTTGTAAGGCCACAACATCTTACTCTCCTGTCTAATTCAGCAACCAGTATGTGTAGAATGAAGTCCTATTTTGTTATCTTGAACCACTGTTAAAAGGAGAAAAAAATGTATTTTGGAAAATTGAATTTTTTTTGACTTATTTAATTCAAGATTATATATGCACACACACACACACACACACGTATCTAATATTCAAGTTTCCTTGCACCAGTTAAAGTAGGTAAACACTTTCATTTGTTAACTAGCCAGTCTTATTTATTAGTATATACCAGAAAATAACAGCAATGATGAGCCCACTAGTGATAAATAGCTTAATAGAGTATGTGTGTGTGTAATAAGGTGAGAATGACTTAGTTTTATCGTGGGAGATTACATATTGAAATTTCTCTTACAGACTATTAATGGAAGCATATCATTTCGTAAAGTTTATTTCAATTATCCAACTCGTCCTGAAGTCAGTATCCTAAAATGCTTGAATCTTTCTGTGAAGAGTGGTGAAAAAGTTGCCTTGGTAGGAAGTAGTGGATGTGGCAAGACTACATGTATACAAATATTGCAGAGATTTTATGATGTTCTTAATGGAGAAGTGGTAAGTTATTTATATCATGTGATTACTTTTTTGTAAGGATTGCCATTGAACAAACATGAATGAAAACAAAGTATTTTGTAACAAATCAGTTAGCAGTTTATGCTGTTTGGAGGAGTAGTTTATGAATAATCCCTCCAGTATCAATATGCAAAAATCTTCTCATCCACTTAATTAAATGTCTCTATCTTATCCCCTATCTTCTTCCTGTCTACCCTGCACTGCAGTTTATATTCCCTCTACCTCCAAACATTCCAAAGATAAATCCTTAGTTACTTGTGTCTTGATCACTTTACAGATTTTCCTCATTATCACAGAAACCAGGTTACCAAATATGTGCATCATAGTCAGAATGTTGTCCACTAAAGACCCTATATAGTACACTGATGATGCCTTACACACTTTTTTTGCATTTTCTTGTTAGTGTCCTCCTTATCAGCAATGCAATATTCTGTGATCTTTATGACTTGCAGTATAATCTCCTGAACTTCACGTCAGCATCAACTACCACTCCTCATATGCAAAATATCATCCTTCTCATGAAATGCAGCAGTACAGTATATTACATTTCAGTACTCCAGAATTAAAATCTCACATTTAGTCCTTTCCTATCCTACTTATCCATCCATCCTAGGACCGGTTGGGTCCCCCCCCCCCCAATGAAGAGGAATATGACTAATTAGTGCAGCAAGATCATCACTCCTTTCTGCATCCCCTAAGAGCAGTATTTCTGACTGTAATCCATGTGTGTGTGTTTATGGGGATGGTTTGCCTGTTCTGGGGGACAAAAAACCCAAGTTTTTGGGAGAAAAAACCCTTCTACTTCCGTATGAGACTATCTAACTCACCTTTATTGAAAGAGACCAGATAAAGATTCCTCATGTCTTAGACAGGAATCGAACCTGGGGTCTCTCACATTTAGGAGTAACCCTTAAAATAACAATACCACTGATCTGTCCAATTTACGGCCTATTTAAATCTTCCCAAGTCAGATGAAGTAAACTGCACTCCTCACAACTACTCCCATGCTATTTGCATCACCTGCAAACATTTGAAATATCCCCCCCATTTCTGACCATATGCAACAGCGATTGCCAAAGAACCAGACTCTGCTCTCCTCCATACATAACATCTCATTTAATCTGCCTTCCAGCTGTCTATCAAATGTCTACAAAAAAAAAAGTCCCAAAACTCTCCTTCAGAAACAAGCTGGATTCAGGCCAAATAGAGGCTGTCAGGATCATATCTTCACTTTACCACAAATAGTTGAGAAATCATGCAATATAACAAAGATCAATATTTAAGTTTTGTAGATCTGGAAAAGGCATATAACAAGGTGCCAAGAGAGAAGCTATTCAGTACGCTAGAGTTATATGGTGTCAATGGGGCATTGTATCATGCAATACTTAGTTTGCATGATACAATGCCCCATTGACACCATATTATTTACAGATTTAAAGGAGGTATAGGAAGGTGGTTTAATGTTAAATCTGGTGTTGTCTGACAAGGATGCACATTATCCCCTCTGTTATTCATTGTCTATATGGATCATATTATGAAGGAAAGTAGTATTAAACCTGATATCAAAATTGGAGATGTTAATATCAGCTCTTTGCTTTATGTGGATGATGTTATACTTCTAAATAAATCCACTACAAGTCTGCAAATTTCCTGACTAAATCGAGTAGCTGTTGTAATAGATATGGTATGAAGGTCAGCAATAAAACGACAAAGGCAATGAAAAAATCAACTGTATTGTGAATAGAGAACCTGTGGAACCAAGTAAACATTTCAACTACTTAGGCACGATTTTTAGTGAAGATGGTAAATTAAATATGGAAATAGACAACAGAATCAACAAAGCTGGTATGGTAGGAAGTCAATTGAATAAATTCATGTAGAATAAGAGAGATATTAGTCGGAACATGAAATTAGCTGTATACAAGACAGTGTTCAAACCAGTTTTAATTTATGGATCTGAGACCTGGGTCAGAACTAAAACACTTGATCAAAGACTGGAGACTGCAGATATGAGAGTCCTGAGAAAGATTAGGGGCACAAACAGATGGTATCAATGGCAATATCATATTAAAAAAAGAGGATATTAGGAAAGAACTTGATATTGTCAGCATCCAGGAATACATTAGTAGGGCTAATCTCAGGTGGTATGGTCACTTAAACAGAATGGGCAAGGAAAGATTAGCAAAACAAGTGTTTTCTGCCAGGTTGGCAGGAAAACGACCCAGAGGAAGACCAAGATATAGGTGGATTAATATGGTAAAAAGTGCCTTAGACATTTGAAATATGAGATCTGATAATGTTGGAATCTTGACAAGTAACAGACTGATTTGGAAGAAAATTGTAGATAGGAAGTTAGTAAGTTAGTAGTGATGTAAATTTTTCATGGTAGTACTCATATCCTGTACACCCCTTGAGGATACATGGCAGGAATTTGATGATGATGATGATGACTCTCCTTGATTCAGTATATTCATCATTTTATTATGGAACACAAGTAAATGATAAGGTGCATCATCTGAGTCTATGCTGACAACCATAGAGAACACTGCATCGGTCAGTTCAGTCGTGTTGCTTTTTTCATAATCTATTTTGCCGATATCTTAATCACATTTTTGTGTGCATATAAGATATTGGCAAAACAGATTATGATAAAAGCACAAGATGAACTGACTGATGCGGTGTCAGTTTTCACAGTGTGAATGCACAGCACTGAGGAATAAAATTACTCCTTTAATAATTCTATTATTTCATCTATCACAGGTACGTCATCATCAAAAGTACAATGCAAGACTGTAACATGTTGACAACAAAGAAAGCAAGAATACTTATAGCCCAGGATATTAGGGTGTTGTCCAGTAATTTTAATTCACTGGACATGACAGGCCATTTTAAATGGCCTAATGGCCAAGTAACTTACCTTGTTTGAAGCCTTATTAATGATCTGTAAGACAGACAATCCTTCTGCAAATGGCAAGTGTTCTTCTGGCCAGTTTGGCTGCTTTGTGGGAGGAAAACCCTGCCATCTTTGTATCAGACTGGCTAACTCATTTGAAAAGCCCTTATAGAGATTCTTTGCATCCTAGATGGGATTCAAACCAAGGTCTTTTTCATCCAAAGGATATCATTGAAAGTTTGGCTGCTTTGTGGGAGGAAAACCCTGCCATCTTTGTATCAGACTGGCTAACTCACCTTCATTTGAAAAGCCCTTATAGAGATTCTTTGCATCCTAGATGGGATTCAAACTAAGGTCTTTTTCATCCAAAGGATATCATTGAAACTCGCTGAACTATGATGCTCATACCACCCAAACTTTAATAAATTGTTGTTATTATTCTTATTGAGGTAAATCCATGGAGTCAGAAGACTCATTGTCTTGAGTCTACACTGATATTAAGGAGAGGTGTGACAAAATACATGTCACACCTCTCCTTAAACTCATTCACTCTTAGGATACTCATTTCAATCCATTCATCATTCACCACTCTCCAAATAAATAAAAAAATTTGTATATCCATATTAACTACACTTTTACACAATTTCTGGGGTGATCCCTAGTTCTCTCTGTATTGAAAATTTTCATTTGTATCAAATTTATAGAATTTCCTTAATAACTTATAAGTTTCTATCATGTTCCCTCTTTTCTGCCTGTCAACTAAATTTCCAACCTACACACCTTCAATACATCCTCATAGGGAGCATACCACAGACATATCCTTGGTCACTTGTTTCTAGATCCTCTTCACCACCACATCATGCTCAGGACACCGCCATGACCAAATCTGTGTACAGCAGTCACGATAAAGAAATATCATAGCCTTATGAAGACTTATAATAACTTCCCTATCTCTATTTGTCAATGTGCTCTTCAACATCCAAGGAATCCTTTGAGCTATTTGCCAGCTTTTACAATATGTCTTCTGAACTTCAGTTCTCTGTCCACCTTCACCACCCAGATCTTTAGCCTCATTAGTTTCCTGCAATCCAGTTCCATCATCATAATACACAGTTATGTAATCTTTTCATTCCAAAGTATACCTTACACCTTGCCACATTAAATTGATAATCTTCACCCACACTGGCAATTTATTAAAATCATATCTAGTCACCTTTTTTAACTGTTGCCTTTCCCAGTTTTGCAATATCAGAAAGCAGCTGAATATTTCCCCTCAAATCATTCCTTTATATTATTTTATCCTCTATATCATTTCCAATAAAGATGAGGACCTAAGAAAAGTGAATTCAAACCTTCTTGAGAGAGTGCTGATATAGAATTTACAATTAGTCCCTAACTAGGAATTCTGAACCCTAGATGTCAGAAACAACAACAAACTGATGTTTAAGCTACCATAGTGTGGATGGAAGTGTCATGAACCTCAGTTGGACTGCAGAATCTAATCCTCTGGCTACATATTAACATGTAGCTGAGATGTGTTGTTTGTAGCTTCTTGGAGAAAAAGTCCAAATCTGCTATTTCCAATTATAGATCAATCTATATTGGGCTGGAATAATATACAAGATTGGGTTGACAGACAAATAATTTTCTATGATGGCTAGTATGAGTTTCTGAAGTTACATCTTGCTTAAGCAATCTACTTACATTTTATTGTTATTATTATTACATTGACCTCCATGGAGTCAGAGACTATTGTGGGAGGTATACACTATCACACTCAAAGCTAATCGAACCATACATTAAACTGATTTAGTGGGTCTGCATTCATAACACACTCAGGCAAGGCGTTCCACTCACCAGCCACTCTTCATGCCTGCTCCTCGTGCCATTGCTCACATAGAGATGTGTGAGGAAGGAGGCTCACACATCTCTATGTGAGCAAGTCAAGATGCTATTCCAGGGATGGCTTCTTGTTCTACCTCCCCCCTCCATTCTATTAAAAATTTCTTCCATGTTAACCTGGTAACAGCTCTTGATCAACTTACAGGTCTCAATCATATCTCCTGCCTCCTTCTGTTCATGATGCTTTACAAATTACACTCTTCCGAAGACCAGTTACTAACTTTGTGAATTTTCTCTGGAACCTTTTTAACATTTCCTCATCACCATAAAAAGCTGGAGACCAAATCTGTGCACAATAATCCATATGAGGCCCGAGTTGGATCAAGGACTTACACAATAGAACCATAACCTCTATTGCTCCATGTGAAGTTCCCCTGCATCATTGCCATTTATCCAATGTGATGACTTCACAACTTGTGAAATGTGGTTCTTGTCCACTACCACTCCTAGATCTCTCATCTCGTCTACATTCTTTAAAGTTTTTCCACCAAGTGTGTACTTTTCATTTCATCGTTGCTTGCCAAATCTCAAAACCTTACACTTTGCAACATTGAACTTATAGTTCAACTTACCTGCCCAGTCATACAATATATTCAAATACTCCTGTATGGACATATAATATCTGCTTAACTGCTTTGTTCTCCCCAATTTTGCATCATCTGCAAAAAGTTGCATATCACCAGTTAAACCCATCCCAATATCATTAATATATAAATTGAACAAGAGTAGCCCCAATACAGATCCCTGCAAGTTGGATCAGTGACTGGCTGTCAGACTGCCAGTCGCTGATCCAACACAATAACCTCTTATCCAATCCCATCCATTTCGATTTAAAATCTCATCGTTTGGCAGTCAATCAAAAACTTTTTACAGAATCTAAGTATGACACTCTCTTTATTATTATTATTATTATTATTACCCCAAGACCTCATGGAGTCAAAGACTCATCTGGCTGGTCCTTTTATCACATGCACAGCTCATCATCATCATACTGTGTCTTAAACACACTCAAACTCCTTGCAGACACCACACTCTCAGGCAAGGCATTCCAATCATTTTCAACATTGCACGAAAAAACCTGCCTCTCACTCCCCTACTCACAGCCTCTTTATAGAGTTTCAGGGATGACCTCTGGTTCTCCCCTATCTCCCACTATTTTCTGTAGAACTTCTCCAGCATTGATCTTATAACAACCTCTTACCAACTTGTAAGGGGTTGTTATAGGATGTCTCTATCGTATCTCCCTCTTCCTCCTGTCCACCAGACTCTGCAAATTACATCTTCCCAATCTTTCCTCATACTCGACATTCCAGAGGTTAGAAACTACCTTAGTCAGTTGCCTTTGGACCCTTTCCAATATTTCTTTGTCCTACTGAAAACCAGGTGACCAAATCTGGGCACAATAGTCCATGTGTGGCCTAATCAAAGCCTTATACAACGGAACAAGAAACTCACTATTTCTACACGTCAGTGTCCTCTGCATCATTCCCAGACGCCTTTGTGTTGTCTTCACAATTTTGGCTATGTGTCACCTAAATTTCAGATCCTTATCAAGTATCACCCCCTGATCTTTTATTTACATCACCTCCAACAATATATCCTCACCAAGCATAAATTCAGAATCCCATCTTTGTTTTCCAAATTTTAAAACCTCACATTTTGCAACATCGAACTCGCAACCCCGTTTCTGTACCCAATAACTCAATTTATTCAAGTCTTCTTGTAAGGCCACAACATCTTCACTACTCTTCATGGTCCATCCCTACTTTGCATGATCTGCAAACAACTGAATATCTCCATCCAAATCTTCACCAATATCATTAACATACAAGTTAAACAGTAAAGGCCCTAAAACAGACCCCTTCAGCACTCCATTAGTGACTTAACTTTTCCTAGATATCGGTCCCCCATACACAACTTGTTGATACCTATCAGATAGCCAGTCTGTAATCCAATGCACTAATCTAATATCCAACCCCATCTGCTCTAGTTTGACTGTCAACTTATCATGAGGTACTCTATCAAAAGTCTTTCCAAAATCCAAGTATATTACTGAGTATCCTTCACCTCTATCCAAAGAAGTAGTCACTTTATTGTAATAAGTAAGTAGATTACTAAAACATGATCCCCCTTAGTAAAATCCATGCTATCCATCAAAGATAATACCATTGTTGTCAACCCAATTCTGGATCCTAGTTCTCACAAGCTTCTCAAACAACTTTACCACAACACCTGACACACAGATAGGCCTATAGTTTGATGCTTGAGTTCGGTCACCTCCTTTATGAAGTGGCACAATCTTGCTCTCCTTCCACTCCTTTGGAACTTGACTGAGTGCAAGACTCGTATTAAAAAAATATGTCAAGGCAGGTGTCAACACCTGACACACAGATAGGCCTATAGTTTGATGCTTGAGTTCGATCACCTCCTTTATGAAGTGGCACAATCTTGCTCTCCTTCCACTCCTTTGGAACTTGACCGAGTGCAAAACTCATATTAAAAAAATATGTCAAGGCAGGTGTCAACTACCTGACACATTCCTTCAGAATACACGGTAATATATTATCAATCCCACAGCCTTATTAACATCTAGTTTATTCAACTCCCCATACACCTCTTGCTCACTTAGAGTCAGTCTCTCCTTCCCATCATGAACTGCTCTCAATCTCTCCATGAAGTCACATTCACAAGATTGAAACTTTTATGAATAGGCCTATAGTTTGATGCTTGAGTTCGATCACCTCCTTTATGAAGTGGCACAATCTTGCTCTCCTTCCACTCCTTTGGAACTTGACCGAGTGCAAAACTCATATTAAAAAAATATGTCAAGGCAGGTGTCAACTACCTGACACATTCCTTCAGAATACACGGTAATATATTATCAATCCCACAGCCTTATTAACATCTAGTTTATTCAACTCCCCATACACCTCTTGCTCACTTAGAGTCAGTCTCTCCTTCCCATCATGAACTGCTCTCAATCTCTCCATGAAGTCACATTCACAAGATTGAAACTTTTATGAATTGCTCATTAAGTATCTCTACCACACATTCCGCAACAGCTTTATACCATTTTCTCCAATCAGTGTCATCCTTCCATAATCATTCTTTCTTTTGCTGGCTACATATCGAAAGAACTCCTTAGGATTCATTTTCGCTTCATTAGCTAACTGCTGCTCATACCTCTCTTTAGCTACCCTCACCAACCAAGTCACCATCCTTGCCTGGTCTTCGCAAACCTCATGTTACTGGTTATTTCCACTTCTCTTATGCTGCCTCCACAATGCCCTTTTTCTCTGTATCACATGCTTAATTTCTTTACTCATCCAACTCTCGCCTACCTTATTTAACCTTCTCACCTTTGGGATACATTTGGTCATTGCATCCACTAGATAGTTTTTGAAAATCCCCCAAGCTGCATTGATCTCTTTTCCAGCTAACTCCTCATCCCATGCTACACCCGCAAGCTATCTCCCGAAGTCTTCATAATCCCCCCCCCCCCCTTGTAGTTCCACATATACCTTTTTCTCACAGAGGTACTCACACTGCTGGCAACCACCCAGGTAATCACTTCATGGTCACTCTCACCAATTGGTGGATGATTTGACACCTCATTTATAATTACATCCTCTGATGAGATGACCAAATCCAAGACCCTCAATCCTTGTGTACCCTCTGTTACATACTGCCTGAGGTGGTTATCCCTCAAAAACTCAAGAACTCAATTTTCTTTACTTCGAGTTGCTGTCTCATCATTCCAGTCTATATTGCCATAATTAAAATTGCCCATAATGATCACCCTTTTCTTATTTGCTTGGCTAATTTGATTATACATTTCATTATCACCACCATCCACATTACCTAGTCTATAACAACTTCCAACCAAGTATTTGATTCCATTCACCTCTATCTCACACCATACTGCCTCAAAACCACTGGCACTACTTCCCTCTTGCATGTCTACTTTGTATGGACATAACTCTTTCTCTGTCATCAATAGCACTCCACCCTCCATTTTTATCCCTTCTATCCTCACGAAACACATCATACCCTTCCAACTGTATTCCTGTCAGGATGTCGTCCTCTTCCAACCATGTCTCACTTATTCCGACAATCTTTGGGTGAACAGAACAATTAATGCAACCATTTCATCTGCCTAGCATATGTATACAAACACAACAGCTCATTTCTGGATCTGCAGCTAGTTCCATTGATACCACTCACTCAATGTGATATCTCCATGCTCGATAGGGGCCATTTCCCTTTCTACTTATTAATTTTAGAACCCTTTTCAATTCCATCTGTTTTCTCTTGATCCCAGGTCATCCCATTTCTTTTCTGCCTACAAATGCTCTCACCTCCTCTGAGGAGCATCCACCTTTCTCATGCTGTGTACCCCTGTCCACCTTGGGCCTCCCCATTTCACTGCTCCTCTTGCACACCCATTCTCTCATTTTCTATACTCATACCACTCACTTCATCATTCATAACCACCTCTTCAATCTCTCCTGTCTTACTCTCCTGCAATTCCACATCACATCCCACTTGATCTGATTCATTCTCTCTACTCACTTCTCTATTTTCCAGCAGCAGTCTCTCCATGTGACTCACTTCCACATATTATTAAACTGTACTACCGTCTCCTCAATCATTTCTGCCAGCATATCATTCATAACCCTTGCTCTTTGCCTCATCTCACCACAGTCATACCTAGGCAACATGCTGACTACCCTTCCTGTCACACTATTCTCTTTTATCCTTCTAAGCAGCCTCCTGATATCCATTCTGAAGTCTCTTTGTTCTCTGTCAAATCATTCGTACCTATTAAAACCATCAACTCCTTTGCTTGCTCCCTCCTCATATCCAGTGCCTCAATCACTCTACTCATTTTTCTGCCTGGAAAACATACCTTGTGCATCCTATTATCCAGCACACCTTTAATAATGGAGTTGCTATACAATGCCACTCGCACATCTTTCATTAACTCTTTCATGCCATCATCATTTCTTTTAATAGTTTTTACCTGAATTTTCTAAATTTGATTTCACATCCATTTTAGCCCTTGCCTCATCCAATCCAATTCAACTTCCGAATCTCGCATCACATTCTCTCTGTCATTCAATCTTTCTAATTTTCTAACTCTCGACCCCCTCTTCTCACTTTCACTCTCATTCATCCTTCTGTGTTTCTGTACTTTCGGTCCAACATGTGTCCAACTTTCGCTATCATTCATTCTTTCGATTTTTTCCACTTTCGATTCCTGCATCACGCCATTTCTGGTTTCATTCGTTCTCTCAATTTCGTTTCCTTCTGCCACTCTCACCTCACTTTCATCCTTTTTAACATCCATTATGGTTTTTAAATCACTTGTTTTCTTTATTACTGCTTTTTTAACATTTTTTTGCCTCTCTTTCACACCGTCCTTCTCTTTCAAAAGTGCACTCATTTTCCCCGTGAAATTCTCACTACTAACACTTTCTGTCATCAGTTTCAAATTAGCATTCATCAATTCCTCATTCAGGTCACACTTCACCCACATCCTCCTTCCATCCACCCTAAACATCCACAAATCATTTATGTAATCGAAAGAATACATATAGCACTCCTCACACTTAATGAAACGACTGAAGTCTAAGTTATGTCATGGAATGACAAAGCCGTCCCCATGTTTCCTCTGCTGTCTAAAATAATGAATTCACAATTAAGTTTAGGCAAAATAAAATCCCCCAGACTAATAATAATGGTAGCACACAACTTTTACAGCAGCTCTTACTCAAACAAATACTCATATATACTTAATTATTCCAAGAATAACTTATCTCAATCCGGAGCTCTTCTTACACATGTCCACCACGCTTGACTAATGAGACTTATCCAAACATTTGTCACCTTGGTGATTGTGTAGACTTTCAACCAAAAAAATCAGTTATAAAGAGAAATACATTTGTTATTTTATATTTGTATTTTATATTTGTAATGACCAAATAAACCCAATGTATTTCTCTTTATAATTATATTTTCTCTTCACAAGAGTGGTGTGAAAAAGATTTTTTTTTTCCTAAGTTGGTACATCTTTCATAAGCATCCTTGTGAAATTGCAAATCATTCTATCACATAGTTTGTTTTATACAGCTGTCTGATATAAAAGTGTTGTCTGTATCCCTTGAAATGGATAAAATTGAATATCGTGCAGTTATAAAGTTCTTTGTAAAAGAAGGTTTAATGCCAAAAGAAATTCATTCAAAGTTCATAAAAGTTTATGGGCACTCTTCTACTTCATTTTCAACAATTAAGCAATGGGCTGCTCAGTTTAAATATGGATGTACCAGGCCTTGAAGATGATCCACCTCAAGGACGTCAAAAAAAGTATAACAACACCAGAAATCCATTATCGATCAAGTATACGATATGGTCTTGGATGACCAGCGAGTCAAAATGTGTGAAATTTCTGAGACTACAGGCATTTCAAAAGAACGTGTAGGATATATTTTGCATGAAGAATTATAAATGAAAAAGCTTTGCACAAGATGAGTGCCTTGCTTGCTCACAGCAGATCAATGGGTGCCTCGCATGAAAATCTCTGAACAGTGCTTGGAGCATTTTAACAAAATAAAACTGATTTTGTGCATCGATTTATTACTATGGATGAGACTTGGATTCACCATTACACACCAGAATCCAAACAGCAGTGAAAACAGTGGACAGAAGCCAGTTTTTCAGCACCAAAGAAGACAAAGTTGATTCCATCAGCAGGAAAGGTCATGGCATCAGTGTTTTTTGATGGTAAAGGCATTTTGTTTATTAATTATCTTGAACAGGGTAAAACAATAACCGGGGAATATTATTCCGATCTTTTAACCAGACTAGATGAAAAAATTTGCGAGAAAAGACCCAGTTTGCAGAAGAAAAAAATCATCTTTCATCAGGATAATGCACCTGCCCACAAAGATGTTTTGGCAATGGGAAAATTAAGAGATCTACACTATGAATTGTTGGAACATCCACCCAGTTTCTCAGATTTGGCTCCCTCTGACTTCTTTCTTTTCCCAAATCTAAAACTCTTCCTCGCTGGTCAGCGTTTTTTTTTCAAATCAAGAGGTGATTGCAGCTGTATAGGAGTATTTTGCAGATCTTACTGAGAACCACTACAGGGATAAGATAATGGTGCTGGAACATCGCTGGAATAAATGTATTAGTGTTATGGGAGATTATGTTGAAAAATAAAAATAATTTTGAAATTATAAATTCGTTTTTTCATTTTTAGACCAAGAAATTTTCAGACCCCTCTCTTATTATTAAGTAAGGTGGTAAAACATGATCTCCCTTTAACAAATCCATCCCAACAATCACATAGAATGCTGCTATCAATCCATTTCTGTACACTAATCTCTGTTATACCTTAACCACAACTTCAAATATACAGATTAACCTACAATTTGTAGCTACAGCCTTATCACCACTTTTATTCTGTGGAATGATTTTACCTCCTTCTTTCCACTCTCTTTGGAGCTGTGCTGTTGTAAGACTTATTAAACAAGCTACCAATGCTACTGCCAATTCTCTGGAACATTCCCTTAAGACAGGTAGTGATATATCATCAAATCCTATTGCCTTATTGACATCAAGTTTATTTATTTCCTCATATACCTCCTGTTTATTGACAGTTAAGCCATCCTCTCCTATTTCCTCTACACTTGAGTTTCTCGTGATTTCACCCTGATGAGAATAAAACTGTTTAATGAGGGAGTATTTATTAATTATTATCAATCTCATTTGTTATGAGATTTTCTCTATAACAATTATTTCTATTTCCAAGTATATGCACAAGGGTTCAATTCCGATTGGACTGACTGAAATTTTCAATTGAAATGACTTTTAACTGTTTCTTTCAGAATCCAAAAAAATCACTGACTCAAGACCAAATGCAAAATATACACATTTAATAAAACAATGTATGCACTTCAAATAAAATTACACAACTAACTACAAAATTAACTGGATCCAAGGCATTTTAAAATAAACTTCCACTTTAGAGATTACCCATTCTCTGACTCATTCTATTACTGGTTTGTTTAACATATACTTGTTACTAGACTAAACACCTTGTTTACACAATAACAAAATGTTCATAGTCAGTTTCTTTGTTAAAGCCTTTTTCCGAAGATATAAGATTCTCTTCTTCTTTTTACGAAAGGAAACTGTGAGCAAGAGGGTGAGGAGTGGTTTCTTTGCATGGAGGGTGGTTGAACCGTGGAATGCATTGCCTGATGGAGTGGTGAGAGCGAGAATGGTCAATGAGTTCAAGGAATGGTATGATAGACTTTGTGTTTCTTAGGGGGGAGACCTCCCCTCGATGAGTCTTGATAGACTTTGTGTTTTTTAGGAAGGGCCTCCTATGATGAGTCTTTTGACTCCACGGAGGCCTGAATAATAATAATAATAATAATTTTCCATAGGATCCTTTCTCATCACCCTTATGTAGCACACATTATTCCTCCTGACTCTGAAGTATACATATTCTGAATTCATCGAAGTATAAGTACTCTTACCTCATGCAGTTCAATTTTGTTAATTTTTGTACCAGCAAAAAAGGTTTCTTCTATTGCTTTATCTAAGTTGCTAAATTCCGTCTCCTTTTCCAGTAGAAATAATAGATAGATCTGGCATCCTCAAGACAGATGAAATTTTCAAATCAGCGTTTCCTCGAATATTCCTATAGAACATCAGTTGCAATATTTTCTTTTATTTACCAATACTTATTTACAGTCTTAACTCCTTCACTTTAAAGGCTCACAGTTCTATGATTCCTTTTTTTGGAATCTTCTATTAATATTCCTCCCACTGTCACATAACTAAATAAACTTTGTAAGAACAAAATTCCTCCATCTGCATTCTCGAACTTCCATTAGCTCTCCCTTGTTTTTCCACCTTTACTTCGACACTGAACATTCTCTCATTGTTTCATTACCTGGATACTGAACACGCTCTCTGTCAGTTGTCAATCACCCATCAAACTCCTTGGCAAGCATGTGCACTCCATGAAAGTGGCAAGCAAGAAATTAGGTATAATGGCTGATGTGTCATCTCCGTTAGCATTACAAGAATGTCTTTACAAAACACAGCACTTAATAATTTTAAACCACAATAAAATTTCTGAAAGTAATACAACTATCCAAATCCAGTAAGTACATAAAATGTTTTAAATGCTTGACATTTCATTTTGACAAAATAACATCAATAACAGGCACATCGCAAGTGCCAACAATATTTATTATGAAAGCAAAACTAATAATGTACTAACATAAACAATTTGTAAAAATATTCATAATTTTAAATTATGAATATTATGACTGTTTTTACAAAACAATCTTATAAATTTTCACTGTATAACTCAATTATGTCTTCTGGAGTAGTTACTATTTTACCATTTTCATCCATTAACATCATCTTACCATAATCATTCTTACTTCTACTTACCACATATCTAAAAAAACTTTCTAGAGCTTTTCTTTGTCTGATTTGCCAATTTCCGCTCATACTGCACTTTTGTTGTTCTTACTAAATGAGTCACAATCCCAGCTTATTCTTTATACTCTTCATGTAACTGATTATTACCATTATTCATCTTGTACTGCCTCCAAAGTGCCTTTTCTTCTTCTTCTTCTTCCAGATTTCATGCTTAAGCCCCCCCCCCCCTCATTCATCCATTTTACATCTACCTTATTCAACCTTTTATCTTATTTTATTTATTTGCCACATATCTGAAAACTCTCCAAGGTTTCTTTCCACCTGATTTGATAATGTTGGCTCATACTGTAGTTTTTCTGTTCTTACCAACTACCTGAGTCGCCTTCCTGGCTTGTTCTTTATACTCCTTATACAATTGATTGCTACCACTCATCTTGGTTGCTACTACTAATCTTGTGCTGCCTCCATAATATCCTCTTCTTCCAAATATCATGCTTTATCCTTTCAGTTTTTTGATAGCCTTCAATATTCAATCTTTTGACTTTCAGAATACAGTCACACATCGATGTTGTTAAATATCTTTTGGTTAAATATTCAAAATTAAGTGGATATTGAATGCCACCTCTTATTTCAGTAATTGCATTTGTGCACCTTTTGGCAAATCGTACAGTAAAGAAATAAGCTCTGACTACTGAAACTTTAGTATTACATCTAGGTCTATCTACTCACTGATGAGACCTCAAAAAAGGTCGAAACCGGTCTGGGTAGTGATCTTCTCTCATAATGTAGAACAGTAATACATCTCCTAGGAGCTGTGTTTTACATTATGGGAAAATACTAAAGACAGTGATTGGATCTTACTCCACCTTTACTACGAGTTGCCCTGGCATTGCACTACCAGGTGTTGGCTTACGCTTGGACTCACTGAACTTTATATAGTTTTCTATATTCGGCATAAAACTCTTAGTTTAGATTTCCTATCTTTGAGTTTCTTATTCGGTAAGAAATAATGTGGTATTCAGTATCCACTTAATTTTGAATATTTTACTTCGCTGAAGTGAAGCCTTATTTCTTATTTTAGTAATCTTTTGGTTAATTTTTAAAGGTACCTGTGGCATAACTATAAAATGAGAAAATTACACAATGACCACATTAATATACTTTAATGAAACTTTAGATATTTCATACTGAAATTAACAATATATCATCAATTTGGAAAAACAACAAGCAAATCAAAGAAAGGAATACAAGGAATGTACAATATTCAGTGCCAATTAAAAATGGTAAATATAATAACTATGGTAAAGCTGGCCTTTCTGATCATGCCCTGAACACTTGACATAGAATTGAATGAAAAAGCACCTGTTGTTTACATCACACCAAAATATGGTATAAATGTGAATTTAAGGAGGCCTGTGAGATTCTTATCAACCACCCTAATCTTAACAATAATGATGTTCCAAAAATCCCAAGAATATAGAATTCACATATTCTATCCACTTAACCTTTCTGTCTAAGAGTTAATTATAAATAGGACCATAGGTAACACAGGATCTTAAATCTAATATAACAATTGTCATGGTAAATTAGGACATCACTTTTACTGTAATAAAACTATCTGTATTAAAGATTGTTACTTTGATGTTGTCTTAAATAGAATATAGCTTTGATGTAGTTATTATTATTATTATTATTATTATTCAGGCCTCCATGGAGTCAAAAGACTCATCGTGGGAGGTCCTTCCTAAGAACATAAAGTCTGTCAAGACTCATCGAGGGGAGGTCCCCCCCCTAAGAAACATAAAGTCTATCATACCACTCCTTAAACTCATTGACCGTTCTCGCCCTCACCACTCTACCAGGCAATGCATTCCACGGCTCACCCACCCTCCATGCAAAGAAACCACTCCTCACCCTCTTGCTCACAGTTTCCTTTCATAACTTCCAGGGATGGCCTCTTGTCATCACTCCTTCCCGCTGTTCAACCAAGCGAAAGAACTCCCCAGTGTCAACCCTGTAACCACCTCTCAACAGTTTAAAAGTCTCAATCATATCACCACTCCTTCTTCTATCTGCCAAACTCTGCAGTCCACATTCCCTCAGCCGATTCTCATAACTATCCTTGTACAGTCCTGAAACCATCTTTGTCATCCATCTTTGTATCCTTTCCACAGTTAATTTATCCCCTTCAAATCCTGGGAACCAAATCTGAGAACAATAATCCAAGTGTGGTCTGATCAGAGACTTATACAACAGAATAATAACCCTCTTATCTCTGCAGGTCAGTGTCCTTCTCATAATAGCAGCAATCCTCTGTGTTACCTTCACCACCTTTGCAATATGTCCCCTAAACTTCAGGTTTCTATCAATCATCAACCCCAGATCTCTTGTTTCCCCTACTTCCTCCAGTATAACTCCTCCCATAGAGTATGCAGCATCCCATCGATGTTTCCCAAACCTCAAGACCTTACATTTTGCTGCATTAAACTGACACCCCATTCATTTGCCCATCTATCTAGCTTATTCAAATCCTCTTGCAGGGCTACCACATCTGCACTATTACTAATAATCCTTCCCAGCTTCGCATCATCCGCAAACAACTGAATATCCCCTTGCAATCCACTGGCAATGTCATTGATATAAAGGTTAAACAATATAAGTCTTAGTACTAAGCCCTGTGGGACCCCACTTGTAACCCTCTGTCTCCTGGAAACTGCTGCACCATACACAACTCTCTGATACCTATCAGACAGCCAATCCTGAATCCAGTTGACCAATCTGACATCCAGACCCATGTGCTGCAACTTAAATATCAGCTTATCATGTGGCACCCTGTCAAATGCCTTTGCCAAGTCTAAGAAAATTGCAGTATATGCCTTTCCCTCATCTAATGTTCTTGTAACTTTATTATAAAAGGCTAGCATATTGCTAAAACAAGAGCGTCCTTTCACAAATCCAAGTTGACTCTCACAGATAACATTACCCTCATCTGCCCAATGCTGTATACGGTCCCTCACCACTTTCTCCAAGATCTTAACAACTACTGACGACACACAGACTGGTCTATAATTAGACACTTCCAGTCTGTTACCACCCTTATGCAATTGCACTATCTTACCTTCCTTCCATTCCCTGGGCACCTTTGCCGAAGCCAGACTTTCATTGAAAAGCCAGGGTAAAGGCACTGTCAGTTCCCCAGCACATTCTCTCAAAACATGTGGTGAAATACCATCCAGTCCCAAAGCTTTATTGACATCCAGAGTTCTCAGTATCTGAAACACACTCTCCTCCTGTACCTCTAAACCTCGAACCAGTCCTATCCCTCTAGCATTAAAACTGACTCCTCCAGGATGAAATACTCCAATAAAGTGGTCATTGAACAATTCCACTATCTCCTCTGCATCAGCCACTCTATTCCCATTTTTATACCACAATATCATTCTTCCACAGTCATTTCTCCTCCTACTAGCCACATATCTAAAAAATTCCCTAGGATTTTCTTTGGATCTTAGAACCAATCTCCTCTCATATTCCAGTTTCGCTTTCCTTACCACACTAGTCACTCTTCTGGCCTGTGTCTTATATTCATCATGCATCCTCTCTTCATCTGTCTCCTTATATCTCTTCCATAGCCTCTTTTTCACATGCAATTCCTGTTTAATATTGTTTGTCATCCACTTTACTCCAAATTGTGTCCTCTTCTTCACTCGTGGTATACAACTTACCATTGCTGCTAACAAATATTCTTTCACAATTTCCCACACACCAACGATATCCCGGCCTTCCAATTCCTCCCTCCATGAAACTCCCCGAAGTTGACGTCTAAGACTATTATAATCACCTGCATTATAATTCCACATAAGTTCCCGTCTCTTTGATACTCCTGCATGTCTGTTCATTTTCCAAGTCAAAACAGGCCAGAGGAGTGACTAGTGTGGTAAGGAAAGCGAAACTGGAATATGAGAGGAGATTGGCCCTAAGATCCAAAGAAAATCCTAGGGAATTTTTTAGATATGTGGCCAGTAGGAGGAGAAATGACTGTGGAAGAATGATATTACAGGATAAAAATGGTCACTCTCTTTAACTGGTGGGAGAGATGTCATCTCAGTTGTTATCAACTCTTCTAATGCTGTAACCAAATCCAAAACTCTTGAACCTCTTGTTCCCTCTGTTACATGTTGCCTAAGACATTTGTCCCTCAAGAATTCTAGAAATTTCATTCCACTATTGCTACATGCATCTTCCTCTCTCCAATTTATATTACTGTAGTTAAAATCTCCCATAATAATCATTCTTCTTGCACTTGCCAAACTTAGCTGTCTAAACATCTCTTGGTCTCCATCCTCCGTGCTCCTAGTTCTGTAGCAACACCCCACTAAATATCCCGTCTTGCCTACCTCCACCTCACACCATATGCTCTCAAAATCATTTGTCTCACTTCCTTCCAAAGCCTCCACTCTTAGAGGACATAGGTCATCACTTATCGTAAGCAGTACCCCACCACCACGCTTTCCCCTCCTATCCTGACGAAAAATGCTATACCCTGTGACGTCTATTTGGCTGCTTCTGTCAACCGCTTCTGTCAACCATGTCTCAGTGATCCCAATAATTTTTATCCAGGCTGATGCTATCTGTGCCACCAATTCCTCTCCCTTACGATTTTAAAGAAAAAGCTATTAACTTCTTCCACCTTAAACCAAAATTCTGGTATTGCTATATTGATGATATTTTCCTCATCTGGGAAGATGGTGTCAACAACCTCAATTTGTTTTTAGACCACCTAAACAAGTGTCATGAAAAAATCTCTTTTACCTTCAAACTGGAATCAGATGACTGCCTCCTCTTTTTAGACCTGAAACTTACCAGATGTGCTGAGAGTATTAAAATCTCAATTTTTAGAAAGCCTACTCATACTGATAGATACCTTCATGCTTCCTCCCATCACTATCCCCCACAAAAATGTAGTATTATTTCCACCTTAGCTCACCGAGCCAAATCATTACTTACAGAAGAAACAGAAATTGAAAATGAACTCCTTTTTCTTAAAAAAACTTTTATTAATAATGGTTTCTCTCCTAAGAAAATTTGAATATTTCTTTCCCCCAGTCACTCAACTACTCCTGAAAATCCCTCTTCCCCCAGAGCCTTCATCTCTTTACATCAGCTCTCTTTCACCAAAACTGGCAAAAATTCTCAAGAGGTTTAAGTTCAAAACTTGCTTCACTACACTTCCAAAACTTCGTTCATTACTTAGCAAACATAAACAGAAACATCTTCCTACTCAGTTTCCAGGAGTGTACAAGATTTTGTGTGATTGTGGAAAGCCATACTATGGCCAGACTGCTAATCCATCCTTCTACGTTTGGAAGAACACCATAGAGATATCTCCTATAACAGGACTAGAGCCAGTGCTCTCTGTAGCCACGTTCACTTTTCAGTTAACTCAGACGAAGGCTGCCAACACATTGTGAACTGGACTCAAACTTCTAACATCCATGTGTGCTATGATGAACTCGAGAGAAAGATTGTTGAATCTAGAGAAATTTCTCTAGATTCCTCTCATATCAACAACAGCTTAAGTTTCAATCTCTCTGATGCACACATGTTGCCTCTGTTCAGTATTGGTGCACTCACGACAGCACGTAGTATATGTTTGTTTGGAACTCAAGCTCGCATTTTGTTTTCAAACATGCTACTGTCTTTTTGTACTTGTTCTGTTATTACAATTTTAAGTCTCTGTAATTCTTTATATATTTCTTTGATTGTGATACCTGAAGATGTTGATCAATTCAACGAAACTAGTGTACTAGTAGTATCTTTTTAAATATTTCATGTCATCTTTTTATCTCTTAGTATCAGTCATTAAAGCTTTCTTCATGTATATATATATATATATATATATATATATATATATATATATATATATATATATATATATATATATTGTTGAAATTAGGATTTACTCGGGATGTATACATTTATAAAAATAAATTTAACTGACTAGAACCCGAGAAAGTATAACAAAAACCTTTAATACATCACAACTAGTTTCATCGGTGATCCGACTTCTTCAGGTGAGAAATAAAAACATAAGACATAAAATAACACGGTAAAAAATGAACTTTACAGCTTAATAAAAAGCAGAATAATAACAGTCATATTTGAATAGGTGACCGCGTGCTACCGTTGGCATGAGTAGAATGTGTGCGACAGCTAATTTTTGAGCGCCAGTACTGGATTACTGCGCTATGGGAATCGGGTAAATTGTAGCTAAGATTATTGTTTAAATGTGAAGGGTCCAGAACTATTTCTTTTGATTCGATGATTCTTCTTTCGAATTCATCCTTGCAAATATATAAATTAGTAGTGCGTTCCCAATCAACTTGATGTGGCTGTTCTTCAAGGTTAGAGTTTGCCGAGAAAAGGACATGACTGGAAAGGGCGCTCGCTCGTGCTCTACTGTAGGAGATGTCACGTCTATGTTCCTCAAGACGAAGTGAAACAGATTTGTCTGTCTGGCCAAAATAAGGTCGACCACAGTTGCACAAAACTTTATAAACACCAGGAAAATGCAGATGGTTGTGTTTTGGTTTTGGTCGACTCAGAAAAGAACGAAGTTTTGGCAGCGTAGTATAGTCGGTCTTTATGTTGAATTTTTTCAGAATCTTAGCTAGTTTTGGGGTAAGAGTGCTGATAAAAGGCAACTGTATATGAGTGATTGGGTTGGAGTCATCTTCTTGTCGAGGATGTTGGCGTGGTCTCAAGCGTTTAGTGATGTTACGAGACGAATATCCATTATTTAAGAAGGTGTTTTTCAGGAAGTTAAGCTCTGTTTGAAGGTCTTCTTCTGTGGAAATGAGACATCTTGCTCGATGGGCGAGGGTGGAGATGATGCCCAGTTTCTGAGGTGGGAAGTGATGAGAAGAACCATGTAAATATCTATCAGTGTGGGTGGTTTTTCGAAAAATTGAAAATTTAAGACAGTCAGGAAATCTACTGATCTTTAGATCCAAGAAGGGGAGAAAAAGGGCCTTAACTTCGTTCCTTCTCCGACCTTCATTCCTAAAGAACTCTTTCTTACGAAAGTTGAGAAGGCAGCTGGACAATTACCAAAACAAACTGCGAATCTACTTAGGATCGAAGCCATCTTTACCATTAACAACAGTCGTCGTCCTACAGATAATCTATCGCCGACAGAAAGGAAAGCAATACACCAACTTCGTAACAACAATGACATTATTATCCTACCTGCTGATAAAGGGAATGCAACTGTAATCTTAGACAAAGCTGACTACCGTTGTAAGATGAACAACTTGTTAAGTTCTAATACGTATTCTATGCTAGAAAGTGATCCCACAAGAGAACTTCAAAACCGTACAAACAATCTTCTGAAATCAACTTCTGAACTTCCTAGACATACAAGACTATCTCTCCGCTCTCTCCATCCCCTCATTCCTCGGTTGTACGGCTTGCCTAAGATCCATAAGGTTGACACCCCTTTAAGACCTATTGTGGAAGGGATTGACTCACCTACATACAATCTGTCTAAATATCTTGCAGCTTCTTTAAAACATTTAGTTGGCAATTCTTCTTCCTTCATCAAAAACTCTGAAGATTTCATCTCAAAAATAAAAAATTTGAATCTTTTAGACTCGGACAGAATGGTGAGTTTTGACATCGTATCTTTGTTTACGAATGTTCCTACAGATGAAGTTCTGAGTCTTCTTAAGGACAAGGTTTCTAAAAAAGTGTTCGCTCTTCTAACTCACTGCATCAATTCCGGCTATTTCTGCTACGAAGAGAAAATATACAAACAAACTAGCGGTTTAGCTATGGGCAGCCCTCTATCTCCAGTCTTAGCTAATTTTTTTCTAGAAGATTTTGAAGAGAAAGCTATTTCCTCAGCTACTTTGAAACCTAAACTGTGGTTACGTTACATCGATGACGTCTTCCTTATTTGGGGACATAGTTTAGAGGAACTGCAAAACTTCCTAAACCATTTAAATAACCAACATCAAAACATTAAATTCACATCTGAACTAGAGGTTAACGGCGTTCTCCCCTTCTTGGATCTAAAGATCAGTAGATTTCCTGACTGTCTTAAATTTTCAATTTTTCGAAAAACCACCCACACTGATAGATATTTACATGGTTCTTCTCATCACTTCCCACCTCAGAAACTGGGCATCATCTCCACCCTCGCCCATCGAGCAAGATGTCTCATTTCCACAGAAGAAGACCTTCAAACAGAGCTTAACTTCCTGAAAAACACCTTCTTAAATAATGGATATTCGTCTCGTAACATCACTAAACGCTTGAGACCACGCCAACATCCTCGACAAGAAGATGACTCCAACCCAATCACTCATATACAGTTGCCTTTTATCAGCACTCTTACCCCAAAACTAGCTAAGATTCTGAAAAAATTCAACATAAAGACCGACTATACTACGCTGCCAAAACTTCGTTCTTTTCTGAGTCGACCAAAACCAAAACACAACCATCTGCATTTTCCTGGTGTTTATAAAGTTTTGTGCAACTGTGGTCGACCTTATTTTGGCCAGACAGACAAATCTGTTTCACTTCGTCTTGAGGAACATAGACGTGACATCTCCTACAGTAGAGCACGAGCGAGCGCCCTTTCCAGTCATGTCCTTTTCTCGGCAAACTCTAACCTTGAAGAACAGCCACATCAAGTTGATTGGGAACGCACTACTAATTTATATATTTGCAAGGATGAATTCGAAAGAAGAATCATCGAATCAAAAGAAATAGTTCTGGACCCTTCACATTTAAACAATAATCTTAGCTACAATTTACCCGATTCCCATAGCGCAGTAATCCAGTACTGGCGCTCAAAAATTAGCTGTCGCACACATTCTACTCATGCCAACGGTAGCACGCGGTCACCTATTCAAATATGACTGTTATTATTCTGCTTTTTATTAAGCTGTAAAGTTCATTTTTTACCGTGTTATTTTATGTCTTATGTTTTTATTTCTCACCTGAAGAAGTCGGATCACCGATGAAACTAGTTGTGATGTATTAAAGGTTTTTGTTATACTTTCTCGGGTTCTAGTCAGTTAAATTTATTTTTATAAATATATATATATATATATATATATGGTGTTGGAGGTGGGCGGTAGATGGCGTTGATTCGTAGTAGAGGTAAGGTGTAGAGACAGTTGAAGATGTCCTCCCGCGATGAGTCTTCAGACTCCTTGGAGGTATCAGGAATAATAATAATAATAATAATAATATGTATACTGCAGATGATGACCTTAGTATGAAGGTCGAAATGTCAGGAAATTAAAATAATTATTTCTAACATGGTTGTACAGTCCATAATTTGTCTAAAATGAAATAAAAAATAGTGTTAATATTATTTATTAATATTAATTTCTAACATGCAGCAACTTAATGTGTCGTTTATGTTCCTTTTTTCTGACAGAAATTGTGCATCCTGTTTCACCTATATAGGACAAATTACAGTTCTTGTGAAGAATTTTGTTGATAGTATTTTGGCTATAGCCATTTTTTACAAAGGTATTGCTGATAACTTTTAATTTATCTTTAAGTACTTGTTCATTGGAAGCAAATCTTCAAAGCCCTGTTTTTTAGTGTATTATTATTATTATTATTATTACGTGACACCTCCAGGGAGTCCAAAGACTCATCGAGGGAGAGCACCTACTTCACAACTCTCCGTCTCCACCACTCAAATCCACCAACAATAATGAACTGCAACTACTATCATCATCATCTACACCAATGCCAACGCAACAATAGAACATGAAAAATCATAACAAGTGAATCAAGATTTTCCAGAAAAGTTCTGTATGCTTATATGAGGAACAATCAAATCAACTTTGATAATTAGCTGGCCTGGATGGCCCATGTGATTAATATATCTGCTCTCCAACCAACAGGTCACAGGTTCAAACCTAGCCATGGATGTCTGTGATGGCTTTCAGTCGAGAGATTTCATTGCCTAATATGACACAGTTTTCTTGCTTACTGGAGACCTGAAGTGGCTCAAAAATTCTGTTTGATCTCTAGAACAGAGTTTCTAGGCCATATAAAAAATAAATACAATATATATAAAAAATAATTAAAATCCTTAGTCCACCCAAAGCATAAAAGCACATTAAGAATAAGAAGGCTAAAATAGCATGTTGTACTACCCACCAAGGGTACATTCTAGAAAGGATAAAGATAACAAATGCAGACAGGTAATCAATGTGATATTTACTTCATGATACAGTTTTTGCAACCCCCCCCCCCCCCAAGTAATTTCATGAATGCTATTTAAACCCTGAAAACTTTTAAATTTTCAGGGTTTATTTCAATGTATTTTAAAGTGAGTAAATGCCTCATCTAAATAGCTCACCCATGCTTTACAACTTTTTGTGGGTGGGAGTCACATTAAAAAATAAATAAATTTTGAAAATAAAAACTTTTTACCAGGATCTATTATATCCATACAAAGTAAGATGACTTTTGTTAGTTCTTTTTGCACATTTTGCTAAGATATCCTCTTCATATATTTACAAAAAATCATTCTCAAGTGATATATAAAATTTATACTTTTCAGATGATCAGTAATTATTTGGACTTTCCATCCCATGTCTCTGTTTGGATTATGTACTATATTAGCACACGCACACATATATCGGTTAATTCGTTTTTTTCTGCTACTGTATGAGCTTTCATTAGAGCAGATGCATTGATCTTATCAACACATTTGTGCTTTATTTTACACCAACTTTTTCTTCATCCCCTTGCCCTCAATTCACTTGTATTCAACTTGTGCTCGGCACACTCGCTCTGCTCACCATCCATCAGGTCCTTTACAATGATTGTAATTAAGATATTTCCAATTTGTAAGGACATAAACATGCTGCACCTCTGGATGCAGTAGGGACAAAAACTTCAATTTCCTGATTATTTTCCAGGATTGTCAAATTCCAATCACCATCTTGTTCAGCCCAACAATCAAGTAGCTCATGGCTCCAACTAAGATCATAGAAGTTGTCCATCTGACCTGTGTACACTGTAACACAAACAAAACGCTGACTAACCAAACACGATCTGACATGCCTCTCGTAATGATGACATGCCTCTCGTATTAATGACACCTAGTTTTTGTTTTGGGTGGTGGTAAGAGTTTCTGTGTGTATATTGACCAGTATGTGTTGGTTTCTGGTAAACAGTGAAAGAAAGACTGCCCGAAGGAAGATGTGTGTATCTAAAAACAAAGGTGCTTTCTGCTTTTCAATCTCAATTGTGAACTGTATGTGTGTGTGTTGTTTGTTTAGGTGTTGAGGAAAGTATCTAATGTCTGGCAGCCATGGGGTCAGATAGTGAAAACATTGTCAACATATCTAAGCCAGACTTTGGGTTTTAAAGAAAAGGAATCTAGAGCACATTGCTCAAAATATTCCATTTTTAAAAGTTAGCAATTGGGGTGGATAATGGTGAGCCCACTGCTGTGCTTTCTTTTTGTAGGTAGAAAGTGTTTTGCCACACAAAATAGCCAAACTGTAGTACATGTGCAAAGATCGCTGTGATATTGGGAGGGAATTTGTTCTTAATAGAAGAATTGTATCATTGGTTAGGACATTTGTGAAGAGGGCACAAACATCAAAACTGTCTAATAAATCATCTTTTTTTCCAGTGTGATGTCTTTGATTTTGTTTACAGTGTTATGTTTTTAAAAACACACAACACTTTGTAAATAATAAATAAAATAAAATAAAATAAAAGACAAGCTTCATTCCACAGCATACTGTATTAAGAGTAAATACTGTGCTGTGCCAGACCAGACTTTTGAGGTTTCATGTATTTGATGTAATATTGATGTTTATACATTCTTTTTTCCATGGAATGGCCTTGTTTGTCCAAAGTATGTTAGATTACATTCACACGGTATCTGGTAAACGCCAGCTAATGATAGAGGTGCCAGTTTATCTTTTTGTAGATGGCAACAGGTGAGAAATTTTGTTGATTGGAAAATATGGGGGAACGAGATGATACTTCTTCAAAATTCTACCAATCGATCCCGATATGCCAGAAATATAAGAGTTTGGAATCCTGTGGTCTGTTGAAGAATCCTGAGGTGTTGAAACATAGGAGTCAATTGTTGAAACATTCAAATCTGCTGGATTTGATTAGGGTTGAAATCATTAAATTCCATTAATCCTCAGGATTCTTCAATAGACCGCAGGGTTTGAATTCCTTATATTTCTGGCATCTCAGAACCGATTAGTAGAATTTTGAAGAAGCATCATCTCATTCCCACATATTTTCAAATCAACAAAATTTCTCACCTGTTGCAATCTACAAAAGACAAACTGGCACCTCTATCATTAGCTGGCTTTTATCAGATACCGTGTGAATGTAATCTAACATACTTTGGACAAACAAGGCCATTCCATGGAAAAAAGAATGTATAAACATCAATATTATATCGAATACATGAAACCTCAAAAGTCTGGTCTGGCACAACATAGTATTGACACTAAACACAACATCCAGTGGGATAAAGCTCATCTTCTCCATAGATGCAAGTTTAAATATCACTGCCTTTTCAAAGAAAGTTGCAAAGCTCTTTTACATCGGCCAAATCTGAATCACAACAATTGTCTCTCTCTCTCTCTCTCTCTCTCTCTCTCTCTCTCTCTCTCTCCCCCAAAAGTTGGGAGATTCTTATCTTATGTAACTATCAAAAAATAGTTTTTAAGAATAAATGTAATAATATTATTTATTAATATTAATTTCTAGCATGCAGCAACAGTTTTTAATTGGTAATCCACCGACTGTTATGTACTTTGAAATTGTTATGTACATTATTTGTTATGTACCTTCCTTTCAATTGCTTGTT
Organism: Typopeltis vanoorti; assembly: GCF_054136105.1. Classification (NCBI taxonomy): domain Eukaryota; kingdom Metazoa; phylum Arthropoda; class Arachnida; order Uropygi; family Thelyphonidae; genus Typopeltis; species Typopeltis vanoorti. Next base: position 34,159,433 of record NC_143561.1, on the reverse strand, counting down.
GTCTACACTGATAATATACTGTTAATTTTAGTACGAAATATCTGTACTTTTATTTCATTACAGTTAATTACTGTGGTTATCATGTAATTTATTATTTATAGTTATGCCACAGGTACTTTTAAAGATTTAATATTATTTATTAATATTAATCAGTAGCACATGACAACTGTTTTTAATTGGTAAATCGATTGTTGTATGTACCTTGTATTCTTGTTCTTTGATTGTTGTTTTTGTATTATAATTTTCATTATGAAATTATTATTATTATTATTATTATTGTTATTAACATCTGACCTCCATGGAGTCAGAAACTCATCATGGGAGGTATACACTATTCAACAGTGCTCATCCAACCATGCTTTAAACTGATTCACTGTGTCTACTTTCACAACACACTTAGGCACACACATTCTTGGGGCAGCTCATGCACAGGCACTGCTGAACTGCATCACCCCGAATTTTTCTCAATATATAAATATATTTATTAATTTATTTATATTTGCTTGTAATATTTAATTTTATCATCAACAATCCTATAAAATTCTCTTATTTTTTATAAAAAATAATAAAAATCCATCTTGTAGCACTTAGGAGGGCGAAGGACACTAGCAGCACTGTGTTTATCACAGTGTCATGTTGTTATGCGTGCAAGCATATGCATGTCATATGCTTGCATGCGCGCTATTAGCGGAATGAGATGCGAGCTATTAGCGTGATGTGACGTTGTCTGTCGTGCAGTTCCACTGTTGTTTATATGCAGTTTGCGCAAGTAATAGAGTGTTCATAGTGCTTATTGTGTTTCCTCCGTCTCTTTAAATATTTGGACATTAAAGGATTTAATTGTAATGTCTAAAAATTGTAAAAATTTCTCAATCTGTCCTCGTTATTTTTAAGTAATTTTGAATTATACTAAACTGTATAATTTTATTGATAATAAATAATATTTTTTCATGTTTAATTTTTTTTTAATTTTTACCATAATTTTAATATTTTATTCAAACACGTATACACTGTACTTACAGTGTGTATGTATATTTCGAAAGTTGCAGCACCCCCATGATTTCAAGCCATGAGCTGAGTTGCCTGCATATTCTATTCATCCACCACTCTCCATGCAAAAACCCTTGTCCTCACTCCTCTGCCGACGCCCTCCTTATACAGTTTCCAGCGATGACCTCTTTGTTCTACCCCCCCTCCCCTCTCCCATTCTATGAAAAATCTCTTCCATGTCAACCTGATAAAACCCCTGACTGGCTCATATGTCTCAATCATATCCCTCTTCCTCCTATTCATGAGGCTTTGCAACTTACATTTTCTCAATCTGTCCTAGTATTCCACATTCCAAAGACCACTAACCACATAATAAATTTAGTTTAATCCTTTATCCAAGTGTAAGCAAATAAAGTTTGCACCTGACGTATCTTCAAGACTGAGGTAACTCATGGTAAAGGTGGACTAAGTGCTCATCACTTGTCTTAGTATCTGCTATAATGCAAAGCACATCTCCTTGCAGACATGTATAATGCTATGCATTAAGGGAAGAGCCACTACCCAGACTAGTTTCGACCTTTATTGAGGTCTCGTCAGTGGGAGCCAGACCCAGAGGTGGCAATACTAAGGTGGAAGTAATGGAGAAGTCATATTTACATATATGAGTTGCCAAAAGGTGCTCACCTTATTATTAAATAACTCTGGATTAGATAAAGATGTTGGAAGTTTTTTCCCACTTGGTTAGACTATAATAAATTTAGTTTAATCCTTTATCCGAGTGTAAGCAAGAGTTATCCAGAGTTATTTAATAATAAGGTCAGACACCTTTTGGCAACTCGTATAGGTAACTATGACTTCTCCATTTCTTCCACATTAGTATCACCAACCTCTGGGTCTGGCTCCCACTGTCGAGACCTCAATAAAGGTTGAAAGTGGTCAGGGTAGTGGCCCTTCCCTTAATGCATAGCATTATACATGTCTGCAAGGAGATGTACTTTGCATTATGGGAGATACTAAGACAAGTGATGAGATCTTAGTCCACCTTTACCATTAGTTGCCTCAGTCCTGAAGATACTTCAGGTGCAAACTTTGTTTGCTTACACTTGTATAAAGGATTAAACTAAATTTATTATAGTATAACCAAGTGGGAAAAAACTTCCAAACACTAACCACCTTTGTGAATCTTCTCTGGACTCTTTCAAACATATCCTTGTCACCATGAAAACCTGGTGACCAAATCTGTGCACAATAATCCATATGAGGCCTGATCAGGGCCTAATACAGTGGCATCATATCCTCACTACTTCTGCATGTCAGTGTCCTCCACATATTGTCATTATCCAATGTTATGTCTTCACAACATTTGCAATATTGCCCCTGAATTTCATGTCCTTGTCCACCACCACCACCACCATTCCCAGATCTCTCATTTCCTCTACCTCCTTTAAAGCTTCTCCACCAAGTGTATACTTTGCATCCCATTGTGGCTTACCAAATCTCAAAACTTTACACTTTGCAACATTGAACTGATAGTTCCACTTACCTACCCATTCATGTAATTTATTCAAGTCCTCTTGACTCAGCATTGCTCTCCCCAGTTTTGCATCATCTGCAAACAGCTGCATCCCACTAATTAAACCCATCCCACTATCATTAACATACAAATTAAACAACAATGGCCCCAAAACTAATCCCTGCAGCACACCATTAGTGACCTTTCTCTTTGAGGATACTGCACCCCATACAACTTCCTGATACTTATCCGACAGCCAGTCACTGATCCATCAGAAGTCTGTTATCCAATCCCATCTGTTTCAGTTATTTAAGAGTTTGTCGTGTGACAGTCTATCAAAAGCCTTTGCAAAATCCAAGTATACCACTTTATATGCATCTCCCCTGTCCAAGGTATTTGTCACCTTTTTATAGTACATAAATAAGTTAGTGATTCATGAACTCCCCCCCCCTTAACAAACTCATGCTCATATCCATATTGAATACTGCTATTATCAAATCATTTCTGTATCCTACCTCTTACCAATCTCTCCAGTATCTTCGCCACAACTCCAGATATATAGACCGATCTATAATTTGAAGCTACAGATTTATCACCACCTTTATGCAGTAGAACAATTTTATCCTCCTTCCACTCCCTTGGAACTTGTGATGTTGCAAGACTTTTATTAAACAGGCATGACACTGCTGCTGCCAATTCCCTGTAACATTCCCTTAAGATGCATGGTGATATGTCACCAAATCCTATCACCTTATTGACATCAAGTTTATTTATTTCCTCAAATACTTTCTCACTCACAGTTAAGCCATCCTCTACTATGTCCTCTACATTTAAGTTCCTCATGATTCCACCCTGATTGGGATGAAAGACTCTTATAAATTGATCACTGAATTCCTCAACAAAATCTTCTGCTGCAGTTACCATTCCATTACATTCATTCATTAACATCATCTTACCATAATCATTCTTTCTTCTACTTGCCACTTATCTAAAAAACTCTCTAGGGTCTTTTGCCTAATTTGCTAATTTCTGCTCATACTCTGCTTTTGTTTTCCTTACTAACTGAGTTACTCTCCTGGCTTATTCTTTGTACCCTTCATGTAACTGATTATTACCATTATCTGATTATTACTAGATCTTATACTTCCTCCAAAATACAGGTAACCCTCATATAATGCGGTACTTATACAACGCGGTTTCGATATAACGCATTCTACAAATTGTAGTAACCCTTTATCTTTTCATATGTTTTTCACTGAGTGACTTAAAAATCAAATTTTATCTTCGTTAAAGTTGTGTCTGCCTGTATCCCACATGTAATTATAAGTAGCAAATTTATATTAGGAGAAATACCCTTTAGCATGCATATATAGTGAAATGTATAGTCAAGTTAGCCAAGCAAATAAGAAAAGGGTGATCATTATGGGTGATTTTAATTATGGCAATATAGACTGGAATAAAGAGATAGCAACTGGAAGTAAAGAAAATGAGTATCTTGAGTTTTTGAGGGATAACTACCTCAGACAGTATGTAACAGAGGGCACACGAGGATTGAGGGTCTTGGATTTGGTCATCTCATCGGAGGATGTAATTATAAATGAGGTGTCAAATCATCCACCAATTGGTGAAAGTGACCATGAGGTGATTACCTAGGTGGTTGCCAGCAGTGCAAGGCCCCCTGTGAGGAAAGGGTATATGTGGAACTACAAGGGGGGGGGTGATTAGGAAGAGCTCAGGAGACAGCTTGCAGGTGTAACATGGAATGAGGAGTTAGCTGGAAAAGAGATCAATGCAGCTTGGTGGATTTTCAAAAACTATCTAGTAGCTGCAATGTCTAAATGTATTCCAAGGGTGAGAAGGTTAAATAAGGTAGGTGTGAGATGGATGAATAAAGAGATTAACCATACGATACAGAGAAAAGGGGCATTGTGGAGGCAGCATAAGAGAAGTGGAAGTAACCAATTTCACGAGGTCTACAAAGACCAGGCAAGAAGGGAGACTTGGTTTGTGAGAGTAGCTAAAGAGAGGTATGAACAGCAGTTAGCTAATGAAGCTAAAAAGAATCCTAGGGAGTTCTTTCGATATGTAGCCAGCAAAAGAAAGAATGATTATGGAAGGATGACATTGATTGGAGGAAATGGTATAAAGACAGATGTTGCAGGTGTGGTGGAGATGCTTAATGAGCAGTTCATAAAGGTCTTTCAGTCTTGTGAATGTGACTTTATGGAGAGATTGAGAGCAGTTGATGATGGGGAAGAGAGACAGACTGTAAGTGAGCAAGAGGTGTATGGGGAGTTGAGCAAACAAATTGTAAATAAGGCTGTGGGACTTGATAATATATCACCGCGTATTCTGAAGGTATGTGCCAGAGAGTTGACACCTGCCTTGACATATTTTTTTAATACGAGTTTTGCAGTTGGTCAAGTCCCTAAAGAGTGGAAGGAGGGCAAGATTGTGCCACTTCATAAAGGAGGTGATTGAACTCAAGCATCAAACTATAGGCCTATCTCTGTGTCAGGTGTTGTGGTTAAGTTGTTGGAGAAGCTTGTGAGAACTAGGATCCAGAGTTGGGTTGACAACAATGGTATAATCTTTGATGGACAGCATGGATTTGCTAAAGGGAGGTCATGTTTTAGTAATCTTCTTACTTATAACAATAAAGTGACTGCTTCCTTGGACAGAGGAGAAGTATACACTGTAATATACTTGGATTTCACAAAAGCTTTTGATAGAGTACCTCATGACAAGTTGACAGTCAAACTAGAGCAGATGGAGTTGGATATTAGATTAGTGCATTGGATTGGAGACTGGCTATCTGATAGGTATCAACAACTTGTGTATGGGGGGGTGCGATATCCAGAAAAAAAGTAAAGTGACTAGTGGAGTACCTCAGGGTCTGTTTTAGAGCCATTACTATTTAACTTATATATTAATGATATTGGCAAAGATTTGGATGGAGATATTCAGTTGTTTGCAGATGATGCAAAGTTGGGATGAACCATAAAGAGTAGTGAAGATGTTGTGGCTTTGCAAAAAGACTTGAATAAATTGAGTGATTGGGCACGGAAATGGGGATGTGAGTTCGATGTTGCAAAATGTAAGGTTTTAAAATTTGGAAATCAAAGATGGGATGCAGAATTTATGCTTGGTGAGAATATATTGTTGGAGGTAGAAGAAATAAGAGATCTGGGAGTGATAGTGGATAAGGATCTAAAATTTAGGGGATTCATCGCAAAAATTGTGAAGACAACACAAAGACTTCTGGGAATGATGCGGAGGACACTGACATGTAGAAGTAGGGAGATTCTTGTTCCATTGTATAAAGCTTTGATTATGCCACACATGGACTATTGTGCCCAGATTTGGTCACCGGGTTTTCAGAAGGATGAAGAGATGTTGGAAAGGGTCCAAAGGCGACTGACTAAGGTAGTTTCTGACCTCTGGAATGTTGAGTATGAGGAAAGATTGAGAAGATGTAATTTGCAGAGTCTGGTGAAGAGAAGGAAGAGGAGAGATATGATAGAGACCAACAAATTGGTAAGGGGTTGTTATAAGATCAATGGTGGAAAAGTTCTACAGAGAATAGTGGGAGATCAGGGGAGAACCAGAGGTCATCGCTGGAAACTGTATAAAGAGGGTGTGAGTTGGGGAGTGAGAGGCTGGTTTTTTTCGTGCAGAGTTGTGAATGATTGGAATGCCATGCCTGAGAGTGTATGGTGTCTGCAAGGAGTTTGAGTGTGTTTAAGACACGGTATGATGAGATGTGTGTGTGATAAAAGGACCTCCCAGATGAGTGTTTGACTCCATTAGGTCTTCGTTAATAATAATAATAATAATAATAATAATAATAATAAAACATTTAATGTTGAAAATTGTCCTTGTTTCTGCCAGGAAAGTGCATTAATAATCATAAGTGTGTTCATCTCAAGTTGAGCACTTTATTTTCTGGTGAGTTACATACAATATGTAATGCTTGCATTTTTGTGTAAAAAATGATTTTATAGTAATGGCCACAAACTGCAACGAAAGGGTAAAACCAACATTGAAAACGAAATTAATTTCTCTCGAAGAAAAATATTCAAAATCTTGGATCAGTTGAAAAATGGAGAAAAACCAGGAGTTTTTGCAGGGACTTTGAATTTAAATGAATCAACAATTCGAACAATCAAACAAAATGAACATAAAATCAGAGAAAGTGTTTATTGCTGGGTCAATGATAAGTGCAAAGTGCATTGTTCGTGTATGCGATATTCTAATGGAAAATGGAGAAATCTCTAATGATTTCGATAGAAGATTGCACCGCAAAAGAAAATTCCTATGAATGGAAATCTTATTAAACATAAAACTCTCAAAGTTTGTAAACATTTATAGTGCAGACCAGGTGTTCAATGCGGATGAATCCGGGTTATATTGGAAAAAAGTGCAAAAATGCACCTATATTTCGAAAAATGAAAGATCAGCTCCTGGATTTAAAGTTTCCAAAGATAGAATTATTCTACTGTTTTGTAGTAATGCATCAGGTGATTACATGACAAAACCAGTGTTTGTTAACCAACCCTCAAATCCTCGTGCCATGAAAGATTAAAATAGCACTATTTTATTTTGCCTAAAACATTTATGCATTATGTGCAATGAAGTTTAAGTACAATTTGTAATTTTTATACTTTTATACTATATGTTTGTTTCATGTTTATATGTTTTCTTAACTTACATGAATTACCTGAATTAAATAAAAATATTTTTTTTGTTGGATATGTCATTTGTTTATATAATTAGAAAAAAAACAATTTCGAAACATAACCTAGTTTTTCTATGTAATCTGAGACTCGCATAACGCGATTTATATAATGCAGCATTTCTGCGGAACCTAATATCTGCATTATACGAGGGTTACCTGTACTTTCTTTTTTTTTCCAGATTTCATGCTTATGCTCCATATTCCTTCATTTTACACCTAACTTATTCAGCCTTTGGAATATATTCACACATTGATGCTGTTATATATTTTTTGTCAGTCCCCATGCAGCATTTATTTCCTTACCACTCAACTTCTCATTCCGTGTTATGGATTCGAGCTGTCTCTGAAGTTTGTTATTATTTCACATATATCAATTCCTCACAAAGTTTGCATATGACTAGCCATTACGCAGGATCACTTCATGATCACTTTCACCAACTGGAGGAAGAAACCCCTCTCATTATTACTTCTTCTGATGAAATGATCAGATCTACAACTCTCGATCCTCACATGCCCTCCTTTATGTGCTGCCTGAGATAGTCATCTCTCAAGAACTAAAGAAATTCATTTTTTTTATTCCCAAATGCTATCTCTTCATTCCATCTATACTGCTATAAATAAAATCACCCATAATAATTACTCTTCCTTTGTTCACTAATCCAAGTTGCTTATATGTTTCTTCATTGCCACCCTCCATATTCCCAGGCAACATCTAACTAAATATGTCTTCCTCTCAACCTCCACGTTATACCACGCTGCCTCATAACCATTGCCACTATTTACCCCCTTTCATGTCTACCTTATTTGGAATCAATTTTCCTGCTATCATCACCCTTCATTTATTCACTAACCCAAGTTGCTTATACATTTCATCACCACCCTCCACATTTCCTGGTCTATATTAGCATCTGACTAAATATCTCTTCCTATCAATTACTTTCCACTGTACACCGTATTGACCCAAAACCATGCCAGTAATGTTGAAGTAGTTTTTCATAAAGTGGTATAAGATGGAGGCTGAACAAGAGGTCATCCCTGGAAGCTGTATAAGGAGAGTGTGAACAAGGAAGTGAGAAAAATGTTTTTTTTTTTTTTTGTTTTTTTTTGCATGGAGAGTTGTGAATGATTGGAATGCATTGCCTGATAGTGTGGTGTCTGCAGAGAATTTGAATGTATTTCAGGCACAGTGTAAACAAACAAAGTTTATTTATTAAGTATCTTCGTGACTAAGCTACTTTTTCATAGAAGCTAATGACTTTAATTAGCTTAACTAGGACATTAATTGTCCTAGTATCCTATAATGTAAAGCAGCATTTTCTAAACTGTGAGCTGTGCTCACAGTTTAGGAAGTGCTGCTTTACCCCCCCCCCCCAGAGCCATTAGTTTTGTTGAGGGGGGGGCCATGAAATAATGAAAATAAATTTAAATGTTTTTAGACTAAGTAGTTATTTTTTAAGGTGCTAAAATGCTTTTATTAGGTGCTAAAAATGTAATATTTCCATATTCGCTGTGTGTTTTGTATTGAATATAAATACAATAAACATTATAATAATATATGTCTGCATTATGTTTTTTTTTTCAATGGGGGCCGTGAAATATTTTAATTTTTCCAAAGGGGCCTTTACATCCATTCCATAACTTTGGGAAGCACTGATGTAAAGTATACATCTTTTCACACATGCATAATTCTATGATGTGAAAGCATATATACTTTACATCAGTGCTTCCCAAATTTATGGGCTTCAACCTACACTGGTTTCAACATTTTATTGAGATAAAGTGGAGGGCACTACTGAAGGGCCACAATGCCCAGATCAGTTTTTGGCCTTTCATTGATGAACCATAATAACAGGAATAGAAGTTGCTGGGTACAGCATTTTTCAGCAGGATAGGAAGGGAAAGCGTGGTGGTGGAGTACTGCTTATGATAAGTGACGACCTATGTCCTCTAAGAGTGAAGACTTTGGAAGGCAGTGACACTAATGATTTTGAAAGCATATGGTGTGAGGTAGAGGTGGGCACGACAGGATATTTAGTGGGGTGTTGCTACAGACCCAGGAGTACAGAGGGTGGGGACCAGGAAATGTTTAAACAGTTGAGTTTGGCAAGTGCAAGAAGAATGATTGTTATGGGAGATTTTAACTACAGTAGTATAAACTGGGGAGAGGAAGATGCATGTAGCAATAGGGGAATGGAAATTCTGGAATGGAAAGGGAGGCAATCGAATTTTGAGAATTCTTGAGGGACAAATGTCTTAGGCAACATGTAATAGAGGGAACAAGAGGTTCAAGAGTTTTGGATTTGGTTATAGCATCAGAAGAGTTGATAATAACTGAGATGACATCTCTCCCACCAGTTGGAGAGAGTGACCATATGGTTTTGACTTGGAAAATGAATAGACATGCAGGAGTATCAAAGAGATGGGAACGTATGTGGAATTATAAGGCAGGTGACTATAATAGTCTAAGACGTCAACTTGGGGAAGTTTCATGGAAGGAGGAATTGGAAGGCCGGAATATCATTAGTGCGTGGGAAATTATGAAAGAATATTTGTTAGCAGCAATGGTAAGTTATATACCACGAGTGAAGAAGAGGACACAATTTGAAGTAAAGTGGATGACAAACAATATTAAACAGGAATTGCATGTGAAAAAGAGGCTGTGGAAGAGATATAAGGAGACAGGAGAAGAGAAGATGCATGAAGAGTATAAGACACAGGCCAGAAGAGTGACTAGTATGGTAAGGAAGATGAAACTGGAATATGAGAGGAGATTGGCCCTAAGATCCAAAGAAAATCCTAGGGAATTTTTTAGATATGTTGCCAGTAGGAGGAGAAATGACTGTGAGAGCATGATATTGTGGGATAAAAATGGAAATAGAGCGACTGATGCAGAAGACATAGTGGAATTGTTTAATGAACACTTTATTGGAGTATTTCGTCCTGGAGTAGTCCATTTTAATGCTAGAGGGATAGGGCAGGTTCGAGGTTTAGAGGTAGAGGAGGAGAGTGTGTTTCAAATACTGAGTACTCTGGATTCAGGAAAGCTATGGGACTGAATGGTATTTCACCACTAGTTTTGAGAGAATGTGCTGGGGAACTGACAGTGCCTTTGACCTGGCATTTCAATGAAAGTCTGGCTGCTTGAAAGGTGCCCATTGAATGGAAGGAAGGTAAGATAGTGCCATTGCATAAGGGCAGTAGCAGACTGGAAGTGTCCAATTATAGACCAGTTTGTGTGTCATCAGTAGTTAGTAAGATCTTGGAGAAAGTAGTGAAGGACAGTATAGAGCATTGGGCAGATGAGAGTAATATTTGTGAGAGTCAGCATGGATTTGTGAAAGGGTGCTCTTGTTTTAGCTATATGCTAGCATTTTATGATAAAGTTACAAGAGCATTAAATGAGGGAAAGGCATATACTGCCATTTTCTTAGACTTAGGGTTAAAAGTGGGGTCTCACAGGGCTCAGTACTGGGGCCTATATTGTTTAACCTTTATATCAATGACATTGTCAGTGGATTGCAAGGGGATATTCAGTTGTTTGCAGATGATGTGAAGCTGGGAAGGATTATTAGTAATGGTGCAGCCCTGCAAGAGGATTTTGAATAAGCTAGATATGGGTAAATGAATGGGGGTATCAGTTTAATGCAGCAAAATGTAAGGTCTTGAGGTTTGGGAAACATCGATGGGATGCTGCATACTCTATGGGAGGAGTTATACTTGTGTAAGTAGGGAATACAAGAGAGATCTGGGGTCGATGATTGATAAAACCTGAAATTTAGGGGACATATTGCAAAGGTGGTGAAGGTAACACAGAGGATTCACTTCAACCTTGGTATCTCATTTGGTTATGGCTCCTAATGATGACATCTAATAATGTTCTTCCTTGGGCTTGATCTTGGGGAAGTAAAGCAGTTTCTGCTTGTGGTCTGTCACTGAGTAGTCAATGAGATTTAGTGATCTTAGATCATCCAGAGTTTTTTGAAAGGAACCCCCCCCCCCACCACAACTATTATTATTATTATTATTCAAGCCTCCATGGAGTTAAAAAGACTCATCGTGGGAGGTCCTTCCTAAGAAACACAAAGTCTATCAAGACTCATCGAGGGGAGGTCCCCCCCCCCCTAAGAAACACAAAGTCTGTCATACCACTCCTTAAACTCATTGACCGTTCTTGCTCTCACCACTCCATCAGGCAATGCATTCCATGGTTCAACCACCCTCCATGCAAAGAAACCACTCCTCGCCCTCTTGCTCACAGTTTCCTTTCGTAACTTCCAGGGATGGCCTCTTGTCATCACTCCTTCCCACTGTTCAACCAAGCGAAAGAACTCCCCATTGCCAATCCTGTAACCACCTCTCAACAGTTTAAAAGTCTCAATCATATCACCTCTCTTTCTTCTATCCATCAAACACTGCAGTCCACATTCCCTCAGCCGATCCTCATAACTATCCTTGTACAGTCCTGAAACCATCTTTGTCATCCATCTTTGTATCCTTTCCACAGTTAATTTATCCCCTTCAAATCCTGGGGACCAAATCTGAGAACAATAGTCCAAGTGTGGTCTGATCAGAGACTTATACAACGTTATGATAACCCTCTTATCTCTGCAGGTCGGTGTCCTTCTCATAATAGCAGCAATCCTCTGTGTTACCTTCACCACCTTTGCAATATGTCCCCTAAATTTCAGGTTTCTATCAAAATGTAAGGTCTTGAGGTTTGGGAAACATCGATGGGATGCTGCATACTCTATGGGAGGAGTTATACTTGTGTAAGTAGGGGAGACAAGAGAGATCTGGGGTCGATGATTGATAGAAACCTGAAATTTAGGGGACATATTGCAAAGGTGGTGAAGGTAACACAGAGGATTGCTGCAATAATGAGAACACTGACCTGCAGAGATAAAACAGTTTTCATTCCGTTGTATAAGACCCTGATCAGAACACACTTGGACTATTGTTCTCAGATTTGGTCCCCAGGATTTGAAGGGTATAAATTAACTGTGGAAAGGGTACAAAGGCAGATAACGAAGATCGTTTCAGAACTGTACAATGATAGTTATGAGGATCGGCTGAGGGAATGTGGACTGCAGTGTTTGATGGATAGAAGAAGGAGAGGTGATATGATTGAGACTTTTAAACTGTTGAGAGGTGGTTACAGGATTGGCAATGGGGAGTTCTTTCGCTTGGTTGAACAGTGGGAAGGAGTGATGACAAGAGGCCATCCCTGGAAGTTACGAAAGGAAACTGTGAGCAAGAGGGCGAGGAGTGGTTTCTTTGCATGGAGGGTGGTTGAACCATGGAATGCATTGCCTGATGGAGTGGTGAGAGCAAGAACGGTCAATGAGTTTAAGGAGTGGTATGACAGACTTTGTGTTTCTTAGGGGGGGGGAACCTCCCCTCGATGAGTCTTGATAGACTTTGTGTTTCATAGGAAGGACCTCCCACGATGAGTCTTTTTAACTCCATGGAGGCTTGAATAATAATAATAATAATAATAGTTGTGGTTGGGGGGGGGGGGTTCCTTTCAAAAAACTCTGGATGATCTAAGATCACTAAATCTCATTGACTACTCAGTGACAGACCACAAGCAGAAACTGCTTTACTTCCCCAAGATCAAGCCCAAGGAAGAACATTATTAGATGTCATCATTAGGAGCCATAACCAAATGAGATACCAAGGTTGAAGTGATTCTAAAATCATATATTTCATATGCACAAGTAGAAAAAATGTGCATCACCTTATTAAAATACTCTTTATTAGAGGTAATTGTAGAAAAGTTTTGCACTTGTTTATAAATTAAGGGGTTACCAAAAATTTATGTTTTGTTTAATTCTTTATTGAAGTGTAAGCAAGTGAAGCTTGCATGTGATGTATCTTTATAACTAGGCCACTTGTATATAGAAGCACACTTGGATAAAAGATTAAAGAAGAGCATACTTTTTTGGTAACATTAATTTAATCTATAATCAAGTGAAAAGATTTTCTATAGCTATCTGTAATAAATAGTATTTTAATAATAAAGTGATTCATGTTTTCTTTACTTGTACATGGGAAATATATGACTTCTGCATTATTTAACCTTGGTATCTCTTCTGGGTCTTCATCCTGGAAAGTAGAGCATTGCCTGTCACTGAGTGGAGCTGCCACTGAGTTTCTTATCCTATAAGAGTTTTTATCTTATCCTGGAAGAGTTTTTGGCCATGGTTGGCACTTCCAGACCACAGGTTATAGGTATTAGTGAAACATGGCTGACTGTAGATGGTATAACTAGTGGGATTGAATGTGATGGGTATAGTGTGTTCAGGAATGACAGAGAGAATAAAATGGGGGGAGGAGTATCGTTGATGATAGCTGATGAGCTCCAGCCAAGGAGAATAGAAGTTGAATTGCAGGATAGAGAAAAGAGCACATTTGAGGCCATTTGGTGTGAGATTGTGGCTAGCAGAACTAAATATACAATTGGGTGCTGCTATAGACCAGGTGATGGAAAAGATGGTGGTGACAGTATGCACAAGCAAATAGAAGAAATGGGTGGAAGGAGGGTGATTATTATGGGAGATTTCAACTATGGTCGCATTGATTGGAGTGAGGAGAGGACACACGGGAGGAAGGAACTGGATTTTATGCGGTTATTAAGGGATAACTATCTGCGACAGCATGTAATGGAAAATACTAGGGGTCAGAGAGTGCTTGACCTAGTAATTACATCTGAGGATTTGGTTGTAACAAATATGACCACATTGCCACCAATCGGTGAGAGTAATCATAGGGTCTTAACTTGGGAGGTGGCTAAAGGTGTAGAATTTTCAATTAAGACAGGGTACATGTGGAATTATCGGGCGGGAAAGTATGACAATCTTAGGAGTTTGATTGGTTCAGTGCCATGGCATGTACAACTGCAAGGACTAGAAGTTGATAGTGCATGGGAGGTAGTTAAGAAGTGCTTGCATGAAGCAATGGCTGACTGTATACCTAGAGTCCGAATAATAAATCAAGTAGGGGTTAAATGGATGAATAACACCATTAAGCTTGAGTTGCAAAAAAAGAAACAATTATGGAGGGAATTTAAGGAGAAGGGTGACCGGCAGGCACATGAACGGTATAAAGCGCAGGCCAGAAGGGTGACGAGTGTGGTAAGAAAAGCAAAAAAGGATTACGAAAGAACATTGGCCATGCAGGCTAAAGAGAATCCTAAACAGTTTTTTAGATATGTAGCAAGTAAAAGGAAAAATGTACATGGCAGATTGATTTTAAAGAATGCCGATGGTAGGGAGGTAACTGAATCAGTTGAGATAGTTGAGTTACTGAGTGAGCACTTTGCAAAAGTATATCATCCAGGTGGTGACATTGCAGAAACGAATAAACCAGTAGATTATACGGGAATTGTGGTTAATGAAGTGGAGGTGAGTAGTCTATTGCATAACCTCAATGTCAATACATCTGTGGGATTGGATGGTATACCAGCTCGTGTTGTACGAGAAGCAGCTAAAGAATTGTCAGTACCCTTGACCATTTTGTTTAATTTGAGTCTCGGGTCTGGGTTAGTCCCGAGCCGGTGGAAAGAGGGGAAAATAGTTCCACTGCATAAAGGTGGTTCCAAGACTGCTGTTGTAAATTACCAACCGATTAGCATATCAGGAATCATTGTCAAGGTCTTAGAGAAAATAGTCAAGAGGAAAATACAAGATTGGATAGAAGAAAATGGGATACTGTATCGGGGACAGCATGGTTTTGTGAAGGGTAGGTCATGCCTCAGTAACTTGCTCACGTATTATAACACAGTGACGGCTGAACTGGATAAGGGTAATGGGTTTACGGTGATTCTGCTGGACCTTGCCAAGGCCTTTGACAGGATTCCACATGGAATTCTAATCAGTAAATTGCAGCATATGGGAATGGACATGGGGTTGGTGAGATGGATAGGAGGGTGGTTGACGGAGAGATATCAGAGAGTGGTTTACTCGGGAGTGGAGTCCACAAGACGGCCTGTGACTAGTGGTGTGCCACAAGGATCTGTTCTTGGACCACTGATGTTTAATTTGTTCATAAATGATATAGGAAATGATCTGAGAGGAACAGTTCATTTGTTTGCGGATGATGCGAAGTTGGGTATGGCAATAGTGAATGCAGATGACGTCAAAATTTTGCAGGATGATTTGGATAGATTGGAGGTCTGGGCTAAGGAGAATGGATGTCAGTTTAATGTGGCAAAATGTAAGGTTATGCACTTTGGGGTGAAAAGATTGATGGCAGTTTACTGCATTGGTGGAACCGTGCTTCAGGAAATTGATGAGGCACGAGATTTAGGAGTGTTGGTAGATAAGGAATTGAAATTTAGGGGACACATTGCAAAAGTGACCAAAACAGCTCATCAAATCACTTGGTTGCTGAGGAATATGTTGACAAGCAGAGACAAGCAGGTTATTGTTCCTCTCTATCGAGCCTTGATAAGACCCCATCTAGACTACTGTGCTCAGATTTGGTCACCTAGGTTTCTTCTTGATGGGGAGGAGGTGGAGAGGATCCAGAGGCGAGTGACCAAGATGATAGCAGGTCTGTGGAATGAACCGTATGAGAACAGGTTGAGGATTTGTGGGTTGCAAAAATTGGTTGATAGGCGGAGGAGGGGAGATATGATTGAAACATTCAAATTACTGAAGGGTTTCTATAAAATTAATTCAGAAGATATTTTTGAGAACAGGGCTGGCTGTGGGAGGACTAGGGGACATCCATGGAAACTGGGCAAAAGTGTGGTTAGTAAAGGTGTTAGAGTTGGGTTCTTTACTTTTAGAGTAGTGAATGAGTGGAATGCGCTCCCTGAGTCTGTAGTGGATGCTGTGACAGTGAATGAGTTTAAGGCGAGGTATGATAGATACTGTATGAATGTCAAATAGTTGTGATGAATATGATTTGGGCCCTCCCTCGATAAGTCTAATGACTCCCTGGAGTTGCCCGTAATAATAGTAATAGTAATAATACTGATTCCAGTCAGGATTGATAAGTTTAGTAGCAACCCTTTGGAGAGAAAGAGAGAGAAGGTCTTACGTGAAGCGGCTAAAGAATTATCAGTGCCCTTGACCATCTTATTTATTCTGAGTCTCAAGTCTGGTTTAGTCCTGAAAGTGTGGAAAGAGGGGGAAAATAGTTCCACTGCATAAAGGAGGATCCAAGACTACTATTGCAAATTACTGACCGATCAGCATATCAGGAGTCGTTGTCAAAGGTCTTGGAGAAAGTAGTCGAGAGAAAAATACAGGAATGGATTGATGAAAATGAGGTACTGTATGGTGGACAGCATGGTTTTGTGAAGGGGTAGATCATGCCTCAGTAACCTGCTCAAGTTTTATAATACAGTGACGGCTGAACTGGATAAGGTTAATGGGTTTACAGTGATACTGCTGGACCTGGCTAAGGCCTTTGACAGGATACCACATGGAATTCTAATCCGTAAACTGCAACATATGGGAATGGATATAGGGTTAGTGAGATGGATAGGTGGGTCGTTGATGGAGAGATATCAGAGAGTAGTTTATTCAGGAGTAGAGTCCAAAAGACAGCCTCTGACTAGTGGTGTGCCACAGGGTTCTGTTCTTGGACCACTGCTGTTTAATTTGTTCATTAACGATATAGGGCAGGATCTAAGAGGAACAGTTCATTTGTTCACTGATGATGCAAAGTTGGGTAGGGCAATAGTGAATGCAGATATCAAAATCTTGCAGGATGATTTGGATAGATTGGAGGTCTGGGATAAGGAGAATGGATGTCAATTTAATCTGACAAAATGTAAGGTTATGCATTTTGGGATGAAAAGATTAGCAGCAGTATACCACATTGGTACTCCAGGAGATTTATGAGGCCAGGGACTTGGGAGTGTTGGTGGATAGGGAGATAAAGTTTATAGGGCACATCGCAAAAGTGGCTAAATCAGCTCATCGACTCACATGGTTGTTGAAAAATACTTTGACGAGCAGAGACAAGCAAGTTATTGTTCCTCTGTTCCTCCAAGCCTTGATAAGACCTCATCTCAACTACTGTGCCCAGATTTGGTCACCTAGGTTTCTTCTTGATGGGGAGGAGGTTGAGAGGATCCAGAGGTGAGTGACCAAGATGATAGCAGGTCTATGGAATGAACCCTATGAGAACAGGTTGAAGATTTGTGGGTTGCAGAAATTAGTTGGTAGGCAGAAAAGGGGAAATATGATTGAGACATTCAAATTGCTGAAGAGTTTCTATAGGATTAATTGAGAGGATATTTTTGAGATCAGGACTGGTAGTGGGAGAACTAGGGGACATCTATGGAAAATTTTAGAGTGGTAAATGAGTGGAATAAGCTGCCAGAGTCTATTGTGGGTGCTATGACAGTGAGTGAGTGAGTGAGTCAAAGGTAAGCTATGATAGATACTGTGAGAATGTCGAATAGTTGTGTGGACATGATGTTTAGGGCTTCCCTCGATGAGTCTAAGGACTCCCTGGAGTCGCCCACAATAATAATAATAATAATAAAGGATTAAGCAAGAATGTAATGTTGGCTACTTTGATTTATACTTTTACTTTTATAGTCTGTGGTTTAATAGACTGTAAAGACTTTTTAAACAAGTCCTTTATCAGTTTCATTATATTTCATGTTTTTTAGGATTACCATATAAAAATAAAGAAATAAATAAAACATTTTAGTTTAATAAATACTGAATTTTTTTCTCTCAATTTTAGCTTCTGGGCGATATAAATATTCAAGATATTACAACTTCCTGGCTGAGGTCCCATATTAGTATTGTATCTCAAGA
Organism: Typopeltis vanoorti; assembly: GCF_054136105.1. NCBI lineage: Eukaryota > Metazoa > Arthropoda > Arachnida > Uropygi > Thelyphonidae > Typopeltis > Typopeltis vanoorti. The sequence goes on along the minus strand of NC_143561.1, from coordinate 34,141,408 downwards.
GCCTGTGCTGTTTAACTGCAGTATAGCAGAAAATATAGCTTATGGAGATAACACCCGTGAGGTATCTATGACAGAAATCATTGAAGCTGCTCGTCTGGCCAATATACATGACTTTATCACTTCCCTCTCAGAAGTAACTAACTTTTTTCTTTTAGGAGTAAATATTTTATTCTGTATTTTAATTAAAAGTCTTCAAAACGTACTTGTTAAGAATGGCACATTTTTTTACAGAAAGTGTAGTATTAATTACTTCACATTACAGCAGCAGAATAACTTGGCATGAGGTTACTCAAAGGACACAATATTGATTATACATTCTTAACTTTGCATCTCCCTTAGTGAGTGCTCAGCCATCCCTTGCCTATTACTTGCCATATTGAATACTACAAATAATCCTCTTTCTCTCTCTCTCTCCCTCCCTGTATATATTTTATTTTTTTTTACCAGCTCTGAATCAGCATCATATCAGCAAAAATAACTATCTCAAAGTTTTGCAAGTTTGAACAGGTGCTGCTGTCATGCTCATTAATTCATATGCAGAATAGATTCTGACTTTTGAGGAGGATGCAAATGTGAAAGTAAATTGGATTAAGGCAAGTGACTGGCAAATATTACTTCTGGAATTCATATGTACTTATTGTACTGTCTACCTGTCTTGTTGGCTGAGTGATAACATCTTTCTTTTGCATTTTATTGGCCATGTGTATGTATATATATATATATATATGCGTGTGTGTGTGTGTGTGTGTGTGTGTGTGTGTGTGTGTGTGTGTGTGTGTGTGTGTGTGTGCGCGCGCCTTCAACCTCACTGTTGCATTATTTGGGAATATTCTTACATGGTAGATGGCCTTCATTGCCCAGTATGAAGCCACTATGCTGTATACCTAGGCAATTCCCAGCCTGGTTGGCTGAGTGGTTAGTAGGCTCACTCTCCAACCACCAGGCTATGGATTTTAATCCCACTGTGGGAATGAATGTTTGTGATTGGCTTTAAGTGAGAGATGAATTTCATTGCCTAGTATGAAAATCCTTGTCCTGTTTATTGGAGGCCTGAAGCAGCTTAAAAAAGTTCCATGTTTGGTGTCTGAAAAGCAGGGTTCAAGACTAAGTTAAAAAAATAAAAAATAACCCCCCCACACACATACACACACAATCTACCAATAATTGTCTGGACACTTTAGCAATTTACAACTGATACCAGTAGGAGAACCCTAATATTGGGTATGTACACCTTTGGCTTTGATCACCTCCTGCACCCTTTGAGAAAGGCTTTCCACCAATGTGTGGCAGTCCATGATGACACCTCGCTCGAAGTCATGGAGTTCACATCATGTTGTCATACCACCTGTATTCAACTGTTAAGATGAAATACTGCTTCCTACTATCTGTGCAAGAGTTTTTATGTTATTAACAAACCTGGAATGTTCTATAACTTCAAATAACAGGAGTGTTCTGGACAATTACTAGCAGAGAGTGTATATATATATATATATATATATACGTTGTATATGTATGTATAAAATTAATGAAAAAATCCTTGGCACACCTATGGTATGAATGAAGTAAAAGTTTTAAAAAAAAAAAACTTTCATGGGTGGAACCCACACAAAATCAGTTGAAGGCGAGTTAGCCAATCTCATATGGAGGTAGCAGGTTTTCACTCCCAGAAACTCGAGTTTTTCATCCTGCATGGAATCCACATAAAATCAGTTGAAGGTGAGTTAGCCAATCTCATATGGAGGTAGCAGGTTTTCACTCCCAGAAACTCGAGTTTTTCATCCTGTATACAGACAAGTCATCGAAAACATGACAAAAAAAAAAATACTAGTGGTGGAGGTGGGTAGTAGATTGCATTGACGTAGATGATAATTGTAGTGGTGGTTCAGCATGATTGGCAATCATGGTGGAGATAGAGAGTAGTAGAAGTAGGTGCCCTCCCTCGATGAGTCTTTGAACTCCTTGGAGATGTCACGTAATAATAATAATAATTATGAAGTCAATAACCTCTATGGTGACTGCAGAGTTTGATGAATAGAAGACAAAGGGAGGGAGGGATGTGATTGAGACATTTAAGCTGTTGAAGAGTTACTATCAGATTAACACTCAAGAGATTTTTTTGTATGTTTTATTTATTTATTTTTAACTAAGTAATTTAAGGAAATTACAATGTCAGTAAGATATACATTAAATTAAATTTTAATATACTTCAATATTTCAGCAACGTCACTTTGCCATTTTCAAGAAACTTAAGAACAAGACGCTGGCACAACAAACAGTAAATGAGGAAGAAGCAGGAAGCTATTATTATTATTATTATTATTATTAAACAAGACCTCATGGAGTCAAAGACTCATCTAGGAGGTCCTTTTATCTCACACACATCTCATCATACCGTGTCTTAAACATATTCAAACTCCTTGCAGACACCACACTCTCAGCAAGGCATTCCAATCACTCACAACTCTGCACGAAAAAAATCTGCCTCTCACTCCCCTACTCACATCCTCTTTATACAGTTTCCAGGGATGACCTCTAGTTCTCCCTTGATCTCCCACTATTCTCTGTAGAACTTCTCCACCATTGATCCTATAACAACCCCTTACCAACTTGTAGGTCTCTATCATATCTCCCCTCTTCCTTCTCTCCACTAGACTCTGCAAATTAGATCTTTTCAATCTTTCCTCATACTTGACATTCCAGAGGTCAGAAACTACCTTAGTCAGTCACTTTTGGACCCTTCAAAACATCTCTTCATCCTTCTGAAAACCAGGTGACCAAATCTGGGCACAATAGTCCATGTGTGGCCTAATCAAAGCCTTATACAATGGAACAAGAATCTCCCTGCTTCTACACATCAGTGTCCTCCACATCATTCCCAGCAAGTCTTTGTGTTGTCTTCACAATTTTGGCAATGTGTCCCCTAAATTTTAGATCCATATCCACTATCACCCCCAGATCTCTTATTTCCTCTACTTCCAACAATATATTCTCACCAAGCATAAATTCTGCATCCCATCTTTGTTTTCCAAATTTTAAAACCTTACATTTTGGAACATTGAATTCATATCTCCATTTGCTTGCCCACTCACTCAATTTATTCAAGTCTTCTTGCAAGGCCACAACATCTTCACTACTCTTTATGGTTCGTCCCAACTTTGCATCATCTGCAAACAACTGAATATCTCCATTCAAATCTTCGCCAATATCATTAATATACAAGTTAAATAGTAATGGCCCTAAAACAGACCCCTGAGGCACTCCACTAGTGACTTTCCTTTTCCTGGATATTGCACCCCCATACACAACTTGTTGATACCTATCAGATAGCCAGTCTCCAATCCAATGCACTAATTTAATATTCAACCCCATCTGCTCTAGTTCAACTGTCAACTTATCATGAGGTACTCTATCAAAAGCTTTTGCGAAATCCAAGTATATTACTGTGTATCCTTCTCCTCTGTCCAAGGAAGCAGTCACTTTATTGTAATAAGTAAGTAGATTACTAAAACACAACCTCCCTTTAGCAAATCCATGCTGTCCATTAAAGATTATACCATTGTTGTCAACCCAACTCTGGATCCTAGTTCTCACAAGCTTCTCCAACAACTTAACCACAGCACCTGACACACAGATAGGCCTATAGTTTGATGCTTGAGTTCGATCACCTCCTTTATGAAGTGGCACAATCTTGTCCTCCTTCCACTCTTTAGGGACTTGACCAAGTGCAAGACTCGTATTAAAAAAATATGTCAAGGCAGGTGTCAACTCTCTGGCACATTCCTTCAGAATATGCGGTGATATATTATCAAGTCACACAGCCTTATTTACATCTAGTTTATTCAACTCCCCAAACACCTCTTGCTCACTTACAGTCAGTCTCTCCTCCCCATCATCAACTGCCCTTAATCTCTCCATGAAGTCACATTCACAAGATTGAAAGATCTTTATGAACTGCTCATTAAGTATCTCCGCCACACATTCTGCAACAGGTGTCTTTATACCATTTCCTCCAATCAATGTTAATCATTAGCTAACTGCTGTTCATACCTCTCTATAGCTACTCTCTCACCAACCAGGTCACCCTCCTTGCATGGTCTTTGTAGACTTCATGAAATTGGTTACTTCCACTTCTCTTATGCTGCCTCCACAATGCCCTTTTTCTCTGTATTGCATGCTTAATCTCTTTATTCATCCATCTCACACCTACCTTATTTAACCTTCTCACCCATGGTATACATTTAGACATTGCATCTACAAAGTAGTTTTTGAAAATCCTCCAAGCTGCATTGATCTCTTTTCCAGCTAACTCCTCATTCCATGCTACACCTGCAAGCTGTCTCCTGAGCTCTTCATAATCACCTCCCAGTATAGTTCCACATATACCCTTTTTCACAGGGGTCCTTGCACTGCTGGAAACCACCCAGGTAATCACCTCATGGTCACTTTCACCAACTGGTGGATGATTTGACACCTCATTTATAATTACATCCTCCGATGAGATGACCAAATCCAAGACCCTTAATCCTCATGTGCCCTCTGTTACATACTGTCTGAGGTAGTTATCCCTCAAAAACTCAAGAAACTAATTTTCTTTATTTCCAGTTTCTATCTTCTCTTCATTCCAGTCTATATTGCCATAATTAAAATCACCCATAATGATCATCCTTTTCTTATTTGCTTGGCTTATTTGACTATACATTTCACTATCACCACCATCCAAATTACCAGGTCTATAACAACATCCCACCAAGTATTTGATTCTATTCACCTCTATCTCACACCATACTGCCTCAAAACCACTGACCCTATTTCCCTCTTGCATCTCTACCTTGTATGGACATAACTTTTTCTCTATCATCAACAGCACTCCCCCTCCCTTTTTACCCCTTCTATCCTCCCGAAACACATCATACCTTTCCATCTCTATTCCTGTTAGGATGTCGTCCTCATCTAACCATGTCTCACTTATTCCGACAATCTCTAGGTCCACAGACGCAATTAGTGCAGCCAATTCATCTGCCTTGTTTCTTATACTTCTAGCATTGGTATACAAACACAACAACTCATTTCTGGATCTACAGCTAGTTCCACTGATACCACTCACTCAATGTGATCTCCCCATGCTGGACTGGGGCCGTTTCCCTTTCTGCTTCTTCATTTTAGAACCCTTTGCAATTCCATCTGTTTCCTCTTGATCCCTGATCATCCCATTACTTTCCTGCCTACACATCTCACACATGCTCCAAGAGGAGCATCCACCTTTGAGCAGCCACCTTTCTCACGCTGTGTACCCCTGCCCACCCTAAGCCTCCCTGTTTCCCTGCTCCTCTTGCACACCCATTCTCTCATTTTCTATACTCATACCACTAACTTCCCCATTCATTTCCACTTCTTCAATCTCTTCTGTTTTACTCTCCTGCTCTTCCTCATCACTCCCCTCTCGATCTGATTTATTCTCTGTATTCACTTCTCTACTTTCCAGCAGCAGTCTCTCCAAGCGACTCACACCATAACCACTCAAATGCAGTCCATCGCTCCCATACAGCTTACTTCGTCCCTCAAACTCATTCCACACATTAACAAACTGTACTCCCATCTCCTGGCACATTTCAGCCCGAATATCATTCATAATCCTTGCTCTCCACCTCATTACACCACAATCATACCTAGGCAACACACTGACTACCCTTCCTGTCACACTATTCTCTTTTATCTTTCCAAGCAGTCTCCTGACATTCATTTTGACATGCTCTTTGTTCTCTCTGAAATCATTTGTACCAATTAATATAATTAACTCTTTTGCTCGCTTCCGCCTCATATTCAATGCCTCAATCACATGAAGTAATTTCATTACTGGGCAACTCGTATATAGATGCTGATGACTTTACATCACTTGCCATAGTATCCCACAATACAAAGCACATATCCTTATAGGCATGTATAATACTATGCATTATGGGAAGGGTCACTACCCAGACCGGTTTAGACCTTTATCGAGGTCTCATCAGTGAGAGCCAGACGCAGAAGCGATACCAAGGTTGAAGTAATGCAGAGGCTTGAAATTACTTCATGTGCAGACTTTGTTTGCTTACTTTCTTATATTCTTAGTTTAAACCTTTAAACTAAGAATATAATTTCTTGGCATCGTTAATTTATAGTAGAACCAAGTGAGAAACTTTCAACATCTATCTTTAATTTCTGCAAATGCTTCCTTGTCCTCTCCCAACTTTCCATATAAATGAAAAATTCCATCATTCAATATCTTATAACTCTCTTTCAAATGTTTATAGTTTACTATCATATTACCCTTCTTTCACCTTTCTGCAGTCCACACATTCTCATTCTGTCATAATAATTTACATTCCATAATTTACATTCCATAGCTTCTTTGTCCCCCATGAAATCCCATTGACCAAATCAGTGCATAGTCCAGGTTTAGTCATATTAAGCTTTGTAAAAAAGCTAAATGATTTCCTTATTATTATTTCTCCTAAAGTCCTGATGGTGTCCTCTAGCAGGCAATGTTGGTATTCTTGGGCAGAAGGTCTTCTGATGTAGGTTTCCCAAATTTGAGGAAATCTCATGCAGCCAAATTTGTTGAGGTTCGGATTGTTTCTTAGGGCAATTGGGAAACCTACATCAGAAGACCTTCAGCCCAATCGGCCAAGAATACCAACATTGCCCACTAGAGGGCACCATCAGGACTTTAGGAGAAACAATAGCTTCCTGCTTCTTCCTCATTTACTGTTTGTTGTGCCTGCGTGCACGTGTCTTGTTCTTAAGTTTCTTGAAAATGGCAACATGACATTGCCGAAATATTGAAGTATATTAAAATTTAATTTAATGTATATCTTAGTGATGTTGTTAATTTCCTTAAATTACTTAGTTAAAAATGCATAACCAATGCCTAAGCCTTTCCACGAGAATTTTTTGTATGGTAGTACAAGGGAAAGAAACAAGGACAAAGAACCATTCCTGAAAGTTGTAAAAGGGAGTAAGAAGTAAGATTTTTTCACGGAGTGGTAGGAGCATGGAATGCATTGTCTCAGAGTTGTGCACAGCGCATGAGTTTAATGAGTGGTTTGATAGACTTGGTATTGACTAGCTTTGAACTCCCACGATGGGTCCTGTGACTCCATGGAGGTCAAGAAAATAATAATATGTATGTATCGTGACGGTACTTCACACCCAAACTTTTTTCACTTACACTTGGGTAAAGAATTAAACAAGAACATAATTTCTTGGCAAGTGCAATTTACTTTCTACATATGCTTTGTACAGGTAGAAAGTAAATTTGCTGCATTAAACTGTATAACTCAGATTACTAATACAAAATTATACAAGTTTGAAACAAAATAATTATTTTAAGAAATTTCAGAATTTTAATAACTAGAAACGTTTATAAATTTTCTGCAGCCCCCTAGAGTACTGCGTCCCACCAGTTAAGAATCACTGCCTTAACACATTCACATCAGGAAGTGTTATGCACATTTATCATACCCACGGGACTTCTTGTTACTGTTTGTGTGTCACTTCTGCATTAGGTGGGTGGGCTCACTGACACAAAGTTTATATGGCATGTTATTGCAACTCCCACGTTAGAATTTTATTTGAAGTTAGCATTTATGATTTGTCTTAATGACATTGAAAATTTCAAATGCAATCAAACAAACACTTATTTCATATAATTGAAAATGTGGGCAAATATTTTTAGTTAGATACTATGTTTAGCTATACAACAAATGGTTTTGCTCGAGTCTGTGCAGCACAGTTTCTGTGGGAGGGGATGTGTTTCATTAGTTAGTGCTGCTTTTATCCCAGTTGTCTCTAATTGAACTATTTATTGACGAATATATTACACATATTGCAGATGTCTCTGTATTTTATTCAGTGATACAATAAAACTATTTGTTTTCTTGCATCTGCAGTATAGTGGCTGTTGGTGAAGGCATGTTGTTCACTGTATAGGGACAGCTGCTTCTAGTCTTCAGACAGTATACATGTAGGGAATAAAAATTTATCTATTCCTAACTGAAAATGAATCCTTCTATATTCTATAAGAAGCATGCATCTGATGAAAGCCAACAAACTAGAAACATATATGGGAAATCTAGTGATGAGTTTCCCGAGCCGTTGTCAAAAAGAAAACAAAAATGCATCTGATGAAGTTTGAATTTTTGAAGATGTAGTGAATAATTTAGATGATGATTTCAATTGGGTATTGTTTTTACAGAGCAGTTCCTCATTTTACAAGGAAGATATTTTGCAAAGTATGGTTCCTGAATTTTCAGTTTCAAACGAATCGAATCTGGTGAGTAACATGGCAATACCGTTTCAGGAGTATCGTAGAGAAGATTAGCTACCACTTGATGTGGAAAATCCATTTGCAGTGTACTCTGTATTTCTAACTGATGAACTAATAGAATTTATGGTAAGAGAAACTAACAGATTTGCAGATCAGCGCTTCTCTATGATTCAAGGTTGTGAAACTACAGTTAGACAAGTACATTCCAAGAATTAAATTTATTAAGAACAAAATTTTATGTGTATATTATACTGCCTTGTAAAATAAACACTAATCATTAGTAAATAAAAGTATTATCAAAAAATAAAGTGAAATATATCTCATCCAAGGACTCATCCCTTGATGAGTCCTTAGACTCCTTGGAGGTGTCACATAATAATAATAATATGATTACATTTTCATATATAAAAAAAGAAAGACACACATAATAAGCACAATAAATTGTACAAGATGAATTTTTCCTCCATCAACCTACATATATTCTTGCCAATCCTGCAAATCACCTGATCAGCATTATTATATCATAGGATAAGCCCTCCCTTTAGTTATTTACTGAGCTAGAACTATATACAGTTGATGTTTCTTATTGGTTAGTGAGATTTATATTTCGCAAACAAATTCCTTTCCATCTATTCATAAGTTGTTTTTTTTAAACTATGCCCATCATAAATGCAAATATGAAAATCTAGAGTTTATAGGATCACATATTCTTCACTCTACCTACAGATACTTATAACACAAACACGCATATGATATCACAGATGTAAATTATTAATAATCCATTTTACAGTACTGAAAGTATTTTTTATTTATGCCTATTCTTTCTCTTTCTTATATTTACTATTCTTTATATCTTTTATTAAATCAAGTATAGTAACTAATAATCAAATATATCATTCCCTTTAATTATTGTTTTTTAATATATTCTGAAAAGAACATTCCTTTTCACCTATCCCCCCCCCCCCCCACTCTCACTCCTTGCTATGCGGTCAAAGACAATCAAAGAAATCATCATGAAAAGCGACACGTCCAGTGACATGTAGGAACAAAATTATTATTATTATTATTATTATTCGTGACACCTCCAAAGAGTCTGAAGACTCATCGCAGGAGGACACCTACAACTGTCTCAACCACTACACTGAACCTCTACTACGAATCATCTCCGTCAACACCATCTACCGCCCACCTCTACCACTACCACAACTAGTATTTTTTGTCTGTAAATTGCGTGTGTTCTGAAGGGCCGATTTGTCTGTATGTGGGATGAAAAACCTGAGTTTCTGGGAGGAAAAACCCTGCTAGCTTCGTATGAGATCGGCTAACTCACCTTCAATTAAAATCGTCCAGATAAAGATTCCTCCCGCCGTGACGAGAATCGAACTTAGGCCTATTCCAACCGAAGGGCACAATGTACCGCTGTTCTTCCAGTTGCTACGGAGTCGCAAATTGCACGTAATTCTGCTGGTTAGATGGTTAGGGTCATTGTGAGAGTGACAATCGCCCTGACATGAACTTGTTACACTCATTCACTGTCTTAGCGCGTGCACACACACACACACACACACACACACACACTCTCAGGCAATGCATTCCAAACATCCAATCATCCATCATTCTTCATGCAAAAACATGCTCCATTTCCTCATCTCATTCTATGAAAAACCTCTTCTACATTAATCTGGAAATACCTCTGACCAACTTATATGTCTCAATCATATCCCACTCCACTTCTATACTGCTAGATTCTGCAAATTACATTTTCTCAATCTCTCTTCATAACCAAGGGGGTATACCCTTTATCCCATGTGTAACCTTTTCGATATACTTTGTGCTTTTGAAATCCACGTGACCAAATCTGTGCACACTGATCAAGGCCTTATGTAAAGGAGCCATTACCTCCTTACTTTTACATATCTGTGTCCTCCACATTATTGGCCAGATCAATTTGAAAGTACCAATTCTTGTGTGATCAGTTAGGTTAAGAAAAACTGAGCCTAATTAGTGCTTGGGAAGATCATCACCTAGGAATGTTGGATGCTGCTGATATAACAATTTCTGTTTAAGTGTCTCCATGGTACAAGTGGAAGAATGATGGAACATTACAAGCTTCGTTGGAAAAGACCCAAATTGAATTATCATCGTGATTAGAGAAATCTTTATATGAGTTTTTCAGTTCAAGGTGAGATAGCTGATCTCCATACAGAAACAGCAGGGTTTTGTTCCTTTAAACTCAGGTTTTGTACCCTGAGTGATGGTGGTAAGAAACTTGGAGTTTAGGGATCATATTGCTAAACTTATAAGAAAATCACAACGGATTATGGCAATGATGATGAGGAGGACTTTGACATATAAGAGACAAAGCAAGTATGGTTCCCTAATATAAGGCGTTGATTAGGCTGCATATGGACTACTGCGCACAGATTTGGTTGTCTGATTTTCAAGGGGATGAAGAGAAGGTTCAGAAAGTTGGTTTCTGGTTTAGGAAACATGAGGACAGATTGAGGGAATGCAACTCGCAGAGGCTTGTGAATAGATAGAGAGAGGATGTGACTGAAACGCATATGTTGGTGAAGGGTTGTTACCAGATTAATGTGAAGAAGATTTTTTCATAGAGTAGACAGAGGCAATGGAAGAGCAAGAGACCATCCCTGGAAGCTGTATAAGGAGGGAGTGAAGAGCAAGTTCTTTGCATGCAGAGTGGTTAGTGAGTACAATACATTTCCTGAAAGCATGGTAGAGTGCAGCATGTGTGAATAAGTTTAAGCCATGTTTTGATGCTCTTTGTACATGAGAGTGTAGACCTCCCACATTGAATCTTTAGAGCCATGGAAGTCTGATATTAATAGTAACAATAATAATATTGCTCACCACACAACAACCCAGTGATACCTATCAAACATACTCATACATAACAATAATCCAGTGTGCTAATATATTATCCAATCCCATTCATTTCAGTTTAATTGCCAGCTTGCCCTGTGGCAGTCTATCAAAGTTCTTTGCAAATTGTAAATATATCACTGTGTATGGATATCCCTTGTCTGATGCATTCGTCACCTATTATTATTATTATTATTATTATTATTCAGGCCTCCAAGGAGTCAAAAGACTCATCGAGGGAGGTCCTTTCTAAGACATAAAGTCTGTCAAGACTCATTGAGGGGAGGTCCCCCCCCTGAGAAACACAAAGTTTATCATACCACTCCTTAAACCCACTGACCGTTCTCGCTCCCACCACTCCATCAGGCAATGCATTCCACGGCTCAACCACCCTCCACACAAAGAAACCACTCCTTACCCTCTTGCTCACAGTTTCCTTTCGTAACTTCCAGGGATGGCCTCTTGTCATCACTCCTTCCCGCTGATCAACCAAGCAAAAGAGTTAGCCAGTGTCAACCCTGTAACCACCTCTCAACAGTTTAAAAGTCTCAATCATATCACCTCTCCTTCTTCTATCCACCAAACTCTGCAGTCCACATTCTCTCAGCCGATCCTCATAACTATCCTTGTACAGTCCTGAAACCATCTTTGTCATCCGTCTTTGTATCCTTTCCACAGTTAATTTATCCCCTTCAAATCCTGGGGACCAAATCTGAGAACAATAGTCCAAGTGTGGTCTGATCAGAGACTTATACAACGGAATGATAACCCTCTTATCTCTGCAGGTCAGTGTCCTTCTCATAATAGCAGCAATCCTCTGTGTTACCTTCACCACCTTTGCAATATGTCCCCTAAACTTCAGGTTTCTATCAATCATCAACCCCAGATCTCTTGTCTCCCCTACTTCCTCCAGTATAACTCCTCCCATAGAGTATGCAGCATCCCATCGATGTTTCCCAAACCTCAAGACCTTACATTTTGCTGCATTAAACTGACCCCCCATTCATTTGCCCATCTATCTAGCTTATTTAAATCCTCTTGCAGGGCTACCACATCTGCACTATTACTAATAATCCTTCCAAGCTTCGCATCATTCGCAAACAACTGAATATCCCCCTGCAATCCACTGGCTATGTCATTGATATAAAGGTTAAACAATATAGGTCCTAGTACTGAGCCCTGTGGGACCCCACTTGTAACCCTCTGCCTCCTGGAAACTGCTCCACCATACACAACTCTCTGATACCTATCAGACAGCCAATCCTGAATCCAGTTGACCAATCTGACATCCAGACCCATGTGCTGCAACTTAAATATCAGCTTATCATGTGGTACCCTGTCAAATGCCTTTGCCAAGTCTAAGAAAATTGCAGTATATGCCTTTCCCTCATCTAATGCTCTTGTAACTTTATTATAAAAGGCTAGCATATTGCTAAAACAAGAGCGTCCTTTCACAAATCCATGTTGATTCTCACAGATAACATTACCCTCATCTGCCCAATGCTGTACACGGTCCGTCACTACTTTCTCCAAGATCTTAACAACTACTGATGACACACAGACTGGCCTATAATTAGACACTTCCAGTCTGTTACCACCCTTATGCAATGGCACTATCTTACCTTCCTTCCATTCCCTGGGCACCTTTGCCAAGGCCAGACTTTCATTGAAAAGCCACGTTAAAGGTATTGTCAATTCCCTAGCACATTCTCTCAAAACTCGTGGTGAAATACCATCCAGTCCCACAGCTTTACTGACATCCAGAGTACTCAGTATCTGAAACACACTCTCCTCCTGTACCTCCAGACCTCGTACCAGTCCTATCCATCTAGCATTAAAACTGACTCCTCTAGGATGAAATACTCCAATAAAGTGTTCATTGAACAATTCCACTATGTCCTCTGCATCAGTCACTCTATTCCCATTTTTATCCCACAATATCATTCTTCCACAGTCATTTCTCCTCCTACTGGCCACATAGCTAAAAAATTCCCTAGGATTTTCTTTGGATCTTAGAGCCAATCTCCTCTCATATTCCAGTTTCGCTTTCCTTACCACACGAGTCACTCTTCTGGCCTGTGTCTTATATTCCTCATGCATCTCTTCACCTGTCTCCTTATATCTCTTCCATAGCCTCTTTTTCGCATGCAATTCCTGTTTAATATTGCTTGTCATCCACTTTACTCCAAATTGCGCCCTCTTCTTCACTCGTGGTATACAACTTACCATTGCTGATAACAAATATTCTTTCACAATTTCCCACGCACTGGTGATATCTCTGCCTTCCAATTCCTCCCTCCATGAAGGATTATTGTAACTAGGTGACAAATCCATGCTTGTACACGAAAGAGGAAGCTGCTGCTATCAACTCAATTCTGTGTCCTCACTAATGGTTCTCAGTTCTGAATCTGGGCCCTCAGTGTTTTATTCACAACTCTTTGATTGGCCTGTAATTCAGAGCCTCATTCTTATCGCTTCCTTCATGAATCAGAAAAAAATTGTCCTCTTTCTGATCCCCCACCCCTTGGAATTTGGCCTATTGTATGCTTCATGCTACATAAGTACATCAAGGCAGTTATTTCACTGCAACTCTCTCAAAACACATGATAATATATCATCACTCTACTTGTTTTATCAACATCAAGTTTACTCAGTTTCCCCATATTTTTTTATCTCACTCGTTATCATAAGTTTCTGTTTCTACTTTCCCTCTACACTCAAGCTGTACATGATGCCACATCATGAGGATGAAATACCTTTATGAACTGTTCATTTAATCTCTCAACTACATCCTCCTCAGGGGTTATCCTTCTACTAATTTTTCTGACCAATATTATCCTTCTATAATCATTCTTTCTTCTGCTGTCCAAATATCAAAAGAACTGTTTATCTGTTGTTTTTTTTTCCCTTGCTCACTGATTTCTGTTCATACTGTTATCCTTACCAATTAAATCACCTTCCTGACTTGCTCTTTGCACTCATGTGACTGATTATTATCTTTCATCTTATGCTGTCTCCATAATGCATTCTTCTTCTTCTTCCAGATAACCTCTTCATTCCTCTATTTTCATCTTATTTGTCTTCTTGAGCCTTGAAATTCATTTAGACATTGTTTCTGTTAAATACCCTATGTGGAAAAAAGTGGACACCAGTGCTGTTTAGGCAATACTGCATTTATTGCAAAATCAATAATTTGGCCACAATTACATTGTACACTCTTTTTGGCACACTTCCATTGAGATGCTGGTAATTAGTCGCAGGTATATTTTTCCATTCCTTCTGCAAAGCAGTGGTCAGTTCAAACACAGACTCATTCTAACCCAAATACAACATTCAAGTTCATCCCAAAGGACCTCTATAGAATTGAGGTTGGGGCATTGAGCTGGCCACTCCATATTCTGTGCACCCATATCCTCGAACCATGTCAAAATGGAGCATGCTTTATGGCACAGCATGTTATCATGCTGAAACAAGAATGGGCTGTCTCCATAAGACTGGTAAAGTGTAAGCAATGTGGCATTGTCTAGAATGTTCCAGTACTTTGTAACATTCATCACATTCACAGGCAATGCATTCCATTCACAAACCACTACATGTAAAGAACATGCTCCTCATTCCTGTGCTCATACCCTGCTTATATAGTTTCCAGGGATGGCTTCTAGTTTTACCATTATATGAAAACGTTTTCCCACATTAACCTGGTAACAACCTCTTAGCAAGTTATATCTCTCATATTCCCTCTATCTCTGCTGTTCATGAGACTTTGCAAATTGCATTCCCTGAATCTGTCTTCATTCCCCACATTCCAGACCAGATACCATCAAGACCGGAGTCAAGCTTTATCCTTTTTAATATATTCTTATTCTCCATGAAAACCTGGTGATTAAATCTGTGTATGGTATATTATCCATGTGGTGCCTTATGAAGACTGTATAAGTGGAACTATAATCGTTTCATGTCAAGGTCCTCTGCATAATAAATTTAGTTTAATCCTTTATCCAAGTGTGAGCAAACAAAGTTTGCGCCTGAAAGTATCTTCAGGACTGGGGTAAGGTGGTACAACACCAGAGCAACTCGTTGCAAAGGTGGAGCAAGCTACCAACATTTCTGTCTCAGTATCTCCTATATAATGCAAAACACATCTCCTTGCGGATATGTCTAATGTTATGCATTAAGGGAAGCGCCACTACCCAGACTAGTTTCGACCTTTATTGAGGTCTCTTCAGTGGGAGCCAGGCAGAAGCACTCGCAGGTCATCTCTACCTATAGGAGTTGCCAAATGGTGTGCCACCTTTTTTTATAAATT
This sequence comes from Typopeltis vanoorti, assembly GCF_054136105.1. Taxonomy (NCBI): domain Eukaryota; kingdom Metazoa; phylum Arthropoda; class Arachnida; order Uropygi; family Thelyphonidae; genus Typopeltis; species Typopeltis vanoorti. The sequence continues at coordinate 34,125,914 of NC_143561.1, read as the reverse complement.
ACTCTGGATTTAGAGAAAGATGTTGAAAGTTTATTTTTCACTTGGTTAGAGTATATAGCAGTTACCAAATGGTGTGCCACCCTTTTTTAATAAATTACTCTGGATTTAGAGAAAGATGTTGAAAGTTTATTTTTCACTTGGTTAGAGTATAATAAATTTAGTTTAATCCTTTATCCAAGTGTGAGCAAACAAAGTTTGCGCCTGAAAGTATCTTCAGGACTGGGGTAAGGTGGTACACACCAGGGCAACTCGTTGCAAAGGTGGAGCAAGCTACCAACATTTCTGTCTCAGTATCTCCTATAATGCAAAATACATCTCCTTGCGGATATGTCTAATGTTATGCATTAAGGGAAGGGCCACTACCCAGACTTGTTTCGACCTTTATTGAGGTGGGTGAGAGTAAAGAATAAACCCATCATCGGCCTATTGAAAAATAAAGGGGTCAGAGTGCCCCTGAAGAGAAGTAAAAGAGGGGTAAGGAAGTGACAGAGAGGTCAAGGTGGGGTGCTGGGGGGGGAAGAGGAGAGGAAGCGGAATAGGATGGAAAGGATGGGTGTGGAGGTGGGGGTAGAGAAAAAGAAGAAAAATAGGCCTCAGCTCATTATCCTCATCTTGCTAGCTTAAAGCTATCAAGTGATATTTCCTCACCCTCCTCAGAGATCTGCCTCAAGGAATCAAAAGGACCACGAAGGTAGCCCGTGCCCAGGTGACCCACCCCTTCAGGGCAGCCCGCCTCGAGTTGGCCTGCGCTGCCTGGGTTTTTCCTCTGAACTACCTCCGTGGGAGACCAGGAAACAAAACGGACCTCGGGGGGGGGGGGGGTGCAGAGATCAAGAAGATGACTCGGAGTGGAGCTGCTGCTGCAGATGGAGATCTTAAAGCAGCAGCAGGCAGAACTTGATGGTGTTGTTTCTGACAGTACACAGGATTGGAGGTGAACACCACTTGTTAAATTTGGTGTCACCCAGAGCCTCTCTCTCGAGATGTAAAAATCTCCTTAAGGAGCCATAGAACATGTAGAGGACGATCCGAGAGAGATCCAACAGACTGGGAGGATTAGCATAGTTGGAAAATTTTTTCCTAACCTTCCAGATGTGATATTTAAATTCATTGATGATAAATACTAGTAACTTCTGCCTGTTGTTGGCTGGTGGAGCGAACTGCAGGAAGATCACTTGCTCCTGCAGTAGGAGGGGGATGCAGAGCACGTCGCTTAGCCTCCTCCAGATGAAGATGGAAATGGGACACCCGTAGAAAGCGTGCTCTACAGTGTCCGGGCTCCGGCAGAAGCTACATAATTGGTTCCAGTTGTTGTTGAACCACCACTTATCCACATTGACTGGAAGGTGTCCATAGGCTATCCTCCAGGCCAGGTCCTTTCTCGACGGGTAGCCTCGATATTTAGAGAGGTGGCCGAAGAGGATGTTATTGTTGTTGATTCCTAGATCCGGAACTTCAGTATGAAGGATGTTAAGGAGATGATCATACCACATCTTGCTATTCCGGATCCCGGCAGTGTTGACACCCGACGAGTGGAGTTGTTGTACTAGCTGGCAAAGTCTATTGTAATCCTCTGGAACAATATCCACCTTGGGACCCTGGTGGGCTGGGATCCCAAAAAGGGGAAGCGTAAAGCCTAAGAAATACCGCACAGGATAGCTGCAGGGATGGTTGGTCTATAGTATCCTGCTAAGATGGAAGGCAGTATTGCTCAGGTATTTGATGTTAAGGACAGGGAGGCCAAAGCCCCCCAGCTTCTCCGGAAGTTGAAGGATCTTCATGTCAACCTCCTGGCGTAGACTGCCCCAGAAGAACTTCAAGGGTTTCCTGTAAAGCCGAAGTTCTTGATCTTCGCTGATGTTTGTTATATTCACGACGTGCAGGTACATAGGGCACAAGATGGTCTTGATGACAGTAGCCCTAGAGGAGAGCGACAGCTGTCCGTTTGTCCAGTCCTTGAGATGCTCGACTGTGGTGTTGATAAGTTGTTGAATGTCGAGCACGGGCTCCGCTGCAAATAGGACCCCCAGGATGGTGAGGGGGTCTCCTGTAGGGATGAGACCCGTGGGGATGTTGTTTAGGTCCCAGACTCCATACGTCTTGATCTTAGTTTTGTCGGGGTTGAGTGTTAACTCCGCATTTTTGAACCTCTCTAAGATGTTGAAGAAGCTTTGTATGGAGTCGTCCCTGAGGGTGCCCACCACGTCATCTGCATATGCAATTACTTTGGAGTCATCCGTGGTGAGTGGTAGTGGAATCCCTCTCACAGCACGTGAGCTGTTGACTGCCCATAGAAATGGCTCAAGGGCTAGTGCAAAGAGCAGCGAACTGAGGGGACACCCTTGTTTGACCCCTTTCTGGATGTTAATGGGGTCCGACAGGTGTCCATTGACGAGGAGGCAGGTGGAGCTGTTCATGTAGCTTCCTCTGATGATGGAAAGCAGTCCGCTGCTGACCTCGACTTTCTGCAGGATGTTAAACAGAAAGGAGTGCTGGACGCTGTCGAACGCCCGGTTGAGATCGATGGTCAACAGTGCCATTGAGTACATCTTAAGGTTGACCAGACGTAGCAGTTCTCGGATGAGGATGAGATTAAACTCCATTGATCGGCCAGGAACACCATACACTTGTGTGCTGTTGATGACATATCTCATCCCCAGCTTCAGTCTGTCATTGAGAACACGGGCGAGGATCTTGTAGTCCGTGTTCAACAGACTGATGGGCCTCCAGTTTTTGATGTTGGATGGATCCCTGTTGGCTTTGAGGATGAACACTGTATGGCATTCCACGAATTCTCGCGGCACGTTCCCTGTGTTGAGAAAGTTGTTGAATAGTGCCCACGAGAATGGGAAGGATGTAGTCCCAGGCTTCTCGATAGAGTTCTGTGCTTAGTCCGTCTGGCCCAGGCGCTTTCTTCGTACGGCACTGCTTGAAGGCTGATGTTATTTCGGCCACTGTAATTGGTGCATCGAATCCTGCTTGGATGTGCACAGGGAAGGGGTCAATATTCCAACAGGAGTAATCTTGGGGGGTACTGTTGTCCTGGTAGAGGGTGTTGTAGTACCCCCAGAAGGCCTTCAGGATGTCGGGTGTTGTGGTGTAAGTACACCCGCCTTCAGTGATGGTGGTGATGGTTCTCTCTTGTTGAAAATTGACATAGCGCCTGTTGTAGAAAGCAGCCGATTGCCTGTCTTCCAAGCAGAGGTGGAGTCGGATCTTGGTGTTCTTGTCTTCCACTTGCTTCTGTCTCTCCACTTCAATGTCGAGATTAATGTCACAGATGGCATTGTGACATGGAAAGCCTTGGCGTTGGCTGGCCACGAACCAGCTTCTTTCCTTGTATAGATCACGAAGCCATGATCTTCTGAGGAAGGCACGTTCTAGGCCCCATTTTATCATGTTTTCTTTGATGTTAAATTTTATTTGTGCCCACGCGTCCCAGTCCCAGCCAGCGGTGCTCCAAGTGGAGCACAGTTGGTTAAGCTTAGCCGAGAACAAGGACGGTAAGTCTGGTGGTAACTTCCAGGGGTCCGGACCAACTTCTACTGCTTCTAGTGGATGATACGTGAGCACAACCATTTTGTGGTCCGAGATGGTATAATTAATTTGAACGTGCCTTATGGCTTCGGATCTGGAGAGAAGGGAGGGTGACAGGTAGAACCGGTCGAGCCATGTGCCAATACCGTGGCCTGTCCATGTATAATCCCGACAGTAGGGGTCGTGAGCCCTCCAGATATCCGTCAGCTCTTGAGGTGAATTCCCAGTTGCCTGTAGCCAGAAGTGCCTGTATTGGGATTACCCCCCACTTTATCGTAGGCTGGGTCCGCCACGCAGTTAAAGTCCCCCATCAGAATGACGTGATGGGCGCCATATAAGTAAGTGTAAAGTGACTGGAAGAAAGTCAATCTTGATGTTGGACCTGCCGGGGCGTAGATGTTAATGTACCTGGTGGTACAGCCCCGGTACTTCCAGTCAATGGCGAGAACTCTCCCTTCTGTTATAGAAGGGTGAGTTTTATAGAAGGCTCCGAAAGTTTTTATAGAAGAAGTTTTTATAGAAGGGAGAGATGTTATAGAAGGCTCCGAGGAGGGGGGATAGCATAAGTACCCCGACCCCGGCGCTGTTTCTGTTGCCGAAGCTCCAAAACGATGTTACGGGGTACTTATGGCTTAGTTCCTGCATGTCCTTGTAATGGAAAAAGTGTGTTTCCTGCAGGAACAAAAGCCGGATGTTGAACGCTAGCATGAGCTTCCACACCTCCTCTTGTTTTGATGGTGAGCGGAGCCCTCTGATGTTGAGCGAGGCAACGCAAAAAGGGGGTGGCGGCATTATGATGTTTTATTGTTATACCCGGGCTAGGTCCTTGATTTGCAATTGCTTGACATATTTTATTAAGGCTTCAATTTGTGGGGGGGAGGTAGTATATCCTGCACCCTGCAGACCGGCTGCCAGTTCTGCATATGAGCTCGAGAGGACCTCGAACTCATGACGACTGTGCTTAATCTTGAAACTTGCTAATTTATTGTTCACTATTTGATGGTCTGGGTGGGGGGGGGGGGGGGTGGGGGGGGGGGGGGGTGGGGGGGGGGGGGGGTGGGGGGGGGGGGGGGTGGGGGGGGGGGGGGGTGGGGGGGGGGGGGGGTGGGGGGGGGGGGGGGTGGGGGGGGGGGGGGGTGGGGGGGGGGGGGGGTGGGGGGGGGGGGGGGTGGGGGGGGGGGGGGGTGGGGGGGGGGGGGGGTGGGGGGGGGGGGGGGTGGGGGGGGGGGGGGGTGGGGGGGGGGGGGGGTGGGGGGGGGGGGGGGTGGGGGGGGGGGGGGGTGGGGGGGGGGGGGGGTGGGGGGGGGGGGGGGTGGGGGGGGGGGGGGGTGGGGGGGGGGGGGGGTGGGGGGGGGGGGGGGTGGGGGGGGGGGGGGGTGGGGGGGGGGGGGGGTGGGGGGGGGGGGGGGTGGGGGGGGGGGGGGGTGGGGGGGGGGGGGGGTGGGGGGGGGGGGGGGTGGGGGGGGGGGGGGGTGGGGGGGGGGGGGGGTGGGGGGGGGGGGGGGTCTCACAGATAACATTACCCTCATCTGCCCAATGCTGTATACGGTCCGTCACTACTTTCTCCAAGATTTTAACAACTACTGATGACACACAGACTGGCCTATAATTAGACACTTCCAGTCTGTTACCACCCTTATGCAATGGCACTATCTTACCTTCCTTCCATTCCTTGGGTACCTTTGCCAAAGCCAGACTTTCATTTAAAAGCCACGTTAAAGGCACTGTCAATTCCCTAGCACATTCTCTCAAAACTCGTGGTGAAATACCATCCAGAGTACTCAGTATCTGAAACACACTCTCCTCCTGTACCTCCAGACCTCGAACTAGTCCTATCCCTCCAGCATTAAAACTGACTCTTGTAGGATGAAATACTCCAATAAAGTGTTCACTGAACAATTCCACTATGTCCTCTGCATCAATCGCTCTATTCCCATTTTTATCCCACAATATCATTCTTCCACAGTCATTTCTCCTCCTACTGGCCACATAGCTAAAAAATTCCCTAGGATTTTCTTTGGATCTTAGGGCCAATCTCCTCTCATATTCCAGTTTCGCTTTCCTTACCACACTAGTCACTCTTCTGGCCTGTGTCTTATATTCCTCATGCATCTCTTCACCTGTCTCCTTATATTTCTTCCATAGCCTCTTTTTCACATGCAATTCCTGTTTAATATTGTTTATCATCCACTTTACTCCAAATTGCGTCCTCTTCTTCACGCGTGGTATACAACTTACCATTGCTGATAACAAATATTCTTTCACAATTTCCCACGCACTAGTGATATCCCGGCCTTCCAATTCCTCCCTCCATGAAACTTCCTGAAGTTGACGTCTAAGACTATTATGATCACCTGCCTTATAATTTCACATAAGTTCCCGTCTCTTGGATACTCCTGCATGTCTATTCATTTTCCAAGTCAACGCCATATGGTCACTCTCTCCAACTGGTGGAGAGACGTCAACTCAGTTATTATCAACTCTTCTGATGCTATAACCAAATCTAAAACTCTTGAACCTCTTGTTCCCTCTGTTACATGTTGCCTAAGACATTTGTCCCTCAAGAATTCTAGAAATTCCATTCCCCTATTGCTACATGCATCTTCCTTTCTCCAATTTATACTACTGAAGTTAAAATCTCCCATAACAATCATTCTTCTTGCACTTGCCAAACTTAGCTGACTAAACATCTCCTGGTCCCCATCCTCTGTGCTCCTGGGTCTGTAGTAACACCCTACTAAATATCCCGTCTTGCCTACCTCCACCTCACACCATATGCTCTCAAAATCATTTGTCTCACTTCCTTCCAAAGCCTCCACTCTTAGAGGACATAGGTCATCACTTATCATAAGCAGTACCCCACCTCCACGTTTTCCCCTCCTATCCTGATGAAAAATGCTATACCCATCGACTTCTATTTCTGTTGTTATATCCCCTTCTGTCAACCACGTCTCAGTGATAGCAGCACCCAATTGTATATTTTGTTCTGCTAGCCACAATCTAACACCAAATGGCCTCAGATGTGCTCTTTTCTCTATCCTGCAATTCAACTTCTATTCACCTTGGCTGCAGCTCATCAGCTATCATCAACAATCCTCCTTCCCCCCCCCCCCCATTTTATTCTCCATATCATTCCTGAACACACTATACCCATCACATTCAATCCCACTAGCTATATCATCTACAGTCAGCTATGATTCACTAATACCAATAACCTGTGGTCTGGAAGTGCCAACCTTGGCCAAAAATTCCTCCTTCTTGTTCCTAATACTCCTAGCATTGGTGTACATGAATTTAAGACCCCCATTAGCCCAACCCTACCTTGATGCCTTATATTAACTATCCCATTCTGATTTGTTGTCCTTATTCTCTCGGGCATATTATATTCATTCATACATTCAACTGTCTCCCTAAGGTCAGTATATCTACTCCCCCCCCCCCTTAATAAATCTAGTTTCCCTGATTTTGCACATCCACTACATTCAGCAACACTTTCTCAAGTCTCCTTACACCGTAACCATTCAAATGCAAGCCATCCATCTTATATAGATCCTTTCGCCCATTGAACTCACTCCATACGTCCACAAATTCCACACCACTCGTCATACTTAAACCACGCATAAAGTCATTTGCAATTATGGCCTCCTTTTAAACATTTCACTGTCATACCGTGGCAAAAGACTAATCATTCTAACTCTCTCACTCTTTTCTTTTGCTACCTCAAACAATTCATTCAGGTCCTCTATCATTTCCATTTTATCTCCTTTCAAATCATTTGTACCTGCCACAACAATCATTTCTTTCACCCTTTCCTTTTGCTCTTTAATAGACTCAGTTACATCCTTTATGGTTGCACCAGGTTGGTACAATTTTGTCAAATCCTCTACTAACACACCTCGTACTAATGCGTCTCCATAAAGCACTCTATCCTTCATTTTGTTCATGTTCACATCATACGCCTATTTTTCCTGTCATACTTTTTATTATTGGCTGGTTCATTCAGTCGACTTTTGCTCATACGCCCTAGCTGCCGTTTTGCCCTTTGTATTGCACCACTCAACAACGCGATCTCACTCATTGCATCTATCTTATCTTTTTTATTCTCTGTAAAACTATTAATATGTTCTGAATTAATACTATCATTCACACTCTCACAGTTCTCTGGTACAACCTCGCCGTTTCTTGTCATATCACTATTTTCTTCATTCTGAAGTTTGACAAAAATATCACACTCACAACCCGAAATACACTTTAATTCCTCATTCTCCGTACATTTTCTACACACATTCACTGCTTTATTTTCATCTAACCACACTCCAACAGCACTTCACAAAGCGTACAATTTGCCGATAGTACACTGAATCATCTCCTTTATATTACCGTTCTTGAATAAAGATGGCAAACCATCATTACTGGCCGATCTAATATATCAATTATCATGTTAAATTAGGACATCACTTTTACTGTAATAAAACTATCTATATGAAAGAATGTTTCTCTAATGTTGTCGTAAATAGAATATAGCTCTAATGTAGTTAATTTATTTGATTTCATTTATTTATTGCAATTTTATTTATTTTCACTAGAAGTCAGGCCAGTAGAATAACCATTACTCAACTCATTGTCCCTTTTGCATACTATGTGAAATGTAATATAGCTTGTCTCTGTATATACATATACAGGGTGTTCAGGATAAATTTGACAGTTTCGTAAGGAAAAAGAAAATTTTCTTTGTATCTATTAAATTTAATGAATTGACAAAAAAACATTACAGGCAGAGTTAATTACAATACTATCAACAAGATTTACTCAAAATAACCACCATTAGCATCGATCACAGCTTCAATTCTGCTTCGGAACCTCGAACAAGCTGATGCTACAGTCTCCCTGGGAAGGGCCGCAAAAACTGTTTTAATTTTATCCATTAACTGGGCTTTTGTATTACTGGAAGTGCGATTGGTGTCTTTTTCAACTGCGCCCCATACAAAATAATCCATGGGGTTAAGGTCTGGGGAGTTTGGAGGCCAAACATTTGGACTGGTGAAGTCGTAGAAATTTTCAGACAACCATTTTTGACTTTTCCCAGAGGTGTGGCAAGGGGCCGAATCCTGCTGCCATACATACGGCCTACCATTGGCTACCCTTGTTATCCAGGGCTTGACTACAGTTAGCAACTCCACGAACAAAGCCCGAATTCCAATGCCAGGGTTCTTCAACACCTGTTCCTGCAGATTTGCGAGGAATTCTGCTGTACGAACGCAATCAGATCGTCTGCTAGGGATCTTTCTTCTTGCTACATCCTCGTAGTCACCATTGCAAGTCTCTAGTTCATGCCTGATTGTTTTTACTGTATTCAGGGAGCATTGGGCAGCAGTCGTAATATCCTTATTTTGATGGCGGGCACGAATCATCATGATACAAGTTATTCTCTTCCATGATTCAGGTGGGTTCCAGCTATCCATCCTTTCTGACATCTTGTATATGAATGAAGAAGGGTCCAAACTTTTAAATGAAGAGAAGTGTGTGTTAATACATGTAACTTACGGAAAAATATAATTAATTATAAATATGTCAAATTTATCCCGAACACCCTGTATGTGTACACTCCAGATGATGATGACCTAATATGAAGGTTGAAATGTTGGGAAATTAAAATAATTATTTATAACACGGTTGTAGAGTCCATAATTTGTGTAAAATGAACAATTCATAGCAAAAGCAATTTATTATTATTATTATACAGCGAACCGCCACTACCATAATCAACGCCAACAAAATCTACTGCCCACAACCAGTACTTTTTTGTCTGTAAATTGCATGTGTCCTCAAGGACGATTTGTCTGTATGCAGGATGAAATATGCTACCCACCCGAGTTTCCAGGAGAAAAAACAATGTTACCACCATACAAGATCCGCTAACTCACCTTCAATTGAAAAAAAAATTAATATAAAAAGTCTTCTTGTCATGACGAGAATCGAACTTAGGCCTTTTCCAATCGAAGAGCGATGTGCAACGGAACAATTTTAAAAAAAATTCACATTTGATGTCCGTAGATGCCGTATGGTCATTCCTGTACCTCACCAGGATTTGGGAGTGATGCCTTCTGTTAGAAGAAGAGGTAGGGTTGCAGATACTCTTTCCATACAAAGTTAGTAGGACAATCACAAATATCCATGCCCATGGCAAGATTTGAACCAGCAGCCTCTTGGATGGAGAGCAGATATGCTAGCCCAGGGTTTCTCAAACTTTTTCTACAACGGAACACTTCATAAATCCTGAGATGTTCACAGAACACCTTAGTTATTTTGTATTGTATTAATTAATAATTAATTGGTAATTTAGCTTATTTTCTTGTTAATTAATAATTGATAACTAATTATTAATTAACTATTAATTAAACATCACTTAAACCATCATTAAATTAATTTGTGCTAATTTTCATGGACATATCCCATTCTGATCACCAAAAATTTATAATATTATTATAAGTACTTACGAGTGAATGCAGACTTTTTCTCCTGTGTGCTTGTTTTGTAGGGTAGATAAATATAAATAAAATAAATGAATAAATCTAAGCATTAAGAAAAAACAATAATTTATTGTCAAATGTTAATTAGTAAAAATAAAACACATAAAAATAGTAAAACGAATATTGCAAATTAAGTTCTTAATGACTCTGATGTTTTGGGGTCTTTAAATTACAAATTGTTTTGATATCAGGCACAATATTAGAAAGTTGAATTCTCATATTTGGTGTAGCATTGAGTCTGTTCCTGGGCTTTGATTTGGTTGCAGCATAATAAGAAAATCCTGCCTCGCATAAATATATCATTGTAAAAGGAAGTAAAACAAGAATAGCTAGTTTTGACACACTGGGGTACTCTTCTGTTAAATTTGTTCAGAAATCATTTATTGGCAGTTCCTTGTATTTTTGTTTTAAATCAGAGTCACTAATTAAGTCAATTAGATTTTCATAGTCACTTTCCCTGAAGCCTGCTGGCTTAGCTGTCACTGTAAATGGATTCAGAACCCAAGAATTGTCCTCACTGGATTTCGGAAAATATTGCAAAAGGTTTGATTGCAAGTCATGCAAGTGTTCTAAAATTATGTTAGATACTTCTTCATTTACTTTAGAATTTATTTCAGTCAAAAATTCATGCAAGGTGGGAAAACAATCAAAATTATTCTGTTCGACTGTAGAAATCCAGAATGGCAACTTCCTATCAAAAGATGCAATTTTATCTCTTGTATTAAAAATTGTAATATTCTTTATTAGATATATGAAGAGCCAAAGGCTTCAAATAATTTATTAGGACACCTCATGGCAAAACTCGTTGAAGGGTTGTAAGTTCTGTTCGCTACAAACTTGATATTAACTAGGTCTGCCTACTCACTGATGAGACCTCAATAAAGGTTGAAACCGGTCTGGGTAGTGACCTCTCACAATGTCGAACAATAATACAGCTCCTAGGAGCTAAGTTCACATTATGGGTAAATATCAAGAATAGTGATTGGAGCTTGCTCCACCTTCGACACGAGTTGCCTCAGCTTGCACTACCTTTAGGGTCAGTTGCTGCAGTATCCAGGTATTTGCTTACGCTTGGAATCGCCGAACTTTATATAGTTTCTACTATATTCGGCATGAAACTCTTTGAGTTTCTTATTCGGCTAAGAAACTATATGGGATGTAATATCCCTTAACTTAAACTTGTAATATTCTTTCCTTGTAATGATAAGTGAATTTCATTGCACTTTGTAAAAATATCTGCCAGATAAGCAAGACTCATCAACCATGAAGAATTCCTTAATAATTCAATAAAATTTTGTCCTAAATTATGTGACATCAAGAAGACCATTAACTCACTACGAAGTTCAAAAAGCCTCAATAATGCTTTTCCTCTGGATAGCCATCTCACTTCAGTATGTAATAAAAGTGCATTATGTGCACTACCCATTTCATCTCACAAAATTTTAAATAATCTGGATTGAAGTGGTCGAGATTGTACATAGTTAATCATTTTTACGGCTTCATCCAAAATAGTTTTTAAATATGTAGGAATTCTTTTTGTTACTAGTGCTTGTCTATGCAAAACACAATGACTTTTGTGGCTCTTGTAGTTACTTGCAGGATAAGTGTTACAACTCTCTTCATCTTTCCTACCATTGCTTGAGCACCATCTGTACAAATATCAATACACTTCTCCCAACCGATTTCCTGTTTTGTAATATAATTATTAATACAGTTGAATATATCTTCTCCTGTAATTTTTTCTTGTAGATATTCGCACATGAGTAAATCTTCTTCAATACTTTTATCAAATATGTAACGAACACACACTAGTAATACAGCGAGTCCTGCGACATCTGTAGATTCACCCATTTGCAATGAGTATTCACTGCAAAGTCTAAGTCGATGAATTAGCTCTTTTTCTATGTCAGCAGAAAGATCTTTGATGCGGCGTGAAACAGTATCATTTGATAATTGTACTGCATCTATTTTTTTAGCAACCTGCTCGTTTAACACGCATGATACAATGTCTTTCACACAAGGCTTAATGAGCGTCTCACCAATTGTATGAGCTTCACCATGAAGTGCAATGCGGTAACTCACGCGAATAGACACCTCTGTTGCATCTTCAGTAGTAGCAATTGTAGCCATTTGAAGTTTAGATTTTTCTAGTGAGTCACGTCGTCTCTTAAAAAAATGTATATCTTTTCCTTTGTAATCAGTGTGTTTCGTTTCGAAGTGCCTACGAAGTTTAGCTGGAGCCAAAGAACTGTTTACTAGTATTTTATTACATAAAACACACATTGCATCAGGAGCATGTGTATTGCCAATACACGTAAATCCATAATTTAAATAACTTTCATTACTTCCGTTTTGGTGTGTTCTTAGATGACTCTTGTTCTTTAATATTAGCTTTTGAAGAAACCACAGTTTGCAATTCCATATCTTCTCCAATCATACGAGTAGACATGTCAGCAGAAGTACTTGCTCCTCCTTGTGTTAAAGTTCCTGTCTTTAAACAAGGATCCATGGGTATTTTTTCAATAATATTCAAATTCCAATATTTGTCAGAGCTATAATAAAACAAATAGAATTGTGTTGTAAAAGTAACTTTAGTATGAAAAACAATAAGATTATAAATAAGAAATGTCGAATAATATAAAAGTAAATTAATAATGCAAAATAGTAAAAAAAAGACTGCAACACACAAAAGTAAATATGAATTCTAACAATACTTGTAAGAAAAGTACTAAACCATATCAAATAATGTAAAAGCAATTGTAATAAGAATGATTTGATAAAATGTTCAGTAACAAAAATTAAACAGTTCGAAATAAATCAGATATTAATTATAAAATTAGTTAAAAGAGTAAGAAGAATTCTTTTTTTGAAAGCTGCCTTGCCTAGTTCCTATATATGGGAATAAAAAGGCGTTAGCTGATTTCTTTTTTTCTGAGGGTCCGGTCAAAACAAATTTACTCATAAATACTTTCAAAATTTTTTGAAGTTCATACATTAACATAAGTATTAATAATTAATTTTGGCATAATCGTAAATAGTATTAGTACACTTATGTATAGGGTGTGGCATGTTGACAAATATAAATTACATTTAAATTAGTTATCAATCACTAGACTAATGAAATCTTGTAGCATGTCGTAGTTTCTTCAGGCAAACATCATTAAATTAATTTGTGCTGATTTTCATTGACATATCCCATTCTGATCACCAAATATATTTATAATATTATTGTAAGTACTTACGAGTGAATGCAGATGTGTTTCTCCTGTGTGCTGGTAGTTTTCCCCTCCTTTTGTACATCCTGGAGATCTTCGTAGGCTTGAAGTGGATGACTCACTATCTGCTCCATCATAAACACCTTCAATAAGAGATTTCTTAATACCAAAATTAAACAAAGTGCCTTGTCTCTTATTCATATTAAAATTTAAATCTGTAGGTCTATTACTTTTAAAAATTCACGGCACTACGGTTTCGAAACTTTCACTCTACAATACAAACTTGTGAAGAAAGTATTCAGTATTACTAGATTGGAGAACCGGATACAGACTACCTTGGTCTTCAATTTCAGCGGAAAAATTTTCTTTATACTTCGTTGCTGATTGGTCACTAACATTTGCAGCACAGATGTTATTTCGTTCAGTTTTGAGAACACGGCGCCAATTGTTGTAATCGGCTTGCAGGCAATTTTTTATGATCGGTTCATAAATGGCGGTATTCTCTTTCCCGATTGTTGAAAGATTTCAATGTGTGAAAATTAATGATAATTCATGAATATTTCCATGTTTAAAAATATGCTGCTTGGTCACTAACATTTGCTACACAGATGTCATTTCCTTCAGTTTTGAGAACGGATATGACACCAATTGTTGTAATGGGCTTGCAGGCCATTTTTATGACCCGTCATAAACAGCGGCATTCCCTTTCCCAAACGTTGAAAGGTTTCGATGTGCGAAAATTAACGATACACAGATATTATTAGGTGTTTCTGGGTCTGAGTTTTTCGACATATTCACAAATATTATTCTCCTCAGAATATTTTTACTATAAAATATTTATTCATGAAAAATGCTTAGAAAACTAAAATGTCAAATTCCAGAACTTCTTGTGGAACACCTATTCACCTTCCGCGGAACACGGTTTGAGAAACCCTGTGCTAGCCACTCAGCCAACCAGGCCTTTATCAAATAAACCATTTCACATTTGACATCCATACATGCTGTATGGTCATTCCTGTACCTCACTGGGTTCTGGGAGTGATGCCTTCTGTTAGAATAAGAGGTAGGGTAACAGATGCCCTTTCCACACAATATTAGTAGGACAATCACAGGCATCTATGCCCATGGCTCGATTCAAACCGACAGCTTCTTGGCTGGAAAGAAGAAAACCCACTCGGCCAACCAGGATTTTATCACATAAACCATTTGTCGAATGAACAATTCACTGATAATTTTTTAATGAATTCTTTCGTAATTCATCAAAAGATGAATTTTATTGAAAATTGTTATATTATTATTATTATTATTATTATTATTATTAAACAAGACCTCATGGAGTCAAAGACTCATCTAGGAGGTCCTTTTATCTCACATACATCTCATCATACCGGGTCTTAAACACATTCAAACTCCTTGCAGACACCACACTCTCAGGCAAGGCATTCCAATCATTCACAACTCTACACGAAAAAAACCTGCCTCTCACTCCCCTACTCACACCCTCTTTATACTGTTTCCAGGGATGACCTCTGGTTCTCCCCTGATCTCTCACTATTCTCTGTAGAACTTCTCCACCATTGATCCTATAACAACCCTTTAATAACTTATAGGTCTCTATCATATCTCCCCTCTTCCTCCTGCCCACCAGACTCTGCAAGTTGCATCTTCTCAATCTTTCCTCATACTCGACATTCCAGAGGTCAGAAACTACCTTAGTCAGTCGCCTTTGGACCCTTTCCACCATCTCTTCATCCTTCTGAAAACCAGGTGACCAAATCTGGGCACAAAAGTCCATGTGTGGCTAATCAAAGCCTTATACAATGGAACAAGAATCTCCCAACTTCTACACGTCAGTGTCCTCCTCATCATTCCCAGAAGTCTTTGTGTTGTCTTCACAATTTTTGCGATGAATCTCCTAAATTTTAGATCCTTATCCACTATCACTCCCAGATCTCTTATTTCCTCTACCACCAACAATATATTCTCACCAAGCATAAATTCTGCATCCCATCTTTGATTTCCAAATTTTAAAACCTTACATTTTGCAACAATGAACTCACATCCCCATTTCCGTGCCCAATCACTCAATTTATTCAAGTCTTCTTGCAAGGCCACAACATCTTCACTACTCTTTACGGTTCATCCCAACTTTGCATCATCTGCAAACAACTGAATATCTCCATCCAAATCTTCGCCAATATCATTAATATACAAGTTAAATAGTAATGGCCCTAAAACCGATCCCTGAGGCACTCCACTAGTGACTTTCCTTTTCCTGGATATTGCACCCCCATACACAACTTGTTGATACCTATCAGATAGCCAGTCTCCAATCCAATGCACTAATCTAGTATCCAACCCCATCTGCTCTAGTTTGACTGTCAACTTATCATGAGGTACTCTATCAAAAGCTTTTGCGAAATCCAAGTATATTACTGTGTATCCTTCTCCTCTGTCCAAGGAAGCAGTCACTTTATTGTAATAAGTAAGTAGATTACTAAAACACAACCTCCCTTTAGCAAATCCATGCTGTCCATCAAAGATTATAACATTATTGTCAACCCAACTCTGGATCCTAGTTCTCACAAGCTTCTCCAACAACTTAACCACAACACCTGACACACAGATAGGCCTATAGTTTGATGCTTGAGTTCGATCACCTCCTTTATGAAGTGGCACAATCTTGCCCTCCTTCCACTCTTTAGGGACTTGACCAAGTGCAAGACTCGTATTAAAAAAATATGTCAAGGCTGGTGTCAACTCTCTGGCACATTCCTTCAGAATACGTGGTGATATATTATCAAGTCCCACAGCCTTATTTATATCTAGTTTACTCAACTCCCCAAACACCTCTTGCTCACTTACAGTCAGTCTCTCCTCCCCATCATCAACTGCTCTTAATCTCTCCATGAAGTCACATTCACAAGATTGAAAGATCTTTATGAACTGCTCATTAAGTATCTCCACCACACATTCTGCAACAGCTGTCTTTATACCATTTCCTCCAATCAGTGTCATCCTTCCATAATCATTCTTTCTTTTGCTGGCTACATATCGAAAGAACTCCTTAGGATTCTTTTTAGCTTCATTAGCTAACTGCTTTTCATACCTCTCTTTAGCTACTCTCACCAACCAAGTCACCCTCCTTGACTGGTCTTTGTAGACCTCATGAAATTGGTTACTTCCACTTCTCTTATGCTGCCTGCACAATGCCCTTTTTCTCTGTATTGCATGCTTAATCTCTTTATTCATCCATCTCACAACTACTTTATTTAACCTTCTCACCCGTGGTATACATTTAGACATTGCATCTACAAAGTAGTTTTTGAAAATCCTCCAAGCTTCATTGATCTCTTTTCCAGCTAACTCCTCATTCCATGCTACACCTGCAAGCTGTCTCCTGAGCTCTTCATAATCACCCCCCTTGTAGTTCCACATATACCCTTTTTTCACAGGGGTCCTTGCACTGCTGGCAACCACCCAAGTAATCACCTCATGGTCACTTTCACCAATTGGTGGATGATTTGATACCTCATTGATAATTACATCATCTGATGAGATGACCAAATCCAAGACCCTTAATCCTCTTGTGCCCTCTGTTACATACTTTCTGAGGTAGTTATCCCTCAAAAACTCAAGAAACTCATTTTCTTTACTTCCAGTTGCTATCTCTTCATTCCAGTCTATATTGCCATAATTAAAATCACCCATAATGATCACCCTTTCTTATTTGCTTGGCTTATTTGACTATACATTTCACTATCACCACCATCCACATTACCAGGTCTATAACAACATCCCACCAAGTATTTGATTCTATTCACCTCTATCTCACACCATACTGCCTCAAAACCACTGGCCCCATTTCCCTCTTGCACCTCTGCCTTGTATGGACATAACTCTTTCTCTATCATCAATAGCACTACCCCTTCTATCCTCACGAAACACATCATACCTTTCCATCTCTATTCCTGTCAGGATGTCATCCTCATCTAACCATGTCTCTTATTCCGACAATCTCTGGGTGCACAGATGCAATTAGTGCAACCATTTCATCTGCCTTGTTTCTTATACTTCTAGCATTGATATACAAACACAACAACTCATTTCTGGATCTACAGCTAGTTCCACTGATACCACTCACTCGATGTGATCTCTCCATGCTCGACTGGGGCCATTTCCCTTTCTGCTTCTTCATTTTAGATCCCTTTGCAATTCCATCTGTTTCCTTTTGATCCCTGATCATCCCATTACTTTCCTGCCTACACATGCTCTCACCTCCTCTTGGAGCATCCACCTTTCTCACGCTGTGTATCCCTGTCCACCCTGAGCCTCCCCGTTTCCCTGCTCCTCTTGCACACCCATTCTCTCATTTTCTATACTCATACCACTCACTTCCCTATTCATTTCCACTCCTTCAATCTCTCCAGTCTTACTCTCCTGCTCTTCCACATCACTCCCCTCTCGATCTGATTCATTCTCTCTATTCACTTCTCCACTTTCCAGCAGCAGTCTCTCCAAGCGACTCACACCATAACCACTCAAATGCAGTCCATCGCTCCCATACAGCTCACTTCGTCCCTCAAACTCATTCCACACATTAACAAACTGTACTCCCATCTCCTCACACATTTCAGCCAGAATATCATTCATAATCCTTGCTCTCTGCCTCATTACACCACAATCATACCTAGGCAACACACTGACTACCCTTCCTGTCACACTATTCTCTTTTATCTTTCCAAGCAGTCTCCTGACATTAATTTTGACATGCTCTTTGTTCTCTCTCAAATCATTTGTACCAATTAATACAATTAACTCTTTTGCTCGTTACCACCTCATATTCAATGCCTCAATCACTCTACTCATTTTACCACCTGGAAAACATACCTTGTGCATTTTATCCTCTAGCACACCTTTAATAATGGAGTCACCATACAACGCCACTCGCTCATCTTTTGTTAACTCTTTCATGCCATCATGATTTATTTTAATAGTTTTGACCTGAATTCTCTTAATTTCATTCCGCATCCATTTCATTTCTTGCTTCATCCAATCCAATTCACCTTCTGAACCTTGCGACTCATTCACTCTATCATTAAATCTTTCTAACTTTCTAACTCTCGACCCCCTCTTCTCACTTTTCCTCTCATTCATCCTTCTTTGTTTCCGTACTTTCGGTCCAACATATGTCCAACTTTCACTATCATTCTTCTCACTTTCACTCTCACATATCTTTCACTTTTACTGTCATTCATCTTTCTTTGGTTCAGTACTTTCGTTCCAACATGCATCCAACTTTCGTCATCAGTCATTCTTTTTTCGCTATAATTCATTCTTTCGATTTTTTTTACTTGCGATTTATGCATCACGCCATTTCTACTTTCATTCATTCTCTCAATTTCGTTTCTTTCTGCCTCACTTTCGTCCCTTTTAACATCTGTTACGGTTGTCAAATCTCTCTTTTTCTTTTTTCCTGATTTTTTAACATTTTTTCTCCTGTCTTCTCACCATCCTTCTCTTTCAAACGTGCACTCGCGACACAATCGGTACTAGCACTTTCTGTCATCAACTTCATATTCGCATTCATCAATTTCTCGTTCAGGTCACATTTCGCACACACCCTTCTTCCATCCACACTAAACATCCACAAATCATTTATGTAATCGAAGGAATACATATAACAGACCTCACACTTAACGAACCGACTGAAATCCAAATTAAAATCATGGAATGACAAATCCGCCGCCATTTTTTTTTTTTCTCTGCAGGTTACTAGGTCTAATATTAACGTTTTCGTATTTAGTTGAAGCAAGAAAAAAACCCCACACTAATAATATCGGTAGCGTACAACGTTTACAGCCGCTCTTACTTAAACAATTATGCATATATACTTAATTATTCCTAGTAAAACTTATCTGAATCAGGAGCTCTTCAAAACACGTCCGTAGCCAAGTGTTGTTTTCAATAAAATTATATACACAGAATTCTTTCGTAACTCATCAAAAGATGAATTCTATTGAAAACTGTTGTTTTTAAGTGTTCAGTAAGATACATATGTAATGTCTCCCAAGATGTAGAAAACATATGCAGGTTGTCATTGAGATGTTATAATTATTATTTTATTTTATTTATTTATCTTTCTTTCTTTCTTCATCCTCCTCTTCTACATTTTATGGTGTCAAATTTTTTTTTTTTTTTTCAACCACAACCTTCTCAGGTATAAGGTGGTTAGTCCAATGCCCCCCCCCCCCCCCAGCGTTTTCTTGGGGATGAAAAACCAAAGTTTCTGGGTGTAAAAAAACCCTACCTTCATGTGAGACTGAGTAACTCATCTTTCATTGAAAAGAGACCTGGGTTTGATTGACATCACATCACTGACGGCAATCAAACCCAGGTCTTTCCAACCAAAGGGCTTCGTCTATAATGACTGAGCTACAGAAGCGCTTATTTTTGTTTTTTACAATATTCTATAAACATGCCTACTACTTCATTGTGTAGAATAGTTTTTTTCTAGACAAAAGTTCATTCTACCTAATTGTTTTCAACAGCAACAATTATTAGATTGAAATCAAAACTGAGAAATTTTAATATAGATTTTAACTATAAAATTTCATCCAGCTAGAGTGAAATTATTAAATGTCATTTTGGAACTAAAACTAAATCACACAGACTTCTTGTGTGCTTTATAAATTCTGATATTTTCACGTATTCCACTTGGAGTGTTATTGCATGCTCTAACTGGAATATGTGAAAATTGGAACAGTTTGACAAATTTTTGTAAAAGGTTCAAATATCAAATCATCATCATATATAACTGGTGCATGTGTCTGTGGATGTCACATATTAATACTACTAGTACTACTAATAATAATGGAGCTTCTTTAATTCAGTTGGTATTAACAAAGCTCTTTAGTCAGAAACACCTGAGTTCGAATCCTATGTATGACACGAAGAATTTTTAGCAGTCCTCTTCAACTGATGGTGGATTATCCAGTCTCATATGGAGATGGTTGGGTTTTACTCCCATAAACTCAGGCATTTCATTCTGCAAACCAGTCCCCATGAACACCCATATCTATAGATATAAAACACTTACCACACATCTACATAACATATATTAAGGGAATATCATGCTATGCTTCAATTATATCACAAGTTCACAAGTTAAACTGCAAATCTTTTTGATAAATACACTTCACATGTCTTGTAATTCATTTTATGATGAACTGTTCATTCAATGATTTGTAGTTTTGGCAAATTGTGATTTTTCAATGAATTGTTGGTTTTCAACAAATAGCCTTTCGATAATTTGTATTTTTGATTAATTTCCATTCAATGAATTGCTTTTCTGAGAAACTCCTTTCTATTAATTGCTTTTTCGATTAACTGTTGTTCAAGTAATTGTTTTTTCAATAAATTGCCTTTCAGTAAATTGTCTTTTGATCAATTGTTTTCGGTGAATTTTCTGGATACCCAAGACAGTAATGACAAAAGTATGATTTTTAATTACAGTACATGAAATTGTTTAAATGAGGATACTATACAGATGAGAATTGAAATGGATGGAGGGATATAGACTTTCAAGAAGGATGGAAATGAACAAAACAGGTTGAAAAATACTGGTAACAGATGAATTATGCTTACTAAGGTTAGAGGTGAAATATAATAATATGTAGCTTTTAGCTATATGGCATCAATTAAAATACGATAAGATACCTAATAGGAAGTTATTATAAGCCTAGAACTGTAGAGGACAATAACTGTGATATGTTTAGTCAAATTGGGCAGGTAAGTCAAACTATCAGTTCGATGTGGAAAGGCTGTATTTGTTCGTCGCACATGTTGATTGGATTTTAACGGTACAGATGCGAACACAGATTGATAAGAAAATAATTATTTATTAACTTAAATGCTAATATTTCGCTGGTATTATATCTAGCATCTTCAGAGAATACAAACAAAGTTTGTTACTGTTATACCACAATCCGGTGTAACAGTGGGACTAGTATGAGTAATTGTAGTTTGCAACACAAAGACTAAAGTTCTAATTAGGCACCATCTAAGTTAAAAAAAAAAAAAGATATTAATTTGGGCTTAAAATGGTTGTCTCCCAAATCTTTGGTAGAACCTCAAGTATGGCTGTATAAATCTACCAAAGATTTGGGAGACAGTCATCCTAAGCCCAAATTAATATCTTTTTTTTTTTTTTTTTTTTTAACTTAGATGGCATCTAATTAGGACCTTAGTCTTTGTGTTGCACGCTACAATTACTCATACTAGTCCCACTGTTACACCGGATTGTGGTTATCTCGCTACTGTAACAAACTTTGTTTGTATGCTCTGAAGATGCTGGATATAATACCAGTGAAATATTAGCATTGAAGTTAATAAATAGTTATTTTCTTATCAATCTGTGTTTGCATCTATACCCTTAAAATCCAATCAACATATCAGTTCAATGTCACAGAGTGTAAGGTTTTGAAATTTGGTAAGTAACAATGGGTTGCAAAGTTTACACTTGGTGGAGAAACTTTAAAGGAGGTAGAGGAAATGAGAGATTTGGGAGTGATGGTGGACTAGGACCTGAAATTCAGGGGCCACATTGCGAAAGTTGTAAAGACATCACATTGGATAATGGCAATGATGTGGAGGACCATGATATGCAGAAATAAAGAGGTTACAGTGCCATGTATAAGGCCTTGATCAGGCCTGATATGAATTATTGTGCATAGATCTGTTCATCAGGTTTTCATGGTGACGAGGATATGTTGAAAAGGGACCAGAGAAGATTCACAAAGGTTGTCAGCAGTCTTTGGAATGTGGAGTATGAGGACAGATGGAGGGAATGTAAATTGCAAAGCTTCGTGAATAGGATTAAGAGGGGAGGGGATATGATTGAGACATATAAGATAGTCAAGGGTTGTTATCAGGTTGACATAGAAGAGATTTTTCATAGAATGAGAAGGTGTCGGATAGAACAAGAGGTCATTGCTGGACACTATATAAAAAGTGTGTGAGCAGAGGAGTGAGGAGAAGGTTCTTTGCATGGAGAGTGGCTGGTGAGTGGAATTACCTGAGTGTGTTGTGAATATAGACACATTGAATCATTTAAGGCATGTTGGATGAGCATTGTATACAATAATGTGTACCTCCCATGATGAGTCTCTGACTCCATGGAGGTTGGATGTTAATAATAATAATAATAATAATTGACCAGGCAATTTTGATAATGAAAATATGGATTGGAAGGAGAAAATAGTTTGAAGAAATTTCATACATCTTTCACAGTAAGATGTATGAAATATCTACATTTCTTTCAGGATAACTACCTTAACATGCAATTGAAGCAACACAAGATTTTATAGCACTGGATCTGGTTGTTTACTTTCTATCATCTGCTAAGATCAATCATAATGTACTAACCTGGGAGGCAAGCAATGCAAGAGAAGGTTTTAGTTCTTTAGGAATCTTTGTAGAACTGTAAGGTGGGTTATTATGGAAAGCTTACTAGTCACATCAACCTCCAGGATGATGAACTACAAGAACTTATAGAATGACCAGGTGCATAGAATGCATAAAATGCAGGCTAGATAGTGTGGCCATCATGATAAAGAAGGGGGGGGGGGGGGAGACTGCAATAGGAAAGTAGACTGACCAGTCAGGATAAAGAAAATCTAAGCGAGAAATTCTACTGTGTGGCAAGTAAAAGAAAGAATGATGACTCTGTGTGGATGACAGGTAGCAGAGGCATAGCTGGGGGGGTCCACCCCAGGTGGACCCCCCCAGCTATGCCTCTTTTATTTCCCTCGTTTATTTCCCTCGAGAGTGTATTTTAGAATTAACTTTTGCAGTTAATTCTAAAATACACTCTCGAGAACTCAGTTCCAAATATTGTAATACTATTGCGAATTTTCCTCACAATTGCTGAAGTGTCGCTAGTTGTGAGAGGAGGTTTTTCTAAATAAAACTGATTAACCATCTTACCGGCTATCCATCATAAATTTCAATGTAATATCAATGGTATTACAATTTTAATATGCACTTCACATCCATGGAAATGTGGACGTATATATACATCCTGGCAGGTAGCATGGCTAAGAATTACCCCTACATTACTATGAAATAGACTTTGCCAATGTCATCAACAATTTTGCTAAAAGAAAAGCAAGAAAAATGACATTTTAGAATGTTGAAATTAAAATTTTACTTCAAAAATAAACATAGTGTTTTCATTTATTTCCCTATACATCATTTTGACTCTCTGTAGTCTCTTTGGTGTGTATTGAGAGGAGTGGCAAACTCAGGGACTGCCCTGAGCAGCAAAAGCTCTAGCTACACCACTGAGTGGTGGCAACATAATCCCTATAAAGAATATAGTAGGGTTATTTAATAAGGTCCTTAGTGTTAGCGAGAGTGATATTGTGTAGAGCTCAAAAGTAAGGGGAATCTTAGAGGGACTAGAAGTGAATGACTGAAAATATATGAAGTTTTGAGTATTCTATTGTTAAGAAAGCCATGGAATTGGGTAATATGTTGCTGCACATTTACAGGAATTATGCAAAAAGTGAACCGTACACTTGATCTGGTAGTTTAATGAGAATTTTGCATTATGCAATGTCTCAAAGGAGTGGAAGGAAAGCAAAGTAGTGTCACTTCACAAGACTGGTGCTAAGACAATGGGTACCATTTAAGAACAGGATGCACAGTGCCGGCGCTAGGGGTCTTTGCCGCCCGCATGCAATTTCTATTTAAGCGCCCCTGTAACGATCTGGGCATGTGTGATTCTTTTACGATAATAAAAATTTAACTTATTTCAAATTTCTTAAATAAATGTTGACAGAACAGCCACACGTTGGTTTACTAAATGTAATGAACTGGGGTTGTTGACTAGGCAGGATAATCATTAAAAACCCGAATATCCAAAAAATTCTCAAAAGTTAAAGCAAATCTTGATAAAGCCACTTCACTTTAATCGTTGAATATAATGATACAGGGATTATAGCCTTCTCACCGACCCAAATCGCTAACAAAATTAAAATAAATTTTAATTAAAGTTAAAATTTATTTGAACTAAAGTTTAAATGTGAATATGTGAAGAAACTCAAGATAGATGAGAAAAAAAGAAAAGAATTCAGAAATAATTAGAACATTTACTATATAAGTATTCAAAAAAATACAATCTTTACAGAATAACAGAAAATAAATTAATTTACATAAATATGCTTGAAATTTTTTTAATTAAAATTTTAAGGTTCTTGATTTCATACTCACAAAATTAGAAATAATGGTCTTAACGTCTAATTCCGCACATATATTATTTTCAATAGCTATTAATGCCAAACTAACAAGCCTTTTTTGTGACATACTTGTTCTTAAGTAGGTTTTAATCAATTTTAACTTGGTAAAGGAACGTTCACCGCTCGCTACAATAATAGGTGATGTTAATAGTATTCTTAAAGCAATTGAAAAGTTAGGGAAAGATAAATTATTGGACACAATAAAATTAAGAAAGATAAATTATTGGATACAATAAAATAAAGAATATCGAAAGGGTTTTGAATGTTTAAATTATCCTTCCGAAAAATATCCCGGAAAGCACATAACTCATCATATAGTTCTATTGCATTTACGTCTTTATTGTCACCGTCCTTCAAAAGAATCTCAAAATCGTCACAATTTTTTCGTAAATCTACGTTATTAATTTGTAGTAATCTATACAAGAAATTGAAATTATCATAATGTTTTTAGTTGTTCAAAACTTTCTATTAACGAACGCATTGCAACGTCTAGAAGTGTATAAAACACATTCACACTTCACTCAGTTCTTTTGCGTTTTTAGAACTTTTTTAAAATTTGTATCTGATCGATACTCTTGTAAGAATATTTTTAAGTTTTCGATAGATTCTAAAGCAAGTGTAATGTTCATATTTTTGTCTTGAAGCATTTTACTCACAGGGTTTATTCTGTTAAGTAAATCATTATTATTATTATTATTATTATTATTATTCAGGTCTCTGTGGAGTCAAAAGACTTATCGTGGGAGGTCCTTCCTAAGAAACACAAAGTCTATCATACCACTCCTTAAATTCATTGACTGTTTTCGCTCTCACCACGCCATCAGGCAATGCACGGCTCACCCACCCTCCATGCAAAGAAATCACTCCTCACCCTCTTGCTCACAGTTTCCTTTCGTAACTTCCAGGGATGGCCTCTTGTCATCACTCCTTCCCACTGTTCAACCAAGCAAAAGAGTTAGCCAGTGTCAACCCTGTAACCACCTCTCAACAGTTTAAAAGACTCAATCATATCACCTCTCCTTCTTCAATCCACCAAACTCTGCAGTCCACATTCCCTCAGCCGATTCTCATAACTATCCATGTACAGTCCTGAAACTATCTTTGTCATCCGTCTTTGTATCCTTTCCACAGTTAATTTATCCCCTTCCAATCCTGGGGAACAAATCTGAGAACAATAGTCCAAGTGTGGTCTGATCAGAGACTTATACAACGGAATGATAACCCTCTTATCTCTGCAGGTCAGTATCCTTCTCATAATTGCAGCAATCCTCTGTGTTACCTTCACCACCTTGGCAATATGTCCCCTAAACTTCAGGTTTCTATCAATCATCAACCCCAGATCTCTTGTCTCCCCTACTTCCTCCAGTATAACTCCTCCCATAGAGTATGCAGCATCCCATCGATGTTTCCCAAACCTCAAGACCTTACATTTTGCTGCATTAAACTGACACCTCCATTCATTTGCCCATCTATCTAGCTTATTTAAATCCTCTTGCAGGGCTACCATATCTGCACTATTACTAATAATCCTTCCCAGGTTCGCATCATCCGCAAACAACTAAATATCCCCCTGCAATCCACTGGCTATGTCATTGATATAAAGGTTAAACAATATAGGTCCTAGTACTGAGCCCTGTGGGACCCCACTTGTAACCCTCTGCCTCCTGGAAACTGCTCCACCATACACAACTCTCTCTGATACCTATCAAACAGCCAATCCTGAATCCAGTTGACCAATCTGACATCCATACCCATGTGCTGCAACTTAAATATCATCTTATCATGTGGCACCCTGTCAAATGCCTTTGCTAAGTCTAAGAAAATTGCAGTATATGCCTTTCCCTCATCTAATGTTCTTGTAACTTTATTATAAAAGGCTACCATATTGCTAAAACAAGAGCGCCCTTTCACAAATCCATGTTGACTCTCACAGATAACATTACCCTCATCTGCCCAATGTTGTATACGGTCCCTCACTACTTTCTCCAAGATCTTAACAACTACTGGTGACACACACAGACTGGCCTATAATTAGACACTTCCAGTCTGTCCACCCTTATGCAATGGCACTATCTTACCTTCCTTCCATTCCCTGGGCACCTTTGCTGAAGCCAGAATTTCATTGAAAAGCCAGGTTAAAGGCACTGTCAGTTCCCTAGCACATTCTCTCAAAACTCGTGGTGGAATACCATTCAGTCCCACAGCTTTACTGACATCCAGAGTACTCAGTATCTGAAACATACTCTCCCCCTGTACCTCTAAACCTCGAACCAGTCCTATCCCTCTAGCATTAAAACTGACTCCTCTAGGATGAAATACTCCAATAAAGTGTTCATTGTAATAGATTTAGTTTAATCCTTTATCCCAGTGAGAGCAAACAAAGTTTGCGCCTGAAAATATCTTCTGAAATATATCGCCTGAAAATATCCACATAGGAAATGTGTTTTGCATTATGGGAGATACTGGGTTAGAAGTGCTTGGTAGCTTGCTCCACCTTTGCCACGAGTTGCCTTGGTGTTGCACTACTTACTGGATAAGATAGTACAACACTATATTTAGTCCTGAAGATATTTTCAGGCGCAAACTTTGTTTGCTCTCACTGGGATAAAGGATTAAACTAAATCTATTATAGTCTAACCTAGTGATAAATAAATTTTCAACATCTTTCTCTAAATCCAGAGTAATTTTTAAAAAAGGTGATAAACCTTTTGGCAACTCCCATAGGCACAGATGACTTGCTACTGCTTCTGCCTGGTATCTCCAGCTCTGGGCCTGGCTCCCACTGAAGAGACCTCAATAAAGGTCGAAACTAGTCTGGGTAGATGGCCAATCCCTTTAATGCATAACAGTATACATATCCACATAGGAAATGTGTTTTGCATTATGGGAGATACTGGGTTAGAAGTGCCTGGTAGCTTGCTCCACCTTTGCCACGAGTTGCCTTGGTGTTGCACTACTTACTGGATAAGATAGTACAACACTATATTTAGTCCTGAAGATATTTTCAGGCGCAAACTTTGTTTGCTCTCACTGGGATAAAGGATTAAACTAAATCTATTATATTATAGTCTAACCTAGTGATAAATAAATAAATTTTCAACATCTTTCTCTAAATCCAGAGTAATTTTTAAAAAAGGTGATAAACCTTTTGGCAACTCCCATAGGCACAGATGACTTGCTACTGCTTCTGCCTGGTATCTCCAGCTCTGGGCCTGGCTCCCACTGAAGAGACCTCAATAAAGGTCGAAACTAGTCTGGGTAGATGGCCAATCCCTTTAATGCATAACAGTATACATATCCACATAGGAAATGTGTTTTGCATTATGGGAGATACTGGGTTAGAAGTGCCTGGTAGCTTGCTCCACCTTTGCCACGAGTTGCCTTGGTGTTGCACTACTTACTGGATAAGATAGTACAACACTATATTTAGTCCTGAAGATATTTTCAGGCGCAAACTTTGTTTGCTCTCACTGGGATAAAGGATTAAACTAAATCTATTATAGTCTAACCTAGTGATAAATAAATTTTCAAAGTGTTCATTGAACAATTCCACTATGTCCTCTGCATCAGTCACTCTATTCCCATTTTTTATCCCACAATATCATTCTTCCACAGTCATTTCTCCTCCTACTGGCCATATATCTAAAAAATTCCCTAGGATTTTCTTTGGATCTTAGGGCCAATCTCCTCTCATATTCCAGTTTCACTTTCCTTACCACACTAGTCACTCTTCTGGCCTGTGTCTTATATTCTTCATGCATCTTCTCTTCACCTGTCTCCTTATATCTCTTCCATAAGACATGTTGCCTAATACATTTGTCCCTCAGGAATTCTAGAAATTCCATTCCCCTATTGCTACATGCATCTTCCTCTCTCTAATTTATACTACTGTAGTTAAAATCTCCCATAATAATCATTCTTCTTGCACTTGCCAAACTTAGCTGTCTAAACATCTCCTCTCCCCATCCTCTGTGCTCCTGGGTTTGTAGCAACACCCCACTAAATATCCTGTCTTGCCTACCTGTACCTCACATCATACGCTCTCAAAATCATTTGTCTCACTTCCTTCCAAGCCTCCACTCCTAGAGGACATAGGTCATCACTTATCATAAGCAGTACCCCAACACCATGCTTTCCCCTCCTATCCTGACGAAAAATGCTATACCCACCGACTTCTATTTCTGTTATTATATCGCCTTCTGTCAACCACGTCTCAGTGATCCCAATAATTTTTGGCCAGGCTGATGCTATCTGCACCACCAATTCCTCTCCCTTATTCCGGATACTCCTGGCATTAGTATAAAGCATATAAATGCTATTGTTTCTATACCCAGCATTATACCTTCTAGACTCCACTGGGCTCAGTGTTACCTGACATCGTCTCCCTTCTCCCAAGTATCCATTCCCACAAGAGGCCACCCCTGCTATCATCTTCCCTGGGACACACTGACTCGTTCAGAACAGCAATCTCTCCAGATGCCTACGTCCTTCCTCATTCAAATGTAAGCAGTCTCTTTCATACAATTCCTCTCTTTCCTCAAACACACTCCAAGCATCCACATATACCAGGCCTCTCTTGTCACACATTCTCGCTATTATGCCATTCAATATCACTGCTCTTCTGCTCAGCTCATCATTATCATACCTAGGCAACACGCACACTATTTTTCCTCTCTCTGTCTTCTTCCGTACAGCCTCAAGCAAAACTCTCATATCTCTTGCGGCCCATACATTACCACTCAAGTCATTTGTTCCTAGCATCACAATCATCTCCATCCTTTCACCTCTCTTAATTGCCATAGCCACCCTTTCTATTGTTCCTCCTGGCAAACACTCCTCACGCATCCTATCTTGAACACCATGGATCATTGAGTCGCCATACATTATACCTCTTACCATTCCCTCTCTCCTATTGTTTCCATTCTCTCCTCTTCTTTCAATCATGTCAAGTTATAAGAGAGCAAATAAATCTGTAGTCCTTTATTTTAGCACATAATGTTTGTGCTTCATGCTGAGTTAATTTATTAAAATTTTCATTATTTAAAATTTCAAAAAGTGCAAATTTCTACTAACCGATATTGTAGAGGGCGGATTGCATTAATTTTACTTTCCCATCGTGTTACTGATGGCGGTTTCAATGGTACATTTTTTACGATCTTTAAAAGGATTATACACATTTTTTTAAATGTTTATTTGGTGTATCCGGCCTTGTTTATTTTAATATTGATCATTTTAAGAATTGTTTGTTTTTATGATAAAAATTTTGTTTCTTAAAAATGAGCTTATAAACCATGCCCCAGTGGCGATGCCCCCTTCGTAGCAGCGCCCGCATGCACCGCATGCTCTGAATGCCTACTTCCGCCGGCCCTGAGGATGCATATCTGAAGTTGTGGTTAAGGTGTTGAAGAGACTCGTTAGGTTTATTATTCGATTCATAAGCATGGGAATCCATATGATAATCAGTATATACACATGTATCATGCTTTAGCAGTCCATTTGTATTTTATTAAAACATGATAAATGTTTTTTCATAAGGGAGAATCAAATATGGTGTGTTTTTGGAACACTTGAAAAGACAGATTGCTGCATATCAAGTTAAGGTGATGGATAATAAATTAATTGTTTGAAAGATTGAAGGAGGAGTAATGTCCCAGATAAAATAGAAAACTACTAATAGGTCTATTTGTTAATGATATTTAATGTAGGTTTAATTAGAAGATATTCGGATGTTTGTTGTGATACAGATTCTGGGACTGTTATAAAAAGTTATGTTCATATAAAGAGCAATGTGGCCCATTCCCTTCAGGAAATTTTAAATTGACTTGTTTTTTCTCAGGCAGATAAGTGAGGGGAGGGATCTGTCTTAAAACAGCTAAGATTTGTTATTTGAAGAGCAGAAGTCTAACACCGTGCATTCATCAACGGAACTGTTCTTTCTTACATGGATGAAATTCAGGATCTGTAGATGATTCTAACAGATATCTGAAGTTCAAAGGATACAATGCAGAAGATGTAACATAAAGACCATACAACATGTTGTAGTGATAAGGAAGACTCACAAACAGAACTGACCCATTGTATTACTGTAAAGGCTTTGATCAGATTACACCTGAAATATTGTGCACAAATTTAGTTAAATGGTTTAAATTGTGATCAAAAAAAAAAAAATCAGCTAACGCCTTTTTTATTCCCGTATTGGGGGTAGGCAAGGCCATTTAGCCCTATCTAACTTAAATTGTGATGAGAAACTGAAAATGAGAAATTACATATGCAGAGTGTGATAAGGAATCAATGTGCATTTTTAATAGGTAAAGGCGAGTAGAGACCAAGGAGCATACAGCAAGTACTTGTGTACTGAATGAAATTTGAATGAGAATTAAGGTATGCAAGCTGTGAATGCTGTGAATAGCACATATAGTTAGTACCATCCATTAGATTACCAGCAGCCAAGAAGCCTTGTGGGTTTTAGATAACTTTGTACTTTTATTTTATCCTTTATTTATCCTTTTTATGCTGTTTATTTATCCTTCAGTGCTGTTTTCCATTGTAGTGAGAAACACCACAATGAGAAACAGCATTAAAGATATTTTATTATTATTATTATTATTATTATTATTCCTGATACCTCCAAGGAGTCCGAAGACTCATCGCAGGAGGACACCAACAACTATCTCTACACCTAACCTCTACTACGAATCATCTCCATCATCTCCATCAACGCCATCTACCGCCCACCTCCAACACCACCACAACTAGTAATTTTTGTCTGTAAATTGCGTGTGTGCACTTTTGTGTGCACTTTTTTTCAAACTAAGAATACAAAGTCTAGTTAAAAATTATGTGTATTTGGGCTGTAAACCATGCCTGCCTCTTCTCAATATATGTAGGGTTTACAAAGACAAAACAAAGTGGAAAAAATATATGTATATATATTATATATATAACATTTTATACTTCAAGATATGAAGCGGTGGAATCAATGACAGACTATGTAATTAAGTCAACTCTTCCATTGGGCATGACTGACTCTTGTTCAACAGAGAGGCCGGTGTGTGCGGAATAAATACATATTTGCTGATTGCAACCAACACAGCAGCAACTTAAGAGATCTCAGTCCCATATTCATTTCTCTAAAAATGTTTGGTAAACAAAAAAGATACATAAATGCAAAGTTGATGTAAGCAAATATAATGAGGTTGACTTGATATATTTTTATACAGATCTAATGTTTTTTAATAATGTTACCTTCCTATATTATACTGCTTTCAATATCCACTGCATGCCACTGTAATATTTATCTTAGTAATATAAAGCATGAAACCCTAGTGGACTTCTAAAAATTTAAATCATAACTTTATTTACAAAATTCCATCAACCTGCTTCATGTCAATATTCTATGTATTATAAAGTCTTACCCTCCAGGCCTATCTCCACAACATTAGGGAACATAATATTATTACCAGCTCTATATGGATTCCAAGGATTCATCATGAGACTTCCCACTGTCACACACACACACACACACACACACACTGATCATCATACTGAGCCTTAAATGCATTCTGTCTCTACACTCACCACACTCTCAAAAAACCTACTCCTCACATTGCTCAAGCCTTTCTTATACAGCTTACCGGGATGGTCTCTTGTTCCACCCTTCCATGAAAAAAAACTCATTCACAGTGATTTAGTAATCTGTTTATATGTATCAATCATATCCCTTCTCTTCCTCCTCCTGCCTACTAGCAACTACCTTAGTCAATTGTCTATCTTGATCATTTGGTAAGCCAGGTAACCATGTCTATACACAATAGTTCATATGTGGCCTGATCGAAGCCTTACACAACAATTATTATTATTATTATTACATCAATTTATATGTCTCAGTCATATCCTCTTCCTATCCACCAGGCTCTGCATATTGCATTGCTTCAATCTGTCCTCATAATCAACATTCCTGAGACCAACAACCACCTTAGTCAATCATCTCCAGTCCTTTCCAGTATCTCTTTATCCTTTTATAAACCAGGTGACCAAATCTGTACAAAATAATCCATATATGGCCTCATCAAAGCCTTATATATGAGGGTGGTCTGAAAGGTTCTCGGCCTCGACCATAGATGGCAACACTATCGGCAAGATTTTTTTTTCTAAGTTGGTACATCTGTCATAAGCATCCATTTGAAATTACAAGTCATTCTATCAAGTAGTTTGTTTTATACAGCTGTCTAAAGCAAAAGTGTTGTCTGTATCCCTCGAAATGGATAAATTTGAGTATTGTGTGATTATAAAATTCTTTGTAAAAGAAGGTTTAATGCCAAAAGAAATTCATTCGAAGTTCATAAAAGTTTATGGGCACTCTTCTCCTTTGTTTTCGACAATTAAGAAATGGCCTGCTGAGTTTAAACGTGGCTGTACCAGCCTTGAAGATGATCCACCTGAATGACATCCAAAAAGTGTAACAACACCAGAAATCATTGATCAAGTGCACAATATGGTCTTGATCAATATTGTGCACTCGCCGGTCATATGACAATATGACCGGTGAGTCAAAGTGCGTGAAATTGCTGAGACTATAGGCATTTCAAAAGAATGTGTAGGATATATTTTGCATGAAGAATTGCATATGAAAAAGCTTTGCATAGGTGCCTTGCTTGCTCACAGCAGTTCAAAAACGCACTCGCATGAAAATCTTTGAACAGTGCTTGGAGCGTTTTAACAAGAATAAAACTGATTTTGTGTGTCGATTTATTATTATGGATGAGCAGTCAAAACAGTGGAGAGAAGCTTGTTGTTCAGAGCCAAAGAAGAAAAAGTCGGTTCCATCAGCAGGAAAGATCATAGCATCGGTGTTTTGGGATGCTAAAGGCATTTTGTTTATTAATTATCTTGAAAAGGGTAAAACAATTAATTACCCGAGAATATTATTCCAATCTTTTAACCAGACTAGATGAAAAAATCATCTTTCATCAGGACAGTGCACTTGCCCACAAAAGTGTTTTGGCAATGGGAAAATTAAGGGATCTGCACTATGACTTGTTGGAATATCCACCCTGTTCCCCAGGTTTGGCTCCCTCTGACTTCTATATCTTCCCAAAACTAACACTCTTCCTCGCTGGTCAGTGTTTTTCTTCAAATCAAAAGATGATTGCAGCTGTAGAGGGGTATTTTGCAGATCTTACTGAGAACCACTACAGGGATGGGATAATGGCGCTTGAGCATCGCTGGAATAAATGTATTAGTCTTAAGGGAGATTATGTTGAAAAATAAAAATCATTTTGAAATTATAAATTCATTTTTTCATTGTTAGGCTGAGAACGTTTCACACACCCTCATAAGTATTATTATTATTACATGGTCCTCTAATGGGCAGGTGATGTGCAATATACAGCCTCTCTCTATCAAGTCAACCTCACCTTCTTGTGGTGCGGCCTGTATACCTTACCTGGAATAACTTGCCAGAGTCCCTTCCACAGAAGGGACTCTGGCAAGTTATTCCTACTATAAAGGGATACCTTCCTAGTTGGAAGAAATGTCAACTAGACCACTAGGTGGTAGATGACTCTCATCACCTAGGGAAATACCACCATCCAACTTATTGGAGCACTGTTGAGGCCATGTGTTGGCAAGAACATTGGTCATTCTCTGTATGGATGTTATGTCCAAGAGTTTATCTGCACATCCTCACACTATCTTTTCATCCAACCATGAACAAACTAAGATGAATCTTAAAAACAATGGCAGTGACATTGTGAGAGAAAGAATACTCCCTCATTAACTAATTCCAATAAAAAATAGACAATGCAACCAATCACTATATACAAACTATGCCAGAATCTCCTTATTAAAAACTCCCTTTCACATCTACTTTACTAGCATCCATGATATTAACACCAACATAAATGACATTCACCATCACTTACAGTGTTGGTGAATGTTACTTGTTAGAGGTCTGGTCATCCAGACCAGACCTCTAACTCTCGACAGAAACTCAAATAGCACTACAACCACTACTTCCTCCTCCAGCGTCCATATTGCACACTTTGCAATTGCTCTCACTTCAAGGGTGGCACCTGTGCCTTTGTGAAATCAGATATTGTATGAAATAGAAAGTGGCTAATTTGGAATATCCTGCTTTTGGCCTTCTCTAGCTCAAGGGTTTCTTGCCTCATCTGTAATATTCATCTGCTGCATTTACCATTCTCAAAACTCCAATAACGACTCAGACTTCTACACATAACTCTCCATGAAAAACTCAAACATCTGCAATCCAACCATCCAAATAGTGGGATAATCTTCCTAGGCAACATCAACATCCATAATTCCAGTTGACTCCCCTTTTCTAACACTATCAACCAATCTGGATGAAAGGTGGAAATCGTTGCTGTAAGCAGTGACCTAACACAAATTGTACATCTACCTACACGAATTCCTGATAACTCCCTTCACTCTCCCAATATTCTGGATCTGTTTTTCACAAGTTTCCCTTCAGGATACACCATAGAAGTTACCTCTCTTCTTGGAAAGTCAGACCACAAGTGCAAGTCTTCTCTCTCACTGAAGCCATTCCTCCATCAACTCTTAATCTCATGTTCTTTGGTACCACAAAGGTGGCAAGTGAGACAATCTTCAGAATTTATACTCCTCCTTTTGTCTGATTATTGATTCTGCTCTTCCAACCTTAGCTACTCCAAACAAGTCACAGAAATTATCCTCACCAACATGAAGGCCTTGATCCCCCATTCCATCCCAAATCCTCATCCATATGCTTTCCAAGCCCTGGTTTAAGAGAAAGTGTATCAAAGTAGTTGAAGGAAAAAAAATCAGCTTATTACAGGTGGCTCCATCAAGAACTCTATCTATACTAAAGCACACAATAAATGCAAACAGTCATCAGGAGACTTAATCTGATTTTATAAAGACCAACAGCAGAAAACTTGTGTCCTATCTAAATGGAAGTTGTGCCTTCTGATCCCTTGCAAAGGCCAGTGGATACAGCTTCTGCTCACCTGCACTTCCACCTGTCTCTCATTTTAATAGTAGCATTGTTACTTTACCTAGGTCAGATCAAACTCCTGCATTGATGACCAAGAGAAATCACCTCTTACCATACCAGAATCTGAGCACCATATGCAGTGGTGTACCCAGAGTTTTTGCCGCCTGGGGCAGTCCCTGAATTTGCCGCTACTCTCAATACACACCAAAAATACTACAAAAAGTCAAAACGACGTATAGGAAAATAAATTAAAACAGTATGTTTATTTTTGAAGTAAAACTTTAATTTCAACATTCTAAAATGTTATTTTTCTTGCTTTTCTGTTAGGAAAATCGTTGATGACATTGTTGAAGTCTATTTCATAGTAATGTAGGTAATTCTTAACCAATTTTATTTAGAAAAACTCCTCTCATAACTAGCAACACTTACAGTAATTGTGAGGAAAATTCGCTGTAGTATTACAATAGTTGGAACTGAGTTCTCAAGACTGTATTTTAGGATTAACTGCAAAAGTTCAAAAAATGTTCAAAGTGCCCCCTCCCGCTAGCTACGCCTCTGACCATATGCCTCCTGTAGTTTTTTGACAAAAAAGTCATCAGAAAATTAGTAAATAACTTGAACACTAAAAAGTCTCCTGATCCTAATGGCATCTTTCTGATTGTTGTGAAACATTGTGCTCCAGAGCACAATGTTTCACAACAATTAGAAAGATGTGTATCTGTGTTATCTCTATAATCTATTATACATGTGGAAGCAATCACATATCCAGCCTGATTCAAAAAAAAAAAAAAAAAAAAAAAAAAAAAAAAATGGAAGATAGATGTCTACTGTCAAACTACTGACCAATCACCATCACCTCAGTGCTTTCCAAACTAATGGAGAAAGTCATCAACAGCTATCCATTATATAGACACCCACCAATTAATCAGTGACTAATTGGTGGGCTTCTATATAATAGAATGTTATATAGAATGGATTTTGCCATTCAAAATCCACAGTAGAGCTCTTAGTTTACATCATTCATCACTGGATATATATGCTATGGAAAGGTTCGGAGAAATTTGTGCTGTCCCTCTTTACATTTCCTGAGGTTTTGATTGTGTCTGGCATCGAGGCCGGATAAACAAACTGTGATCTTTTGGTCTACCTGTCATCTGCTGTAATTAGTTTGCCAGCTTCTCTCTTTTCTGGCCATTCACTGCTTGTCATGGTTGATAGCTTCTCTTTGAGCTACCAATGCAGGAGTAACTCAGAGCTCTATTCTATCACTCTCTTTTTCATGTACATAAATGTCCTATTCTCAGACTCTCACCTCTAATTCTATACATAGCTTGGAAGATTATTTGACATTGTCCAGATGAAAGCAGATCAGCTCATAGATAATCCTTCTCTTACAGATTCACTTCTACATCTGTCTCATAAACACAGTGTTTTGAGTGCTGGGTAGCTGCTCATTTGACAAACAATGCAGTGCCCAAACATCAAGAACGTCTACAGCTAGTGCCTTGATCTATGTACTATCCTTTAATAGCTCAAGGACAATCTGGTCACATTCAGTGCCACCAAAGCACAGTCTTGTCTCTTTTCTTGCAAAAGAGATCTCAGCTCACATTCCCTTATTCCCAGTGATACACAAATCACCAGACAAGATCAGATCTCTCTCTCTCTCTGTGTTTGGACTAACATTCTCTGCTTAGATTAACTCTCCCGACACAAATATATCACATCTCCCACATCCAAAAAACTAAGCATTCTCTTTCATTCACCATGTTATTTTACACCCAATCAACTCTTAACTATTTGTATTCAGGATTTGTGTATAGATACAAATCCTAAATACATCCTGTACAAGTCTGTTTGGGGTGTACATCTAAAATTTCTCTAAAAATTCTTGATGTCCAGAGGAGAGCAATTTGCCTTTTAGGTGATCCCTATCTTACAGATTCACTTCCAGCTCATCTTATAGATGTAATGTTTCAGCTCTCTGTCTATTCTATAGGTACTTCAATGGTCATTGCTCCACTGAGCTGGTAACCATCATTCTTCCATTTTCTGTTGTGCCTGTTAATACAAGAGTAGCAGCAGCTGCCCAGCACCCATTTACTATGCAATTTCAAACACACTCAACCTGCTTTTCCACTTCTTTTATTCCATCTACCTCTGTCCTCTGGAATAACTTTCCACAAGAATTATTTCCAAAAAAAATACAACCTGCAACTCTTCAAAAAATGTCAACGAACTTCTGAGTCCTCACCAAGTCCCTAGACACAGCAGTGGTATGCTTATAGATCCTTAGACCTCTTGTGTATAGGATCAATATAAAAATAAAAAAAAGTTCCATGGAGTCCATAAGGCTCATTGAAGGAGGCTCTAAACATCATGCCAAGCGCTATCCAGTATTCACACAATAATAATTGAGAAATCACTGTGTGTGTGTGTGTGTGTGTGTGTGTGTGTGTGTGTGTGTGTGTGTGTGTGTGTGTGTGTGTGTGTGTGTGAATAACTTATCGTTTTTGAGAGTTTATAATTATAAAGTGTCATTAATCAATTCTGAGGATATTTTATTATTTTCTTTTTAAAGACATTGGTTTACTCTTTTTGTCACAATCACTATGAAACCCTATCAATTGCTTCCCGAGTAAGAAGTATATTACTTCTCTCTCTCTCTCTCTGTACTATGATTACTAATTGCTGAGAAATGGACTGTTCAACTTCTTTTTTTCTATTTTTTCAGCATGTTCAAGAAGCATTAGAGAAAGCATGTGAAGGCAGAACATGCATCATTATTGCTCATAAGCTGTCTACAATCCAAAATGTAGCAAATATTATTGTCATCAAGAATGGAATTGTGGCAGAAAAAGGTTCCCATCAAGAGTTGTTAATTAAGAAAGGATATTACTATAAGCTGTATAACACTCAGTTTGCTCCAAAGGAGTGAGCAATATTGAAACTATTTTTACTATACTCAGAAATAAATATCAACTGAAAAGATATAGCAATAAGATAAAAATAAGATTTATATTTTACTTTCTTTATTATTTATTTACTACTATGTTGTTAAGAATAATAACTTTAATTTCCTGGCATTCAAACCTTCATATTGAGGTCACTGTCTGGGGCACACACACACACAAACATACACACACACACACACACACACACACACACACACACACACACACACACACACACACACACACACACACACACACACACACACACACAAGGGAGGGGGGTCTGGAAAGTTCTAATTACCTAGAACAAAAATGATATTAAAGCAACTGATTTAACCATAAGAAAGAAAAAGAACAAATTATTACAAATACAAATTTAATATTATTATTATTATTATTATTACATAACACCTCCAGGAAGTCCAAAGACTCATCGAGGGAGAGCACCTACTCTATAACTCTCCCTAACAGATAAGCTTAGGTGTTGATGGTTATTCGTGACTTATTTTTCACGGTATTAACAACACTTTTATCACAAAGATGTTTTATTAACGCTTATATTTCACTGATTTTCAACTCAGCATCATCAGATGTTCTTGTAAAAGTCTTCCTATGCATTTTGTTTAGCTAATTTTACACAGTGTTTAGCTTTCTTATATTTGTCTCTGTATTCTCTAAAAGGATTAGCTGACTTATTCACCAGGAACTTTTGATTTGCTTTCTTCTTTTCCTTTATTGCTGCTTTAACTTCCTGTTTCCACCATGGTGTACTGATTTTTCTATCCTTGCAGACAGCCTCACGACATGCCTTTCTGGCTGAATCGGTCAATATGTTCTTCTTTTCAGTATGAAATTCAATTTTATTGCTCAAGACGAAATGATCACTTCTAATTTCAAATTCTCTGTACACTCAAGTGTCCTGCACCAGTGAGAATATATCACTATCAACAATAACATTGTCAATGAGACAATGTCAATGTTATTGTTGATAGCCCTGAGCAGAAATCCAACAGGTATTTGCCATTGTTATTTGCTATTTAGATCTAAAATAAGGACCAACTTTTCATTGGGTACAAAATTATTAACAGGAAACTCACGTACAAAGATTGTTTAATAGTATAATTTTTGCCTGTGTGTCACAGGCATCTTCAGTACATATTAAGCTCAAATTAAACAATAACTGACAATACCAAAAAGCACCACCTAAGTAGCTGGTGTAAGATAACTAAAAAGGTCAATAAATTTCGTAACAAAAAAAAAAAAATGTATACAATAAAAAGTTAGGAAATATTAGCTGATTTATAAAGTACTATCTCCCATAAAGGGGATAGATGTAAGCCGTCAGATCTGTTTAAGTTAGGAGAATGAAGTAAAGTTTCACGTTTCTTTATAAAGGCGTTCCATGAGGAACCAACTTTTGTGAAGGACTCTTGTCTTTCTCCAATGAACTCTATGTCTAGTAAAGATGGCATGTTCTGCAAGTCCAGACTTTTCAGGTTTAAAGTATTCAATATAAGATTGGTGTTCTTCTAGCCGAATAGAAGCAGATCTTCCTGTTTGTCCGAAATAAGATAATCTACAAGAGCACGGAATCTGGTAGACACCTGGATAATTAAGATGTAGAAGCTTGTCCACATCGTTCTACTTGATATTGTCTGCCATTCAAGAAGATTTGTTATCTTACACCAGCTACTTAGGTGGCGCTTTTTGGAATTGTCAGTTATTGTTTAATTTGAGCTTAAAATGTACTGAAGATGCCTGTGACACACAGGCGAAAATTATACTATTAAATAATCTTTGTACGTGAGTTTTCCGTTAATAATTTTGTATCTATATGTCTACTCACGGTATACCTCTTTTAAAACTTACAGCTTTTCATTTTTCATTGTGTCAGTTACTTTCTCTAAAGCATCAAAAAATTCCTCCACTTTTACCTTAGTAGAACCTTCTGTGAGACCATAGACACAAATAATCTCATTGTCCAGTTTCATATTCTGATATTTGCCCACATCGTTCTACTTGATATTGTCTGCCATTCAAGAAGATTAGCCTCATAGTTAGTGCTGAATACTATAGCTACAGAACCTCCTTAGCTTAGTCAATGTGCCAGGGTCATATTGTGAATGTGCCTGAATCAAACTTTGGGTTATAGATTTGGCATTAGTGGTGGTATAATCAGCATTTAAAATAAGACTGGAGGTTTTTTAGTAACAAATTAAAACTAAGATCCTGGAGTGCTATAGTGATAATTATCATGACCTGTTAAAACAAAAAAATTATTAGAAACTTCTGAAATTTTAAATAATGCTCAAGTAATAACTATCTACCTGTGTGTTCTTTATGGGGGGGGGGGGATGACCTACCAACTGCTTGAGTGTCAACACTAATTTCTTGGCTACATGATAAATTAGGGCTGTCAATATAGGCCAAAGTAGCACATTGTGTTTGTGTATTTTAGGAGCCTGTACATTCTTATTGATTAAGCATAGTGTGGATGTAATTTATTAACAGTTTAAAAAAAAAATTTAATTTCACATTCGATGTCCGTAGACACTGTATTGTCACTCCCGTACCTCACTGGGTCTTCTGCGGGTCTTCTGCTAGAATAAGTGGTAGGGTTGCAGATGCCCTTTCCACACAAAGTTAATAGGACAATCACAAACATCCATGCCCATGACAGGATTCAAACCAAGAACCTCTTGGCTGGAGAGCAGACACGCTAACCACTTGGCCAACCAGGCCAGCTCTCTCTCAAACACAGTGACCAACTTAGAACAATGGTTTTATTTATCCAGTTGGATTATATTTAACAAGTTGATTTAACAGTTACATTACCTATATCTGCTTTAGTAATCACAGTATCCTGATTTGTTTTTAATGATTTTGCATGCTAATTTTGTTTTGATGAGATAGGTAATAGTTATTTCTTGATTATTTAAAATGTTAGAAGCTTCTAATATCTAAATAAATCCGCTACAAGTCTGCAAGATGCTCTGACTAAATTGAATAGCTGTTGTAATAGATATGGTATGAAGGTCAGCAATAAAAAGACAAAGACAATGAAAATAGGCAGAATCATTGAAAATGTCAACTGTGTTGTGAATGGAGAACCTGTGGAACAAGTAAAACATTTCAGCTACTTAGGCACAATTTTTACTGAAGATGGTAAACTAAATATAGAAATAGACAACAGAATCAGCAAAGCTGGTATCGTGGGAAGTCAATTGAATAAATTCATATGGAATAAGAAAGAAATTAGTCGGAACACTAAATTAGCTGTATACAAGACTGTGTTCAAACCAATTTTAACTTATGGATCTGAGAGCTGGGTCAGAAGTAAAACACTTGACCAAAGACTAGACACCACAGATATGAGAGCTGTGAGAAAGATTAGAGGAGTGAACAGATGGCATCAATGGCAATATCATATTAAAAATGAGGATATTAGGAAAGAACTTGACATTGTCAGCATCCAGGAATGCGTTAGCAGAGCTAATCTCAGATGGTATGGTCACTTAAATAGAATGGGAGAGGAAAGATTAGAAAAACAAGTGTTCTCTGCCAGGTTGGCAGGAAAACGACCCAGAGGAAGACCAAGATATAGGTGGATTGATACGGTACAAAGTGCCTTAGACGATAGAAATATAAGATCTGATAATGTTGGAGTCTTGACAAGTAACAGACTGATTTTGAGGAAAATTGTAGATAGGAAGTTAGTAATGATGTAATTTTTTCATGTAGTACTGTCATATCCTGTACACCCCTTGAGGGTACATGGCAGGAATTTGATGATGATGATGAAGCTTCTAATAATTTTTTTTTGTTCTAACAGGCCATGATTATTAGGACCATAGTACTCCAAGACCTTATCTTAATTTGTTAATAACAAACCTTAACTCTTATTTTAAATGCTGATTAGACCACCACTAATGTTGTATCTTTAAAAGTTAATAAGAATTTGTTCTTTGCCCATATAAAAACAAAACTGTAGCATTGTTTTTTTTTTTTCCCCTCTCTCCAGAGGTAAGTCAGGTCAGGAGAGTAACTGTTGGCCAAATTATTAATACTTTGACATATTTCAATTGTAATTTAAGTTGTTTCTCAGTATACATACATGAGTGTCTGGAGCACACACATATGACCTTAATATGAAGGTTGAAATATTGGGAAATGAAAGTTATTTTTCTTAACACGGTAGTGGTCACTATCTGATCTTGATAGTATTTAGCCTGCTGTTTGCAGGTAGCTATATATGCCACCATCTAGGGAAATGATTATGAGAAGGTGGTTTCCCGTTGCCTTCCTTGCCATACTCTATCCTATGACTGCAGCTTGTGTGTTCATGGATCCGGTTTGCCTGCTTGTAGGATGAAAAATCCCAGATAAACTGGTGGAAAAAACCCTGCTGTCCACGCCCAAGACCGGCCAACTTGGCTATGGCTGAGGAAGATCCTTAAGCTCCTCACGTCATCGGCAGGAATCGAACCTAGGACACTCCTTCCCCAGGCATATGGTTGCAAAGCCACTAGGCTAACCACATGGACAGTGGTCACTATAATTTTACCATAATTGAATACTGGATCACCGTGTAATATTAAGGTGGAAAAAGAAAGGACTGACACATAAAAGCAAATTTTAAGTGCTTTATTTAATTCATTGGGCATCATACATCTTTTCAAATGAAGGAATATTATACAATTCAAAGCATACAAAGGTTTCTACTGCTTGCAGTAGATATTCAAATGTTTGTATATTCAGGAATTATTTTAAAGAAAGTTTTTTATTTTATTTATTTGTTATTTTTTTTGCAAAAAAAAAAAAAAATAGTGTAAAATTTAACAATTATGTTCTTGTTAATTTATTAAAATAACACAAATACAATACTACAATAAATTAAAAAAACAAAAAAAAAAAAACACACCAAAACTTGGACTAGGCAATTCATTTAAAACATATATTAAATGATTTATGAACACGTCTTCCATGGGAAGAATGAAAATGTGAGTTTATATTTTTTCAAAAAAAAAAAAAAAATCATACATAACACATTTTGTATGTAATACATAGATGAAGTAAAATAAAGTAACTTAACAAAAAGATACAACATAGACAAAGCTTGCTGTTTAATTACAAGTGAATAGATTATATGGAAAAAAAAGCAAATATTTTTGGAACTTTGCAACCTTTCTATGCAGTTATGTTGTGTGTAAATAGCAAGCCAATTATTACAATCATCTACAAAGCACATCCAGAAACAACTAGGTACCAATTGTGCATGCCAACAACCCAACTTCCAGGGGGGTGGGGATGCACCTGCACAATGATGTTGCAGGAGTCAAGAAGTATATGATGGACATATTGTCTGTATCTATAAGTTTGCCATCATGTTATGAAATAAATAAGCAATATTCGCCTGGCAGAAATTTATTAAAAGGCTACTGAAGTGTATAGAAAAGATCATGAGTGAGGGAATAATGAAAAGATAGTGTAAGGATGTTGAGTGAAGGATGAATGTGCATGGAACTACATGGAACAATGCAAGCAAAGACAGGTGTTTACCGTGAGACCCTAAAAAAGTTGCTGCTATCTATTTGTTTTATGTTCTATGGATTTGTTTTAATTCATTACAATGCAAGACTGCTGAAATATGCCAAATGCTTTATAAAATTCAACTGGAAGGCCTTCAAACACCCACCTTCCATCTTTTTCTCCAACTTCATAAGTGATTTTAGCTGTTCAACAATCCTGTGGAGAATTGGGTAAAAACACTATCAGCAGACTATTTGACAAAGAGATACAAAAACTTGTGCCCTGATATGACAAATTCCTCAATATCAATGGTGGAAATGTAGCTGGACAGCATGTGCAAACTTGTGACAATAAAGTAATATTGAAAATATTATTTCATTCATTTACAACCAATTTTGAACTTAATTTCTGGATGTGCTTCATAATATGTAAGCAAAATATTCAATGTAATTGTTTAAAATAAATGCTAAGTATTCTAATGAATATTTAAATATATTTTTTGACAAGGGCACCCTTTTTTTTTTTTTTTTTTTTTTCAAAAGAGATACAAAAATAATGTTCAGAACTATCTAGTAAGCTTATTTCACTACTAAAAATATTCACTTTTATGCAAAATTACACAAGCAGTGATAAATAAAAGCCTTTAATTCTTCCAAGATGATCAATCTAATCATTTCTATTTTGTACAATCATTTGTTCTGTTTAAATTGGTGTAAAAATATAATTTGGTTTAAATTACCTAGTGAAGGCATTGATAGGTAGAGCCAATAAAATATGGCAGTAACTAGTTATAAAACATAATAACCAGAATTGTGGTAATATTTGGTACAGCTTGCATATATGTGTAGGAAGGGGATAGGTGATCATAACCATAATGAGAATAATCCTAAAATGAGTAATGCAGTATT
Organism: Typopeltis vanoorti; assembly: GCF_054136105.1. Classification (NCBI taxonomy): domain Eukaryota; kingdom Metazoa; phylum Arthropoda; class Arachnida; order Uropygi; family Thelyphonidae; genus Typopeltis; species Typopeltis vanoorti. Next base: position 34,080,945 of record NC_143561.1, on the reverse strand, counting down.
AATAATAAGTGCAGATGCTCCACCTGGCATGTCTTGCATTTCTTGAATTATTCCAATAAACACTTGCTGTTTGGATGCAGCAAATTCTTCTACTGGAGGGAGGATAGGATCATCTATTGCAAAATAAGAATATTAAATATAACTGAATATCTTTTAAATTAATTCAACAGTTTTCTTGATTCTAGAAAAATTTTGATATTTAATGTACAGAAGCAGAATTTGCAATATTTGTTTTTATTTTGTAGATTATTATTATTTCCCAGACATGGAGTCAAAGACTCATCATGGGAAATCCCTCTATAACCACACAATACTTATCATACCTTTTTCTTCAACTATTCACCAACAATGCACTTGCCAGCAATCCATTCTACCCACTGATTGTGCTCCAAGCAAAAAAATCTAGTCCTAATACCCTTGCTAACATACTTTATACAATTTCCAGGTAGTGCCCTGGTGATTCTTTGTTTTCTCCTTTTCTGCTGTCTATTGAAAAAAAGTGTTTAGTGTCAATCCTATAAAACCATTTCAATAACTTAATTGTTTATATTATGCATCCTCTTTTTTCCTATTAATGAGTCTAAATCCTACAGACCTTCAATCTTTCTTCATAGGGAGAAATTCATAGACTTGCCACAATCCTCTTCACTTTTCTCTGGATTCTCTCCATTAATTCCTCATGGAATCCAGGCAACCAGATCTGCATGCAGTAGTTGAGATGTGGCCTTATTAAAGCTTTATAAAGGGGAATAATAACCTTCCTACTCCTGCTTGTTAGCATTATTCAACAACCACATAATCTGATGTGCTGTTTTGGCCACCTTTCAATATATCCTCTAAAACTTCAACTCCACTCCCTGTCCACAATCATCCTGCAGCTCATTTCGATCAATGTTGAACACAGCTTGTGATCTCTTCATTCCAAAGTGCATGGCCATGTTAAACTGGCAGCATTGTTCTCTGTTCATACTATCAGTTTATTTACAGTAGTGAACAAATTAATCCGAATGAGCTACATTTTCATCAAGTTTTTGATGTTTGTTTCAGTTCACAGTAATTTTGGTTTGGGCTTTGGTTCACTATTTTGTTGCATGTGTTGCAACAAAATTGTTGTTGCAGCCATGCAACAAAAGTTTTGTATGTTTTAACTGTCTCTACAATGTTTATTACTAGTTTTATGCATTTTTAATAGTGTAAACAAGTTGATATTCGTAGCGTTTTATTCATTCATTCATTCGATATAGATGAAGCCCTTTGGTCAGAAAGACCTGGGTTCGTTTCCTGTCCATGATGCGAGAAACCTTTATCTGGTCTCTTTCAACTAAAGGTGAGTTAGCTGGTCTCATATGGAAGTGGAGGGTTTTTTCACCTGGAAACTCGGGTTTTTTTGTCTCTCAGAACAGGCAAAAGAACCGGCCTTGTGACATACAGATCTACAGCCATAAAATACATACTTAATCCCTCATTAGGAGGGCTCAACCCATCCTAAGGGAAGGGGGAAACTTCATACAAAATAAATAAATGAATTTATTACTTCATTTCACTTGTTTTGAGTAATTCATTTATTAAAATGAATTACCCAAAACAACACCAATGAATGTGGTGTTGTTTTGGGTAATGTTAATGATTTTAAAGAGGTTTAGAGAGACAGGTAACATTTCTCCTGACAGAAAAAAAAAATGCAGGCAAAAAAAGATAAACTGCACTTACTCAAGATAGATCATTTATTAGTTGGGAAAAGCAAAATGGATCCAAGATTGCTTGCTGTAGACTAAATGAAGACTCTGTAGCTAATGGGATTAATGTTTCTGTCCACGAAGATTGTTGGAAGCAGGAAAGACTGTCCATGACTGATGAAAGCTATGTAGAAAAAGAGGCTCCAGTGGGCAAAAGTTTACAAAGATTGCCCACTCAACAAGCTCCTGTAAATGCCCAGCTAAAATGATGTTCTAGAGTTGTTTTATACATGATTATCCAGAATCACTTGTGCCTTTTGATAGTATGATGAAAAGTGACCAATATATAAAAATATTGGAGAAAAGAGTGGTACCATAGATCCAGAAAGACAAAGAACTCATCTTCTAACAGGAATTTGCTCCATGCCACACTTCAAAAAAGTGAAAGAGTTCCTCAAAATCACAACAATCAATTGCTTCAGTGACCAGGTTATTCTCCTGACATTAATCCAATAGAAAATTTGTGGACCATAGTGAAAAAAGTCTTGGAAAATTAAATTGTGATACAAAGGGTAACTTAGTACAATCCATTATAAAAGTATGATTTCAAATGCAGAAATAAGAAAAATGTGCTCTACATTGGTAAAGTCCTCTAATCGAATCAATGAACTTATTAGGAACAGATGAGCACATATAAATTATTAGGTAAAGTTGAAGTTTAATTTTTGTACTTATTTTCTTGCTAAATTTAAATTTTTCTTTAAAATGTAAGGGTTTGGATTAATTTGTTCACTACTATAAGTCATCCTGCAGGATCTCTACATCATCTTCATTGTCTATCACTCTTCCTTGCACTTTCAGCAGACAACTGAATATTTACTCTTAAATAATTAAATCCTTTTCAATATCCTTGATGTACAAATAAAAGAGCAACAGACCAAGTACCGAGCCCTGCAGTACATCATTTGTCATTACCAGGTATTGTCCACCTTGATTCTATTTGTGAAGACAGTTTCATCTTGTACAGACAGACGCAGAACATCCTTCATAGCAGAGAGATGTCACTAGTTCACAATGAACACTAGCCGAATTCTTCTATTATTGCAGAGAACAGATTCTGATTCAAGGTATTGTGTAAAATCTGGTATGCAAAGTCATTCAGCTCAGTTTATATTTAACAGTATAATTCACAACACAGTATAATAATAAAATAATATTTATTATATTTTTCTGTTTATAGAAAACCTACACATACAAGGAAATATTTGCACAAACAATCATGCCATTATCCAGCTCAACAATATGGTATCTTAAAAATACTAACTCACAGAGCCAGAACTATCTGTTCCAGTGACAAGGCTCTTACCATTGAACTCACTTGTGTCACACACTTTTTTAGCCAATGGCTATAACTCCTAAAGAATAGAAAAATACTAAATACTCCCTAAAAATCCCCTCTAACTGCCTAATACACAAGACTATAGCAAAATTGTTACCATTCCATATATTCAAGGCACATCTGAAAAGATATATTACATGCTTAATAAATATCAGCTCCACACCACATTTAAACCGTATGTCAAATTGGCAACTCTCATCCATGCACTTAAGGACAAGATCTCTCCTTTATCACATCCAGGAGTATATGATGTGCCCTGTTCTTATGACCTAGCTTACTATGACAGACAGGAAGAACTGTTGACATCTACCTCAGAGAATATAAAAAATAAATTCAGCACTATCGTTATGGCAAGTCAGAACTGGCAGACCATGCTTTGGATACCCTTCACACAGGATTAAATGGAAGAAAACAAAAGTGTTACACAGAAGTCATAACAGAGAAATTGTTTTTAGAATCAGCAGCAGTTTTAAAACATTCTCCAAACCTCAACAAGTATGATTGTTTAATTTATCAAAAATCTGGGAGACAGTCATTTTAAGATCAAATTAATACTTGTTTTCTCTCTCTCTCTCTCTCTCTTTATCCAACAATAGATGGTGCCATTAGGACTTTAGTTTCTTATGTTGTCCATTACAATTTGTTTAAATTAGTTCCACTGTTATACCAAACTGTTGCTGCTCATGTGCTGTAGCACTGTTTTTGTGCTCTGAAGATGCTGGATAAAATAATAATAACGATTATTATTATTATATATATTAATAATAATAATTATTATTATTATTTAGGCCTCCAAGGAGTCAAAAGACTTATCACGGGAGGTCCTTCCTACGAAACACAAGTCTATCAAGACTCATTGTGGGAGGTCCATCCTAGGAAACACAAAGTCCATTATTCCACTCCTTAAACTCATTGACTGTTCTTGCTCTCACCACTCTATCAGGCAATGCAAAGAAACCACTCCTCACTCTCGTGCTCACAGTTTCCTTTTGTAACTTCCAGGGATGGTCCCTTGTCATCACTCCTTCCCACTGTTCAACCAAGCAAACGAACTCCTCAGTGTCAACCCTGTAACCACCTCTCAACAGTTTAAAAGTCTCAATCATATCACCTCTCCTTCTTCTATCTACCAAACTCTGTCCGCATTCCCTCAGCTGATCCTCATAACTAACATTGTACAGTCCTGAAACCATCTTTGTTATCTGAAAGTTTATTTTTCACTTGGTTAGACTATAATAAATTTAGTTTAATCCTTTATCAAAGTGTGAGCAAACAAAGTTTGTGCCTGAAAGTATCTTCAGGACTGGGGTAAGGTGGTACAACACTGGGAAACTCGTTGCAAAGGTGGAGCAAGCTAACATCACTCCTATCTCAGTATCTTCCATAATGCAAAACACATCTCCTTGCGGATATATATGATCTTATGCATTAAGGGAATGATGCATTAAGGGGGATAGGAGTGATGTTAGTTTGCTCCACCTTTGCAACGAGTGGCCCGGTGTTGTACCACGTTATCCCAGTCCTGAAGATACTTTCAGGCGCAAACTTTGTTTGCTCACACTTGGATAAAGGATTAAACTAAATTTATTGTAGTCTAACCAAGTGAAAAATAAACTTTCAACATCTTTCTCTAAATCCAGAGTAATTTAATAAAAAGGTGGGACACCGTGGGGCAACTTCTATAGGTAGAGATGACCTTGCTAATGCTTCTGCCTGGTATCTCCACTTGGGCCTGGCTCCCACTGAAGAGACCTCAATAAAAGTTGAAACTAGTCTGGGTAATGGCCCTTCCCTTAATGCCTAACATCATACATATCCGCAAGGAGATGTGTTTTGCATTATGGGAGATACTGAGATAGGAGTAATGTTAGCTTGCTCCACCTTTGCAACGAGTTGCCCGGTGTTGTGCCACCTTACCCCAGTCGTGAAGATATTTTCAGGCGCAAACTTTGTTTGCTCATACTTAGATAAAGGATTAAACTAAATTTATTATCATCTTTGTTATCTGCCTTTGTACTCTTTCCACAGTTAATTTATCCCATTCAAATCCTGGGAGCCAAATCAGAGAACAATAGTCTAAGTGTGGTTTGATCAGGGTCTTATACAATGGAATGATAACTCTTTTATCTCCGCAGCTCAGCGTCCTCATTATTGCAGCAATCCTCTGTGTTACCTTCACCACCTTTGCAATATGTCCCCTGAATTTCAGGTTTCTATCAATCATCAATCCCAGATTTCTTGTCTTCTCCCCTACTTCCTCTAGTATAGCTCCTCCAATAGAGTATGCAGCATCCCATCGATGTGTCCCAAACTTCAAGACCTTACATTTTGCTGCATTAAACCGATACCCCATTCATTTGTCCATCTGGCTAGCTTATTCAAATCCTCTTGCAGGACTACCACATCTGCATCTATTACTAATAACCCTTCCCAGCTTCACATCATCTGCAAACAATTGAATATTCCCCTGTAATCCACTGATAATGTCATTGATATAAAGGTTAAACAATATAGGTCCCAGTACTGAGCTCTTTGTGACCCCACTTGTAACCCTCTGCCTCCTAGAAACTGCCCCACCATACACAACTCTCTGATACCTATCAGATAGCCAATCCTGAATCCAGTTGACCAACCTGACATTCAAACCCATGTGCTGCAACTTAAATATCAGCTTATCATGTGGCACCTGTCAAATACCTTCGCTAAATCCAAAAAATGACAGTATATGCTTTTCCCTCATCTACTGCTCTTGTAACTTATTATAAAAGGCTAGCATATTACTAAAACAAGAGTGCCCCTTCACAAATCCATGTTGACTCTCACAGATAACATTACCCTCATCTGCCCAATGTTGTATACAGTCACTAACTAATTTCTCCAAGATCTTAACAACTACTGATGACACATAAACTGGCCTATAATTAGACACTTCCAGTCTGCTGCTACCCTTATGCAATGGCACTATCTTACCCTCCTTCCATTCCCTGGGCACCTTTCCTGTAGCCAGACTTTCATTGAAAAGCCAGGTCAAAGAAGCTGTCCATTCTTTAGCACATTCTCTCAAAAAACTCGTGGTGAAATAATACCAGCAAAATATAAGCAAATAAGTTAAATACATATTAATTATTTTTCTATTATACTGTATTGTAAAGCATACCATTAGAATAGAAGCTATGAACTGACAACACAAGTCTTTCTACTCGTTTAATGTTATTTTCAGCATTGTTTAGGTCCTGAAATTAATTACTTTTCTTTAAAATGCAATACAATCTATGTACTTCTCATAATCAAATGGGAAGACAAAGCAAAATTTGGAGATCCAATTGTACACATCCATATATACAGTAAATGGTGATTTAAAAGCACCAGTTAAAAAGCATTTAAGTTGATGGGAATTAAAACTTAACATTAATTTATTATCATAATGTTAAAAATAGTATTGCAAATATTTAAAATTATATCAATGAATTTTCAACTTTTAAATAATAGAAGTGATAAATATACCATTTCCGGTGGCATTTGTACGTCCTGACAAATAAATGTGATAGAAAGGACCGTTCAAGTCCAGACCAAATTCTCCAGGAACTTTTAATGGAATTGTACATTTGCACCAAATTCTTTCTCCATCAACATCTGACTTGACATCTTCAAATGGCTGAAAGTGTTAAAACATTTTAATTTAACTTTTATTACACAATGGGCATATCATAAAACCTGGCTTTCATAATGTGATTTATGGAAGTTGGATTTCATATCATAAAGTCTTATCTTCAGAGTCAGATTAATAAGATCTCAATCAGTAATGTTGTTTGGGAAATAAGAGAAGGACAGCCAAAACTAGCTTTTGCATTTACTAAGTTAACTGTTATGAATCCAGGAAGACAGATCATTTGTTACCAAACTATTGTACTTAATTTGTAATATATAATAAATATGCTCATGTCATGCCTGCTTTAACAGATTCCATTCAATATGATTATGGTATATTCTGTCAGTAGCTTCATTGAGGAATAGCCAACCTTACATCTGCATTTTTGTCATAACAAATGAGATCCCCCACAGTTTACTGTATTACCTTGAAAGTATACAAGATAAGATAATGGACTAAAAAGTGCATCTGATTAGTCTTTTAAGATGCATTTTTGAATGGTTGCTGATCATTAAAGTGGCTTTTGGTTAACAGTTTGTAAGCATCTTTATAATGGTAATTTATTGGAATAACTATCTCTATTTTAACAACATTTTCTCTCTCTTTTTTTTATAGTGTAATGTGATCATTAATATAGTAATTAAATTTGGCAGAATAAATGCTGTAGCATATTTATTTCTACATTAATTAGATTTAAGGTTTTCAGGCTGCAAGTGTTTATTACATTACATTATTTTGAGGTGAATGCCTTTTAAAATCCAGTTACATTTGTCAAAGAGTAACAACCTTTGGATATGAAAATCAGATATGAAAAACAACTTTGAAACTACATAACAAAAACATGTTCAAAATCATAAACTTTAAAGCTCTTTCTCATTTCGTAAAATATAAAAGCTATATAATAACAGTAAAACTTAAAAATTAAAATAAAATCCAGGCTGCAAACTTCACATTTCCAGATAAGAAAGTAATTGTGTCTAGTATATAGGATATTAGCATAAAAGCCAAGACAAATACCTCTGAGCTATTTGCAAGCTCATTTAAGAAAGACAGGAACTCTGCCATAACTTGAATGGAGAATGAGAATTACTGTCTATAAAGATAGAAGATTATGACTCATCAGTTTCAGAAACAGCTGAAGAGCAAGTATGGAAGCCACAAGAAAGCAGCCTCCTCCCTTACATGCACACACATAACTCTCAGTCTTTAAGCCAATTCCTTGCACTAAGAAATATAAACAAGGAGTAGAGTACAGTAGGTGCACACTATAACAAATTCATAGAGACTACAGGAACCTTTTTCGTTATAGTGGCTGGTTTGCCATAGTGAATTTCATTTCACACAACATTTGAAGCTCTGGACAGGGATTTTCAGCACTTTGTTATAGTAAGTCAATTTGCTATATTGATAGTCAATTGTAGTTGATAGATCGAAGTATCATACAATAAATTGGCATGGGAAACAGACAATGAAGTTAATGTGGGGAACATCAGAAATTTAAATTAAAAAAAAATGGAGTTGGTAAAACGAACAAGGTATTAAGAGAAAACAAAAGTTTCCAAAGATCTTATGATTATCATGTTTTGATTAATGACTGGAAGTTCACTAGTGAAGTTATGAGCAGATGCTTAAGAGTCAAGCCTGAATAACTAGGAAGAGACCTCCACATGACCTTTGGAGAAATGCAGAGAACTGACCAGGGCTTCTGACCTGATGTCCAAACCTCACCTTCTCATGCTGTATCCTGTTGGGTACCTACCTGGATCCTGAATGAATGAATTTGTGCCGACATGAGATTTAGCCAGCCAAATTTTATTCTTATTGACTTAAACTATAATTCAAAATGATGGTACAACATGATGGAATTTTATACCAAGTGGAGCATCACCTGGTTAAACAAGACCCAGTTGTTGGCATCGGGGAACTAGGACAAACAGCAAAAAGTGAGCTACTGGAACCAACTCCACTCAATATCACCAGAGATCAAGATTGGCACCATCAACATAAGTAGCATCAATGGAAAAGAAATGGAACTGGATAAGTACCAGATCAACATAATGAGTGTAAGTTTTTTTACTTGATTATACTATAAAGATACCAAGAAATTATATGCTTGGTTTAATCCTTTATCCAAATGTAAGCTTGGATAAAGGATTAAACAAACAAGTTTGCACCTGAACTATTTTCAGGACTGGGGAACTGAAAATATAACTTCTGCATTACTTCAACCTTGGTATCACCTCTGGGTCTGCTCCCCCTGACAAGACCTCAATAAAGGTTGAAACCGGTCTGGGTAGTAACCCTTCCCATAGCATTATACATACATACCTGTAAAGATATGTGCTTTGCATTATGGGATATTAAGGCAAATGATCTAAAGTCATAAGCTTCTATATACGAGTTGTCCCAGTCTTGAAAATAGTTCAGGTGCAAACTTGTTTGCTTACACTTGGATAAAGGATTAAACCAAGTATATAATTTCTTGGTATCTTTAATTTATAATGGGTATTACTAAAACAAGGGAGACATAAACAGGTGAGATCTTTCTAAGCAACAAATACAAGATGTTATATTCAGGAAATAACAATCAGAGAAAAGGAGTAGCTATAATATTAAATACTAAGTAAAAGGATAATCTATTTGAATAGCAGACAATATCAAGTAGAGTGATGTGGGCTAATATCAAAATGGAGAACTGAACAATGAGACTTATTTGTGCTTACAATCCTATAGAAGATTTTATTAAATAAGAAATGGAGGAATTAGAGAAGGCAGCTGACACAACAAAAAAAGGAAAAGTTGGTCCTTGTTGGAGATCTAAACAGCAGAGTAGGAAAGGATTACCAGACATATAAGAATGTTTTGGGAAAATTTGGAGAAAAGAGCAATGTTAATAATAACAGTAAGCACCTGCTAGATTTCAGCTCAAGATATGGACTAGTTATTACTAACACCATGTTCTAACATAAAAATGTGCACAGATTCACATGGAAAGAAGAAGCAAGGAATAAGAACAGTCTTATTGACTAATGTTATTGTCGACAGTGATGTTTTCCCACTGGTTCAGGATGCAAGAGTATACAGAGGATTTAAAATAGGAAGTGATTACCATTTAGTGTTGAGCAGGATAAAATTAAACTTCATATTCAAAAGAAGGGTGTGTAAAAAAGTTTTGAAATGAATCCAAGTTGAACAGCTATCAGATGTGAACTGTAGCCTCAAATACACAGACATTGTCCAAGAAAAACTGAGAGTTTGAAAACACAAACCAAACCTTCGAGATTCAGGGGCAAACCCTAAAGAAAACTTTTATTGATTGATTCAGCAGGGAGGTAATCTGCAAGGATAGAAAAATCAATACTCCATGGTGGACTCAGGAAAAAGGAGAAAGTATATAAGAAAGTTCCTGGCAAAGCATTGTGTAAAATTAGCTAAACAAAAGGCATGGGAAGACGTTGGTAAGAACATAGAAATAAATATCAGGAAGGCTATTTCCAGCAGTTTATCAGCTATTGGTTTAAAAGTGGCAAAGATTATATTTCTGAAGTGATTTAAAAATCAAGACATGAGACATTATAATAATAAAGAATTGTGGAAGTCACGTAAATGTATTATTTATTTATTTATTTATTTCTGCAGAATTTTTGGCTATATTTCATAGTCAATTTTGATATGCTATAGTAAGATGAGATAAACATAAAAAACAGAACAAAAATTAAATTGAAAGTGCATATTATATGTGCTATTGACTGCAAGAGGATAATTCATTTTACATTAATAGATATCAAGGAATAAATTTTAAAAAATAAAATATTTTAAACATCATCATTATCATCAAATTCCTGCTATGTACCCTCAAGGGGTGTACAGGATATGACAGTAGTACATGAAAAAATTACATCATTACTAACTTCCTATCTACAATTTTCCTCAAAATCAGTCTGTTACTTGTCAAGACTCCAACATTATCAGATCTTATATTTCTATCGTCTAAGGCACTTTGTACCGTATCAATCCACCTATATCTTGGTCTTCCTCTGGGTCGTTTTCCTGCCAACCTGGCAGAGAACACTTGTTTTGCTAATCTTTCCTCTCCCATTCTATTTAAGTGACCATACCACCTGAGATTAGCTCTGCTAACTCATTCCTGGATGCTGACAATGTCAAGTTCTTTCCTAATATCCTCATTTTTAATATGATATTGCCATTGATGCCATCTGTTCACGCCTCTAATCTTTCTCAGGACTCTCATACCTGCGGTCTCTAGTCTTTGGTCAAGTGTTTTACTTCTGACCCAGCTCTCAGATCCATAAGTTAAAACTGGTTTGAACACTGTCTTGTACACAGCTAATTTAGTGTTCCAACTAATTTCTCTCTTATTCCATATGAATTTATTCAATTGACTTCCCACTATACCAGCTTTGCTGATTCTGTTGTCTATTTCTATATTTAATTTACCATCTTCAGTAAAAATTATGCCTAAGTAGCTGAAATGTTTTACTTGTTCCACAGGTTCTCCATTCACAACACAGTTGACATTTTCAATGATTCTGCCTATTTTCATTGTCTTTGTCTTTTTATTGCTGACCTTCATACCATATCTATTAGAACAGCTATTCAATTTAGTCAGAGAATCTTGCAGACTTGTAGCGGATTTATTTAGAAGTATAACATCATCTGCATAAAGCAAAGAGCTGACATTAACATCTCCAATTTTGATATCAGGTTTAATACCACTTTCCTTCATAATGTGATCCATATAGATAATGAATAACAGAGGGGATAATGTACATCCTTGTCTCACACCAGATTTAACATTAAACCATCTTCCTGTACTTCCTTCAATTCTAACTGCTGACTTACAACTCAAATAAAGATTAAGTATTGCTTGATATAATGCCCCATTGACAGCATATAACTGCAGCGTATTGAATAGCTTCTCTCTTGGCACCTTGTCATATGCCTTTTCCAAATCAACAAAACTTAAATACAGATCTTTGTTATATTCCCATGCTTTCTGCTTTCTCGACTATTTGTCGTAAAGTGAAGATCTGATCCTGACAGCCTCTATTTGGCCTGAATCCAGCTTGTTCTTCACCAAGCTTTCTTCCACAATTCTTCTCAACCGTTTCTCAAGTATACTGGCATAGATCTTGCCAGGAACACTTAGTAGGGAAATACCTCTGTAATTCTCACATTCAGTTTTATTTCCCTTTTTATATATGGGTACTATGAGAGCTCTACTCCAATCATCGGGAATTCGTCCCTCTGTCCAGGCTTTCTGATCTATGTAGTGCAGCCACTGTAAGTTTTATACCACCATACTTCAGCATTTCTGGTTGAATATCATCTACTCCTGCTGCCTTTCCACATTTCAAGCCTTTGATGGCTTTTTCTACTTCAAGTATGGATATGTATTCTTGACTGCATGCCTGGTCAGTGTTTTTTATCACTGTGCTGTCATCACTGCTTGTTTCATTTAGCAGTTTTTCAAAGTAATTACTCCATACTTCAAGGATATCTTTTTCTCCTGTTTTCATGTCACCTTTATCATCTCTAACTCCTTTTACAGCACTCTTTCCTCCATTCCTAAGCTTCTTCAACAACCTCCAGAATATTTTGCCACCTTCTTGATATTTATTTTCTATATTCTTGCCAAAGTCCTCCCATGACTTTTGTTTAGCTAGTTTTACACACTGTTTAGCTTTCTTACATTTGTCCCTGTATTCTGTAAGAGTAAAAGCTGACTTATTTGCCAGGAACTTTTGATATGCTTTCTTCTTTTCCTTCACTGCCTCTTTAACTTCCTGTGTCCACCAGGGAGTTCTGATTTTTTTATCCTTGCACACAACCTCACCACATGCCTCTCTGGCAGAATCAATCAATGTTTTCTTCAGAGTTTGCCACTGAATCTCCAAGGTTTGATTCCTGTTCTCAAACTCTTTCATTTTCTTTTTAATAATCTTTCTGTATTTTAGTCTACAGTTCACATCTGAGAGCTGCTCAACTTTTATTCGCTTTAAAACTTTCTTACATGTTATTCTTTTCAATATGAAATTCAATTTTATCCTGCTCAAGACTAAATAGTGATCACTTCCAATTTCAAATCCTCTGTACACTCTGGTGTCCTGCACCCAAAGAGAAGACATCACTATCAACAATAACATAGTCAATGAGACTTTTCTTATTCCTAGCCTCTTCTCTCCATGTGAATTTGTGCACATTTTTATGTTGGAACATGGTGTTAGTAATAACCAGTCCATGTCCTGAGCAGAAATCCAACAGATATTTGCCTTTATTATTAGCTTTGCTCTTTTCTCCAAATTTTCCCAAAATATTTTTGTATGTCTCACAATCATTTCCTACTCTGCTATTTAGATCCTCAACAAGGACCAACTTTTCCTTTTTCATTGTGTCAGTTGCTTTTTCTAGAGCGTCAAAAAATTCCTCCACTTTTACCTTAGTAGAACCTTCTGCGGGACCATAGGCACAAATAAGTTTCATTGTCCAGTTCCCCATTCTCATATATGCCCACATTACTCTACTTGAGACTGACTGCCATTCAAGAAGATTAGCCTCGTATTTTGTGTTGAATACTATGGCTACTCCTTCTTTTCCTTGATTGTCATTGCCTGAATATAACATTTTGTATTTATTGCTTAGAAAGATCTCACCAGTTTTGGTCTTTTTTGTTTCAGTCACCCCTATTATGTCGATCTGGTACTTATCTAATTCCTCAGCTAGCTCCATTTCTTTGCCATTCAGGCTTCTTACGTTGATAGTACCGATCTTTAACTCTGGTGATGTTGAGTTGGGGTTTGTTTTCAGATTTGTTCCAGTAGCTGACTTTTCGCTGTTCACCCTGGTTCCCTGGCGAAAACAACGGGGGCCTTGTTTAACCGGGCGACGCCCCAGCCGGCATGAAATTTTGTCATGTTGTACCATCATTTTTTATTTTGGTTTAACCAATAAGAATACAATTTGGTCGGCTAAATCCCAAATTACCAGCCCATCCTCGTTCGTTCAGTATCAAAGTAGATACCCAATAGGGTGCACCACGAGAAGGTAAGGATTGGACAATAGAATATTTTAAACTTAAATAATTAATTAATTAAAATTTTTATGACTCTTATGAATGGTGAGTATTGGTTAAGTTAACTTCCCAAACTTCTTCCTTATCAAGGAGTTTACAGAATCTCTTGTTCTTGCAGCCTATGTTATTACGAACAGACTGGCCATTCCACAAAAATTTGCCTTGGAAAACATCAAGAATATACTTAATGTTTTCCAAGGCTCATCAGGTTCTTCACAAAAGAAAATAACTTTTGTGAAGAACCTGATAAATCTGATTTAGAGAGCCATTCTTTATCTACAAAACATAGAATTCAGTGGAATAATACTCAAGTTCTACACAAAAGTTATTTTCTTCTGGAAAGATTGTATAAACAAAGCTGCAAAAGCACATTCACCATCCTAATCTTAACAAAAACAATTGCACTATTCGAACTAATACTCACCATGTTTCGTAAAAATTGTAATTAATTAATAAAATTTTTTAATTTAAATTTATTCCTTGATATCTATTAATATAGATGGAGGTTATCCTCCTGCAGTCAATAGTGCATATAATATCATGCACACTCTCAACTGTTGCACATTTTATGTTTATCTCTTTTTACTGCAGTGTATTGAAAACGACTATAAAACATAGCCAAAAATTCTACACAAATAAATAATATATTTACATAAGTGAGTCAAAGTAATTATTTATTATTATAATATATTTTTGAAGCAAGTCAGTGTGATGGATACATAAAAAAAATAAATAAAAAACCTCTTGTTTATTATTTATTTAAATTTTATGATCTTTATTATAATAAAGGTCATAATTTTTTGACCTTAACCACCCAGAGTTAGTTTTCTGCACTCAGATTTCACAAAAATTTACAGGCTCAGTGTAAGTTTGAAATTCATAACCATTTATACTATATTTCTCAAAGGTGGTTTGTGTCTTCTGTGGAATAAAAAAAATCCAAGAAGAGAGAAGAAAGATGTTTAAACAGTTTAGATGTGGAGAATTACACAGTGCAAGGTGACCTAATATATATATGGATTTGGAAAGAAAGAAAGAAAGAAAATGAGAGTGAAACTAGTTGAACTAAGAGGAATTCGATCTAAAAATCTAAAATAAAAAATATTACATGGAGCAAAGACTGAAGTTCCAAAGTGGTTCTCTGAAGCAATAATGAAATGGGATTGAGATGCTTTAGAAGAGAATAAATTAGAACTTAAATTAGCTTAGAACAGAATAAATAAATATCAAGAAAGCCATTGCAAAAATCAGAATTTGTAAGCAGACAAAATAAGCAAAATTATTACAGAAAAATAATAAATTTATTAAGATATAACTGACAGTGTGACAGTTGCATCTTACATTAATTTCATTCACTGTCAGAGTATGCCCCCCCCTCTTACTATACATTTCACTCAACATGTAAACATATTCTTCACTCCATCAATTAATGGTGTGAACCATTGTTCAATGGAGTGAGGAATATGTTCACTGCATTGCTGTGATCAATGGAGTGAACATATTCTTCACTCCATTGATTACAGCACCTATTATTAGAACCTTTCAACTTTTTTATTCTTTTCTCTTTCCACTCCTTCTGCTGCTCTGAAAAAAATCTTTGTATCTAGAAAGCTTTTTTTCACCAAATTATGTCTCCACTTGTTTTTCCATTTTTAAGTTCTTCTAGCATGCTTTAGTTCTGATACCGCCATAGTGACTCACCTCATCAATATTTCTTCGTTCACCCCATCCCAACCCTCAGAATATTAAATCTGTGCAAAACATTCCAGATGTGACTTAATCAATAATTTATACAGCAATACAACCATTTCATCTTATCACTGTGGCAGTTCTCTGTATTATTTTCATTGCACTTGCTATGTGACTCTAGAACTTCAATCCTCACATCTGATTTTTTTTTCCCTCAGGATCTCTTTACTTCTTTACAGTGATATAATGTGTAATGCTTTTCATCTCTTCAGGTGATAGTATGAAACATTACACCTGGAATATTTCAGAAATGAACAGGCTTATCACAGCAAAGTCACTAAATAATAATGTATTTAATGATGTAAGTAGCATTTTCTGTTAAAGGAAAAGAAAAAAAGATCTGTAGTAAACACAATATGAATTTTGTAAACATTAAAAGCATTAAATTTGACATCCTAGTTTCCAACCAGTGAACTAACTATTATAACGTTCTAAAATATGACTTGCATTTCAAAACTTACCATTGATTGTTCTATGGGTCCCTGATGTAGATCCTTTAACATATAGTATTTCACTTCTGTCTCATCACCAGTAGATCTTGTACATGCTATCATACTCATATTATGTGCCTAAAAAAAAAATTAATAAAAAATTAAAATTAATAGTATTAGCACTATTTGACTACCAGTCTACTAGTTTCAAATTTGCTTTTATTATTATTTTTTCTTTACTCACCTATCTCTTACCCATGTCATTTCAATGGAATCTCAATGGTATTCAATTTTAATGGTACACACTGCATCCATGTTTCAAGTGAGTGACAGAAGTATACATCATAGCCAATTATATAATTAAATTATCGAAATAATTTAATTTCAAGCCTGAAGTGGCTTGAAAAAGTTTTATGTTTGGTCTTTAAAGTAGGGTTTCCAGGAATAAAAAAAAAAAAAAAAAATTAAAAAAATCAATAGCCCATCCTTGGCACCAATGTACTATAGATTTACAACCTTTCTAGGTGAGAGTTACATTATTTTAAACAATATAGTGCATCTCAGATCTGGTAGCAACATGACATAACTGCTTTCCATCTTTTATATGAATCCCACCCATTAAAAGTTGTAGACCTGTTGTACATTTGAATTGCATGGTTAATCTGGAAACTCTGCTCTACAGACTGAACATGGACCTTTTTTTTTTCAAGCGATTCAGGTCTCCAGTCAGCAGAATGGTTGTCTCACTAGGCAGTGAAATTTATCTACCACTTAAAGACTGAAACATCTATGCCACAGTGATTTGAACACACGACCTGCTGACTGGTGAGCAGACAGTATTACATGAGACTATTCACTTGCTCAACCAGGACAGCAAACTTGTATGCAATATCGCAGCAATGCCGACGTTTTTCAGTCATAATTTGCCAAGAAATTTAGAGAAAATTTAACGGCAGAAATTTATCATTGTTCACAACAACCGCGACAACAATTGGAAAGTTTAAATTTAAATGAGGAACACAGCTGTGATCGTCGATGACAGCGCATGCGCATCCACTGAACTTTACGTAACTCAAATGCTCTCACACACCACAAAGATGAAATCACATAACTCGGAACAGAGAAAATTTCCAGAAATGAAAGTAATAAAAAACTGAGTATCAGCGTATAAGATGCACTCTGTTTTTCAGACCTATTTTCAAAGAAAAAAAGTGCGTCTTATACGACAGCAAATATGGTAATTAAATTTTTTGGTATTCCATTAAAAATCATTAATCTTGTTAAGAAAAATGTACTGAGACTATACATATAAACAAACAATGAAATAAAATTGTCACAACCAATAACAATAAAAACAGGAGTATAACAAAAGTGTTTGCTAATGATCGTAGCCTCTTGTCACATAATTTAAAATATGTGGATTCCAAATTAAAGGATTTGCATATGAGCAGCACTAAAAATTAATGAAAGCAAAACAAAAAACTGAGAATTTAAAAATTAAAAATACTAAAACTTACTCTTTGTACAAGTTTGTTCTTTGGTTTTATAGTAACCATGTTTTTTATAGCCATTATGAGTGAGACCACCCATGATGGCTACACAGACAAGGATGTTATAAACAGAATTAAGAAAAAAAAAAAAAAAAAAATATATATATATATATATATAAATATATATATATAATTTTGTTTCTCATATTAAAGATATTCCCATCGATGAAAATGACATTCTAGTTAGTTTTGACATTATATGTTTATTTACTAACGTTCCTACGGACGAGGTACTTACATTACTACAGGACAAATTATCCAAAAAAATGTTCACTTTATTAAAGCATTGCATTCATTCTGGTTACTTCAGATATCAGGACTCCATTTACCAACAAAAACAAGGCCTGGCAATGGGCAACCCTTTGTCCCCAGTGCTAGCTAACATCTTCCTTGAAGATTTTGAAAAGAAAGCCATATCTTCCTTCTCGTTTAAACCAAAAGTTTGGAAAAGATATGTTGATGATATATTCATTATTTGGAATCACGGGCACACATCTCTCACAGATTTTCTTCGTCATCTAAACATCCAACATCCTAATATAAAATTTACTGCTGATATAGAAAATAATAACTCCTTACCTTTCTTGGATGTTATGCTTACACGATGCTCTGAAAGATTAAAAATCTCTATGTACAGAAAACCTACGCATACCAATAGATATCTGCATAATCTTTCTCATCATTTTCCACCACAAAAACTTGGAATTATATCTACCTTAGGACACAGAGCATGTTCTCTCTTAAATGAACAAGATGAACTACAAAAAGAACTGAATCACCTCACTCTTATTTTTAAACAAAATGGATACTCTGAAAAAACAATTAAGAAATTTCTTCTGAATCCTCCTAGGCAGTGCACAACAGAGACTATTAATTTTAAAGGTAGCATCTCCATTCCATACATTAGCACAGTCTCTAAGAAAATAGCTAAAGTCCTTAAAAAATATAATATCAGGACCTTCTTAACCACACTTCCAAAAATCCGTTCTCTAATCAGCCATCCAAAACCTACTCATCACAACCTTAAGTACCCTGGAGTATATAAATTGTGGTGCGATTGCAATATCCCATACTTTGGTCAAACTAACAAATCTATTGAACAACAAATAGAAGAGCATAAGAGAGACATCTCTTACAAAAGATCTCATGCAACTGCGTTATCCAGTCATGTTCTTTTTTCAAATAATCCTAATGATGACCAACGAAGCCACTCTGTCTGCTGGAATAGATCAGAAAATATCTTTCGCTGTGATGATGAGTTTGAAAGGAAAATCGTAGAATCAAGTGAAATCCTACTGAACCCGGTCCACTTAAACAACAATTTAAGTTATAACATCCAGATAGCCATGCTGCAGTTATTCAATATTGGCATTCACGTGAACCTGCATGCACAATTGCAACAAACAATGGCACGCCAGTTGGAACAACTTGAAAAAATACAATGTTTTTATGTATCGATTATGTGAGGCAATCTGTACCTGTAATTTCCAGTTTGTTTAAATAATTCAATGTTTATTAGTATTCTTTTCCTTTATAAATACCTGAAGAAGGCTGCTATATGCCGAAACTAGTAGTATTTATCATTAAAATCTTTATATGTTATCTCAGTCTTATAGTCATTAAATCTATATTTTTTTCAAATGTATAACAACCGAGTAAAAGCTGATCATCACATATATAATTATATATATATATGTGTGTGTGTATTCTTGATCTTCTACTCGGTTGTAATAATACATTTTAGAGAATAAATTTTAAATGACTTTAAACCGAGATAAAATATTAAATTTTAATGATACAACTGGTTTCAGCCTTTTACAGCCTTCTTCAGGTATCCACTAAAGGTAGAACACAGTAATAAAAAATTGAAGTTACAAAAAACTGAGAATTACAGGCAAAAAAACCCAATACAAAATTGACACAAAAACGTTGTATTTTTCAAGTCGTTCTATCTAACCTGCTATTGTTTGTTGTATGCGTGCTTGCAGGTTTTCGTGAGCACCAGTATTGAACAACTGCAGTATGGCTATCAAGGATGTTATAACTCAAATTGCTGTTCAAATGTTCAGGATTAAGGAGGATTTCTCTGGATTCCACGATTTTTCTTTCAAACTCATCACTACAGTGAAAAATAAAAATGTTTTCGGATTTATCCCAGCAAACTGAGTGACTCTGTAGATTGTCATGAGGGTTATTAGAGAAAAGAACATGACTGGATAGCGCAGATGCATGTGATCTTTTATAGGAGATGTCTTTCTTATGCTCCTCAATATGCAGTTCAACAGATTTGGTAGTCTGTCCAAAATAAGGAATATTACAGTCGCACCATAACTTGTAAACACCTGGATATTTCAGGTTATGATGAATAGGCTTTGGATGGCTTATAAGAGAATGGACTTTAGGGAATATAGTGAAAAATGTCCTGATGTTGTATTTTTTAAGGACTTTAGCCAATTTATTAGAGACTGAACTAATGTAAGGTATTGAGATGCTACCTTTAAAATCAATAGTTTCCGTAGCACGCTGCCTAGGTGGATTCAGAAGAAATTTCTTAATTGTTTTTTTCAGAATATCCATTTTGTTTAAAGATAAGAGAAAGTTGTTCAACTTCTTTTTGGAGTTCATCTGGTTCACTTCAAAGAAATCGTGCTCTGTGTCCTAAGGTAGAAATAGTTCTGAGCTTTTGTGGTGGAAAGTGATAAGATTGACAGTGCAGATATCTGTTAGTATGAGTTGGTTTTCGGTATATAGAGATTTTAAATCTATCAGAGCATCATGTAAGAATTACATCCAGGAAAGGAAGGCAGTTATTTCGTTCTAGTTCGGCAATGAATTTTATATTAGGATGCTGGTTGTTAAGATGTTGAAGAAAATCCATGAGAGATGTGTGTCTGTGACGCCATATAATGAAAATGTCGTCAATATAACGTCTCCAAAGTTTCGGCTTAAATGAGAAGGATGATATGGCTTTTGTTTCAAAATCTTCCAGGAAAATGTTTGCTAGAACTGGGGATAAAGAGTTGCCCATTGCTAGGCCTTGGTTTTGCTTGTAAATGGAGTCCCTATATCTGAAGTAGCCAGATTGAATACAATGCTTTAGTAAAGCAAATATCTTTTTAGACAATTTGTCCTTAAGTAATGTTAATACCTCCTCAGTAGGGACGTTAGTAAATAATGAGATAATGTCAAAACTTGCTATGATATCATTTTCACTGATTGAAATTTGAACTTCCTCGCAATATGCACCTTTCTTTACGTTCTCTTCACCCCCCTTATTACACGCATTTATGGAGTTCCGAAGATACACAAAGAAAACACCCCTCTTCACCCAATTGTGGAAGGAATTGATGGTTCTACTTATAAGCTTTCGAAACATCTTGCAGAATACCTCAAGTGTTTCTCCAATAACTCTTCATCGTTCATCAAAAACACCACAGACTTCGTTTCTCATATCAAAAATATTTCAATCAGTGAAAATGATATCATAGCAAGTTTTGACATTATCTCATTATTTACTAACATCTACTGAGGAGGTATTAACATTACTTAAGGACAAATTGTCTAAAAAGATATTTGCTTTACTAAAGCATTGTATTCAATCTGGCTACTTCAAATATAGGGATTCCATTTACAAACGAAACCAAGGCCTAGAAATGGGCAACCCTTTATCCCCAGTTCTAGCAAACATTTTCCTGGAAGATTTTGAAACAAAAGTCATATCGTCCTTTTCATTTAAGCCGAAACTTTGGAGACATTATGTTGACGACATTTTCATTATATGGAGTCACGGACACACATCTCTCATGGATTTTCTTCAACATCTTAACAACCATCATCCTAATATAAAATTCACTGCCAAACTAGAACAAAATAACTGCCTTCCTTTCCTGGATGTAATTCTTACACGATGCTCTGATAGATTTAAAATCTCTATATACCGAAAACCAACTCATACTAACAGATATCTGCACTGTCAATCTCATCACTTTCCACCACAAAAGCTCAGAACTATTTCTACCTTAGGACACAGAGCACGATTTCTTTGAAATGAACCAGATGAACTCCAAAAAGAAGTTGAACAACTTTCTCTTATCTTTAAACAAAATGGATATTCTGAAAAAACAATTAAGAAATTTCTTCTGGATCCTCCTAGGCAGTGTACTACGGCAACTATTGATTTTAAAGGTAGCATCTCAATACCTTACATTAGTTCAGTCTCCAATAAATTGGCTAAAGTCCTTAAAAAATACAACATCAGGACGTTTTTCACTACACTCCCTAAAGTCTGTTCTCTTATAAGCCATCCAAAGCCTAGTCATCATAATCTGAAATATCCAGGTGTTTACAAGTTATGGTGCGACTGTAATATTCCTTTTTTTGGACAGACTAACAAATCTGTTGAACTGCGTATTGATAAGAGAGATAAGAGAGACATCTCCTATAAAAGATCACATGCATCTGTGCTATCCAGTCATGTTCTTTTCTCTAATAACCCTCATGACGATCTACAGAGTCACTCAGTTTGCTGAAATAAATCCGAAAACATTTTTCGCTATAGTGATGAGTTTGAAAGAAAAATTGTGGAGTCCAGAGAAATCCTCCTTAATCCTGAACATTTGAACAGCAATTTAAGTTATAACATCCCTGATAGCCATACTGCAGTTGTTCAATACTGGCACTCACGAAAACCTGCAAGCACGCATACAACAAACAATAGCAGGTTAGATAGAACAACTTGAAAAATACAACGTTTTTGTGTCAATTATATATTGGGTTTTTTTGCCTGTAATTCTCAGTTTTTTGTAACTTCAATTTTTTATTACTGTGTTCTACCTTTAGTGGATACCTGAAGAAGGCTGAAACTAGTTGTATCATTATCATTAAAATTTAAAATTTTATCTCAGTTTCAAGTCATTTAAAATTTATTCTCTAATATATATATATATATATATATATATATATATCATCATCAACCATTGTCAATCCACTGCTGGATGAAGGTCTTTCCAAGATTACTCCAAAACTGTCTGTCCATGACTCTCCTTTCCCATGTCACTCCTGCAAATCTGATGATATCATCAATCTACCGTGATTTAGGTTGGCATCGTGGTCATTTTTCCTCTCGACGAAGAAGTACTGGAATCCATTCCAGTACTTCTTCGTCCATTGTTAATCATATAAAAATCATAGTCCAACAAAATATAAATAGGTCCAGAAAATTATTAAATGCAAGATCAAAGAAGCAAAAGAAATCTGGATGAATGAAAAATGTAAAGAAATAGAAATTCTACGGGAAAAGCATGACAATTTTAATCTACACAAAAAGCTGAAAGAGATCTCAGGTATATTTAAGAAAAAACAACTATGTATCCTTCGAAACAAAAAAAAGGGAGAAACAATATCCGAAAAGGATGACAAAATACAAGAATGGGTGAAATATATAGAAGAACTCTTTACTGATAACAGACATAACCCAGAAAATACATATACTGGCCTGGTTGGCCGAGTGGATAGCATATCCGCTCTCCAGCCAAAAGGCTGCAGGTTTGAATCCCGCGTGGGCATGGATGTTTGTGATTGTCTGTGGAAATACCAGTGGTGGTGGTTGGCAGTATATGGCATTGGTGTAGTTGTGGTCAGTTGGTGATTGAATGGTGGAGACGGAGTTGTAGAGCAGGTGCCCTCCCTCGATGAGTCCTTGGACTCCCTTTAGGTGTCAGTAATAATAATAATAACAGATGGAAGGTCCATGCATTCTAAGATCAGAGGTAGAATGTGCACTGAACTCAGCTAAAAATGGCAAAACCTTAGGCCCAGATAGAATACCAGTAGAAATAGTAAAGTTATTAGAAGGTGACAACATTAATATATTAGTAAAGTTATTTAATAAGATCTACAATACAGGCATAATTCCTCAAGACTGGTTACAGTCGACCTTCATCATGCTATCTGAAAAAGTAAATGTGTAAACTTGTAATGACTATAGAATGATCAGCCTAATGAGTCATATTCTCAAAATGTTTCTGAAAATAATTCAAAAAAGAATATACAGAAAATGTGAAGACACCATCAGTGATACCTAATTCTGCTTTAGAAATGGTTTGGGAACAAGAGAGGCTCTTTTCTGTTCTCAAATTTTATTCCAAAAATGTATTGACCAAAACAAAGAAGCAATCGACTTCGAGAAAGCATTTGACAAAGTCCAACATGCTAAAATGATTGCACTATTAAAAAGAAAGGCATCTGTTCAAGTTGATGACATTATTACAGACTCCATTAACATCAAACAAGGAGTAAGGCAAGGATGTGTGCTGTCACCTCTTCTTTTTAACATATACTCAGAAGCCATATTTCAAACAATCTTAAAAGGAAGAAAGGAAGGGATTAATGTAAATGGAGAAATCATCAGTAACATCTGATATGCTGATGACACAGCTCTCCTGGCTGACAATATTCAGGATCTTCAAAATCTTCTGGAACTAGTGAATAAAGAGAGTGAAAAAATGGGATTAAAAATAAATATCACCAAAACTAAATTCATGGTCATTAGCAAGAAACCAATTCTTAATTCAGCACTTTCTTTAAATGGGAAACAAACAGAAAGAGTGGCAAAGTTTAAATATCTTGGATGCTGGTTAAATGAAGATTGCAATCCAGAAATGGAAATAAAAGTTAGAATTGAAATGGCAAGAAAACATTTTCTCTTGATGAAATCAACACTGTGTAACCGCAGTTTAAATTTAGAGCTTAGAGTATGCATGGTTAAATGCGTACTCTAAGTACTCTAAATGCATATGGTCTGTCTGCTGTACGGTGCAGAAACTTTGACCTCGAAGATAACATCAATAAAAAGACGTGAAGCCTTTGAGATGTGGTTATACAGACGAATGTTAAAAATCCCATGGACAGCAAAAATGTCCAATCAGGAAGTACTGGAACAAATGGGGAAATCACATGAACTTTTAGATATCATAAAAAGAAGGAAAACTGAAATCTTTGTCATCTACTTTGTAATAATATAAGATACTTCAGTTGATTATAAAAGGGAAGATAAATGGAATAAGAGGACAAGGAAGACGAAGAAAATCTTGGCTGGCAGACATCAGACAGTGGACTGGCATGAGCTCTGAGAGACTGAGGATCACTATAAATTTGCCAAGGTGGTTGCCGAGCTCCTATCGGAGACACATTGCCACTTTAGATGTTTCAGTCTTCCTATGTCGTCAGAGACTTTGATTTGATTTCTTATCCATGTATGCCTGATCCAGCCTTGTGATACCAAACATACTTCTCATCATCATCATCAAATTCCTGACATGTCATGAAAAACTTACATCATTACTAACCTCCTACCTACAATTTTCCTCCAAATCAATCTGTTACCTGTCAAGACTCCAACATTATCAGATCTTATATTTCTGTCTTCTAAGGCACTTTTTACTGAATCAATCCATCTATATCTTGGTCTTCCTCTGGGTTTTTTTCCTGCCAACCTGACAGAGAACACTTGTTTTTCTAATAATATTAAGTGACAATACCACCTGAGATTAGCTCTGCTAACACATTCCTGGATGTCAACAATGTTAATTTCTTTCCTAATATCCTCTTTTTTAATATGATATTGCCACTGATGCCATCTGTTCACACCTCTAATCTTTCTCACAACTCTCATATCTGTGGTCTCTAGTCTTTGGTCAAGTGTTTTATTTCTCACCCAGCTCTCAGATCCATAAGTTAAAATTGGTTTGAACACTGTCTTATATACAGCTAACTTAGTGTTTTGACTAATTTCTCTCTTATTACATATAAATTTATTCAGTTGACTTCCTACCACCACCTTTATTGATTCTGTTGTCTATTTCCATATTTAATTTCCCATCTTTACTAAAAGTCGTGCCTAAGTAACTGAAATGTTTTACTTGTTCTATAGGTTTACCATTCACAATGCAGTTGATATTTTCAACATTTCTGCCTATTTTCATTGTCTTCGTCTTGTTATTGCTGACCTTCATACCATATCTATTACAGCAGTTATTCAATTTAGTCAGGGAATCTTGCAGACTTGTAGTAGATTTATTTAGAAATATAACATAATCTGCATAAAGCAAAGAGCTGAGATTAACATCTCTAATTTTGATATCATGTTTAATACAACTTTCCTTCATAATGCGATCCATATAGATAATGAATAACAGAGGGGGATAATGTATATCCTTGTCTGACACCAGATTTAATATTAAACCACCTTCCTGTACTTCTTTCAATTCTAACTGCTGACTTACAACTCAAATAAAGACTAAATAGTGCATGATATAATACCCCACTGACACCATATAATCTCTTGGCACCTTGTCATATGCCTTTTCCAGATCTACAAAACTTAAATACAGATCTTTGTTATATTCCCATGATTTCTCAACTATTTGTCTTAAAGTGAAATTCTGATCCTCACAGCCTCTATTTGGCCTGAATCCAGCTTGTCCATTACCAATCTTCCCTTCCACAATCCTTCTCAACCATTTCTCAAGTATACTTGCATAGATCTTGCCAGGAACACTCAGTAGGGAAATACCTCTGTAATTCTCACATTCAGTTTTATTTCCCTTTTTATATATGGGTACTACGAGAGCTTCACTACAATCATCTGGAATTCATCCCTTTGTCCAGGCCTACTTCACTATGCTGTACAGCCACTATAAGGCTTTTATACCTCCATACTTGAGCATTTCTGGTCGAATAGCATCTACTCCAGCTGCCTTTCCCCATTTCTGGGTTTTTCTACTTCAAGCATGGATTCTCTCCATGTGAATTTGTGCACATTTTTATTTTGTAACATTGTGTTAGTAATAACCAGGCCATATCCTGAGCAGAAATCCAACAGGAATTTTCTATTATTATTAGCTTTGCTCTTATCTCCAAATTTTCCCAAAATATTTTTGTATGTCTGACAATCATTTCCTACTCTGCTATTTAGATCCCCAACAAGGACCAATTTTTCATTGTGTCAATTGCTTTCTGTAAAGCCTTAAAAAATTCCTCCACTTCTACCTTAGTAGAAACTTCTGTGGGACCATAGGTACAAAGAAGTCTCATTGTTCAGGTCTTCATTCTGATATTTGTCCACATCACTCTACTTGATATCGCCTACCATTCAAGAAGATCGGCCTCGTATTTAGTCTTGAATACTATGGCTACTTCTTCTTTTCCTTGATTTCCTGAATATAACCTTTTGTATTTATTGCTCAGAAAGATTTCACCAGTTTGTATCTTTTTTGTTTCAGTAATCCCTATTATGGCAATCTGGTACTTTACCGATCTTGAGCTCTCGTGATGTTCAGGTGGAGTATGAAGCATACTTTTTTCCATAGTAAATTGCGTTGTTCTTAATTTTTGAATTTTCTTTGCATTTAGTGCCCATGTTTCACATTTTTCACTGAAGAATATGTTGGTATAAAAAACTTTTCTCTTCAGGCATATTGAATGTAATTTTCCAAATGCTTTCCATCCAAATGTTATGCATCTTTTAATTTCATCTGTGATAATTTGTTTAATTGATACCTGTTGTCCTAAGTATATGTAATGATCTACTTATTTAATTTCATCATTATTGATTTTTATTATTTTTGGTTGGACATAGCTATTGAACATAACTTGGGTCTTCTTTAGGTTTATCTTTAGGCCAGTTGTTTTGCTAGCAATTTGGAATTCATGGATACAAGTCTGTAATTCATGCACAGTTGAAGTGAAGATAACTATGTCACCTGCAAAACGTAAATGGCTTAAATATCTTCGATTTATCTTCAGACCTTTCCCTTCCCAATCAAGAAATTTGAATGTTTTTTTTAGGTATGCTGTGAATAATTTTGGAGATATTGTGTCACTCTGTCTTATACCTCTCATACTGGTGTATGCTGATTTGATAGTCCTGACATATGGCTCCTCCACTCATTCGTTTTGTAATGCTTTAAGTATTGCACAAGTTTTTAATGAATCAAAGGCTTTCTAATAATCAATAAAACCAAGACATAGTGGTAATTGATATTCATTGCACCGTTCAATAATCTGTTGTACAACTTGAATATGGTCCATTGTACTAAAGCCGCTTTGAAAGCCATCCTGTTCTTTTAGTTGTGCTAGGTCTAGAGTTGTACAAAGCCTATGAGCTAAGACTTTTGTAAACACTTTGTAAACTACCAATAGTAGACTGATGGATTGGTAATTCATCGAGTCTTCTACTTTACTTTTTTTATGTATCAGAATTAGGGTAGCCTTCTTCCATGTTCTTGGTACGTTATTTTTCTTCAAACATAAGGTAAATAGTTTTGCTAAGATTTTGTAGATCATTTCTCCACCTGCTTTTAGAAGTTCAGCTATAACTCCATCCTCACTTGCAGCTTTTCCATTTTGCAAGCTTTGAATGCTCTGCATAACTTCTTCTAGTAGAAGCTGTGGTACTTTAACTATTTCACATATTAAATGAAGAAGTTATCTTCTTCATTTTAATTCACCATCCTGATATAATATTGAGTGAAATTCTTCAATTCTTTTTGCTATCGCATATCTATCTATTTCTGGTAATGGTCCCATCTTGTAGTTTGACTGCAACCATCTATTTATTGCTGTTCTTCAATTGCTGTTTGGCTTTTTTGAGACTACGGTTGTTGTCAATTGTTTATTGTATGAATTTTCTTATTTCTTCTGTGATACGTTTTCTGATTGTTTTGCACAATTCAGTGTACTCAATTTTATTCTGTAGGTTATTTGATTGTGTCATTTTTCCTTGTTTCTTGAGAAATTTTGTCTTATTTCTGTTCTGTGGTACCAGCTATTTCAAGTGAGCATTGTAAAAGGTTTTGAGTAATAATGTCATTACTTTCTGATTGATCAGCATTGTCATCTATAATAAGATTTTTAAATCTGTTGTTTAGTTCGTGTTGGAATATATCTTTTTTAATATTGAGTTTGTGTACATCTATGTTTTGCATTGATCTTCGAAACATTTTTCTTCTTTCTTTTTGGCAGTTAATTTGAATCTTACTGCATACCATACGATGGTCACTTCCTATATCGAAGGTGTTTATAACAGAGCACCACATACAACAGAAACAAAATGAAGAAAAAGAGCTAAGCCAAAATACTAAACCTAGAATATTTAATACAGTATTTGTTTTAGAAACAGAATTACGGGAAAGAACTGGACATAGTCTCCTTTCATAATATGGATAAAGGAAAGAAAATGGAAGTGACTGGACATATGCCTAGGAAACAAAGAGGAGATATAGAAATAGAGAGTTTATTGCTGGGTTACAAAGTATAGTTCACTTCACAATAAATTATATTCTTGTTTTAATTCTTTATTCAAGGATTAAGAGACAAGCAAAGAAAATTTGTGCATGAAGTATCTTCACAACCAGTTCTACTTATATATAGATGCTGTTGACTTTACATCAATTGCCTTTGCATCCCATAATACAAAATCATTATAGGTCGAAAATGATGCTACCCACAGCAGCTAGACCCAGGAAGATACCAAGGTTAAATCAATGCAAAAGTTATATATTTTCTGTATCCATGTAATAAAACTGTGTATCATCATATTAAAAAATATTCCGGATTAGAGATAGTTGAAAGTTTTACTGCTGGGTTACAAAGAATATTATACTTGACAATAATTTATTCTTGACAATTTTTTACCTCATTATTAATATTTTAATAATCAAGTAGAAACTATGCTTTTATTTCAACTAGTTTCATGAAATACTTTGTTTCACTTCATCAGGAAATAACATGAATAAACTAAAAACTAGAAAGCAAGTAATAACAGTTAACATTTGTATGAAAAATATTTGAAAACGTTTAAACAATAAAAAGTGTGTGTTCGCTATTATGCTAGCTGCTGGTTCTTGGATTACTGTAGCATACTACTGGTAGATACAAGTGTATCATGATGGATTAAGGAAGATCAGACAATGTAAAATCAGCCATTGTTTTTTGTTACACTGCAATGGATGCATCAGCATTTCAGCTGATTCTTTGAATGCTCGAGTAAAAATGGTAATCAGTGTGCAGCATTTCAGTTTGTTGTCATTCTAACTTGGTGTTTTGTTTCTGTTGCATGTGCTTTCCAGCTCTGATTTCCTGATTTGTGCTTTCTTTCATTCTCAACATCCTTGAAGTGTTCCATCTTGTTATTAATAACTTTATTATTGACAATTCTTGTTTAATCCTTTACTCAAGCATCTATATACAAGTAAACTAGTCATGAAGATATTTCACACAAACTTTATTTGCTTACACTTGATAAAGGATAAAAACAATACAATTTCTTGTCAAGTATAATATACTTTGTAACCAAGCTGTAAAACTTTCTATGACTATCCCTGATCTGGAGTATTTAATATCATGATACACCATTATTCAAATTAATTTGAATTATGTTTATATCGCCGAAATGAAGCCTATTGGCTCTTTATATTTAAATGATATACCATTTTACTAATAGCAGATAGAAAATATATGACTTCTGCATTGATTTAACCTTGGTATCTTCCTGAGTCTAGTCCCCACTGATGAGATCTCAAAAAATTGGTCTGGATAATGTCTCATAATGTTCTTGCATTATGGAATGAGGCAGCTAATGTAAAGTTAAAGCCTCTATATACAAATAGACCAGCCATGAAGATACTTCATGCATAAACTATGTTTGCTTTCATTTTGGTAAAGGATTAAAACAAGAATATAACTTCTTGTCAGGTATGAGGAGGGAATATAACAAAAGATGCGTTAGATTGGAACTTACAAGGAGGAATAGAAGATGTCCAAAAATGATGTGGGAAAGGGGCTAAAATAGAAGGAAAGAGCAAATAGGGCTGAGAGAGACCTGGAGTGAGATCAACAAAAGTTGAAAATGCAGCCTCTTCAAAGATCACATCTTTTAAGTAATGCACACTGAATTATACACTTGCTAGCTATCACTTTCACCTTACTTTTTACTACAAAGAGTAGTTTGCTTTCTTATTTGAAAATAGAGTTTTATCCTTTTTATTAAATCTTTCTGACAAGTAATATAATGGTTGAATTTGCAATTCAATCTCTGCACAGAAATAAAATTTCATTTCAAGAATTTACAAGCATTGCTTAAATTATCAGAAATTAGTGCTGATCCAATTAGAATCTTGATTTCTGATATTTTTAATTTGTGTAAAGTAAAATAAAATAAAGATCCTCAAAATGCAGTAAAGTGGCATTCTAAGAATCATTTTTTTTTACCTGATGATTGTATATTTCTAATATATGTCTAATTTTAATCATGAAAATTAAATTACTGCTATTTGAAACAGGAGCAAAAATACAGACCTGTAGAATTAAAGACCCAATGAATATCATAAATTAAGTAAAGAATCACTTAGTTTCTTCTCAACATTGTAATTTTACCTTTGTGTCACTTGCAAATCCAACAGCCAAGTAAGAATGATCTTCTTTAGCAGTTCCTCCTAATACAAATTCCACTGATCGGTTGTGATTCTTTAACTGATAAGTAAGAATGTAATCACATGTATCAGCATGACATGAAAGCAGCTTATCTGAATGGATATAGCAACTCTTTTCCTTTCCACATGTTGACAGACTAACAGCTGAAAAAAAAATTATAAAATAATATGAACTAGTTCATAAAATTAAAGAATCAGCACAATTTCCAGTTGTTTTTCTATAGGAAATAATCATTCAGTTTTTTTCCTCTTTTCTATACTAAATTTAATAAACAGGGTTGTACATGAAAATGTTATCATACTTTGATGCAAGCTCATAAAGAAAAACTTACCACCAACCTTGAAATGCTTTGAAAGTAAGTTTAATACCATCAGCATTCATATGCGAGTTGCAATGTATCACCCTTCATTGAGATGTATGACAACTAATATTGTGATATGTTATGCTGTAAGGTTTGTTGTAATATTATGATAATGAACATATAGAAGCAGAGCCAGCATGTGCATCAGTGCACCACATTGCAAGAGCGACCTGGGTCTCAATCTCATCTAGGACAATGAAAAAAATTTGAAAAATCTTGATAAGGACTTCTCAACTAAACATGAGTTAGCCAGGGCCTATGGGAATAGTTTGTTATAGTAAATAATTTGTTATGGTGAATTTCTTTTAGAATAGTAATTGTGCCTTCAAGATTTTTTAATACTTTCTTATCATCGCACGTGAGGCAACAGTAGTGGTGGTGTGTAAGAAGAGCTCCAGATTCAGATAAGTTATTCTTGAAATAATTAATTGTATATGAGCAGGGCTGTCGTCAGATTAGATCGCGCTCTGAGGCAAACAATTAAATATCGCCCTGGATGGATTATAATACAAAAATATAAGAAAATCTCCAATTGCTATTTTGTTTTTATTACAAGAGAAACATTAATGCAAAATGATTACATAATAATATTAATTAAATGTTTACTCTACAGGAATATCACACAATAAAACTATATAAGCTCTTCTAAATTTAAATTATAAGCTATGTCCGCCTCTATCGATATAGTTGCAAGACCAACCAATCTTTCGTGGGTCATTGCTGTCCACAAATAATTTTTAATCAGTTTAAGCTTGGAAAAACTTCTTTCTGCTTGTTCAGCCATGTTACTGTAGGCACTGTCGCTACGCTAACAATTCCTGTTAGCATAGCGATGGTGCCTACAGTAGCATGGCCGAACAAGCACCCTTATTAAGCCGCGACATGAGGCAGGCTACCTCTATGCTACACCCTGTCGACGGTACTGTATATGAGTGATTGTTTGAGTAAAAGCTGCTATAAAAGTTGGCCGCTACTAGTATTATTACTGTGTGGGATATTTTGCTTAAATTTCATTACAAATTCGTTGTTTTTGGCCCTTAGAGTAGTAACCGGTAGAGGAAAGATGACAGCAGCTTTGTCAGTGCATGACTTTAACTTAGACTTCAGTCGTTTTATGAATTGCAAGGTGTGCTACATGTATTCTTTTGATTACATAGATGGTTTCTGGACATTTAGGGCTGATGGAAGGAGGGTATGTGCGAAGTGGCAGCTAAATGAGGATTTGATGAGTGCTAATATGAATTTAATGACAGAAAGTGTTAGAAGCGAGAATGTCGTGGGAAGAATGAGTGCTCGTTGAAAAGAGAAGCATGGTGTGAAAGAAAGGCAAAAAATTGTTAAGAAAGCATTGAAAAAGAAAACGAGTGATTTTGAAAACCATAATGGATGGTAAAAAGAACGAAAGCGAGGCGAATGTGGCAGAAGGAAACAAAATTGAGAGAATGAAAGAAACCGGAAATAGCATGACGAAAGGATCAAAAGTGGGAAAAATGGAAAGAATGAATGAAAGCGAAAGTTGAACGCATGGACCGAAAGTACAGAAACTCAAAAGGATGAATGAGAGTGAAAGTGTGAAATGGGAGTCAAGAGTTCGAAAATGAGAAAGATTGAATGATAGAGAGAATGTGATGTGAGATTCGAAAGTGGAATTGGGTTGGATGAGGCAAGAGTCACTGAAGATGGTTCAGTTCAGATGGTTCATTTCCATCTGAACCATGGCAGGAGAGATCACATCGAATGAGTGTTATCAGTGGAACGAGCTGTAGATCCAGGAAAGGAATAGGATGACCTAGGATCAAGAGGAAAGAGTTGGAAATGGATGTGGAGTGAAATTAAGAAAATTCGGGTGAAAATGATTAAAACAAATCAAGTGGGTATGAAAGAGTTAATGAAAGACGGCGAGTGGCATTGTATGGTGACTCTATTATTAAATGTGTGCTGGAGGAGAAGATGCACAAGGTATGTTTTCCAGGCAGTAAAATGAGTAGAGTGATTGAGGCATTGGATATGAGGAGGGAGCAAGCAAAGGAGTTGATGGTTTTAATAGGTACGAATGACTTGACAGAGGACAAAGAGCACGTCAGAATGGATATAAGGAGGCTGCTTAGACGGATAAAAGAGAATAATGTGACAGGAAGGGTAGTAAGCATGTTGCCTAGGTATGACTGTAGTGAGATGAGGTGGAGAGTAAGGATTATGAATGGTATGTTGGCTGAAATGTGTAAGGAGAGGGGAGTACAATTTGTTAATGTGTGGAATGAGTTTGAAGGACGAAGTGAACTGCATGGGAGAGATGGACTGCATTTGAGTGGTTATGGTGTGACTCACTTGGCGAGACTGTTGCTGGAAGGTAGAGAAGTGAGTATAGAGAATGAATCAGATCAAGTGGGAAGTGATGTGGAAGAGCAGGAAAGTACGACAGGAGAGATTGAAAAGGTTGTTATGAATGAGGAAGTAAGTGGCATGAGTATGAAAAATGAGAGAATAGGTGTGCAAGAAGAACAGGGGTACACAGCTTGAGAAAGGTGGATGCTCCAAGAGGATGTGGATGCTCCAAGAGCATGTGTAAACAGGAAAGGAATAGGATGACCTGGGATCAAGAGGAAACAGTTGGAATTGAAGAGGGTTCTAAAATGAATAAGCAGAAAGGGAAATGGCCCTAGTCGAGCATGGAGAGATCACATCGAACGAGCGGTATCAGTGGAACTAGCTGTAGATCCAGGAATGAACTGTTGTGTTTATATATAAATACTAGAAGTGTAAAAAACAAGGCAGATGAAATGGTTGCACTAATTGAGTCTGTTCACCCAAAAATTGTTGGAATAAGTGAGACATGGTTATATGAGGACGACATCCTGCCAGGAATAGAGATTGAAGGATATGATGTGTTTCGTGATGATAGAAGGGGTAAAAAGGGAGGGTAAAAAAAGCGCTATTGATGATAGAGAAAGAGTCATGTCCATACAAAGTAGAGATGCAAGAGGGAAATAGTGCCAGTGGTTTTGAGGCAGTTTGTGGAATGAAATACTTGGTTGGATGTTGTTATAGACCAGGAAATGTGGATGGTAGTGACTATGAAATGTATAATCAAATTGACCAAGCAAATAAAAAAAGAGTCATAATAATGGGCGATTTTAATTATGGCAATATAGACTGGAATGATGAGATAGCAACTGGAAGTAAAGAAAATGAGTTTCTTGAGTTTTTGAGGGATAACTACCTCAGACAGTATATAACAGAGGGTACGTGAGGATTGAAGATCTTGGATTTGGTCATCTCATCAGAGGATGTAATTATAAATGAAGTGTCAAATCACCGACCAGTTGGAGAGAGTGACCATGAGGTGATTACCTGGGTGGTTTCCACACTGCTAGCAACCACCCAGGTAATCACCTCATGGTCACTCTCACCAATTGTGTTTATATATACAAGGGGGGGGGAGTGATTATGAAGAGCTCAGGAGACAGCTTGCAGGTGTAGCATGGAATGAGGAGTTAGCTGGAAAAGAGATCAATGCAGCTTGGAGGATTTTCGAAAACTATCTAGCAGATGCAAATTTTTGTTTAAATGTATTTCAAGGGTGAGAAGGTTAAATAAGGTAGGTGTGAAATGGATGAATAAAGAGATTAAGCATGCAATACAGAGAAAAAGGGCATTATGGAGGCAGCATAAGAGAAGTGGAAATAACCAATTCCATGAAGACTACACAAACCAGGCTGGGAGGGTGACTTGGTTGGTGAGGGTAGCTAAAGAGAGGTATGAACAGCAGTTAGCTAATGAAGCCAAAAAGAATCCTAAGGAGTTCTTCAGATATGTAGCCAGCAAAAGAAAGATTATAGAAGGATGACATTGATTGGAGAAATGGTATAAAGACAGCTGTTGCAGGTGTGGTGGAGATGCTTAATGAGCAGTTCATAAAGGTCTTTCCATAAAGTCACATTCACAAGAATGTGACTTTATGGAGCGATTGAGAGCAGTTGATGATGAGACTGACTGTAAGTGAGCAAGAGGTGTATGGGGAGTTGAGCAAACAAGATGTAAATAACGCTCTGGGACTTGATAATATATCACCATTTATTCTGAAGGAATGTGCCAAGGAGTTGATGCCAGTCTTCACATTTTTTTAATACAAGTCTTGCACTGGATCAAGTTCCTAAGGAATGAAAGGGCAAGATTGTGCCACTTCATAAAGGAGGTGATCGAACTTAAGCATCAAACTATAGGCCTATCTGTGTGTCAGGTGTTGTAGTTAAGTTGTTGGAGAAGCTTGTGAGAGCTAGGATTCAGAATTGGGTTGACAACAATGGTATTATCTTTATGGACAGCATGGATTTACTAAAGGAAGGTCATGTTTTAGTAATCTACTTACTTATTACAATAAGGTGACTGCTTCCATGGACAGAGAAGAAGGATACACAGTAATATACTTAGATTTTTCAAAGGCTTTTGATTTATGTGACCAGATGCACAGTATTATGCTTTATTGTACAGTATTTAAAATATTTTATTCACCTTAAGAGAAAGAGTAAACTACGAACATACTTACATTAGTTGTTTATTCTGAGGTACTTTTTCATGTAAATTTTTTTTTGATTATATGCCAAACTTTTATTTTAACAAAATTATCATCGTCAATCGATGTAATGTAAATTTATGTAAACCAACGTTTTATGTTTTGTTTTTACTACTATAATTTACATAGTGTATGTTTAATGCATGTAATTTGTATTCTGTTTTGTAAAAATATTACCTATTTTTACTGTGCAATTCACAACCATCTGTAACAAATTGTAATTGGGCTAATGCCCATAATAAACATTACTATTATTATTATCATAAAACAAAGTTTAGATATGATATCTGTTGCTTTTAAATTTCATTCATAAAATAAACAATTACGTGTGACAGCAAAAGCTGCATTTTCCCTTTTTTTTATAATAAAGGTAATTTAAGTTATTGTTAGTTTGAGGTAATTCAGTACCTCATTCATGTCAATACAAAATCGGTACAAAAAGCTTTAATGCCTGTGATTGAGAGGATTCTGAAATTATACGGTCCATTGATGTCATATTTCTTATCCCTTGATAAGTGTCCAAGAATAATTGAACTCTTTTTCAATGATAATATCTCTCAGTTGTGGTTAACATTTCTTCATAGTCAGGCATCAGTCTTTGAGGCAGTAGTCAGAAACATTGAAGGAAATGATTGTACAATAATGGAGGTCTCAGAGGAACTTGATATGCTAAAAGCCAAATACAGAGAACGTCTCAAATCAAACTATGTTCCTATTTGCATAAGAAGAAATTTAAGAATTTTAGAAGATGATGGAAGCATAAAAAAAAATTTCTTTATTTCTCATGTTAAAACTTTTTACAATAACTGTTTAGAATATTTGAACATGTGGTCATCCCAGTTCCTGGAAATTAAAACATTTAAATGCGTGAACAGTGAACCTTAAAAATGGGATATCATGGCATGATTTTGAGGCATCGTTGGAGTATATAGATTCTAATTTTGGAAAAAATCATGAAATATATAAAAATAACCTTCTTGATGAGGTTTCTTGTTTAAAGAAGTATATAAGGCCTCACCCTCTTGCTCACAGCTTCCTTTTGTAACTTCCAGAGATGGCTCCTTGTCCTCACTCCTTCCCCCTGTTCCACCACCAAGCGAAAGAACTCCCCTGTGTCAACCCTGTAACTACCTCTCAACAGTTTACCTCTCCTTCTTCTATCTACCAAACTCTACAGTTTACATTCCCACAGCTAATTCTCATAACTAACATTGTACAGTCCTGAAACCATCTTTGTTATCTGCCTCTGAGCCCTTTCCACAGTTAATTTATCCCCTTCAATTTCTGGAGACCAAATTTGAGAACAATAGTCGAAGTGTGGTCTGATCATGACTTTAAAAATTGGAATGACAACTCTTTTATCTCTGCAGATCATCCTTCTCAATATTGCAGCAATCCTCTGGGCTACCTTCACCACCTTTGCAATGTGTTCCCTGAATTTCAGGTTTCTATCAATTATTACCCCCAGATCTCTTGTCTCCCTACTTCCTCCAGTACAGCTCCTCCAACAGAGTATGCTGTCTCTCATTGATGTTTCCCAAACTTCAAGGCTTTACATTTTGCTGCATTAAATGACACCCATTCATTTGCCCATCTGTCCAGTTTATTCAAATCCTCTTGCAGGGCTGCCACATCTGCACTATTACTAATAACCCTTCCTAGCTTCACATCATCTGTAAACAACTGAATCCCCTGGAATCCACTAACAATATCATCGATATAAAGGTTAAACAATGCAGGTCCTAGTACTGAAGCCCTGTGGGACACCACCTGTTTTTTATATATATGTATATAATATTCATCAAAGCATGATTTGCTTCCTCAGTCTTAAAAAAAGGCTGGTTATATTCCACTAATTCGGGCCCTACCCAAGGGCCTATGAGTTGTGGAGATACTTTCTGAAAATGAAAGCTGTGCCGAACAAAGCGGCCTTTTGCAACTGCCCAATTTTTAATCCATCTAACTCGAGTGCTTCTAGATGTTTTTTCAATGTTTTAGGGATGATGCCTAAAGCACCTATTATTATGGGAACAACTTTCGTTTTCTTTTGCCAGATTCGTTCAACTTCGATTTGCAAATCATGATATTTTGTAATTTTTTCATTTTCTTTGTTGTCAATCCGACTATCTCCTGGTACTGATATTTCGATAAACGTAACACCCTTACTTAAATTAAATTAAGGGGATATTAAATCCCGCATAGTTTTAAAACCGAATAAGAAACTCAAAGATCGGAATCAGAGAGTTTCTTGCCAAATATAGTAAACTATAAAGTATCGGCGACACTAGCATTAGCCAATGCAAGTGATCCTAGTATGTAGTACAATACCGGCACAACTCGTTGCAAAGGTGGAGGAAGTTCAGATCTCTTAGGTATTTTCCATAATGTAAAAACACATTTCCTAGGAAATGTATGCTGTTATTACATTATGGAGGGAGGTCACTACCCAGACCGGTTTCAGCCTTTTTTTGAGGCTTCATCAGTGAGTAGCTAGACCTAATACCAAAGTGTATAGCGAAAAGAACTTATGTACTCTGCGAACGAGTTTTCCAAACAGGTGCAACCATTAAGTTACTTAAGTATAAAGAGCTAATAAGCTTCATTTCAGCAATGAAAACATAACTTAAATTAAGGGGATATTAAATCCCGCATAGTTTTAAAACCGAATAAGAAACTCAAAGATCGGAATCAGAGAGTTTCTTGCCGAATATAGTAAACTATAAAGTATCGGCGACACTAGCATTAGCCAATGCAAGTGATCCTAGTATGAAGCTTATTAGCTCTTTATACTTAAGTAACACCCTTGTTTTCACTTTTTTCAACCACTGTGATATCGGGTGTGTTATATATATATATAGATAGATAGATATCTGACCCAAACATGAAAGGTCACAAGACCTATAGCAGATTAGTACTGCATGTGGGCAAGAGGATAAAAAGAATGGAGGGATGTGTTCACATTTGATTTGAACAGCTAAAGGTTGTATTCTTTAGGGAAGGCAGAGTTGGGAAGGCTGTTCCAAAGAAAAGAAATAAACGGAATGAAAGACATGTCAGTGGAAAGGAATTTTTTTTGGATGGCAATTGGTGAATACACAAAATGCATTGCCAGAGTGGATGGTGTGCATGCCATTGCTGAAATAAGACAAATTTTATTTCAAAAATCACATAACAAATATCTTATGTGACAAAACCAATATATTGGAATACAGATTCAAGAAAATATTACATTGTGAACATTCGTTAGTTACTTACGAAATTCATCACGAATCAAAATTGGACCTTTAACCATATGCCAGTATTCATCTCCCTGAACAAAAGTTGCACTGCAAAAGAGAAAGATAATTACCAAGAATTCTAAATTATTTATTAATATCTTTACACAGATCATTATACTTTCAAAGAATGATTGATTTTGGACGTCATGTGAGTTGTCAATGTAAATGAGGTATATAAAAAACAAAACAGAACTGGTAATATAAAATAAACTAATATCCCCACTATCCCCAGTTATATGGTTAAAAAATAAAACGTGGATTTAGTTCTTCATAATATAATTTCTGCCATATATAACCGAACACTCTGGTATATGTTTTTATCTTTTTATTAATTATTATCATTATTATTATTACGTGACACCTCCAGAGAGCCAAAGACTCATCAAGGGAGGGCACCTACTCTACAACTCTGTCTCCACCACTCGATCCACCAACAACTACGAACCACAACTACACCAATGCCATCTACCACCCACCACCACTAGTATCTTTATTATTATTATTATTATTATTATTATTCAGGCCTCTATGGAGTCAAAAGACTCATTGCGGGAGGTCCTTCCTAGGAAACGCAAAGTCTATCAAGACTCATCATGGGAAGTCCCTCCTAGGAAACACAAAGTCTATCATACCACTCCTTAAACTCATTGACTGTTTTTGCTCTCACCACTCTATCAGGCAATGAATTCCATGGTTCAACTACCCTCATGTAAAGAAACCACTCCTCACCCTCTTGTTCACAGTTTCCTTTTGAAACTTCCAGGGATGGCCCCTTGTCATCACTCCTTCCCACTGTTCAACCAAGCAAAAGAACTCCCCCAGTGTCAACCCTGTAACCACCTCTCAAAAATTTAGAAGTCACAATCATATCACCTCTCCTTCTATCCACCAAACTCTGCAGTCCACATTCCCTCAGCCAATCCTCATACCTAACATTGTACTGAAACCATCTTTGTTATCAGCCTTTGTGCCGTTTCCACAGTTAATTTATTCCTTTCAAATCCTGTGGATGAAATTTGAGTACAATAATCTAAGTGTGGTCTGATCAGGATCTTATACAACGGAATGATAACTCTTTTATCTCTGCAGATCAGCGTCCCTCTCATTATTGCAGCAATCCTCTGTGTTACCTTCACCACCTTTGCAATATATCCACTAAATTTCAGGTTTCTATCAATTATCAACCCCAGATCTCTTGTCTCCCCTACTTCCTCCAGTATAGCTCCTCCAATAGGGCATGCAGCATCCCATCGATGTGTTCCAAATCTCAAGACCTTACATTTTGCTGCATTAAACTGACACCCCCCTATTCATTTTCCCATCTGTCTAGCTTATTAAAATCCTCTTGCAGGGCTACCACATTTGCACTATTATAATAACCCTTCCCAGCTTCACATCATCTGCAAACAATTGAATATCCGCCTACAATCCACTGACAATGTCATTGATATAAAGGTTAAACAATATAAATCTTAGTACTGAGTCCTGTGGGACCCCACTTGTAACCCTCTGCCTCCTTGAAACTTTATTTAGATCAGCTTGTTCTCAAAACAAACATTTTAACATCTGGTAAAGAATATAAACAATGCTGAGACTTTGGAAATGCTTAAAGATGCACTAATGACTGACTAACCAGTAACAAAAGTTTTAGACTTCTGTATGACATGCTTTTGGATCTTTTAAGAATTTTTGCAGAGCTGCTTTTAATTTCCTATAACTTCTATATAATGTTGTACCATCATTTTTTATTTTGGTTTAAACAATAAGAATACAATTTGGTCGGATAAATCCCAAATTGCCAGCCCATCCTCGTTCGTTCAGTATCCAAATAGATACCCAAAAGGGTGCACCACGAGAAGTTGAGGATTGGACATTAGGTCAGAAGCCCTGATCGGTTCTCCGCATTCCTTTAAAGGCTATGTGGTGGTCTCCTCTAAGTTATCTCTTGAGAAAAATAGAGAAAAATGCAACAATGCTAAACACTGTGTAAAACTAGCTAAACAAAAGTCATGGGAGGACTTTGGCATGAATATAGAAAATAAATATCAAGAAGGTGACAAAATATTCTGAAGGTTGTTGAAGAAGCTTAGGAATGGAGGAAAGAGTGCTGTAAAAGGAGTTAGAGATGATAAAGGTGACATGAAAACTGGAGAAAAAGATATCCTTGAAGTATGGAGTAATTACTTTGAAAAACTGCTAAATGAAACAAGCAGTGATGAAAGCACAGTGGTAAAAAACACTAACCAGGCATGCAGGCAGGAATACATATCCATACTTGAAGTAGAAAAAGCCATCAAAGGCTTGAAATGTGGAAAGGCAGCTGGAGTAGATGATATTCGACCAGAAATGCTGAAGTATGGTGGTATAAGAGTCTTACAGTGGCTGCACTGCATAGTTCAGAAAGC
Organism: Typopeltis vanoorti; assembly: GCF_054136105.1. Taxonomy (NCBI): domain Eukaryota; kingdom Metazoa; phylum Arthropoda; class Arachnida; order Uropygi; family Thelyphonidae; genus Typopeltis; species Typopeltis vanoorti. Next base: position 34,039,290 of record NC_143561.1, on the reverse strand, counting down.
CTGGACAGAGGGACGAATTCCCGAGGATTGGAGTAGAGCTCTCATAGTACCCATATATAAAAAGGGAAATAAAACTAAATGTGAGAATTACAGAGGTATTTCGTTACTGAGTGTTCCTGGCAAGATCTATGCAAGTATACTTGAGAAACGGTTGAGAAGAATTGTGGAAGAAAAGCTTGGTGAAGAACAAGCTGGATTCAGGCCAAACAGAGGCTGTCAGGATAACATATTCACTTTACGACAAATAGTCGAGAAAGCATGGGAATATAACAAAGATCTGTATTTAAGTTTTGTCGATTTGGAAAAGGCATATGATAAGGTGCCAAGAGAGAAGCTATTCAATATGCTGCAGTTATATGGTGTCAATGGGGTATTATATCAAGCAATACTTAGTCTTTATTTGAGTTGTAAGTCAGCAGTTAGAATTGAAGGAAATACAGGAAGATGGTTTAATGTTAAATCTGGTGTGAGACAAGGATGTACATTATCCCCTCTGTTATTCATTATCTATATGGATCACATTATGAAGGAAAGTGGTATTAAACCTGATATCAAAATTGGAGATGTTAATGTCAGCTCTTTGCTTTATGCAGATGATGTTATACTTCTAAATAAATCCGCTACAAGTCTGCAAGATTCTCTGACTAAATTGAATAGCTGTTCTAATAGATATGGTATGAAGGTCAGCAATAAAAAGACAAAGACAATGAATATAGGCAGAATCATTTAAAATGTCAACTGTCTTGTGAATGGAGAACAAGTGGAACAAGTAAAACATTTCAGCTACTTAGGCACAATTTTTACTGAAGATGGTAAATTAAATATAGAAATAGACAACAGAATTAGCAAAGCTGATATGGTGGGAAGTCAACTGAATAAATTCATATGGAATAAGAGAGAAATTAATCAGAACACTAAATTAGCTGTATACAAGACAGTGTTCAAACCAGTTTTAACTTATGGATCTGAGAGCTGGGTCAGAAGTAAAACACTTGACCAAAGACTAGAGTCCGCAGATATGAGAGTCCTGAGAAAGATTAGAGGCGTGAACAGATGGCATCAATGGCAATATCATATTAAAAATGAGGATATTAGGAAAGAACTTGACATTGTCAGCATCCAGGAATGCGTCAGCAGAGCTAATCTCAGGTGGTATGGTCACCTAAACAGAATGGGCGAGGAAAGATTAACAAAACAAGTGTTCTCTGCCAGGTTGGCAGCAAAACGACCCAAAGGAAGACCAAGATATAGGTGGATTGATATGGTACAAAGTGCCTTAAATGACAGAAATATAAGATCTGATAATGTTGGAGTCTTGACAAGTAACCGACTGATTTGGAGGAAAATTGTAAATAGGAAGTTAGTAATGATATAATTTTTTCATGTAGTACTATTATATCCTGTACACTCCTTGTGGGTACATGGCAGGAATTTGATGATGATGATGATGATGATTTCTATATAATATTAATATTTTCTTCAATATAATCCTAGTTAAAGGAGTATCCAGAGCAAGGTTTGTCAATGCTGTACTAACTTGCCGTACAGATGATTGAAAATATAATTTTTGTGTTCTTCAAAGCTGATGTTAACTGATCTACCTGTCTGTCCCAAGTATGCTAAACTGCAAGCACAAGGAACCTTATACCCTGTATGATTTGCAAGAGGATGAAGTTGATCTTTAGGAGAATGGATGAAGTTAGCTACCTATTTGCAGAGAACTTTTGCTATTTTTTGTGATGTGTGCTTTCATATATAGGATAGGAATAGTTTTGGTGTGATCTTGTGTGCTGGTTGCAAGGGAGAGAGAGAGAGAGATGGAGGAAGGGGGGGGGTGCATGCAGTATTTTATCTATTTTATACAGGTTGTAGCCATTAGCCAAAAAGGTGTTGCAAAGGTCGGTGAACTCAGTGAGTAAGTGTTTTTGAGAATGACATAGTGTTGGGAAGGATGGTGTGATTGCTCATCTAAATACCTTCCTGTATGAGCTGTTTTTTTTTTTTTTTAATTAGAATCAGCATCAGATATGAAGCACTCTCTCAACCTCAACAAATATGGTTGCATTAATTTGCCAACGACATGGGAGACAGTCATTTTGAGACTGTACAGCCTGATTTCTCCAAATTAACTTGATGGTTATCCTGCCCATGGAGAGTGCAATGTAAGGACATTAGTTTTGTTTCAGTTACAATTTGAATTGTTTTCCACAATCATTTAGTTCAATGCTGTGTGCTTATTTCTATAATTTATGCTCTGAAGATGCTGGGTAGAAATATTGGTAAGCTCAAAATTATTATTATTATTATTATTATTATCAACATTTGACCTCCATGGAGTCAGAGACTCATCGTGGGAAGCACTCACTATTGCATACAATGCTCATCCAACCATGTCTTAAACTAATTCAATGTGTTCACATTCACAACACACTCAGGCAATGCATTCCACTCACCAACCATCCTCCATGCAAAGAACCTGCTTCTCACTCCTTTGCTCACCCTCCTTATATAGTTTCCAACAATGGCCTCTTGTTCTACTCCCCTCTCCCATTCTATGAAAAATCTCTTCCACGTCTACCTGACAACAACCCCTGACCAGCTTATATATCTCAATCATATCCCTCCCCTCTTCCTCCTATTCACGAAGCTCTGCAACTTACATTCTCTTAATCTGTCCTCGTACTCCACATTCCAAAGACCACCTTTGTATCTTCTCTGTACCCTTTCCATCATATCCTCATTGCCATGAAAACCTGGTGACTAAATCTGTGCGCAATAATCCATATGAGACCTGATCAAGGCCTTATACGGTGGAAATCATAACCTCTCTATTTCTGCATGTCAGGGTTCTCTACATCATTGTCATTATTCGATGTGATGTGTTCACAACTTGTGCAATGTGGCCCCTGAATTTCAGGTCCTTGTCCACCATCACTCCTAGATCTTCTCATCTCCTCTACTTCTGTTAAAGTTTTCCCACCAAGTGTATACTTTGCATCTCATCTTTGCTTAACAAATCTCAAAACCTTACACTTGGCAACATTGAACTGACATTATATTTTTCCTTTCTTGGTATTGTTTATACTGTGCAATGCTATTATGAATAATCAGTTGCATCTAAACCTTTTCATACTTAAAACTCCAAAATCTAAGATGAACAACTGCCAACACCCTTAGCTTTTTTTACATGCCCAAATATTCATTATATGGGATTATTTGGCATGAAGTGAGATAAACAACAGTACAATATTTTTTTTATTATTATGTGACACCTCCAGGGAGTCCAAAGCCTCATCAAGGGGAGGGCACGTACTGTACAGCTCTCTGTCTCCACCACTCAATCCACCAACTACAATGAACCATAACCACACCATCGCCATCTACTGCCCATCACAACCACCACCACCACTAGTATTTTCACAGACAATCACAAACATCCATGCCCACGTCAGGATTTGTACCTGCAGCCTTTTGACTGGAGAGCAGATGCGCTAACCACTCGGCCAACCAGGCTGGCATCCTCAGGGGCTCCTTAGCTGAGCCTGACATTGCTTCCACTTACTTGTGTCAGGTTCCTTCTATATGGCCTCACTTGGCTTACTTTTGCTTACTTTGACCCGAAGGGAATTAGAGTACTCAAGGCCCAAGGGTGTCTCTCCTTTTTCCAACTTCTACTCTAGCTGGTAGAGGGCAGCAGCTCTACTAGTACTTGCTGGAGCAGTGCAGTGGAGAAGGCAATGGGACCACTCCACTAATATCCCTAGAAAATATTAGTAGCAATGGATAGAACTTATAAGGAGGCAGCTACCAGCCTGGCAAATCAGGGTGGCATCTCTTGGCACAGAGAGGAAAATGAGGTGCACATTGGAATGGATACAATATTGGGAAATAAGGATGCTTGAAGTGCTGATGTTTTTCCTGATCAAACCTCTAAAAATGACTTAAAACAAGCTATAAACAAACTGAAAATGAAAGATTGCCAGAGAATCAAAATTGCAACATGGAATGTGAGAACAATGAACAGATGTGGAAAATTAAAAAATCTCAAACAAGAAATAGACAAAGGAAAAATTGATATCATAGGGCTCTGTGAAGTCAGATGGGAAGGACTAGGTGACTTTTATAGTGACAAAGTAAGAGTAATTTACTCGGGTGGAGATAAAAAGGAGTTGCACTTGTTTTTAATAAAAGCACAGCATTATTAGCATAAAATATCTGAATGACAGGATTATGGTGGTAAAATTGAAGGCTGATCCAGTGGACATAACAATGATACAGGTATATATGCCAACAAGTGACCATTCAGATGAGGAAATAGAGGAAATGTACAAACAACTACAAGAACTAATTGAGGAAGAAAAAAGCAAAGACTATATGATTATAATGGGAGACTGGAATGTAGTTGTGGGAGAAGGAGAGGATGGGAGTGTAGTAGGAATGAGAGAGGGGAAAAGGTTAGTGGAATTCTGTAAAGAAAATAAGCTAATAATTACGAATACTTGGTTTAAAAAATCTAAGACTATACACATGGAAAAAACCAGTAGATACAGAAAGATATCAAATTGATTACTTTATAGTAAAGCAAAGACACAAGAATAGTGTAAAATAAATAAATAAACGGGAGGAGCAAAGGAAGATATAAATTCTAAAATATAGAGAGCAGAAATAAATTTTTTGCATGCTAATGAAAATATGAAGATCAAAGCAAATATGTTTAAAAAAATAAAATCAGGTTATTTAATACAAATATCAAATCATTTCTATTCTATGCATCAGAAACATGGACAACAACAAAAGCAATTATGAAAAAAACTGCAAAGCTTTGTAAATAAATGTTTAAGAATTCTACAAATAAAATGTCCAGAAAAAATATCCAATAAAGAGTTATGGCAAAAAACTAAACAAAAACCAATAATGTATTACATGAATCAGAGAAAATGGAGATGGATAGGGCATGTACTAAAACCTGAAAAGGCAAAATCAAACAAGCATTAGAGTCGAATTCACAAGGAAAGAGGTAAACTAAAGATGAGCTAGTGAAGAGGAGTAGAAGAAGCCTCAGAGAGATTAGAGAGATCTGGACATAGATGAAGAGAAAAGCATAAAGCAGAGTCAGATGGAAGTCTGTGGTCAAGGCACTATGCTTCCAGTGGAGTAAAGAGAAATAAGTAACATGACTGATGACTGGAGGAAGAAAATGTGTGTACAAAGAATGTAAATTTCATAAATTAGAGATCCTCAATTTATAGAACATGACAGAACACGATGATTCATGCATTTGACAATAGCATGAAGGAGTGAAATGCTATCATAGAATATGATGCTGAATGTCTATACTTTCTCCAGTTAAGAATAACATGAACTATTGCTAAACAGGTGCATCTTTCAGTGAAGCCTGGAGACATATGGAACTACAGAGCAGAAGACTAAGACACACACATGCACATATATATACAGGGCTGGCACTACCATTTAGGCAAACAAGGCAACCACCTAGGGCGCAAGCCATGAAGGGGTGCAAAACTTCAAGCTATGCTTTATTCATACTTTACTAAAATATCAAAATTAAATAGTAATATATGATTTAGGTATTGATTCTTTTTCCTTATCCCTCACACATCATACTATTTCACTATTTAACTCTTGGTTCTTTTTTGTTCCTTATCTAAATGATTTGAACTTACCGCTATTTAAAATTCAGTTAAGATAAATATTTTAAAACGTTAACATTTTAAAATATTAAATTTCGGTATTTTATAACTTTTTTTTGTAAATGAATTATAACAGAGAATTTTCAAATTAATTCAAAAAGGAAATAAAAAAAAGCCCTATTAGTTTACCTATTAATTTAACCTGAAAGACAATTTTATTTTGTTTAATGTCAATTAGAAACATTTTAGTTTATGAAATAAGGGACGCAGCGCACTTGTAAACTTTGCCTAGGGTGCAGAATAACCTGGCACCGACAGTGTATATATATATATATGTGTGTGTGTGTGTGTGTGTGTGTGTGTGTGTGTATATATGAAAGAGTATATATATACTTACACAAATTCAACTTCTCCAACCTCATCTCTTGAAGTTTGCCAGGACACTGTAAGATTACTTTTAGGTGCTAAGTCTACATTTGTTAGAGATGTTTCCTTGTTTTCACCACCACCACCACACTGGAGTGGTTTCAGTGAGTCTGGCCATTCTTTAAATTCTCCAACAAGGATTGGACTTCCATCTTGAGCAGTAGCAGGAGGTGATTGCCGAATCTGAATTAGCAGGGCAGATAATGGTGGGCCATAAATTGTAACTGCACGAAGGAACAGTATATTAATATTTGTTCACACTCATATTAACATAACTTAACAGTCGTTTATATTATTAAATCATACTCTCATAATTTATAACATAAATATAATTTAAAACTATGTTTCGGCAACCCACAAGCTGTATACATCCTTAAGTCCACTTTCAGTGGCCTTTAAAATATTTTCCTAACATCCAAAATGTTGCCCATCTAACATTAAAGTTAGAATAACTTAAGAGTTTTATTTTATAATTATTATTATTATTGCATGACACCTCCAAGGACTCTTCACTCTGCAGTACTCTGCTACACACATCTCTCTGTCTATCCTACTACTTAACACTCTACTCACACATGACACCACTACAATCAACACTATCTACCACTCATTATCACCACCAGCAACAACAACAGTATTTATTGCATGTGTCCTCATGGCTGATTTGCTTGTACGCAGGATGAAAAATCCAAGTTTCTGAGAGAAAAACCCTGCTACCTCTGTATGAGATTGGCTAACTCACCTTCAATTGAAAAAGCACATATAAGGATCCTCTCATGTGGACAAGAATCGAACCCAGATCTTTTCTAATCAAAGGGCACAATGTTCCGCTGTTCTCCCAATTGTGCTATAGAGGTGCTATTTCGATTACTGTTAGATGAAGTGCAAATTAAAACTAATGATTTGTGATTTTAGGATTTAAGAAACTTAAATAATGCTGAATAAATGTACATTTTTTTAAAATTGAACCATACATTACAGATAAAAAAAAAAAAAAACCTATAGCACATCAGTGCCATGTGTTGTGTTGCAACATTTTCTGAATAGTTGGAGATTATAGCTGTTGGAAAACACTTAATGAGGAAGGCTGTTCTAGAGAACACAGGTAGATAGAATAAAAGAGAAAAAGAAGCAGGTTCAGTGTTTACAGCTATACTGAAAAGGGAGATACAAGAACAGCAGTGCTAGAGCACTGCTGTTCTAGTATTAACAGACCCAAAAAAATTCTGTTTACCAGTTCAGCAGAGCAGTGTCCACAGAAATACCAGTAGAAAATACACAGAGCCGAAAATGTGCATCTGTGAATTTTGTTGTTTTTTCTTATCTTATATATATATATATATATATATATATGAAACGTACTATTAACTCGGGGTTGGGATATGTTCATTTTTCTAAATTAACTGATTTAATTTAGAAAAATTAAATTCGGGTTTAAGTCAGTTAATTTAGAAAAATGAATATATATATATATAATTTATTATTATCAGTGGCGCACTCAGAGGGATGAAGGTGCCCTCCCCCCCCACAAAAAAAAATAAAAGGGAAAAAAACACTAGAAAATTTTCCAAAAATCTTTTCCTAATTAAAATTCATTTTTTTTATTTATGTTGTATTGTGTCTTCTATTTCTATACTACTTATGAATTAGCGATCATTACAGATGCTCAGTCATAGGTCGTATGCGATGCATAGTGGCATAGTGTGTATTCTCAAATTGTCTACTCAACTCACCCCCCCCTGCCAAGATTAAATCCTGAGTGCGCTACTGATTATTATTATTTTAAAGCATCTCCATGGAGTCTTGAGACTCATTGTACACAAATCCTATCATATCTCTCCTTGAATCCATTTGCTATCAGAAACTCACAACCAATTCTGGCAATCAATTCCACTCACACACCACTCTCTGTGCAAAAAAATCTGGTCCACACATCCCTAATAACCACACTCTTACACTACTTCCACATTCCATGGATGGCCCCTAGTTCTCTATTTGTCATAAATTGAAAAATTTCACTTGCATCTTGCATCAATTTTATAAAACCCCTTTAATATCTTCAAAGTTTCTATCATCTCCTCTTTTCTGCATATCAAATAAAATTTGTAACCCATAAACCTTCAACCTATCATTGTAGGGAGTTATGGCATATTCCATATTCCTGTCACCATTTTTGTCACCTGTCTGAATCTTTTCGACCACCTCCTGTTCCCCAAGAATCCCAGGTGACCAAATTTGTGCATGATAGTCAAGATGTGGCCAAATCATAACCTTATAAAGAGGGATAATAACTTCCTTATTTTTACTTGTTGGCATGTTTTTCAACATCCAAGTAATTCATTGAGCTATTTTACTAACTTTTGCAATATGCCCTCTGAACTTTAACTCTTTGTCCACCATTATTCCCAAGTCCCTAGTCTCATCAATTACCTGCAAACCCATACCATCAATATGATACACCATATGCAACCTTTTCAACCCAAAATGCATAACCCTACATTTTGCAAAATTAAATTGACAATCATTATTGCTCTCCCAGTTTTGCATCATCAGCAAACAACTGAATATCCCCTCCACTAGTCACCATCATTCTCCTAGACTCCACTCTTCCATATACACTACTGTCTTGTGTCTGTCCATCAGCGATCCATCTATCCATAGTACAAGCTTCATATCTATTCCCTATCCTCTCCAGTTTTTGTAATAGTTTACCATGTGGTAATCTATCAAATGCCTTGGCAAAGTTGAGCACTATCATAATGTAGCCATTATCTTTATCCACTTCTGCTGTTCACTTTATTATAAAATATGAATAAGTGACTAAGACAGGACTACCCTTTTATAAAGCCATGCTGCCCACTATAAAGTATCCACCCACTGTTGTATATTACCTTTCACCAACTTTTCTAATACTTTAACAATCATTCCCAATATACTAAATGTCTGTAGTTTGCTACCTCTGTCTTGGAGCCACCTTTATGCAATGCTACTATTATATTTATATATATATATGTTGTATTTTTCCTTTCACCAACTTTTCCAATACTTTAACCACTCCCAATATATTAATTGGTCTGTAGTTTGCTACCTCTGTCTTGGAGCCACCTTTACGCAATGCTACTATCTTATATATATATACAGGGTGTTCGGGATAAATTTGACAGTTTCGTAAGGAAAAAGAAAATCTTCTTTGTATCTATTAAATTTAATGAATTGACAAAAAAACATTACAGGCAGAGTTAATTACAATACTATCAACAAGATTTACTCAAAATAACCACCATTAGCATCGATCACAGCTTCAATTCTGCTTCGGAACCTCGAACAAGCTGATGCTACAGTCTCCCTGGGAAGGGCCGCAAAAACTGTTTTAATTTTATCCATTAACTGGGCTTTTGTATTACTGGAAGTGCGATTGGTGTCTTTTTCAACTGCGCCCCATACAAAATAATCCATGGGGTTAAGGTCTGGGGAGTTTGGAGGCCAAACATTTGGACTGGTGAAGTCGTAGAAATTTTCAGACAACCATTTTTGACTTTTCCCAGAGGTGTGGCAAGGGGCCGAATCCTGCTGCCATACATACTGGCTACCCTTGTTATCCAGGGCTTGACTACAGTTAGCAACTCCACGAACAAAGCCCGAATTCCAATGCCAGGGTTCTTCAACACCTGTTCCTGCAGATTTGCGAGGAATTCTGCTGTACGAACGCAATCAGATCGTCTGCTAGGGATCTTTCTTCTTGCTACATCCTCGTAGTCACCATTGCAAGTCTCTAGTTCATGCCTGATTGTTTTTACTGTATTCAGGGAGCATTGGGCAGCAGTCGTAATATCCTTATTTTGATGGCGGGCATGAATCATCATGATACAAGTTATTCTCTTCCATGATTCAGGTGGGTTCCAGCTATCCATCCTTTCTGACATCTTGTATATGAATGAAGAAGGGTCCAAACTTTTAAATGAAGAGAAGTGTGTGTTAATACATGTAACTTATGGAAAAATATAATTAATTATAAATATGTCAAATTTATCCCGAACACCCTGTATATATATATATATTATTAAGTGTATTTACTTGAATTGTAGACATTTTATATTGGAATTTTACTGACCAGAAACACAGAGATAAGACAAAAACTTTAATTAGATTAGAACATAACTAGTTTCGTCGGAATGCCAACTTATTCAGGTGTACATACTATCGCAAAAAAATTGAAAAATTAGGAAGATAAAAAAGTAAGCTTCTTACATAAACAAGTTAGGAACAACAACAGTCAAGTTTGAACTAGCGTCCACATGGCAGGTCTAGCATGAGGCGTTAGTGAGTGGGAACTATCTCGAGAACGCCAAAATTGAATAACTGCACTGTGTGAATCAGGTAAGCTATAACTTAAATTACTGTTCATGTGTGAGGGGCCCAGAACTATTTCTTTCGATTCTAAGATGCGTCTTTCTAGTTCATCAGGGCATTTATGGATATATGTAGTAAGATTCCAGTCTATCTATCTTCTAAATTAGAGTTGGCAGAGAAAAGGACATGACTAGAGAGAGGGCGCTTGCATGGGTTCTGTACGAGATATCACGTTGATGCTCTTTGAGTTGTAGTGAGATAGACTTATTGGTTTGCCCATAATATGGCTTCCCGCAATTACAGATGATTTTATATACTCCTGGGAACTGAAGTTGTAATTTTTTGGCTTGGGTTGACTCAGGAAAGAACAAAGTTTTGGTAGGGTAGTGAAGTAAGTTAAAGTTAAATATTAAATTTCTTCATAATTTTCGCCAATTTGGGTGATAGAGAACTCACATACAGTAATAGAATGTGTGCAATAGGGTTAGAGTTATCTTCTTGTCGAGGTTGAAGATGAGGGAGACGGTTATAAATGCTTCGAGGTGAATAGTCGTTGTTTAAGAAAGTACTTTTGAGGTGGTTGAGTCTGATTTGAAGATTTTCTTCTGAAATTGGAGATCTCACACGATGAGTCAGAGTGGTAATAATTCCGAGTTTCTGCAGAGGGACGTGATGAGAGGAGGCATGTAAGTATCTGTCTGTATGAGTTGTTTTTCGAAAAACAGAAAATTTGAGATAATTAGGTATCCTGGTAATCTTTAAATGTAAAAAGGAGAGGACGCCGTTCACTTCAAGTTCCAATGTGAATTTGATATTTTGGTGGCGATTCCAATATAATAAAATTCCAATCCAATATAATATAATATAATATAATATAATATAATATAATATATATATATATATATATATGGAGAGAGAGAGAGAAATAGTGCTGTGGGGGAGGGGCTTTTTTTTGCTTTTTTTTTGTATCTTCTAATACTTAAAGTCCATCATTCAGTCCTTATGATGAGGATGGATGCAAATATCACATGCAAGTACAAAAAACGACTGTCAACACTACTGCAACTTTATGACCTGAAGTGGTCTAAAAACTGGTTTGATCTTCAGCACAGCTTATCTAACTCTCAGCTGGCCCACCCAAAAAATATACTAATGATCAATAGGTTTTAGCAACTCATATACTTGGAAACAATAAAGAATAATTACAATTTATAATTAAAGATGCCAAGAAATTATAATCTTGTTTAATCCAAGAAAGTTTGCACATGAAGTATCTTCATGACTATGCTACTTGTATATAGAGGCTAGTGATCTCACATTAATTGCCTTACTATCCCATGATGCAAATCACACATTCTTTCAGGTGTGTACAATTATATGCATTATGTGAAGGGCAACTACTCAGACCAGTTTGGACTTTTGAGGTATTGTTAAGGTGGAGGGGGGGTTCCCTCTCCAAAAACTCTGAGTGATCTATAAGATTACTCTTAATTCTCAATGAGTGACTCAAAACTATCCTCGTAACCTCATCAAAATATCATTGGTTGCTGTACTTAGTGACAGGCAAAAACTTACCAGCAAGCAGAAATGCTCTATTCTACAGAATCAAAGATGAATATTATTAAAATATCACAATGGGAGCCAGACCCAGAAGAGATACCAAGGTTGAAGTAATACAGAAGTCATGTATTTGCCATATACAAGTAGTAAAAAGGTGTAACACCTTAATATTGAAATACTCATCATCATCATCAAATTCCTGACATGTACCCTCAAGGGGGTGTACAGGATATGACAAACTCACATCATTACTAACTTCCTATCTACAATTTTCCTCCAAATCAGTCTGTTACTTGTCAAGACCCTAACATTATCAGATCTTATATTTCAATTGTCTAAGGCACTTTGTACCATATCAATCTACCTATATCTTGGTCTACTTCTGGGTCGTTTTCCTGCCAACCTGGCAGAGAACACTTGTTTTGCTAATCTTTCCTCGCCCATTCTGTTTAAGTGACGATACCACCAGAGATTAGCTCTGCTAACACATTCCTGGATGCTGACAATGTCTAGTTATTTCCTAATATCCTCATTTTAAATATGATATTGTCATTGATGCCATCTGTTCAGGCCTCTAATCTTTCTCAGGACTCTCATGTCTGCAGTCTCTAGTCTTTGGTCAAGTATTTTACTTCTGACCCAGCTCTCAGATCCATAAGTTAAAACTGATTTGAACACTGTCTTGTATACAGCTAATTTAGTGTTCCAACTAATTTCTCTCTTATTCCATATGAATTTATTCAATTGACTTCCTACCATACTAGCTTTGTTGATTCTGTTGTCTATTTTCATATTTAATTTACAATCTTCACTAAAAATCGTGCCCAAGTAGCTGAAATGTTTTATATGTTCCACAGGTTCTCCATTCACAAGACAGTTAACATTTTCAACGATTCTACCTATTTTCATTGTCTTTGTCTTTTTATTGCTGACCTTCATACCATATCTATTTCAAAAGCCATTCAATTTAGTCAAAGAATCTTGCAGACTTGTAGCGGATTTATTTAGAAGTATAACATCATCCGCATAAAGCAAAGAGCATACATTAACATCTCCAATTCTGATATCATGTTTAATACCACTATTCTTCATAAAGTGATCCATATAGATAATGAATAACAGAGGGGATAACGTACATCCTTATCTCACACCAGATTTAACATTAAACCATCCTTCCTTCTGTACTTCCTTCAATTCTAACCGCTGACTTGCAACTCAAATAAAGACTAAGTATTGCTTGATATAATGCCCCATTGACACCATATAACTGTAGCATATTGAATAGCTTCTCTCTTGGCACCTTATCATATGCCTTTTCCAGATCGACAAAACTTAAATACAGATCTTTGTTATATTCCCATGATTTCTCCACTATTTGTCGTAAAGTGAAGATTTGAACCTGTCAGCCATTATATGGCCTGAATCCAGCTTGTTCTTCACCAGGCTTTTTCTTTCACAATTTTTCTCGACCCTTTCTCAAGTACACTCGCATAAATCTTACCAGGAACACTCAGTACGGAAATACCTCTGTAATTCTCACATTCAGTTTTATTTCCCTTTTTATATATGGATACTATTAGAGCTCTACTCCAATCATCAGGAATTCATCCCTCTGTCCAGGCCTTCTGAACTATGCATTGCAGCCACTATAAGTTTTATACCACCATACTTCAGCATTTCGGTCGAATATCATCTACTCCTGCTGCCTTTCCACATTTCAAACCTTTGATGGTTTTTTCTACTTCAAGTATGGGTATGTATTCCTGACTGTATGCCTGTTGAGTGTTTTTTACTACTGTGCTATCACTGCTTGTTTCATTTAGCACTTTTTCGAAGTAATTACTCCATACTTCAAGAATATCTTTTTCTCCCATTTTCATGTCACCTTTATCATCTCTAACTCCTTTTACAGCACTCTTTCCTCCATTTCTAAGCTTCTTCAACAACCTCCAGAATATCTTACCACATTCTTGATATTTATTTTCTATGTTCTTGCCAAAGTCCTCACATGACTTTTGTTTAGCTAGTTTTACAGTGTTTAGCTTTCTTACATTTGTCTCTGTATTCTCTTAGAGCACAATCTGACTTATTTGCCAACAACTTTTGATATGCTTTCTTCTTTTTCTTCACTGCCTCTTAAACTTCCTGTGTCCACCATGAAGTTCTGATTTTTCTATCCTTGCAGACAACCTCCCCACATTCCTCTCTGGCTGAATCAATCAGGGTTTTTTTCAAGGCTTGCCACTGAATCTCCAAGATTGGTTCCTGTTCTCAAACTCTTTCATTTTTTTTTCAATCATCTTTGTGTATTTTAGTCTACATACTCTGGATTAGCAAACAACAAAATCAGACAATAACCACAGTAATAAACCTTTATGAGTGTACAAATATTTCATACTAAAAATAATGGTAAATCACCAGTGTGTAAATAACAAGCAAATCAAAGAACAGGAATACAAGGCACTTATAACAATCTGTTATATTTAAGAATGGTTGCTGCATGATAGAAATTAATATTAATAAATAATATTAAAACTATTTCTGAGATTACTTAAAATGATAATTTCCCAAACTTTTGAGGGAGAGAGAGAGACAATCATTCCAATTCAGGTTTGGCTGATGTAAAAGGCTTTACAACTTTCTTTGAAAAGGCATTCATATTTAAATAACTACTTATTAACTTAGAAGCTACTATTTCGCTGGTATTATATCCAGCTTCTTCAGAGCACACAACACAAAGTTATTTACAAAAGCAAGACAACCACAATCCGGTGTAACATTGGGGCTAGTATAAGTTACAATTGCAGCATGCAACTTAAGACTAAAGTCCTAATATGGCGCCATCTAGGTTAAAAAAAAAAAAAATCAAAGTTTTGAAATAGTACTCCAAATGATAGTCTTAGAAAGTTTGAAAAATAAAATAAAATAAAAGTAATAAATATTAATTTGGTCTTAGGATGACTGTCTCCTAAATCTTTGGTAGATTTATACAGCCATACTTGTTAAGGTTTGGAGTACGTTTTAAGGCTTTTGTTGATTCCAGGAACAACCTCTCTGACTTGTAGAAGCTTCTGTGCATTACTTTTGTTTCTTTCCAATTGATCCTGTGTGCAGGGGTATCCAAAGCATGATCTGCCAGACCCGACTTGCCATAGTGAAAGTGTCGGATATATTTTTTGTGCTCACTGAGGCGGATGTCCACAGTTCTTCCTGTCTGTCTGTAGTAGGCTTGATGGCAAGAACAGGGCACTTCATAGACTCCTGGATGTGATAAAGGAGTGCATTTGTCCTTAGGTGAACAGATGAGAGTTGCTAATTTTACATAAGGTTTGAATACTGTGCATAGTTGGTGTTTGTTAAGCATCCTAGATATCTCTTCAGATGTGCCTTTAATGTATGGGATGGTGATAGTTTTGTTGTAGTCTTCTGTGGTAGATAGAGGGGATTTCCGGGTAGCATTTAGTATGTTATCTATCTTATGGGGATTATAACCATTGGTTAAGAAGGTGTGATGTAGGTGGGAAAGTTCAGCAGTAAGAGCGTCATTTGAACAGATTGCTCTAGCTCTATGGGTTAGTGTTTTTAAGATACCACATTGTTGAGAAGGGTGATGGTGTGATTGTTTGTGTAAGTATCTCCCTGTATGTATGGGTTTTCTATAAACTGAAAATGATAAGGAACCTTCTGGAAGACGTGTGATCAGTGTGTGCTGGAAGGGCAGGCAGTCATTGGCTTCTAGTTCCATTGTAAAGTGGATTTTAGGATGCTGGCTATTTAGATGCACTAAAAATGTATTCAATGTGTCTGGGCCATGTGGCCAAATAGCAAACACATCATCAACATAGGTTTGAGAATGGCTGTGTCGATAGCTAATTTTTCCAGATGTTCTATGTACAAGTTGGCTAAGGGGGAAGAGAAAGGGGCGAACCCATAGTTGTCCCATCTAATTGTTTGTATATTTTCCCTTTCCATGTCAAATAACCTGCCTGTACTGTGAATTTAAATAGCTGAAATATATCTGTGGGAAATTGTGAATTTAGTAAATTAACTGTTTCAATCAATATTACATTAGTGAATAATGAGGTGATATCAAAACTCACCATTAGGTCTGAACTATTTAAGGTGTGGTTTTCTAAATTAGGAACAAGTTTCACTCAGCCAAAGCCCAACGTATTTATAAAAGAGCGAGTTTAGCACTATTACGAGAACAGGTATACGCTACTCGCTGAGAAATTTCAAAAATAAATTCCTCCATCAGTGTACTACGTGATATATTATCTGACATTTTGAACCCGGAGCTATGGGATATCTTGGATAAAATCTGTGACTCGACAGCCAATAAAGAATTTGCTAAAGTTAAAAAATGACACCGGAAAAAATTTGAAATCCTCCAGCAACGCAATGTTACGCAGCAGCCACAATTTCATCAAGATGGCGTCATTGTGAACCTATCATCGACAACCTTATCCAAAGAGGCCACGAGTGCATTAAGTCCTGGACACAATTTTGCCGTTACTCCTAAAGATGTGCCTAAAACCAAAATAATGGCTTCCATTGAATGCGGAATTTACCACTTGCCTCCAGCTATAGCCAATAATATTAGGTTAGATGTGGTCAATATCCTTATCCATTCTAAGCCTCCCAAAAATAATATCGCACATAAAGAAATAATAGCTCTAAAAGAACTACGCAATAATAACCACATTACAATAACCAAATCAGATAAAGGAAATGCCACTGTAGTAATGGATATAACAGAATATGAAAGCAAAATTCATGCACTGTTCCAAGACTGGTCTACACATCAAATCATAGATCGAGATCCCACCAACTCACAAAAGAATAAGGTGTACAAGTTGCTGAACAAAGTCACTTCCTGGCCAAAAGAAATTGTCAAAAAACTCGAACCCTTGCATGTTAAAACACCCAGAATATTTGGTGCTCCTAAAATACACAAACAAGGTACACCTTTGCATCCTATTGTACATAGTATAAACAGTCGTACATATAAATTATAAACATTTAGCCAAATTACTAACCACTTATGCAAACAATTCTCCCTCTTTTCCTAAAAATTCTACCCACCTAAGAAGTATTTTAGAAAACCACACCTTCAGACCTAATGGTGAGTTTGATATCACCTCATTATTCACTAATGTACCACTGATTGAAACACTTAACTTACTAAATTCACAATTTCCCCCAGATATATTTCAGCTATTTAAATTCAAAGTACAGGCAGGTTATTTTACATGGAAAGAGAAAATATACAAACAATTAGATGGGACAGCTACGGGTTCGCCCCTTTCTCCCCCCTTAGCCAACTTGTACATAGAACATCTGGAAAAATTAGCTATCAACACAGCCACTCTCAAACCTAGTCTCTGGCTACGCTATGTTGATGATGCTATTTGGCCACATGGCCCAGACACATTGAATACATTTTTAGTGCATCTAAATAGCCAGCACCCTAAAATCCACTTTACAATGGAACTAGAAGCCAATGACTGCCTGCCCTTCCTGGACACACTGATCACACATCTTCCAGAAGGTTTTCCTTATCATTTTCAGTTTATAGAAAACCCATACATACAGGGAGATACTTGCACAAACAATCACACCATCACCCTTCTCAACAATATGGTATCTTAAAAACACTAACCCATAGAGCTAGAGCAATCTGTTCCAATGACATTGCTCTCACTGCTGAACTTTCTCACCTACTTCACACCTTCTTAACCAATGGTTATAATCCCCATAAGAAAGATAACATACTAAATGCTACCCAGAAATCCCCTCTATCTACCACAGAAGACTACAACAAAACTATCACCATCCCATACATTAAAGGCAACATCTGAAAAGATATCTAGGGTGCTTAACAAACACCAACTACGCACAGTATTCAAACCTTATGTAAAATTAGCAACTCTCATCTGTTCACCTAAGGACAAATGCACTCCTTTATCACATCCAGGAGTCTATGAAGTGCCCTGTTCTTGCCATCAAGCCTACTACGGACAGACAGGAAGAACTGTGGACATCCGCCTCGGTGAACACAAAAAATATATCCGACACTTTCACTATGGCAAGTCGGGTCTGGCAGATCATGCTTTGGATACCCCTGCACACAGGATCAATTGGAAAGAAACAAAAGTAATGCACAGAAGCTTCTACAAGTCAGAGAGGTTGTTCCTGGAATCAACAGAAGCCTGAAAACATACTCCAAACCTTAACAAGTATGGCTGTATAAATCTACCAAAGATTTGGGAGACAGTCATCCTAAGACCAAATTAATATTTATTACTTTTATTTTATTTTACAAACTTTCTAAGACTATCATTTGGAGTACTATTTCAAAACTTTGATTTTTTTTTTAACCTAGATGGCGCCATATTAGGACTTTAGTCTTGTGTTGCACGCTGCAGTTGTAACTTATACTAGCCCACTGTTACACCGGATTGTCGTTGTCTTGCTTTTGTAACAAACTTTGTGTTGCGTGCTCTGAAGATGCTGGATATAATACCAGCGAAATATTAGCTTCTAAGTTAATAAATAGTTATTTTCTTATCCATCTGTGTTCATATCATACCGTGAAATCTATTACAACATGTTTGACGAATACATAAGCCTATCCACGCGTATTCATATTTAAAATTGCTTCTATAGAGAAGATGAGCCTCATCTCACAGGATACTGTGTTTAGTGTCAACACTATGCTGTGCCAGACCAGACTTTTCAGTTTCACATATTCCATGTAGTATTGGCATTCATTAATTCTATTTTCTACAGAACAGCCTGTCTGCCCAAAGTATGTCACGTTACATTCACAAGGGATCTGGTAAGCACCAGCTAAAAACAGAGGAAAAAGTTCGTCTTTTGTAGATGGTAACAGATGACAAATTTTGTTGATAGGAAAATACATGAGATTAAGGTGATACTTCTTCAAAATTTTACAATAGATTTGAGATACCAGAAATCTAAGGTATTGGAACTCTGCAATCTGTTGAAGAATCCTAAGGTACTGGAACGTAGGAGTCAAATTATCTGTCAGATTTGAGTTGTGTTTTAACCATTGAATTCAATTAAAATTTTGATAATGAGAAGTTCTTGTTGCAAGTTTGAGGGAGAGGAGCACACATTATGCGCTGTTAATTAATGACTTTGATAACACCAATTTTTGGGAGGTATGATGAGCAGACTTTTGATGAATATATCTGTTTTTGATAAACACTGTTCATAAAGAACCAGAGGCAGTGCAAGTATGTCAAAAAATGGTTAATCTACAAAATACATATCACCTCTATCTTTAGCTGTCCGCGCGGTTAGCCTAGTGGCTTTGCGCTTCGCAACCATATGCCTGGGGAAGGAGTGTCCTAGGTTCGATTCCCGTCGGAGACGTGAGGAGCTGAAGGATCTTCCTCAGCCATAGCCAAGTTAGCCGGTCTTGGGCACGGGCAGTAGGGTTTTTCCGCCAGTTTATCTGGTGTTTTTCATCCCGCAAGCAGGCAAACCGGCCCCTTGAACACACAGGGATACAGCCAAGAATACCTTGAGGCATAGGAGTGACCATTCTATCCTCGTATTTCGGTTACGAAATCCAAGCATGCTTGGAAGGTTGTGGGCCTTAAAGGCCTGTTAAAACCATTGGGATAGATAGATCTATCTTTAGCTGTTTATCAGATCCCTTGTGAATGTAATTTGACATACTTTGGGCAGACAGCTATCTGTCTGCCCAAAAATGGAAAAAAGAATTACTGAATGCCAATACTACAATGAATACGTGAAACCTCAAAAGTCTAGTCTAGCATAGCATAGTGTTGACACTAAACACAGTATCCTGTGGAATGAAGCTCATCTTCTCTATGGAAGCAGTTTTAAATATGAACACCTTTTCAAAAACAGTTGTGAAGCCCTTTTACTTTGGCCAAACCTGAATCGAAATGATTGTCTCCCTTTCTTTCTCTCCCAAAAGTTTGGAAAATTCTCATTTTAAGTAAACATCAAAAATATCATTTAATATTCATGGCAACTGTTTTTTATTGATAAACCAATTGTAGAGCTTTGTATTCCTGTTCTTTGATTTTCTTGTTGATTATACACACTGATGATGTACTGTTATTTTTAGTACAAAATATATGTACTTTCATTAAAATTTATTAGTGCAATTATCATGTAATTTTGTTGTTTTATAGTTATATCATAGGTAACTTTAAAGATTATACTCTGGATTCGAGATGGTTGTTTAAAGTTTTTTCACTTGATTATAAACTAAATTAAAGATGCCAAGAAATTATATTCTTGTTTAATTCTCTGTCCAATTGTTTAAACAAAGTCGTGAAGATACTTCATGAGCAAACTTTGTGAGATCCACCTTGCCTTTGGCTTCTTTTTCTGGGATGCTTTGTTCCACTGCTGCTCTCTTGATTGCAGACACTAAATTTGTTTCCATCCTCCAATTGCTATTTTGTAATGGATTTAAGTTTTTCCTCACCACTTTCTGATTTCTTCGCTTGGTGTCCTTATATCTCTGTGACTCAGAAACTGTGCCTTCACTTGAGTTGTAGTTTGAGTAGTTGATAATGAATTTTTGAGACAAGCACTTACAGTGAAAGAATGTTATTCCGATATAGCGGATAGGAATAACATCCTTTCACTGTAAGTGATTAAAATGCAATGACCTTAGAATAACTGACAGGTATTGGGATAATAAAGAAAGAAGGCAACCGATCTAGAGTTAGTTTTTTTTTTTTTTTTTTGTGGTGGGGGGGGATGATTAAGACTGCAAATATATGGTTATCACTGGCTACCATGTTTTATTAATCATTTAACATTTTTAATTTGTATTATAATTTCAAACAATTTATAGTTTTTGAGACAAGCACATCAGATAGATACAAGTACAAGGGTGTTATTAGGTAATTGGGGGTTCATTAATTTGAAAGTCAAATAATTGAGAGAACACACACATGTACATACAGTAGAATTAGAATGACTATTAACCAAGAATTACTTACTAGCGAAGTTTTTATTGACATAACTTATAAAGAGTTTTGGTGGTGATGATTATCCTGCAATCACATCCCAGCACCCTTGAAAATTGCTGAGATACTTAAAAAGTGAATGGTTCTACAAAGTTAATGGCAAAAATCAACAAGAAGCTGTATTATTGAAAGAAATAGCTCAACAGAGATAAGAAACCTCATAGTCGCTGATCTATTAAGATAATCAGGAGGTATCAAGGCCTTGGCATATTTTGAGGGAATCACATACTGAGAAAATAAATACAGGCAGATCACAAGTTACATAACACTTCTTCAACAAATGCAAATTTTATATAAACTAGAATACCCCCACTCCCACCTGTTATTACACTCTATTGCTTATGTATTTACAATACAGCTTACCTTTAAAACAAGTACAGTAGTACATTAACATGTTATTGGTTATTTCTATTAGTTTCATTCACAAGATGCACATACAAATTAGATTTCAAATGTCAGATAAAAAGAAGGGTGCAATTTACAAGCATTTTTTATAATGCCTATAATTGTAGTTTCTTCAGATTTAGCAAAAGAAACTGCTTTGGCTAAATCTAAAGCAGGAATAGTATTTTTTTTTTTTTTAATTTTTAGTGTGAAATTATTCAGTGATTAATGCACCAGAAGAATTATTATGTATTTATTACTACAAAAGAATAGCTGACAGAGTAGTCTCTTTTTTCTTTTCACCTTTGTATCATTATTACTACTACGTGGAGTCTCCTGGAGCTCATAATAGGAGACTACTATGCTATTTGTAAACTCCACGTTATTCATAATTAATTTATATATTCTTAGTGTCTTAAAATCAACTTTAAAATAATGTTTTCTTATTCTTATACAGACATCTTCAGGGAACCTGAAATCACAGGAAGCCCACCTATTATTCACATAATGTCTGCCATATCTCTCTCCCTAAACTCATTCACTGACAAAGTATGCACAACTAGCTCTGGTAATATATTCTACTAATTCACTACCCTCCATGCAAAAAATCTAGTCTCGCCTCCCTGTTAAACATACTTTTACTGAACTTCCAGGGATAATCCCCTTGTTTGCTTCCCTCTTCTCATACTGAAAATCTGCTCTTCATCAATCTTATAAAACTCTTTTCAGTAGCAATTTCTACCTATCAACTTAACTCTGCCAACAAACCTTCTTCATATGAAACATTTTATAGACCCAACATCACTTGGTCATCCACTTCTAAATCCTCTCTGCCGCTTCATCTCCATTCGATGACAATTTTTAATTTTAATCATTTAAAATTATTTATGTATATTTTTGTTAAACTGAAAATAAACAGAAACTGAGATGAAAAACTGTTTTAACAAATTATTTATTGAACTGCTTCAAATTAAAATTCCACAAAGAATACAGTTTGTTATTAAGGAATGAGCAATAATTTGACTAAAGGAAAAGGAAAGAGCAGTGAGAACATGGTAATATGGCAGATTAGGATGGTTACAAGTCCATGTGAAAATTGTCACTTAATGATCAGGGTGATTCATTTCTTTTTTTAAGATCCATATGGATCTTATTCTAAACAAATAGTAGCATCTTAGTACAACTGTGTACTAAGTTCAAAAATTCAAGTATCAAATAATTCCATATAATCCAGAGATTAATTACACAGAATACAAGGCAACTAAAAGGATAAATGCTAAATAAAATTTGAGATAATAAGTACAAGTTAAGATTTGCATAAACAATGCTCTGAGGAACTTAATATTGGAACACGACTAAGTCCCATACAAATATACAGAATACAGGCAGAGAAAAAAAAAATTATAAGTTATTAACTGCATTCTAAATAATATCATAAAAAGTTAGGAACCAAGATTTAATTGTATCGTTTTGCCGTCATCATCAAACCCTTCATAAAAACTATGATCGGTTCTAATTTTATTTGCTATCCAAGCTTCGTTGATTTTGTCAAAAAACTCTTTTCGAGTTGGAGAAGTTAAATTAATCGAGATATTATGTTTCAACCAGTAAGTAATAAAAACTTTTCTGGGGCCTTGAAAAACCACTTCTTCAAACCAAGCGGGATCAACAAGGGGAATTATTTCATCATCATAATGTACATTTACCTTTCCTGGAAAACTAACGGAAACAGTTTGTTCACACTCTGACGGTCCTTCTGTAACCCACTGATACCAGAAAAAAGAAATCACACGTTTAGATCGTTCAGGATCATCATAAAGAGTTATGTCGCCCATAGATTGCTGAGTAAATAACATAATTTTGTTATATATTTCTTTCCAATTTTGAGAATCATTAAAGGGAACGAGGACATTCTCATCTTCAAAATAGTTTCTTTCTTCTTTGGAACGGTCTTCATCTTCAGAACAGTTTTCTTTTTTGGTATATGCTTCCACTAATTCTTTCATCTTACCATAATAGTAGCGCTGTTCTTCATCTCTAGACATACTTGCAGCCATGGAACTTATGCGGAGGTTATTTTAGCACCACTTCTGAATTCACAACAGCAGTTAAATTTATATCTCCATGGACTAATATATCAACAGCTATAACCAGATAACGTACCCAAATAAATGTATTACAATGACAGCTGAACTCTTCCCAAGTTTTAAGTCATACATCTACGTAAAATATCTACCATTACAACTCGAACACAGTTAGTATAACAACGCTAGAGGCACACGTGACTCACGTGTTGTTCGCTGAGCCGTATTCTGTACTTTGTCACACAAAGAGATTTTAAACAGAAGCGGGAAACTTTTACTTAAAGAAAAAAAAAAAAAAAACTCAGCCATTACTCACAAATCACTTAATATCGTAACGTATACTTCTATTTCGTTACTCAATGTGACGTCCAAAAATAATTTTTAAAGGGTGTCACGTAGTAATATAATAATAACAGCAAGATTTCTTTTTATTTTGGAATTTTTTAAAATAAATAAACTTTTTCTTTAAAATAAATAAACTGCACAGGGTGGAGAAGGAATTCATAAAAATAAAACGAACTTTCATAATAATAGACTGACTATCTTGAACTCATTGTATAATACTAGTATAACTACTAGGGAAGTAAGATTTCTAGAGGAAAGAGTATTATTGGGAAGAATGTTGTTATTATTATTATTATTATTATTATTATTATTATTATTATTATTATTATTATTATTATTATTAAGAGAGAACTCCAGGGAATCAGGAACTCATCGAGGGAGGCCCACACTATTCGCACCAGCCTGTTCATGAATTCATTCACGCTATATACACACAACATCCAACGTCAAACGATTCCAATTACGCACTGCTCCATAAGAGAAATATATAATCCTAACCAACTTCTTGATAGCATTCATTCTCAACTTTTATGGATGCCCTCGCGTCCTTTCCCCACCCTCCATAAAATGAAAAATTCAATCTGCTCAAATTCTGCATAACTCTTTCAGAAGTTTGTAAGTCTCAATCATATCACCCGGCTTTTTCCTGTTTTGGTAGTGTCTGCAGCCTACAAATTCCCAATCCTCCATAATCTGTATTCCACATTCCTAATTTTATTTTGACACTCTCTACACTGTATCAGAAGCAACACAGAAACCATGAGACCAGACATGCACACAGTAGTCCAAGTGAGGTCTTATCGAGGCATTATAAAGAGGCAAAATGATTTCCTTATCTTTTACATGTCAAGGTTCGTTTTAGCATTGTCATTATTCTCTGAGTTTTATTTACAGTTTTTGCTATATGACACTTGTACTCCAACTTCGTGTCTACTAAAGCACCAAGATCCCTAGACTCATCTGTTTGTTCAAGCATAATTCTGCCAATATAATATGACGATGGATATCTAATCACACCAAAGTGCATGACTTTACATTTACAAACATTGAAATGACAGCCATTTTTACATGCCCACAATTCCAGATATTCAAAACATTCTGCAAGTAGTGAATATCAGCAGCACTCCTGATTACCCTAAATATCTTTGCATCATCATCAGTAAATAGCTGTATGTCAAATCCCTTCCAATATCATTAATGCACAGAATGAATAAAAATGGATCAAGGACTGATCCTTGAGGCACACCACTGGGTACTTTGAATCTTGCAGATTCACACATCTCATATACCACTTTTTGATATCTGTTAGTCAGTCATCCTCTTATCGATGCCAATAGTTTATAATCCAATCCATATCTATCCACATACTATCTGCCTTCGGTAGAGTTTTTCTTTCAAATTCACTTTTTTTAACTTGCAGCACAACGACAGAATTCTTTGGGGTTGTCTTCAGCTTGCAGTTTCTTTTCATACTCAGACTAAGCTTTCATTTCAATAGTCACACGATGGATATCTAATCACACCAAAGTGCATGACTTTACATTTACTAACATTGAAATGACAGCCATTTTTACATGCCCACAATTCCAGATATTCAAAACATTCTGCCCTGCTACTTATAATTATCTTAACTGACATAATCTTTTTTCCCGAATCTCTTGCTTAATTAGATTACACATCCATTTCACTCCTACTCTATTTATACTTCATACTTTAGGGACACATTCTGATATCGCATCATTTAAGTGCTTCATAAGTGCTCCAGTATTTTTTCCCCCAATGTATTTGGAATCTCTACTTCCTACGCATTATCGCTATCCTTCCCATTCAATAATCAAGTAGAGATTCCAAATACATTGGGGAAAAAAATACTGGAGCACTTATGACTGAGGATGACAGTTTAGTATGCTCATCCATCACATATGCCAGTCTTACAAAAAGATTCGAACTTTCCGAATGTGTGCGTGGTAAGGTGTACTATGCACACACACTTTACTAAGTATAAGTAAACAAATAGAAAATCCAATTGTTATCAAGATTCTTTCCCCTTCCCCCCATCTCTTTCTTGGTAAAGAAATCACTGACTTTGCACTTATATAATACTAGCTCGAGATGCAGATTTATGTCTTTTCGTAGCATTGTGCTGGGTAAATGTCGGACTTTCCGCCATAATCGACGTTACCAAGCCACCACAAACCGTACACTCCACTTTATCTGTCTCGCTCAATTTAGTAGATTTTTTTAAAAAACGGAAATTGGGTTTTTCAAGCGTCTGTATAATCGCACTTCCTTTTCGGCATTTTCAACGTTCAATAGGACCACAGGAGAATTGAAAACCATACATTTTAACAGCAGCTGTACAGTAAGTAATGCTCTGCAAGCACCAACCTGTTTCTCTCGGAGCAAGCTTCTAAAATGGTGTGGGCCAAGCGGACCATTCCGTGCTCTTTAAAGCTGAGCCAATATCACGGCACACGCCAAAATGTCAATGCACATGCGCACTGTTCTAACGAACTTATCATTGTTGCAATGTTGCCATCACTCACCTTGAGAAAATAACGTATCTACAGTTCCCTGTAATGACGGAGAGCGATGTTTGTAATAGAATAGAAATTGTAGCTCATCAATTATTCAGTCTCAAACTCTAAAATACAGGACAAAAAGCTGTCCTGAAGAGATTTCTCGGGACAACGGGACGCATTAGACAAAAACGGGACGATCCCGTATTTTACAGGACGTCTGGGTTCCTTATATTTAACTTGAGTGTCAACACCATTACGATTCTTGATGAGTGGGAGGAGTTAAAGATAATTGAACTATATAAGGGAGGAGATAAAACTGATACAATTGATTATAGATCAGCCTGTGTCTCTGGAGTATTTATTAAGGTATTAGAAAAGACGGCGAGGAATCACATCCTGGGTGATTAGGTAATATTTTGATATTTTATAGTGGATGGTATAGCTTTGTGAAAGTAAGGTGTTGTTTTACCAATTTACTTACATTTTATAACAGTTCAATAGAGTTGAACAAGGTTAATGTCTTCACAAATTCTAAAATAATCATTTTGTATCCATGACAGAAGTGCACATGGGAGATTATAATGCAAACTAAAAAGCATTGAGTCCAGGAGAAAGCAGGTGGCTAGTTGAGTACCACTGCACTAAGTAGTTGGTCTTCTATTGTTAATTTCTGCAACAATGTTATAGGAAATGATTTGACAGAAAATAATCAGTTTTTTTGCTGATGATGCAGAACTGGGAAGAGCGATAGGAAATTAAGTGGGTGTACAGCCCTTACAGGAAGACTTAAATAGACTAGCAGTATGGGAAGGTAAATGCTTCAAATTTAATGGTGCCAACTGTAAGGTCATGTACAACCGATGACGCCATGGACTTCGCGATGATTGTCAACAGGGAGTTGAAGTTTACAAGATACATTGTGGAGAGAGCAAAAACAGCACATCAGATTACGTGATTGTTGAAGAACACACTAACAAGCTAGACTAAAGAATTTATTATTCCCCTTTGTGAGGCTTTAATAAGGTTACATGTAGACTACTGCACACAGATCTGAACTCACAGATTCTGTGGGGATGAAGAAGTGGCGGGAAGGATTCAGAGCTGAGTGACAAAGATTGTAACAGGTCTAAGGAATGCTCCCTGTGAGAATTGATTGATGGTCTGCGGGATTCAAAAACTAGCTGAGAGCAGAAAAATAGGAGACATGGTAGAAGCTTATAAGTTATTAAAAATCAGCTAAATCAGCTAACGCCTTTTTTATTCCCGTATACGGAAGTAGGCGAGGCCATTTAGCCCTATCTAACTTTTGGAGACTGAGTGGGCAGTTCAATCTCCACTGGTACCCAATCAGAGACAGATGGCCCAAGGCTATCACTAATTAAGCGGTACGCAGTGAAGAGAGACGGCTCAAATGTGCCGCCATCTCGTGGTCTCTAACCCTAACACAATATATTTAATGTCTGAAATAATGTGGGTTCTACGGTCGATTTTCTTGAGTTTACAGGACGAAAAACCCGAGTTTCCGGGAGGAAAAACCTGCTTGCCCGTGCCAGAGATCGACTAACTCGGGAACCGGTCGAAAAAAGGCTTAGAAAAATTTCCTCTAGTCGCCGACTAGACTCGAAACCAAGACTTCCTTCGTGCGGCCTAGCGCGGTGGTGTGCAAACGCCACATCCACTGAGCTACACAGGCTCTCTAAGTTATTAAAAGGTTTTATAATATTGACTGAAGACATAAAAACTAGGTGGATATTCCAGCATTATTTCCAAGCCGAATACAGAAACTATAAAAGTTTCGTATGAAATTTGGCCAGAGAGCTTACGGGAATACACTCGCCAGCATTTACGAGTTGCTCTAGCTGGATATTATAGGACAGCTTAATCGCTATGCCTAAGCGTCCATATATTCGCCTCCTATTGGTCCATTTTGATAAGGTGTCACTGGCCTGACAGCTGTTTCAAATTGGTTGCTTTTCGTCATAAATCAGTAGATACTTAAGTAAAGCCCTCTCTAAAAATTAGGCAATACTCTGGACCACTCCCAACGAGTGACCCAAAGATCGTCCAACTCAGCGTTGGTTACACTCAGTGAGAGGCTCACCACAACACTGAGCAAAACCGCTCATTTTCCAGGGAAAAGCATACACCGACAAACCCTACACAGGACACGCCAGAAACATTTTCCCCGGCGATTGAAGTTGCTCTCTCTCTCTCTCTCTCTCTCTCTCTCTCTAGACTCGGAAGCCAGTTTATGTCCTACCTCTCCAAAAACTCGTTCGATTCCAACAGCAACCTTAAGGATCTTTTAACTTAGTGGTGTCCCTGCTCATTGACAGATCCACCCTACTAATAAGCAGAACCGCTCATATTCCAGGGAAAACCATCCACAGGTCTCACATGGGCCATTCCGGAAAACATCTTCCCGGAGACTCAAATTGCTCTCTCAAGGCAAACCTCCGAAATCTTAAACTCCCTCACTACTAGACTCGGAAGAAACCTTAAGAGAACAAAAACACTCTTTCAATACAATTTTAAGCGAGCACTCGGTCGGTGGGTAGAAGTATTTACTATATTAAAGAGCCAAAAGGCTTAATTTTTGAACCCAACTAAAGCCTTTGGACTCTGTATTTTAGTAAATAATTTTACGCACCCATCGAGAGTTCGCTTACGAAAAATACACCTCTTCGACGTTTCAAGTTCCTTAGTATTAAAAAAGAGTTTTTCCTCCCTTAAGGTTTCTTCCAGAATTTTCGCTCCGGGTGGTGGAGGGACTTAGTTTTTGGGGTATTTGCCTTGAGAGAGCGATTTGAGTCTCCAGGGAAAGTGTTTTCATGCTGGCCCATGTGGGGCTTTGTCGGTAGCTGCTTTACCCTGGAATATGAAAGGTTCTGCTCAGTGGTGGGGTGAATGTGTCATTGAGTGGAACCACCGTTGAGTTGGACGTTCTTTCGGTCACTGGTGACGAGTGGTCCGCAGGATTGCCTAATTTTTAGAGAGGGCTTTACTTAAGTATCTGCCTGGTCCATGACGAAAACCAACCAGTTTGAAGCAGCTATCAGGCCAGTGAAACCCTATCAAAATGGATCAATAGGAGGCGAATATATGGAAGCTTGGGCATAGCGATCATGTTCTCCTATAAGATCCGGCTAGGGCAACTCAAATGCCAACTAGTGTATTCCTGTAAGCCAGGGGTATTCAACGCTTGGGCTGCGGGCCACAGGTGACTCACGGAGCTCTTTGCTGTGGCCATCCGGCCATTTTGAAAAAATTACTACTTAATATTAAAACGCGATTAAATAAAAAATAATTTCAATGAAACCCATGAGCCACTAAGTTTCTCGACACTTCGCTATTTTCATATAAATACAAGAGGTTCTAACCCTCAGTCAGTCGTGAACGGTGTGATATGCATGTGTAAGCACAATCGGGTTCGTCGTGTCAGCCATACCCTATTGTGGTTTTATATTGCCAGACTTTTTTCGTTAGTGCGAGAGATATTCCATGGATAACAACCGTTACACGGCTATTTTGGATCATTTTTTGGGTTCACCTTCCATCGCTATGGCTACGAGTAAAACGCGTAAATCAAGTGATTCTTGTTGGATTTTTAATAAAAAGTGGAGCAATTTGTACTCTTTTGTGCCGATTGATGATAAGCCAGTATGTTTAATTTGTCGTGAATCAGTATCAAAAGAATACAATATAAATCGACACTATGAGACAAAGCATGCATCCAGTTTCGATCACCTTCAAGGGCAGCTTCGTGTGGACAAAGTAAACCGTCTCCAAATTGATTTAAAATGCCAAAAGGGTACGTTTAAAAGGTAGAGGGGAGAGAGAGCGAAGCGTGCGTCAAAAAAAGTTATGTAATTGCTGAAAAAATTGCTAAAAATCAAAAGCCTTCTTGGACGGCGAGTTTATGAAAGAGGCTATTCGTTGCTGGGGAAATTCTGTGCCCACATAATAAGGAAGTGTTTAATAAACCGACACTATGAGACAAAAAGGTTTGTCTGGGGTAACCATACTACGACGTATCGCAGAACTTGCCAATGACATTGCAAGTTTTTCGACATTTACGGCATATTCACTTGCTTTAGATGAGAGCACAGATGTAAAGAATACAGCACAACTGGCTCTTTGGCATTGATCAACAATTCACTGTGACAGAAGAGCTACTAGTTCATACCTATGAAGGGAACGACGAAAGGCACTGATATAATGAAGCCACAAAGAAAACGCTCCAGCTTTCCGACCTCAGCTTAACCAACCTCGAGGGTGTGGTAACTGATGGTGCCCCTGCTATGGTGGGAAAGAAAGAAGGGTTTGTTGCGCTTCTAGGAAAGAACCGGAAGTAGAAGGAAAAAAATTCATCCATTACCACTGTTTAATCCACCAGGAGAATTTGTGCGCGAAAACTATTGGATTTGAGAATGTCATGAAAGTTATTGTGACTGTCGTCAACATTATTAGGGCAAGAGGATTGAAACATCATCAATTCCAAGAGTTTTTGACCCAAGAGTGCGAAGCGGATCACGGTGATGTGGTTTATTATAGTGATGTGCATTGGTTGAGCAGTTCTTAAAAGAGTGTTTGACTTAAGGAGCTAAATACAGCAGTTCATGCAAAACAAGGGGAATCCGATTGCGGAATTCAACGATCTGAAGTGAATGTCAGACTTTGCCTTTGTGCCCGACATCTCGTTGCGCATGAAGGACCTAAATACGCGGCTACAATCCAAAGATCAACTGGTGCGCACTCTGTTTGATCACATCAAAGCTTTTGTGGCCAAGCTCAAACTTTGGGAAGCACAACTCGCAAAAAAATACTTAATTCATTTTCAGCTTCTCGCCGAGTCCAACTGTTCGTCACTTGATGAATGAGCTACAAAATTAGCCGTGTTGCGAAGTGAGTTCGAAGAGAGATTTAGTGATTTTCGTAACCAATGGTCTTCTTTAGATTTATTTTCAATGCCATTCAATGCCGAAATGCCAGGCTTAGTACAAATGGAGCCTGTGAAGGAAAGAACTCAGATTACGGACCAACATCTCGAGAATACTCTACGCATAGCGTTTTCCAACATTGATGCCGACATCGACGAGCTGATCAAGGAAAAGCATTGCCAAGTTTCCCATTGACATCGTAAAAACTGAATCCTTTCTTCATTAAACTATCTTTTTTCAAGTATAGAATTTTCCCCCACTGTAGAAGTATTCAAAGTTATCCTGCAATTAATTGCATTGGACCAATTAAGATGAGCCAATTATGATATGCATTCTCAAAACTTTCATACATCGATAAAAATGCAATCATACGGTCATGTGCGTCCCCAGAGGGGGAATACGGGCACTCCAACCGCGATCGAGTAAAAAATTGCGCAAATTATAATCGTAAAAGTGATGGAGATATGTAACTTTACACCCTCGACCATGGAATGCTTTTTCTGTCTTAAACTTTTATTATGGGTTGGCCTGTATCGGCCCATGGCGGGGTAGCCATAGAACACGTGTTTTCTTGCAGCAATAATGCACGTTCCTGATTTTGGTTCATCTTTTTCTGATTTGTGAAAAAAATGTTCATTACTGTTGTGAAGAGCGACCAGTTCGTTTGCCCTTTGTGTATAGTGAATCACTGAGTGAAGTGTGAATTGCAAATTTATAGTGAAACAAATTTAAACAGAAAAATACATTTTTAAAAGGTAAGTGTATATAATTTAATATCATTTTACTTGTTAGATGTTGATTTTTAATAAAATATGCCGGTCAATTTTTTTATGTATGAAATTTTGCTATAAACTGTTTTAATTCCAAATACTTTTTTCCCCAAGAATTAAAGATCATTAAAATCGATGTAAAATGAAAATAATGTATTTATGGTTTACTTCGACAAATAATTATATATGCTAAAATACGTTTATTGATGTAATTATTTAATTACATCAAGCACTATAAAAATATTGATTTAATTATTTGTCTTCAAGCTTTGCCTCCCACCCCCCTTGGAAAATTTCCTGCAGACGCCCATGCATACGATCAAATTGACGGTAAATTTGATATGTGTGTGTGTGTGTGTGTGTGTGTGTGTGTGTGTGTGTGTGTGTGTGTGTGTGTGTGTGTGTGTGTGTGTGTGTGTGTGTGTGTGTGTGTGTGTGGAGTGTTTTTTACCTTGGGTGCATTATACATTAAAGATACCAAGAAATTTTATACTTTGTTTTAATCCTTATCCCAAGTAAGCAAAACAATGTTTACATCTACGGTACTTGTATATAGAAGCACACTAAGGCAAATGATTTGCCTTAGTGTGTATCCCATGATGCAAAGATCTCCCCCCCCCCCTTTCGGGCATGTATAATGCAATGCATAATGGGAAGGGCCACTACCCAGACCAGTTTCGACCTCTTATTGAGGTCTCATTAGTGGGAGATAGACCCAGGAGAGATGCAAGGTTGAAGTAATGCAGAAGTCATATATATCTCAAATATAAGTAGACAAAAGGTGCTTGACCTTCTTAATAAAAATCTCCAGATTTTTATTAAGAAATGCATTATAAGTTAAAGATACGAAGAAATTTTATACTTGGTTTTAATGCTTTTCCCAAGTAAACAAAACAACGTCTTGCACATGAAATATATTCTCTCCAGGGTCTGGCTCTCACTGATGAGACCTCAATAAAGGTCGAAACCAGTCTGGGTAGTGGCCCCTTCCCATTGTGCATTGCATTACACCGCCCGAAAGGGGGGGGGGGTGCTTTGCATTATGGGATACATACTAAGGCAAGTGATACGAAGTCATTAGCTTCTATATACAAATAGCTTAGACATGAATATATTTCATGCGCAAAACATTGTTTTGCTTACTTGGGATAAGGATTAAAACCAAGTATAAACTTTTTTGATATTTTTAACATTAAAGAAGGATATATATATAAAAGAAGGATGATTTCCCATATGTTAAATGCAAGAGCTTGAAGAGAAATTGCATACTAATATGTGTCCCTTTCTTCTTCTTCAGCCAGTGTTACAAATTTCAAGATAACAATGCATATAGAAAACAAGTGGAAGGAAGGAAAAACAGAATTCTCAAGTAATGTCTTTAGCAAAGTAATCAGAAAAAATAAACTACTAAATAATGTTGATTCAATACCCATGGGTAACAAACCAAAACAAACTATTCCATTCTGTAGTTCAATAGCTTATACAGTGCAGTAAAAATATGTTGCAATATTTCTCCGAAATTGCAGTGATTTTTATTCCAGTCTTCCATAGCTTGATTGGTATGCCAGTCTTCACTCCATCGGTGAATGTGATACGTCCTTCAGAAAAAGTGTACATTGATATTGATGCGTCACATGCATTTAATGGTTGTATCTTTATTCTACATGTACTGTGTTAAAGTGATCGAGTTGACCGTTATAAACTAGGACAATTCGGACCGACGATAATTGTCAATGCAAAGCTGTTGAAGTTAGCGGAATTATCTTCTCATTTAAATTTAAAAAAATAAAAGTTAATCTAGTAGCGACCTCACTGACAAGAAATCAGCATTAATTTTTCATCATAAATATTTTTTCTGTTCAATTTTTTTTTTAAAGTGTCTTATATTCTCTTTTCACAGTAAAAGGAGAAAAGATGGGCTTCTTTGATAGTAATTCATAAATGTAACTTATCTAAGATCATCAGTGTAGAAGAGAAAAGCTAGTATGCATAACTTAAAACTTGCAAACTCTAGTAAATTGATAATATGGTGGAGGCTGCGAACAGCTAAATGAAGTTCTTCGGGTATTTTTTGAATAAGTAAAGATTTTATTTTCCAAGGATTCCAATATTCACTTCTCAAGAATAATTTCGATATCATGAAAACAGAGAGCAATAACAGAGAAATTATTTGTCCAAAAAAAAACAAAACAAAAGGTCACCAAAGATTATAGAATAGGGATTCAATTAGGAAGATCAGCTAGAAAAAAGAGAGGCCAGTTTAGCCCTATTTAAATTTTTTGGAGTCTGAGCGGCAGTCAATTTTGCATAGTTAATCAGAGACAGCTGGCCAATCTATCAATGCATCCAGTAAAAAGAATACAGCAAAACAGTTGCTGCCATCTCGTGAACCCCCCCCCCAATTCTTATGCAGTATGTTATATTAGTCTACTGGAAACGCGAATTTCTGAAAAAAAAACCCTATATGCCGGTGGTAGAGTCGCGAACCGGTTGAAGAAAGGTCAAGAAAATGTTCCTCTAGTTGGAGACTATAATCAAATTTCAAACGCTCTTTCTTTGGGAAGCCTGGCGCTATGGATGCAAACGTCATTTTTGCATGACCATACAGACCTTAAGAGCTTATGATGTATTCCTTTACTATAAATTTTCAAGGGTGGCTCAGTGTTGAGGTTTCCAGTGGTAAATATCTAGAGCAGGCAATGTAAGGAAGATTAATTGGAATTATTCATTCCAATTAATCTTAAAATTGATTACAATTAATAACATAGTGATCACTGATTGGATGATATATTGACTATTGATGAATTTCTTTAAAATTAATCAATAGTCAATATATCATCCAATCAGTGATAGTAATAATTTAATTTCTATTAAATTATTTTTTAAAAGACTCGAAAGCGCATCGTTGACTGATTGATAATTAATGCTGAAACAATGAAGGCTAGGGAAAGCGAAATTATATTATTCCCATAAATTGCAAGTGTTATCGATCCTACAAATCATGCCCAAGTTTCGATCCAAGGTTTATGTTAATCGAAGTCCTCAGAACTGCGAATAAGCTACGAGAATATGAAAATATAGTTCCATGGTAAAGATGTAGATGTCTTTTTTCTTACTAACTATTATAATACCGGAATTAACTCACGTAAATTATTCTTTATTCGTAAAATTTTCACCTGAGTATCACAGGCATCATCAGTACAGGTACAAGGCTAATTAAACAATAACTGTTATATTCACAAAGCGCCACCTAAGTAGCTAAGGTTAAATTTCCTAAATTTATTTAATTATTATTATTATTATTATTAATTAATTTATTTTATTTATATTTAATAATTTAAATTTAATTATTTAGTTTCATGGAGCATTTCAAACAGCGTATCTTTGACAACATTACACCCAGACCTAGCATTTGGTTCAGATATGTGGACGACATATTTGCCATATGGAAGGGCACCTCAGAAGAACTACAGCAGTTTCTCTCAAAAATTAATGCGCTTCATCCAAGGATCCGGTTCACCCTAGAAGTAGAAGTAAATAAGCAGTTAGCCTTTCTAGACCTCTTGATTCTTCGCCAACAAGATGGTTATCTACAATTCACAGTCTATAGGAAAGAGACTCATACAGGCCAGTACATCCACGTTGAATCACATCACCATCCCAGCCAAAAGGCAGGTACTATAAAAACACTAGTTCATAGAGCCAACTCCTTTTGTTCTTCAGAACTTTTACAAAAAGAATTGCAGTATATTAATTTCTCCTTCATATCCAATGGCTATGAGAAGTCCTTCACAAAAAGAGCTTTAAGTAGTTGTGCTCCAGCATCCTCTTCAAGTACAGAAGACCCTACATGTATACCTATCCCCTATGTACACGGGGTTAGTGAACGCATAACTAAGGTGCTAAAACCACTAAATATCTGTGTGGATTTTTGACCCATCAGAGAAATCTCTACATTCCTAATGTCTCCAAAGGACAAGCTCCCACATCTCAACTATCCAGGTGTCTACCAGATTCATTGCTCGTATGGATTATCATATTTCGGACAAACAAGAAGATCTGCTCAGGTCCGGTTAGAAGAACACCAGTCATACATCCAGTACCTTGAACCCAAACAGTCTGGAATTGCAGAACATGCCATCAATACCAGACATAGAGTTAAGTGGAACAAGACAAAAGTCATTCACAAAAGTCAGTTCCTAATGGAACGGCTATACAAAGAAACATGCGAAACATTACTTCACTTTCCATAACCTAAACAGATTCGATGGTCTACGTCTTTCTCCCCTTGTGGGAAATAGTATTTTATAAAGCAGCAAATCTTTCCTAACATATAATTGTATACACATATATATATATTTATTAAAAAAAAATAATAAATAATAATTTTTTAATTATTATAATTGAATAATTAAATAATTACTATTTCATAATTAAATAACTAAATAATTAAATTTAAATTATTAAAAAATAAATAAAGAAATAATAATTAAATAAATTTAGGAAATTTAACCTTAGCTACTTAGGTGGCGCTTTGTGAATATAACAGTTATTGTTTAATTAGCCTTGTACCTGTATTGATGATGCCTCTGATACTCAGTTGAAAATTCTACGAATAAAGAATAATTTACGTGAGTTAATTCCGTTATTATAATAGTTAGTAATATGTCTACTCACGGTATTTCTTTACTGAGTCGTTTTTCTTATAACATCATAAGTATAAACTTCCAAAAACTGCAAAGTAATGAGATTTAACATGACCAGTGCAAAATGAGAGCTAAAAATTATCAGAATATTTTTGGTATTCACGCTGATTTAAACAGCGTGAGTGGGCCTGGTTCCCACTGACGAGACCTCAATAAAGGTCGACACCGGTATGGGTAGTGGCCCTTGCCTTAATGCATAGCATTACACATATCCGCAAGGAGATGTGCTTTGCATTATGGGCGATACTGAGATAGGAGAGATGAGATCTTTCTCCACCTTTGCAACGAGTTGCCTGGTGTTTGCACTACCTTACCCCAGTCTTGAAGATACTTTCAGGCGCAAACTTTGTTTGCTCACACTTGGATAAAGGATTAAACTAAACTTATTATTAGAATCCTAAACAGTTTTTTCGATATGTTGCAAGTAAAAGGAAAAATGTATATGGCAGAATGATTTTAAAGAATGCCGATGGTAGGGAGGTAACTGAATCAGTTGAGATAGCTGAGTTACTGAGTGAGCACCTTGCAAGAATATATCATCCAGGTGGTGACATTTCAGAAACGAATAAACCAGTAGATTATACGGGAATTGTGGTGAATGAAGTGGAGGTGAGTAGTCTATTGCATAACCTCAATGTCAATACATCTGTGGGATTGGATGGTATACCAGCTCGTGTAGTACGAGAAGCAGCTAAAGAATTGTCAGTACCCTTGACCATTTTGTTTAATTTGAGTCTCGGGTCTGGGTTAGTCCCGAGCGGGTGGAAGGAGGGAGAAATAGTTCCACTGCATAAAGGTGGTTCCAAGACTGCTGTTGTAAATTACCGACCGATTAGCATATCAGGAATCATTGTCAAGGTCTTAGAGAAATTAGTCAAGAAAAGAATACAGGATTGGATAGATGAAAATGGGATATTGTATGGGGGACAACATGGTTTTGTGAAGGGTAGATCATGCTTCAGTAACTTGCTCACGTTTCATAACACAGTGACGGCTGAACTGGATAGGGGTAATGGGTTTACAGTGATACTACTGGACCTTGCCAAGGCCTTTGACAGGATACCACATGGAACCCTAATCAGTAAACTGGAGCAGATGGGGATAGATATAGTGTTGGTAAGATGGATAGGAGGGTGGTTGAAGGAGAGATACCAGAGAGTGGTTTATTCAGGAGTGGAGTCAAAAAGACGTCTTGTGACTAGTGGAGTGCTGCAGGGCTCTGTTCTTGGACCACTGCTTTTCAATTTGTTCATCAATGATATTGGAAAGGATTTGAGAGGAAGTGTTCACTTGTTTGCTGATGATGCAAAGTTGGGTAGAGCAATTGTGAGTGCACAGGATGTCAACATTTTACAGGATGATTTGGATAGTTTGGAGAACTGGGCTAGGAAAAATGGATGTCAGTTTAATGTGGCAAAGTGTAAGGTTATGCACTTTGGGATGAAAAGAATAGCAGCAGTATATCGCATTGGTGGAACCGTACTCCAGGAGATTGATGAGGCCAGGGATTTGGGAGTGCTGGTGGATAGGGAGTTGAAGTTTTGGGGGCACATTGCAAAAGTGACTAAAACAGCTCACCAAATCACTTGGCTTATGAAAAATACTTTAACATGCAGAGACAAACAAGTTGTTGTTCCTCTGTATCGAGCCTTGATAAGACCCCATCTGGACTTCTGTGCCCAGTTATGGGCACCAGGGTTTCTTCGTGATGGGTAGGAAGTGGAGAGGGTCCAGAGACGAGTGACCAAGATGATAGCAGGTCTGTGGAATGAACCTTATGAGAATAGGTTGAAGATTTGTGGGTTGCAGAAATTGGACGATAGGCGAAGGTGGGGTGATATGATTGAGACATTCAAATTACTGAAGGGTTTTTATAAGATTGATCCAGAAGATATTTTTGAAAATATGACTGGTGGTGGGAGGACTAGGGGCCATGCATGGAAGCTGGGCAAGAGCGTGGTTGACAAGGGTGTTAGAGCTAAGTTTTTTACTTGGAGAGTGGTGAATGAGTGGAATAAGCTTTCAGAGTCTGTTGTGGGTGCTACGACCGTGAATGAGTTCAAGGCAAGATATGATTGATACTGTGTGAATGTTGAATAGTTGTTCCAGACATGATGTTAGGGCCTCCCTCGATGAGTCTGTCGACTCCTTGGAGTTTCCCGGAACAATAATAATAATAATAATAATAGTTCGAGTCAAGTCGCCGACTGGAGGAACTTTTTCTAAGCCTTTCTTCGACTTTAGATATACTCAGGTTCCCGAGTTAATCGATCTCTGGCACGCGAAAGTGGGTTTTTTCTTCCCGAAACTCGGATTTTTCATCCCATAAACACAAGAAAATCGACCATAGAACCCATATTATTTCATATCACAGTAACATCCTTTTAGGGTTAGGTACCAAGAGATGGCAGTACTTGTTTGCCGGTCTCTTCGTCGGTGACTGCCTATAATTAGCGATTGACATGGACCAGCTATCTCTGATCGGCTACCGGTGGGGATTGAACTGCCCACTCAGTCTCCAAAAGCTAGGTTTTAAAGGCCTCGTCTACTCCCTATACAGAAATAAAAAGGCGTTAGCATATTATTATTATTATTATTATTAAAAGTAAATAAATAACAGCTCAAGCAAAACTGACCGCTGTGCATAACAATAATATTCGTTAGGATTAGGAACGGCGCTTCTTATCTAACACGGTTTGGTGGCACAACCTCAGTGAGATAAGAGGTGGAGTTTGGCTACCTACAGACGTCCAAAAAGTTTAGGCTGGAATAGTGGTTTCTACTTCCTTTATGGGATGAAAAGGCATTAACGGATTTCTCTCCAACAATAATTTGGTTCCACTGTAAACTGATAAACATTTTCGATGCTGCACTTAAGTCAATTTGAGTTCTTCCATGGCGTAGTAGAAAAAAAAAAAAAAAAAACGTCTGTGTTTGTGCATTAGAAAGAATTTTATTGGAACTCCTCCACTTCAAGGACAAGCCAGGCATTTTTATAAACGATTATCAAATTCGTGTTAGCTTCATAAAGGATATTATTATTATTAATTCTAGAAAGTTTTTTCTTTTCTGCAAAAAAAGAATAACCGAAAATGCACACACAATTCATTGAGGTTTCATTCACAATTCATTCTTCTCAAAAATCCCAGTTTTGAGAAGAATTATTAATAATTTCTGTTCTTACAGAGCATAATCTAAGATTTTCTACAGACGGCAAAATAACAAGAAAACAACAATCAAAGTCCTTATAAAGACTGGCTTAAAGGGGCGAAGCAAGAATGCTTTTCATCTTCCCCGTTATCTGTAGAGGACAGTGTAGGGATAAGGTGTGATTGAGCTATTAAAGCTCTGATCATGGCAAGAGGGTAACAGCAATAGCCGAGCCTCAGTTAGAACTTCATTGGCTACAGCACTGTCATTCATTACCCTCCAAGGGTATTAATCACCGCACTCACGGTCGACGATCTTCAAGAACTCCCTCGGAAAAAAAAAAAAAAAAAAAAAAAAAAACAATCATTCCAGATATCTGAGAATAGTTTTAGATTATTGAGGTTGCTGTTTGGAGTGTTAGGTAATAATAGGTTTTGAAGTT
This sequence comes from Typopeltis vanoorti, assembly GCF_054136105.1. Taxonomy (NCBI): domain Eukaryota; kingdom Metazoa; phylum Arthropoda; class Arachnida; order Uropygi; family Thelyphonidae; genus Typopeltis; species Typopeltis vanoorti. Next base: position 33,998,916 of record NC_143561.1, on the reverse strand, counting down.
TTAAGTTTAACAAGCATTATTAATTTTTTTTAAAAAAAATTAATAATGCCTGTTAATTTCTAATTCTCATTTCTGAAGATTAATTTCTCCTAATAAAAAAAATCTTTTTGTCTATTAAATGTACTAGTTAAAAATAAAACACGGCACATCAAATGAAAGATGATAAACAACCAATCAAAAAAAAAATTAAAAAAATAAAAGAAAATTGAAAATATAATTAAGCATGCGATTTTATTTTTAATTAAAAAAAAAACAGAACATATGCCTAAATACAGCTGATAAGTTCCCCAAACTTCTCATATTTTGGAAAATTAATTCAAGTTTGCATTCACCGAAAAAAAAAACAACAAAAAAAACTTGCGCCCTTCAACAAAATAGTTGAATAATTTTCTGAAAGACGTTGTCTATACTTGTGTTTTTCAAGTATTTGCTTTTCCGTTGATATTATCCTGAATACATTTTTCTATATTCTATAACCTATCTATCGCTATTCTCTATTTACTGCACTTTTCTAGAGAAACACTCGACGTTATGGAGGGTTTGGCCCTACCGCTCTCCAACTAACAGGTTTCGGAGCCTGCTGTGGGCATAGATGTTTGTGATTGGTGAGAGATCCCACTTGTTCGACGCTTTAAGTGGCTTTGAGAAAGTTTCATGCTTGATTCTCTACGCTGTAGAGTCGACAGTAAAGTTTCCGGATTATGTAAAAAATAAGTAAATACAAATATATATATATTAATTTAAATATAATAATAATTAAATATAATAATTTAATAATTTATATTAATTTAAATAAATAGGTATATATATATATATATATATATATATATATATATATATATTAATATATATATATATATATATATATATATATATATATATATATATATATATATATATATATATATATATATATATATATATATATATATATATATATATATATATATATATATATATATATATATATATATATATATATATATATATATATATTAATATATGTATATTAATTTTAAAAAATTGGAAAAAAAAAAAGGTCCGCACGGGGAGAAGTGCACATAAAAAAGCCTTGAACTGATTTGTCGAATAACATGAAAACAATGGAAAGATTAATTTTTTTTTTTTTTTGCTAGATGAGCGAAGCAAGAATGCTTTTCATATTATCCGTTATCTGTAGAAAAAAAAATGGATGGATGGGGTATTATTGAGCTATAAGCTCTGAGCATGACAGGAGGGTAACAGCAATAGCCGAGCCTTAGTTAAAACTTCATTCTCTACAGCATTGCCATCCATTACCCTCCCTGGGTACCCATTTTAGTCGCCTCGTACGACATGCATGAAGACGTACTGATGCTTCAGAGTGATATGAATAAAATGGCTATGTGTGGGAAGACAAGTGGGGATGTGAATTTAATACCAGTAAATGTAAGGTTTTGCACTTTGAATCTCAAAAAAAGTAGAGCTGCGTATCATATTGGAGACGTTGTATTACAGGAGGTAGAGGAAGTGTGATCTTGGTGGATAAAGAATTGAAGTTCAAGGGACATATTGCAAAAATAATAAAAACAGCACAAAAAAGAAATGCCAGTATACTAAAAAGAATACTGACAAGTAGAGATAAGGATATGGTCATTCCGCTGTAATTGTTTGATTAGACTAAATCTGGACTACAGCACATCGATTTGGTCACCGAGTTGGTGAGAAGCAAGCTGTGGAAAAAGTTCAGAGGCGAATAACAAAAGCAATATCAGGGTTGTGGAATACTGACTATGAAGACAGGCTGAGAGAATGACAGGCGGAAGAGTGGCGATATGATTGAGACATATAAATTGTTAAGGGGTGCTTATCAAATATATACCGAGGATATTTTTCAAAGGGTTGAAGGAGTGAAGAGGATAGAGACAAGAGGTCATTCTCGGAAGTTGTATAAAGGTGTGGTGCATAAGAGAGTGCGGCATGACTTTTTCATGGGGAGTGGTTGGTGAGTGGTGAGTGCGCCAACCTTGAACCAGTTTAAGATGAGGTATGATAAACATTATCTCTGTTAGAATGCATCTTACTATAGTCTCCCTTGATGAGTCTTGACTCCAGGAGGTGTTTGTATAATGATAATAATAATAATAAATAGCGCGCAACAGATATAATCAGTTTATAACCTCGTTCCCAAGGACTATGAGCATTTTCTTCAATTTTTGTCAAGAGCACATCATTTTGACTAAATTTATTTTATTATTATTATTATTATTATTATTATTATTATTATTATTATTATTATTATTATAAAAACCTCCATGGAGTCAAAGACTCATCGTGGGAGGTCCACTGTTATACACACAGTTTATCATACTGTGCCTTAAATATATTCACTGTCTCTGCACACACCACACTCTCGGGCAAAGCATTCCAATCACCCACCACTCTCCATGCAAAAAACCTGCTCCTCACTCCCTTGCTCACACCCTCCTTATACAGCTTCCAGGAATGACCTCTTGTTCTCCTGCTATCCTCACCCATTCTGTGCAAAACCTCCCCGACGTTAATCTGGTAATAACCACTCAACAGCTTATATGTCTCAATCATATCCCCCCCTCCTCCTTCTATCCACCAATTTATGCAAATTGCATTTTGTCAATCTGTCTTAATACTCTACATTCCAGAGACCAGAAACCACCTTAGTCAATCGCCTCTGAACTTTTTCCAACGCAATTTCATCTTTTTGAAAACCAGGTGACCAGATCTGTGCACAGTAATCCATATGTGGCCTGATCAAAGCTTTATACAAAGGAACCATAACATCCTTACTTCTACAAGTCAATGTCCTCCGCATCATTCCCATTATCCGCTGTGTTGTCTTCACTATTTTAGTAACATGTCCCCGAAATTTTAGGTCCTTGTCTACAATCACTCCCAGATCTCTCATTTCCTCTACCTCTTCCAAGACATATGCACCGATTGTGTACTTTACATCCCATCTCTGCTTCCCAAATTTCAAAACCTTACACTTTGAGACATTGAATTGACATCTCCACTTATTTACCCATTCAGACAGTGTATTCAAGTTCTCTTGCAAAGCTACAGCATCCACACTACTCCTGATAGCTCTGCCCAACTTTGCATCATCTGCAAACAACTGCACATCACCATTCAGACCTCTCCAGATATCATTTACATACAAATTAAACAGCAATGGACCCAAAACAGACCCTTCAGGTACACCACTAGTAACTTTCCTCTTCTGGGATATCGCTCCTCCATAGACAACTCGCTGATACCTATCAGACAACCAATCTCCAATCCAGTGAATCAATCTACTGTTCAGTGGATTGGAGATTGGTTGTCTGTTCCAATTTAATTACCAGCTTGTCATGTGGCAATTTATCAAACGCCTTTGCAAAATCTAAATATACCACTGTATATGCAATACCCTTATCCAACGCATTTGTCACTTTATTATAAAAAGTAAGCAGGTTGCTAAAGCATGATTTTCCTTTAGTAAATCCATGCTGGCCACCAAAGAGTATTTTTCTGTTGTCAACCCAATTCTGAACTTTATTCCTAACTAACTTCTCTAATACCTTGACCACAACTCCAGACACACAGACTGGTCTATAATTCAAAGCCTTACTCTTATCACCTCCCTTATGAATTGGAACAATTTTACCTTCTTTCCACTCTTTTGGAACTTGACCCAGTGAGAGACTCATGTTGAAAAGATATACAAAAGCTGTTGTTAACTCTCTGGCACATTCCCTCAAGACACGTGGTGAAATAGCATCAAGTCCCACAGCCTTATTTACATCAAGTCTATTCAATTCCTCATATACCTCCTGTTCACTTACTAACAGTTCCTCCTCCTCCTCTTCTCCCACTACTTTCAAGTTCTGCATGATGTCACATTCGCAAGAGTGAAATACCTTTAGAAATTGCTCATTAAATATCTCAACTATATCCTCCGCAGCGGTTATCATTCCTCCGTTTTCACCAATCAATCCCATTCTACCATAATCATTCTTTCTTCTACTGGCGACATATCGAAAAAACTCCTTAGGATTTTTTTTGGCCGCTTTAGCTAACTGCTGCTCATACTGCATTTTTGCTATCCTTATCAAGCTAGTCACCTTCCTCGCCTGCTCTTTGTACTTCTCATGCAACTGGTTGTTATATATACTCATTTTGTGTTTCTTCCATAATACCTTCTTCTTCCATATTGCATACCTTATCTCTTGATTCATCCATTTTACACCCACTCTGTTTACTTTACCCTCTTGACCCTCAGAATACACTCTGATATTGCCTCCACCAAATAGTTCTTGAGTATGGCCCAAGCAGCATTGATATCCTTTCCATCCAGTTCTTCTTTCCAATTTATTATCGCAAGCTGTTTCCTGAGCTTTTCGTAATTACCAGTCTTATAATTCCACATATATCCCTTTCTAACAGACGTCCTCGAATGACTGGTCACCCTGCAAGTGTTCACCTCGTGGTCACTCTCACCAACTGATGGAAGATTTGTCACCTCATTTATAATAACATCATCTGATGAGATGATCAAATCCAATACTCTTGATCCTCGTGTACCCTCCGTTACGTACTGCCTAAGGTAATTATCTTTCAAAAACTCCAAAAATTCATTTTCTTTACCCCCAGATGCAGTCTCTTGCTTCCAATCTATATCACCATAATTAAAGTCGCCCATTAATTCGTTAATGCGAATAATTGAATAACTGATTGTCGACAAAGTCTGATTTTTCGTAAAGTTATATTTATATTTAAATTTCTATTTTACATTTTATTTATTTTTTACATTTATTATTTTTTAATTTAGTTTTTATATTTTATATTTAAATTAAAATTTTACATTTATATTTCAATTATAAATAAATCCATTTACCTTACATAACATGAGAAAACTTTTCTCGATACATTTAACACTGAAAGTTCGTTTTATTTTATTTTATTTTTATTTTTTTCACATCGAGCACTAACTTTAAATATGAAGTATAAATTTTTACTAACCTAGATATATTAACTGCAATTAACAACTTAATGAAGGCAAAATAGGACAGAATAAAAGTATCTCATACTCACGAGACAAAATGATAATTGACTATCCTAAGGCCTTTTTTATTATCCTCCCATGAGTTATTAACAGCTATTAATAAATCAAAATAGCTTAAACCACGCGAAAAAAGTTAATGGATGACACTTGACACGCCCTCTGATCTCTGTAGGTTGTAACTTGTATATTTTGGGCGTAACTGTGTTATGGGGTTATTAATTTCGTAAAAAGCTCCAAAGACAATGTCTTGTGATATGACTTAATGGCATATTTGTTTTGCGTCACAAGACAATAGTAGGGCGTGTAACGAAATCCCTACAAGCTGTTCACTTGCCTGTTCTCCATTTCTTGCATCATGGCAAGTCAAATAAAAACGGGGTTAATTTAATTTCCTTGCATGTGGGGAAAAAACAAAAAAGAATTTTTCTGTAGAAATCGAGAACACAACAGATAAAGCAACAGTAAATAGGCTTCTAACTTTATCTCAATTTCTCACGCATGCGCCCGCGAGAATTGTAAATATTTATAGCGGAGATTCAAAGAGGCGACAAATTGTTATTATTAATATATATTATTATATATATTATTATTATAAATATATAATAAATGTTGATGATTCAAAATACAACTGCTTAGTCTTGTAAATTTTCGGTTTTTACAATATCTCCGCTAGGTGGTAGAACCATAAATAAATAAATGGTTATATTAACACATTTCTATTATAATCAGTCCATTAAAGTTAAAATATGTATCTTTTTGAGACCTTAAGTTTACAGTACGATGTGCTGTTGAATGCTGCATGCATTACTATACTTTTCTGAGTCAATTTACATTTAAAAGAAGGCAAAATTATTGAACAATAAAACATTGTGTGGAGGTGTATATCGTGCACTTCCACAATAAAGATATATTATCTCTTAAAACAATGTATATAAAGAGCCTATGTAGCTCAGTGGATGTGACGTTTGCAGATCACTGCGCATGACTGCACGAAGGGAAACTCGGTTCCGAGTCTAGTCGGTGACTAGAGGAAGTTTTTCTAAGGTTAACTCGGGAACTGTGGCACGGGCAAGCGGGTTTTTTTTTTTTTTTTTTCTCCCGGGAACTCAAGAAAATCAACCGCAGAACCCATACTATTTCAGTCGTTAAATATATTGTGTTAGGGTTAGGGACCAGGAGATGGCGGCACGTTGAGCCATTCGCTTCACTGCGTGCCGCATAATTAGTGATAGCCTTAGGCCCAGCTATCTCTGATTGGGTACCAGTGGAGATTGAACTGTCCGCTCAGTCTCCAAAAGTTAGGACTGAAACGGGCCGTCTACTCCTATACGTGAATAAAAAGACGTTAGCTGATTTTTTTTAAGCAGTGTATATAATAATGTAGTTTATATATAATATACATCGCAAAGGCTTCTGTCAAAATTTGGCACTATGGTTTATAAACTTATTATTACTAACATATCACTGAAGATGATTTGTTTAATCAGATTATATCTCCACTGGTATTTTGAGATCATCTCTCAAAATAAATGGAACAAGCTCAACCAACGTAGAATTTTAGCTGAAGTTTCAAAAGGATCCTTACTGGGCCCTGATATTGTTTGCAATCTGCATGGCAGATATCCCGTAGAACCCTATGGCGTCCATCATGGCCTATATGCAGATCACACGGCAGTATTAGCTAGATCACTCCGTCCTCACCTTGTAACCAAAAAACTACAAATAACATTTTCACGCTAGAAAAATCGTTCTCAGGCTGGGGACTGCAAGTAAATCCTCAAAAAAAGTGTGGCCATGCTCTTCGCTAGAAGATTTCTCCCAAAGAGTACATCGTTCTATTTGATACCAAAATTCCATAGCAAATAGAAACTAAATACCTTGGGATACTACTAGACAAAATATTGTGCTTCAGCAACCATATCAGGAACATCAGTGTGAAAGAATCCAAAAGCTATTGCTCAACTTGATTATCCCTTGATTAAGCGATACAGCAAATTAAACACAAGGAACAAACTGTTACCCTATCAGATGGTGATTCGTCCTATAAATACCCACGCCTCTCCAGCTTGAAGCCATACTTCCAATGTCAATATACTAATATTGCAACGAGTGCAAAACAAATGCTTGCGAATGATACTAAATGCCTTGTATTTCTTTAAAAATGACGACATTCACCAGGATACAAATACTCCATACATCTCCTCATTCCTTCGCTCTCTGGCAGTAAACTTTTTTTTCGAAAGCGGTTATGCATCCTAATCAACTGGTAAAACAAGCTGCATACTACAGCGAAAAGATTTCTACAAACACAGAAGACCTAAAGTCATTCTACTACCCAATGATGCCGCTTAACTCCTCTGCCCCAATTATGTTTTAGTTTCAGTCCATATTTTTCAAAGCCTATGATAAGCAAGTTTTGTGTGTTTCTGGCAATGTAAAAGTTTTTTTTTTTTTTTATCATTTAAGATTTTCTATTGTAAATATGATCTTTGATTTCATTTATGAATAATGACCATTTTATTAATTTAATTTTAAATCGTTGGAAACATTTCATTTAAGTTTTTAGTGTTCAAAATGGATGCCCAATTAGTAGAATCACAAGAACAAAGAAGTATGAGTTTAGATTTCGAGCCAGATAAATTCTCATTGATAGAAGACGTTCGAATATCAATCAGCGACTTGAATGACGTCATTGTGATCCTATTTATCGTTTGCATCTTCTGATCTTTGAATTTCAAACGAACAAATGAATAGAGAAAAATAAAATAAAATAAAAGTACAGGCATAAAAATTAAAAAATTAAAAGATTAAGAAACAGCTTAATTTTAAAAAAATACATCGCATAAGAGCTGTTTCATTTTGCAGTTCTGTTTCAGTATTATATAAGTTATATTTTCAGTTGTAACTCTAACAGTTGATGCATTGTTTATATTATGAAAAGAATAATAAAAACGGATCGGATGTATATTAAAAATATCGGCTATACATGAAAAGGGATAAACTGTAATTACGTTGGCAAAAAATAACACCATCTTGAAAGCAAATATTTCGAACGTTTGGAATTTGACTCTAAACACTATTGTACTGATGTAATTAATAGTTGTGATAAATTAATAGGTGTAAAACAAAGTATTTCATATATGTGTTTAGCAGCAGTTCAAGGTTACCATTTTCCATAATTTTGAAATATTTAAACTATGATTGTGGTTCAAATTAGGTTGATGACAAATTGCTTCAATACATTGTCAGCAGATAACACACTTCCATTCTTGTTTTATGCAGGATGAAATAATTCCACTAGAAAATTATTACAGGTTACTGAGTCGTTAAAAAAAAAAAAGAGTCAGAAACAGTGTCTGTTTATTAGGGGAGTTTTGGGATTCATCTCATGACTAATCATTGTTCGCGTTTCTCCAACAAGATCAAAAGTAATGTGCGCGATATCCGTATTCTGACTTTTTTGGGGGGTTGAAAACATTCGGGAGCCAATCGTGATACTTTTTAAAATTAAATCTCCTTAAGGTTATACCAAATATATTAATAGTTTAACGTGTAAAAATTAATATTGGTTAGTTCGTATATGCCTTGCAACTTGCAACGTCATCTTGGGAGATACAAGAATGAATGAATAAATAAATATCAATTTAGCTTGTTAAAATATACACAAATGAATTCAAACAAAAATAGGATTATAAGAGCATGAAATAGGACATAATAGAATGATTATTAATAATAAAAGAACGCGTCTATTTTGGAACACAGAAACAGTACAGTTCAGGATTACTTTAAGCTATGTGTAGTACACTGTCTTCTCCAATCCAGAAAAGGGTACCAGTTGGGCTCCACACTTCGTTAAATTTTGCTACAGTATTTCTTTCCTTGTATTAGTGATATTTAGTGGGGAGCTTAGTTTTCTATGTCAGTTTCCCATGACTTCTGTTGTTGCTTCAATTCGGCGAGTGATGGGTGTTGGTTATCTTTGTGGGTTTAAGATAGCAGTAGATGACGACCATTGTTCACCTGAAGAGAAAGTCACGTATTCTGGAGAAGATAGCAGTAGTATTCTTGACTGTGCAGATGCTAGAAGCACTGTTTAGGGTATTGGTGGTAATCGCTTTATTTGAAAGACATGTTAGATACACTATCTACCAATAATTGTCCGGACACCCCTGTTATTTGAAGTAATGGAATATTCCAGGTTTGCTAATAACATAAAAACTGGTGTACAGATATAGGAAGCAGTGTTTCATCGTAGCAGTTGAATACAGGTGGTATGGCAACACAACGTGAACTCAGTGACTTCGAGAGAGGTATCATCGTGGGCTGGGACGTTGGTGGCATGTCCATACGTGCCACTGCCTCTCAACTGGAGTGTTCAAAATCAACGGTTGACGATGTCATCAACAAATGGAGACGTTCTGTCATCACTAGTGTAGAAAAATATCCAGGGCGACCGCCGAAAATGACCGACAGGGACAAGAGAGTGTAAAAAGGGGTGGCACGCAAAAACTGGCCACAATCGGCACAGACCATCCGTAATGAGTTCCAGAACGACAATAACACCATGGTGAGCACTAAAACTGTACGAAAAGAATTCCGTTTACTGGGTTCCCCTCGGAAGAGTAGTGGCACACAAGCCAAACATCGCAACGAACAAGGCAGTTCGTCTGGCCTGGTGCAAAGAGCGTGTGAACTGGATAATTGACCAGTGGAAAACGGTACTCTGGAGCGATGAATCAAGGTTCACCTGTTTCCAGTCTGATGGCAGGGTATAGACGTGGAGGCAGGCTGGTGAACGTTTATTACCACAGTGTGTTGTACTCAGAGTAAAGTTTGGTGGTGAAGATTAATGGTGTGGGATGCATTCAACTGGTTTGGGATGGGACCACTGGTCGTTGTCGGTGGTTTCATGAAGGCGCCTTGATATTCTGGATAATCAGTCGCTGCCTACACTGTGAAGTTTTTATGGAACGGATCCGTGTTACTATCAAGAGGAGAATTCCCCATACTACAAAGCTGCAGCATGGGACATTGGTATGAAGACATGAGTGTTAAACGACTGCTCTGACCTGCGCACAGTCCTGACTCCAACCCGCTCGAACACCTGTGGGACGAATTCGAGCGGCGAGTGAGATACAGAACAGCATCCCGATCTGTCGCTGAACTCAGTGCTGCTTTGATGGGGACAAATTCCACCTGATATCTACCGCACATTGGTGGAAAGCCTCCCTCAAAGGGTGAAGGAGGCAATCAAAGCCAAAGGTAGACATACCCGATATTAGGGTTCGCCTGCTGGTATCAATTGTAAATCGCTAAAGTGTGCTCACAATTATTGGTAGATAGTGTATATGTTCCAAGATACGAGACATATTGCAGAAGAGAAAAAAAAACCGATTCTTCAAATTGGAATTTGTAGAGCCTAGTTGGTGTAGACAAGAGGTTGTGCCATAGCTTCTACTACATGTCCACCTGGTCTTGTACGCTTAGTTTAGTTCCAGAGATTCCATTGAAAACTGAGTGACATACAGGTTTGCAAGAAAGAGAGAAAGGGAGAGAGAGAGAGTGCATGTGTGTGTGTGTGTGTGTGTGTGTGTGTGTGTGTGTGTGTGTGTGTGTGTGTGTGTGTGTGTGTGTGTGTGTGTGCGCGCTTCCGCATGACATGCAATATATTCCTGCAGGTTTCGAAGCATTTGGATCACTGCGTGGCGCTTCACAAGGCCTAAAAAAGAAGTTACAAAATTCACTACTAGGAGCACTGTATGATGTACCGAATGTAGATGTAGTAATTTGTGTGTGTGTGTGTGTGTGTGTGTGTGTGTGTGTGTGTGTGTGTGTGTGTGTGTGTGTGTGTGTGTGTGTGTGTGTGTGTGTGTGTGTGTGTGTGTGTGTGTGTGTGTGTGTGTGTGTGTGTGTGTAAGAAGGATAAAAGCGACACAAGCATAAATAACACATTTTTATTCACTCCCGTTATGCATTCACGGGCTGTACTGTGCAATGTATTGCCCTTCACGGAATGCCACAAACTTCATTCATTCTTTACACTGTGTATTCAATGGCAGAATGCAGTTGGTCAAGTATGATGCTAGGCACAAGCTGCGTTATGCTGTCTTTCAGCGCTGACTAGTTATCAGGATAATCCCGATAAACCTTGTCTTTCAGAAATCCCAGAGCCAGAAACCACGCGCGGGGGAGGGGGTTAAATCAGTTGAACGACACAGCCATGCAGTAGGAAATGTACAACTCATCACTCTGCCTTCCGTGAAATGTTCTCGAAGAACTCCTATACAGATCGACTGATGTGTGGAGGGACTCCATCCTGCATGAAAATGACCGAATCCATGCACGGGCGCTGCTGTAGCTGTGGCACAACAGAAATTGTTTATCATATCCTCAGCGTCTAATAAACTAGGATTTCTTCCTGGTTCACCCCTTAACAACTATTAACCTTGTACGAATCACAAATCCGACCAGCTATTGAATATTGCTCTCACATATGGGGTGGAATCCCCAAAAGCACCCTCAAAATGCTTGACTCATTGACAACAGTGCAGATCAATACAGAGGAGAGCAATTGGATTGATAAATGACCCATCTCTTACCAACTCTCCCCCCACTTTCGCACAGACGATTGGTCTCTGCAATATATGTATTCTACAAATATTTCCATGGGAAATGTTCTTAAAGGAAGACTAAGGGTTTGTCAGATAAGTGTCTATGTGCTGACAGTAAAAAGAAATCGATTGAAATCTGATGCCAAAGTACAAGAAAAAAGATTCATGCCGGTTCGGACGTCGCCCGGTCATACAAGGTCCGCGTCCCCAATCGAGTAATCAGGGTTGGATCAAAAAATCAGTTACTGAAAACAATGACAAAAAAATCAAACTCAGGCCTGTAAAGGATGGAATATCATTTGGCACATGGAATGTCCGTACACTCTGGGCAACTGGAAAATTGCAGTTGCTTCAAGAAGAAATACAGATGTGATATATTGGGTATTTCAGAAATCAGATGAACATTGTCAGGAGAATCAAATGGTGGAAGAGTTCTCTGGTCAGGAAATGAAAGTAAGCATGAAGCAGGCGTAGGTTTCCTGCTAAGTAACAAGGCCTGTCAGGCAATGATAAGATACAAACCAGTTAGTGAAAGAATAATGGTTGCAAGATTCAGTGCCCAACCATTTACTATCACAACCATTCAAATATACGCTCCCACTGCAGAGAGTGCAGATGAAAACACTGAGAGATTTTACACGGATCTACAACTAGTAATTGATGAGGTACCGAAGCAGGATATACTCATCATTTGAGGAGACTGGAATGCAAAGATTGGCAAAAATAACACAGAATGGAAAAATGTTATGGGAAAATTCAGATATTGAGAAAGAAACGAATGAACGTGGAAAGATGCTTCTGGAATTTGCCACGGATAACAACCTGATGATTTGTAATACCAAATTCCAACAAAAAGATTGACGTAAATTGACGTGGCGTTCTTCCGATGGCAAATACAGGAATATGATCGACCTGATATTAATAGACCAGAAATGGAGAACCTCAGTCAACAGTGCAGATCATTCCAAGGAGCTAATATTGATTCAGACCACAGCTTACTGATTGCGAATATAAGACTAAAACTGAAAAAGAAGTACAAAGGAAAGTTCAAAAAAGCTAGAGACATCTCAAAACTAAATGAAGACAGGCTAAGAACAGCATATCAGATCATATTGGAAACTAAGCTTAAGACCCCAAGTGGAAAACAAAATATAAATACAAGAGCATAACGACTGACTACAGTGCTAAAAAAGCAGTAGAGGAAGTAAATCCTGAAAGAGAAAAGATCAACAAAAATGGATAACTCAGGAAACCCTAAAATTGATACAGGAGAAAAGAGAACTGAAACTTAAAAGAGATAATTCAGAGGCAGCAGATGAGTTATACCATCAAAAATGCAATGAAGTACGGAGAGCAGCAAGATCTGATAAAGCCAAATGGTTTGAGGACCAGTGCAAAGACATTGAACAGCACCATAGAGAACACAAAACTAGAGAGGTCTACAAACTTATAAGAAATGTCAACAGGAAGTGGCAAAGAAGATCAGTAGCAGTCAAAGATGAAAATGGTAAATTATTGATGGACAAGACAGAAATCATACACAGATGGACAAGATATTGCAGCGAACTATATAAAAATCAACTAAATGATACTGCAACAGAAGTAATCAAAGAACTAAAAGCAATCTCTCCACCAGCAGAGATCTTTAAAAATGACATCTTGGAAGAGGAGGTGAATAAGGCTATAAATCATCTCAAGAACAACAAGAGTCCAGGAAATGACAACATAATAGGTGAGATGCTAAAATATGGGGGAGAATCAGTTACAGAAGAAATACATACGTTATGTAATGAAATATGGAGATCAGGGTATGCCCCCGAAGAGTGGAAAAAATCGGTCTTGGTTGTTCTTCATAAGAAAGGCAGTGCTTTAGAATGCACCAATTACAGAACTATTGTATTAATGAGTCATCTAACAGAGCGCCTGAAGGGGCATATGGAGGTACATCTTCCCGATGAGCAAGCCGGATTTCGACAAGATCGAAGTACCGTGCAACAAATACTCGCACTAAGACTAATAGCAGTGAAAGCTCGAAGAAAGAACAAAAAGATATATTGCTGTTTCGTGGACTTCCAAAAAGCATTTGATAATATTGACCAAAATATAACATGGGCTGTCTTGGAATCCTATGGTGTGGACAATAAATTGATATGCCTGCTGAAGGACATAAATAGCCAAGCACAAGCAAAAATCAGAATAGCAGATGAGACTGGAGATTGATTTGCCACTAGTCAAGGCACAAGACAAGGGGACCCAATATCACCAATCACACATCTAGGAAGAACACTAGATAAGATTAAAGAAGGTGGAGGCATTTTAATAAATTCTTCTTCTTCTTCTGCAGCTTCTCCCACTTAAGGGGGGGGGGTCACTGTTGATGATGAGTTTCCTCCACGTCCTCCTGTCTTGGGCTGTCACCACATCCAAGTTCTTCATCCTCAAGCCCTCTTCTGCTAGCTCCCTCCATCTCTTCTTTGGCCTCCCACGCTTCCTCCTTCCTTGCAAATCCATCTGCATGACCCTTCTTCCCACATATTCGTCCTCCCTCCTCATCACATGACCAAACCATCTCAACCTTGCCTCCTGTATCTTCACTCCTAAGTTCGTAACTTTCACTGTTCCCCTTACATAGTCATTTCACAGACGATCCTTTCTGGTCACACTGCACGTCCACCTAAGCATTTTCAATAAATGGCATGAGAATAAACTACTTCTGCTTTGCAGATGACATCATCGTGATTGAAGAAGACGCAGCAAGGCTGGAACAGACATTGCAAACACTATACACAGAAGGAAAAAGATATGGACTAAATGTCAACTTTGAAAAAACTAAAACAATGATATTCGAAAAACAGGAGTTACTGAACAGAGTTACGATAGGCAGGTTTCAACTGGAAAATATGGAATACTTCACATATCTTGAATGCCACATGACGCATCACTTGAACCCCGAAAAAGAGATAAAAATTAGAATAGCCAGAGCAACAACTATTTTAAAGGCCAATGACAAAATATGGAAGAGCCAAGCTATAAAGATGCAAACTAAGCTGCGCATTGTAGAAACCTGTATCTTCAGCAGGATGCTCTATGAATGTGAGGCCTGGGTACTCCTGAGAGAATCTGAAAGGAGGATATTGGGATTTGAGAGGAAGTGCTATAGAAAGATCGTGAGAATAAGCTGGATACAGAAAGTGAAATCTACAGACGAATATGTCTGTAGATTTCACTTACAGTCAATGAGGAAATCTACAGACGAATACAACCAAAAGAAAACCTGATCCAGAAAATAATCAAAAGGAAACTACGTCTATTTGGCCATATATGTAGAATGAATGATGAGAGAAAATTAAAAACGTTGCTGTTTGGAATGATTGAAGGAAAGAACAAAAGAGAAAGACCAAACAGAGAATGGGGCAATGACATCTCGTCAAATGGTGCAGAAACTCTATACGTAAATTGAGTCATCTTGCACAAAACAGAATGCAATGGAAGAATCATATCAAGATGGCAGCAGTCACCTACAGGCATTGGACCCATGGTTGTTGATGATGATGAAATGTTCATCTGAAATAGCACCAATAATTCCCCCATTTAGTACTTATTCATTGGAACACATAAAACTTCTGTTCAACATCCCTTCACAGTGCATCTTGGAACTCACAGATCAAGTTTCTTTTCCTCCTCCACCTTCATCCCTGCAACTGTTGTACTGTGGAACAGTTGTCTTTCTGTTGCATTTCCCAAGGAATATAATATACTCGTACAGTAATTAAATCAAATTGGAACAAGATCCTCCTTTCCCAACCCACTACCCATACATGGTACTAACCTACTCTAGGTTGATCAACCAACCACTCATGTATGGGCTCAGTAGTATGGGTGGCACTAGTGACAAGATCAATATCAAGATAAGATAAGGAATCGTGACGTGATTGGTTGTTCAGATGATGACGTCATTGTGTGTGACGTTGCAGGGGTTTCGCTCACTTCTTGCAGTATTCCAGAGGCAGCTCTCTTTCAAAAGCATTTGACTCCAGAATACCAAATCACTAATTTTTTCAGCAGATTCTGATTTTTCTGTGGTGTTTTGAGCGTCCAACCGAACGTGAGAAAAAGTTCCTAAACTTGATAAACGCTGAATGATCTCATTAAGCATATCTCAAAACATTTAAAAAAACGATTCCGGTGGGAGGAGTTCAAGGTCAAGAAATCTAATTTGGTACTCCATTTGACGAATTTGATAGAGAAACGTGACCGGCCCATCGAAACAGTATAAAAATCCCTTTAGAGTGAGGGGTCGGTAGTGTTAGAAGAGCTTTTAGTTTCACATTCAGAATGTAATAATTGTGTGTGGGGGGGATCACGGCTACTTCCAGCCACACCAGCAAGAGAAACACGTGGATTAACGCCATGACCTGTGTGTTGTTCATTTTCACCTACAGATGAATCTGTCAAATCAACTTCGACAATAACTGGTGTATGATTATGCACAATGCCGCCACTAACAAACCGAATGACTGCTGATTGCTATAAAAAATTACTTTCTAGATTCAGAAATCTATTTTATTAATAAATGTTAATCATCAAAAAGTGATTTTGCAATTGCGACACTACGTGATTCTTTCACTAACACAATGTTACTAAACATCAGCCCTCAAAATCTTTCCCAAAAACCCCAACAAGCAAAAAAAAAAAAAAAAATATATATATATATATATATATATACATATATATAATGACTTATGGGATTTCACTTAACACAAAACAGATTGAAAATCATGAACATGATTTTTAATTTTCCATTGCAAAAACCACCTTATAACCTTATAGACAAAATTCGCTAATGTAGTCACTAAAAAGAAAAATTCAACTAATGTTAATATATTTAGATTTTCTCCAGAGAAACTCATTTTGGAACTACGAACTTCTAAATGCATATAGATATTCCAAATACTTAAAAGACAACGGGAAGCACCGAGCCCATTAGTCTATTTATAAAAAATCAGAACCAATGGAAAACCAATAAAGACAACACGTGACATCGAATAATTTAGTTCTCATCGATCGCATGAGGTCAAATTGCAAACCTTTGGTACCCAACACTAGTGTAAACAATTCCTGTATCACATCGAAAACATTTAGTCACATCAGAAATCATGAGTAATGCACAACCCTAGGAAAAATTTACCTTTGAAGAAACCACGATACGTCTATGAAAGGAAGTGATTATTTATTTACAAATGTCTAAAATATCTGTGAAATAAAATGTGTAAACTTAACTGAAGAAACGGTTTCGTTGATGTGTTATGCATATTTAAGTAAGATCTCTTTTGAAATCACAGTGAATTCACACACAATTTATTTATTTATTGAACTTTAAGATCTTAAATTTAGACAAATCAAAATATTCGGATGAATTATGAATAAAATATGAATTCGAATATGAATATAGAATAAAATATGTATGAGCTATGGGGGAAAAAGTGTGTGTTTGAGGGACACCAGCATATAATTATTCAGAAATGTCTAAACGCTGCCGCCACTAGACTCTATTATACTCTAAGAATTCCCATGGTCTTTTAACAGGAAAGAAATACCTCGAACTGTATTGGAAAATTAGTACAGCCATCTATAGACAACCAAAAAAAAAAACCTGACGATAATGACGGATGTTTGTCACCCTGGGAAAATTTCAAGATATCTTATCTCAAAACATCACCCACAATTCCATAGGCAAACCAAAACATCACGTGATATCACAGAGAGACATATGTTTCCCCAGAAATTTCCAAACACATAGCGTCGCGACTCCTTATCTCAAAAATCACCCACAATGCTATACGCGGACCCGAACACACCACGTGATGTCCCTGACAGAACGTAGGGGGGGACACAGCGAAATTCCAAACATTCCAAACTTTATCTTATCACTATGCATCACCCATAATGCCATACGCAAATCATTTACTTATCTCCAACTCATAACAATTCACATCCAAGACACTGACGTCGCTTTCCCCATTCACCCTACCCCTATTTTGTTCATAGTATCTCACCAATCACGACATGAATCCTTATCCACTAATATCTTCCTTTTCCATTCAAAACAATAACGTCACTTATTTAGAACTAACAAATTATGTCATTTATCTACATCTGATAATGACACACATCCACGTCACGAATCCTTATCTTATCTTGAGCTAGTTACAAGTGTCCCATCAGTCAAAACGAATCCTTATCCACTAATATATCCTACTTTTCCATTCAAAACAATAATGTCACTTATTTACAACTAACAAATTACGTCACTTATCTACATCTGATAATAACACCCACCCACGACACGATTCCTTATCTTATCTTGATCTTGTTCAAACTGCTCCACCAATCACGACACGAATCCTTATCTCTAATCATCGCCACCCATAATTCCATACGCGAACAAAACACAAGAACTGAAGCCATTGACACATATGCTCCCCCCCAGGGAAATTCCAAACATTCCAAACCCATGATGTCACACACAATGACGTCATCATATGAACAACCAATCACGTCACGATTCCTTATCTTATCTTGATCTTGTCACTAGTGCCACCCATACTACTGGGCTCAACATAAAAAAAATAAAAATATCGCGATACCTCTCAGCAGTAACTGAGCAGGTCGCAGGACCCAATAAACGAAACTGTAAACCCACACCAGATAGTAACTTTGAGTTAATGCACAGGAATTTGTTGGATTATATGAGGGGTTTTGCGTAGTCCATACCTGACAATTGTGGCATCCTAAAAGAAGAAAGTCTGGTTTGGATGTCTGAGAGTTGTGATAAACGTCGTGTATGTTAGAATTTATGCAACAGATGCTTGTAAACTGGATGTGAAAATGATTTTCTTTTTTGGTAAGGATTCTGGAATGTTTGCGATATCGTGTTTGATTTGTTTGGATAAATTGGTTGTCGGGGAAGATTTATTTTGATCGCAGTGTTACCGTCATCGTTTGTCTATTTTATTAATGAAAGAGTAGGAACATGCAGTGGGAGAAGATATACTCGTGAACATGGTGGCACTTGTACAGAGTGCGATTAGTCTCCTTATCATTCTGCAGACTTGACACAGACATTGACTGACACAGTGACATTGACACAACACATACCACTACTCAAACTCCTCTCTAGATACGACCCGGTGGAGTATGTAGCAGTGGGATTATGCGCCAGTTGACTGGGAAGCCTCCTAACAGGTTCGAGCCCTAGTATCTGGCCCGAACCTGTTACATCGTTTTAACTGTACCCTCGAAATGAAGGAGGTTCTGGGTCTCTAAGTATGTTTGGCATAAAAGGTATCACTCAGAAATGGAGGGACAGAGACCAAAATTACTGATCTGGAGGGAAACATAGATTTCGTAAACTGAAAAACTACAGAAATAGGCAGCAGGAGTCGATCGACTAATGGAAAAATCCACTTCCATATGTTGGTATGGTACTCGAATATTTTGGGATCCGTTTCTGGTAAGACTGCTTATAACACTGTAATTTAAATCACCAATGCTTTACATCGAATATCTAAGATTCTTCTTTGTAATCCAGCTGACCGCTTTTTTTTTTTTTTGTATTATATGATATTTCTAAGATAGTTTAAAATTTTCTTTTGAAGAGTGAAAAAAAACTTCTTTCCGTTTAAATTTAAGAGTCACTTTTGTATACTAAAATAGCGTTTGACTACAAACTTTCTTGTCGATTCTTTTCAAATGATTACTTCACCTAGTTATATATCCTGTAGATTATCTTCTGTCATTTGTTATCTATGGTGTAATTCTCGCTGTCCAAATATAAGCATTATTTACATCAGTGGTATAATTCTTTTTGGATGTTTTGCATTTAATAAATCCGTTATGTATGATTTATGGTTTGTCCTTATTTATTTTTAGATCTTTTTTATCTCGTTTTCTCGGCTTTATCATGAATAAAATCTAGGTTGTATCCTTTATGATGGAATAAAATCGAGTATTATTAGGACTTAGCGATTTATGTCCAATATCCCACAGTAATGTTTAAGAGCAAAATTCTTTTTGTGGTGGCGCTGTAGTAGCCGACTTCCCTGTTTATCCCATTTGCGTCTGCTATTAAAAATGAAGATAGTGAGTTTCGTTTTCCGTGTCTAGAGTATTTTTACTCACTGCACGCAATCAAATGTAGCTAAACGGAAATATACCTTATTCTTACAAAAGCTGAATGTCTTACAAAACACTCGCTAAGGATAACGCGAGTAGGAAGAGGAAGTAAGCAGGAAGAGTGGGCTTTCTGCGTCTGGGAACATCGATCCTATTAATGCAAGAATATCTGAAGGGCTATGTTTTTTCCACGTTTTTCTCTGTTGTATCCATAACTTTCTCCAACTAATCGTAGACCTCATCCACACTTTTGCTGATTGTAGTAAAAATGTCTTTCGCTCATTTCACACACCGTCCACTATAAAATAAATTATTTTAAACACACCCAACTTGTCATCTCCCACTTTATTTCAGACACTTTTGTACCCCTTTATTGAAGTATTCGGTTGTCTTACTTCATCAAATTCAGCATTATTATCGTCTATTTTATTTTATTTTTTATGGCTAATATGAAATCTTAAACATTTTTCAACTTCTAGTCTAATGAACATTTTCTGAAGAAGAATAAAATCTTTCTAAAACCTGTAGATTGTCAAATTATATTCGTCCTCAATATCAAGCAATAATGACGTCAACGAAACAAGCGGACGAAGAACACAAAAAAGAGAATCACGTGTTCTCCATTCTTCATTTCAGAATAAAAGATGAAAAACACACAATTATTTTCTCAAATAATTAAATAAATATAAATTAAACAAAAAGTGAGAGAATGAAATGGGAAAAATAATCAAATTAATTAAAGATAATTAATTAATAAAATAAAGTTGGTTTTCTCAGGATATTTTAGTTTTTTCTGTACAAACATAAAACCGATCTTGAACGCATTTAGTAGTAATTACGTATATTATAAGTCATATTTATTTCATTGGAGTAAACATGAATTTAAGTAATTATTGGAGTTCATGGCATTCTTGCCTTAGATGTACTTGTGTCTTCTATTAATAATAATAATAATAATAAACCTTAGAACAGCATCTATTTTACACTTCAAAATAACAGACTTTAAAGAAAGATTGAAGCAAGCCGAATAATAACTATCTGTGAATATTTCATAATATTTATATATTATAGAAGAATAAAGAAGAATTTTGTATAAAACAAAATGACATTTAATAGGATAGTGTATAATTTATTTAAGATATTTATAATTAAGAGTTTGTACTAGTAAATTTTAAGTTTCTTTTATTAACTTCCGTTTTAATTTCAGAAAAATTGCTGGCGGGAGTACCGCAGGGGCTCCATTGATGTTCTCTATCTATATACATGTCAGACATTCCGCACATCCAATGTCATCCATCATGGCCCATATGCGGATAATACAGCATTATTAGTCAAATCTCTTCGGCCCCACCTCATTACTAAAAAGTTCAAGTAAACCTTCTAAAGTTAGAGAAATGGTTCTTCAAATGGAGACTACAAGTAAATCCCCAAAAGAATTCAGCCATTCTCTTCACGAAAAGATCGACATCTCCTGCAGGAGAGGCCTTACTATTCAATACTAAAATTCCGTGGCAGACAGAAACAAAATACCGTCAAAAAATTAACTTTTAACCAGCACATCAAGACTACGTGTGCATTTGCATCTAAAGCCATTGCCCAGATCTACCCCCTAATTAACAGGAACAGCAAGCTAAACATCATAATCAAATTGCTTTTATACCAGCTGACGATTCGTCCCATAGTCACTGATGCTTCTCCAGTCTGGAGCCACACCTCCAATACTAACATTCTCAAACTGCAACGTGTACCAAACAAGTGCTTGCGAATGATTCTAAACGCCCCATGGTTCGTCAGAAACAATCAACTTCATCGAGATGCAAATATTCCTTATATCTTCTTTTCCCTACAATCTTTAGCAACAAAGTTTTTCCTAAAAACGTCCATACACCCAAACGATCTAGTTCAGCAAGATGTGGCCTACGAGGCGACAGATATATTCAAACATAAAAGACAAAAAGCCATTTTAACTTCTTGTAGCGATACATGATCTCCATGCCCATTCAGGGCGAGAAAACTGCTCATAAAATTTTTCCTCACTGTAACTGTAACAGATAGCGGGGAATATGAAAAGCATCTTGCTTCACCCCTAAAGCCATTAATGTCAATTGTCAATAGAAAAATTGCAAATTGAAAAGGAAAAAAAAAATGTTTTCATAGTTTTCGGAAGTTAGATTAGATTATATTTCCGGGTCTTCGAAACAAAGATGAACTACGTCTAGGAGAGGAAATTTTATACAGTTGTATTAATATAATATTATTATATTATATATTAAATTAATCATAACCAAAATTAATCACATTGGTTATGATTAATTTTAATGACTAATAACTGTATTTGTCAGTGAAGCTGTACGTAAATCGCTCACTTACAACAATTTAGTGA
Organism: Typopeltis vanoorti; assembly: GCF_054136105.1. NCBI lineage: Eukaryota > Metazoa > Arthropoda > Arachnida > Uropygi > Thelyphonidae > Typopeltis > Typopeltis vanoorti. Next base: position 33,976,685 of record NC_143561.1, on the reverse strand, counting down.
ATTTTGTTGTAAGTTTGTAGTTTTCTTGTACTCAGGCACTTCATCAGGAGAACAAAATATACTATTAAAGTTTGCCGTTAGCGTGAAGTAGAATGACATCATTTGCCATGTTGCCTATGGCTTTCGTAAGCTATTATCGTTTCTAATTATACTGGGAACAAGTCAGTCAGTATATTGTTTTCTCATATTGTATTGTGACTACCGCCATAACAACATACCATAAGGGCTGCGTGCGCTACATTAAATATAGGTCGATGTAGGTTCTTTCTTTGTGTTTCCCCCGGGAAATATATTCTAGGTAATAGTATTTACGATTATGGTTTTTCTCATTTCTGAACATCGTCGACAGGTGTAAGTGAATTTGCTTCAACGTGGGCGCTATTATGACCCTCATTAAAAAAGTTACATCACGGAAAAAAAAAAAAAACGCAATTATTTGTCTGTTACCTAGGAAAAAAAAGATCTAACCTGGTTTTCAAATCAGCTGTTTATGTTCCTTTCATTCTCCACTTTTATTACACAAACACTCCTATAAAGTGAAGTTAGTGGTTCAAGAAAGTCGCATTCAATTTTCGAGGGGGGGGGAATGGGAGGAGGGAAAAAGTTCAAAGTGCCTAAAACAACTAATATGAATTTAAAAGCCCAGTAAGTAAGTGAGAATACATAATGAATACAAAAACTATCAGGAGTGTGCAGATTCCATTTGACCTACAACATGACAATATTTAGGTGATTTTTGTCATTCTTTTTAGACATACGTCGTAAAACACGTTGTAAGCATCTATTAGATTCATTTTTATCTATTCACATGTAAAGCAAGTTTTTCTGAACTCTGATTGAACGAATTAATGTTAACGAAATTCCATGTTTGGAATCTTATCAATTATAATATAATTTTATTATATTATAATCTTATTTATTATAGGTCTACCCATGGTATTAACGTACAATATGTTTACAACCAATAGGGATTGGGATTCAGATAAAAAGAAGTAGGAAATTACGTCAGAGTAATGTCATGTGATTTAATTTTTGGCTTCCATCAGATCTTGGCAAAAATTGACAAAAATGATCCAAACTGATTTCCATATTTGTCTGGTATACGTTTTCATTGAATTTATCAATTTCAGTTTCAATCACATAGTGAAAGTTTGCATATTTTTTTATTAACATTTATCCATTTTAATTTCAGTTCAGATCGAGCTATTTGTAGTGACAAAATTAGAACAAACTTATATGTTTACAATAATTCGATGTTTCATAACCTTCACTCTAACTTATGGATATTTACAAAAGTATCACTAGATGGAGCTTTACGAAAACTGCAAATTCTATGACAGACGTCATAATCGTTACAAAAATGGAAACATCGACAAATAAAAATTCAACTACAGTTTCAAATGAATTGTATATTATTATTATTATTATTATTATTATTATTATTATTATTATTATTATTATTATTATTATTATTAAGAGAGGCCTGAAGAGAGTCAGAAACTCAACACGAGAGGCCATACTATTCGTACTAGCTGTCATAATTGTTCTTGAATTTATTCATCGTACTTACACACACACACACACCATCCAAAGGCAATCCATTCCAATCACGCACCACCCTATGAGAGAAAAATCTAGCCATAACCTTCGTAGATCTTCCTTCACAGTATTCATTCTCAACTTCCATTGATGTCCTTGCGTACTTTCCCCGCCCTCCATAAAATGAAAAAGTCCATCATCATCATCATCATTATCATTGGCTCAACAGCCCCGTGTGAGCCCTGGACTTCTTCAGAAACTTCTGCCAGCATTCCTTATTCAATGCCAAACTCTTCCAATTTTTGACTCCTAAAACCTTAATATCTTGCATCACTCCATCTTCCCATTTTAATTTAGGTGTTCCAATTTTTCTTTTCAATTCTGGCTTAGCATTAAACATCTTAACTATTCTATTACTATCCATGCGTATAATGTGTCCAGCCCAAATAAATCTCTTTATTTTTATGTACTTAATAATGTCTGGCTAATTAAATAATCTGTATAGTTCATGGTTATATCTTTTCCTCCACACATCATTCTCTTGTACTGCTCTAAAAAAACATCTGAGAATTTTTCTTTCAGACCTGGCAATCTTTCATCTGCCATTGATAATACCCAGTTTTCAGAGGAATACGTTAACACTGGTCTTACAAGTACTTTGTACATCATTATCTTTGTTTTTCTTGAGATCACATGTGACTCTAGGTGTTTCCTGCGTCCACAGAAGCATCTATTTGCGGAAAGAATACATATTGATATCATTTTAACAATTAACTTCCGATCCCAAGTACAAATAATTATGTACAGTTTCAAATTTATAGGAACTAATTTCAATTTGAGAAGGATTATCATCACAAATCTTTCTAGTTACTGGCATATACTTTATTTTTTCTAGGTTAATCTGCAAATTCATCTTTGCTGCCTTTTCTAAACTGATGAAAGTTTCTTCCATTGCTTTTTGTGTCCTTCCTATAATATCGATTGTATGCATATGCCATAATTTGTACTGATTTGTAGAAAATAGTTCCCCTTGTATTAATGCCAGTATCTCTGAAAACCTTTTCAAGTACTATATGTCAAACAGTTAGCAAGCTAAGCCATCCTCTTGTCGAATACCATTTTTTATATATAATGGATCACACAACATGTTCTTAATTCTGATCTGACAGTATTTCTCATTGTAGCTTTAACTAAAGGAATAAGTTTTCATGGAATCTGTAGTTCCTTCATTGCAATAAATAAGTTAGATCTATCAATGCTATCACATGAGGTTCTAAAATCTATGAAAAGTTGGTGTGTTTCAATTCTAAATTCATTACATTTTTCAAGTAATTGGCCTATATTAAAAATCTGATCATTGGTAGATCTTCCTTGATAGAATCAACACTGATAATCGCCAATAATATTCTATACATACGGATAAAGTCTATTAAATAGAATGTTAGAGAAAATTTTATAAGTTGTGCATAGTAAATTAATTCCTCTGTAGATAGAACATATCATTACATCACCTTTCTTGTGGATGGGGCATAGGACACTCAGATTCCATTCGTCTGGAATTGTTTTATTAATCCAGATTTTTTGATAAGTTGACAGAACTGCTTAAAGTATTCTGTACCTGCACTTTTAATTAATTCTGCTTGTATCCTATCAATTTCTGGGACTTTATTGTTCTTGAGTTTTTTTTAATAGCTGCCTCCACTTCTGCATCTGTTGGTTCTCTTGGCTCTCTTCTATATTGAATCCAAATATGGATATATTTGGATTCAATATTTATATTACGACTACTATTTAACTTTTGATAGAAAGATCTACTTTCATTCATAGTTTTGAGATGTTCCAATTCCCTTAAGTTCATCTTCATAGTATTTCTTCTTTCTGTTGTTATGCATTCCCCCCCCCCCATTCTTTTCTATCCAAACGACATTCCTCCACAGCTTTACGAGTGTTGTTTCTTTGCAGCATTTGTTTGTATGTCTCATTTTTTAATACAGTCGCAAGTTCACATTCTGCATCAAACCATTGGTTATACTTAACTCTACTGACACCCTCTGTCCAAAAAGAAACCGAACCTCTGAAAGAAAATAAAGCACGAGCCAATTATAATTATTCAAATCATTTATTTCAATCAATGTACTCTCCCTCAGTTTTGATAGCGTTTGGCATAGTCAATTAATTCGTTAAATTTGTTTTTATATCGGTTTTTGGGATACTGTTGAGAGTCGTGGTTACTGACGCTTGAACGTTTTCAATGGTGCGTATCGCTTTCCTTTCATCGGCAAATGAAATCGGGGAAGAGAAAGAAGGAAGTCACAGGGTGCTAATGTAGGTGTATACGGCGAGTGATCCAACACACAAACTTGGTTTTTACTCAAAAACTGCCTCACAATGTTCGAACGATGATGGTGCATTATCGTGCAAAAGTGACCAGCTGCCTGCTCTTTTTTTCGGATGCTCCTCTTCTGGTGGTCTCCACTCAGCACTCTGGCGCTTTGTTTCAGACTTATACTCAAAACACCACGTTTCGTCACCAGTAAAGATCGTTTCAAGAAAGTTTGAGTCCTTATGAGCGGTTTGAATGAGGTCCTTGCGGTGTTCAATTCGATACATTTTTTGGTCGTCGGTCAACTTGTGAGGAACAAATCGCGAATTCAATTTACGAAGGCCCAAACTCTCGGTCAAAATGTTGTGCACAGTTGATTTTGGAATCCCCCAATTCATCTTCAATCAATCTCATGGACGATTTCGGTTTTTTTTTTTTTTTTGATGAAATCACGCACTTTTTTGGATGTTAACTTCGCTCAGTCCAGTTTTTGGATGGCCCGGCTTTTCGTCGTCCTCAAGCGTCTCAGAACCACTTTGAAATCGCTTAAACCACTCGTAAACTTGTGATGAATGTTTATCCCATACTGAGTACGGGAATAAGCATTCATCACCGTATGCTTTTTGAAGCATTTTGATGCGTTTCGGTAAAACTTTTACCAAGTTTAACACAAAAGTCAATCGCAGCTCTCGGTTTGAAACTCATTTTCCGACCGTTCGTCGAAACACACTCTCATTCACTCTTGATACCGTCCGCGCGGTTAGCCTAATGGCTGTGCGCTTTGCAACCACATGACTCGGGAAGGAGTGTCCCAGGTTCGATTCCCGTCGAAGACGTGAGGAATTTGAGGAGCTTCCTCAGCCATAGCCAAGTTACCCGGTCCAAGTCACCGCGCGGGCAGTGGGGTTTTTTCCGTCAGTTTATCCGGCCTTTTTCATCCCGCAAGCAGGCAAACCGGCCCCGTGAACACACACGGATCTACAGCCATAAATATTTAACCCCCATGAGGGGGCTCAACTCGTCCCAATAGGGACGAGGGGGGAGGGAGGAAACTCCATACGAATAAATAAATAAATAAACTCTTGGCACTATAACTCGGCTTCTTCTAATGAAACAAATGTCATAAACAGTTGACACAACACTAATGAAGGTTATCACTTTCGACAGCAAAAAGTTACAACAGGTGGCACCACTAGTTTCTTCTATTTTCGAAAAGTTCGGTTTCTTTTTGGACAGAGGGTATATGTCTTCTGTAGTCACAATGACATCACAAGTCGCATTAACACTCTCTTTAATAAATTTTAGACCAGACACGTTTTCACTGATTCTTTCACCATATTTGGCTTTAACTCCTAATTCCTCCAATCTTTCCTCATTAAACTTTTTAGCATGGGACCCATATATCTTCCTTGCATTAGATATTCTTCTTCTTCTAATATTTGATATCATCAAATAGTGATCAGAATCAATATATGCTCCTCTATAGATTCTAGCAACCATCAAATTGGATAGGTGTCTTGCATTTTTAAAAGATGATCAATTTGGTTAAAGATGTCTCCATCAGGACTTCCAGGTCATTTTATAGATATCTTTATGATTAAACATTGCACTACCAATAACCATATTTCTTGAAGAAGCAAAGTTGATCAATCTAGTTCCATTATAATTAGTCTCATTATATAAACTATATTTCAAAATGGTTGGCTCGTGTGTATCCTCTTTGCCTATCTCGGCATTTAAATCACCTATAATAATTTTTACACCCCTATTTGGACATTCCCCATATATCTTGTCTAATTCACCATAAAACAACTCTTTTTCAGCATCATTCTTTTCTTCAGTTGGAGCATGTACACAGATAAAACTGTAGTTAAAAAAACTGTCCTTTAATTCGTAACCAACACATTCGAGGTGAGTTTGCTTCGAAGTCGATGATAAGATGTTTTATCCTCTTGTTTACAAAGAAACCTGTTCCAAAATGTGATCTTTCTTTTGGCAGCTATAAAAAAAATAATATGATTTTTTCCCCATAATCCCCTCTCCTGTCCATCTCATTTCTTGTATAGCCGTAACAAGTATCCTGTATTGCTCCAGCAGCATTTTTAAAGCTCCAGATCGGTACAGAGAAAGTACGTTACATGATCCAATTTTCATATTCTTAAGACATTTGCCATTTTGTTTCCATTTAGTCCATCCAGCAGTTTCTTTAGATTTCGTAACAACTTCTGTTAATCAGGGTGGGGGTTGTCAGCCCCATGCTTAACTCCCAACCTGGAGGACCAGGCCTCCGTATTTATGACTTCCGGAGACAGGGCGACCCAGCTATACCCCCCAGGCAATGGGTACCTATTTTAGTCGCCTCGCACGACATTCATGGGGTACAGTGGGGCTATTCTTATTCCCCGGCCGCTACACGGGGAAAATTAAAATTCCATCAATTGAAATCCATGACCCTTTCAGAAGTTTTTAAGTCTCAATCATATCACCCCTCTTTCTCCTGTTTGCTAGTGTCTGCAGTCTACAAATTATCAATCTGTATTCCACAATCCTGACAGTTTGATACTCTCCTTTGCACTCCCTCCAATATATCAGAATCATCAAGGAAACCAGACCTGTACGTAATAGTCCAAGTGAGATCTTATCAAGGCCTTATAAATAGGCAAAATAATTTTATCTTTACATGACAAGGTTCGTTTCAGCATTGTCATTATTTTCTAAGTTGTATTTACAATTTTTGCTATATGACCCCTCAACTTTAACTTCCTGTCTGCTAAAACTCCAAGATCCCCAGCCTCATCAATTTCTTCTAGCATAATCCCACCAATATAATACGACATTTCATATCTAATCACACCAAAGTGCATGCTTTTTCATTTATTAGCATTGAAATAACAGTCATTTGCTCATGCTCACAACTTCAGACTACTCAAATCATTCTGCAAGAACTGCACATCAGCAGCATTTCTGATTACCCTTCCTATCTTTGCATCATCAGCAAATAGCTGTATGTCACATGTCAAATACTTCCCGATGTCTTTATTGTAGAGATTGAATAACAATGAACCAAGGACTTATCCTTGAGGCACACCACTAGTTACCATGAATTTTGCAGATTCACATCCCCCATATACCACTTTTTGATATCTATTAGTCAGTCATCCTTTTATCCATACCAGTAATCTATAATCCAATTTCTAATTTATTCTCCAATTTATGCAACAGCATTCCATGATGTATTCTGTCAAAAGCCTTAGCAAAATCCAAAATATCATGGTGTATCCATTCCCCTTGTCTAGTTCAATTGTAACATTATTATAGAATGTGAGCAAGTTGCTAAAACATAACCTTCCTTTAGTAGACCTATGCTGTTCATTGCAAAGTAGAGATTCTCTGTCAACCCATTTCTGAATGCAAGCCCTGACCAACTTACTTTTCCAAAATCTTCATCACAACTGCTCATATGCTGATTGGCCAATAGTTGGATACAACAGTCTTTGCATAACCCTTGTGCAAAGAAGGTTTACCATACATTCTTTTTACTCCTGTGGAATCTTCCCTGTTCTGAGAATCAAATGATATAGTCTGGTCAAGGGAATAGCCAGTTCAGCTGAACACTCGTTTAGCATCCATGCTGATATCCCATCAGTTCCTACTGCAGAATTCTTATTCAGTTTGTGCGACAGCTCTCGTACTTTCTCCTCATCCACATGAGTTTCTTCATTTGGTGAAGAGGTAGCGGCGAGTTCAATGTTGCACACACACCAGGTTGATAGCATTTAGCAAAATAGGCACTCATTAGTTGAGCAACCTCTTCTGCATCTATTACCCTCACACCATCTGCATTCAGAAGAGTAATTCTTTCATATTCATTCTTTCTTTTAGTTAGAACATATCGACGAAATTCTTATGGGTTGTCTTTAACTTGCAGAAACAGTTTCTTTTCATACTCAGACAGCTTTCCGTACAGCACTTGTGACTCTTCTGGCTTGTTGCTTATAATTATCATAACTGACATCACCCTAATGCACACAGTATTCCTTATGATATGGCATCATGTAAGTATTTTATGGCCGCCACAAGTGGGGGGTTGACAGGGGTCTAGCCTGGGGGCCCCATCTTGTAGAGTCGGCCAGTTAAGTGAGACTAACAAAAGACAAAAAGAAACTATAAAATATGAATGAATATGTGCCGAGAGGGACTACTAGATTTTGCAATCGTTTCCAACCCATTATCCATCTTAACACAGCAAGTACATCCCGGTGTACTTGCTGGGTTAGATATCATTCTCGGAGAGATGGACACAGAATTAACTCCTTCAACACTGAACACAATTAAGGGGGGGGGGGAAATATTTCAGATCTTATAAAGGTAGGCTAATGACAATGTTTTAGCACAAAATATTAGCAAATATTGACAATAAGAACATTATTATACAAAGTAAAGGAATATCTCTTGAGGTCGAGTCCGCACTTATAAGAGAATTAATGCAAGAGATACAATACTTATGTGACTCGTGGGGAAAGTGTTGTCCAAGCAAAAGTACTTGCTGAAGCAATCAGTGTGCAACTTCAATTTTGCGAAAATCGAGAAACTACTGTAGAACCTGGACAAGATTTTCAAAATTTTCGTAATTTATCCAGTATTGGATTTCATTCTGAATGATTAAAAAACAAGGTTTGAAGCAGCAGATAATATATGTGAATTATTCTCACCTATTTTAAATTTCCACAACCTGGACGATGGTCAACTTATCGCAAAAGCAGCCAAACTTGTGAATATGTATGAAAACATTCTGTCAGAAGAGTTATTGAATGAAATTCTTCACCTTAAAAGTATTCATAAGACAGTTTTTGGCACAGAAACAAGTCCGGTGAGACTTCTGAACGCAATTTATGACAAAAACCTGCAAGGTATGTTTACCAATATCTGCCTCGTCATCAAACTATTTTGAATAACACCGGTTACTGTTTCTTCAGCTCAGAGATCATTCAGAAGACTGGCCAATTCATTGAAAACATGGCAAAGAAGCACAGTATCTAAGAACGACTTAATCACCTTGTAATTTTGTGCATTGAAAATGATTTGGCTAAGCGAGTTGATTTTACTGATATTATCGATAAATTTGCGTCGACAACAGCTAGAAAATATACTTTGAAGTAATTTTGAATATTATTATTAGTTTGTATTATGTAGATGTTGATAGTTTTCTAAATAAATATTATTTTTGCGTTATCATTTAAACTAATTGATCCTGAACCCTGTAGACTGTATAGCAATGCATTGTCCTTAACCTGGGCGACAGGTAGGGGCCCGCTTCAGGATGTGGGGATCATGAAGTATTTTGTAAACACTTCCACGCACTGCCCATATCCTTCCCATCCAATAACTGATACCATGTCACAGAATCCAGCATATCCATCAAGTGCTCATAATTTCCTTCATTGTAGTTTCGGTACACAATAAATAACGGAAAAAACTCACGTAGAAAGATTATTTATTAGTATAATTTTCGCCTGTGTGTCACAGGCATCTTCAGTACATTAAGCTCAAAATTAAACACTAACTGACAATTCCAAAAAGCGCCACCTAAGTAGCTGGTGTAAGATAACTAAAAAGGTCAATAAATTTCGTAACAAAAAAAAAAAATTAATACAATAAAAAGTTAGGAAAGATTAGCTGATTTGTAAAGTACTATCTCCCATAAAGGGGATAGACGTAAGCCGTCGGATCTGTTTAAGTTAGGAGAATGAAGTAGAGTTTCACATGTTTCTTTATAAAGGCGTTCCATGAGAAACTGACTTTTGTGAAGAACTCTTGTCTTTCTCCAATGAACTCTGTGTCTAGTGAAGATGGCATGTTCAGAAAGTCCAGACTTTTCAGGTTTAGTATTCAATATAAGATTAGTGTTCTTCTAGCCGAATAGAGGCGGATCTTCCCGTTTGTCCGAAATAAAATAATCCACAAGAGCACGGAATCTGGTAGACACTTGGATGATTAAGATGTGGAAGCTTGTCCTTAGGAGAAGTGAGAAAGGTGGAGATTTTTCTAAACGGTCGAAAGGCAACAAAAATATTCAGTGGTTTTAAAACTTTTGCTATACGTTCACTGATGCCTTGTACATAAGGGATAGTAATGCGCGTATTTTTATTGTATTAATTTTTTTTTTTTTTAGGAAAGTTATTGACCTTTTTAGTTATCTTACACCAGCTACTTAGGCGGCGCTTTTTGGAATTGTCAGTTAGTGTTTAATTTTGAACTTAATGTACTGAAGATGCCCGTGACACACAGGCGAAAATTATACTAATAAATAATCTTTCTACCTGAGATTTTTCCCGTTATTTATTGTGTACTGATATGTCTACTCACGGTTTACCTCTTTTAAAACTTATTCTTTGTAGTTTAGCGTGTAGCCTTTTCTCAATGGAACATTCATAAACTTATTCACTTCTGAGTACCGCATGATCCCTGTCACCAACCGGAGGCAGAATAGTTACGTCTTTAACTGAAACCCCCCCCCGTGACATTATAATCAGATCTAACCCTCTTTGACCTCGAGTTCCTTCTGTCACATGCTGCTTGACAAAGTTGTCTCACAATAACTCAGTAAATTCAGTTTCATTCTTTTCGTGCGTTTTCCTAGCTATCCAATCAATGTTCTGATAATTAAAATCTCCCATTCGGATTACTCTTTTCGCACACACCGTATTTATTTGTTGATGCATTTCTTCGTCAGTAGCAACCGATCCACCAGATCGGTAACGACACTCCACTTATGTTTAATCTTGTTAGACTCCAGCTCACACCAGATGTCTTCAAACTCACTGCTACATAAAAAATTGCCGCTAGTATTGCAGTCACAAGTCTGAACTCTACCTGGATTTAAGACATTTGATATCAGTAGCTACACGTCCCCCTTCTTTCCTATCCTGTCTATCCTTCCTGAAAATACTGTACTCTTTACACTCGATACTAGTTAGTACGTCTGCTTCTGATAGCCAAGTTCCTTATTTATGCAGACATTGTCACACATACTTGATAGGTCCAAACTGGACGAACACAGAATCGTTCTTTCTTCATTGCCATCATTAACACAGTTACCTAACATTGTCGGCCTTAAATACATTCTCGCGATTCCTCCCATCAGAATTCAATTTCCATGACTCTCTGTGTTAGGTCTTATATCAATTCCTTCATCCATTCCTTCCACGCAGCCTACGCATTGAATCGTTTGCCATCATAGCTCTTCTCAATTTATTTTTATCCTATTGAGGTAATATACTTACTATTACATTTCGTTTCTTCTGCGTTTTTGACGCCATTTTGTACCTGTATTTAATATTAAAATATTACAATAAAATATGTTATAAAGATTACTAAAAAACACGAAAATCTACTCCAATATACTATAAAACTAATTTTTTAAGGGAAAAAAAAAGCAAATAAAACAGATAAAAATCACCAATTTTACACCAGCGCTAAATTACATCGATCACTCACAATATAATCTCGAACCCAATTATAAGCGCCTGCAATATTTATGTGGTGTCCTTTGTAAACATTGTTGTATAATAATTTTCATTCGTAAGTCAAGCCTGGTTGATGAAGGATTTTTATTTTATTATTTTTTTTCATACAATTTTATGTGATGAATTTCATGAAACTTTGGTATGTAAGATCTGTATTAAAATTTACTTGATATTAGGCAAATTAAAATTATATATGCACTACAATTCTTATTGCTGTACAAAAATACTCTTGTAAGTAAATAAATTCAAAGTTTTATGATTATCTATGATCGACCGAATCGTGGTTTGTTTATCTGATCTGTTTTCTGTGCTTATTCAATTCATTTTACTGTCATGTAATTAAACTAGTAGATCTGTGAATTAGATTCCCACGTAGCATATGTAAATAGCTATAATAGGAAGTTAAACATAACGGTAAAGAAAGTTTGATATTAAAATTGTTAATTCCAAGCAAAATTATCCTTTTAATATCATGAACAATATCACCAGCATAGCTGGCTAAATGAGTTATAGCCATTATAGAGTTATAATGGGATTTACATTTAAAAAATAATAAATAGATATCACTGTAAGCGCTAGATAGTGGAAGACTAATAAATAAAATTATCTTGTGATCATTAAGTGTACAGAAATATTCTTGAATATTTTTGAATAAAAAAAAAGTTTAAGCGTTTATGTATGCAAGTAATTGCATCAATTTGTATTTTGAAGTGCGTTATCTTTCTATCGGAAAAGTGAGGAATACAAAGTTAATCAGGTAAAGCTCTGTGTAACTGGAAACTTTTTTTTTTCTTTTCATTCCTAGTCGCCGCGGAAAGCATCCACAATACAAGAATTAGAATGACAGAGAGGTCTACCTTTCAAGACAACAGCTAAGACAGGTTTTCCTGTAGTGGAAATCGTTGACCCGTAACAAAGAATGATATTTTGGAAGTTTATTTAACTGCACTTCGATTTATAAAAGAGCAAAAGTGAGTGAGAGGTTGCTGAACCAAAGTTAAACAAGCTGGAGAAGCAAAGAGATTGTAAACTGGATAAACGGTTGGTGACTGCTTACGTTGCAAGAGCAGAAACTCTTATAACTGACTGGATATATTAGTAAGAAGACGCATGTAACTGTATTTACTAAATAGCCAAGCAAGAGTATCTTATCTAATATTGTAGGTAATGCCGAAGGTTTATAACTTTTATGTTTCTTTCATTTGGCTATAAAATGATGATGGATGGCTAATATCCTCATTAAATATCGTAAAATGTAATTGCCTATTTAGTAAGCGAGTGGTTATCATACCCACTCTCCAATCAGCAAGCTGGAGGTTGCAATCCCGTCATTGGCATGGATGTTTGTGAGTGTCATTAGATAAAATATAAATTTCATCGTCTGGCGTGAGACCATCGTTCAGCTTACAGGAGACCTGAAGTGGCATGAAAAAACTCCATGTTTGGTTACTAGGGAGGAATTTCCGGATTATGTAAATAATTTAAAAAATTTAAAGTTATTTTAAAAATAATTTTAAAAAATGCTTAGCCTACCCCAGGTATACTGTAGGTTTACAACTGTTCGTGACCTAATAAGTTATGGTATTCCTAATTAATCTTTCTTTAATTTAGTAAGAACTTGAATTTTCAATTTTTCGAGTATTTGGACAAAAATAAAATAAAATCCTCTTTCTCATATCAAAATTCTGAACTAAAGGGGCACGGCATAGAGACGTAAACAACAACAATAATAATAATCATAATGATTTTACTTCAAAGAGCCACTTATTTAAAATTGTTTGCATTTATAAAAGTTCCGATAAACACCAAGAACAAAATGATATTAAAACAATTGATATGACCACAAGAAAGAACATACTAGTAGCAGAGTTATGAGGGTGACTTATATTGTTATATCATCGTCTGTTCTTTCTTGTGGTTATATAAGATGCTTTAAGATCATTTTTTCTAGACCCCCCCCTTGTATACTTTTTATTGTGTTGTCAAGGTTACCTTTAGTTGAATTTTTCTACTTATAGCAACAGCAGAGTTTGATTCGTTTTCATTCCAATTTGCAACAGGTTGCTATTGACACAAACGTACATGCATGGAATCCTAGGAAAACTCTTAATATTCCATACATATCTCATGCATGGAATCCTAGGAAAACAGCGATGTTGGAATACGTATTTGTTTTTGTTCAACCAACCATAAACTCGAAACTCTGGTAACTATCAAGTATTACTTTCTTAGTGTGTATTAATGTATGCCTGATAAAGTTAGAAATCGCAGCTATTGCCCACTTTCATATTTAGTAATGATAACCTTAAGACGTGCAATGTTTCTAACAAGGAATTCTGCTTCGTATTTATATTCTGATAACATATCTACACTGTACGCAACCAATCTAATGCAAAAAAAAAAAAAAACAGATTAGAGTCAACCCCCACATTCTTATGTGATAAGTAGGAGACAGATTTCACAGACGTAGGTAAATAAAATATCATCTTTATTTATTGCTTCGGGGTCTTTCCATGCAAATCATGAAAAACGTCGTAAACCCATAGAACATTTAGTAGCGTGTTGTGGGCCTAAACGTTAGAAAATGTACATTATCAGTTCAAAGTCTACAATAAGCAAGATGGTGGTGTTAATGGTTCATATTGCTGGATAAACATCATCTACCATCTAATGTCACTCACAAACATCTATCTCACACTGATATTCGTGGAAGAAACCCAGTAAATGGAGTTCTTTTCGTACATTATTAGTGCCTCAGCTGGTGCTCTGAAACTCTACGGGTAGTCTGTGTCGATTGTATCCAGTTTTTGCGTGACACCCGTTTTAACATCCTCCTGTCCCTGTCAGTCATTTTCGTCGGTCGCCCTGGGTGTTTTCCTGCACTAGTGATGCCAGAACGTCTCCATTTGTTGATCATATCGCCAGCCATTGGTTTTGGATCCTCCAGTTCAGCGGCAATGGCACATATGGATATGACACTAATGTGAGAGCCACGATGACACCTCTCTCGAAGTCAATGAGTTCACGTCGTGTTGCCATACCACCTCTATTCAACTGCTACGATGAAATACTGCTTCCTACTATCTGTACACCGATTTTTATGTTAAAATACTTCCTATTATAGAAAATCAAACTCGTTAATAATTATTTCCATTCATTAATTTTTAAAAAAATCTAAAAAATTATTGGAAAAGTAAAATCTATGACCCTGGGCAGATGACATTTATGGCAGCAAGTGTTATCCTGTGGACATATTTTTAATACACATGGCCAAATAACACACGATGTTATTATACAATAATTGCATGTCGTCATCCTGGATAATTATTCTTCTTTGTTACTTTTATTTAAATTTTAAAGTTCTCTAGGTTTTGAAAGGACCTTGTATTTTATTTCGAAAAGTTTTTTGCTTTTAGAATCTTTTACGTTGTAATCTACAGAACAACTGTTACAATTACAATAACACTGCTTAAAATGAGCTACGTAAGTGAATTTGATCACTCCGATAGAACTGAATATAAATTAATATACCTAGATCTTTGAATACTAAATTTCAGGTTCTCCCCAGTCCACATGTCGGTTCAGAAGTACAGTATTTAATTTACAACAAAGTTTGACTCAAAAACAGAATGTTTGGAAGTAGCTGCAGACGATAAACCTTTTTTGTAAACACGTAAGCAGAACTAACCGTTGCTATAGCAAACATATCACTGTTTTCGTCTTAACAGGTAAACAAAATAGTTTTATTATAAAGAATATTCATCGTAAATTAAGAACCAATAGTAATGAGTGAATTTTAAAAAAAAAATATTCGTGTTTTGAAAATATAGAATTACAGTTTAGAACATTACTATACTCAAGTTTAATCGTTATATACCGACAATAAACCTGTTCGTAGGACTTATAAGCAAGAAAAAATCAACTACAAAATTCAGTTTATTTACTATTTTTTTTTTTTTTCGTCTGCGCACCACATTGCAGTAATTTATCGAGGTTTAAAACTAGAGCTGTAATGTTGATGAATACCAAAACATCCTTACTTTTAGATAAAAGGAAAGTATGCATACTGGATTTGTGTCTTACCAAATTTTAAAGGAAGTTAAACCTTCATAAAAAGACAGCAAGGACGTCATACAACCTTCTTGGGTCTAGCTGGTTATGGCTTATATTACCCAAGTCTTAGGTCAACCCTACGCCTACTCATTTTCCCTATAATCAGATCATTTGTCTCTTAAAATAAAGTAATAAAGTTTGCCGGAAACTTTCAAGCAGGGTATTGTAATAATAAAACTTTGAAAGTATATTTTATGTGAATTTTTCAAAGTAATTTATCTGCAATAAAATGTAGTGCATATGATCTAAGTACATCAAGTCGATTTTTTCGTGGCGTACGCTTGTCTCCCGGGTATCGAAACTATGTAGAAATAGTACTACTAGGTATAATTCCATGATAGAAAGGATAGTTCTTATCTCTCTATATCTGCACCGGACGCAGCAGTACCTCAACATAAACAAATATTAAAAAAGATCTCGGAGAAAACTTTGCCTCGCTATCTAATCTGATAATTCGTTTTTTTTTTTGTTTTTAAATTATATCTTCCAAGTATTACAAAAATTCTAGATCTATATACTTTTGGGCTGCGTGTATTTTAAATGTAGCTAAATTAGAACTACACCTTTCTAAAACCAAAGCTACAGTTATTTTTTTATGCAGCTTAATCTGTAAATAGCAGGGTTTAATGGGTGATTTGTAAGCACATATTATTGGTATTATCATGCCTACAAATCAAATCCAAATCGTGACTCTTGATAATTGATAATTGAGTGATTCTTGAGAATTGATAATTCCCTCCTTCTCCACCGTGAATTTTCACGGTGGAGAAGGAGGGAATTATAAGGCAACTCATGAGCAATGGAAACGCCTTTAAAAGTAAAAGGAAATATCTAGAAGTGGTGAATATATTACTCTAAATTTTAAGTCCTTGACCTATAGAAAATACCCTATTGAATTTCACCTCTATGGTTCAAACGGAAGTGATTATATCTGAAATGATTATATCTAAAGCCCCTATTTGCTCCATTCCTTACCCAACGGAAGTATTTATGTCTGTAGATATGTATTTATGAGATCGGTTTGCCTGTTTGTGGAATGAAATAACGGAGTTTCCTGGCGAAAAAACTTTCTACCTCCGGATATGGGCAAACTCGCCTTCAGTCGAAAAGATCTTAGGATTCTTTACGTCCTAGACGGGATTCTAACCGGAGTCTTTCCAACCTAAAAGCTTCCTCTATGCCGAATGAGCTGCAAGGGCTCTCAATATATAATATTGCAATCATATTAGCATATTATTATATACCGAGGTGGAACTTATGACAGCAATATATAATACTGCTATCATAATACATCTCACTAACTACCTTGCTATCTGTCCAAACAGTACCTTTTATGATTTTTTGTCAGTTAGTGTTACAGAGGAATAACCTGGATAAGAAATTCCATCTATTTTTAAACATTTTCAAGAGAAATTTAGTAAATTTCAGAAAATAAACTGCTTGTGAAAAATTGCCTGAAATTAGCCTTTCTGATCTATAAGAGTGACTCTTTATGGATCACTACTAAGTGAACAGAAAATTCAACGGTAGCTCCATTCAGTGACAAGCGTGGAATAATAAAATATTTATATTTATATATATATATATTTATTTTTATTAGTCATTAGCATAACGTATAATGTTACTGGCTGGATAGGTGAAGCAAATAGTCCTTATAAGGACTGGCTTAAAGGGGCGAAGCAAGTATGCTTTTCATCTTCCCCGTTATCTGTAGAGGACAGTGTAGGGATAAGGTGTTTCTGAGCAATTAAAGCTCTGATCATGGCAGGAGGGTAACAGCAATATAGCCGAGCCTCAGTTAGAACTTCATTGGCTACAGCACTGCCATCCATTACCATCCAAGGGTATTGGATTCACCTTTACTTATATAAGTAAAGGTGAAATCTCAAAAAATCGGACGATCTCTAGGCCACTCCATAGTGGGCGAAAGACCGTCCATATCTCAGCGTTGGTTCCACTCAGTGACGGGCTCCCCGACCACTGAGCAGAACCGCTCAAAATTCCGAGGAAAATATAATTCACCGACAAAGCCCCTCAGCGGGCCGTGCCGGAGAACACCTTCCCCCGGAGACTCAAATTGCTCCCTTAAGGCAAAAACCTTTAGAGAACGAACTCAAAAACTCATCGCCCAAGGGGATAACAGCAACAGCCGAACCTCAGTTAAACTTCATTGGTACAGCATTGCATTGCCATCCATTACCTCCAAGGGCATTAATGAATCAATCGACTATGTAAGTAAAGGTTCTATCTCAAAAATATGGACGATCTCTAGGCCACTCATTCGTGGGCGAAAGACCGTCCAAATCTCAGCGTTGGTTCTACTCAGTGAAACTCGATTACCGAGCAGAACCGCTCAAATTCCGAGGAAAATAATTCACCGACAAAGCCCCTCAGCGGGCCGTGCCGGAGAACACCTTCCCCGGAGACTCAAAGTGCTCCCTTAAGGCAAAAACCTTAAGAGAGCGAACTCAAAAACTCGTCGCCCAAGGGGGTAAGAGCAACAGCCGAACCTCAGTTAAACTTCATTGGTACAGCTTTGTGTTGCTATCCATTACCCCCAAGGGCATTAATGAATTAATCACCGACTATGTAAGTAAAGGTGAAATCTCAAAAATACGGACGATCTCTAGGCCACTCCATAGTGGGCGAAAGACCGTCCTAATCTCAGCATTGGTTCCACTCAGTGACGGGCTCCCCGACCACTGAGCAGAACCGCTCAAATTCCGAGGAAAATAATTCACCGACAAATCCCCTCAGCGGGCCGTGCCGGAGAACACTCTCCCCGGAGACTCAAAGTGCTCCCTTAAGGCAAAAACCTTAAGAGAGCGAACTCAAAAACTCATCGCCCAAGTGGGTAAGAGCAACAGCCGAACCTCAGTTAAACTTCATTGGTACAGCTTTGCGTTGCTATCCATCACCCCCAAGGGCATTAATGAATCAATCACCGACTATGTAAGTAAAGGTGAAATCTCAAAAATACGGACGATCTCTAGGCCACTCCATAGTGGGCGAAAGACCGTCCTAATCTCAGCGTTGGTTCCACTCAGTGACGGGCTCCCCGACCACTGAGCAGAACCGCTCAAATTCCGAGGAAAATAATTCACCGACAAAGCCCCTCAGCGGGCCGTGCCGGAGAACACCTTCCCCGGAGACTCAAAGTGCTCCCTTAAGGCAAAAACCCTAAGAGAGCGAACTCAAAAACTCATCGCCCAAGTGGGTAAGAGCAACAGTTAAACTTCATTGGTACAGCTTTGCGTTGCTATCCATCACCCCCAAGGGCATTAATGAATCAATCACCGCATCTCACGGTCGATTAATTCATCAATTCGGTGAAGCAAATGTGGAAGATTTCTTCTTTTCTATAGATAATATATAAACTTAATTATGGTTTACGAAGATCATTTAAAATTGTTACTGATATCTAAAAGTTTTTTCTTAAGTAAAATTCGAATAATTTCATTAAAATATTTCTTATTTTTAAATTGTCTCAATAATTTTAATTATATTAAAATATTATGATTATTTTTCTTGTAAACAGAAAGTTCTTTGAAACAAACGCAAATTCGCTATACTAAATAGAGGAACATGCTCTTTTTTGTTTACCAAATTATTTTTCTGATTTCAAAAACATAACAAAATACATAAAAAAAAAAAATTAACAAGTATAAATCACACTACCGTTCCACAACTTGAATAAAAATTGATAAAACAAAACGCACATACCTTTATGAATATTCTTTAAGTGCAAGTCACAGAAACATTATTTATTTAGTAAACGCCATGGTTCGCGCAAGCTTATACGCATGCGCAAAAGATTACGAACCAAATAATCATATTATACATACTGTATATTATTATATATCAATGTTTTTCATAAATTCGAGTCTTATTAAATCGAAGTTAGTACGTTTAGTGTACTGTAAGAGCTTATATCGGAAATACTTCCGATTAAAGTATCGCATATTTAGAAATTTGAATATGATCAATTTTTTTCTGCAATTAAGAACTCATTAGGGATTTAAATTGTCAATTTGCATTTGAAGAGGAGGAAAATAAGCACTTTTGCTTTTCCTTTACCTTAAAAGTTTAAAAACGTATGTTTTCGAGTAGTTCCACAAAAACAGCTGCTTTTTAGAGGAAGTGGAACGTGATGTAAGAGCAGGTGGATGTTAAACATATGGGAAGGAAATGATGTCATAGAAACCAACTGACGTGAGGCAAAACTGGGCTTTAAATCAGCAGATATTTAAACGATATCTAGTTTAATCTTTTACGAGCATAGACTTTTTTTTTTTAACTTTTTTTTTTTTTGCAATCCTCCCCTTTATTTTCCACAAAATAGAACTGATTGTTGAACAGTGTCACAATAATAATGATTATTATTGCCCCAAAAGTCTACTCTGATATTGCGGCTTAAACTTGGCATTGAAGTTTCAATATGTTTGAGGGAATATTGTAATTTTAATGAAAAGCCGCTTCTGAAATACTTCCAGATATCATTTACTGTAAATAATTTGCTTGGGGAAAAAAAAAAAAAAAAAAATCAGGTTGACCCTGTGCAGAGGAAAAGATTTAAAATATATATATAAATAAAAAGTGGGCATCCGTGTAAAGAAAGATAAGATTAAATATATATTTATAAAGAGAAGATTAAATTATATATTTAATCTTCTCTTCCTATGTACACAAAAGTCTACTTTTTTTTTTTTTTTTTTAATTGAGCAATGAAAAGACTACGCAGGGCATGGAAAGCTTATCTATTCATGGTCAACCACTTTAACAACGTACCGCAGAAAAATCAAGCCTGTACTGCGCATGACAATACATTCCTCTTGGTATTTCTTTTTATAGCATTATATTTCAAGTATGTTGCAGAGCGGAAGTAAATTCATGAAGTCATTTCCGACTAACAAAAGCTTTTGATGAAGTACAGTATTTTAATTAAGGTTGTTGACTTTCCTTTATTGAAAGACAAATGGATCCTTTGTTCTTAAGTGAACGGTAATTATTTCCGTTAGCCATTATTCCTTATATCGAAAACAAATGTCAGCTGTCCCCTTTAATTCCTTATAAACTTTATTCGACATGATTTTCTTTATAGAAAAAATTTAATTTGAAAATTAAAGAATAATTTAGCTGTCGATACGAACTTATAAGTCACAGAAACATTAGTTTATTTATTTAGTAAATGGCGAGGTGCGCGCATGCGTGATAGATTACTAACCAAACGATCAGATTGAATAATATTTTGTATATCTTCTGAGCGACAACTGTGAGTGTTACGTTAATAATATTTTTTTGAAATTTTCATTGTGCACTATATGATTTATAGAAAAAAAAACTGTAAAAGGGAGCAGTTTTTAATAAGAAAAATAAAATCTGACAATGAACACGACGAAGTGATTTGCAGATTTTATTTATTTATTTTTTTTTTTATTTTTTCATTTCACTGCTCTGCAATTTTATTCCAATTTGTCTTTCTAAACATCTGATCACCTTAGAATAATAGTTGTTGGAATTTAGAACTTTTATCATTAACATTTTCTCTCCGTATTTTTTAATTACAAATGTTTCTAAAAACAAACTCTAAAGTACTAGAAATTGAAGCACATGAAACTTTTTTTTTTCGCGAGAAAATGCGATCATTTACTGACATCTGCAGTCGCAGCGATGCTTTTATATTCCTTGAAATGGAAATAAGTCAGTGAAATACAATTAGCCAATAACGTGATCTTCGCAGATGCGTGACTTGGTCTCATTGAACAGTTAGGCTAAATATGAGACTTACATTGACATAGTTTAGGTTGATTACTGCTTGTATCATTCGATTAAACGAAATCTAACACAGAAAGTAAATATCCTATTTAAAATCACGAACTAAGCAATGTTACATATATATACTGTGATGAAAGAAAGGTTGTCATTGAGGAGGAATATATCCTTTCTCTGCAATGAATTAGCCCAGCCTCACACAGTTAAAAGAACTCTCTCTAAATAAATAAATAAATAAATAATTCACTGAAATAAAGAGTCAACAGGCTTCACTTCGGCGATGCAAAATTATTTAAATTAAGTGGATATCGAATCCCACATTATTTCTTAGCCGAATAAGAAACTCTAGGATAGGAAATCTAAGAGTTTCATGCCGAATATAGAAATTATATAAAGTTTGCGAATCCAAGTATAAGCCAATACCTGGTAGTACATGCTGGGGCAACTCGTAGTAAAGGTGGAGTAAGGTCCGATCACTGTCCTTAGTATTTTCCCATAATGTAAAACACATCTCCTAGGAGATGTGTGCTGTTATACTAAAGATCGTGATCGGAGCTTACTGCACCTTTACGACGAATTGCCCCAACATGTACTACCAGGTGTATAAAGTTCGGTATTAGGAACTATATAAAGTTCCTAATACCGAAACGTTATATAGTTTCTATATTCGACATGAAACTCTTAGATTTCCTATCCTAGAGTTTCTTATTCGGCTAAGAAATAATCTGGGATTCAATATCCACTTAATTTGAATAAATAAATAATGGAAAACAGGCGAAGGCAAAATTAAGAGTAAAGATTTTTATTAATTATATAAAAAAAAATAATAAAAATCTGCTAACGCCTTTTATTTACCTATAGGGAGATTTTTTATTTCCCTAAAATCATAATAAATAAAATTTATTATTATTATTATCATCATCATCATTATTAATTAGCCATTTTCATCTATTACTAGATACTTATTTTTTATAATATATATATATATATATATATAGGTTCGATTCCCGTACATGAGAAGCTGAAGGATCTTCCTTAGCCATAGCCAAGTTAGCCAGTCTTGAGCGTGGACAGTAGGGTTTTTTGCACCAGTTTATCTGGGGGTTTTCATCTCGCAAACCAGGCAAACCGGCTCTGAGAACTCAACACTACTGTGGACATAGGATAAACCCGGGCGTAGGGCTGACCACCTTATCCTGTGAACGGTTTGAGGTCCGATGATTAATAAACCATCGACACCGCAAGGTAAAAGAGGGGGAAAGGAAAATGAGATGAGATATATTAATAGATAGTTTTCCAGTTATATATAAAATATTTTGTGGCTTAATTACTAGCGTTATTAAGTCACCGAAATATTTTATATAAAAGTAAATATCTTCAAAACGATAACTATGTTAAAACTCGAATATTTTAATATAATATAATATAATGGTTTGTAGAACAGAAAAGCAACCTTGTTTGTAGTTCCTAATACTGTATATTCATAACAATATCACGTCACATTCTATCAATTACCAACTTGTCAAATTTCTACGTATAATCGTTTGCTAAATCCCATTACTTCAATTACTATTGCTTTTCCTTATTCTAGGGATTTCCCCCCAAATGTTGTGAAGTATATTTAGTACTATACTGTGCTAGGAACCTGAACAAATTACCAATGACGCTCCTAGTGTAATGAGACATCTCACGCACTCATACACAGCCAGTCAACCAACCAACCAACCAACCGACAGCTAATTTCAATACCTTTAGTGTCACGCCAATTACTGTGATGCAGCTCACCAACAGAAATCCCCCCCCCCCAGCTTTAACAGACGTTATCATTATCTTATATTTCCGAACCGATAAATTAATGAAATCGACAAATGGCGCATATCAAAATAAGGTTTATTAGCCGCAGGCTTGAAAAAGGTCAACAATTCTGCATGGTAGAACACCAGTTTTTTGACGTAACAGTAATGAATGAAAGAAAGCTCGTTCACTGTGCATTTAATCTATCAACGAACAAGTGATTGGAACCGATGGGTTCCGATGCTCTTTTGAAAATGCTTTTATGATAGTATAAAAATAACCTTTCCATTATCCATAAACCGTTTAGTACTGATAAATGATTTATTTCATTAATAGGTGATTTGTCATGTCCATAATTAAATAGACAATTCCAGCAGCTCGGTACCAAGAAACTATCATCAAAATTCGATATTCCAACTATAGTCCATTCAGTCGAGAGAAAAAAAAACAAAAAACGAACTGGACTGGTGTTACCTATAATTGAATAGTGTAGATTTTCCTTCTTCAATTATAATTTATTAATCTTTAATAGTATTAATATTATGCATGAACCAGCATAGAGGACTTTCACCCCTTGTAATTCGACTGATTATTTTGAGAAGTAAAGGAGCGTTTAACTTTTATGGGATTTAGTCATTGGCGATACTGTGGTAGAAATGATCACTGCTACAGTGAAACGTTTCAAACGTATACAAGATTCCAAAAATTAGGTGCTTATGTTTAGGTGTCACAATACTTGAAAGAAGTGCAGGGGTATAGTGGGAATATAGAGATTTTATGTGCCCTAAACAAACACACATGGGGATATAATTTGCTATCATATTTGTGGTACGAAAATCATAAATAAATTTAAAGACTCTCGATAATAAAAATTAAGATTTCCCATGATCTTTTATTAATATAAATTTTTATGATTATTTATTATTGCAACTTATATTTTACTTAAAATTTATGAATGCGTTTTTTTAAAAAAAGAATTTTTCTAAAATTAAAAAACATATAATACACCTTTAATGTTTTTAGATCATTATATTACAATAATTTCATGAGAGATATATCGATATTCTTAATTTAAGAATCTGATAATTATCTTTGTCTTTGTATTTAATTTAATATAATTATCTTTATTTTTATATATATATATTTTTTAATTAAAATATTTAATGACTTCAAAAAGAAATTAATTACCTCTCTCATGTCTTTAAACAAAATGGATATTCTGATAAAACCATTAAAAAATTTCTTCTAAATTCTCCTAGCTACCGCACTGAAGAAATAACTAACTTTCAGGGTAACATCTCCATTCCATACATCAGTTCAGTTTCCAAAAAAATTAGCTAAAGTTCTTAAAAAGTATAACATCAGGACCTCATTTACCAAAAATCCGCTCGCTAGTAAGCCATCCAAAGCCTCGTCATCATAATCTGAAGTATTCCTGGCGTATATAAGATATGGTGTGATTGTAATATCCCTTATTTTGGTCAAACAAATAAATCTATTGAATTACGTATGGAGGAACACAAGAGAGACATCTCTTACAAAAGAACACATGCCAGTGCCTTGTCTAGTCATGTTCTTTTCTCGAACAATCCTGATGATGAACACCAGGGTCATTCAGTCTGCTGGGATAAATCCGAAAACATCTTTTGTTGCCATGAGTGGTTTGAGAGAAAAATTGTGGAGTCCAGAGAAATCATCCTTAATTGTGAACATTTAAATAATAATTTGAGCTACAACATCCCTGATAGTCACCGAGTCAATGTTCCTGAAAGCATTATATATATATATATATATATATAATGCGTTGAATTGATCGACATCTTCAGGTATCACAATCAAAGAAATATATAAAGAATTACAGAGACTTAAATTGCATTAACAGAACAAGTACAAAAAGACAGTAGCGTCTTTGAAAACAAAATGCGAGCTTGAGTTCCAAATAAACGTATACTACGCGCTGTCCAAGTGCGCCAATACTGAACAGAGGCAACATGTGCGTCAGAGAGATTGAAACTTCGGCTGTTGTTCATATGGGAAGAATCTAGAGAAATTTCTCTAGATTCGACAATCTTTCTCTCGAGCTCATCATAGCACACATGGATGTTAGAAGTTTGAGTCCAGTTCACAATGTGTTAACGGCCTTCGTCTGAGTTAGCTGAAAAGAGATCGTGGCTAGAGAGAACGCTGGCTCTAGTCCTGTTGTAGGAGATATCTCTACGGTGTTCTTCCAAACGTAGAAGGATGGATTTAGCAGTCTGATCATAGTATGGCTTTCCACAATCACATAAAATATTGTACACTCCAGGAAACCGAGTAGGAGGATGTTTCTCTTTAGGTTTACTAAGTATTGGACGAAGTTTTAGGAGCGTAATGAAGCAAGTTCTGAAGTTAAACTTCTTGAGAATTTTTACCAGTTTTGGTGAAAGAGAGTTGATGTAAGGCAAAGAGATGAAGGCTCTGAGGGAAGAGGGATCTTCAACGATTTTGAAGAAAAAAGCTATTAACTTCTTTCCCCCTTAAACCAAAATTTTGTTATCGCTATATTGATGATATTTTCCTCATCTGGGAAGATGGTGTCAACAACCTCAATTTATTTTTAGACCACCTAAACATCGTCATGAAAAAATCTCTTTTACCTTCGAACTGGAATCCGATGACTGCCTCCCCTTTCTAGACCTGAAACTTATCAGATGTGCTGAGAGTATTAAAATCTCAATTTTTAGAAAGCCTACTCATACTGATAGATACCTTCATGCTTCCTCCCATCACTATCCCCCTCCCCACAAAAATTTGGTATTATTTCCACCTTAGCTCACCGAGCCAAATCTTTGCTTACAGAAGAAGCAGAAATTGAAAATGAACCCCTTTTTCTTAAAAAAAAACTTTTATTAATAAAAGTTTCTCTCCTAAGAAAATTGACAAATTTCTTTCCCCCAGTCGCTCAACTACTTCTGAAGATTCCTCTTCCCCTAGAGCCTTCATCTCTTTGCCTAACATCAGCTCTCTTTCACCAAAACTGGTAAAAATACGTGAGTTTTCCGTTATTAATTTTGTATCCACATGTTAGGACAGGAAGTATGCACTGGTCGAAAGCTTTCGCTACACCATAATCCAATTCTGCAAGATCTTTTTATAAGACAACTCCCTAATTATCTTTATTAAAGATAATTCTTTTGTTTGTTCACAGCTTCAAAAACTAGAATTTGTAAAAGAAACAGATGAAATATTCAACATTTACGTTATTCTAGACGTGTTTATTTCTGTATATTTTATTTTACTTTGGCTAATATACAGGGTGTTCTCAACTATCATAGTTCAATTTCATCTCAAGAGCGTGCTATTGAAGTTTTGTAATCGCATCTTTAGTGAGGCGTCTCAGTGGCATCCTTTTATTCAAATAATAGCTGTCGGTGTCATTAGAAGAACCCGTGACTAACATTTTTTATCACATATTTTTTATAAATACAAATATCACATATTTTTTATAAACATGTATCACTTTATAAAAATATATAATATAATCAATTATTAACATTATATACCATAAACAAATATCAAATTTTTTTATAAACATAAATATGTATCGCTTTATAAAAATATAAATAAATGCTCTCCTTGTAGTTATAAAAAAGTATATATCACATGAAATAAATATTAAGGTGTACTAATTTATTTCTATTATATTATTTTTATTCTTTAAAATGTGTATTTAGTTTCTAAATTTTAATAATAATATTACTTTTGACATTAATTTTCATAAAATAAGTATGCAAATAAAGTCAACTGTTTCGTCACCGGTTAGTAATTTCATATACACCTGCAATTGGTGCCACTGCAATACATTTGTCAACACATTCGTAACCTACAAAACCAGTTTTCTTATTATTTGTATAAATTTTCAATAAAAACAGAACAAACTTGATTTATAAATTCTGCGTCATTTAACAAACATTTTTATAATTGCATTTCTTAATAACGGGTGTTGTTATTATTAACAACAACAATATTGTTTTAGGTAAAATTTCGGCGAGAATAGTTAGCAGAATCAGTTCTGTATTTCATTTTTGTAGATTTGTAAAAGACAAATCTACAAAATGTTTAGTTAAGGTGACAAGAGAAAGCTGTTCAAAAGGCTACAATTATATGGTTTAAAGGACACAGGAAGATGATTGGTGCAAAATTAGTTGTAAAACAAGAATGCACACAATCTATTATTATATCATTTATCTCATTTATATCATTTATACAGATCGTATTATGAAAGTGACATTAAACCTTATCTCATAATCGGAGATACTGTATTTAATTCAGCTGTTTACTTTATGTAGATGATCTTATACTATTAAATAAACTCACTACAATCTCCTTTAGGATTCATTCAACAGTGAATAATTGTTATTACAAATTAGTGTTAGTATTAGCAACAAAATAATATTATTATTCAAGAATGAGTGATATGGTCACGTGACTAGAATGGGAGATGTAAGTTTTATTATGCATAATATTATATTAAGATTAAACGAATTATGTAAAAGAGCATTTTTAATTAGTAGGATTTTTAACATATCATATTCTGAACTATACCAAAAAATTTAAAAACTAAAGATTAAAATATATATTTATTTATTTAATTACTAATAAAATTCTCTCGCTACCAGGGAAACCACGGGGTTCACTAGTGATGGCACACAACGTATTAGAGAAGGGCTGCCTTAGAAGACAGAAATATAAGGACTATTGCTTATTTGGTGATTTGACAAAACACTAGACCAATCTTTATTTTAAAAAAATGTCGATAGGAAACAAACTAATAATAAACTCTTAATGATTTAGTTATCATAATATTCTGCGCATTCCCTTGAAGGTTACAAACAAAGAAATAATATGCTCATGATGGTAAGTCATGTGTGATACCCTATTAACCTGGGATGAGTCAGGATAGCAGGTTTAGTTTATAAGTGTTTGTAATTTGCACTGAGACAAAGAAAGCTTTTGGAAATTGAAAAGGTCGGGCTTCTAGCAGTATAGAAATGAAATACTGAAACACTAAAAAAAAAAAAAAAAAACATTTCAAAAATTGTTCTTCTTACATAGACGATGAGTTAATGTGTCCCTGAGAATCTCGTACAGCTTAATTTTTATCTTCGCAAATTAAATAAATAAATAATAATAAATAAAATAAAATATTCAAATTTAGCTTAATTAACGGTTAGAATAAAGATAAATAAAAGATTATTCTCTATTAAGTTTTTTTTTTTTTTCTAGATAGTCTAACTACAATAATTATCTAGAAATTCTAATAAGAATATTACTCCGTGTGATGGCCGGGATAAGAATAGCCCCACTGTAGCCTATGCATGTCGTACGAGGTGACAAATGGGTACCCAGGAAGGGTAATGGATGTCAATGCTGTAGTCAATAAAGTTTTAACTGAGGCTCGGCTATTGCTGTTACCCTCCTGCCATGATCAGAGTTTATAACTCTATATTACCCCCCCCAATCATACATTTTCTTCTACAGATAACGGGGAATATGAAAAGCATTCTTGCTTCACACATCTAGCCAAAATAATAATAATATGTTAGGTTCTCGGTTAACCCTGGGTAACGGATGGCAATGCTGTAGTCAATGAAATTTTAACTGAGGCTCGGCTATTGCCGTTACCCAGCCATGACTAGAGCTTTTAGCTCAATAACACACCATCCACACATTTTATTCAATCAAATGAAGTGATAAAGTGTCAAGGAGTCGGTCCATCTTAAAAAAAAAAAAAAGAATATGTTAGTAATTTTCCCCGATCACTATAAATAAATCTTTAATTCCAATTTTGAGGAGTTTTAAATGTACGTAAAAATTATAACGAAGTTTCTCAACTTCTTAGATCAAAATTATAAGCAGAAAGAGAGCAAGTAAGTCTTTATAACGGGTATAAATTATGCAGTCAACTCGTTCTCTTTTACCTTTTTTGCTCGCTTGTCACGAAAACGCCCTACAAAACGGCAAGATGCATATTTATCATAAACGAAGGGGATTGGTGAATCACAAGTGTACTTTCCCCTTCTACACGTTTTACTTCCTTCTCGAGTTTCATTTATTGCTATTCGTAGAAGAAAATACGAAAGTTTTAGCTAAACCCCTTTATTCCAATGTCTGACGTGATTCCACTACAGGATAGTCAAATGTTGTAACTTGTAGTCAAGGCAAGTACTTTGCAAATTACAGCATAATTTCGAACTTGCATAATTTCTTGCTAAGAAATTATCCACAGGAAGATATAAAATTTTATCACTTCAGTACTCCTTAAAATTCCTAAAACAGGAATTTTTATTATAAATATTAAAAAGAAACAGTAGAAAAGATAATTTAAAATACAAAGATATAATTTTAATATAAAAATATAATATTAATAAATATAATAGTAAAATTTAAATACGATAAAATTAAAATCGCATTAATTTAACCTTAAAAATAAATAAGAAAAAATGTAAATAAACTTTACGTTAAAATTAAAATATAAAATTTTATTAATGTTGGCAGAACAGTTTTTTAATAATAGAATAACATTTATACAGAAAAATTTTATATCATAAAAATATCAGATTATATTTTTAATTTTTTATTCCTTCCCTCCTCTTTTAAGTTGCGGTGTCGAGGATTTTTTAAACGCTACTGTATCCAGGATAAGGTGGTCGACCTATGTTTGTAGATGCATGTGTTCACAGGACGAGTTTGCCTGTTTTGGGGGGACGAAAAGTTTCCGGATGAAAAACCCGCCTACCTCCGCACGAGACCTGCTAACTCACCTTTTAGTCGAAAGAGACCTGATGAAAGTTCCTCACGTCATGGACGGGAATCGAACCCAGGTCTTTCCGACCAAAGGGCTTCGTCTATACCGATTGAGCTACGGAGGCTCACATTTTAATTTATAGAGAATAATGTACAGTCATCCCTCGATTTACGTCCGTTCGAGTTACGTCCTTTCGAAGATACGTCGTAATCCCATTTGGGAATAAATAACATTTTCAACGATGCTTTCGAACAAGACGCAAGCGAGCGTAAGGTAAAAGCATGCACAGTGGCAACAGTTCTTTCAGCAGCAACCTCCCTCGGCAGTCGGCACGTGTCTTCAGCAGTTCCTCTGTTGATTTTGTGTTTGAAAAATTGGTTATTTGTGTATTAATCGTTAAATATTTCGTGATGTTTTGTGCAACATGGCCCCCCCTACACGCATAATCAAAAAAACCTAGTGAAGAATCAAAGAAAAAGACGCGAGCAATTGATCTTGAAACGAACTTGCAAGTTACAAAGCAACATGAAGCTAGTAATCTCTTCAATGTGATCGCACATGACTTCGGATGGTCTCAGTCTACAGTGATGACCATTTTGAAAAATAAGGATAAAATCGTAGAGGCTGTGGAAAGGATCTGCTTCCATTAAATCGACCACAAGTTCTTATCAGTGGTATGGAAAAGCTACTTGCATCATGGATAGAGGACCTGAACCAAAACCACATTCCCCTTAGCACTATGACCATAACCGCTAAGGCACTAAGTCTCTTCAACATGTTGAAGAAGAAGAAAGTAGAACCCGATTACGACTACAAATTCAACGCTTCTTCCGGTTGGTTCATGAGATTCCAGCAGCGTTTTGCCCTGCATAATGTGAAAATGTATGGGAATCTGCAAGTGCTGAGAAGGCAGCCAAGGAATTGGTGGAGAAATTGGATAAAATTATTACGGAGGAAAATTATTTGCCACAGCAAATATTTAATATGGATGAGACGTCCTTCTTTCTCAAAAAAATGCCCGAGCGGATATTCATCCACAAAAAGCTAAAATCTATACCTAGTTTCAAAGCTTTTAATGCCTGTAGTACGATTCTGTTAGGGATAATGTGGGTGGATATAAACTGAAACCATTTGTGATATGGCGCAGTGAGAATCCACGAATCTTCAAAAACATTAGGAAGCATACTCCCAGTTCATTATCGGAGCAATAAGAAGTCGTGGATGACTCAAAAATTGTTTCAGGATGCCTTAATCAACTGTTGATTGCGAGTGAAATAAAAAACTATTGTGGGAAATATAATGTAGAATTTAAAACTTTATTAATTCTAGATAATGCTCCAGGTCATCTGTCTTATAGCGGTGATCATCACCAAGTTCATGGTCATGTTTCTCCCTCCAAACACTACTTCATTGATCCCCGATGGATCAGGGAGTTTTTGCACTGTTTAAGGCTTATTATCTACGGAGAACTTTTTCACAAGCCATTTCTGCTACTGATGGAAATGACCAGACTCTCATTCAATTCTGGAAAACATTCGATATTTATCATGCTATTAAAAATATTGCTGTGGCCTGGGACGAAGTGACCTCTCAATGTATGAGTGGCATATGGAAAAAGACATTAAAAAGGTTTGTGCATGATTTTGGAAGTTTGTAATAGTGGGTCCAGCAAACAATCTGAATCCCGAAGTGAATGATGACCACATAATTCAACTCAGAAAGTTCCCCTGAAGGGTTGACTAACAAAGAATTGGTCGAACTGAAACCATTCTATTTTAGTTCAACAAAAAAAAAAAAAAAAAAAAAAAAAAACTGTTACACACGAGGAAAAACGAGAAAAGGAAGAGGGAGAGAGGACAATGGAAGAGGTAGTTAAATAATTTACAGTGAAGGTCTTGCAGAAATGTTTCTTTGCAGTTAGCGATGTTCTCAAAATGGCTTAAGACATGGATCCCAATATTGAACGCTACTTAATAATAGAAACGAAAGTACATGATGCGTTTGCTTGTATGAACAAACTTATGATGAAAACAAGAAGAGGAATAAACAAAGCATATTGGACATATTCATTAAAAAAAAAAAAAGGTTACATCAGAAGAGCCACAGCCTGATTGTCACACAGGTAAGGTAATGAAGATGTGATTGTGGAGGAAGATTTAGGTGATTATTCTCTTGTTTTATAGTGACAGTAACACACAGCACAGTTTTATAATAAGATTTAAAAATTAAAATAACAGTATAATTATTACAGTTAAGTCTCTAGCCCCTATAACTCTGTTGATTTAATGTATCGACTTACGTCCTGCTGGATGGAACGGAACCCGGATGTAAGTTGAGGGATGACTGCATATTGAATATATACATTTCGGATGATAAAAATATAAAATGTCTGATTATAAACATTAAGAAGAAACAGTAGAAAATATCGTCAGAAATATTTTATTTACTTCCAGTGTAATTAACTAGGGGTAAACATAATTAAGTATATACTTAATTATATGATACCATTAATAATAAATTACTATTTTAGTACACTATTATGGTAAATGATATGTTTTAGCTACAAGAAGGTACGGTAATTAAACCGAAGAGTGTGTAAATAAAAACAAGAAAAAATTCCTCACACCCATTTTTTGTCTACTGACTAACCACAGAGCATCATATATCAACTTAAATGAACATCTTAAAGGAAATGGTATGCTTGTTTGCAAACAGACATGACGTGATTTATGATATCAGGAAGGAAAGTAACCAGTAGCCTGGCGGACAGTACAGTACGAACCGACTTAGGAAACTCGTAAAGGAAAGAATGAACAGACATATGAGGGAGCATAAAACAAAAATAGAATTGCCCAAAGTACAGCACACCAAAATGGAATACGGAAATAATCGCGTCAAAACTTGTAAAAAAATAAAGGGAAAATAAGCATTTGCAGTCACACATTGACAAGAAAGCAAACGAAAATTCAAATGGCTAAATTAGCAACAAGAAATAACGCCAAACATTTCACGAGGTCAAATGCAATACCAATTTATACATTTTAAATTTTTAAAAATTTTTAAATTTTAATATTTAAAATTTTAGTATACCATTATGCTTTATTATTATTATTATTATTAGTCAATGGATATACAAATATTTAAGGACACCAGTCTTCAGTAAAGATGTCACGCCTGCTATTTTAACAAGCCATCAACCAGTACCTTGGGGCAAGGGAAGGTTGCTGGCCTCACTGATAGGCGTATCCACTCGACTTGTTATAGATGGCATTCTATTCACATGGATAGAAAGAAAGCATAATAAACACCTAAAGGATGCAAGTATGTGTCATCGCATGTGACAGTCAACGTACTTGCATTGACTTTAAAAACAAAACGTATGTAGTTGATTAGCTCGGGTGTTCATTTTACAAAGTGCGATGAATCCGTATTGACGTTTTGAATTCATGTGTGTCTACAATACATCCGTTCACGTTTCGACTACTAAAATCTTCCTTCGCGCGCATTTTTTTTTTAAATTCAATCTGTAAATATTAAGATTTTTATCTAATCAAAGACAAGATTTGAACGTTGGTCTTTTTTACAACCAACAGACCCGTGGAGAGACATCACGGTGTTAGGAATCTTTCCCTAATTTGACAATCATACTGACACAGGCAATCAAGTCACAAAAAATACGTACAGAAGCTCTTGTTTAAACGAAAAAGTATCTCTTCCTTTTGGTTTATAATTTAACATTCTTTTTTGGTAGTTTATGCGGAGTGTGCTTTTAAGAACAGTCAATAGCATTTTAGTAACGCTACAGTGTTCAAACTTATAGTCTATTAATCATTTTAAAGAGAAAAAATATATTATTCGTTTATAGAGTATACAGTAGCGAACAAATTAATCCGAACAAGCTAAATTTTCGTCTTGTTTTTGGCCTGGTTTTTGTTTCAGTTCACAATAATTTTGGTTTTGATTTACTATTTTCAGTTTTAGTTTTTAGTTCACTATTTTGGTTGAGTGTTGCATGTTTTAACGATGTTTATTAATATGATAGATTTTATGATAGATAATTTATGATACATCTCCAAGAAAGCATTCAAAAATATGTACCCTTTCTCACCACACACCCAAAGACAAATTGCCAATGAGTGTGTGGTGAGAAAAGGGTACATATTTTTGAAGGCTTTCTTGGAGATCATTTACTAGTTAGGAAAATTAATTATTTAGGAAAAATTAATGTTTCTGACATGGCAGTCCGTCGAAGATTGTTAGAAGCAGCGAGTACTGCCCACAGACCAAAACAGAAACAACTGTTGATGAAGGTTATGCAGAAAAAAAAAGAGGCTCTAGTGGGCAAAAGTGTACAAAGTTCGGATTGTTGAAAAGTGAAAGGTCATTCTCAGATGAGAGCCATTTCTTTGTACCAGGAGAGCGAGTACCCTATGTTCGCAAATCAGCGGCTGAGAAGACTTCTCCCGCCCACCTTCAACAAGCTCCTTAATCATGGTAGAGTCATGGTATGATTTAATCATGGTATGATTAAGCAAATTGATGAACTTATTAGGAACAGAGGAGCACATATAAATTATTAAAATTGGAGTTTAATTTTTGTACTGATTTTCTTGAGAAAATTAAAATTTTTCTTTAAAATATGAGTGTTCAGATTAATTTGTTCGCTATTGCACTGTATTATATTGGTCATTGCTCCCAGATACATATGTTCATTACATTTTGTGTATATCAATTTTCAGAAAAGCTGAAACGTTTCTACTTCGTAAAATTTTAACCCCCCCCCCGACTATTGTGACAGGGATAACTCCTTTCCCCAAACATGTACAAAAATAAAAGTTACAAAAAAAAAAAAAAAAAAGGCTTAATGGCATATTTAAAAAGAATCGACTAGGAACTGATATATAAATGATCTTTTGAATAAACAAACATTATTTATCTATCAATTGCGCATTTATTTCAACATATGTGCACCATCCATTTCAAAATTTCACAAAGGCCATTAGAAATCAACACTATACTTACGTCCATTAGTCATATTTATGATACCACTAGATAGATTTATTTCTAAATAAATCGAAACAGTTGAGAATTACATCAAAAATATACTGACATCCGTATCAACGTTCTCACTTGCTAGAAACATCTGCTCGACCCTCCCACACGCTACCTTTTTTTTTTGCTGCTGATTTTGCAAGAGAATTACAAACACATCAGACATAGATTCATTGCGTCACAAGGTGCTACTACCATTACAAGGACCTGAAAAGTGTACATACTAGACTGATGGACATTAAGTGATCTGAACAGACTTAAAGCTTTTTTTTTTCCTTCATTAATTCTATCCCTTTATTAAAGACGAGCCCTTTGGTTGGAAAAACCCAGGTTCGAATCTCATTCGTCTATGACGTGTTGAAACTTTATCAGGTCTTTTCGAATTTTGAGTTAACAGGTCTAATAGGGAGGTGACGGGTTTTCTCACAGAAACTCCGGTTATTCATTCCTCGAAATAGTCAAACCGGCTAGGAGAATATACGCAATTTACAGACAGATATACAGTCAAAAGCGTAATATTCAATTCATGAGATGGTGCCTTATCTCTTCGTTAGGGACCCCACGGTAGTTGTACATCATACGCTAATTAATTAATTTTATTCCACATTCCGAATAAAAATTATTTATATTAATTTAATTTTTTTCAAAATTTTTTGAAATTAATGATAAAAATAAATTTCGTGTGATGGCGTTCCGCCCTTTTTTTTACGGGAGTTCGCGGTATCATCTAGTCCTCCCAAATTTTATCTGGGCTCCGGAACAGGCTGACGAATCAGACCTGCGGCTGGGTCAGTATTCCTGACTGTAATCCGTGTGTGTGTTCACTGGACCGGTTTGCCTGCTTGCGGGATGAAAAAACACCGGATAAACTGGCGGGAAAAAACCCTACTGTCCACGCCCGGCTAACTTGGCTATGGCTGAGGAAGATCCTTCAGCTCCTCACGTCGTTGACAGGAATCGAACTTAGGACACTCCTTCTCCAGGACTATGGTTGCGAAGCACATAACCACTAGGCTAACCGCGCGGACGAAATTAATGATATATATAATATATCATTCAATAATATTCATAAAGGAATTCTTTGTATTTTTAAAGATCTATACGATTCGTATGGTCCATATGATTTTCATTTCACGGAATCATACTTGGGATTTGACCTGCCTCCATTTTCCCATTGCATCAAACCTATTCGGTGTCTAAATTGAAAATGCCTCAATTTTTATAAATTTTTATTTACAATTTTTAAATACTTTTTAAATCAAATTATATTCAAAAATGTTCTCCTCTGCTTTGCATTATTTTTAATTTAATTTCTGAAATGAAATTTTAAATCTTCAAATTTTTATTGCAAGTTTAAATAAACATTTGAAGAAGAAAAAAAAAACATGTTAAAAATTAAAATAGAATTCATTTTCTTAATATGGTTTTTATTGGTTGTCATAGGGAGATAAGTCATTTTAAGCATAATTCAC
Organism: Typopeltis vanoorti; assembly: GCF_054136105.1. Taxonomy (NCBI): domain Eukaryota; kingdom Metazoa; phylum Arthropoda; class Arachnida; order Uropygi; family Thelyphonidae; genus Typopeltis; species Typopeltis vanoorti. The sequence continues at coordinate 33,940,307 of NC_143561.1, read as the reverse complement.
ATTCAAAATACAATTAAAATTTTAATTTTGCAAATGAAAGCAGTATGAAATTAGTTTTATGAAAATGTGGATATGATCTTTTACTAAAAAAAAAATGTTGTGGTATACAAGTGTCCACTTATGAGAAAAATATATTCATTTATATTAAAAGTAGCATAAAAGCTACATTACTGTCTCAAACTATGTCCGTAATTACAAGAAATATAATTAAAAAAAAAAGATTCAGCCCTTTGTAAATACGTTCAAAGTGTGTATTTACCAGTTTTACAAACTGACAACTTGCTCATCCGACCCGTTTATCACGAAAAAAAAAAAAAAAAAAATTTACGAACTGTTTTAAAACATCCACATTGCTGACCTCATGCGTTGTCAACCCTATTTGTATTTCGATTAGAATTTCTCATTCAAATATTGATGAAAATAGTAGTTTAAGGTAATATTTACAATGTTATAACAGCAATCTTGGTAAAATATAGAATCGTATTTCATTAAGCTAATCTATTTCACTGAGATTTTATTTAGTTGTTTCAAAGTCCCAATAAAATGGTGTTACTTTGGTTTCAATAACACATAAGGGTAAAAAATCGGTCGCGCTCGCTGTTTTACAGTATAACGATTTAGGTTTTATCAGTTTATTTTTCTGAATAAAGACTAGAAACGATTTTTGTGCACAGCGATATCAGCTCATATCAAAATTTTTACTAAAACTCATTTCACAACGGAAAAGTTTCATACTGAATCCCATGGAAACCATGCGACAAGTGTAGGTTGCTATGACAACGAAGCACACATGCAACTTTTAAGACAGTAAGACACGGGTAGTGTTCATAAATGTTAATTCGAGAAATTAGGACTGTATTGTTAAGAATAACCCAGATATTTTCTAACTGGTTGAAATGTTTAAGAAGAAAATAAAAGAAAACATAAGAAATCAATAAGTTATTCTAAATTTATACAACTTATTTATTTTATTTATTTTTATTTGTGATATTTCTCAGAGATTTAAGTAACACCTTTTCTTTTTTTAAAAAAAAAATCTATATATAAATTTATTATTAAAATCTAAAATAATTGGAAGACTGAATCAATCGACCGTGAGATGCGGTGAATGATTCATTCAATCCAATACCCTTGGAGGGTAACGGATGGCAATGCTGTAGCCAATGAAGTTCTAACTGAGGCTCGGCTATTGCTGTTACCCTCCTGCCATGATCAGAGCTTTAATTTAATAATTTAATAGCTCAATAACACCTTATCCCTACACTGTCCTCTACAGATAACGGGGAAGATGAAAAGCATTCTTGCTTCGCCCCTTCAAGCCAGTCCTTATAAGGACTATAAGGATCTAAAATAATTGAAACCGAAATTATTAAAAATTTCGTATTCAAAACAGAAATCTTAATTTTTTTATTGTTAATATTTATTTAGAAAAAAAAATGCTATTTATGCCAATACAAAATAATATAATAACAAAATAAACTTTAAAAGATAGGGAAAAGAGTAGGTAAAATAACCACTGCCTCTTACTTAGCCTTGGAACCGTTTACCTCCAGGCAACAAAACTTATCAGTTATTTACATAAATTATTGCTATCTAGCATGTCTTCTGCCATTAGTTAACAAAGTTTTTACTATGAGCACTTCTCTCTATCAGCCGTTTTAAGGAAAATGCTTGCAAAGATCTTAAACATGCGTCATGTTTCCTATTTATTCATCTGTGACAGCATAATTGGACATCTTATATCACTCTTTCAGAGAAAACTTTAGACTCAAATGTACAATTAATGGTTAATTAAAGACAACCCGCAATACTATTACCGATAACCTTGGGTCACACTTAAGGAGGTATTAATAAGTTAAACGTTCCATTTGGAAACAGTCACATAGGATAACCTGTTTTTTCTCTATTACATGCCATCTTTTGGGTGTAGGCGGAGCAAGAGGTAGCTTCTAAGAGCGAACACGAACATTGCACTTTAACCAGGTAGTCAACTGTTCAAATTACTTTATTTTCTCCCCAAGTTATGATTAAATACAGGTAGCAGTGAGCTCTGTATTTTCATTGTGTATTTTCAAAGTACAAGAATTTAAAACGACAAATACGGGATAGATGGACGGTCACTAATTATTGAAATATTTCATGTTACTTTTGCAAATGTTGCTAATTCTGTACATGGAAGGTATAAGATTTAAACTCTAAATGAAAATTAGACCTTTAACAATCAATTTTTAGAACGCTTGAACTAGGCTAAGCCTAACTACAGGTAATATGCACAAACAGCTTACGAAAAAAATAAAATTCACTTCCTGATGCCAAACTGTCTAGTAAATGTGAGATGTTTCTTCTGTACTTTTTTTTTGGAATTGGTACACCTGCATAATAATATAGATTTTCAATAACATTCAGCAGGGGTGAAAAAAATCCATTTCCTCTACTAGGAAGAAGCATTCTCTAGCTTAGGCTTGCCCACTAACATGCCGACAATTTTTCTAACGTCTTTTTTACTCGGAGAATTTCCCATATGCTTATTTCTTTTTCTCTTCTGCCCTATATTTGTCGGAAATGGAATAAAAGATCTCTCTCTCTCTCTCTCTCTCTCTCTCTCTCTCTCTCTCTCTCTCTCTCTCTCTCTCTCTCTCTCTCTCTCTCTCTCTCTCTCTCTCCCCCCTGGTGAAAGAGGACTCCAATAACAGATGTGTATTCCTGGTATGTTGCTAAGGCAAAAATAAATAGAGAACCTCGTAGATGATAAATCCCCTCCTTCATATCTTACTTTCGTTTAACTGAGGTTAAGGAAAAGGTTTGTTGACTGAGGACTCAAAAAGAATCTTTTCACTTGCAGCCTGTTTCTTTTTCGATAAGACTGTATGCAGACTCAACAACATCCTCTTTTTGACTCAAGACAAAATTTAAGAATATTCGAAACATTACACGGAATATTAAAAATACAGTATGTCCCATAAATACCTAGGGAAATAAACAACTAATTTTATCACGGAGCATAACCCACTATTTTTATTTATTTATTTATTTTGTTGTTGTTAAATGTTTAACTAAAAGTTTGACATTAGTTTAATGTATGTATACTATACCCTAAAATTCCAATAAATTCATAAAAATAAATTATAAATAAATTGAATAATCAGATATTAAACAGCATCTCAATCTGATTTATATTTTTTTAATCATAAATCAATGCGCATGTGTGTAAACTTCATAAGCATGTGTTCGTAATGTCTGGTGCAAGGCTTTAGTGAACGCATAGCGAAAGTTTTAAAATAGTTTTGTTGCCTTTTGCCCCGTCAGAAAAATCTCTACCTTTCTCGCTTCTCCTAAAGACAAGCTTCCACATCTCAATTATTCAGGCGTCTACCAGATTCCTTGCTCTTGTGGGTTATCTTATTTCAGACAAACAGGAAGAACTGCTTTTATTCGGCTAGAAGAACACAAATGTTATATTCAACACCTTGAGCCTGAACAGTCTGGGCTTGCGAAGCATGCTATCAACACTAGACATAGTGTTGATAGCATACTTCGCATGGAAGAAAACAAGAGTTCTTCATAAAAGTCGTTTCCTCATGGAACAGCTTTATAAAGAATCATCTTAAACAGATCCGATGGTCTATGTTTTTCTCCTTTGTGGGAGATAGTACTTTTTAAATCAGCAGCTAATCTTTCCTAATTTTATTTTGTCTATATATAGACAAAATAATATTTCAATTTTGAAACTAAGAATTTCAAGTAAAGGGGACAAGGTTTTTCCCAGAAACTGATAAACTGACCAAAAAACAAACATAGAGACACCGCCTCATTGCATTAGTCGTAATGCCGAAGTGTGATACGAAATAACTGTCGAAAGAGTGCAAAGTAGTACCATTATTGCCCCTTGTCATTTTTAGAATGTTTCCTATTCCAGTTTTGTTCAATGTATATGTAGCACTCTAAATGGTAACAATCAGGCTTGGTAATAATCACATTTGTTTTCCATTTTTTTTAAATACAAAACTACTTCATTCCAATAAAATACCCTGCTTGTGTATATTTATATTTTAAAAATCAGAAGAGTAAATTGAAAAATGCATCAATTACATTTAAAATTAATTGTGATGCATGATATATTTAATTTTTCTACACATTCGTTTTAATTAAACTAAGATGTATATTTTTATAAAAATAAAACTAGCATTTAGTTAAAATTTTATTTTATTTATTTATTTATATTATTTATTTCTTAATTTTTGAACAGATATTTATACAAATATTTGATAGTGTTTAAATTATTTTTCTTTGTCGGATTTCCTTATCTTGAAAATGTAGATAGATTAAAATAATCGATGCGAGACATCTGGCGGCAAGAAAAATCTTTCATTTACCTATATTACTTTTTTTTTTTTGCTATTCTTTGGAATAATGAAACCACTGAGGATGCAATGTAGGTCACAACACAACATTGGTCAACTCGAATGAAAACTTCCAAGAGATTATAAAAATAAAAGACGTTATTTGAACACTGATTTCGTAACAGGAGAAACGCGAAGAATTTCAATTCGAAGTTAAGTTGCTGGTGGCACCATTTAGATGATACTTATTTGTTTCAAGAATGCTTTCATTTCATGCTTTATAAGTTGTTTAAATGATGCTAAAAATTACCTGAAATTCTCAAAATTCAAAATGAAATTATATTATTTGAAAAAAAAAAAATAAATAAAGGAATTATTTATACAAATAAGAAATTATCAGTGAATATACACTGACATATTCCATTTCTGTTACAACAGTATTTGGTCGCTATAGCAACGCTAATCGTGCAGAGAGGTTTAAATTTCTTTTCCAACAAATTTTATTATATTTATTGATCAGTTAATATTTACCTTTTGATTTATTAAATTTATTATCGTACATCTGAAGGATGGTTACCTACAAATAGTTTTTGTCTATTGTTCTTTTTCTTTATTTTTTATATATATATGAAAATTCTTTGAGATGTCGCTTACTGCGTTTTGTTTGGCAGACGACAAAATGTAAATTGCTCTGAATAATACAAGCTTATGTGTTCCAATTAGTCTGAAGGATTCTGCGTTGTAATTATTTTGTACTAAAATTAAATTAATTTTTATTAAAAAAACAAAGCGTTTCATAAAAATTAATTGAATTTATAATATATTTTGATTTTCAAATCTTAACTTACATTCAACTGGTCTTCTGAGTTTAAACTTAGATGAACTGGGTTCGATCTCATATGGACTTTCCTCCATAGAAGGATACAGTTCTGATCCCGTCTGTTCTGTAGTGGTTTCAAGGATCGTACCATTAAGTTCTTCTCCAGAATTAAATTTGTCCCCATTAACGATAGGAGTGTCAGGTTCTATAGGATGCATATCGTTACACTTGTCCTTAGAAAATCCCTCCTTGTATCCCCAGGTCGTGGTTAAAGAAGAGATGACTACAAAAATTGTAAATGAGACTTTAGGATGAAACATGATAACTTTTCTCAGAGCAACACAACTTACTATGGGGAGTGACTAGCGCACAGTGTGAATAGGATGCCACTAGCACAACTGGCTTCACACGGCGGATACTCCAGCACCTGCACGCACGTGTGCTGTTGTCGTCTACAGCGAACGGCAGACGAGATTTTGCGAGAAGGAAAGAGCGAACTAGTGACTCATTCAAATATTACCAGCCGCCCGTTAGAAATTTCTCTACGCCTCTTTTCCCGTGTAAACAAAAGGAGTATCGAAGGGGAAAGACGCGGGAGGATAGGGACTTGATTCTTTCGTTTGGTAACAGACACCAAAAGAACGTCACCAAGTTATTCAAGTATGTAACGATTCTAACTTGTCTGAATAGTTGAAGGGATGACCTCGACTTACCGTCCGTTGTAAACAACTTTTTGGTTGTCTGCCACCTTCAATTTTTACCCTGCGGGCTCAGGGTTGGGACGATAGAGATCTAAGGGTCATAGGTACACAGGTCGTTGTTTAAATTGGTTCCGTTTGAGTAGTAGTTACCGTACAGGATAATTGCTGAAAGTATTTTATATGCAACTTTTTTTTTTTTTTTTTTGCATGGTATCAGAAGAGAAAAACTTCAAAATATATTGAAAAAAATATTGAATTTTAAAAAAATCATTAAAATTGACTGTTATCAGCGATTGTTTTTTTTAATAATGAAATAATTTTATTTTTCATATTTTAAAATTAAAAATTTTAAAAATAAATTAAAAATATTTAAATTAAAAAAGTTTAAATTAAAAATATTTCAAAGTTTAAAATCATTAGAACATTTCGTGATTTTAATTTTTTGAAATTATTATTATTTACGATTTTCTATTTTTGCCATTTTTTATTTAAACCAATATCCTTTTTAATGCTTTGTTTTATTATTTTACTCTATAGACCAAATATAGAACTTTTTTCAAGTCACTTCAAGCCTCCCATAAGCAGGATAATGGTCTCACTCAAACTGAACGATGATATTCATCTCCCACCGAAGACATCCACCAAATATATCTATAGTGAAATTCGAATCCACAACCTATTGGTTGAGGACGGATACGCTAATCACTCGGCCAACTAACCGACATATTTGATATATTTGCATATCTGCTTCTGAGCCCTTAAGAATAGTTTGCGAGAAGTAGTGTTTATAAGTTCATTTTTCAGTTGTATGGAGACCTACCCAAATCTCACATAATTTCTGTGTAGGACGATGCAGTGTATCCTATTCTATTTTTAATTTGTTCGTATTTGCACTGATGCGAGAGTATGCTTCCATGGCAACAATATGGTCTGCTTTTCTCTATCTGGTTGTCTCAATAATAAAACGTTACGCAATTAGGAGCTATTTTAGTGAGTCATGTGCACCGAGGTTCTAGTTTAAAATAATTAAATAATCAGGTATCTTTGTAATGCCTTTTGCTTTTCCATTTTAAAATTTTCGTTTGAATTATTATTTGTTGAAGTGAACTATGTCTATCCTCCATTCTAATCGGGTAGGGGGAAAAGAACGATTCTCGTGCTACATGTTATCGGCTTCATCAGACTTCTGTGATTTAAATTCGTATATGGCGTGCACTTCTGTTGATTTTTTTTAAAAATAGTAACGTTTCATTACCATGCAGTAGGAATGGCCACCATCTGTTTTCGCTATAGATAGACTTATACTTCTTGATAGAAAATTGAAAAAAAATTAATAATAGTGAGTAAAAATCTGAATAGAGAGAAACTTTTCAACCATTACGTCATCCCATTTGAAACAGAGATCAGAAACATGGCCAATAACCAAATACCGGACAGAATGAGAAAAACTAAGCGTAGAAAGAAGAGAAGCACTTTAAACATCAGACTGCAAGACAAAATCAGGAATGAAGATATAAGAAAAGAAACAAAACTGTTGGATATAAGGGAAGAAATTTTAAAATTAAGATGGGCAGGACATATTGCACGGTGAACAGCGATAGATGGTCAAAGATAATCACCCAATGGCATTCATATGAAAGAAGACAAATGCCTGGATGACAAGAGAGAAGATGGTTGGAGAATTTTGGCATCGGGAAGTCTTCACTGGAGAAAGATGGAGATAAATGGGGAGGCCTATAAACAAAAATTGTTATAAAATGGGCTAGAAAAAGAATAGAATAAAACATGAGAAAATTCCTAGCAGCAGTTATGGCTAAGTGGAAAACTATGTGGTCATAACTGGTGACCACAAAGAGAGAGGAGGTCATCGTGTCTATTGTTAATAATACCATTGATTCCTCTAACATTAATTCTAAAGAAAGCTAGTTTCAGATAGGAAACAACGAAGAAAGCAAGAAAAATATTACATTTGCTGTACTTTGATTATCTTAAGCTAGGTGGAAAATCATTCAGAGAAATTGAGTCCCTGCTTATTTCACTGCGAATTTTCAGTGGAATTTGGCTTTGATGAATATGCAACACTGTCTATAGTACGAAGCAAAATGTTAGACAAAAATCGACTCATATTTGCATACGGAAGGAAAATTAAAAACTTGTTCAAGAATGAATTCTACAAATACCTAGAAATTCTTGAGGCAGACCATATTTTGCATTCAGAAATTTTAATTTTTTATTTTTTTAATTTTTTTTAAGGATTCCAAATATAAGAAACAATTCTGAGGTTGAAAAATGTATTTACGACTCATAAAAAATAATTTTTGTGTTTTACGAGCAAAGGCATGTAAAATCGGCTTATGTCCAGTCAATTATCCATAATGTGTATGTGATTACAGGAATGATTTTTACAAGTCAAGCAAACAGCAGAAGAAGAAAAGCGAGCATTTAATGATTGCATCGAGGTATGCACAGAAGAAAGCAGACCATGGACGTCCGTAGAAAATTTTCCAGGGAGGACAAAGCTTGGAGGCAAATAATTACATCAATAAATTTTTATTTAATTTTTTTTTTCGCAGGTGGATCCCAAGGGGGGGGGGGAAGTGCCTCGTTTGCCCCCTTCGGTGGACGCCTATGCAGCAGACTATCTAATTAGCTCTTGCAGCAAGATTGCTCATGCAGCTTATAAACAAAGGCATGATCCAGTTGCGAAAGCTATATACTGAAGCTCTTGTGTAGGAAATATGGTTTCCCAAATTAGACCCTTTGGAAATATTAATCTATCATACCAATAGATACCCAGAACACAACAAGCGTGCCATTAATGTAGTTGAACAACAACGTGTACAATTTCTTCTAATCTGTTCTAGATAATATGAAATTTCCATGTCGTTAACAGACGCTGTAGCGATGTTAATTAAAACAAGACCATAGTGCATACATTTTGTTATTATACATTGTTAATATTAAGATATATACATATGATTATAGTCTTATTTATGTAAATAAATATTTTATTGTATTATGATAGTAAATATAAATAAATTAATTTGCAAATAATTAATCCAAGTTGGCCAAATGACAGTTCTTTTGTTGCTTTATTTTCTTACTAAAAGGTATTTCGTTTGACCCTTTTTTAAAGCTCTAAAATATTTGAAGACAAAGATATTTCATTTCCTGTTACCCCCACACATTCATATCAGGATATAAACCACTCTCTGTCAAATGATAACTCGTTTATTATTGCCGCACACACACGAGTTTCGTCACAACATATCACTTTGCAGATACGAAAGCAGCAAATAAGGTCATAAATGACATAAATGCTAACAAACAGGTGTGTGCTTAAAGCGACCACCTCCTGTCCTATTTTAGAGGATAAATTGCGCTATTTAGACAAGAATGGAGTTAAAAAAACTGAAGCTATTATTTTATAGCCTGCAGATAAAGATTTTATTACCCGTGGACATCATTTATTTATTGGGAAACTTCTTCCTTAAAAGTCAAAAATGGAGACTTAAAAATATACACAACAGGTTATATAACAGTCTTAAAGATACAAGCCCTTGCTTTTTTTATTTCCCGATAAAAACAATTAAGCAATGTTAGAGCTTTTTTCATTGAATTTGTTTACAGCAATTTCACGAAGAATCATTTATTTTCTAATTAATGCGTGGTGATAATAATAGTTAAGTAATTGTTAATTAATTAAATTTAATTATTTGTTTGTTTTCGCTTATTATTACTATTTATCCCCAAATTAATAAGAGGAAGCGCGTTTGGGCATATTATGAACATTTGGTGTATAATTTCAAAATTATACTGATAAATTTGAAGCATAACAATGAACTAGTTGCAATAAAAAGATTCTCGACTGAAGCTAGATGGCACTACTGTAGTTAGTAAGCTCCGCCTCTAGCTGCATATTAAATATAATATGCTGTCATTCATCGTTTATTTCAAAACTGTATTTTAAAATACACATAAATTACACCGAGATTATGCCAAAATATTTTGAAAACTTATCTGAATATATGCTAGAATTTTTTTTTTTTTTTCAAAAAAAAAAAAAAAAAAAGTTGCTGCTGTTGTCTCGCTCCAGATTTGGGACGTTATGAATTTCATCTTTTCACAGGTTCTTTCTGTCTATAATTTTTACAAATATTTTCATAGATGGCGTGAACAGCTTGCTCTATCAAATTGCGAAAGATATAAGTAAATGTCTATGGGAAGCTTTTCCGTTTGGTTATATGTATATTATACTTCACAAGAAATTATTTTGCTTTAAATTCTTTACCTAAGTGTAATCATAGGTGTGAATAATTTTGAGTAGTATACTTGTATATAGAGGCTGCAGACTACACATCGATTGCATTAGTATCCTATATCATGGTATAGGATTAAACTTATAATTTCTTGTCAAGTATAATATATATTATAACTAACTATTGAAAACTTTCTAAAACTGAATTTTTTCCAAAAATTTAACAATAATCGTGAGTGGGAACAACGTATAATAATATACTAAATTTACGTTGATTTAAACTTGACGTTAGGTCTGGGTTAGGCTCCGACTGTTAGCGTATTGGTTTTCTGTCTGGAAGTTGATTAGGTTCTTTTCAATGGTATTTTCTTGTCTGTTTGTCACTGAGTATACTGTCCTGGAATGAATCAAATTACTCTTGATCTGATTTATAAGTGATTCTTTTGGTTTACTTCGTAAGATTGAAAATAATTTTGTAGTTCAGTTAAATTTTAAGAATTTTGGGAAAATGGGCTTACACTTTAACATTACTTAAAGGTCGAAACCGGTCTGGGTAGTGACCCCTTCCCAGGCAACTGATGTGAAGTCAATAGCCTCTATGGAGAAATAAACTAGTCGTGAAGTTACTTCACGCCTGAGTCTATGATTAAGCAATAATCTAATTTCTTGACGATATCAGGTAGATGACATTATTACTGAGAGATAGATAGAAAGATAGATAGATTGATAGATAGATAGATAGATAGAGAGAGAGAGAGAGAGAGAGAGAGAGAGAGAGAGAGGAGTTATTTGATCGCACTTCGTAAACAACTGCTCTTGAAGAACTTAAAAAATATATAAAAAAATTAAATAAATAACTTGAATTTTTTTTTTATTTTATTTCGTAAAAACCGACTATAAAGCGCGCTTTTGGTGTCATGGAATTACAGACAAGACAAGCTGTAAAAGCAAAGTTCTGAAGGTTTTTAACAGCACTTTTTCTCCCTTTAGGGCGGGTTCCAGGGAACAAACATGAGCTTGTCACCAGAAGTGATGGATTGAGCTGTTGTAGCCTTGCATAAATATAACTCGTTTGAAATTGTATTCCTTCACAGGTTAGGGAAGTACCATTACTCTCTTACTGAAAAGACAAAAACACAAATACACATTTTGGAATAACAATTCATTGCTATTTTGTATGAGGAACGGGAATAAGTGTATTTATATCAGAAAAACAAACAAAAAAAAAACTGACATTTTTATGAAGCTTGAAACACACTGAAAAAATGAATCGATTTTGATGCTGCTAACTGATTGCGTTTTAAAAATACCCAGTTAATTTTTTTTTATTCTTTTTTCATTTTTTTCCTCATTCGAGGATTGCAATATCCTATTACAGTCCATTGTTAACCAACTCAGAACCAACTATTCCTTGTCATTGTGCATTTTTGAATTCTGTTTTGAATTTCTGTTGATTGTAGAGAGGATAATACGACAACTACCGGCCAAACTATGCAGAATTATCTAATATTTAGCTTATATATATATTTTTTTTATTATTATTTTTTATTATTTTTATTATTTTTATTTATTTATTTTATTTTAATTAATTAATTAATTTTTTATTTTTATATTAATAAGAGGAAGCGCGTTTGGGCATATTATGAACATTTGGTGTATAATTTCAAAATTATGCTGATAAGTTTGAAGCATAACAATGGACTAGGTATATAAATTATAAATATAATGAACTATATATACTCTCTCTCTCTCTCTCTCTTTCTCACACACACACACACACACGCACACACAAATAGGCAATATAAATCACATTAGTTTAAAATATACATTTCCAAGTGTATACAAGCAATTATTAAAATTATTTTTCTGAATTCTTTTTTCATATGCAAATGATGGAAAACCTTTATTTATTTTATCAAGATAACAATCATCGCTGGAAGAATGTAATTGAATATTAAATAAATTAATAACTACTTATTGGGCAGAAAAATTGCCAATGTAATAAACCAGACATAATCTGATCATGCTCAGTCAACCCACCATCCCAGTCAAAATAATCTCATCTTAGTTAATTTTTTAAATATATTTTATCTTTTAAATATAAAAGAAAAAAAAAATTTTAATGTCGTTAGGAATTAAGAGAGATGTGGAAGTTTTTTTTTTTTTTTTTTTTTTTTTTTCACCTGTGACTGACACGTTTTCATTGTTGATTCATCCTTAATGTTACTTGTGTCACGTGTAATTTTTAAAATCCACACTAAAGATAAGCTTGATATTTGATAGAAAATTTGAGATTTAAAAAAAAAAAAATGCAAGGGAGTGTGGAGTCTACCCTGTATAATATTAATGTCTAACTCCTGGATGCCACAGCTTTTACCATTAATGCATGCAAATATTTTAAAATCTCTTCCAGTACGAAGATAGGTTGAAGTTTCATTGATAATAAGCACTTACTGCATGTGAATATTTTACAAGAGGAAGTCTCTGTTGTCAATCTTCATTACATTGATCTTGCCTCATCTACTGCCTTAGGCCATTTTTTCCCCATTACGCAATTCTGAACTACATTAGACAAGCAGCATCTCTATCGTTGTCCTTGCCGATGTCACAATGGAGGACGCCGAACCATTAAAAAGAGCATGGGAGAATTGCGTGACGAAGTGTAGCTTCCTAATGACCCTAAACCCCGTCCAGTTGCACATTAAGTTATATTCCATATTCTCCCGTGCTTAGAACATCGTTGGAAGTGGTGGTCATTTTCTTGGAAATAACTACAGCTACCATTGAAGATATCGCTTTACCACTACTACCCCGATTTCTGATGATCGAAGTAGAAAATGTTTTTGGATCTGTTTTGTATTAGTTTCCCGATGAAATTTCGCAATGTTTGATTATTAGAAATTCGTTGATCCTGAAATAGCATATTTAGATAGACACAAATCAAAAATATGACTTTTATTTAAATATATAATTTAACTATCATATTTATTATTTAATAACTAAAGGGATTGAAGCTGTATTTAAATACTACATGCTCATAACGTTTAGGAATTTCCTAGTTCACATTTTTCACCCCTATTGGAATCTTACTCGAACCTTAGACTGAACTAAAAGTAATATTATTAACATCTTGGTAATCTTTACAAAATTGAATCTTTAAAAAAAGTGATTGAACCACTTTTTTAAATATTTATAATTTTTTTAATGTATCATATTTTATTTCCAAAAAGTAGGTGAAGCTTTTTTTTTAGTCCTAATGTTTTGAAGATCGGTTGGCAGCCAGTCTCCACCCTTTATTTATAAGTAACAACTGAGCTCCAGGCTATCAGTGAATCGAGACTTTCAGGAGAGAAGGTATGGATGACAAGTGTCCCTATCTCCGGACACTAATCCTTAACACGTATATATTATGTTAAAATAGTGTGAATTCTAAGGTCGATTTTGTTTTAGCTATGTAGTTTAAAACTCGAGTTTCCAAGAAAGAAGGGAACCTTACTTACTTGAGCCAAATAATGACGAGCACCAGATCATTTATCCATATTTAACACAGCTAATTATCAGTATTATCTCTATTTAAATTTATGGAAACGGAAACAGTGTAGAAAACTCTCTGTGTAGGTTATCATAGTAGTTATCGCGTGGTAATTTTATTTTTTTGAGTACATGATATTGCTTTTCACATGCAATTTCTTGTCTAAAAATGTTTAATGAGGGCGCTAGTTGCAAATCCCTAGTTTTTATGTTAAATCGATATGAACAATTTCATATTCGTTATAAATAAATATATTTCAGAATAAAAATATAAATTACAATATAATATATAATTATATACTTATATTTTATGTATTTGATTTGAAATTATTCAGATTTATACATTCAATTTCCTTAAACTATAAAACATCTTTATAAATATTTCATATAGATATTTAACCTGGTATTTAACTCATGTTTCGAATTCGAATGACGGACTAGATTACAGAGGGGGGGTGGCATTGCCATCTTTATCAAATACAACATTAAACACAATTCATTAACCAGTCCTCCAGTTACTAACCTAGAGATTACAGGCATTAAAGTTCACACCAACACAGATGGTAAACTTAAAATCTATGCTGCCTACAACTCACCGGCAAGAACTTTGCTATTTTCTGATTTGGATGCCATTCTTGGCGTTAGGTAGTCCATTCATCGCTGGGGATCTGAACTCCAAACATCCATCCTGGAATTGCAAATCTACCAATAAGAACGGTCGTATCCTTTTCAGTTACACCGGATTTAACTACGCTGTTGTGACAGGCCCCACCGAGCCAACTCCAAATTCTTACTGCCACAGCTGACATCCTAGATATTGCCATTCTACAGAATATTAAATATCAGTACAGCCTCAGAACATTAAATGAACTGCTGTGAGACTATAATCCCATTCTACTTCATCTAAGAAAACAAGAACAACTGTCTCCCCCCCCCTCCCCCCACACTCTTTCATAGCTTGGGGAAAATTATCTAAAGTACTTCCTGAATATATCGGTCCTGTTCCCTGTATAAGGTCAAAGAAAGAAGTTGACTTAGCAATACAAAATCTCCCAAATCAAACCAAAACGCACTAGCAGCAGTCAACAAAACTACAGCTGCCCTCAAGCTCAGTCGTCTTTCAGAAGATATCATGAATAAAATTAGAGAGAAAACCAAAGCAAAGAAGAGATATTCATAACACACGCGCTCTTCAAGACAAAAAAAAATCTTAATAAATGAATGGCTCAGTAAGAGAAGCTCTCAAAAATCACAGAAATCAACAATGGGAAAATAAGTTAACATCTATCATCCCTGCTGATCACTCCAGCTGGAAACTCTTAAAAAACCTCAGAAACAAGAATAAATCTCTTTCCCCTTTCCAAGATCTGTGCTTTGCACACACGGATGCTGAAAAAGCAGAAACCATAGCAAGGGATTTGGAAAAGCGGTGTAAACCAGCATATGAAAACTTAAACATCAACTATATATACACAATTCATCGCCATGTCAGATGAACACTAAAACAATCTGACAATAATTCCAGCCTGATCACGCTTACTTCACCAGCGGAAATAATTATCATCATAAAAAAAAAAAAAAGCTTAAGAATAAAACGCTCCAGGTCCTGATCACAAACAAAGTTATCAAATTATTAACCCGTAACGCTATCCTACATCTTACTAACATTAAAAATGCAATTTTCAGAATACAATATTTTCCTCCTTCTTGGAAAACTGCTGACATAGTCTCAGTACACAAACGGACAAAGATCCACATCTACCTCAAAATTATCGATTAATAAGCTTGCATTCAAATCTAGGAAAAAATTTGCTGGAAAAAAAAATCATCCTCTTCAGACTTCAAGAATCAGTTGACAATCTAAAAATCATCCCGCAAGAACAATTTGGCTTTCGTCGATATCATAGCACAGCTCAACAGATCCACAGGCTAATCGAATACATCACCACAGGATACAACTGGAGACAACACACCGATGCCGTATTCCTAGACATCGCAAAAGCTTTTGACAAAATTTGGCACTATGGACTGCTGTATAAACCCATTATCCTTAACATTCCATTGAAGTTGATACAATTAATGAAATCATACAATGAAATTAATGAACAGAACAATGCAGGTCAAGATAAATGGAACAGTCTCAACACAACGTCTTATTTTGGTTGGGGTACCACAAGGATCCTTACTGGCCCCGATTCTATTTTCATTCTATATGGCAGATATCCCGCATAATCCTATGTCATGGCCCTTTATTCAGATGACATAGCTGTCTTAGCCAGATTACTTCATCCACACCTTGTAACCAAAAACCTTAAGATAACATTCTAAAACTAAAACGACGGTTCTCTTAATGGAGATTGCAAGTTAACCCTCAGAAAAGTATAGCTATACTATTCACTAAAAGATTAGCATCTCCCAAAGGTGACATCTTTCTGTTTAATACCAAAATTCCCTGGTAAATTGAAATCAAATATCTCGGAATACTACTAGACAAAAGATTAAGCTTCAACAACCATATTAGAAACGCATGTGCAAAGGTATCTAAAGCCATCGCTCAACTCTACATCCCCTGATTAACAAAAACAGCAAATTAAACAAACTACTACTCTAGCAGATGGTGATTCGTCCTATAATTACTTATGCCTCACCAGCTTGAAACCATACCTCCAATACTAATATTATTAAACTGCAACGAGTGCAAAACAAATGTTTACGAATGATTCTAAATGCTCCATGGTTTGCCAGGAACGTTCAGATTCATCAGGACACAAATATCCCATATATCTCCTCTTTCTTGCACTCTCTAGCAGCAAAGTTCTTGAAAACGACTACACGCCATAACGAACTGGTACAACAAACTGCATACTACAATGAAAAAGACCTCTACAAACATAAAACATCTAAAGCCATCTTAATATCAAGTGAAGATACGTAACCCCCATGCCCTCACAGGGCGAGCTAAAAGCTCATAAATGTTTTCCCGTCATTGTATCCTAGATATCAGACAATGCGGAGTATTGTCTGATATCAACCTATGAAACAGTAATGTTCTGCCTTCTGCGTTCTCTCAAATTCACTTCTCAAAGATACTGAAAAATATTTTGTGATTCTTCTAATAAAAGTGTCCAAGATGTTCAGTTAATTTTCGTAAAAATCAAAATATAGTTAGTCTTTTAAAGAAGCACAGAATGCTCCAACAGTACATTATATCCAAAGAGCTACAATAAAATCAAATAGCAACAATTCTGTTGGAAAGATCTGAGTTCTACTTCCACCGTAATTTAAGCATATGGAGATAGCAGAGGTTTTTCCCTGCTTGGAAGCTTAAGTTTCTTTTTCCGCAAGACAGACAAACTAGCCTTAGAAAACACGCAATTGATTTCAGATAGGATTACTGCCCTATCACAGTATTAATTATGTTTCTAAAAAACTGAATTATTTGACTGTGACAAGCCATTGAGCTTAGCACGTAACAGGAACATAAACAGGAAGGAGTCTTTTTCATATATATATATATATATAAGCCGTTATGTAATGCAGAATAACATTCACAAAGAATATTGGTGAAAATATAATTAGCTTCTGTAACAAAGCACAAGGAGATATGAAGGATTTTGTAGGAAACTCTTCACGCAACACTACAAAATAGCCAATTCTACGGGAACAGGGAAAAGCATTTAAAGATGGAATGAAAGAAAAGAGGTGGACATTTGAAGAATGTGAGCAAACTCTACGTAAAATTAATACGTACGTAAAACCTTGATAATAATTTTTGTGCCTCTACAATTTCATTTATTACAACTAAAAAAAGGTGTTGGAAATTAATTTTGAAAAAAGTTTAAAAATTTTTTTAAATCCTTTTATTTTTAATAAATTTTATTAACTTATTTTAGTCAATATTATTTGTTTAAGATAAAAGTAAAAATTTCTTCATATATTACATATTATACTATGTAACATATGAATTCCAGTTGTTTGTCAAAGATAGAACCTGATCACAGCAGCTGCCGTTGGGCATAAAACTTGCCTGTTCAATAAGTATTCGATCCATGATGACGATAATGATGATGATGATGGAGACTGGAACACGTAGTTGCGCACGCAGGCACGCACACACACACACACACACACACACACACACACACACACACACACACACACACACACACACACACAGTAGTATACAACAAAGTAAAATTATAATATTTTTCTTTAAATTTTATGATTTTTTTTTTCAATATCATGTTAAAGCGTTGTGTCCTTTAGTGTCAGGTTATACTTTTGGTCGAGTTTCTTAAAAATATTTTTTAACCTATAAATTGTAAACTTTGATCCTAACATTGTCGAAATTGCAAGGCTATACATTACGGCATCATTATTATAAGACAACTGGGTTCTTTTTTAATTAGCTTACAAGTTCACTGTTTGCGAAGTGAACCTTGGGGCATTTTTACCTACTGAAGACTCAAACGCCTATCATATTACTGTCATTGTCATTAAAACTATCTGCAATTAAAATGTAATGACTTCCTGTAACGATAGAAGTCTCTTTGTTCCTAGACCATTTGACTCCATAATTATATATAGTACAATCCTACTCCGAGAAACCAAGTTCAGATTCCTACATTTGCTTATTGAGACGAGTATACACTGCGTTCTACATATATTTGTTTATTTACATTCATATTTACATTTCATTTATGTATATTTTTTCCCGTTAAACCTTTATTCTCCTGTAAATACGAGACTAAATATATGCTGCAATTTTACTTACTTATTTTATAACATAATGCATTATTTGATGTTCAACACAACCACGCATGTCTGCCGCGGTGAATGTTGGGCTATTTTCCAAACATTACGTCATACCATGATTCCTATGTCATTTTCTTTTTAAATTTTAAAATATTCTTAAAGCTTTCATTGCTCCCAATTCTTCAGGAGGATCGGATAGTGTCTCCAATGATCTGGTAATCTCTCATAAATATTCTGAAACAAGACAACGTTGTTTTATTTATTTATATTATCATTTCTTATTGGCTTCGACGCGTATGAAGAATATGAAGTTGGAATTATATTTTTATTGTGATTTAGTAGGCGCATCACGAATTAAACCTTGTATTTATTGGGATTTGGCACTCAACCAAGATGAACTGTGTCCTGTTTTATTTCTAGATTTCGATGCTCTTAGAACTAAAACTGTGAAAAGGAATATATTGTGTAAGAAGCTCGTTAGAAAATTATGTAATACGATTTCAAAAAACTAAACAGGTCTATCAAGATATGATAGATTTATCCGATTTATTTTAATAAGTCATTTATATTTCATTTGCTACATATAAATTATATATAAAAATTAGGCATAATAAATTATAAACTAAAATTATGAATGAAATTTAAAATCAATTTATTTTCTTATTAATTTTTTAAATAGAGTTGTTTAGTATCCATTTTTTCCAAATTTAATCCTAGATACAGAAATTTAAAAGTGATATTTTTGTGTTTTTTTTTTGTTTTTTTTTGTAATAGATGTGTGAAGCATTTTTACTGCAAACAGATCAAAATATACTTTATAATCATTTGGATACAATAAATAATATAATAAAGGGAGAAATCACGATGAATATAGAAGAGAGATGCATAGTACGTAAATACTACTCGGAGTTGTAGGATAGGGAGATATTGAGATTCGAAAAAGGTTAATTGATGAATTGATGGAAATATCACCACCAAGCAGCGAACGAGAGACATATACTAAGTGATAAGGAAGTCAAACATCTGAAGAACCGTAAAAGAGTCCCGGGAATGATGAAATTACTGGAGAGATGTTGAAACATGATGCTTAGGGTATGATGGACAAACTACCCCGGTTGTGTAACATTGAATGGGAACGAAAAGAAACACCAGAAAATGGCAAGATCAATTTTAAAAAAATAATAATAAATGGAAGCAAAAAGGATTGTAAAACTACAGAACAACTTTTCTTATTATTTCTGTTAATATGATGATATTAACAGAAAGAATAAGGAAACTAATGGAAGAAAATCTAGAATATGAGCACCAAGTATTAATGTTAAGATTAATTGTGGAAGCTCTACGTAAAAATATTCATACATAATTGCTTTGTTAACTTCTATAAAGCATTTGACTGTAGAGATCAGAAAATAGCATGGACTGTACTCGAATCTTTTGGAGTGGACAGGAATCTGATATGTTCGTTGCAGAATACAATGATATTATGAAGATGTTGTTGTGAGAATTTGTGGCGAAATTCGAAGAGACAAGGAGACCCAATATCTCAGATCATTTTTATCATGATGTGAATGATAGCAGATTTGCAGATGATATCATTATTGATGTAGAAGAATCAGAAAGTATAATGTTCAAGTTAAGTGAAGAACGAACGAGATATGGATTGATAATTCAATCGATAAAACTAAAACACTAACATTTCGAAAGAAGAGGATGAAAAATCAAGTAGAAATCAAAGGACAGGAGCTGGAAGAGGTTAGCCGCTTCATACTTAAGGAGCAACAGACCCACTTCTCACAGTATTTTGACCATTACATGTGTAGAATATTGACATTTGAAATAAGATGAAAAAGTTAACAAATGAAAAAGGTATATTGAAAGTAAAGCCCAAAGAGAATTTCATGTAGAATTCGAAGGAAACTTAAGCTGTTTGGGCATATCTGCAGGAAGAATGACAGCAGAAAGTTAAAACCTTGATGCTTAGTAGAATAGATGGGATAAAGAGAAGATGATAGTGAGTAAACGATGTGAACGAGTGGTATGGAAAGCTTTAGTAGGATTTGAATCATCAGGTAAAGGACAGCCCTCTGTCAGAGAGTTTTTCGAGCCACTAGCTTTTATAGCACAGCAGCCAAACGTTTGAGGCTTAGAAAACACTTGTATCATTCTATCTGCAACATGGCCACACACTTTTGCCAATGCTGACGTGTGTGTTTAATAGCAGCTTAAATTATTATCATTATCTTCTACCCTTCTACCAGGGTACCTAAGTCCACTTAGGGTAATAATGGCATAAATTCACGAATTGCTCAAGTTCATTTATATCCTTACATCTAGCTAACACTAAATGTATTGGTAGGAGTTAAATTATTTCAAAAAAAAAATGAGGTCGAGATAGGTTTCATGTTAGTGAGGAAAAAAGAAAACTATAGCACTCGAAGGAAAAATTATTGCGCATAGTATGATTCCGACTAATTCAATGCTGAAAAAAAAAAAGTATAATTTTAAAAAACGTACAGAAGTTGAATCATATATAGAACGAGTAATCACTATATATATTAACTTGGTATATTTGTTCTAGCTCTCTTCGCTATCTTTTTCTTATACCCTCGAGCGGAGTCTAGTTCAGTCAGGTGCAACAAACTCTCATGCCATCTTACATATGCCTGAAACCAACTCATAAACTACAGTTAAATATTCTCTCCTTTTCTTATTGGATGCTTCCATGTATTTCACTTACATAAAACTTGATGGCCAAAATATTAGAAATGACTGTAGGCTAAATGAAATTTGCCTACAGTCATTTCTTACAATAAATTGATAAGGACAATGTTGTAATTTAATTGACGTTGTATTCAATAAATTATTTACTTTAATTTTTAGGTTACTTTATAAAATATTTTAAAATTAAAAAACAAGAATAAGAGTTTTAAGTCAGAACAAAAATATGAGTTTATTTTTGGCTAGATGAGATGAGTGAAGTAAGAATGCTTTTCATATTCCCCATTATCTGTAAAAGAAAATTTATGGATGTGGTAATATAGGGCTATAAGCTCTGATCAATGCAGGAGGGTAACAGCAATAGCCAAGCCTCAGTTAAAACTTCATTGGCTACAGCATTGCCATCCATTCCCTGGGTACCCATTTTCGCCTCGTACGACATGCATGGGCTACAGTGGAGCTTATATGTAAGTAAAGCCGTCTCTAAAAATTAGGACGATCCCTAGACCACTCCATAGTGGCCGAAAGATCGTCCAACTCAGCGTTGGCTCCACTCAGTGACTTCCCCCCCCCCCCTCACCACCGAGCAGAAAAGCTCATATTCCAGGGAAAAAGCATCCACCGAAAAATCCCCTCATGGGCGACGCTAATGAACACCCTCCCCAGAGACTCAAAATGCTCTCTCAGAGAAAACTCCCCGAAATCTAAGCCCTCCCCCCCCCCACCTCACCGGGAGCAAAATTTCGGAAGAAACCTGAGAGAGAGAGAAACTCTCGAAACTTAGCGTTCATTTTAGTCGCCTCTTACGACACGCATAGGTTGAGTTGGCGCTATTCTTGTGTCGGCCACCACACGTTTTTTTTTTTTTTTTTTTGGTTTATGATAATGCAATATATTACATTTTTATGTCTAAAAATAAAAAGTTTATTGATATTTTTTCTATTTAAGTAAAAGCATATTTTACTTAATTATATTCTTTATTTTTCTTTATTTAGTTAATTAATTTACATGTCATAGTATTATATAGTTTTATTAATTATTTAGATAACAGAGACATATAAGTTGATGAAAGAAGCATCAGAAAAACAAAATAGCAGTAAATAAATTTAATTTATACCTAATTTAAGCTTAGAAGATAGAGTGTAAATATTTGAATATTTTTGAGGTATAAACGTACAGATTTAAATGTTTACTCCAGAAGCGGGAATTAATTTACTAAAAATATTACTTTTCAGTACAGAGGAAAGTAAAAAAAAGCTGCCATAAATTAGCATTAGCATGAATTAACAACTTTTTAAGTTAATCTCGATACCATGACTCTGTACTCTCGAACTACTCTCAATATTGAATGATCCGAAAAAGTTGCTATTTCTTCAACTCACTGACTTAGATTTCGTTCTAACGCGAAACAGCAAGGACCCATTTGCTAGATGACCTTCTAAGAAGTTATGCGGTTGGCGTCTCTGAATTGTGCCCGTCACGCAATCTCTTCAAACAAGGTGGTGTCGTAACAACCCTACCGGAAGAACAACGGAAATTATCATTCGGCAAGAAAAGTCGTGAAATGATATTTGGATGTGGTTCGCAGAGATAGATTGAGTCATATTTAAACAACCGAAATTAATGGCATAAGAAAATGTATTTTATTTACAAAATAGAAGCTTCTCAAAGCAAAAGCTTCCGTGTTTTTATGTATTTATTTTTAATTGGAAAATTTAAATTTTCCTTGCATTCCTCGTTTTTTTTTTATTTTATTTTATTTATTTATTTATAATAAGAAGTCGAATACTTCAGAATTCTCAATAACTTTTACAATAAATAATTTTTACTTTATAAAATAATATTTTATTGCTGTTGCCGAAATTTTTGCGTGACTAAACAGTCCCAAGTCACACGCAGTTGTTCCCCTCCTGTGATTAACTTCAGATTGAGTGACAGCAGAGAAAGGCAACTCAACTGCCTATGTACTTTAAGCAATCTAGCAATGATTAATAGAAGAACTAAGCACGCGACACCCATTTTAACCTTGAATAAGTGATATATTAAATAGGATATTACACAACAGATTGATTCTGGGTAAGGAATCAGATTGAACAATCGACCGTGAGATGCGGTGATTGATTCATTCAATCCAATACCCTTGGAGGGTAATGGATGGCAACAATGCTGTAGCCAATGAAGTTCTAACTGAGGCTCGGCTATTGCTGTTACCCTCCTGCCATGATCAGAGCTTTAATAGCTCAATAACACCTTATCCCTACACTGTCCTCTACAGATAACGGGGAATATGAAAAGCATTCTTGCTTCGCCCCTTTAAGCCAGTCCTTATAAGGACTATAAGATTGATTCTGCTATACGAAGATAAATGGACCGGAATATAATACTGATTTCTTTTGGCATGAAATGGATAATTGATAAAATATGGAATGTAAATTTAATATTTCGGTTTCATGTTCAATGATGACAGAACTAGGAAACATCGAACATCCGTTCTTTCACTGAAACATTCGTTTAAGTGTAAAACACTGTTATACGAATTTTGAATTTTCTATGGTCCATAGGAGATCAAGGGTGTGGCTCTTCTGAGTGCTTGGTACGGAGTGGAGTGTTGTATGCTATCGACGTCTAGTCTTGTTCTTTTCGTGTATGAGATATTTGATTTAATCTGGGAGTTGGTTAGAAAATCTTCTCAAAGCAGTAGAAGTAAGTCGACGGAACGTCGTATCTGTTTTTTCCAGACTCACTCAGCAATATCGAATTCTTCTTTTGGTTTTATGGATGGTAATGGACCAATGGAGTTGAGAAGATTGATAGCTAGTTTGATAAATAGGTAAGCAGCTTGGATGTTATCTTGATCTAAACCTAACTGGAATAGAAATAGGTTGCGATCTCTGAGATAATGTCGACCACTACCTGCATATGATCTGCTTTGCTTATTTGAGGACATGATTGCACACAAAGTACATCCTCGGCTTGACGCGTTGACCATATTGATCTATACTCTCAATATATAAAGTTATAGGATTTCGAACTTCACTGTAGTGTATGGTTCATTTAAAGCAATTGGCCGTGCCCTTCCTCCGTGAGGTCTATCTCTTTGTGGAACAAAATAATTTCTTAGATGCTCTCTGGTTAGCGATATGTTTCATTAATAAAATCTAAATTCTGTACCCTAGTTGTTGGTAAGCTCTCGCAGTTCGTGCATTTTGTTTCCTAATCCTTTGCTATCCCATAAGATAATCTTTAACCAGACGAAGCCACTGTGTGCTGCAAGTATTATTTTGAGTGTGTTTCATAAATCTACTTGTGCACTCCTGAGTATGGTTAGTTTTGGTGAACACTATCAGCATTTCTCCCACAGCAGTGGCTTTGTTGCGTGTAGTTGGTTAGGCTACGTCGTTGATTCTACTGCTTCCATACTTTTTGAGCGGTCTTGCAACGGTGTTGGACAAGTCAAAAATTCTGACATCGGTGACTAAGGCCGGCTTCATGGTTTGCGACCTGTGCAGTGACACAGAACACTGCGAAACATAAATATGAAACACTCATGAATCCCGTTGTATTAAATTAGGTAATATTTTTACAAAGCAAACGCGCTGGCCTTTTTAAATTGAGATATTTGTGAGGTAGCGGTTATTATCATCGGGTTTGGAGTGAACGCGACAATGACGATATAACAAGAGTTCTCAGACCGGAGTCGGAATCGCCAAGTGTTTTGTCTAGACACCACTGGTTTATGTGCGTATATTCTTGTGAAAAATTATTTATGATCTTTTATTCTGTCAAGAATTTACAATTATGTCGAATGAAAATGAAATACTTCAAATTTTAAATTTTGAGGGTTTGCCTGACTTTGCCGAAAATGCTGATTGTTGACTAATGATCCTAAGCAGCGATGTGTCCTGTACATTCCGATTACTTTGACTGGATCTCTTTATGATGTTTGTTCTTGCTTACTTCCTGAAATCCATGATGCACTAAAACTGACTCTTAAGTCATTTCATTATAGATACGGATTGTGGACTATTTTCTGCTTATTTGAATATCGGTAGACCTGCAGTCCGAGTCTATGTTGGATGTTAATCTGACGGAATTTCGGTCAGGCATCTAATGGGTGTCAGAAATTCACCCATCTTTCTGAATAGCACGAGTGCTTACTCAACCTGAAGATTTTCCCAGAAGCGGAACTCTCTTATTGAGAGGAACATAACCGTTGGAATTCACGCCAATAATTGTAGTCATACAAAATGTTTTATACAACGGAAAATGAAGTATAATTTGTATTTTTGTACTTAGCTGTATGAATTCAATAAATATATTTTGTATGTAATATAATAGTACCTTTAAAATGAAATGCTTTGTTTAGTTTAAACTATAATTCAAAAGTTGTTTATTGAATTACTTCCAAAACATAACGATACACCTATATTTTTCTAACATATGTCTATATCTTGAGTTGGTGTTGATATACTATCTATCTATCTATCTTGAGTTAGTACTCAAGGTTAGTACTTGACCTCCCTTGCTGAGTTAGTACTCAGCAAGGGAGGTCAAGGCCTGATTTCCCTTGAAAACAAGATTCGATCCTTCAGGATAATCCTCCTCCTAAAGACACTTCAATGCAATCACACTTATGTAACCACCTTCGATTACATCACGAAAGCATCCACCAGAGGACTTACACTTTCCACAATCCTCCGAATGGCCAGTTCTGCACCATCTCCTCCTAAACTACCTCCTTTTTACAAAGATGCTCTACAGCGATGGAAAAACACAGGACTCCATCACACACTCACAGGATCAACAGAGTCAGCTGTACTTACAGAACCACTATTTTCAAACAAAAACATCACAAGTCTCACAACTGGCCAGCCTTTTCTTTTCCCTACATGGAACTGAGCAGGAATAAGAGTCATAGGAGACCTCCTAACCCACACCCTAAAGTGGAAAGCATTCACAAGCTTACCAATGAATAACCCAAAAACTGAAAAGCAATATCAACAGTTGCAAGCCTCCATTATAAAAGCCTATCCAGATATCGCTACACCTCAGGAAATCCGTATTCCTTCTAGAAACTGCTCGGAGCCAATATTTCATCTTGTACAATCTGAAGCCTCACTTCCAATTCATCCCTCCAACTACAAGAAAATATACCACTTCCTCATGTCAGTGTCCCCATCCTCACCATTCTTATATTCAGCCTTAACACTCTCATCTACAAGGCTGCATATACCACACAGTTTTCAGTGGGATCTGCCATATAAATCAAAATGTGCCAAACCAGATTCCGAAATACAGTGGAGACTATGGCATAACATCTTGCCAACTCCTTCAAAGCTCTACAAATTTAAGCTAAGAGAAACGGATCTGTCTCCATTCTGTGACGTTTCAGGCACCTTGGAACACACATATCTGACCTGCCCTGCAAACAAAGTGATAATCACCTATGCCCTGAATACCGCCTCTAGCACCTGTAACTACACACACAGCCAAGAAGACTACTGGAATTCAGTCCACACAGAAGAAAACAGACACAGAACATGCAATTTCATCTTCATCTGCGCTAAGGTCGTCATCTACAGCTTTTACCTAAAACAGACAAGAAGTAACCAGCACCCATCCATCACTGAAACTGCACAAACCCTCATGCACATCCTCCGTCGGAAACTAAAAAGCAGGCTTCTATTGGAACTTGAGCACTTCAAAGAAACAAGAACTGTCGCGAAATTCCTAGAGGAGTGGAATCCAACTGGTACCCTCTTCTGGATTGACGACGACAATGTGCTTCATCTGAATGATAACTCAGACTGAAACTGAACTGTTAATTTTGAATATTCATTTATATCTCTATTGTACACCCGAAAGGAAAATATTTTTTTATTTCTCTGTAAATATATACTTATAATATGTAAATAGTCACTGTTGCCTATCGTGTAATGTTTATTTTAACAAGTTAAATAAAAAAAAATATATATATATCTTGAGTTAGTGCTGATATACTATTTATATATATATATATCTTGAGTTGGTGCTGATATACTATATATATATATATCTTGAGTTGGTGCTGATATACTATATATATATATATATATCTTGAGTTGGTGCTGGTATACTATATATATATCTTGATATATATATAGATATAGATATAGATATAGATATTGATATATATATATATATATATAGATATATATACTATATATATATATCTTGAGTTAGTGCTGATATACTATTTATATATATATATATCTTGAGTTGGTGCTGGTATACTATATATATATATATATATATATATATACAATGGGGAGAGATGAAGATCAACCGCGAGATGCGGTGATTAAGATTAATACCATTGGAGGGTAATGGATGGCAATGCTGTAGCCAATGAAGTTCTAACTGAGGCTGGGCCATTGCTGTTACTCTCCTGCCATGATCAGAGCTTTAATAGCTCAATAACACCTTATCCCTTCATTGTCCTCTACAGATAACGGGGAAGATGAAAAGCATTCTTGCTTCACCCCTTTAAGCCAGTCCTTATAAGGCTATTTACAATGACTCCAGAATTTTCTGCTGCGCCATTGGTAACGGTCTTAGCATGTTTAATCAACACACAATACTTAAAAGATGCAGTGCCATTACCAGTGAATAGAAAATTCTTTGCAAACATTAAACAAACGAGTTTTGTATATAATTTTGTGTGCAAAATTTTGTGCAAATTGTGCAAACATGATTACAAAAGTGTCCATTACAACAGGAGTTCAAATGTCGGCTAAATGAAAATGCTATAACATATTGGTTAAAGTCAGATAAAAAAAAAACCCAAATTTTTATCCTCTCAACTCTATGTTGAGAGGATAAAAATAGTAGATAATAATAGTAGATATGGTACAAGTGATTACTAAAGGTGCAGACCAGCTGATTACCGATTTTAAAAAAATAAATAAAGACTTCTGAGTACTCCCTGTGGGAAATAGAAACGACATTAACTATTGCATTTCATAAAAGTAAATAAACAAAATAAATCCTTTAACGCCTTTCCTTCAGCCCCCAATGGAACTTCAAAACATTTATTCCTCTTTCGGAATAAATGGCTGGCTGCCAATTTCGGAAATCGGTAGCCAGTCAAACTCTATTCTCAGCTGTCCAATAGTTGAGTTCAAGGCGGCCGATGATTCTCAAGACTTCAAGGCAAGATCATTATATACATACCGCTACGTTACATTATATATACTGTATTTATGTGCTTATTTATAAGTATAGATATTTATATACTTTGGACATTATCAGTTTATAGAAGTTTATTTATTTTTACTGAAACGACTAATAACGAGTATTTTGTCAACAGGCAACGCCATTCCATTTTGCTTCAAGCCGAGTCTCGCTGTGGATAGAATTTAATCAGAAAAAGAAAGCATGTGATGTTTTTTTTTTTTTTTTCAGTTTCGTTCAGTTATATAACGTCTTCAGTATTACCTTCTTGTTTGTTATAATACTATTGAAATTCCTACCCATTACAGAACATCAGTATCTCCTGTAAGTTCTTTTAATGCCATCAGGATCCAAATGTGTTAATCCAAAAATGAAAATTATTTGGCATCTGTTCGGTTGTGGTTTATGATGGGCTCACTTAAAACCTTTTTCATATTTTTAATTTTTTGGTCATTTTAAAAGGACTACGAATTATGTACGCGTATCGAACATTACAGCAAATGATCGAAGACCAAGACTGTGAAAAACAACATAATATAAAATCTTGAATTTCAACGACTCCAGCAATAGATATAAGGCCGAGATTGTATACATTCCCAATATTACTTATTCATTTTTGAAAGTGTAAAAAATATGCAGTAGCGTGTTTTAAGATGCTTGGAGGAGCGCCTCTTATAGGAAGCTTACGCATAAGCTTGTCTTCAATTGTGTGTGAGTGAGTGAAAGAGAGAGAGAGAGATTTTGTATTTTCTGTTCTACAAAACAAATATTATTATTATTATTTTATTCACATAATTGATACACAGTCAAAGCAAGATATCATTTAAACAACAATTTGACTGGATACGAAGCAATTCAGATTCTCCCGTTAGGTGCCGTTGTAAAATATGGACTGTTCCAAGTACAGTAATGCTGTTTTTTGTAGGTTATATGGGGTCACTTGGGGATAACGTTGGTGTGTTTAAGCCACAGTCGGCCAACTTCGATTGCCAGATCTCGATATTTAGTCATTTTTTCCAGTTCTTTTTTGTTAATGTTGTTATCAGTGGGTATTGCGACATCAATCCCAGAGAATTTTTTGCTGTTTCGTTTTCCAATACAGTCTTTATTTTATGCTGCCACCAGTTATCAGAAGTAGGAAAGCCATATTTTTTACATATATGCCAATGAATTATTTTGACTACTTGATCATAGCGGTATTTATAATCAGTTTGAGCTATTTTGCTGCAAGCACTAATTAGATGTTCTACAGTCTCATCTTTCTGATCGCATAATCTGCATTTGCTGTTATTATTGATGCTTAAAAATTTTACTTTCGTTGCATGAGTTTGTAATGCCTGTTATTGAGCTGCTAGAATAAATCCTTCTGTTTTTTTTTTTTTTTTAATATATCCATATTGTAGTCATTACCACGTCTTGTTCACGCCATTTTTTCCCTCAGTATCTCGAAGAAATTGGCCATGCAAGGATTTATTTTTCCACGCACATTTCGGTTCTTTTCCTGTTCCTTTTTGTAATCGGATTTGTTTCCTGTTGCTTTTAGAAGGCCTTCTTGTGTAATTGCTTGAAGCATTTCCTCGGAGCTATTGTCGATGTAACTTTTTAAGCTAATTTCTTCTTCTTCCTCAGTCTGTTTCAGTTGCAGCAGACCACGTCCACCTATTCTCCTCTATTGATCATGGCGGTATTTATAATCACTTTGCGCTATCCACTAAGTACAACCGGTCAATGAAGTGATGTTGACCGGTTGTACTTAGTGGATGTAATGTGTGATGCATAGTCATTAGTTTTCTAGTTTTGTGGTCCAGTTTATTCAGGCCTTCTTTTACCCAATCTATTATGCCAGGTGTGTATCGGATCACTGATATCCCAAGAATTCATTGCTCTATTTGTGTTTAATCCATTTGGTTTTGTTTTTAAAATATTTCTAACTCTTTTGATGTATTCTGATGCTGTTTGTTGTTTACTTTCGAGTGGGGAATATCACTGCCTCTAATATTCCTAGGTATCTATAGTGTTCGTCAGCTGAAATTGTTTTTATATATTTCTTTTGATCAAAATGAAAATTGCTAGCGTTATTAATTTTTCCTCGTTTAATAGATAAAATTGTACATTTATCTAAACCAAATTCCATTTTGATGTCCTGACTGAAAATACGCACTATGTTCAATAAAGAATCTATTTGCTGGGCCGATTTTCCATATAACTTCAAGTCATCCATATACAATAGATGGAAAATTTTTATATTATATTATATTTAGGAATTTCACTTCCAGTTTTGTTTTCTTCAAAATCATAGACAAAGGTGTCAAAGAAACGTTGAAGAGCAATGGTGACAAGGAATCACCTTGGGAAATTCCACGTTTGATGCTAATATCTCCGAATCGCTCATTATTCACTATTAAAGGTTCCATGATTTCATAGCAGCAACCAGACATGAAGCTTTATTTTTGTTAATTCCAAATATTTTTAGTGATTTTAGGATCCAGGAGTGTGGGAGAGAATCGAATGCTTTCTTATAATCTATCCATGCCATGCTAAGTTAGTTATTTGTCTTTTTGAATTTCTGAGAATCATTTTATTAATAAAGATCTGTTCTTTTTCCCCTCTAGATTTTTGAAAATTGCCTTTTTGTTCAAGCGGATAAATCCGATTATCTGATAAGTGGTGGTATATGGAATTGGCTATGATTGTAGTGAACAGCTTAAGCATAGTTGGTAGGCATGTTATTAAACGATAGTTACTTAGGTCTGCACCTAAGTAACTTTCATGAAAAGAAAAGTACGCCCAGATATCATCCCGTCTTCCACCGTAACAAATAATTAAATTCTTCTGCTATTCGATCATGTAGACTGGTTAGATGCTTTAACCAGAATCCATGTAGTTCGTCTTTGCCAGGTACACTCCAGTTTTTTTAAATTTTCTAGTTTGTGCACTGACCAATTCTTAAGTGATAATGATATTTTGTATTTGTTTTTTTTTTTTTTTCATTTCTGATTCTATTTACTTAGCCCATGAGGCATCTTTATTATAATTATTATTATTTGTTTTATAAGCGTATCCAGTCTAGTTAATGTAATGTGCCAAGCATTCAGTGATTTATTGCTCAAAATCTCAAGTGAAATTTGAACAACAACAACAAAAACAAACTGTTTATTGGGTATGGTTTTGGTATCAACAATGTCAGAACAGGTTAGAAAAAAAAATCGGGAGAAAATAGTTTATAAGACCACCTCGTAAACATTTGAATTTCACAAGTGATAAAAACTAGAGCATCATGAATTAGATTGTAATAAAAGCCCCCGAAAAAATTAAAAACTCACCAAACAATTCCCAGAAAGAAAAATGCCTAACTTGATTTATCAGACAACCACAATGTGCACGATACATATCTCTCACCAGAGTGTTCATAAAATTCCAAATTTAAGTTTCAAAAGTCAAGTAACATGTCGCCTTTCTTCTGGACTTAGCTGCAAGTTATATTCATTTACTTGATTTCCTAAAGCGTTATCTATATGGATAGCATTTAACACTAATTAGGAATTTAATAAAAAGAAACAAAGAACAGCTAGTTAAACTTATGGTGTACATATACATACATACATACATATAAGAATATATATACACAAAAAAAATAGACAAAAAATTACGGCTAAATCCGTTAAGGCTTTGATGCCAGTGTAGTATTTTACGTCTGTTAAACTTTCAAAGAACATGTTTAATAAACGGCAGACGACAAGAATAAGTGGTAACCATTCTGTTACAACGATTTAGTTCTTGCTCATAATCGCTTATGTTCTGTATGTTTGTTAATTTTGTTGTGTCCTTCTACCATTTTCGAAAGAACAAAAATCATAGAGCTGAAAGTCAAAAATCTATCAACTCATATTAATTTAATAAATAAGTTAACATCTATATACGTGGAAAATAACTGTTTAATATATTAGTTTAAATACAAATAAATAAATACAGTATATGTTGAAAAGTTTGACATAACTGTTGTTTACCGAGGATGGTATTCACATATTGCTTGAAGATATAGGTAGTTTCGTTGAATGAAATATAGATGGCAGCACTAACACCACGTTTTTCTCAAAACAAAAACTGTACATGATTTAATTGTCAAGCAAGCAGACAGCATATGATACGGTAGGGAGGGCAGAATGTCCAGAACTATATATCGTGAATGTAGACCTCAGACAACTAACTGTAACGCGTATAATACAGCAATCGCTATAAAAAAAGTGACTTGTAGATGCTTATATTTTATTTATTTTCTTAAAAAGGAATAAAAAAGGAAAAAAAAAACTTTGTCCAAACATGTTTTATATTACGAGTTCAGATAAGCAAATATATTTGTATGTTGAATATCCGTTCCTTTGACTTTATATTCTTATTATTGCGTAATTAATATTGCTTTTTTTGCACAATATTGAAAAGAACCAAACTCATTAGCTGTCTTTCAAGTAGAGAATGGATCCTGTCTGACCACTATACGTCTTGTTCTTTCAGTTAATCAGCAAAAAATGAATCCAAATTCCCATTCTTGATTATGACTGTATATGAATGGTAACTGAGCATTCGTCTTCAAATTCCAACATGGGTATGAAATAATTGAAACGATTTCACGAATTAACATTTCTCTTAAATTTTGGTCTTAAAATATGAACCTTCTTAAATATGAAAAAAAAGTACAAGTTCTGTAGATTATCATGGAACACTTTTCTATTGATTTTCGAAAACCAAATTATTCCATATCAACAATGTCGGAAGGTAAAGCTGAACTCGGATGGTAAGAAATTGATTATTAGGATATACAGCACTTGAAATATATGTTTACAGCACATTGAATTTTAGAATAAACATAATATTATATATATATATAAGTTTATTATATTATATTGATAAGAGCCTGTGTAGCTCAGTGGATGTGGCGTTTGCCAACCACGGCGCTTGGCCGCACGAAGGAAGACTTGGTTTCGAAATTTTTCGAAGCCTTTTCTCGACCGGTTCCCGAGTTAGTCGATCTCTGGCACGGGCAAGCAGGTTTTTCCCCCCGGAAACTCGGGTTTTTCGTCCTGTAAACTCAAGAAAATCGACCGTAGAACCCACATTATTTCAGACATTAAATATATTGTGTTAGGGTTAGGGACCACGAGATGGCGGCACATTTGAGCCGTCTCTCTTCACTGCGTACCGCTTAATTAGTGATAGCCTTGGGCCATCTATCTCTGATTGGTACCAGTGGAGATTGAACTGCCAACTCAGTCTCCAAAAGTTAGGGCTAAATGGCCTCGCCTACTCCCCGTATACGGGAATAAAAAGGCGTTAGCTGATGATAATAAAAATATAGCACGGGAAGTATAATTTTACAGTACATTGAATTTTAGAGTAATCATAATAACGTTGATGGTTCCAAGAGTGAAGCAAGATGCTTTTTATACTCCCTGCTATCTGATAGGGATATAGTGAGGAAAAAATTTATGAGCTACATACTTACCCTGAGAGGGCATGGAGATTATACATCTTCACTTGAGATTAAGATGGCTTTTGGTCTTTTGTGTTTGTAAAGATCCGTTTCGTCGTAGTTAGCAGCTTGTTGCACCAGTTCATTAGGGTGTGCAGACGTTTTTTAAAAGAACTTTGCTGCTAGAGAATTGCAGGAAAGAGTAGATATAGGGGATATCTGTGTCACGATGGAGTTGAACATCTCTGACAAACCATGGAGCATTTAGAATCACGTAAGCATTTGTGTTGCAATTTGAGAATATCAGTATTGGAGGTATGGCCCAAGCTGGATAAGTGTATGGAATTATGGGACGACTCATCATCTGGTAGAGAAGCAGTTTGATTCTGGTGTTTAGTTTATTGTTCCTGTTAATCAGGGGATAGAGCTGGGCGATGGCTTTAGATGCTTTTGCACATAAGATCTTGATATGATGGTTGAAGGTTAGTCTTCTGTCCAGAAGTACACCTAGATATTTCGCTTCTGTTTGCCAAGGAATTCTGATATTAAACAGGAAGATGTCTCCTTTAGGAGATACCGATCTTCTAGTGAAGAGCACAGCTATGCTCTTCTGGAGGTTTACTTGTAATCTCCATTTAAAGAACCATTGCTCTAGTATTAGCAGGTTTTCTTAAAGTTTTTTGGTGACAAGGTGAGAGATCTGGTTAGTATCGCTGTGTCATCTGCGTAGCTGGAGCCATGATGGACGATATTGGGTTATACGGAATATCTGCCATATATATTGCAAACAGAATCGGAGTCAGTAAGGATCCTTGTGGAACTCCAGCCAAGATGCGAAGCTGGGTGGATATCGTCCCGTTTATCTTGACCTGAATAAATCTATCACAGAGATATCATTTAATCAACTGTACCATCACTAACGATATGTTAACTGTGATGACTTTGTGCAGTAAACCATCGTGCCAGATTTTATCAAAAGCTTTTTTCTATGTCGAGAAATACAGCTCAAGTATGTTGATGTCAAACGTATCCAGTGGTGATATACTCAAGTAATCTGTGAATTTGCTGGCACGGCAGTGCTACGATATTGAAGAAATCCAAATTGTTCGTTTGGAATGTTTAACTTCTTTACTGAGGCTTGGAGTCTGGAGAGGGTGATTTTTTCTGGAATTTTTCCTAAATTTGAGATCAGGCTGATAAGATGATAATTTTCAGGTAGATGAGATTCGCTTTCCGGTTTATGAATGGGGATTACGTCTGCGATTTTCCAAGCGGAAGGAAAATATTGTAATCTGAAAATGACATTGATTATATTGGTATGATGCACAAAGCTCCAAGGGGCAATAATTTGATAACTTTGTTTGTGATACCATCAGGACTGGAAGCCTTTTTATTCTTTAAGTTCTTTATGGTGAAATATATATCCGCTGGTGAGGTAGATGTGATTTGGCTGGTACAGATGTTAGATAGTTTCAATGTACATCTGACATGACAATGGATTTTATATATTATGATTGTAATTTAAGTTATCATACGCTGGTCATTGCTTTTCTAAGTTCTTTGCTATGGCTTCAGCTTTTTTTTTTTTTTTTGCGTCCGAATGTTCAAGGCTGAGGTCTAATTGTAGAGGGGGGAAGAAATTTACTCTTGTTTCTGAGAATCTTCAATAGTTTCCAGATGGAGTGATCAGCAAAGGAGATGGAAGTTATCTTTCCCATAGTTGGTTCCTATAAATTTTGCGAGAGTCTCTAACTGAATGATTTGGTTTATTGAGAACTTTTTTGTCCTGTTAAGCACGAGTATTGTGGTATCTTTTCCTTTCTTTATTTTTCTCTCTGATTAAGTTCATAATGTCTTCCGGTAAACGATTGGGCTTGAGGGCAGTTGTAGTTAAAGTGACTGCTGTTAGAGCTTCATTGATTTGTTTAGTGAGGTTTTTAACTGCTATTTCGACTTCTTTGGTTCTTGTATGAGGACAGGACCAATATATTCAGGGCGCACTTTAGATAATTTTTCCCAAAATATGAAGGGGAGACACTTGTTTTTGTTTTCCTAACTGGAGTAGAATTGGATTATAATCTGATGATAGTTCGTTTAATGTTCAGAGATTGTAATGACATTTAATATTATGTAGGATGACTATATCCAAAACATCAGCAGTGCCTATACAACTATGATGAGTTGGTTCAGTGGAGCCTGCCACAACAGCGTTGTTAGATCCTGTGTAGTTGAAGAGGATACGACCATTTTTGTTGGTAGTTTTGCTATTCCAAGAAGGATGCTTCGAGTTTAAATCCCCCATCAGCTATAAGGACGTGCTCTCTAACTCCAAGGATGGCATTTAAATCAGCAGATAGCAAAGTTTCTAGTGGTGAGTTATAGGCAACATAGATTTTAAGTTTGCAGCTGAATTTGTGGGAACTTCTATGCCTGTGATATCAATATTAGTAGTTGGAAGGTTAGTTAATGAATGATGTTTAATATAATTTTTAATGAAGATGGCAGTACTAGTACTACGACCTCCGTAATCAAGCCTGTCGTTTCTGTGAAACTGGGATCCTCTTAGTTTGGGATTATCTGCAGGCCTGAGATGGGATTCATTTTCTTTTCATCTGAGGTTGCATTCCAGGCCACAGTCTTTCAGGTTTCAGTTTGATTTGCCGAAATCCTGAAGCATGTTTTACAAGAGGATCAGTTGATGATTGCTGTTAGATTTGGATGTGATTTGGATTGATTCTGATTTTGTGTTGTCTTTTTTTTGGTGGGCCAGCATACGTTCTTGCCTGACGTTGATGATTCATTCTCTTGGAGGCCTCATACAGTTGAGCTTCTGTCACACTATGATGGACAATGGGAGACTGAGGAATTGGAGCTTCTGATGATTTCATACTAGAGGAAGAGGTAAACTGTTTGTTTAACTCAGCCTGCTTGTTCTTCAGGTGTTGAATACATCCTCTATAATTTACTGGGTGAGGGCCGCTGCAGTTTGCACATTTAACTAGGGTGATTTTCGGCTTGGTGCAAGTGTTAGGTTAGATGGCGCTCACAGCATTTTACGCACTTGTATTCGGCTTTGCATAGTTTCTGAGCATCACCGAACTTCTGGCATATGTGGCATTGCCTAGCTGAAGCATTTTTTCGTAAAAGTTCTGGAGTAATTTTGAACCCACAGACCGAAGTTAAGTCATAGATATTTTTATAGGCATTATGGGTCTCTACCAGGACTAGTGGCATCGGATTCTTATCAGCTCTTAGCATTCTGCTGACCTTCACTGGTGGCAGATATTGGTAGCAGACATCCACTGCTATTTCCTCTGTGGTGATGTCTTGAGATACACATCGGAGCACCACCTTTAGATTTAGTTTTTTCTCCGAGTTTCTGAAGGAGAATGTGTGGTACTGAATATCCCAATCATCCATCGTCTTAGTCAGTCTTCGGTAATCATACATTGAGGCTGGTTGGATCTTTATGCCTTCGTCCTCATTTTTGGCTCTATTGTATATTATTTGGAGATTTATCATGGTGGATCTTAGAGATATCCATTTTTTATTTTCACAAATAATAATCGGAGTTACCTTATCTTTAGTGGAGGGATTAGAGAGGGATTATCATCTTCCATCCCGTTGTCTCTTTGCATTTCTATAGGTGTTGTTTTGCGCTTCTTGCTCACATGAGTTTCGCCACAATCGCTGGGAGCAGAGACCACCAAATCCAACTTCTCCGTCACTGGAGCAGTGTCTTCACCTTCCTTGTCATCTCTTGATATGGGGGTATACGTACAGGAAGCCTGGCCATTCTGGTTCAATTTTTTTCAATAGACTCAGAGCCAGCTTTCTATCAAGTGTCTCTATGAGGGCATCAGTGTCCATTTTATTCTTGGTTATTGGAAGGAACTGCTAAGTTGAGGGTCCGAGAACCCACCTGTTATATCCTGTAGATTAAAACAAAAGATCTACTCGCAGAGAAAATCCTGCAGTCCCGAAAGTCTGCTAGAAAGACCGGGAGATTTGAGAAAACGCAATGAGTAAAGGTGGAAAAGTCGTGTACTCAATTGGCCTCAACTCAAAGTTCCTACCTCTCTAATAAAATCTAGTATTCACCACCGGTCCTCATACACTTTTCGTACAGAGGGGGAGAATGTAGATTTCGAGCTGGATAGTAGCCAATGCAATGTGAGAAACACACATTGAAAATAAAAACCTAATCGAAAGTTGTAAGATAAGCAAAACTATCGAAAACGTCTCCGTCCGTCACACGTCCCTGACTTTCTCAAAAAAAAAAAAACAACAACTCATCTCCACAACCAAAAAACGAAGTAAACAATATAATGGGCATTGGTTTCTTTCTGGGGACTAAGAAGAATAATTGTCAATTTGTATTTATATGACCTAGCCTACATATTTACTTGAACTTAAGCAAGAGGAACGAATTAGATAACAAAACGCAAAATGTCCTTAACGTGGTTCTTGTGAAACAAACTTTTCCTGAAGGGTCAGGAAGCACGTGACTGCAGTTGTCTTTCGTATTCTTCTCACTGCATGTCGATTAAAATCATGTATAGCATTTCGCCAGCTGTCTGTGATTAGCTAAGGCGGGACTCTCCCCCCCCCCAGTTTTCGCTAGTTAGCGCTAAACGTCCTCTTCTACTCTCTTGAGGGAATACAAGGAGAGTTAGCGGATTTATTTATTTAGTTCATCGCGTTAAAAGCCTTTCTACATCATTTAGCCTTGGAGTGGTCTACTCCCATACAGGTTCCAAGCTTGGATAAAGGATAAGGGTTGGGTGAAGGACTAATCACCTTTCGACGAAAAAAATCGCCTGAGCCTGATTATGAAAACCGAAAGCTCAAGTAAACCAGTATATGACGTGTCAGGTGTGAGAGTTTGCAGGATTCTTGATGACCTAGTGTGTGTGTGTGTGTGTGTGTGTGTGTGCAGGGAAAGAGATAAAACTACAAGAGATCTTGTTTCCATTTAATCTCTGGAAAAAAGTTCAGGCTGCTTGGATACCAATTCGTAAACAGTACTTGTTGGTCTTTTTTTTTTTTTTTTTTTTTTGTCTAATACTCGGAAATTCACTCGTTGATTTAGCAGACAACTATCCCAATCAGCAATAAAAAATATTACTCGCATAGTTTTAATATAGCACAAACTTAGTACAGATGTGTCACGAAAATTATTTGCTTACGATATCATAGAGCGTTCTTGGTGCAGAATGGATTTTGACACACGAAAAGAAAGCCATTGAACTAAAAAGCAACACAACTTTATCTCCATTCAAATAAGCTTCTGTCACTGAGCACGAAACCCAAAGATTCCACTACTAGGTGTTACTTATATACTTTTTAAACCATTCAGATCACTTACATGCTCATATTTTAAATGGCTCATGAATATTTCCTTTTATTTTCTTTCAGGAATATAAAACAATTCTACGGTAGCGTGCCGAATACATGACAGAAAAAAAAATGCAAACACATATAGTTACATATATACAAACTGTTTTTCTTACAGTATTTAAGACGGGTGTAACATACATTCCATCGTTGAGCAAAAGCACTCAATATATTAGCTGGGACAAGAGAGTAATTATTGGAAAGGAATATCATTAATTAATTAAATTTTCTTTATTTTTTATTAGAAATAATTATATAATTTTCGTTTAATTTCAATTTTCTAAGATATTATTTTATCCTTTAATGTTGTTTCAAAATTCATAACAAAATATTGTATTAAATAAGTAAACCACACCTTTAAATATTTAATATCATAAAATTATATTTATTTGTAATATGAACATTCATTCAAGTGAGAAACATCATTTCCATTTTAGCTTGTTGAGTCCTATATATCCATGCACTTCAGCGTAGCGAGTGGTTATTCGCATTAATCCAGAAAAAGAAGTCATTTTTTTCTTTTCTTTTTTTTTTTTTTCAAATATTATATTATTTTTTTTATGCCGCTGTTGTTGGCTCCAGTATTGGTTTGGTATGATGCTAAAATTTGTTATCTAACCTACATGCTGATTTTTTTTTTCTTAGATTATCTTGGAGTACTGGTATTTGCATAATGCTTGAAAATTCAGGATGGAAGAGGGGAATGAATGATTTCATTCCTGTACAAAGGATTTCTGTTACTCGAATTGAGAGGCGCTTTGATCTGAATAACAGAAAGTTCTTTGGCCAAAGGAAAGCAAGGGTAGAAATCACGGAGGTCGTCCTTTTGGCAATTTAGTGATGCCGAAGAACATGACACTAAAAGTGGTTTTATGAGAGGTGTTGTAATGTAAACAGAATTGGAGAAAACGATGATCTGAGTTTACCAAGGAGGGAGTCGAGATGTACATTCAAAAGGAGTCCTGAATTAAGAATTTGTCGAGATATTAGCAGAATGATAATTATCTGGTATTTTGGTGGTTTTATGGATAATCTTGTTCTTTAACAGCAAACTTATCGGCATACAGTATTTTTTTTTTTTTACTGAATCTTTTGGACTTTTTCTATTTTTGTGTACCGCGATTCCAGTTCCATTGTACTCTATTTCTTCATAGAATTCGATTAAATTATTCTTTCATACCTAATTTCCTAAAGTTCCCATAGTGTTTTTATTATTTTTCTAAATATTTTAGAATTTTATAATAATTTAATTAAATGATATTGTATCTTTAATAATATACTGAAATTTTATTTTTATTTAAAATCTAAAAGATACTTTTTAAAAAACTTTTGCTAGAAATAATATCCTTATAGTCCTTATAAGGACTGGCTTGAAGGGGCGAAGCAAAAATGCTTTTCATATTCCCCGTTATCTGTAGCGGACAGTGTAGGGATAAGGTGTTATTAAGCTATTAAAGCTCTGATCATGGCAGGAGGGTAACAGCAATAGCCGAGCCTCAGTTAGAACTTCATTAGCTACAGCATTGCCATCCATTACCCTCCAAAGGTATCGGATTGAATGAATCAATCACCGCATCTCACGGTCGATCGATTCAAAAAATATCCTCGTTTCCGCTAGAAATAATAATACACCCTTTATATTTTTAACGAAAATGTATAGAATAAAAGCGGTGGTGTGTACAAAGTGCAAGTAGTATGGGAGCGACTTTGAACAAGATCAAGATAAGATACGGAATCGTGACGTGAATGTTTCTTGTTATCAGATGAATATAAGTGATGTTATTTGTAAATAAGTGACGTCATTTGCTAGTTGTCAATAAGTGACGTTTTGTTTTGAATGGAAAAGGGAGTTATATTAGTGGATAAGGAATCGTGTCGTGATTGGTGGGACACTTTTAACCAGATCAAGATAAGATATGGAATCGTCACGTGAATGTTTGTTGTTATAGAGTTTGGAATGTTTGGAATTTCGCTGGGGACCTCGTCTGTCAGGGACATTACGTAGTGGTTTTTGTTCTCTTATTGCATTGTGGGTGATATTTAGAGATAAGAATCGTGACGTTATGTCTTTGGAAATTTCTGGGAACATATGTCTCTCAGTGATATCACATGGTGTTTTGGTTTGGCTATGGAATTGCGGGCGATGTTTTTGAGATAAGATATCTTGAAATTTTCCCAGGGTGACACACACATCCGTTATTGTCGTCATGTTTTGTGCTTGGTTGTATATAGATGGCTGTACTAATTTTCCAACACATTTTGCGGTATTTCTTTCCTGTTAAAGGGTGGGAATTCTAAGAGTAAGTCGTGATGGCGGCAGTCTTTCGAGCTTTTCTGAATAATTCAATTATATACTGGTGTCCCTTAAACACACACTTTTTTTTCCATAGCTCATCCGTATTTTCTTCTATATTCATATTCTAATTCAAGTTCATATTTTATTTATAATTCATCTGAATATTTTGATTTGTCTAAATTAAGAACTTAAAGTTCAATAAATAAACAAATCGCATGTGAATTCACGACGATTTCGAAAGTGATCTTACTTAAACATACATAACACATCAATGACATGTTTGTTCATTTAAGTTTACACATTTATTGCACAGATATTATTTACAATATAATATGCAAAAATAGGAATTTACAGACATCACCACTGTCTGTGAATGAAATTGTGGGCGATGTTTTTGAGATAAGATATCTTGGAATTTTCCCAGGGTGACATACATCCATCATTGTCGATATATTTTGTGTTCGGTTGTCTATAGATGGGTGTACTAATTTTCCAATACATTTTGGGGTATTTCTTTCCTGTTAAAGGATGGGAATTCTTAGAGTAGAGTAGCGTCTAGTGGCGGCTGTGTTTCGAGGTTTTCTGAATAATTTAATTATATGCTGGTGTCTCTACGTCAATTAAAAATAAACGAACAGTTAAATGGATTACAAAACCTTTTGTATGTATTCTAGAAATTCTAATGTTAATTTAAATTACTTGCTATCTTTCCAGAATGGCTGTTCTAAATGCGAATATTCCAAAATAGTTGAATTTTATATCCACACCACAAAACAAACACAAAAACCACAAAGAACGAAATTTCTGTAAATACTGTAACCTGAAATAGTTGTGAACTTCTTCCTTTAGATTTCAGCCCGTAGGTTCTTGCTATGTTATCGTCATGAATAATATCCCCCAGCGAGCATTTACTTAAAATAGCAGTTTTCTTCAAAGGGGTATTTTCATGAAGATGACTGAGTCATATCCGTAAATTGCGGTATTATTCAAAAGGTATAATTTTCCCAAGTTTGGATGTTTCTCAAATACTTACATATGACTAAGTGATTAGCATTCACAAGTTTGTGATGACACATATCCTAAAATTATTCATTCTTCGTTCCCGTGGGGAATTATTGCTGTAGTAAATTAATGCTTACATTTATTTTTTTTAAAAACCAATATTGACTCTTAATTTCACTTGCGATTCCTTGTGCTCTTAACCTATTTCTGTAACTGAAATTTATTTATTTTATTTATTTTTTTAGCATTAGTAATTTTAATTAATGGATATGCGACAAACAAGGTATTGAACTCGCCGTAGCGTTTTCTTTTAGAAATTTCTTTTGCCAGCACAACAAATAAATATTTATTTCTTGTTATTTCAAATGAATATTAGCTCTGTAATATATACTTTGTTAATTTCTATGTTACCTTTTATTTGATTGCAATATTATTAACAATTTGTATTTACTGATTCTAACATACAGAATTAAATAAAGTGAAAAAGACAGTATTTTTTAATTATTATTATTCTTCTGCTTTAGTATTTGCGCTGATGTTCATAGTGTGATTTGCCACTGATGCTTACGTGTAATTCATTTGATTTTTCTCCATGTGACATTTCAAAACAAGTTGAACTATATGGCTATTAAGTTCGTTAATGTTTTTTTTATTATTATTTTCTCTTCCAATGACGAGTATTATTTGATATATGGATGTTGATTCACTTGATTTTATCAGCACACTATGACATTTTTCTACAGCAATCATTTTAAGAGTTTTAGTAAGTGTTGGTTTAAAATATCTAATGGCTCTGTAAAATAACCAAATTCTAGCAGTATTGTAACATTTCAGGTGAAATCTTCTCCACTAAACTTCTGGTTATTAATTTAATACCCGATTATTCCTTTTGCTTCCAAGAGTTGACAGTTTCTTGAAATATTTGAGGGCTTGCATGAACAAATAAGTCTTTTAATTCACTGAGTCAAAAAAAAAATCTGGTTAGTTTGTGGCATGAAATTTTACAAGGAGAAAAAAAATGTTATGGTCTAACTTAAATTTGTATTTTGACTGTTGTCCTCTCAGCCTGACTTTTTTTTCACAGTAGGATATATATATATATTGATTTTTGAAATTTTTTTTTTTGACACAATTATTATATTAGATATTCTTTCACACACATAAATAATTATGTATTCTTATTTCAAATGAATATTAACTCAGAAAGAAAGAAAGAAAAATTGTAAAGAAAAAAAAAATGTTTTCCTTCAAATAACTATTTTGGAATCACAGCAAGCAAGAAATTCATCACCTTTTCAAAGTTTTGAAATTCCTACCCATATTGTTTTCATCATTTGGTATCATTTAAACGAAGAACGGTTCTGGCTATAAAGTTTGTTAATGTTTTTGATTTTTCTCTTCCAATGGCGGTCATTTTTTGATACATTCATGCTGATTCCTTGTTATCTGCACGCTGCGATACCTTTTTATTTTCTACAACAAACTTTTTAAGAGTTTAAGTAATGTGATTGTCTAAATCAGCTGATATTTTAGCCAATCACGTCTTTTTATTTTTTATAAAAAAAAATAAAAAAACGTGTTTTTTTATTTATTTTTCCTCCAAAGTTATCAGTATCAGTTGGAGGTAACATCACTAAAAGATATCCGGAAATGATAAGCTCGCTCATCTCCGCTAGCCTGAGCAGATATCTTCTGGAGGAGAGAGGGATGTTGAGGTTAGAGCATAGGGTTGGGGAGCATTCAGCATCATTTGGAGGTGACATGACTAAAAGAA
Organism: Typopeltis vanoorti; assembly: GCF_054136105.1. Taxonomy (NCBI): domain Eukaryota; kingdom Metazoa; phylum Arthropoda; class Arachnida; order Uropygi; family Thelyphonidae; genus Typopeltis; species Typopeltis vanoorti. Next base: position 33,896,036 of record NC_143561.1, on the reverse strand, counting down.
ATCCGAAAACGGCAAGCTCGCTCATCTCCCTTAGATGAGCAGACATCTTCTGGAGGAGAGGGAGGGAGGGTGGGGAGCCTTGCAGGGAAGTCCACTGTCAAACCTCTCGACTACCCTTTCACACCCACCACACATTTTTTTTCCCATCCCAACAATTTCGGACATCCGCAAATGGCTAGATCGTTCATCTCATTGGTTATCAGTTTGAGGTGACATCGCTAAAAGATATCTACAAATGGGTAGCTCGCTCATCTTCCTTTGGATGAATTCAAGCCACAGAGATAAAGTTTGTACCATAATGTCACAAAGTAAGATAAACGCACATCAACATCAATCCACCAGCATGCGAAAACATGTCTGTGAGTCATCTGCACAAAAGTTTCATTTTGGAAGGAATGGTCAGGGTAAAGGGTCAAGTAAACAGTACTATAAGGAAAAACAATCGAGTCAAGTGTCTTTTCAGTTACTGCAATTCGTTCATCCAGTGCAGCTATCGTATTGTATTGTGTTGTGGTGTTTGTGTCAGTAAAGTAAAATAATGAGTGAACTACAAAAGTCTTTGAAATTTTCTCTCTTCAGGATAATAGTGTAAACTAAATATTTTTAGGTAATTACAAGTTTCGATTTTTTTTTCTTTGTAAGTAATATTTCATCAAAATAAAATAAGCATTTGTAAAACTTAAATGAACAAAAATGAACGATGTGTTGTTGTTGTTGTTGTGTTTTCAACAGTGAAATTTTTACTCAGTTATTCAGTTTAGAATTTGATAATTAAATCCATAACTTTATACCTTAATGCAATTCTGTTTAATTATTGTAAAAAAAATCACTACTGTGAAATTAATGCCAGGAACATGGGAAACCTGATATCCTGTAATTAATTATTTAGAATTTGTCTAATGCTACCTATTGACATTGTTTGATTTATCTGTAAACATTTCGTTCACATACTCGAAAATCCTACCTGTTAGAATTTGATAATTTTACAGAGAGACAGCAGATCATTTTACCCAAAACGTGACTTAAACTCTTAAAGTTTGGTATACAAAAAAGGTTTGTACTCTCCAGATAACAGAATTACAAATTTTACCTTTCCCCACACAAATTAAGATAAGAATTTGGTTATTTTACAGAGTGCAGATATTTTAACTCATCACTTTATCAAACTCTTAAAAAAGCTTGATGTAAAAAAGAAAAGAAAGTAGATTTTTCTTTTCTTTTCAAATATTTGTACATGATAAAAGTTTAAAAACATATCACTGGGAGTTGAAACTTTTTTCTTTTTTTTTCAAAACTTGACAACACATAGTAGTAGTTTGGTGAATAAAGTACAAATGAACTGAATAGTGACAATTTTGTTACTACATCGGTAGATACCTTCACCAGACTAGAAAAAAAAACAGTCGTACCAAATTCAAGCAATACGACTGTTAGAATTTGGTTATTTACAGAGAGACAGCTGATATTTTACCCTATCACGTTACTTAAACTCTTAAAAAGTTTGTTGTAGAAAATAAAAATGGTATCGTAGCATGCAGATAACAAATGAATCGACATGTATATATCAAATAATACTCGCATTTGGAAGAGAAAAATCAAAAACATTAACAAACTATAGCCAGAACCGTTCTTCATTTACATGATACCAAATGATGGGTAGGAATATCAAAACTTTGAAAAGGTAATGAATTTCTTGCTTGCTGTGATTCCAAAATAGTTATTTGAAGGTAAACATTTTTTTCTTTACAACTTTTCTTTCTTTCTTTCTGACCTAATATTCATTTGAAATAAGAATACATAATTATTTATTTGTGTTGGAAAGAATATCTAATATAATAATTGTGTTAATATATATATATATATATCCCTACTGTGACAAAAAAAAGTCAGGCTGAGAGGACAACAGTCAAAATACAAATTTAAGTAAGACTATAACATTTTTTTTCTCCTTGTAAAATTTCATGCCACAAACTAACCAGATTTTTTTTTGACTCAGTGAATTAAAAGTTTTATTTGTTCATGCAAGCCCTCAAATATTTCAAGAAACTGTCAACTCTTGGAAGCAAAAGGGATAATCGGGTATTAAATTAATAACAAGAAGTTTAGTGGAGAAGATTTCACCAGAAATGTTACAATACTGCTAGAATTTGGTTATTTTACAGAGCCATTAAATATTTTAAACCAACACTTACTAAAACTCTTAAAAAGATTGCTGTAGAAAAAAGGTGTAGTAGAGTGCAGATAAAATCAAGTGAATCAACATCCATATATCAAGTAATATTCGTCATTGGAAGAGAAAATAATAATAAAAAAAACATTAACGAACTTAATAGCCATATAGTTCAACTTGTTTCGAAATGTCACATGGAGAAAAATCAAATGAATTACACGTAAGCACCAGTGGCAAATCACACTATGAACATCAGCGCAAATACTAAAGCAGAAGAATAATAATAATTAAAAAATACTGTCTTTTTCACTTTATTTAATTCTGTATGTTAGAATCAGTAAATAAAATTCGTTAATAATATTGCAATCAAATAAAAGGTAACATAGAAATTAACAAAGTATATATTACAGAGCTAATATTCATTTGAAATAGTAAGAAATAAATATTTATTTGTTGTGCTGGCAAAATAAATTTCTACGTTCAAAACCCTGTTTTTCGCATATCCGTTACTTAAAATTACTAATGCTAAAGAAAAAAATAAATAAAATAAATAAATTTCAGTTACAGAAATAGGTTAAGAGCACAAGGAATCGCAGGTAAAATTAAGAGTCAATATTGGTTTTTTAAAAAAATAAATATAAGCATTAATTTACTACAGCAATAATTCCCCATGGGAACGAAGAATGAATAATTTTAGGATATGTGTGATTACAATCATGTGAATGCTAATCACTTAGTCATATGTAAGTATTTGAGAAACATCCAAACTTGGGATTATACCTTTTGAACAATACCGCAATTTACGGATATGACTCAGTCATCATCATGAAAACACCGCTTTGAAGAAAACCGCTATTTTAAGTAAATGCTCGCTGGGGGATATTATTCATGACGATAACATAGCAAGAACCTTCGGGCTGAAATCTAATGGAAGAGGTTCACAACTATTTCAGGTTACAGTATTTACAGAAATTTCGTTCTTTGTGGTTTTTGTGTTTGTTTTGTGGTGTGAATATAAAATTCAACTATTTTGGAATATTCGCATTTAGAAGAGCCATTCTGGAAAGATAGCAAGTAATTTAAATTAACATTAGAATTTCTAGAATACATACAAAAGGTTTTGTAATCCATTTAACTGTCCGTTTATTTTTAAATGCCGTAGAGACACCAGCATATAATGAAATTATTCAGAAAAGCTCGAAACACAGCAGCCACTAGACTCTACACTAAGAATTCCCATCCTTTAACAGGAAAGAAATACCCCAGAATGTATTGGAAAATTAGTACACCCATCTATAGACAACCGAACACAAAACATAACGACCATGGCAGATGTATGTCACCCTGGGAAAATTCCAAGATATCTTATCTCAAAAACATCGCCCACAATTTCATTCACAGACAGTGGTGATGTCTGTAAATTCCTATTTTTGCATATTATATTGTAAATAATATCTGTGCAATAAATGTGTAAACTTAAATGAACAAACATGTCATTGATGTGTTATGTATGTTTAAGTAAGATCACTTTCGAAATCGTCGTGAATTCACATACGATTTGTTTATTTATTGAACTTTAAGTTCTTAATTTAGACAAATCAAAATATTCAGATGAATTATAAATAAAATATGAACTTGAATTAGAATATGAATATAGAAGAAAATACGGATGAGCTATGGAAAAAAAAGTGTGTGTTTAAGGGACACCAGTATATACTTAAATTATTCAGAAAAGCTCGAAAGACTGCCGCCATCACGACTTACTCTTAGAATTCCCACCCTTTAACAGAAAAGAAATACTCCAAAATGTATTGGAAAATTAGTACAGCCATCTATATACAACCAAGCACAAAACATGACGACAATGACGGATGTGTGTGTCACCCTGGGAAAATTTCAAGATATCTTATCTCAAAAACATCGCCCGCAATTCCATAGCCAAACCAAAACACCATGTGAAATCACTGAGAGACATATGTTCCCCAGAAATTTCCAAACACATAACGGCACGATTCTTATCTCTAAATATTACCAACAAGGCAACAAAAGAACCAAACACACCACGTAATGTCCCTGACAGACGAGGGCCCAGCGAAATTCCAAACATTCCAAACTCTATAACAACAAACATTCACGTGACGATTCCTTATCTTATCTTGGTCTTGATGTGATTAAAAGTGTCCCACCAATCACGACACGATTCCTTTTCCATTCAAAACAATAACGTCACTTATTGACAACTAACAAATGACGTCACTTATATTCATCTGATAACAAGAAACATTCACGTCATGATTCCTTATCTTATCTTGATTTTGATCTGGTTCAAAGCATCCCACCAATCACAACAAGAATCCTTATACACTGATATATATCTCTTTCCATTCAAAACAACAACAACGTCACTTAACCTCATCTGATAAGAACAAACATTCACGTCACGATCCCTTATCTTAGCTTGATCTTGATCCTTATCTCTATCATCACCCATAATTCCATACGCGAACCAAAACACAAGAACTCACCCCACTGACACATATGCCCCAGAGAAATTCCTAACATTCTAATCTCATGACGTCACGCCCACAATGACGTCATCAAATGAACAACCAATCACGTCACGATTCCTTATCTTATCTTGATCTTGATCTTGTTCAAAGTGGCTCCCTTACTACTAGTGCTAGAGATTTTGCATTATTCATTTCTCCAGTCTAATATATGTTTGAGATTCATCCAAAAGATGGCAGATAAATTATTATTAATGAAGTATTTTATTATTTGAAATATTTTTAATAAATCAAAATGAAATTAATGATAATAAAAAAGCAAAATGTATTCGCAACAATTTCTCTAAAGCATCGTTTGAAAACTTACTAGATACGACAAAATCTTGGATTTCATATCACATCAGAGAAATTAATATCATAATATTCATATAATTAATATAATGCAGGGGTTTTACGTTAAAAAACGTAAAACCCCTGCGAGATAGGGATCGTTTGACTTTGGAAGAGGAATAAGATTAAGAGGAACTGTGAAAATTACAAAGAAGCACTACGAGTGGAATTTTCAAAAAGCGTAATTTGAGAATATGATAAGAGAATTAAGAAATATTAACTGATTGGCAATTTTAACGATCCAGCTGTGTTTGCTGAAGAATTTAATGCGTGTTGTACAAGTCTTATAGATAAATATAATATCCTCTCCATGGATTAATCAGGTATGTTTTACAATCGAAATATCAGGAAGATATGGGGATGCAGATTTAACACTAAACTAACAAGTAAGATGAATATTCTTTATGCAAAAGTTCCCTTTTTTTTTTTTTTTTCATAACCATGTTAACATTTGTGTATATTTCTCGCTTTTATATTTCGAGAGCCATATAAAAGCGAGAAATGTACACAAATGTTACGATAAACATGGATACTGCTCGATAAACTTGATCTTACCGTAAACAAAACGCTCAAATATTGACGTAACAGAGACTATTCTGTTTTGAACAATCTACCTTTTTCCAAAATAAAATTGGAATAATAATAATAAACATTTTGATATATGCTTAGAAATGGGATCTGTTAGTTTGCATCTGATGATAAAGAATCGAGAATGAAGAAATGCTCTAAACTTTGGAAAGGAATGCGTAGGTGGCGCTACTAATGTTGAAACTCCTTTGAATTTCAATCATATATTAATATCACGTTCGCACACAGGAAGAGTCAGGTTTATGAAACTCACTGTCCATTGTGTCATGCATGTAAATGCATAATACGATGCATCTTGACTGCAAAGTCAGAATCAGAATCAAGTCAACAGTCATCTTGTCTGTCATTTGTTGTACACAGGAAATTGTTTCAAGTGTGTATCACCTGTGGTAACTTTTGTTCCTTTCAAGTGTTTCTTTAAATTTGGTAATAGGAAATAGTCAGATGGGCTAAGGTCTGTATTTACTATCCAAGTATTATGTATCCAAGTAAACATTAAATAAATAATTATATAAATAAAATAGCTATATAAATAATAGAGAAAAATATTAAAAATATTTTTTATTTTTAAAAGACCAAAAATTATTGTGATCTTTTGACACATTATTAATAATTTTAAGGACACCTTTTTTTTCTCTCTTCCTTTAATACTAAAGAATTACTTGACTGAGTGTTATAAATTATGTTGAGGGTAATGGATGGTAATGCTGTGGCCAATGAAGTTCTAACTGATGCTCGGCTATTGCTGTTACTCTCCTGCCATGCTCATAGCTGTTATAATGTTACCCCGTCAAAAGCTCAGCTATACTATTCACCAGACGCAAAGCCTTCGTACAAGATGATATTCAACTCCTCGGAAAAAAGATACCATGGCAGACACAAACCAAATACCTTGGAGTACAGCTAGACAAAAAGCTAAATTTCAACAGCCATATCAAGCTCATAGGCACAAAGACATCCAGAACCATAGCCCAACTCTATCCCCTGATCAATCGCAACAGCAAATTGGATACACGCAACTAGCTGTTACTATATCAGATGGTAATTCGACCAGTAATCACATATGCATCCCCGGCATGGAGTCACACATCCAAATCTAACATCCTGAAACTACAGAGGATACAAAACAAGTGCCTGAGGATGATACTGGACGCCCCATGGTTCGTCAGAAACACGCAGATCCACAGAGAAACCGGATCCACAGACATCCATTCTCTCCTTCATGACTATGCGGAAAAGTTCTTCAGCAAGGCACATTCTCATCCCAATCCACTAATCAGACAAGCTTCCAGTTATAGTGAACCTGACTATCACAAACATAAAAGACCCAACGCAATCCTGCTCTCAGCAGAAGCAGAACAGAGCTAACTCCATAGTTCACAAAGTGCGAGCATAAGACTCACAACCCCCCCCCCCCCATCAAGCTTCTCGACACAGATAAAGGGGAAAATAAAAAGCATTTTATGCTTCACCCAGCAAGCCAATAACGTTGTTGTTGTTGTTGTTATAATGTTTCAGACAATTTGATTGCAGTAAAATTACATACTTTGGAGTTTTTTCTTAAAGGTATCATCGAATTACGTATATTTCATGTTTTTTTTTTTGTTATTGTGATTTGACTTCTGAATTGCGTTTCATTACCTGTTTTGTTAACTCAAAAGAACAAAACTTATAAATAATTGAATTTAGGTTGAATAACTTCCACTTATTTGTATTCCATGCATTCTTATAATTTCTTTGTATATTAGCTGCATGTAGGGAGTCTCCATAGATAAAGCCCTTTGGTTGGAAAAACCTGTTCGAGTCCCGTCTAGACGCAAAAAAACTACCAGGACTTTTGTATACATATACAGGGTGTCTCAAAAAATGTATACACACTTCAACAGCTAATAACTCACTTAATTTTCGTTATTTTGCAGGTTTAACGGATTTGAAATAATGGTTGAAACCAGATTAAGCGTTGAGGAAAGAAAATTTATTCTAAAATGCTACTGGAAGTATGAAAACGTAGTGGAAGTGCAAAGACAGTTTAGAAGAGAATTTTAACGAGACTTACTATCACTCGAATTAGAGATAAATTTGAAGAAGATGGAACTGTTCAAAATGTCCATAAGCAACGTTCAGGAAGACCACGAAAAGCTACGAGGCCCGCAACAGAAGAAAGGTTGATTGAAATGTTTCGTTGAAGTTCAAGAAAATCTGTGCGACAAGCGTCTCGTGAGATAGGAGCATCAAAATCAAGCAAAATCGAGCATCAAATATCCATCGCATGTTGAAGCGCAGTCATTGGAAAAGTTACATTCCAAGAAGAGTACTCGCTCTCAACGAAGATGATCCGGATAGGAGAATGCAGTTTTGTGAGTGGTACTTGGAAAAATGTGAAGAGGACGCACAATTTCCAAGACGAATTGTGTGGAGTGATGAAGCCACATTTAAATTAAATGGGTCAATTAACCGGCAGAATTGCACTTACTGGGTACCTGAAAATCTGCATGTTATGAAGGAACATCATGTAAATTTACCAGGAGTGACGGTGTGCTGCGGCTTATCAGCACACGCATTAATTGGACCATTCTTTTTCGCCGGTACTGTAACTGGTGCCAATTACTTGAACTTGCTGCATGAAGCTGTCATGCCACGTATTCAAGAAAACTTTGAGGACGAGGACTTTTATTTTCAACAAGATGAGGCACCCTCACACTACCACCGAGATGTGAGGGCCTAACTTGATGAGACCCTACCCAACAGATGGATTGGAAGAAGAGGTTCTGTAGAATACCCCCCGCGTTCACCAGACCTCATGCCAATGGACTTCTTCTTATGGCGATTTATCAAGGATAAGGTTTACACTTCAAAACTGGCAACGACCACTTGAAAGCAGCAATCGAAAGAGAATGCTCCCAGCTACAAGACGAAATGATTCTCAGTGTTTGCAATTCCATTGCTGCACGTTATCAGCAGTGCCTGGACCAGAACGGTCATCAGTTTGAATACAGACGTTGAGGGATTAAAAGTACATTTATGTGGTGTACTTTACAATGTGAAAGTTAATTGTATTATGATAAATACCAACTTCATGATCATTCAAAGTGTGTATACATTTTTTTTGAGACCCCCTGTATTTATACAGGCAGCCCTCGGTTTACGCCGCAGTTCTGTTCCTGAAAAAACGGGCGAAAACTGAATCGGCGTAAAACGAACCCAATTTTAATGAGAGGTATGAAGTTATGTTCCGCGCAGTCAAAAAATATGCGCATGAAGTATTTGTAACATTATTATATTTAAAGCTTTGATAATACATACATATATATTTGTTAAAATAAAATGATTAATAACGAAAACAGAACAAAATTCTACACAAAAAATATAAAACTTCGAAAACATATTTACATATTTCTATGTTGAAGTTCCTGGTTTCGGATCACCTGCATTTTTTTTTTAAAGTATCCATTGTTAACTGCCTAGACTTTCTTTTTCTTTCTTTAAGGAGTTCAAGTGTAAGGTCGAATAGATGCGATTATACTCCTTTTTACGTTCGCACTCCGTTCCCAATCGTGGTTCATTTCGCAGAGTTCATCAGTCAATGTCTCTATGCTTGCAAGGATACGCTGTAAACCGGCAGTTTTCATATCTCTCAGAGGACCTTCTTCGTTTTCTTTCTCCTCCTTTGGATGTTGACTTAATTGTTCGGCTAATTCTTTTAAGTCTTCATTGGAAATGGGTTTATCATGGCTCTCTAAGACTTCTGTCACATCTTCAGCTGTAATATCGTCCAATCCCACCTCTCGCCAAGCTTGGTAACATCTTCAATAACATTCTCCTATTGCTTTAATTCCTCGAAGTCGTGCATAAATACTGGAAGAAGTTTTCGCCATGCTCCTTTTAAACACTTTGCTGATACGTCGTTCCAAGATGCCTCGATGTTGTTAATGCCCTTCAAAATATCAAATGACCGCCAATAGTCTTTAATAGTTTTTTCTGAAGTGTCCAAGACTCTTACCATTTCCATAAATGTTATACGGAGGTAATAGGCTTTGAAGATTGATATAATCCCATGACTCATCGGTTGCAAAAGCGGTGTTGTGTTTGGGGTCATGTAGACAACCTTGACATCCAATGGTGTTCTTACTTCAGCAAGGGTTTGAGGATGCCCAGGGGCATTATCCAAGAGAAGCAATGCCTTGGCTGGCAAATCATTATCTTTACAGAAGCGAAGCACGGTAGGACAAAAATAATTTGTGTACCAATCTATAAAAACGTCTTGTGTAACCCAAGCTTTCTTGTTCCATCTCCAATAGACTGGCAGCATAGCTTTTAGACCTTGAAGGCGCATGGTGTCTGTGAATGGTACACCAACGTTGGTTTAAGCTTCAAAGTTCCAGAGACATTTGCATCCAACAAAAGCGTGTCTATCTTTTGCAGCTTTAAAACCTGGAGCGGAATGTTCTTCACAGAAAATGAAGGTGCATGATGGCAATTTTTTCCAGTAGAGCCCAGTCTCCTCAACATTAAAAATGAGATCAGGAGGATAACTTCCTTGTTCTACACAGTCTTGAAAATTTTAGGAAAAGCAGCCGCTGCTGCAACATCTGCACTTGCTGCCTCACCACATAATTTGACTCTGTGGCACTTTCTTCGAGACTTAAATCTCATGAACCAACCTTTGCTTCCTAAAAACGTTTCTTCGCCTCCATCTGTCTTTTTAAGATCCGCAAAAATTGTTTTTGCTTTATAACAGCTTGAGTCAGAGGAATGTTTTTCTGATTCAAGTCATCCACCCATAATGATAATAATTTTTCCATTTTTTCATGAAGTTTACCCCTGCTATAACGTACATGTTTTGCATTTAGTGCTTCCATAGATTGTTGCGCAGCCTGTTTTATTCTATCTGCATTTTTCATAATTGTAGTTACAGTCGATGGAGATAAGTTCATACTTGTACAGACATTAGCACGTGTCTTCCATTCTTCGAATCACCTCCATCTTCTTTTCAAGTGTGATTGATTTCCGAGCCTTCTTAACACCAAGTTCTGCTAACTTTTCTGCACTTTTTTTTATCAGACATAGTATGTAATTACGTACTTTATCAATTTAAATACGTATGTACGTAAAAAAAATTAAACAGAACATTTAGGTAGATTCAACAGTAAAACTAGGTTTGATAAATATACATCGTAGCAGCTCGGTAAACACTCAAACACTAGAGTGCCTGCTAGCGTCGTTTCTCAGTCAACCACACTACAGTAAGAAAGCACGCGCAGGCAACCGGCGTTATTATGAATCGGCATAAATTGAACCGACGTAAACCGAGGGCTGCCTGTATTTATTTTTATTTTTTGTTTGTTCTGGTGACGTGTTTTTGCTAACTTCCTTGAAGTTTGCACTAAGCTTATCTGAGGAGCATATAGATGGCGATAGTTTTGTGATTTATTTCAGTACGACGATCCAGGTGTCGACTCATCTGTTTATATGTATGTGCATAGATACATATATAAAAGATATTTTTATACTAATCCATTTATAAGCGACTTGTACAGTACATTTGGGAGGAGAGGTTGAGCATTCGTCAGGATGTCAGTCATAGAGTGGTGAGGATTATCTGGTATTCTGTTGTTTGGTGAATATCTGTTTATTAACAGCAAATTACTTGTAATCCATGGCAGACAGTTACTTTATTCGATATTTTTTGTTGGATCCTTTTCTTTTTTTATATTATATTATATTAATTAATTTATATAATTTTCATATATTTTTATATTGATATTTATATAATTAAATATAATAAATTCATTTAATTATATAATTAAATAAATATAAATTAATTTATATTATTTATTTATTGGCAACTTTTTTGTATTACGCAGTAAGAATAATTAAATTCAGTTTGAAAAATCTTTCACAGATATTATAAAGAAAGTGTTAAATAAAATCTTAGAAATAATCCCCCCCCCCCCAACAATTCCTATGATTAGCATTTTTTATATGTTAAAATTGTTTACTCTTTCGTATCCATTTTCATTCACTGTCCATATGATGATGTATTATTTTTTACTTATAATTTATAGTTTTTATATTTTTTACTTATAATTTATAGTTTTTATATTTTTACTTATATAATATTATAGTTTTAATCTTATTAAAGAATTGTTTTGTTATATTTTGTAAAAAGAAGAAATATTTTATTTTTTTTACTAAAAGCATCAGTACACCTCTTTTAATTTTTAGTAAATATTATATAAAAAAGAGGTTTATTAACATTAAGTTACAGAATGGGTGATATGAATCAATCGACCGTGAGATGATTGATTCATTCAATCTAATACCCTTGGAGGGTAATGGATGGCAATGCTGTAGCCAATGAAGTTCTAACTGAGGCTCGGCTATTGCTGTTACTCTCCTGCCATGATCAGAGCTTTAATAGCTTAATAACACCTTATCCCTACACTGTCCTCTACAGATAACGGGGAGGATGAAAAGCATTCTTGCTTCGCCCCTTTAAGCCAGTCCTTATAAGGACTATAAGGACATTAAGTTACGTTATTATATTATATTAAATGATATATTATATAATATATATATATATATATACAGTATATGTATATATATAAGGACATTAAGTTACGTTATTATATTATATTAAATGATATATTATATAATATATATATATATACAGTATATGTATATATATATATATATTGTGATTTGCAAGAGTGATTTGTAACCGTCTGAAGTTGGGCATTGGGAATGTGCTAACCAGCACTCAAGTATACGGAGTTCCGGGCAGATCGATGGAGCTCAACCTCTTCTTGATAAGGGACCTTATTCGCGTCATGATGAACAAGGAACTTCCAGTCGCACTAGTGTCAGTAGACTTGGAAAAAGCGTTCGATAGTACAAAGCACAACTTCCTGCACTATATCCCAGAGAAAGTCGGAGTGGCGGCCTGCGTAAGGGAAGCAATCAAAAGCATATACGGTAAAACATCTACGCACATTGGATTAATGGGTTTCTTTCCGAACCCATTCCCATACGCAGAGGGGTTCGGCAAGGTTTCCCCCCCCCTAAGTCCCCTTCTTTTCTCTGTAGTACTTGAAGCTCTTCTAAAAAAAAAATCGATGAGACGCGCGCAGTAAGAGGAAAACCGCTGCCCATAGGCTCCATACAGAGCAAGACTGTCGTATATGCTGATGATATTGTCGGAAACCCTCCGGGATCCCGATTCCATTTACATCTTCTTCGGCATACTGCGACAGTTTAGCGTGTTCAGTGGTCTTCATACTAATCCCGACAAAACAAGAATCAAAATTTATGGAAAATTCGGCCCTCCCTGTCTTCCGTATGGTATGAAGCCCACAACCGGCCCACTCTCAATACTTGGAATTCCCTTCCTTGCGACCCCGGGGCTACAAACACAAAAATTAGTAGAATCCTGTCGCGAAAAACTCGTCCCCTTCAATCCAAACTACTTGTCATTCGAAGGTAGAGCGACCGTCATCAAAACGATTCTGAAACCTATGCTGCTACACACCATCAACTTAACAAACATCACAGACACACAAGATGATGCAATATGTTGAACTCAAAAACGAAGACGTATAATTGGTACTTTATCAGATCTCTCTGTGTTGAATTGGACAATATGCTGATGATTCGAAAAATGTTCAAACCTAAAAGCAATGTATGGACAACATTTAAGACAAAAACTAAGGACCTTTTTCAAAGTCTGGACCGCAAAGAGCTCACCAGAGGAGACAATACGTAATAGATCTACACCGAGAACTTGGGTGGTATCGCCCCAATGAGCGAAGTGAATCCCTTGACTGAACTCATTCGGCAGGTAGAAACAGACTTAGAACAAGAACAACAACAAAAAAAGTGTTGACGATCTTGATTTTCACTCTAGGCTTTTTCTGAGACATTCAGAAACTCCTGCTGCATTTGACAGCGGAGGAAGCATACGAAGACAGAACAGAAAAAATTCTACCACCTTTTTATGGACATTAACTGGGAACATTTTCTGATCCAGCAAGGCGCATAAGATTTTGTTAAGTGGCACATCAAGCCTTCCCGAACATTTTATCGCTTTACATGACCGACCGATAACGTTAAGGAGTACCGTTACTCCTAGTCTCCAGACAGAGCATGACTTGCATATGCTGACAATGTAGTTGCGACACTCAGAAACCAGGATCCAATCTTCGCCTACTTTGGCAATATTGCAACATTTCAGCATGGTGAGTGGTCTTCGTGTAAACCCAGAAAAAACAAAATTTAAATTTTGGAAATTTCAATGCAACGTCTCTTCCATAGGGTTTAATTCCGCTAAGAGATCCATTAACAATACTGCACAACATTCCTTTCTGGCGAGTTCTGATAGATAGTAGAGTCATAGTAATAACAACAATTAGTACTCCGATGTTGATGCATACTATAAACATCGGAAGTGCAAGAAACTCACCTTCATATCATAAAAGCCGCTCGAACCCACAACTGACATTTTGTGAAAATATTTTCTAGGACATTTTCTTCCTTACCTTGGGAACCATTGACCATGATGGTCCTCGCATAGAGGCTGTGCATGAGGAGTATCGTCTTCTATGTAAACTCATGAGGAAATTAGCGATAGATGGGATTAACGATGTACAGTTAACTTCGCAAAAATTGTGTTGTTTTATGTTTATTATTGCTTTATTAATTTTCAAGAGTTCTTGCTTGTTTATTCATTTTTTTAAGACAGTTATATGTAAGAGTGAAATCTAACGACCGTTTAAGCCATAATCTTAGAGATTATTTAGCTAAATGTGTCGAGTGAGGTCGCTTTATAACCTTCTACTATCATACTCTACCTTTAAATATCTCCTCCTCCCTCAGCACTCTTTTATACTATGTATAAAAGCCGATGATGAGAGACATGAGCTCCCAAAATATCCGATCTCTAAAGTATTATGTGTAATCACTAGTATTGGGTTTACTATTGAGAAGCGAGATCTGTATATTGTGAGATTAGACATCTGATTGCAAAATACAAAAGATTGTTTGAGATAGTGGAGTAATCGTAAGCATCGGGTATGCGTGTAGTTAAAGGTGGGAGTGTGTTGACATAACGAGAGAAGTACTCATAAGACTATACGCCGATAGAGATAACGAGAAATAAATAATTATTTATTTATTTCTCGTCAACAATTCTCCTAATTAATATCTCTTATTATGGGAGATATTAATTGGGAGAATTGTTGTTGTTGTTATGTTCCATCGAGTCGTTTTCGACTGCTGGTGATCCCATGAGCATACGTTCTCCATTCAGATCTGTCCCTGACCATGTCTTTCAGAATTTCCAAGCGCATTCCAGTTGCTTCTTTAACTCCATCCACCCATCTAATTCTTGGTCTTCCTCTTCTCCTGCTTCCATCAACTTTAGCAAGCATCATCATCTTCTCCAGATTGTCATTTGTTCGCATAATATGTCCAAAGTATGACAATTTTTGCTTGATGATCATGGCTTCGAGGGAGCAATCTGGCTTTATTTTATCTATCACTGATTTATTGGTTTGCTTTGCAGTCCATGATATTCTTAATAAGCGTCTCCAAACCCATAATTCAAATGCATCCATCTCCCTTCTTTCACTCTTTCTCAGGGACCAACTTTCACATCCATACAGTACCACAGGGAATACCATTGCTTTCACGATTCTGATTCTGATTTTTGTTGTGAGGCTGTTATCTTTATCTTTCAAGATCTTGCTTAAATTTGTCATTGGTTTTTTTCCCGAGTAATGATCGTAATAATACAAGAAGTAGTGTGATTGGAGCAACTTCGTAAAATTTATATAACTTTCGCAAGCACTTGATCGGACAACACCTAAGATTTCATGTTACATCCGAGGAAAGCATGGACCATATTAATTACATAAAACCCCTCTGTCATGCGATCGTTTCAATTAAAATTAATTAATGAGAATAAGTCTAAAAAATTCAAATTGGAAACATGTTCATAGATATGTAAATAGAAAGAAGGAGTAATATACGTGGGCTGTTCAATAAGTAATAAGACTAATTTTACTGTGGCGAAACCACTCATCACAATATTAATTTCTGTGGAATAAAGAATTGTTGCTGTCTGTATTAACAAAAGATGTTGATAGATGGCATATATGGGCTGATGTGCCAGAGTGACACGTGACTAAACGCAAGCTTGTTTCGCGCGCCTACGAAGCGCGACCAGTCTTCGAAATGGAAGCGTCCTTGGAACAGCGTTATGCGATTAAATTTTATGTGCGTTTGCAAAAATCGGCATCGGACACTGTTAACATGATACGCGAAGCTTTCCACGATGAAGCAATGTCGAGGGCAAGTGTTTTTCGCTGGCATAAAACTTTTAAGGAAGGAAGGCAAAATGTGGAAGATCTTGAACGTGAGGGAAGACCTTCAACGTCCATCACAGAGACAATGATCAACACAGCAGCGATTATCATCAAGCACGTCAAAAGGAAGCGTCCATTGCTGAAGAATGGCTTCTTATTGCACCACGATAATGCAAGGCCACATGTTGCTGGTTGTGTAGTGGACGTTTTGCAGAAGAATAACACAGATATCCTACCACACCCTCCATACAGTCCTGATCTCGCACCGTGCGATTTCTGGCTGTTTCCTCAGCTCAAGAAACCACTAAGAGGCCGCCATTTCGAAAATAACAAAGCATGTGTAAAAGCTGCCGAAGCGGTTTTGAAAGAACTCCCAAAAAAACGGACTCTCACATGTGTTTAAGAAGTGAACGCAACGTTGGGACAAATGCATCGCGTCTCACAGTAGTTACTTCGAAAAAGACCATGTAAATGATGACGAGTAAAGGTAATCCGTTTTCTGTATAAATATAGTCTTATTACTTATTGAACAGCCAACGTAAACGAATTGAGCTTCCAGTTCCGCTGAAATGATATTTAAATGGTCCAACCGTGTTTGCAGAAGTATTCAATAAGTATTTTACAAACGCAAATGCTATTTATAAAAGCTATTGCTACAGAAATCAAATATACAGCGACGCAATAGAGAAGGAAATTGTTGATTTTTTGAATCATTGGGAAATTGTAGAAGTTGGAAGGAGCTACCGAGCTTACATTTCTTTTGGATTATAAAATGAAGTGCGTGCGTTAATCAATACATGTTTAATAATTTTGGATGAATCTCCGAGATTGGAAATAGTATTTTCTGTGTGAACACTCGCAAGGATTATTCCAATTCATAAGGATAATAATCCCATCACAAAAAACTACAGAATTATATACTAGTTTGTCTTATTAATGATATAAAACAGTTATGAAAAGATTAATAATAATTAATTAGGAACGCTTCGTGATTATTATTATTTTTTATATCGATTGCTTCTTGAGAACACAACGCGATTTACTTAAGGAGGGATCAGTTATGCCAATCTGCTTATATTTTAGTCTCTCAATTATGTTCGTCCAAAATTAAATAACCAAATTTAATATTGATTTTTTTGTTGTTGTTGAAAATTTGTTTCAACAACAACAAAAAAAAATTTTAATTTGTTTTCAACCTTAACAGTTGAAACAGTTTTTGTTTTAATTTTATCAAAGGTTTTTGCGTAACCAATAAAGACCACATTTTTTCTTTTACATTGCATTCTTTCTTTAATTATTAATTTTAAAATAAAGATTGAGTCCATGCCATGCCTTCCTTTTCAGTCTATTTTATTTGGTTACTATGTCCTGTACAAAAGAGTTTAGTTTTTTTTTTAAATACCCTCTCTGCTTGTATTTTGAAAATTGTATAGTAAGTTATATGTCATATGCAGGTTATTAATGACCCTGTTGTTGTTGCAGTCACGTTATTTTCATTTAAAAAAAATAATAAAAACAAAACAGTATAAGTAGTGCTATTTTTGAAGTGCTAAGAAATTATATCAGTAAACCAAACTTTACTAAAGAATTTCAGAATTCCTTTAAATTGTTCAACTAACTTTTTGTGTCCTGATCATTCGTTCTAATGTATTCTTGACCCCCCCCCACCATTGTATTGTTAGTTCTGACATTGCAATAATAATACATTAAACAAGAATATGTCATTTTGTTTTTATATATTTTACTTCTATATTATCAGCCGACAAGACTTTGTGAAAATATTTTTTCCCCGCTTTCTTATGACTATTGTTTTTTTTTTTTTTTTTTAAATTTTTTTAAAAACCTTCTTCCTCTTCCTATCATGGAATAAGCCAAGTGGCGTACTCCAGTCTCATGTCATCGCTTTCTACTTTCCAATTCTTCTTTTTCCATTTATTTTAAATGGGCATAGTAGTTTTGGCAGTCTGCTATTGTCCATTCGATTTAGATGTTGTAACCATTTTTGTTTTTATTTGTTTATATATCGGTTTTATATTCAGGGATTGTATAATTTCTTCATTTGTTTTATGGTCCCACTTGGTATATTCAGCTGTTTTTTTTTTTTGGGGGGGGGGGGTCAATATTTCACTTCCATGTAAAAAAAATTCATTTAGACAGGACGTCGTATAGTCTGATTCTGGTGTGTGTTTATGTATCAAGAATAGCATCAAGTACCAAACATCATTAAATATATTATTGATTATGCCGTTTACTTTAACACAATTTGAAAATTTAGTGGCTATATCTTTTTCATCTTCATGTGATAAATCGAATTCGAAGTATTTGAAAGTATATACTTGTAATATTTTATTATCTATCACTATTATATTTTACTTCTTATTGGGTTTTCTTCTTTGAAAGCCATTATAAAATTCAGCTAAATAGAAGTTCTTAATTCTTCTTAAAAGGACTGGCAAGATGGGCGAAGAAAAAATGCTTTTCATATTCTCCGATATCTGCAGAGAACATTGTAAGGATAGGGTGTTATTGAGCTATATAAATAAAGCTCTGATCATGGCAGGAGGATAACAGCAATAGCCGAGCCTCGGTTAGAATTTCATTGGCTACAGCAGCGCCATCCATTACCCTCCCTGGGTACCTATTTTAGTCGCCTCGTACGACATGCATGGGCTGCAGTGGAGCTATTCTAATCTCGGCCACCACCTCGTGTAGTGGACGGGATAAGAAGTGATATATAAGTCCTTAAAAGGACTGGCTTAAAGGGGCGAAGCAAGAATGATTTTTATCTTCCCCGTTATCTGTAGAGGACAGTGTAGGGATAAGGTGTTATTGAGCTATTAAAGCTCTGATCATGGCAGGAGGGTAACAGCAATAGCCGAGCCTCAGTGAGAACTTCAATCTTCCCCCCCCCGCCCGCCTCCATAAGTCCTTATAAGGACTGGCTTAAACGGGCGAAGCAAGATTGCTTTTCATATTCCTCGTTGTCTGTAGAGGACAGTGTAAGGATAAGGTGTTATTGAGCTATGAAGCTCTGATCATGGCAGGAGGGCAATAACAATAGCCGAGCCTTAGTGAGAACTTCATTCTTCCCTTCCGCCTGCCTCCATAAGTTCTTATATAAGGACTAGCTTAAAGGGGCGAAGCAAGATTGCTTTTCCTATTCATGATCATTGTCTGTAAAGGAGAGTGTAAGGATAAGGTGTTATTGAGCTATTAAAGCTCTGATCATGGCAGGAGGGTAACAGCAATAGCCGAGCCTCAGTTAGAACTTCATTGGCTACAGCATTGCCATCCATTACCCTCCAAGGGTACCAATTTTAGTCGCCTCGTACGACATGCTACGTTGGTGCTATTCTTATCCCGGCAACCACACGGGGGCCTCCATAAGTTCTTAAAAGAACTGGGCGATGGACTGAGTCCTTGACTCTTTATCCCGTCATCTGAATGAAGAAAATCTGTGTGGATGGGGTGTTATTGAGCTAAAAAAGCTCTAGTCATGGCTGGGTAACGGCAATAGCTGAGCCTCAGTTAAAGCTTCATTGGCTACAGCATTGCCATTTATTACCCTGGAAGTCCTAAAAAGGACTTTTTAAACTCTCGCCTCCATAAGTGATATTCGAAATAATTAATGTAATTAACTTATGTATTAATAATTTTCCTGTATTACTTTCTTTCTTGTTTGTTGCAAATATTTTAAAATATGGAAATTATTTTATTAAATTTAATTAAATCTTTATTAACTCAATTATTTTGAGTAAAAAATAAAAAAGAAAAAGTTTTAAATATAATTGAAAACAACTACGCTAATGAAATGTATGAATTAATTACCAACTTTTATTTTAAAGATATTTATTCAAATTTCTGCCTGAACTCCTGCATGCGATTGCATGAATAATACATTAAAATAATAAACAAGCCTTCATAATAATGTGAGGGGCCGCTGACAAGTATTTTACTGACATGCATACTAACAGGAAAAAAAAATAGCAAAAAATAAATAAATAAAAGAAATTATTAATTAACTTTTGTAAAAAAACATTTGTGCACATTTCACTCGAACAGAATTATTTAGCATTTTTATCTGCCCACAATTTTCGTAATAAAAGGCGGATACGAATTAATTGCCTGCACTTCTAGGTCGCGTGTTTACCTCTAATTTGCTGTCTTGTGGGAAGTGTGATATTTATCGTAAATTTATTACAATTTTCATTGTGTTTCAAAGAACATTATTCAATCCTTCAGTTTAAAGTGCTTATATTCTGAACCTAACAATGATATCTATGAACTATTATTGTAATAATATTTATTAAAATAAACAATAAATATATCTGATTGGTAGTAATGTTTATTTTAATTAAATTAAAATAAACAGTACTACCAATCTGACTTCCTTTATTGCATTAGCTTGTCATACTCATATCCGATTCCAGAGATGTGTTTGATGTTATCGTGACGTGAAGTGTGACGATGTTATCTTCATAATTTTCCCATTTGTTCGTGGATAATCTAATCACACTGTATGTTCCAAAAATTTGTTTTCGTTTTCATTTTGATATTCGAATGAACCGAATCGACATACCTCTTCTTCCCATTCTTCGTTTACATTTATCTTACCTGTAGGTTTTCTTGAAATATCACATGGATGCAGATGAAGCCATGGGAATGGTTCTACCTGCTTTTAATCGCTTCATACTTAATGCTTTCGCCTTCAGAGACTTAGCTGCCTTTATAAGTGTAGGAAGCTGGTCTTGTGAAATGTTCATTTCCCCACTGTACATGGTTTTAATTGATAATTGATAGATATTTACAAGAATGTTAAATACGTAAGCTCGGAAAGAAATGATTGTACCATTTTGTTAGCCTTTAAACACAATTCCTCATACGCTATTGCCGCATCCACTAGAACTCCGTTTGAAAATAACTGACAAAAGGCGAATAACATATGGATACGATAATTGTTCCATTTAAAACAAATTTGATTATTTTTCATCTTTCACATTGTTATTGAAGGGCAAACATTCGTTTAAATTTATGATGAGCGGCTGTAGACTAAACCTCCTTGTATTCTTCTCGAATACAAATCATAAACTTTAGAATAATTCCAAACAGCACTTAAAACTCACATGTACAACTGAATATGAAATTCCAAAAAGTTAATACATTGATATGGTGGTTCAACAGATTTGTTTAACTTCCATTTTTATAATTAAATAACATTATTTTATAGTTTCCACCAATTCCCTTTACTGGCAGTGCAATGCTAATCGCCAAGCCCATGCAAATGAGGTCTAACTCGACACATGTATGACACTCCAATCTACGAAAGAATCACGTCAGATTACTGACATAGTTCAATGGCGTATAGGTACATAAGTTATTGTTATTTTAAGTAATTTTTAATTTAATATACGAATAAAAGAAAAAAATATGCACCTCTGTATCTCAGTGGAAGCGGTGTGTGTTTTCCACAGCGCTAGACAGCTGGAAGAAAGGACGTTGTAAGTTCTATGATATTCGCTGACTAAAGGAACTTTTATTAAACCTTTTTCCCACCAATTCCCGAGTTTCTCGATCTTTGGTACAGGCAAGCGGGTTTTTTGTCCCGTAAACTCAAGAAAATGGACCGTAGAACCCACACTATTTTCACTCAGTAAACCTAGTGTTGCGATCAGGGCACACTAGATGGCGGCACTTCTCATCCGCTTATCTTCACCGGATGCCATGTATAATTAGTGATAGTCTTGTGCCAGCTCTCTCTGATTGGCTATCAGTTGAGATCGAACTTTTCCCTCAGTCCCCAAAAGCTAGATAGGGCTAAAACGGCCTCTCCTACTTTCTGTTAGGAAAAAAAGGCAATCGTCAGAAAAAGCTTGGCAGAAATCTGAGAAATATACAGATATTTCCCATGTTTGAAAAAAGAGTATTGACAAGATCCGATATATGATCAAGTACCTTACTAGCGCATTTCTAGTTATGATCAGAGGAATCTCTGTTGGAGTCTTTTGATTATGTGTTTTAAATTGAATTAGCCAATCTGATATCTAGTTTTGATAACGGATTGGAGTGTATCAGTAGGCGGTGTATGGCATAGTGTGGATAACAGCTGGTTTAGTTTGTGTACTGTAAATAGTTGGTTTTATGTAGACTAGAGCACCCTCCTGTGAAAAGTCCTTGAACTCCATAGACATTAAGGCTAAATCTTATCTACTTCCTTTGGTGAATAAAAGGAATTAATGTATTGATAATAACAATAATAAAAAAATCAGCTACCACCTTTTTTTTATTCGGGTATGGGGAGTAAGAGAGGCCATTTTAGCCCTATCTAACTTTTTGGAGACTGAGTGGGCAGTTCTATCTCTACTGGTAGCCAAGCAGAGATAGCTGGCCCAATACTATCACTAATTAAGTAGTACGCAGTGAAGAGACGGTTAACAAGTGCCGCCATCTCGTGGTATTTAATCCGAACACAATATTTTTAACGTCTGAAAGTAGTGTGGGTTCTGTGGTCGATTTTCTTGAGTTTACAGGACGAAAAACCCGAGTTTCCGGGAGAAAAAACCTCTTGCTCGTGCCAGAGATCGACTAACTCGGGAACCGGCCGAGAAAAGGCTTAGAAAGAGTTCCTCTAGTCGGCGACTAGAATGGAACACTAATTACTACTTCCGCTGAGCTACACAGGATAATATATATTACCCTGTGTAGCTCAGCGGAATAATAATAATAATAATAATAATAATAATAATAATAATAATAATAATAATAATAATAATAATAATAATAATAATAATAATAATCACCTATTGTATTTTCATGAATTAAATAATTCCAAAGTGTGGGGCGAGGATTTTATCGAAACGGCAGGATGTTGAAATTCTTACAAAAACTTCGTAGGAGTTTCAAATGTTGTTAAATGATATATTAGAATAGCTCAGCTCTTACTATGGTGTTCTGGAAATAAACTAGAATATGTCCACGTGGTTTCAATTTTTATTTCAATTAGCTCGTTTTTGGAGATTCGAAATAATATTAATAATTCCGCAATTGCAATTGCTGCATGGAATTTAAAAAAAAATTAACTTCTAAGATTTCTACTCAAATTTGTCGAGCGTTTGTTTTAAATGGGACCATTTGTACCAGAAAAATTAGAAAGAAAAAAGTACTTTTTACATCTCATTAGTTAACATGGATGTAGGTAATTATTTAAAAAAAAAAAGGAGAAAAAAATGAGTTTTATAATATTTTTATTCATAACAAATAAACTTACGAAGAAATATAATTTAATTTTGTATAGTTTTATAATTTAATGATTTCACTAAAAATATTTGATAAATATTAGTAATAATCTTATACACCAGTTATTAACTTCCATGTAGCGAGAATTATAACTGTAGAGTTATTTTCCCAACAAACTGAGTAGTAATACCCTTGGAGAGTAATGGATGGCAATGCTGCAGCCAAAGAAGTTCTAACTGAGGCTCGGCTATTGCTGTTACCCTCCTGCCATGATCAGAGCTTTAATTTAATAGCTGAATAACACCTTATCCCTACACTGTTCTCTACAGATAACGGGGAAGATAAAAAGCATTCTTCCTTCGCCCCTTTAAGCCAGTCCTTATAAGGACTACAATCCCAACGAACTATAAACTATTTGATTAAAACTACAATCTTAATACCATTTGGATTTCGAAGTTGGGCTTCTCAAATGACAGCCAGCGGCAGCTACTTCTGTCTCAGTTATTAGACGAAGAGTATGGAAATAGAGGGGAAAAAATCAAGTGTAGGTTTAATAAATATGAATTCGTTTTCATTTTGATGTCAAATCGAGAACTGCTGACTTAGTAGTTACTGACACGATGAGTAGAGGGCAGCACCTCTCTGTCATGATGAAGTTCGCTTCCTAAGAGATGGTATTTAGTCACCAGCATAAGCATTTTATAATTCAATGCAAATGTATGAAAAAAAAATTTTTTTTGCAACACTAGAGCAGCTTTTAAAAAATAATGAAAGAAGTATTTCAAAATTACTGAATTTGTGTGATTTATATGATAGCTTTTTGTTCATATAAATCCAATAAAATGAACGATGCTTTTTTTTTTTTTTTTTGGACCAAATGATGACATCATGTTACAGTATGCCATGATTGCAATCGTGATCATTCGGAAATTTTGTTCTAGAGACTATGGAAGATTTCTCCCACCCTCCCACCTCCAACAAGTATCTCTTGTTTACTTCGAAATTGTTTTAGTGAACCAGGTATCCTAGCATATATCATAAAATTGTCCCTTTTTTTATTTTTTTTTATTTTATTTATTTATTTGTTGTTGCTAGCTTATCTGTGATGCTACAGCGAGCAGTGAACTCTGTTTACGTTTGCTATGCATGCAAAAACTTGGATATCCCATAATACTGAAATAATAAAAACGATTTAAAATCAAACTAAGGTAGAAAACCCATAATTTCAATATTAATTTTTTGGTATAGGCAGAAAGATTTTTAATTTTAATTAATTATTTTCTATAGTCTATATATATATATATATATATATATATATATATATATATATATAGTAGCTCTTTTCTTTTTCTTTTTTTACCATGTTTTGGGACCATGGCCAAGCTGGATCATGTGCGGAGATGGTGCCAGAGTGGTACTATGCAATATGTAAAACATTAAATTGATTTGTTACAGACTGGATTCGGGTCCTTCAACTTGGTTCAAAGCAGTTGTACTGGAAACTTTTCGATTTCTTTAGTTTTGAAATGCCTGATCTGGGTATCAATGAAGTGCTCTTTACGGATATCAAAAACAGCTGGGGAATCTTTGACTTGGCGAATCGCTTACGGCCGACTCCCGGTGAAACTAGTGAAATCACAATATCACCCACGATTTTGTGACCCATTCTGTGAAGGCATGCAATTGAAATTGTAGAGTACCTCTTCTACCAGTGTCGACCAGTGCAGCGCATTTGGCGAAGGCTGACTGAAGTGCTTAAGATCCTGTTGGCTACATTCTCATGAATGTCTTAAAATATCACATAAAAAATCATCTCCTCACTGAGGAAGACCGAATTTATCATCGAATTAGGAACTGCTTCTCCGCCTTACTCCCTCGATTCCGGGAGCAGGAGAGTTACCGTTTGAGGAAAGAACAGTTCCTAAGGAGATGGTGTAGCCCCCCTCCCCCCAGTGGTAGTGAACTCTTTTAATGTGTGCGTGCCAAAAAATTACAAATTGAGTTGCTGTCGTTCCGGACAGTTTTTAATAAGGGAAAAATTAATCTAACCTAATTTATTCATTTATTTAATTTATAAATTTATAATATATATATTTATTTATAATATTTTATAAAAAAATATTTATAATTTTATAAATGATATTTTATTTTATTTATATTTATTTATATATAAATTTATAATATTATTCAGTGTAAAATTGATTATTGTATTATTAAATTGATTTTAATGATGTTGGTTTGGGGAAAAAAACGGTAGTGAAAAAATATTTATGCAGCACCATAGCAGTCAGCTGAGCAAGGAAAAAGCAGTAGAAGGATGTCAACTTGTTGGTGAAACGCTTACTGTATTTACTCGAAAATAATATGCCCTCGCGTATAACTCGCATCCCTGATTTTACTTGACGAAAAAATACATTAAAAAGTCTTGCATATACCACGCACGTGAAAAATGTTTAAACATGTCGACGTCGAGGCGAGAGTAACTCGCTCCCCGCGGTTAACAACACGCCCTCCCTAACAGCCATTATACTGCAGATGCAAGTATAATGCATCTGCAGATCTCCACAATTTGTTTAATTGTTTTTATCCGTTATATATATATATATATATATATATATATATATATATATATATATATATATATATATATATATATATATATATAACGGATAAAAACAATTAAATATATATATATATATATATATATATACATTGGCTACATTCCTAATGGTAGTCATAAGAATCCATACGAAAGGCAAGATTCGAATTCTCTTCCTGTTGGTTGGAGAACATGTACGTTAACCAGGCCAGCCAGTTCTTAACTGTTTGCAAAATAGAATTGAGGAACGACTGATGATTTTAGTTATCAATTAAGTACTAAGAACAAACAATTCAAATACCTACTAAAAGAAAGAAGGTTAAATTGTGGCTTGATAATGCACTAGGTATTTTGATAAAATAATAACTCATTACCAAATTCCTTATAGTCCTTATAAGGATAAGGACTGGCTTAAAGGGGCAAAGCAAGAATGCTTTTCATCTTCCCTGTTATCTGTAGAGGACAGTGTATGGATAAGGTGTTATTGAGCTATTAAAGCTCTGATCATGGCAGGAGGGTAACAACAATAGCCGAGCCTCAGTTAGAACTTCATTGGCTACAGCATTGCCATTCATTACCCTCCACAGGTATTGGATTGAATGAATCAATCACCGCAACTCACGGTCGATTAATCCCTTCCATATTTCCATTACCAAATTTCCTTATATAGTCCTTATATAAGGACAGGCTTAAAGGATCCAAGCAAGAATGCTTTTCATCTTCCCCGTTATCTGTAGAGGACAGTGTAGGGATAAGGTGGTATTGAGCAATTAAAGCTCTGATCATGACAGGAGGGTAACAGCAAGAGCCGAGCCTCAGTTAGAACTTCACTGGCTACAGCATTGCCATCCATTACCCTCCAAGGGTATTGGATTGAATGAATCAATCACAGCATCTCACGGTCGATTGACTCAATCTTTCCCACATCAATTCTCAACCCCATTACCAAATTGACAATTGACAATTGACATTTATGTCTTTAGGGGTGAAGCAAGATGCTTTTCATATTCCCCGCTATCTGTTGTGGTTGCAGTGAAGGTAAAATTTATGAGCAGAATGCTCGCCCTGATTGGGCATGGAGATTATGCATCACTAAAGGAGGCCAATATAGCTTTTGGTCTTCTGTATTTGAATATGTCCGTTGGATCGTATGCTGTAGCTTGTTGAACCAAATCGTTGGGATGTGTGGACGTCTTTAGGAAAAACTTGGTGGCTAAGGATCGTAGAAAAGAGAAGATATAGGGAATATTTGTGTCTCTGTGGAGTTGAATGTTTCTAACATACCACGGAGCATTCAAAATCATTCTCAGGCACTTGTTCTGCACTCGCTGTATTTTGATGATGTTAGCATTAGAGGTGTGGCTCCAGGCCGGAGAGGCATAGGTGATTATAGGACGAATCGTCAACTGGTATAGCTGCAATTTGATTCTGTTGCTGAGCTTGCTATTTCTATTAATTAGCGGATAGATCTGTGCTATGACTTTAGATGC
This sequence comes from Typopeltis vanoorti, assembly GCF_054136105.1. Classification (NCBI taxonomy): domain Eukaryota; kingdom Metazoa; phylum Arthropoda; class Arachnida; order Uropygi; family Thelyphonidae; genus Typopeltis; species Typopeltis vanoorti. Next base: position 33,868,698 of record NC_143561.1, on the reverse strand, counting down.
CTTTGTGCATGCAGACTTGGTGTGTTGATTGAAAGATAGCTTTTTGTCGAGAATTACACCCAGGTAATTTGTTTCTGACTGCCAGGGAATTTTAATATTGAATAGTAACAAATCTCCTACAGGAGACATTGGCCTTTTTGAGAAAAGAACGGCTGAGCTTTTCTGGGGGTTGACTTCCAATCTCCATTTAGAGAACCAACCCTCCAGCTTTAGAATGTTTTCTTGAAGCTTTCTGGTAATGAAAAGGGGTCTGAGAGATCTGGTTAGTATTGCCGTATCGTCTGCATATAGGGCCAAAATGGAAGTCATCGGATTGTGTGGGATGTCTGACATGTATACAGAGAACAGCAATGGAGCCAGCAGAGATCCCTGCGGCACTCCAGCAAAGATGTGGCGCTGGGAGGATGTAGAACCGTTGATTTTTACTTGCATTGATCTATTTTGAAGATATGAGTGGATTAAATGAACCATTTTAGGTGAGATGCCGGCTGAGATAAGCTTGTGCAGGAGTCCAAAATGCCAGATTTTGTCAAATGCTTTGGATAAATCTAGGAAAACAGCACCTGTGCACTGGCGCCAGTTGTAGCTGGTTGTGATGTATTCAACAATTCTGTGGATTTGCTGGGTAGTACTATGGTGTTGCCTAAAACCAAACTGTTCTTTTGGAAGGATGTTTAGGTCATTTATTGAGGTTTGAAGTCGTGAGAGGATGACCTTCTCTGCAACCTTACCCAGATTTGAGATGAGACTGATTGGACGATAATTTTGGGGTAGGTGTGAGTCTTTGCCTGGCTTATGTATGGGAATTACGTCAGCCAGTTTCCAGGTGGAAGGAAAATAGTGAAATCTTAAAATTGCATTTATTATACTGGTCAGGTACACTACTGCCCTCCGGGGCAGAAGTTTAATCACACGATTAGTAATGCCGTCTGGTCCAGGAGCTTTTTTGTTCTTTAAATTTTTAATAATGTCATATATCTCAGCAGGTGATGTTGATGCAATATGGTCAGTGCTGGTGATAGGAAGTTTGAGTGAGTGTCTGACCTTGCTGTGAATCTTATGTATGTGGTCAAAGTCAAGGTTTCCATACGAAGGCCTGCATTGCTCTTCTAAGCTGTGCGCTATAACCTCTGCTTTGTCCACATCTGTGTGAGCAAGGCCCTGATCAGTTAATATTGGGGGAAGGGATCTGCCTTTGTTTTTGGTATTTTTCAGTAGTCCCCAGATGGAGTGATCACTAGGTGAAATGGAGGATAACTTTTCATCCCATACATAGTCTCTGTGAGCTTTCAGTGCATCTCTTACTGCCCCATTTAGTCTGTTTAGATTTGTTTTGTCTTGTGGTGCACACGTGTTACGGAATCTCTTTCGAGCTCTGTTTTTATCTCTGATTAAGTTCATGATGTCTTCAGGCAAACGATCTGGCTTGCGGGCAGTTTTGTAGGAGGAAGCTACCTTTATAGCAGAATTAATTTGTTGTGTGAGATTTGTAACTGCAGTTTCTACTTCTTCTTTTGTGCGTATGTGAGGAACAGGTCCAATATGATCCTTGAGTGCGGCTGACAGTCTTTCCCATACAATGTAGGAGTGAGAAGGAGGACACAGGAATTCCTGATTTCCCAGCTGCAGCAGTATTGGATTGTGATCGGATGATAGTTCATCCATAGAAATGATACTGTACTGAAGTTTAATATCCTGCAGGATAGCTATATCCAGGATATCAGCAGTGCCGAACGTACTGAGATGAGTTGGTTCGGTGGGGCCTGCCACAACAGCGTTGCTTGATCCTAAGTAATTGAAAAGGATGCAACCATTCTTGTTTGTGGTTGAACAATTCCAGGCAGGGTGCTTGGAATTCAGATCCCCGGCAATAATGGTGGGCCCTCTGATGCCTAAGATGGCATTTAGATCAGAGTGAAGAAGAGATTTTTGGGGAGGGTTGTAAGCTGAGTAGATTTTCAGTTTGCCAGTGGAGCTGGTGACTACTTCCACTCCTGTGATCTCAAGGTTAGTGGTTGAAGGAATGCTCACAGAGTGGTGCTTAATGTAGTTTTTAATGAAGATGGCAGTGCCACCACCTCTGTAGAGTAGTCTGTCATTTCTGTATAGGTGATAGCCACTTATTGTAGGGTTGTCTGAGGGTCTTAGATGAGTTTCGCTGATTAGAATAACATCTGGCTGATACCTAGATGTGAAGGCACGGAGTTCCAGGATTTTGTTTTTGAGGCCATTTGCGTTCCAAGCAACTATTTGAAGAGATGCTGGAATGAGTTTGTTACTATTCATTTATGAGAGCTGTGAGGATGACCTGTGTTTCACGAAGAAATCTTTTAGTGGAGGTTTCAGTAGGGTTTGATAGGCTAAAATTTTGTAGCATGTTTGCTAGTGAGGCCGTGATAATAGCTGTTAGGTTTTTAGGTGCTCTTGGTTGATTTTGGTCTGGAATTGGCCTAGTTGTACGGGTCACATCGGCATAACTTCTTGTTTGCTTTTGGTTGGAGGTCTCCGACTGTGGTCGATGAGTCTCCGGTTTTGGTGTCTGGGCCGCTGGTGTTCTTGTACTGTAGGAGGAGGGCTGATTGATTGCCTCCATCCGTCTGTTCTTTGGGTGTTGAGTACATCCTTTGTAGTTCGCCGGATGAGGGCCACTGCAGTTGGCACATTTGGCCGAGGTGGTCCTTGGCTTAGTGCAGGTATTGGTTGGGTGGCTGTCTCCACATTTTAAACATCTATATTCTGCTCGGCATAGATTCTGGGCATGGCCAAACTTTTGGCACCTGTGGCACTGCCCAGAAGATGATCTTTTACGGAGTGGTTCCGGTGTGACGATGAGACCACAGACTGTTTTTAAGTTGTAGATATCCTTATATATTTTGTGAATCTCAACAAGGACTAATGGCATGGGAGTTTTGTCTGCTTTGTACATTCTGCTCACTTTGACTGGTGGCAGATCCTGAGAATTTAGGTCAGCAGCGATTTCTGCTGTGTCAATGTCTTCACAGACACCACGAAGGACTACTTTTAAATTTTTTTCTGAACTGAGCGCAAAGGTATGATACTGGATGCCTCTGTTGTCCAGTTCCTTGGTCAACCTTCTGTAGTCTGTCACTGTTGCTGGCTGAATCTTTATGCCTTCATCCATGTTTTTGGCCTTAATGAAGCCAATATGCAGATTGGACATTGTGGATCGTAAAGCTGCCCACTTTTGTTTTTCTCTAAGGATGACCGGAGGCACCTTTTCTTTGGGAGAGGTAGCGGCGTCCGAACCCTGAGAATCCTGTTCCATTACAGTATTGTCATTGTGCGGTTCTTCTGTTGTTCTTCGCTTTTTGCGAGCACGCACTTCTACAAAGTCTGAAGGTGTAGAAGGCATCGACTCTAAATGATCTTCAGCGACGACTTTGTGAGCACGCACTTCTGCAAAGTCTGAAGGAGTAGAAGGCATCGACTCTAAATGATCTTCAGCGACAGCGTCTGAGACACATTCAGGGGGAAACGTGTCATACAGTTTAACCTTTCCCGGCCAGTTATCACTCAGTAGCTTTCCCAGTCTGAGGAATTCCCTGTAGACTTCTTCGAATTGGGTCTCATTTAGAAGTTTTGTCATTTCAAGAAATAAAAATGTGTTGATACACAGATGGAGAAAGAGTAGAGGTCCCTCAGGTGCCCCGAGCAGGCAAAGACAATCCTGTGAACTTTTGAGGGTCCACTAGCAGATCCCGTAGACACTCTTAGGTGTCTACCAGCAATAAAATGTTACTCTATTATATATATATCCCGTAGATCAAATCGATCTACCAGCAACGGTAGCAAATATTTCACCTTAAAAAACCTTAGAAAATGAAGAACACTTACCTCTGTATATATCATTTATCATTCAAAACTATCGCCACTAATTAACAACACAATGACTCAGCTGACTCTTTAATTTCATCATCAATAATACACTACACAAAACACTAACACACGGGCCGCCATTTTTTCCTCCAAAAACATTACCAAATTTTCTTTTATCAAAAATACTTATATCCAAATGTTTATTATATTTTTATGGTGTTTGAAATATTTGTAGGAAAAATATGACTTAGCAATATTTATTTTGTCCGAATCTAACTAATTATTCTTACATTTTTCCAATAACAATTTTTCTTATAAAAAAATAATTTAATTTATTAACTATCTTTAGGTCACTGTTATTACTAATAAATGTAAGGCTAACAACCTATTGGTTATACACGTTTTATTTCTCTTTTGTTTATATATGGTTACAACTGCAGCTCTACACTAATCATATCAGCATGTATTAACCCAAGATATGTTTGAACTCATCTTCTCTCAGTACTCATTTCATAACTTTGCAAAATCATTACTGTAGACTTTCAGGTTATACACATCATTTTATTATTATTATTAGACACCTCCAGGGAGTCCATTGAGTCATCAAGGGAGGTCACACCTGCTCTACAGCTCTCTGCACCATTCAATTCACCAACTACAACTAACCGCAACTATACCAACGCCATCTACCGCCGGCCACCACCACTAGTTTTTCCACAGACAATCACAAACATCCATGCTCACAGGGGGATTCGAACCCGCAGCCTTCTGGCTGTACAGCGGATACGTTAACTACTCGGCCAGCCAGGCTGGCAATTGGACAAGTTTTTATCGTCCTCTTTGTCTATATCCTTCTGTAGCAATCTTTCTTCCATATCTAACTCCTGTAGCACTTACAAAATATTTCGCCGAGATATTCATCTTCTTTGTTTGTCTCAAATTCTTCTTATGAGGTTTATTTTAGGAAAATAAATAAATAAGGAGCCAAAATGCTTCACTTCGGCGATGCAAAATTATATAAGTTAAGTGGATATTAAATCCAACATTATTTCCAAGCCGAATACAGAAACTATAAAAGTTTCGTGCAAAATTTGACAAGAGAGCTAACGCGAATACACTCGCCACCATTCTATGAGTTGCCGCAGAAGAAACTAATAGGAGATATGAAGATATGGACGCTCGGGCTAGCGTTCATGTCTCCTATTAGGTTCCGCTTTGAAATAATGCTGGATTTAATATTTACTTAAACTGTACAATTTTGCATCACCGAAGGAAGCCTTTTGGCGCTTTATTTTAGTAAATACTTGATGCACCGACCGAGAGTTCGCTTACGGAAAATACACCTCACCGACGCATTGAGTTACTTGCTACACGGAGTAGATGTATTCTCCGTGTGGTGAATTTAATATTTACTTAAATTGTACAATTTTGCATCACCGAAGGAAGCCTTTTGGCGCTTTATTTTAGTAAATACTTGACGCACCGACCGAGAGTTCGCTTACGGAAAATACTCACCGACGCATTGAGTTACTTGCTACACGGAGTAGATGTATTCCCCGTGTGGTGGCCGGGATAAAAATAGCAAACGTAGCCCATGCATGTCGTACGAGGCGGCTAAAATGGATAGTCAGGGAGGGTAATGGATGGCAATGCTGTAGTCAATGAGCTATTGCTGTTACCCTCCTGCCATGATCACAGCTTTATATATATAGCTCAATAATACCCCATCCTTATATTGCCCTCTACAGATAATGGGAAATATGAAAGGCATTCTTGCTTCCCCATCTAGCCAGTCCTATTAAGGACTTACGTGTGATGGCCGGGCTAAGAATAAAGCGATTATATTATAGCGATGCATGTCGTAAGAGGCGATTAAAATGGGACGCTGAATTTCGCTCTCTCAGATTTCTTCCGAAGATTTGCTCCCGGTGAGGGGGGGGGGCTTGATTTCGAGAGCTTTGCCCTGAGAAAGCATTTTGAGTCTCTGCGGAGGATGTTCTCCGGCGTGGCCCGTGAGGGGCCTTGTTGGTAGATGCTTTTCCCTGGAATTTGAGCGGTTCTGCTCGGTGGTAGGGTGAGCCTGTCACTGAGTTGGCCAAAGCTGAGTTGGACGATCTTTCAGCAACTATGGAGTGGTCTAGGGATCGTCTTAGTTTTTAGAGAGCGCTTTGCTTATATACCGCGCTTATGTAACCCATGCATGTCATAAGAGGCGACTAAATTGGGACGAGTTTCGCTCTTTCAGGTTTCTTTCAGAATTTTGCTCCCGGTGAGGGGAGGGCTTAGATTTCGGGGGGTTGCCCTGAGAGAGCATTTTGAGTCTCTGGGGAGGGTGTTCTCCAGCCTTGTCGGTGGATGCTTTTCACTGGAATTTGAGTGGTTCTGCTCGGTGGTAGGGTAATAGGGTGACAGTCTGGCATGGCTTGTCACTGAGTTGAACGATCTTTCGGCCACTTTGGAGTGGTCTAGGGATCGTCTTAATTTTTAGAGAGCGCTTTACTTATATACCGCGCTACTGTAACCCATGCATGGCGTAAGAGGAGACTAAAATGTACGCAGAGTTTCGGACACTCAGGTTACTTCCGGGATTTTGCTTCCAGTGAGGGGGGGGGGGGCTTAGATTTTGGGAGATTTGCCCTGAGAGAGCATTTTGAGTGTCTGGGGAGGGTATTCTCTGGGGTGGCCTTGTTAGTAGATGCTTTTCAATGGAATATGAACAGTTCTACTTAGTAGTGGGGGGAACCTGTCACTGAATGGAACCAACACTGAGCTGGACGGTCTTTCGGCTACTTGTAGGGAGTGGTTCGAGGAATTGTCTTAATTTTTAGACGTGGCTTTACTTAAAAATCGCTACTGTAACCCATGCATGTCGTAAGAAGCGATTAAAATGGACGCAGAGTTTCAGTCATTCAGGTTACTTCTGGAATTTTGCTCAAAGTGAGGAGAGCTTTGATTTCGAGGGATTTGCCCAGAGAGAGCATTGTGAGTCTCTGAGGAGAGTGTTCTCCGGTGTGGCCCATGAGGGGCCTTGTTGGTGAACGCTTTTCCCTGGAATATGAGTGATTCTGCTCAGTGGTAGGGGCCCATCACTGAGTGAAACCAATGCTGAGTTGTACGGTCTTTTAGCTACTCGTAGGGAGTGGTTCGGAGATCGTCTTAATTTTTAGAGAGGCTTTACTTACATGCCAGCTCCACTTCAATCCATGCATGCTGTAAGAGGAGACTAAAATGGACTCAGAGTTTCGTTCTCTTAGGTTTCTTCTGGAATTTTGCTCCCGGTGAGGGGGGGGGGGGGTTAGATTTCAGGGGTTTGCCCTGAGAGAGCATTTTGAGTCTCCGGGAAGGGTGTTTTCCGGTGTGGGCAGTTTGAAGCTTTGTCCGCGGATGCCTTTCCCTAATTTTTAAACAGGGTTTTACATTAAAATTGCTCCACTGCAGCCCATGCATTGAGAAAATTCTTCAATTTCTTAACTCCAATAGTACTGTGACCCATTCCAACTTAATACAATCGAATACGTTACTTATAGCCTGCGCCATGCGGTCAACTGCAAACGGTGAAGAACATTTAGTTAAAAAAAAGGGCAACATTAAAATGTTACAGTCGAAGTTAAACCGGAAAAGAACGAAATACAAATTCGTTTATATTTGAGTGGCTTGACAAACGTGCTGAAACGCAACACCTGCCGTCAAAATAACTGTTTGTGGCTTTCTCTAGCACAGGCTACCCCACATGTGACGTCTAAGAGGCGCACAAAACTTTCTTCATGCTCACATGGCCCTCAAAAATTAGAGGGAACATTGCTCAGTAATTCAACTATTTCTTCTAGTTCTGTCACTTCAAGCCATCCGCATTTATTAAAGATATCCCTCCATAATTCTTCCATTTGATTGCAGAAACGAAGGAATTTTTTTGGATTTTCTTCGGCCCTCTTGACTAATTTAGTCTCACTGATTTTGTTTTCCTCACCATGTCACTCACCCTTCTTTCCTGTGCTTTGTATTCCTCATATTCTCCACGATAGTTTTCTCTTTTGTGCAACTTAGTCATTTCACTTCTACCTGATTTATCCACATAACTATAGGTACATAATCTGATAAACGATTGCTTAATGACCATTTCATCACTTCCCATACATTGCTAATATCCTTCTTACCATTTCGTAAGTCCCGACACTGCTCCAGAGTGCGTCCTAAGTCAGTCATAACCACCAGCGCTATAGCTCCAGATACATCCCTTTTCAACTGGCATTTTCCTATTTCCTATGTGTGTATATATATATATATATATATATATATATATATATATATATATATATATATATATATATATATATATATATATATATATATATATATATATATATATACATATATATACATATATATATGTGTGTGTGTGTGTGTGTGTGTGTACTCTATGTACCTCCCTGCGAACAATTCATGATCATTCTTCCCAATCAGATAGAGAAATAGAGTGATAAATAAATTCTCTGATGCCCTCACCAGATCCAACTCTCATACGCAAGCACCATCCATCACATGCCGTTTCAGGTAATTATCTCTCAACGTCTGCATAAATGTCATTTATTCCCCTCATGCCACTTTTCTCCTTCCAATTTATGTCTTTATGGTTGAATCGACCAGTTATTACTCGCCCTGTGCTTTTGCGTTAATTTAGCGATACATTATCTGTATCCCCCTTTTGCTGTTATAAGCAATCAATATAACTGATTGCTTATAACAGCAATCAGTTATATATTTTGTCCTGCTGATTTTCATCTTACACCGAATGGCTCCAAATGCACAATCTTCCTCAAGTCTGCATTCTTGTTGACCTTCTTCTTTGGCCAGTTGCCGTTGTTTTGCTATCCAGTGCCGTAATTAACTTTTCATGGGTCATGTGCAAGATTCTATTCTTTTATCCCCCTCTTTTTTTTGGGGGGGGGGGGGAAACATACGATAAAACATACGAGTAAGACGAGTAAAAACATACGAGTAAAACATAAAACTGATCTGTAGCAACCTTCCTGACGCTGCTGGGATGCTTTTAAAACAGCCCTTCGAAAAAGCGACAATCCTATTGCCTGAGATCGTCCAATTCATCAATTTCTTAAATATGATGAAAGACTTTTTCATCTTAATGTGGAATATTAAGAAAAAAAATCTTTCATTTTAGGAAATTAATATAACGGTGTCCAGAAGCTCGTGTGGGAATAATAATAATAATAATTGCTCCTGCAAAAGCACTCCCAAATCCCTCAAGGTCTTGGGGAGGGGATTGAGAGCAGCAACGTCTACCGAGAGCATCCTAGACATACTCAATAGGATTAAGGTCAGAACTGACTGACCAGTTGTCCGCACGGTTAGCCTGGTGGCTTTGCGCATTGCAACCGTATGCCTGGGGAAGGAGTGTCCTAGGTTCGATTCCCGTCGTCGACGTGAGGTTTTTAACGATCTTTCTTAAAATGAGGATGAGTATTGTTGTAGGATAAATGTTTCCTCTCTTATCGCTCCCACATACGGACAAACATAATGATCCAGGACTTCTCTTCTATAAGTTTTGCAATATTTATGATTCAGTGGTCGGTACGTCCATCCAGAATGCCTTTCCCAAACCATCACACCACCTTTACCATAAGTGTCCCTTTCACAACCCACAAGTGCTCCAGATCAGAGCCATTCTGGTATCACTTTGTAGGCAAATTGGGAATCGTTTATAAACAAAACCGATTCCCACTGGTCTTAGTCTAGTTGACGTGGAGCCTGGCTTATTTCAAATGTTCTATGTTGCACGCAGACTATTGGTCGCCTCACATACAGACCCTCTTCGTGAAGCTTCTGCACATAATGGAAGCAGATATCAATGTTCCTGAAGCCGACGTGAGGTCAGACCGTAACTGATTCGACGTAGCACTCCTGTTTCGGCGATCATCAGAGGTATCGTTCACCTACTGGAGTTGTAGCCGGTGGCCTTCCTTCTCCAGAATGCTGTTCATGACTCTTGGGAAAGCTTCCACAGTTTGCGAGCCACGGAACAACTCACATACAACCTTCTGGCTGCATCCACTTGTTTTTGATTTGGCCGCCCTCTATTCTTCCGATAGCTCGCCACCTAAATTCATTGAAATAAACAAGAATTTTGGTATCACAATGCAGTATGTTTCTTTCTCACTCCAAACGCGAAACAGAAAGCCACTCCAAAACGCCCCGGTCGTATGCCATGGCTCATGTGTATACCCCCCATTGAAAGCTCATTTGTAATCGATAACAGACTCAGCATCACTTTTACATAATGTACCCAAATTTCATAGTTTTTAAATCTCCCCCACCCCGAGTTACCACGATTTCCCCTCCCTTAATTTATGGAAACCAGTGTACTACTCCTTTCATTCTATCCCTGTGATAATATCGTCTTCAAACAACTGAATTTTCAATAATATTTTTTAATTTGGGGATAATCGCTAAGTTTAAAGTATCCCAAGTGATATTAAATATTTGATTAAACAAAAAAAAGCCAATAGTTTAACGTTTTACCAAAAAAAAAAAAAAAATCCGTTTAATTATTTTAATAGCCTCTTGTCGATGTAGAATGCACATTTGTCACTTGCACTTGTATTTCTACCAATACCATTCATAACAAACTTTATTCTTCGCCGACACTTTCTCCGTCAAAGAAATACGTCTTTGTTCGCGTCTTTATGCTCTAAGGCAAGCGAACAATAACGTTCGTAACTCAAACAGCCCGAAAACACGTACGCATTTCTCCACACTCCATCATTGACTTCGGTAACTGCAACAATAAAACAGGTATACACAATACCCCCGGCATCTTTATTTCGTTCTAAAGAACGTGCTGTCCGAACCAAAAAAGGTTACGGCAACTACTTGAACACTCAGATTAATCAGTAGCGGATTACACAAAAGGAACCAGCTTATTTAATCCCGTTCTTCAAATCCGTCTAGTTTGTTGCATAACCTTTAACCAGCGAAAGATCGTAGGATAAGTAATTCGATCACACGCGGAAACTTCTCAATGAAAACTAATAATAAATAATAAATACCAATAAAAAAAAAAGTTCTTGATGAAGTTCTCACTATAGAAATAAAAATGAAAACATCCATGACTTGTTATCAAGAGGAAACTCTATTTTACAATATAAAAGCAGCAATTACTTCGTGAGCTGCAAGCAGTGATGACAACAGTCTGTCTCTGTTACGCCTAAATGACATTGTCTAGGAATGGAAGCATTCCTTAGCGAACAGAAGCATTTACTGTTAGCTCAGCAGATCGACAAGCGAAGGGAGGTCTTCAGTGACAAACAGGTGTGCGTGACACTGAATTATGACACGATCACGGAAACACACAAAAACAACCGAGAAGACAGAGTTTAAGGAACTGGAAAGTGAAAGAAAGTGAACAGAGTAGAATAAAGCCATAAAATAAACTTTTAGTGTCGCTTTAAAAAAAAAGTAGCATTTTTAAAGTTATTTTATCTAAAACATTTTTATTTAAAAAAATTAATAATTTTAAATCAAATCCTTTTGCAAGATTTAAAATATTTTAAAATAAACTTTAAATTTTTAATTTAAAATAAAAAAGTAGATTTATTTTAAAATAAATGGAATACACCTTGTAATATCTAATACTAAAAAAATATATAAAACACCTGAGATGTTAATCTTTGGAATGAAAGTGCATTTGCTGATTTCTATCGCAGTACATTGTCCTACTGTAAGATAACTTGTGAGCGAATATGGAATGGATGAAAAATATAGCATCTTGAGCGGAAGAAATACATACTTGAGAGGGTGGAGGCAAATGTTAGCCCAAGCAGAAAGATCTAGGTTAACCACTACTAGTACTTCGTAATAGATCTAGTACTTTTTATAAATTTTTAGTGTTCTAGTACGTTCACCAACAGATTTAGTACTTCCTTCCGAATAATAACAACATGAGAGTTAGACATTTGAGTTTAATATTTTTCTCTTCTCCCACCTCCCCCATACGTCCGTAGTAGTCTGGTCACTAGAGACAAGATCAAGAAGAAATTATGCTTCCAAGAGCATTTAAAAGTACACGTTATGTTTTTACGTTTTGGGCATCTAATTTGATTTAAATCAAGAACAGGTCTCCCTATTAACCTCGTTAATGTTTTTTATTTTTCTGTTCCTTTGATGAGTAATATTTGATATTTGCATGTTGATTCTATCATCCAATTTCTTAGTTTATCCAGAGATAGTGAACCAATTTCCCACTTAGCTGATGGTTATATTTTATTAACCAAGAATTCTGTTTTTTAACTCTTTCAGGTAATTCTTTCCAACTACAAAGTGATTTTGTCAATGCATATCTTACAGCAATTCCATCAGAAATACAAATTTCTTTAGGAAATAAATGATAACTGAAAATTCGCATTTTTCACCCACTGTCGATTTTTCATAATCGTTTTCCTTCATTCTTCTTAGATTACTTCATACGGCACCACAAATAAATAGTTATTTATTATTATTATTATTATTTCATTGATTATTAGCTCTGATCATATATTTTATGTTAACTTTCTGTTACAAAATTCTAAACAATTAGAACTTTTCACAGAAACTTTCAAAGAATTTGTGGCTCACCCATTATTTTTACATTACCAAACACAAAACACCACAAAACAAAACAGCAGCTGCAGTGGATGAACGATTACCTTAAGTCCAAAGTCACTCAACTCTATGGTATTTTCTTATAGTACTCTTTACACTTATCATGCCCTAACCCTGACCGTTCCTTCAAAAATGAACCTTTCGTGCAGATGACTCAATGACATGTTTTCACAAGCTGCTGGATGTACTGTTAGTGCGTTTTTATCTTACTTTGTGTGGGAAAAGGTAATATTTGTATATGTGTTATCTGGAGAGTACAAACATTTTTTCTATACCAAACTTAAAGAGTTAAAGTCACGTTTTGGGTTAATTAGCTCCTCTCTTTCTCTGTAAAACAACCAAATTGTAATAGTTCGGATTTTCGATTATGTGAACGAATTGATTTCAGATAACTCAAACAATGTCAATAGGTAGCATTAGACAATTTCTAAAATAATCAAGAAAAAAAGTTTCCCATTCCTGGCATTAATTTCTAGTTGTGATTTTTTTAAAAATAATTAAACAGAATGCATTAAGATATAAAGTTGTGGATTTAAATATCAAGATCTAATCAGAATAACTGAGTAAAATTCACTGTGGAAAAACACAACAACAAAAGCACACGTCTTTGTTCATTTAAGTTTACAAATGCATATTTTATTTTGCTGAAATAATATTTACAAGTATATTCACTGAGAAAAAATTCGAAGCATGTAATTACCTAAAAATATTTCACAATATTTAGTTTAGACTCTTAACATTTTTCAAAGAGTTCAATGAATAAAATTTTTGTTACTCACTGTTTCTTGGTTACATTACCTCAAAATTGCTGATCATTCAAAAGAGTTTTTAAAGCAGATACCATGATAACCACACTTCCATACATTTGATATTGTGCCAGTCTGGAAATGACACCATGCCTCCCTAAACATTCTGTGTATTCTTTTGTCAGCAAATATATAAAAACAGTTTATGAAAAATGTTCGTAAATGTCCCAAAATAAAGAATTGGATAAAATCTTTATCGAATTGGATAAAATCTTGAAAGTCTAATTTTACCATTGATGAATTTAAACGATTAGTGATAATTTTCCCCATGATACAAATAGATGGTAATTCAGTTTTCAAAAATAGTAAATGATTATCAATGTCGTACATTTTTGGTGAAAATCTCTCATCTTCTTCACAACTAATAGAAAAAACTTTACTTCCATCAGCTCCTGTATCATCAAGAATTAGTTCCCCATCTTGGCATTTCAGAATATAACACTCCCTGAGGTTTATTTAATAGTCAACTCTTCTTTGCAAGTAGCCGAGGATATCAGACCACTTCCTGCGTAACGTTTCCCAAGTGGTCCTGGATAAATACATCACAATGCACGTGACTTCTAAAATAGGAGAGGAGTGAGGAGGAGTATGGCAGGGAAGACCTCTGTCACTCTCTTGACTACCCTTTCACTTCCACCACCTAATGCATCAGTATCAGTTGGAGGAGACATCACTAAAAGATATCTGCAAAAAATGAGCTCGCTCATCTCCACTAGGCTGAGCAGACATCTTCTGGAGGACAGGTTGAGAATAGTGGGTGATGAGGTTAGGTGGGGGAGCATTGCAAGGAAGACCTCTGTCACCCTCTTGATGAACATTTCACTTCCACCACCTAATGCTATTTTTTCCCATCCCAACAATTTTGGACATATGAGTGAAAGAAATAGTCACATGGTCTAACATCAAAAACACTTTTTGAGGATAAAATAGTTAACATAATAAGGACAAATAATATAGAATACCCTTCGAGCCACAGAGATAACATTTGCCCTATGATGTTGATGTAAGATAATCTCACATCAACATCATATCCAACAGCATGCAGAAATATGTCCGTGAATCATCTGCATGAAAGTTTCATTTTGGAAGGAACGGTCAGGGTTTAGGTTCAGGTAAACAGTACTATAAGGAAAAACAAACAAGTCAAGTGTTTTTGCAGTTACGGCAATTCGTTCATCCTGTGCAGCTATTGTATTGTGTTGTGGTGATTGGTATCCAGGAAAGTAAAGTAAAATAATGGGTGAGCCACAAAAGTCATTGAAATTTTCTTTCTTCAGGAAAATAGCATGAGACAAAACTCTTCACCTAGCTCTAAAAGGATGAGAACTGGTTATTATTTTAGAAGGAACATACATTGTGATGTATTTATCCAGGACCACTTGGGAAAAGTTATGCAGGAAGTGGTCTGATATCCTTGGTACTTGCAAAGAAGAGTGGACTATGAAATGGACCTCGGGGAGTGTTATATTCTGAAATGCCAAGATGGGGAACTAATACTTGATGACACAGGAGCTGATGGAAGTAAAGTTTTTTCTATTAGTTGTGAAAAAGATGAGAGATTTTCACCAAAAATGTATGACATTGATAATCATTTACTATTTTTGGAAACTGAATTACCATCTATTCGTATCATGGGGAAAATTATCACTAATCGTTTAAATTCATCAAAGTTAAAATTAGACTCAATGTTTTATCAAATTCGATAAAGATTCAT
Organism: Typopeltis vanoorti; assembly: GCF_054136105.1. Taxonomy (NCBI): domain Eukaryota; kingdom Metazoa; phylum Arthropoda; class Arachnida; order Uropygi; family Thelyphonidae; genus Typopeltis; species Typopeltis vanoorti. Next base: position 33,853,689 of record NC_143561.1, on the reverse strand, counting down.
TATTTTGGGACATTTACGAACATTTTACAAAAACTGATTGTGTATATTTGCTGAGAAAAGAATACGCAGAATGTTTAGGGAGGCATGGTGTCATTTCCAGACTGACACAATATCAAATATATGGAAGTGTGTTTACCATCATGGTATTTGATTTAAAAACTCTTTTGTATGAGAAGGTATTTTGATTTAAGGTAATCAAGAAACAGTGAGGAACAAAAATTTTATTCATTGAACTTTTTGGAAAATGTTAAGAGTCTAAACTAAATGTGAAATATTTTTAGGTAATTACATGTTTTCGAATTTTTCTCAGTGAATATACTTTTAAATAGTATTTCAGCAAAATAAAATATGCATTTTTAGACTTCAATGAACACAGATGTGTGCTTTTGTTGTTGTGTTTTTTTTTCCACAGTGAATTTTTTACTCAGTTATTTCGATTAGAATTTGATATTTACATCCATAACTTTATACCTTAATGCCTTCTGTTTAATTATTTAAAAAAAATCACAACTGTGAAATTAATGCCAGGAATGGGAAAGTTTTTGTTTCTTGATTATTTTCGAAATTGTCTAATGCTACCTATTGATATTGTTTGAGTTATCTGAAAACAATTCGTTCACATAATCGAAAATCCGAACTAGTAGAATTTGTTTGTTTTACAGAGAGAGAGAGAGAGAGAGAGAGGAGCTAATTAACCCAAAAGCATGACTTAAACTCTTAAAGTTTGGTATAGAAAAAATGTTTGTACCCTCCATATAACACATACAAATATTACCTTTTCCCACACAAAGTAAGATAAAAACGCACCAACAGTATATCCAGCAGCATGTGAAAACATGTCGTTGAGTCATCTGCGCAAAAGGTTCATTTTTGAATGAACGGTCAGGGTAAGGCATGGTAAGTGTAAACAGTACTATAAGAAAATACCAGAGAGACCCGAGTGACTTTGGACTTAAGGTAATCGTTCATGCACTGCAGCTGCTGTTTTGTGTTGTGGTGTTTTGTGTTTGGTAATGTAAAAATAATGGGTGAGCCACAAATTCTTTGAAAGTTTCTGTGAAAAGTTCTAATTGTTTAGAATTTTTTAACAGAAAGCTAACATAAAATATAAGATCCGATATAATAATCAGGGAAATAATAATAATAATAATAATAATAAATAACTATTTATTTGTGATGCCATATGAAGTAATCTAAGAAGAAGAAGAATGAAGGAAAACGATTATGAAAAATCGACAGTGGGTAAAAAATACGAATTTCCAGTTATCATTGGGATAATTGATTGCCAATTTCTTTTGAATAAGACTTCAAATTTTTTCCTAAAGAAATTTGTATTTCTGATGGAATTATTGTAGGATATGCATTGACACAATCACCTTGTAGTTGGAAAGAATTACCTGAAAGAGTTAAAAAACAGAATTTTTGGTTAATAAAATATAACCACCAGCTGAAGTGGGAAATTGGTTCACTATCTCAGGACAAACTATGAAATTGGATGATAGAATCAACATGCAAATATGATTCATCAAAGGAACAGAAAAATCAAACACATTAACGAGGTTAATAGGGAGGCCTGTTCTGGATTTAAATGAAATTGGATGCCCAAAACATGAACACATAATGTGTACTTTTAAATGCTTTTGGACACATAATGAAAGATTCTGTGCTTTTAATAATTCTCACCAGTTTATGTTTGGTTTCAAAAAAATAAATATTCAACCTTTAATTTTTCTACAGTAATAAATTCCCAACGATCACCAAATGAAAAATTAACTTTCGGATGAAAGTCACATTGTCAAAAACCACATGATGGCAATTCCACAAGCATGGGAAAAACCTTTGATGTATTTTTCAATTTATTTATTTTCTGTATGTTAGATTCAATAAATACAATTTGTAAATAACATTTCATTCAAATAAAATGTGTAAATTTAAATGAACAAATTGGGTGTAAATGTTGATGTGTTATGCAAACTTAATAATAACTTTTTTTTTTCCTTTGTGAAATTTCATACCACAAAGTAACCAGATACTTTTTTTTCACTCAGTGAATTAAAAGTCCTATTTGTTCATACAAGCCCTCAAATATTTCATGAAACTGTCAACTGTTGGAAGCAAAAGGAATAATCGGGTATTAAATTAATAGCCAGAATTTTAGTGGAGAAGATTTCACCTGAAAAGTCACAATACTGTTAGAGTTTGGTTATTTTACAGAGCCATTACATATTTTAAAATAACGACATGTTATTTTAAAATATGTAGTTCAAAATATGTTTTGAACAAGAGTTCAAAACCTTGTTCGTCTCATATACGTTATTTAAAATTACTAATGCTAAAGAAAAAATAAATAAATTCCATTTACAGAAATAAGTTAAGAGCACAAAGAATTGAAGGTAATATTAATAGTCATATTGGTTTTTTTAAAAAAAAATAAATGTAAGCATTAATTTACTACAGAAATAATTTCCCACGGGAAGTGTTCGAACATAAACACATGATTTCTCAGCTACCTACAACAATTTGGCGACCTGATAAGAGAGATATTTTTAAGATAAGACGTGATTAGAAATCTACAGTGTTGGAAAATAAATTCACATACATTTTATATATTTATTAATTTTGCTCAGCTATTCTGTCTGAAAATCAGCATTAGAATATGAATTTTTAAAGTAAAACACAGAAAATAGCCAATCAATTTGAAAAGAAAATAATAATTTCACTTGTCAGAATTCCATACTGTAACAGCATTCGGATTTCGAAACCGGAAATAACACTTACTCTAAACTAAACAGTGCATAGACTTTCCCACCTCGCTTGGGAAATCATAGCATGAGCAACAGTGGGAAAGAATTAATACAGAGAACCAATCGAATAGTAATCTAAATTGAGTAGTCAACTAGCTTTTCTGTTATTTCCAGAAATATCTTTCAACTCCTATGTTTTGTGTGTTTTTGTGATGTGAATATATTTTAGCCACAGTAACCCATAATGAAAACGTGAACTGCATTTTCAGACTTGTGTTTCTGTTCTGTGAATATATGTTAAAAATCAACAATTTCGAATATATTCAGAAAACCTAGATAGTACCAAGATGTTCCCATTCAGGAAAGAAATGTAAGTTAATTTTTTTTTAACTTGAACATAACAATTGATAAATGTAATTTTAATAATCACTACTTTTATGTTTTGGTAAGTGTAATTCTAACACTGAATAGTTTTTTTTTTCCATAAGAATAATCATAGGGTATATATTAGATTATCAACATGGATACATTCGGGAGTTTTCATGTCTAATATGTGTGCGTGTATGTGTGTGTTTGATGCATACCAGCATATAATTAAATTATTCAGAAAAGCTCGAAATCCAGCCGCCATCACGACTCTAAGAATTCCCACCCTTTAACAGGAAAGAAATACCCCAAAATGTGTTGGAAAATTAGTACAGCCATCTATGGACAACCAAACATGATGACAATGACGGATGTGTGTCACCTTGGGAAAATTCCAAGATATCTTATCTCAAAAACATCGCCCACAATTCCATAGCCAAAACCAAAACACCATGTGATATCACTGAGAGACATGTTCCCCAGAAATTTCCAAACCCATAACGGCAGGATTCTTATCTCTAAATATTACCCACAAGGCAACAAAAGAACCAAACACACCACCTGATGTCCTTGACAGACGAAGGCCCCAGCGAAATTCCAAACTCGATAACAACAAACATTCACGTCACGATTCCTCATCTTGATCCTGATTTGGTCAGAAGTGTCCCACCAATCATGACACGATTCCTTCTACACTCATATATCTCCCTTTCCATTCAAAACAACAATGTCACTTATTTACAACTAACAAATGACGTCACTTATCTACATCCCATAACAACACACACACACCCATGTCCCAATTCCTTATCTTATCTTGATCTTGATCTTGTGACTAGTGCACCACCAATCATGACACGAATCCTTATCTCTAATATATCTTCTGTTCCATTCAAAACAATAACGTCATTTATTTACAACTATCAAATGACGTCACTTATTTACAACTAACAAATGATGTCACTTATCTACATCTCATAACAACACACACACACCCACGTCACGATTCCTTATCTTATCATGATCTTGTTCTTGTCATTAGGGCACCACCAATCTCAACACGAATCCTTATGTCTACCATCACCCATAATTGCATACACGAACCAAAACACAAGAACACACGTCACTGACACATATGCCCCCCCCATGGAAATTCCAAACATTCCAATCTGATGACGTCACGCTCACAATGACATCATTATCTCAACAAACAATCACGTCACGATTCCGTATCTTATCTTGATCTTGTCACTAGTGACTGGACTACTACTTACGTCACATTCAGTGACAAGTATGATTTCTATTTTCCCCTCTCACTGTTCGGTAACCTTTTCTCCCCCCCCTCCGATCCCATACTTAAGCAATCCGACTTGCATCAGCCAATGAAAATATATTGTTCGCTATTCAAACCCTTCTCGTGCGTTACAACAATGAAAACAAGTGAAAAAAAAATAAATATTTTAATATGAGTAACCACTTTTTATGGATGCACAGCATAATTTCAAGCCCATTGAAAAGATGAATACAGCCGACAATGGTCAGTTTTTAGACCTAGAAAATGTATATCTAGGGGCGTTATGAAGAGCTTGATAGAAAATGGCAACTATTGAAGACCGTAGAAACATTGAAAAAAAGTCAAGAATTCATGGTGTTTTGGAATAAAGTTTTGAAATGAAAAATGCTGTAGGAGAATAAATGATTCTTAATTTAGCAACATTAGTTAAAGGTGTATTGTACCTCCCTCATTCATCAGCAGCAACTGAAAGAATATTTTCAGCAGTGGCAATAAATAAGAATAAAATAAGACATCAACTACAAACTCCCTTGATGAATGGATTCCTTTTGACAAAAGAAAAATTGAAACATTCATCAGGTACAGATTTTACTACTTCTGAAGAGTTAATTGATTTATCAAAATCTGCTAAAATAATGAATAAATACTTCCAGTGTTTTTCTTGCGAGTGGGAACCCCTGTATATATGTAAATAGCATATTAATAACTGAAAATCTAATGTTACATTATTTTAAACACTAAAAGGAGAGTTGTACAGTAGGTGCCCACCCCCCTCCAGGAGTCTTTGGATTCTCTGGAGGTGTCATCACATAATAATAATAAGAAGAATAAGAATAAAAATTATATGGCAAATCAATACACATGTGAAGTGCTAGAGTTACAATTGGGTCTTCTATTATGATGATTGACATCTTCAGCTCTTGGACTCACAGATGACTACAGTGAGATGAGTTTTGACTTTTTTCCTTTCATATTTGTCGTACATGTGTTAATTTAGCGGTTTTACGTTGAGTTCATCTATGATAATAAGGCAGTAATATCGTAAAATGCCTTAAATAGAGTGAAACAAAAGTATTAAAAATTTAGTACTTTTTTTCAGATCTAGTACCTTTTTCCTGCATAAGTTGGTACAAAATATTTTTGCTGGGTGGTTAAGATATGTGGATGATGTGTTCTCTATTTGGTCCCATGGGGCCCAGACACAACGGACTCTTTCCTCTCTCACCTCAATAGTCTGCACCATCGAATCCAGTTTACTATGGAAAAGGAATCTAATAATAGTTTAGCCTCTCTAGACACACCTTGATAACACGCCTACCCAATGATAACCTGCTTTTTTCGGTATCAGGAAAACAACTCACAGAGGCAGATACATTCACAAACTTCCTATCACCATATTATTATTAACACCAAGTATGGTATGATTTATTTTAATCATACCCTATTTGGTGTTAATAATTTGTCCTTGTAATAATGCCAACCAATAAAACCTATGACCTTTGTTCCAATGAGTCCTCTCTTACAGTGGAACTTAATCATATACGCCACACCTTCTTATCTAATGACTACAGTTGCCACAGTATCAAAAAAATAATCAATCCTTCTCCCAGTCCAACAAAGTGTTTATGAATCTGCAGCTGCTCTCAGAAATCAGCCTAATTTAAATAAATATGGTCTCATTAAACTTCTCAAACTATCGGAAACAGTGATATTTCGAGATCCCAGTTTACACCCTAGGTCGGCAGCAGGTGTCCATAGAGGGCGCCCCAACCAAGTTAGGACTCTAGTCTTTCGTCCACGTGTTTCACTTGATTTTATGTTGCTTTGGTGTACGTAACAAGTCTCCTATTGTACTCCCTGACGATCACTCAGTTACTGACACGAAATATTGGAAGAAATAAATATTATTTGGAATTCTTTCTGAGTGCTGTTACATTCCATTAAGCTACTAACATGAGTTTCTCTCAACACTTAAGCCTTTAGACACGGACCTTTCCAATTAAATATTTATATTGATTATATAAAATATTTAAGAGCCTTTTGAATATAATAGATATAAATCATAAATGCCAAAAAATTTTACATTTTATTCTAACAAGTTAGTAATAAAAGTATGTTTGACTGTTTCTTATATGTATAAGTAAAAATAAATCTGTATACAGAAATTATATTTTATTTTTTATTTTCACTATTATTATTAGCGCTTCTTCAGGGTATTTCAATTGTAGTGTTTGCCGATTATTTTTCATCTCACGGATGTGATGAGTGATTGATACCTTCTTCTGCTAATGACAAATAACAGCGTTATTCGCTAAAAGAGTATTTAGCCTTTCGTTCCATCATGACAGCACACTATTGATAAAGAAGCGATGACGAAAAGGATTGCTAGAAGTCTGATGAATGGATCCAAAGATTAACGATGTGCAAGTATAAACCACAACGGTTTCCTAATTATGGAAACAAGAGAAGAGGCAAGACTATAAATCAAACTAACACAAGAGAAGCAGACGGGATATTCTACTATTAATCACGAAAAAATAATTAGTTATTTCCCACCAGGTAAAACATTGCATGTGACTAAAATAGCCTATAAGAGAGTTCACCAATAGGTAATTTTAAGAAATAAATAGAAAAAAAAATAATAAAGAATCTTTTCTTTATAAGCTATCTTCTGACTCCCCTTGTGTAAATTTATTAAGCTGTATTCTAGAATCGTATTCTGTTCTATGGTGAAAACATCCTTCCATAGAATATTATTGATGATTTCGATAATGCCTTTTCTTTTTTGGAGTTTTTATCCTTAAAGTTTTGATATTATATTGCTGCACTCTCGGAACCCATGATTTGAAAGGTTCATATTTCATTTCGTATTACAACCAACTTTAAACTAGAATATGCTTTCAAACTGGAGAGTTCTCTATTCGCTAAATATATTTCCTCTCTTTTTTCTTCCATGGTGCATTTTAAAGATTTAAACTCCCCTTGTTTTCACAATTTCTTTCTTCTTTACTATAGTCTTTAAGTTTGTGGGAGATTGGGTGGATTTCTTTTTTATTTATTGTTTTTCTCGTATAATATCCCTTTTCGTGTTTCACATAACTTTTCTTCACATGCACATTTTTGAAATATAACTTTAATATCAAACTACTTGACTGCTGTAAAATAAATAAGCCCGTCTGGCTTTAGGAAAAACAGTTTTAATATTAAACACTTGTAAACTATAAAACTGCACGGATTTCCAGAAAACAAAATCTGTTTTGAGGATTTGTGTTCAATTTCTCTGGATGTTTCCTATTTTCCTTCCTGTTGTGGTCAAAACAGTATATACAATATATAATATAAATATACAATATTATATAATGTAAATATTATATAATATATAAATATTATATAATATATAAATATTATATAATATATAAATATTATATAATATATAAATATTATATTATATAATATATAAATATTATATAATGTATATGCTTGGAGGGTAATGGATGGCAATGCTGTAGCCAATAAAGTTCTAACTGAGGCTTAGCTATTGCTGTTACCCGCCTGCCATGATCAGAGCTTTAATAGCTCAATAACACCTAATCCCTACACTGTCCTCTACAGATAATGGGGAATATGAAAAGCATTCTTAATATATATATATAAAATATATATTATATAAATATAAAATATAATATATATATATACATATAATATATATTATTTAATATAATATAACGTAACTTAATGTCCTTATAAGGACTGGCTTAAAGGGGCGAAGCAAGAATGCTTTTCATCTTCCCCGTTATCTGTAAAGGATAGTGTAGGGATAAGTTGTTATTAAGCTATTAAAGCTCTGATCATGGCAGGAGGGTAACAGCAATAGCCGATCCTCAGTTAGAACTTCACTGGCTACAGCATTGCCATCCATTACCCTCCAAGGGTATTGTATTGAATGAATCAATCACCGCATCTCATGGTCGACTGATTCTTGAAATTTGTATCCACTCACAATATAAATTTGTATCCACTCACAATATATATATCCACTCACAATATATATATATATATATATATATATATATATATATATATATATTCACAATATATATATATATATATATATATATATATATATATATATATATATATATATATATATATATATATATATATTCACAATATATATATATATATATATATATATATATATATATAAATTTGTATCCACTCACAATATATATTTATTTATTCACAATATATATATATATATATATATATAAATTTGTATCCACTCACAATATATATTTATTTATTCACAATAATATATTCACAATAATATATTCACAATAATATACGATACGATACGAACAGTCCTTATAATAAGGACTGGCTTAAATGGGCGAAGCAAGAATGCTTTTCATATATATTTTTCATATATATATATATATATTTATATACGAATCTTCTTGTAAACCATTTCTTATATTTAAGATATACGAAAAAATATATGGTTAATTAATAATATTCAAATTCTAAATTTTAGATTTAAAAAATTTGTATATTAATATAAACATTAAAAAATATATTATATATGCTATGTTATATTTAAATAAATTTATATTTTTTTCTTAAAATAGCATATACTGATAATTTGAAAAGGAAACGCTGCCTCATCATACAGATATTGAATATTGTTCTACAAGAATGGGTATTCTTGAAACATCATTATGTACAAGGACAGACGCATCTAAAATAATGAATATCACACAAGAAAAACTAAACATGAACTCTAACGATTAAAATCAATTAAAATAATTAATAATTTAAAATAACTCATTTAACGAGTAATTAATTACATTACACAAGCTTATTCACACTGTTGGTAAAACTACCTATAATTTCAATACTATAAGTGTATTGCGACATTGTCGTAAATGTTGTTTCAAGGAAGAGCTTCATTTTCGTGTGTGTGTGTGTGTGTGTGTGTGTATATATATATATATTTTTTTAAATTAATTAATTTATTTATTTATATATAATTTACATTAAAGCCTGTAAGTAAAACTTAGTTTTTAACGATTGCAATTTTTATTTTTTTTACTTGTTGCTTTCTACTATTAACCCATCATTTATTCTTTTTCGTTTAATGAAAACATGCATATTAAATTTAGTAACGTTAAATTAATATTAAAGCTTATTGTAAAAAGCAATCACGTCTGCAGTAAACTCAAAACAAGATAGACTTTGAACTCTCAAAGCAACCAACAAACACAAGTGTGCCCTTATTGAGAAGAAACTGCACATGCGCGAATCAGCCGACTTTCAAAAAAAAAAAAAAAAAAGGCAAGATGAATCAACACACCAACGAAAACCTCAGAGCAACGGTCTCGTCCAATGCTTGCTATCACCTTCGATGTAGTATCCTTGGGGATGTATATACAACAATAAAATCACTGGATTTATTAATAAAATGTGGACGCTCATTTATTTGCCCTAGAAAGAGATAAACCTAATCGAATCACTAATAATGAAGCATTTCTTCACTTATCTCTTCATTCATTATTCAAATTTACCATTCATTTTATTTTACAGCAACAATATGAATGTTCTACTATTTATTACATCCACTCTTAATAGTTCCAGTTCGTGGAACTGTTGGTTTCAACTCCAAACAGCTTTTGTTAATATTTCAATTTATTACCAACTGATACCAAGTGATTGTCACGGTGACAATGCAGGCTATTGTTATCTGCTGTGAATGGCAATGGTTAATGATAGCATCCACAATACCTTTCTTTCTGTAGGGTGATATACGCACTACCAAATGGTAGTTGCTATTGTAAGTTATCTTTAAAAAAAAAAAAAAATAAAAAAAAATAAAAAAAAAAATATATATATATATATATATATATATATATACGCTCATAATGTCAATTGAGAGCTAATCAACTTTATCACAATAGATTTGAGCTATAAAATAAATCGCATAGTTGGAGAGGATCGCTTGAAACTTAATTTTTTGTTATAATTAAATGACGAGGTTTGGAAAGAATTTATTACCGTCAGGAATTCAAATAGGATATTGACCTTTCATTGAGATATTTTAAAAACTAGTAACACCTGATTTTTTAGTTTATAAAGTTGAGCGCAAAAACATAATTATTCAGTTTATTGTTTGATGATTAAACCATCATTGGCATGAAATTCATATTTAGTGCCAAATCATTATTAACCATTAACTAAATCCACACATTTATTGGATTTGGTTAATGGAAGCAAGAATGCTTTTCATATTCCCCGTTATCTGTAGAGGACAGTGTAAGGATAAGGTGTTATTGAGCTATTAAAGTTCTGATCATAGCAGGAGAGTGACAGCAATGACCGAGCCTTACTTAGAACTTCATTGGCTACAGCATTGCCATCCATTACCCTCCAAGGGTATTCTGAACTTTCACAATCATACCAAGGTTTTAGTCCTTATCCTTATAAAGACTGGCTTAAAGGGGAGAAGCAAGAATGCTTTTCATCTTCCCCATTACTGTAGAGGACAGTGTAAGGATAAGGTGTTATTTAGCTATTAAAGCTCTGATCATGACAGGAGAGTGACAGTAATGGCCGAGCCTCAGTTAGAACTTCATTGGCTACAGCATTGCCTTCTATTACCCTCCAAAGATATTGGATCACCGCATCTCACGGGAGATCCCTGAAGTGAATCATAGTCCTTATAAGGACTGGCTTAAAGGGGCGAAGCAAGAATGCTTTTCATCTTCCCCGTTATCTGTAGCGGACAGTGTAGGGATAAGGTGTTATTGAGCTATTAAAGCTCTGATCATGGCAGGAGGGTAACAGCAACAGCCGAACCTCAGTTAAACTTCATTGGTTACAGCATTGCCATCCATTACCCTCCAAGGGTATTGGATTAAATGAATCAATCACCGCATCTCACGGTCGATTGACCACTGTTCAGGTCGAAATGAATCATATCCTTATATAAGGACTGGCTTAAAGGGGAGAAGCAAGAATGCTTTTCATCTTCCCCGTTATCTGTAGAGGACAGTGTATGGATAAGGTGTTATTGAGCAATTAAAGCTCTGATCGTGGCAGGAGGGTAACAGCAATAGCCGAGCCTCAGTTAGAACTTCATTGGCTACAGCATTGCCATCCATTACCCTCCAAGGGTATTGGATTGAATGAATCAATAACCGCATCTCACGGTCGATTGATCCATCCGAAATGAATCATAATAATATTATGTAATCTTATATAATATTATGATATGATATTATGATATAATTAATGGTGTATAATATATTTTTGGAATAATTTAAAATTAAAAAATATATTTTAAATATTTTATTTAATTTTTAACACTAATATAACATAAATTGTTTAAATATTTTTAGTAAGAAAAATTACTTTAGTAAACTATAAAATAAAAGTAGAATTCTTGACACTACTTCATTCTGAAACTACCACAGAAAATTTTATTAATAAAGAAAAGTACAGTACAATTGATTAAACTTCTGGTAATTACTAAATGTATCGCTAGATGGCAGCAGAATAGAAAATACAATTATCATAAGCTAGAAGAAACGTCTTTACCACTCAGAATGAAGACAAACCTTTCATCTGCTTTTATTGTTATATTTCGCCCAGGGATTTGAACTTGCCCTATCTCAGTGAGACCAAATAAGTAAACTTTTCAGTTGTTTTTAGACGATGACGAACGTATGTTGGCGTCTTTATTAATTTTCCATACCAGTTTATAGTGAAAGCATTCGGTTCAAGCACAGCATCAAGGAATGTTTAGGTAATTAAATTTACTTCCCTTCATGTACACAGTACTCGCTAGAAAGTTCGCTTCCTCAGCCAGCCTTTTCAAATTTCTTTGATTTTCTGAAGACAAATCGATTCTTTTTCTTCTCAGTAAAATACGTTTGTGAACAAACTTCTTATCCAATATGCGAGAATTCATTATTCACCAAAACACAGAAAAACTGAAAATACATTTGAAACTGTCCACATTTCTGGTTAATTAATTTCGTTTGTAACTTTCAGATCATTGAAAAAAAAATTCTGTAAAAGTGTTAAATTAATAAAAGCAAAACCTTTCGTTAAAGTTGGACCAAGAAATTTACTAAAAAAAAAATCACCTTAGTTTAAAATATAATGGTTCCTGCCGAATTAAATGACTTTATATAATTTTATTTTATACCGATTTAATACCAATATTTTATGTGAATTTATTTATATCATTTTATTTTATATTATTATAATTTTTTAAAATTTTATGCAACTAATTTTCTTTTAATTATAAATAATAATTTATTGAATTTTATTAGATTACTTCATCATCATCATCATCATCAAATTCCTGCTATGTACCCTCAAGGGGTATACAGGATATGATAGTACTACATGAAAAAATTACATCATTACTAACTTCCTATCTACAATTTTCCTCCAAATCAGTCTGTTACTTATCAAGACTCCAACATTATCAGATCTTATATTTTTATCATCTAAGGCACTTTGTACCGTATCATTCCACCTATATCTTGGTCTTCCTCTGGGTTGTTTTGCTGCCAACCTGGCAGAGAACACTTGTTTTGCTAATCTTTCCTCTCCCATTCTATTTAAGTGACCATACCACCTGAGATTAGCTCTGCTAACGCATTCCTGGATGCTGACAATGTCAAGTTCTTTCCTAATATCCTCATTTTTAATATGATATTGCACATTGATGCCATCTGTTCACGCCTATAATCTTTCTCAGGACTCTCATATCTGCGGTCTCTAGTCTTTGGTCAAGTGTTTTACTTCTAACCCAGCTCTCAGATCCATAAGTTAAAACTGGTTTGAACACTGTCTTGTATACAGCTAATTTAGTGTTCTGACTAATTTCTCTCTTATTCCATATGAATTTATTCAATTGACTTCCCACCATACCAGCTTTGCTAATTCTGTTGTCTATTTCTATATTTAATTTACCATCTTCACTAAAAATCGTGTCTAAGTAGCTGAAATGTTCCACATGTTCTCCATTCACAAGACAGTTGACATTTTAAATGATTCTGCCTATTTTCATTGTCTTTGTCTTTTTATTGCTGACCTTCATACCATATCTATTACAACAGCTATTCAATTTAGTCAGAGAATCTTGCAGACTTGTATCGGATTTATTTAGAAGTATAACATCATCCGCATAAGAGCTGACATTAACATCTCCAATTTTTATATCATGTTTAATACCACTTTCCTCCATAATGTGATCCATATAGATAATGAATAACAGAGGGGATAATGTACATCTTTGTCTCACACCAGATTTAACATTAAACCATCTTCCTGTACTTCCTTCAATTCTAACTGCTGACTTACAACTCAAATAAAGACTAAGTATTGCTTGATATAATGCCCCATTGACACCATATAACTGCAGCGTGTTGAATAGCTTCTCTCTTGCCACCTTGTCATATGCCTTTTCCAAATCGACAAAACTTAAATACAGATCTTTGTTATATTCCCATGCTTTCTCGACTATTTGTCGTAAAGTGAAGATCTGATCCTGACATCCCCTATTTGGCCTGAATCCTGCTTGTTCTTCACCAAGCAATTCTTCTCAACCGTTTCTCAAGTATACTTGCATAGATCTTGCAGAAACATTCAGTAGGGAAATACCTCTGTAATTCTCACATTCAGTTTTATTTCCCTTTTTATATATGGGTACTATGAGAGCACTACTCCAATCATCGGGAATTCGTCCCTCTGTCCAGGCTTTCTGAACTATGCAGTGCAGCCACTGTAAGACTTTTATACCACCATACTTCAGCATTTATGGTCGAATATCATCTACTCCAGCTGCCTTTCCACATTTCAAGCCTTTGATGGCTTTTTCTACTTCAAGTATGGATATGTATTCCTGACTGCATGCCTGGTCAGTGTTTTTTATCACTGTGCTGTCATCACTGCTTGTTTCATTCAGCAGTTTTTCAAAGTAATTACTCCATACTTCGAGGATATCTTTTTCTCCCATTTTCATTTCACCTTTATCATCTCTAACTCCTTTTACAGCACTCTTTCCTCCTTTCCTAAGCTTCTTCAACAACCTCCAGAATATTTTGCCACCTTCTTGATATTTATTTTCTATATTCTTGCCAAAGTCCTCCCATGACTTTTGTTTAGCTAGTTTTACACACTGTTTAGCTTTCTTACATTTGTCTCTGTATTCTGTAAGAGTAAAAGCTGACTTATTTGCCAGGAACTTTTGATATGCTTTCTTCTTTTCCTTCACTGCCTCTTTAACTTCCTGTGTCCACCAGGGAGTTCTGATTTTTTTTATCCTTGCACACAACCTCACCACATGCCTCTCTTGCAGAATCAATCAATGTTTTCTTCAGAGTTTGCCACTGAATCTCCAAGGTTTGATTCCTGTTCTCAGACTCTTTCATTTTATTTTCAATAATCTTTCTGTATTTTAGTCTACAGTTCACATCTGAGAGCTGCTCAACTTTTATTCGCTTTAAAACTTTCTTACATGTTATTCTTTTCAATATGAAATTCAATTTTATCCTGCTCAAGACTAAATAGTGATCACTTCCAATTTCAAATCCTCTGTACACTCTGGTGTCCTGCACCAGGGAGAAAACATCACTATCAACAATAACATAGTCAATGAGACTTTTCCTATTCCTAGCCTCTTCTCTCCGTGTGAATTTGTGCATATTTTTATGTTGGAACATGGTGTTAGTAATAACCAGTCCATGTCCTGAGCAGAAATCCAACAGATATTTGCCATTATAATTAGCTTTGCACTTTTCTTCAAATTTTCCCAAAATATTTTTGTATGTCTCACAATCATTTCCTACTCTGCTATTTTGATCCCCAACAGGGACCAACTTTTCCTTTTTCACTGTGTCAGCTGCTTTCTCTAATGCATCAAAAAATTCCTCCACTTCTATCTTAGTAGAACCTTCTTTGGAACCACAGGCACATATAAGTCTCATTGTCCAGTTCCCCATTCTCATATATGCCCACATCACTCTACTTGAGACTGCCTGCCATTCAAGAAGATTAGCCTCGTATTTTGTGTTGAATACTATGGCTACTCCTTCTTTTCCTTGATTGTCATTGCCTGAATATAACATTTTGTATTTATTGCACAAAAAGATCTCACCAGTTTTGGTCTTTTTTGTTTCAGTCACCCCTATTATGTCAATCTGGTACTTATCTAATTCCTCAGCTAGCTCCATTTCTTTGCCATTCAGGCTTCTTACGTTGATAGTACCGATCTTTAACTCTGGTGATGTTGAGTTGGGGTTTGTTTCAGATTTGTTCCAGTAGCTGACTTTTCGCTGTTCGCCCTGGTTCCCTGGCGAAAACAACGGGGGCCTTGTTTAACCGGGCGACGCCCCAACCGGCATGAAATTTTGTCATGTTGTACCATCATTTTTTATTTTGGTTTAACCAATAAGAATACAATTTGGTCGGCTAAATCCCAAATTGCCAGCCCATCCTCGTTCATTCAGTATCAAAGTAGATACCCAACAGGGTGCACCACGAGAAGGTGAGGATTGGACATTAGGTCAGAAGCCCTGGTCGGTTCTCCGCATTCCTTTACATTCCTTTAAAGGCTATGTGGAGGTCTCCTCTCAGTTATATTAGATTACTTATGATTTATTTAATACTTTTAATTCTACTGATAAAGTCTATCTAAATTATCTTTATTATTATTACAATTTATGCGACAACATCCAGTTAAGTTCTTAAATTAACCAAACATATTCTTTAAAATAAGGTTTATTTCAAATTTCATAATTTGAAATAAATTTTAAAAATCAATACATTTTATTATATTTTATTTTCAAGTATATTATATTTTAAATATTATTTTATATTTATATTTTAAAATGATTAAATATTTAATTTATTTTTTTTAAATGAAATTAAGCAACAATTGTTTGCTATATACGTCACGTGTTCGAATTCTTATTTCAAGATTCATATTGATATATCTGCTTTATGGCTTGTATATGAAGTGCGCAGCTTATTCTTTTGTGATGACTTCATACCAACATCGTTATTTAGTTCATGGTTAGAAAGTTGAAAAGTTGATACAGTAAAGTCTTCATGTCTTTTATCAAATATCTGACAGTGTAAAACACCTCAAGCGCTTACTTTAAAATCGACAAAACACACATCAACGTTCCAGACTGTAGTAATCGATGAACAGACGAATGATAGATGATGGAGACAACATCGGAGAATGGGAAGTAGTTAGTGTTCCTTTTTAAAAAAAAAGCATCAACCGCGCGCGGGCGTGTGTGTGTGTGTGTGTGTGTGTGTGTGGCAGGGAATTGTTTGGTTTTGAGTTTGTTAAAGCAGATGGTGCTTGGAGAGACATCGTAGCTTCTTTCAAAGTGCATTACGACAAATATAAATCGTTTCGAAGTTTTATTTCAACAAACGCGTAGACAGTTTACTAACCTGTAATAAACAATCGATAACTTATTACCAATTTCTCATATTTGACTACTGAAGTAAAAATTTGTTAATACGGATTTAATCGTGACATTAAGCAGTTATAGATGTGTTAAGATGTTTCTAACTTCTTATAGGCTTGGCAAATGTTTTCTAAAAGTTATGCTCTTTTTCTTTTTTTTTTTTTTTTTAAAAAACTATCCTTATATAAAAACCTCGAGTACCTACTTCAGAAGATCGCCACAAGGCAGCAGATGATGACAGTCGAATTTCTTCATTAAGATATTAAATAAATGGACTTTACTAATTGCATACATGCACAAGCCTTCTTTAATCGTGTCAAGTGTCTTATTGATTTTCATTTAGTTTTTCCTGATTTCACAATGGGCTCTTTCTTCAACGGATATTCCAAGTTATCATATTTTTCATTATTTCTTATTTTTCTGGTATTTAATTTTTCTGGTTCATGTTTTCATTTTTTTTTTTTTCCCTATATGAAATCTTCGATCATTTGAGTTTGATAACGCTTTTGTTTTATTTTATAAGTTTATAAGTTTATAAGTTATTAACTGCTACTAAAGTTGGGAATTTAAAGGTTTTTGTTGCCATAATTCTGGATCGTTAGAAGCGAGACCATTATACCCATACCGACCACTGAATTAAAACCTTGATGCAGATATAAGTAAACATCACTTTCGCAAGATATATGCAAAATACTTGGTTCACGTGCGTTACCACGTGCGATAGGCAATTATTTATAATGCTACTGGTGAGTAATGGTGATTAGTGTTGATCACAATAGGAAAAACAAAGGATGTTTCGGAGTTCGATAAAGTGCTTATTGTGGGTGCCCGTCTTGCTTCAACCACGATTTTGAAAACAGCAGAGTTGACTGGTTTCTCAAAAGGTGAGATATCGCGGATGTTTAATCAGTGGAAAAATAACCCACATTGCTGGCCTAAGAGGAATAACTCTTGTTCTAAGACAGTCTGTCAGGAATAAGACTGCCATTGTCTGAGAAGGATTATAAGGATAAATAGAACTTCCTGTTTGCAGCAATTGACGGAAGCATTTAATGAGGTCTGTTCTCAGCCCGTACTTCAAGGGAATTGAGAAGGATCGGTACTGGCAGTCGCATGCTTATACGGAAATCACTCATTTCTGCAAAGAACCAAAAAGTTTGTCTACAGTGGTGTCAGGAACATTTTGTGACTGGACACTTGAAAAAGTCATGTGGTCCGACAAGTGAACGATACACAACAAGGTGTACCGACAGTAAGCAGAGGGTCTGGCGGGAGTTCCATGAAACAAGGAACCTGGTTTGCCTTGTATACAAAATTCAAGGTTCTGGAAGTGGGTTATGGTGTGGTGCATGTTCCGTTGGTACGGACTGGGCCCTGATACTGCCGGAAAGTCGAGTGCCCAAGGCATATCTAAACACTGTTGCTGATCAAGTCCATTCTGCAATGTTGACTTTTTATGTAGCAGTTGACAGTTGTTTCATGAACGACAATACTACTGTCCATCGTGCAGAATTGTTCAGCAGTAGTTCAGTGAGCATGACAGCGACTTCCACTATCTTCCGTGGTCACCACAAAACCCGGATCTGAACCCCATTGAGAAAGTACAGGACATGTTAAAAAAAAGAGATCCAGCAGAAAAGTCCAGTCCTCTTCCGTTAAATCAGTTAAAGGATATCGTAGAATGCAGTCCAACTTCTTGAGGAATCTATGCCAAACCGCCTATGTGCTTTAATTGGGGCTAAAGGACACGCTATTAAATAAGTTTCCAATTCAGTGGCCGGTATGTGTAGATCATTCTACTACTCATCGACTGAATGAACTTTTTTTTGTCATTTTTGGATTTAAGATTATCAGATGGGAGGAATTCTCTGACGTATTCAAATCCCGACATCTCAAAAATAATCTTAACCCTGAGTGTATATGACTGTTATTTTCTTCTTACTTGATCCTTGCTTAAGGTGCTTGCCTTTTTGACAGTCTTATTCCTCTTTTCACGATGTAGTTGAAGAACAAAATGGATAGGACAGATGTATGGCGATCACTAATATTTATGTATTAATCCAGATCAGTTCTTAGCAAAGTATTGCTAATAAATGATCAGGTAATTACAATTTAATTATTAATATAAATAATCATTAATTAATTTTGCATTAATTAATTTAATATTTCAGAGGACATTTTATTAAAAATACAAAAAAAAAATACTCAAAATGTATTGAATTTTATAAATAATGATTCTTCCCACTGTTGTATGGGTTAATAAATAAAGGCAGTTAAAAATAAAGATCAGAATGCAATACAAACAGCAGAGATTAGATATTTAAGATCAATTACAGGATATTCAAAATCAGATCACATAAACGTAAAAGATTGCGAAAATACAGAGATAATGGAAGAACTGAAAAGAAGACGATTGCAAGACAGAAATGGGGGTTATTTGCATATTGATTATTCATCAGCTAACGCCTTTTTGTTCCCGTACAGAGATTGGATGAGGCCGTTTTAGCCTTATCCAACTTTTACCTTATCCAGTCTCCAACTTTTGGAGACTGCGTGGGCAGTTCAATCTCCACTGGTAGCCAATAAGAGATAGCTTTCCCAAGGCTATCACTAATTAAGCGGCACGTAGTGAAGAGACGGCTCAATAAGTGCCTCCATCTCGTGGTCCCTAATCTTAACACAATATTTTTAATGTCTTAAAATATTGTGGATTCTACGGTCGATTTTATTGAGTTTACGAGACAAAAAAACCTGAGTTTCCGGGAGAAAAAAATCCGCTTGCCCATGGCAGAGATCGGATAACTCGGGAACCGGTCGAAAAGAAGTTCAGAAAATGTCCCTTTAGTCGGCGACTAGATTTGAACCCGAGTCTTTCTTCGTGCAGTTAAGCGTCATATAGCGCAAACGCCATTTCTACTGAGCTACACAGGCTCTTTACGTTTTCATTATTCATTATTATTTACTTTAACCTTCCTTTGTCCTTTTATTCTCTTGCTTGTTTATCATCCTAGAAAATGATGTGAAGCGCACATGATCCACAAGTTTCTCACTGAGTGACCCGAAAAGGATCATGCTTTTTGCTGTTTTATTACAATAACATTACTGGCTAGATTGGTGAAGCAATCATGCTTTTCATATTCCCCTTTGTTTGTGTAGGGAAACGTTGGGATGAAGGGCTGTGAGCTTTACGCTCGCCCTTTGGGAGCTGTGGGATTAGCTGTGTTCAGTTGGAAGTATGATTGTCTTGGGTCTTTTGTGTTTACAATGGTCGGTTTCATTGTAGCTGGCAGATTATGTGTGGTTTTTGGTGCGTTTCTTGCCTTTGAGAAGAACTTTTCAGCTAGATCATGAAGGAGCGAAGAGATGTATGGGATTCTGGTCTGTCGGTGGATGTTTCAAATAAACCATGAGGCGTTCAGTACCATCCGCAGGCACTTATTCTTTATTCCCTGCAATTTTAGAATGTTTGATTTCGAGGTATGCATCAATGAGTTTGATGTGACTGTTAAATCGGAGGGTTTTTTTTTTTTTGTCGAGTTGTACTCCGAGAGATTTCGTTTCTGTCTGCCATTGAATCGTTTCGCCAAATAGCTGGATGTCACTTTTGATAGAGGCTTTCCTTCTTGAGAATACTATGGCTGTGCTTTTGTGGGAGTTTACTTGGACTTTCCAGTTCAAGAACCATTTCTCCAGTGTGGAGATGCTGTCCTAGAATCATCAGATTTCCAGGTTGAGGGTGGAGAGAGAGAGATCTTGCTAGTATTGCCGTGTCGTTTGCGTATAAGGCTGTGTGGTTGTCCTCGGGTTTTGTGGGATGTCCGCGATGTACATTCCGAATAGTAGGTTCCGAATTTTGCCTGGCTGAGACTGTACTGTTGTTTTTTACATAAACGGTTCTCTCATTGAGGTATGATTTTATTAACCTTATTTGAGTGGTTGGCATGTTTACTTTTGTGAGTTTATACAATTTTATTTTTCTGTTTTATTTTTCCGAGGAATCTTATTATAACTGTTCTATTTAAAATAAAAAATAATGCAATAATCTCATTCTAAGTTATTTTTTTTAATGTTAAGCTTTTTTTAAAAAACAATTCATTATATTTTATTAAAGTAAAAATTATATATTTATATTCCTTCTGTAGTTTTTAAAAATATCAAAAAATGTTTTCGCATTAGTTTACTCTTTGCCTACCGAAACTAGTTCATTTTGTCCAATCACAATGGATCCTGTTTTCATTTGTGCTTTAATCGATAGTAATGGAAATTGTTACTTTCATGATAAGCTTTTCACTGCTAATTTTTGTATGAGATTAACAGTTTATACTTTATAAATTAAATTTTCAAAAATTAATTTTTTTTTTTTTCAAAATTTTATAAATCTCATAAAGATTTTGCGAAACATTTGAATAATCTTCTTTGTTATGATTATAGAAAGGAAATCTATGCATACAACAGGAGTTATTGAGTCGAAGTCACTAGTCAAGTCACAACAAGTCACCGAATGATGATAATGCTAATGTTCCATTGACATATTTTAGTGACCTTTCTTCGACCATTTGGGATTATTATTATTATTATTATTATTATTATTATTATTATTATTATTATTATTATTATTATTAAGAGAGGCCTCCAGGGAGTCAGAGATTCATCGAGGGAGACCACGCACTACACACACCATCTATCGTACTTATTCTTGAATTCATTCCCACTGCTTGCACTCCTAACATCCAAAGGAAATCCATTCCAATCACGCACCACTCTCTAAGAGAAAAATCTAGCCCTCACACCCTTCTTGGCGTTCTTCAATCTCAGCTTCCAAGGATGTCCTTACCCCACCCTCCATAAATTGAAAAATTCCATCATTTGATATCGTGTATGACCCTTTCAGAAATTTGTAAGTCTCAATCATATCATCCCTCTTTCTCCTGTTTGCTAGTGTCTACAGTCTACAAATTCTTAATCTGTCTTCATAATCAGTATTCCACAATCCTGGTATAATTTTTCACACTTTCCTTTGCACACTCTCCACTGTGTCAGAATCACAACATAAACCAGGAGACCAGACCTGTGCACAATAGTCCAAGTGAGGTCTTATCAAGGCCTTGTAAAGAGGCAAAATACCATCCTTATCTTTACATGGGAACGTTCGTTTCAGCATTGCAATTATCTTTTGAGTTGCATTTGCAGTCTTTGCCACATGGCCCCCTGAACTTCAACTTCCTAACTATTAATACTCCTAGATCCCTAGCCTCATCAGTTTCTTCTAGCCTAATCCCACCAATATAATACGACATTGGATATCTAATCATGCCGAAGTGAATGACTTTACATTTACTGACATTGAACTGACACCCGTTTTCCCATGCCCACAATTCCAGCCTATTCAAATCATTCTGCAAAGACTGCATATGCTGATTGTCCTACCTATCTTTGCATCATCAGCAAATAACTGTATGTCGCTTGTCAAATCCTTCCCAATATCATTAATGTACAGATTGAATAACAGTGGACCCAGCACTGATCCCTGTGGTACACCACTTGTCACCTTAAACCTTGCAAACTCAGTTCCCCCTTATACCACTTTTTGATATCTGTCAGTCAATCATCCTCTTATCCATTCAATTGTATAACCCAAACCCATTTTCTCCAATTTATGCAACAGTATACCATGCTGTATTGTCAACAGCCTTAGCAAAATCCAAACGTATCATGGTGTATCCATTCCCTTTGTCTAGTTCAATGGTAACATTGTTATAGAATGTGAGCAAGTTGCTAAGACATCATCTTCCCTTAGTAAACCCATGTTATTTATTGCAAAGTAGAGATTCACTGTCAACCCATTTCTGAATGCGGATCCTAAACAATTTTTCCAAAATCTTCACCACCACCACCACCACTCCTGAGATACTAATTGGTCGATAGTTGGATACATCAGTCTTTGCACCACCCTTATGCAATGGAATTCCCATATATTCCTTCGTTTTCGTTAAATATACTTATTTGTTCAGAATTGTGTTCCCAGCGACTAGAATGTAACGGTTTTTCTGTCCCGCGCGGTTAGCCTAGTGGCTGCGAGCGTCGCAACCATATGACTGGGGAAGGAGTTGTCCCAGGTTCGATTCTCCTTCTTCAGCCATAGCCAAGTTAGCCGGTCTTGGGCGCGGGCAGTAGGATTTTTTCCGCTAGTTTATCTGGCGTTTTTCATCCCGCAAGCGGACAAACCGGCCCCGTGAACACACACGGATCTACAGCCATAAATACTTATCCCCCCATGAGGGGCTCAATCCGCCCCAATAGGGACGGGGGAGAAAAAGGGAGGAAACTCCATACGAATAAATAAAACGATTTTTCTATAATGAATAACCTATAAGCATTATAGAACTGAACCAGAAGCATCGCAACAGGGGTATTTGTTTTTAAAAGAAATCTAATTTGATGACATTTGACAGCACCTGATTATGATTTTAATATCTCTTTGAACATATCCTGGTGTCATTTTAAAATGTATATATTGTGCATTAGATTAATAGATTATACTTTATAAAGTAAATTTCAAAAATTAATAAAACGATTTAAAAAAATTTAAAAACTGTTTTTCAAAAATGTATAATTTAAAAAAATTCGAAGAAATTGTAAATTTAAAAAAGTATGAAATTTTTAAAAAAATTATGAAATTAAAATTCGAAGAAATTGAAAAAAATGATAAAATTAAAAATATTTTAAAATTTACGAAAAAAAAAGCATGTAAATCGGTAAAATGAAAATGATCTTTTTATTATTATTATTATTATTATTATTTTTTTTTTTTTTTTGAGAGAGAGAGAGAGAGAGAGATTTACGGTAAATAATGTTTTATTTCTGTCTTCGACATCTAATATCTGTTTCAAAGAAGCTGTATTCCATTTATATCTTTAATGTTTCTGTTTGAGATTGAAAGTATGATTACATTGTAAACTACCGGGAATCGTAATCGTATGATTACGATTCCCGGTAGGCATCTTAATCAAAGGCAATTCTATTGTTTCAGAAGCTAATTTTATCGATTTGCTGTAACAGAAAAAATCCCTGTTCTTGATACAAATGCGCATTCCATAATTGAACAAAACGGTATATTATTTCTTGTTTGTTTTCATTTACTAAAGATTTCTTCGTTTTACTCTATTTAATGAACCTAATGATTCATTATATAACTGATCACAATGAGAAGATTGCAATAATAATTCAGATTATCCTATTATTAGATGTATGTACAATTTTTAATGCCGTTTAAAAGAACTACAAGTTCATAGAAAACAGCAATAATCAATATCACCACAGGCTATGCCATGCGTTTACTTCGAAGTATATACAGATTTTAAAGTCCTTATAAGGCCTGGCTTAAAGGGGGCGAAGCAAGAATGCTTTTCATCTTCCCCGTAATCTGTAGACCACAGTGTAGGGATAAGTTGTTATTGAGCTATTAAAGCTCTGATCATGGCAGGAGGGTAACAGCAATAGCCGAGCCTCAGTTAGAATTTCTTTGGCTACAGCATTGCCACCCATTACCCTCCAAGGATATCGGATTGAATGAATCAATCACCTATATTTTCAGTTCCTAGATCCTCGATTTTAAATTATTATTAAAGCTCTGATCATGGCAGGAGGGTAACAGCAATTTTCTGCTATCATATGATATTTCTAAAAGATGTTAATCAAAGTAAGGTGTAGTAAGTAAAAATCAATTTTTAAGAGTTTTATATAATTTTAAAACTTGAGTTAATGATTTACGTTTAGTTTTATTTTTTACATATATATATATATATATATATATATATATATATATATATATATTAATAGATTTATTTATTTTTTGTTGCTGCAAGTAATGTGTAGTTTTTAGCCGTTGTACATTTCTTAGATTTTGCTTTATATGAATAGAAAAAAGTTCGTTAATTATTGCTATTTTAATTAATTGTATTTTCTCCATAAAGTATCCATATTTCATATTGTGTATTTGATATTTCAAGATACTTTAATGCAATAATAAAATAATCTTTTCGAAAACTGGGTTAAATTACCTTCGTTTTATTTTTGAGTCCGAATGTTTTAACAAAAATATTCTGGCAGACGTTTCGGGAACACGACACTAGAATGAAAACGGTAAAATGAAATAGAAATGACAAAATATAAATGATATTGCAATTTGAAACATAAGACGGACAGCTTACAAATCATGTTTCTTAAACTTTTTGAGGTTACGGAATTCTAAATTTAAATAAATATATATATATATATATATATATATATATATATATAGAATAAATAAATAAATAAATAAATAAAAATTTTTCGCTGAACCCATATGAAATTTTTTTTTTAATTAAAATTATTGGAAATGAAATTATGACCAAGAACGGTTAGACGCAAAATATTTTAATCAAGCAACTGATAAATAATATTACAAATAATCAGTTTAATAACACATATCCACAGCACAAATATAGGAAACTCGACTCTTACTCTAATCTTTTCATAAACTTCCATCACGATTATTAAACATCTTCCTCAACAACACCAATTCCTTATCTCGAACGTCTTTGCAATTTTTCTCAATTAAATTTCACTCCCACTAATTAAACACAAGGAAAGATGTACCCCGTAATTCCTCTCTTTCTGAAGAAGGATTTTCGGTACAACCCAAAGGTCATCCGTCATGTCCATTGTTGTCGACCTCAAACAGCGTTTTAAAAAAGACTGCCGTGAAATCTTCAACCTAATTATCGCCCCCTAAGTTTCAGCTGCTCCAAGTTTCCTTCTGCAGAGATCTCCAGTGTCAAGAAGGGTAATTATTGTCTCTAATTACCTTCTTCAATTCACTCGTTACCCACACAAGCCATTAATGAAGCCACTTCCCAAAATAGCCTGCTGATTAATTCATATAGCAAACTCATAAAGTGCCCTTCCTGGCATTAATAAAATGCCCACGAAAATTTCAATTTCTGCATTAAGATGCGTCCACTTATCTAAATCATACTACCCCCCCTAAATCTTATTACACCACTTAAGAAAATAGCGCTAGAGCACCCTTGTGGATTCACTGGGGATTATCACACCGCTTTGTCATAATAAAATATAGCTTAGCCATCCGATATAGAGGTGTGATGTTTCCTAATTCATTACTTATGTTATTAAAGAATGTCAGCATAAAGATAAATATACTTATATAAGCTAATATATTTTATGTAAACTATAATATGCTATTTAATAGAATAAAATGTTTTTGCTAAAATAGCAATTTTTCTAATTTATAATAAGAAAATATTATACTCCGTTTTAATTTTTGAATAAAAATGATTTAAAAAAATTCGTTGGCTGATTTGTGTTAGACTGCTTTCTTTTGTCAGACTGATTTGAATTGGCACAGATTCGGAAATAAATATTTAGACCTCATATATATTTATCATTTGATTTAAATACAACTAAAAGAGACTTGATTTTCAGTCATCATAAAAACAGGAAAATATTAATTTTTGCAAAATGTAGCGCAATCGAAATAGTTGATCAACGTTTTCTTACTACTGTCATTTAGTACAAATAATATTTCCACGATCCCTATTCTCTGTGTGGAGAAAGGGAATCGCAACTTTTAGCATACAACTGATTTCTTTCCAGAGATCTAGTAATAAATTTAAGTAAATTTAATTAATAATAAGCAAATAAATTTAAGTGATTGCGCGGACTGAACACAAACATATTTGTTTCCATCTATACATTATTTTTTTTTTCTGGACCTTAATTTTTTTTTTTCTTATTGTTTTCGACGTGTTTAAATAATATATATAACTCGTTTTTTTTTTCTTCTTCTTTGCTTTGCGGGATTTGATTTTCAGGGATAATAATCTCTTTCAACACCGTCCGAGACCTACAGATTCTAAATTTATAGTAGATAAGTACCTAGAATGAGATAAGGGATTTTGTGATTTTTTTTTTTTTTTTTTTTTTTTTTTTACAATTTTGTGCTAGTTTTACCTAATCCGGAATCCCTGCTCTGGAAACCAAACATGGATTTTTTTTTTTTTTTTTTTTTTTTTTTTTTTTTTTTTTTTCCCCAAGCCAATTCAGGCCTTTACTGTACCATAGATTTGTAAAATTTGTATATGTTGTTTACTGGGAAATAGCGAATGCCGTTACGCTTTGCAACAGTAGTTACAAGACCGAAGGAGAGAAACTCGAGTAAGCAAACTAACTAACTAACTAACTAACTAACTAACTAAATAAATAATAATAATAATAATAATAATAATAATAATAATAATAATAATAATAATAATAATAAACGAAACTCTCTGTTGTCATCAGTTTTCCATATTTTCTTATATTAATTATTAGAAGACTCGGTCTAAGAACTTGTGAATTAATAAATAGTATTTTTCTGGTGTGAAAAACAAAATTAAAGTAATACAACCGTTATAGTAAGTAACATCCTGTTTAGACTACTGGAATGATTGTAAAGTCATTGACTTTCGCGTTTTTGTTGGTAGATCTTTCCTAACCCTGACATTTTTCTTTTCTTTTTTTTTTTTTAAATAAGCAAGCGCAGTCAAGGACCTCCTTGATGGATGTTTGGGAATTTTTTTGAAAAAAAAAGAAAAAAATAACGACCTCTAGATTGTGCATAACGAACCGAACTCTAATGGCTAGAGGTAGTAGAAAGAATAGACAATAAAACTTTTAAAAACAGTAAGCTAATCTACTATGTACTCTGTGTATCAACATTAACAACTGTAATGCTTGTTCTATATATTTTAAAAGTCATTATTTTCAATTAAATTAAAAAATGAGAATATAATATTTTATTAATTATAATATAATACTTAAATAATTAAAAATTAGCTTTATACTTTTAGAAAACGAGAGTTTTATTAAAATATATTAAGGCAGTATTTTATTTTTTATACAGATCATATAATAAGGGAGGTGATAAAGTGATTGGTAGTATGGGATTTGGTTGGTTGTTGAAAAAAAAAAAAGCTCTTTTTAGGACTTCCAGGGTAACGAATGGCAATGCTGTAGCCAATGAGGTTTTAACTGAGGCTCGGCTATTGCCCGTTACCCGGCCATGACTGGAGCTTTCAGCTCGATAACACTCCATCCACACAGATTCTCTTCATTCAGATGACGGGATAAAGAGTCAAGGACTCAGTCCATCGCCCAGTTCTTTTAAGAACTTTAAGATTGGTAGTATGGTAGTATTTTGCCTATCACATTAATTATTTTGAGGATATTTTTTTGAGACGCCTTTACCTTTAAATAAGGATATAAGATAAGAGATTGTGGATCCAAACCAAAATGGTTGAAATTCAAGAAATAAAACTAAGAATACAATCTTTTGTACGCAAATAATTAAAAATACTTTATGCCTAAAGAAATATAGAGGTTTATTAAAATATATTAAAGTAGTAGTTTATTTTTATGTAGATTATATAATGAGGAAGCTGATCAAGTAATTTATAGTTTTTTATGTACATTAAATATAATAGGATGACTGATTGATTTGGATTCAAACCAAAGTGGTTGGTTTTATCATACTATTATGTTAAAAATTAAAAGTAAGGTTATCAGACATAATTATTGTTCCTTTTCACAATTTTCAAACGACGCATTTTCCCACAATAAACGTTCGATAAAATGGAAAGAAGGTTGGTTCTGATATATAAAAGGTTGATGTGACTTGTATTTTAAGAATGCACAATATGTGCTTCAAAGAAAGAACTCGAGTATACTATAAAAAATTATAAATACCGATCTTATAGTGAAGGAAATAAAAACATACCAAAAAGCTGTTTCTGTATTAATAATAAACAGCAGTTTATTTTCATTTTCTGGAGGGCGCATGCGCTAATTTTGCAACGCCTCCTAGTGCTTTATTTCCATTGTTTAGTTTCTCTAAAACCACTTGTAAAATTTCAGCCATTTTGCTGTGTTTGGTTTCTGGAAAAGAGAAGACAGCTTGGACAAGCGACATTAATTTTCCTATTCTTCCCATTTCCCATTAATGACGTTAATTATTTGTTGCCATGTCAACCTTTCCGTTGCTTGGAAAGCTTCTAGAGATTAAGTCTGAAAACTAGCTTCCGTCTTAAACCTTTATCTTTTGTTGAAAGAGGGCGATTACTCTTATACTGATCTTAGTTGTTGAATAATAAATAAGCGTTCAGTTAAGCAGAGAAGTTAATTTACTGCGGTCACGTGCCTTGTATCGTAAATATGCTCACAATATAATTTTCTGGAATTAATTGATATATTCTCTTCATTAAGTGCTAAATGAATCAAAATCTGGTATATACACTTCAGAATTTAGAGAGAATACTTAATAAATAATTTTAATAATTAATTTAATAATTAATATTGATTTATTTTTAAAGTTTTATATATTATTATTATTATTATTATTATTATTATTATTATTAATTAATTAATAATAAAATTAATAATAACTACTAATTATTAAAATATGATAATTAATAAAGAGAGAATATTTAATGATATAAGAATTTAGATTGGGGGAGTAAGGAAAAATCACTTTGTTTGTATAAATGAAGTATCTCTAAAATAATGCAAAGTGAAAAAAGTATTCATTATTTTAGATTTTTTTTTCTAATTTTATTTAGAATTTATTTATTTTTTCATGAAAAATTCTACTGCGCTTTTTTTTTTATTCCCAACCTTCCCCAAACCAAAGGCAAGCCAAACTTGAATTGGGTGTGTGTGTGTGGGGTTCGTCTGATTTAGTTCTAAAGTTGCAACTTAAATCCACCATCCTCTTAAATCAAAATTGTATAGTTCATTAAAATTTTACGAAGCTGATAAGGCTCTCCACCTGTTGATGACATGAATACTCCGACTTGCCTCCTATCGAAATCCTTAGCTGAACTGTTTAAGAATCATAGGTCATTGAATATACAAGAGATTCTGTAAAATGTACAGATTCTCTTGTATAGTCGTGAGTTCTGCTATTAGTGATGAGTAAGAGTGCAGACCCAGCTGCCAAAGATCACCAGAAGTTGGCTGTAGCTGGCTATTCACTCACTTTGGATAATAAAAAGTGATACAATTTTTTTACTTTTTTATTCTTTCGTTAATAATTCTATCATTTTGTACAAAAAACTATCAAAATTCAAAAAAAAAAAAAAGAAAAAAAAGAAACATTTCATATATTGAACATGGATTGATCACCATGTTAATACTTCGTCTCGAAGACATATGGTATTTTCAAGAAATCTAGTGAAATTGTAAGCTAGTATGAGACAAAAATCAAGGTTCAATACATTTGGAACTGATCTGTTTTCAGTACATTTTAGACGCTTTCTTCTCCAACAATTACTTAAAATCCATTTGGAATATACACATATATATATATATATATATATATATATATATATATATATATATATATATATATATATATATAAAGAACAATAATTTACTTATAATAAAATAGCAAAATTAAATTTTAAAATTTTATTTATTTTAAATATTTAAAATAATATATAAGATACTTCAAACACCTTTTTCTTTTTAAATACAAAAATATTCAAAAAAAAACAGACGCCTCATTTGTAAGTTATGTTATTCAGAACAAAATCAACCCTGAGATAATTTGTCAGTTGACATTGAAATATATTGGAATGAAAAATGATATATATCATAATAAAGTGAAATAATAGGATGTCATTCACAATTTAATTTTTCTTCCTCTCCAAGTTTTGTCAAGTTTTAAAAGTTTCTACCCTGCCAGGTGTTTCATCATAAATCTGCATTCAATGATATGTTCACTTTGCCTTTCAACTGATCTAAGGTTTTTTTTTTCTTTCTTAGTGCAGAAATATTTCTGTTTCTTGAAGGGGACCTCCACACTTAATTAGATATCAACAATCCATTTTGTTTAAAAAACACGAGTTCTTATCCCATCTAGTACATGAAGAACCTTCATAAGTGTTTATTATTATTATTATTATTATTATTATTATTATTATTATTATTATTATTATTATTATTATTATTATTATTATTATTATCTAAAGGTGAGTTAGCTCTGATATCGAATTGGCAGGAACTTTTCTTCTCCAAGATTAAGGTTTTTTTATTTCTAAAAACAGACATTCCTGCCAGAAGAAAGCATATAATAAAGAGACAACACAACACGAGTCTAGTAACATAAGTTATAGCAACAACACACCCTATTACCAAGTCTTACGCGAATTTAGTAGATTAGGTCGTAACAGAAGTAGCACTATGAGAGGTAGCCATTTTGTTTACTAACTCGCAGATGCAGCGCCATTCTGCGGACGGAAGAATTACTTTCAAAAAGAGACTTCGCTGTTTGAAAATAAGTCAGCTCACATTAAAAAAAAAATAAAGAAATAAATAAAAAGATATTTATTATTATAATTATTATTTTATTCACCTAATTGATACACAGTCAAAACAAGATATCATATAAACAAAAATTTGATTGGTGATACAGAACAATTCATATTCTACCCAAGAATCTAAAAATAGTCCGTCAGATAACGGCGGAAAATATGGATTGTTCCAAGTAATGCTGTTTTTTGTAGGTCATATTGGGTCACTTCATTGATGTTTAATTGCTGAAATAGTTCGATAGCTTCTTCGATGTTGCACCGATAACTATTGGGACGGCTTTGATGTGGCAATCGAAATTGGCCACAGTCGGCCAACTTCGATTGCCAGATCTCGATATTTAGTAATTTTCTCCAGTTCTTTGTTGTTAATGTTGTTATCACTGGGTACTGCGATATCAATAATCCAAACCTGTCGATGTTCGATAATTATGATGTCAGGTCTATTGTGTTCTAAATGCCGATCAGTTTGTATTCGAAAGAAGTCCAAGAGAATTTTTGCTGTTTCGTTTTCCAATACAGTCTCTATTTTATGCTGCCACCAGTTATCAGAAGTAGGAAAGCCATATTTTTTGCATACATGCCAATGAACTATTTTGGCCACTTGATCATGGCGGTATTTATACTCAGTTTGAGCTATTGCTTCAGGCACTGATTAGATGTATTACAGTCTCATCTTTCTGATCGCATAATCTGCATTTGCTGTTATTATTGATGTTCAAAATTTTTGCTTTCATCTCATTAGTTTCTAACGCCTGTTCTTGAGCTGCTAGAATAATCTCTTCTGTTTCTTTTTTAATGTATCCGTGTTGTAGCCATTGCCACCTATTATTCACGTCAATTTTATCCTCAGTATCTCGAAGAAATTGGCCATGCAAGGGTTTATTTTTCCACGGCACATATAGGTTATTTTTTTGTTCCTTTTTGTAATCGGATTTGTTTCCTGTTGCTTTTAGAAGGCCCTCTTGTGTAATTGCTTGAAGCATCGGCTCAGAGCTATGGTCGATGTAACTTTTAAACTAATTTTTTCTTCTTCCACGGTCTGTCTTACTTGCAGCAGATCCCGTCCGCCTATTCTCCTCGGTAAGTACAACCGGTCAACATCACTTCGTGGATGTAATGCATGGTGCACAGTCATTAGTTTTCTAGTTTTGCGGTCCAGTTTGTCCAGGTCTTCTTTTTTGCAATCTATTATGCCAGATGTGTATTGGATCACTGGCCAATAATTCATTCCTCTAATTGAGTTTAATCCATTTAATTTTGTTTTCAGAATATTTCTAACTCTTTTGATGTATTCTGATGCTGCCTGTTGTTTAACTTTCGAGTGAGAATATCATTGGATTCTAA
The DNA here is from genome assembly GCF_054136105.1 of Typopeltis vanoorti. NCBI lineage: Eukaryota > Metazoa > Arthropoda > Arachnida > Uropygi > Thelyphonidae > Typopeltis > Typopeltis vanoorti. The sequence goes on along the minus strand of NC_143561.1, from coordinate 33,821,039 downwards.
TATTCCTAGGTATTTATAGTGTTCGTCAGCTGAAATTGCTTTTATATATTTTTTCTTGATCAAAATTAAAACTGCTAGTGTCATTAATTTTTCCTCGTTTCCAAGTTTTGTTCTGTTCAGAATCATAGACAAAGATATCAAAGAAATGTTGAAGAGCAATGGTGACAAGGAATCACCTTGGAAAATTCCATGTTTGATGCTGATATCGCCAAATCGTTCATTATTCACTATTAATGTTGTTTTCCATGATTTCATAGCAGCAGCCAGAAACGAAAATATATTTTTGCTAATTGCAAATATTTTTAGTGATTTTAGGATCCAGGGGTGTGGGAGGGAATCGATTGCTTTCTTTTTATTATTATTATTATTATTATTATTATTATTGGAAGAATTTTTATTGGAAGAACAAAGGACGTTGTCATCTTTACAATCACGGACAATGATCAAGGGAAGAAAGGTGAATCATGAAATGTATCAAATGCCTGGAGGATTTATCGTCTGACGGAAATCAAATAACCTGTACGAAATGCAGTAGGATTCTACACTTAAAATGTATTCTACACTTAGAATATCTTGGCAAAGTCAGACGAACAACTGAACAGACAACAAAATGCAGGTAAGTCCTACAATTTCAACTCTTTAAATATACTAATAGAAAACGGTCTAGAGACTATAAAAGCCAGCTTAGTAGATCTTGTGTAAGAACTCTTTGATAAACAGAACGAACAAATAACAAAAAATCTAGAGATTATGAAGATGGTCAAACATAACAATTTAGCAGTGATAGAAGTGTTGCAAAGGGTAAAAGACATTAAAATCAGCATTTTTAATGTCTTTTAAAAACGCATTAAATGGCAAGCAGCACAATTTGATGAAAGAGCCATCCGAACTGCGCCAAGAACTTCATTCTCTAAAACTACAATACGAACGTTTAAATCAGCAACAACATATAGAAGGTCTTGTCATAAACGGTCTTCCTGAAACTGCACCTACAGAAAACCTCAGAGACGTGGTTTTAAAATTAGGCCGTGCAATTGATATCCCCTTGCAGCTTAACGACTTTCAGACCGTAAATCGGATTCCTAGGAAGAGCAAAAAACAAGGCTTGCCACGATCTGCACCAGTTATAGTTCGTCTTACAAGTAAGTCCACAACAGACAATCTCATAAAAGCCAGCAGACAGAAAAAAAAACATTTGCCAAGGACTTGAACTGTTGCAAGACAATACACCAATCTTTCTATCCGAATATTTAACACCATTCAACCAGAATCTGTTGTACTAAGCAAGAAAAGCAAAAACAGAAAAAAATTACAAATTTTTGTGGATCAGAGATGCCAAGATATTCTTGAGGAAGTCACAAACTTCAAAGCCGATACAAATTAAAAGCTCATAAGACGTAGAAAGACTGCCACAGTGGAAAAAAATCTCCTAATTAGTTCAAAAAGAAGACCACAATAAAAATGAACGTGAACCACCAAGACATCTAGATGCAATAACACCAGAACATACCGGCAATTTCACTTTGATCAGACCTTTCAGATCATTCATTTGAGCTCCCAAACATCAGCCTACTTTCAACACACCAACCAAATAAATAAATAAAAATATCTAAATCTTATTTAAGTTAAGGGATATTGCATCCCATATCGTTTCTTAGCCGAATAAGAAACTCAAAGCGTTTCATGCCGAATATAGAAACTATATAAAGTTGGGCGATTCCAAGCGTAAGCAAATACCTGGATAGCAGCACCTGACCCATTTGGTAGTGCAAACTGAGGCAACTCATAGAAAGGGTGGAGTAAGCTCCGATCGCTATTCTTGGTATTTACCCATAATGTGAACTTAGCTCTTAGCAGCTGTATTACTGTTCTACATTATGAGAGAAGGTCACTACCCAGACCGGTTTCAACCTTTATTGAGGTCTCATCAGTGAGTAAGTGGACCTAGGTGCTGCTATCCAGGTATTTGCTTACGCTTGGAATCGCCGAACTTTATATAGTTTCTATATTCGGCATGAAACCCTTTGAGTTTCTTATTCGGCTAAGAAACAATATGGGATGCAATATCCCTTAACTTAAATAAGTTCATGTGGCCGAATTGAAGCCTTTTGGCTCTTCATATAATTAGATATCTAAATCTAACTGGTGAGTCCGCGCGGTTAGCCTAGTGGCTATGCGCTTCGCAACCATATGCCTGTAGAAGGAGTGTCCTAGGTTCGATTCCCGTCGGTGACTTGAGGGGCTGAAGGATCTTCCTCAGCCATAGCCAAGTTAGCCAGTCTTGGGCGTGGACACCAGGGTTTTTCCCCAGTTTATTCTGGGGGTTTTCATCTCGCAAAGCAGGCAAACTGGCCTTGAGAACTCAACACTACAGGTCATAGGATACACCGGGGCATAAGGCTGACCACCTTATCCTGTAAACGGAGTGAGGTCCGATGATCAATGGACCCTCGACACCGCAAGGTAAAAGAGGGTATAAAGAAGACGAGATGAGATCTAACTGGTGTCGTCCTCACATAAGCTTATTAAAAAGCTTCGAGGATGCAAGCTGAGAAATTACATCTGAACCAAGATCGACAGAAAGAAAAAAAAAATTATTATTTATTACATTGAGTGCTGTAGTTACAGCGCTTAAATACATTAAAAGCAAAAATTGTAAAATATATATAACTTACTGTTATACTATAAATGCTGTTAAAAAATGTAATCTTATTCAATTGCAAACTATAAATTACCATCCATAGTAACTATTATTAACACATTATACAAAAAACGGAAAAGTTTGTATGAAATTCACTTTTGTAAATGCATAATATGCAATCATAACTTTAATAAAAAAAATCATTGAATTAAAAAAATAGTATTATTTTTAAAAATTATATTTAAATTTTTAAATTATAGAAATTTTGTAATTTCTATAATTTCATAATGTAATTATTATATGTATGCAAGACATAATAAAGTGAAAAAAAATTAGTATTATTCATGACACCTCCAAGGAGTACGAAGACTGATAGTGGAAGGACACCTACCGTACAACTCTCCATCTCCACCACTACCGAACCGCTACTACCAATCGACTACATCAGCGCCATCTACCGCTCACAACCACCACAAGTATTTTTTGTCTGAAAATTGCGTGTGTTCTGAAGAGCCGATTTGCCTGTATGAAGGAAGAAAAATCTGAGTTTCCTGGAGAAAAAACCCTGCTACCTCCGTATGAAATTGGCTAACTCATTTATTAATAAAGAAGAAAAGAGATTCGTTTACATATATGCATGTATAAAGAGTAAACAATTTTTTTTAATTAAGTAAATTAAAGCACAATATATTATAAAACTTCAAATTATTCATCGTTAATCAATAGAGATGAAAAAGAATTAATATCGTTTAGTGTATTATGTTTAGAAAAGGATGTGGGAGAAGGTCACTAGAAGAAAGAAAGAAAGAAAGAAAACGAAAAATAAATTGTAAAGAGCGAGGAAAAAAAACCGAAGGAAAAAAAAAATAGAAGGGAGATGGCAAACAGAGTAAAAAAAAAAAAGAGAGAAATTTAATAGCGTATTTACTTTTTTGTTAGTTTTAACTTCCCAAGGAACTTAAAAGTTTATTTCCCAGTAAATTTTCCACTCTCTGCTTCACTGCTCATCGTTTTTCAGTATGCGCTGCATTCGATCTCTTTAACTTCAGTGCTACTTGCTTGAAAGCATCTCGTGCTAAAGTTGTTTTCGATCCTGATTCTGTCGTCTCTTTAGGCTCTGACGAAAAACAAACTTTACCCTTTAGGAAAGCCAAAAAATCATTTTATTCTCTCTAAATCGACTTTGTCATTCACTAATGCAAAACAATGCGAAGAGAAAAGTCTAAAAAATGGCAGAAAAAATTTTTTCTCAAGTGTGATCAAACCAGAATTAATGAATCTATCCATGAATTAATTAATCTGATTCTACGGTTAAAGTAATTAATCTGAATTAATTAATCTCTCATGTCAAAATACTAAATGATTGTCGTGGCACCATCTGTCGTCAAAGTATGTAAATATAAATAAATACCACGTAAGCTGATATTATTTCTCTCCCGCTAAAAAATAAACACAATGTAATATTTCGATTTAGCATTAAAGAAATCATTTGGTTTGAAAATGCCTTCTTTGTCAAAGTAATTGCCATAGAGAAAGCCTTCAGTTAGGTGAATTTATTGGAATATATATATTTGATAAGCGACTAGTCGTGGCTATAAATTGACTGAGACCTCTCTCTGTGTCACTTTTGTCATAAATTATCTCCAAGTCGCTCGAGAAGGTTGTCACTACTGTTACCTGTGGGGAAAAAAAAAAAAGAAGTAAAGTATACTGTCTTTACCGCTTAAATTTTTCAGGGCTGTTTAGATCCCAAAACTGCAAATATTTCAATAAAATAAATTCTTTAATTTGTTAAAATTATTTCAATAAATTGAAATAATTAATAATTGTTAGCTTCTTTGAGTGATGGACTCAATCCTTGACTCCTAATCCCTTTATCTGAGTTTTTGTTTGTGGGTGGAAGGTTTAGGGGAGTGCTTTACCTGCTCTTTGTGAGGGTCTGATGGTTTGTAGTCAGCTGCTTGTTGAATTACCTGATTTGGGTGATTGTCTGTGACTGTGAAGAATTTTTCTGCAATGCCTATCACCGGGCCTTGATGTCTGGTATTTTAGTTTCTCGGTGTAGTTGGTTGTTTCTGATGAACCAGGGAGCGTTTAGCACCGTTCTTAGGCGTTCTGGATCGTTGGAAGTCGTTGGACGTTTCTTTTAGTCGTGTGTTCCAAGGCTGGTGAGGCGTAGGTTAGTTCAGCTTGTCACCGATATGTAGAGGAGAATTTTGTTGTTTATGTTTAGGAGGCTGTTCCTATTCAGGAGTGGAAATAGCTGTGCTATGGTCTGGTTGACTTCAGCGGGACACTATTTATATGTGTTTTGAAGTTTAGGCTTTTATCAAGCTGAATTCCTATAAATTTCTATGTAAAATTTGTGCCAAGGAAAGATTTTTCCAAACAATCGATCGTATGGTTGCATTCGTTTCTGCTTTCCTTCTGGTGAATAGTACTGGGAAGCTTTTTTCTTGGTTGGCTGAGATGCGCCATTTGCTGTACTCATTGTTTAAATCGTCGATTGTCATCTGCAGTTTGTTTATGGCCAGTTGTGGTCGCTGGAATCTGGCTATGATGATCGTGTCATCGGCATAGAGGGCGGATCTGGAGGAGATCTGCCACGTATATGGCGAAGAGTAGGAGAGACAATAGAGAGCCTTGGGGGGGACTCGAACCGTAATTTTTCTTTCAGTGAATCTAATTCCATTTATTTTTATCCTAAATTTCCTGTTGTTCAGATATGACCTAATGAGTAAAACTAATGATAATGGGTCCTTTCTTTTAGTGTTATGCGGTGATCAACATTCATTTTAGAAATTATGGACTTTACAACCGTGTTATAAATAACTAATTTAATTTCCTGACGTTTCGCCCTTCGTATTAAGGTCATCATCTGGAGTATATACAAATATACAAGCATAAGCTGAATTACATTTCACACAGTATGCTAAAGAAACAATGATTTGATCATTGTTTTTTATTTTAATTTTAATTAATTTGAATAAAGTTTAATAAAATTGATTTTAATAAAGTTTAATAAAATTGATTTTAATAAAGTTTAATAAAATTGATTTTAATAAAGTTTAATAAAATTGATTTTAATCATTGATTTTAATAAAGGTTATTCTACTGGCATGACCTCTAGTGAAAAAAAATACCGATAAAGTTAAAAATTAATTAATTATTAAGAAACTACATCAAAGCTAAATTCTATTTAAGATAACATAAGAGAAACATTCTTTCACATAGATAGTTTTCTTATAGTAACAATGATGTACTATTTTTTTAACGTTACAATTGTTATATTATATTTAGGATTCTGGATTATCTACAGTCCTGTTTATAGTTAACTGTTAGGGAGAAAGGTTCCGTGGGTAGGATATGTGCTTTCCGTATGCTTGGGATTTTTAGACCATCATTATTGTTCAGATTAGGGTGGTTGATAAGAATCTCACAGGCTTCCTTAAATTTACGTTCATACCATGTTTTGGTGTGATGTAAACAACTGGTACTTTTCCAGTCAATTCGATGTAAAGTGTTCAGGGCATGATCAGAAAGGCCAGCTTCACCATAGTTATTATATTTAATGTGTCGTTCATGTTCCTTTTGTCTGATAGGAATTGTGCATCCTGTTTCCCTATATATGGTAGATTACAGTGCAATAAATACGGTATACTTCAGGGTGGGCCAGCAGAGAGAGTTGGCCTTTGGATGAGTTGAGTAAGCTTTTTTAATTTTGCAGGAGTAATTTTGCAAGCCAAGTTTACTGGAATTTTCGGGTAGTTTGATGGTTGTTTGAGGTCTTGGTGATAGACTGGCCTTGGCGTAGCTGCCACTGCTAAGATTTTCTGCTTGTTGTAGAAGTCGTGGCTTGCATGGTTGGTTCTGTGTTGTTGTGGAGATTTACTGATTTGGGGTTGAGTCTTTTGGTTCTGTGGGAATGCCATACACCCCCCCCCCTGTAGTTTGCGGGGTGTAGGGGGGTGTATGGCATTCCCGCGGTTTGCACACTTTGCTGGTTGTTGTGTATATGGTTTTTGGCATTCTGTCGTTGTATCTTTGCCACCACATTTAACCCATCGCCAATCTGCTTTACAACAGCGTTGTGCGTGGCGAAACGTTTGGCAGCGATGACATTGCATCGTTGTTGACTTGGGTTTCAATGATTCAGTCTTTATGACTAAATCGCAGATAGTTTGGAGATCGTAGACGTGTTTTTATCCCTTCCTGGTTTCTATTAAAATGAGGGGGTATGGTGTTTTTGTTGGCTCTGTGCATGCGGCTGACCTTGACTGGTCTGAATCCTTTGTTTTGGAGATCTCGTGTGACTTCTGTTGACATTGTTTCGGTTACCCCCTCTGAGCACTACTTTAAGGTTCTTCTAGCTGTTGAGTGCAAATTTGTGGTAAGGTAGGTTGCTGTTATCAAGGAATTTGGTTAGTTTCCTGTAATCGGTGGATGCGAATTCCTTCTTCAGTGTTGGTGGCCTTCGTAAATGTGATTTTTAATGTTCTGAGTGAGGTGACAACAGACGTCCAGTGATTTTTGGCTCTTAGGATGACTAGGGGTATTTCTTTCTTTTGGAATTGCATCATCATCAGTCTCTATTTCCATTGGTTTGGATGTGTGGAATTCCTCCTGTGTGTTAGTTGTATTCAGTATAGGGTGGGGATTGGTTTGATTTTGCCGCATCCTCAGGGTTTGGTGACTGTTCTGATCTTTGTTGTTTAGTGCTATATCATGTTCCCGTGGTGTTAGTCTTCCAGATTGTCTTCTGTGGCGATTGGGGGGGGGATGTCTCATAGAGTTTTATTCTACCTGCCAATTGTTATTAAGTACTTTCCCTAATTTGATCAATTCTTGATATAAGTCTCCGAATTTATTTCTTTCCGTCTAGTGGTTTTTCCATGTCTATCAGTGTTGTTATTTGTAGAGATCAGAAACGTTTTCCAACCCGTATTTGCTTCAATCAGCTGTTTTATAGCAGTATCACCAATGTGATCTTTTGTAGAAAGGAATTATTTTATAAAATGCAAATTGAATCGCTTTTATCCTTATTTTAACACTTCTAGTACAATTCAAATTCAATCATGCAAAATCTAATCACAATGCTTCAAATTCTTCACAGAACAACTTTTGACTAATTCACAATTCTAAATGTTTTTTTTTTGCTAGATGAATGAAGCAAGAATGATTTTCATATTCCCCGTTATCTGTAGAAGAAAAATGTATGGATGGGGTAATATAGCACTATAAGCGCTGATCATGGCAGGAGGGTAACAGCAATAGCCGAGCCTCAGTTAAAGCTTCATTGGCTACAGCATTGCCATCCATTATCCTCCCTGAGTAAACATTTTAGTCTTCATGTACGACATGCATGGGCGATTTTTAAGTGAAGCCCTTTCTAAAAATTAAGACAATCCCCCGGACCACTTCTTATGAGTGGCCGAAAGACCGTCCAACTCAGCGTTAGTTCCACTCAATGATGGGCTCCCCAACTACTGAGCAGAACTGCTCATATTTCAGGGAAAAGCATACACCGACAAGGCCGCTCACGGGCCACGCCGGAGAACACCCGCCCCAGACTGAAAATGCTCTCCCAGGGCAAACCCTCCAAAATATAAGCCCCTCCCCTCACCGGAAGCAAAATTCTGGAAGAAACCTAAGAGATCGAGCGAATCTCTCGAAACTCTGTGTCTCATTTTAGTCGCCTTTTACGACATGCATGGGCCACGGCAACGCTGTTCTTATCCGGGCCACCACACGCTGTAAAAAATATATACTTTTTTTGGATAGATGGGTGAAGCAAAAATACTTTTCATATTCCCCGTTATCTGAAGAAAATGTATAGATAGGGTAATATAGCACTATAAGCTCTAATCACGGCGGGGGGGGGGTAACAGCAATGGCCAAGCCTCAGTTAAAACTTCATTGGCTACAGCAGGGTTTCCCAATCTTTTTTTTTTCCGTAGCCCAGTTATTTTAATACTTCATCTTCGCGACTCACTAAAATTTGTATGGCCAATAGGTAAAATAAAAAACTGTATGAACATTGAAATCTGTTCATACAGTTTCATTTATTATTATTATAATAAAGAAGCATTTACTCTTACAAAAATATAAAGAAATTAAACTAAAGCCAAGTTTAATTATTAAATTTATTAAATGTCATTAATAATATTAATGCGAAGTGCGATGCTGTTAACTAGAAACTTCAGGTTTGGAGGAAAAGATGATAACTTTATTCTTAAACCCGATTCGAATTCCAATCGGTTTCTATATTTATTTTTTAGAAAAAACAGTGTTGAAAAGCCTGTTTCACACTTATAGGGTGTGCCAAAAGGCATTAGAAATTTTAGAAGCCTTTTTGTTGTTTAGCTTTCTTATAATCTCATATATTTCTGTTAGTGACACGGGTTTGCTGTTGGATTGGGATGAGGCGTTTTGAGTAATTTTAAACATTTGTGTGTGGATTTTTTTATGAAGTTTATATCTATAATGGTATAATTTAGGTTGCATTGCTTTCTAAGCTGTCTGAAAATGCTTCTGCTTTTTCCTCATCATTGCAGACGACTCTATATTCACCATAGATTGAAGGAAGTGTATAACGCTTCGAACGAAGTGATCTCATCATTCTCCACAATGACAGATCCTCTGTGTTTAGGGGATGTATTTTGTTATTCCAAAGTTGGTTTCGGTGGTCCTTTAGAGCATTCCGAACCTGATTTGTTGCTCCGTTAACTGTCTGCTTATCTGCGGGATCCATTGACCTGTGGTATTGTCTTCTTAATCTGTTTTTCTCACGAATAAGACGTTTTATGTCCTCTGGGAGTTTATTTGGTAGTGCACGCTTAGTTATATTTGTTACCTATGATATTGCTGTTAGTATTTGCTTTTCAAAAGTTTTCACTGCCTTTTCTATATCTTCAGTGGATGTTATATGTGGAACTGGACCAATGTTATCCTGGAAAGCTGAGGGTAGTTGTTTCCAGTTTATAAAGGTGGTGGCGTTTTCTGGTAGCTCTTGTATGGCGCCTATTTGCAAAATGATGGGGTCGTGATCAGAACTTGAGTCGTTAACTGCTTGTATTTGATAGCTGTGCGCAATGTTTTTTAGTATTGTTATATCAAGTACATCTGGACGGCCGATTGCTCCGTAGTGTGTGGGTTCTGCGGGTCCTATTACTGTAATGTTTCTTGTGGTGGTATATGAATTCAGTAGTCTGCCGTTGATATTTGAGTTTCTGCTGTTCCATGTGGAATGTTTGGCATTAAAGTCGCCAGCTACGATTACTGCGCTACCTGCGTTTAGTATTTCATCCAGATCTGAATCTAGGAGTTTTTTTATTTGGGGGGTTGTAGGCTACGAATATCCTGATACTGCTTGTGTTTTCTATATGTATTTCTATTCCTGTGGTTTACATGTGTTCTGTTTGGGGTTGTTCGCTATTGTATTATGCTTTATGTTTCTTTTGACAAAGATGGCGGTGCCTCCTCCTCTTGCATAGGATCTGTCTGTACTGGAAAGAATTCCAAACCGTTAAAACTAAAAAAGGAAAATTTCCGTTACTCGAGAATCACCCAAAACAGTATTAATGGAGACTGATATTAATCTCAAAAGAAAGAATACCCCCAGTCATCCTAAGGGGTAAAAATCATTCATCAGTTTCTACCTCACTCCGAACTCTAAAAATATCATTTACGAAGACCACTAATACAGAAGAAGAAGGAATTCGCATTCAACCAAAAACTTCCACCGATTACAGACAACTAACAAAGTTTCTGGATAATAGCAACCTTCCCTACCACACATTTGCACTCAATAGTGAAAAGAACCTTAAAGTTGTGCTTAGAAGGGTAACAGAGTTCCTTACAACAGATGAAGTACAAACAGATCTCCAAAACAAAGGCTTCAGACCTACAAAAGTCATCCGAAAGAGTAGAGCTGATAAAACCCTATATATCCTTTAATATTGGTAGAGATCAGTAAAGACCAGAAACACATATGCGATCTTCAGACTATTTGTGATTTAGGGATAACGACTGAATCACTAAAACACAAACAAACAACGACACGACGCAATAACATCGCTGTCAAAAGTTCGGTCACTCACAACGCTGCTGCAAAGCAGATTACCGATGTGTTAAATGTGGTGGCAAACACGCAACAAATGAATGCCAAAAACCCCGCACACAATCAGCAAAATGTGGAAATTGCGGAGGCCCACACTTCGTAAACTATAGGGGGCTGCATAGCATTTCCTCAAAACCAAAAGACTCAACTCCAAACCAGCAAACCTATACAAGAACGCACATCCTCCCACAGTATCCACAACGGAAGGAAGGTCACATGCTGAAGTAACAAGACCAGCCTACCTAAAAGACCCAAAGCCAAAACCAAATAGTTACAGCAAACCAACAAACCTATCCTACAGAACATACGTAGGCTGTTCAATAAGTAATAAGACTATATTTATACAGAAAACAGATTACCTTTAATCGTCATCATTTACATGGTCTTTTTCGAAGTAACTACCGTGAGACGCGATGCATTTGTCCCAACGATGCGTCCACTTCTTAAACACATGTGAGAGTCCGTTTTTTGAGAGTTCTTTCAAAACCGCCTCCGCAGCTTTTACACATGCTTTGTTGCTTTCCAAATGGCGGCCTCTTAGTGGTTTCTTGAGCTGAGGAAACAGCCAGAAATCGCACGGTGCGAGATCAGGATTGTATGGAGGGTGTGGTAGGATATCTGTGTTGTTCTTCTGCAAAACGTCCACTACACAACCAGCAATATGTGGCCTTGCATTATCGTGGTGCAATAAGAAGCCATTCTTCAGCAATGGACGCTTCCTTTTGACGTGCTTGATGATAATCGCTGCTGTGTTGATCATTGTCTCTGTGATGGACGTTGAAGGTCTTCCCTCACGTTCAAGATCTTCCACATTTTGCCTTCCTTCCTTAAAAGTTTTATGCCAGCGAAAAACACTTGCCCTCGACATTGTTTCATCGTGGAAAGCTTCGCGTATCATGTTAAAAGTGTCTGATGCCGATTTTTGCAAACGCACACAAAATTTAATCGCATAACGCTGTTCCAAAGACGCTTCCATTTCGAAGATTTGGCGGGCCTAGTAGGCGCTCCGCAACAAGCTTGCGTTTAGTCACGTGACACTCTTGCACATCAGCCCGTATACGCCATCTATCAATCTCTTTTATTAATACAGACAGCAACATTTCTTTATTCCACAGAAATTAATATTGTGATGAGTGGTTTTGCCACAGTAAAATTAGTCTTATTACTTATTGAACAGCCCACGTAAAAGCCACATAGGAAAAATACTTGCTGAACTCCGGCAAACTAACCCAACTCAAGAATATCATCTTAAGACACACTCAATCACTGCTTGTTGAAATCCTTAATGAATATCATCTTAAGACACACTCCATCACTGCTTGTTGAAATCCTTAATGAATAAGGCCAATAGAAAACCTAAATCACATCATCTTATGACATGACACACTCAATCACTGCTCGTTGAAATCCTTAATGAATAAGGCCAATAGAAAACCTAAATCATTACCGATTATCAATCAACTGGAACGCAAATGGGATATCCAACATCCAACAATCCAACAAAACGCAGAAGCCACAGGAAATTGCAGCTACGAGTACAGAAACACACCTTCGTCCAAGTGGCAAGGTATAAAAATTATTAAAATTACATCATGAAGTAGCAATTTATTATATTAATCAAAGAGGTGTGTTATTAAAAATATAAATTAATAGAAAATTTTGTAAAATTAATTAAAAATGTTATTTAAACTATTTAAAGCGTATTTGTTTAAATATTTTATATAATAAATATTTAAGTTTTTGCTAATTAAATATTGTGATTAATTTATTTCTTCGAAATCGATTGTTGCCCCACTTTACTAAGAACCTTTTATGCTCTCTCAGTATACAGTAGATGAGCTCATCTTGGTTATCACACTGACGACATCAGAACTGTTCTTGCAATTCTTTTTACATTCAGTGTGATGTTTTTTTTGGCAATAAATGTATAGAATAATAAAAATTCTACTTTTTTATGTGAATACCGTACATGAAGGGATTTTAATTGTATATCCATACAGTACAGTGCAGTAGAGTACAGTGAATGTGCTAGGAGTTAGATGATCTAAAAAACGCTGCTCAAGAGACCAGACATGGAAGTTTTCAACCAACAACGTGCTTCAAATAAATAGGTTCATGGTCTCATACTGGGCAATATTTGTCTCAAATATACTTAAGGAAAATCAAAGAAAATTATAATACAGTTCAAATATGGGTAAGTGATGATGCATCCACCCTCAAGAGGCAAATTTAAAAGACACTAGTGTATCAAAATCTAATTAAAAACATCAATTTACAAAAATAAATAACTAATTATGTTTTTACATTGGACACTATATTACAATAAACATGTATTCATTTACTCTAAATTTCCCTCTGTATTCACATGCATTACATGTAGAGAACTTTTAGAATAAAAACAGCAAAGTTGACTGAACTATTTCTTTTCTGTGAAAGAACACAACTACCAACTCACCTCGGAGGAACACAAAACAATCAGAAGTATGTGATTGGTATTTGGGAAAGCGCTTAGTCGTTATGAGATGAATCATACTAAAGATAAATAAATTTAATATTAAAAGATATTTATTTATTTTTAATTAAAAAAATAGAAAAATTAATTAATTAAAACTAATTAAATGCACTAAGGGGAGAGAACGTTTAGAATGAATAAAGCGAAGTTGACTGGACTATTTCTTTTCAGTGAAAGAATACAACTACCAACTTACCTTGGAGGAAAATAAAACAATCAGAAGTATGTGATTTGCACTTGGGAAAGTGCTTAATCGTTATGAGATGAATCATGCTAAAGATAAATAAATATTAATATTTAAAAAATTAGAATATTAATATTTTTATACATATTTATTTGTAACTATTGATGTGTTTTATGAGAAATGCATCGAAAACTCGCATTGCACAGTAAATCTGATTTGGTATTCTAACGCAAGAAAAGTACGATCGAAGGATAAACTGCGATTGTTCAAAAGCTGTAGACTATCAACAATCAGACTAATTCTGGTATTGAATGAAGCCACACGATTTCCATTTATTATACTACGCATGTGCTTTACACATAATCCAAGAGTCGCCAATCTCATGCATGAAATTCTCGACTTAGTTAAGCACGCCACAACGGTATTTCGACATTTGCACGTAACACAACATTGTTGCGAGTTCGTGCTACCGACATGTGTGTTGCATAAGGACTAAGAGCACCATAATTAGCATCACTACATTAATCCGAATACGTGGAAGAGAGCTCGCGAACTTCATCTTGCAGACCATGCATACTATGTTAAGGAGCGAGGTTCTCCTGAGACTGACATTGCATCGTTAATTATTCCAGTCCGCCTAGAAACGAGCATAATTCGCGAATATTAGAATTAGTTTAACCTACTTGGAAAATAAGGGGAAACAGATTAAAGCGATAATAATTTAAAAAAGGGGAAAACGTAATGTTGTTGAGTGTCTTTCGTTCGCCAATTTTCAATCATTCTTTACAGTTTTATTTATTTGGTTGTGCTCATCTGATACGTAAATGGATGTTTTTTGGGTGTTTAGTTTTTTTTCAGATTTTTATTTTTGTATTCATAGCAGACTTTCAGCGCTTCTGGTTTGTTAAATGTGCACTCATGTCGATCCGTTTATAAAACTGGATTATCATTTGTCAAAAACAAATGATAATCCAGATGTTCAAAACAATAGCCGACTACGAAAAGAGTGCTAAAATAGATGACGTCACATCCTTTGATGTTTATCCTCCAGTTCACTGCACTCTTATTACAGACCGGAAATTGTTAAAATCATCTCTGGTTGAAAAACTAGTGTCTTAAGATTTTTGCACATTTTTGCACTTCAAAATTTTTTTTCACGATACCCTATGAGCACGTGAATAACAAATTATGGAGATTCGACTGCTCTCAAAAATCATTCAAAGGAATCTGCAATTCGTTTGCCCTTTTAACCCAGTGGCAATAAGTCGTTGATTTCAATACGATAATGTACGAACTATTCTCTGGTTGACTTTTTCGGCCATAAACATGATATTCACCTTCTGATGACACTTTTCGTATTAGAGAAAGAAATTTTTTATTAGCTTGGTTGATCGAAATCCCACTAAACCAAACAGCTTACTTACTCTCCAACTAGAAATTGTAGGTTAAGATCCCTTATAGTCCTTATAAGGACTGGCTTAAAGGGGCGAAGCAAGATTGCTTTTCATCTTCCCCGTTATCTGTAGAGGTGCTATTGAGCAATTGGATAAGGTGCTATTGGGCAATTAAAGCTCTGATCATGGCAGGAGGGTAACAGCAATAGCCGAGCCTCAGCTAGAACTTCATTGGCTACAGCATTGCCATCCATTACCCTCCAAGAGTATTGGATTGAATGAATCAATCACCGCATTTCACGGTCGATTGATCCATTCAGAACCGATTAAGATCCCATCGTAGTAATGGATATTTATAAACATCATTATACTAGATGTTGATTGGTGTATGACCAGCAACTATTCATTGCAAGCTGAAGTGACGTATTTCTATTTAGTCTCTTTGAGCATTTGTTCTGAGCATTTGTTCCAATGTAATTACTAAAATTATTGTTGCTGGAATGATTATTTAGATACTGTAATTATTTTTTTGCGAATGTTTTTGTACACTTAATTTGCAACAAATGCAGTATAGCGATATTCACTCTAATCGCAACCGGTTCCGCTGGTTATGAACTTCGACCATGCATTGGACTCAATGATATATTGGCATAAACGATTGAAATCTGGCATAAGTGTTCTTACATTTGAAATTTGAAAAATCAGTTCTTACCATGTCCTATTTGAAATGTAGGAGCAACTGGATCAAAGAAATAATAATTTCCCTTTTCAGTACAAGTTGAAGATGCCTTAACGTTCTATTTAAACCAAGACTGCCTTTTCATTGAAGATCAATATTAACTATCAATGAATCTTTTAATAAGTTTAAGGGCATTGTTAAATAAGCATATATTTCTAAACCATAGTCAAAATAGACAAATAAATAAAAGTTTATTGTATTCAACAGATTGACAGTGCACCAATGCTTCTATAATACTAGAAGAATAATGTAATATAAGATATTAGAATATGAATTAAATAATATTGGAATCTAATATAAATTGAGTGCAATACAGGACAATAATGAATTAAATACAATGTTTGAATGAAATGAAATAATATGCAGAAAATTCACCGAAAACCGTAATTCGAAAAACAAATAACAAAAATATGGTATTGGCATATTGTTACATGCACTTTTACTATAATGTTTTAAATAATTCTATACTATATACTATATACTATATGAACCCATGTTGTTGCTTCTTTGGCACACTTTGCCGGTGACCAATTCAAATAATATAATAAGGGTTGTTTCCTCCTCCAAACCAAACAAAACGTTTCTCTACTTTCACATATTTTAGATACCGTCTTATTAGGTACCTACTTAGAGTTACCTGCGTTTCAATTATCTCAGTTCTATTATAAGAAAAATAAGATATTAATAATAAAAATGTGTATAAATAAGTTTTTAATATATAGGATATTTTCAGAATATTTTTAAATTTTTTATTGAAATAATAATGTTATTTTACTTTTTATATAACTTTTTATTACATTTTATTTAGTTTTTATTTTTAAGATCTTCTGATATTCTAAAGTCTTACCATGTGATTATAAGATAAGATTAAATAGCAAAATTGATGCATGGATACAATATCATCATCGTAAACTTACATTATTATTATTATTATTATTATTATTTGTGACACCTCCAAGGAATCCAAAAACTCATCGCGGGAGGACACCTACTGTACAACTGTCTCCACCACTACACCGAACCTCCACTACCAACCATCCCCATCAACGCCATCTATCGTCCATCATCACTACCAACAATAGTATTTTTTGTCTGTAAATTGCGTGTGTTCTGAAGGGCCGATTTGTCTGTATGCGAAATGAAAAAACCCAAGTTTCCGGGAGAAAAACCCTACTACCTCAGTATGAGGTCGGCTAACTCACTTTCGATTGAAAAAACCCACATAAAGATTCCTCCCGTCACGACGAGAATCGAATTTAGGCCTCTTCCAATCGAAGGGCGCAATGCACCGTCGTTCTTCCAATTGCGCTACGGAGGCGTTGGGTGCTGTAACAATAATTACTTGTACTAGTTATTATTATTATTGAGAGGGCGCTGTGTAGGCATACGAACGGGCGCCGGCGATATCGCCGCTCCCATGTTTTATAGTTTTAAAGTGGTTCCAACTTCTATTTTCAATTTCAAAGTATTTCCAAGTAACTCTACTTGTCACGCCGAAGACAGTGATATAAAATTCCCCGAAATCGGCTAAGAAGAAACCAAATTTTGAAATGTCTGAAAAGTGAACAGAGAGGACCATGCTCAACAACGAGTGAAGAACAAAGGACGTCGCCATCTTTACAATCACACTACAGTTACTCAAGGGAAGAAAGGTGAGTCATGAAGTGCATCAAATGCCTGAAAGATTTATCGTCCGACGGAAATCATACAACCTGGAGGAAATGCAGTAGGATTCTGCACTTTATATATGCTGGCCTTTCATAAACAGCCTGGCAACGTAAATCCAATGCAACACGCGAGGAATGGAAGTACCTAATCTGCAAGGAGAACAAAGAAACACACTTAAGGCAGTCACCTATGATGCAGCCGATTATAATGGAGGCAAAATCAGACGACGAACTGAAAGACACAAAAATACAGGTGACTCCTATAATTTAAACTCCTTAAATGTACTAATAGAAAATAGTCTAGAGACTATAAAAGCCAGCTTAATAGATCTTGTGCAAGAACTCTTTGAAAAACAAACAAAAACAAATAACAAAAAAATCTAGCGAATATGAAGATTTGGTCAAACATAATAATTTAGCAGTGATAGAAGTGTTGCAAACTGTAGAAGACATTAAAATCAGCATTAACGCATTAACTGACAGGCACACAATTTGATGAAAGAGACATCTGCATTCACACTCCGTCAAGAACTTGATTCACTGAAACTACAATATGAACATTTAAATCAGCAACAACATAAAGAAGATCTTGTCATAAACGGTCGTCCTAAAACTGCACCTACAGAAAACCTCAGAGACGTAGTTTTAAAATTAGGCCATGCAATTGATATCCCCCTACACTTAACGACATTCAAACCATAAATCGGATTCCTAGGAAGAGCAAAAAACAAGGCTTGCCACGAGCTGCACCAGTCAGAGTTCATCTTAAAAGCAAGTCCACAAGAGACAATCTCATAAAAGCCAGCAGACAGAGAAAAACCAGTTGCCAAGGGACTTGAACTTATTGCAAGACAATACACCAATCTTCCTATCCAAATATTTAATACCATTCAACCAGAATCTGTTGTACCAAGCAAGAAAAGCAAAAACAGAAAAAAATTACCAATTTTTGTGGGTTAGAGATGGCAAGATATTCTTGACGAAGTCACAAATTTCAATGCCGATACAAATCAAAAGCTCAGAAGACATAGAAAGACTGCCACAGTGAAAAAAAATCTCCTAATTAGTTCAAAAAGATGACCACAACAAAAATGAATGTGAACATCAAGACAGATGTAATAACACCAGAATATATCGGAAATTTGACCTTGATCAGACCTTTCAGATCATTCATTTGAGCTCCCAAACAACAGCCTACTTTCAACAGCAATCAAATCAATAAAAAATATCTAACCGGTGTCATCCTCAGATAAGCTTATTAAAAAACTTCGAGGATGCAAGCTGAGACGTTACATATCAACTGAGATCAACAGAAAGAAAAAAAAATATTTATTACATTGAAGGGCTGTAGTTACTGAGGTAAAATACATTAAAAGCAAAAATCAGTGCTGTAACGAGGGCGTGGCGAAAGAGGCTCTCGCCACTGGCGCAACTAGATTTGGGGCGCAAAACGTAAAAAATCTAAAAAATAAAAATAAATAAATAAATAGATATAAAAGCCTGCTATTTTATATTGTATTTTTAAATTTCGGCAATACGCCGCTTTAGACACTCAAATTCTGCAACTCATTTTGATGGGGTTAATAGTAAGTATTTAACATCTTGCATTTAATTTTTTCAATTTTTTAAACTTTTTGTATTTGTAGAGGATAGCGAAACATCTGGAGGCAATCCAGATTCCTTGATTATTTTGCAATAATCTTAAATAACTCCTCTCCTAAATAGGAATTCAATATATCATCTCGATCTGATACTCCCCGCCTCCTCTTTTTCTTGCATCTTTCTTGAAAACATTGTAGTTAGCATTATATATAGTTTGAGATTAAATAAGTCATCGTTAAACGAAATCATAGACACAATATATACGAGGAGTGACAATTGAATGGAATGCACCTGTGAAAAACGTACATTCGGAACTATGCATTAACGTCTACTGTCGCTTTCAAAGTAGTCCCCTTTTGCATTTATACTGGTTAAGATGGTGTTCCTATTTTTGGAAACAGACCTGGAACTTTTTTCCGAATGCTCTTGAGTGCCTTCATCACACTATGCTGGATATCAGCGATGTCAGATAATCTTCGTCCTCTTAGCTCAATCTTTAACTTTTCCAAATAGCCAGAGATCAGAGGAAGCTAAGTCGGGTGAATAAGCAAGATGACCTAATACGCTAATCGATTTTTTGGCCAGAAACTCTCTCACGATGAGCCCACTATGGCTTGACGCATTGAAGTGATGGATGTTCCACTTGCCAGGCCACAATTCAGGTCTTTTTCTCGTAATCTTTTCAGCAACTCTAAATGGTATTGTTGGTTGACCGTTTGTCCCTGTTCAATGAAGTCATAGTGGACATATCCCCTTGTAATCAAAGAAATGCGCCAGCATGGTCTTGAAGTGCGAAAGTGACATGCGTGCTTTTTTTTCGGACGTGGTGAACTCGGGAGTTTTCCACTGCATGCTCTGGAGTTTTGTTTTCGGGATCGTACTGGAAGTATCATGGTTTCATCACCCATAATTACTCTCTCGGAAATGTGCTTATTTGCAGAAAGATCAGTCGCAACTTGAACCCGCCGTTGCTTCTGTTCGTCAGTCAAGATCCGAGACACAACCTTTGCAGAAATCTTTCACATACCCAATTCTTCAGTTGAAATTGCCCCTGACTGTTTCTCGATTCATTTGCAATGCATCAGCCATTAATCGCACATTTTTGGGATCGACGTTTTCACATCTCGCCCACCTTTGAATCTCTGATGCCACTCAAAGACAATTGACGTTTTCAGAGCATCCACACCATATGCCACTTTCAACAGCTAAAACGTTTCAATAGCGGTTTTTGCCGATTTTCACACAATTTGATGTTAATTAACACGCTGCTCCATATTTCGATCACACATTTTTACGCCAAAGCTTACACGTAGATCTCTATTGTTTTTGCAATAGCCAACTAGCAAATGGCTCTGTGGACTTGAGGTTTACGCACGCATTAGTTAAAAGATGTACAAATACGATTACTCACGTGACTCCAACCAAATCACCACACGGGCGACACGACGCGACCGTTCCGGGAATTAAACTGTCACACACCTCGTATAACTTAACTCTTCAGTTAATAATTTAAATCACATGACTTTACTTACTCCTTAAGCTCCTTGCATAGGAACATCATAGTGTTCGATGTACACTTCAATGTTTCCTACTATTGATGCGAACACTCCTGTTATTATTTTGACCCTTCACCCATACATCCAGATAATCGCCATAAATCCTCGTAGGTATCATTTCTTCATGCCTTAACACGTCAAGGGTTTTATGGCCTTAATAAGCTCGATGGATTCACCAACATTCGGCTGGATAACATCGCACTCATTCCATTACTGGATTATTAACAAACTGATCCCATCAATTAATTAAGTCACACTCATGTGCAGCGCATAACATATTTAGAATCCAATTAGCTGCCATTTCTCTGACTATACAGTTCTCGCTATCAAATCCGGGCATTATGTTAATACACTTAACCTTTATAGCTTTTGATTTAGCGGCTAACATTTGTGCCAGAAAGTCTGGTAGTGTTATGTAAAACTGGTATGCATAAGGCCTCTCTATGGGCAAATAAAACCTAGTCAGATGCTCTCTTGTTTTTAATACAATGCAAGCTTAGTTTATTTGTGTTATTAGCATCTGTATAGATCCTTCAGTCTGCTGTAGCGAACTACTTAAGGCTGAACAGCTTCTGTTTAGTGAAGAATACGGCAATTTCGAAAAAAATGACCGCGACATTGTATTAAATTTTATTTATAATGGGTAAAATTATTAATAATACACGCAATTTAGTTAAAGCCTTATGAAAATGTTCCATAAGGACATCTTTGAGTATTTTGTGGGTGGAAATGAGTAAAGAAAAAAAAAATGTCGAAAATTAGTGGTGAGAAAGCTTCCAAGTGCCCTAACCGAATTGTAAGAAAGCGAGGAATAGAAACAGGGGATTTATGAATGCATGCATATGACTATAAATACGAAGGCAATGCAAGAATACGAAATAAGAAGTTGCACAATTCTTGAGGGACAATTTTCCTATTATGGCAGCGACTCCTGGTGCAAAAATATTGCGGTTGATAATGGCATTGTTGAACCCGAGCGTAAAATAGGTCACACTTGTTTTAGGAAGTGACAACGCGCATGCAAGAGCTTTCTCTCGGAACATATGTAGAACAGTAAAGCAGGTGAATATGATAAACTGCAAAGGCGACTTTGTAGCTGTGCCTTGTTATGAGAAACTGCAGTAGCGAACGAATGAACCCGAGCCCTGACATTTTAAAGAAAAGTTTTAATTTCGCTATAAAAATTAAACTCCAACTTTACCTGTATTAAGTTAATTAACCACGCTACCGGCCAAGACGTCTATAGACATCGAGTTTATCATGGATGCGAAGTGCATATTAAAATTTTAATGCAATTGATATTACATTGAAATATGTGATGGATACGAAGCGTATGCGTATCCGTATTTGATCCATAATGGCCGGTGAGGTGGTTAATTCGCTTAGGCATGGACTCTATCGACATAGAACACATTTTTATTATTTTTCTGCATCTCGAAACCGTACTGGATTGTAAACTGTAGTTTTATACTAGATCCATTGTATCACAATTTAATTTTCCAAGTCCCTTTTTCACTATGACTCGCAAATTTTCTATTGGGTTAATGTCAGGAGAATTACCTGGCCAATGAAGCAATTGGATGTTGGGATTTTTGAGGAACTCTTTCACTTTTTTTGAACTGTGGCATGGAGCAAGATCCTGTTGAAAGATGCGTTCATTGTCTTTCTTGATCTGTGAGACCACTCTTTTCTCCAATATGTTTATGTATTGGTCATGTTTCATCATACCGTCAACAGACACAAGTGATTTTCTTCTGGACCATCATGAGTAAAACAACTCCAGACCATCTTTTTAGCTTGTTGAAGATGGGTGGGAGAAGTTTTCTCAGCCTCTGATTTGCGAACATAGGGTACTCGCTCTCCTTGGGCAAGGAAATGGCTCTCATCTGAGAATATGACCTTTCCCCTTTTCAACAGTCGAATCCGTTTACGCTTTTCCCGCTGGAGCCTCTTTTTCTGCATATTCTTCATCGACAGTTGTTTCTTTTTTTTGGTCTGCGGGCAGTGCTCGTTGCTTCCAACAATCTTTGACGGACTGTCATGTGAGAAACATTAATCCCACTAGCTGCCAACTCTCTATTTAAGTCTCCAGAAGACAATCTTGGATTCATTTTGCTTTTCCTAGTAAGTGTAAGTTTCCTTATTCGCCCACATTTTCCTATTCTGTCAAGAGAAAGGGTATCTGTCTCCGTAAACCTCTTTAAAATTGCTTTAACAGTACCCAAACAAACACCGCGCTCATTGGCAATTTGTCATTGAATCACGGATGTGTGCTGAGAAAGAGTACATATTTTTGAACGCTTTCTTAGAGATGTATCCATTTTATAGTTACACAAAATGAATAAAACACTGCAAATATCAACTTGTTTACACCATTAAAAACGCACTCGTAGAGATAGTTAAAACACGCAACACTCAGTCAAAATAGGGAACTAAAACCGAAACAAGAACCAAAAACTTGACAAAAAATCGGCTTGTTCGAATTAATTTGTTGGCTACGAGTGACAACCTTGGTGAAATATGTGAAATTATACTATGAACAGAAAATATTAAAGAAAATCCGAGAGAATTCTTTCCCTATGTGGTGAATAAAAGTAAACATGATCGTGGTTGAATAACCTTAGTAAATATCATAGATGGATCTAGATGAAAAATTAGAGATGGAATACGTAGAATATTGCAAGAGCTTGATGCAAACGCCGCAGTGGGTTTGGATGTGATATCAATAAGTGCCTTAAAGGAATGCGCTAAAGAAATATACAAGGGTTGTGTCCTTGGTCCACTCATGTGTTTAACTTTTATATTAATCACGTTGCAGATGGTCTGTAGGGGAAATAGTCAATTATAAGCAGATGATGCAAAGTTCGATCAGGTGATTACAGACATTTCTGATACAGTAGTATTTGTTCATAGACTCGGCCTGACATCCATGGGCTGATTCCATGAGCAAATACTAACAAGTGTTAACTTAATGGCGCTAAATGCAACTTTATGGATTTTGAGCTAACCACATAACGGCTCCGTAGTTGAAAAGAGTACTTTTTAAGATTCAGGAAACTGTTTATCCAATATCTATCTCTATCCAATCTCTTAATAGATTTCATAGATATTACATTTAATACCACCACAATCTAATAGTCCTAATAAGAACTGGGCGATGGACTGAGTCCTTGACTCTTTATCCCGTCATCTGAATGAGGAAAATCTGTGTGGATGGAGTGTTATTGAGCTAAAAGCTCTAGTCATGGCTAGGTAACGGCAATAGCCGAGCCTCAGTTAAAGCTTCACTGGCTACAGCATTTCTATCTGCTACCCTGGAAGTCCTAAAAAGGACTCAATCAAATCCATACCACCACAACTGATTTCATAGTTTTATTAATAAATTGAGTATTTAAGTTTTAAATGGTGTTATAAAATTTTTTAGAAAATATTTCACTATACAAATATTTAATTATTATTTTTTGATTAACGACATCCTATTATTATTAAAATGAAAAGATTTTAGATAGTTTTATATACTTTGTTACAAAATAGCCCATAATATTCAGCTATATTTATGGTAGAAAATTACTAAGATATTTGCATATGAAACCCAGAATGAGTTTACCTGCTGGAGGACAGACGAAAATTTGCCACCATAAAATTCATAAATAATATTGGAAGCTACCAAAGTGATCATATCTCCGTAAAAACTTATGAACATTGGAACCAAAAATGCAGACTTCACAGATCATCAACTTTACAATATGATGACACTATTAGGAAAGAAATAGGTCTTGATCAGCTAACTGCCCACATAAACAAAAAAACCTATATTTTCCAGTCCTTTACCTTTAAATACCTCCATAAATCTGAACCTTACCAAACTCTATACAAAAAAAGAACCAAAAGAAATGCTCAAAGAAAAAGGCCTAAATACTATCAACCTTCTTTCATCCTCCAAGTAGGTTATTTGTTATGCCGATGGATCGTCAGACACCAATATGATTAATGGAGGTGCTGGTGTTCTCCTTCTACTCCCAAAAGGTGAAAAACTTTCAAATAAAAGTTGGATCTGGGAGAATCGCTTCAGATTTTACGGGCGAACTCTACACAATAAATAAAGCACTAGAAGCTTACTTAAATCTATCATCATCTCAACAATCTGAAGGAATTATAATTTACAGTGACTCAAGATCAGCTATGGAGGCAATCAAAAATGACAATACCAAGCTCACACAAGACACATCCATAAATTCTTAAATCAACTAAAGTGTTTAGGTAAAAGTTGCATTTTACAATGGATTCCTGCTCATGTAGGCATTGATTACAATGAAGCAGCTGATAAATTAGCAAAATAGGCCAAAGAACTCAACCAAGAAACTCATATGATAACTCTTGCTGATGCCAATACACTAGCAAAAGCTAAACTAATTCCACTGAAATCAGTGATACGACATCAAATTCCCGAAATCAGTGCTAACAGAAGGACCGCCACCACGATAGCAAGACTACGAACAGGACATTATAGAGGAATGAAGATCAATACAGATAATACGAGAACATATAGAAACTGCAACAACTGTCCCAATACTGAACTGACGCCCACTCACATCTTTACCTGTCCAGCAATTACAGCAGCCTTGCAAGAAATAGATCCTAATCCCGAACAACAGCTCTATACAAACAAAATCATAGACATAGCCAAAGCAGTACAAGGAGCACACGGAAACATCTATGACTCTTCAAAGGACAAGACAACAACAATCAGTTTATGTGTATTACAACAATGTGTATTACAACAATGTGTATTACAACAATTAATACCCTGTTAATTTTAAAATGCCTTTAACCAAGATTTTCTTATAATTAAATTAACAGGTTATTTTTTGTTATTAATTTCTTGTTATTTTTAACACATTTTGGCGAATAGGCCATCATAAGTTGGAAAAACACTGTAGTAATTTAGCCGACATAAATGAGTCATCGCTCATAAAACATGTTCGGCGAATTATTAGGACGTTATCACACCAATTGCACTGTAATTGGTTCTTCTGTCGCGTGGAGTGACATTCTGCGGCAGTTTTATTACACACATTTTCATAATTGTAGGGAGTTAATTATAAAAAAACAGCAGAATTCAAAAGTTAAAAAAAAACTTGATAGTTTTTTCAAAGCAGGATTACCTAAACCAAGCGCATCAACATCGAACATTAACTTATCTAAAAGTGTGAAAATTGCGTGTAATACAAATTTTTTGTTATTACAGTGCTAATGTTGAAAAATGCGCAGCTGAAAGAGAATGAAATTATTGAATACATCTGGAACCATACCAAGAAGATCATAAAAGTAGCAGCAAAAAACTCAATCGGAATTCAAAGTAAAAAAAGCATAAACATGGTTTAATGAAGAATGAAAGCTAGAAATAAATAAAAAGAAAAAAAAAGAGAAGTAATTGGCTCAGTAACTCATTCATATTCAAACTGCTTAGAGATACAAAGAGAGCAGCAAGGAAACCAATAAAATATTCAGACACCAAAAAGTAAAGCATAAATTAGAAGTATAAAAGAACACAGACAGAGCAGCAGCAGTTGTGATTTTGAGCGATTCATTCAATCCAATACCCCTTGGAGGGTAATGAATGGCAATGCTATAGCCAATGAAGTTCTAACTGAGGCTCGGCTATTGCTGTTACCCTCCTGCCATGATCAGAGCTTTAATAGCTCAATGACACCTTATTATCCCTACACTGTCCTCTACAGATAACGGGGAAGTCGAAAAGCATTCTTGCTTCGCCCCTTTAAGCCAGTCCTTATAAGCATAAGGCAGCAGTTGTGGTCACAGAAGGGGTATGAGAAACAGAGAAAAAGTTCTTTTTAGGACTTCCAGGGTAACAAATGGCAATGCTGTAACCAATGAAGTTTTAACTGAGGCTTCGCTATTGCCGTTACCCAGCCATGACTGAAGCTTTTTAGCTCAATAACACTCCATCCACACAGATTTTCTTCATTCAGATGACGGGATAAAGAGTCAAGGACTCAGTCCATCGCCCAGTTCTTTTAAGAACAGCAGTTGTGTTCAAATAGTAGTCGAATTCTCCAAATTTGATTGAATTAGAATGCATAAACTGATAAATTTAATAGGGATAAGCGAAGAGATACGCTCAAAATGAAAAGAATCATTAATCATTCCCATAAATATATAAAAATGAAAGAAATATGAATGTGAAAATTACGGAGGGATATCGCTTCTGTCCACAGGATAAAATCGTTTATCTAAATTGGCATACAAACGGCATTTATTTGCCATCTCTTGTGGCCTCTCCTATGCTGAAGAAAAAAATGAATGCCAAGCAGGATTTTCAAGACATGGGTCCACAGCTAAGCACATTTGTTGGATTCTAATTATGTAGAAAATAGAATAAATGTTGTTTGATTCAGAATCCAACATGACTTTCCGTCACAAGAACTATATTTGTAAATATTATTTGATGTAAATAACATATATTATAAATTAATATCATATAACTACCTTAATTAAGTCAAATATTTAATTGCTTAATCAAAGAAATGTTTTTATGGTAAATAGATTCTGTATTAAATATTATTAAGCTGTTTTATTTATTATTTTGTCAATATTGTAAGAACTTATATTTGTAATTTAACTACGCATTTATTGGAATGCAAATATTCTCTTTATTCTTTTCATGAAAGTTAACGTTATGTAATAACTGAATGTAGTTATATAACCTAATGTAATATTCGCGAGAATGTTTACGTCTATCGGTTGTCATAGAGACGCGTGGAAATAAACGAGCGCGTGTGAAGGGAGCGTGTGTTAGGAGAAGAAGAGAAAATATATACGTAGTAGGGAGTAGGAACGGAACTTTGGAACTATAAGGTAGCAAGGAAGTAAACTAAAGAAGTAGAAGTAATTAAAAGATTCCTAAGAATAGGAGTTGAGTAGATATTTTTTTTTATAAGTGAATCTTATAGTTGGCTGAAAGCAAAATCAGCCGTAGTAATAAAAGAAAATTATTGCCGTAATCGGATAATTAGAGAACTGGACATTCAACGAAGAATTCTGAATAAATCCAGTCAGTCTACAATTACGACTTATTTCTATACTACGAAAAAAGGAATTGTATGGAGTTAAACTAGCTGATGAATGAAAAATAAGAATAATTAATGTACCTTATAGTTGTTATCTGGAGTTTTTGAAGCGCGATTAGTAATGTTTTAGTTATTTAGTGTCTCGCAAGTGTGATAAATACAATTTGAAGGTGTGCTCACAAAATATTGGAAGTACTGAAGATTATTTCTGGTAAGGACAGTCATATTAGTTTATTTCAGTGTATGAAGATTTAAGTATTAGTTCCGTTGCGCTGTTTCTAACATTAACTGTAGCATACCATCGAGGCTGAGAGTTGAAAATATAGACATTGAAATGATATCTGCCGTGGTTAGTGCCTGTTATGAGTCAATCGTAGAGTGTAGTTGAGAGATACAAGGAAACTGATTAATTAAGAATTTCTATTGTAATAAGTTGGGTATAGGAACTTTGTGATTCTGAAACTGTGAATTTGTATGTGAAAGTTTGGAAGATTGGATTAATATGAATGACTTGACTTGATATGCTAACTTGACTGGTTTGTCATATTTAGAAGTGGAATTTATGTAATTGTTATATAACCATATATTAAATGTTTTGTTTGTTAATTTAAATATTGTGTTTGCCTGAATTTCTTTTTATTGCACCGTTCACAAAAATTCGGATCTAGCGGGAATCCCAGAAGGAAAGAAAATAAATACCATCGGCCTGAATGAGTGAAAAGACTGCTAACTAATTTTGAATTAATCCTACTAATTCATATAGACTTATCTAAGGATAGAGTGGCGCAGTATAATAGAAATTTCTCTACCCTTAGATCAGTTATTAATTTGCAATTAGTTTTCCTTTATTTTATGAAAGTGACTTTTAGCAAGATGGCGGATTCGAACGTCAAGAGAACACGTCACGACAAATGGCGCAGTCGGCAGGATTATTTAATTGATAGAAAGTAATTTAACAGCTATAGATTAACAGATTTAATTTAACTTGGTAATAATAATTGTGGAATTGCTCCCTGAAAATGTAGAAAGTAAAAATTGAATAGATCACAATGAACTGGTTGTAATCAGAAATCAGGCAAAGATAAAGTTTTTTTGTGAAATTAAAGGATTATATTATTTGAATTGATACTCCAATTATCACAATGGCTGTTACTTCCAATTCAGAGATGGAAAACAGTGAATTTTTTAGAAGTATGAATCCCCAACAAGTAATTCCCCAATTTTCAGGAGAAGACTCTGATGATGTATTATCTTTTTTTACTTATGTTGAGAAACTCAGAGAAACAGCAGGTTGGACATACTTTCAGTTGTTGGTATTACTTAGAAACAAACTAATTGGTAAAGCTAATACATATATTTTTTCATCTCCTGTACTTAAGGAAACATTTGAATACAAGAAATTTAAGGAAGTCTTGCTATCTCAATTTTGTAAATGGAGGAGTGTTGGACCGAATTTGTGGAAGCTACAGAGGATTATACAAAAGGACAAAGAATGTGTTGGTGACTTCTACAATCGATTACTAACTCTCTCTGAAAGTTTAAATGTATCCAATGAAGACAAACCTCATTTGGATTGGGCAGTTTATCAACAATTTAGACAAGGTGTCAGACAAGAACTGAGGGAGACAGCCTACAAGAAGAAGATAACCTCACTAGAGGAATGTCTTATAGCTGTCAAGGAAAAGGAACAGATGATTGGAGACCTTTGCCTTTCATCTAATATTGGCCTTGTAAACATAGTAGAAACAACTGATTGTTCCATAGGAGTAAATAAATCCTCAAAAGAGAACAGAAAGAAAGAAGATGAAAGGAAAATCATTAGAGAGAATCCTATTGATCAAAACTGTATGTCCGACACAAAAGAACAAACCAACAAGAAATTATTTAAGGAAGTAAAAGACATTGTTCACCAGGAAGTAGAAAAATTGCAACAGCCAATGAAGAATAAGTTAGATGAAGTAATAAAAAAATTGACAGAAATGACTGTAGGATTTCAAGAAAATTTCAATCCCACAGCAGAACATATTAGTAAAGTAGTCAAACTGGAAGTTGAAAGGCAAAATAAGCCAATTTTGGCTAAATTGGATAGAGTTGTGGAAGCCATGGAAAATGTTCGACAGCAAATTCCCA
Organism: Typopeltis vanoorti; assembly: GCF_054136105.1. Classification (NCBI taxonomy): domain Eukaryota; kingdom Metazoa; phylum Arthropoda; class Arachnida; order Uropygi; family Thelyphonidae; genus Typopeltis; species Typopeltis vanoorti. The sequence goes on along the minus strand of NC_143561.1, from coordinate 33,791,404 downwards.
TTGAACCTCAACCTCAGACAAGGAGAAAATTTCTCACAGATGGTGGAAATCCTCCCAAATGTTTTAATTGCAACAAGATTGGTCACATCGCTAGGAATTGCTACTTTAATAAAAGAAACTACTCTAACAGCAGAAGGAACTCTAATTTTGGACATATTTCTCACAGAACATATAATAAAGCTCAAAATTTCCCTAGATCAAGAGAGTTAATGATGAAGGTTACAGGATGTGTCAAAGGTCATAATTGTAACATTCTATTTGACACAGGTTGTAATGCCTCAGTCATCAGTAAGCATTATTTCCTAAAGTTAAGAGATAGATTATGGAAGGATGTCACCAATTTAAGGAGACCTGTAAGAATTTCCACTCTTTCCAATTCGAGATCTACAGCATATGAAAACGTTCGTGAACAAATTTATATACCTGAAATCAACCTCTGTGTATATCAAGATCTATTGATAGTCCCTTTCTCTCCTAGCTTAAATGCTCACATAATATTAGGAACAAATTTTATGGAGAAGCATCACTTCTCTTGTGACTTTTCCACAGGTCAAATATCCATATTGAATAGAAGAATACGTGTTAAAAGAAACAATAACTCTGAGTGCACAGGAACAAGGCAACTAACAAGAAGATTTTGTGTGCCTAATCAAGAAGAACAACCTGATAAGATGCAATCATCTATAGACAAACAAGCTGTGAAAAATACTGATTTAAGCTCTACTATACTTGATCAGCCTGTTATTCAACTTGACACTGACTTGACATCAAAACTTCAAGTATCTGATTCTGAGCAAGAAATTTGTACTGAGAATCAATTACCAGCTGAGATTAATTTTACTGAGGTATCAGCTTTGCATATCAGAACTAAGAATATGAGAAGAGGAGACAATTATAAGGACTTAAATAATTACAGAAGGAAAACCAGAAGAATCAATCACCAAAGTAGAAGATATACTACAGTCAAATGTAATGACAGTAAGAATCTAAGTAAAGACCGAGAAGTTGTAGAAGATAGTACATGCGTTGTAGAAAACACAGGACGGAGTTTCATCCAAACAAGGTATAACCTAAGACCCCCCCAAAAAAAAAGGGGTAGTAGAAATCTGATTCCACCACCTAAAGGTTTAGAGTGAAAAAATTTTTCTTTAAGGAAAAATTTTTCAAAGGAAGAGTAAGCCTTTGTTGGATTCTAATTATGTAGAAAATAGAATAAATGTTGTTTAATTCAGAATCCAACATGACTTTCCGTCACAAGAACTATATTTGTAAATATTATTTAATGTAAATAACAAATTATAATTGATATCATATAACTACCTTAATTATGTCAAATATTTAATTGCTTAATCAAAGAAATGTGTTAATGGTAAATAGATTCTGTATTAAATGTTATTAAGCTATTTTATTTGTTCTTATGTCAATATTATAAAGTCTTATATTTGTAATTTAACTACGCATTTGTTGAAATGCGATTATTCTATTTATTCTTTTTGTGAAAGCTTAATGTTATGTAATAACTCTATGTAGTTATATAACCTAATGTAACATTCGCGAGAATGTTTACGTCTATCGGTTGTCATTGAGACGCGTGGAAATAAACGAGCGCGTGTGAAGGGAGCGTTTGTAGAGGAGAAGAAAAAAATAGATACGTAGTAGTAAGTAGGAGTCGGAACGGAACTTTGGAACTATAAGGTAGCAAGGAAGTAAACTAAAGAAGTAGAAGTAATTAAAAGATTTTTGGAGTTGAGTAGATATTTTTTTTATAAGTGAATCTTATAGTTGGCTGAAAGCAAAATCAGCCGTAGTAATAAAAGGAAATTATTGCCGTAATCAGATAATTAGAGAACTGACATTCAACGAAGAATTCTGAATAAATCCAATCAGTCTACAATTACGACTTATTTCTATACTACCATAAAAGGAATTGTACGGAGTTTAACTAGTTGATGACTGATAAACAAGAATAATTAATGTACCTTATAGTTGTTGTCTGAAGTTATAAAGCGCGATTAATAATGTTCTAGTTATAACCTTGGAGAATTCTTATAAATGTGTTTGGCAAGTATAATAAATATAATTTGAAAGTGTGCTCACAAAATATTGGAAGTACTGAAGATTATTTCTGGTAAGGACAGTCATATTAGTTCATTTCAGTGTATGAAGATTTAAGTATTAGTTCCGTTGCGCTGTTTCTAACATTAACTGTAGCATACCATCGAGGCTGAGAGTTGAAAATATAGACATTGAAATGATATCTGCCGTGGTTAGTGCCTGTTATGAGTCAATCGTAGAGTGTAGTTGAGAGATACAAGGAAACTGATTAATTAAGAATTTCTATTGTAATAAGTTGGGTATAGGAACTTTGTGATTCTGAAACTGTGAATTTGTATGTGAAAGTTTGGAAGATTGGATTAATATGAATGACTTGACTTGATATGCTAACTTGACTGGTTTGTCGTATTTAGAAGTGGAATTTATGTAATTGTTATATAACCATATATTAAATGTTTTGTTTGTTAATTTAAATATTGTGTTTGCCCGAATTTCTTTTTACTGCACCGTTCACAAAAATTCGGATCTAGCGGGAATCCCAGAAGGAAAGAAAATAAATACCATCGGCCTGAATGAATGAAAAGACTGCTAACTAACTTTGAATTGATCGTACTATTTCATATAGACTTATCTAAGGATAGAGTGGCGCAGTATAATAGAAATTTCTCTACCCTTAGATCTGTGATTAATTTGCAATTAGTTTTCCTTTATTTTAAGAAAGTGACTTTTAGCAAGATGGCGGATTCGAACGTCAAGAGAACATGTCACGACACATTCTTATAGGGAGACAAATATTAGAGAAAAAATGGGAATATAATCGGCATGTCCATATTTTATTTATAGAATTCAGAAAAGTACATGAGACTATCCATAGAAAGGGACTTTGGGGGGGAAGGGGATTGAATGAATTTGGATAATTTTCCACCACTGAAGCAGAAGCATGGTATTTTCTAATGCAGTGCTTCCCAAACTTCTAGATGTCAGGGCCCCCTTTGCAAAAATTAAAATATTTCACGGCCCCCATCGCAAAAAAAATCGTGATTGAGAGATATATTATAATATTTATTGTATTTATATATATATTTCACATCTCCCCCTCGAAAAAAATCGTAATAGAGATATATTATTATAATATTTATTGTATTTATATATATATATTTCACGTCCCTCCCTCGAAAAAAATCGTAATAGAGATATATTATTACAATATTTATTGTATTTATATTCAATACAAAACATATACAGCGAATATTGCAAAAATCAAATGCATATATTACATTTTTGCCTCTTAAGAGTTGGTTCTGAAGACGATGCGGGCTGTTCTGGTAAAATATGAAATACTGTCCTTTTTTTTTTTTTTTTTTTTTTTGAGTCTGTTTCTGATTGTTCGCGGGAATTTTTTATTTATTTTTTATCAGCCACTTATCCATCTCAGGGTTAAATTTTTTAACGTAGAATAGATCAAATAATATCACCGCTTACCGATACTGGCACACCACAGACTGATAACATGAAATTAGTGAATATTACCTGAATAAGGGAATCCCCGGACCAGGAACATTTTTCTCTTTTGTGACTTTTCTCCCTTTAAGGTAAATGAGCCTAACGTGAAACAGACAGCAAAGGCGGGTTATTAAAACGTGCATATGATTGGTGCGGTATTAACAAAAGATCGCGCAACCGAAAGATAAAAGCATAGCTGACAATTGAGTTGAAATGCTAACTCTCTTCAACTGAATTGCATATGTGAAACTGCCATAACATTCATTATATATATGTATTACTTAGTTTTAACACTTTTACGAATTTTAACACGTTCGGTTGAATTTTATTGCTGCCTTGGGAAATCGAACTCACATACATCTAATTAATAACAATAGTTTTTAGTTAGTACTGTGTTTGCCCATACAACATATGGTTTTGTTTCTGTCTATATATACAGCACAGTTTCTGTATAAGGGGACATGTGATTCATTAATTAGTGTGTTTTTATCCCAGTTGTCTCTAATTGCACTATTTGTTGAGAAATATATTACACAGACTCCTCATTGCCTCTGCCGTATAGTGGCTGTTGGGGAGGTCGTGTTGTTTACCACTGCAAGCGAGTTACTATCTCCCCACATGAACTTGTTTAAGCATTTTTTCATGTGTCAAGTATATGCGAAACTTTTATTGGTAACAGAAAACTAGCTCGGATGACAGTGATAATATAAAACGAGTTTTGATATGTATATAAAGTCAATATCAACAGTCCCTGATTACGAATGGGTGATGAAAGGGACAGGAAGATTTGGAGCTTCCCTGGAGAGCATTCGAAGTAAATACAATTAACCACTGCTTTGAAATGAAACATACGAATAAGCAATATTTACTAATATTCATTAAGCGCCGAAATACGCAGGAAGCAAAGTTTGTGAACCAACACCAATGTGCGAATTTTTCCATTAAAATATAAAAAATAACAATAAAGAAATAATAAATAATAAAAGTTAAATACGTTTCTTTTAAAATAAAAAAAATCTACTCAGTCTTAAAACATTTTAAATTTGTTTTCATTATTTCACGGACCCCCTTAACAAAACCTACGGCCCCCAAGGGGGCCGCGGCCCACAGTTTGGGAAGCGCTAGTCTAATGGAATAGAAATCATCGACTGAACTGCTAGATTTCAAAATAGAAAAGGGAGGAAGAAATTGGCACATACCGGCCACTGAGTTAGAAACTTTATTCAGATGCACGCGAATGTCACTTACGCAGCGTATATGCAAAATAATTGGTCACATGCGTCACCGTGTTCTAGTGAATTATTTAAGAATGCTGCTGTCAGTAATCGTCAATAGTGTTGATCGCAATAGAAAAAAAAAAGATCGTTTGTTTTTTCTATTGCGAAACAAAGCATTTCGATACTGGGCTTATGTTTTCGACGTGTTTTCAAAGCCACGATTTTGAAAACAACAGAACTCACTGGTTTCTCCAAAGGGGAGATATCCCGGATGTTGAATCAGTGGAATCACCACCTACCTTGCTTGTTTAAGAAGCGTGACTGTGGCCCTAAGACAGTTTGTCAAGAACGAGATCGCAGTCATCTGAGAAGGCTTGCACGGACAAACAGAACTTCCTATGTGCAGCAATTGACCAAAGCATTTCAAAAACGTCAAGTGGTTCGACGAGTCACAGTACACCTTGTTCTGTATCAAAGGTAGACGGTAGTTTGGTGGGAGGCCCATGAAGTAACGAACCCAGTTTGCGTTATAAACACAGCTCAAAGTTCTGGAGGTGGTGTCAAGGAGTGGGGCATGTTCTCTTAGTGTGGAAGAGATCTCTGATATTGCTGGAGGGTTGGGTGGTCTCAGGAATATCTGAATATTGTTGCCAATCAAGTTCATTCTGTAACATTGACTTCTTGTCCAGAAGGTAACGCTTGTTTTATGGACGACAATGCTACGCTACTGTCCATTGACAAGAATTGTTCATCAGTAGTTCAGTGAGCATGACAATAACCTCCATCATCTTCTATGGCCACCACCAAGCCGGGATGCGAACTCCATTGAGAAAGTATTGATCAACAGAGGAGCATAGTCCTCTTCCGTCAAATCTGAGCCAGTTAAAGGACTGTCTGGTGAACGCCTGGTATTTTGTAGACGTAGATGCAATCGAGCACCTTGTGGAAACTATACCAAAGGTGGTCCAACCGGTTTTAAATAAAAGTTTCTAATTCAGTGGCCAGTATGTGTGGCCGAAAAGAACTATAGAGTATCATTAAGACAGAGAAGAAGAATTCGTCTGTAATGAACTTTGGACATCGAAGGTATTTGGCAGGATATTAGTCATAAAATTCTCAATAATATTCCCATCTCACTTAATTGAATGTGTGGACTTGAGTATGTCATAAATTCTGTGATTTTTATGTACCAATAATGGTATTTATTAATGTAAAATAATCAGTGATTGATTTTTAGTACAGGGGAGCGTGTAATTCCGCTTTAGTTTTACAGGAATGTTTGGATTATATATATATATAATCCAAATATATATAATCCAAACAAAAGCAGTATATATATATATATATATATATTTCATGTATAAAAGAATGAAAAAAGCAAGAATGAGCAGGTCAAAACTAAAGACAAAGCTGATCGTCTTTTTTTTATATATCAATGGCATGGTAATGGTTGAATGGATACCGGAGAATCAGACAGCTAACCAACATTATTACTTTGAGGTTCTGGCCAAGCTGAGAGAACGAGTGAGGAAGAAGAGACCAGATCTGTGGAAGAACAACATTTGGATTCTCCATCAGGACAACGCTCCAGCCCACAGTGCACTGTCTGTAAAGCAGTATCTGATTGATAAGAAGATCTCAGTGTTGGATCCACCTTACTCTCCGGACTTAGCTCCATGCAACTTTTACCTTTTTCCACAGTTGAAATCCGCATTGAAGGGCACCGATTTTCAGTCAGTGGATGAGGTAAAGGAGAAGACGGCAGCGCTACTGAAGCAGATGAAGCCGCATTCCCATGTTTGGACTATTGCTTCAGGCCTTCCAACCCAAACATATGCACTGAGATTATTACCAAAGTAATCCTCACCGGCATGAATACATATATTCCACACAGCACTCTGGACTACCATTCCCTAACGAAACCCTGGTTCTCCAAAAGATGTGCCAAAGCTGTAGAGATGAAACACCAGACATACCATAACTGGCTGAAATCAAGAACCCCATCCTCCTTCAAAGCTTACACCGAAGTCCGTAATAGATGCAAAAAACAATCAACGCTTCCAAAACACAGTTCGAAAGAGCAAAAAGCAGGACACGAGAAGCCTGTTCAAAAGGCAGCCGAGCCTTTTGGTCTTTCGCCAAAGCAATTGGCCGTAACTTCTGTCCAACACTATTCCCACCCTGATGGCTCTACTGCATCATCACCCACAGAAAAATCCGATCTTCTGGCCTCATATTTTGCTTCAAATGCATGCATAACTGACGATGGTAAATGTCCCCCAACCATTCCAGACACCCAACATACAATGTCCCCTATATTCTTTTGTCAGGATGAGGTCAGAAAATACTGTCCAAATTAGACACAAAAAAGTCTCCTGGTCCTGATGGCGTTCCCCAAATTGTTCTGAAAGTTTGTGCTCCAGAACTGACCAGTATCCTATGTCACCTATATATACTCTCCTACTCCACTGGAATCTATCCCACAAACTGGAAATTGGCTTATATTCAGCCCATCCCCAAGAAGGGTGACAAGTCACTACCATCCAATTACCGCCCTATCTCGCTTACCTCAGTCCTGTCAAAGGTAATGGAAAAAACCATCAATTCCCAACTCCTTCATTATCTCGAAGACACTCACCAAATAAATGACCGCCAGTATGGATTCCGCCACTGCCGATCAACAGGAAATCTACACGCATACGTCAACAATCTCTGGACAAATGCAATGAAGAGGTTTGAAGAATCCCAAGTGGTTGCACTAGATATCTCCAAAGCCTTCGACCGGGTCTGGCACAAAGGCCTACTAGGCAAACTACCATCATTCGGCCTGACCCAGGACTTCTGTAGGCAGATTGCCAGTTTTCTGTCTGGAGGCACCCTGTGTGTGATGGTGGACGGATCCCTATCCTCTCACCACCGATTCATGCTGGAGTCCCACAAGGTTTTGTCCTCTCACCAACCCTCTTCCTGCTATATATCAATGACCTACTGGAATGGACCTCTAACGCAATACACAGTTTTTCAGATGACAGCACACTACACTCCTCGCTTGCATTTGATAAGCTTTACCCTACACAACTCACCTCAACCTACAGAACATCAACTACCACCACCCTCAACTCCGATCTCGAAGCCATCCTACAATGGGGTTCGGATAATCTCATAAATTTCAACGCCAATAAAACCCAGTTCTGTACCAGTTCCCATAAAAAAAGAATCATTTTTTCCAAATATCCTCTTTTGACGGTACCCAAATTTCCAGACAGTTTGAGATCTCGCTCCTTGGAATCACCCTCACATCAAACCGCTCCTGGCACAAACATCTCAAACATTGCATCCTGAGCCTTAAACAAACTAGGATTTCTCTTTCGCTCAAGACGATACTTCACCCCCGAACAGCTATTAACATTATACAAGTCACAAATCCGCCCAAATATTGAATGCTGCTCCCAAATATGGGGTTGGGGCCCCCAAAAGCTCTATGAAAATGCTCCACTCAATACAGAGGAGAGCAATTAGACTTATCAACGATCCATCCCTTAGCAACTCTCCCCCCCCTCCCCCTCTTTCACACAGACGTATGGTCTCTCTAGTATGTATATTCTACAAATATTTCCATGGGAAAGGCTCATCTGAAATAACATCAATAATTCCTCCGCTCAGTACTAAACTCGTTGGAACACGTGCAGCTGCTGCAGAACATCCCTTCACAGTACACCAAGGAACAAATAGAACAAATTTTCTTTCCTCTTCCATCATTCCTCTTCCATTACAATTGTACACCAAAAGTTGTGCAATTGTAACAATAAACAACATTTTTGTCACTAATCTCGTTATTTAATAGCCACACCTCGTAGAATAATATAAATTTGATAATAATGTTTGTACTTAATAGTAAAGTATGCATTTAATTGTTTTCTCTTTGTTATTTATAATAAACGTGCACAACCTATTTTTATATCTACCCGGGAAGAAATGCAATAGTTGAACTTGACGATGCTGTTTTGTTTGGAAGGATTTTTTACTTGATTATTATACTTTTAACAACGATATTAATAAATTATGCAAGTAACTATAATACTTCATACAATTTCATACAGTTTCTAACATATCTTCATACGTATATTGTGATAAATGTTCTGTTAAGAGCACACCAATTATAATAAAACAACATAGTTATATGTAATGGAATACATTTAAAGGCTTAAGTAGTAGTCTTTCTAGTGGACAAGTGAGGGACATTGAGTATTTCAGATGAGTAAATGACTCTAGAGTTGTAGTATAGTATGTGTGATGAATTGATAATAGTTGCTATTTTATTAGTGCTTTTTTTAAAAAAATTAAGAATAAACTACTTATTAAAGAATATTTTAGTGCATTGTTTTAAAATTAAGAATAAACTACTTATTATAATATAATAAAAAATCCTTATACGAATATCTTGTCCCCAAAGACAAATTGGTAATCGTACTTAAACAGATGAGAATCGTAAATTTTATTTGTTTTCATTGATATTTGATTGTATTTTAATTGTTAAAAAATTACCTGCAGGACATTTATAAGAAAAAACCCCTGAAGTTCTAAACCTAAGAGTGGACGTGATGTTTCAAAGGTCAGTAGTCATTCTCGTTCATTTGTTGTCTTATCAATCATTATTTGGAGAAACAGTTATTAGTGGTTGTATCTAGAGAGGGGGGGGTCACTAAAATCCCTTCGTTTCTAATAAAAACAGCTAATTAACAGAGGATTTCAAAGCAATTTTTGTTCTTCATTATTGCTGCAGAGAACTACTTTCTCTGCAGCAATAATGAAGCGCTTTATTTGAGTTGGATTAGTGCACTACTGACTATCGCTGACAGTAATTATACCAAAAAACATCTGAAGTGGGTTTTCAACTTTAGCACTTACCACTGGAAGCGGTTTAATAAAACAAAACTTAAGGAGTTCGTTAATATGAATAATCATTAACTGCATTTAAGAATACAGTTCTTAAGTAGATTTCAAAGCTTCACGAAATACTTAAAAAATTGACATCGAAGAACTTCTTCATAAATATTTAATGTTTTTATTACCGACTTCAGATGGCGCTTTATTAAGTAAACGTAAAAATGCGTGATCTGTTTTGTCTTGTTGTTGTTTCACATTATAGAGAACGTGAAACATAAGAAACATCTTGTCAGAAAAGTACTCGTATTTAACTTTTGAATCGATTTTTATAACATAATTAGTTTTAAAAAGAAAGCAACGTTTTATACGAAGAAATGTATTATCTTCACTATAACATTATATTTGAGACATTGAAATATTTTGCAAATATTAATTTTACAAGTAAAATTCTTGAGAAAAAATTGAAATTTGCGTGCCACATATATGTAAAATTCTTAAAATGTTTTCAACCAATGCTGAAGGGCTGTGATATACGGTCAACGGAGTTTCCTCCTGACTCTAATACCCACGAGATACAGCTCAGCGTACTACCGATTTTAAAAGAAGAGTACAAGTAGTAAAATGTTATGATGCCTATATCTACAGTACTATACACCGCGAGTTTTTCTCATTCTGATAGATAAGAAGTTGTGTAATAAACTGGAAGCATGTATGTTTTGGTAAATGTGGAAATTTTTACGCGTTTCATGGAGACTGAAAAATAGGAAGACCCAAGAAGGTGGATTTAACACACCAAATAGACCAACTTTAGTTATATTTTGATTTGTAATGCATGATATGAAAAATTCTTACAGATTCCTATTTTTTAATCATGTTATTGCAAATTTCTGGTCCTACACGAAAATTGAGATTCAGAACTAACACATAAAATTAACATAAGTTTGTGAGAAAATAATTCGCTTTTCTTTTTCATAAGTAAAATAATATTGATGCTTAATTCCATCCCATTTAAATGAAATTTAAATATTAAATTAAATTAAATGTAAATAAATAACTGACATGAAGCAGTTCAAATTCAATACAGTCAAAAGAATGTTTATTTCCAGACCTTTTTGGGCCTAACCCATATAAATGATTTACAAGGTGTGTGTATGGAACTTGACCCCGACTTTCTTTGAAAACCTCTCCAAAAAAATGCACTAACGACTTTTATTCCAAAGGGAAGATCAGTTGGGTAGCAGGTCTCCATCTAACAGCCATCACTTGAGCTTGAAACTATCAAAGAGAACCAATGCTTTTCGGGGAGAGATCACAGCAGATAAGCGACGCCATCTCGCGGTTAACTTCAATATTATGTCTGAAAGAGTGTGAAGTATATCGATTTTTTTTATTTATTCATTTTATTTTGTTTTGTTTTATTTATTTATTTAATTATTTTTGAGCAGCGGAATTAAAAACCCGAGTTTCAGAAAGAAAATCCTTGTTATCTGTGCCAAAAATTGATTAACTTGGGAACTGGTCGATGAAAGGCATAGATACGAGAGGGGGGGGGGGTTGAAAAGTTCTGTAAACACCTTGAACAAAAATTAATTAATTCTATGTCTTCTTTTATATCTGAAAAGAAAAAGAACAGCTAATTACAATTTGATGAAACACAGGGGTTAAAGGGTTTTAACATGTGTTCATTCTCGTGGTTATATGAGTTGCTTTAATATTATTTTTGTTCTAGGTGTTTATCAGAACTATTTAATTTCCCCTCCCCCTCCTCCTTTACAACAGTTCCTCTGTTCGGTGGCTAGAATCGACCTTGTGAAATATCTTTCTTCAGCCGGTCTAGCGCGAAGCAAGTGCCATTTCCACAGACTGCTCTCTTTGAATGCATTCGCGTATATGAATTTATCAACAGATATTCGTATCAAATAAAATAACAACAAAAAAAAATATTGATTGCACCTTAGCTCAGTAGAATTGGCGTGTGCCGTCCATGGTGTTAGACCACCCGAAGGAAGAGTGTCGCAAGTTCTATTCTAGTCGCCGACTTGAAGAACGTTTACTCTCTTTTTTTCGATTGTTCCCGAATTAGTCGATCTCTGGCACGGCAAGCGGATTTTTTTTCCCCGGAAATTCTGGATTTCGTTCCATAAACTGAAGAAAATCGACCATGGAACCGACACTGTTTGCAGACAGTAAAACATAGCATTAGGATTAGGAACACGAGATGGCGGCGACATTTGTCAGCTGAATCTCTTCATCGGTTCCGTGTATAATTTGTGATAGTCTTGGGCCAGCTGATTGGCTACCGGTAGAGATTGAACTTCCCCTTCAGTCTCCAAAAGTTCGGTCCAAAAGGCCTCTCCCATTCCCTATAAGAGAATAAAAGGCGTTCGCTGATGATGAAGAAGAAGATGAAATTATTGCAGACAATCCTAAAACAAGTACATTTCTCCATAGCATTTTTCTGTGACATCATTACTTTTCCTATTAATACATTCATTCCTCGGCCATTTTTAGTGAATGTACTGTAGATACAATTGAGTTTTGCTTAAAATGGTTCCATTGAATGACTCGAGAAATTTTAGTAGTGATCTTAAATATCACATCTCATCGAATTTGATCAACTAAGGTTGGATTCATTATTATGCTTCAGTTATAGCAATAAAATTATTGTTATTACGACTCAAATCGTTTTTTCAATGAAATTCATTACTATTAGTTGCTTTTAATTGTTTACATGGAGTACAGTCTGAAATATTTTACAGCTGAATTTTCCGACTGCAGGTATTTCTGTTTTTTTGGTGAGAAGTATCATGATGACCTGTGTTGAGTTTTGGTGGGGGTTGTGAAAATCAGATGAGTATGACAAATGTTACAGCATGTCTGGGTCATGGTAGAGAGATTAATCAAGACACGGGAAGAGAGATTCCGAGAAAAAAAGTTTGAAAAGTTGTCGATAGGGGTGAATATGGCTCTGTTGTAGTCCAGGAAGCCGAAAATTTGCATACAGTTGAACACCCGTTAGTCGGTTTTTACGTTTATGCAGTCTAGACATAATTTTATTTTGTCTAATTTCGCTACAACGAATTTTCCGATTGAAACAAATAAAATCAAAAACTCTTCAGCATTTTAAATAGGACTCTTAAATTTCCAAATTTATTATCCTTTCAGTCAGTGTGGCATTATTAATATCGTATAGTACGCCAACAGATTCGAGACCCTTCGGCACTTCTGCGCATGTCAACAGAAGGCAAATCCATTCCGATAATAGGGTAATCAGTCCGTATTGTGAGATTGAGTTGTTTATTATTACACGTCGGAAAATTAACTTCTCTTTTATGATCATTGTAGTTAACTATGTTGTTTGTATAACAGTTGGAAAATTTTACCTATAAAGCACGTGATTTCGCGTATTGGCGACCAATTCGTACGTCCTTCATTTCTTTCTCCCCTTCAGCATGAATCGACTATTCTTGGCAAGACGTCAAGCAGAGATCTACAAACTGGGCGAATTATATTTATATTTAAATTTTTTTTTTTTTTTTTTTAAAGAAAATGAACCTATCGAAAAAATTATAAATTTTTACTTTGTATCCGTAGAAATTGTCTGATTGAAATGAATATTAGATATACTTAGAAAAAAATGTGTTCATGTTTCAAATAGTGAATTTCATTAAAATTTGTCAAGCAGAATATAGGAAGAACTTGCGTTTGGACAAAAAAAATATTAATAAAGTGTTTATATTTTATAAATTTAAGAGCAAAAATATAATAATTAGAAGTAAAGTCAAGAGAAACACATCACATACTCACACACCTGTAGAAGAGTGCATACTATGAATATAAAAAAAAAATGGAAATATCGAAAAAAATTATATTTCGATACTATCGACTTGATATACAGGGTGGCCATAATTCAACTTTCCCTATTCAGAACTTTATGTAGCTCGATCCAACAACCGGAATGTCACCAAATTTCGTAAGGAAATTAATCAAAGCATCAAAAGAAGGATTCCACGGGGAAAAAAGTTCGAAAAGCTGCCGATAGAGGGAATATGGCGCTGTTGTACCACAGGAAGCCGAAAATTTGCATAAAACAAAGTTGAACATCTATTTATCTGGAATCACATGAGTTATAAACTAAAGAGAAAACTTTACAAATGCATTCCTATTGATAGTTATGTTCACATTAATGCGCGTTGATTGTACAGTTATTTTAACTTAACGAATGCAATGCATTAGCCGCTCACCAGAACTTGCGTAAAGGTCAGCTAACGTAGTTAGATCGACGATTCGAAAGTTTGAGATGAAATTTCTGGTCCACAAGAACGGTGGCCACATTGGACCTCTTTTGCAAAGGTGAACTCAATGTGCTCGAGTTGTGCAACAAGTTTGTAACAACACGTATGCTCCAATAATTTTAATTCCGTTAATTATTGTTCTAAATTAAATTGATATTGATTGTTTTATTGCTGTGTTATCATAAGTGCAACACGTAAAAGTAATCTTAGATTTCAGTTTAGTGTTGGTTATTCATTTATCTCAGTCTGAATAGGAGAAGTTTAATTATTGCGTGTTTTAGTTTATAACAGCAAGTACGATGCCCGAATGTACCTAGTTAAACGTTGAAACCGATTTCAGATAATGAACATAAAAAATATTTAAACTGCTACTCAAATGTTTCTTTGGTCTCTGCTAACGAGTTGTGCTAGTATGCTTTCGTTTCTTCTTTATTCTTTCTTTTTCTCTTCTGTTTCTTATCGTTTTGTTATCGACAACACAACACAAGAGTTTTTCTCACGCATACCAGTAAACATATTTTGCGTTGGTTCTTTTGATTAGAAGTTTATATTATGAAGTTTTCGTACGGATGTTAATTGAAGTTTCGCATCGGATGCTAAGCTCTGGAATACACTTAATTTTCTTTTGAGAATGAAGCCATCTGTTTTCTCATTTCTAAGAAAGAAAAATGTTGCGGCCAATAGACCACTATAGCTATACCTCTGTAATCGGGATAAAAATGACTATCGATGAACTAAAAGATTTTACCCTTGTTATTAGCAAATTCTAGTGAAGCCAGTTTTCATAAATGCATATATTTTAGTAATTTATATAAAAATAATAATTAATATTTTTAAATTCTTAGAAAAATTAGGAAATATTATATAATTATTGCAAAAATGAATTTTAAATTGATGTTTATTTAAAATAATGAAACTGCTATTAAAGTATTTCATACACCATAAATTAGAAGATATAAAATGCAACTAATAACCTTTACAATGTTGAGAAGGAATCAATCGACCGTGAGATGCGGTGATTGAAATTCATTCAATCCAATGCCCTTGGAGGGTAATGGATGGCAATGCTGTAGCTAATGAAGTTCTAACTGAGGCTCGGCTATTGCTGTTACCCTTCTGCCATGATTAGAGCTTTAATTGCTCAATAACACCTAATCTCTATACACTGTCCTCTACAGATAACGGGGAAGATGAAAAGCATTTTTGCTTCGCCCCTTTAAGCCAGTCCTTATCCTTAAATAAGGACTTATTTGTTATGTTATTATATTATATCAATATTATTGTGAGTTTGAGATGGTCGATAAATGTAATGAGTGATGCGATTACGGTTTGTTGATCACTAATTAGTTCTTTGTAATTTGTGTGGCGCATAGAATGATTGAGGTAGTGTTGTTATCTGATGTGTAGTTCTGGTTAATCGGGTAAGTACTTTGCTTCTGATTATTAACTATTGTAGTGTCGTCATCATCATGAGCGAGGAGGAAGATGACGCTTATATTGAATCGCTGAACAAAGGGCGGCGTTCAACATTCTCAAAAAGATTGTAAAGATATTCGAACACGAGTGGCCCGGCATCGTTAATTTCTACTCCTTACCAGGAGAAGTTGAGGAAGGCGAGGACACTGCCCAGTGGAGCTGGATTTGGTGATATCCACTCCCACAGACTTTGAAGAAGTCCGTACGCGCAACTACAACTACAGAGCCACCCAAGGGCAACGGAATGAATGAAGATGGTCCCATCACGGATTCCTTTGCCTCTCTCAAAGAGAAAGTACCCAGATCATTCTTCGTGAAAAGCGCATAGGGAGGTCCATAAGATCCGCCATGTCCGACCTATAAATATCATACAAAACAGCCAAAAATGTGGACGACGGCACAAAGATCCAGCTCTCCCGCCACTGTAATGGACCGTAATGCAGAAATTAGGCCATGATTTGGCATCTGAACTCTGTGCCGGGCAGAGTTCAGATGCCTTAAGTGTGGGGTAAACCATCTCTCACCAACACCTGCACCAAGACAAAAAAAAAAACAACCCCGGCTAAATGTGCCAACTGTGGTGGCCCTCACCCAGCCAATTATAAGGGATGTACTCAACACCCGAAGAAAAGACGGTCGGAGACAGCCAAACAGTCTTCCTCCTCCTCTACCACACGAATACCGAGGCCCCTGCACCACAGCCAGAAGCTCTGCAGCCACAATCAGAGGCCTTCAAGAATAGAGAATACCAAAGGCAGACAAGAAGTTTTGCAGATGTGGCCCGTTCAAATAAGTTAACACCAGAACAGAATCAGTCAACAGCACCTACTAACCTGACGGTGTTATTACTGCCTTTCTAGCAAACATGCTACAAGACTTCAGTATGTCAAACCCTTCAGCAACATCCACTAAAAGATTCCTACTTGAAACACAAGCCATATTCACAGCACTACATAAGCTAGGCAAGGACCCACACCTGCCTCAAAGTTATCGTCCTATCAATCCCATCTCCGACTTAGGTAAATTGCAGAGAAAGTCATCCTCTCACGACTTCAAGCTTCAGTAAATGAACTAAACATCTTTCCTAAAGAACAATTTGGTTTTCGGCAATACCATAGTACTACCCAACAAATCCTCAGAATAGTTGAATATATTACCACCAGCTACAACTGGCATCAATAAACTGGAGATGTTTTTCTTGATTTATCCAAAGCATTTGACAAAATTTGGCACTTCGGATTGCTACATAAACTTATCTCAGCCGGTATCTCACTGAAAATGGCACACCTAGTTAGATCACATCTACAGAATAGAAGCATGCAAGTCAAGATAAACGGTACTACCTCATCATTCCAGCGGCACATCCTGGCCGAAATACCGCATGGGTCCCTACTGGCTCCATTACTGTTCTCGATATACATGTCAGACATTCCGGACAACCCAATGTCATCCATCATTGCCCTATTTGCGAATGATACAACATTAAGTAGTCAGATCTCTTTGACCACGCCTTGTTACTAAAAAGCTTCAAGAAACCTTCTAAAGTTAGAGAAATGGTTCTCTAAATGGAGACTACACGTAAATCCCGCAAAGAGCTCAGCCATTCTCTTCAGGAAAGGATCGATATCTCTTGCAGGAGAGGCCTTACTATTCAATACTAAAATTCCCTGGCAGACAGAAACAAAATACCTTGGTGTCGTGCTCCACAAAACACTAACTTTTAACCAACACATCAAGACTACGTGTGCAAAGGCATCTAAAGCTATCTCCCAGATCTACTCCCCTAATTAACAGGAACAGCAAGCTAAACATCAGAATCAAATTGCTTTTATACCAGCTGATGATTCGTCCCATAGTCACTTACGCTTCTCCAGCCTGGAGCCACACCTCCAATACTAACATTCTCAAACTGCAACGTATATAAAACAAGTGCCTGCGAATGATTCTAAACCACCCATGGTTCGTCTGAAACAATCGACTTCATCGAGACACAAATATTCCTTATATCTTATCTTTCTACAATCTTTAGCAAAAAAAAACGTCCATACATCCCAATGATCTAGTTCAGCAACTGTAGCCTACGAGGCAACGGATATATTTAAACATAAAAGACCAAAAGCCATTTTAACTTCCTGTAGCGATATATAATGTCCAATACACATTCAGGGCGAGCAAACTGCTCATAAAATTTTTCCCTCACTGTAGCCGTTACAGATAGCGGGGAATATGAAAAGCATCGTGCTTCACTCATAAAGCCATTAATGTCAATAGTGAATTACATTAATATTAATAATAGTAGACTCACTTAGTCTGACTGACTCGTGGCTTTTAGCTCCGTTATTAGTATTCATATGAATATCAATGAATGAACGTGGAGTGACAGTTTGGAACTTGTTGACGAAAATATTTTTTGTGTTATTTTAAATCATAAAATAGTTGTGATCGTATATTTATCATAAATGTCATGCCAGCTTGGAGGTAGTCCTATTAAGCAATGTTCCTCTCTTCCTTTGCTGTTTTCTTCAAGGAACCAGTATGAAAAAGAAAAGGCGTAACTAAACAAATTCAACAAACATGGATAGATGTCATCAACAAGGGATCTTTCGTATAATTTGAAGAATGCGTGAATCCAGGTATTATAGTTATATGGTCACTTAAACTGAATGGGAGATGAATGTTCAGGAAATCAAGATGGAAGGTAAAAGCCTCAGAATATGAAGATTAAAATAAGAAATTTATATTAAATTTCATTTAAAAAGAAATTAAATAGATTTTGTTAGTTTATATTTATAAAAATTTTTAAAGAAATCTTAAAAATTGAGTTTTACTTACTATACCTTATTTTGATTAACATCATTTAGAAATATCAAATGTTAAGAAGATACGAAATGTATGATATATGATAAAATAAAGTCCTTTTTAGGACTTCCAGGGTAACAAATGGCAATGCTGTAATCGATGAAGTTTTAACTGAGGCTCGGCTGTTGCCGTTACCCAGCAATGACTAGAGCTTTTTAGCTCAATAACACTCCATCCACACAGATTATATTCATTCAGATGACGGGATAAAGAGTCAAGGACTCAGTCCATCGCCCAGTTCTTTTAAGAACTTTAAGAAATGTATGATGATTGAGGAGAGGGCGCTGGTGTGTTTTTCTTGATTTAGAAAAGGCGTTCGACAACTTATGGCACTTTAGACTGCTATACAAGTTGATTTTGGCTGGCATTCCATTAGATCTAGTCCATATCATAAAGTCATTTCTTAGTGACAGACGAATGCAAGTCAAACTAAATGATATATTATCTACCCAGCGACGCATCTCGGCAGGAGTTCCTCAAAGGTCCCTTCTGGCACCGATACTTTTCGCGATTTACATGGCGGACATTCCGCACAATCCAATATCATCCATTATTGCCCTATACGCAGACGACACAGCTATACTAGCCAGATCTATTAAACCGCACCTTGTCACCAAGAAACTGCAAGAAAACCTGCAGAGATTAGAGCACTGGTTCTCGGAATGGAGACTGCAAGTAAACCCTAAGAAGAGTATCGCCATGCTCTTCACTAAAAACACAATATCTCCCAAAGATGACATCTTCCTATTTAATACCAAGATTCCCTGGAAACCAGAAGCTAAATATCTGGGTGTACTGCTGGACAGAAAACTAACTTTCAGTTCACATATAAAAGCCTCATGTTCGAAAGCATCAAGAGTCATTGCACAGCTTTACCCTCTTATCAATAGGAATAGCAAGCTGGATACCAAAATAAAACTGCTCCTTTATCAACTGTTGATGATTCGACCCATTATTGCTTATGCTTCCCCAGCCTGGAGCCACACCTCAAGTACAAATATCCTCAAACTACAGAAAGTGCAAAACAAATGTCTCCACATGATTTTGAACGCACCATGGTATGTCAGAAATGTCCAACTCCACCGGGATACAAATATCCCCTACACCTACTCTTTCCTGCAGTCTTCAGCAGTAAAGTTCTTCTCAGTATCCTCTTCACATCCAAATGAATTAGTGCAACAAGCAGCCAATTATAATGAAACAGACTTCTCAAAATACAGGAGACCGAAGGCCATCCTACTTCCAAATGAAGATCGCTAAGTCACACTCACTCAAGCAGAGCATTTAGCTCATAAACTTTTCCACACACAGCAACCTTATCAGATAGCAGGGATTAAAAAAGCATTTTGCTTCACCCTTATAGTCAGCAACGTCTTGCGTCTTGCGAAATATATGATGGTTGGAGAATGAAATAACATCCCAGTCCTTTTTAGGACTTTCAGGGTAGCGGATGGCAATGCTGTAGTCAATGAAGTTTTAACTGAGGCTTGGCTATTGCCGTTACCCAGCCATGACTAGAGCTTTTTAGCTCAATAACACCCCATCCACACAGATTTACTTCATTCAGATGACGGGATAAAGAGTCAAGGACTCAGCATCGCCCAGTTCTTTTAAGAACTTTAAGAAATGTATGATGGGATTGCTCATCGCTCAGTATACGTTTCTCACGTGGTTAAGCTCAAATTCTAAGCAGAGTAGGGATGCATAGATAGATTTATATTTATTTTCCTAGTACTAGTTGTTCCTGATGGAGATCATTTACGATATAAAATCGTAAAAAAGATTTATTACTAAAGATTAACACACTTCAAGTTAGGATAATTTGAAGTGTGTTAAGTTATATATAATTAATCACGGAGACTAATTAAATAGGTGAAAATAAAGAACTGTTTAGTAAATGAAAACAAAGAGGAAATAATATACCGTTCTATTCAATTATGAGATGAGCATTTGTTTGTGTCAACTGCAAGGTTTCTTTCTGTTAAAGCAAATCGATAAAAGTAGCTTCTAAAACAATAGAATTGTTTTTGATTTGTATGCCTACCGGGAATCGTTTCAAAGATTGTCGCGGTAGTTTACAATGTAATCGTATTTTCAATCTCAAACAGAAACATTAAAGATATAAATGGAATACAACTTCTTTGAAACAGATATTAGATATCGACGATAGAAATAAAACATCATGTAAAATAAAAAAAGAACAAAAAAAAACGAAATTTCTTATGACTTCCTCGCCAAAAGCATGCAATAAATATTTTCGGAGGTACTGTGGTTGTTTGGGGAAGCATCTCAGCGAGTAGATGCACCAACCTGTATTTCCTAGGAGAACCATGAATGCCGCAACTTATAGAGACGAAGTTCTGGACCTCTGTATTCGTCCGTAGGTGGATGCAATAGGGATGACATCCTAAAAGACGATTATGCTTGTACACAACAAGCGAAACTTGTTCAACCATCAGGAAAAACGATCCGAGAGCATACGCAATTTACGCACAAAAATGTATATTTAGGCATAAAACTACCCCCCAACCTTATCATGGTGACGAAATTCAACCTTGACAGAGTAGTTAGCCTTAAGGATTCGTAGGTACCACGGATCTTGCTTTTTATTTCCGGTTCTTCTTTTGCCTCAACTTTTATTCACTCCATTACTAATTTGAACAGCATTTGCGGCATACGATATGTGGGATGGTTGTAAAGAGTTACTGATTGTATTGTCATTACTGATTAATGGAGTTTACATTTCGCGGGCTTCGAACCCGCGACCTGTTATAGTTCAATATATTTGGCTGAGGAGAAGAAATGAATATTAAATAGCGTACTACACTATACCACAGGAGTGGCCAAGACGTCGACCGCAAGGCACCTGAATGTAGCAAATTTTTCGTTTCTTAACGAATGTAACAAATTAAAAGAATAAATAGATTGAAAATGAATAGATAAATGATAATCAAAATTATTAATCTATTAATTTATTTCTAATCTGATGTAAAGTTTATAATTTAGCGGTTAACAACGAAGCCATCGCTTTACAGCAGTCACGTGATTCGCTTCGTCCAGAAACGTTCGCTTGACGGTTCATGGTAACACGTTTGGTGACGTGTACACTGGCAGTTAACAGTCTATCTGTGTATTGTTCTTGATCAAGACTCTTGCAGTCAAAGTGTCCCGATTATCCAGTATTACTCGGTACTGTAATCCCATTTCATGGGATTACAGTACCGAGTAATCCCATGAAATCGTTTTCCGTTTATCGATCTTTAGTGCGTATTATTTTAAATTAAGCAAGTGAATGCAATTAGTATTGTTAAAAAAATAATAAAAAAAATTAAGGATAACCATGAGTGAGCCAAGAACAAGTGTGAAAAAAAATAATAAAAACTTATCACTATCATAAAGAATGGGAAGAAGATTTTTTTCTTTATTATGATGAAAGACAAATGCGTATGTATAATTTGCAACGCGAATGTGGCTTTACCGAAAAAAGCAAACGTTGAAAGACATTATCGAACTGCTCATAAAAACTATGAAGAAGATTGCATTAAGAAAAGCCAAGGTACATCAAATGAAGACACTACTGACAGCACAACAAAATATTTTCGTCAAGTACAATACAAGGCGCAAAGGCTACTACAATTGCGTCATTTAAAGTTGCTGAAACTTTAATTAAACGTAATAAGCCGTTTCAAGATGGAGAATTATGGAAGGAAGCCTTCACCAAAGCTGGTGAAATTCAATCATGTTATGAATGTTGCTTTCAAAATTGTTAATTCGATAAGATCAAATAACTTGCTGCGTCGTCAATTTCGGGCTTTGCTTAAAGAATGCGAGAGTGAGAATAGTGAATTACTGTTACATACTGACGTAAGGTGGATAAGCCGGGCCACATTTTTAGAGAACTTCTTCCAGAAATAAATTCGTTTTTGAAAAAACAGAGATGATTCATATCCAGAAATAAACTTAGAATTACAAGGAAAAAATAAAAGAATCATTGATAGGATAAGCTCCTTAAAATCATTCAAGGAAAAATTAAACATGTTTGAAATACAATTAAAGCGGTGCGAATTGAAACATTTTAAAAATTTGACCGACCAGTCAAGGGATATACAAAACGTCACCTTTAATACACACGTTGCACGCATAAGACTTTTAATGAACGAATTTGAGATAAGATTTGTAGACATCAGTAAGCTCGATGATATCTCTACTTTTTTATCATAATCCCTTCAATGAAAATATTAATGCTGAGAATACCGCTTCAAAATTGAATGAATTTCTCGACACAAATAAAGTAGATTTAGAAGAAGAAATTATAAGTATGAAATGCGATATCCATCTCAAATCAATTGATTCAAATAATAGTTTTTGGAAGTTGATCCACAAAAGTAAATATCCAAATATTTGGAGAATCGCCGCTTATTTTAACGCATTTTTTGGATCAACTTATTTGTGCGAATCAGTATGAATGCTATTAAGACAAAGCATAGATCGCAGCTAAGTGATCAACATCTGACATTGTGTTTACTTCTTTAAGTTCGTGCGATCCAGATTATGATCGCTTAGCTGCATCTATGCACTGTCAGGTATCGTCAATTAAATTAAAATGTTAAATTTTGTTTTTATAATTTTATTTAGTTTTTTTATTGTTATTATTATTTTAATAAAGTTATGAACAATAAATTTTCTTATTTTTTTGTTATATTTTTATTGCCATATAAACTTTTAAAAATCTCGAAAATATTCCACAATTTTTGATCTCATCTATAGTCACCCGCAGAGATATTTTCACTAGGTAAGTAGCCCCCAACGTCTAAAAGTTTGCCCACCCGTGCTATACCATAATAATAAAATACCACAATATACTATACTTAAACAGCATGAAGTAAGATAATAATACAAGAGACAGAAAGAGTAAATTTTGCTCATCTTTATTTCGCTTTTCGGTGGAATATTCTCCATCCCTGGGCATTTCGCTTCTGTGAATTCGTCTGATCCGTTCTCTCTCTCCTTTCATCTTATTTCTCTATGCTCTTTCTTCTCTATTTTTATTCTATTAGTTTTCTTTTCGTTCTTCCTGTTCCTCTTCACTTTTTTCTCAATCTCTTTCTTTATCCTCTCTCTCTCTCTCTCTCTCTCTCTCTCTCTCTCGAGTGACTCTAAGCGCACTCAGAAGGATACATGCTCTCTACCTTGGAAGTAGGACACCGGGTTCTGTCCAAAATAGTTTCTCAGTCCACGCTGTGTTGGAACGTATAAGACACTAGTAACAGTTTGGAGGGAAATCCAGTTCTTTTTGTTCCAAAAAGAAACATATTTATAGCCTAAATACTCAAGTGATAACATACTTAGTTCGTTTTGTGTTAAATCTAACTACTTATGGTTTTCCCATCCTCTACTCTTCATAATATAAGAAATCACAATCAATTTTTCACTTTGATAAATATATCTCTAAAGTATAAATATCCTTCAAACTGCTTTCCTGTTAACGTTAGAATTCCGTTGGTTGTTGCCCTTCTTTCCCTCATGCTGATTCCCTTAGCGGGGAGGGAAAGAATCCTACAGCGGTCTACAAACAGTTCGCTCGCATCCCGTAACACGTGTCGCTATCACGTGGGTTCCTGCAGAAGGCGTATTGGTTGTATACCGGTAAACAGAAAGTACAGTAGGAGGCCGGTGAGCTCTCGTACCGAGTGTGGGTTTTGAGAGATGGCCTTAGTTCTGGAACAGAATCGAGGTGTGCAATGTTGTGAGTTGTCCAGCGAACACGCAGAATATGACCCAGTTAAGGAGATCCCCGAAGGTAAGTTAACTTATAAATATTGTTAAAAAGAATGAGATCCAAGTGTCCAAAAAATTTAGGGAAAAATTGAATTAAAATATTTTATTGCTTTTAATTAGCACAGAACATTTATCATATTCAATATAAGTTTATTATGGATATTATAATAACGTAAATCGTTGGCCTTAAAATTATTTTCGACTAGTTTAAGCTATGAAAATAATTTAGCATACTAGACATGTGATGATATTCTACTTTATAGCATTCTTTTATATTTTTGACCACTCTTTTATTTATAATCTTGAATATTATATTAAAAGGCAAGATTATTAATACTAATAAAGTAGATTTTATCTCCAGCATTCATCTCTCTCTGCCCCTGTAAAGGGTGCTTTCCCTCATAACATCCTTACTAACTCCGTCATTGTTATGTGATCGACATTTTTGACAGAAATCCATGTTGTGGTATATTAATTGGATCAATATGTTAATTGAATTAGCATTGCTGGAATTGTTGACAAGATTCTGGTTTGTTTACGGGATCTTTATATGCCAATATATCATCAAAGTTGACATTTTACAAGTTGAATCAAAATATTTCTAATCGTGTTTCTTTCTGAAGACTTTTAACACATTACAGTTATTTAGTAGCTAAAATAAAAATTATATAAAAAAAAGCACTCATAAAATGGGGTATTTTTATAAGGTACATTTTGAGACAGTTTATCTCCAGTATTTCTTAAAAAAACAAAGAAAAAGCCAAATAGCGCAGCACTTTATGTTACGATGTCTCCACAGATTGCGTGACTGGTTACGAAGAGGAAATGAAGCAAAGTACTGATCCGGAGAAGACAATTTCTTTCGCAAATACCGTTTACGGTTTCGGAAGCACCGTATCAGGGTATCTAGATATTAAGCGAATTTCATTATTACCTGGAAAGTATGGTTCACTTCCCACCCTCCACCGCGCACGCACGCACACACACACACACACACACACACACAAAATTTTTTCATCGTTCTCTTTCTTTCTGCTGTTCTGTCGATTTTTTATTCGTTCTCTCTCTCTCATTTTATTTCTTCTGTTTCCTAGTCTATTCTAAACTTTTATTTTCCCTCTCTCTCTCTCTCTGTCTATTTAGCTATATAAGGTAAACGATCTCCTACACCGAAAGAATGTTGTTCCCTCTTTCATTACCAGTCTTCTAATAATAAACGACTATATGGCTAATAGATTTATTTGTAGGCCCAGCAATTTTCTGCACATTAGTTTTAGCTGCCTAGAATTCGTGTCTGGTATTTAGCTATCTTGCTGTGTTGGACAAGAATTCCTATTATACGAGATGGACGTTACGGCAGACTTTACGCAACGTCAATTCGGTGGTTTAATTGAACAACCAAAATTTATCGGAGTTTAGATATCTGAAGCCGTAAGCATCTCTTAGCGCTGATACCTGCTATATTTTCTGGACTAAGATGGACTTAAGTGAGAAGGTGTTCTTTCTTATAAAGCAATAACTTTAATGAAGGTTATTGATTAATAACAAATATCTAGAGGTCTTTGCCCTAAGTTCACATAAATTCCAGTTGAATAACAAGCGGGGTATAAATCACCATTATCCGATAAATTATTACCCAAATTAATTAATTTGAAGGATTAACTAGTAGTAAAGTGTGGAACATCGCTGGAAAACATGCAGGCACTGTAAATTAGAGTTGATTGAAGACGTACCGGTTCACTTGACCTGTCAACTTTTATAACTAAACCTCAATATAGCATGAGAGTACATTATTCGTTTACGTATTTCTCTGTGACACGATAAAGAATGTCATCATGTTGTTTTATTGTTGAAATTTATGAAACATTTTTCATAATGTATTTCACTTAATTACGTACAAAGAACTATAAAATATGAAATAACGTTTTGTTGGTTATATAAATAAATATTTAAATATGAGTTCATATTCAGTAATTTGTTAACTTACAAAGATACGAATCGAAAGATTACAAAGTAACACTCAATTTATATTACATAAATTGTTTAGTAATTAAAATATTCAGCTATTTATATGTTTAATCTAAATCTAATAATGAAACTTCCGCTTAATCTGAATTATTTATTGTTTACCGCTAATGATAAAATATAAAACTATTTATTTCTGTCATTTTACAGTACAGTAAAATCATTTATTCAAAATCGTTTTCCTACATCATTTAGGTCGTTTGGAAAAAATCACGTGACTCAAACTCCGATATTCACCTGCTTTGTGCAAATGTAAAAAAACAAACAAATTAAGGTTGATTAAATGCGTTTTTATGATTAAAATAGCTTTTTGTAAGTACATACTTAACTTTATATAAATGGCAGTAAATTTGAGTTAATAATTTATTCGTTCACACTCTCTCTATAAACAGATTTATGGGAAAAAATCCATATGCTTCTCACTAAAAAATGAATTGATTGCGTTTATGAACAAATTGCATTGATAAATAATTGATTAATGTGCAACTGGTAAAGAAACTGTATATTATTTACTCCTATGGAATTCTTATTCCTTCTTATTTTGTTATGTAGCAAATTATAAATATGCACATTTTAGTAGATTATAAATAATAGAGTTGCAGATCTATAAAATAAGAAAATATTTTATTTATTTATTTCTACAATTACGTCATTAAATTCACAACGGAAATGACATTTTCAGGAAACACGTGATTTATGCATGAAGTGCAAATAATCGTCTGCTTAGTGTCATCGCAAAATATATTTAAATAAAAATTCCATTATCAAGATAATTTTATGCAAGTACTACAAATAAATCTATTAGTAATAAATAATTCTTTTGTATCTTTAATTTAAAAAAATAATAGAAACTAATTTAAATTCTCTCTCTCCACTTTGACATTATTATATACTTCATTTCTATCAAACTAATTTCATTTATAAATAAGGAATTAATATATAATTGGTCTATGAGCAAGTTCGTGAGAAACGTAATTCATGTGGAGTGATTTGTGTAATAATTTTCCGAATGTTGTTATTATAACTAAATCATAACTTCAGTAACTAAATCATTTACTGAAATTAAAAATATTGGAACTGCAAAGCCCGTGAGAAAACGAAACCAAGAAAAATTGAAAAATCATAGAATATTTCATCCGAGTAAATTAACAATAAATATCGAAGACCGCTTCTTTAAGTAACTTTTTTTTCCGTTTAAGGTATTTACTAAGATATTAAATCCTTAATGGAATTTTTACTATAGCACAAGGGGTAATGTAGTTATAGATTTAATTCCATTTACGATGTTCGCAAAGCTGTAATATATCACGCAATTTTCTAACTCACTCCATTCAAAATTACATTCTAGGGATCGCATTTTCTTGACGTTTGTTAGCTGTACTTGTTATTAACAGTACCCAAGACGTGAATAAAGCAAGAATGGTGCAAAGATAAAGTACTTCAGTAAATAATAAATTGCCCTAATTATATTGGGCTCCGGGTTTCTATCTGCGGCTGAGAACACGGCATTTAATTACAATGCACAGGAAAGTTATTAAAATAAAATGAAGATTCTAATAAATAAGAAGATGGAAGATTTGTTATGTGTTATGGTCTGAGTCTGGAATGGAAGTAATACGAGTGAGGGATGGATAGAAAGATAAAGAATTTGTGTGTGTGTGTGTGTGTGTGTGTGTGAGAGAGAGAGAGAGAGAGAGAGAGAGACTACAAATTATATTTATAAGGAATTTAATCATTTCTTCTCTCCTATCTTAGTGGGATCAATAATTTTTCGAAAGTACGCGTTTGTTCAATTTGCCCTCATCCTTCAGAGTTGAATATAAGGGATTATTTTGAAAGAGATGTTCACAGATTTAAATCTCCAGCTATCCGTTTTCTTCTATAGAAATCCGAATGTGCAAAATGCTTTGCACAATACGAATGTGAACAACACTATTCAAATTGCACGAGTTGGTCTCTCGTAACTGGGCAACACAGAGCGCATATACTATTTCTCACTGGTCTTTGCCTTTCATCTCCTTTTTTTGTAGTGTTGATAACAAGCTTCTCGAGACACTTCTGTGACACAACTTTCTATTTTTGTTCTTCGTTTTTCAGCTGAACACAAGTCATTCTTACTCTAGATAACATTTGACGTTTGTATAGCGTCAATTCAATTGTCATTTGAATCTAACAGTTTTTGGTGACTATAAAGATGTAAATATATCGCATTGCTGTAAATATATCTAATATTTACAGCAATGCGATGAAGGAAGAAAAGTACAAAACGAACTCTGGTATCAAATTCTTAGATGATCAATATTAATATCGAGTGATCACACATTTTAATAGGAACTTTAATTTTATAATTAATTTTTAAAAAAATTAAGAATTTTTTTTAGACCAGCGAATTGACGTTATACAGTATAGCGTCATTAAAATATTCTACAATAAACTATTTTACGAATTCCAAAAATATTCGCATCCTCATCTGAATTATATATATATATGTGTGTGTGTGTGTTAAAAATACCAAGGTATTTTAAACCTGGTTTTACTCCATTTCCCAGGTAGGCAAACAGACAAATAAGTCAAGTTTGCGCCTGTAGGTAGTGCAAGACCAAGGTAACTCATGGTAAAAGTAGAATAAGCTCTGATCACTAATCTTAATATTTACCCATAATGCAAAGCACATCACATGTGTGATACTTTGTATTAAAGACAAGGGGCCACTACCCAGACCGGTTTCGACCTTTATTGAGGTCTCATCAGTGGGAGCCAGGCTAGAAATACCAAGATTTTAGTAATACAGAGCTTATAAGTTTTTTACCAACAAGTTACCATTTTAACCTTATTAAATTTTTAACATTTATTATACCCAAGGTAAAATACTTTCTACATTTATATCTCCTCCTGAGATTTTTATTTAATATAGTTAAAACACCTTATGGTAACTTGTTCTGGTAAAATACTTATAAGCTCTGTATTACTAAAATCTTGGTATTTCTAGCCTGGCTCCCACTGATGAGACCTCAA
This sequence comes from Typopeltis vanoorti, assembly GCF_054136105.1. Lineage (NCBI taxonomy): Eukaryota > Metazoa > Arthropoda > Arachnida > Uropygi > Thelyphonidae > Typopeltis > Typopeltis vanoorti. Next base: position 33,762,294 of record NC_143561.1, on the reverse strand, counting down.
TAAAGGTCGAAACCGGTCTGGGTAGTGGCCCCTTGCCTTTAATACAAAGCATCATACATCTCCTCCAGGAGATGTGCTTTGCATTATGGATAAATATTAAGATTAGTGATCAGATCTTATTCTACTTTTACCATGAGTTACCTTGGTCTTGCACTACCGGCAGGCGCAAACTTGACTTATTTGTCTGTTTGCCTACTTGGGAAATGGAGTAAAACCAGGTTTAAAATAGCTTGGTATTTTTAACTTTTATTATACCCAAGGTAAAATACTTTCTACATATATATATGAAACTTTTGTGGCATTTCGTCAGGTGCTGATGAAAAATATACCCGTACTTAAAAACTGAAACTGGTCCCGTTGCGGTCTTCATCAACTGCAGCTCAGATTGTACCAGCCCAACAGCTTATCATTCAACTCTTATGGGAGTTTGATATTTCTTATAATGCACAATTATCTTAATCCAAGTTCTACAAACTTAGTTCTAGTTTAAGAGAATCTTATTAACATGCTTTTACCGGAAATTTAAAATGATGGCTCAGGTGATTTCATAAACCATCACTGCAGTTTACCAATCTCAACATTCTTGCACGAAGTTATAATCCTTAGCGCAGATAATGACCAATACTTGGCTAAAACGCTAGAAAATGGTCAGGGGAAAAAAACGTGATGTTATATTACCCATGCCCTAATTAAAAGTTAGCCACAGGAAAGAACAAAAAGTTAACCATTAAGCGGATAACTCTAGTAGGTAGCAACAGATAATTGACAACATCTTGTTGTATGGAACGTTAGGCGTATATCTCAAGGAATTCTATAAACATTTTTGATTGAATGGGATGCCTGAGATAACAGACTAACAGATCATGAAGGAAATATGTGTATTTCCTGTTTCACTTCCTCCATTTACCATAAATAACACGAATTCTGGTATTGCAACATTTTTCTCCAGGTGACTAAACACTGTATGGTTCCGATAACACGCTTGACTTGTCAAAGACTGTAACCTATCTTGGATTGCTCGCAGTTAGTTCTTATTACTATTACCAAAGGCCAAGCATATTCCTTAAGAAAAGATAAACAGATAAAAAGCAACAACTTAGCGACTGGCTGTGAATTCTTGTTTTTTTAAGTAATCTCTGATAGATTTGATATCAGTCGTTCAAAATGGTTTCTCATTTTCTTCTAAGTTTTATATTAGATATCTGAGGCATGCACTCAGGAATCGGAAGAAAATGGAGTTTTGTTTCTTTTTTAGTAAGGAAGGAAAGAATGCCATTTCATAGAGTAATGGGAGAAGACCAATCTGTCTCGAAAAAAAAATCAAAAGACGATGTATGGTCTTCTTCAGTCACTAAAAAACGATTAGAAATACATCCGTTATCCAATAGAAGATGACGAGAGTGTTCTTATATATACACGGAGTAACAGAGATGTTTAGGGTTACGAAACCTACAAGATCCATTTCAGAAATAGTTGAACAACTATGAAGTTAAAAAAAAAATATAAAAACTTGAGGGACGAATGTTTTTGTCAATGTTATTCAGTTTCGAATAAAATGCACTTATCCTATTGACGATTCCAGTCTTTTAGTGGGGAAATATATGCTTGGAAATAAAAGAAATATTTATAGATGTATCCGATGAATCTATGACAACATACTACTTATCGTTGAATACAGTTGAACAAAATAAAACCGAACAAAAAGTTCGTTTATATATATATATTTCCCCCTCGTTTCTATTTGCTATTACTTACGCTGCAATATTTGCTGAGAAATACAACAAATTCAGATACTATCAAGATTAAGTGTATAGATCTACTGATTTTTCTAAATTATTTGTTTTCCTTCAACATAGAATGTTCTGCTTGGTTACTCTCCTCATTCAAAAAAGGTAACAGTTTCAGCATGTACTTATACTTCCTCATGAAACGAATTAAAACTTTTGTTATTTCATTGTAGGAGGAGTATTATTTTCAAAAAAAAAAAGTTAATTCGATCTCAACCGATTATTCAATAAAGATAAGAAAATGTAATTCCAATTAACGTTTACCATTCTTGATAAAAGCATCGAACTTTGTCATTGAAGGTACTACCAGGGGCCGCTCGTGCATATGCACTGCGGAACTGCAGCACCCCCCAATTTTTCTCAACGATCCTATACAATTCTCTTATTTTCTATAAAAAATAATAAAAATCCATCTTGTAGCACTTAGGAGGGCGAAGGACGCTAGCAGCACTGTGTTTACCACAGTGTCATATTGCTACGCGCGCAAGCATATGCACGTCATAGTGACCTGCGAGCTATTGGCGTAATGCGGCACTGTCCGTCGCGCAGTTCCACTGTTGTTTATATGCAGTTTGCGCCAGTAGTAGAGTGTTCGTAGTGCTTATCGTGTTTACTCCGTCTCTTTAAATATTTGGACATTACAATTAAAGGATCTAATTGTAATGTTCAAAAATTGCAAATCCATTCCTTTAATTGTAATTAAAGGAATGGATTTTATTTTTAAGTAATTTTGAATTATACTAAACTGTATAATTTTATCGATAGTAAACAATATTGTTTCATGTTTAATTTTTTTTTTAATTTTTACCATAATTTTGATATTTTATCCAAAACGTATGCACTGTACTTACAGTGTGTATGTATATTTCGAAAGTTGCAGCACCCCTACGATTTCAAGCCACGAGCCTCCACTGGGTACTACTATAGCATTTTTTCATGGTGGAGGCAGTCTATCCTTGAGCATTTATAGGAATACTTTGTAGTCAGAGGGTATGACATCTGATAATGGTTCCACAACCCAAATGATTTTTTTTCCGGAAATCATTGTGATGGGAACTTCCGCAGCTCAAATAGTATAGACGAAGCTTTTTCTTTGAAAATAAAAAATCTGGGTTCGAGTCTCGTCTAAGACATAAAGAACCTTTATCAGGGCTTTTCAATTGAAGGTGAGTTAGTCGGTTCTGCCTAAGGCCTCTAAAGTGGGCAGAGGTCTCACACTGGGCGAACGTTTTTATAAAACAACAGTTTGCTTATTTTAGACTACTGTATTCAAGGAGTTCCATCTAAAACAAGACATTAACATATCTTATAGAAATCGCATAATAGAACTGGATGATATTTGTGCTGTGGCTACTCTTATGAAGATAGATTTTGGGTGTTTTATAGACTACATAGTGACGTATAAAATAGAATCACTTCATAATTGTATAAAACTGCTACGAAGTTATAAAGGATAAAAGTAAAAACATCCGGGATAACAGATGTTTTTAAAATTTACCTTTTCCGTGGAAATATAGAAGCCTTATTGATTTCTCAGGAAGTCAGCGTAAAGTAGAAGTAGAATATTTCTTTACTGAAAACACAGTGCATTAGTGGAATAAAGTTAGAGAAAATAATATATTATTAGATAGAATAAATAAATTCAATTATTAGAATTAAAAGTCTCTCTAAAAGACTGGATAATTTTCAAAAATAAAAGTAGTGAATAAAGGACACCGTTCAATAAATTGAATACAAATACTAGAATAGTCTAGAATCATTTTATGCATTTGTGTAAGATTGAATCAATCGACCGTGAGATGCGGTGATTGATTCATTCATTCAATCCAATACCCTTGGAGGGTAACGGATGGCAATGCTGTAGCCAATGAAGTTCTAACTGAGGATCCGCTATTGCTGTTACCCTCCTGCCATGATCAGAGCTTTAATAGCTCAATAACACCTTATCCCTACACTGTCCTCTACAGATAACGGGGAAGATGAAAAGCATTCTTGCTTCGCCCCTTTAAGCCAGTCCTTATATAAGGATATAAGGATGCATTTGTATTTGTATGACAACGAATTATTGATAGAAGGCGCATACAAGTTTATTAAGTCATATAAGGTGGAGGGAGGCTATTTATGACTGTTATACTTGTTTACATATAGAATATCAATACTATTTCTCAAGTAAAGCCTTGATGCAAATCAACAATCATATTGAAAAAGAGAAATTATTTCAAATGGAATGCATAAATATTTTATTTCTATTTTTTTGTTTTGAAAATGCATTTTTGTCCTTCAGTAAATTGGGTTAGGCTAGCAACAGTCGTGAAATCCATCATCAAAAAATGCAAAGAAAGCCGTAATATAAGATTTGAGCTCTCGACGTTTTCCTAGTACTTGAAGTACCTCCTTTTGAAACGACGCAAAAACGGTCGATATCTTTGCAGCTACGAAATAATGTGGGATTCCTTCTGCAGCAATTTTGGGATTTCTGCCCTCAATCTCCAAAATAATAAAGGATGGATTTAAGGGTAGATACGCGATAAACAATTTTTTTCTCGTCCTTCTCAAATAGATTCGATGGCAAATGAAAGATTTGCTTCGCCCAGGAGGAAAGGTCGCATCAAAACTTGTTATTGCATTTCTTTTTTTTATGCTTACAGCCAACGTATTCTGGACTTAAAGGTCCCTACACATCAAGATTTAACCTTAAAATATTCCTCTTTCGATTCAAACAGTTCCTCAGGCCTTCCTTCTTCATAATGCAATTATGTCTCTAAAGACCTTTTTGCTTCTCAAGAATTTTCACGCGTCAATCGATGCTGTTCATTTTCTAAAGACATTTATTCATTAAAAATGAATCTTACTTTCATTTCTTTATTTAATTCCTTTAAATATCAATGCATAATAATAAATACTAAATCGCTTATCTTTACATTTATTTCTTCTGTTTTCTATTTACAACGCTAAAGTTCGTTTTCATTATTCATAGAAAATAATCCAATCGTCTGAGATTCTACGTTCGGAGAATTCGAAAGTATAAGATGTTTTGGGCTTATGTTTCCCCTTTTGATGATTTGAAAATTTCAGGATGAATCCTATCAAGTCAGTGTTTCATTTTCTGTTCATGTAGATTTTAACAAACGAAAACATTTGTTAACATCTTGTTTGTTATGTGATGTATACACGAATTGTCAAATCTGGACAATTCGGTATCCATAATTGCTTTTAAAACAGTTTCCCACCTAACAAAATATCCAATGTAAATCAAGAAGATGCGGAAATTATAAATAATCAGATTGTCCTTTTTAAATTAAAGTTAAATTTGTTAACCTTTTCACAAATATCTTGGAACTGTTGTTATTGAAGCGTGGATGTCCACAAGCTATCTTAAGAAATTTCGGTCTCCACTTATCAATTCAGAAATTAGAAATAATATATCTCCAGGGATTCAGGGACTCATTGAGGGGGATCGCATACTACACGCTATCATACTTATTCTGGAATTCATTCACACTGCTTGCACTCACAACATCACATGGCAATCCGTTCCAATCAGCATCACTCTATGAGATAAAAATCTAGCCCTCCCCCCCTTCTTAGCAGCATTCATTCTCAGCTTCCAATGATGCCTCTTGTCTTTTCCCCACCCTCCATAAAATGAAAAATTCCATGAACTCCAGTAAGTCAGGGGCTCATCAGGGAGGCCACATAGTACTCACCAGCTGTCATTCTTCTTTTGAATTCATTACACTACTGGCGCGCGCACACACACACACACACACACACACACACACACACACACACACACACACACACACACACACACACACACACACACACACACACACACACACACACACACACACACACACACACACACACAGCACCCAATTACAATCCATTCTGATATAAATCTCACCCCTTTCTTAGAGGCATTCATTATCAACTTCCATGAATACCCTCTCGTCCTTTCCTCACCCTCCATAAAATGAAAAATTCAATCAACTGGAATCCTGTATAACTTTTTCTGTACTTCGTAAGTCTCAATCATATCACCTCTCTTTCTCCTGTTTGCTAAGTGTCTGCAGTCTACAATTTATCAATCTGTCTTTAATCAGTATTCCACAATCCTGATATCATTTTTAACGCTCTCCTTTGTACGTTCTCAGAATCACAACGGAAACCAGATAGTCCAAGTGAAGCACTTATCAAGAGGCAAAATGACATCCTTATCTTTGCATGTTAAAGATCCTTTCAGCATTGTAATTATCCTTTGAGTTGTATTTGAAATCTTTGCTACATGGCCCCTGAACTTCACCTTCCTATCAACTAACACTCCAAGCTTCCTAGTCTTCATCAGTTTTCTTCTAGCATAATCCCACCAATATAATACAACATTGGATATCTAATCACGCCAAAGTGAATGACTTTACATTCACTGACATTGAACTGATCCATTTTCCCATGCCCACAATTCCAGCATATTCAAATCATTCTGCAAGTACTCCATATCAGCAGCATTCCTGATTACCCTACCTATCTTTGCATCATCAGCAAATAAGTGTACTTCGCTTGTCAAATCCTTCCCAATATCATTAATGTACAGATTGAATAACAGTGGACCAAGGACTGATCCTTGTGGTACGCCAGTAGTTGCCTTACAACGTGCATACTCACATCTCCCGTATACCACTTTTTGATATTATCAGTCAGCCATCCTTTTATCTACGCTAATGTCTTATAATCCAAGCGCATATTCTCCAATTTATTCAGCAGTCTTCAATTCTGCATTCTGCCTTACAGAATCCAACAGTATCATGGCGTATTCATTTCTCTTGTCTAGTTCAATGGTACATTTATTATAGAATGTGAGCTAAAACATGACTTTTCTTTAGTAACCCCATGCTGTTCATTGCAAAGTAGAGATTCACGGTCAACCCATTTCTGAATGCAAGTTCTAACCAATTTTTCAAAAATCTTCACCACCATTTCTGAGATACCAATTGGTCGACATTTGGATACATCGGTCTCTGCACAACCCTTGTGCAATGGGATTACCATACATTCTTTCCATTCCCGATGAATCTTCCTTGTTCACAGACTCAAATTATATATCCTAGTCAAAGGACGGTCGGTTCAGCTTTTGGGATATCAGCACGGCTGCTCGTTTACACCCGTGCTGATATCCCCAAAGTCTATATTGATGAATTCTTATTCATTTTGCGCAACAGCTCTAATACCTCCTTTTCATACACCCGAGGTTCTTCATCCAGTGAAGAAGTATCAGTGAACTCACAGGTTGATGGCTTTTAGCAAGATGGTCACTCATTAGTTGAACAATCGCTTCTGCGTCTGTAACCCTCATGCCATCTGCATTTAGAAGAGTTATTCTTTCATATAGTACTGTATATCGATGGAATTCTTGTGGGTTGCCTTTTGCTTGCGAAGAAATTATGAAATAATTAAACCAAGAACCAGTAATAGAAAAAATTTTAAAACATAAACATAAATGGATGGAACACGTTCAAAGAATGAAAACAGAAAGATTACCAAAACAAGCCTTAAAGTACAAGCCATTAGGAAAAAGAAAACCAGGACGTCCTCTTAAACGATTCAACGATGACTTCTAAGGCCGGAACAAGCCATGCTAGGCCTAAATCTTTGATACATACGCATGATAATGATGATGATGATGTCTTTTGCTTGCAGTTTCTTTTCATACTCAGACTTAGTTTTCTTTACAATAGTTGTGACTGTTCCAGCCTTCTGATTATAATTTTCATAACTGACATCATCTTTATGCAAACGGTATTCCTTCCATCGCATCATTTTCTTACGAATCTTTGCTTAATAAGATTACACATCCATTTCACTCATACCCTATTCATTCTTCGAATTATCGGGACACACTCTGACATTACATCATTTAAGTATTTTTAAATGCTTCCTATGCAGTGTCGATATTCTTCCCATCCAGCAACCGATACCATTCCGCTGGTTTGTAGTTCATCGTGGATCATTCATAAATGTATTCACTTCCCAAGTGAGTATCGCATGATCGCTGTCGCCAGCCGGAGGCAGAATAGTTACGACTTTAACTGAAACACTCTCTGACACTATAATCAAATCGAACACTCTTAGCTCTCGAGTTCCTTCTGTCACATGCTGTTTGAGGAAGTCGTCTTGCAACAGCTCAATAAATGCATTTTCGTTCTTCGCATGAGATTTTACAACTACCCAATCAATATTTGGATAATTTAAGTCTCCCATTCTGATTATTCTTTTAGCGCTCATCTTTTCTATTTAGTGATGCATTTCTTCATCACTAGCAACCCATCCACCAGGTCTGTAACAACATCCCACTATGTAATTCATCTTTTAAGATTCCACCTCACATCAGATGACTTCAAACTCACTGGAACATGAAATACCATTATTAGTACTACAATCATAGGTTTCAACGCTAACTGGATTCAAAACATTATCCTAATGCCTTACAATTTGAAGTTCCAACATATTCTCCAAGGAACAAACTGTCTCTCTTTGTTTCTGATACGGCTAGATTTCGTGTGCAGACATCATAATCTCCATGCATGTTCTTTTGCATACTCTTGTCTGCAGTCTACATGACACAGTTGGACAACATGCAGATGTCTGTAGTGCATTATACTTGTAGACATCTTTGAACACCGTTGATGGGGCAGAACCGGACGAACACAAAGTCGAAATCGTTCTCTCTTCACAATCGTTTCCATGATAATGCCCATTCCTCTCATTAGCAGAATTATATAAGATTGTCGCTCTTACACGCATATTCTCGCCATTCCTCCCGTTATAATTTAGTTTCTCTGACTTTCTGTGTGAGGGTGCACACAATTTATTACTTTTTCAAGACTAATAGTAGTAATAGTATACTAAAAAGAATCTTACGCTATGCTGAAGAAAATATAGGTGAATATCACTCTGGATTCCGAAGAAATAAGTCATAAGTCGATCAGACTTTTACACTAAGACACGTACTTGGTAATACACGGTGTCCCAAAATTCATGCAAGATTTAAATTTAGCGCCATTTGTGCGGTACAGTGTTGCCAACGAGAAAAAAAAGAGAGCGTGACAGCTGACAGTTCAGGGTTATTAAAAATGGATCACACATAGCGAAGAGAGTTCGTTGAATGGATTATGGAACAACAACATGTGGATGCTTATTTTTCGAACAAAATCATCTTCAGCGATGAGGCTCATTTTCATCTTGATGGCTTCGTTAATCGACAAAATTGTCGCATTTGGGGTTCAGAAAATCCACGAGTGATTGTTGAGAAACAAATGCATCCACAACGTATCACTGTTTGGTGCGGATTTTGGGCTGGAGGCATCATCGGTCCATTCTTCTTCGAAAATGCGGCTGGTAAGGCAATAACAGTTAATGGTGCTCGCTATCGCGACATGATAATCCAGTTTTTTGTGCCTAAATTGCAAGATATGGATGTGGACGACATGCGGTTTCAACAAGACGGTGCCACATGCCATACAGCCCGAGAAACAATTCAATTACTGCATGAGTAATTTCCTGATCGTGTAATTTCCCGTTCTGGTTATCAGAATTGGCCGCCCAGATCATGTGACTTAACGCCGTTGGACTTTTTTTCTTTGGGGGTTTTTGAAGTCTAAGGTTTATGCCAACAAGCCCACGCCTTAAAGGAGGAAATTGAGCGCTGTATCAACGAAATTCAGTCACATTTATGCAAAACGGTCATGGAAAATTTCGACAAAAGAGTGCGTATGTGCCAACAAAGCCGTGGAGGCCATTTACTCGATATGCTATTCCATGCATAACCCTATACTGTATACTTTATGAATCAATAAGAGATTACAATTTTTAATTAAAAACCTGTGTTTTCTATCAAAATTACTTCTTGCGTGAATTTTGGGACACCCTATATAATACACAGGTCTATATCTTATTTATAGATTTTAGAAAAATATATTGCATTTATAGAGAAGGCCTTTGGGGAGTATTGGATGGGGATATCTCATACGATAACATGTTTAATCGAAATTTAGACTATTGACAGCTGAATCATGGTATCGGATAATGCAATTAGATCTGAAGCTTTTGATATGATGATGGGATTGAAGGAAGGACTTAAATTTAGCATTAGAAAAATGTGTTAGAGAAACTGTAAGAAGGATATGCAGATGATGTGTGTCTCGTTGGAGAAAATGCTGCAATCAGAACCTGCAGATTGAGATGATTTGAACATGTTGAAAGAATGGGTGAGGAAAGATCAACCGTTCAAGTTGAAACCTGAAGGAAGCTCGAGGCAGAAAGGAATGGAATGAGTTGGCACTTGCAGCAAAGAACCTTAAGACTTGGCAAGCTAAAGAAGAATAAGATACGTGGGTGATCTGAAGAGTTCTCGGCCTTGACCATAAGTGGCAAACCTATCGGCAAGATTTTTTTTTCTAACTTGGTACATCTGTCATAAGCATCCATGTGAAATTGCAAGTCATTCTATCAAGTGGTTTGTTTTATACAGCTGTCTGAAGCAAAAGTGTTGTCTGTACCCTTGAAATGGATAAAAGTGAGTATGGTACGGTTAAAAGATTCTTTGTAAAAGAAGATTTAACGCCAAAAGAAATTAATTTGAAGTTCATAAAAGTTTATGGGCACTCTTCTCCTTCATTTTCGACAATTAAGAAATGGTCTGCCGAGTTTAAACGCGGCCGTACTAGCCTTGAAGGTGATCCACGTGAAGGACGTTCAAAAAGTGTAACAACACCAGAAATCAGTGATCAAGTGCACGATATGGTATTGGATGACCGGTGAGTCCAAGTGCGTGAAATTGCTGACAATAAGCATTTCGAAAGAACGTGCAGGATATATTTTGCATGAAGAATTGCAAATAAAAAAGCTTTATGCAGGATTAGTGATGCGCAGATCAAAAACGCACCCGCATGAAAACCTCTGAACAGTGCTTGAAGCGTTTTAACAAGAATAAAACTGATTTTTGTTCATCGATTTATTACTATGGATGAAACTTGGATTCACCAGTACACACACCAGAATCCAGAGAGCAGTCAAAACAGTGAACAGAAGCCGGTTGTTCAGCGCCAAAGAAGACAAAGTCATGGCATCGATGTTTTTGGATGCTAAAGGCATTTTATTTATTAATTATCTTGAAAAGGGTAAAACAATAACCGGGAATATTATTCAGATCTTTTAACCAGCTAGACGAAAAAAATCGTGAGAAAAGACCCGGTTTGCAGAAGAAAAAAAATATCATCTTTCATCAGGACAATGCACCTGCCCACAAAGATGTTTTGGAAATGGAGAAATTAAGGCATCCGCACTATGAGTTGTTGGAACATCCACCCTTTTCCCCAGATTTGGCTCCCTCTGACTTCTATCTCTTCCCAAAACTAAAACTCTTCCTCGCTGGTCAGCGTTTTTCTTCGAATCAAGAGATAATTGCAGCTGTAGAGGAGTATTTTGCAGATCTTACCGAGAACCACTACAGGGACGGAATAATGGCGCTGGAGCATCGCTGGAATAAATGTATTAGTCTTACGGGAGATTATGGTGAAAAAGAAAAATAACTTTGAAATTATAAATTCGTTTTTTCGTTGTTAGGCCGAGTACTTTTCAGACCACCCACGTGTACCTTCATAGACAAAAAGTTCAAGAACAATGATCTTTGTTTTACACTCGTAACTGTACCCAGTAGTTGTATTATATCAACTATATTAAAAACATAACGGTATACTCAAAATTAACGATATACTCACAATATAAAACATAAATAATCAATCAATATTTCGAATATAAATATAAGTATTATTTCCGGGAAATTCCCAGAAATAAATTTTTATCACATACTATGTAGAATTTTTATTTATAATTTTTTATTATTACTATTATTTACAATGATTTATAATTTATAAATTTTGTTTTAATTTTTAAAAATATGAAATATTTTTATTATTTATATAATTAAAATTATATTTGATTCCTTTTTATAAGAAACTTTGCTTTTTAATCTAATTAATAATGTTTATAATTATTACTTTTTTAATTATATTAATAATAATGTTATGAAATTAATAAAAATATTTTCAATTGTGATATACCACATCAACAGGAGTGTGAGTTTCAGTTCTATTTATTTCTTTATTTCAAGGGAGTACAATCACAGATGTTTCATTTCTATTTTATAAGAAACTAGAAACCACGTAACAGATCCTCCGTAAATGACATTTATAGTTCCGAAAGGGATGTCAATGGACAACGTTTCTAAAATAACACAAACAAAAATAGATTTAGGAGATTTTAGAGTAAAATTTTAAAATCTTTCTTTGTATAACAAAGAATGGGAGACTACTTGCTTTGAAAATAACGATCTAGTATTTCATGATACTTTGTTATTTAGTATTTTTTTTTACTTTGCCATTTCCTTTTTTGCTGAACAAAATAATGTTTTTGACAACAACATCGAGATGTCCTTGATATTACATTTAAGCATACTACACTTGTGCCTTGAAAATATTTATAAAAGTATTAATAAATAGATTTATTATATAATGTTAATCCCTTTTAACTCATTATAAACAATCACAAATATTTATTTTCATTAAAATTGTTTATTTATTTTTATTACCAATTTAAAGCTTAGATAATCGGGAAATATTAATTAAAACGTTTCCTGATTTCCTGAAGAAGGGAATGGGTAATTAATATCCTTGGTGGGTAATGGAAGGCAATGCTGTAGCCAATGAAGTCTAGCTGAGGCTCGGCTATTGCTGTTACCCTCCTGCCATGATCAGAGCTTTAATAGCTTAATAACACCTTATCCCTACACTGTCCTCTACAGATAACGGGGAAGATGAAAAGCATTCTTGCTTCGCCCCTTTAAGCCAGTCCTTATAAGGACTATAAAGAAGAAGGGAAGAGATCTTAGTCCTTTTTTAGGACTTCCAGGGTAACAAATGGCAATGCTGTAGCCCATGAAGTTTTAACTGAGGCTCGGCTATTGCCGTTACCCAGCCATGACTAGAGCTTTTTAGCTCGATAACACTCCATCCACACAGATTTTCTTCATTCAGATGACTGGATAAAGAGTCAAGGACTCAGTCCATCGCCCAGTTCTTTTAAGAACTAAGAAGGGAATAGGTGTGAGATGCGGTGACTGATTCATTCAATCCAATACCCTTGGAGGGTAATGGATGGCAATGCTGTAGCCAATGAAGTTCTAACTGAGGCTCGGCTATTGCTGTTAGCCTCCTGCCATGATCAGAGCTCTAATTGATCAATAACACCTTATCCTTACACTGTCTTCTACAGATAACGGGGAAGATGAAAAGCATTCTTGCTTCGCCCCTTTAAGCCAGTCCTTATAAGGAGGACTATCAGCCTATATGGAGAAATAATCGACCGTGAGATGCGGTGATTAATGATTAATACCCTTGGAGGATATATAACTGAGGCTCGGCTATTGCTGTTACCCTCCTGCCATGATCAGAGCTTTAATAGCTCAATAACACTTTATCCCTACACTGTCCTCTACAGATAACGGGGAAGATGAAAAGCATTCTTGCTTCGCCCCTTTAAGCCAGTCCTTATAAGGAAGGATAAGGTCAGCTTATATATTATATATATTATATATTTATTATATATATTCCATTGTTTAAAGTAAACACAGTTAGATTCTTAGGTTCTAGTACTTTGCATCGTTTAAATCCAGTGTCATTAGGTTCCATTACTTTGTACCGTTCAAGTGAGTCTCGTATGGCATTAACTACCGCAGGTCCAAGATGTGGTGTCGCTAATGTGTAGCGCTGTAGGCCATTTTAAACATTATCTGGAAATCAGTAATGCAGGCTTTCTAATTTGTACTAAAAGGGTTATGATGCATTCGTCTCTTTTACTCACCGTGAGCACAGAACCAATTACCATCGTTATATCAGCAAATGTGTTTCTCATTATGCTAGAAAGGGAATTTCTGCTACAAACTTCGATATAGAGGAAATTAAGAACAGAGATTTTTCTTTTGAATTTTCATTGTGGTCATGGTAATCAATGATATCTTTTAAGGCATTGATTTATCAATAAGAGTTAAAAGAGTCGTTACAAGAGTTGATTGATGTAATTGAAACTTGCATCTACACAGTGCATTGTCTTTGTGATATAATAAACATGCGCTGATGGTTGTTAATATTGTGTGCAACATAAACAATGACTATGAAACTAAATGTCAGCCATTTGGTTGCTTGTCCATAGCACTTCATTTATAATTTTTGATTACTATATCTATCCTACTCTCTCTCTCTCTCTCTTATTTTATTGTTCTTTATCTTTCTTTCATTCCAAGTTTGTTGTCATTTTTTCCTTCATTTTCAATGTAATTTCTTCTTCTTCTTCGCCTTTCTACGCCTGTTCTTTTAGCTCTTAACTACTGTCTGTCTGTCTGTGTACTAATTCTAGCACCTACTGCCAGAGAACAACTTCCATCGGAACAAAAGGACAGTGATTTTTTATTTTTACTTTTTTATTGAGCAAACTAGTCACGTCCTGGGTGTGTAACATAAATGTCGCAGCTGTACTAGACATATCTCTATAGTACATTAAATGTGCCCGTGTGTGTGTGTGTGTGTGTGTGTGTGTGTGTGTGTGTGTGTGTGTGTGTGTGTGTGTGTGTGTGTGTGTGTGTGTGTGTGTGTGTGTGTGTGTGTGTGTGTGTGTGTGTGTGTGTGTGCAGGTAGGAATAACTACGAACTGTCAAACTGAAAGTAAAAAGGGGGATAGAGTGGTGGGTAGGAAACGGGGGTTTTCTTCTGAAGGCAGACTTACTGCCATGTCGAAATCCTCTAATAAAAGCTTTATGGCAGCATACGCTGGCTAGACAGCTGTGTCAGCAAAGGTTCAGCATTATGGACCGTGCAGCAACCAGCAGAAATGAACCATCCAACAAGACAGCTCAGTCCCTTTCTATATGAAAAGTGAGAATGCTCTTTTTCTATGAATTAATGTGACTGCTGAGAAGATATGGGATTATTCTTATAATCACTGAAGCGCGGTTTTCAAATGTGACTTCAGTTTTTCTAATTCTGTCTGTCTTTCTCTTTGCATTTTCTATCGCTTTTGACCTTCTTCTTTCTTTTCTCTCTTCCTATTTATCACAATCTTTCACTTTTCTTCTCTTTTTATCTATTTCTTTTTTTCTTTTGCTTCTTTTTCATTCTTTTTTTTATTCCTCTCTCTCTCTCTCTCTCTCTCTCTCTCTCTCGCTCTTGATCATATTTAATTACTATCTTTCTTCCTCCTTGAGTGTATTTAATTTAAACGAATGGTTGTATAATATACATATCAGTTAGTTGCTTTTAAAATATGGATTGCTTACTTCCAAGTTTTATTTGATTTATTTTTATACGAATACCATCCACAAAAGGATCGTATTCATATTGCCGGCCTGGTTGGCCAAGTGGTTAGCGTATCCGCTCTCCAGCCAAAAGGCTGTGGGTTCGAATCCCGCCGTGGGTATGAATGTCTGCGAAAATACTAGTGGTAGTGTTCGACATTAGATGGCATTGGTATAGATGCTGAATGTAGTTGATGGATTGAGTGGTGGAGAGTTGTGGAGTGGTGTCCTTCCTCGATGAGTCTTCGGACCTATGTACAGGGTGTCCCAAAATTCACGCAAGATTTAAATTTAGCGCCATTTGTGCGGTAAAGTGTTGCCAACGAGAAAAAAAAGACAGTGTGACATCTGACAGTTCAGGGTTATTAAAAATGGACCACACATAGCGAAGAGAGTTCGTTGAATGGATTATGGAACAACAACAAGTGGGCGCTTATTTTCCGAACAAAATCATTTTCAGCGATGAGGCTCATTTTCATCTTGATGGCTTCGTTAATCGACAAAATTGTCGCATTTGGGGTTCAGAAAATCCACGAGTGATTGTTGAGAAACAAATGCATCCACAACGTGTCACTGTTTGGTGCGGATTTTGGGCTGGAGGCATCATCGGTCCATTCTTCTTCGAAAATGCGGCTGATAAGGCAATAACAGTTAATGGTGCTCGCTATCGCGACATGATAATCCAGTTTTTTGTGCCTAAATTGCAAGATATGGATGTGGATGACATGTGGTTTCAACAAGACTGTGCCACATGCCATACAGCCTGAGAAACAATTCAATTACTGCATGAGTCATTTCCTGGTCGTGTAATTTCCCGTTTTGGTAATCAGAATTGGCCGCCCAGATCATGTGACTTAACGCCGTTGGACTTTTTTCTTTGGGTTTGTTTTGAAGTCTAAGATTTATTCCAACAAGCCCACGACCACCCACGCCTTGAAGGAGGAAATTGAGCGCTGTATCAACGAAATTCAGCCACATTTATGCAAAACGGTCATGGAAAATTTCGACAAAAGAGTGCTTATGTGCCAACAAAACCGTGGAGGCCATTTACCCGATATGCTATTCCATGCATAACCCTATACTGTATACTTTATGAATCAATAAGAAATTACAATTTTTAATTAAAAACCTGTGTTTTCTATCAAAATTACTTCTTACGTGAATTTTGGGATACCCTGTAATAATAATAATAATAAATGGATACCAATATATTGTACATTAATATTATTATGGCGGGTGATCCCGAAATCCTGCTCAGGAGACCAAAGATGCAACTTTAAGCCATTTTCAAGCTTCCAATATGTAGTGCGGTGGTCTCACGCCAAGCGATAATATTCATGTATTACCTAAAAACAGTCAAAACATCCAAAATCGACTGAAAGTATTCAAATCCACAACCTTCAGCATAGCGATTCGCTCTCTAACCAAGAGGTTGTGGATTTGAATCACTGGCAATACGTTCTGTACTTGCACGCAACATTCACACGAGGCATCGTATTTAGTCGAAAGACTAGCTAATAATTAGTCTTTCGACTAGATATTGGTGCAGAACGGATGCTGGTATATATAAATAAATCCATTACATGCACACCTATTCAAATCATGATCATAATTAGCATATCATAATTCTTAATTTAATGGATGACTATATTATAACCATAATTAGGATCACCATATGATAACTAATAATTAATACTTGATTGTATTATTATTATTATTATTATTATTATTATTATTATTCCTCACACCTCCAAGGAGTCTGAAGACTCATCGTGGGAGAACACACCTACAACTGTCTCAACCACTACATCGAACCTCTACTACGAATCATCTTCATCTACCGCCCACCTCCACCGTCGCCACAACTGGTATTCTATGTCTGTAAATTGCGTGTGTTCTGAAGGGCCAATTTGTCTGTATACGGGATGAAAAACCCGAGTTTCCGGGAGGAAAAACCCTGCTACCTCCATATGAGATAGACTAACTGTTATCATAAATTGTTTTTTTGGAAATCATGGGACAGCCCGTCTTCACCTTTAGTTCTATTGTAAGCTGGGTTTATGGCTATTGATGAACGGCACAGGAGCCAGAGTAGGCAAACAACAATATGAGTGTTGGGATTTGTAGTACGAGATGGTGGCAGTTGTCTGCATACCTCTTGTTCCTGTACCGTTAAAATCATCGATAACCATGAACTCAGCTCTCTCGGTGAGAGTTGAAGGTGAAGATGGGTTGTCCCTTCATTTCCAAACAATAGTTATGACTAAATTTTGCTCAACACTGCAAAATTACACAATCAGTATACATATGTTAATGAACCTACCCTTAAGCCATAAAAAACTAATTCTATCACCATCATCAACGCCTTTTGGTGTTAGATGTAGTTTCACAATTTTCTGCAATTCCATTCTGTCCACAATGTTGCAAAATCTTTCCACGTCATTTATTTACATCATCTACAAACTGTCGTCTTGGTCTGTTTATCTATTCCATCTAACATCAAGACTTTGATCTTTCTGTTGTCATCTGTTCTTCAGTTGTATCCAAACAGGTCTATTTTCCTTCGAATTAATTTCTAGATTCTCTTTGTAGTTCCTCATTTGATTTCTTTTGCATCCACCTAATTCTTAGAACCCTCTCATAGCACGTTCTTTCAAATGCCAACATTCACCTCACAGTCTTTGACCATTACCATGTTTCACATCCACAGAGAACACTTGTGAATATGTTTCCAGTTCTCTCAGCTGTTTCAAGGTCCACTGCTTTACTTTTCTATATGTTATCTATTATCTGCAGACTTACTTTCGATTTTTTATCCGAGACCTTATCTTCATTTTAAGGTCTACGTCGTGCATCGTGTTCTTCCCTTGATACGTGAAGCTCCTGACCTCTTCCAGCTCATGTTCGTTGACTTTTCTTCTCTCTCTCTCTCTTTCTCTCTCTCTCTGTGAGAATATCATTGTTTTAGTTTTATCGATATTCAATATCAACCCATTTGTCTTTTCTTCCTTCATTTAACATTTAACTTCTAGTTATTCTTAATCTTCTTCAGTTTTTTCTTACATAAATTCACCTGCTCTGCAATTCGTTGCTGAAGATGATTCCATTTTTCTGCCCTAACAGTAGGTCTTAATATCGTGAAATTCCTACATTTGATTCTCATTCTCTTCCTAACTATATTTTTATTATGCCTATTAGTAGAGCCTAGTTCAAATGCACTAAACTTCTGTTTTCTATCTTATAAATATCCCGATTCACGTTGAATTAAATTTCCACTCTTTCTCCGTGTAGATAGATTCGTCTAATTAATCAGCCAATTCTCATAACTGTAATGATATGATCCCACTATATACTTATTGGTTCTTCTTTGGGATACCCTCGTTTTCAGAGAATTTTAGCCTTAATATGTAAACCTAAATTTTTGAATGCATTATTAAACAACCAGGGATTGAGTACTGAACCCTGCAAGTACCCTCGCTCCTAACCTAAGTATTTGCTCTATTTCCAGTCGTTATCTATCAATTAATCTTCCCATACATCTGACTAGGTAATGATCATTAGCTATTTGGTATATTTCAAGTTGCAGGTTATTTTGCTAAATGCTATCAAATGCTTCTGTAAAATAATTCAAAAAATCATCACGTCCACCTGTTTCTTTCTGGATATCGCATAAAGAGTAGACAAATTTGCCAACCGACATTCTACTAATGAGACCACGTTCTGCGCGCGTGCTCAGCAGATGATACATATCAAGAATCTCCTGGATATGATTCCTTATTATTTTTCCATTCCTTATCTATAATACTAAACATTTTATCCGATGAACCACTTGAATTGGAGTAGTGTTTGCAAATTTATAATTAGAAGCTTTTAGTGTGATTGAGTCATTGAAGATGATCATCCGCTTACTACAAACGTAGATGTATACTTTATGTTGACAAAAGTAATTGGACACTTAGATGTGGTCACAAATGCGTTTTAATTACATTTCTAGTACCGAGTGGGACCACCTTTGCCCTAAATGGCAGCAATTACCCTTCGGGTATGCTTTCGACCAATTTCCGATATGTAGCAACAGGAACATTCTTTCATTCTTCGAATCGTCCCAAAGGCATTCAATGGGGGTTGAGGTCTGGACTGTGAGCCGGTTGGTCCAACACTTTAACGTTGTTTTGTGGAAACCAATCTCGGACACGTAGTGCAGTTATGACATGGAGCACGGTCGTGGTGAAACATGCAAGAGTCACTGCCCAAGCACTTCCACAGCGTCGGAAGCATTGAGTTATCCAGGAGATCCAGGGAGCCATCAGACGTGATGGTTTTGGGCACGTCCACCAATAGATCAAGCCCCCATCCAGCTGAAACATCCCATTACCGAGCCCGCATCAAACTTGACAGTCGGAATGATGCAGTCCTGCTGGAGCAGTTCCCCGGGTAATCTCTGGATCCAAATACTTGGAAGCGTGATTCTTCGCTCCACAGAACTCCTTTCCAATCATCTACGATCCATGGAACGGTGTGAAAGACACCAGTCCAAACGTCGTTTGGCGTTGAGGTGTGACTTGTTCGCAGCAGGTATGCTGGTAACCCAAGGCATGCAACTCTCTGTGGAGAGTTGTTCTAGTGCAGACAGATGTTCCCGCAGCATTTTCTGGGTTGACTGCGAGAGTAACATCTGATGACGTGCGGGATACTCGAACATTCCGTTTTCCTGCTTTAGTATCACCATCAACTTTCCATCTACGAATGATATAAGCAACCGTGGATTTCGGTGTACTGAGAGGAATAGCAATGTCACGGACAGAAAGACCACGGATATGACACCTAACGTCCATCCCACGTTGTTGGAAGTCTCTCAGTTCAGCTGAACGTGGCATCTTGATATCGAGTACAGTGAAAATCCCGCAGCACATCCCATCTTTTATTACCACACTTACGCAGACACTTCCTGAATATTTGCATGTGGTAGGATCCGACATTTGCAAGGCACGTAAGGTGTCCAAATACTTTTGTCAACATAGTGTACATCATCCCAGACTTCGAATTAATCAGTTATCAAATTATTTAAGATATCAACAACTTCCTTCTCTTGTATTTCGTCTTAGACAAATATTCTCCCTTTAAGTAGTATTTCATCTTCTAACTAACCAGTGTTCACATATCCGGCTGCAAAGTACTTATGGAATTCTTCTGCAAGCACAGCCAGAAGAATTCAGAATTGTTCTGGAGAAGCTGGTTATGCTTAAATCGTTTATATTATTGTCACTTATTTCTACGTATCTGAAATAGCTTTTTAGATTAATCTTAGCATTTCTAGCTATTTGAAATTAAAATCTGGTTAATGCTAGTTTGTAGCTCATAACTGATTTTTCGTATCATTATATTATTCCATAGCTTTTTTCCCCTTATAACGAGTTCATGAAGAATTCTATAATGCAAAATTTACCTTTAAAGTAAACTAAAGAAGGTCTGAAATAAACATTTACTTTTAGATGCAAACTTAAACTTTACTTTGAACTTTGAACTTAATTGGTTGATGGACTGAGTCCTTGACTCTTTATCCCTTCATCTAGATTTTAGATTGTGGGTGATGAGATTATTGTGAGTAATTTACCCGCTCATTGTGAGTATTGAGGCTGTATCAGCTTTCTCTTGCGATGGAGGATTTCGGTTTTTTATGTTTGAAACGATTTGAGGGCTTATAGTCCGCTGCCTGTCGAACTAGCTGATTTGGGTGATTATCCGTGATTGTGAAGAATTTCTCCGCAATGCTTGTCACGTAGGTCTTAATATCTGGAAGATTTGGCTTCTTGATGTAACTGGATGTTTCTGATGAACCATGGGGCATTAAATGTCATTCTTAGGCATTTATTCTGTATTATCTGAAGTCTGTTGATGTTGCTTTTAGTCGTGTGACTCCACGTTGGAGAGGCGTAAGTTAGTTGCGGTCTGATTACCGATTTGAAAAGGAGGATTTTGTTGTTTATGCTTAGGAAGCTGTTCTTATTCAAAAGTGGATATAGCTGTGCTATAGTCTGACTTGCCTTAGTGGCAACACTATCCATATGTGACTTGAAGTTTAGACGTCTATCAAGATGAATTCCCAGATATTTGGTAGAATTGCGCCAAGGGATGATTTTACCCAACATTTGTATGCTTGTATTCGGTTCTGCTTTACGTCTGGTGAAAAGTACTGCAGAGCTTTTGTTTGGATTAATTGCGATACGCCACTTGGTGTACCAATCCTCCAATTCATTGACTGCTCTCTGCAGCTTGATTGTGGCCAGGTGTGGACGGAGGGATCTGGCTATAATGATTGTGTCGTCGGCATACAGAGCAGTGATAGCTGGCGACAGTTTGGGGAGATCTGCCATGTATATGGAGAAGAGTAGGGGAGATAGCAGAGAGCCTTGAGGGACTCCAGCCGTGATTCTCCTCTCTGTGGATCTGATACCGTTGAGTTTTATTTTAAATTTTCTGTTATTTAGATATGATTTGATAAGTAGAACTAGCGCAATAAGTCCTTATAAGGACTGGCTTAAAGGGGCGAAGCAAGAATGCTTTTCATCTTTCCCGTTATCTGTAGAGGACAGTGTAGGGATAAGGTGTTATTGAGCTATTAAATTATTAAATTAAAGCTCTGATCATGGCAGGAGGGTAACAGCAATAGCCGAGCCTCAGTTAGAACTTCATTGGCTACAGAATTGCCATCCATTACCCTCCAAGGGTATGGTGGTCTAGTGGCAATAAACGTAACGATAAATGAATTATAATATTAAGATGTAAAACTTTTAAAGGTATATGCGATATTTTTAGGATTTTCGAAAACATTTTTAAACCACCAAAATATTCTTTTTTAAATTTTAAATAATATAATATTAAATAATATATATGTTATAGGTTACAGCATAATTTCAGAGAAAAATAAATAAACAACTTCTTAAAATAAACATATCGAATATTTTATATTAATAATGATAATACAAAGGAAGACTATTGTTTAAACTAAAAGTCGTATCTACATATTTTTTATTCTTTGCATTGTGGGTTATTTGAGTAGCTGTTACAGATTTTTCCGCATCTCTTTTTAATTTCGCAGGCATCTCTGAAATATAATGATGTCGCAATTCTAATTCCACTTTCATTTTTCATCGCATTATATTGAAATAGTTTATTATTATTATTACTTCAGTAATTTTGCTGGCAGTCATTTTCTATTGTCCCATGCAAAACAGAACGTACAAAACGTCTATTGTATTACTTTTTCGCTCTACATCCAGTAACGATAAGCCTTGACCTTTTCACCTTCAACTTTGTATCGCCATTCCGAAAGAAACTCATAAATCCGCATTACCACGTAAAATGCATTTCTTTCGTCATTCGTTTTATTCACACCTAACTGGTGTCTGTGATAGCAAAGATGTGAAAATGGTCGCCGATACAGGAAATTACTTTTGAGCGCCACCTAATGCACAATATGACGGGCTACGGTAATGAAACATACAACGCCAACGAACCATCGAAGGAACAGAAGTAGCGATCACATCGTGATCCCATTTGGAACTCGTCCAGAGTTGTTGTCGTCCCAGTTTACTCACACTTCGATAGATTCCGGCACAAATGTATTCTTCACCCTCTTGGAATGCTTCTTGAACAATATTAGTCTCTTATAGATACCCGCATTTCTTTGCAAACTATCGTTTTTTCTGTGTGTGTTGTGAAATCAGTGTTCAGAGTTAGTGGATTTATTTTGGTTACTATCATTCGCTTGGACCAATTTTACAGCAGCAAGCTTATACAAAGACTTATAAGAAGAAAAAAAAGGTGTTAGAATTTTATATAGTATTATTTTTCTAAGAACAAGTAAAAAGCATGCAGATGTATAAAGTAACCGTTTGTATAAGGATATAAAGATTATTATATATAAATTCAATATCATTTGTAATTTGAGAGACGATTAGGAAGATGTAAAAAATAAGACGCCAAATCAACATAAAAAAAAAATATATATAAATAAAAAATAAATAAAAATTAATTTTTCAAATCGGAAACGGTTCACAAAAACGAATAAATGTATCAGAGTACTTCAAGTACTAAATTATCTGAACTGTAAGTGAATCAAAATTTGGTTCATTAATTTCACTTATCTCAGTGGCGGTAGATGGTGTTGTGTGCACATGGAGGTTTATGGATTGCGTATAGCAGAGGGGCCTCTGCGATGAGTCTTGACTCCAGGATACTGTCAATCACTAAAATATTAAAAATAAGCGTTATATACTTATTTTCTGTTACTGCATTATGTTTTTTTTTTACAGATTAACACTCGGGCGGTCGCATCTGATCTAACAGATATCTGCAAAATGCTAATATAAATATTCTTACACAATTCAGTGTATAGCTTGGAGGTCATGAGTAGCTGTGCATTCATATGTTACGAATGATATTCCGCACCTTTTTTTTTTTGCTGTCAGTTTGGTTAAACACATGCTATGTAAAGGTTTATGATGTTTGACAGTAAATTGTATCTGAGAAATACCGCGACCTCCGATGTCAGTATAGTATGGTTTAGTTGTTTTTTTTTTTCAGTTACAAACTGAAAAAAAAATAAACCATCATGAATTACTGAAATAGAGAGCCAAAGGCTTATTTTTATCATACATGTCCTCTAGGAGATGTGCTTTACATTTATGGAAAATACTGAGGACAGTGCTCTTGAGCTTGCTCCACCTTTACTACGAGTTGCCCATAAAGGCACTACTCATGCTTGCATCCGCCGAAAACTTTCAGTTCCTATATTTTCGGCACGAAACTCTTGAAATAATGCTGAAATAATGGTGGATTCAATATTTATCATACATGCCCGCTAGGAGATGTTCGTTACATTTATGAAAAATACTAATGAAAGTGGTCTGTACTAGCTTCACCTTTACTACGAGTTGCCCAAAGTTGCACGACTTATGCTTGCTTCCGCCGAAACTTTTAGTTTCTATATAAATATTCGGCACGAAACTCGTAGTTTCTATATTCGGCTATGAAATAATGTTGGATTCAATATTCACTTAATTTGCACCATCAAATATTATATTTGCAGTGTTTGTTCTTTATTTTTTTGTTGCATTTTAGCACATACTAGTAATGGATGTTATCTTTCAGACATACCGCGTCCTATGCTGCAAAATTATCAGCGCGACCTCCCGAGTGTAAAGGAAGTTTTTGGAACAGCTTTCCCTATTAGCTTTTCGAAAAAAAATATAAATAGAAAGATAAATTAATATATATGTATATATATATATATATATATATATATATATATATATATATATATATATATATATATATATATATATATATATATATATATATATATATATATATATATATATATATATATATATAACGCGGTAGGTGGGACCAACAAAAAGCGCGTAAGTCGAATTCGCGTAACTCGGTATACACAAACATACAAAATATTAGTTAAATGGGACTAAAGGTTTACAAAAACACCTATATTTTTTAAGAAATATAATCATAAGTGTAGTTTTTCGTACATAAAAAAAAGAAAGTTATTTCGATCGATGGTTTCATAAAATCCAATAGATTCGTCTAACGGCATAATGTCTTTTTCTTGTCACGCAAAATTTCTTCATAGCAAGCTAATGATTTTTTTTTTATTCTTTGCCTTGTGACTACAATTCGTTCCTCGTTAGAATCTTATGTCCTCCAAAATCTGTAAAACCTTTCTTTTATGATTCCTGTAGATCGAACTTCCTGTATGTATATATATATATATATATAAGGTAGAACTTTTAGGCTCCTTGAAGACATTGACAGAAGCAAGTTGAACTATTTGGAATACATTAAAAGGATGACCTCTCAAAACAGTAATAGAAGATGTTAAGAAAAAGAGGACTGGGCATACTTGCGACGTGAACTCATTCATTCGTTTTTACGTTACCTAAACTTAAGAACATTTAGATATAAAAAATAAAAAGGTGTTTGTCAAAATTGAAATGAAATTCTGTAGTTGAGAATTATGAATGATAATTTTAATTAATTATATAGTATATTAAAGCAAACACGCAGTTTTATTCTTATGTTTATTCATGTTTTAAAATGAGATCTGAATTAGGATTCAGTATTCATAATAACCAAATGGAGCTATTGCAATCTTTTTATTTCTAATTCCTCTTTAAATTTTCATTCTTTATATACATTTTGATTATCTAGTAAATCTGGCTGGTGATAAGACTAAAGAATATTTCTCACATTGGCTTCCCTAATCCAGAGCTCATAAACTTAACATTTTTCTGTCTATAAAAAAAATAAAATTTAAAAAAAAACTGAATAATTAGCAACTATTAACATAATACAAACAAAGGTTTGCATTCGAAAGCATTCTGTAATTTGCAAGCCAGGAGAAAGATGATTCTAGTGTCTGTAGGAACCGCTAAACTTATGATAAGGAGAGGAACGATTTTTCTTACTCCTATTTGTGTTTCTTACGAATGCCCTCATCCACGATAGGTTAATTTAATAAATAATTAAAGAACTTTGTAAAAATAGGGGCGATTTCATTTCACAAAAAAAAAAAAATCGATCGTGTAACGTTGTTTTTTTCCTCCTTCCGTACTGTAGCGCCACTTACATTATGTAGGTGGCGCTATAGTGCGGAAGGTGATGATCTTCCAATCAAGGTGGTAGTGATCTCACCACCCACGTGAAATCTGGAACAAATGAAGTTTCGATTCGGTGCTTATTTTACATACTTTTATTGTTTTGTATCATCACTTCTAAATATAGTATCATTAATCCTTTTATTTATCGGAAACTGGAATTATATAACCAATCAAGCAGAGAGATATTTAGAATAAAAAAAATTATGTTCAGAATCTCTCAATTATGCAAATTCTACCGATAGCATTCTGGGAATATAAAAATATTCTCCTTAACAAGATATGTGCCAAATGAATAGCCGATCAACAAAAATTAATAAAAATTATTATTCTTTAATCAAATATTCTATTGGGAAATCTAAAGAGAAAAAGACTTCATTAAAATTTATATAACAGATAATTAGATAGACACCTTTTTTGTTTATCAACAAAGTTTGTTTATTAGTAAATCTCACAGGTAAAGCAATTGAAGGACTATATTATCTTCGCTGAATTTTTTTTTTTTTACGTGTTGATTGATCAATTGACAGTACCTCAACGTGACGCATGCGCTGTAATCAGATTACCTATTTATCCGCTATATTTGTTATCTGTATGCTAATGATATGCCTTTAGGGCTGCTTTATGCTGTTTTTTTTATTCTTATTTTATTTTTTAACAGTAGCGAGTCAAGATCAAGATAGTTCATACATATATTAAATTCTACTAAAGAAAATCCTTTCAGACGTTTGGAAATCATGAGCATCTTCTACACCGTTTTCTTGCTTGAAGCTTGAGGAAAAAAAAAAAAAAAACGTCCAACGTCAGTATATAGTCGTAAAGAAAGGGAATCAGAAAGTGTATTTTTAACTGTTTACGCCTCAGGTGCACTTTTAATAAGCTACCTCGCATTTCTCTATCCCCTACTGATGTCCATCCGGTATCTATTTCCGCGTTCGCGAGATTCATCTCGATCTTTACCATGGCATTCTTTCAAGCGTAGAGTCACGCGAAGTAGCATTCCGAACCTTCTGTACGACATCGGTGTGTCTTCTTTTATTGCGTTCTTTAGCTATTCACTTGGATGGATGCATCCTCAGGTGTAAAACATGCCAGAGGTGACGTGCCATAGCATAAAGGTGCTATCTGTTTTTATTTTAGTATCGCTGCCCGTGCAATACACAAAATATGGGTTGAATAGCATTATGGGCAAGACTGCGAGGCGATAATTAACAATTATATATATATATATATATATATATAGTTATATATATATATATATATATAGTTATATATATATATATATAGTTATATATATATATGTGTGTGTGTGTGTGTGTGTGTGTGCTGTATGTCTAGTAAACCCAATACTAACATTGCTACATAAATCTCCTACGCGAAAATTAATTTTAAAAAAATATTTTTTTAAAGAACTTAATCTCTCCGATTTAAATTAAACATTTTTTTGCTCAAGACAAAATTAAAGAATAGAGCTTCTGTCAAATAACTTTAACCATCACGTGAAAACGGAGTCTTCCGTTGTTGTCTGATAATAATAATAATAATAATAATAATAATAATAATAATAATATTCTAATCGGAAGACTATTTATTTAGTTATCCTTTATTCTATATATCTAATTTTTGGATAAAATTCCGTATACTCCTTTTTTTTTCCTTCATAATTTTAGCGTCATACAGTTCTTGATAATTTAATAAAGTTGTTATACTTAGATGGTTAAAACTATACTCATATTGTTCATATGCACATCTCAAATATAGATTTAAAAATAGTTTTTCAAATAAGATTTTATATATTATTATTACTGACTATAATAAAATACTTTTCTTTTTCTCTAATTTGAATAATACCGAAGTGCTCAATTGTTTCTACCATGACAAATTTGCTCTTACTGAATAGCATATTAAAAATTCTTTACGATAATTCTACTTATCGATTTTGTTAGCTTTGATTAGAAAGCACAGTATTAATATAATAAGACTTGCCTTCTGCAGCGACCCTGGTGTCATATATGTTCAAAATGAATTATATCTGACTGTATTTATTACATTATGATGTAATATTTATAGTCTGAAACACTCTTGACGTCTGCATTATGTCATCAAAAAGAGCTCGCCATTTCAGTCATATCGAATCACAGTAATTGGTTGCAGCGCTCTTCGATAAAAATAAGCGAAACATATAAATGGAATTACAAATGGAGCCAGCTATACGGTATGTACATTATAGGTATCTATCAACGTATTATTATGACAGCTCATGACGTACGATG
Organism: Typopeltis vanoorti; assembly: GCF_054136105.1. Lineage (NCBI taxonomy): Eukaryota > Metazoa > Arthropoda > Arachnida > Uropygi > Thelyphonidae > Typopeltis > Typopeltis vanoorti. The sequence goes on along the minus strand of NC_143561.1, from coordinate 33,734,159 downwards.
GACAGGTTCATTAATATCGTCAGATGCGCCGTCTATCGGAACAGATTTCTACATCGAGAAAACAAGTTTAAAAAAATGCGATGATGGATTTTATGAAGATGAAATCTGTAAAATAAACAACAGTCATTGAAGCTGTTTATTTTAAACATTTTACCACCGTTTATTTGACAGATGGCTTATTGAATTCTCTGACTCCTCAATCACTTTCCAACTACAATTTTCTATTTTTTTTTTCAGACGTGTCTGTTTATTTTCTAGATAAGAAAAGGAAAAACAAAACAATATAAGTACGTTATAAACACATTAAACGTTTAAAATAACCGAAGCATTAAAAAAAAAGAAGAAAACTGGCGAGAATTTTAAATAAACAGTTTAAATTGAGCAAAACTGATATCTAATAGTTTAACTAGTAAACGTTATATTATTTTTCAAATAAAATTTTTTCACTTATTTTAGTGAATAATTTAACTTTCTTATTTTTATCTTTTGGCTTTTAAAATGCGATGTTTGAGACTAATACACATCTTATAATTATCAATTTAAAAATTAATTATAGATTTGTGTAGCGTCATGGTAATTATCTTATGAATTTTAAATTCATAAAATTACAAGTTAAAATTAAATTAAAATTAAAATTAACTTAATAAAATTAAATTAAAATTATAAATTGTAATTTAAGAAATTTAACTTTTAATTTAGTAAATTTAACTTTTAATTTTAATAAATTTAACTTTTAATAATTTTTCTTAAATTTAATTTTATTAAATTTAAAAATGAAGAGCTGTAAATCAGAATTTTTTAAAATTCAATTTAAATAGGGATATTTAACTTAATACGAAACATCTGTTGCTCCAAAAACAAAAGCTTTGTTTTTGTAAAAGGCTTTATCATAAAGCATTCTGGAAGGGTGTGTCCTGTAAAGTTACTTACAAAGTTCATCATTAAATGCCGAAACTAAGTATTATGAGTACTTTTGTGGCCACGTAGTTGAATTAAGCACCAGTATACTTTCTTACAATATCTACACCGTCTTATATATGCACTTTTCTTCTATTCTTTTTTTTATACATTGCCATTTTGTCTTTAGAGACACCTATGCATTCTTAACAGGCGAGATACCGTATTCAAGTACGTAACATGTTTACGGCGCTAACAGTTAATTAACCTAATAAGATGAACTATGCGCTCATTCTTTCTCCACAATTCATGGAAGGCTCCAAATTGTTGTTACTTTATCGTCTAAGGTGTATGTTGATAGGTGTTCTCTTCAAGGAGCTTTATTTTGCTTTCGTTGTTTAATTAAAGGTATAAAAATACCGTAAAACTTCCAACCACCGAAAGATATGCTTTCTTAAGAAATATTTCGGTGCTTCTTTAATCACTGCTCATTTCTTCAGTCTTCATTTTCCAAGACATTTATTCCTTATATTTTTCTTTGCTAGCGACACACATCTTACGGTTAGAGAAATTATAAGAAAAATTTCATAAACTTCATAAATTTCTTTATGAAGAACGTATGTTTGGACACTATTATTTCGTAAGTGCGCGATGGACCGATGCAAAAACAAAACAGAATAAAAAAAATCTCATTGTTTCATACTGAGATGCGGGTGATGAGCGGTTTCTTGGAGAAGATAAAAGACATTATTGAGCGTATTTTCTTTCTTTCTTTCTTTTTTTTTTTTTTTAAAGATGAATCCATTTCTAATTTCATTTTAAAAATATTATCTTTCGTGCGATAATTTTTATACAAGATAATGGCGGTTTTTTGGCTCGTTTTCATCACTCAATTATCGGTAACATCAAAGATGTAATAAACAGAAAATAATGGAATTTTGCTCGTCGCTGTAAAAAATAAATACAATAAAATAAAATACTAAAATGCAGTTCAAAAATAAATTGATTGATTCGTTCAAAACTTCAATTTTCATTTATATCGACAATCTTGCACATAATATATGAAAATATGAACTTATATTATTAACATGAGTTTTTTTAAAAAAATAATGAAGTAAATTGAAGTAGTGGACACCAAAAGTTTTTACTTAAGGAGTTTGGATAGCGTTGGTTCTCCTCTATAAGGTATATTCCTTCTGCTTTATAGAGATATTCAGCTTAAGAACATACAAAGAACCACTCAAGAACTTTTTGGCTGAAGGAGAGTAAGCTAGTTTCGTGCGGAGGTGGTGGAATATTTCATCTCTGAAATTTGGATACTAACCTTAACAATTTCAGCAAGTCTGTGGCTTTATTTGACATTTATTATTATGACATTATTATAACGCTCGCGGTCGCGATATCCTTCGGTCAGAGAGACTGTCTAAAGCAAGCCTATCTACGACGAGAAGCTGTATAAGAACTATTCAATTAAGGGTGAGTTAGCAGTATTCGTACTCAACTGAGTTTTTTTAGCTCCTTTTGGAAAGTACGATTTTCGTTCTCTAAAACAGACAAAAAAAGATGGAGGCACAATTTACACACATAATACACTAGCCTCAAAATTTGCGGGCATAATTCCAATCCAAGATTACTAAAATGAGAAGCGTGCCAAACACTTTCTTAACACTAAAGAGTCCTTGGTATTTTTCGAGAGCTGGAACTCTCTCTCTCTCTCTCTCTCTCATTTCCTTAGTTAAAATCAGAAACTAAAATTTCTAGGAATTTAAGAAACGAGACGAGACTTGTTTTGAATGCTCCTTGTTTGTTTAGAGCACAGTTGATAGCACTAATCTGAAGGATTTGTTCAAGAGTTAGCACAGACATAAGCAAAAGTTGTCTGTTGACAAAACTGCTTTTAAGTTTTACACTAAGCTGTTTACTTAATATTAAAATTAAACACGCTAATTGTGGTTTTCGAATACGTTGAATTTTAAGTACCGGTACTTCTGTATTAAAGTAAAAACACATTCCATGGAAGCTATCATAAGATATTATTCATTGGAGTATGGTTAGTTTGTTCAATGAAAATATATTGTCGAATAAAGGACATGCATTACATCAGATGTGTGATGACGTCCTTGAAGAGGGAGAGCAGGAATGATCTTTTATTATGACAGTAATAACATATAAAATTTAATAAATTATATATAATTATAATTAAATTATAATGATAATGAAATTTTCTGTGAAAAAAAGTTAATTATTTTAAAAAACTAATAGTAATTTTATGTTAATATTAGCTACCTATTTAAAAATAAGTTATATCTCATTAAAGTTCACATTAAAGTGAAGTTAACACGTCACGAAGTGGTGTCCTTTTAGTATGGCTAGTGTTCATTTTTGTGAACTTTTCTCATAGGTGATTAGCAAATTGTTTAGCTAAGTACACATTGTAGTTATTATTATTATAGTATATGTTAGCCCAGTTATTATCGACAAAGGGTCTCATAGAGGCACTTGATAATAAACTACAGCAGCAAATACAGAATAAACCCCGGACTGGGGCAAGAATAACACACTCGGTGGTGGGAATAGCTTAGCACCCTCACCAGCCATGGCTTTGCGGCATACGCGGCCCCTTGGAGTTGAAGCTGACTTACGACCTCGATGTTTGGCCAAAGCCCTTATCGAAAGCGTCGGCGCTGAGCAGATTTTTGGTTTTACTCCCTTTGGTGGTGGCCGCTTCCAAGTAGTAGTAAGGAGTGAACAAACTACTTGCAAGATTCGAGTGTAATGGAAAAATAATAGTTCCATTTTTGGTAGGCAGCATTACCAAACTACTTAGAATCTCCAGATTCCCTTTAGAATAGAATAGAATAGAATATAGAAAATATATATTTAGAATAGAATATATAAATATATATAAATATATATATATATATATATATATATATATATATATATATATATATTGAAACCGATGTAAAGATCATCCACGAAATATTCGGGAAATGGGGCGTTGTACACAAGGTGGAAGTCCTAAATGACGTAGAAAACCTCAAATGGAAGTCGGGTGAAGTCCACATCTCCCTCGAGATGAAAACGCCCGTTCCCAACTTCATTATTATTGGATCCGCCAGAGTAATGATACCCTGGTGTAAAAAAAAACAATGTTTTAGATGTGGTGCCTTCACTCACCTTGGGGCGGACTGTCCTAGAGTGAAATGTAAAAACTGCCTCAAAGCAGGCCACAACCCAGAAAACTGTGAGTCAGCTTGCCTGAAATGTGGGGCATTGACAAGAAAGTGGACACATGTCCATCCAGAACCCTTGCTGAGAGGATGGGTGGTGCAATCACGCCAGCAACTCCACCAAGCAATGGAAATGACACAGCACAAGAAGCTTCTCCTCCTTTCGAGGCTGCTCCTGATATAACAGAAATCCATACCTCCACGTCTAAGAAAAACCGTAAGGGGAAAAAAACTTCCACAAGCAGTAAAATCCAACAAGAAGAAACAGTCGTTACTGAAACCATCAATACCAATATAGATACTAATGCAGATATAGATAGGGAAGAAGGAAAGATGGAGGTGAACACCAACACCTCCAAACGGCCATTAAGCCCACAGGAAGAAGAGTTGGTAACGCCCAAAACAGCAAAAGTATCTGAGACCGCCCACCCAGAAGTCCCTCACGCGAAAGCAGGGGAGACTCTCAGCCATCTCATCAGAGGTATCCCAGGGATGGCGGAAAAATTCAAAGAAGCAATGAAAAAAATAGGAGAGCCAGAACTCCTTCTCACAGGGGAACATGGATTTGACATCGTCAGCGCAAAATGGGGTGACATTTTGGTTGATGACATCAGCAAAGTCACCCCTGAGCAGGTAGAGGTAGCCCAGGATTTAGACGAGGAGGCAGCTTCGGCGTTCTTCATAGCTCTCTGCAAACTTGACATAGCCAAGGGAAGTGAGGTGGCCAAAAGAATAATAACTGCCCACAACAAAAGAAAGACACAGTAACCACCTTGTGGGGTTTTTGTACACAGGTTTCAACTATCACAGGTGGGGGAGGACCTGAGAACCCGAGCGGCGAAGGCTTACAGCGAGGCGGTGCAGTTCCTTGTGAGCTGCATCACTCGGGCCAGATCCTTCCTACACCTCTAAGTTTACCTTTCAATTTTTGCTTTTCTGTGCACTTTTTTTTGTTTGTTTTGTTACATGTTTCCTTTTTAGGATTTTTTTTTTTTTGTAAAGTGAAAAATCAACGACCGTTTTAGAAACGCCCCTGGGGGGCAAACAACTAAAACAGGTCAACTGAGGCCTCTTTAACCTACTCTACCACTATGCACTCTATCTTTATTTCCTCTCCTACTATCTGCTGACTCTCAGCCTATCTTACTCTACAGGCCGATGATGAAGATTTGTTGAACTCACAAATTATTATTAATATTCTACCGAGATACCGAATTGTTTCCAAGCATGAAAATAAGAGGAGGCAAAACATTTAAAATATATAGAGAGCGTTTGTCTGACCTGCAAAGTTGAAGATTCTTAATTTTTCTTTCTTTCTATCTCAATCGCTGTTGTTCGTTCCATTGTCGTCCTATTTGATTTGTTTCATTTAATCTTTTCGTTTTATTATGACTTCATAAGATATAAAATTTCATAAATTATATTATTATTATTAAGAGAGACCTCTAAGGAGTCAGGAACTCATTGACGGAAGCCTCATACTACATGCACCAGCTATCATATTTATTCTTGAATTCATTCAAACTTCTTGCGCACACAACATCCAATACCAATCATGCCAACTCTATGCGATTTACGAGGGTGGTCTGAAAAGTTCTAGGCCTAACAATGAAAAAACGAATTTTATTGTTTCAATTTTTTTTATTTTTCAACATAATCCCCCTTAAAACTAATGCATTTATTCCAGAGATACTCGAGCGCCATTATCCCGTCCCTGTAGTGGTTCTCAGTAAGATCAGCAAAATACCCCTCTACAGTTGCAATCACCTCTTGATTCGAAGAAAAACGCTGACCAGCGAGGAAGAGTTTTAGTTTTGGGAAGAGACAGAAGTCAGAGGGAACAAAATCTGGGGAATAGGGTGGATATTCCAGCAATTCGTAGTGAAAATCCCTTAATTGTTCCCATTTCCTTTGTGGGGAGGTGCATTGTCCTGATGAAAGATGATTTTTTTTTTCTGTAAACCGGATCTTTTCTCACGAATTTTTTCGTCTAGTCTGGTTAAAAGATTGGAACAATATTCCCGGTTGTTGTTTTACTCTTTTCAAGATAATTAATAAAAAATGCCTTTGGCATCCCAAAACACCGATGCTATGACCTTTCCTGCTCATGGAACCGACTTTTTGGCGCTGAACAACCGGCTTCTGTCCACCGTTTCGACTGCTGTTTGGATTCTGCTATGTAATGGTGAATCCCAGTCTCATCCATAGTAATAAATCGACGCACAAAATCAGTTTCATTCTTGTTGAAAAGCTATAAGCACTGTTCAGAGATGTTCATGCGAGTGCGTTTTTGATCTGCTTGTGAGCAAGCGCGGCACCCATCTTGCGCAAAGCGTTTTCATTTGCAATTCTTCATGCAAAATATATCCTACACGTTCTTTTGAAATGCCTATAGTCTCAACAATTTCACGCACTTTGACTCACCGGTCATCCAATATCATATCGCGCACTTGATCAATGATTTCTGGTGTTGTTACACTTTTTGGACGTCCTTCATGTGGATCATCTTCAAGACTTGTATGGCCATGTTTAAACTCGGCGGCCCATTTCTTAATTGCCGAAAACGAAGGAGAAGAATGTCCATAAACTTTTAAGAGCTTGGAGTGAATTTCTTTTGGCGTTAAATCTTCTTTTACAAAGAATCTTTTAACCGTACCATACTCAATTTTATCCATTTCGAGGGTACAGACAACACTTTTGCTACAGACAGCTGAATAAAACAAACTACTTTATAGAATGACTTGCAATTTCACATGGATACTTATGACAGATGACGTACCAACTTTGAAAAAAAAAATCTTGCCGATAGTGTTGCCATCTATGGTCAAGACCGAGAACTTTTCAGACCACCCTAAGTTTTAATAATTAAAACTGTTTTAAAAAGTCAATTTGTTATTCAAAAACAACAATAATTTTATATTAATATTAACTACCTATTTAAAAATAAGTTACATTTTAATAAAGCTTGCGGCTGTCCCACTCTTTTGTGTTGTCTTCCTTATCTGTCTCTTAATCACCTTTTTTTTTAGTGGTTACTCTTTTTGTCATCGGTTTTGTTTCTTTCTCTCTTCTATATGCTCTATTCATCTTTAATCCTCGCTATTATTCCATCTTCCTGTCTTTTTCGCCATCTCTTTTTTTTCCCATCTTTCTTTTTATCTCTTTCATTCTATTTTTCTTTTCTCTCTATTCATGTATATCTTAGATGTTATACTCGATAAAGATTAAAACCATATTCTTCAGTCTGTATATCCGTAACTATTTCTTTCCTCCCTCCGGGACTTTTTATATATACTCTCTCTCTCTCTCTCTCTCTCTCTCTCTCTCTCTCTCTCTCCCTCCCTCCCCCTCATTCTTTTTTTCTTTTTCTTTTTTTTTCTCTTTCTTCCACACGAAAACTGCTTATCCATTTCATTTCTTTCAGATCTGACCAAGCGAGCTCTTGCTGTCACTCGTCTCACCTTACGGGCGTTTAAAAACGAGCAACGCGTCACACACAAAAGCTGAAAAACAGCGTTGTCGATAAAAAGTCCTCTCTTTGGCATCTTTCGGTAGTGGATGCGGAGGAGAATGGCATACGTCACAGCGTGGATTTCGAAACTCACTTATGGAAGCTGTCACAATAAAGTGCACTGCAGACAAGGAAATATGGCCATTTTTCTCCCCTCTTTAGTAGTGAAATTTCGTTCGAGCTTGTCATAATAGAAAGAAAGTGGAAATGGAAAAACGTGTTCGATTCATCGTACTGTATGCTAATCGGAGTTAAGGCAGCGAGAACAAGTTGGAAGAGTTAACAAGAAGTTTTACAAGTTGCTGTTGGGAAGAAAACTGGCTTATAAGTTAACTGGGATGATTATTGGACAAAAGATAAGTGAAATACAATTTTCAATCTTACAAGAGCGACAAATTTGTATTTGAACAGGAATAATAAATGCTAAATAACAGATGTGATGGTCGAAATAAATACAGCGAGGGAGATAAATGAACTAAATTATTGTCATCTCAACCATCATTGGACACGCTTGTCTGCAAACAATGTAGAACAAAGCTGAGCTTTGAATATCCTTTTAAAAGCAAGTAGCTGAAAAGGAGATGCAAATATACAGTATTTGGTAGAACGAACTTTTCACAACTCCAAATAAATTTTCTTCATTGTTTAGTGATTACGAATTGGAACTTTATGATTAAAATCTTATAAATGATTATTTGGCTGTATGTTTGTTCGATACGCTGACGACTTTGCTGCTGCTTACTGTTTGGTCACAACCAGTAGTAGGATCGACATACGTGAAAACTGCTGGTAACGTACTTTGAGTGAAATGCAGTTGTTTGGTTAAACTTGCAGTGACGTCAATAAGAGTCATAATCTGTATCGCCAAATAGTAATATATAATAAATTCAAATTTTTTCTAGTGGTCACCTATCCATTCTGCAACCGTGTTGAGCATTAGTTCTAAAAAGAACTGGGCGATGGACTGAGTCCTTGACTCTTTATCCCGTCATCTGAATGAAGAAAATCTGTGTGGATGGAGTGTTATTGAGCTAAAAAGCTCTAGTCATGGCTGAGTAACGGCATTAGCCGAGCCTCAGTTAAAACTTCATTGGCTACAGCATTGCCATATTTAAAGGTAAAGCCGTCTCTAAAAACTTCGGACGATCCCTAGGCCACTTAATCGTGGGCGAAAGACCGTCCATCTTAGCGTTAGCTCCACTGAGTGGTGGCCTTCCACCCACCACCGAGCAGAACCAGAACCGCTCATATTCCGAAGAAAAGCATTCACCGACAAAGCCCCTCACCGGAGAACACTTTCCCCGGAGACTCAAATTGCTCCCTTAATAGAGCGAACTCAAACTCTAGAATCTCTGTGCCCTAAGGGGTAACAGCAACAGCCGAACCTCAGTTAAACTTCACTGGCTAGCGCACTGCCATCCGCTACCCTGGAAGTCTTAAAAAGCACTGGGATGTTCCTTCTTGTTGAGCAACCTGTTGGTAATGATCTTAAGGTATAATATGAATTTTGTTAGTAGGTGTAGAACGAAAAATCTGCTTATTAAAGAACAAATATGGTTTATAATCTCTTTTATGTTTCTAATATAAGACTTTTTTAGATTATATAAAAAAATAGGCAAAAATATTAAAAATATTTAGATCACCACGATGCTAAGGTATTATACGGTTATTATTTCTCACTGCCGGAAGACACAAATAAATAAAGTAATGGTTTACATCTTTAATCGTACGTATGAATTAGCAAAAGTACTTTAAATTGAATTTAAATATTTTTAATTTAAAATATATTTTTAATATTTTTAATTTAAAATATATTTTTAATATTTTTAATTTAATGATATTTTCATCATTTCACAGAAATGATGCAAATATTATCTTGAAATTAATAGTGTTTTACACTTACTTTTAAAAGTTATTACAAAAGAATTTTTCTTGAAAATGAGAGGGTTGTGAATTATTCATCTTCAGTAAAAAAAATTCTATTGGTATTTGAAGGTTTAGACAGACAGGATTACGTCTGGCTATAGTTTGCATTTCTTATTAAAATTTTCTTAAAATTGTGATGTATAAAAAATTATACTTTTGTATTCCAATAAATATTATGTTGATTAGCTTTATTATATTATACTAAATATAATTAATAATAATGTAATGTATTTAGTATTTGAAATAACAATATTAGTTACTACAGTTATTTACGTGATTGAAAATATAAGGAATAAAACCTTAACTACATATTAATATTGTATTTTTAAAAAGTTAGAAATCTAAATTACAGAAAGGCAGCTGGAGCAGATTATATTCAATATTAAACTACGAAGATAAAGTATAATAGTGGCAATTGCATAATTCAGAAGCAAGAATTCCAGATAATAGGAGTAGACATACAACGCCATCTATAAAAATAAAACTGAATGAGTGAATTACAGTGGAATTCCCCTACTGAATTCCACTGTAGTTCCATATCAGTTATTTAGGCATAATTTTAGTGAAGTGAGATGAACATTAAATTAAATATGAATAGGATACCAGAATAAACAAAGTTGGTAGAGAGCTACCAACTAGTTGAATAAATTTCTTAGCCAAAAAAACACAATATTAGTAGCGTATACAAAGCTGTGCTTTGCACATTGTAAGTTTTATTTGTGTTTCACACTGCTAGTTTTTAGTTTTATTTTTTCTTTTCATATTTGAAAATATTTTAAATAGTTACATTGAAAATATTGTATAAATCTTGTAAGCTTAATTATATAATAATATTTGACGAAAATCAATAAATAAAAAGTAATGTAAATAATTTAAATTGCAAATTTTTATTCTTCTTTCTAGTCTTTTCTATGAGTACATAAGTAGTAATTTGTAAAGTTCAAATTATATTTGAAAAAAATCAATTAAATAAGCGTTAAGTTTCTTAAAATTTAATAAAAAAATGAATAGGATTTTAGTTAAATTTCTGAAATATATATTAATATTTTGGTATTTTGATAAAACACCTTAAAATATTTACATAATGAAACTATATAAATAATACGTACTGTATTGAGGATTAGGTCGTTAGCCCAATGCCTTACGATATATATGTAAAAACTACTGTAAAACTACTGTGTATAATAAAATATATGCGAGAAACAGTAATATATATATATAGATATAGAACAGTGCTTTTTCTGCTCATGTTAGGTTGAAGCTTTTCGCAGTTAAAACTGATGTTAGGTTGGAGCTTTCTAGCTCAAACTAACATCAGTTTTGTTTAAGCTAGAAACCTTTTTTTCTGGATTGAAAAAAAAACAGTTGTTTTTTGGATTGCAAAAGCATCCCTTGTAATTGGCGGGGGTGAGGTCCTCTGCAGTTTGCGCAGCAGGCAGGAAAGAGCGTAGCTTGGCTATTGCCAAGCCACGCTCTTTCCTGCTTGCTGTCGTCCATGTGATTATTCCTTCCCTCCTCTTTTACCTTGCGGTGTCGAGGATTTTTCTACATTTAATCGCTACTGTATTGAGGATAAGGTCGTTAGCCCAATGCCTTACGATATATATGTAAAAACTATTGTGTATAATAAAATATATGCGAGAGACAGTAATATATAGAACAGTGCTTATTAGGTTGGTAAGTTGACATCAAAATTATTGATTAGTAATTGTCATTCCGAATAGGTTACCATTAAGTCATTTATTAGCAATTAATAGTAACAATGCCTTTTAGCGCATGCTGATAAAGAAGCTGCTAAAAGTGCATTGATAGGTAACTGGACAAAACGCTTTCTGTTTATACGCTTAGCTACCATATAACAATGAGAACATGAAAGCACGAGTAGCTAGATTGCATAATTAATGGGGTTGTCAGTGAAGAGAGATCAGCAGACTCAGATAAATACTTAATTCCTGAATATTACTGCTATACTCAATAATAAAGGAAATGCTACCAGAATTGTCTTCATATTTTTTTTTCGAACCTGTCATTAGTCCGTCGTGATGAATTTACTTGTCCGACAGACTATAAACTAGTGATTTGTAATAACAAAGATACGACTTCATTGGATACTGCAATAGACAATAATCAATTGCTTGCTTGCTTAGTTAATCCCTCTTATCTTTATCATAAGCGTTGTACTCTGACTTAGGCATCCCAACGTAAAGAAATTAATGATCAAATATAACTAACTGAGAAATCGTAGATTAAATTAGTTATGAAAGAACTGTAGTAGGATATTGGACACAATGTCTACCTCGCCCACTAAAAGACAGGCCAACATAGATTTCATTAAAGTAGTTCGTGACAAATATTAATTTGTGCGATTGATTTTTCCATTATTTAAAGCTTCCTGTTGATAATGGAAAAATCAATATTGTCCTTTCTACTGCTGTGATTACAGCTTGCATCTGTCGCCAACATACTGTTGTTCGTATTTAATCAGAGTGTAAGTGCTCGCCTGTCTGATACGTTGTATCACTAAGTTGTTGAGTTCATTTTCTCCTGTTGTGTCGCAGCTGATTTCATACATTTAAATCAGAGTTCAGAAATATTGAAGTCGGAATTTAAATCAGAAACCAAGAAGATTTAAATCAGATACCCAAAAGCAGTTTGAAAAAAATTGTGTGTGTGTGTAATGGGCAGCCTACAGAAATTGATAGGCAGCCAGCCTCCACATGTAATCATCACTTGCCCAAAGCTAGTTCCGCCTTCTCGTAGTCCCAACCTTATATGTATTATTGTAGACGGATTCTTGTAGCCGATCGTACGATCGGCTACAAGAATCGGTCTTATAATAGTATTTATTCTAGCGATTTTGCCCTATGAACAATCGCCATTTTCACAGGGCGACATATAAGTTCTAGTTTTTCTTCAGTCGTTTCTGACGTTAGGTGACTTTGTAGGAACTGTCCACAAAAGTGTTCCTAGTGAGATTATTTTTTACAGGGTGGTTCACCATTGTTCCCCCACCAATTTTATCCGGACTCAGGACCGGCATATGACTGGGACCTATTCATAACTGTAATCTATGTATGTTCATGGGACCGGTTTGCCTGTTCTGGGGGACGAAAAACCCGAGGTAGGGGTTTTTTCACCTAAGTTTCCGGGTGAAGGAAAAAAAAAAACCTATGAGACCGGCTAACTCACCTTTCGTCGAAAGAGACCAGATAAAGATTCCCGTCAATGACTCCCCGACTAAAGGGCTTCGTCTATACTGACTGAACTACGGAGGCTCCATATAAAAGTAAACAAGAAAATACTTTTTATAAAAATAGCTAATTAACAGTTAATAATATGTCAGAAAATGCAAAATCCGACTTAACTTGGGTATGCTCTGAAAAGACGTGAAAAAGAATAAATGCTGTAATTAATCACACAAAGCTCTAACAGAAACATGGAAAAATAGTTTGAAATTTTAACGTTTTATGCAAATAAGCAGTACGTACGCCCAGTTACAAATAAAAGAGGTGTGCTCACAATCTTCCTTTTTTTTTTTTTTTTGCATTTTATACATGTAAATATTGACATCAGTATTGTTAGTATTAAATTATTTTTATAAATAAATGGTGTATTTTGATATATGTTTTCAATAAAATTTTATATATATTAAATTTCCTATATTTTTTACAAATGAAAAGAATTTTATACATTTTAATTTTATTTATATACATAATTGCATTTATTTTAAATATTGCGATTTAAGAATTACAATAATATATGATTCAGTTTTGGTTGCATGAGATCATTTTATCGGCAAAACTTTGGCGATACGATTCGAACTTAATAGTAATTCCTCACTGACTTGATAAAATTTAATAAAATTTGGAATTGATGATCTCTGTTAAAATTTTGAGACGCTACAATGATGATTTCGATTGGATCAGTTGCAGTGGCAAAATTACCCCAAGTAAAAGTATATTTACTCTACATAAGTAAGTACGGATATTATTTTGATCATCTCCTTTTAGAAGGGTACATTTCTCAATAGCATTCTTGTACAGTGATACTATAATTATTAAAACAGTTGAATGTAGAACCGTTTTTGTTGATTATATACTACAGATATAATTTTGTTTCGCCTCATTGTAATTTGGAGTCATTTTGCTAATAAATATTACCAAATTATAGTGGGAATAATACGAATAAAAATTATTGTCGTAATTGCATTCTTGTTGTTATACAAGAATGCAATTACGAAATTAATTTTCGTAATTGCATTCTTTTGCTGACTTGTTTCCTCCTTTAAATGAAAAGCTAGCGTGTTGTTGGGTCTCAAGAAAAATTAACACACTGTGACGTGTATGAAACTGAAGAGAGGATGCAGTGATGGCTATAAGAGTGTATGGCATCAGATGGAAGTGGGAAGGACCCGAGTTTTAATTGTTATAGACTAACATAGAATGTGACGAGTAGGAAATGGTTCGACAAATTGCCTTGATAAATTAAAAACGCATTATTATATTGGGAGATTTCAATCAAGGTGATATTTAGCATGCAACGTCAAAATGGTTTAGATATGGATTTCTGTGACATGGGTTTAAGTGAATATTTGGCTTACTTTTTTAACATATTCATTGATTAGATTATAAGAAAAGCTACAGGTATAACAAGATGATTTAAATAGAATCGTATATCCCAGCTGGAAGTCTACATTATGGAGATGGCATACTTTTGATATCATTAAAATACATTGATATGCAAGCAAAATTAAAAGTCTTGTATATAGCAACTAAAAAAAGTTGGTCTTAAAATATATATAAACAGAACAAAATTTATTAAATTGATCAGCAAATACCAAAAAGAAGTTAACAAATTGCCCAACATGGAGTTAAAAAAGAAATTAAAATTGACCAGATGCACTAGAAGTGGTTGTGTTTGCATAGTTTGGGACATAATGTTGATATTGAATGTTGAACTGACAAGGATATAATAGAGGGATTGTCAAAAAACAAATCCTGGTTTCGGAAAATTAAAGGATATACTGATACTGATTTTCCCTTTCAGTCGTTTCCGACCGTAGATGAATTTGTACACATTGCCCATAAAGTATCCCTGGTGAGATTTTTACAGGATAGTTCACCATTGCTTGCCGCAACTCCCCAATTTTATCCGGCTCGGGACCAGCATATGGCTGAGACGTATTCATGACTGTAATCCATGTGTGTTCACCAGGACAGTTTACCTGTTCTGGGAGACGAAAAACCAGAGTTTCCAGTTGAAAAAACCCTCTACTTCTGTGTGAGACCGGCTAACTCACCTTTAGTCGAAAGAGACCAGATAAAGTTCCTGACGTCATGGACGGGAATCGAAGCCAGGTCTTTCCGACCAAAGAGCTTCGTTTATAGTGACTGAGCAACGAAGGCTCGAAGAATATATGGAAATAAAAATAAAGATGTGAATAACAATAAAAGAAAAACAGGAAACTAAATGAAATAGTTTTCAAATCAAGTTTGGTCAAAATATTAAAAGTATTTTAATTCCGTATGATGAATTATATAAACAGACTGATCCAAAAAAAGCATCACCAGTGATATAAAAAAAAAAAAAACGCAGAAAGCAGTGGATTGGACACATACTGTGAATGGAGAGTCGAGACTTTTCAAGAGCAGCTTTGACATGGATCCCAGAAGGGGGAAAACCCAGAAAGGCTTATCAAACTTGGCAGAGAACGAGACTGGCAGAGAATCAAGAATTACTGGTTGGGAGCAGAATAAGTAGCACAAGATAGAGGTAACTGGAGGAAACAGATCTCAGCCTTGTGCGCCATGAGGTAAGAAGAGGATAAGTAAGTAATATAGCCCAAGTACAGCAGGTAGAAGATGAATGATAAAGAATTCAATTTTTGGAATACTTGAGGGACGTATGTCTTAGACAGGATTTGATTGTGACTGACATATCTGTCTTTCCTCCAGTTAGGGAGATGGATCATGCAGTGTTAACAACTTGGGAGTTGTACAAGCATGCAGAAGTCTTAAAATGAAAGGAATCACCTGCCTAGGGGATTGACAAGGTAGGTGATTATAATAATCTTTGAAGTCAGGTTGATGGATGGAAGAATTTGAAGGTAAAGAGTTCAGTAGTGTATGGGCACTCTCATGCACACCATAGATCCATTTGTATTACTTTTGTGGTCTTTAAGATTTTGAGAAATAGATAAGAGCTCGTAAACAGTCTTGGAGAGAAGATAATATTATCTGTGAAATCAGCAAATATTTTTCAAGGGAATCTATTGTTTAACGAATTGGTTGCTTTTTTTATATATAAAAACAAGCGTAATTGATTAGGGAAATGCATATACTGTGCTTTTTTTTTTTTTTTTTTTTTTTTGCGTCTTTCAGAAAAATCACAGTGTATACATTGACACAATTTCAGTTCTGTTGCTATAAATGTCCTTTATTTTTGTAATATTAGTAATACTCTTATGCTAAACTGATTTTTTTTGTTTAATTACTATATATTCTATGATCTCAAAACCTTCAGAAAAATCAAGAGCTTTTGCAAAGACAAAGTGGTTTTCATCCGTGTGTTGGCCGGGAAAGAATATCCCCAATGTAAATCCATGCATGTCGTAAGAGGCGACTAAAATGGACGCTGAATTTCGAGCGTTTGAGTTTTGCTCTCTTAAGGTTTTTGCCCTGAGGGAGCAATTTGAGTCTCCGGGGAGAGTGTTCTCCAGCATGGCCCACGAGGGGCCTTGTAGGTGGATGCTTTTCCCTGAAACATGAGCAATTCTGCTCGGTGGTGGTGGTGGGGGGGCGTCACTGAGTGAAGCCAACGCTGAGCTGGACGATCTTTCGGCCAGTATGGAGTGGTCTAGGGATCGTTCTAATTTTATACAGGGCTTTACTTAAGAATCGCCCCAATGTAGCTCATGCATGTCGTACGAGGCGACAAAAATGGGTACCCTGGGAGGGTAATCGATGGCAATGCCGTAACCAATGAAGTTCTAACTGGGACTCGGTTATTGCTGTTACCCTCCTGCCATGATCAGAGCTTTATATAGCTCAATAACTCCTTATCCTTACACGGTCCTCTACAGATAACGGGGAAGATGAAAGGCATTCTTGCTTCGCCCTTTTAAGGACTTGTCTGGTAAGGAATTGTTATCATCGAACATCGGTGTCTGTATTTAATAATTTGATATTACTAAATGGTTAAATGAAACTAAAATTGGAAGTTTAGTTTCTTGTTGATGAATATTTGAAAAAAAAACAGGCTTATCATCTAACGCCTTTATTCACAAATCAGATTTCGTTTAGCAGCACGAGACTTTCTCATAAATGACCTTTTATTGTTTGTTTGATAGATCAGCTGGCAGCCATTCTTCATTCTTAGTTGTCCCCAAGGCCGTCAATGATTTCATAGATATCAGGGAGAATAAGTATTGGAGATAAATGCTGGTATTTGGTGGTCTTAAATCCTAACAGGTATATAGTGAGGTCAAAGGTACTCTTTCTTCGGCTGCGGAGTTAAAAGCCGAGTTTCGTTGGTTGGGTGGGGCGTTGCTTCCCCGTGTTTGATCAAATTCATTTTGGTTAAATAAATAAAAAGTGAACGTCGAATAAATAAATAAATTAAATATGTTAATATTTAAATAATTAAATGAAATTAATCATATTCTTCTTCTTCTTTGAGTGCCATCCCTATCGGAGGTCGACGACCACCTTGGCAAATTTTGAGCGATCCTCAGCCACTCTGAACAGTCTTTCAGAACTCATGCCAGTCCACTGTCTGATATCTGCAAACCAAGATCTTCCTCCATTAATCTTCCCTTTTATAATCAATTCTCGTTCCCAAACCGCTTCTAAAGCCGAAGTGGGTATCACTGATGGTATCTTCACATTTTCTGTATATTCTTTTTCGAATTATTTTCAGAAGCATTTTGAGAACATGACTCATTAAACTGGTCCTTCTATAGTCATTACAAGTTTTGGCATTTGCTTTTTTAGGTACCATGATGAAGATCGACTGTAATCAGTCTTGAGGAATTATGCCTGTATCGTAGAATTGTATTAAATACCTTTACTAATATAATAATATCATCGGCTTCTAACAACTTGACTATTTCTGCTGGTATTCTATCAGGGCCTAAAGCTTTACCATTTTAGCTGAGTTCAGCACATATTCTACCTCTGATTTCAGACCGCATGGACCTTTCATCTCCTCATAAGTATTTTCTGGGTGTTGTCTCTTATCAGTAAAGAGTTGTTTTACATATTTCACCTATTATTGTATTTTGTCATCCTTTTTTGGATATTATTTCTCCCTTTTCGTTTCGAAGGATACATTCATATCCGTTGGGATATGAATCCTCTTCCGCTGATTTGTCCGTTGTTCTTCATTGAGGTCCGTTAGCATCCTTGTAATTGTTTTTTCTTAAATATACCCGAGGTCTCTTTCAGCATTTTGTGTAGATTAAAACTGTCATGCTTTTCCTGTCCAAATTCTATTTCTTTGTATTTTTCATTCATCCAGATTTCCTTTGCTTCTTGGACCTTGTCTTTAATAATTTTCTGAACCTCTTTATATTTTGTTGGACTCTAACTGTTATGTGTTCTGAGTTGATCCAAGAGAGAAAGAATTTCATCCGTTTTCCAAATCTTTCTTTTTGACTGCTCTATCGGGACACAAGGTATTGGTACACTTCTCTATGAAGACAGATTTTAATTTCTCTCATAAATCATCAACCCTCATGACGTCATCATTCTTGATAAGTGCTATCTCTTGATTCAGATATTGACTCAGTTTCTTTCTTATCTCTGTTTTTTTTTTAACTTTCCTAGATCAAACCTTTTTTATTGATGTTTCTTAAGCATAGCTTTCAATCTATGTTTTAATTCTGTCGCCAGTAGATTATGATCAGAAGCAATATCCACACTAGGATAGAGTTTTGTACTCTTTATGGAACTTCTAAATCGTTCATTAATTAACAAGTGATCAATTTGGTTTCTAACTATATTTGTATTATTATCCTGTAGTGATAGCCAAGTATATAGCCTTAAACCATGGGTTTGTGATTATTAGTTTCTCTTCTCAGCAGAATTGAATAAGACGGTCTCCTCTCTCATTTCTTGCTCCCAGTCCATGTTCGTCAACTATATCCCCCACTTCTCCCTTTCCTAACTTGAGCATTAAAATCACTCATGACGATGTTAATATTTCTTTGTATTTTTCATTAATTCTTTTAATTGATCATAAAATTCTTCGATCTCGGTATCATTCCTGTCAGCAGTAGAAGCATAGATATAACATTGATATCTAGTGGTTGACATTTCAGTTTTAATAACATCATCCTATCTCAGTAGGGAATGAAGCTCAACAGTGACTTATTGGCATCTTCGTTTATTATTGTTCCAACTCTGTTCGGATGACCGGTTTCGCAACTTCCAGAGTGGTACATTGTTATGTCATCAACTTGAGTTTTGCCTGATCCTGGCCACCTAACTTCACTCATTCCTAAAATTTCATTCAATTCATAGTCTATTCATTTCCTGGATAGTTTTTTCTTATCTTACCTGCTTCATAAAGGACTCTGACATTCCAGGTTCCCAGTTTTAGCAGACACATCATTTTGAGTCCGGAGATTCTTCACACCCCTGATCTATTTAAGGAACTTGGGGCCATTTGTGTAGATTCGCTCGCCATGGTAGTTAGTCTGGAGAGAGAGAGAGAATAGAGCAGTAGTTTTCTCCATTTGCTTTCTGCTCCGCAGTATTACAGACGTACACAGTAAACTGCATCGCCATCTGCAATTTTCTGATCACAAGCTTTACCGTCATTATGAGACTTCAACCTTGTGTTAGTACTAACAAAGCTGCTTCCCTTTGTCAGATGACTGAATCCTTTAATTTTCCTTGTAACCATAGGTAGGGGGGGGGCATAACCAGATACTGACAGCCGGGGCCAGCTGAGCCCAGGTTTATAGAGGCCTGCTCCTCTGAAGATTCTTCAGCACATTTCACCGTTGGGATATGAATCCTCTTCCGCTGATTTGTCCGTTGTTCTTCATAGAGGTCAGTTAGCATCCTTGGTAGGATACATTCCCAGGGAGCACGACGGAAATGTGAACTTGCCTCACTCCCTCACTTTTTATACGAATATAAATAAATAAATAGTAAATTAATAAGTTAATAAGATATCAATATATAATCATTAATACTTTGTTCATTATATATTAAATAGCTTCTTGTAGATTCACAGTATCTCCGTTTCGTATATTTGCATTTCCTAAAAAATTCTCCCTTGTGTCATTTTTACTGCTCGTAAAGAGAACAGCAATTTTCTTTCTTAGAAACTACTAAGATGACAGATGGTATCAAAGTTTCTTTTTTTGTTTTTTTCACAATTCACATAATCTCCGATAATATGAATTGGGTGTTATTTCATAACACACACACGTTGGAATTGTACACATGCCCGTAAAAGACAGCAAAGAGAAATTACAAATGCAGTTTTACACAACGAATTACTTGACAGAGAAGTATGCGGTAACTTGAATTTTTATTATTTCTCCGTTCCATGAATAAAATATTCTTTCCTTGGAGCCATTTGCAATATGAGTTCGAGAAATGCGTTCACAGGGGCTACGGTAAGAAAAGTGATCAGTACGAGGTAATAAAATCGTATGTTCTTTATCTTCGGTGACAGAAATTGTTTCTTGTAGATGAATGCCCACTAACTTGGATGTTATTTCAAAAGAAAGTGCAAATTTAACGACCTCGCCCTCTTCGATTGCAGCCTCGTTCTAAGCTGCTATTACAACGAAGTACCTTAAAAAGCAGAAAGTGGTTCCCATGAGGTGGGGGGGAGGGAAGATAAATCGCAGCAAAGAAATGTACAGAATCTCATGACTACGTAATGTCACTGGGGGAAGGGATACATTACCCCCCTCCCCCAAAGGTGACACTAAGGACGATATGGGGAGCATCAAACAAAACCCTTTGTACTTGATCCTAGCTAGTTTTGTTATGGGTCACGTGGGTGCATAGTTGAACAGCAGGAAAACGAAAGATAAGATAAATATGATCAACAGCTTAGTTATACTTGAAATAACCCTCATTTCTTAGTTGGATACAACCCGCATCCAACTAAGTTTTAACAAACAACAGACTTCATTACTCCTACTGCAGCGACCTTGAATGTGACCTGCACAGGGAACAGAATAGCAAACTTTGTTGTTAAGCTCCCAGACTGAGTAAACACGTAGATTAGTGTCGTAGGAAAAGTACCCATCTCTGTCCCTAGTTATATACGAGTTGCAGAAAAATTAGACATTAGCAAGTTAGTCTTGAAGAACTATCTTTATCACGTAAACATTTTTTGTCATCACTCTCACTTGCATTTATCAAAACCTTTTTCCCTGGGAGCGTATTTTATCCGTCATATTCGTGGCGTGAAATCTTCCGAAAATAAGGTGCGATGGAGACAGAGATAAACGATCTTGTACAGAAAAAAGACTTAAAAAAATAGAGCCATCTCTACTTGAAAGCAAACTGCAAACTCTAAGAAAAATGAAAGAGAGCATTGAAGAAGTGTATACGGGTCTAATTTCATGGTTCGATAGTCATAAAACGGATCCAAAGCAATCTTCATATTCTCCATCCTCATTCATCCTTGTCAAAACTTCCATTGTAAGTAATTAGCCTGTTGAATAACGGTTTTATTTTCCAGTGGCTTTCAAAGACATGAATGTAATTAGCATAACATATAATTAATACACACAGTGTAAATACTATATTCCATATTATTAATGCGATGGTAAATATAAGAGAGATTTTAATCAATCTTTATTCAACGTTATATTGATTTCCTCCCTATCATTGTAGAACATCTTTAAGACTATTTTTAGGTTTCCTAGTAGACAAATTATTAAACAAAAAAAACTAATCTGCATGCTTGGAGTATGGTTACTTGTATTTGAGAAGAAAGTCTACATAGATGAAAATATTCTTTATGTGGATTATTAAAAGATGGAATGAATACTTCGAAATTCTAGAAAAGCGAAGAGAAAAAAAAAAGAGATTTGGAAGAAAATCTTTGAAAATCCTTTCTGTTAAGATAAAATAAATGGGTCGGTGATGTCTTACACGGGAATTGAACTCTTAGGGATTTATATTTAACTGCAAAAATAAACTTTGGTTGAAGTATTTATCTTCAGCATCGAAGTATTCTCTCGCATACCCAGTCACTCCACTTCTCTCTCTCTCTCTCTCTCTCTCACACACACACACACACACACAAAAGGTTTCATAAATCAGTAAAGGAAAGCATATTGAATGAATTCCCAGCGCCACTCAAGATTCCAGTTCAATATTTTTTAAAATTCGATTTCGATCATTTTCGTGAAAAAAGAAGCCATATTGCATAGTGAAAGAAAATTATTTATCTCATAGCGAATGCAAAACGGAAGTTATATATAGAATATCACGATTTCTAACTATTATATTAATTACTAATTTATTACAATGAGTTTTAGAAATAAAACACAAGTTAATAATGTGAGCCCTAAAATAATATCAACCTACCTGGTGTGAGATGATGCAATTATTTATTACTAATACACATATTTAATTTATAATATATATATATACTTATATACATATTTTTTAAAATTTTATTTAATATTTACATTTCGAAATTACAAAAATAAAATTAGCTATGAAAAAACACCTTTTATTTTTTATTATATTTTAAAATATGTTGGTATGAAAAATTAATTTATATAATATATAGTTTTCGATTTGCATGTTTTTAGTATCGTCGTATATTTTGTTACGGTATGCCAACAACGGTAACGAATTTGTTAAAATTATTTGTTATTTAATATATATATATATATATTAATATATTATATTACAGAAGTCATCTTTTTTTTTTTTTTTTTGCTAAAGATATGTTCTTGAACTGCATAGTATATTTATTTATTCATGTATATATATTTCATGCATATATTCCTGATATATAATTAAGAGATTATCACTGAAAATCGTTTGTATGAATGAACTTATATGCATTCTACTGCAAATGCTATAAAGAGACACGCATTATTTGAGTATTTATATTTAGAACAAAGAATCAACGAAGACATTTTCAGGAAAAAAAAATCATTTTGTCGAAAGGATTTATGGATGATAATTCTGTTTTCCTTTTCCCTTTTATTTTTGATATACTAAGTTAGTGATTGTATAAAACTTACTTCCTTTTTAATTGTTCAAAGTGGTGAATTTTTTCGATAATATTCCAATAGCAACACAGTTATCAACTTTTCTTTCTCCTCTCTCTTTCTGCGCATGTGCCGTACATAAGCCAACAACAAGAAATGTTCACCTAAAATTCATTATGGAGAAAGTAGGTGTTGCAAATGCTCTTGGGAAATTACACCGTCTCATCTTTTCTCAGAATCTGTCTATCTTTCTCTCCGAAACTAATAATTTGTCTGAAGATACTGCCTTGTTGCATGTCTTCATCATAGCCATATTTTCGATAGTCATTTCCTTGCGAAAGTACTTTGCAAAACGCCATCTGTTGTAATTAAAGCAACTATATATATATACATTGCATTGGCAAGGAGTTCATTATTATTATTTTTAACGTTGTTGATATTGATAATAAGTGGGAGAAGGTTAACAGGTCAAAAAGCTAATAAAATATTTTAATCAAATATAAAATTTTATCAGAATCATAATAAAAAAGTTTTAGTATTCCTTTAAATACACAAAGTATAATTCGCCCACCGATTAGAGATCCTTCGACACTTCTGTGCATGTCAGAAAAAGGAGAATCCATTCCGATAATAGAGTAATCAGTCTGTATTGTGGGATGAGTTGTTTATTATTACAGGTCGCAAAATTAACTTGTCTTTTATGATCATTGTAGTTAACTATGTTGCTTGTATAACAGTTGGAATATTTTACCTATAAAGCACGTGATTTTGTGTGTTGGCGACCAATTCGTATGTCCTTCATTTCTTTCTCCCCTTCAGCATGAATCGACTATTCTTGGCAAGATGCCAAGCAGAGACCTACAAACGGTGGGCGAACTATAACTATTATAACATAATATTATTTTAATATATAATATAGCGTAATGAAATCTTTTCTTATTTGTTGAATATATAATGTATTATGTATGTGTGTGTGTGTGTGTGTGTGTGTGTGTGTGTGTGTGTGTGTGTGTGTGTGTGTGTGTGTGTGTGTGTGTGTGTGTGTGTGTGTGTGTGTGTGTGTGTGTGTGTGTGTGTGTGTGTGTGTGTGTGTGTGTGTGTGTGTAAGAGCAACAATGTTATATAACTGTTTTAATCATGGGAATGGGGTTTATCTGGAAAATAATTCTTAGGAGAGAACGATTTCGATTTTGTTTCATCCGGTTCAGACTTCAATTGTGTCACACAGACTACAAACATGGGAATAGAACAACAACAACAGAAATAATAAATAAAAAATGCAGGGAGATTATTATGCCTCAACATGAATGCTAGGAGTAACAGAAACAAAGGGATAGAGTATGTTGCTTTGGTCAATATATTGGATTTGAGGCATTAGTTAGCCCTGGCTATCAGAAACAGACATACTAACTGGTATCGAGTGTAAAGGGTACAACGCTTTTAGGAAGGAAGATAGACAAGATAGGAGAGGAGGGGGGGGCGTGCTGGTAATGATTTCGGATGATTTGAATCCAGTTAGAGTTGAGACCTATGATTGTAGTATTACTACTGACAATATATCATGTGGCAGCGAGTTTGAAGCCATCTGGTGTGAGGTGGAATCTAACAAGATAAATTACATAATGGTATGTTGTTACAGACCTGGTGGATTGGTTGCTAATGGTGAAGAAATGCATCACCAAATAGAAAAGATGAGCACGAAAAGAGTAATCATAATGGGAGACTTTAATTATCCAAATATTGATTAGTTAGCAGTATAATCTCACGACAACTTCCTCAAATAGCATGTGACATAAGGAACTCGTGGGTTAAGAGTGTTGGATTTGATTATAATGTCAGAGTGGGAGCGCTTCAGTTAAAGACGTAACTATTCTGCCTCCAGTTGGTGATAGTGATCATGTGGTTCTCACTTGGGAAGTGGCTAAGTTTATGAATGTTCCATTCAGAAAAGGTTACATGCTAAGCTACAAAGCTGGAAATGATGATCACTTTAGGGGTATGGCGGATTCTGCTTCATGGTATCAGTTGTTGGATGGGAATGATATCAACAAGATATCCTTCCTCTCCAACTGTCGAGGAACTATCTAAGGATGTCGATAGTTTCTCGATAGCGCGTGGGAGGTCTTTAGAAATACTTAAATGTACTTAGAATACTTAAAAATACTTTAAAATTATGCGATATCAGAATGTGTCCCTAGAAGTCGAAGAATAAATACAGTAAAAGTGAAATGGATGTGTAATATAACTAAGCAAGAGATTCGTGAGAAAAAGATTATGTGGACGAAATACCGTGCGCATAAGGATGATGTCCATTATGAAAATTATAAGCAGTAGACCAGAAGAGTTACAACTGTTGAACGGAAAGCGAAATCTGAGTATGAAAAAGAAACTGGCTCTGCAAGTTAAGGACAACCCCAAATAAGTCTATCGTTATGCTGCAAGTAAAAAAAAAGGAGAGAATGGGTGTGAAGGAATAACTATACTGAATGCAGATGGTGTGAGAGGGACAGATGCAAAAGAGGTTGTTCAACTAATGAGCGTCCATTTGCTAAAAGCTATCAACATGGTGTACGCGACATTGAGCTTGCTGCTATATCTTCACTGGATGATGAAACTCAGATGTATCCCATCAGTCCCTATTGCTAAATTCTTATTCATTTTGTGCAACAGTTCTAATACCTCCTTTTCATATATCTGAGGCGCTAAAAGAGTGTTCAGCTGAACTGGATATTCATTTGACCAGTCTATACAATCTGAGTATAGATTGTATTGACTGTACAATGGCATTCCCATTGCACCAGTGCACCCTTGTGCAATGGCATTCAGCTTGCACAAGGGTGGGTGCAAAGACCGATGTATTCAACTATCGATCAATCAGTATCTCAAGAGTAGTGGTGGTGAAGATTTTGGAAAAGTTGGTCAAGACTCGCATTTAGACATGGGTTGACAGAGAATCTCTACTTTACTTAGAACAGCATGAGTTTACAAAGAGAAGGTCATGTTTTAGCAACTCACTCACATTCTATAATAATGTTGCCAATGAGTTAGACAAGGGAAATGGATACACCATGATACTTCTGGATTTTGCTAAGAACTTTTGAGAGAATACAGCATGAAAGACTGTTGCATAAATGATGGGTATGGGATGAGATTAAAAGTTTAGCGTGGATAAGAGGATGGCTGATTGATTGATATCAAAACATGATATATAGGGATATGAACCTGCAAGATTTAAGGTAAACCGTAGTGTACTGCAAAGAATCAGTCCTTGGTTCACTGTTATTTCATCTGTATATTAATGATATTGGGAAGGATTTGACAGGCGACATACAGCTATTTGCTGATGATGCAAAGATAGGTAGGGTAATCAGGAATGCTGCTGATATGCAGTACTTGCAGAATGATTTGAATAGGCTGGAATTGTGGGCATGGGAAAATGGATCAGTTCAATGTCAGTGAATGTAAAGTCATTCACTTTGGCGTGATTAGATATCCAATGTTGTATTATATTGGTGGGATTATGCTAGAAGAAAACTGATGAAGACTAGGAAGCTTGGAGTGTTAGTTGATAGGAAGTTGAAGTTCAGGGGCCATGTAGCAAAGACTTCAAATACAACTCAAAGGATAATTACAATGCTGAAACGTTCACATGTAAAGATAACGATGTTATTTTGCCTCTTGCATGGACTTCATAAGACCTGACTTGGAGAGAGTGTAAAGGAGAATGTTAAAATGATATCAAGATTGTGAATATTGATTATGAAGACAGATTGAAAATTTGTAAACTTCAGACACTAGCAAACAGGAGAAAGATAGCTCATACGATTGAATCTTACAAACATTTGTAGGAGTCATACAGGATTTCAGTTGACGAAAGGATGCTTTAGAAGCTGAGAATGAATGCTGTCAATAAAGGGGTGAGATCTAGATTAGAATGGATTGTCATTGGATGATGTGTGTGCAAGTAGTGTGAATGAATTCAAAAGAAGTATGATAACTTATGGTGTAATATGTGGTGGCCTCGCTGATGAGTCAAGGTCTTGTATCCTATCTTCCACACCACACAGTTCTCTCCAACGAGAATCCTGTTAGATTTTCTATTCGCACTATAAATATAAACTGAACCCCACTTTTAAATTTTGTTTATTTATTTATTTTTTTTTTTTTTCAAAATAAATTGACCGAACTTATTTTTCTAAAGAAACGAACTTCAGTTTTCTAACTTTTTAACCAGTTGGCTGGAGAAAAGCGTAAATGAGCTGACGTCATCCAACAGACTTCTCTTCCTACATCTTCGGTGTCTCCAGCATTCCCGCAACAGTGTGGGCTGAGGCGTGCAACTTGTGATGGCATTGATTGATGGTGTTTCACGCCAGCTTTTCATTCATGAAAATGCATCGGTGAGACGGGGCATCCATCGTCCCCAGTGATTGAATGACTGAAGAATGATCAAACCCTATCTCCTGCTGCATGTGCACACACATACATTCTCTCTCTCTCTCTCTCTCTCTCTCTCCTTATTAAAGTTGCATTTATGTGGAAGATAGAAGAGCGATGAATATTAAATATGGTTTCGTACTTTACGAGGAAGTTTAAAGGGTGTTTGAGAGAATAGAGAAGGAGATAGATTGCCTTGATCCTGTTGTCTTCCCAATACAGACCTAGTGGAGTGGAGGATGCAACATATCGTTCCATCTTATTGATGTCTGTTCGAAGAAACAGCGTGCTCTGCTGCAATAGGAAATATTTTGCTTGGAAAGAATAGTAATTATAAAACTTCAATTTCACTAAAAGCATTCATGTTCACGTCGCAAAGATATTATCCTATATCAACCGATATAATATTAAACTTAGCACCCAACTGATATTCTGGCTGGTACCAATTGACCATAACACATATTTAACAAAAAATAGCGTTTTAAGTAAAAATTGCATTCGAACCAGCAACAATCATACAATCAAGTTTTCGAGTACTTAATTAATATATTTCATCTATTTATTTTTTTATTCACTGGTTTAAAAAAATTCCTAAATACTTAAATTATTTGCAGTTAATCACCACAAAATGCCATGAAAACTATCTTGAATTAATCGTTTCATAATTTACATAATTTAGTTTAGATAAAAATAGTAAATATCAAGGTTACTACTACGTAAATCATCAATAATGTTGGTTAAAGGACTTTATTTAACTACTATGTAATCAAAGCGTAACTTTATTTATTTTTTGGCTAATGATCACTATTTTTTCTGTTGTCTTTTATCATTTACAAATATAATATTTACATATTATTTAGACATAATATTCGATAAAATAAATTTATTATTTCACGTTTTTATATATTTAAAATTATCAGA
This sequence comes from Typopeltis vanoorti, assembly GCF_054136105.1. Lineage (NCBI taxonomy): Eukaryota > Metazoa > Arthropoda > Arachnida > Uropygi > Thelyphonidae > Typopeltis > Typopeltis vanoorti. Next base: position 33,706,030 of record NC_143561.1, on the reverse strand, counting down.
TAGAAATTTCTGTTTGTTGCCGAGCTGTAAAAGAAATAATTATTACTACGTAGTGCATACGAATAATATTTAGCCCTTGTAATTGACATTTCTGAACTAGTAATTCTTCTATATTCCTCAACAGCAAACATATTAATTATTGGTAGCAATTCAGTGTTATCAATAAATAGTTCTGTTTAGTATAAAGTAAACAATATTTAATCAATTATGGTCATGATTGAGGCATAAATTGCTTTTATTGATGGGGACTTATAACAAAATAGTACAGATATTACTAAATTTCACTTTTTACTCTACCGATGTTCTTTTATTGCATGTCACAACCGATTATCTTTTTCATTAATCTTTGGCAGCTGTCATTATTTTCATATTTAGTAAATAATTAATTTGAAGCAACTGAAAATTCAGAATATTAATTTCAGAATTAATATTCTGAAATTAAAAATAAAAAATAAATAAAACTCAGTTCATTTTTTCGAATTCACTGCTTTCAAAACTGGTTTAATTTTGGCCCAAAAGATTTAGTTTTCTTTATGTCACAAAATTATAAAATTTAATATTGCAAAAGTCATTAAATAGAAAAAAAAATATATTAATAAATTCTGTGAGATTATTAATCGGTAAAAGTATTAACGTTAACTTAAAAGAAAACAGCATTTTGATACGTTCATAATGGAATTGTTGAGTATTTTGGCAAACTTTTAAAGACGTAATGTAATGTCTGTCTAAATCTGTCACTAAATTTTATTTACTAAATACGGTGAATAAAATTTCACAACTGTGTATAATTTCATCACTAGATGGAGCTTTGATTTCTGACTACTATGTAAAAGATTTGGTTTGGATTCGTAGTGGTGTATAAGAGCTGATATCGAATAAGATGAATATTTCATTTATATATATTTAAATATTATGATTTTGATAATGCTTTTTCATGTTACTTTGTAAACTAATAGGCTTTAAATTTCAGTTAATTTTATTTGAATTAAATAGATAGAATTCAAGGTGAAGAATATATATTACGGTTCGAATTTTATTTATTTTGCAAAGCTCATGAAGATTATTGCTATGTTAATCTGGCAATTAATATTTTGAATATTTTTTTTGTGTCGACTCTAAGATAATAAGACCTTTGAAAAAATATTATATAATTTGGATGAAAAATAAAAATATATTATTAATAATTCTACCACGTTAATTCCTTTTTTGCCTATTCTTTCTCTTTCCCTCAGCATGTTTATAATATTTTTGCCAATAGACTAATCCACTCAATAATTAACTTTCTGTCAACCATCTACGTAATTAAATTTCTAAGTGGTCCTCTACCGAACTTTTAATTAGCACATGCGTATTATAAAATCATTTTTTACTTCGCATTCTCTAGAGTTTTAGCTTAGTTTTATTGGTCATTAGCCATGTTAAGGATTACACCTTCGTGCTTGCACTGATGAGAAGCATAGTTAATAAAGTTATTCTTCTTGACGAAGTTTCTCACAAAACAGTGCATCAAGTTTCTTGAGGAGTAATCCTGGAGGGTATAGAACCAGGTTCCAATTACTCTGGTTTAGTGTTAAAAAAAAAAAAACTTGGTTGAAAAGTTGTCTAATTTTAGTATTATGAATATTGAAGATGATGAAACGCTTTCAGACTTTTCACTTTTTTATTTAAGTGCTGTTGTCAATTTCAAAACGTTCTTTTTTAGTTTGAATTTGTTTTCTGTGTGTGTGTGTGTGTGTGTGTGTGTGTGTGTGTGTGTGTGTGTGTGTGTGTGTGTGTGTGTGTGTGTGTGTGTGTGTGTGTGTGTGTGTGTGTGTGTGTGTGTGTGTGTGTGTGTGTGCATGCGTGCGCGCGCGAGAGAGAGAGCGATCTTCTGCTATAAAAACGTTCCTGAATACTCAAAGTTAATTTTCAAAGCTAATCAAATACATCAAAGCTAATTTTCTGATATCAACACTAGATGGTGCTTCATATCCATTTTAACACTAACTTGTAAAAATAAGAACATTATTTATAACAATATTTTCGTGCATTACAACTAATTTGCAGAGATGGCGCTAAAAAAGTAGACAACTGTCTACTTTTTTAGCGTCTTTAATTTTACAAATATCGATTGATATTTTTATGTTGTCAGAGTTTTGTAAATTTTACATCAAGTTATAAAAATACTTTTAAAAAAGAGCTAACATATAAACCAAATATTAAAAATAAAATAAAATTTATAAATATTTCTTTTAAAAAGCTCCGAACAGCAACAATTTAATTTGGAAAGAAGCTGAAGTTATTATTATTATTATTATTATTATTTCATTTTTATATTATTATTTTTCCCCATGACTTTATTGTCGAATTTTGAGGTGCAGGGAGAATATCATTGATTCCGTTTGAATTCAGGGATTGCATTAAATTGATTTTTTTATAATACAGAATTGTTATCCCATAGTCTGTATTAAGCCGTCCATCTTATTACTGACTCTGATACATAATCTCCATGAAAGAAAAGAATGCTTAATAGATCCAACATAGAAACCACCTTGGTCATTGCTCCATCTTCGTATTCAGCAAATAACCGCATGATATGAACCCTTTCTTGTAACTAAATACTAGAATTAGCTTCAAATTACAGTGGCATCTTTTTTTATGAATGCACCGTTAATGTTGTTCTTTTACTAATGCCAAATTATATCCGTGTTCCTTTTAATATTGCTCTTAAACATTGTAAGGTCCTGCGATAAAAGACTTTCATGCGTCGATCGATGAAAGAGGTTCAAATGAGAGTTTTTATATGGCCCAACATACGTTGATGGTAATGTCGTTTATCTGAAGTGGACCATTGCCAAAGCTATCAACTAACGTTAAGTTATCGGTCGGCCTGAGGTCTACCTCTTTCAACTCTTCCTTCCCTACGCTCTCTCCCTTCCCTTTAGGAATTCATTTTTATGGCTTGAAAACACCTACAGTGTTAGAAAGTGGGACACAAAGAGAGAACAAAAATTTTTAAAATACTGAAAAGAATTAAAAGATTTTTGAAGTCGATAGAGACGTTAAAGGCGAAGAAAAAGAAGTTAAGATCTCCAGCTCGTTACAGCTGGAGAAACATCATTGGAATTTCTACAAATATATTATTGCTTCATGCTGATTGAACAACATCCCACATTGCGTTTGTGAAGGTGTTGTGTTGTGACATCTGACCATAAAAATATGCAAATAAAGGCTCCGATAGTTGAAAGTATAGGAATTTATGGTAGCATTGGGGCATAAAAGTGTGAAAATGGGTGAATTTGTTCGAAGTGGAGAAACAAAAATGTAAATATTTATGAACGAAGAAATATCACACGGTTCTAGAATTAAATAATCCATGTTTGGACCTGGAAACTTTCTTTGTTGTTATATATGGACAAGAAATAAAGTATAATATAGGAATATTTTGATATGAAAACTAAAAGATAAAAATAAAACAATCGTTTATATATTTGAAAATAAAGCATTTAATCAAGCTTAGTCTAAAATCGTGATGCTAAATAACCACACTATAATTTTATTTATTTTTACATTACATAAAACGATTTGAGAATCAAACTGTTGTATTTCCATGCAAATTACATTAAGATAAATTTTTTAAAAATCTTGTATAAGTCAAACTTCATATAGTACCAGAGACACCAGAAAAGGATTCTAAGTGCTATGTCATGTATTTTCACTTTCCCCCCCCTACTCTTATGTATTCAATTCAATAAAGAAACGTCACACTTTTAGACATTGTCTGTTGTCCAAATGTAAATGGTATGACTAAAATTTTGTCTTTGCAAACTAACAGATAATGGAATGGTTAGCACTATCCCAAGTAGACATACATGTTTAAAAGATATGAGAAACTAGGTTTTTTCCCCCTTCTGTTTTGTTATTTTGCTGAAAATCAGGTCTTTGGTGAAGAACATAACTTTGGTTTATAGCAGTGTCTTATAGAAAAATGGTATCGTTACCGGAAGACTAATTGACGGTGACAAAGAGTCGGAGACTGCTCCCATTCAACATAAAAACTGCCCGTACGTGAAACTCTATGACTGGAAAGAAATTCCCTAAACAGTAAAACACAAAACACAATTTTCTAAAGTATAGTATACTCCTACTAGACATAAAGTTTATGTCACTGACTGTGCACCAAAAAGTTGAACTTACGGGGCATATCGACAAAAGTTATGATCTCCACTCCGAGAACTGCTACAATAGCGATTATCGATACTTCAGATCAATAGCGCCGATGTTGGTAAGACATCGCGATCTTTGTCTTTCGGTTGGAAATATGTTGGTTCGAGCCTGTCTAGGAGCGAGGAACTTTCATAATGAATTCTTAACTGAAAGTTAGCTCTCATACGAAGGTACAAGAAATATTAACAGGAAAAAGAAAAAAAATGAGTTTTTCGTCATACAAAATGCATAAACCGGCGTTAGCACACACACACACACACACACACACACACACACACACACACACACACACACACACTATGAACTTAAAAAAAGTTAACAACTTCTTTTTAAGTTTATAGCAGAACCCATTCATCATGTTGCCTCCGACAAAGTGAAGAAATAAAATGTCTGGCACTATTATTATGTGACACCTCCAGGGAGTCCAAAGACTCATCGAGGGAGAGTGTGCCAACAGCATCGAACGATTGAATCCCTTCCAACTACTAACCGCGCTCAAACTTGCTTAACTTTTTGCGAGCCATTAGTTGCAGAGGCTCTAACAATCGACCAACCTTGCTGGCGATGATCATTCTCTGCCCACTAACTCGGTTTTCCATTTCACTGAAAAGGCTAATAAAATATATGGCAAATATTTTGTGAAATTTTTGCCCACTCTCGCATCATTTATAAATAAAAATAAAATCAAACTCTTGAATGGTTTGTTTATCATTCTGGCAATAACTAAACGAAAAACTGACTACACCAAGTTTCGTATTGAACCAAGTCATCAACACCTTCTCAGTAATTTAGCGTTAATCCTTAAGTATTTACTTAAGCGTTTAATATTTCAGTGCTCGTAATTAATTAAGTACTAAGAAAGATGTTCACCTTATTAACTATTCATAGAGCCTGATTGGAAATGCACCTGTTCGATATACAGTCTTCGTCGGATTTCTTGACACACTTAGACCATCAATAATTGATTAAAACTCCTTCAGCTTTTTAACTCGCTCTACAAAGTGCCTTCTTTATCATTTCAGCTGCTTGCCCACGGTGTTATTTAACCTTTATTCTGCCTATGTTAAAAAAAAAAAGATTAAAAAAAAAACATGCTGACTTAATCCTTGCTGTCATCAGCAAGCCATTGATAAGCAAATATTTGTTGGATAATCCTTTTAAGCATCGATTTTCTAGACAACAAGAAAAAGAAAGTTCTCAACGCACTTATCAAAACACGGTACTCCTTGTAGAAGATCTTTGGATTAAACGCTGTAATAGCATAGAAAAGCGTCTTTCTCTGTCATCCTCATATCGATCAACAGACTACTGTCAGACAGAAGTGCTCTGAGCAAACTGCTCTTTCTCAACAGAACGTTCAGTGATAAAAAGGTGAAGGTCTGTGCATCTGTCTCAATGAAGATATTAGCGACCACATTCAGGTACACTTTTCCGATAAATCTCAAATAACATAACGAGTATCATCATGTATGGTATTGATTTTTAATTGCGTTGTGTTTTATCATTTTCAGTAGATAATTTTGTTTTACATTTTTTCATTCTTCGATGTTTTAGTTTTATCTTTCTTGTATTATTTTTCTTTTTGTAATTTTTTTACTTATTATTTCTTAGAGAGGTTTTCTCTTTAAGGTTTTCTGTTATTTTATTATTAATGTTCTTATTTCTTATTTTCTGTTGTATATTAGTGTTCCACCTTTAATTTCTAGGTTATTTTTTTTATTTTACGCTTTGAAGTGATTTCCACTCATATATAGCTTTTTTATTTATTATATTTTTATTTGTAATTTCTTTCCTCCTGTAATCATAAAATTGGAAGCAAAATAAGTTTTTTTATGTTTTTGTTTTTTCGTTCAGTATTACCTTTGATAACATCGAAATCTCTGGATAAGATTTTCTTTTTGAGATTACTCTAATCTTCAATCTTTCTAGGTATAAACAAATTACAAATATCGCCTCCTCACCATCCAATAAATTAAATTTCTTCTTACGCTCAAGGCGTTACTTTTCCTCTGTCAACTAATAAAATATAGAATTACCAAATCAGTCCTACCATTGAGAACTCTACTGACCTTTGCAATGCTGCCTCTGAGATAAGTAAAAATACTTCCTCCGTATCAGGTTGACTAATGTCTTATCTTTCACTAATTAACTCCACTTTTTCTCACACAGAATTTCAGTTTCTGCTGTTTGCATTTTCTACAAATATTACCATGCTTATAATTCATCAGAAATTATATCGTTAATTGCTCTACTCTATTCTAAATGCTTTCTCAACATTTATTATTATTATTATTATTATTATTACTATTATTATTATTATTATTATTATAGTGTGTCTTGTTTGCCATTTGTTCGTTTTAATTTTTTTATTTATTTATTTACTTTTCTTGTTTGGACTAGGATCATAAATTTTTAATTGTCCATCATGCAGGCTTATGATTTCATTTAAACAAGAAATTGTCAACTAATAAGATCTATTAGAAATATTTTTCTTTAAATAATGATCTAAGCTTACACGTGATTTTGGATTGTCAACACTGCCTGTCCTCAACCAATTAAAATCAACAATATCATGATTCCATCTTTCTGAAGAATTTCCCTTTTTAATTAGTTCCAGCAATATGTATGCAAATATCTTTCTTCACACTTCAGCTTTTCTTTTCTCTTTTTTATTTAAAATTCCAGATTACTTCTAACTAATTTATATGTTAGACAAAACAGCTTTTTGGTTTTTTCTCTTTTTTTTTTTTTTTTGAGAGTGTGTTGTTAAAAATGTTTTTGTTTTCTTCCTTAAGGTCTTTATAATTTAGAAATTTAATCTCCCTTTTTTGAGTGATGTTTTGCAGCCTTTTCATCAATAAGTAACATCCCCATTTTAATTATAACGTTTAGAAATTTATTTACCATAAACAGTATTTCTTTTCATCCGATAATTAAGTCAGCTGGTTTTGTTGCTTAGCATGCATATTTTAATAGCTGTTTACAGCGATGAAAATGGCTGTAAAACATACCGATAGATGTCTGGATGTTTCAATCCGGGCATGAAACCGATTAGTGTGCGCATGCGCATGATGTCACTTTCGAGAAAATATATTAATAAAAAAACATTTAATATTCCACACAAAAATATATTTGTGTGGAATATTAAAATATTCCCCACAAATATATTTTGTGGGGAATATTTTACTTATTATATTATATATTAATAATATAGGTTTCTGACATCCAAATGAGAGATTTATATATATATATATATATATATATATATATATATATATATATATATATATATATTTATTTCATTTCATTTCTTTATTATTTCAAACATTTATCAGATAAATAAACAAACACAGATACTGCATAATCTTTTGACGGAATACGAAATCAACTGATTTCGTGTTATTCAAGCTTTATTTATTTACTTTGAAAGTTTTCGTCCGTTTAATTTATAATAGTGTACTCTATGGCTGAGTAAAGATATTTATAATCGAATATTTTATTTAAATAAAATATAATTATGTTTGTAAATAAAAAAAAAACGATTATTCATAAAATAGTATCCATAGAAACCAAATTCTTAAATTATGATTCTTCCAGTATGTCTTGGAAGTCATAATTAGTAGGTGGCGCTTAGGTCTCGTTTCGCTGTAACTACTTTGTAGCTGAATCCTCATTCATCGTTGTGTTTTTCAACATGAGAGCTATTATACTTGTTCTGAAGAGTTGTAAATGTCACACAAATGGCTATAATGTCGCGAATGTAATAAATGAAAGTGCAAGTAAATGTGGGACTTAAATGTACAAATGTCAACGCTTTTCCTAAAGCTAGAAATGATGTAGACGAAGAGAGTTCAGTAGACATTGTGCATTATTTTTACAATATTTATTGTAACGTTTGCTGCGCTTAATTTCTTCTCATTTCCGGTAGTTTTTCAACTCAACTGACATTCCTTCATAGAGAGGAAACTTGTATTTGCCGTTAGCACTAATCGTTTGCTTTCTTACTGAGACATATTGAGCAAGTACAAGAAAATCTGAAATAAAATAGAAGGCACAAAAAATTTATTTATAATAATTTTCGCTCAATGTTTCTTCTTTTGCTTCTATTTTTGCACTTTGTTTTTGTTATTCTAGCCAGAAAGCAAACACTTTATTATTTGAATAAAACCGAACTTTGTCCAAGTAATAAAATTATAATAATATACCGAACTAACACCATCTTTTTCATCAATTGGAGTAATATCGTTCCACTAATAAAGCCTCACACCTTTATCCGTATTTTTTTTTTTTTTAATCACTTCTGGTTGTGATTTTCTATAGTTTAATTCTTACAATAAGAAGTGGTTGGATTAACTACTTGAGATATTTAATCGATAGATTAGAAATGAGAGACCTGTAGCTCAGTGTAGTTTTTGAACATTCTGTTTACCACGGATTTGAGTTTAATAATAATAGGGAATATGAACTTATATTTAAATAAAACATTTTTGACTTTTCTTGAAGTCTACATAACCACTTTCTTTCTTTATTTTATTTTTTTCTTTTGTTTTTATTTTCGACAGCAGTAGCAGTGAAGTTACGGAAGTTGAACAAAATTTCAACAAAACCTCGCAGAAGACATCGTAAACATTTTCGAAAACTACAAATCATCTGCTTAAACACTCTTTCACCTTGAAGTTTTTTTTTTATTATTATTATTATTTAACAAATGATGCTATTTAAAAAAAAAAACAGGTTTTGAATAACATCAAAGTGATGAATGGGGTCACGTGTTTAAAAAGATCGCTATTCGATGAACTGGGAGATTTGTAACGTTTTGTGCTTCTCGCGATAAACAAAATTTTGTTGTTATTTTGTAGAATGCTAATTTTAAATGTCTCAAAAATAACCGAAATAACTACGAATAACCTGAAGCAAATTAAATTAATAATTCTAAATATTAAATACTAAATTTAATTAGCACCATCTTTATTAACACCACAGACATATTTGGAAATAATGTTTTTTTTTTTTCTCGAATTTTGTTTATTTTATTTTTTTTTATCAAATGTAATTAATTAAGCAAGTAATAGATTCTGTGAAATAAATAAATTTTATCTGATAATTACAAAAACAAGTAATATTAGAATAGCGGAATGTGTATTTCTAATTTACTTTAATCTTTTATATATAGAAATTTAATTTTTTTAAATTTGTATTATCATTTTGTTCCTATGCATAGAAAAATGCAATTACGATTTTCACGCTGTACTATTTGTATAATTTTCATTGTTCTTGGAGTTGTTATGAAGAGGGGGATACGTTCCATACTGACTGGATAAAGTGACTTATGTGTATAGTTGTACCTGAAGGTATAACGAAAAAGTACCTTCACTTAACAGATCAAGAGATTTGTTTCAATACTTTAGTATTTAAATATAGCAGGTAACTTACTTACCTGCCTGCAGGTAACACAGTAAAAAAAAAAAGTCAATAAAAAAAAGAACATTCACGGACACCAATTACTAAGTATACGCAGAACCTATTGTGTTGCTATGGAAACATGACAATGAAAACATTTTTTATGTGGAGTCTAAAACACGGATTTCATTCGATTACAAACAAATTACGCTATTTTAGTATGTATTTTTATTCCTTATTACGTGGCACTTTATCGTTCATACTACAGATGTGGTCGCGAACTAGGGAATTAGCACTGAATCCGAACCATACACATATTCTGATATTCTTTAAATGCTCTTAATCGAAATGAAAGCGTGAAGGAAATGTAGGGTTAATAATATGATTCATGGCAATTGCTCTTTCGGCCCAGTTCCAGGAACTTTTGCTGTTGAGGAGAAGAGCTACCGTACTTCTACCTGGGGAAATGACAGCACTTATCGAGTCAAGTAATTACTCCACGTCCACTGTGTCTTAATATCCTTTCTCGAACCACCCCTTCCTCAATCGTCAAATCAGCTTTGCTTAGAAATCCCGTGTGCTATTTCCGAAAGGCTCCGCTACCTCCCTCTGGCTATTATATGTTCCTCCATCAGGTCACATAAGATGGACGACTTGGTCACAAACTGCTCAGATCATCTGCTATCCCACCCTTCTCTGCCCTAGTTGTTCCTTACAAACGACCCAAGAACAACTAGCATAATGATGAGAAAGCGGGGTCCCCCCCTTTCTGTCTTACGTCACTATGAACTAAGTCAAGCACCAATAGTATTTGGAGCTATTATTTCACAGGACACGGCAAGGAGCCAAATTTCCCGGAAAAATTCTTTCGAAGGAGCACGGGGGTGGGGGTGGGTAGACGATCAGACGTGATGGACGTCAGGCATATATTTCACTCTCCGTTTTATTCTACGACTGGAAGGTGAGGATAGAAAATGATTGCCGCACTTATCAGGTAAGAAAAATCGTCATCGTTCATCCTATCATTTACAATATAGTTTTCAACTCTCACTCTTCTTCTTTTTTTTCCCTATGGGTATCCTTAAAGTATAGTCAAAGCAGTGGAGCATTGATCATGGTTAAAACATGCTTTGAATACAGTCTAAAAGATTTCCTGGGCCTTCTCAATAGAAGCGAAGTAAGCCGTCTAGAAATGCGGTAAAACCATTTTTATTTTCGAAAAACTGTAGTTTTCATCCTTCAATAGAAGGGGGAAACAATACCTATGTCTTAAAACAAGCCTTTAAACAAACATAAATATATCAAGACGTTTTGCAGTTTATCTGCATAGGAAATAATTCTAAACAACTATTTCTCTCTCTTCTCACCCGTTTCTTTTGATTGTCGTTTATCCTGCCACTTCTCTCCAGAATTTTATATAACTTGTCTATGATATTTTATTCAGATGTTTTTTTTTTTTTCTGCCATGCATCTCTTTACATATAGCAGACAAAGATTTCTCCCTGTTAAAGCTAAACGCAAACAAAAGTTTACGCATGAAACTATATTTCGTGTTAGTGCTTCTATAGGAACCCCCCCCCCCTCCCCAATTCACTGTTTACTGAAAGTGTCTATTAAACGTGAAAAGGGAAAAATTCTCACATTGGGAGAGTGTGTTTTTTAGATAAATGTCCATTTTATTTCATACTTTTGTTTTTATCTTTAAACGTTAGGAGTGATTTCCTTTTGTTCATATGTAATCAAGTACACTTCTTTTTCTTATTTATTCAATTTTTGAGACTTGACAGCGATTTTATTTCTTTATTTCTACCTTCATTCCTCGGTAATATGCGCATTTCATTGTTATGACAAGATGTTTTATGAATTCCTCACTACGTGGCGTTCTATATGAGTACAAAAATTAACACACGTAAAAAGCAGACGTGTAGACCTATCTCGAATAGCATAAAATATGCAAAAAAATTAATTGTATATTACATTATAATTTCCTTTAAAAAATTGTGATTTGAATACCATGACAAACAATGAAGACGCCTATAGATTCTAATTTAACATTCACTTTATCGAAAAGGTTCGATAAATTCATTAAACCTCACCGTTTAAATCAGTGGTTCTCAAACTGGGTGCCGCAAGTATGCCACAAGGGTGCCGCGAAATTTTGAATCGTTTATTTGAAAAAAGCAAAATATTCAATTGCCACAAATAACTAAATCAAAAACAAAAAAATTATATATTTTGATTTTAATGGATGAAACGTATATAAAAATTATCATTTTTTGTATCACTCTTATATTATATCCTGGGATTTCATTAGATCACCGCGTGTCGTAGTAACTAGATATGTGACGGCACATAAATACTGGGGAAAACGAACTAATGAATGGTTAGTTGTCCTGCTGTCTGTTTTAGTATTTCTCTGTTCAGTGCGACAAGTATTATACATGATCATTTCCCCTAAACAAAAATCATGAGTCTTTTGTCATCGGTGAGAATAAACGAAGGACGATATTAAAGTCGTTAAATTCAGTGAGTAGAGGTTTTTCTTATTGTCATATATTCCAACTATAACGAGAGACATCGTAAACAAATGTTTTTCCTTTTTCCATGTAAAAAATTATTTATTTGAAATAAATTTTAAAATAAAATATTAAAGTTAAATATTCCCTTCAAAATCATGAATAATGTTTTCCTTAAAAAAAGAAGAAGTGAAGATTCTGACGATCAAGAAATGTCTATTTGTAGCAAAGCTAACGAACCAATTCGCACTAATAAATTATCAAAAACTGATACTTGCATTAATGAAGATTTGACTATTTTTAACGTCGTTCAGCAACAAAAAAGCACTAATGAAACAACAGAAACAGAAAGAAGAAGTTCATGTAAAAAGGAAACAATGAAAAAGAATGTAAAAACTCGTTTATTATCAAGAGAGCTATCTAAAAATGGGATTTACGTGGTGTGGTGATAAATTAATTCCCAGACCTAAGTGTATTTTGTGTGGTTTGGTTCTATCAAATGAGGCTATGGTTCCTAGCAAATTATTGCGACATTTCTCCACAAAACATGACAACTTGTCGAATAAAAATCCTGAATATTTCAAAGAGTTAATAAGATTACAAGAAAAACAAAGTAAAAGTTTTGTAAGAAAGTTTACAATTTCCGACCGAGTTCAAGAAGCGAGTTATTTAGTCGATGAAATAATTGCGAAGGAAATGAAGCCTCACACTATCGGCGAAACCTTGATTCGTCCGGCCTGTTCAGCAATTGTGAGAACAATTTTTGGTACTGAGGCAGAAGAAGAAATAAAGAAGATTCCATTATCAAATGATACTATGAGTAGACATATTAATGATCTGTCAGTCGATATTGAAAAGTCAGTTATAACCAAAATAATCGAATCAAAATTTTTCAGTTTGAAGTTAGATGAGTCAACTAATATCGGTAGTAAAGCACACTTACTTGTTTTTACTCGATTCATTGAAGATTTTATCGAAGAATTCTTCGATAGTTTTATTCTTCGATAAAATTATCGAAGAATTTCTATGCTGCAAGGAATTCGAAAAAACTACGACGGGAAAAGATGTTTTTGGTATAATGAACACACATTTTAATACAAATGGTCTATGTTGGAAAATTTGTGTGGGTATATGTACAGATGGTGCACCTTCTATGGTTGGAATTACAAAAGGGTTTGTTTCCTTTGCTAGAAAAGAAAATGAGAACATTATAACGACTCATTGCTTCATTCATCGTGAATCATTGGTGGCAAAGACAATAGGCTTGGAATTAAAAAGTGTATTAGAAGAAATCATTCAGATGGTTAATTATATCAAGGCCAGACCATTAAAATCTAGAATATTTGCAGGACGATGTGAAGAGATGCAATCTCATTACAAGAATCTTCTTCTTCTTCCTACCGAAGTAAGATGGCTTTCAAAAGGTCGCGTATTGGATCGGTTTTTTTGAACTTAAAGAAGAAATATTAATGTTTTTCGAAAATGAAGACAAACCAGAATTCTATAAATTATTACAAGATGATTTTTGGTGTTCCAAACTAGCCTATTTAACAGACATATTCGATCATCTGAACAAGCTGAACTCCAACATGCAAGGAAGAAATGAGAATATTTTGACATCTACAGATAAAATTAAAGCTTTTAAAGATAAAATAAAAATGTGGAAGATAAAATTAAGCACCAACAATGTAGAAATGTTCCTTAAAGTTGCCTCCAGAAAATGTAAGAACACTGATCTGCAAAAGCTTATTTACAGTCATTTAACATCGTTAGAAGAAAAAATTGACCATTATTTTCCAGACATTTCAGTCAATTTATACGATTGGATTCGAAATCCATTTGTAGAGTCAACATCAGCAAAGTGAGTTAAATCTTATAGAAGCCGAAGAATTAATTGATATAAGTAACGATCGTAGTTGAGATTGAAGCATTCAGAAATGTGTCTGAATTCATTTTGGATAACAACTATGAAGGAGTGCCCCAATATAGGATTCAAAGCACTTAACATCTTATTGCAATTTTTCTACATCTTATTTGTGTGAACTGGGTTTTCTGCACTCGTAAATATTAAAACAAAGAGGAGAGAAAGACTAAAGGCCCTTGAAAATGAGATGACAATATGTCTCTCAAAAACAAGGCCTAATATCAAAAAAATATGCAAACAACACCAGGCACATATTTCACATTAAGTTCATATTTTATTATTTGAACCTTTATAATAGCTTTTGTTTTGCATGTTTTGGGATTGTTTGAAAATAAACCAATTTAGTGTAAATAAAATCTGTTTTCTTTTAAACACGCTTTCCTTCATGTCTTTAGTATCTGTAATATCAATTTATTTATGGATTATATATGCGAGTCTTTCAGAATCAATTAATCGGCACTTTATTCTCTATAAAAAGCAAATAATACTAGGGGTGCCGTGAAATTTATTGATTGATTTTAGTGTGCCGCCAGACAAAAAAGTTTGAGAACCACTGGTTTAAATGAAAGCCGATTTTAAGTAGGGGGTGGAGGAGATATCGTGACAGCGTCGCAAATAACGACGGTAGATTCATTTCAGTTCTCATCAGACGTGTTGATGAAAGCTAAACTTCACAACGCGGAGTGTTGTCGTAAGAGAAATTAGTTAATTAATTCGTTAGCAAACCGAGAGTACAACTAGTGACTCGGCCTCCTGTTTACTTGCATGCGGATAATTAATATCAAAGTCGTCCATCCCCGCCGAGGGCACCAGGCTGTGTCTGCATGCTTTAATTAACTGCCATCCGAACCCAGCGAACCGGAGGCTGCATGACGAGGTAAAGAAACGAGATCAGAACACCACAAACACTGATAAAATTCTCGTCAATGCTCTGCTTCAGTCAATGTTTTTACTGTTGTAATCACTAGCAGACATAAGAAGTTGAACGGAACATTATTAAACAGCGATGGTACACAGCGAGTGTTAGACTGATGAGTAGTAAATAGGCGGACAGGTTTCGTTTAGTTTTATCATAATATTTGAGTAACAGAATACCGCCCTGAAAATCAAATTCATTAAACTGTTTGAGACATTTTAGAATATAAAAGTATAGGGTGCTACCCAAACACTCGAGACATTTGATAAAAAAAAAAAATTACAATATTTCTAATATCAAGTAATCCCCTTGGGCATGTATACAGCAATCCTAGCGGGTTTTCATGATTCCATTCATTCTTGGAAGTCCTGAAGTGTGACTGTGCTGAGCACCACATCAAAATGACGTCCTGAATTTTTCAGCCATAATTTCATCTGGGGAACAGCAAGAGAAGAGATCAGGAGAATAGAGGAATGGCTATTATGGAAACCATCTATCTGACTGTTGGCATAATCATTTACAAAGGGTACTGCTCGTCTCCTTACAAAGGCGGAAGGCGATACTACAACCGGCACGAGCTATTCAAACTCCCCGAACTTTTGGGTAGCACCTCGTATCCATCAATAATAAAGGATTATGGTAAATTTATATTCACAGATAATTAAGGATTATGATAATTTTATAAGATTTAAATATAAGTTACATGTTGGGGTCTTTAAGACTAGGTTTTTAGATCGTTTTATAGACTAATTTTGTAGAGAATCTTTAATTTTGTTTTGCCTAATTTTCTCACTATAAATAGTGTTATTGAAACAAGTGGACAAGACTAGAGAGCTTTCAGAATACATCCTAAATGAGTTTTTTTATTTATTTAATTAAATTGAATATTATCAAAGAGAAATTATCATTTCAAATGGTTTTAACATATGACATATTTGAATAATATGCATACCGATGGATAAAACAAATCGAAATAAGCGTAAATATTTTATAAAACGGGTTTAAAATCTAGTGGTTTTAGTAAAAAAAACTAGCAGATTTGAGCAAATATTTAAAATAAGTAACAATCAATTCCCATGTAATTACCACTAAGCATCGAACTTTTCTTATAATTATTTTCATTTCTACGCTGTGCAATTTTCTTTCTCGGTTTGGTAAAAATGACATTTTCTCATTATTCAAATCCAATGTTAATGATTCTTTTTTCCCTTTCTAACTCTCTCATTCGTTCTGTATAATCAGTAGTCACGACATTATAAGAGCAAACATTAGTCCGATACACAAACACAGTAATTAACATTTGAATAAATAGTTGTATCGACTCGCAAAGAATGAGATACACCTGATGAAGTTGGATCTCTAAAAGAAACTGCAACGCTGTTTATGAAGGATTATATGACAATATTTAACATTCCTGTAAACAAAATTCGCTTAAAAGAAGAGCAAAAAAACGGTCTACCTTAAAAAATCCAACTCCGTCTGTAACTATTTCCCATCAAAAACTTCACCAACTCAAACATCTTTAACGATGGTGTTTCGTGACTCTGTCGCTAATGACCTCTCTGGCAAACGGACCACATTCAAATAAAGCAATTTCCTTTAACTGTAGCAAACATGAAATTGAACAAAAGAGTTCCTGAATGTGTGCAGGTTCTCTTCCGTGTCCCCCACGAAGTGGCCACTTCTGACAAGCTTCATTCACAGCTCACAATTTCCGACAATAATTAAATTAAGCCCTCTTAGTAAGGTTGTACTCAGAAAAATCAATAGCCTGCCTTAGGGAACAGTGTCTTGTTCTAGTTCGCTACGAATCGTAGGCTCTCTCTCTCTTTAGAAATATTCGCAAAACATCAATAGAAATCCGATGCGAGAACTGCAAGATGATCATCCAGGTGTTGCGCACACACTGGGACTCAATTTTTATAGCATCTTTCCTTCCACGCTCATTGTGAAAGCAGAATGGTGTGTATATATCAAAGGAAGTACGTTAACGTGTCTCGTAGCGTTATCGGTAAATTATGTAAGAAACACTTAAGGTGTTTTGTGGTTAGTTCAAAAATTGCTTTGGCTATTAGGAATTTAAGTGTAAATGTTGGATGAATTCAACTTACAGTAGTTAAGCCCGGAAAATGACTACCAATATATTTTACATGGGAATCCTACAGTGATAAACATTAAGCTGTAATTTATTTTATTAATAAATACGCGATTTTTTTTTGTTAATAATTGAAAACTAATGCAATAACGTTTTACCGAAATAAGAGCCAACAGGCTTCACTTCGGCGAAGTAAAATTATTCAAAATGAAGTGGATATTCAATACCACATTTTTTCTTAGCCGAATTAAGAAACTCAAAGATAGGAAAGCTAATCTAAGAGTTTCATGCCGAATATAGAAAACTATATAAAGATCGCCGAGTCCAAGCGTAAGCCAACACCTGGTAGTGCAATGCTAGGGCGACTCGTAGTAAAGGTGGAGTAAGCTCCGATCACTGTTCTTAGTATTTTCCCATAATGTAAAACACAGCTCCTAGGAGATGTATTACTGTTCTACATTATGAGAGAAGGTCATGAGAGAATTATGAGAGAATGTAGAACAGTAATGCATCTCCTAGGAGCTGTGTTTTACATTATGGGAAAATACTAAGAACAGTGATCAGAGCTTACTCCACCTTTACTACGAGTCGCCCTAGCATTGCACTACTAGGTGTTGGCTTACGCTTGAACTCGCCAATCTTTAAATATTTTTCTATATTAGGCAGGAAATTAGATTTAGATTTCCTATCTTTGAGTTTCTTAATTCGGCTAAGAAATAATGTGATATTCAATATCCACTTAATTTTGAATAATGCAATAACTATTTACGTAAACTTCCTCGACAGCAAAATGCTTTTTGCTTACAGGAAGTAAAATACTGTATAAAGGAATTAAAATATGTTTGAACAAGATAATAAATATTGAAATTTTCGTTTATCAGTTAATGAAACTTTTCAATAGGCTTAAACTGATGGGACCTCCCTAACACTCGCAGCAGCTGCGAGAGTCTCTGAATCCGGCTTGTTCATTTGGTACTATGGCATTAATCAATGGGTAAATTCGATTATAGAGTAAGCGTCCAAAATGCTTATAGGGAATATCAATATCTTTACTTACTTATAGCAAGTAAAGATATTGATCGATAGTTTGCAGCATCATTAGGCTCTTTTCCAGGTTTTAGAATGGCTATAACTTTGCTCCTCAGGAATTCCTTTGGGATGTTCTCTAGAATTTTACAGAAAAGCTGCAAAAGCCACTTACGAGCATTACTTCCAAGATGTTTAATGAACTTAGGGCATACATCATCTAGGGCCTGCTGCTTTGTTAATTTTTAGTGATTTAATTGCTTGAATCAGTTTGTTTTCAATGAATGGCATTAAGAGATGATTATTTTGTTTGACACTTCTACAAACATGGATATATTTAGTCCTAATTTCTTTAGAATATGATGCACTAATCTTTACGTTGTTAGATGTTGTTAGATTCTAGTTGCTATGTCTTTAGGAGTGATCTCCGCGACTTCTTTCTGCTTAGAAACTGATGCAGTTTCGAGTTTTCGTAGCAAGATCCAAGCCTTACGGCTAGAGTGGGTGAAGTCTCTCTCTCTAACTCGCTTGGTAAAGTAAAGCAGAGGTATGAAATCAAAGAATTATATCTTTTCCAACGTTGGCGTTGTTGTTCATTAAACATTTCTAAAATTCTTTTTCCAATTTCAGGATCTGGATCTTTTTTGTATTTTTTGAATAGTTGCTCAGTTTCAGGAGACCAGCATGGGATGTACCGTTTCCGAAACCTTTTGGTATACATCGTTTTACAGCACCTATCAGTACTCCTACAAAACGTTTGTAAATTTTCAACTTCATGGTTGGACCCAACGGATGTTAGATTCAATTTGTTTAGAGTACTGTTCCCAGTTGGGTTTGCAAAAATTCCATCTTGGTCTTTCCACAGATTGTATAATCGGGATTTGTGTTCTTATAGTGACTATAACAGGTCTACGTTGACATCCTGGAAAGTTTTCAAGTAATTTCCTATCAGTGGGTAAAGGGTTATCCTTGGTGTTACAATTGACAAAGCAGAGGTCAGGATTTGAGTCTCTTTCTTCCATCTACCTAATTTTCCGGAGTCTTTTGCATCAAAAATCAGTGATAGCCTAAGGCTTTCATCCCATCCCATAGATATTCCATTAATATCATTTCTACAATAGCCCCAGGAGTAATGTTGACTGCTAAAATCTCCTATGTAGACTGCTGGATGTTGGTGAGCAGGAAGAGCTGGGATATACCAAGTTTGTTTTAGTGGTTTGTAAACTGACACTATGGTTGTGCCAGCTGCCTTTGCTGTGATGATCTCGATGTTGTTATGATTAGAAAAAGATTTTATTTTGCAGCTTACCATATTCTCTCGCACGTACGATGTAACAAAATCATATATCGGTGACAGGATGCAGCCTAGTGACCTGTAGCCATTGATATTAACTCTTGTGGTAATCTCATCTTTGCTGTTGTGAACATCAATGTAGAGCTCATGATCCCGTGTCTCATTAGATTCGTGATTTCCATGGCATCCGATCCACACTACAAGGGAAGTATTACCGTATCATTACACGACCATTTCCATACCTTAGTGTTGGAAAAATGCATTCGTCACACCCAAATTCAACCATCAAAAACGATTTCTGTTTTCAATGGTACGAATTTTTATTTTTTTTTATTTTTAAACTTTTGCCCATGCCAATCGACTTTATGTATCTGTTGTTATTAACAAAGAATGTGAGTCACAGCTCTTCCAGGAAACATTCACTGAACTGTCTGCTTGTCCTGAAAAACTGTGCGAACTGCTGTCTCATATTCAGACAAAGAGTTCGGTGGTACGTTAACCACGTTAATTTACATGTATATCACATATGGACAACCCCCGGCCCGCGGGCCGGAAATCGGCCCTTTACTTCTTTTGATCCTGCCCTAATCTATTTCAGCGAAGTTTGTCTGATTCATGGTGGGAGAAAACATGGTGTGCTCTACTAACTCACATTAAGCTGACGTCACTTGACTTGCGCAAAACACACTATGTTTTCTCCAACCAAGGTCTCTTTCTCACTTTGAATAGCTGCGTTTGTGAACGTGTTACAACGTGTCAGTTCGGTACTTGAGTTGGTGTTATGTGCTTTGTTCAGTGTCTGCATTGATGTTATATTCTGTTCGGTGCCTGTGGTGTAGAAGACAGTTTTGTTTGACAGTTCTGAATATCGCTTATAAATTTGGGACAATGTCAGAGGTTATTGCAAAAAAAAAAAAAGAAAAGTAGATGCAGAGAATCGTCAATTTCAAGACAACTGGACGGAGGATTATTATTTTATTCTGAATAAAGGTTTGCCTGTATGTTTGCTGTGCAACGAATCCGTCAACAAAGAATACAACTTGAAGAGACACTTTACATCGAGACATGCGGATCACCCAAAAATTGATGGACAGCTACAAAAAGATGAAATACAGAAGTTGAAGAAGAACTTGGATACCCAGCAGCAAATGTTCAACAAGCAAAGAACGCAGCACCACAGCATTGTCAAAGTCAGCTTTGTGGTAAGCGAAAAAATCGCTAAGCATTCCAAGTCATTTGGTGAAGGAGAATTTATCAAAGAATTTCTGCTGGATGTTGCAATATGTCATGAAAAGAAAAAAAGACTTTGAGAATATTCGTTTGTCGAGACGTACTGTTGTTCCGACGAATAGAAATTATGGCTGATGATATCAAAAAAAGTATAAAAGAGAAGATTGCTAGATTGGAAACATTTTCAATTGCTTGGAATGACAGCACCGATGCCTCCGACACAGAACAACTAGCAATATTTATTCGAGGAGTTGATGCGGATTTCAACATCACAGAAGAATTATTGGAGCTTCGGCCGTTAAAAGGAACACAGTCTTCGAGAGATTTGGGCTTAAATGGAGTTCACTATCTGGCATATACACTGATGGAGCCCCTGCAGTGGTTCGTGCACAGAAGGAATTTATTGGAATAGTTCACGAAAGAGAAATAGAACTGCAGATCCATCCGGAAAATTTAACAAATTTTCACTGCATTATTCGCCAACAAAATCTGTGTGCAAAATCGATTAAATTCACAAATGTTATGGAAGTTGTAGTAGCCAGTATTAACTTTATTAAGTCACGTGCACTTAATCACCGCCAATTTAAGGAGTATTTGGCAGACCTATTTTCGGATTATGAAGATGTGTCTTATTATTGTGAAGTGAGGTGGTTGAGTAAAGGTAAAATGTTAAAATGATTTTATGATCTGAGACAAGACATTGCAGATTTTATGGACATAAAAAGAAACACAATTAACCAAGTAAAAGATGATGAGTGGGTGTGTGATTTAGCATTCCTTGTAGATGTCACCGGATACCTAAACGAACTGAATCTTAAATTGCAAAAACAAGGACAATTGGTTCACGAACTGCATGGACATGTCATGCTTTTTGTAATAAACTAAGATTGTTGGAAACAGGGCCGGCTCTACCGACGGTGCAACAAGTGCATTTTCACGGGGCGACAAGTTTTTGGGAGCGGCAAAATCGGCCTAAAGTATACGAAAAAAAATCATTAAAAAAAAGTCATTTATTCCGTCTCTGTTGAATCCAGACTTCAGGAAGTCGTTAAATGTTTATATAATAAAACTTCATTGTACTAAACCAAACGATCATAATGAGATAATTGGTTACGAGTAAACCAATTAAAGAAATAGAATCAAAACACATAAATACAGACTACATTTATGTATTTGGATAATACAGTCGTGCAGTGATTGTTAATAATACTTTTTTTTTGATACAGTTATTAGGATTTGGCTTTTAAAATAATTTTAACATTCCAATATGTCTGATAAAATTCAGTATAATTTTTTTTTAATTCATACTGAAGAGGTCCTTTGATTAAAAAAAAAAAAAAACTACCAGGCGCAAAATATCGCAAACGAAAATCGGAAAAAGAACGCGATATTCAGAAACAAAGCGGGTCTTGGCATAAATATCTAAAAACTGAAGCAGCTCATGTAGTACAAGAGAAAATAAGCGAAAGGACCGAAACCAAGAATTCTGAGCTCGTGGCAAGTAATTCTCATTGCGATCCCAGTAATGTCGATATTAGTAGCAATTTCATTTTTCACTAACTTAAGAATTTTCATTAGCTAATGTTACTATTTAGAATTTATGATCAGGCATGTTGAAGCCTAGCTCAACATCGTGGCTTTCAAGACGCCATTAAAAAAGTTTTTTTTTAGGGGAAAGGGGCGGCAAAATTCCTAGGACCGGTACTGGTTGGAAAGTCAGATAAGAGCTAAAAATTGTTATAATTTTCCTATTCTAGCAACTCATAAAAATATCCCTTATAATTGTTATGGAGATGAACTGAAGGCACTAATAGAGCAATTTGATACAAGGTTTGCCGACTTCAAAAACAAAGACTTCACATTCGCTATATTTGCTCGTCCGATGGATGCTGATGTAAATAATGTGCCAGAAAACTTACAGATGGAACTTATTGAGCTTCAGGCGGAGTTAATGCTAAAATCGCAATTTAACAACATTACTTTGACCGATTTTTATAAATTTTATTTAGTGGAAGAAAAATATTCAAATTTACGCACCTTTTGAAGAAAAATCATTTGTCTTTTCGGCAGCACATATATGTGTGAACAGTTTTTCTCGAGGATGAAATACAATAAATCAAAAATTCGGACAAGAATAACGGACGAAAACCTCGATAATTCTATGCGATTATCCTTAAGTAATATTAACGTCAATATTGATAGTTTCCGTAGTTGAAGTACAAGGCCAATCTTCACATTCAATTGTTATGTCGTTCATTATATTATAAAATTTATGTAGAGTTTTATACCAAAGCATTATATTATAAATAAATGAAATATGAAGTAGTAACTTGTTTTAATTCATTTAACATTAATTTATTTTATTTAATAATTTGGCCCGTCCCTTGACTCGGAGACAGAATGATAATTTGACCCCCGAACTAGGAAAGGTTGCCCATGCCTGATTTATATAAACTAAAAATGTTAAGCTTATTCAGCATTGCCTATTACTACATAAATGTCCGGATGTTACATAAGAAGCTAAGTTTCATAACTTAAATGCATAATGCAAAATAAACAACCACACACACACACAAACTAAATCAGAGAAAATAACACGAAAGGCATTTCAAAAGATCTGTCCACTGCGCATGCGTGTTCTGTGTGATGATGTCATAGTTTGAAACTTGATCGTCAGCCAGAGTTGGAATGTTATATGATGGTTTTTAGCGCTCTTTTCGGAATTAAGTCATCCAAAGTGGAAGAAGTCTGCACATAAATAGAAAGAATTACTCCGTGAGAAACGTTTTACCACCGTTGACGAGATTTCTTAATTTGTTTGATAAGTTCAGTTAAAGTAACTGAACTTATCAAACACATCAGCAAAAAAGCACAAGGCTTACCAAAGCGTTGGACAGCAATGATAAGGCAGAACAGAGATTATACTGAAGGGCTGTAAATAAATGTAATTTATTAAATAAATAATTGATGTAACAAGAATACAGTATGCTGACTTTCGTACATAAGCAGGAGGCTTATATATATATAAAAAAGTCACCTGCACGTTTCCTCTAAAAAATAAAATTGAAATCCTATTCCAAGAATCTCTAATACTTTCTGAATGAGAAGGTTCAAAGAATTAAGGAACAGTGAATTGTTATTCTGAAAACCAAATGATCCTCGGGAAAGTAACTATTCTCTTCTTTTATGGTGGACACTCACTCGTCAACTTAATACAATCCTAATTACGTTTGCAACAAAAATGTTTACAGTTTTCTCTTACTGTAGTGGCATCCATTTCTAACGCAATATACATATGTTTATTTATGTGTTAGCTCTGGTGGCAAAGCAGTGTTTTGCAAACATCGACCCGTGCGCCTCTAGGGAGAAGAGCGCGAAGCACTCTCCATATGAACAGCTTTAATCCTATAATTTGCAGCACAAATAATGTATACATTATTTGGCGCATCGAATGACATTTATTTATGAATTCCATTTAAATGATTGAACTTCATCTTCTGTTTTCTAGAGAATAATACAAGTGTGAAATCTTTAATTCCATAACTATAAATGCATAAATCAAAGGGCTGTAAGTTATGCATTGTAAACATTACTTAGGATGTTGTTATAATAATTGAATTATTGGAAATTTCTTGAAAGTGTTATTTTAATAATAATTGTCATTCCAGTTATGCGCATTAACCTCAACACTCTGTGAATTTGAATAAATTACTTGTAAAAATTATTTAGTTGAAAGGAAAGGAGTGGGATTTCGGACGAGCAACTAAGGCAACGAGGCTAGTAATATGCTGTTAAATGCGTATGTTTTACGGCCCTTTCTTTGTTAATTCCGTATGAGACCAATTAATTAATCTTCAGTTGAAAATCGGTATACTGTATATGGGTTCTTGGAGTCAGAAACGGGACTTGAACCCAGGCTTTTTTCAACCAGGATATTTTCGATACTGATTGATTGAAGGATAAAATTATGAAAATGTTTCTAAAGTAACGTAAGCCATGCTTTAAATTCCCTTATTCTTATAAGGACTGGCTTAAAGGGGCGAAGCAAGAATGCTTTTCATCTTCCCCGTTATCTGTAGAGGACAGTGTAGGGATAAGGTGTTATTGAGTTATTAAAGCTCTGATCATGGCAAGAGGGTAACAGCAATAGCCGAGCCTCAGTTAGAACTTCATTGGCTACAGCATTGCCATCCATTACCCTCCAAGGGTATTTTGTTTTGGATTGAATGAATCAATCACCGCATCGCACGGTCGATTGTCCCCAAATCCGATCTGTTAAATTTCACCAGGTTAGTCGTTATAAGGACTGGCTTAAAGGGGCGAAGCAAGAATGCTTTTCATCTTCCCCGTTATCTGTAGAGGACAGTGTAGGAATAAAGTGTTATTGGCTATTAAAGCTCTGATCATGGCAGGAGGGTAACAGCAATAGCCGAGCCTCAGTTAGAGCTCTTCATTGGCTACAGCATTGCCATCCATTACCCTCCAAGGGTATTGGATTGGATAAATCCTTTGTTAAATTTCAATGAGTAGCCCTACTATATATAGAACTTATAAAAAAAGAAAAACGGTGTACTTCCACTTTTATTTATTTTTTAAAATATTTTTAATTATTTCATCATTTAAAAAATATCCTTCTTAAGTATAAATTTGTTTTTTACTTTTTATAAAAATTAATATTATATTATTATTAAAATGTTATAATTAAACAACTTTTTACAAAAGCGTGCTGGGTTCTATCGTCAGGTATATCACTGGGCGTAAAAAAAAAAAAAAAAAAAAAAAAAAAAAAAAAAAGTAGTCCATGACCAAAATGGAAAAATGATCTTAGTCCATAGCAGTACCTAATAATACAATCTGAGAACCTGTCAAAAAGTTTGTAGAAGCTGCAAAGTTTACGGAAAGTTTTCGTCTCCATTCTTTAGTTCGCTTAGATCATTTTTCATTGACATTCCGATTGAGAATCCTTTTGGCAAAAATTTCGTTTATGGAAAAATGAATGCAAGAAATATGCACCTCTTGACTGCGCGATTGATTACCTTTATGCTTTGCTGTATTTATCTGTTATAATAATGTACTTAGAGAGTGTGTGTGTGTGTGTGTGTGTGTGTGTGTGTGTGTGTGTGTGTGTGTGTGTGTGTGTGTGTGTGTGTGTGTGTGTGTGTGTGTGTGTGTGTCACACTGTAAGAGGGCGCTATGATCGATTGCAAGAAAGTGAAGCAATATTCTTTCAAAGGAATTCTTCATACTACTTTTATTGGCAATCACACCCACAGTAGTTTAGAAAACATACCATTTGTACAGCGGATGGATTAGGTACTAGTAGAAAAACTTCCGATCTTCAGAGAAAGCGATGAAAATTATGTGTACCGACCAAAACTCACCAGCTATCACAGCTTAGTGGCGAACCAGCACTTTGTTTCAAAGGCAAATTGTTATTCATTTAGGAAATCAATTATTGGATTATTTAAAAAAAATTGACATATAATAAAATATAACTAAAATTATAAGGTTATAGAATTAATAGAATATTTTGGAAAAATTTAATTTTATAATGAATTTTTTTATACTAAACCATTTATTTTTTAACATAACTTTTGTACTACTTCTGTGGGAAGAATATATATCTGTTTTGGGGAGCGAGGTTGAATACCCTTGGAGGGTAATGGATGGCAATGCTGTAGCCAATGAAGTTCTCACTGAGGCTCTGCTATTGCTGTTACCCTCCTGCCATGATCAGAGCTTTCATTACTCAATAACATCCTATCCCTACACTGTCCTCTACAGATAACGGGGAAGATGAAAAGCATTCTTGCTTCGCCCCTTTAAACCAGTCCTTATAAGGACTATATGTGTTTTGGGAAGAAAATGTGTCTGACTCTGAGTTCTGAGGCAGGTTCTTCGATGGTTTTTCGCTTAGCTGAACAAAAAAACATACACATTCTCTTAATAGGTAAGCAAAATTATCAAATTAATTTTTATTAAAACTGGAGTATGCTGGAAGATAGCAATTCGCAATGAAGTCGCTAAACAAATAAATTCTCTAAACCAAGTTATATTTGTTCAAGACAACTGCTGTACTCTATGAAATTACTTTAGTAGATAACTAATTCGGGAAGAATACTGCCCTATTTTTCAACACTGACTTTCTGATAAAAAATATATATATAAATATATAAAAACAAGTCTAAATTGGAAGAGGGAAATCCCCTAAGACCAATGCTAACACTGCCCATAAAAGATATTTTTTTTATTACTACCGTTATGACAAAGTTGGTTGGCGAACAAAGGTTACAAAAGATACTGAAAAACGACACCATTCTTATTGCTTTTATGTTTTATGGCCTTCGGGGCCGCAATTTGAAGGGAATAAACTTCGTTGTAGAGTGATAGGATAAAAAAGAAAAATATACTCCCATTACAAAAATATCACGTCCGAAATACACAAACAAAATATCGGAAAACAGCCCAAGGAAAAATTACTGAGTTTGATTATTACAGCGTTTCTGCTAAAAGTGATTGGGTTGATGCAAGAACTTCACACTAGACCATATGACTGTAGCTAATTGTATGGTTACCTAAGCAACTACGACCACGTGGCATCTGTATCTTCTAGAAACAAGTAATTTCCGCTTTTGTATTGGTCTGAACCCAAGAAATTGAGCTCCACGTTACACAACATTAATTCAAACGTAAATATTTGTAACTTGGCATCATTACAAATGCCAGTAACATATTTTATTTTTATTTATATAAATGGGTGGTGTAAGGTAGGGGTCATTTGGGAAATTTGCTAAGGATAGTCTAAAAATGAAGCATATTCATCGATATCTCATAAATTTGCAACTCCAACACAATTGATAAGCTAAGCTTATCAATTGAGATTTCGTTTCTTTTTCAGGGTGCATTTTGGTATAACCTGGCATTTTGCCTTCTTGTCACTTCTTTTACTACTAATTGAAATTTTATTTGTAATACTATTAAGTTAAAAAAAAAGAGCTTTCAAAGGCCTTTTTTCTTTACTTACTTAAATTGATTTTAAAAATATAAATTCCAATTCAATATATCCGGGTTTTTTTCATGATTAATTATTTTGTATTTTAAGCAAAATTCTTGGTACTCTTTTATTCTTTAATCCACATACTGTATGTAATCCACATAGGTCCAAGTTCGAACAAACTAAGTATACCTCCAAATTCTCTTTTTTTTTACGTTTGCTTCTTTGTTCATTTTCAAATATACTGGATTCAAATTATCTGTCGTTTGAATTTTTGAAATAGTTACGATAGTCTTTAGGCTAGATCAAGTATTGAATATGAAAATGCTAAATTCTTTTTGGTCGCATATATAGATAGGTAAATATACTAGATGATGTAGATATGAGATTAAATTAAATGCTCGTATAATTTCGATAGTTCAATTTTATTTTATTTTATTATATATATTTTTTAAGCCCGCGTGAAGCGCATAGTCTAGTGGCTTTGCGCTTCGCAACCATATGCCTGCGGAAGGAGTGTCCTAGGTTCGATTCCCGTCGACGACGTGAGGAGTTTAAAGATCTGCCATAGCCAAGTTAGCCGGTCTTGGGCATGGACAGTAAGGTCCCCCCCCCCCTCCAGTTTATCTGGGGGTTTTCATCCGGCAAGCAGGCAAACTGTCCCCGTAAACCAGTACAGTAACGAGGGCATGAAGCGCCTGTGGCAAGTGTGTAACTTGCGCCCCCCCCCCTCCTAACCTAAAAATGACAAACATTTTGAAAAATTTAAATATAACAAGTCAAATTTTACTAAATGCAATATGTTAAATACTTACTATTAACCCCATCAAAATGAGTTGCAGAATTTGTGTCTAAAGCGGCGTATTGCCGAGATTTAAAAATACAATATAAAATAGCGGACTTTTATATTTATTTATTTTTATTTTTTACGTTTTGTGTCCCAAACCTAGTTACGCATGTGGCGGGCGCCTCTTTCGCCACGCCCTCGTTACGGCACTGCCGTGAACACACATGGAAACAGTCATGAATATCGCCTTTAGGGGATGTAGCAGAGGAGTGGCGATCCGGCTGCATTAATACCCCAGTAATCCTCATTAGGAGGAGACTCAATCTGTCCTAGACGGATAGGATATATTTTTTGTTTTTATTATTTGTTTTGACAATCCGGAAAACTAATCAAGAGACAAAAGGTGGAACTTTTGCAAGCCATTTCTTCAATCTAAAGACAATCATCAACATCCATGCTCATGGCCGAATTCGAACTCGTAGCCTCTTGGATGAAGAGGCAGGTGTGTCAACCTCTGTAAACTAGGCTAAACCTCTGTAAACGTATTCATTACTGTAATCCATGTGTGTGTGTTCACGGGACCGGTTTGCCTGTTCTGGGGTATGAAAAACCCCCTACCTCCGTATGAGACTGGTTAACTCACCTTTAGTCGAAAGAGACCAGATAAAGGTTCCTCACTTCACTGACGGGAATCGAAGTCAAGTCTTTCGGAACCAAAGGGATTCGTTTATACTGACTGAGCTACAGAGGCTACATGGACCATAGAAGCAGTACTATATTTTCAAAAAATAAGTCCTCAAGGCCCTTCGTAACCCACTAAGCAGCTAAGGCCTCGGAAGGGTTGCAAAATTGCATCTTAACCATATAAACACGTTTTTTATGGTTAAGATATAATAAGTTATGTTTTTTTTTTTTTTTACATATGTTCTTGGAGGATTTTAGGGGCAGCTTGGTCTTTATTCCAAAGGCTTGCTACGAGTTCGGGATTGGTCCCGACAGTCTAGGATTTTATTCAAGATTGAAAATATATCCCATCCCAAATTTTCTTCACTAAAGTGCATTTTATTTGTACGTACATTTTATTAACATACCTCGATTTAAGTAAAAAAAAAAAAGCGACCAGTCCTATCATGAATTGGAGTATACCGCAGCTCAGCATTGTAGTCCTTAAAAAGGAAATTTTGCAGTAGATAAACTGCAGTAAGTAATTCGTGGTAGAAGATAGACAAAGAGGAAGCTGCTGTAGAAAATAAACCGCTGTAGGAACAACAGTTTCCATTACAGCAAGAACTCTGGGAATTGTTAGCTAGCTTGAAAGCAGTACTGAAATTGTTATACATATAAACAGCGGGAAGTTAATGGGATCTGTTACACACAACAGTGGGCGATGCACGCGTTCGCTGCTAGGAATTAAAATAAAGACCAAGCAACGAAGTAAATTTCTATGTCTAGTATAATTAGTGTGAACACTTGGATTGTTCTGTGTGCGGCTTTCATTTAGACCGTAGAATCGTTAGTACTAGTACTTTAATTTAGTAATTTTTTTAAGGCTTCTCCTTTGTGAATTTGAATGTAGTAATTCGTCACACTTGCAAACGCAATAGTCCTATGACAATGCATGGGCCACTAGAGGCAAAATGTAACATGCATAGTCAATCATGGACTGACTGAAAATAGTAAGTAGAAATTTGAAACTTTATGCGACTCGGACTCCATCTTTATCTTCTTTTGCATAACAAACGTTTAGAATGGTGATTTCCAGACAGTTATAGAAATGGTAGAATTATACTGGTAAGGTCTTGAATATCAAACACCCACGAGTTAAATAAAAATAAATTCCGTGCGATGATACAGCGTTCCCCCTTTTTACGGGAGTTCACGGTACCATCTAGTCCCCCCCCCCCACCAAATTTTATCCGGGCTCCGGAACCGGCACAGACTGACGAATCAGACCTATGGCTGGGTCAATATTCCTGACTGTAATCCGTGTGTTCTCAGACCGGTTTGCCTGCTTGCGGGATGAAAAACCCCAGATAAACTGGGGGGGGGGGAACCTGCTGTCCACGCCCAAGACCGGCTAACTTGGCTATGGTTGAGGAAGATCCTCGAGCTCTTCACGTCGTTGACGGGAATCGAACCTAGGACACTCCTTCCCCAGGCATATTGGTTGAGAAGCGCAAAGCCACTAGGCCAATGATGGCGAACCTTTTTACCCAGGTGTGTCAAACGTCTTTTTTTTTAAAATATTGACATTGTTGATGTGTCACTTGCATACATGCATTATAAATGTAACTCCATAATCATAGATGGTGACTTATACATATCATATTAGGCTATTTATTGAATAGGACATTGATATAAAATCTATGAATTCATATTATACAATTAATTTAATAAAGCGAAATTAAAAAATTACATTACATTTAATGACTTTTCTGTTGCTGAGTACTGGTAGACAGTTGCTTTATAGAAGGGCTATAGTGTGTACATTTTAATGCTACACAGGCAGTGCTCAAATCATTGCTCAATCTATTTCTTCCATTCGATTTGATATTATTTAAGGTAGAAAATAGAGTTTCACAAGAGTATGTAGAAGAGAAAATTGTTAGAAGAACTTTAGCAAAGATTTTAAGAGCATGAAAGTTTTCGGGAAGGCTATTCCACACGCTTAGAATTTCACAATCTGAATTTTTACATGCGGGTATCATGCAGACGTTACCGCTCAAGTTCTTCTAATTCATTTCTAAGAGCAATAGACTTTCTTTTCCAGATAGAAATTACACTGGAAATCGGCTAGTTGCATTTCTAGATCTTTTAAATTCAACCACTCAAAGCCATCTAATTTAAGATCCATGAATTCTGTTTCATCAGGATACTTTATGAATTGGATTGTTTGTTCCAACATTCAAAATTGCTCACATCTAGAAGAAAACTGCTCAGTTACTGACTTTAGAACTTCGATTGATTGGTTGATATGTTGTTCATGTTTTTTTGGGCCTGGTTTCGTTAAAAAAATTTTTCACTGTTGGCTATCACAATGAAAGCCTTCTGTAAGCCTATAGTACATGAGTACCGTGGGTGAGCTCAGGGGTTTTTCCATTTTAAAAATTAATTTTTCTGCATTGCTTAAATTTTTACATAGGAAACCCCGTTCTAGAGACAGAACTTTTTCACGTCGCTTCAGGCCTCCAAAAAGTGGAAGGGGGGGAGGCCTGAACATCCATGTCCACAGCGGGATTCGAACTCACAACCTGTTGGTTGGAAAGCGGATACGCTAAGCACTCGGACAAGTAAGCAGATTCTTTGGAGATGTAGAAGATCCAGAGAGGGAGGGAGTAACCAAGCTGATGGCAAGTCTACGGGATACTCCTGTGCAGGGCCGGCTGGTGGCGTGTGCGAAGTGTGCAATATATACAGGCGCCACAGAAGAAAAAGGCGCCTAAAAGATGTCAAAAATATGAGAAAAGAGTTTAAATGAACAACGAATGGTACATATAATGATGAGTGTACGTCATCTTCCGTTCGGGCTCCTTCAGATCTTCCCGGAAACGAACAAATAAATTCTTAAATTGTATCCTGGACCCGATTATATCACTGTAATTTTTGATTAAAATTTACGAAAATACGCCTAAAATAATTCTTTATTTTTTAGGTATATATTAATCATAAGTTAATTTATGATGTATCATAAATTAACTTATGATTAATTATTGAGTTCCGTGTAAAAAAAAAAAAATCTATAAGCAGGACTAATTCGTAGGTAACATTATACTGTAAAGCGGATTTCATTTGTTTTTCATTTCCTATTCGTTTTATTCGCACTTTATTCAAATAAAAAAAAAACCTTTTTTGGAAAGGCGCCGAACATTAATCGCCCACACAAGAAAAAGACTAGGCGCCGGCGCTGCTCTTATGAAGACAAATTAAAGATTTGAGGATTGCAGAAATTGTGTGATAGGAGAAAAGAAGAGGGGGAATTATAATAGAGATATATAAGTTACTCAAAGCTTGTTATAGGATTAATACAGATGAAATTTTTGAGTACGTGACTGGTGTGGGGAGAACTAGGGGGGGGGGGCATCCCTTGAAATTAAGAAAGAGTTTAGTTGGCATGGGCGTGAGAGTTAGATTTTTTGGGGTTGGAGTGTGGTAAATGAGTGGAATGCGTTGGCAGAGTCGGTTGTGAGGGCTGCTTCAGTGAATGGGTTCAAAGAAAAGCATGAGAGTATTGTGCAAATGTGGGTTAGTATTGAGTTTTGGGAAGGAATGATAGTGGACTCTGGCGATAAGTGTACAGATTCCGCAGACGTATTAATAATAGTAATAATAATCCATTCTGTATTGCCTGTGAAGACATTGAAAACAGGATATATAATTAGGTGACGTACTCTTGTTTAAAATGTGACTTATTCTGAGGTTGTTTTTTATTGTTATTCCCACTTCTTGTTAAGAAAAGAAAAAAGCTTTCAATTTTTTCATGAATCTCATCATAGTTGGAAGCTGCATAAAAACCAGGAACTGATCAACACTTAAGTAAGCAAAAACAAGCAACCCTTGCTATTATTTTCTGGAAAAGCTTCTTAACAGATAGTACAGGCATAATTTAGAATTTAAGCAGGTTTTTTTTTTTTATCTCTTCTTCTTCTTGCATTATAGTACATCATTTCATTTTTTTTTTAAAGTTACGATAGGAGTTGATAGTCCTCAATCGGGAAGCGAACACCAGCCTCGAGATGATTCCAGTTCCATGAAGATCGTCCTAGCTAGATCTTCCCAAATTGTGCTCTCCCCCCCCTTATTATCTTTTCTGTTCTTAAATGTCTACAGTGAACGTCTGAGGTCTCTTTCTTCTATTATTCTGTTATCATAATATTTCGCCTCATTAAATTCTCGGAATTCTCTTTGTATAAAGAGAATTCTGTATAAAAGCCAAGTCTCAGATGAATATAGAAAATCAACCATTTGACAGATGAATAGTTTGTTAGTTGTGACAGCATATACGGAACTAATTTCATTAGTTATCGATTCAAGCCTGTCTTCTGACACTAATCAAAGCCCCTTCGTAATGGCAGTATATTTGAGTATAGATAATGCAATGGCCGATTGATTTATTGGAATATGAAGTCACTCCCACCGTATGAATTGAAAACGAAATCAGAATTTTCAATGAATAGACTTGAAAAGAACATTTGTTTCTCATAACCCTTCTTAAAATGTAAGCTACGAAAGTTATTCAAGGAACACATCAAATGTCGTGCAATTCAAATTAGAAAAGAGTTTTCTGATAATCCCTTGTAATTCTTGCCCTCAGAGTTTACCATGCATCATAGTAGGTTTCACAACGTGCAGTGGGCTTTTACTTTTCTTCTCTCACTGCATAGCAAATGGTTGCACCAGTTCTTCTTTAAGCCGTGCGACTCAGGCTTAAGTCTAATTGGTAGTAATGCAGGTCACAGCTCATCCAATGGACGCTCAGAGACCTGAACGAACGTACAGTAGAACACATTAAGATCGGATTTGTACCGGAGAAGCGTAAAATGACTCTGTTCTCGTGAGGGGGTTTAGAAGGTACGTTCTGTAAGGATGTTATCACGGCTGGATGCATGCAATAACTGTTTGTCAGATTTTCAACGCGCCACGTAATGTAGTTAAAAGTACTTTATAGTCAGATTGATCTTTTCACGAACCATTATCCAAACATTAGTGATTATTTAATTTAATATTAAACAACAAAAAGATTCTTTAGACACACAACATCTTGTTACTTCTTTTTTCTAACGTAAAAAACAACTTATTTTAGTTAAAAATTTATCCATTGTCATAAAAGAAGAAAAACTTTGAATGAGAAGAATCTTATCACTTATTGATACGTTTGGAAGGACTGGCTTAAAGGTGCGAAGCAAGAATGCTTTTCATCTTCCCAATTATCTGTAGAAGACAGTGCACAGATAGGGTGTTACTGAGCTATTAAAGCTCTGATCATGGCAAGAGGGTACCGAGCCTAAGTTAGAGCTTCTTAGGCTACGGCATTGCCATCCACTACCCTCCCAGGGTATAGTTATTATTATTATGAATCATTAATCACTGCATCTCACGGTCGATTCCTCTTTTCCCGATTTGATAATGACGTCTCACATTGTTAGGGTTTCCCCTATGTTAATTCGAATAAGGTGTATTTACTTAATTTTAAAATAAATAAACATTTTTTTGAAATTTTATTATTTTTTCTTAAAATAATATATTTTATTTTAAATACATCAAGTTTTTATAGCTAATTTGCACAAATTAAAAGTTTAAATTTTTTATTGGAATATTATGTATTGTCAAACTGCAGTGATTAGGTTTACAGAAACTTCTAAAGCAGGTTTTTGAAAAATCAGATAAAGCTTATGTGTTTTTTGTATATTTTTAAGAACGCGAATAACTCGTGAATTTATATAATAAATATAAAAGCAAAGTAATTGAATTATTAAAAATAATGTGCAATCTTAAATGCGTTGTCCGTAATGACGTTACAGTTTTAGTCCCCCCCCCCCTTTCTGTAGTCTGCCATAAAATGTCGTAGAGAACGTCAGATATCTCCACATCAAGCCTCTAAAAGGAAAATAAATGAGATTTTTATCTTTAAAATTTCAGTATAACTTTACCTCAATTCCCTGATGTTATTAATTTACGTAATCATAAAGCCAATACTACCATATTTTAAAATCAACATTTTTTTTTTTTTTTCTCTAATTTCGTGACGGGATGATAATACTACTGCGTTTTCTTTCCCCTTTAAGTTAGATTTGTGTCATTATGGATATAAATGTATTTTAAATTTTGTTCTAAAGGTTTACATAAATACTATAAAAATATATAAAGCTATAAAAACATAATAGATATTATAAAGATATGGCAAATATATCTTAAATTATATTTTATTTTTTAATTTTTTAAGCTTTATTTTAAAATATTAAACACACCAAATAATTATCTACACATTATAACTATAGAAATTATTAGGTTTTCCTCTCGTTCAGAATCGGAATTTTGTCGAAGCCCTTTTACAGTTTCCTCTCAGGGTCTAGCGCCCACTCTCTGAGTGAGGCCACTGCTGAGGTTATGGCTCTGCCTGGTGGTAGTGCTGAGCTTGTCCCTGAGTAGCGAAACAACGCTGAGTTGGCGGTCATTCGTAGGGAGTGGTCTTTACTTACACAGCACCTCTACTGATTACTTACTTATCATTTAATGACAAAGTAGAGGTTATTAAATAAATTTCTATTTCTAAACTAACCACAGTTGCTTTACAGTCTCATATAAATAAAATCCCATAAAACTTAGAGACATTTACACACACACACTTTCCTTGTTATTTTCCAATTTATTTCAGTCTTTCATCGGTTACCTTTTCATGTACGTAACCATGGTGATAGAAGAAGCAAAGTAGGTAGGTGCAACCGCGAACAGAATTCAGGATACGAGATAATTCTATTGTTAAATGCGCTCTCTCTGGGTTCGGCCTTTTCTGTATGCTCAATTGTCTCCTGAGCTACGAAAGCAAATACACCGGCGTCATTCAAAGAGCTCATGTGAGTTTAGTTCACAGAACAATGGAAGTTTCGAAAAAGAAAATGTTATTTGTATGACCGACACGACAAATGTATTTAAATATACGAGCGCCTTTGCAGGTGCAAATGAATGGAATAATGACAGGAAGTGTTTGTGTGCGTAGTTTATTTTCTGCTCAAGCATATAGAAATACTTCAGCTTGATACAAATCATCCTAGATGTTCTTAATTATTCTCAAAAACTTAAGGTAGAGAATGTAAGACTGGAAATTATAATTTAAAAATGCTATTATAAATATTAAATATGATTAAAATAAATTTTATGGTGAATAAAACGTTAATTTTTAAAAAATAAATTATATAGTAAACAAGTTCGGGTATATTTTGTCTACTGAGTGATAAAAGCGAGTATATTTAGTTTTTTTTTTTTTCGATCTATTTTTTTTTCTTTTGTGCACGGAAATATTAAAATGTCGTACATTAAACTTTTCCGAGAAGACAAATCCTCATATAATCATGATCTGACCTTTTAGGAAATTAATCACATCTACTGAACAGCCACGACACGCTCGTAAGTCGCACTGATCCTAAACACTGCACGAAAACAGTTCATCTTCTACGAATTAAGGTGGAAAAAGATTTAAACAGATACTGTTACAAGGGGTTTAGACAGTATTTATTGATTCGTTCCAAAAGCGGTGTGCATGCTATTTTCAACTATTCTTGCAAGTCTCGTGAGCTTAGTTCGTGATTCGTTTACTTATCCACTGGACAACTTCCAAAAATGCATTGCAGACGACTATCTTGACCCCCCCCCCTTCGTAATTTTGAAGTGGTTACGTCCGTGTAATCACAACCGGAAGTGGCAACAGTAGTCTATTAGTGGAAATGACAAAACCCCATCCGGTACTTAACTTCTGGAAGTTTGTTTACTTCCAGTTGTTTGGTTGTAATTTCAGATTTATTTCCCTTACACGTTTTACTTCCAGCAGCAAACCGGAAGTAAAGTAAACATTAAAATTCAGTAAGATGTACAAAAATAAAGTAAATTTACGTATGAACAAATCCATTAAGCAAGAAAGTACACTCTAGACCATATATGTTTTTTTTTTTTTTTTTTTTTTTAAGGGTTCATTTCTAGCCACCTGTAAGCAAAACAGGCATCTCACAATGAGAGCATCACTCGGTGCAACAATTATTTGCTTAAAATTCAGGAAAGCAACCCATTCTACATGAAATATAATTTATCTAGTTTATTTACTTTGTTCTATTAATATCAAAATGCGTCATATTAAAATTTTATCGGCAACTTTCTCGTGCTAAATAAAATAGTTTTGTATCTTTAAGAGAAACGTGACGAATGTATTTAATATTACCGTGGTAATGTGTTCTGCTTGTTCACATCATTTAGTTTATTTCGCGCTTGTAAATTCCAAAGTAAATAGTTGCTAAATGAGCCTTTATCACGAGGTTACATATTACCATAGCAACAGTTTGTGGTAGAAGGAAACACGCAAATGGTATCCAATAATGGAACGTTACGTTTTATAATTTGATGGCCACTTCGCATCAACTTTAGTCTGTGTCAAATAGTAAATATGATCAGATTTATCTTTAAGAGTACATCAGAAAGGGTACATTTACCTGATGATGAAGAAATGTAGAATAAATGCGAGATAAAGGGATTATTAACGATTTATGAAAACCAATGACAATGGGTCAGATCGAATAATTGGACATAATTTATCTTTCAAAGTAGATATAAAATCAGTGGCATATTTGCATATACAGTAATAATAATGCACCAATTATGTGCGCGCTTAACAGACTCGTAGAGTTATCCAGTAAGAATGAAAATATCTGCTAATAAATAAATAAATCCTATAACACCTCATAATTTACTAAAATGAGTAGACTGCACTTTTATGGTTAACTTTTCGAAATAGGTTATCCTGTTTTCACCTTCGTAATCACATTTGAGAGCATTCTTAGCCGGATTGGTAGACGGGAAATGACAAGACCATGACACACATCTCCACTCATCTTGTGATCCTAATCCATACTGGCATTATTATAACCGAATTTTC
The DNA here is from genome assembly GCF_054136105.1 of Typopeltis vanoorti. Lineage (NCBI taxonomy): Eukaryota > Metazoa > Arthropoda > Arachnida > Uropygi > Thelyphonidae > Typopeltis > Typopeltis vanoorti. The sequence goes on along the minus strand of NC_143561.1, from coordinate 33,668,005 downwards.
TGCACAAATGTGTAGAAAAATCCTTCTATTCGGTTACTAGAAATGAACATATGTCTTTCTTTTGTTGATTTAACTCTATGAAGATACACAAATGCCAAAGAAAATATGCATGTACAAAGCTAGGACTAACAAATTTAACTTGAGCAGCAATTTCACATGTGGGAAGTAAATAAGGCATAATGGAGCCTTCCACTATTTCTTCTAATTTCTTATTCTGATATATAAAACTCCGATTTCTACACTACTAGTATAAGTAACTGGATTTCAGGTAACAAATCTCAACTACGAACAGAACTGCATTAAGAAATAAACCAAATGTAATTTTAAAGTACAGGATGGCCATAAAATAACTTTCCCTCTTTGGAAGCATCTGTAGCTAAAACCAATAAACGGAATGAGACCAAATTTTATACTGAGACTTTTGAAGGCATGGGGAGATGATTTTCGCGAAAAAAAGATTTAGTACAAAAAGTCGTCGATAGGGGAAATTTTGGCGCTGGAGGAGGCGAAAGCAGTCAAATATTTGCAGTAATCGCAAGTAACAAGGATTATGCACATTTTACTGTGCGTACGTGACACATTTCACGTACGTAACGTACTGTACGTAACAGTACGTAACGTATACGTGACAGCAGCACCACCATTTCCACTTAAAAAGGGATTGGGGAACGTTCAGGCATTTATTCGAATGACTGACGAATTGTGCCTCAATATGCATCCTACCTTGCCTCAGCGTACTTTACTTGTTAAGTTGTTTTGCATGTCTTGAAAGAGAACGTAAAACGGGCTGTTATGAACATCCAATCCAACTCCTTATGCTCAGCTGTAGAGCATGTCGCACACCGGATGCAATTTGTTGTACACAAGAAAGGTCAGCACATTGAAAATCGTGTATGTGGTCCAGGGGACCCTGATTCTGATGAATAAAACATTATTTTTTGTGTGTTCAATCACTACATTAATTTCTGTGTCTCTCGCAAGTTTTTGTTTTAGTTTAATTATTATTATTATTATTATTATTATTATTATTATTATTATTATTATTATTATTATTATTATTATTATTATTATCATTGTAACGCGCCACATAGCCAGCTGGAATGAGTGACGCTGCTGTCACTTACACCATCGAAATGTTATTATTCCATTTTTTATCTGCCTTTAATGTAATTATCCGCTTGTTTTCGGCTCCACCAGTGCCAAAATTTCTCCTATCGGCTACTTTTGGTACTAAATCTTTTTTTTTTTTTTTTTTGCGGAAATCATCTCCCCATGCCTTCAAAAGACTCAATATAAAATTTGGTCTCATTCTGTTTATTGATTTTAGTTAGATGTTTCCAAAGAGGGAAAGTTATTTTATGGCCACCCGTTACATCACATTCATTTCCAGACCGCCCTCAGAATACAAAATCAAACACTGAGCTGTTGTCGAATAATAAGTTTGCTTTCAAAATTCAATAGAATCCAATGTGACCTACTGCCTTTTTTTAGAATTGATAATTCTGCTTTTGAAATGAAAATTTCAGACTTCTGTCTGCAGTTACCATCAGAGTATCAAGTTGTCTTAAGGAGCGATAAACAGTTCTCCATTTCACCACAGACAGCGTTGAATAGGAGGTTTTCACTACTCGTGGAGTTGGAAATCACTGTAAAAATTGGCATTGTCTTTAGCATAAACTTTCGCGTCTCTCTCTCTCTCTCTCTCTCTCTCTCGTGTGTGTATGTGTGTGTGACAAACGCAGAGAAAAATCTGTCAGTTTGAAGAATCGATTTCTCACCTGACTTTATTTATTTATTTATTTACTGTGAAATACGTTTTAGGAATATTGAATTTCCTGTCCTATTTACATTGGTAGTTTGAATTTATACAAATACAAACAAATAAAAACTCAGTTATAAATGCTTCTTTCTCCGTTGTACAAATAGAGAATATAACCTAGTCAACTTCTATAACTCAATTCTCACAAACAGATGATCTAAGTTCGTTTCTTCTAGCAAAAACATATCACTTCTATAATTGCCTCAGATATCCATGAAACTGAACTCTGCACAAATAGTCTATTTCCTTTACGGACTGTTCTTAATCAAAAATACCAATATGCTGGAAAATTCAGTGGTTTCAAATTCAAATGTAAAATTACCTGTCATATTAAAAGTCAGACGATCTTAGATTAAAAGTTCTGTAAAGACAAAAAAATAATGCACGCAACTGCAGTAAACAACAAAAATAAAATGCGTCTGTCGCTTGTCTATTCCATTTTATAAAAGTGAAAAAATTATATTTCATTAATTTTATTACAGAGTTACAAATATCGTCTGATGACGTTCTGAAAAATGTATATATAAGCGAGACTTAATATCTTATTTGTCCAAATGTCGTTCCTAACAGAATATGTAAATATGTAAATTAATTAGTGCTTATTATATACGAGGTATTTATTGTTACGCGGATTAGCTGATCAGACAAGTTAGACGTTAAGCACGGAAAACTTTTATGACATTTACTGCACTGTTGCTAGGGATTTGTTCATGGTATCTTTCGCAAGCGATCAACCTGTCAACTTGTTAACATCACTAAAATTGTATTAACAAGCACAGAACGAAATCCCCAACAATATGATATTAATTGTTTGTATTAAGGTGTCACTTCTAACTTTGGCGTATATACGCCAACTATTGTCATTTCAATAAAAGTCGGACATTTATAGAAGCGCCCCCTATCTGCACATATCTCTGGCTATCAAATAGGATTATATTGCATCAATCCAATGCAATATCTGACAAGTACTCTGGTAGTGTCAAATAGAGATGAATAGTTGGCTATTTCTAGATAGAAAATAGATTAAAAAATAGTGGTTGAAACTTGGAAAAATTTCTTCGTTCTATCTTTTTTTTCCCCGAAGGATATATCTTCACAAAGACACAATTTTATTGAGAACGTGTCAACGAAGCTTTCTGAATAAAATTTTCCTAAAACGAATATTTAGTTATTCTTTAGTTTTTAGCCTTAATCTTTAGTTATTTCATTTTTTTTCCTCGCTTTCTTTCTCTTTATAATTTTTCGCTTCAATTTGTGCGTGTTTTTTTCAATTTTTTTCATTTCCTATTGCTACGTTTATCTTTCTGTTTCCTTTTTTATTTACCGACCTCTTTCTTTCTTCATTTTTTTAAACATTTTCCCCTTCCTATATTCGTTTTCTTTCGTATCCTATTCCTTTTCTCTTTCTGTCTCTCTCTCTCTTAATCTTCTCTCAGATCGTGGAGAGCTACTTAAAATAACTTTATCACATAACTAGTTGCACTTGAAGAGCGCTCCAGTGTCAGATGCAGTACTTTGTTGTGGTTGTCCCCCAAGCCAAAAAAAAAAAAAAAAAAGGCGAAGGAGGATCTCATCCCTTTAAAAGCCCCTAACCCTCTTGACCACGCTACGGAAGTCTTGTTAGCTGTTGTCAGCCTCTTTCAACTGTCGCCTCTGAAGACTGGAGCAGCTTCTAGCAATCGATTATCACCACTGGAAGAGTAAGACGTCCCTGTTCGCCTCTTTCTCTTCCCCCCCCCATCCTTCGCCTTCCCACACGCACTCTCATATATAGCTTAGAACAGACCGTTGTTGGCTCGTAGGGACGTACAACCGCTCGTGCTGGTTTCTCAGTGGAGTACGATGGCTAATTGGACTCGTGGAGATCTACATGCGAAAAATGGTTAGCGGGGATAATACAAGTCGACACAGAGCTGTGCCGCTGACGATTCGACGGCCAAGTTGTTATCTTCGGGTAGAACGTCGCAGATTATTTGCTGGCAAATGGTAAGTTTCCGTATAGAACGGTGTTTCTTTTCCTTGATGTGATTACAAGCACACTAGCGCGTGCTCTTTCTTCTCCCCGGTCCTGTTGTTAACAAGAGAACTTGCATGTTTAACGTTAATTGTCTCGTCTTGTAGAATTCTCCTTCCACGGGAAGAAAGGTGGGGAGCGGAAGCGAACATACGAACTTAAAATTCAGATGAAAGTAAATTGGAACTTTTAACAGATGGTTTTTCGGGTCGGATGACATTACGGATCAAAATATAACAAACTTGGACGAGTTCGAAACTAACTATGAGAGAAAAAAAAGTTTAAAAAAGTCGCCGAAAGAAGTTCTGTAAATTAGAATAGCGATTTCCCCAAGCTCATCCTTTCCTTCTTGAAAAATATGATTGCTTTTTCGCTTCTGTAGTCTTCGAAACAGACTTTTTTTTATATTTACTGAATTGGATTTTACTTTCGGCTGTTGTGTTGAGATAGTGACATATCGCACCGAATAGCACTCAAGTTGATGGATGAAAATTGATATTCGAGAATCGCATGTGGTGATATAAATACATACAATGCATTTCATAAAGAAAGCGAATCAACTGACTGCAGCCAATATTTTTATCCTTCTAAATACTTCAATCACTGCACATACATATATAGTATATCTGAATGTTCAAATAAACGTTTGTATAATAAAGCATATTTTGCCAATTTTTTAAAAGATTATTAATATTAACTATTGTTCTGTTCGGATTAAATTTCTTATTCGGAGAGATGCAAGTAAATTCAATATACAATAATATTGTATTGAAAATAATATCTCCTGGTAAGACATATTTTATCCTTTATAAAGAAAACGTTATGATTGCGAAGAAGGATATGCATAATCCTTTTGTAGAACATAACAATTTTTAAAATAAATTAAATTTCTTATAAAATTAAATTTAAAACTTGTATTAAATTTTTATTTATAATAAAATGCTAAATATTCTTAAATTACTTTTTATATTTTTTAAAAATAATTAATACACCTTTAAAGTTTTAGTATCATAATAATATAATTAGAATATTCCTTAAGTTACGTTTGGTGAGGGATTGGATGATTCATTCAATCCAATACCCTTGGAGGGTAATAATGGATGGCAATGCTGTAGCCAGTGAAGTTCTAACTGAGACTCGGCTATTGCTATTACCCTCCTGCCATGATGACATGATCAGATCTTTAATAGCTCAATAACACCTTATTCCTACACTGTCCGATACAGATAACGGGGAAGATGAAAAGCATTCTTGCTTCGGCCTTTTAAGCCAGTCCTTATATATAAGGATAAGGACTACATTTGGTTTCTTTTGGGAACTATTCGCAATAATCGCATCATCCATTTTCAACATTAAAACTAATATACAGTGTATATTCGGTAATGTAACATTAAAATTAGTTTGAACTTAATAATTTCAGATAGATGAAATATATTGTATATTATACCATCAGCAGATCAAAATCTGACTTCATGAAGATTAATGAAAAATACTCCATCAATGCAAGACTGTTTCAGAACTGTTCTATCACTACCGTTTTTCTCATACATAATTGACTACTGTCAATCGCCAGTAATCCTATCCACAACTTTATTAATGATAGAACAACTCACATGCGTGCTACTCGACAAACCATGCCGTGCTCAGATATTCTAAGTCGGAAACAAGTGCTCTGAACATTGATCCCCATACCATCCTTCCATGGGTTGAGGATAAACTAGTTACATGTACTGCTGTCAAAACGCAATCTAGCTATTATTCTTGGCAAAAGGACTCTCCGTTCACGTACACCCACTTTCAATAATGTAAAATTCACAGTCACGATTCAGTCTCTATCCTTAGAACTCTTCTTGCATAAATACATCACATCAGTAGTGCCAACAGCTACAAAAAAACTAGGCATTCTTTTCTGATCAAGAATGCTACATTTCACCTGTGCATCTGATAACTCTGTACGATCCCAAGTATGTATTTATTAGACTACTGTTCATATACTTGGAATGCCGTTCTAGAGGGACAAATTGGCGATACATGATTTCTCATTCACTGATGGACTTCAATCATTATCTAACAGAGGCATTCCAGTTCTATGTCTATTCTACAGGTACTTCCTGGAGACCTCTGCTCCACTCACTTACTGCCAAAACTTTAATATTGTCAGCCGTTATATTTCTATCTTTTTACGGCCGTAAATGCATCAATTTACCAACATCTTGATTTTCCTTTTGGTCTTCTCCTTGCTATCTTGATGTCAAATAGCTGCTTTGCTAATCTTTCCTCTCCCATTCTATTTAAGTGGCCATACCACCAGAGATTAGCACTACTGACACATTCTTGAATGCTAAGAATGTCAAGTTCCTTTCTGTTATCTTCATTTTTAATATGATTCTCCCATTGATGCCATCTGTTCACTTCCCTAATCTTTCTCAGGACTCTCATATCTGTGGTCTCCAGTCTTTGATCAAATGATTTATTTCTAATTTAGCTCTCAGATTCATAAGTTAAAATTGGTTTGAATACTGTCTTGTATTCACTATTTTGTATTGTACATTTATTCAGTTGACTTCTCACATACCACTTGTGATGTCTATTTCAATATTTAATTTGGCATCTTCATTTAAAATTGTGTCTAAATAGCTGAAATGTTTTACTTGTGTTATATTCCTACCCTTTTGCCGAGAACCGAGAATAGAATAACAATTAAATTTATTCAAAACGCAACATGTTTCATCGGATTGTCCGACTTCTTCAGGCGTGGGAACATAGAAAGAAAATAAACACTATAAGAAACATCGTATCACTATAAAAACGACTATTATAAAATTCAGTTAGCTTTGAACTGTAGCTACAATCCGTGTTGAAGTTCTATTGTTAGGCAGCTGCGTGCGCCTGATTTCACGTGTGTGCCAATATCGGATAGCAGAGTTGAAAGAGTCCGGTAGATTATAACTAAAGTTATTATTTATGTGATGAGGGTCCATAACAATTTCCTTAGACTCAACTATGCGTCGCTCCACCTCGTCACGGCATATATGAAGGTTTGAAGTTGTTGTCCAGTTCATCTCATGTTGACGGCCTTCATCATTTGTGTTTACTGAAAACAGTACATGGCTTGACAGGGCACTTGCTCTAGTTCTTTTGTAGGCAATGTCCCTCTGGTGTTCTTCCAGACGTAGGAGGATGGATTTTTCAGTTTGGCCATAGTCAATTATATATATATATATATATATATATATACAGTATATTTTTTTTGCGGGGAAGGAGGGAGGGTGGACCGAGTCCTTGACTCTTTATCCCTTCATCTGATTGAAGAAAATGTATGGCTGGGGTGTTATAACTCTGGTCATAGCTGAGTAACGGCAATAGCAGAGCCTCAGTTAAACTTCATTGGTACAGCATTGCAGTATTTAAAGGTAAAGCCGTCTCTAAAAATTCGGACGATCACTAAGCCACTCAATCGTGGGCGAAAGACCGTCCATCTCAGCGGTGGCTCCACTCAGTGATGGCCTTCCACCCACACACCACCACCACCGAGCAGATCCGCTCATATTCCGAAGAAAAGCATTCACCGACAAAGCCCCTCAGGGGGTCGTGCCGGAGAACACTCTCCCCCGGAAACTCAAATTGCTCCCTTAAGGCAAAAACCTTAAGAGAGTGACTCAAACTCTCGAATCTCAGCGCCCCAGGGGGTAACAGCAACAGCCGAACCTCAGTTAAACTTCATTGGCTACAGTATTGCCATCCATGACCCTGGGTAGTTTTTTTCTTTTTTCAACATTCAATTTTATTCTCAATCTATCAAATTATATAATGTAATCTCTTAAATGGTGCGGAAATGCTTTTTCTATTTTATATTAGAAATCTTTGCTATAATAATAAAAAAAAACAAATACTGGAAATTATTTTAAGTTTTAAATAATACTTTTAACCTATAATGTGGAATATTCCGAAAACCTCCACTCGAGTATCAGCAGGATAATGCAGCGTGTAATGCATCGTAAGAATTAAGACGATATTGTCTGAGAATAAGAGTCAATTATGTATTAAATGAAAGGGTATTAATATCCATTATTCTTTATAGCCAAATATTTTGAAACAACTTAAGTTTTATAATTGATCAGAGAGCTCATAAGAGGCAACTCTGATGCCAAACGTTGTAACTTATGGAATTAGAATGGTCTTGTCATTGTTCTACTTAAAAGGTGCGAACTCTCTGCCGAGGAGCCCGTATGTTCGCCTTTTATTAGTACTTTTTGATAACTGTTTCTGTTCCATTATCTTGATACTTTTATACTTAAGTGTTTCTAACTTTTAGTTCTCCTCAGAAAGAAATCTTCAGCTTTCTTAAAACTTTCTATTTTTTTCAACAAAAATACGTGTATGTGTGTATATGTGTGTATACGTTGAAGTGCAGCTTTTTTAAAGATATCTTTATTTGTGATAATTTTTTATGATATCCACTATCACATAGCAGTGCCATAGTAGTCAATGTTGAATTCGCTATTGTGCAGTTAGTGGGTGCAAAACGTGTGACCTCCAAAAATGTATGATCATAGAAATGCGGTGACCAAAACGGCAGAAATCGTAGGTGTATCATGAATACCGCTTCTACAGACATAGGATACCTCCAGGAATAAGGAGTAACCAACGTATTCCGCTTGCAACATCATTGGCACAGTTGAGACATATTTTGGAGGAAGAATGGTCCCAAATTTCATTATCTTATGCACATGATTTAAATCAGTCTATTCCACGTCGAATTCACGGTGTTCTAACAGCCCCGAGGTGGGCCTACAGCTTATTAATAAACAACTCTCCAAAACATTTCTAGGTGTTTCCATTATTTTGATTAGGTACTATAAGTTTAAGTTCAAAACACACTTTTATGTGTGATCTATGAATTGTCCTTTTAATGCTAAAATGGAAAAATCGCCGCAGATTTAATCAATGCTCCTTGATGCCACATTTCATCATATTTTAATATATTAACATTAAGAAGCGATGCTATTATATTAATGAGCAAACGAATACAAAGACAAAACAAACTCTAACAATTATTCATTATTGGGGAAAGTTGAGAAGTCCTTTTTTGATCAAGCCTCATATTTTTCCATCCATGGTGATAATGCATTTATCGTACCTTTCTCAACTGTCTCTATCAGCTGTTGTAAAATAAGAGAGAATTACGTTTCATCCGATTTATTGAACGCATTTTTTTTTCTAAGCTAGGGGCTTTATATGAAGCACGTTTGGCATCGATCTGTCACAATTATTGTGAATTACTCATCTGGGTGCGGATTATAGCTGGACCAAATAACTATCGTGTTAGACAAGTACATAAAATTTACAACGGCAACTAAAAGTAGTTTAAAGTCTGTCGAGCAGAGTCAATTCACCATTTCGCTTTTATATCATGTTCTTGAAGAAAAACGGGATTAAATAAAGTCATGTCTGTAGAATGTCTTAAGCTGTGATATTTAAGACATGAGATTTCTCTAAATTGTGATTCTTACAGAGAAAGATAGATAGACAGTGATATAATGAACCAAAGAGAGAGAAGAGAAAAAAATTGAAAGAGGCAACTAAGCGAATGATTGTAGACAATCATAATTAAAAAAAAAAATCCATTTTTGATACTGCAATAGGCCGATGTATGCAGGAATTGAAATTAAGTAACCAAATACAAATTTCAATCCTTTCTGTTTTACACATAGATCCACACCGTACCCTGCAGGCATTCAAAACCAAATACGACAGAATAGGGTGGGTAATAATCCTCATTCCCATATGTCTGTATATGGCATGTGTTCTTCTAGATGGTTTGCCTGTTTTGCGGAATTAAAAAAAAAAAAAAAACGAGTTTTGTGAAAAAAAAAAAAAAAAATATTTATATATATATCCCTAACTCAAGAATTACAGGCGTAAGGACCAGAGGGCAATACGAATCTAATAGGCTTTATCCAGCTGGCGAAATGCACCTAAAAAGCAAAGTTGTAATGGCAAAAGAAAGGCAGAAAGTAAGAAACAGAGAGAGAGAGAGAGAGAGAGAGAGAGAGAGAGAGAGAGAAACTGTGATAAAATAAAAATAAGGAGTGCGAGTAACAGAATTGGAAAACAGTCGAAACGACAGCGATAAATAAAGAAAGACAATGAATGGCAGTAACGCAAGACAAATAGTAAGGTGGAAAGAAAGAAAGAACCAAGCGATAGAGTGATGAACATAACGAAATAAAGGAGAAGACATTGATGAAGTATAAGCGTGAAAGGATAAACATTGAACAGTAGGCAGACCTTCGTTCTTCTCTTCTGATGAGTATTTTAATGAAGGGAATTGCTGTGGTCATAAAGGTGACTGTCGGTGTTTCTCTGTGTATGTTTGTACATAAAAAATACTCAGAAATACGAATGAATACATGCGCTCTGGTGGTCCCCCCCCTTGATCATAAATAGAATCACGTACTCTCGGAAAGAACAAACTTTGCTGATGCAGTTAGAAATCAATTTCTTCTTCGAAACATTCGTTTTCTGTCTTGAGTAAAACCCTACCAACGACAGTACGAGACTTATTTATCTTATCGAGATGTGATCATAATTGTCTGTGTTCTACTTGTTAGGGAATATTTTCTATATAATCGACAAAATAACCTTTCAGATAAATAATTAAGAAATCAAACTTTATGATTGGAATGTCTGGAATTGTATATATATTGTAGATAACAATATTCCAGTCAAAGTCCTTACTTACTTGGCTGATTGTGCCCAATTGAGCTCCACGCTATGTGATAAAGCTAAATTTTGGAAGATTTTGTTGAAGAAAAAAGCAAGCACAATTTCTTTAAAATTAGTTTCTTTGCCATAGTCATATAATCAATAAATATAGTGTTCAACTAAATGAGAGAGATAAAGCATGGAGGTTCAATTTGGCAATATAAGTTATATATTGAAAGGATGATATGAATCCATCATTATTTCGAAGACCGATATTAACAGTCCTCTTAAAGAATACAACTTTCTGACATAGGATTACTAAGTTATTGAAAATAAACTTTTTTGTCATCATGAGATTTCTGTCTGGTCTCTGATGTGAACCCAGTTCGAAACAGATGTCAAGCAAGTCCGTGTCTTTTAAGTAGTAAAACCAAGGCAACACTAATAGCAAACGTTGTTTGCCAAAAACGCTCAAGTCTTTCGAAAACTTTAATTAAATTTCAAACACTGTATTCGGCTTTGAAATAATCATGGATTCATGATATTCTTTCCCTATACATATATTGTTTAGTAGCATATATTACTGATACCTAATTATCTGAAATTAAGGTCCCCACCAAACTGATCATAATTTAGCCCCGCATTGTTAGTTAGCAATTGCAACGATTTGTTAACTTAATAAGACTTCTGAAAGTGTCTTAAACAAGGATTATGGAAGGAGTTTTCCGTAGACGGTGGCGCCTTCATTTATATCTCTTTAGTAGAAAATTCCACCTATTTCTCAGTCGATAACGAAGATGCCCTTCGGTTGGAAAGATACATCTGGGTTCGAATCCCGTATAGAAGATGAAATTTCGTCTAAGCAACCACACATTGTGAGTCCTGAGGAAATGGATTCAGTCTCAATACTTTTTGATCACACTCCTTATTCAAAATTTCTTCTTTCCGTTTCGAATAGAACAATCAATCACCAAAAAAGATCATCTACATCCCCAACTCTTTCCTCTTAAACGTCTTGCCTTCTTTTAAGACACGACAACCGTAAATTTTGTTTCTCTCTTCCCTCCGATGACGAATGATCGACAAATTCACGTCCATCTGTCTTCTAATTCTCAAGAACGCATTAGAAGCGTTCCAATAACGATCCTTTTCTGTAATCCTAAGAGGTTCCTCGTTTCCCATTAGCATCGCTTTCCCACGAACTTGTATTCCAATGCAGTTAATAGGAAAATATTTTTCCCTAGCAAGTCGACAAGACAGTAATAATGTATCCCTAATGATGTGATCAATCTTTGCGGACTACTTACCCCATTACAAATCGCGATGCTAATACCCAGAGGTCAAAAGGCGATGCATATCGAAAGTTGCGTTTGGCATCTGTTACTGTGGTAAGTATTATTGATGAAATTTCTTAGTCATTTTTCTTACTTACGTCCTGCTATAGAAGAATGTGTGGTAAGCCAGTAGCTAAAACATGAAGCTTCTTTTGAAAAAAATAAAATAAAATAAAATAAACTCAGTTAATCCAGTATTAGCCAAAACTTCTGCGGACAATGCTAATTATATGCGACACATATTTAGGTTTCTTTTAAGTATTGTAACAACCATTCTCGCTTATGAATATTTTGTTTTAAATTTAATGATGTTTCCTCCAAATTTTGAAATCTAGTCTAATCTTAATTTATTATTATTATTATTATTATTATTTGACACCTCCAGGGAGTCCAAAGACTCATTGAGGGAGAGTGTGCCAACAGCATCGAACGATTGATCTCCTTCCAACTAATAACTGGGCTCAAGCTTGCTTAACTTTTTGCTGAGCCATTAGTAGCAGAGGCTCTCCCAATCGACCAATCTTTGCTGGCTATATAATTTATTTGTTTCTTCATTATTCATGTGAACAAATTATTTTATGTAGGGGTATTCTTATTTCTTTATTTTAATTACTTTAACAAATATCATTTATTATTATGAAATACATAATACTATTTATTTATTTTAAATAAACATTTACCTTTATTTTGGAAGTATTTCTTTCCACTTGGTTAGACTATAGTAAATTTAGTTTAATCCTTTATCCAAGTGTAAGAAAACAAAATTTGCGCCTGAAGTATCTTCAGGACTGAGGCAACTCGTGGTAAAGGTGGAACAAGACCTCATCACTCCTTATCTTAGTATTTCGCATAATACAAAGCACATCTCCTTGCAGACATGTATAATGCTATGCATTAAGGGAAGGGTCACTACCCAGACTTGTTTCGACCTTTAGTGAGGTCTCGTCAGTGGGAGCCAGATCCAGAGATGGTGATACCAAGGTGGAAGCAATAGAAAAGTCATATTTACCTATATAGTCACCACCTCTGGCTCTCACTGACGAGACCTCAGTTGGAGCCAGACTGAAAAGGGTGCAAACTTTGTTTGCTTGCACTTGGATAAAGGATTAAACTAAATTTATTATAGTCTAACCAAGTGGAAATCCAGAGTAAAATAAATCCAAAGTAATTCAATAATAACGTGAGACACTTTGGCAACTCGTATAGGTAAATATCACTTCTCCATTGCTTCTACCTTGGTATCACCACCTCTGGGTATGGCTCCCACTGACGACACCTCAATAAAGGTCGAAACCGATCTGGCTAGTGGCCCTTCCCTTAATGCATAGCATTATACATGTCTGCAAGGAGATGTACTTTGCATTATGGGAAATACTAAGATAAAGAGCGATGACAGCTTTGTCCATCTTTAGCACGAGTTGCCTCAGTCCTGAAGATACTTCAGGTGCAAACTTTGTTTGCTTACACTTGGATAAAGGATTAAACTAAATTTATTATTTACCTTTATTTATTTAAATATTTATTTTTTATTTATCTAAATAATAAAAAAATCAGCTAACGCCTTTTATTCCCGTATAGGGAGTAGGTGAGGCTGTTTTAACCTTATCTAACTTTTGGAGACTGAGGGGGAAGTTCAATCTCCACCAGTAGCCAATCAGAGATATCTGGACAAGACTATTACTGATTATACATGGCGTCCGGTGAAGAAAGGCGACTGACATGTGCCGCCATCTCATGGTCCCTAATCCTAACACTGTGTTTATGGTCTGAAAATAGTGTGGGTTCTACGGTCGAGTTTTTTTAGTTTACGGGGGGAAAAAAACGAGACTTTCCGAGAAAAAAACCCTTCCTTTTCCGTGCCAGAGATCGACTAAATAGGGAAACGGTCGAAAAAAAGGCTTAGCAAAAGTTCCTCTAATCGCCGACTAAAATTGAACTTACGACGCTCTTTCTTTGGGTGATCTAGTGCCGTGGACGGTACACGCCATCTCCACTGAACTACACAGGCACTTTATTTAAATATTTATTTATTTATAATACATATTATTATTTATTTAAAATTTAAAGATTTCGTCAATAAAATATTTTATCCATAGACTATTTATTATTATAAATTACGTAGAAAATATTTTATGCATGTTTGCTCGGAACTAAAATATCTAAAAAAACGATCTAAAATTCATGACTTTATTCTAGTGGGAATGCGTCCAAAAATGGAGTTATATAAACAGTCGATAATACACTGAAATAAAGTTCAATTATAGTTATCTAGTCAACATCTTAGTGATCTTGCTAGAGCTGACAGGATTTTGAATTTCATAATCCTGTCAAATTTTATTGATCCTTATGTAATAATAACGTTTTCACTTTGAAAGATAAATTAAGACATAGGATAACTAGAAAACATCAAGATTGGAAATGCAAAACAGCTACCTTGGAGGGTATGATAAAAGAATTAAGAAATATCGATTCGAATATTATAGTAGTGGACGTAAGTATTGTGCAGTAGGTTTATTATGACAATAAAAATATTAAATGTGCAGTGGGGATAGATAATTAATAATAGATTATTATCTATCTATTAATAATAGATATCATAAATATTAATATATATAATAAATTAAATATCTATTAATAATAGATAATTAATAATCGAGTTTCTGGGAGGTAAAAACCTGTGAACCTCTGCCTGAGACCGACTTACTCACCTTCATTTGAAAAGACTGATAAAGTTTTTTCGAGTCCCAGATGGGAACCTAGATCATTGCAATTGAAAGCCATCATTGATACCGAAAGTGTTACAGAGGTGAAATTTGGATAGTCCACATGAGTTTGTTATGATAATTGAAAAATACCATCTCGACTAAGCATCGCTTCCTATGTGAAAAGTACACAAGAGACAAATCGTCGGTCATGTTTCCACTGTTGTAGAAACTGCTGATAAAATACCCAGCGATGATGATTGTCTGGAAAAAATGCTTGAAAAACTGTTAGAAATGGCAAGAAGTAAATAAAGGAGATTTTCATATCTTCAAAAATTTCTGGGTGACATCCTCTTCTATGATCGTTCAGTAAATGTGAACTTAACCTCAATTGCAAAACGCCGACGTTTGACGTACGTTAAAGCGAATAGAAATTGTCACTTTGCTCATGGCGATCCTATTTAGATTGAAGGTCACTTCAAGTGCATTTTTATAGATCATGTGATAATGATTATTTATTTACAATCCGCTCATTCATCAAGTCAATCAATCTGTTTTCGTCCGTGTTACAACTATAAAGAACTATATATAGGATTGGAGAGTTTCCTGGGACCTTTTTATTAGTTTTGGGGTGTAAAATTCATCTTCAAATTTTGTGTATCAGTCTGTATCTTCCCCACTGCTGGGTAAAAGCCTCTTCCATTTCGGGAAGGTTGTGTCTATTTCTTCCATGGTGACCCAGTCCATTCTGGAAGAGTCCAACCAGACCGGTCAAATATATATATGATCCTAGAAATGTTTTCGCTGTGTCATAATAAAAAGGATATGAACTACATGTACTTCTATTGCTACCATTTTAAATCTTCCTTAGCTAAATCCATTAAGAAACCCTCATTTTTAAATGCCCAAGAATCGTTTCCATTATCCTTTTATAACTTTTTAAAGCAACGTAACCTACAGAGGACACTTGTTACATATACGATACAATAAATATCGATTTCTGTGGGGCTGGACGATTTAGTTTTGCTGTTGCTATGAGAAAACGATCAGTGCAAATGCTCGTAAACCCGCATATGATTCTTGTTATTGTTGGTGATGGATTTTATCCGAGTTTGGAATTCACAAATCACCGAGTATGTCATAGTGTGTGTGAGAGCAACAACATCACATGCAGCTATTCCGCTCTGGAGACAGCTGTCATACTAAGCACACACTCTGTAGAGAACGAGGCATGTAGGATTGCTTGTGACAGTTGGAAGCAAAAATAGATACAATATGCCTTGGTTCAGTAAGCAAAACGGTTTCTTTAATGCAATACAAAAGCTGTTATCCGTGTATTGTATATAGATACTGCATCAGCAGTCTGGCTTCGTACATTGTTGTGTATAAACTTCCTGTCCAGAAATAATAAAACAATTAGTGCCATATAATGTTTCTAAACTCATTTCTAAACTTTCTAACTCGGTTTTTCATAACTCAAACACGTTTTTCAACTACAGCTATTTGTTTCTCGCATAGTGTTCCGCCAAAACTATAACTATTGCTATTTTAACAGGAAATATGTTATAATGGCGATTAAGCACTATTTCTAACTACTGTTGCGAGAAAGTATTTTTTTTTATTATTTTATATTAGATTAAAAGTATTACTTAAATTAAGGGGATATTAAATCCCGCATAGTTTTAAAACCGAATAAGAAACTCAAAGATCGGAATCAGAGAGTTTCTTGCCGAATATAGTAAACTATAAAGTATCGGCGACACTAGCGTTAGCCAATGCAAGTGATCCTAGTACGTAGTACAATACCGGCGCAACTCGTTGCAAAGGTGGGGAAAGTTCAGATCGCTATTCTTAGGTATTTTCCATAATGTAAAAACACATTTCCTAGGAAATGTATGCTGTTATTACATTATGGAGGGAGGTCACTACCCAGACCGGTTTCAGCCTTTTTTGAGGCTTCATCAGTGAGTAGCTAGACCTAATACCGAAGTGTATAGCGAAAAGAACTTAAGTACTCTGCGAACGAGTTTTCCAAACAGGTGCAACCATTAAGTTACTTAAGTATAAAGAGCTAATAAGCTTCAATTCGGCTTCAAATAAGCTTCAATCCGATTAAAAGTATTTCTACAACTTTAAAATAAATGAAGATTTAATGTTTTAATTTATGATTTTTTGATTCAAGTAAAAGTAAACACTAAGTCTTTAAAAATACCGTAAAAAATTATTATCTATATTAATTATTTAGAAGACCCAATTCACATATGCCGGCCACCACACGGCGGGGGGGGGGCTAAAATGGGTATCCAGGGAGGGTAATGGATGGCAATGCTGTAGATCAGGGTACGCAACCTATGGTATGCGTACTACTGGTGGTACGTGAGCCACTGCCTTACTGGTACATCTAATATCTTGAATTAAATATAGTGGTACGCCACTAGAAAAGGTTGAGAACCCCTGCTGTAGACAGTGAAGTTCTATCTGTGGCTCGGCTATTGCTGTTACCCTCCTGCCATGATCAGAGCTTTATATAGCTCACTAACACCTTATCCTTACACTGTATTCTACAGATCACGGAGAAGATGAAAAGCAGTCTTGCTTTGCCCTTTTAAGCCAGTCCTTTTAAGGATGTGTTGCTCGATTGAGAAGTTCGAGAGGGAATTCTCGTAGAGTTTCATGACTTTTGACGTGATCGGACGTATTATTTTAGACTGTGACTGATTGAATTTTATATAAGGTTTTTCGGGAATCTCACATTGCACTGCCGCTAACACAGTTCGAAACCTACTGTTTCCACCTTTGCATGAAATATGCACGAGGTCTGATGGCCGTGTAAGCCCCCCACCAGCAAAGAGGACCAGTGGTGGATTAATGGTACTTTAGGGAGGGAGGTTTTCGCTCTGTGGCCAAGTGAGTTCTTGACACTCCTTTTCCCTGTTATTAGGGCATCATAAACTCTAACATATATTGTTTTGCTGGTAGACACACGTGTGCGTCTATGGGATTTGTCAGTGGACCCTCCAAAGTCTACAGGATTATCTAAAGTCACCGGAATATTCTTTGACATTATACGGTGTGCAATGATGGAGAACGTAAAAGATATTAAGGACGCCATTCAAAATTTAAACAAAGATCTAACACTTGACGTTCTTAAATTCACATTAAAGAAATTTGAGATAGAATATCCTGGCTGTCTGAATCTCTTCACTCAGAAGAAGATGATGTGGACACTAAAGAGGACTTCACACCTGTTCCACCTCCAAAGACTCCCCGACAGTACGATTGTTCGCAGGGGGGAACAATCAAATAAAAGACGTAGAACATCTGAAGATGACATGGAAGAGGATGTAGCAACACATGATACCCAAGTTACCCAAAATAGGAAAGAAGGACAAATCAGCAGAGCAATAACATCAGTCACACACAAACCACTGTCTTCTACGCGTCCAGTCGAATTCCGGAAGAGATAATTGACCTGATTAGAACTAAAAACAAAGCCAGAAAGCGATATCACAAAACTAGAGCCCGGTAGGTCAAAACAACCTGAACAGACAGCTTCGAGAAGCTCTCCAGAAACACAGGAATTCCGAATGGGAATCTAAACTTACGGAAATCAACCCAGAAGATACCTCCATGTGGAAATTTCTAAAATATCTTCGTACCAAAAGACAAACCCCCCCCTTATGAAGACCAAACTTGGAATTGCACACTCAGATGAAGAAAAAGTAGAAGCCCTAATTGACAATCTGGAAAATCAATGCAGCCCATCTTACGAAAACTTAAATATTAATCTCATTTATAAAGTTCATCGTCAAGTCAGAAAAGCCTTAAGACAGCCTAAGGATGATTCATAAATCATCACCCCCACTACTCCAACAGAAATTATCAATATTATATCCCAATTGAAGAATAAAAAGGTTCCTGGTCCCGACGGCATAACCAATGGAATAATACAATTACTCCCAAGGAAGGCCATAATTAATCTAGTTAATATAAACAATTCCATATTAAGATTCCAGTACTTTCCCACAGCTTAGAAAACTGCTGACATCATCCCTTTGAAAAAGCCTGGTAATAACCCACAACTTCCCCAAAGCTACAGACCCATCAGTCTTCCTTCCTGCCTCAGCAAAGTAACAGAAAAAGTCATCCTAACAAGGAGACAATTGGCAGTGGACAAACATAAAATAATTCCAAATGAGCAATTTGGTTCTCGCAAAGCTCACAAACACAGTGCAACAAATTCACCTATTAACTGAACACATCACTTATCCCCATGGTTTTAACTGGCACCTTCGCACTGCTGCTTTGTTCTTGGATGTTGATAAGGTATGGTATCAAGGCCTTATCTTCAGACGTATTGAAAACAACATCCCAATTAAACTAGTGAAACTTATTTTCTCATACCTTAGAGAAAGACACATGCAAGCAAATCTTAATGGAATTGTTTCATCAAGGCGCAAAATTCTAACTGGAGTTCCTCAAGGTTCTCTTCTGGCCCCAATACTGTTCACAACTCACGTATCAGACATTCCTCTTAATTCCAGCACAACCATTACTGTCCTTTATGCCGACGACACCGCTATTCTAGCAAGGTCTCTGAGCCCTCGCCTGGCAATCAGTAGACTCCAAGGAAGTATCAACGCGCTGGAAAACTGCTCTTCAGCAACTGGCGGATACAAGTAAACTCCTCAGAAGCTCAGACATGCTGTTCTCTAGAAGAAAGGTCTGCATTAAAGAAGACATCTTGCTCTCTGGTCAAAAGATCCCATGGCAATCAGATACCAAATATCTTGGGGTACTACTGCATAAGAAAATCCTTTTTAACAAGCACATCAATCTCATTGGCTCCAAGACATCCAAAGTAATAGCTCAGCTCTACCCAATGATCAACTGCAAGAGCAAACTGAACTTACAAAATAAATGACTACTTTACCGGATGGTTATACGCCCAGTTATTACCTACGCCTCACCAGCATGGAGTCACACTTCACGATCAAACATTTCAAAACTACAAAGAATCCAAAATAAGTGCCTAAGGATGATCCTAGACGCCCTATGGTTTATCAGAAATTCACAGATTCATCGAGAAACCGGCATTCCATACATCTCCTCCCTTCTTCGTGATCTCGCAGAAAAATTCTTCGTCAAGTCAAATTCATATTCAAACCGACTGATCGTACAATCTGTCAATTACAACGAAATCGAGTACTACAAATACAAAAAGACCGAATGCTATTCTACTCCCAACTGATCATAGCTAACACAACTTCCCCCAGAAGGCGTGCTTAATTGCTCACAAAACTCCCTTTCCCAAATAACTCCCATTACAGACAAAGGTGAATATGAAAACCACTTGTGTTTCACCCATCCTGACAGTAGCGTTATACGTTATACATGTGGTGCTCTGGAAAAGAATAGCCCGCTGCAGCCCATGCATGCCGTACGAGGCGACCAAAATGGGTGCCCAGGGAGAGTAATGGATGGCAATGCTGTAGCCAAAGAAGTTCTAAATGAGGCTTGGCCATTTCTGTTAACCCCCTTCCCCCTGCCATGATCAGAGCTCATAGCTCATAACTCAACACTCTATCGTTACATTTTCCTCTACAGATAACGGGAATATGAAAAGCTTCGCCCGTTTTCTTGCTTCGCCCATCTAACCAATTTTTTTTTTATGTGAAGGTTTATAATTTAGATTTTTATGGGATGGTAATGCTGTAGCCAATGAAGTTTTAACTGAGGCTCGGCTATTGCCATTACCCAGCCATGACTACAGCTTTTAGCTCAATAACACCACATACACACGGGTTTTCTTCAATCGGATGAAGATTCAAGGACTCAATCCATCTCCCCCCCCTAAAAAAAAGTTTATAATTTATATTTAAATAAATTTAAAATATGGATACTTTGAATATTTCTGAAGATATTTTGAATCGAAGATGTTTTTTCAAGATTCTTGATTTTGAATTAAAAATGGGTGAAGTTACGCTAAGTATTAAAAATAACTTCAATAATTTAATAGTGCTTAGCGAAGTAAGTATATTTCATATACTTACTTCGCTAAGCACTATATATGGATACTTTGATAAGCAACTAGCTCCAGATAAGTTCTTAATTTATAGAATAGTCAAAGCTCACGTTTCATCCATATGTTCACTGGGCATCGTGAGATGCCATATGGTCACGCCGATGCTCGTTGCCCTAAGTATTAAAAATACCTTCAATAATTTATTAGCTTTTATTCAATATTACCTTCTGTTACTGTTATGAGAAGTCTCCCTTCCATTCTTTCAGTATATTTTATATACTAGTATTCGATACTTTGATAAGCAAATAGTTTCAGATAACTTCTTAATTTATAGGATAGTCAAAGCCCACGTTCCATCCATAAGTTCATTGGGCATCCACAGATGCCGTATGATCACTAAGATGCTCGGTGATGTGCCACACCAGACATGTAGTCCTGTTGTATGCTTTTCTGGAGGCTTCAATCTGAAGATCACTCACTTCACATACACCATCTATTCATCTCATTGACGGTCTACTCCTTCCTCTTCTTCCAGGAATTTTACTTTCTGTTACTGTTATGAGAAGTCTCCCTTCCATTCTTTCAGTCTGTCCAAAATATTTAAACTTTCTTCTGTTAATATTCATAAGGAGCCTTAACGTTCTACTGATCTTTTCTAGCACTGTTGAGGATATCATACACTGAAAGGCGTACAAATGAACGATACCCGTTCATTTGTACGCCTTTCAGTATATGATATCTTCAACAGCCTTCTGTAACACCACATCTCAAAAGCAGATATCCGTTTCTTATCTGACTTCTTTAGGTTCCAAGTCTCACATCCATAAGTCGCTGTTGGAAAAACAACTTCAGCTAAAATCCTCAACTTTGTTCCCATGGAGATAGTCCATCCTTCCAGTTTTTGGACTAGTCTCTGACTGTTGTTTTAACCATTCCTAACCTTCTTCTGATGTCTTCTGAACAGCAATTCTTCACATTAATAATGGATCCCAGGTACTCAAACCTGCTGACTTCCTCAATTATTTCTCCATTAAGGTACATTTGTTTCTGAAAAACTTCTCTGTTTGTATTTCCTTTGAAAACCATAATCTTTGTCTTGCTAGGATTGAGTTGAAGTCCTCTGGTATTACTGATCTTGTTAACATTGTTCAAGAATTTGTCCTAGTTCTTCCTTGTCATTACAAAGGAGTACTATATCATCAGTATACCTCAGATTACTAATCAATCAATCTATCTCCTATCCCAATTCCTGTCTTGAGCTTATCCAATGCTTCACGCATGATGTCCTCTGCATATATACGAAACACCCTTGCCTAACTCCTTTTCCGACCTGAAGAAAATCAGTCAATCCAACACCTGTTCTTACCGTGGCTTCTTGCTCCCTATACAAGCTGGCTATCAACCTGATAGTGTGTTGAGGAAAGTCCATTCTTTTATTATTTCCACGGTTTCACATGTTTAACACAGTCAAAAGCTTTAAAGTTGTCTAAGAAACACATTACCAGAGGGAGTCTGAATTCCTTATATTTTTTTATGATCTGTCTAAGGCAAAGGATCTGATCTCTGGTGTCCTGACCTTTCCTAAAACCCGCTTGTTCCTCGGGCATCTCTGCCTTAACTTTGCCCTCACTCCTATTTAGCATGATCTTCAAATCTCAATCCTATTTAGCATGAACTGCTCTTTCAACTTCATGCCTAAGTGGAGGAGGTCCCAAATCGGAATTTTCCTGGTGAGAGAGCGCCTCCAAATTTTCTATATCTACCGTATTGTACAGTTCTTCACAGTATTCCTTCGATCTGTTTTTGATTTCCAATTCTTCTGTTAGTAATGCTCCATTCTTATCTTTGATGACGTTCAGTTTGGGCTTAAACTTGTGCTTTAGATCACGAACTAAATAAAACATCCTTTTATAATTGTATCTCCTCATCAGGAACTCTATCTCTTCACCTTGCCCCTCTTGATGGCTCTTCTGAACTTCTCTGTGTAATCTCTTATATTCTTCAGTCCCTACGTCTCTTTGTTTTTCCAACCGCCTTCTTTTGATTAGTTCCCATGTTGAATCTGATATCCATGAGGCTCTTGGCTTCTTATTGGGCTGAGATGCTTCTTGGCTGTATCCTGTATTATCACCTTGACTCTTTCCCAAAGCATTTCTGATGAGTTCGCTTCATTGGTCTCCAAAAAATCAGCAACCGAGTTGATGTTTCTTCTATGAATCCACTAGGAATTTCTCTAACACCCAATCTAGTGGGATGTGCCTAAATTGGAAGTTTTCGGAATCTTAATTTTACTTTGGCTCTTACTAGCTGATGATCTGTATACCACAATCTGCTCCAGGACAAGTATGCACATCAGAGATGCTTGTCTTCCAACGCCAGAGGATGCAGGATGTAATCAATGTGGTGCCTTGACCTATCAATAAAAGCTCACGTTAATCCATATAAATTAGATATGTTAATTAACACAATCAGATATATTAATTAACAAAACAACAAATTAATGAACAAAACAATCATTTTAATGAATCAAAAACTGAATTACGTTTCTAAAATGTAAATCAAATAAACTAATAAACACAGTATGCATTCACTATCTGTCATGAATACCAGTTGCCTGATTTCCAAAAAAAAAAAAAAAAAAAGAACTCCAGACTTATAATATTGTTGCTGGAAATGAACAATTTTTGAAAATTTATTTATTTATTAACATTAAACAATAAATTTATATTTTTATCATTAGTTCTACTTACTTTGTCGAGTTACCTGAACAAGCCTCAGACAATTCAACAGCTGAAGAAGCATATTCGTGCAGAAATTAGGGCCCTGCAGCCCGAAAGATTAACAGTTTTCACGGAAAGATGGGCCCTTTTCTATAGCCGTAGAAAGGGCCTGTCTTTGTGAAGCCGAAAATGAGACATTTAGGTGATGTGGATTTTCATAACTGATAAAAAAAATCCAGTTTCTGTATTTCATTATGACAAAAAAATAATAATTAATAACTAAAAAGTTCTTAAATGTTTAAATCCCTTCGTGACTTATGGATCACCCTGTATTAGATAGGATTAATATAATGAGCAGTATTAGAACTTGAAATAAATGTTTCAGGGAAAAAAAATGTCTTAGGTAAGTAATATGTAATGAGAATATTAAATATCCATCATTTTTATAGTCAAATAATATAACATGGAAGTTTTACATGAAAGTTATGATTTTACTTGAGTTCATTAGTAATTTAATATGAAACATGTAAGTTTCACCTTATATATCCTTATGAATAAGTAAAGCCGTCTCTAAAAATTTGGACGATCCCTAGGCCACTCAATAATGGCCGAAGGACCGTCCATCTCAGTGTTGGCTCCACTCAATGATGGCCTTCCACCCACACACAACCACCGAGCAGAATCGCTCATATTCCGAAGAAAAGCATTCACCGACAAAGCCCTTCACCGGACTGTGCCGGAGAGGGGCTTTTCCCGGAGACTCAAATTGCTCCCTTAAGGCAAAAACCTTAAGAGAGCGAACTCATAATAGCCCCCCGCCGGTTTCAGCCTTTTTTGAGGCTTATATCCAATATTCAAGATCGTACTGCCGAAGCAAATAAATTAGTTCTTAAAAGAACTGGAAGATGGACTGAGTCCTTGACTCTTTATCCCGTCATCTGAATGAAGCAAGCAAATCTGCGTGGATGGGATATTATTCAGCTAAAAGTTCTAGGCATGGCTGGGTAACGGCATAGTCGACCCTCAGTTAAAGCTTCAGCATTGCCATTCGTTACCCTGGAGGTCCTAAAAAGGACTGATCCACCAACCTTTTTATTTTCTGTACCGCCACATTAGTACATTAGTATACATCCTTATCCTTATAAGGACTGGCTTAAAGGGGCGAAGCAAGAATGCTTTCCATCTTCCCCGTTATCTGTAGAGGACAGTGTAGGGATAAGGTGTTATTGAGCTATTAAAGCTCTGATCATGGCAGGAGGGTAACAGCAATAGCCGAGCCTCAGTCAGAACTTCATTGGCTACAGCACCACTGCCATCCATTACCCTCCAAGGGTATTTTATTGAATGAATCAATCACCGCATCTCACGGTCGATTGATTCCCCTGATCCAGGCCCCGGATTAGTATACACCTTACCCAATCCCTTAGAAGTACTTTGCAAATAGATTTCGTAAAATGGTGTCTATCTTATATTTTAAGTAAAAAAAAAAAATCGAAGCACTTAGTTAATAGAGCATTAAATACAATTTTATAAAAAAGTTAAAAAAGAAATTAATAGAAAAATATTATTAATTTACATAAAAATAACGTCATTTTCTTTCGATATCATCTCAATTTTTTTTAAAAAATAGTCGATATTAGATTGTAGTAGTAGCTTAATAAGAAAGAACGGTTTTCACAGCGATCGGTTTAAAAATCTCCTTTTTACCGGGGGCGCAAGACAGCAATACTAGAAATCTTTCTACATCGTTTGTTGGGCATTCCATTAGGATTTTCCGTTTACTCAGTCAGTCCTCGATCGCTCGGTTAATGAAGACCACAACTCAACAATACACTTGGTTTATGGTCGCCTATTATGGCTGACCACCAGTCCAAATGCAGTTTGCACTTGAAAATAACAAAAGCTTCCCTGGTGAAATATCTTTGTAAATGGGGAGGTAGAGCAACTTGGCCAAATATTTCGCTAAGATGTATTACTGAGCTTTGAAGCACTTCTTTTAACGGGATCTTGTAGAGTTTATTGGCAAAAGTTTTCATTTCTTTCTTTCTTTCTTATTACTGTAGCATTCCTTAGAGAGTTTTTCGAAAGTTGTTTTGTAATAGACAAGAAACACCGACATCTCAACCGAGTTCAACAAGTAGAATCGAATACTTTATGAAATTTATTTTTTTCTTTTGCAGAACAAACGATGAAAACTTTGCAGCTTTTGTTACTGGGTTCTTTTGGGAATTTCTGTTTTTTTTTTTTTTTAATCTTTCAAATGAAAACTGTTTTTAAAAAAATTATTATTATTATTGTAAAAATCTATATATATCTATATATCTATAACTGCAGCATTAACTTGATTTCATTCATGTGCGACATAAAATTTATATAATCGGCGTGTTAACTATTGCCTAAGTTCGTTCGGTATACATTTATTTATTAATAAAAATAATGACTTATACTCGATGGTGTAATTTTATAAATAAGAATAAATAATAAATAGTTATATATTAAATAAATGATAATAATAAATTAACAGTTAACTAAATAATTATAAATGATTTATAATTTTTATAAATGTATAATTATTTAAACATTTACTTTTACTTAGACACAAACGTTTGCTTTCTAACATTTCTCGGTATATTATGTCAGGTGTGCTTTCTGTATTTGGAACTACTTTAATTTTTGCTACTAATCCTGTGTGTTTACCAAGCATATTTAACCTCGCAGTCTGCTATTTTTAAAGCAACCCATAAGAATTCTTCAATTCCAAGCAGTTCAAAGCTGTTTCTATAATTTCAGTTTTTTTTCTCCCATTTTACTTGCATGCATAAGTAAACAAGACTTTATAAACCATTCCGATTCATCCAATGACTGAGATTTAACTTTTTTTAAAAGTTGTTTATGAATATCTTCGCTATTTTTAATTATGCGATTCGAAACGGTGTCGTTACAAATGGTATTTTTTTACGCAAATTTATTTCCTAGGATTATGGGATATGTATTCGACATGAAAGTCTTCTATGATTATTTTATTTTTTTACTCATGTTTTTTTTTTGTTTGTTTTTGTTTTGTTTTGTACTAAATTCATATCCAAAACTATTCTTAAAAAAAAAAAAAAAAAAAGAGATGCCTCATTTTCATGATTCGTAAGCGTATACTACAGTATTTCAAGAAAAAAAAATCATTTGAAAATTATGTGTTGGTATTTTGTTTCGAAATTATTATTATTATTATTATTATTATTATTATTATTATTTGACACCACCAGTGAGTCCAAATACTCATCGAGGGAGAGTGTGCCAACAGCATTGAACGATTGGTCTGTCCCTTTCCAACTACGAAATGAGTGACTTTTTTTTTTTTTTTTTTAATTTTTGGTGTAACAGCACTATTAGAGAAAAATCTCTGCACAAACAATGTATAGGTTTTCACAAATATAATACTTCCTACGTATCAAGGGAGGATCGTATATGTGTCTCTTCTCAACTTCTGGGTAGTTGTGATTTTAACATAGCTTTTGAGAAGTGAAAGTTTTCATATATAAAATCAATCTTAGGTGACGTATCCACACTTTCAGCTGTAATATTAGTTATATTCTAAGTAAATCATTCTTTGATGTTGTATACTGCGATAAAGAAATACGGATTAGTTCGAACATCAGATCCAAAAGAATATCGGATTCTGGGATATTACAATACTGCACGTCAAATTCTGCGATTGCTCTCACAGTATTAGAATAAGTATTTTAAACATAAATATTTTAAATATATTAAATTTCTTTCTTACTTCTTCTGATAGATCTTAAGATCTATCAGAAGAAGTAGGCATCAATGATATTAGGAAATCTGGTAAAAGTAAAATGGTATCCCAGCAGGAAGGATATTGCCTGGGAGTTGTATATGGAATACTTCGAGTTAACACCATTAAAAGGAAACACTTCAACATCGAAGATACGGTTTGCGACAATTTATTACGGATTGGATATTCCGAACACATATTTTTCTGCTGTCCTCTTGCTGATAAAGTATTTAGAGCGATATATATTAGGAGACATTGAATTCCTTCAGAAGGCATGCAGACTGCTATCTATTCACTATCTGATAAGGATAAATCAAACGTTCTCTTCTTTTACTAAGCGAGTTCTTTTTTCTGTCCACCAAAGTGATTCAGCCAGTCCAATGGATGACTGGAGAACAAACCCACATAACGAAGCCCAACTCGAAGTGGTAGGTCTAGAAAGGACCAACCATTTGGACAACAGCTCACCTACAGGGTTTCGGAATCTTTTTTTTTTCTAGGAATAAGAATGACACACCAAGAAAATTGAAAGTAAGAATGGTCTGTCTCTGATTACGAGATGAATAAAACGCACTGAGAACTTATTCTTTTTCTACCATTATCCCCGTATCTTTAGTTTATCTTTACACTTCTAGGCTCTCTCTTGAATCCCGTATCTAAACTTTTCTAGTCCTGCAATGAATCCCCCCCCCATCATGTTTTCGTTTCCGGTCAAGTTGAGTTCAAACACAAGGTTTTCTGAGTCAAAGTAAGTTACCAAATCAAAGGATCATCATGATTTACTTTATTATTAACTCCATACAACTGGTCATAAAACCTATAGCGTGTTAGTGTCATGTGTAAGAAAATAACGACAAAAAAAAAAGTGAAAATCTGTTGACTGTTTTTCTGAAAAGCTGGAGTATTCCTAGGAGAACATAATGTGGTACATAGCTGTACCAGAAGACAGATATAGATAGATGATGGCTTGGTAGGTTCGAAGCGAGTAAACTTCTACTGTAAGCACCCGATCTTGCTTTCATAAGACAGAAACCATCTCAAGAATTCACACTACTTCAGAAGAAATTCATGATAATAAAGAGACAGACGAAGCTTTGAAGATTTGGATACCTAGTAGAAATCACACATGCTACCGATTCAGTAGGTGGTACCAGCATCATTTGCATATTGCGCATAACTATATGCAGTATGGAGTGTATACATAAAAGCCTTCCAAAGGCAGTCCGTCGTTTCCAACACTACTTAGAAACCTTTATGCAGATATACATAAAAGTCACGCAGCATATTAGGTCAAGTGCATCAATACGTGTTGATGCACTTGACAATATTTAAGAATGCTGTTGTTAGTAATCGTCAGTACTGTTGATCACAATAGGACAAACAAAGAATCATTCGGAGACCTGTCTGGCGAGAGCTACCATTTTGAAAACAGCAGGGCTGACCGGTTTCTCAAAAGAAGATATATTCAGGGTGTTTAATCAGTGGAAAAATAACCCACATTGCTTGTCTAAGAGGAGTAACCGTGGTGTGATCCTAAGACAGTCTATTTAGGAACGAGATTGTCGTCGTCTGAGAAGGCTGCATTATCTGATGGCTCGCATTAGGCACATTCATTTCTAAAGTAAGTCTCAGCCGGTATCCTTAAAAGGGTATTGAAAAAGCTTCCACAACAAGAACAGTTTCAGCAAACAAACATCACCCTGTTGATAAGGTATTATGTGAAATTTCTCTGCAAATAAACAAGACATTTTAACATCATGCCTCTTAATTACAGGAACAGTGTCCGCACGGTTAGCGCTTCGCCACCTAGGAGTGTCCTGGGTTCGATTCCCGTTGGTGACGTGAGGAGCTGCAGGATCTTCCTCAGCCATAGTCAAGTTAGCCGGGAGTGGACGGTAGGTTTTTTCCCCCAGTTTATCCCGGGTTTTTTCATCCCGCAAAATAGGCAAACTGGCCTTGAGAACTCAACAGTACAGGATAGGATACACCGGGCCGTAGGGCTGACCACTTTATCCTGTGAACGGTTTGAGGTCCGATGATCAATAAACTCTCGACACCGCAAGGTAAAAGAGGGTAAAAAGAAGATGAGATGAGATGATTACAGGAACAGTGGGTCGAATATTGCATAAACAGGATATTCTAAATACTTCTCTATTGCGTACCATCATCTCTCATAAAAGTAACAGAATATGTCTGTTGGCCATTGGTAGAAGGATAAACATTACCAACAGAAGAGTGAATGCATTGCTATTGTGGTTAAGACTGGTAGAAGATTTTACTATTCGGAGAGTCTTTGGTTGGGAAGAAAATAATGCTAAAAATATCAGTTCCATGGGAAATGGAAATCTTTCAGGATAACACTTTTTTACGTAGTCGAAAATGTGCAAAGGCTGAAGAACAGTTCGGAGAGTATGATAAAATATTTTAAGCTATACTGTCCAACCAGAATTAACGACACATACTTCTCTGTAATGAAATGGATGTATGTGACTATGCGATATGCAGTTTTATGACTTATAAAGTACAGCAGTGGTTCGTTTAGAAGTTATTTAGATCTTGTATGCCGAAGAATGAATGATGGAATTGCAAGGGGAAAACGTCTTATATGTTCTATTTGCGCATCAGTTAAGTATTCTTTAGTCGATTATCATCGACGGACTGAAGAAATGGGCAGACGTCCACAGATAACACGGAGCCAAGATATAACCTGTTAATAAAACACCTAGTCGTATGCTGATTGTTTCATTACAGTCAGATCCTAGACGATCTGCATTCGGAAATGTAAGCACTCGCATACAATTCGTACGTTTCTATATGTACAGTAATAAGTACATGTTATGAATATTCGAGAAAGAGCTGGAGTCCAAAAGAGCTTTTGTTAATAATAAATTATACATCATCGAGTATCGTGTACTAAGGCATACATAACCTGGATTGTGACCCAACTAAAATTGGTGCCTTGGAGGTTTTTTCAATAAGCCAAACTGATTCGACCAAGTTGGTTTTGTTACTCTCGTGTAGAAGAAGTGAGTATAGATGAACCCTGACCGCAAAGACTTGGGTTCGATTCCTGTCCGTCAGTGACGTGAGGAACCTTTATCTAATGTCTTTCGACGAAAGGTGAGTTCGCCGCTCTTATACAGAGGTAGGTTGTTTTTTCACCCGAAACTCGGATTTTTCGTCTCCCAGAACAGGCAAACTGGCCTCGTGAACACACGTGGATTACAGTCATGAATACGTCCCAGCCATATTCCGGCCCCGAGCACGGATAAAACTGATGGAATTGGGAAAAGCAATGGTGAACTACTCTCTATAAAATCTCACCAAGAACACTTTGTTGGCAATGCCTACAAAAGTGACCTAGGGTCGGAAAGGACTGAAGAGAAAAACCACCGCCAACATAATTCTAAAAGCCTGTAAAATCTAATAAACAGATAAAAACAAGTAAACAAATTGGGGATATCTGGCCCGAGAGATCCGGCTCTAAACGGGCTGAGGATCGTCTCGTTCTAGGCCTTCGCAGCAGCCTGGACGATGGATGAATATATGCATATGCAAGAATAAAACATTCTCCTCTCTCTCTCTCTCTCTCTCTCTCTCTCTCTCTCTCTCTCTATATATATATATATATATATATATATATATATATATATATATTATTCAAAATTCAAAAGAGTCTCTTATCATTGGCCTTTTGAGAACAAAATTGGCGCTGAGATTCAGCAGAGAGAGAGAGAGAGAGAGATAAAAACATAGAGTGAAATAGTAATGGAGAAGAGAAACAGGACTCAGTTGACCAGTTTTAGCTGTTGACCCATCGGGTACTTCCAAAACGGTCGGTTGACTTTTCACTCATTAAAGGAAAAGTCTCAAAAAGAAAAAATAAATACATTAAAAACCTAACAAGAGTAAATAGATAGTAATATTAAAAATACTATTAACGCACCAGTATACGAAGTATAAAAGCTAATAAATGGATAAAAACAAGTTAGCAAATTGGGGGACCTCACTCGGGAGATCCCGCCCTAAAAAGGCCCAGGACCGCTTCGATGTTGGCTTTCGCATCACAGGATGATGAATATATGAATATGCAAGAATATAACGCATTCCTATATTATATTACAGATTTTTTTTTTTTTGGCTAAATGGGCGAAGCAAGAATGCTTTTCACATTCCCCGATCATGGCAAGAAGTTAACAGCAATAGTCAATCCTCAGTTAAAACTTCATTGGCTACAGCACTGCCATCCATTACCCTCTCAGGGTATCCATTTTAGTCGTCTCGTACGACATGCATGGCCTACAGTGGGGCTGGTATGTAAGTAAAACCCTCTCTAAAAATTAAAACGATCCCCCGGACCACTCCCTACGAGTGGCTGAAAGATCGTCCAACTCAGCGTTGGTTCAACTCAGTGACGGGCATCCCCATCACTGAACAGAACCGCTCATATTCCGGGGAAAAGCGTCCACCGACAAGGCCCCTCACGGGCCATGCCGGAGACTCAAAATGTTCTCTCAGGGAAAACCCCCCAATATCTGATAGAACATTTGGAGTCTCTGGAGAGGGTGTTCTCCGGCGTGGCCCGTGAGGGGCCTTGTCGGTGGAAGCTTTGTTCCTTCACCGGGAGCAAAATTCCGGAAGAAACCTAAGAGAGCGAAACTCTGCGTCCATTTTAGTCGCCTCTTACGACATGCATGAGCTATAGTAGCGCTATTCTAATCCCGGCCACAAAAAGGAATATTACAATTTTTTTAGGGGGGGGGTAGACGGGTGAAGCAAGAATGCTTTTCATATTCCCCGTTATCTGTAGAGGTCAATGTAAGGATAGGGTGTTATTAAGCTATGAGCTCTGATCATGGCAGGAGGCTAACAGCAATAGCCAAGCCTCAGTTAAAACTTCATTGGCTACCGTATTGACATCCGTTATCCTCCCTGGGTGCCCATTTTAGTCGTCTCGTACGACATGCATGGTCTGATACGTAAAGCCCTGTATAAAATTTAGAATGATCCCTAGACCACTCAATAGTGGCCGAAAGATCGTCCAACTCAGCGACCCCCCTCCCCCCCCACCGAGCAGAACCGCTCATATTCTATTCCAGGGAGAAGCATCCACCGACAAGCCCCTCACAGGCCACGGCGGAGAACACCTTCCCCAGAGACTCAATATACTTTCTCAGGGAAAACTCCTCGAAATCTAATCTAAGCCCCCCCCCCCCTCACCGGGAGCAAAATTCCGGAAGAAACCTGAAAGAACTTTCGAAACTCTGTGTCCATTTAGTCGCTTCTTACGACAGCATGGATATACAGTGAAGCTATTCTTATTATCCCGGCCACCACAAGGATATTACACAAATGAATAAAGATATCCTTATAGTCCTTATAAGGACTGGCTTAAAGGGGCGAAGCAAGAATGCTTTTCATATTCCCCGTTATCTGTAGCGGACAGTGTAGGGATAAGGTTATTGAGCTTTTATTAAAGCTCTGATCATGGCAGGAGGGTAACAGCAATAGCTTCATTAACTACAGCATTGCTATCCATTACCCTCCAAGGGTATTGGATTGAATGAATCAATCACCAACTATGTAAGTAAAGGTGAAATCTCAAAAATACGGACGATCTCTAGGCCACTCCATAGTGGGCGAAAGACCGTCCTAATCTCAGCGTTGGTTCTACTCAGTGACGGGCTCCCCGACCACTGAGCAGAACCGCTCAAATTCCGAGGAAAATAATTCACCGACAGAGCCCCTCAGCGGGCCGTGCCGGAGAACACTTTCCCCGGAGACCCAAAGTGCTCCCTTAAGGCAAAAACCTCAAGAGAGCAAACTCAAAAACTCATCGCCCAAGGGGGTAACAGCAACAGCCGAACCTCAGTTAAACTTCATTGGTACAGCATTGCATTGTTGCCATCCGTTACCCCCAAGGGCATTAATGAATCAATCACCGACTATGTAAGTAAAGGTGAAATCTCAAAAAATCGGACGATCTCTAGGCCACTCCATAGTGGGCGAAAGACCGTCCTAATCTCAGCGTTGGTTCCACTCAGTGACGGGCTCCCCGACCACTGAGCAGAACCGCTCAAATTCCGAGGAAAATAATTCAACGACAAAGCCCCTCAGCGGGCCGTGCTTGAGAACACCCTCCCCGGAGACTCAAAGTGCTCCCTTAA
Organism: Typopeltis vanoorti; assembly: GCF_054136105.1. Taxonomy (NCBI): domain Eukaryota; kingdom Metazoa; phylum Arthropoda; class Arachnida; order Uropygi; family Thelyphonidae; genus Typopeltis; species Typopeltis vanoorti. The sequence goes on along the minus strand of NC_143561.1, from coordinate 33,634,726 downwards.
GGGAAAAACCTTAAGAGAGCGAACTCAAAAACTCGTCGCCCAAGGGGGTAACAGCAACAGCCGAACCTCAGTTAAACTTCATTGGTACAGCATTGCATTGTTGCCATCCGTTACCCCCAAGGGCATTAATGAATCAATCACCAACTATGTAAGTAAAGGTGAAATCTCAAAAATACGGACGATCTCTAGGCCACTCCATAGTGGGCGAAAGACCGTCCTAATCTCAGCGTTGGTTCCACTCAGTGACGGGCTCCCCGACCACTGAGCAGAACCGCTCAAATTCCGAGGAAAATAATTCACCGACAAAGCCCCTCAGCGGGCCGTGCCGGAGAACACTTTCCCCGGAGACTCAAAGTGCTCCCTTAAGGCAAAAACCTTAATAGAGCGAACTCAAAAACTCATCGCCCAAGGGGGTAACAGCAACAGCCGATCCTCAGTTAAACTTCATTGGTACAGCATTAGCATTGCCATCCATTACCTCCAAGGGCATTAATGAACCAATCGGCCGCAACTCACGGTCGATTGATTCCAACCTTCCCATTGCACAAATGAATTAAGATATCGTTACTATTATATTACATATATAAAATAAAAAATGGTGTTCTTAAATTTTATTGTTTGGTTTTAAAAATTCAGAAATATCAAGTCTAAATAGAAACAATTTATGTTATTTAATTTATTGGTATTTTTTTCTTATATTCTTATATTTGAAATTCGTTTTAATAACTGCCGCATTTATGAACACATTTGATAATATTGAAATAATGAAATTAATTAATTATCTCCATTAATATTTCAGGATTAATTTGTTCCAAATCCTTCTATTCTTGAAATTTCTCTCGATGGTTTTATCACATTTATTCCTGAATAGATAATGTGATCACTTTTTTCCTAAATTTAAAAAGAACATCAAACGTTTTACCAGAATTATCTTATTTTCGTGAATATTTTCTATCGGACGAAAAGTGATCCTTTGAGCATTTTTAATTTTAATCTAAATAAATCCTAGGAGCCGATTAATGTTCTCTGACTGCTGTTTTATTTCTTTCTTCTTTTTATTTCTTCTTCTTCTTTTTTTTTACTGGAAAAGCTCTATTTGGGGATATATTTGCATAAACTTCATTTCCTCTGTTATTATTTTAGGAGTCAATTCGCACTCAACTCACTTTCTTAAGATTTTTATGACTTAAGATTTCCCAAAACTTTCAAAACTCTACTGGCTGTAGGTCAGTATCAACGATGTTCTTTGGTTGGAAAGACATGGGTTCGAATCCCGTATAGAAAGCAACAACCTTTATAATTTCTTAAATAATGTGTATGAACAACCTTACACATGATACAATATCTGTCTATCTCCCTCCCTTATCTTACATTAGTCTAGATAATCGAGAATATATTACACCATATGTCACATTTCTCCAAGAATAATATTTGGTGAAACTAACTGCCGTTAAAATTATTATTATGAATTCAATATATAAGACTTATAATTAATTACTACATAAGATATGGTTTTCAGTATGACTAGTTATCCAGTCATACCGAAATTGACTGCAGTTCTTGTGTCTCGGTAATAGAATCAAAGTACTTCTTTATGGACATAAACGTAGCATAACATGATTTGCAAATTACCGTCAATTGAAGGTATCTAACATAATATCCAAATGTCATGATGAACAAAGTATGCTTTTATACCAGTGGAAGAACGTCACGGGTCTACAAAGCATCAAGAAAAGAGAACTATTAATCTGTCATCTTTAATGTTCCTCTTTGTATAAAGTACATAATAACTGTGATATATGACTTGAACCAGTGTTTATGTCGTAAGTAAAATATGATGTAATACTCATCCTTCAATAAAATTAAAACATTGAAAGAAGAATCCCAATATGCATACCCTTACTGGAAGCTTTGTACAAAAAAAAAGTATTTTTTAAATGCTTTATTTTTCCATGAAGACCTTTAATAAAAACTCTCAATTGAGTAGACTAATTGGCCAATAAAAATTAAGTTTCGTGAGAGCTTTTTTAACATAAAAAACTCGTAGGAAAAACATTATTATTAATAATGATCCTTCTCTTTAGGGAATAAAAGGTGTTAGCGAATCTATTTGTTTATTTATTACCTTTTTTTTTAGGAAATGGCACGCTTCAACTAATCGCAGGACTTACTTGTAACCTGGAATATACGAACGGATCTATTTCTTGATGCAAATACTCACGGGAATAGTACATTCCTTCTGCCGATAAGCAATTTGTCACGTGGTTTTTCTTCTCTTCCAACCCCCACCACCACTCTCATCAGTATCGCACTGCCAGTCCGCACTAAGTACTACATAAAAGCACGGCTTAATACACCTCGTATCTCAGGAGATAAGTGTGTCTGATGGATGCTAAGAGTTGTTTCCCTAATAGTGACTGAGGAACAGTAGAATGATGCAATGAAACTGTTCATGCTGAAGTTGGGGGAGCGAGGAGAATGTACATGTCATGAGGCTCGTTTACTTGATAGGCCTGCAATTTTATAGTCTTTCATTATGACTTATGACCTTTAATTAACATCTCACAAGGAATATCTCTTTTATCCGCTGTAAAAGAGATATCCCTATGCAGTAGTTTAAACCATCGCAAAATGTGGTAGTTAACTACCAGTATATATAAGAAAAGATTGCTTTGAGGTGCATTGTAGACACCCGAAAACTAAATGCAAGTTAGAGTTTAGATCAGTGAAACTCATGAGCCCCAACATTATCGTCACCTACCTAGTAGCGTGTTGGGCCTATTATGGCCAAGATAATCGCTTACGTCCGTCTTGATATTAATTCCACTAGAATAATAAGAAGAAAAATGACTTCCTTATTATCCTATACACTATTGTAAGAACTAATTTCATTTTTAAAACAAGATTTAAATAAAATAAAATAAAATAATAAAAATAAAATACGGAGGAAAGAAAACTAAAGAAAAGAAATTATTATAACACTGGGTGGATCTGTTGAAGTGGCCGTTGCATCTATAGCGCTAAGCTGCTCGAAGAAAGTCATTCTGAGTTCGATTCTAGTCGCTGACTACAGGAACATTTTCGAAGCCGTTCTTCGACCGGTTTCTCAATCGTCGGCACAGGCAAGCGGGTTTTTTCTCACAGAAACTCGTTCCGTAAACTCAAGAAAATCGACCGCAAAACCCACATTATTTAGGATAATAATATACTGTGTTAGAGTTAGAGATCACCAGATGGCAGTATTTATCTTCCTCTCTTCCCTCGATGCCATTTATAATTAGTGATAGCTTTGGACCAGCTATCTTTGATTGGCTACCGTAAACTATCCTCCTTCGTCTTCAAAAGCTGGATACGGCTAAAACGTTTTGTATTTTAACGCATTTAATAATACACCAAATTTGTTAAGATAAAGATATAGCAAGAAAGGATTAGTCTAGTATTTTATTGTTATTATGCTTGTAATAAACATTGGCTATATAAGTGATGTTTGTTGAATGTTTTTACTACTTAATCAACTAAGGCTATCAGCCAAAGTAATTATGACTGTTAAATGTGTGTGTTTTTTATTGACCGGTTTGTCTGACTTTTGGGATGAAAAATGACACAGGTTAATTTGCTTTCATTTGCAGTGTCCTAATAAGGTTCTCATCTTAGGTCGGGATTTGAACCCGCGTTTCAAATGCTCTTTGTAACAAATGCTCTTTTCATCCAAAGCGCTTCATTGATAATTGACCTTGATAGAATAATACCCCCTTCGACAATTATCAATTAGGGATATAAGTAAAGGACTAACTTAAGTCTATATTGGCACTTACTGTATCTGAAATTCTTAAAGCTATTATATTTCAGCTATTATCTGTGCTTCTTCTGCAGTACCGGTTGAAATTTGTTCTGGAAGTTGAATATACAAAGTGAGATGCAGCGTAATCAACATAAAGTTGATGTAGTAATATGAAAAGTCTCATTTGTTATTGAAATGTCGTGATAAGGATTTTATGATGACTAATTGCATGTCAGAATGACAGATGAGAGCGGTAATCCACTCGGTATGCGATGTAGTTCTAAACTTTCCGAGTGCTGCATAGCAGTGTTCTTTAATCCGTTTTTGTCTCAGAGGAAACACGTAATCGCTGATTTTTTAAACGCAAATCCCAATTATGAAAGGTTATACACTTTTTAAAACACCTATGGCACATCTGACACTATAAGTAGACTCATCACCCTCAATTCTTATCTTCCCAAAGCGGATTGAGTGACTTAATTAGGGAGGTATCTAAGCAAATTAATGCAACCGGTTTGTCACTTCTCTACCACATCCCCGAAGATCAAATATTTATGCTTGTATATATCTGTGTGTTCACGGAGTTGGTTTGCCTGTTTTGAGGGACAAAAAATCGTTTTTCCGGATTTTTCCTCCACCTCCGTATGAGACCGGAGACACCAAACGCGTTTTTCAATCTACTCTGGCCCTCCAATAAACAGGATATCACACAAGATGAACAAAATCGCCTATCACCAAAGAACTTCCCAAAATATCCTTACCCGAGTGGGATCTGAACCTACTGCAATACTATCACTCGGTCAACAAAGTTTACAGTGAGAATTTTTCGGTGAACCACTGTTACTTTGTTTAATCGACAAAAACAAAAGATTACTTTTTAAACAAATAAGACATTTTAATAATATTTAAAAACGGAAATTTTGACGTAAATTTTATTATCACGGATTCTAGGTCAACTCTCATGACTATTATCCGTGCAAGGTTAAAAATAGACCAAAAAAAGTTAAAATAAAAAAATAAACGTAAAAAAAGCGTGTGTTACAAATATGAAGTATTACATATATGAGTAAATACTGATCAGTATGCCATCAGATTCTAAAGCAAAATATTAAATCAATCATTGTTTTTGGGTTTTTTTTCTATTTTATGGACAATTTATTGCTGGCCATCATTATTGCTTACCTTTCTTCTAAGACTAAAAAACAACCAGCTGTTCCTGATGTCATCTATTTACTATCTAGCTTCCAACCTAATCAACGTCTCTTCCATTATCTCTGTTTTTTGGAACGACTTCGCTTTACCATATGTAGCCTCAAGGCCACACAATAACACTGACAGTTAATAGTCCTTATAAGGATTGGCTTAAAGGGGCGAAGCAAGAATGCTTTTGATCTTCTCCGTTATCTGTAGAGGGCAGTGTAAGGATAAGGTGTTATTGAGCTATTAAAGCTCTGATCATGGCAGGAGGGTAACAGCAATAGCCGAGCCTCAGTTAGAACTTCATTGGTTACAGCATTGCCATCCATTACCCTCCAAGAGTATTAATCACAGCATCTCACTGTCGATTCTTTTCATTATCCAGACTAATAACAGTTCTTAAAAGAACTGGGCGATGGACCGAGTCCTTGACTCTTTATCCCGTCATCTGAATGCAGAAAATCTGTGTGGATAGGGTGTTATTGAACTAAAAGCTCTAGTCATGTCTGGGTAACGGCAATAGCCGAGCCTCAGTTAAAATTTCATTAGCTACAGCATTGCCATTTCTTACCCTGGAAGTCCTCTCTCCCACTAATAATCTCCCAATAATAATAATACTATAATATAATAATAATAGCAATTGGCCATTTGAACGTTTCTTGTATAAGTCTGATATAAAAATAAAAAAGGTGTATCAAATATTATTGTTTTAAATAAAAAAAATTATTAAAAACAGTACTTTTATAGTGTTGAGAATTATTTAATATAATCTAATAGTTAATCATATGGTACTGAAAAAATTAGAAAGAGAAATATCTGATGATCGTTCGTATTGTAGATATGAGCAGAAAATTCTGGGTCCCAGTTTAAAAAAGAAGCAGAAAATATACAGCCCTGTACTATTGATATGTGTATTTTTAATATAACACACGAACAATAGTACTAAACAGTTAATATCAACAGTTAAATAATGACATTTTTAATAACAGTTTTTGATGAATTCATGAATACTATTTTTTCTATACTGGGATGCGAATTTTTTTTTTTTTTTTTTTTTTTTTTTTTTTTTTTTGTATGCATCCTCTGTTCCTCAGTTCTGGATGTGGAAGAAATGCCATACAATACATTTTCACTTGATCTAGCAGCAGAAAAAAATTTGGTCTGACGTTATTGGTTTAAACTAACCATGTGATTCAATTTCGCCACACTACAGTAAAGCGCCTCTTGTCTGATTGGTTGAGCTATGTAAGCTATATTTAAAATTCTGATGCCGATTTGGGAAAATATAATGATAAAATAAAAATAAAACTCTTTGTCCAGTATAATTATTGTTATATTGATCTACACTATAGATCAATAGCATTAACAAGAGAATTCAGATTCAAAAATTCAAGCAGAATAGGTTAGCAATACATAAAACTGTGGCTACGACGACTCAACTTCCTTCTTTTGACTTCGTATTTAATATTTGCGCTACTGCCTCTTTTTTGTGTGTGCTTTAAAAATCAAAAGTGCGGAGTTTCACCGCAGAACAGTACACACCGCACTCGTTAGCACACTGTGGATTCAATCGGACAAAACTTATAAGCGCAAATGATAAAAATGGCACCACCGTCATCGGAAATCAAACATGTAAAACAGGAAATAACGAAGTTCGGGTTCCCCTTATGGTACTACCAATCGATGGTGTTTGTACAGAAGCACTTCGAAACAATACATTGGATACACTGTGAAGGAAGACTGCAGGCGCAGATAACGAAGTTAAATACGACACTTACAGCTCGAGGAAATTTAACTGGAAACATATAACTAGAAGCGTTTCTCTAGTGTTGTCAAACAGTACGTGCTAGTTAAGACTCCTGCAGCAAATTAATGCAACACGTTAAGGACCATCTACCAGAATAGAAGATCTAATTGACTCTCATTTTCGATTGTCTTTCTTAGAAAATAAGCTAAAAATATCTGTGCTAAGAATTACGTGGCTATATACATCTAAACTAGAAACGAACAATTTGGCAGGTGATATTTATCAACCATTGATAAGATTTACCAACAAGTTTGTCGATGTAAAATTATGTACTAAAAGAATATTGATGATGCATTTATATTACGAAAATATAAATTAAATTAAATATATATTAAAATTAAATATAATAAAATTAAACATATATTTAATTATTCAAATTCAATACTTTAAAAAATATTCATTATGAACTTTCTTAAAATTACACTGTTTATATATGAATACACCACTCTATTTTTAAAATAATATTTAAATAAGAGTGGCGGAGCTATGTTTCAAATGTTAAAGATGGCGGTACCGCCGCCTTTGTAAACATTGGCATAGTCATCTTAATCTTAATTTTGGATTGTTTGCAGTTCTTAGGTGGGTTTCAATTATCAAAATGATGTCCGGATTGTGTCTTTGTGTGAATTATTGTACCTCTTCTATCTTGTTAGTTAGGCCGTTTGCGTTCCAAGCGACATTTTGGAGTGAGTTTGGGAGTAGTTTCTTTTCGATGCTGTCAACTGATTCAGATGTCATTCTTTCATAAGAGATTCCATCATCATCGCTGGGGAACTCAACTCCTGGCACTCATCGTGGAATAGTAAATCAATCAACAAAAAACGGTCGCATTCTATTTAATTACACAGGATCAAACTTTGCAGCAGTGAATGGGCATACTGAGCCAACTCATTACAGTCCTATTGGCACTTCTGATGTCCTAGATATTGCAAATCTAAAAAATATTAAATTTCCGTACAACGGTCAATCATTGAGTGAGTTATCCTCCGATCACATTCCTATTTTGTCTACTCTAGGTAATCAAAAACAACTATCTCCCTCTTATCTCTTTCATAGCCTGAGAAACATTATCCAATGTACTCCCTGAACCCTAAGTCTTCCAGAAGATATCATGAACAAAATTAGAGGAGGAAAACAAATCAAGGAAAATATATCATTACACACTTGCTCCTCAGGACAAAAAACTCCTCAACAAAGTGAACAGTTCAGTTAAAGAAGCTCTCAAAAATTATATAAACCAACTATGGGACAACAAATTGTCATATATAGATCCTGCAGATCATTCTATCTGGAAATTCTTAAAAGGGGTTCAGAAACACCCGTAAATCTCTCCCCCCTATTAAATCAGATCAGGATCCAGCACACACACACACACACACACACAAAACACTAATGCTGAAAAATCAGAAGCCATAGCAAAGAATTTGGAAAAGCAATGCAGACCTGCATATTAACCTCTCTACCAGCCATGGTGGATGAAATAGTGAGAGGTCTTACAGAATCGTATCCAGATTTTGCAGAACTTCTTTATACGTCATAGCCGGTTGAGGTTAAATCTTAAACATCAACCATATACGAGGGTGGTCTAAAAAGTTCTCGGCCTCGACCATAGATGGCAACACTATCTGTAAGTTTTTTCCAAAGTTGGTACATCTGTCAAAAGCATCCAATTGAAATTGCAAGTCATTCTATCAAGTAGTTTGTTTAATACAGCTGTCTGAAGAAAACGCGTTGTCTGTATCCATTGAAATGGATAAAATTGAGTATCTTGCGGTTATACAATTCTTAGTAAAAGAAGGTTTAACACCAAACGAAATTCATTATGGGCAATCTTCTCCTTCGTTTTCGACAATTAAGAAATGGGCTGGCGAGTTTAAACCTGGTCGTACCAGCCTTGAAGATGATCCACGTGAAGGACGACCAAAAAGTGAACAACAACAGAAAATTGATCAAGTGCACGATATGATATTGGATGACCGGTGAGTCAAAGTGAGTGAAATTGCTGAGACTTTTTCATCTTGCGCAAATGAAAAAGCTTTGCGGAAGATGGGTGCCGCGCTTGCTCACAGCAGATCAAAAACGCACTCGCATGAAAATCTCTGAACAGTGCTTGGAGCACTTTAACAATAATTAAACTGATTTTGCGAGTCGATTTATTACTATGGATGAGACTTGGATTCACCATTACACACCAGAATCCAAACAGTAGTCAAAACAGTGGAAGAAGTAGGTCGTTCAGCGCCAAAGAAGGCAAAGTCGGTTGCATGAGCAGGAAAGGTTATAGCATCGGTGTTTTGGGATGCTAAAGGCATTTTGTTTATTAATTATCTTGAAAAGGGTAAAACAATAACGAGGAATATTATTTAGATTTTTTAACAAGACTAGACGAAAAAATTCGTGAGAAAAGATCCAGTTTGCAGAAGAAAAAAACATCTGTCACCAGGGCAATGCCCCTCCCCACAAAGGTGTTTTGGCAATGGGAAAATTAAGGGATACGCACTATGAATTGTTGGATCATCCACCCTATTCCCCAGATTTGACTCCCTCTGACTTCTATCTCTTCCCAAAACTAAAACTCTCCCTCTCTGGTCAGCGTTTTTCTTCTAATCAAGAGGTGATTGCAACTGTAGAGGGGTATTTTGCAGATCTTACTGAGAACCACTACAGGGACGGGATAATGGCGCTCGAGTATCTCTGGAATAAATGTATTAGTCTTAAGGGAGATTATTTTGAAAAATAAAAATAATTTAGAAATCAAAAATTCGTTTTTTCTTTGTTAGGCAGAGAACATTTCAGACCATCCTCGTATACAGTGTTCATCGCAATGTTAGATGCACACTAAAACAATCTGATAATAATGCTAACCTGTTCACGCCTACTTCACCAGCGAAAATAATTGACATCATAAAGTATCTCAAGAATAAAAAAGCTCTAGGTCCTGATGACATCACAAACAAAGTTATCAAATTATTACTCCTTAAAGCTATTGTACATCTTATTAACATTATAAATGCAATCTTGAAAATCCAATATTTCCCTCCCTCTTGGAAAATTGCTGACATAATCCCAGTTCACAAACCAGGCAAAGATCCACATCTACCTCAAACTTATCACCCAATTAGCTTGCTATCAAATCGAGGAAAAATTGCTGAAAAAACATCTTCTCCAGACTTCGAGAATTATTTGATAATCTAAAAATTATTCCACAAGAACAATTTGGCTTTCGTCGATATCATAGCACCACCCAATAGATCCACAGGCTAATCGAATACATCACCACAGAATAAAACTGGAGACAACACACTGGTGTCGTATTCCTAGACATCGCAAAGGCTTTTGAAAAAAATTAGCACTACGGGCTGCTATATAAATTCATCATTTCTAACATTCCTTTGATGATGATACCATTAATAAAATCATACCTCATGAACAGAAAAATGCAGGTCAAGGTAAACGGAACAGTCGCAACCCAACGTCGAATTTTTGCTGAAGTTCTACAAGGTTCCTTACTGGCCCCGATTCTATTTTCAATCTACATTGCAGATATTCCGCATAATCCCCATGTCATCCATTATGGCCCTTTATGCAGATGACATGGCTGTCTTAGCTAGATCACTGCATCCACACCTTGAAACCAAAAAACTTCAAGATAACATTCTAAAACTAGAACAATGGTTCTCTAACTGGAAATTGCAAGTTAACCCTCAGAAACGTACAGCTATAATCCTCACTAGAAGAAGATTAGCATCTTCCAAAGGGGACATCGTTCCGTTCAATATAAAAATTCCCTGGTAAATTGAAATCAAATATCTCGGAATACTAGACAAAAAATTAAGCTTCAACAACCATATTTGGATCATATGTGCAAAGGTATCTAAAGCCATTGCCCAACTCTACCCCTCGATCAACTGGTACAACAAGCTGTAAACTACAACGAAAAAACTCTCTACAAGCATAAAAGACCTAAAGCCATTTTAATATCCACAATGCAAGTCCCTCCTCCCGCCCTCACAGGGCGAGTCATAATTTTTTCTCCATCACTGTTTTATAGGTATCAGATAACGGGCAGTATAAAAAGCGATAAGCTTCACCCTCTGAATAAGAAATGGTCAGGTTCGAACTCGTTATAATAATGCTATTGATTTAATGTTAAGACCTTGCTAGAAGATACGTGAAATTTGTTTCAGTTTTCTTTTTTTGATCTGTATTGGGAAATTGTAGAAATCTTATAATAGGATCGTATAGGTTTTTATTTTATTATATTATATATTTAATTTATAGTGTGAGATATTCATAAAATTGCAGTATGTTAAAAAACAAAGCAGTTTATACATCACAAACATACAGTAAGATTAGCTTATCATCTCTTTCTTTCACTTAATAGCTTAAAATAAACAACAAAAAGTTGAAATATTATTTCTTCAACATTAGATATAATAATTATAATTATATAAGTAAAGTGGGTATTAAATCCCATATTATTTCAAAGCCGAATGTCGAAACTATGACCGTTTCGTAAAAATAAGTTGACCAGAAAGCTTACTGGACTATACTCGCCGGCATCACGAGTTGCTTAGCGCGGACTAATTATATTCTCTGTGTAGAAACTTTCACAGTTTCTACATTCGGCTTTGAAATATTGCTGGATCTAATACCCACTTTACTTATATAATTTTGCATCGCTGAACTGAAGTCATTTCCTCTTTATTTTAGTAATAATCATTATAGTAAAATCATTAGATAACTTATGAAATAATTTGAATTTGAAATAAACTATTCGAAATAATACAATATCCTCATATATCTTTAAAGTTTTACTTAAAATAACAGTTTTTGAAAATACACCATTTTCATTTTATGTAAAGGAATTATTATATGATTATATTATGAAAGTGTATATTGTATATATATATATATATATATATTGTATATATGGGTGAATGATCAATCGACCGTGAGATGCGGTCGATTGGTTCATTAATGCCCTTGGGGGTGATGGATAGCAATGCAAAGCTGTACCAATGAAGTTTAACTGAGGTTCGGCTGTTGCTCTTACCCCCTTGGGCGATGAGTTTTTGAGTTCGCTCTCTTAAGGTTTTTCCCTTAAGGGAGCAATTTGAGTCTCCGGGGAAGGTGTTCTCCGGCACGGCCCGCTGAGGGGCTTTGTCGGTGAATTATTTTCCTCGGAATTTGAGCGGTTCTGCTCGGTAATCGAGTTTCACTGAGTAGAACCAACGCTGAGATTTGGACGGTCTTTCGCCCACGAATGAGTGGCCTAGAGATCGTCCATATTTTTGAGATTGAACCTTTACTTACATAGTCGATTGGTTCATTAATGCCCTTGTGGGTGATGGATAGCAACGCAAAGCTGTACCAATGAAGTTTAACTGAGGTTCGGCTGTTGCTGTTATCCCCTTGGGCGACGAGTTTTTGAGTTCGCTCTCTTAGGGTTTTTGCCTTAAGGGAGCACTTTGAGTCTCCGGGGAAAGTGTTCTCCGGCACGGCCCGCTGAGGGGCTTTGTCGGTGAATTATTATTTTCCTCGGAATTTGAGCGGTTCTGCTCGGTAATCGAGTTTCACTGAGTAGAACCAATGCTGAGATTTGGACGGTCTTTCGCCCACGAATGAGTGGCCTAGAGATCGTCCGATATTTTTGAGATTGAACCTTTACTTACATAGTCGATTGGTTCATTAATGCCTTTGGGGGTAACGGATGGCAACAATGCAATGCTGTACCAATGAAGTTTAACTGAGGTTCGGCTGTTGCTGTTACCCTCTTGGGTGATGAGTTTTTGAGTTCGCTCTCTTGGGGTTTTTACCTTAAGGGAGCACTTTGAGTCTCCGGGGAAAGTGTTCTCCGGCACGGCCCGCTGAGGGGCTTTGTCGGTGAATTATTATTTTCCTCGGAATTTGAGCGGTTCTGCTCGGTAATCGAGTTTCACTGAGTAGAACCAACGCTGAGATTTGGACTGTCTTTCGCCCACGAATGAGTGGCCTAGAGATCGTCCGATATTTTTGAGATATCACCTTTACTTACACCTACGGTGATTGATTTTATATGAGATGCCCGTATAGGGTAACGGATAGCAATGCTGAACCAATGAAGTTTAACTGAGGTTCGGCTGTTGCTGTTATCCTGGGTAAATGAGTTCGCTCTCTTAGGTTTTGCCCTAAGGGAGCACTTTGAGTTACCGGGGAAAGTGTTCTCCGGCACGGCCCGCTGAAGTGTACGTGCCGGTGAATTATTTTCTTCGGAATGAGCGGTTCTGCTCGGTACTCGAGGTTCACTGAGTAGAACCAACGCTGAGATTTGGACGGTCTTTCGCCCACGAATGAGTGGCCTAGAGATCGTCCGATTTTTTGAGATATCACCTTTACTTACACATTACGGTGATTGATTTTATATGAGATGCCCATATAGGGTAACGGATAGCAATGCTGAACCAATGAAGTTTAACTGAGGTTCGGCTGTTGCTGTTATCCTGGGTAAATGAGTTCGCTCTCTTAGGTTTTGACCTAAGGGAGCACTTTGAGTTATCGGGGAAAGTGTTCTCCGTCGCGGCCCGCTGAGGGGTACGTGCCGGTGAATCATTTTCCTCGGAATGAGCGGTTCTGCTCGGTACTCGAGGTTCACTGAGTAGAACCAACGCTGAGATTTGGACGGTCTTTCGCCCACGAATGAGTGGCCTAGAGATCGTCCGATATTTTTGAGATATCACCTTTACTTACACATACGGTGATTGATTTTATATGAGATGCCCGTATAGGGTAACGGATAGCAATGCTGAACCAATGAAGTTTAACTGAGGTTCGGCTGTTGCTGTTATCCTGGGTAAATGAGTTCGCTCTCTTAGGTTTTGCCCTAAGGGAGCACTTTGAGTTACCGGGGAAAGTGTTCTCCGGCACGGCCCGCTGAAGGGTACGTGCCGGTGAATTATTTTCTTCGGAATGAGCGGTTCTGCTCGGTACTCGAGGTTCACTGAGTAGAACCAACGCTGAGATTTGGACGGTCTTTCACCCACGAATGAGTGGCCTAGAGATCGTCCGATATTTTTGAGATATCACCTTTACTTACACATACGGTGATTGATTTTATATGAGATGCCCGTATAGGGTAACGGATAGCAATGCTGAACCAATGAAGTTTAACTGAGGTTCGGCTGTTGCTGTTATCCTGGGTAAATGAGTTCGCTCTCTTAGGTTTTGCCCTAAGGGAGCACTTTGAGTTACCGGGGAAAGTGTTCTCCGGCACGGCCCGCTGAAGGGTACGTGCCGGTGAATTATTTTCTTCGGAATGAGCGGTTCTGCTCGGTACTCGAGGTTCACTGAGTAGAACCAACGCTGAGATTTGGACGGTCTTTCACCCACGAATGAGTGGCCTAGAGATCGTCCGATATTTTTGAGATATCACCTTTACTTACACATACGGTGATTGATTTTATATGAGATGCCCATATAGGGTAACGGATGGCAATGCTGAACCAATGAAGTTTAACTGAGGTTCGGCTGTTGCTGTTATCCTGGGTAAATGAGTTCGCTCTCTTAGGTTTTGCCCTAAGGGAGCACTTTGAGTCTCCGGGGAAAGTGTTCTCCGGCACGGCCCGCTGAGGGGTACTTGCCGGTGAATTATTTTCCTCGGAATATGAGCGGTTCTGCTCAGTGGTCGGGCAGCCCGTCACTGAGTGGAACGAACGCTGAGATTAGGACGGTCTTTCGCCTACTATGGAGTGGCCTAGAGATCGTCCGTATTTTTGAGATTTCACCTTTACTTACATAGTCGGTGATTGATTTTATATGAGATTATATGAGATGCCCATATAGGGTAACGGATGGCAATGCTGAACCAATGAAGTTTAACTGAGGTCGGCTGTTGCTGTTATCCTGGGTAAATGAGTTCGCTCTCTTGGGTTTTGCCCTAAGGGAGCACTTTGAGTCTCCGAGGAAAGTGTTCTCCTGCACGGCCCACTGAGGGGTACTTGCCGGTGAATTATTTTCCTCGGAATGTGAGCGGTTCTGCTCGGTACTCGAGTTTCACTGAGTAGAACCAACGCTGAGATTTGGACGGTCTTTCGCCCACGAATGAGTGGCCTAGAGATCGTCCGATATTTTTGAGATATCACCTTTACTTACACATACGGTGATTGATTCATTCAATCCAATACCCTTGGAGGGTAATGGATGGCAATGCTGTAGCCAATGAAATTCTAACTGAGGCTCGGCTATTGCTGTTACCCTCCTGCCATGATTAGAGCTTTAATAGTTCAATAACACCTTATCCCTACACTGTCCTCTACAGATAACGGGGAAGATGAAAAGCATTCTTGCTTCGCCCTTTTAAGCCAGTCCTTATAAGGACTGTATTGTATATTGTATATATGAAAATACTAAATAATGAAAAAAGTCCTTTTTTAGGACTTCCAGGGTAACAAATGGCAATGCTGTAGCCAATGAAGTTTTAACTGAGGCTCGGCTATTGCCGTTACCCAGGCATGATTAGAGCTTTTTAGCTCAATAACACTCCATCCACACAGATTTACTTCATTCAGATGACGGGATAAAGAGTCAATGATTCAGTCCATCGCCCAGTTCTTATAAGAACTGTATTGTATATATGGCGGTTGATTGTGAGAACCACCATACCCTTGGAGGGTAATGGATGGCAATGCTGTAGCCAATGAAGTTCTAACTGAGTCTCGGCTATTGCTGTTACCATCCTGCCATGATCAGAGCTTTAATAGCTCAATAACACCTTATCCCTACACTGTCCTCTACAGATAACGGGGAAGATGAAAAGCATTCTTGCTTCGCCCCTTTAAGCCAGTCCTTATAAGGACTGTATTGTATATTTGTAAATGTCTTTGAAAATATTTCCGAACTTGGATTATTTAAAACATTTGAATTTTAAATTTACGGTCGATTTTAAATAATATCACCTAATGGTTGGAGGGTGTGTGTGGGGGGGGGGGAACTAGAATGATGTCTATACGGAAACAAGCACGTGATTCAATTTTGGATACAACTAAACGATTTTACTCGCATTTTATATTCGACATTCAGTATTAGTTTAAACGGAGCAAATTAATTATATTTACTATTTTCTGTACGATTTAAAGCTTGATCACTGCGATATGCTTGTTTTAGTTCGGATTTCTTTGATAGTGACTATCAAAGAAATTTGATAGAAACTCCTCTGTGTTAACGCATACATGCAATAACACCTTTGCGAACAGGCCTTTTATACTTTTATTCGAAACAATAAACGATAATGAAAGTCCATGGGTTGTGGCTTCTTAGCAAGCGCCAACTGTTCACATTTCTAAACTCATGCTTTTGACTCAGATGAGATAAACTGTCTGTCCTGTTGTCATCCTCAAGGTCTTCCTAAGTGCGATTTTCAATATACGTAGCATCTACTCCCCTCTCGTAAGCATGTAACTCCACTCTGGGAGGGATGATTTTAATGAAATTCAGATCACTACTAAAATGTACCGATTTATCAATATTATTATCTTTAATAGAGTTATTACCAGACTTAGATAATACACCTTCACTTCTTAATAAATTTCAATAAATTTATTAATATAATTTTTATATGAATCCAGCCTGCTGAAGGCTATTAGTCTATAGAACATCGATGTTAGTATTGTCCGCGCGGTTAGCCTAGTGGCTGTGCGATTCGCAACCATATGACTGGGGAAGGAGTGTCCCAGGTTGGATTCCGGTCGAAGACGTGAGGAATTTGAGGATCTTCCTCAGCCATAGCCAAGATAGCCGGTCTTGAGCGCGGGCAGTAGGGTTTTTTTCCGCCAGTTTATCTGGCGTTTTTCATCCCGCAAACCTGCCCCGTGAACACACACGGATCTACAGCCATAAATACCTACCCCCCCATGAGTAAGGGGGGGGGGCTTAACTCGCCCCAATAGGGACGGGGGAGAAAAGGGAGGAAACTCCATAAGAATAAATAAATAAATAAATGTTAGTATTATGGGTGGACTTCATCTCCCATCTAAAGACATCCCAGAGGATCCAAGTACATTCTGGGATTCAAATTCCCAGGCTACTGGTTGTAGAATGGATATGCGAAGCACTCAGCCAACCAGGCAGACAAATATAATCTACTGTAATACTTTTCCTTTTTTTTTTTTTTGCTCTACTTCCACGTAATAGAATGCATATAATATATAATACATGATTATTATTATCCCCTCACCCACACGGCTGGTTGGGGAAGCTATACGCTACCATACTAGGGATTATGAGCAAGGTGGTTCCGATTGCCTTCATTTCCGTAGTATATTTTAGGACTGTAGCTGTGTGTGTGTGTTCATGGGACCGGTTTGCCTGATTTCAGGGATGAAAAACCCGAGTTACCGGGAAGAAACACTTTCCACCTCCGTATGAAACAAGCTAACTCATCTCCAATCGAAAGAGACTAGATAAAATGTTCCTCACGTCATACACGGGAATCGAACCCAGGTCTTTCTGACCAAAGGGCTTCGTTTATACCGACTGAGCTACGGAAGCTCCATAATACATGATATATAATATTTAAAATTTGGCTGTGGATAATTTTGTTTTTCCAATAGATCAGATGCCTTGTAGAACGAGCTCCCTCTGTAAACAGGACCCTCTGTAAACTCCAACATATGATAGTGTGGGGTGGGAAGGGGGGAGTAAACTAACTTTCGTATTATGAAGAATGCTATTTGATTGACCGAAACGAAAAACCTGGTAATCTGTGCCGAAGTGCCTTGGAAGCATGGAAATGTGAATAATGTCGTCTTCAATGACTGGCAAGGCCTTACCATCAATGATATTCGCTTCCCCCATTTTTGTTTTTTTTTAAATTTGATTATGCTGGGGTATTTTCTTTAAGCAGTGACTTAAATCATTCATCTCAGACCAGAATTCCTGATAAAGCCCTCCACTCACCCAATCTGGATCTCTTCTTAATGAGTTTTTCCTTCCAGGGACACTATCGACATGACACCACCTTTTTTTGGTAATTCAGAATACAATTTCGCCCAAATGTTATTCCCGGTGGTTCGCTCTCCCTTCAACCATCGCATGTTCGTGTTTTCGGGCACTAAAACGATGTCGGGTGGGAAGTTCTCCGAGATTTTTCTTCTCCATTCCACGGTCAGACTACTGTTCACGTTTTTCAAATTCAGATACATGATGTGACCACATCCAGTGCTAAATGTAGAACTTTTATCACCTGTATCAATTCTTCCTCCCTGGCAAAAGAATAATTCTCTCTTCTTGGACTGACTCATGACTTCCAGCCTTTCTTGGCATAACTTGGCATCCCTTTTTCCTGTCCAGACGTTACTTTACATCTGTTCAGTTGCTTAATCTGTAGAATCCCAAACTGACTCCACCATGGAATGCCCTCATATTTAGGATAGTACACTTAAAACCTATCTAAAAATTCTTGATGCCATTCAGAAGAGAGCAGTTCTGTTGATTGACCTCCCGACTTTCACAAACTCTTCCCAGCCACTGCCTCATAGACGGTCAGTTTCGGTATTGTTCCGGTTCTGGAAATATTTCCAGTTGCAAGAGCATTTCTGATAAATCCACAATAACACGACTAACAATTGTGTTGCTTAAGAACAATAAACGAATAACGAATAACATTTCTTGCTAGTTGGGTGAAGCAAAAATCTTTTCATATTCCCCTTTGTCCGTAAAGAAAGAACTTTGAATGGAGTTCAGTGAAGGTTGTTCTCGAGTTCAAAGGGAAGTCTGCCACGTAGATTGAGAACAGGAGAGGGGCCAGAAGAGAGCCCTGAGGTACGCCTGCCAAGATCCTGCGTCTGGACGAAACCGTTTCGCCGACTCTGACCTGCATATATCTGTCTTTCAGGTATGAGTGGATTATTTTTGTTAACTTGATTGGCAAGTTAAATTTTATGAGTTTGTAAAGAAGGCCTTGATGCAATACTTTATCAAACGCCTTCTCAGCAACGATGAAGATGGCAGCTGTATGGAGTTTCCAATTATAGCCTTTTGTGATGATCTTACCATAGCCAGTGTACTTTTTGAACTGTGCTATGGGCCTTGCGGAAGCCAAACTGCTCGTTGGGCAAAATTCCTAACTTATCTGTTTCTGCTTCAAGCCTTGTGAGGATCACTTTCTCTGTCACCTTTCCGAGGCTGGTAGGCCTGTTGCTTTCGGGGAGTTGAGGTTTTTTTTTCCTGACTTTTTCAATGGCATGATGGTGGCTGCCTTCCAAGCAGTGGGAAAAGGCTGGTATCTAAAAATGGCATTGGTAATGTTGACGAGATGGACTATGGCCTTTCTTGGAAGTAATTTATTATTAAAGCATGGAGATGAATGTAGTACAAAAGACTGCAAACAAAATAACGATTACACCAAGGCAGGGGTCGCCAAACTTCTTTGATCGTTGACCTCTTCAAGAGTTTCTTGACATTTTATCGACCCCCTCTATTTTACTATTACGTAATTATAATAGGTCAAGCGAAAAAGACGCTATGTGAGTTTTTAGATTGTTTATTTTATAGTTACAGTGTTTATTGTATGTATAATATAATATATATTATTATATTACTATTACTACTACTATTACTATCACTAGTAATATCACTGGTATTACTAGTAATATTAATATACTAGTATTAATAAACTACTGGTATTAATATCACTGGAATTACTGCCAGCCCTGCTCAACTCTTCAACATAGAGAAGTTTAGTTCGTGAATGAATAACGATTGAATTATAATATGTATGTTGATGACTTTTAGAACATTAACGCTCACTTGTATGTCGATGCGCAAAAATGAGACTGGGATCGAATGCGTGTAAGTATAAGTAAATAAGCAACCGCGTACGTGTTGCAATCTCGTTCGCCCCCCCCCCCCCCGCGGCGGCCGGGAGGGAACCACAGACATCCGTTTATTGGTAAATATGTCATTTTGGCCTCCGTAACTATTTTCATGACCTTGCTCCATCTTACAGTTCCTATTCATGTCACTGTTCCCCCGATTCACTCTTAATTGTGTTGTCATTCATGATGGAGGTAATCCCAGTTAACTGAATTAAATATTACCCGTACAATGATGTCTTATATTTTTCTATCGATCCCTGAGCCCGAATGGACCCCCCCCCCTAACAATGGCATATCGACCCCTGGGGGTCGATATTGACCACTTTGGGGATCACTGCACTAAGCAAGGATTAAAAAAAGATAAAAACTTTCAAACTAAAGTAAGTACTATCACGTGTGCTTTAACGAAGAATACATGAGCATATTTAAAGGCTTGTTAGATGCCAAGTTGTTTCAGAATATCGTGTGGATTGCAGGGGAGTAATAAAAAGGTTAGAAACTTATTTATTACTAACCTTATAGTCCTTATAATGACTGGCTTAAAGGGGCGAAGCAAGAATGCTTTTCATCTTCCCCATTATCTGTAGAGGACAGTGTAGGAATAAGGTGTTATTGAGCTATTAAAGCTCTGATCATGGCAGGAGGGTAACGGCAATAGCCGAGCCTCAGTCAGAACTTCATTGATTGCAGCATTGCCATCCATTACCCTCCAAGGGTATTGGAGTGAATGAATCAATCACCGCATCTCACGGTCGATTGATCCAAGCAATCATCTCCTGCTCATCAACCTTCGCAGACCTTTATTACTAACAATAAATTACTAACTTTATATCCTTTATATTTAAATAAATAAATTACTAACAATAAAAAATGTTTTTATTAATAATAAGTAACTTTTTATAATTTAATGGTGTTGCAAAGTTTTATAAAAGTATTATGTCTTTTTTTAATTCAATGAAACTGTATTTCCAGTTATTACATCTATACATTTAATTTAATTCATATTTATTAGATAAAATAAGTTTATATGTGTATATGTTTTCATTAAATTGAAAAGGACATAATGCTTTTATGAAGCATTGCAACACCATTATTTTTATTAGTCTCCCAAACTGTATCAATATTACTTTGAGACTAATAAAAAGAATGCTGCAGTTGCTCACCAACTAAAGAGAAAGTTTACTGTATTTTTATAATTTTTTTTTTCGAATGACTTAACATTGAAATTACTGGCACTAATTTATTCACACATTCCTTCCAAAAATGTAGAGCTCCCAGATAAACTATCGTAATTTATACGTAATAATTTTGAAAGAATCCGCTGTGTATCTCACCGATACTATAGCAAATGATGTAGTAAGACGTATGTACAATATACATACTTTTGAAAACCATCAAGACACTACTTATGAATAATAATTTTTTCCCATAATTGAAAGATAAAACCTTTTATTTTTATTAAAAGCTAATGTAATTAAAATTTTTAATGTTATTTATTATTAACAATATTTTTTACACTCAATAAAACATCTTACTATATATTTTCGACACAAAATATTAAATTCCATAAGTAAAATATTAAAAAAATACAGGAAAGTTACCTCACATAATGTAGGCGAGTGAATTCCAGAGGGTAATAGATGGCAATGCTGTAGCCATTGAAGTTTAACTGAGGTTTGGTTGTTGCTGTTACACCCTGGGGCGCATAGATTCGAGAGATTGAGTCGCTCTGTTAAGGTTTTTGCCTTAAGGGAGTAATTTGAGTCTCCGGGGAAAGTGTTCTCCGGCACGGCCCGCTAAGGGGCTTTGTCGGTGAATGCTTTTCTTCGGAATATGAGCGGTTCTGCTCGGTGGTGGTGTGTGGGTGGAAGGCCATCACTGAGTGGAGCGAACGCTGAGATGGACGGTCTTTCGCCTACGATTGAGTGGCCTAGGGATCATCCGAATTTTTAGAGACGGCTTTACCTTTACATATGGCAATGCTGTAGCCAATGAAGTTCTGACTGAAGCTCGGCTGTTGCTGTTATCCCCTGGGACGTTGCGTTTCGAGGGTTTGAGTTTCGCTCTCTTAAGGTTTTTGCCTTGAGGGAGCAAATTTGAGCCTCCGGGGAGGGTGTTCTCCGGTACGGCCCGGTGAGGAGCTTTGTCGGTGGATGCGTTTCCCTGGAATATGAGCAGTTCTTCTCGGTGGTGGGGGAGCCTGTCATTGAGTGGAGTGAACGCTGAGTTGGACGGTCTTTCGGCAACTATGGAGTGGTCTAGGGATCGTCCAAATTTTTAGAGTTGCCTTTACTTAAACATCGGCAATGCTGTAGTCAACGAAGTTTTAACTGAGGCTAGGCGATTGCCGTTACTTATCCCGCCAGAGCTTACAGCTCAATAACACCTATCCATACATTTTCATCTACAGATAACGGGAATATGAAACGCATTCTTGCTTCACCCATCTAGCCAAAAATTCTCTATTTCTGATTACACTTGAACTATTTGAAATGATTACTGTATTCTTAAAATGGTTTTCTGAACTATGTGAAATTTTATACACTACTGAAAAAAAAAAAAAAAAAAACCGATATATTACTGTTCACTAAGTGCATGAAATTATAATAATTTTATTTCGTTTAATAATAAAAAAGTAAATAACTAATTTTAAATATGAACAGTAATTAATGAAAAAATAAAAAATTTTACTTTTACTTTGAACTACATAAAGTTTGGTTAGCACACATTTTTTTAATAAAAATAAATTAAATTGTAATTTGACTTTTTTTGACTTCTTCAGTTGTGAAACGCATAATCTGGGCACGGAGTAAGAAGTGTTTTTCATAAATGTTCATGACAAATATAATATTATTAGAAACTTTTTATGACTTCTTCAGTTATCAAATGCATAATCTGGGTACGGAGTAAGAAGTGTTCTTCACAAATATCAAAAACAGCTAGAAGCAATCTTTTCACCGGGATTCGGCTTGGAGGATAGCTTACAGTCAACCCACGGTGAAACCAGGATGTTGACCCCCCTTTTGTGACGTGTGCGACGCAGTTGTAACTAGGGCCATCTCCTCTACCAGCGTCCATCAGTGCAGCGCATTTGGTGCAGTTGTCTGAAGTACTTCCTTGGGTAGTTTTACTAAAATTTCTTCCGTCTGTGATTAAAAGTATTTGATTTTTCTTATAAATATCTTAAAATATCATATTTGGAAGATACGTGAAAATAAGGTGAAAAACGATTGCTAAAGAAATAGTGTAGGCCACCAGAATGTCAAATAATGCAGGGGAAAATTAAAGTCGGTATAAATCGCTAATGATTTTATGAGTTTTTAAATTCAGATTTTGATCTCATTATTGTCGTTTTAATTTAGTCTGAATTACTTTCATGTCAACGTAAGGGGGGGGGGGGTTTGTCTGAATAAACTTGGGCTGGAAAGGCCAATATCGAGGTAGTCCTCTGTCCTTTATGGGGTGGGAATTTCACGGGACAAGTCTCATAAAATTTGTTCTGTTCCTTTATATATATATATATATATATATATATATATATATAAAGGAGAGAAAACTATAAAAACTAGTATAACGAATAATAAAGCCTGTAAAACCCAATAAGCGGATAAAAACAATAAAGGAACTATATTATTCAATAAATTGATTTGATTGATTTGACACGATATGACTGATTAAGTCAAAATAAGACAAAGATTCTGAAATCTTAATAATCCTGTACGTCCAAACTAAACCAGAAAGCTTGTAATTCTTTTCATTCGTAGCGTTGCTATATCAGCAGCGCAGCGATCTTCACACGTATTTCTGATCGAGCATCTATCTTCTTCTTCTTCTTCTTCTGTTGCAGATCTCAGGTTTACTATTCACAATATCTCCTTTCATTTCCCCCGGCATTTTACCGAGTCAGGAGTCACTTTTCTAGCGCGCATATCGTAGTCTAAATGTTATAATATTGAGCTTCCCCATCTACCTCGGTTACACGCTGCATCTGAGTCAACAAAATATTTCCGTCTCCTCGACAATGATATGTTATCGTTAAAATATTCCACTTGACAGTGCGAGCGTCAATCATTTGCAAAATAGACTGACAGCTCGACTTGGTTAGTACCAGTTTCCATTGTTGTCGTTGCATGCATGCACTTTCGTTATATAGAATAGTCAGAAAGCCTTCAAACTAGTATACGATTAGTCTTTTTCCCGATTTTAAGGTGTATAGCTTATATTAGTTACTAAAAAAAAATCACGTACTCTGAATCATAGTTGGAAAATTCTCGCAGGAAAAACCAGTGTACGGTGTATTATAAGTTGAAGTAAAGGGAATTCTAAAATTTAAAATAAATGTTTAAATTTAGATAAAATTATCAAATATATTGTTATTTTATATATAAAAGTAGCTAAAATATTTATTAATCACGATTATTAATTTTATAGAAAACAAAATTAAATAAATTTCTAAATTAAGATAACGAAACTAAATTATTTCTTAGAGCACTGTATTATGAATAATTCAGAAGAGACAATAGGTCTTTCTTGATGACGAATGATTGATTCATTCAATCCAATACCCTTGGAGGGTAATGGATGGCAATGCTGTAGCCAATGAAGTTCTGACTGAGGCTCGGCTATTGCTGTTACCCTCCTGCCATGATCAGAGCTTTAATAGCTCAATAACACCTTATCCATACACTGTCCTCTACAGATAACGGGGAAGATGAAAAGCATTCTTGCTTCGCCCCTTTAAGCCAGTCCTTATAAGGACTATAAGGACTAGGTCTTCCTTACCTAAACGACTACCAGATGACATAATAAACTTAATCATGGAAAAAAATAAAGCAAGAAAAAGATACCACAACACCAGAGCACCCCAAGACAAGAAATATCTCAACAAAATGAACAGTGCAGTGAGAGATGCACTTAAAGTCCATAGAAACAAACTATGGGAAGATAAATTAGCCTCCATATCACCTGGTGATCAATCCGTTTGGAAGTTCCTGAGAAACATCAAAAACAAAAACAAATCTCTTCCTCCTCTCAAATCTGACCTAAACATTGTTTACACAGATGCAGAAAAAGCCGAAACTATAGCTAAAAATTTAGAAAAACAGTGTAGCCCTTCATACAATAATCTAAATTTCAATCATATTTGCAAAGTCCACCGCCACGTCAGACACGTGTTAAAACGGCCTGATACCTGTACCAGCCAACTCACACCTACTTCCCTAGCTGAAATTTATGATATTATAAAGAATTTAAAGAATAAAAAAGCTCCAGGGCCTGACGGCATCTCCAACAAAGTTATTAAACTACTAACCCGAAAGGCCATCGTATATCTCACAACAATAATAAATGCTATGTTCAGGTTTAAGTACTTCCCCTCTGCATGGAAGTTGGCAGACGTAGTTCCTATATACAAACCAGGCAAGGATCCTCAGCAGCCTCAAAGTTATCGTCCCATAAGTCTGATATCTAATCTGGGCAAAATAGCAGAAAAAGCTATCCTTTCCAGAATTCAACTTTCAGTAAAAAAATTAAACATCCTTCCTTCAGAACAGTTTGGTTTTCGCCAATTTCACAGTACTACCCAACAAATTCATAGACTAATAGAATTCATAAGTTATAATTGGCATCAATACACCGGAGCAGTTTTTCTTGATTTAGAAAAGGCGTTCGACAAATTATGGCACTTTGGACTGCTATACAAGTTGATTTTGGCTGGCATTCCATTAGATCTAGTCCAAATCATAAAGTCATTTCTTAGTGACAGACGAATGCAAGTCAAACTAAATGATATATTATCTACCCAGCGACGCATCTTGGCAGGAGTTCCTCAAGGGTCCCTTCTGGCACCGATACTTTTCGCGATTTACATGGCGGACATTCCGCACAATCCAATGTCATCCATTATTGCCCTATACGCAGACGACACAGCTATCCTAGCCAGATCTATTAAACCGCACCTTGTCACCAAGAAACTGCAAGAAAACCTGCAGAGATTAGAGCACTGGTTCTCGGAATGGAGATTGCAAGTAAACCCTCAGAAGAGTATCGCCATGCTGTTCACTAAAAACACAATATCTCCCAAAGATGACATCTTCCTATTTAATACCAAGATTCCCTGGAAACCAGAAGCTAAATATCTGGGTGTACTACTGGACAGAAAACTAACTTTCAGTTCACATATAAAAGCCTCATGTTCGAAAGCATCAAGAGTCATTGCACAGCTTTACCCTCTTATCAATAGGAATAGCAAGCTGGATACCAAAATAAAACTGCTCCTTTATCAATTGATGATTCGACCCATTATTATTTATGCTTCCCCAGCCTGGAGCCACACCTCAAGTACAAATATTCTCAAACTACAGAAAGTGCAAAACAAATGTCTCCGCATGATCTTGAACACGCACCATGGTATGTCAGAAATGTGTCCAACTCCACCGGGATACAAATATCCCCTACACCTACTCTTTCCTGCAGTCTTCAGCAGTAAAGTTCTTCTCAGTATCCTCTTCACATCCAGATGAATTAGTGCAACAAGCAGCCAATTATAATGAAACAGACTTCTCAAAATACAGGAGACCGAAGGCCATCCTACTTCCAAATGAAGATCTCTAAATCACATTCACTCAGGCAGAGCATTTAGCTCATAAACTTTTCCTCACACAGCAATCTTTATCAGATCGCAGGGATTAAAAAAGCATTTTGCTTCACCCTTTTAGTCAGCAACGTCTTGCGTCTTGCGTAGGTCTTCCTTAGGATAATTGGGAGATGGAATGGAGTAAATCTTGGGAGGCTAATGGATGGTAGTTCTGTAGCCAATGAAGTTCTAACTGAGGCTCGGCTATTGCTGTTACCCTCCTGCCATGATTAGAGCTTTAATAGCTCAATAACACCTTATCCCTACACTGTCTTCTACAGATAAAGGGGAAGATGAAAAGCATTCTTGCTTCGCCACTTTAAGCCAGTCCTTATAAGGAGTCTTCCTTAGAATTCAGGGATCAGTGCGGTGATTAATTAATACCCTTGGAGGGTAGTGGATGGCAATGCTGTAGCCAATGAAGTTCTAACTGAGGCTCGGCTATTGTTGTTACCCTCCTGCCATGATCAGAGTTTTAATAGCTGAATAACACCTTATCCTTACATTGTCCTCTACAGATAACGGGGAATATGAAAAGCATTCTTGCTTCACCCATCTAGCCAAAAAAAAAAAAAAGCAATGTTTGTTTGCCCAACTTTTTCCTCATGTTTTAATGAGCATGAGGGATTTCTATTGTTTCGTTGAACTTGCGCTATAGAATATGACGATGGAAGTAGGTCGTTTCTCATTCGTTGATTCCTTTTGCTAGAAAGCTTTCAACAGAAGGTCTGCTGTCAAAAATAATCCAGTAAGGATTATTTTTGACAACAGACCTTCGGGTCTACAGGATTTGTTTTGCTTATATGTCTTCTGACCTACAGAATTTTGCTAGTAGACTTTCGAGTCTACAGGATTATTTTGCTGGTAGGGCTGGTTCCTACGGGATACACGGTAGTGGTTTTAATCACTATACTTACATTTTTCCTCTTTTTCTTTCAAATTATAACAGTGTAAAATTAGTTATGGCTTCACTCTCTTGCCTAGGGTAAGAACATTAGGCTTTGAAATAGATCTTGTTTGGCGATCTGAGGGATCGTCCGATATTTTAGAGACCTCCCCGCATATAAACAAGATGCGGGCTGACAGAGTGAGAGCCTTTGCTCTCTGGAGGTTTTGCCTTCAGATTGCTGTTGAGTATCCGAGGACTTAGGTCCGTTGGAGGGTGGTCTCTATCCAGGTTGTCTCCGCGGATGCTTCTCCCTGGAATGTGGGCGGTTCTGCACAGTGTTAAAGGTGAGCCTGTTACTGAGCACAGCCACTTAGTTAAATGATCATTCAGGTCTCTCATTGTTGGGTGATCTGAGGGATCGCTCCAGTTTTTGGAAAACCTATCCTCGGTCATAAACTGAGAAGAGGACATAACTCACTTACATGACACATTAATTGAAATAGTAAAAGGAGGGGGGTTATATTTATATAACCCCCCCTGTAAAAAACCCCATTTCGCGTTGCCACTCTGAATATCGTTTGCGATCTCTCTTTGCACAGCGCGCTGTTTGGAGACTATTTTTACTTCATCTGGTTCATTTACTATTTCTGCAAGAGAAGAATGTTTATCAGTTCTGGGACATTGAAAACTTTACCCGAAGTTTCTCTTTACAAAAGCTTCTGGTGTTTTGGAGAATGCCCCGTGAGGGGGGGGGGGGAGTTGGTAAGAATCCTTGTTTGTCAGCTTATTCTAAGCGGATTTTTCAATGTTCAAAAAGATGTTCCAGGACGTCTAGTCTCCATAGACTGTAAGTTTGGAGGTAGAACCATCCACTTGCTCTCTGTATATATCATTAATAATACCCACCAGGGATGTAAGTTCTTCACGTTCCTAGAACCCTATTTTAAAGGGGGTTCAGTATATCATTAGGGTGGAGGGAGTAGAACTGTATCCCCAACGCACGATATGACAAGGTGCTGGTGGCGCTAGAGAACTGCAATTCTACTGTGATATGTCGACCTTATTGAGATATGGAGGGAGCACAATACAAGCAGAATCGGTACCACAAGGGCTTGGCAATGCTAAAGGCCTTGACGAACCCCTCTCCCCTTCTGAGTTCCATTCTTTTCTCTTTAGTACTAGAATATTTTTTTAATAAAATTGACGACACTTACGGAGGGAGAGGAATGCCGCTGACCACAGGCTCCAAACAGACCAAGATGATATTGTTGGAACCTCAAAGAGTTTAGCGTGCTCAGTTGTCTTCACGCAAACATAATAGAGAACGAAAATCAAAATGTTTGGAAAATTCGCATGTTTTGACATTAACAATATTAGGGGAGAAAAGGAAGATCCTGCACAGAACCCACATTTACACTCAAGAAAATTATAGAAAAAAAGAAAGAATTTAACTTGCCTATATATGGCCTTCTTGGATTATGAGAAAGCATACTATCAAATCAGCAGAACAAAATTAATCAATATACTGTATGAATTGAAAGCTCCACCGCAAAAGCAATAGCAAATATAATGGAAGAAAGCTATATTAAAATTAAAAATAATAAAGAAATAACTGGAAAAATTAAAACCAATGGAGGCCTCATTCAAGGAAGTGGATTATCACCAACACTCTTCAATATATATATATATAAATTCAAGAGTGTGAAGGAAAAACAAAATCATAGGAATTAAAATAGGAAATAAAGAATTAAAGTTCTTTATTTGTATGCTGACATTGTATGCTGACGATCAAGTTATTTTTTGCTGAAAATGAAGATTATAGAAAAATCTACACGTATTGAACAAACACAATAGATTAGCATAACATAAAAATCTCAATAAATAAAACGAAATCAACAGTATTTCAAAATAAAGAAATTAAAAGATGCAAATTAGTCATCCACAACAAAGTAAGAGAACCGGTGAACAAATTTAAATATCTAGGAAATTACATAAGCCCAAATGGAGAAATCGACATTGCGTATAAAAAGCAAAAATTCCTAGCAATCATTGGAATTTTGAACAGACACTTCAATCAACAGATATCCAGAACAACCCAAATAAAACTATATAAAGTAATTGCCAAACCAATTCTGAAATATGGCAGTGAAACATGGACTCGGGGAGAACGAGATAAAAGACAAGTGGCAGTTGCAGAAATGAAGTTCTTAAGACCAATCGCAGGCTATAAAAGAATAGATTTCCATCTACTTCCACGCAAGACTTGCTGCCATTAACATTATTAAGAATATGTATAATGGCAGCAAGTCTTGCGTGGAAGTAGATGGAAAAATTACAGACTTCGTTATAATTGAAACTGGAGTTAGACAGGATTGTGTGTTATCTGGTCTATTATTTATAATTTTAATAGATTGGATTATGAAAAACTCAATTAATCATCAAAAGAGAGGAATACGTTGGGACTTTACATCCACACTGGAAGACCTTGATTTTGCTGATGACATAGTGCTCCTGTCCTCCAAGTTAAATGACTTACAGCTAAAAACTGATATCTTTGCTCGCTGCGCAGAAACTATGGGTCTACATATAAAATCTACATATAAACATCATCATATAAACAACTACATCTACATCTACATATAAACAAAAAAGAAAACCAAGGTCATGCGAATAAATGAAAAATCAAATAAAGAAATCAAGTTAAAAAAATGAAACAATCGAAGATGTTGATACTTTTACATACATTGGATCAGCAATAAATAAATAATGCCGCACTGACAAAGACGTTTTACAAAGATTTGCTAAAACAAAAAATTGTTTCAGGTCATTAAACAAATATTTGATGCTTTCCACAAACAAATTATGGAAAGCGTCAAATATTACAGTTAAAGTGAAAATTAACGTCTATAAATCTACTGTGCGAGCAATACTGCTATATGGCTCTGACACTTGGAAACTTACCAAGGCACAGAGTAATAAATTGGACATTTTCCAAAACAAGTGTTTAAGAAGAATTTTAAAAATCTTCTGGCGAAATACAATCACTAACGAGGAACTTTTAAAGAAAACCTTTCTCCAAGTCAATAGATGAAGAGATTCGCCTAAGAAGATGGAAATGGACCGAACATGTTCTTCACATGGGGATGAACAGAATTCCCCAAGTAGCACTGAGTTGGGTTCCAGAAGGAAGACGAGAAGACTCTAGAGGTCGCCCCAAATTAACTCGGAGAAGAATGATGGAATCCGAAATGAAGGAAGCAAATTGGGCGAGTTGGGCAGAAGTAAGAGCAGCTGCGAGGGACAGGGGCAGATGAAAACCAGCATTGTAGCCTTATGTGCATATAGGCAAGGAAAGACTTGATGATAATTTCTTATCAATGTTAAAAAATATCACGTAAAATGCATAAAAAACATCTCACTGGGAAGATAGAATCTACCATCGAATTAGGAAATGCTTCTGCGTCTAACTCCTTCGATTTTAGAAAAGATACCGCTTGGCGAAGAACGGTTCCTAAGGAGAATTAATGCATGCATATATTGAACCCAATGATAATAATAAGAAAATAATCTTATTTGTGCAAAGAGTATTAACGATATTAACATCACTGTTTTTATGATCTTTTAAACGCAGATTTTATTAGTTTTTCATTTTAGACAAATTTATTTTTTCGCAGTGTAAGGGATTGGTCTGAAGCAACCCGGACTGCGAAAGTCAACATCAAGGCTGTCCTGAGCCCTTTTAGAGTACGGAATCTCCCTAGCCAGGTCTCCCGATTTTTTCACTCTTGTTTTATCCGTTTATTAAGTTCTACAGGCTTTTATGCTTCTTATACTGTTTTTTTTATATAGTATTTTTAATATTCGTTTTATCTGTTTACAGTTGTTAGGTTTTTTAGTGTATTTTTTTTCCCTTTTAGGATCATTCGATATTGATAAACGTCATCACTGAGAAAGGAAAATAAAGATCGTTCTGAAAATGTTTGGAACGGAAGAGATGTATGTCATTAGTAAATAAATAAAATAAAAAGCGTTATGATTCGAATGACTGAGTACTCAAAGCGAACAATGATACCTTGCAACCAAAATCCATATTCTTTTAGTCATCCAACCAATCCGTTAATTCTGATTTATACGTTTTAGCTCATAATTCTACTTTGCAGATTTTATGCTATCTACTTAAAGATTCTGCGTATGGGACTTCGATGAAGAAAGTACAAAACTATCAGATGCTATATTGAACATTACCTTCTCGTCGATAAACAGTAGCTGTTGTCATGGAAACGTTATTTCTACCTGTAGTTTCCATCGAATTATTATTATGATTTAGTATACTCTCTATATATTAAATACACTAAATATCTCTTATTTCGTTTTTCGTTCTCTCCAAATTCCAAAGTGTATTTATGGTATAAGTTAGACTAATGGAAGTTTGTTGGCCTAACTCAGGGATGTCCAACCTATGGCGCATGCGCCAAAAGTGGAGCATTGAACCCAATGATAATAATAAGAAAAAGTAATCCTATTTGTGCAAAGAGTATTAACCATATTAACCGATTTGTAGAAAAAAAAAAGCTAAAATTCAGTAATTAGTTTTATCGATTTTATTTGTTCGTGCACAACTTGTGCACATTCGCTTGTTTGATCCGGAGACGCCAAGCGTTAGCAACAGCGGTGCGTCGCAGGTTTTTGTCAGTCAGTTTACAATTGATACTCGTGCGTTACGGAGTTGTGCTTTGTTCGTTCGTTCTGAAAATTTGTAGTTTTGTACTTTTTTTGAAAAGTAAGCCTTGTTTTGTATATTCGATTACCCATCATAGTGCAAAAAAAAACGGAAGGTGATAGTAAGCGTGAATTCAACGAACAATGGAAAAACGAGTTCTTATTTATATCGAATCCGTCAGGAAAACCGTTATACATTGTTTGTGAAAACCCTTTCTCCCATAATAAAAAACATAATACGTACTTGAACTCGTATATGAGAATGTTCATGGAACGTAAAAGGTTAGCCACCCCTGCCCTAACTTATAGTTTGTAAATAATAATATGCTAATTAGTTGCTAAACACGGATCTATTGTTTCTATGGTAACATTACGCAACATCTATTGGAGACATCAAACAAAATATTACTACATATTATCTTTTAAATGAATAAAGGGTTTGATATATTTTTTCAGTACTCTAGAAAGCCATTTCTTCCTCTTCAAGATAATGCTGACAATTCGGAACATTAAAATCAGAAGAAATTAAATCCAAGAAATCGAATTTACGACTAAGTTGAAGTAATAAAAGCATTGACTTTTATTACTTCAACTTAGATGCGATGATACTCCAGTGGCTTACGACTTAGCCCACATATAGTACGTGATGTTTCCTATTGGCGAGACTGTACTCCACAAATGAAAATATGAATCTTGTATTCAATCTCTTCTAGATATTTATAGAAATCATCAATAAGAAATCATTTCTATGGTCAAACTATTGCATATTGGAAAAATCCTTATATTTAAAACGCATCGCTATATTGATAGAAAATATTGTAAGCCTGCTGTATAATTGCATTATGCTAAAGATGAGTTGCATCATATTATTAAAAAGTCAATAATTACTGTTCAACCACAGATGCGAGACTCCTAGATACTTCTGCGCATGGCAAAAGAAGGCGCATCCATTCCGATAACAGGGTAATCAATGCGTTTCGTGGGATGAGTGTTTATTATTATAAGTCGGCAAGTTAGCGTTTCTTTCATGAAAATTCTAGTTTTTAAAATGGTAACTATTTTGCTTGTACAACAGTTGGAAAATTTTACGTATAAAGCACGTGATTTCGCGTGTTGGTGACGAATTCGTACATCGCCTTATTCGTTTCTCTCCTTCAACATGAATTAACTCCTCTTGGCAACCTGCCAGCCAGGGTTTCATTATTTTGAGAAATATAGTGCATAACTTGAGGCATTAGCTTCAATTTTATTTCTTGAAAAACAACTGCTTGACACCAAATTTGTACTAAACTCAAGTGCTATGCACTTAAATTGATTTATTTTCATAATAATAATAATCAAATCGGAATTTTGCGATCTATCTTATGCATCTGTCTGCTTAAATTGCTGGTAAAATCGGATACATTCACCGATAGCAATAAATTCTGCGTCAGAAATGCTAGGAAATATGCCACATCCAAAGAACGGAGAGACAGTCTAGACATTAGCGTGGAGTATATAAAAAAATAATTGCTCGATCCAAATATTTACACACGATGGAAGTCACCAGCAGTACGTCAATGCGACAGATCATTAGACTCAACTACCAAACACGTATTACCCTCCTGGCTGCTGTCCAACGCATCGTAGAAAAAACTTTGGGATAAAACTCCAAGGAAATGGAAGCAAACAACAGCTGACTTCTTTGTTCGTGCCAGAATAGAAAACTTAACTAATGTGATTCTGGTTCACTTCGACGACCAGTTTCGAGTTTCTGTAACAAGTATGAGGATGTAGATATGCTATTATGGATTTAAAAACAGATGCAATATTTGATTAAAATATAAGATGAACTTTCTCTTTATTTGTATCACTAGTTCGATAAGGCCGAGTGAAATTATAAAATATTTTAAGGGGAGTGTGTTTCATATCAATAACAGCCGCTATCCTTCCCAAAGGCCTACTAGCGCCCCCAACTAGGTGACTTTCTATTTAGTAAACCTGTGAATATCTTAATAAATAATTGCAATGTATCTATTTAACATGAATAGAAGATCATCTCTAAATATTTCATATAAAAATAACAAAATATACTTTTTTATATTTTGTGAAAGGAACAGATGAACATCCAGAAATATTTCGTTTTCATAATAATCATTATATTATTATTAATTTATTATTATATTATTTTTTTAATAATAATCATTATTACTACATTATGCATCATTATAATGCATTATTATAACTATCATTATAACTACATTAGATAACAAGATCTTAGAACAAGTGAATTCATTTAATTACTGGGATGTATGAACACATATGAAAATTAAAAAAATATAAACGTAAAAATTGCAAAATATTTAAAAATTACAGGAGTAATTAACTCTATATTTAAACCAAACCTAGTTCAAAAACAAACCAGACTAAAAGTATACAATACGTTAGCCCTACCAGTCTTAACGTATGGAAGCGAAATCTGGACAATAAAACAAAAAAAACAAACAAAGATTGATAACAGCAGAAATGAAGTTTATGAGAAAAACTGCAAAGTATACCCTATTTGATCACAAAAGAAACGAGGATCACAAAAGAAATTATGAAAGAATTAAACCAAGTAATAGAAAAAAGTAAAAAATATAAACATAAATGGATGGAACACATTCAAAGAATGAAAATAGAAAGATAACCAAAACAAGCCTTAAAGTACAAGCCATTAGGAAAAAGAAAACCAGGACGTCCTCTTAAACGATTCAACGATGACTTCGAAGGCCGGAACAGTCCATACTAGGCCTAAATCCTTGATACGCATGATGATGATGATGACTACATTATGTTATATGAAAGGAATAGAAGAACATCTATACTTCTTTTATTTGAATAATAACCACTATTATCATTATTATAACACTAATGAAAACAAGGGTTTGTTTTCATCAGTGTTTGTTTTCACAAATCATTAGTGTTTTAAAACCTGAAAAATAAATAAAGTGTCTGACTTTCTGCCACTAATATATCGATTCAAAATAACACGTAAGGCATCGCGTTTAGGTCCATATTTAGATATCATAGTTATAGAAAATAATTATAATAAAAAAGAAATTCTTCTATAGAATAATATTGTATTAAAATAAATTAAATGTATATATTAAGCAATATTTAACAACTTTTTAAATACTTTCTAATTTATTTAAAATACGAAGTAAACCATTTTATTTTTAAAATGAAAAAAATAGAAATAGAAGCATGATTAATTCGCACGTGGAGGTTACTAGATACTAGATAATGCCATTTATTATTTTTGATAGATAACAATTATTTTGATGGGTAAGAATTTAATTTAACTTCCCATAGGAAACTTAAACTGGGACGAATTAATCAAAACTTTAGACCGACATTAAGTGCTTGAGACTTTAAAAAAAGTTGTTAAAGATTTGAGGTCGATTGGTCGGAATATTTAAATCTATATTCATTGGCAAGTGACCCGGAAGATGACGATACTAGTACAAAGAATGAAAAATATAAATAAACTTACTGGTCTCCCCCACCTAAGGAGCTTCATCAGTTGGATTCACAGGAAGAACACGTCAGGAAAAGACGAGACGAAGAACTGAAGAAGATAACATGGAGGATGACTCTTCCATAAAGGATGTGCCAAGTAAGAATGAGAAAGTTCCTCCAGTCGTTCTACGCGACAAAGAAAAGTGGATTTTGGTCACACATGATTATGGATCAAAATGTTGCTTATTTATGGGCACAAAATACAGATGAAGGCATAAAAATTTAGCCTAGCACAGTTAACTAAACTTATGGACAATTCAAACTTAAAATACAACACATTTGCCCTCATTTCGAACTCTCAATCATGGTCTGACTCCAATTAAGATGAGTCGGATGTATAGATGTTTATATAGAGCGGACAAAAAGTCAATGTCACTTGTGCTGGTGGAAATTAACAACACTCAAATAAATTTACAAAATAACGTCAATCTGTGGTCTGAAAATTACTACTAAACCCCTTAGAAAGAAAACATTAGACGGGCAATGCCATAGATGCCAAAAAATTCGCCACGCCCAAAAGCTGAGTGGGTTTGACTGCAGATGTTGGGTGATGCAAATCACCCAACTAACTCCTGTGCCAAGCCTATAATCACACCTGCCAAATGGCCCAATTGCCGCGGGCCTCATCCTACCAACTACAAAGGATTTAATTTCTATCCAAACAATTGATGGACGGGAAGAAATTCACGGCCCTCCTCCCATTAGTCCACCCTTGTCAATCATACTGATCATCCTACAACTCAAATAACTCTACAAATTAAGAAGGCAATTTACCACTGGAGAAAACTAACGCCGATCCGGTGCGTTCCGAGAAATCGACGCGTCATTGCAAAGTGGCCTGCGGTTATAACCGCTTCACTAGCTACAATGATAAAGATTTTAGCAAATCCAGCCCATCACTGATTTCTCCAAAAAGATTTTTGCAAGAGACCAACTCTATTCTAACTGCACTTAATAATGGATAGAAACAAAATTCTACCAAACTCTCTCTCTCCTGATCGCCGCTTGGAATGCCAACGCCTCATCAACAAAATCCTTGCATTGCACGAATTCGCACTCAGACACAACCCAGATGTAATTTTAATCAGTGAGACGTATCGTCGGCCAGCAAACAATCCAAATTTCAGAGGTGGTGGTACTGCAACCACGCCTCGATTGCAGAGGTAGTGGTACTTCCATCTATATTTAAAAAATACCTTAAACATAATGCCATAACCAAATCCAAAATCTAGTAACAGGCATTGAAGTTTACACCAACAGTGCTGGAAACTTAAAATCTACGCAGCCTACAAGTCACCGAGTAAAACGTTACTGATAACAGGCGTAGATGTCATCTTAGGTATCATAGATTTCGCCATCCTTGCAGGGGATTCAAATGCCAAGCATTCACCATGAACAGCGAAACGACCAATAAAAACGGTCGTATAGTAAACAATTACATGAGTTCAATTATGTTCCAGTAACAGGTCCCACAGAACCTACTCATCATGGTCCTTTTGACAGTCCGGATGTTCTAGATGTTCCTATCCTACGAAATATCAGTATGAGCTGCAAACAATAAATGAGCTGTCGTCAAACTACAACCATATCTTACTTAAATTAGGCCCGCAGGAATAATTTCCAATCTCATTCCTTAATATCTTGGGAAAAATTATCCAAAGTATTCCCCGAACGCATATTTGTCCAGTATCCACCATACAAAAAAAAAGGAAGAGATAGGTGAAGCAATAGTCAACCTCACAAATCAAATTAACGAGGCATTAGCAGCAGTCACCAAGACTACAACTAGTTATAAGCTCAATCGTCTCCCAGATGATATTATGAACCTAATCAGAGAAAAGAACAAAGCCTGGAAAAGATATCAGAACACACGTGCTCCACAAGATCGAAAACTCCTTAACAAATCGAACAATCTAGTTAAAGAAGCTCTCAGAAACCACAGAAATCAAGAATAGGAAAATAAGCTAACATCTCTTAGTTCTGAAGATCATTCAATTTGGAAATTTTTGAAATCTCTCCGTAACAAACGTAAAGCTCTAACCCCTATGTAAGCCAACACGGTATCGTATATAGGTGGAGAGAAAGTCGAAGCTCCAGACAGCAATCTGGAAAATCATTGCAGTCCAGCATATGAAAATATAAATATCAACTTTGTCTGCAAGGTTCACCGACATGTCAGACGCACTTGAAGACAACTCCAAAACAACTCAGAACTGATCAATCCTACTTCTCCAGCAGAATGAATTATTATCAAAGATCTCAACAACAAAAAAGAAGGCATCACGTCTAGACGGCGTCACAAACAAAATCATCAAGCTACTCCCACGCAATGCTACAGTGCATCTTGTCAACATCATAAACGCAATGCTAAGCTTGCATCATTTTCCTGCAAATTAGAAAATTGCCGACATTATTCCAATACTTGGCAAAGAGTTTCCTTAAAACTACCGATCCACCAGCTTACTATCCAATCTAGGAAAAATCGCTGATAAAAATCATCCTATCCAGACTACAAGAATCAAAGGATAAATGAAAGATCATTCCAAATGTTCAGCTTTAGACGAGCCGAAACAGTACAGTTCAACAAATTCATCGACTTGTTGAATATATCACTACAGGATACAACTAGAAACAGCGCACTGGTGTTGCATTCCTAGACATTGCAAAGGCTTTTGACAAAATCTGGCACCAAGCTCTTCTTTATAAACTCATCAAAGCAAATATACCAATAAGTTTAATACGTCTAATTAAATAATACCTGACAAAAAATGCAGGTGAAGATCAGTGGAATAATCTCTTCCAAAATTAATATTTTAGTTGAAGTTCCAGACTCGTTGGCTCTGTTTTGTTCTCGATGTACATGGCAGATATCCCAAAAAAATCCTATGAAGACCACGACAGCTCTATACGCATACTGCAATAATAAGAAGATCTCTCCGTCCTTACCTGGTAACCAGAAGACTACAAGAACAGTATTATCACGCTGTAAAAATGCTCTCTGATTGGAGACGTCCTCAAAAAAGCACAGCCATTCTCTTCACCAGAAGGCTAGCATCCCCCCAAAGGAGATATCCAATATTTTAATGTCAAAATCCCATGGCAAACAGAAACTAAATATTTTGGGATACAATTAGATAAAGGACTACGATTCAACAGTCCCATCAAGCTCATCTGTACGAAAGTATCAAAGCTTTAGCTCAACTTTATCCCATGATTAACGTAGTAAACTAAATATAAAAAAAAAACACAACTATTACTTTATCAAATGGTGATACGTCCCATAATCACTTAAACCTTGTTAGCGTGAAGCCATAATTCAAAATCTAACATTTACTGAGACTACAACTAATACAAAACAAATGCTTAAAGATGATACTAGATGTCCCATGTTTCGTGAGAAATAATCAGTTCACGTGATACCAACATTCCATATATCTCTTCTTTTCTTCACTCTATACCAGTAAAGTTCTTTACAAATGCAGCCATGTACCTAAATCAACTGATCAAACAAGCTGCTGACTACAATGAATTGATCACTACAAGCACAAAAAGATCTAAGGTAATTCTACTGCTATCCTCTGAGTGTATGCAATCCCAAAGCTCCTAAAGGACGTGCTTAAAGTTCATAAACTATTCCTATCATCACGATTTCTTACAGAGATGAAGGGGAAAGTAGTTTGAAAAGCGGTTTCCCTTCACCCATCTTATTAGTAGAGTTGTATGTTGTCGTAAGTGGAACGTCATGATGTTAATTGCATGACTTATGAGAGTTTTCTGTTTTAAAACTCACTCTGTGAACCAATTGACGAATTACTTTTACACCCATTAGAATGGGTGTGAAAGGAATTCGTAAAATAGAACAGAACTCGACAGATAAGCCTCCTTCCAGTGGCTCATTAAATTAAAAACATCATAAATATTTTAAATACATACAGTTTGGGTTTTAAATTTTACAGATAAACTTATTACTATATTTTATAATTTCACTAGTTAACAACATAATACCTACAGTGACATCTGGTTGGCAGAGAGGATAACATATCCACTTGTCAACAAATAATTTGAATTCGAATAATTAATCCCACTGACAGTATATCCTACAAGCACGAATATCTGTAAATATATTTTTCGTAGAATTTGCATTTCATCTCAAGTGAGATTACCATCAGACTTCAGGATGCCCCAAGTGGCTTGGTAATTTTTAATTTTGTTTCGAAAGTGGGATTTCTGGATTACGTAAAAATAAATAAATACACATATATAAGAAGTAATGAAAATTTTAAAAATATAGTCTGCCCATGGTTCTGATTCAGTCCCTTCTCAAATTCCTATAATAGAGGAAAATATAGAATCAGTAGTTAGCATGAAAGTGGAAGAATGTCATCATGCAGAAACAATCTCTCTTTCTCTCTCCCTCCCTCTCTCTCTCTGTATATGTACAGGGTGTTCGGGATAAATTTGACAGTTTCGTAAGGAAAAAGAAAATCTTCTTTGTATCTATTAAATTTAATGAATTGACAAAAAAACATTACAGGCAGAGTTAATTACAATACTATTAACAAGATTTACTCAAAATAACCACCATTAGCATCGATCACAGCTTCAATTCTGCTTCGGAACCTCGAACAAGCTGATGCTACAGTCTCCCTGGGAAGGGCCGCAAAAACTGTTTTAATTTTATCCATTAACTGGGCTTTTGTATTACTGGAAGTGCGATTGGTGTCTTTTTCAACTGCGCCCCATACAAAATAATCCATGGGGTTAAGGTCTGGGCAGTTTGGAGGCCAAACATTTGGACTGGTGAAGTCGTAGAAATTTTCAGACAACCATTTTTGACTTTTCCCAGAGGTGTGGCAAGGGGCCGAATCCTGCTGCCATACATACGGCCTACCATTGGCTACCCTTGTTATCCAGGGCTTGACTACAGTTAGCAACTCCACGAACAAAGCCCGAATTCCAATGCCAGGGTTCTTCAACACCTGTTCCTGCAGATTTGCGAGGAATTCTGCTGTACGAACGCAATCAGATCGTCTGCTAGGGATCTTTCTTCTTGCTACATCCTCGTAGTCACCATTGCAAGTCTCTAGTTCATGCCTGATTGTTTTTACTGTATTCAGGGAGCATTGGGCAGCAGTCGTAATATCCTTATTTTGATGGCGGGCACGAATCATCATGATACAAGTTATTCTCTTCCATGATTCAGGTGGGTTCCAGCTATCCATCCTTTCTGACATCTTGTATATGAATGAAGAAGGGTCCAAACTTTTAAATGAAGAGAAGTGTGTGTTAATACATGTAACTTAGAAAAATATAATTAATTATAAATATGTCAAATTTATCCCGAACACCCTGTATATATATATATACACACACGAGGGTCGTCTGAAATGTTCTCAGACTCGATCATAGATGGCAACACTATCGACAAGATATTTTTTTCTAAGTTGTTACATCTGTCATAAGCATCCATGTGATATTGCAAGTCATTCTATCAAGTAGCTTCTTTTTACAGCTGTCTGAAGCAAAACTGTTGTCTGTATCCCTTGAAATGGATAAAATTGAGTATCGTATGGTTATATGATTAAATATAAAATTCTTTGTAAAAGAAGGTTTAACGCCAAAATAAATTCATTCGAAGTTTTATGGGCTCTTCTCCTTCGTTTTCGACAATTAAGAAATGGGCTGCCGAGTTTAAACGTGGCTGCACCAACCTTGAAGATGATCCACGTAAAGGACGTCCAAAAAGTGTAACGACACCAGACATTAAGTACACGATATGGTATTGGATAACTAACGAGTCAAAGTGCGTGAAATTGCTGAAACTATAGACATTTCAAAAGAATGTGTAGGATACATTTTGCATGAAGAAATGTAAATGAAAAAGCTTTGCGCAAGATGGGTGCCGCGCAGATCAAAAACGCACTTGCATGAAAATATCTGAACAGATTTTCTTGCGAGATTTTTGTGCGTCGATTTATTACTATGGATGAGACTTGGATTCACCATTACACACCAGAATCCAAACAGCAGTCAAAACAGTGGACAGAAGCCGATCGTTCAGCGCCAAAAAAAAAAAAAAATAAAATAGACAAAGTGAGTTCCATCAGCAGGAAAGGTCATGCCATTGGTGTTTTGGGATGCTAAAGGTATTTTGTTTATTGATTATCGTGAAAAGGGTACAAATAAGCGGGGAACATTATTCCGATCTTTTAACAAGACTAGACGAAAAAAATCGTGAGAAAAGATCCAGTTTGCAGAATAAAAAAAAAACCATCTTTCATCAGGATAATGCACCTGCCTACAAAAGTGTTTTGGCAATGGGAAAATTAAGGGATCTGCACTATGAATTGTTGGAACATCCGCCCTATTTCCCCGATTTGGCTCTCTCTGACTTCTGTCTCTTCTCAAAACTAAAACGCTTCCTCGCTGGTCAGCGTTTCTTTTCGAATCCAGAGGTGATTGTAGTTGTAGAGGGGTATTTTGTAGATCTTACTGAGAACCACTACAGGGACGGGATAATGGCACTGGAGCATCACAGGAATAAATGTATTAGTTTTATGGGAGATGATGTTAAAAAATAAAAATAATTTCGAAATTATAAATTTGTTTTTTCATTGTTAGGCCGAGAACTTTTCAGACCACCACGTATATATACACGTATATATTTATGTATGTATTATGTGAATTCAAGTCTCTCTCTCTCTCTCTCTCTCTCTCGCCAGTACATGATTACAGCTGAATGACAATCTGAGAGGTTGTAGCTCAAGTTATTATTTAGATGATCAGGATTGAAGATGATTTCTCTAGATTCCACGATTTTTCTCTCTAGTTTATCACTGCAACGGAAGATGTTAGTAGATTTTTCCCAGCAGACTTTGTGACTTTGGTTTTCATCATTAGGATTTCATCCTTTTCATCCTCCTAGACATCACTCAGAAGTAACAAATAGATTCAAAGGCAATATATCTATTCCTTACATAAGTACAGTTTCACATAAATTAGCAAACGTTCTAAGAAAATACAATATCAGAACCTTGTTCACTCCACTTCCAAAGATCAGTTTCTTAATAAGCCACTCAAAACCTTGTCATCATCAACTCAAATACCCTGGTGTATATAAAATATTGTGTGATTGTGATATTCCTTATTTTGGGCAGACAGACAAATCTGTCGAATTGCGTATGGAAGAACACACGAGGGACATTACTTACAAGAGACAGCGAGCCAGTGCATTATCAAGTCACATCCTTTTCTCGGCTAATCCTAATGATGAAAACCAAAGTCACAAAGTCTGCTGGGAAAAATCTACTAACATCTTCCGTTGCAATGATGAACTAGAGAGAAAAATAGTGGAATCTAAAGAAATCATCTTCAATCCTGTTCATCTAAATAATAACTTGAGCTACAACCTCCCAGATAGTCATTCAGCTGTAATCATGTACTGGCGTTCACGAGATGCTACTAGCACGCACTTTCCCAACAATACAACTAACGAAAGAACAGCTTTCAATACAACCACAACGATTTAGGATCAGTTATGTATAGAGACTCTCTATGATGTTCATAGTTTATTTAAGCTTCAGTGTTTTAGTGTTTTTTCTTTTTTCTTTCTTTTAATATGTTACAAGCCGAAACTAGTCGTGTTTTTATATTAAAACCTTTTTACTTAAATCGCAGTTCTAGTCATTCAATTCTTTATAAAAAATGATTATTCTTTCTTTCATATATATATATATATATATATATATATATATACAGGGTGTTCGGGATAAATTTGACTTATTTATAATTAATTATATTTTTCCGTAAGTTACATGTATTAACACACACTTCTCTTCATTTAAAAGTTTGGACCCTTCTTCATTCATATACAAGATGTCAGAAAGGATGGATAGCTGGAACCCACCTGAATCATGGAAGAGAATAACTTGTATCATGATGATTCGTGCCCGCCATCAAAATAAGGATATTACGACTGCTGCCCAATGCTCCCTGAATACAGTAAAAACAATCAGGCATGAACTAGAGACTTGCAATGGTGACTACGAGGATGTAGCAAGAAGAAAGATCCCTAGCAGACGATCTGATTGCGTTCGTACAGCAGAATTCCTCGCAGATCTGCAGGAACAGGTGTTGAAGAACCCTGGCATTGGAATTCGGGCTTTGTTCGTGGAGTTGCTAACTGTAGTCAAGCCCTGGATAACAAGGGTAGCCAATGGTAGGCCGTATGTATGGCAGCCGGATTCGGCCCCTTGCCACACCTCTGGGAAAAGTCAAAAATGGTTGTCTGAAAATTTCTACGACTTCACCAGTCCAAATGTTTGGCCTCCAAACTCCCCAGACCTTAACCCCATGGATTATTTTGTATGGAACGCAGTTGAAAAAGACACCAATCGCACTTCCAGTAATACAAAAGCCCAGTTAATGGATAAAATTAAAACAGTTTTTGCGGCCCTTCCCAGGGAGACTGTAGCATCAGCTTGTTCGAGGTTCCGAAGCAGAATTGAAGCTGTGATCGATGCTAATGGTGGTTATTTTGAGTAAATCTTGTTGATAGTATTGTAATTAAC
Source organism: Typopeltis vanoorti (assembly GCF_054136105.1). Classification (NCBI taxonomy): domain Eukaryota; kingdom Metazoa; phylum Arthropoda; class Arachnida; order Uropygi; family Thelyphonidae; genus Typopeltis; species Typopeltis vanoorti. The sequence continues at coordinate 33,590,738 of NC_143561.1, read as the reverse complement.
TCTGCCTGTAATGTTTTTTTGTCAATTCATTAAATTTAATAGATACAAAGAAGATTTTCTTTTTCCTTACGAAACTGTCAAATTTATCCCGAACACCCTGTATATATATATATATATATATATATATATATATATAGAGAGAGAGAGAGAGAGAGAGAGAGAGAAGATACAAAGATAGAGTGAAACAGTGATAAAGGAGAGAAAGAGTCCTTAGTTGGCCAATTTTCGTTAATCACCCACCCACCGAGTACTTCTAAGACAGTCGTTTGACTTTTCTCTCGTTAAAGGAAAAGTCCAAAAAAGGGAAAAATATATATACTTAAAACCTAACAAGAGCAATCAGATAAAATCAATATTAATTTTCTATAAAAACCAGTATACGAAGTATAAAATCCTGTAAAACCTAATGAACGGACAAAAACAAGCGAAAAAATTGGGGAGATCTGGCCTGGGATTTTCGCCCTAAAAGTGGTCAGGATTGCCTCGATGTTGGCCTTCACAGCCCGGGTTTGTTCAGGCCAATCCCCCACAGTGTTTTACGTATTGTATAGCCATTCTGGCACCATCTGTGCATGTGGTCTAGCTTATCCATTGATCCCAAAAAGGAGTAGGAAATATCCAATAAAGAATTAATTAGATTGCCAGATAGGTGATTTGATGCTAATGTTTTCCCGTATAGTTCAAATAGTGTTAGCGAAATATGAATATTTCAAGATCGGCACGGCCAACTCTCCTCGAGTGTGTATATGGGGGGGGGGGGGGAAGGAGATGGCGAAAAGCTCTGCGTACCTTGTGTTTCCTCTGGCTCCAAAAGAAGTATGAGCTGTCTGTAAACACCTTTATCTTGTGGGTCTGTGATGTTTGTCAAGTTGATCTGTGCGCAGCAGCATTGGTATTACGATTGTTTTGATGACTTGCTTTACTTGAAAAATAAATAATTTGGGTTTAAAAGGGGTGAGTTTGTCGCGACGGGAATTGCATAGTTTCTGTGTTGGTAACACAAGGCTCCCAAATAAGGGAATTCCTAATATTGTTATTAGTGTCAAACCATACGGAAGATTGACAGGACCGAATTTTCTAAAAATTCTGATTTTCGTTCTCTATTGGGTTTGCGCGAAGTCCACTTGAGTACGCTCAACTGTCGAAGTATTCCAAAGAAAATGTAAATCGAATCTGAATCCTGAAGAGTTCCAACAATATCATCAGCATACACGATAGTCTTGCTCAGCAGTAATCCTCTCATTGCGTGAAAATCGTCAACTTAATTTTAAAAAAAGTTTAATACCTAGGAGAAAAAGAATTGGGCTCAGGGGAAGCCTTGCAAACCCTTCTTTACGGGAATGGGTTCAGAGAGGAACCCATTAATGACAATAGTTGTCGTTGTTCTATTGTAGATACTTTTGATTATTTTTCTTACGAAAGAAGCCACATCGAAGTTTTCTAGGATATAATGCAAGAAGTATGCTTTGCACTATCGAACGCTTTTTCTAAATCCGCTGACACGAGTGCGAGTGGGAGTTCTTTGTTCGTGACGAGGCGAATAAGATATCTTATCAGAAAGAGGTTGAGTCCCATTGACGTACCCAGAACCCCGTACAGTTGAGTGCTGGTAACACATTTCCCATGCCCAGTTTCAGACGATTACACACCACGTTTGTAAATAACTTGTAATCCGTAGTGGTCAAGGAAATGGGCTTCCATTTCAGGTCTCTTTCCTTTTTAGGGATAGAAATTGTAACCACTAACAAAGCAGGCAAGCATCCGGTAGATAAAAACGTATTGAAAATCGAGACCAGAATAGGCAAGATGAAATTCCGGACAGACCGATATAACTCAACATCAAGTCCATCTAGGCGGGGGATTTTCCTGAACTTTACTTGTTTTAAATCCAAGTATCCTTTTTCGATGTTATCGGTCTACAGTGAAGTGCACATAGGTTTAGGCATGCTTCTTATATCATCATCATCATCATCAAATTCCTGACATGTACCCTCAAGTACATGAAAAATTTACATCACTACTAACACTCTGTGGAGTACGAACAAATCTATTTTTCGGAAAAATGAAAATATTTAAATAATGCATATTTTATTTCCTTAAAAACGTCTATGTGAATTATGTTATGATAAGTAATTATATGCGACATCTTAATAAATAAAACAACATTTTTTTTTTTTTTGTACAAGTAAAGTCGTAAACAGTCACTGCGTATTTCTAAAACATTCATATCTCCAAGGAAAGGTAGAGCATTAGTTTCGAAACTATTTTAAACCATTAAAAATTCAGAGCAAGCGTTTAAAAACAATGTCGGAATATTTTATATATATTTTTTTAATTCTGTAAAATGTACTAAATAACTTCCAAAGTTTTGATTAGATCGTTTTATTATTTAATTAATTAATACTAAGTTTACATAAGATGTTATTAATATTAATAACATTTTGTAGGGACAGGAATACGGAAATTTACATCAGCATGGAAATTATATAAAGCGTTTTTGCTGAACAACTCGCAAATGAATCGTTTAGAATTTTAGATGATTTCAAATACAAAGATGATTGTTACAATCTTGATAATGATTGATTAAGATTTTCACATGAATTCTTTTTTCAACAAAATTATCTAAAATTTATGGTTATTGTCGATATTCTAGAAAAATTAGTTTATGAAAAAGAAATATCGGAAATATGCATTACTGCATTATATCAAACAGATTATGCTTTTCCTAATAACGAATATTTATAATTCTCCTTTGCAATAAGATATAAAAAGTACTTTAACGGATTGTTAATTTATAAATAATATTGTAATCTTAATATTGCCAAAAAATTTTTAATTTAGTTAAAAAATTAGGAAGCATTTTAAAATTAATAAATATATTTTAAAACACCTTTTATAAAATTTCATCTTTTGTAATAAATATTCTATTACCAGATTAAGGCCATATATATATATATATATATATATATTTATATTCGCGAAAGGTCTTTGAACTTTTTAATTATTACTAACAAGAGAAGAGTGGAAAAACAAAAACTTAATGACAAGCAAATGAAATGATATTAATATTAATAGATTCGCGAAAGGTCTTTGAACTTTTTAATTATTACTAACAAGAGAAGAGTGGAAAAACAAAAGCTTAATGACAAGCAAATGAAATGATATTAATATTAATAGATTCCCACGTGATGGCCAGGATAAGAATAGCCCTAATGTAGCTCATGCATGTCGTACGAGGCGACTAAAATGGGTATCCTGGGAGGGTAATGGATGGCAATGCTGTAACCAATGAAGTTCTAACTGAGGCTCGGCTATTGCTGTTACCCTCCTGCCATGATCAGAGCTTTAATTTAATAGCTCAATAACACCTTATCCCTACACTGTCCTCTACAGATAACGGGGAATATGAAAAGCATTCTTGCTTCGCCCCTTTAAGCCAGTCCTTATAAGGATATAAGGCCATATATATATATATATATATATATATTTATATTCGCGAAAGGTCTTTGAACTTTTTAATTATTACTAACAAGAGAAGAGTGGAAAAACAAAAACTTAATGACAAGCAAATGAAATGATATTAATATTAATAGATTCGCGAAAGGTCTTTGAACTTTTTAATTATTACTAACAAGAGAAGAGTGGAAAAACAAAAGCTTAATGACAAGCAAATGAAATGATATTAATATTAATAGATTCCCACGTGATGGCCAGGATAAGAATACCCCTAATGTAGCTCATGCATGTCGTACGAGGCGACTAAAATGGGTATCCTGGGAGGGTAATGGATGGCAATGCTGTAACCAATGAAGTTCTAACTGAGGCTCGGCTATTGCTGTTACCCTCCTACCATAATCAGAGCTTTATATAGCTCAATAACACCTTATCCTTACATTGTCCTCTACAGATAACGGGGAATATGAAAAGCATTCTTGCTTCGCCCTTTAGAGCCAGTCCTTTTAAGGAAATCATCTTCTGTAATGAATATCCTATTACCAACTTCTAAGGTGAAGTGATTTTATTTGCTGTAGCGATGCATAATCTCCATGGCCATTCAGAGCGACAAACTGCTAAAGAGAAGTTACGCTATCAAAGGACAGAAGCAGATGGCTGGAAAGTCTATATACTGTATATTGTTTTCCATGTTCGCGCAAACCCTTAGTGAATAATTCTCACGTCTCCACCCCCCCCCCATTTGCTGACACTATGTGGTAGTGTCAATTATTCCCCCCCTCTTTGCTCTTAGGATCCTGTGCCCACGTGGTTTCTTTCGCTGGTAGGACTCGTTCCAAAGGGATTTGCTGGTGGTCTCGGAATCATCTTTGACCATGGAATAATATAATACCGTACTCCATTCATTATACTCATTTCTTTCTACATTTTGTTTTTTTAAATTTATAATCAAAATATGTAATCTCGGTTTGGAAATTAAACATCAAAGTTCGAGAAACATATTTCTTGCAAAGTCTGCTCTCCGATCGAAGAATGTTTATGGATTCACCTCTTACTGAGGGAAGGAAAGGGGGATTCCTATTGGAGCGAAAGATCTCCAGTTCAAGATAAACTGTTGCAAGGATTCGAATGTGACAGGATAAAAGTTAACCTGAAAATGATTGACAGTCTTAACCGTTTTCAATAAATAGAAAATGGTTAAGAATTTATACATAAGATTTGTTCAAAGTACAGAATAATAAAAGACAAAAAGATAAGCTCCTGATTTCTAAATGGATATTTGGGAGGAATATTTTCATTGAACATGAGAATCCTTATTTCTAACGATTTTGTCATTGGCTCTGCAAGGGCAAAGGTCAGATATTCTGAAATATAGTAAGTAGCGTTTAGGTGTAGGTCCTACGACCTACACCTAAACGCTACTTTTCTGGAAGGGCAGTTCTCCTTCCAGAGAACAATATCACGAAGTCGATACATGTCCTTATCGGATACACAGAACGAATGGAAACTATCGAACCTCATGAATCCCCTCCCTGCCGGCCACTACCAGAAAGAGGGTTCTAGTCTTTCCGTTCACAAAGACGAAATGGATAGAGTTCACTAAAACATCAACAGGAAAACAAAGATGAAACCGCACCACACGGAACTAGAAACGTCTACTGAGTATCCTCGGAGATGACGAAGTTGAGAACTCATCGCAAGACAAAGAAACGGTGGAAGGAAAACTGGAAAAACACCCAGGTGATCAGACAATGAGATAATAATAAAAAAAAACACGACCTTTTACCTATAGATGATACAGCATGCAATCCTACGGAACAATCAAAAGATTTCTCTCTCCTTCTGTAGATATTTCGTTCTACTGAAAATTCCATTCTAAATTAATATAAGCGTTCTGTCAACGCTTGTATTAATTTAGAATGGACCAGTCATTTCATAAATTGAAATAGGAATAGTTTGTTTGCAATCATTCATGAAAACATATTTTAGCTGCAGAAATGGGACAAAATAAAGCTCGCATATCATCCATATATGACACTAACAGAACGAGATGAATACAAATAAAGGACCTATTTCTTCCTTATTAATTATTATCACAAGTGACAACTCATATTTCCATGTGGCCAATCTTTAAAGTAAAATGGCGTTTGTTCTATCTCCGCACAACTCACTGATTAGATACTGCAGTATTTAGGAAAAACACACTTTTATCAGTACTGGGACATTATTCGAAGACGGCTTGTTTCCATAGGCTGAAATTTCGGGTAAAGGACTATCCTCTTCCTTATCGTTTAGGTTCCAAAAATGCCCTTCTGTGGAACCATTCTATTACGGAGTATTATACCACCTCAGCAAGTGATTGGAATTGAATAGAACGCTTATGACAAGGTGGGTGGTCATAACAGTTCTGGAACCGGTAGCTCTAGGGTACTGTAACACTGATATGCTATCCGCGATCTAAGCAACATCTGGAGGAGACAATATCCAAGGAGAGTAGGTACTACATAGTTGAGAGGAGACGCACCTGGTTTTACATCCCCAGTAATCTAGAAACACATGTTTTTATCATAAGGCATATAATGGTTTTTAATTCAATAATCGGCCATAAATTGGTTGTACTAGACATACAATTACTCGAGGCCGAAATATATAAAGGATCATGGATCCTCCAGCACTCTTTTACCAACACGTTATGAGACAGTCAGAGGAACTCTTAATGAGACTATAATACATGGATCTTAAACATTTTGGCAATTCTTTCGTAAACGTACAAGATATAATTCATATCGTCAATCAGAAAACAAATGAGAAACATGCACTGAGAACAGGATGGTACCATGCAAACAAACCAAAACAATTCAAAATCTACGAACTCGATTTCTATGCCAGATGGTTCCTCCACTTAGCAAAAATGCATGCTTTATATTCAGTCTTACAATCAGTAGCACATGTATATGATGAAAACAAATTGGACAAATCCAAGTTAAGAGATCAAAAACCAACGACTACTAGACGTCGTGCAGTATTTTCGTCACTCTTCAATAGATTTTTTTCCAGATCAGGCTGATGTGATAGGAGATTTTCATGTTTGAACCAGCAGGTGAATTCTTGGGCGCTTCAATATGCGTCAAGGCAAACCATTGATTTTGAAAATGATCATGTTGGCTTACAAATGCCAAAGAAAATCCCTAGTCTAGGGATTTTCTTTGGTACTTGTATGCATTCCTTGTCAAATTTAGATTACAAGATAATCGTCACAGTAATTTGCAACAAAATGAAGGCAGGTGTCGAGTGATGTAGTCAGTACTCAAGTGCCACGGACTCCTGTCAAGTCGATGGAACTGAGTCTACTGCTCTGAAATCTCATTTGTCCCTTTATAAACAGACATCTTTCATTGACACTTATGCCAGTGGATTTTCCAAAAGCATTCGATAGTGTAAAGCAGAACTTCCTGCACCATGTCCTAGAAGAAAGTCAGTGTGACTTCTCTCTTTTAATCCTAGAAGAAAGTCAGTGTGGCTTCTCTCTTTTAAGCTATGATTCAAAATATTTTGCTTAGGAAGTTTTTGATAACATTTTTTTTTATCTTATAGAAGATAAAAAAAAATGTTATCAAATATAAAAAATGTTATTTTTTTTATCTTTTATCTTTTAACTTCTTATAGTCCTTATAAGGATTGGCTTAAAGGGGCGAAGCAAGAATGCTTTTCATATTCCCCGTTGTCTGTTGAGGACAGTGTAAGGAAAAGGTGTTATTGAGCTATAAAGCTCTGATCATGGCAGGAGGGTAACAGCAATAGCCGAGCCTCAGTTAGAACTTCATTGGCTACAGCACTGCCATCCATTACCCTCCAAGGGTACCAATTTTAGTCGCCTCGTACGACATGCATTAGCTACATTCGTGCTATTCTTATCCCGGCAACCACACGGGGATTATATCTTATAATATAGAAGTTAGCTATAATAGAAAAATAAAGGTGTTTTATATTACTCTCATATAATTTGAAAGAATTAAAAGTAATGTTATTATTTTTTCTAAAAATAAAAGTAAACATCATATAGAGAATAATTATATATAATAGTAATATTTTAATAATTGTAACATAATATAATATATATTGAAAAGCAATATTCACGAAATATATAATTCATCTTCACTCTGAAGTTACTCCAACAATATCTATTGTTCTTAATATTTGTTCTATTGATCCGGTAAGATTTCAGAAACGGTAAAATTAGATATTTTCTTCATTGCATCAGTTTTCGATCGCTTCAAATAAGACGAATAATCAACATTCTTAAGTATTTGCATGTCTTAATTTCAGTTTCTGGCAGAAGACTTTGTCTCCTTGAGTAATTAAACTTGGTTAATCGTCTTTGCGTTTCCCCCGTTTCCTTAATGGGAAAAGTATTGCAATACCACGATCTGGAAACACACCCGCAGGAACTCACTGGAAAATTAATTAAGCTCGATAATTGAACATAACAGTTAATGACACAATACGAGAATACCTGATGGCTCATATTGCTCTGTGTAACAAAAGGGAAATTGCATGGGAAACGAAATTATTCAATCTACACTTTAGTATCGTAAACTGAACTTTCTCTCTCTGTTTAAACAGAGCTTCCATTCCGATGTCCGATTCAATGGCAGAAGGTTATGTGCTACAGTGTACTCCAGTTATTACCATAATCACCAACCATTGCTTCCAAGAATAATATAATCTCAATTTAAGATTTAAAGATATTCAAAGTTTATTTTTAGTAGATATACACCATTATACTCACCTATCCATTTTCACGAATATTGTGAACCACGTGACACAATAAGATATTTAAGTATTGTCATGCCTAGGAGAAAGCTATTGAATCGGAACATATCATCCTATCTGTTAAGCGTGTGGGTATGATTTCTGTGCAGTTCTTGTGCGTAGTTCTATACCAATGGTATAGTTTGAAGAAATGGGATCTCAGAGGTTACATTGGAAAGTAGACAGTCTCGATCTCAAAACTATAGAGGATATCTGAGAAAAATCCAACCAAATCGGATAAAATCAAGACCGACACGTCTACTATAGGAAGTGACTGACAATTTGATGGAGGATTGGGCTAAAATACGTATCTATCCATTGGGATAGAGGTAGCTCCAATACCATCGTGGCTATGGATGTTTATAAATCTCTTTCTGGTAGTAAATGAATTGTCATCGGTCTGTTTACGACCATCAACCTGTTCATATGAATTCCACTCAGAACATGTGGGTGTGATTCATATTAAAAATTAATTATAAGATAACCCTCTTATTGATCTAAATTTGTCTGTCTGAATTGCTAAGTGAATTCTAAACGTTGGGTTATTTATGAATATGAATGTCTTTAGACGGTAAACCATATTCATTTGACTTAAAGAAGCTTTGTAATGTATCCATTTCTTAGCGGATTACAGACCACTAAAACTAAGCAAATGACCTTAAGTTCTTAAAAGAACTGGGCGATGGACTGAGTCCTTGACTCTTTATCCCGTCATCTGAATAAAGAAAATCTGTGTGGGCAGGGTGTTATTGAGCTAAAAGATCTAGTCATGGCTGGGTAACGGAAATATCCGGGGATCAGTTAAAACTTCATTGGCTTAAGCATTGCCATTCGTTACCCTGGAAGTCTTAAAAGGGACTCAGTTTTTTAAGCAAATGACCGCAAGACGCAAGATGCAAGACGTTGCTGACTATAAAGGTGAAGCAAAATGCTTTTATAATCCCTGCTAAGGTTGCTGTGTGAGGAAACGTTTATGAGCTAAGTGCTTTGCCTGAGTGCGTACGATTTAAAGATCTTCATTTGGAAGTAGGATGGCCTTGGGTCTCCTATATTTGGAGAAGTCTGTTTCATCATAATTTGCTGCTTGTTGCACTAATTCATTTGGATGTGGAGAGGATGCTGAGAAGAACTTTACTGCTGAAGACTGCAGGAAAGAGTAGATGTAGGGGATATTTGCATCCCGGTGGAGTTGGACATTTCTAATATACCATGGTGCGTTTAAGATCATGCGGAGACATTTGTTTTGCACTTTCTGTAGTTTGAGGATATTTGTAATTCAGGTGTCGCTCCAGGCTGGGGACGCATAAGTAATAATAGGTCGAATGATCAACTGATAAAGGAGCAGTTTTATTTTGGTATCCAGCTTGCTATTTCTACTGATAAGAGGGTAAAGCTGTGCAATGACTCTTGATGCTTTTGTACATAAGGCTTTTATATGTGGACTGAAGGTTAGTTTTCTGTCCAGCAGTACACCCAGATATTTGGCTTCTGCTTTCCAGGGAATCCAGCTTGCTGTTCCAATTGATATGAGGGTAAAGCTGTGCAATGATTTTTGATGCTTTTGTATGCTTTTTGATGCCGTCAGGCTCTGAAGCTTTTTTATTCTTTAAATTCTTTATAATGTCATAAATTTCAGCTGGGGAAGTAGGTGTGAGTTGGCTGGTACAGGTATCAGGCCTTTTTAACACGTGTCTAACGTGGCGGTGGACTTTGTAAATATGATTGAAATTTAGATTATCGTACGAAGAGCTACACTTTTCTGAATTTTTAGCTATAGTTTCGGCTTTTTCTGTATCTGTGTAAACAATGTTCAGGTCAGATTTGAGAGGATAAAGAGATTTGTTTTTGTTTTTGATGTTTCTCAGGAACTTCCAGACGGTTTGATCACCTTGATTTGGAGGCTAATTTATCTTCCCATAATTTGTTTTTATTGGCTTTAAGTGCATCTCTCATTGCATTGTTAATTTTGTTGAGATATTTTTTGTCTTTAGGTGCTCTGGTGTTGTGGTATCTTTTTCTTGCTTTATTTTTTTCCCTGATTAAGTTCATTATGTCATCTGGTAGTCGTTTAAGCTTTAAAGCAATTGAATTTGAGGTGATAGATGCTATGGCTGTGTTGATTTGATCAGTAAGTTTATTGACTGCAGAATCAATTTCTTCCTTGGAATTAATATGAGGGGACGGGATCAATATAGTTTGGAAGCATTTTGGATAGTTTTCCCAGGGAATGAAGGTGTGAGGCGAAAGGGGAAATCCCTTCTGATACCCAGTTGGAGCAGAATAGGATTGTGGTCTGATGATAATTCATTCAATGATTCCAGGGTGTACTGTAGGTTGATATTCTGAAGGACAGCTATATCCTTGACGTCGGGTGAGCCAGTGGGACTGTGGTGAGTTGGCACTGAGGGGTCAGCCACAGTTGTGCAATTTGAGCTTGTGTAGTTAAAGAGGATGCGGCCATTCCTATTTATAGACCTATTGCTCCAGGCGTGATGTTTTGCGTTTAAATCTACGGCAATAATAACCGGCAGTTTAACGCCGAGGATAGCATCTAGATCTGTGGTCAGCAATGTTTTTGATGGTGGGTTATAAGCAGCATAGATTTTTATGTTTCCGACAGAGTTTATGATGACATTGATACCTGTGACTTCGAGATTAGTGGTTGTAGGAATGGCTACAGTATGATGGTTGATGTGATTTTTGATGAGGATGGCTGTACCACCACGTCTGTAATCCAGCCTATCATTCCTGTAAAGTTGATATCCTTTGAATTTAGGATTGTCAGCAGGTCTCAGGTGAGTTTCATTAATTAATAATATAGCCGGATTATATCTGTCATTGAATTCCTGCACTTCTAGTATTTTATTTTTAAGGCCGTTGGCATTCCATGCAATAATCATTAGAGAATCTGGGGTAAATTTTTTCCTATGGATTGGACAGTGCAGATAAAATGGACTGTGTTTGCTGCAAGAAACGTTTTGTAGTGTGTAGTGATGGATTTGCGTTACTGAAATCCTGTAACATATTTACAAGAGAAGAGGTGATGATGGCTGTTATATTTGATTGTGGATTTGGCATATTCTGGTCCTGGACTGCTTTTTTGGGGACGGGCCACGTCAGCATATGTTCTTGTTTGGTGTTGAAGATTTATTTTCTTGAGCGGCTCAGTTGATGGTGGGTGAACACCTGTCATCTTGTTCAAACTAATAGGAGCCTGATGAACTTGAGCTTCTGGGGCTCTCGTTTCTGATAGTAAGGTAGATTGACTGATTAACTCCGTTTGCCTGTTTTTTGGGTAGCAAATGCACCCTCTGTAATTTGCAGGGTGGGGCCACCACAATTAGTGCACTTAGTCGGAGTGGTTTTCGGCTTGGAGCAGATGTGTGTGGGGTGGGTGTCACCACATTTTAAACATCTGTATTGAGCTTTGCACAACTTCTGGGCATGACCAACTTTTTGGCATCTATGGCACTGCCTAGAAGAGGCCCTCTTCCTAAGTGGCTCCGGTGAGATCGTAAGCCCACAGATTTTCTTCAAGTTATAAATATTTTTATAGATATTGTGTATTTCCATCAATACCAGAAGCATAGGGGTCTTGTTTGATCTGTACATTCTGCTGACCTTTATGGAAGGCAGATCTTGCATGTTGAAGTCAGCAGCTATTTCTGCTGTTTCAATGTCTTCAGGAGTACCACTTTTAAATTCTTCTCTGAGGTAAGTGTGAAGGTATGGTATTGTATACCTCTTACATCCAACTCCTTGGTTAAATTTCTATAGTCAGTCACTGTAGTGGGCTGAATTTTGATGCCCTCCTCTGTGTTCTTGGCAGTGGAGTAATTTATCTGCAGGTTGGCCATGGTGGTTCTTAAGGCTGTCCATCTCTTCTTTTCCCTAAGAATGACTGGAGGCACCTTTTCATTGGTGGAGGCAGAGGAATCTGTGCTGGGGGCATCTTCATCCATGCCATTTTCGTTTGCTGACTCCGAGGCGAGAGTTTTGCGTCTTTTGCGCGCGTGCGTCTCTCCTTGATCTGAATGAGTAGAGTCCGAGATTACTAGATTTAATTTTTCCTCCATTTGAGGAGCGTCTTCCTTTTGATTTTCATCAGTCTCGGATAAAGAGTAAAAAATGTAGGAAGCCGGGCCATTCAAGCTCGAACTTCTTAAGGAGTTTCTTTATGAAGCTGAATGCCAGTCCTTTATCTAGAGAGTCTATAATGATGTCAGGATCTATCATGTTTGATGGCCATTTGAGCTGAAACTTCCTTTGAAGTTTATTTACAAGAATAAGCGATGGGTCTTCATCCAGAGACTCTGTGAGGGCGTCCAAATCTAACACATTCATCATTAACGATTTGCGCATAAACGCAAGTAATTCCTGCAAATATATGGATCTGAAATAGATGTGCTAAGAATAGCGATTCTAACGGCTGTTAGGCCTAACGAATCGCCCTCGTTGCAATTACAGTCCACTTACCTTTGTTGCAGTTCTTAAATATAGCATAATCTGTAATTTAATAACTTTAATCACGTCTCTTCTAGTTAATCTAGCTGCTACACTACAAAACCAAAGTTTCTTATATTTGATTATTTGATTAGCACATTCTACCGAGCGGCCTGCCTAAGCAAATGACCTATCTGAATATGAACTATTCGTAATATTATGATATAAAAAATAAAAAGGTTTATTTGAATATTTTAAAATTTCAGAAAAAAACTGAAAATTGATGCTTAAAAAATTTAATTTGAAAACTTGTTATAAGTTTCCCTATTATTTCTAAAACGAATAAGGTATATTTTAAGAATAAGTCTGTAGATAGTTCTTGGATCCACGTAGCAATATGTACTTGTATATTTAGTATATAAGAATGAAAGGTGTTAGTGTTTACTTCTTTATGAAAATCAGCATATTTTATTACAGCAGCTCTGTAAAGAAATATATTAAAATAAATAGTTCATCCCCGTTGAGAAAACGGGTGGAAAAGATAAATAGCAGAAAACTATTATTAAACTAAACAAGGCACATTTAAGCGCACAAGTAATCAAGGCAATTCGAACATCTGCATTTCGTAACAGTATTCTCATATGGTGACGCTATTTATGATAACAATAACTGAACCCAAGAGTCGTTTCTCCTAAACTCATGTCTGTTGTTATTTTCACCACAGAATTTTATTCCATTTTGAATAGTCGTGTCAAAATTCGCAAATAAAAATTTGCGAATTTGATTTACATTAAATTTGATTTTTTTAAAATTTGATTTAAATTAAAATGATAATTAATGGCAAATTTGAGTAACGATTTTTTTTTTATTTATTAATCTGTAAAGCTCTCACAAAGAGTCAGTTAAAGGCATGAGTTTTACTCTTAGTTTCATCCGGAGTGTTCTACCGGATGAAAAACTTCCGTTGCCAGGAAGGAAACCCTTCGATCACTGTATGAGACCGATTAACTTATTTTCGGCAGAAAAGCCCTTATAAAAAAAAAAAAGGGGGGGAAATAAAAAAAAAGTTATTCTTGTTTATTCATAGACGGAATTTCAACCCAGGTGTTTCCAACCCTTAAAAGGCGTCAGTAGTTCTTATTATCCTTATCATTTTTTTCTAAAAGCATAATTTCTTCCTTTATGACATTTTAGAGGTTGAATACTTGCACTCATTGATATATTCGAATAAACCGGGACAGGAGAACGCTCGTGAAAAAGCCGATATTAAGAAACTGTACTATGGGTATTGTAGAACAGCAATCTTCAGCCTTTTTTCATTTAGAAATAACAATTTTTCCCGATAATTCATGTACTATCTGATTAAAAAAATATTCGAACGCCTGCACATTGTAACTCTCGCTCAAATATGAGACTCATAAGGATTTGGTCCACCCTTTGCTGCTACAACAACTTTCAATCTTCAGGGAAGACTTTTCGCTCCATTTTGGTACGTTGGTACTATTCTTCCTAAAGAAAATTACTGAGGTGTGTCATTGACGTCGGGCGATTTGGCCTAGCTCGCAATCGGCGTTCGAATTTATCCAGTGAAATTCTTCAACATCCATCTTATCAAACAATTCCTGTAGACGCTTCGCTTTATGGACAGGAACACTGTCTGGTTAATACAGAAAAGAGACTTCACCGAATTGTGAAGGGAAAAAAAAAACAAAACAGTCTCAGACCATGATCCGTCCTCCACCAAACTTCACAGCTGGCATTACAAATGCGGGCAGGTAGCATTCTTCCAGTGTTCGCAAACCTAAACTCCTCCGTTGGACTGTCAGATGAAACTTGATTCATCACTCAAGAGAACTTTTTTCCACTGCTTCAGAATATAATGTGTCAAGCTTCGTTTTGGAAAAAGGTACACATACTAAACATCAGCTATAAGGACGTTAGTACACCATCGGATTCGCTGTCTTTGTCACATGGACGCTGTATTTTTCTATGTAATGGTTATATTGACACTATCTCCAAGAATATCGTGCGAATATAGAACTGCTCCATTTTCAATCGTTCAAGAAGAGATTAATGAGATTATTCGTATGACCATTCTTTATGTCTGTGGAATCTTTGAACGCAGTGCTAAGTGGCATAACTGATCTTCGAAGCACATTCCCTCCTGTTTGGTAAGTTTCTCGGTTGTTAGCTACACAAAGGATAAATTTCGTTCGTTAGTATTCCCGAATGTTTATAAGATCCTTTAAACTACGTAGTTGGTTAATTTTACTTTGCCAGTCTGAGAGATCCATACGAATTAATAACCCAAATAGTCTGGAACTTGTAGAACATGCTATCATCTTCACATATAGGGTTTCCTGGAAAAGACTGAAATCCTGGATAAGGGCAGATTCATAGAATGAATAACTGGATAAGAAAAGTTGCGAATCATTACATCATCTTAATTTGGACAGATCCCAATGCAATATGTTTATTTCCGATTTCAAAAGTGGTGTTGCTTATGAATGCAAGGACTTTAATTATATTTCAACCTCATTGTGCATTGTTATACTAAAATTTATGGTTTTATGTTTTTTTCAACGTTAATTCGTTTGTCATATTATAGTTGTATGCTTCTGTTCCATCATTTCAATCAATCTTACCAAAGATTCTAACCATGCTTGATCAAATATGATAAATAATGAAAATATATCTTAGCAAATAATCCCTGTTAGTATAAATTATGCTATTTTTTAGGAGAATACTGACTAGATTTTTGTTTTATTTTTCTTTTAGTACAGTTCCTTACTGAGCACAGACATCCGAAGTAGAAGCTGAATGTAGAAGTATCATCATGATTCATCATGAAGAACCTGACGTGGCCGATAGTGTCCATCTGGAAAATGATTCTTCCATTATCTCGTTCATGGAAAGAACAACAGACCACTCTCCTGGCAAAACAACAACAGAACATGACGCACGACGATGATGACCGTGGCAATGCCACCAACAATGAGGTCATCGCCAGCGAGCAAGCCGACTCCTTCGCCATCGTAGTAACTTCGGTGGTTTTAGGGGTGCTCATTTTGGCCACTGTCATTGGCAACGTCTTTGTCATAGGGGCCATTCTGACCGAGAAAAACCTTCACTGCGTCAACAACTACTTGGTGCTGTCTCTTGCCGTAGCCGACCTTATGGTGGCCTGCCTGGTAATGCCGCTCAGTGCCGTGTACGAGGTAACTCAAGAGTGGGTGTTAGGTCCGGAGCTGTGCGACGTCTGGACTTCCTGTGACGTTCTCTGCTGTACCGCTTCCATCCTGCACCTGCTTGCCATTGCTGTGGATCGTTATTGGGCCGTCACGAACGTGGACTACGCCCGCCAAAGGAACGCTAAACACATATACTTGATGATCGCCCTGATCTGGATTATTGCCTTTGTTGTGTCTTTTCCACCAGCATTCGGGTGGAAGGATCCGAACTATTGGAAAAGAATAGAGGAGGAGAAAAGATGTTTGGTGAGCCAAGACGTAGCCTACCAAGTGTTCGCAACCTTTTCGAGCTTCTACGTTCCACTTATCCTCATTTTAATCCTTTATTGGAGGATATTCCAGGAAGCAAGAAAACGTATTAGACATCGTCCTGGGGCCAAAGCTGTGCTGATTGTGGAAAAGAGCACGAACAATACTTCTCCAGTCTCCACTGGTGGAGGAAGTGGAGAAAATTACGAAATGACCTCCACTCTTAACCAAACTTCCGAAAATGGATCAGCTGCTCATGAAGGTGTGGGAAGACTATTGGTCTTGGCCAAGAAAGAAAAGAAACTCTGCAAGGAATCTGTTGAATCCAAAAGAGAAAGAAAGGCAGCAAAGACGTTAGCTATCATTACAGGCGTATTCGTAGTATGCTGGTTGCCTTTCTTTGTTATGGCCCTTCTCATGCCATTGTGTAACTCCTGCGAGCCAAATATGTACCTCTTCAGCTTCCTCCTATGGTTGGGCTACGCTAACTCCATGTTAAACCCAATCATTTACACCATATTCAGTCCAGACTTCAGACGTGCGTTCAAGAGGATATTATTCGGACCACAAAGCACTCAGCGTCCGTAAGATGCCATTGAAATTACACCTGATATTCGAAATTTGCTTTGTTTCAATGGTTATTTTAAACCTGTTGTTGTTTGAATGATATAACGTCTCCTGAAGGAATTCCATCTACCAACAGCTGAACCAGACCAGCAAGGGGCTCTGAATGTTAAGTTCAAGATTGCTTTAAACTCTGCAGTCCATAGAAATTTCCTCAAACGAATAAAGGATTAAAAAAAGCAGATAGTAAAACAACCACGTGATGAATTACCTCAAAATGTATTTGCTCAATTAAACAGAAAAAAACGAATTGGTTATTATAGCCAGACAATGCAAGATTCAGTGAAAACAATAAACTTTTTCTACTGAATAGCTTAAAGGAAATTTTGCTGGACTAACAGTAAAAGTGAATTGACTTATCATTCATAATGCTGGAAGTCAGCTGTTAGTATCTATGGAAATACAGTTATTCATGTTCTGTGCATGTCATTTGTTGTAACGTCCGCGTTTCTATGTATTCTACTCGTTCCAGTACCTTATACGTTTTATATTTACATATTCCAGTAATTAATTTTTTTCTGCTAAAATCGAAATTCTTATAAGTTTGTTTATTTATTTATATATGTTTTTGTCAACAATTTCTGTTTTAAAATGAAATTCCAATATCTGTTTATACATAAAATATAAATAAATTTCTTTATGTTAAAAATCGAAATAATGTTTCTTTTTGAACCAGAAATCTTAGTGTATGTTTATATGAAAAATATAAATAAATAAAATAAAATAAATAAAACAATAAAACAATAAAACAAAATGACAAATTTATACAGGCAGAATTCAAAACAGATCTTCCTCTAAAGATCTTGCTCTAAATACGCAGAACGCTACTGTTTATAAGGGTGAAGCATAATGCTTTTAATCCCTACTATCTGTTAGGTTACTGTGTAGGGAAAAATTTATGAGCTACGTACTCAGCCCGAGTTGGGCAAATTATAGATCTTGGAAGGGAACTAAGATGGTCTTAGGTCTTATATTTATATGTAAATATAAATCTGATTCATCATAATTTGCTGCTTGTTGAACTAGTTCATTTGGATGTGAGAACGATTTTGAGGAGTATTTTACTGCGAGAGATTGCAGAAAAGAGTAGATGTAAGCAGTGCTGGATTTACGTATACGCTAAAAAAGCTACAGCTTAGGGCCTCGTCTGCCGGGGCCTCAAATAAAAAAAACAAAAAAAAAATATAAAAATTGATAAAAAAATATTCGTAGAAAAATCACAAATGAAGTCAGACATATCACGATGATAATTTCTAAACAATTTTAAATATACAAAATATAACATTAAAATAATTTTGGAGCATTGTAACAGTGATTAAGGTATTTTGTCTTCTTTTTTTAGCCTTATTTAAAATTTGAAAACGCTTTAATTATATAATTATTTCTGTGATTTTCTAAACGCATATTTTATTATTTTTTTAATAAAAATTAAAAGACAATATATTTTCATGTATTAAAAAGGCGTATATATTTAAAATTTTTCTGAGACTAGATGATGTAATTTAAAACAGTAGGGGATCTCTGGGTTTTGCATAGCTTAGGGCCTCAGCAAGTCTAAATCCGGCCCTGGATATAAGGTATATTTGCGTCTCGATGAAGTTGAACATTTCTAATATACCATGGTGCATTTAAGATCATGCGTAAGCATTTGTTTTGCAGTCTTTGCAGTTTAAGGATATTTGAGCTTGAAGTATGGCTCCAGGCGGGGGACGCATAAGTGATAATGGGACGAATCATCAACTGATAGAGGAGCAATTTGATTTTAATATCTAGTTTGCTGTTCCTATTGATAAGAGGGTAAAGCTGTGCTATGACTTTTGATGCCTCTGCACATAAGGATTTTGTGTGGGAGCTGAAGGTTAGTTTTCTATCTAGCAGAACGTCTAGATATTTGGCTTCTGTTTTCCAAGGAATCCTGATGTTAAATAGAAAGATGTCTTCTTTGGGAGATGTTAAATTTTTTGTGAACAGTAGAACACTGCTTTTTTGAGGGTTTACTTGCAGTCTCCAATTGGAGAACCAGTGTTCCAGTTTCAGCAGGTTATCTTGTAGTTTCTTTGAAACAAGGTGCTGTTTAAGAGATCTGGCCAGTTCTAAATAGTCCTTATAAGGACTGGCTTAAAGAGGCGAAGCAAGAATGCTTATCATTGTCCCCGTTATCTGTAGAGGACAGTGTAGGGATAAGGTGTTATTGAACTATTAAAGCTCTGATCATGGCAGGAGGGTAACAGCAATAGCCGAGCCTTAGTTAGAACTTCATTGGCTACAGCATTGCCATCCATTACCCTCCAAGGGTATTAATCACTTCATCTCACGGCTCAGCCAGTTCTAAATAGTTCTTAAAGAACTGGGAAATGGACTGAGTACTTGACTCTTTTACCCAGCCATGACTTGAGCTAAAAGCTCTAGTCATGGCTTGGTAACGGCAATAGCCGAGCCTCAGTTAAAACTTCATTGGCTACAGCATTGCGATTCGTTACCCTGGAATTCCTAAAAAAGGAATTTTTTTCACTCGCTCATCCAGTTCTAAATATTGAGCTAAAAGCTCTAGTAATGGCTGGGTAACGGCAATAGCCGAGCCTCAGTTAAAACTTCATTGGGGAAGTCCTAAAAAAGGACTTTTTTCATCTCTTGCTCATCCAGTTATAAATATACAAATATTAATCACCGCATCTCACGGTCGATTCATCCAATGGTCTTTCTGTTTTTTTTCCTAGTTTTTATTCATATGAAAGATATAAATAAAACTAAAAGGTGTAAGAATATAATAAAATTCTGATATTTATTCGTAAGTGTTTGCTTATTTATTATAGAAAAATTTGAAAATAAATATTTCTTGTTTCTTATTTTTATTTTAACAACAAATTTTGACACTCTATATTTATATTTTTCTTCGTTCTTCCCAGTTCAAGAGACTTTTGTATGTATTTTGTATCTCT
The DNA here is from genome assembly GCF_054136105.1 of Typopeltis vanoorti. Lineage (NCBI taxonomy): Eukaryota > Metazoa > Arthropoda > Arachnida > Uropygi > Thelyphonidae > Typopeltis > Typopeltis vanoorti. The sequence continues at coordinate 33,570,967 of NC_143561.1, read as the reverse complement.
TGACTATATATACATATATATATATCAACGATCATATATATATATATAAAGTATTTTTACACCTTAGGTATAATAAATGTTAAAGATACCAAGCTATTTTAAACCTGGTTTTACTCCATTTCCCAAGTAAGCAAACAGACAAAAAAGTCAAGTTTGCGTCTGCACGTAATGCAAGTCTAGCTGACCCTGCAGATAGTGCAAGGCCAAGGTAACTCATGGTAAAAGTAGAATAAGCTCTGATCACTAATCTTAATATTTACCCATAATGCAAAGCACATCTCCTGGAGGAGATGCATGATGTTTTGTATTAAAGGCAAGGGGCCACTACCCAGACCGGTTTCGACCTTTATTGAGGTCTCATCAGTGGGAGCCAGGCTAGAAATACCAAGATTTTAGTAATACAGAGCTTATAAGTATTTTACCAGAACAAGTTACCATAAGGTGTTTTAACCTTATTAAATAAAAATCTCAGGAGGAGATATACAGGGTGTTCGGGATAAATTTGACAGTTTCGTAAAGAAAAAGAAAATCTTCTTTGTATCTATTAAATTTAATGAATTGACAAAAAAAACATTACAGGCAGAGTTAATTACAATACTATCAACAAGATTTACTCAAAATAACCACCATTAGCATCGATCACAGCTTCAATTCTGCTTCGGAACCTCGAACAAGCTGATGCTACAGTCTCCCTGGGAAGGGCCGCAAAAACTGTTTTAATTTTATCCATTAACTGGGCTTTTGTATTACTGGAAGTGCGATTGGTGTCTTTTTCAACTGCGCCCCATACAAAATAATCCATGGGGTTAAGGTCTGGGGAGTTTGGAGGCCAAACATTTGGACTGGTGAAGTCGTAGAAATTTTCAGACAACCATTTTTGACTTTTCCCAGAGGTGTGGCAAGGGGCCGAATCCTGCTGCCATACATACGGCCTACCATTGGCTACCCTTGTTATCCAGGGCTTGACTACAGTTAGCAACTCCACGAACAAAGCCCGAATTCCAATGCCAGGGTTCTTCAACACCTGTTCCTGCAGATTTGCGAGGAATTCTGCTGTACGAACGCAATCAGATCGTCTGCTAGGGATCTTTCTTCTTGCTACATCCTCGTAGTCACCATTGCAAGTCTCTAGTTCATGCCTGATTGTTTTTACTGTATTCAGGGAGCATTGGGCAGCAGTCGTAATATCCTTATTTTGATGGCGGGCACGAATCATCATGATACAAGTTATTCTCTTCCATGATTCAGGTGGGTTCCAGCTATCCATCCTTTCTGACATCTTGTATATGAATGAAGAAGGGTCCAAACTTTTAAATGAAGAGAAGTGTGTGTTAATACATGTAACTTACGGAAAAATATAATTAATTATAAATATGTCAAATTTATCCCGAACACCCTGTAAATGTAGAACACACACATATATATATATATCATCCCTTTCGTTTGATCCTACAGCTTAACAAAATATTACACTAATTGCTATTTTTCAATTAGATGTTACAACCACAAGTATACCAATCACTTTCAAGAAGAGGTTTTTTTTTTTTTTTTTTACTTTTTTGCAATTAAATCGTACACGTAAATAGTGGCCTGACAAATCATAAATGCTTGTCACGTCTTCATCTGGTAAATGATGTTCACCTACTAGTGTGTCACCACCGGTCTAACACTATGATTCTTCCCGAAGGTTTGAAGAGACTTAAAAAAAAACTATCATGCTCTTAGTTGTTTTGGATTTGAAGTATGAGACCCATGTAGTATGTAAATCGGGTATGCTCTTTTGACCCGTCTGCCTGTTCTATGGGAAAAAATATCCCGAGTTTTCGGGACAAAAACTCTTCCACCACCGTATGACCAACTCACTTTCAGATAAGAAGCCATAATAAAAGTTCGTAGCGTCTTAACCGGGACGCTATACCGTCCTAGCAATACCGACTGAACTGCACAGGCTCAAGAGTGACGTATTTGTTCTAAGAAAGATCATGGATTATCTAACGATTACCTTATGTGGATTAACAGCTAGATAATCCATGCTCCTCAAGTAAGTCATTTTCAATTTTCTTCTTGCTTGTTCCGAACATAGCTACTTGTACAACAATGCTTAGTGAAGAAGCCAAGAAACGAGTCGCTATTTGGAACAAGTTAGAAGAAAATAGAAAATATCTTACCGAGTAGTTATCATATGTAGTCCGACATGTTTCCAGAAATGGTATAGCAAACAACCTTAAAATTGCTAACTCTTGAAAAAATAGATTCGGTGCCTCCGTAGCTCAGTTGGTATAGATGAACCGTTCTGTTAAAAAGACCCTTCGGACTTGGGACTTGGGATTCAGGCCCAAGTCCGAATCCCGTCTGCTATATATTCAGAGCTAGCTGGTTTGATACGTAGAGAGAAGGCTTCCCTCCCCTCCCCCCTGAAACTCGGATTTTTCGTCCCTTATAACAGACAAACCGATCCCCTGAACCTACAGACGTAGATCTACAACCACGAATCCTTGTCCCTTAGAGATGCAGCACAGAAATGACATGCCCGCTGCATTAATTCGTCGTGATCCCCTAATAAAGGGACTCTACCCTTCCTAAAGGACGGATGGATTAACACAGAAAGAAAAAAATTGATTCAACTAGCATAAGAATACTTTCGCATACAAAACCAACAAAGATAAATCTTTGGAAGATCAATGTTAATAATCGTAAAGGAAGGCATTACTCTCAGAGATGACCAGAGGACCTGAAAGTGCTCCTAAACTCAAAGAAGTATTATGACAAAATAGATTTCTTATTCAATGATACAGGAAAAAAGTAAGCTGGATATTGTCTTCCTTTAAAACAAGTACGAAGTAAGTAAGAATCTGAGAAACTACTTTCGATTTCTTGATTGAACTCCTCCCACTAGATTGTCGAGGTATAATAAGAAAGTACGTTTTTGTGATAACAATTCTTTAAATTATCTCATTCATTGTCATTTATCAATAACAATAAATAAATGTGGGTCGATTGAAACCAAAGTGACTCACCAATTTAATAAAGAGAATCCGAATAACAAATCCGTTCAACCAGAGCTGAATAATAACATTGTGTGTTCATGGGCCAGTTGGTCTGTTTTGTGGAATGAAAAATACAAGTTTCCAAATAGCCAAAAAACCCTGGTACTTCCGTATATGACAGAGATAAAGATGGAGGAAAAATCAGTCTAATTGGTACCGAGCATTTAATAAAATATATGAAATCGATAGAATACACGTTAATCTATCGGGACGTTTATTATTTTATTGGAAAGAATGTTTCCAATTGGGATAGAAGAGGAACTTTGACAGTTTTTTTTTTATTATTTTTAATTTAAGGTGAATTTAATTTTCTGCAGAGGCGGAAGGGTTTTTCCCTGAAGCTCGAATATTTCATCAAAGAGCATCTAATATGCCCTATCACCTCCGTCTTCAGCAATTCTCCAGAACAGCAATCATTATTATGTCCTTCCTTCTCTGAGTATATTTCTCAGATACTTAATAGGACTGTAATATGTTTACACCAATAACGTTTTTAAGACCTGGTAGAAAAACTAAAAACATCGCTATCGTAACTGAATATTTTCTTTGTCATTCTGGATATTGCTTCCCTTATTTACAAACCTCCAATGAGAAAATGCTTCCGATTTCTTAGTTGAACTTCTCCCACTGGAGAGTTGAGATATTCAGGTATTGTGTCAAAGAAAACTATTTCTTTTATGATAGCAATCAAATCGCATGAAACAAATTGAAAGCTGCTAGTGGATAATCCTTTTATTGAGTATTTTGATATATCAGCATTTGACCAATGGTCTAAAAATGGAATATTAATTCAGATTTATTGATCATATATTCCTGTTGTTTCTATACAGCCCAGAAAATAATAAAGTTTTAAACAGAAAAGTGTTTTTCAGCAGTAAAATCTAATGCATAATATCGGTTATAATATATAATATAACACCTCATTAATTAACTGTGAAAAACTCGGATTTTCATCTCACATACAGACAAATCGCCCATGAGAACACACACAATTTGCAGACAATATATATGTGTTGGCGGGAAGTAGATGGCGCTGTGTGTTGATATTATTAATGTCATATACAGGGTGTTCGGGATAAATTTGACATATTTATAATTAATTATATTTTTCCGTAAGTTACATGTATTAACACACACTTCTCTTCATTTAAAAGTTTGGACCCTTCTTCATTCATATACAAGATGTCAGAAAGGATGGATAGCTGGAACCCACCTGAATCATGGAAGAGAATAACTTGTATCATGATGATTCGTGCCCGCCATCAAAATAAGGATATTACGACTGCTGCCCAATGCTCCCTGAATACAGTAAAAACAATCAGGCATGAACTAGAGACTTGCAATGGTGACTACGAGGATGTAGCAAGAAGAAAGATCCCTAGCAGACGATCTGATTGCGTTCGTACAGCAGAATTCCTCGCAAATCTGCAGGAACAGGTGTTGAAGAACCCTGGCATTGGAATTCGGGCTTTGTTCGTGGAGTTGCTAACTGTAGTCAAGCCCTGGATAACAAGGGTAGCCAATGGTAGGCCGTATGTATGGCAGCAGGATTCGGCCCCTTGCCACACCTCTGGGAAAAGTCAAAAATGGTTGTCTGAAAATTTCTACGACTTCACCAGTCCAAATGTTTGGCCTCCAAACTCCCCAGACCTTAACCCCATGGATTATTTTGTATGGGGCGCAGTTGAAAAAGACACCAATCGCACTTCCAGTAATACAAAAGCCCAGTTAATGGATAAAATTAAAACAGTTTTTGCGGCCCTTCCCAGGGAGACTGTAGCATCAGCTTGTTCGAGGTTCCGAAGCAGAATTGAAGCTGTGATCGATGCTAATGGTGGTTATTTTGAGTAAATCTTGTTGATAGTATTGTAATTAACTCTGCCTGTAATGTTTTTTTGTCAATTCATTAAATTTAATAGATACAAAGAAGATTTTCTTTTTCCTTACGAAACTGTCAAATTTATCCTGAACACCCTGTAGTTGGAGAATTAAGTGAGGGAGGTGGTGAGTTGTAGTAGAGTAGTGTGTCCTCCTAAACGGCCTACCCTACTCTTTATATGGGAATAAAAGGCGTTAGCTGATTTTCTAATACTTTTCATACAGCTATTAAGAATTCTTAAAAAACTGTCAAGCTGTGTTGTTGTAAGTAGAGGTAATTAACGACTGATACAGAACCTTACACTTGGATCACTTGAGTTGTTTTAGCTGACTAGTTATTTACCCTGATTCTCTCCCATCCCTTCCGCCTGTCTGCTACCTAGGTAGGTTAAACTCCAAAGGACCTGTAACAATAGAAACAGATTTGCAAATACAAAACCTGTGAACGAATTATTGTACTTGAATACTTCAATATCGTTTCTGCTATGATCAGCTTCAGTATTAGAGAACATATCTTCCCTTACAGCTTAGTTGTATTCGTATATGTGGCGATACTGACAATACTTCATTTCCTGTCAGGATATCGGATCAGAAAATAGACAGTATTGACTCATTTTCTTTAGACATTGGTTATCGCCCAATGTAGTAATCACACTGCACCCGATTTTAAAACAAAAATGGAACCAAAATGTTGCTATATTTACCCTGATTCTCTCCCATCCTGGGAGAGGTTGTTGAGAGGTTGTTGTTGCTATATGCATAGCAACAACAACCTCTCAATAAACTGTTTGCATATCATCAGGACGTCTTTGACAGAATTACAGAATGGTAGTATTTTAATTTTTTAAAAAATGAATGATTATATCCAAAAGTTGTAGTATCAAATCATGAAATCTCCACTTGTTTAGGTGCAGTTTGTGAACTGCAAAATGGGTAGCAGTTATTAGATTCGTTTTTTTTTTTTGTCTGTCTACACACAAGTTATTCACGCAATCAGGTTGAACAGGATTATTAGAATTTCAAATTCTTAGGAAAATACCTGGCACGTTGTTCCTATTTTTGTTTCATTCAAATCATTTGCAGTTTCACAAGGATGAAAATGTTATCTTATGGCCAGGTTATATACAGGGTGGCCCCCTCTTTGGAGGAATCTGTAGCTAAAACGAATAAATGGAATGAGACCAAATATTATATTGAGACTTTTGAGGGCATGGGGAGATGATTTCCGCGAAAAAAAGATTTAGTTCCAAAAGTCGCCGATAGGGAAACTTTTGGCGTTGGCGGAGCCGAAAGCAGTCAAATATTTGCAGTAAACGCAGGTAAAAAGGATTATGCAAATATTTTACAGTGCGTACGTGAGCAGCGCCACCAATTCCACTTAAAAAGGGATTGGGAACGTTCAGGCAGCTATTCGAATGACTGACGAATTGTGCTCAATATGCGTCCTACCTTGCCTCAGCGTGCTTTACCTTAAACAGTGCAATGCCGTAGCGGTCCTTCGGGAATTTAGAAGGCTTCATAACCCTGCGTACAGGTCCTATGTCAGTTGTAGCACTGAGAGCTATGATTATGAAGTTTGAAGAAACTGGATCACTAGGAGTTAGACCTGGCAGAGGACCGAAAGAAGTGCTTTGGGGGTATTTGAAATCCGTTGTGTATGTTGGTGGCATTCCCAAATTGCATGTCTTGAAAGAGAACATAAAACGGGCTGTTATGAGCATCCAATCCGACTCGTTATGCTCAGCTGTAGAGCATGTCGCACACCGGATGCAATTTGTTGTACACAAGAAAGGTCAGCAAATCGTGAAAATCGTGTATGTGGTCCAGGGGAACCCTCATTCTGATGAACAAAACATTATTCCCTGTGAGTTCAATCACTACATTAATTTTTCTCTCTCGCAAGTTGTTGTTTTAGTTTAATTATTATTCTTATTATCATTGCAACGCGCCACATATCCAGCTGGAATGAATTAAGCGGCTGTCGCTTACACCGTCGAAATGTTATTATTCCATTTTATCTGCCTTTAATGTAATAATCCGCTTGTTTTCGGCTCCGCGAGCGTCAAAATTTCCCCCTATCGTCTACTTTTGGTACTAAATCGTTTTCTTTTTTTTTCGCGGAAATCATCTCCCTATGCCTTCAAAAGTCTCAATGTAAAATTTGGTCTCATTCCGTTTATTGGTTTTAGCTACAGAGGCCTTCAAAGAGGGAAAGTTATTTTATGGCCACTCTGTATTACAAATAAAATAGGGTTGAGCTGTAGAAATGCAGTGGTTAAAATCTTTGTGGAGTTATTTAAATTTTGGTTTCCATCGCAGCATTTATGCTGGGAAGGGGAATAATTAGGCTAAATATAATGCTGTTTGCCGTATATAAATCAAAGAGGGGGCAAAGTATTTATGGTTGCAAACATCATCACGATTTATTGTAAAAAATCGAGTAAATTTTGCTTGGCTTTTGACTTTGGACTAAACTGATATACTGAAGATCAATCTTTGGTTTTTATTCCCTTTATCATGTAGGTCAGTCTGATGAAGCAGTTACTGAGCATATACGAGTAGCTCGCCCTTTGCGGGAAGTGAGGCTAATGATTAGATCTGGTTTAGTAGGATTGCTTTAGGACGTTTGTGCTTCACAGGATCATGTTCATTATAGTCAACTGCAATTCTTATTAATTGATTTGGATGGGAAGCTGCTCGAGAAAAGTATTTTAAGGCAGTATGTTGAAGATGAGGTTATGAGCTCCAAACAAACTAAGCAGCATCAAGTGACATTCTTAGGCATTTGTTTTGGATAGTTTGAAGTTTCTTGATGTTAGAAAGTGATGTATAGCTCCACGTGATCCATGTGTCCTTACTGATCTGATTACTGAGTTAGAAATAAGTAATTTATTATCTATACTTAAGCAGCTGTTGATTACTTGATTAGTGGGTAATTATTATTATGGATAAATTATGTGGGTAAATTTGGGCTATTGCTTTATTTGATTTGGTTTAAATGATAGATATATGGGATTCAAAGCGCAGTATTTTACAAAGTTGAATTTCCAGATATTTTCTTGCTGTTTTCCATGAGATGGTAGTGGCAAATATGCTTACTGAACTATAAAGTGATTTAGTTCTTGTAAATAGAATCGTTGCACTGTTTTCTGCGTTTACGTCATTTCTTGGAACACAGTTCAAAGCACAGCTGCATTTCGTATGGGACTGAGTGGTCTGGTAAGAATAGCTGTCGTCTGCATAATAAGCGAATATGGTGGAATTAGTACGATGGAATATCAGCCACATAAATGGAGAAAGTAAGGAGCCGTGTGGAACGCCTGCTGTAATTTTACACTCCGAGTATCTGAGGCCTTGTATTTTAACACTGAATTTTCTGTCCTTTAGAAAAGATCTGATAAGTGGAATCAAATGAATTGAGAATTCGTTCCACTATTCTGTGGACCTACTGCACCGTAAAGTGGTTTTGTTTGAATGTGATCTGTTCTTTTGGAATTGTTGATGGCGGAGGTTTCTTGCATTCTAGTTAGAATAATTTTAGTTAGACACTACTGCACGAAACATGAAACATGCAAGAGATCCATCAGATATCTTGCATGTTTCATGAGAGGGGGAAGACAATAGAAATCAAACTGTGTTAGCGCCAGTGCAATGTGATTTTCTCGAAAAACCGTCTATAAAATTCATTCAGGCACAGTCTAAGATAACACGTCCGTTCTCCAAAACAATTCAATCATCTCTCCTCAATCAATCCAATCAATTTTTTTTGGCTAGATTTTTACCCCCTTATCTGTAGAGGACAATGTAAGGATAAGGTGTTATTAAGCTATGAGCTCTGATCATGGCAGGAGGGTAACAGCAATAGCCGAGCCTGAGTTAAAACTTCATTGGCTACAGCATTGCCATCAGTTACCCTCCCTGGGTACCCATTTTAGTCGCCTCGTACGACATGCATGTGCTGCAGTGGAGCTATTCTTATCTAGGCCACCACACGGGGAATCCAATTCCCTATTTTATACAATAAAATTAAAAGGCGTACTTATTTTATCTTACCTTAATATCATCAATTTTAAAAAAGTATATAAATGATTTCTTCTAATTTTTATATTATTTAATAATTTAAAAAACGTATAATTTTACTGATATTTAATGAGGTAAAAAGCACATGAGGGTGCGAAAACTCAAAAATAATAGTTTAAGCAAAATACGTAGGAAAATCACATGACGTAATTGAATCTTTAAATTCATTCTCAGGTAATTAATGAATGTATGTGGTTATTAGTTCCCCTGTGAGTTTATTTAAATTTAATAAACAACATACCGTATATATAGGCGTATGAGACGATACTTGAAATTAAGAAAAAAATGCTAATATTGTGTTCTAATAAGCTGTTTGCCTGTTAATATATATATAAGCAATTTTATAGGTTTTAATCCCTTTTTCCTAAGTAAGCAAACTTACTTGGGAAAAAAGGATTAAAACCAAGCTTATAAAATTGATTGGTATCTTTAGCATAGTATATACCCATGGTAAAAAATTTTCTGCATCTTATTCTCATCCTGAAATTTTTATTTAATAAGGTCAAAGCACCTTGCGGCAACTTGTTTAGGTAAAATTTATAAGCTCTGCATTACTTCAACCTTGGCATTTTTAGGTCTGCTCCCACTGATGAGACCTCAATAAAGGTCGAAACCGGTCTGGGTAGTGGCTCTTGCCTTTAATAGCATCATACATCTCCGCAAGGGGATGTGCTTTGCATTAGAGGAAAATACTAAGGAAAGTGATCGGAGCTTACTCGACCTTTACCACGGTTGCCTCAGACTTGCACTACGTGCAAGCACAAACTTGACTTACTTGGGGAAAAAAGGATTAAAACCTAGCTTATAAAATTGCTTGGTATCTTTAACACACACACACACACACACACACACACACACACACACACACACACACACACACACACACACACACACACACACACACACACACATATTATCATATTAATATATTTCGAGTATAAATATTTATATTTAATAAATAATTTCAGTAGGGCAAGTATGTAGGATATTTTTTATTTAAATTCTAATGAAATTCACATAATCACATGGCCACGACGACTCTGATTCCAATGAAGATTCAGTATAATAATAATAATTATTAGAATTATGCATAATTATAAGTATCAGTATAAATATAATTATGTGGTGCAATTATAGTTATCATAATTATGCATTAATATAATAATTATAATTATGCATTAATATAGTGGTAGTGGTGGGCAGTAGATGGCGTTGGTGTAGTTATGGTTCATTGTTGATTGTGGGTGGTGGAGATAATGATTTGTAGAGTAGATGCCCTCGCTGGATGAGTCTTTGGACTCTCTGGAATTGTCAAGTAATAATAATAATAATATTTATTATGTTTATAAGTATAATTATTAATTCTAATTAAACCTTACGTGATCACATGACCACGATGAGTCATGATTCCATGAAGGTCCAACATTTTGAAAAGTAATTTTGGCATGCTTTTAAGAAACAACAAAAAAAAGAATAGTTTTGTACATTTTCCTTCCTCATGGATATATCATCAACGATGGTATCTTATTGCTGCTCTTGATTGATTGATTGACTAGTGAGATACTCCTAGCTTAGCTCTCAGAGATTGTGATCTATATGACTTGTTAAAAGACAACCGACGACAACATCAAACATTAGCTAATAGAGTATTTGAAAGGTTTCCAGATTACCTCATTCTAATTAATTTTTAGTCGGTGTTCTTCAGAGTACAGATCCATATCTGGACATGCTACCCTTTGTTGAAATTTCCTCAAATCATGTCGGTATAGTTCTTTGTGTAATAACATTGGGTATTTATTTTAATGAGTACTACAACAAGACATATCAGTGAAGTCAGAAATAGGATCACCACATAAAACTACCTTCAACAGACTTCGTAGATGGATCAATCTTCTTCTACTACGCGTTATTCCCGCTTCCCATGCAGGGTCCGCGTGTTACTTTAGATGCGACTTCTTGTTAGTACTACTCCCAACCGACCCGTCGCCTGGTCTGCCGCTGGGGGGGAGTTATATTTTTGACTGTAGAGGCGTATGTTCATTGGGCCGGTTTGCCTGTTTGCGGGATGAAAAACGCCAGATAAACTGGCGGAAAAAACCCTACTGACCACGCCCAAGACCGGCTAACTTGGCTATGCCTGAGGAAGATCCTCAAATTCCTCACGTCGATGGATCAATGCGTTCGATAATTCTTCTTCTTATTTTTTTAATTGTAATATATAAAAAAACGTCTATCTGATTTGAAGAGTGGGTAACACGAACAGATTTCTATCGATCTACAGCCGAATTACGAAGAGCTCGATGCAACTAAAGGATTATTTGTGCTGTATAGAAAAGGCATGTCTGCAATGAAAATCGACGCGATTGAATTTAATACATAAAGTTTTGACAACAAGCATTTTTCGCTGTAGATGCCCTAAACTACTGGTTGGAGATCTACTAATACAGCACTGGGAGGTGAGCATTGTTTCGAATGGGACTCATTAAGTTCCTCACCTGTTTAAGAAAGGCTAGCAGTTATGAGAGAAAGAAGTACCGATGAATTATGAACCTATTCTTGTTTGTGTTATTAATGCGGAAGGAAACAACCAACACTAAGCCATCTTTCCACCATGCCAGGCAGTGGAATAATTGTCTGGCGAATATTTTTCTTGGAATTATTGAAAAAAAAAATTAAAAAATAAAAACATTCTGACAAGTTTCTTGGAAGCGATTCGAACTCGGTCTTTCAAACTAAAGGTATCGTCGATATCCAGTAAACTATTAAGGCTCCGTTTTCCATATTTAATAATAATAATAATAAAAGAACTTTAAACGGAGCTATATGTTCAACATGCGCAGCTTTTTTTCGATTGTTACAATAATTTTAAAGAAATCCTTGAACCCTACCAGGATAGAATGGTTTCAAATAAAAAATAAAACTATAGTAATGAAACGTGAGAAGTCAGTTCGAGCTGAAAGAAGGGGGGGACTGGAGAATAGAGAGAAAAATGAATAAATCTTTGCAATATTTTACTAGTAGTCCGAAGTTAGTGACATCCCATAAGGATTTTTTTTTGTCAGTTGTCAGCTCAAAAATTGCAAACAGAACCCTGTTGTCATCATCTATTATTTATCTTCGTTGTCTTCGATATTCTGCTATTGTAAGTAGTTCATATCCATGTTTTATGAAATTCTTTTTTTTCTTTTTTTGGCGTAGAAGCAATGACTGTAGACAGGACACATAGCCCAGACGAATGCTCTTGTCTAGCGGCAATGAGCCGCCAGACTACTATCCTCACATTGCCTGTGAATAGTCTAGAGTCATAACTCTGCGTTTTGTTTGTTCTGTTATTTTCGTGTTTTATTCTTCCTAAAATTAAATCCTCCTCCTCCAACAAACGCCAACAAGCCATCCATTTAGTGATACGGAAAAGCGACATTACTTATTGGATAACCTGACACTTCACAGGGCTTTCCTTCAACGAAAGAAGTCAACTTGACTCACCAAATCTTTGTATATTTGCTAATGAAAAGAATTATTAATATTCAAGTCAGTAACGATCACATGAGTCTTTAAGATTCTCTATCTTTTCCTTAGTTCACGCATTTAATAAATTATCTACAGTTTAATCCCTCACGTCATCACAAAGACTTTGAAGACGATTATCTTGATCCTTGAACACTGTTCGAATACTTCAAGAATAATCCCTGCATTGTCTTGATCTCTAGAGTAATATCTTAATTCCTTAAATTATTACTGTAATCTTTCATTATATCATCTTAGTCGTGTAGCAGTTTTGCTACACAGGCCACTGTTGATAAATCGTGTTATTCTAAGAACTTTGCCTGCTCGGTTATGCACTGCTAGTATCGAATAGCAGTCGGATATTGAACGCTGATAAAACAGACAGAAAAGTGCTGTAAGTCATACAAGAATAAGGTGGCAATTAGGAAATGAACAGTATAATTAAATAGGCTGCAATAGATGCTTCAATTATTCTTCGAATTATTGCATTAGTAGATGCAATATGAAATAGTGGGAAAAGGAAACTCTTGGGATGGGTCTGCATTTATCGCACTTCTAAAACAAGAACATTGAATTATATGTGAAACGAATGTAACTAAATTTATAACCTTAACCGAAGATTTAATTCCTTTATTACAGAGTCATTATTCTATCGTTGCAATCTAGACTCGAAGATTCAGCTTTTCAAAAGACAAACTGAATCTTCTCGTCTAGATAATAAGGTTCTTATTCTGATCTGATTAAGATTCTAATCGCTCTCTCTCTCTCTCTCTCTCTCTGGGAAAAGCATGATATTTTATTTATTCTATTTGTGTTTTCAAAAATAAAATGCTTGCATCAGTGGAGACTAAAAATCAGGATCACGTTCAGGAGAACAAGATGCCGAACTTTGAGGTCCATTGAAAGAGTTGTCTTCATCCATGTTTCAGGTAATTTAGGAACTCACAAAGAACCATTATGAGATATTGGATCTCGTGGCTGATGAGATGTTTCATTATTTGTTTCAAGACGCATTATTATTATTATTATTATTTATTTATTTATTTATTCACATAACTGATACACAGTCAAAACAAGATATCATATAAATAAAAATATGACTGGTGATTCAGAACAATTCAGATTCTAGCCAAAAATCTAAGAATAGTCCATCAGGTAGCGTCGTAAAATATGGACTGCTCCAAGTAATGCTGTTTTTTGTAGGTCATATGGGGTCATTTCATTGATTTTTAATTGTGTAAATAGTTGGACAGCTTCTTTGAAGTTGCACCAAGTGCACCGATAACTATTGGGATGACTTTGGTGTGTTTAAGCCACAGTCGGCCAACTTCGATTGCCAGATCTCGATATCTAGTAATTTTTTTCCAGTTCTTTGTTGTTGATGTTGTTATCACTGGGTACTGCAATATCGATAATCCAAACCTGTCGATGTTCGAAAATTGTGATGTCAGGTCTATTGTGTTCCAAATGCCGATCAGTTTGTATTCTAAAGTCCCAGGGAATGTTTGCTGTTCCGTTTTCCAATACAGTCTCTATTTTATGCTGCCACCAGTTATCAGAAGTAGGAAAGCCATATTTTTTGCATACATGCCACTGAACTGTTTTGGCCATTTGATCATGGCGGTATTTATAGTCCGTTTGAGCTATTTTGCTGCAGGCACTGATTAGATGTTCTACAGTCTCATCTTTCTGATCGCATAATCTGCATTTGCTGTTATTATTGATGTTCAAAATTTTTGCTTTCATCTCATTAGTTTGTAATGCCTGTTCTTGAGCTGCTAGAATAAATCCTTCTGTTTCTTTTTTAATGTATCTGTGTTGTAGCCATTGCCATGTCTTGTTCACGTCATTATTTCCCTCAGTATCTCGAAGAAATTGGCCATGCAAGGGTTTATTTTTCCAGCGCACATATCGGATATTTTGTTGTTCCTTTTTGTAATCGGATTTGTTTCCTGTTGCTTTTAGAAGGCCTTCTTGTGTAATTGTTTGAAGCATCGGCTCAGAGCTATTGTCGATGTAACTTTTAAACTAATTTCTTCTTCTTCCACAGTCTGTCTTACTTGCAGCAGACCCCATCCACCTATTCTCCTCGGTACAACCGGTCAATATCCTTCGTGGATGTAATGCATGATGCATAATCATTAGGTTTCTAGTTTTGCGGTCCAGTTTGTCCAAGTCTTCCTTTGTCCAATTTATTATGCCAGCTGTGTATCGGATCACTGGTATAGCCCAAGAATTCATTGCTCTAATTGTTTTTAATCCATTTGGTTTTGTTTTCAGAATATTTCTAACTCTTTTGATGTATTCTGATGCTGCCTGTTGTTTAACTTTCGAGTGGAGAATATCATTGGCTTCTAATATTCCTGGGTATTTATAGTGTTCGTCAACTGAAATTGCTTTTATATATTTCTCTTGATCAAAATTAAAATTTCTAGTTTCATTAATTTTTCCTCGTTTAATAGATAAAATTGCGCATTTATCTAAAACCAAATTTCATTTTAATGTCCTGACTGAAAATACGAAATGTGTTCAATAAAGAATCTATTTGCTGCGTCGATTTTCCATAAAGCTTCAAGTTATCGATATATAACAGATGGGAAATGTTAATATTACATTTTGGAATTTCATATCCAATTTTTGTTTTCTTCAGAATCATAGACAAAGGTATCAAAGAAATGTTGAAGAGCAATGGTGACAAGGAATCACCTTGGAAAATTCCACGTTTAATTTTGATATCTCCAAATCCTTCATTATTCACTATTAATGTTTTTTTCCATGATTTCATAGCAGTAGCCTGAAACGAACATATGTTTTTGCTAATTCCGAATATTTTAGTGATTTTAGTATCCAGGAGTGTGGGAGGGAATCGAATGCTTTCTTGTAATCTATCCATGCCATGTTTAAATTAGTTTTTCGTCTTTTTTAGTTTCTGAGAATCATTTTATTAATAAGGATCTCGGCTTTTGTTCCTCTAGATTTTTGAAAATTGCCTTTTTGTTCAATCGGATAAATCTGATTATCTGATAAGTAGTGGTGTATGGAATTTGCTATGATTGCAGTGAACAGCCTAAGCATAGTTGGTAGGCATGTTATTGGATGATAGTGACTTGGATCTGCATCCTTATCCTTATCTTTCATGAAGAGAAAAGTGCGCCCAGATATCATCCAGTCTTCCACTGAGCCTGACTGCAACAAATAATTAAATTGTTCTGCCATTCGATCATGTAGACTGGTTAGATGTTTTAACCAAAATCCATGTAGTTCGTCTTTGCCAGGTGCACTCCAGTTTTTTAATTTTCTAGCTTGAGAACTGACCATTTCTTTAGTGATAATGACATTTGGCATTTGGTTTTGTTTCAATTCTGATTCTATTTCATTAATCCATGAAGCATCTTTATTGTGTTCAATAGGATTATCCCAGATTGACTTCCAAAATTTGAGTGTTTCTTCTTTTCTGGGTGAATGATGGTTTGCATTTGTATTTCTCTGGAGAGACTGGAAGAACTGACGTTGGTTCTGTCGAAATTTCATATTTTTTACATATTGGTTTATTCTTGCTTCATATCTTTTAATTTTCTGTGCAGTCGCTGTAAGTCTTTGTTTTAACTCTTCGGCCAAATTCTTTTGTTGGCCAAATTATATCTGTTAATCAGTTTGTTTTTGATGTTATTATTTTTCAACCGTCCTTCTTTTCAAACTCTTGAAGTTGCTTAGATCAGCTCGAAGCCTGTTGACCTTTCGTTCTAACCGGATTTTCCATGGTGCAGATTGTTTCATCCTCGGCTTTTGCCCTTTCGGTTTGCAACCAAGCTTCACTGAAATGATATAGGCTGTGCTGTATAGGAGCTGATTTGTTTCCTTTATACTGTTGGTTGTAATGGTTTCAATTACAGCATTTGCGTCTAAGAGGAGCTGTTTCAGCTTAGATTGTTGTAAAGCTTTTAATGGTGGTAGTATTATACGGTCATTTATGGAGTTCATATGTTCCAATATCCCAGACTTCATTTTACACTCCCTTCTGTCAAAACATTCTGAGGTATGTCGTCAGCGTGGTGTTTACTGAGTTGAATTCCAAAGTTTAATTTAACTACCTCCTGATGATTTTCTGTTACTGGAGTTGTTGGTTTATTACGTAACTCTTGAAGCTCAAGTTCAGTAAATATTTTGATACGGAAAATGAAATTCGTTTGGTCCATAAGTCTTTGTTCTGTTATTGCAGATTCTGGGAATTTTTGTTTCCAAATTAAATGCATACGCTTTCTGAAATCTCATTTTTCTGGTGTTGATCTGTAAAAACATTTCATAATTTCTCTGTTTTCTTCTACAGTCCATTTTTTACGTTTAGTTTCTTCCAGCCGCTTTTCAGCTTCCTGCCCTAATTTCCTACCAAGGAGAGCTGGGTCCTGTAGCCTACTTGTCGCCTGATGCCCAGGATCCCCAACATCTGACGCAGTCCTTGATGACCCGGGCTTCGACTGATCCGGTTAGCAGGGCCACCCTTGTCAGGGCCACCCCTGACAAGGGTGGCCCTGCTGGCAGCTATGCAACCGCCAGAATAGCTCTCAACATCACTGAAGAACGCAAGTCCCTCCGCCACGACAAGGCCGTGTTCCTTATTATTATTATTATTATTATTATTATTATTATTATTATTATTATTATTATTAAGAGAGACCTCCAGGGAACCAAGAATTCATCGATGGAAACCACAAATCACCTGCACCAACTATCATACTTATTCTTGAATTCATTCACACTGCTTGCGCACGCACGCACGCACGCAACATCCAACAGCAATCCATTCCAATCACGCACTACTCTAAGATAGAAACATTTAAATCTGAACCCCGTCTTGGTTTGCATTCGTTCTCAGCTTCCAAGAATGCCCTCTTTCCCCACCCACCATGAATTGCAAAAGTTCCGCCTTTTCAAATTCTGTTTGACCCTTTCAGAAGTTAGTAAGTCTCAATCATATTACCTATCTTTTTCCTGTTTGTTAGTGTGTTCCCAAATTCTCAATCTGTTTTCATAATCAGTATTATCCTTGCTGGAGAATTTTGTTGAATGCAAGTAAAAATTACTTATATGGTTGCTAGATTCTCTCCATATCATTGGGATAGTAAAACGTAAATGTTTATTTCACGGATATTGATGTCCGTTAGCCATCCTCCGAAAAAAAAACATATACAGTGAGAGAGAGAGAGAGAGAGAGAGAGAGAGAGAGAGAGAGAGAGAGAGAGAGAGAGAGAGAGAGAGAGAGAGAGAGAAAGTTTGCACCTCATACACTTACAACAATTTATGTAACTGCAACTGCAGACGTTGACAAAAGCCATGCAGACTTCCTACAGTTCAAGAAAACATCAATCACCTTTACAAAAACGTACGCCACAAAAAATAAAAAATAAACATACAAGGCTAATTATGAACAAAGCAAATGCTACATTACATGGGTGCAAAGCCAGACATGTCACTCTGAGTGTTAGACACCCATTTGCTTACTCTCGCTCTTCATGGTAGTACTATCACGGAATATGAATATATGATCTTTTTACCATGCATATATCACCGCTTTCTTATCGGAGAGTGACAGTGGTATATAACATGACACCTTTTGTGATGACATAATCTGCATGTTCCGGAGAGGACAATTGTTTTTTGAAACTAAGGCTGTGAAACTAGAGTATTATGTCTGTAAATCTCTTATATGTTTCTGGATGATCTGATTGTGTTGCATGATGAAAAACCCTTTGCTATTTCTGTATGAAATAGGATAACTCATCTTCCCTAGAGAGGACACGGATGGATCTTAAATTCACCCAGTCTAATACATGGCTACCGACGTTTGTCGAACCAAAGACGTTTTCTTAAACTAACTAACATTAATGGAACACTGGATATTCTTATTCAGCAATTATAATCATTTTAAAATCGCTTAATTTTGCCTAAAAAGTTAACTAGCGTATTTTATTGCATAGGTAAATATTTCTCCATTTTATTAATGAAGTTTATCCATACAGTTAATGGATAAACAAGTTTATCTATTTTATTAATGAAGCCCAGAGTTTTCAAAATGGGAATTATATTTACTGTGCAAACGAACAACACATTTATTTTCTGAAATGACTATAATGTACTAATTTAATTGCATCGTAATTAAATTATCATATTTAAAATAAATAAACATCAGAGATAATTAAAACGATGATTACTTCAACAGATGAAATGGAGTTCATCGATTTAGATATCCAGGAATAGTTTTTGTTATTCAAATTTTTCTCCTTCAGCATATCAAGTAAATTGGGAATTTTTTCTTTTAATTCTGTACATATTTTAATGCATTTCGTTATTATGAAACTTGCGATGTTTTTCCGTTTTCGTTTTATTTACTCCATGCATATGAATTTTACTTAGAATAATTCATTTATAGACTAACAAAAACCATAGTTCTTACTAGACAACAACGTTGCTTTCACAACAGTTAATCTGATTAAATTGAGTAGCAAAAATACTTACCGATCACTCGCTTATCAGCTGTCAACAGAATGAATTAAAGATATTCCTCTTTGTCACCTGCTTCCAGTAAGACATGAATAAATAAAGATTTCAGTAGATGGATTTCATACCTTTCCCTATGAAAAACAAGTCTTTGATTTCAAACATAATATTTATAGATGTAAATTGCGTTGGTATTTTAATATTACGTTCTGATCCAAATATAAATGAGAAGTAATTCATACGGAAAAGTAATGCATTTCTTAGTAGAATCCTTAAAAATATATTCGTATTTTTAAATATTAAAATTTTAATATTGAATGTTTTCGCAAACTACCTGCCTACAAGCCTTTCTTTTTAAGTTAAACATGAATATTTTTTTTTTGGAATATAAATTGAAAGTTGCAAATCATCGTAGGTGGGAACCCTAATGAAAAAAATATATATCAATTTTATGACAGTATTGAAAATATGAATAATGTCTTCATAAGTAAGTTTTATCTGTTTAGTTTTAATTTCCAGATAATTAAGAAAATAATTATTTCTATAACTATATGAAACAAGTCCAACATCCCTGGAACTTCTTTCACGGCTTCTGAACAGGTCACAAGATTACGTGTTAAATTTTCTTTACAGCATCATGAAACTCAATGCATCAAGAGTGTTATAGTTATTTATTGCTTCATAAAAAAAGCATTGTCCAAACATAAAGTATATTTCTAGTAAAAGTATATTTTATCATATGTATTTCTATTTAACTCTGTTGATTAGTTCAACAGATGAAATGGAATTTATCGATTTAGATATCCAGGAATGGCTAACTAGTACATTTTTATTTATGAAATGAAGGATTATGAGAGTATATTCGTGATAATTGATAAATATCTTCATAGTAGAACTATCCACTCAAAAATTAAAGAAACCAAAGTTATCTGAACTCAACAAAAATATGATTCTTTACGAGCAGCTGCATCGCTACCCCTGTAAATGTAACTTCTTGGCATTACTTTCGTGTATTGCGCATGCAAATATTTATGGGACATATCTCATTTGGAAGGAGAGCGTTATGTTTAATTTGAAAGTAGGAAATTTTTGAACAACTAAAAATTAACGGGAAATATCTCATCAAACCTCTAAAATTTTATATTAATGTTTGCCTAAGCTGTCTTCTCCTAGAAAACCAACTGTTTGCTAAATTTTTCAATTACTTTCGTGTATTGCGCATGCAAATATTTATGGGACATATCTCATTTGGAAGGAGAGCGTTATGTTTAATTTGAAAGTAGGAAATTTTTGAACAACTAAAAATTAACGGGAAATATCTCATCAAACCTCTAAAATTTTATATTAATGTTTGCCTAAGCTGTCTTCTCCTAGAAAACCAACTGTTTGCTAAATTTTTCAATTCAGGTTTTCAGTTATTCTTCAAAAGATTGCTTCAGCTGAACTGAAGCAATGAACAGAGGTAGAACTAAATCAGTTCTTCCGTTATTTAAAGGAGGTAAAAGAAATGAAATGGTGTACTATTTCAGATCAGGATTCAATACGGAAAAAGCGCTATTGGATTTCCATGAAACCGTTTATAGTGGAATAAATAAAGGATGGTGCACAGCAGCCTTTTTTTTCTGACATATGTAAAGCATAGTTATTACTAATATCTTCGCATAATATTTTGCAATTACAGAAATGATATCTAAATTATATATGTACGAAATAGTAGCTTTCATGACTTATTACTACTTAAAATATATAAATAATAAAATACGGGATCTCGTAAGGATCGGTACTAGGACCTATCCTATTTTTAATATATGTTAATGATCTGTGTAAATGCAAACTTTTTGGCCGAAACGATCCTTGAGGATCTAGAAAACTGGATCAACCATGATTAGTTGAAACTAAATAAGCGGTTTAGCAATAACGGAGTTAAAATTAATACAAATAAAACTAAATATATATATATACTTTGCGCTAACAGATAAGCTCTATCACAATATAACTATAAAGTGGCATGAAAGGAAATATAATGATATTCAAAACTAACTGTAGCTTAGTCAGAAAAATAATAATAATAAATAATATTATTCAAGTATTTGGGCCTCCACATCGATAGCAATCTGAAATGGAACTCCACTCCCACATCTCATTTTGAACAAATAAGTTGGGGTTCGTAATTAACATATATTATAATAACGAATTTGTAAATGCAGAATTCTTAAGATAGTTATGCTATACCAGTGGTGTTCAACCTTTTTTACTACGCGAGCTACTTTTCTATAAAAAGTTATTCGGCGATCTACTCTCTTATATAGATCACGTTCCCCCAACCTGATATCTGATTACGCACAAATAAACAACTAAAAATAAACAACTAAAAAAATACACAACTAAATATTTTATTTCTGTATTTAAAAATTTATTTATCACTTTTAATTATTTTAATACAACAAATAATTTAATACAACACAAAAAACAAATATACTGGAATAAAATATTTATTTCTCTATTTTGGAAAACCCAAGTTAGAAAAAACAACAGATTGATTACAAACTCACAAGTTACAGGAAATGCTGGTTGATTAAAAAAAAGTTAATGCGAAATTTGGCATTGTTTGGACCTCGCAATATTTTCATAGTCAAGTTGATATGAAGAAGTGGCCAATCGCAGACAATCATCCAAATGATCATTTGTAATTTGGTTTCTTAATTGATTTTTTATGACAGTCATATTTGAAAAAGCGGATTCTGACAAGTATGTCGATCCGAAACACGACAGAATTTTTTGCTCAATATCAGTTAATATTGGGGATTTTTCATGTGCATACTTCCAAATGACTTCATTGTTTATTGATTTTAAATGTAAACTATTCTACTTCAAGTTCTACTTCAGCTTGGTTTATATCAAACAGCCCATTAATTTTATTTAAAATTTCTGTGATGTTCAAGTTTTCTTGAAATGGATTATGGATAAAAGATAAAATCATTTCGGTTTTATTAAAATCTTTAAATCTTGAATTTATTTCTTCCTCGACTAATTCTATTTCACGAATAAATTCCTTTAAATCATAGCGAAGCATTTCTTGATTTTGTTCAAAAAAATTTTAATAAATATGGGAGATGTCTAAATTCGCGGTCATTTATATTTTTCTTTAATAAAAGTAAGTATTGTTGGAAAGTTTTTATTGAACTTAACATGTCAATTAAATTTTTATCTCTACCTTGTAACTCTAAATTTAAATTGCTTAATTTCGTACAGAAATCTACTAAAAATGATAAGTGTAACAACCATCTTTTATCACTCAATTGTGGATAAATATCTCCTTTTTCATCAAGAAAATTTTTTATATCGTTAATTAATACAAGAAATCTTTCTAAAAATTGACTTCTGCTGAGCCAGCGAACATTATTGTACAACAGAAGTTCCCTATCATCATCTGCCTGTAATTTAAATAACCGCCGTTGCAGGGCTTTTCCTCGAACAGAATTTACAATTTTAAATGTAATATCCAAAACATCTTTTAATCTTTTACTACACAGTACTTTTTGGTGAATAATAGAGTGGTATGTTAAAAAATCTGGATATTTGTCATCGTTTTTACATAATGAAATGAAGCCTGATTTATTACCTATCATTGCAGGGGCACCATCAGTAGTCATAGACACAAAATTAAAAAGCCGAAGTTTGTGTTGTTTCACAAATTCATCAAATGCCGAAAAATGTCTTCTCCCCTAGTCCTTCCGAATAATGGTATAATTTTCAAAAGTTCTTCTTTATTTGAATAATCTTGAAATACCATTAACTGAGCAATATCAGTAAAGTCGTTTGATTCATCAAATTGTAACGAAAACGCAACACACTGGTGAATGTCTGACATTAACCTGGCCTGGAAACTTCTCCAGCAATTGGAACTCTTCCTTTCGGCAATTTGAAACCTTGTCTGCGGCCTAGAAGTAGTCTTCTCTCTAGCGACGTCTCGAACCGAGAAGCTCCTTTCTGGAAGCGGGAAACTCCTCTCTCAAGCAACGTGGATCCGGGCAGTCTCTCTGACGGCGACTCTGGACCTGACGGCCTCCTCTCTGACAGCAATTCTGGAACCGGAACCCCTTCTGCTTGCTTCAGTCCCTTTTTATTAGGCCTCCTCTGAGACCTCGCATGAAGTTTGGCAACACCCAAAGAATCGGTATGAGCTTTTTATCTTAAGTTTCAAGTTCGCACGCCTTTTGTTCTCCTTCACTTTCTTTTGATTGTAAGTTGCCAGCAATCGGAAAGTTGTTCGAACTCTTTCTGACTGACTTCGGAGATGTTTACACTTAGAGCCTGCAAGCCTTTCTTCATACATAAAAGTTTCAATAACAATCTTTCTAATGCCGCCATGCACAGCTTCGGTGACAAAAACATTGCCTTTGTTTTTAATACTCTAACATATTTTTCTTAAAGCGGTATATACAGTTAGCTTCAAAAGAGTTATTTACAAAAACATCTAATACAAACTATACCGAGACAAACAAAGTTTATTTTTTTACAATATTCACATGGGACTTAACCTAAGTAAAAAATCGATGTAATGTGCTTTGGAATATTTAATATTTAAGCTACAATCGAGTTTTTACACTTTGCTTATAATCGTATTCACTTGGCTCGCTGTTTGACTTCCACTGATCCAAATTAATTCATTTACCCGGACTTATAAGAAAATTGCTCATTTGATAATTTTAACAAAAAATAAATAAACCATAGCAATACACTTAAAGCGAATTAAAAATAATACAAAATAATGATAAATAAAATATTATGTTTTCAGTTTGAATTAAATTTGTAAGGAGGAATACACAAGAGATCGACCAAATATCTCTCCGCAATCGACCGGTCGATCGCGATCGACGGGTTGAACACCCCCTGTGCTATAATATTCTGGGGTAAATTCCTCACTGCAATATGGCAATATGGAGTAGAGATTATAACAACAGTCTGCTTCCTTTGATACGAATACAAAATAGAATAATTAGAACTACAGTCATTACTAATATCTTCGTGTAATATTTTGTCATTACAGAAACTCTATCTTTATTGTTATATACTATATGTATGAAATAATAGTGTAGATTTTTTCTGTATATAACGTAGACTATGGCATACGCTGTGGCCAGAACTTGCTAGTAGCACCCAAGGCAAACAAAGGAATTTTTCATAAATACTTTAAACACCTAGCAACAAGCAGCTACAATAAACTTTCAAATGAAATAAAATCAGTAACCTCATAATATAATTTCAAAAAGACTGTGAGACTACCTCATGGGACTAAATAATGTTGTCTTTTTTTAAACGTATATTAAAAGAGATCACTATAACTTACATATTATATCTCATTATGATTATAATGTATTATGACAAGTCTACACTATCTACCAATAAGTGTCTGGATATTCCTGTCCAAGTATTTGATGTTATGGAACTTTCCAGGTTTGTTAATATCATAAACACCGGTGTACAGATAGTAGGAAGCAGTATTTCATCGTAGCAGTTGAATGCAGGTGGTATGGCAAACACGACGTGAACTCAGGGACTTCGAGAGAGGTGTCATCGTGGGCTGTCACATTGGTGCCATGTCCACACGTGGCATTGTTGCTCAATTGTAGCATCCAAAATCAACGGTTGGCGATGCGATCAACAAATGGAGATGTTCTAACATCACTAATGCGGGAAAACGTTCAGGGCGGCCGCCAAAAATAACTGACAAGGACAAGATGGTGTTAAAGCGGGTCCCATGCCACAGAGTTGCAGCTGTTATGGAATGGTATGAGGAGATGGGTTGTTAAACGACTGCCCTGGCCTTCGCAGAGTCCTGACCTCAACCCCATCGAATTCAACTGAACCGCGAACTCATCCCCGGCGCACCAATTCGTTCCCTTCCTGTGGGACGAATTGGTGCGGCGATTGAGGTTCAGAGCAGCACGTTCTTGAACTTAGTGCTGCTTTAATGGAAGAATGGAGACAAATTTCACTTGATCTCTGCCACACATTGGTGGAAAGCCTTCCTCAAAAGGTGCAGGAGGTGATGAAAGCCAAAGGTTGACACCCGATATTAGGGTTCGCCTGCAGGTCTCAATTGTAAATTGCTAAAGTATCCGGACAATTATTGGTAGATAGTGTATACCATGTTACATGAACCGTCATAGACACAGTCATTGGATTTTTAAGTGAGTGTATCGGGCAAATTTAAGGTTTCTAGTAACCAATATGACTACCATCCTTGGTTACACATACTGTGCAGCTTATATTTTCTTTTCATGTTCTTCATCATCATGTCTTTTTCCTTAACATATCAGTCTCTACATTAGTATTCAAGTGATGATATATTATATTTCAAAGTTATATCATATTTATAGTATTACTTTTCCTACGTTCCGTTATCGCTTGCAATGCTGTAACAGACATCACTATTGCATGATGTTATCATTTGTGCGACTTCTTCGGTCAATAAATGTTGGAATTCTGAACTCTAAATATTACGTGTGTAAACGAAACTGCATAATACTTGGAACATCGTCAACTTGATAGTTGCATTGAATTCGAGGAGAGAAATTTACATCTGATGTATTTGCCTTTTTTACTACTTTGTACTATCGATTCACTTATTTCTAATTTCTTTGGTATTTTTTCTTCCAAGAAAGATTTAACGGTGATTTCAGTTCGGCATCACAGTTTGTAAAGCCTAGTTTATATTTGCGTGTTACACTTTGATGTTCATTGCTTCATGGGCTTCAGCCAAATTCTCTGCCTACTGCCGATACAGAACAAGATGCACTGTGGTTCGTCGGAGCACTTGACTTTTTCTCCAGTCTTCCAGTGTTCAGTCACGGTGTTGTTCCTGATACCACTGTAGAAGACGAACTTTCTGGTTCTTGGCAGAAATTAGTATTACTTTATAGGCATGCGACTACCAATATCAATTCCCTTCATTAAATGCTTCGGTCATTTGCTGCACTCTGGAAGTTCTGTTTGTCCGTACAAGCCTTCTCTGATGGCGGCAATCTCGTTCCTGATGGAGTGTCTTAGGACGACAGTTACGCCTCTTAAACAAGCAATATCGGTTATTTTTCCACTGATTAAACACTCGGAATATTTAATCTTTTGAGAAACCAGTCAGTTCTGTTGTTTTTAAAAATCGTGGCTCCAGCCAGACGGGCATCCATAATAAGCCCTTTATCGAAGGATCCTTTATTTTTACCATTGCGATCTACACTGTTGAGGATTACTGACCAGCATCATTCTTACGTTATTTACCTATATCGTTATTTATCTACCTTTGTATATAAAAGTCTATACTTACAAAGGCAATTGGTAAATAGATGAAAATATACTCCACTATGCAGTACGCGTATTATGTATTTAAATTTTCATGTCACCTTCGTTTATCACTGCTTGTTTCTGAATGAACAGAGAAGATCGAAGAAGAACCGACTGTAGTTCCATTCCTAACAGTTGTTATCTCGATCCTTTCATTTTCTGTCTAAGTGAGCCATTGTTGTCTTCAACTATCATTGTATACTAACAGTTGGTAAGGGAACACGAAACTACATTAAAGTGCAGGTGCCTTGAAATGGACGAAATAAAAATACATTCAACTCTCTGTAAAACGTTTGTTGCTTTGTCTGCTTTTCAATTTACTAAAATGTATTAAACCCAACCGTCGCGGGAGAAATGGCAAAGAAATTGGCGAGTTTTCTATCTACAAAGTAGTACTCCTTTGTCGAGAACGTGTCTCAAGTGGCAATAAGTAGCCGATCTTATAAACACTTGCTGGAATAAGAAAGGATAAACTTATCTTCGAGTAAGAAATCCCAGAGTCAGCTTTTATTGTCAATCGCAATTGGATAGGTCAAGTCTTAAACCTGTCATCGCCTTGTGCCCTACTAAGATAACGGTTACGCAGTTGATTCAACAGTCTTCCGTTTTCCCAACGGGGGACGTCATTATTCCCACGAAGACAGACGAACGTGATTAATCAATACCTTGTATATTTTCATGTCAGATTCAAGCACTTTAATTAATATTCTAGAATTCCTTAGAATAGATATTTGGAGTGAGCGATATCCTTCTAAATCACATGAACATAGTTTGTTATATTAATTACACTGAAAGTTAAGTTATGAATTATGTATAGAACATGTCATGCACCTCTTAATAATACGTTCATCCGATTAAAGATCTTCTGTTAGAAACTTAATCCGTATTGTTGAGAATGTACATCCAATTAAAGATAGTCTTTGAAGTCAGTTTTGCTTAAAACTTTTCATCTAGGTCCATCTACGTTCTGTATTTGTGGTAAACATAATTGCAGTAGAGAATGAATATATATGCTTTCTTAGTCTGATGTTTAGTTAACTATGAATTGCATATTATTATAGCTGATGTTCCTTTTAAGGTCGTTCTGCTTTGTGAATTATGTTACTCGGATAAAATTTCAGATAGTAGCAAATTTTATAAGCTCGACATCTGTTTAAACGGTGAGATGTTAACAGTTTTGAATGCATTTAGCATATTACCGAGCTGGCATATAAATAGTTTTATATTAAAAAAATATAGTCTATTTTGTCTATGTCAATAAGAAACATTAATTTCAGCAATTATTCAACGAGAATATGTTCGAATTCTTTTGAAGAATTCGAAGAGTTTGAAGACAATATTTATATCATTAGCACATAACCATTATACTCGATAACATTTATAAGATTAAATTATTTTTTAATAAAATTTTATTTTCTTTATTTTCAGAATCTCGAACGCCTTTTTTAATTTCTTATAGAAATTCTTAAAAGGCGTTGAAGATGTTCAGTGCATTTAATCCCACAGAGACACAAATATTCCCTATGTTCTCTCTTATCTACAATTCTTAGCTTCCAAATTTTTTCTAAAGACGTCCACACATCCCAACGATTTGGTTCAACAAGCTGCAGCATACGAGCCAACGGACATATTTAAATATAGAAGACCAAAAACTATATTAGCCTCTTATAGCGATACATAATCTCCATGCCCATTCAGGGCGAGCAAACTGCTCGTAAATTTTACCCTCACTGTAACCACGACAGATAGCGGGGAATATGAAAAGCATTTTGCTTCACCCTTAAAGAATAAATGTCAATTGTCAATTGTCAGTGCATTTAATCAATCGACCGTGAGATGCGGTGACTGATTCATTCAATCCAATACCCTTGGATGGTAATGGATGGCAATGCTGAAGCCAGTGAAGGTGAAGCTCTAACTGAGGCTCGGCTATTGCTGTTACCCTCCTGCCATGATCAGAGCTTTAATTGCTCAAAAACACCTTATCCCTACACTGTCCTCTACAGATAACGGGGAAAATGAAAAGCATTCTTGCTTCGCCCCTTTAAGCCAGTCCTTATAAGGATAAGTGCCTTTAATCATGGAAGGAGAGGGTGATTGATTCACTCAACCCAATACCCTTGGAGGGTAATGGATAGCAATGCTGTAGTCAATGAAATTCTAACTGAGGCTCGGCTATTGCTGTTACCCTCCTGCCATGATCAGAGCTTTAATAGCTCAATAACACCTTATCCCTACACTGTCCTCTACAGATAACGGGGAAGATGAAAAGCATTATTGCTTCGCCCCTTTAAGCCAGTCCTTATAAGGACTTTATAAACAGTGCATTTAAAATAATTTTACCATATATATATATATATATATATATATATATATATATATATATATATATATATATATATATATATATATATATATATATATATATATATATATATATATCACTTATGTGGTTTTCCATATGTATGTTGGACTCGCAATCACTGCCACTGCCTTATGGCAGTGGCAGTGATTGCGAGGGCCTTGATAAACGCCCTCACAATCCATTGAAAGGGCCTTGATAAACGCCCTTTCAATGGATCCTTTTCCCTGGGAGACAAGCTGTTCTTGCTGGGGTCTTGTGGAGATTGATGCTTGGCAAGGTGGGTTTTTATCTACTACTGTCTATATTTTGTTGCCAAATTATTGTAATCTCCAAAAAAATTGCAGAAAAAGATAAATATTGCCAAAAAGTTTAATAATGCCTAGGCTTTGACTTGTATTACAGCATTTGGTCATAGTGGTAAACTTTCATGGCGATTTGCGCTTATAATATACAGCATTATACATATCCAAAAGGATGGGATACTAAAGCAATTAATGTGAAGTCATTAGTAGCCTTTTTAAGTTGCTTCACATAAAAATTGCAAATTTTGTTTACTTACAGTTAGAAAATGATTAAATAAGAATATATTTTCTTGGTAAATTAATTTAAATTAAAGTTAATTCAAAAACTTAATTAATTTTCCCTTTTATTCTCAAAAATTTTAATAATAGGTAAACACATTTTCATTTTTTGCAGATAAGCAATACATAAGTTAAGTCAGTTGTAATGGGCGAAATTGATTCTCATAAATCTAGCTGAGAAGTTTTACCAAGTAACCATCCAAACTCGTTAATCAAGGAAGCCTCGGAATATAATGAAGAAGAAATCAACAAATATAAAAGACCATATATAACAGCAATAGTCGAGCTATGTACTATATAATATAGTATTATAGTATTATATTATATTAGTCTGGCTAAAATATAAGGCGATGGTTGGTTAATAGATTAAAACAAGAATAAATTTCTTGGAAAGCTATAGTTTAATTTAAATTTAAATTACAATCCAGCGGGAAAAAAACCTTGGTTGTGGGTGAAGCAACCAATGCAAAAAGGTCACTGGATCATATTTATTAATTGCGTGCCTGTCTTCTAACCGATTTAGCAGTATATAAGAACTCGAGCTTAGAAGCAAAAACTATGTCATATCCGTATGAGATCTTACCTTCAGATGAACCTTATAAAGATTCTACACATCTTAGAAAGGATTTAAACCCAGGTCTTTCCAAACAAAAGGCATTGCCGATACTTACTAAGCTACAGACGTTTTTTTTAATTGGGAGGTAAGTTATAAGCATAATACACTGCCTTCATTACCGCAAGTGTTCGGCTTTAAGTAAAAAAAAAAAAAAACTCCATATCATACAGACAAACTGAACTACACTTAGCCGGTCTGTATGAAGTCCCTAGTTGTGCCGTACTGTTGTACTGGGATAGATTAAGAGATTAATATTTCGTAAGTCTGCCTTATATTCAGCTACAACAACAGGAACTCGAGCAACATTTCCTCAGCATTTCTTTACATTTGACCTACACACTCACCGAAGTGGGGAAGAGTGTGGAGCAGTTCCCCCCCCCACGAAGTATTTCCAAAGGATTGCAACCTCCAACTGTTTAAGAAGAATATTAAGAGTTTACTTTTCTCCTGAACCCTCCTCACACACACACACACACACACACACACACACACACACACACACACACACACACACACACACACACACACACACACACACACACACACACACACACACACACACACACACATTTATTTGCTATAGGCAATGGTACCTATCTTGTGGGGGAGAATGATATGAAAGAATGAAGATACGTATTATACAGAGAAACAAAATGATATACATATAAAGAGGGAAGTATATGTAACCAGTAATGAATTCACTAGGATATATATTGATAATATCGGTTAACATATTATCAATATATAGATTGATAATATCAGTTAAGATAACGTGAGCTGGTATTACGTGAGTCAATAAGGGCTGTGCATAATGTAGTGTTAGAATCCCAGCATCGCGGAAGTTAGAATAAGTTTTTTTGAAAAGAGTAGAATTAATGTTTTCTATTTGTGTTCTGGTGTATATGAGCCGCTTGTGATATTTTCCCTTTAATTTCGTGGAAACTCCTTCGATTCTTTGGAAGCGATGTGCTAATTGTGTTGGTAACGATTGGTATAGTTCTTGTTTTAGTGTTTGATAACTGTAGGTGTTTTAAATTGTGTAGAAAATTGTTGAGAAGAGTAGGTATGAGATGCTCTCTACTACAGCAACACCGTGTGATATTTTTGAATTCAGTTTTGAATTAAAAAAAAAAGTTTCTAAAACTCTTGGCTATTCCCATCTTCTCCGTATACGTTTTTTTTGCCTCAGCTGGCCAGTCTAAATCGACTTTCTCGGTATCTGCACTGTCACTGGATTAGTTCATGGAGATGTGATCACAAATAAAGACAAGTCTTATGGCAAAAAACGATGTCTTTCATGGCTTCATTCGCGAAGATTCTGAAGGATATTAAGCCGTTGCAAGACCGGAGAGATACACAATAGCAAGTACACTAATAGGCACTTCCTCTCGAGTAGAGAATGCTATCAGTTCCTGTCACTTGATAGTCCACAATTACGAAGACCTATCAAAAAGTTTGTGTACATTTTTTCCAGTATACAAAAAACTAATAACTTGATTTCTTATTATCTGCGGTCAGCAAACATTTAGTTGTTAACATAAAATCGCATTATTTGGAAACTATTCTGTGCTTTTATTATAGCTCGCTAATAGACAACTGTAGGTCTGGTTGACCTGATGAGGCAGTTAGTCTTGTTTTACGACATTTAAATAATACTTTATATTAGTATAATAAAACGGACTCTCTGAGAAACAAATAAATAAATGGGTGGTTTATTTGGGGATTTATTGGTGCAAGTACAATAAACGTTATAGCAAGTACTTAACACCAAAGGTTTAATGCATACAATGCACAGAACAACCCATTATGATCCCCAGATTACACACATTAATGCTGAGGACGATGTAAGGTGTTATTCTTCTGCTAGATGCAATAGTGAAGAAAAGTATCCGTTCTACAGCATTATTATCTGAATGAATACTCGTTATTTAGAACAAAGAATCAACATTCAAGTTTGTGCGAAATCGGGGAAATTTGCAAGTGAGATATTGGAAATAAATTTTTTTAAAAAATCCAGGTCAAATACTGTAGTCTCCCCTTATCGGCGGTTCAGTTATCCGCGTCTACCCCGGTCCGAAGATGTTAAATGGAAAATTCCAGAAATAAACAATATAATTTATAAAGTTTCGTAAGTTGAGACCTGAGAGCTTACGAGAATACAATCCTCGGCATCCCCGAGTTGCCTTAACTACTTACAATGTCAAGTAGATAGTGCAACTCGTGATTGTATTCTCGTAAGCTCTCAGGTCAACTAACGAAACTTTCATAGTTTCTGTAAACATTCGGCTTTGAAATAATGTTGGATCTAATATCCATTTTGCTTATGTAATTTTACAGCGCCGAAATGAAGCCGTATGGCTCTTTCTCTTAGTAATAGACAATTCGTGTCCTAGAGGAAGTCCAACACCAGGACAACTCGTTAAAAAGGTGGTTAAAATCTACACGCACCTTACAGCCTTTCGGAAGTCAGGAATATCATAAATTGTGCGCCGTTCCGAGTAGTTCTCGGTTATCAGACCAACTGTTGAGGTATCGTAGTGCTTGTGTTCAAGTAACCCTTATTTTACTTAATAATGGCCCCGAAGTGCAAGAGTAGTGATGCTGGCAATTCGGATATGCCAAAGAGAAACCATTCACATCCAGATAACTTTATTACAGTATGGTGTTGTCATTATTCTATTTTATTAGTTGTTAATCTCTTACTGTGTCTAATTTCTAAATTAAGTTTTATCATAGGTATATAGAAAAATGCATAAGTATATATAGGGTTCAGTACTATCCGCGGGATGTCTTGGAACGTATCGCAAACGGATAAGCGGGGACTACTGTAATTAACAAGCATTATGTCTTTGAACTGGTTCTCATCAACAAATCCTATAAGTTAGGAAAATTCTAAGAAAGTAAGATATTGAGAGCATTCATGTGGATGCTTGGCTATAATATTAACAGCTGGAGATTTAAATTGAGACAAATAGTGATCATTCATTGAAAAGGTGTAGAAAATTTTATCCGAATTTTACCAATGAAAATTTGCAACTCTCAAGTGCCTTTTTTTTTGGCTAGATGGGTGAAGCAAGAATGCTTTACATATTCCCCGTTATCTATAGAAGAAAATGAATGGATGGAGTAATATAGATCTATAAGCTCTGATCATGGCAGGAGGTTAACAGCAATAGACGAGCCTCAGTTAAAACTTCATTGACTACAGCATTACCATCCATTACCCTCTCTGGGTACCCATTTTAGTCGCTTCGAACGATATGCATGGGCTACAGTGAGGCTGGTATGTAAGTAAAGCTCTCTCACAAAAAATTAAGACGATCTCCCGGACCACTCACTACGAGTGGCCGAAAGATCGTCCAACTCAGCGTTGGTTCCACTCAGTGACCCCCCCCCCACCACCACCACCACTCAGCAAAACCACTCATATTATTACAGGGAAAAGCATCCACCGACAAGGCCCCTCACGGGCCATGCCAGAGAACACCCTCCCCAGAGACTCAAAATGCTCTCTCAGGGCAAAACCTCCGAAATAAATCCAAGCCCCCTCCCCCTCTCACTGGAATACAAATTAAGGAAGGAACCTGAGAGAGCGAAACTCACGAAACTCTGCGTCCATTTCAGTCGCCTCTTACGATATGCATGGGTTGCAGTGACGCTATTCCTAGCCTGGCAACCACACGGGAGCTCTCGAGTGCATCTCAACTGCATTTATTTTCTTAACTTCTTCTTCTACGCGTTATTCCCGCTTCCCATGCAGGGTCCGCGTGTTACTTCAGATGCGACTTCTTTGTTAGTACTATTCCCAACCGACCCGTCGCCTGGTCTGCCGCTGGGGGGGGGATATATTTTTGACTGTAGAGTCGTATGTTCACGGGCCGGTTTGCCTGTTTGCGGGATGAAAAACGCCAGATAAACTGGCGGAAAAAACCCTACTGACCGCGCCCAAGACCGGCTAACTTGGCTATGCCCGAGGAAGATCCTCAAATTCCTCACGTCTACAACGGGAATCGAACCGGGGACACTCCTTCCCCAAGCATATGGTTGCGAAGCGCAAAGCCACTAGGCTAACCGCGCGGTACCATTTATTTATTTTCTTAACGTATACGTGAAATACGATTATATTCAATATTTAAAGGTATATTCTATATTTTTAGAAGTTTAGAAAAAGTTCTATTTTATTTTAACTTAAAAATTATAATTTAAAAGTAAATATAAGTTGCATTATTATTTCTAATACAAATTTTATAATTTATGAAAATAATTATATTAAAGCAACGTATATAATATTAGATGCTTCAAATATATTCATTTTATAAAACTATATCGCCTACACGTTGACTTCAAATATATAATTCTTTTAAAAAAATGTGAAATATAACTTAAACTTTAAACAAAAAACTGCAAATGCAAAAAAGTCAATAATTTCTACTATGCTAGGTTGAAAAAACATTTGTTTATGCAGAATCTAATTTTGTAAATAACGTTCTATGATTTACGATATTAGTACTTCAATGCCAATCCAAAACCTAATTTTAACTTATTTACAAATATATCAGTAACAGCGATAAAAATTCAAGGAAATGATTGCAGTATGAAAGCTAATAACTAATTTGAGAAATGAACATTACGAAATTAAAATAAGATATACTGATTAAAACATCTATTTATGAAGGATGAAATGCAGTCCATGTACTTGTCTTCAAACATTTCCAGATGATAGTTTACCAGCGATAAACAGAGACAAAGAAACATTGATTTTGAGCAATTTAGCTATAAAATTATATGTAATACATCTAATTTTAAGAAATACATTTACGAGAAATAAAATTTACTCAAATTCTTTTTTTTATCACAGAATGGAATTCAACTATACACCATTCAGTTTAATTTTATTTCTTCCCTATTATAATAACCAGTCTCACATTAAAAATTATATCCAAAATCACATCTTAGATATTATGCTTTTCTTTTCTTAATTTAGATCAGTGGGTCTTAACCTTTTTAGTAATCGGCACCCCCTTGAATCTAAAAATAAGTTCTCGCACCCCCTTAAAAATGTGTTTCTATTTCTTTATTTAGGAAATTACATCTATTGCAAGATAATTTATTTATTGAAAAATAAACACATATATTTACATATAAAAACAAAACAATATCTCAATTTTTTAATGGCTATGTTGTTGTTTATTCATAATAATAGTTTTGAAGCGAGGCTCCTTTTTTGAAAGAGCCATGCGTGTCATCACTTGCATTTAAGCGATTTCCGGCTTTTGTTTTTATGTGCAAAAGTGATGAAAATCCCATTTCACACAGGTAGGTGGTGGCAAATGGTAAAAGTGTCTGCAATGCTGCTTTTGCCAGCTGTGGATGAGGTTCTAACTGTGTACACCAGAATTGTTCTAAGTCCAGTTTTTCAAATGCCATTTGAATACGTGCATTGGCTCGTATTTCAATAAGATCGTCTTTTATTAAATAGCTGTCGTCCATCGAATCTGGGTCAAAATTTAGAAACTTCTCTCGCACCCCTGGAAATGCTTTCTCGCACCCTTGGGGTGCGAGAAAGCTAGTTCTTAACCTGGGGTGCACACACCCCAGGTTAAGAACCATTAATTTAGACACATTAATTATTGTATTCAATACTATTGTACACCTAGAACAAAAAGGATATTAAAGCAACTGATATAACCACAAGAAAGAACATACAAGGATATAAGAACATAAGTTACCTTCATAAATCTACTACTAGAGTGTTCGTTCTCGTAGTTATATCAATTACTTTAAATCATTTTTGTTCTAGATGCTTGTCGGAACTTTCCCGACCAATATCCTATATACAGGGTGTTCGGGATAAATTTGACATATTTATAATTAATTATATTTTTCCGTAAGTTACATGTATTAACACACACTTCTCTTCATTTAAAAGTTTGGACCCTTCTTCATTCATATACAAGATGTCAGAAAGGATGGATAGCTGGAACCCACCTGAATCATGGAAGAGAATAACTTGTATCATGATGATTCGTGCCCGCCATCAAAATAAGGATATTACGACTGCTGCCCAATGCTCCCTGAATACAGTAAAAACAATCAGGCATGAACTAGAGACTTGCAATGGTGACTACGAGGATGTAGCAAGAAGAAAGATCCCTAGCAGACGATCTGATTGCGTTCGTACAGCAGAATTCCTCGCAAATCTGCAGGAACAGGTGTTGAAGAACCCTGGCATTGGAATTCGGGCTTTGTTCGTGGAGTTGCTAACTGTAGTCAAGCCCTGGATAACAAGGGTAGCCAATGGTAGGCCGTATGTATGGCAGCAGGATTCGGCCCCTTGCCACACCTCTGGGAAAAGTCAAAAATGGTTGTCTGAAAATTTCGACGACTTCACCAGTCCAAATGTTTGGCCTCCAAACTCCCCAGACCTTAACCCCATGGATTATTTTGTATGGGGCGCAGTTGAAAAAGACACCAATCGCACTTCCAGTAATACAAAAGCCCAGTTAATGGATAAAATTAAAACAGTTTTTGCGGCCCTTCCCAGGGAGACTGTAGCATCAGCTTGTTCGAGGTTCCGAAGCAGAATTGAAGCTGTGATCGATGCTAATGGTGGTTATTTTGAGTAAATCTTGTTGATAGTATTGTAATTAACTCTGCCTGTAATGTTTTTTTGTCAATTCATTAAATTTAATAGATACAAAGAAGATTTTCTTTTTCCTTACGAAACTGTCAAATTTATCCCGAACACCCTGTATATATATATATACATATAATTATGTAGATAATTATCAGATTGCGCATAGCAGCAATGACTATTGTTTTGAGAGGGACAACATTTATAATGTCTTTTTTAACATTAAAAATTAATACTTTTGTTTTCTAGAATTTCATTTATGAAATATACTTTTCTTTTTTAGTTCCATCGAGTATGTGAAGGATGCTGAGTTTAGCGTGACAGTCTGTTCATCGTTCCGGATTACTCGGTGACAAAGTGATAGCATGGCTTAATGAAAACGAAGTGTGTCTTTGCGCACTTGCTATTATTTTATTCTACATCCTCGAGATGACTTGATAACTCTCTCAATCCTTGGCAACGAGACCATGAAAGGCATCGGTTTTTTTTGCCATAAGACTTGTCTTTGTGTGTGATCGCACGTCTAAGAAATGGTTCTCTTAGATTCCGGAGATGAGGAAAGTCGATTGAACAGTCTGGAGGCGATTCAGAAAAAGGTGTTTATAAAAAATACGTGCGTTGTCTTCAAGTCTCTTTTATGTATGCCGCAAAGCACTTGGGAAATTATTGGGAACATCTTTAGATATTTTTTCTCTCCTCTCCAGTTTTTCTGCACATTCATTTTTGTATATCTGAAAGTTTTATTTATTTATTCCTTTTTAACTCTTTCCCTTCAAGTATTTCTCTGTCTCAGTATATTGTTTCATTCACTCACTCTAATGTCTCCTTCTTTCTCTTTTATTTTTATCACCAGCTTTCACTAAAGCAAGTGCACTTGCGAGAAATACACGACCTAAACTTTAGTTCTCCACTTAACTCAAATGTGGTGCTGCAGTCTCCCTGAAGCACTTATTTCATCTTTATTATAGAAAGATATCTTGGAAAAATAGTATGAGATTCCATAGCTTTATTCACAAGTAGTTCGGTAGTATGTCCAGAGTGAATGGCTACTCTTTCTATCTCCTTTTTAAAGAGAAAAAGAGAATATTCAAACTTATCGATAGTGCTGCTGGATTTTATCCATACTTTACTTTATTATGATATAAAGAAGAAACGGTTTTAAAGGCATTAGAAATTCAGTTTCAATCTGTTCCCTGATGGGACCAATAATAATTTGATATTAAAATATAAATGTATATTTAGATATATTATTAATATACGAAGATTCGTATGAAAAATACAATGACAATTATTTAAAAATATCAAAAATAGATATTGTAAAAGATGTAAGAACAGCATTAAAATAATAAAGAAAACTAAAGGTATTTCTACAAATGAGCCTAGAGGATCTTAAAACCTTTTAATCTCCATGTCCGATCAAACTGTAATAATTCGATGAAACATGGATATATAAGAAGACATATCAGAGGTGTTGAAGAAATTCGAAGATACAGAGATGCAGGATGTCATCAAATTTTTTGTGCTGCAAGAAAAGTCCACAACTGAGATTCACCAAACTTTTTGTAAGACTTTAGGAGAGAGTGATCCATCATATCCAAAACTTTCCAGATAGGTGACCAAGTTTAAAAAGGGGACATCAGATGCTCCTAGGTTAGGAAGACCTTTCACAGCGATCACACTTGAAAGCATAGATGCAGTGCATGCCATTTTTCTTGATGATAAACGAACAGCAGCCAAAAACATTGCAATGACTCTGGGAGATATCCAGGGAATGAGTTGGAGTCATTATCCATGTTGTTGGAAAAATCAAATTTTTCCAACATCCGCCAACATCTTCTAGCGAAGTGGTTCCTCAAATGTTTGAATGCCAATCAAAAGAGAGAATGTGCGCTGTCATCTCGATTGATTTTAGGTCATTTTGAGAAATCAGGTGCAAACTTTTTTGCTCGTATTTTGAGTGTTGATGAATCATGGCTTCATCACTATGACCCAGAGAACAAACACCAGTCACTGGAGTGGAGACACAAAGGTTCTCCACGGGCTAAAGAAGTTCCGAACCCAAAAGACAGCAGGGAGGTTCTTGTCATTGCCTTTTGGGATATGGATGGTGTAATCCTTACCAAGTACCTTAAAAAGGATGAAACTGTTACAGCAACAGTTTATTCAACAGCTATGAAGGAACTAAAGGGGGGGGGGGGGTACTGAAGGAAAAACGCCGCGGGAAACTGAGCAGAGGCGTGCTACTTTTGCAGTACAACGCACCCGCTCACACTGCTCGTGAAACCCAACAGACAATACACAACTTGGGCTTTCATTGCCTGCCTCACCCACCTATTCGCCAGACCTGGCCCCATCTGACTATTTCCCATTCCCAAATTTATAGAAACACTTGAAAGGAAATAGTCAGATGGGACCAGGTCTGCGGATATGAAATCATATCTGCAAATAAGGACTGGTTTGTGCAACACGGGGAAGACATGGTTCTACCTCAATTCCTTCATTGTGATTAACACAGCTTTTCAACACACCCTCATATATATTATTATCGGCCTTCCACCGAAAGTCTTAAGTATATTTAGAGTGGAATTGGCTTGAATGCCGCATTTTCCAAATTCGTATCTAAACCTGGATGGTGCAATTAACTATTCCCAATTGTTTTCGTGTGAGTTGATCAGGAATTTGTCATAGTTTATTTTCCTTCAATGAAATCATGCTCAACAATTAATCCTTATCAAAGATATTTTGAATATTCCTAAGTAATGCTAATAGGACTTTCTATTCAATAATTATCTACTTTATGCGCTGAATCCCCCTTAATACTCTAAAGAATTGAAACTAACCCTTGCAACTCTCCAGGGAAAAAGTAGTAATGTTCCCAAATTAAGCATCTCACATATTATCCTATCTTCAATGCCAGCACTGCAATCTGAACCAGAATCTCAGTAATGAACTCAGACAAATACACATGCAAGTTTTGATTTAGTATTTGCCATTTTGTATTATGGTTACCTCCATTAAACAATGCCTGCTGGTGGCTTTTAAATTCCCTTAAAATACTATCGTGGTTAGCTTTCTTAAATTCTCCAATGATAATTATCATTTCTTCACTTATTCTTAATTCTCTTCCAATTTCAAGCGATCGCTATTAGATGTATTAATGATTTATTAATATTTTATTAATAATTCATTAATAATTAAGTTAATGGTAATTAAATTATTAATAATTAATGAATTGTTATAATATTATTAATAATTTATTAGTAATTAATTTCATGATACTTAAATTATTAATAATTAATAAATTATTAATAATATCAGTGATTTAATCTTTGTTTATTTTCTATATTTTTAAAAATACTGTATATATGATTTTTTTAATTTTTTTGTTTTTTTTTTAAATAATTTTTTTTTATAATTTTATTTATATTTTAATGTCCAATATTTTTAATACTTTAAGTTTCGTGCATTAGTATATAAGAATACACAAGTGATACCATTCAAGGCACACTTTTCACCCTTCTTTAATATTAGCAAATGTCCTTCCTGTAATAATCTGGAATACCTTTCATCATCTATGTCAAGTCATTTTCCATAAATTTCCTTAGCCTTTGGGATTTTCTTTCTTTACTCATCATCAACCACTATTCAGAAGGGAACCACAGTCATCACACCGGTTCTGATGATTAAACAAACTGATTCAATAAATTAATAAAACCATTTAGTAAGCAATTAGCCACCATAGCTCCGTCCTCGCTAGAAAATCTAGATAATATATTAATAAAATTAACCTTTGATTAAGCATCCACTATGAGTACCAAAATTCTCTTGCTGTGTTTAATATAACCCGGCATAATATCATCCATTCATTCCTACTAACATAATTAGCATAATGAGCCTCAGAATTTCTGCCATTTGCCATACAAGATAACTTTCTTTAGCTCATTCATGCAGCTCCAGGCAAACATACTCGAGTAACATTCTAGTAATTTGACCTGCATAAAATATTCTCAACCTCTCTCTCTCTCTCTCTTTCTTATCATAGAATTGTTATAGATTTAATGTGGATTTTAGCACCTAAATCAGAATGTGTGTCTGATAGGCAAGCAAGGAATCCTTCTTAATATATATATTTATTGAAGTATGCGAATTTAAAAACGACAGACAATTCTTGCCCTAATAAAACACAGTTTTAAACACGCATCACATCGGTTGATGAAATTCGTCTCCTAAAGAAATTTTCTTTAGCGGACGAATGCCCAAGGTGGAATTCGAAGGTTATTTATTGGTTGAAGAGCGGATACGCTAACCACTCGGCCAACTTACCCGGAAATCTTTAATATTATTTTGTGTTGTCACAACTTATATTTTTGTTTCCTAACCTTCGTATCAAAGGCTTTGATTCCACTCGTTTTAATGTGGGCCTAAACAATTAAAACTACACTTTGTACCAATAATTGTACGAACACTTCAGCAATTTAAAATTGATACCAGCAGGTGAAACCTAATATCCCGTATATATCCACCTTTGGCTTTGATCACCCTTTGAGGGACACTTTCCACTAATGTGCGGCAGACATCAGGTGGAATTTGTCTCCATTCCTACATCAAAGTAGCACTGAGTTCAGCGACAGATCGAGGACGAGCTGCTTTGGACTTTAATCGTCGCTCCAATTCGTCCCACAGGTGGGGTCGAGGTCAGAACTCTGCGCAGGCCAAGGAAGTCGTTAAACACCCATCTCTTCATGCATTCCATGACAGCTGCGCAATTGTGTGTTACAACGCTCTGGAACTCATCACGGATGGTTTATTGCCGATTGCAGCCAGCACCTGTTTTAACACCCTGCTGTCCTCCCTGTCAGTCATTTTCGGCATCACCGCCGAAAATGACTGACAGTGAATGACTAGCGATGACATTTGTTGATCCTATCGCAAACCATTGATTCTGGATGCTCCAGTTGAGCGGCAATGGCACGCATGCACATACCACCACTGTGACAACCCACGATGACATCTCTCTGAGTGAAATGACAAACATCTTTGATTCCTTATGCCTGGAGAATCGATGACGATATCATTACAAAGATGATTTTTTTGTATGAATATTATTAATGATTTCATTAATCTAAAAAAGTTGAAATTAAAAGCATTTTCCTTTCTTTTTTATTATATTACCATTACCACAGTTTAACAATGTTGCCTTTATTTTTACTCGTTGCAATCGGTGAACTGTTAAGATATGTTATCAAAATCAGTGTTTCCCTAACAGGTTTCTTAATTTCTAAAACAAAAGAAAAACAAAGGGACCATGGGGTAATAAATAGATTTAATTTATCACGTAAACCTTTTCGTTACAAATGAATAGAACGTATTTGAATTTGGCAATTTCTTCATTGTTATTACAACATCCAGGGAGATTTACAGTGTTCAATAGTGTACTAAATTACAATGAAGTATAATTTTTATAGTTTAAAAACATCTGGATACCAATTTTGTATTTAAACATTCGAGAATTATCCAAATATACGGA
The DNA here is from genome assembly GCF_054136105.1 of Typopeltis vanoorti. Taxonomy (NCBI): domain Eukaryota; kingdom Metazoa; phylum Arthropoda; class Arachnida; order Uropygi; family Thelyphonidae; genus Typopeltis; species Typopeltis vanoorti. Next base: position 33,528,893 of record NC_143561.1, on the reverse strand, counting down.
TGCAAACCATGACAAACATTGCTTTAAAGCAAACTAAAGCATTTGCATTTTCAAACAGATAAAATAAAAAAGCGGCATTAGTGGTTTAGTGAGTCATCAGATATTTCACATAAGGTACATCGACAAAATTGCCATCTCTGTCTTCGCAAGTTAGGTCAAATCGAAGAAATTTTACACTGTTATCGATATCAGTCCTAGTGACCATTCTAACGACATTAGCCATACTTAAATTGCTAATTTCATTTAGCCTCGATTCAGGCGTTAAACCAAGTGCATATAACATGCACGTGCCGAAATAAATACCGGTAACAGTTAAATTATATTCCTTTTGATAAAAGTGGATCATTTCAGATAGTGTCATTTCTTCCTGAATTAAAAAACTACTCCATAAAGAAAATTTATAATCGTCGATAAATTCCTCCTTAACTGCTATGGGTTCGGAAAATGAAAACAGAGGAAGAGCCAAATTAAAATATCCGTTTTTGTAGAACTTAAGCTCGTTGTATTCTTGAACCACTTTGTACAATTCCAAGCATGCAAGTCCGGCTACTATGCTTGAAGCTGTTGCAATAGCTGGTATTATCTTCCCTGCTACAAGCTTGGTTTGATTACGATCGGCTGGTTCGATATTATAATTTTCGGCTCTGAGATTCGAGGCAGCCACAATAAAAGCTAGATGCAAATTGTTATCTTTATCGAATTCAAGTGGAGTTATTTGACGATTAGCAAAACATCTATAGGATCGAAGGTGCCCCTCTATACACTGAATGGAGTTACTATCGTCCGAGTTGTCACTGACAGACATTTCCTCATCTATGTTGGCTGATTCATCGTCTGCGTCAATTATTTTGATATCCGAACGTGGAACGAATTCGGGGAACTGAATGTCAGCTGTCATTAATGCAATCATCTTCCGATCCTTCTCAGGAACAATTCCATACACCAATGCGCGCAAGTAAGCGGCTGCCACTATATAATCTAAGTGCAGAGGATTGTTTACATCAAAAGTAAGGTAGTGAGGAAAACGTTTTGTCCCTGACCAAAACTCATCTCCTGAAATATTTTTGTAGTCAGCAGGGAATTGGTGGATTAAATGCCTAATCTGGTTACTGTATTTCTCTTCCCAAAGTTGTCGAGCCCAATAAACGCAGTCTTCAAAATTTTGGGGACATTCATCTACTAGAGCATTCTTTATAGATTGCAGCACTTCGAGTGGCCTGCTTCCTGAATCTTGTTTTGTCTTTTGCAAAAAATCAGGATCACTGAGATACTTCGTCGCACTTAGTACCGATTGATTGAACAGTTCCTCAAACTCGTTTCTGGCCCACTGAATCGTGTGCTCAGTGTTATAAGGGAAAGTTTTAAGTGTGCATAATGGAATAGAAGCCTCTGGTGGGTCATGAGAAGAAGAATAAGTTTCTGTTAAGAAAGGGACAATTACTTGCACATTTCCTTTAGTACCAAGGGTACCTGATTCTAAGAGAGGTTTCTGGTGAAGCACACACATAGCATCCATATAGAGTCTTGATTCGACATTGTCAAGGGCGTTAGCTATGACATTTAATGCATCATAAAATTCATCATTGTAAATGTTTTCTGTATTCTTTTCTACTCTATATTGGTGAGCAGTGATCTGAATATCGGGATTCATTTGTTGTATGGCTTTTGCTGCTGTCTCGGACTTACTCTTACCAACGTCATCTAAACGGAACAGAAACTGCCTATTTAGGTTAGATTTTTCGATATTATCATTGTCTGTTACATAAATCATTCCATCTTCACCTGCCGCTATCCCCATCATAGCAAAGTTCTTTAACAACTCACATCCAATAGCTCCTGCGCCTACCACGAAAATCTTCTGAGAGAAAAGTTTTTGCTGACATTCTCTTCCAAATACGCACAACTGAGAATCATAGCGACAACGCATAGGATAAGTTAAATACTCCGACAAGGTGCGTTCTTCAGGTAAGCACTCCAAAGCATCGAAATAAAACCATTGATGAATTGGACTGAACTTTCCACTGCATGCTTTCATGACTTCCTGTGCTGCTATGCCGCCGATTACAGCTTGCATGGGACAAAGATAGCCAGCCGAGATGTAAGCAAATCTTTTCATCAAATCTTCATTGATTTCAACGTCTAAAGATAGAACGAGTTTCGCCAGAGAAGCGAGAGCAAAGAAGTCGTTGGCATCCGAGGCATTCCATGGTCGAGGCAAACGTTCATGCTTACGAAGAAATAAATGAAGTGTCTGAAAAGCAAGATGTAGTTGCAAAGGCCGGTCTAACTTAGCGAAGTCTGATATCACAAATTCTGGTTGTTTTATGGCTTCTTTAATTGCTTTAAAATTAAACGTCTGTGGAATTTTGACTTGTTTAGCAATTCCTCCACGTGTGTACTCGGTTAAATTACTTGTATCTCCAATGCTGAAGCTGTTGGAATTTACAACTGTTATTTTTATAGGTTTGCATTCATTTAGTTCATACATACCCTGTACCTCAGAAAATGTAACATAATCACCATCCTGAAATCCATGCCTTGTATTATCTAAACAAGTAACGATGCCTTCTTTATCCTTGGTAATGCATGAAATCATAGTTGTTAGGGGTTCTTCGCCGGTAACGTCATAAACTGTAAAGTTTTCACCAAAATCACAGAAAATTTGTCCAAAGAGTCCTTTGGTATCGGCTGAAACGAAACACATGTTTTTTTGATGTGCGAATTCTCCTATTTCAACCTGGTCATTAATTGAAGAATTGGTTAATACCACTACATTGAAATGTTGCAGAAGAGCATCTGTTAATTTGCTACTGCATGCTCGTACTGAAACATGTGGATTCAGTTGTGATAAATGACGTACGCATGCTTCCGCTCGATTAAACCCAATATCAGACTCTTTCAAATAAAATTGAGAAGAAAGATCTGTCATTTTACAAGGCTCAGAATCGTGTAGCATAACTAACCCGATTCCGCCAAGGATTAAGTTTTTGGCGATCTCTATGCCAAGCCCTTTCATACCTGAAATGAGTACGCTTGATTTGGATATAGATCTCATGGCTTCTTCCCCGAGTACGTATAACTGCCGCGAATAAAGTTCTTCATCGACGTCAGCAGCTTCCTCCTCATCAGGAGTACACGTACAGGCGTCCGTCTTACATTTTTTTATTGCTGGACTCTCTTCAGCAGACATCTGGAAGTTAAAAAATAAAATAGATAAATAAATAATGATGACAGCTTAGAAAACTAACCTATAGCAAGCTGTAAAGTAATACCTCCAATGCAATTTCTTGAATTGAAAATACTGAGTTGCATGAAAAAAATCAACAAACAACTATTTACTTTTAATTGTTGTTTGTTGATTTTTTTTTATTTACTTTTAATTGCTATTTGTTGTCGATAAAAATAAGTAACAAACATGCAAAAATCCAATACAATTATAAAAAGATATGGTCTGGTGTAAAAGATATTCTTGGACAGTGAGACCATTTATTTCATAACAACTAAATCCAGAACCAAATTTTATATTCGATATGATTTTGTATCATTTTCTTACTAGAAGGATCACACTACAATGAAATTTAAGATAGCTCAACAAATTTCAGTACACATCCAAATAAGAAATTTGAATAAAATCTTCCGTTCGGAGTGCTTGCGAAACGCATCTAAAAGGTTCACGAGAAGATATGAATGTGCGTTTCATTCAAAATCTTGGATGGGTGATGAGAATAATGCGAAGAAGGATAAAAACATATATAAACGGAAAACTGGAATCAAGCTATTTCTATCTGATTATTACCTCTCGGCGAACAATAAACTCAGTTTAGGGGTTGTCTAAAAAACGAAATATGCGGTAAATGACGACATATTCGCAACGTATGCTGCTTTTTTTCCTTGGTGAGACATTATGATTTATTATGTAATGCGGGCTAACGTTTAGTACTGTAGGGAAAAAACGTTTCCATATTACACATCATTTAATAATTTTTCCGTGATTGAACTTTTGCATTTCATCAACGTAAATAAATAATAGTGCCAACTTAGAAAACTAGCCTATAACATGGATATAGCAACTAAGAAAAATTAAGAAGAAATAATAAGAAAAAGATCGTAATTTCTTATGCTGAGGTATCAGAAATGTTCTCCCTACGGGAGATACGCAGTCAATACTTTTAACTAATTAGTGTTTATAATTAACTGTGATTTCTCTTCCGTGATTTTACTTGTTCTACAAATAGTAAACTACTAAATAAGTCAATCAATTCGATTACACCAAAGAAACTAAAAGTTTGCATGCGATGAATGTGATCATCTCTGCAAATTGTTTGGCTGGTTTGCATGTTTGTGGGATGAAAACGTTGTGGAATTGCGTAAAAACTCCTTTACTTTTTTACTTAAACTAATTCAGTTTAAGTTAAAAAAAATCACCTAAAACGTTCCTATTGTACTACGAGAGAAATTAAACTCAGGTATTTCCAACTACGACGCGGTGTCGCTTCCGAAGCTGCTACTTAGTAATAACAATAAGTAGCAACCTCCCCTCGACTAGGATAAGTATCATACCCTGAACAATATGAATTACCTGTCAAAAATAAACAACCAAAATCTGGTCGTCTGCGCTCATAAGTAAAATATCAAGCATTAGTAGTCAGCATTATTACTTGAATAATCGTTTACGTAAAAGAACCTCTGTGGCTGAATTGTTTCACCGCACATCAATTGCCTGCGAGAAAGATGGTTCAAATCTCATCTACCAGAGAAGGAATTTTTGTTCTAATGCCAATGTTTGCTTGATAGCTGCTTTTACCCTGCGTGGATTAAAATAACGCATTTGTTTATTGATCTATATAACCTTATAACATTTTTGGAGCTTCCTCTTAAGTCCTGAGTCCAAATATCTATCATTAAGTCATGTAACAAATATCAATCATAGAGTCCGAGTATTAGACTTAATATGAAAAAATAATGTTAGAGAGTTAGAGACATAAACATAACCAATAAGACATTTCGCAACTTACCTACAGCGGAACATAAAATATTATTGTATACGTTTCATAACTTAGCTCACTCCAATCTTATACAAGTAATCCACCAACAGAGAAAGATTACACACTACTGCTCTGAAAATCAAATACAACTCTTTCTTTTTCATACAGTATAACATAAATTTAATAAACACGACAGTTGCTAACACAACTACTGTTTGACATAACGAACGTTTCAAAGAGAATTTTATGGCAATCCCACTTCCAAAACTTTGGAAGTGGGAATGCCATACAAAAAAAAAGAATGGTACCGATAGCAAATCACAATTATTGAAGTAGTATCTTAATTTTTGATCATGGTAAATGCACTGCTCTCCACTCACATCATTATTCCTTCAAGATCCATCTAGCATCGAGAAATTATGGTTGACCTTTAATTCTGGTAATTGAAAATGAACATAACGTTAAGTTGGCAATGCATTTGAAGCATAAAGAATGTGTTTCATGACTATTACGTTCAAAGCAACTAGTATTTTATTTATTTTTAAAAATAAGTTAAATAATAACGCGCTTGAAGTACACCAAGTCCGTTTTACACATAAACGATCGTATTCTCACAGTTGATAATGGCCGTTGAAGTAATAATTTATACTTGTTCGATTGTCACGAAGAGACAGTTTTATTCCTTTTTGCGCCACACTGACCACAGATATATTCTCTGTTATTACACTCTTGTACATATTATCCACTCATATTTCAGTTAGTCTTATCATTTTTTCTTTTTCTTTCTTTGTACAAAGCGAAGTATGTGTTGCTAACTCCTATGGCTGCAATAATTTTCAAGCGACTGGAAATCGGATGTGAGCAGTTTTCTGTTATTGGTATTTCTTCCTTACATTTTTCTGTTAAAATTGCTTGAATATAAATCACGGGCAATAAATTCTGAAACTCACTGAGTACAGAAGCAGAAACAATTCAGGTTAGTTCTTTAAATGAAAGGGGAGTTTTATTTACGATGTTGTTTCAGAAAGAGATTTCTGATTTCTTACTTTTTCCTTCATTGTAAATAGTTTTGCTAGAAACAATACTAAAAAAAGTAAAACATTTCTTTGCACTGAAAAACCACAAAATAAAGCTTTTTCTTCATCACAGTTGCTCATTTCTTTGTTTTAAAAAAAAACAAACGATTGATAAAAAGAATCTAATTAAGCCGTGATTATAATTAAGGATAACAAAAACTTTCACTGCTTGTTCGTTGATTGATGTTACGTCTTTTTAAGCTGCTCATTTGAGTCTATTGCTAGTTTCAAAGAGGAATTGATGAAGTAATGGAAACATGCATAATACTTCAGGATAAATTTCCTGTCTTCGAGTGCTTTTATTGTTTTCGATAGGCGTATTTATCTACCGCTATCTGAGCGATCTCCAGTACTAATTACTAAGACTAAAAAGCGATTAAATATGGTTAGAAATTAGGGAAGTCGTTATGTCATTCGATTAACGTTGTTCGGCTAATTATACTTCTGGCAACTAACTGATAACCTTGCAATCCCAGATGGTATGGACATTAAATAAATTTGCATTTATTTTTCGTTTTATTTAAAACCTTCCGATTAGCCTAAGGATTATTTGGTAAAAAACATAACGGAACATTTTCAAATGTTTTTGTTTTAAAGATAGAAGTTTAAATCGAGTTCCTAGAGCCCGTGAAAAAACATTACGTTTAAAGACTGCATCCAACTGATTTATATTATTGTGCCAACTTACAATATATTTTCGTACATTCTAACTTACTTTTAAAGGTACTGGACCATTTAAATAACTGGGTGAATATAAAAGCACTTTCGATTTGGAAGAATTCCAAAAAATATCTACATATGGCCACACCCTGATCTTCAAAACTGTTCTTTGCTTTTCCGAAACAGACAAATATGACAAGTAAAAAAAACAAAAAAAAAAACAACTGTCATGTAGAATGAAGTTTTGGTTAGTTTTCATTTATGAAAGGGTTTTAGAAACTGAATGCACTCTAGAATTTGAAAAAAAAATAATAATTAGCGGAAAAGGAAAGAAAACGAAAGATTTCAATATATTTTCAACATCCTCTGTGGATGTTTACAAAATCTAAAATATATATATCGAAACACGTCAGTGCAATGTTCTTTGTGTGTACTTACTAAAATTTCCAGGAAATTTTACCGTAGATAGGTTTCGTATGTATCGCATTGCAGATCCGAGTGTTTGGCGGATTTCAGAAATTTTCGTATTCCTAAAAACGGAACGTTACATGCAAATTTTACAGAAAAAAATCATTAAGCAGTGCCACTTGTTTCCATTAGAGAACGTATACAAAATTAAACAACTAATAGACTACATACATGTATATACCGGAAGGCAACCCTAGTGCATGCTTAAAAGAAAGAGACCAGAGAAAGAGAGAAAATGGAAACTATTGAGAGTAGATGCGAAAAGAAGTTCAGACTTTATGAAATAAATGTCTGGACGATAAATATTTCAACCATAATGAAGTTACATCTGATCAAACAGCAGGAAATGAACGTTCGGAACGACTCAGACAATGCAGTAGTCGACAAATCGAAAGTTACATAATCTGGAAATCCCGTCAGACCAAACATTGAATTGTTTGGCTACTCCAAGCTTCCAATAAGCAGATAGTGGTCCGTAATGAGTAATAAAATTTACGTGCCATTTGAAAACATTCACTTTACAATTAGACGTGGAACTATAATCCCATGTCAGTTTTTAATTAGTACTGAATCACAGAGTGAGTACCATTTAACTCTACTTTGACAGTTATGTTTTGAGATCACTCTAACAAATCGACCTTACGTGAATGTGTTAGAATGATCTCAGTGAGTGTTAAAAACTGCGCTTCAACCAGCCAGATGGATCCATTTTCCTGTTAACATTGTCTTGTCCACTGACGTTTAATTAATGAAATATCACGAAGTTATCTGTAGATACTTAGTTTGAAGTATTCAATAATAGTTTCTATTCATTTTCTTCTCAGTCCTTTTGTGTATTATTATTATTATTCCTCCAATCGTCTTCCAAGCGAATTGGTACGCTTCATTCTTCCAACTGTTGTGTTCGTTTTCCCATATTTTTTTAAATAGAAAAGAAAAGAAAAAAGACAACTAGCATTTCAATTTAGTTCGTATTTTGCGTTTTCATTTCTTTCAGCTAATTCTGTTAATCATTCTGAGGCAATTCATCTCATTTCCTCTCTTTTTTCCCCTTTTGGTGTATTTCTTAAATTCTGATGAAGAAATAATTATTCACTCTGTGAAAATAGCCACGTCATCGATATATTTAACCAGGCTTATTTTATTTACTTTAGTTTTGATCGCTATTATTTTTGCTACTTTCTCCTCTCATACACTTCTTATAAAAGATGTTAAATAACTAAGGCACAAGATAACACCTCGGGGGTATCTTCCCTTTTTAATATACATATCTCATTTATACAGTATTAAGTATTTCATGGTCACTTAGTTTACCTATGAAATTCAATTAGAAACGTATAAGTTTTCTCATTTTCATTCATTTTAAAGTATTTGTATGAGATGGCATTGTGGCACTACCAAGTGGTCACTTACGCTTGGATCCGCCGACAGTTCGTCGGCATGAAACGTTCAGATTTCGATCTTAGTTTCGCTTACTGGCTGAAAAAAAAAATAAATAAAAAAGTAAGGGATTTTTATCCCCTTAACTTATCAACCTCGCCAGAAAAATAGCCGTTTAGCTTTTCATCATTGTCTATCTCTATCAAATCATTTCATTTTCAAGTATAAACGTTTAATTCTTAGATCTGCTATTCTACTGAATGAAATTACTGCATCAATTATGCCTCTAACGCGTCTACACACACACAGCTGTTTTTCAACCATAATTTCTTCGTATTTTTTAAATGTCCCTCGGTGTCATTCTGAGACTTACCACAACTTTTTTTTTACTGTTAATACATATGTTATGATTCAGTAAAGTCAACATATAAGCTGTTGTCTTGTAAATTTGATCTTGAATAAAGTAATAAATCACAACTAAAATTAAGGGTAAAGTGCTCCGAATAGTCTGTTGTGGAAACATCTTGATGACTTAAGTATAAAGAGCTAATAAGCTTCATTTCGGCAATGAAAACATTACTTAGATTAAGGGGATATTAAATCCCACATAGTTTTAAAACCGAATAAGAAACTCAAAGATTGGAATCAGAGAGTTTCTTGCCGAATATAGACAACTATAAAGTATCGGCGACACTAGCGTTAGCAAATGCAAGTGATCCTAGTACGTAGTACAATACCGGACGACTCATTGCAAAGGTGGAGGAAGTTCAGATCGCTATTCTTAGGTATTTTCCATAATGTAAAAACACATTTCCTAGGAAATGTATGCTGTTATTACATTATGGAGGGGGTCACTACCCAGACCGGTTTCAGCCTTTTATGAGGCTTCATCAGTGAGTAGCTAGACCTAATACCAAAGTGTATAGCGAAAAGAACTTAAATACTCTGCGAACGAGTTATCCAAACAGGTGCAACCATTAAATTACTTAAGTATAAAGAGCTAATAAACTTCATTTCGGCTTTTTTGAGGCAGATGAAGCCTCAAAAAAGGCTGAAACCGGTCTAGGTAGTGACCTCCCTCCATAATGTAATAACAGCATACATTTCCTAGGAAATGTGTTTTTACATTATGGAAAATACCTAAGAATAGCGATCTGAACTTCCTCCACCTTTGCAACGAGTCGTCCGGTATTGTACTACGTACTAGGATCACTTGCATTTGCTAACGCTAGTGTCGCCGATACTTTATAGTTGTCTATATTCGGCAAGAAACTCTCTGATTCCAATCTTTGAGTTTCTTATTCGGTTTTAAAACTATCTGGGATTTAATATCCCCTTAATTTAAGTAATCTTGATGACATTTTAAACACAGTTCTGCTGTTCCATATAATACTTTCCCACAATATCACAACTAGGCCTTCCCCTAACAGAGCACTGGATTTCACCTAAATAGCATGAAAAAGTCATTATTTCTTCACTAACTGAGCTCTAAGAGAGACAGCGTTCCCCCTCACAAAAAAATTTAAAAAAAAATAAAAAAACATTTATTTTTCACTACATGAAATAAATCTACCGCAGTATTCTCGATGCTTTCAGGGTATCAACTATTGAATCGTCGCCTCATCTATATTCATCCTAGAAAATCTCGTCCAATCAGAGTCATCTTATCTCCGTATTCCCAACTCAAGCCTACTACAGCAATGTTTGGTGCAGGCAAGTCGAATGAAATATTACATTAGTCTATGCAATACGCAATCGTCTTTCGAGAAAGTGAACGTTCCGTGATGTCCCCTTATCCTCAATACCAAAAACCCAATAAAATAAAATAAAATAAAAAAAATGAAATCAAAACTCTCCATATACAAGCGATCGAAGCAAAACACTACATTGAATTATACGCCATGATCATATGTCATAGGCCAAATCACCTATACATCCTTACCTAAGAAAACGTTTCCGATTAGAAGCGATCAGCCATAAATTCGTCAATGTTGCGCATTCTTCCCTCATTCGATTTCGAGATTTCAGTTACAGCAGTGTAATGAACACCTACAGACACGTAATTACCATTCAAAACACAACAGGGATTATTCAAGTGCTTACGTAGATCCAGCGAAGGCTTCTGAATAGAGAGACGGACAGAAAAGAGAGAGAGAGAGAGAGAGAGAGAGAGAGAGAGAGAGAACAAGAATTCTCGAAGTCACAAGCGCCTATTGAAAGTGCAGCATGGTATGAAATGATAACATGGTGAAAAATAAAATTTTTTAAAAAAAGGTGATCCACAAAAAGAAACGTTCCAACTAGTACTTTTTTCGAACTGGATCATGAGTACACAGAGCCTCCGTGGCGCAGTCAATCGTTTTCAGCGGGGGGGGGGGGGGTTGAATAGGCGAAGAGAGTATGCACGCAGTTCGGAATATGAATGACGTTACATCACTTGCACTATTATATCGTTTTTCGTACTAGAGGATTTTGTAGCGAGATCCGATTTCTGCACATGTGAGAATAGGCAGTTGCATTAAGTTGTGTGATGTCGAACAAGCACTTAACATCTTCTTCGTATCATCTTGAATACACAAAAATTTGGCACTGTGCGTGCAAAACAACTGATAAATGTTCACAAAACTCATCGAATGAGTGCAATATGATTCGTTCGAAGGATTGCAGTTGTTATAGTGCAATGTTACGTGAGACGAAACTTCGTAATCGTGGAAGTTTCGTCAGTTTGATATTCGACTCAGTGATTTCCATCTCTCTCTTTTGAAGAAGCATCTGGTTGGAAAACCTGCTGCAACTGACGGCGATGTGCAGTACGCTGTCGTTTCTGGGTTAAATGCACTTAACCCCGAGTTCTTATATGTCGAAGCCGATGTCATGGTTCCAAAGAAAATGCATAAACATCTTTGATGAATATGTACCAAAATCACTATGTGTAATATATGAATGTGTATCAGAATAAATTCCATCACAATAAAAGTGTTTATTACTTCTTCTTCTTCTTCTTTTTTTTGATAATGCCTTATTTTACATTCTCCCCAATATTTTCACACCATCCTTCCACCCTATCGCAATACCTCTTTATATGTTAATTTCTCCACTGCACTTCTCCGCCAGCAAGCCTTACCTCTGACCCACAGCAATGATTATCTATATTCCGAAGCATCTCTTTCAAACTGAATTCAGGTATGAGTTTAACTTTTCTTTACTAATTTAGTAAACTGTGAGTCGGAAAGGATGTAGTGACAATCGCTAGCCTAGAAGGAATGTGTCGTATAAATATTTTCACAATACATAAATCAACGTTAAGTATTATATTCTGGATAATTGCTGGATCAATTAATCTCTTAAATCCAATGATCAATTCCTTTCTGCTTATAACATGTGCAGTTAATTTTATGCTATTTGTCGTCATGAGTTAATAATTCAGAGCATAGCAAGAACAGCCCTGTTTTATCTTTCCTTTTAACACGACATCCATTATATGTTATCTATCGAAACTTAGAAAATAACATACCAAACGTTCTCAGGTATATACTTTGATGATTCTTTCAAATTATGGAAGGTCGACAAAGTATTTTCACAATTCTTAAATATATAACTTTAATGTTTAAACAACAGTAATGAGATATTTTTCATAATATTGCCATAATAATCATCATCACATTAATTGCCTCGCTAGATTATCTTGCATTTGACCTGCAGGAAAAACTTGGCAAAATTCTTCATCTTTCAGTTTCGTTATGCAAGCATTGCAATTGTACAGGGAACATTCGTCATGCATTGAACTGTTAATATCTTTTAATGAAGGACAAACCTGCCATGCATTTATCAAATACTTGAGATCGTAATATCCTTTAGGAGATGACTTTTATTTGAGATAATAATGAACCATTGAGTCAGATTTGTTTAGTGGCTTGTGGAGCATAATGTTAAGGATTAAACTGACCAGAGAAGATGAGCAAGTCATCTTCTCTGGTCAGTTTAATCTTTAACTTAATCCTTAACCTTCATGAGAATCTTTGAGATTGTATTAGATCTTAGTTCGATGGAATAACAGTCCACTACATCTCATTACCACACGAGAGCTTTACAGAAGTATGAGTGCAACAGAAGTAACTTGAAACTCAATCTGGATAATTTTTCAAAATCCATGTCAAATTCAAATGTTACTAGAAGCATGTAGAAAGCTACAATACTTAAGAAGATTAAAAAAAAAGCTCTCTGTTTTCAACGTTCATTGTTTCTTTAAAATTATCAATAGCAGGGTGTACTTCACAAAATAAAAAGGAGAGTTTTCACTTTGCGACGCACCGTAAAGCAATTTGAAATTCGGGGTATAAAGAAAGCATGACAAATGTCGAGTTGGGCTGCTTTTTTTTTTCGCAAATTCTCTTTGAAAGCTTCGCATGTGTCTAAGTTTTAGAGCTTCACGCTTGATACAAATGCGTGGAAGAGAAAACTAAATGGAAGTAGCAGCAATTCTTGTAGTGATAAAACTTTACTTTAGTCTCTAACTAATAAAAATGTCAACGACCATTAAATCAGCCTCTATATTCTCCATAATAATTTTCACAGCGCCCAAATCTTTTTATTCGGTGCTCTGGTCTCTGAAATGGACACAAATAAATAAAAACTTAATTAAATAAAATAAAATGTTCGCTTTTATTTTTACTTATTATCAAGGTGAGCTAATTAAGCTATTCGTCTGTTTACGAGCTGTCCTCAAATAATTACGTATCCTGCTCTTTGAATTATCATAATGTTAACACAAATTTACTAATGACTCATAAATACTGGTAGTGTTTTGGCGTATATTATTCGTAGCCTGGGATATTAAACTCAGAGAATCTCAGCAGATGTTGAGAAAAATCTGAATCATGCATACACACAGTACATGTGTGTGTGTGTGTGTGTGTGTGTGTGTATATATATATATATATATATATATATATATATATAACTGATATTTTTAATCAGATCAAACGATCGCCTGCGATCTTGTTCTAGTTTATTTCTTTCCACTTCTAAATTTATCTACAGCGCATTAGACCCTGCTGCTTTTACATAGTATTACGTTTTTCGTATTATATGTAAACAATAACATACCATCTGAATATATTATATGATGTAAATTTTGTCGTTTACTGTCATTCTTATGTTTTCAGGGACTCTTTTACTAGTTCCTCCATCTAAAGGTTAAACAAATATGATTGAAAGTGCATCTCTGCATGATACATCTCTCTCAACAAGTATTTCAACTGGAATATAATTTTATATTTCAACATTAATAATTCTTTGTTGTTTTTTATTTTCTGGAGTCTCCTCCCTTTTACTAAACTTTTTTTCATAATTTTCAGTGATCTATGCAAATTTCCGATATTTTAAAACTTCACCTCAGATTGCCTGTTTTGTCTTGTCTTTCATTTTAGAATTATAGGTTGAAGTGTTTTTGAAAGTTCTTTTATTATGTTGTATACTAATTTTGTATGTAGCATTCTGTCATATATCTGCTTTATGATTTTTCCAACTTGATTTTTCTTCTCTACATTTAGATGTAATTTTATTTTATTTTTGTATTATTTCAGTAGTAAGTCAATTATTACTTAGGTCTCTCAGTTTTCTGTAATGTTCTTGCATATAGTACTGAATCTTTTACCTTTTTCCCCAAAATTCTTCTGTGATTTCAAAGGTCAAGGTTCCTAGTTTATAATTAAATTTTTCTTAAAATATTTTGTATATAGGAGTTTTAATTTTGAGGTGTCAAGTCTTAGAAATCTTTCCCTATTATATTGAACTTAAGCTTTATTTTCTGGTAAAATTTTATCAGCAAACGAGTATCCATTTTCTTTCAGATTTTTGCATTTTGGAATGGTGTTTTCTATTTTTTGTTGACTACGATACAATCAATACACTTGTTAGTTTTGCCATCAGGTAAGATCCATTGTACATTTGTGGCTCTCTCTATGAAAGGAAGAAGAATAAGAAATAGCAGTAGCAATAAGCTAAAAAGAAGAATAAGGAATAGCAGTAGTAATTAGCTATCCTACTGTCTCGCAAAAATTCACGTATTCAGTCGCCTGTTTGATTCCTAGTTGTAAAACACTGCACCGTTGGATCAGCGATTGCAATATTTCATGTGGCCTTCTGTTTGACTACGAAACGGTCAGAGACCGTTTTGACCAGAACTTTGAGAAATGAAGTAAACGAGAAATTCAACATTTAGAAAACCCTCAGATTTGAATTTGTACAAAAAAGAAGTAAAATGAGGTAATAAATCAGAGGAATGCCAGATAATTTTGCTAATATAAAAAGCTTTGAATAATAAAACGGAAGAAGAAAAAAAAAACTGAATACATTGAAATGAGACAAAGAAAACTGTTAGGAATCCAAGCAATATAGAGGAACTATATTGCTTGGATTGTAAATCCAAGCAATATAGTTCATAAATGTAGCATAATAATCGTTTCATAAGTAGGATGTAAAAAAAAATACATTTATAACCGATTTTTTTATTGAAAGTGAGTTAACTGGTCTTATATGGTGGCTACTAGACTTTTCTACAAGAGAAAATTGCCCATTTATCCGCAAGCACACGCGCACACGCACACGCACACACACACAAAAAAAAACAGACAATGGAAATAGAATTACCCAATATATCATTACGAAAGTCAAGTGTATAAAATGCCAAATCAATTAGCTGTAATTGTCGTCATATAAAGCAAGTTGGGATGGAATGAAAAGTTACAGCGGGATAATAATGATGCTTGCACTTGTGCAACACGTTGTACCTAGGATTCACATTATTTTCAAGTCCCTTGGAGGGAAATTCGTAAATGTTAACACTGTCGATATTGAGAAGCTTTTAAACATCACTACCCAATTTACTTAATTGAACTCTATTACGACCTGACTTCAATATTGTATTTTTGAGTAATTCACTGACTTGTTTCCTATTCATCGTCATTTTCGTAAACAACGGCAAACTGAAATCAGCACACGATGCACGTTGTCTTCTCATTACCTGAAGGAAGTGATCGAGGCTAACAAATGGAAATGGGAACAGCGAAGAAACAATGCGCTCGTGAGAAACTCATTAAGATAATTAGCATAGCGTAATTAGTGTGTGGTGACAGAGCAAAGATAATAAGATAGTTGACTTTCGCAAAGACTACGGTTAAATTTGTTGGGAAATAGGAGTTGATTCCTTTAGTGGCATTTGTCACATTGCCTACGCTTGTGGAAACAATATTTTGGAGGAATATTATAGGCTCTTCTTATTTTTAATTCGGCAATGCAAATTTGTCTCTGTCCAAGGTCACTTGTCCACTGTCGAAATACTTTGTCGAATGCCAAATACAGCCATCATTTTGAATGACCCATCGAAGTCGCATTAATTGCTTCGATTGTTGAAAATGATCGAGACGTCAGCGACACTTCAATGCTTGATAGATATAGGGCGGGTAGGAAAAAAGGTTCTGGTTAGTACGATGAATGTCTCAAACATACAATATACCTTGTTTGATCTGCTAAAAGCTATAGTTTGGATGTTATGCGACTTTTTACGCGGGTTTGGCATTATCGCTGGCATTCGTTGGAATATATTATACTTTCTAACAAGCTTTGCACCCTATGTCAATTATAATATTTTCCCGAATAAATTATTAGTCGAATTAGTTCATTACTAGTTCTAGTCATGGCGGGAGATCTTTCCATCGTACATAACAATAGATATCACACTTCACCAACAGCGGTCCGTTGGAACAGTCTTTGAATGCTGCACATTTACAACACACTTCAGTAACATATTCCAGTCATTCTCTATACAGATAATTTAGATCTTATTCCCATGTTCACAACAACAACACCTTTATAGAGCTTCAAGGAATGGATGTTTGTTTTTTCATCATCCGCTGTCCTGCACAATAGCCTTACACCTACCGCAAAGTTCCTCCCACCAGCTCAGGTCTTCATATCGTCTCTTCTCCATCTCCCCTTAATCATCAAGCTCGGTCATCAATTCCCTCAGTTGTCCTTATGCTCAAGTTTCCAGTTCTGACACCAGCTTAGTTGCTCATCTCTGGATCCGATCCTCTCCGTTGTTTGCATATCTTTTAAACATCCTCAAAATCAGATCTCTGTATGGTAAACGATGTGTGGCGCAATCAATGCCTTGTATAATGGCAATTTTTATATCAGTCCTGCACATGAGCGGTTACACAACTTACAGCACAAATTCCACAAAAATTGTTCTTTGGAATAGTTTTCTTCACACGGTTTGCCGAGAAGACGGATTGAAAGAGGAGGAAAATAAATTGGTTCTGTAACTTAGAAACTAAACTGTAGGGATGTGTGACCAGCAGCTGCTCGTTTTATAGACTTAAAGGAAAGTCGAAGAATGGTTGCGAGTTCGACAGGACAGTATCCATGAAAATACTTGCACAAATGACATAAGGCAGAAACCAAACATTCTATCAGAAACTGACTGGAGTTAGTCTCAGTCAGTTTCTTAGAGAATGTTTGGAATCTACTAATGTTAGAACAGTATTGAACAATTGGGTGGATTTTTATATTTACAAAATGTAAGTAGTAGCAGCAGTATAAGGAAGAAATTACTGGATACACTAATTTCTTAACTGTACTATTACTGCTAGGATACCCAAGTTTTTGCAGGTTATAGATGTGATGTGCTTGTAGGTAGAGGCTAGAGCTATAAGCAAGTTCAAGATGAAATACTTGATTTCTATAGAAATCTGGATAGAAAATCAAAAATAAACGCGTGGTGATAAATTTATTACGAAAATGTAGCTGTGTATTGAATTAAATGAAATTCAATGCAAAGAATGTCAGAGATCAGTGTTGAGGATATTAGATATTGAAGATTTTACACACCATGTTTTAATACCACAAGGGTTATCAAATGAAGAAGTGGTATGCAATATACTTTACTCAGCAAAACTATGAATAAGATATGAGGACAGCGAGAGAAAATGAGTTATGCACAGAAGGAAGCGCATTGACAAAATCGAGCCATTGTGGTACTTCGGCATTGATGGGGAAATTTAGAGAGGAAGCATCTAGCATTACTGACCAACCAGAGAAGAAACTAGCAATCGAAGTGAAGTCGGACAAGTCAGTAGTTGGGTAAGTAGACCTCTACACCAGATCCGAAGAAAAGAATTAGAAATGTCAAAAGTAATCACTTTAGTTTCTCAAAACCTTTACATTACCTACATTAAAAGGCAGATTAATGTTGACTAGATGTTTGAAACAACGATAATGGAACCATATTGGTAGTTATTGAATAATTTGTATTCATTTGTATTTTATTCCTCCAGATGATAAAAAAGTTAAATACAGGTTATCGTTCCATTACTTTAAGAACTTAGGAGAGAGCAATGAAAAAATAATTTAATGGTAGGCTTTAATCTACTTTTTGGTGTGGACTGCCTATCTCCGTGCTGTAGGATAGACGCTAGACAGTATGAAAGGCAGCAGCCAGGATTCTTCTGATATCTTTCTGATGATAGCCACAGGAAATATGTTTTGGTCATCTGTACAAGGGGGTGATACCAGAAGGTTATTCTTATCTTTGGGTGATGTTATGATTGTACCTATATGTCAGAGATGGGTGGAAATGTGGAACGGCACAACTTGTCGAAGAACCATAAGGCTTGCCCATATTATTGCTGGAGGCACCTTTTTTACATTCGACTCTTTCAAAGTCAGATTTACTTTTGTTGACGATCCTTTTGCCAACAATAAAATAACGTTACATTTTCATCCTTATTTTCTTTCGATTTTCAGTGTATAACTTAACGGACGATTTAATTGAAATCCGACTTTATAAAACATCGATGTCATTCTTCTGCTTACTAACAACAGCACAGATTTCAATAAACACACAGAAATTCTTCAAACTAATATTATTACACAAAAACACGCTAAAAGAAAATAATAAATTTATCCTTTATCTAGCTCACTCAATTCTGTCACCCACACGCCAAGTGCTACATCAAATTCATATAAACAATGTCTGATCTCTCTATATATGTATATATATAAACTCTTTTTATCAAGCTTTTTATCATATCTCGGTGGAATTCATGAGATGAAGCAATGAGATTGATCGACTGACGATTTAACCAGTCACAGATCAACCGATCGCCTGCAATACTAGTGTTGGCAGTAAGAAGTTCGCGTCAAAAGTTTACCATTACTAATGAAAGGCTGCATTGCTGTAATGATATCCTGTAGTATATGGATTTTTCATCATATAGTAACATTTTGCTGATGAGTTCCCAAGTTTAATACACACTGTATAAGTAGTTGAAAGAAAAAAATGATTTTTCTTTGGTTAGGTATTTTTTAAGAGGATGAGCCAGTCAATCTCAAATAGTGATGAAATGTTGTTCTATCCAAAAAAGCAGACCAATTGGTTTGAGAACACACAAAATCAACATAACGCATGAATGCCTGAGAGTGTTATTGCCTTAGAGTTAATACAAAACAACACCTCGCCTACATACTCATATAAACTGTTCAAAATAATATTGGAATATCTACCAGAAATGCGTAAAAGATCCTGAAAGAAAGAAATTATCGTCAGGTTCTGTCACTATCAACTGTCGGTCGATAAAGATAAATCCCAACTTTTTCGAAGCCTTAAGAGGACATAAGTTTAAAACAACGTGGTCTTAAACTTGTATTCTCTGACCGTAGTACGTATTCAACTAGGATCAGGTTTACACGCATAAATAATGTGATACCAATTATATGAAACGAATGAGTTATTAGATCGTAAATCATTCTCTCACTCGAAAAAAAAATCTATAAAAAACTAGGGATCATAAACAATCGTATGAAAAACAAAAGGAAGTTTGGAATGCCATTTTTGTATATGCTATAGACATAATCTGTTGTGTCTACTTTTTATCTTACGATGATTTGACCGCAAACAAAACTGAAATAACTAGACAAATTTTAAAAAAAGATCCTAAATACTAAATTTCATTAAATACTAGCAGCCAGACAGAAACGTTTGTTATTATTTCGAATTTACGAGTTTTCGATAAACAAGTTTCCGTATGCCAGTTGGAAGAACAACGCGACGTACACCTCTGTTGGAAAACATTTCTTTTGATTCTTATCACGTGATCGTTATATGGGCTTTTTTAAACTGGCAGTGAGTTAGTTATCTTGTTTCCTAAAAAAGGAAGGACAGTTACTTTTCATCCCGGAAACGCTCGTTGTTCCTCCTACTAAACAGGAAAACAAGGTCCGAGAACATCAGGAAGTAACACAAAAGAATAAATTTGAGAGGAGAGACAGATTAGTGTTTGTGGAATAGTCACACCTGTTCAGGGGTGAAGTAACGTCTTGATCAAAAGAGAAATCCTAGTTCAAGGAATGCAATATAGGAAAACAAAATACTACAAGGAATACAAAATGGGCTCAGCATAGAAAAAAAGGGTAAGTGTGGAGGACGCACCGAAAAACGAATTTAATAGTCGCTTATGGCATTTTAGAAAAGCACAATTGTTTATTGTGAAGGCCATAATTATTTATTAGATTAAAAAATCCTCTAACACCTATTATTTCCTAGAGGGAGTATCAGAACTCCTTTAGCCCTAACTTACTTATCTGATGACAGATTGGCAGCCATTGTCCATCTCTCAGCTCTTACTGATAGTCAAATATTCATTAAGCTATTAATGAAGCAAAGCTTCTAGAAGGGAGAGTGCAACAGGTGATTGCCGCCATCTCATGATCCTAACGCTAGCAATTGTATTATCTGTAACGGTGTGGGTTATATATCAATGAGGTCCAGAAACCTTATTAACCCTTAAACCCTATTTTGTTTTTTTTAAAAAAAGCAACTTAACGGTGACAAAGGAAGACTAACTCGAGGACTGGCCGAAGGAAGCCCTAGAAAAAGCTCATGTAGTCGGCTACTATAACTAATGGTCTTTCTTCTGGCAGTCTAGCGTTATGGAAGCAAACATTTCTTCTTTTAACAAGAATTGAGGAGAAACTACCATTATTAGTGGGGATTATTTATTCTGCTTGTAAGGTGGCTTTGAAGGATTACCAGGTAACTAAAAATTTAAATATTAAAATAGGCATAACTTTGGCCCTCTTGAATCTTGAGAAATTTTGTTGGGACTCCCTAAAGCACTCTCTCTTGCTGATAGTGCAGCGGTTTTTGTGGATTACTAGTTGTTACTTATAAGACTTACAAAATATAAAATTCCAATCCCAGGAATACCGCCTATATAATAAAAGTCCGTTTCTAGATTTTTTTTAAAAAAAACTTTATACGTCATCTACGCAGTCATATTAAATACTGAAGTATTTTCGTTTATTACAAGAAAACCATTTCATTAGTTTTCGAGATACAAGTGTCTTTTGCTGGTTTTCCAGAATTACGTAAATGCCTTGTGGTATGCGTTTGGGATAGCTATTTGATCATTTCGCAAAACAATTCTGTTTTTTAAAAATTGTAGTAATCTGTAATCTTTTAAAATAGGTTCTAAGAAAAAATATTTCAATTGGCAAAAAATAATATTTTATGAAATGAAATATATTATATTTTAATGTATAAAATGAAAGCAGTGGTTTGGCATGACACAGAACAGCCGTCTCATCAGCCTAGATAGTCGTTAGTGTGTACGCTTTCCGAACAACAGGCTCGAGGTTCGAATCCTGCCGTGATTATGGATGTTTTGTGAATGTCATTAGGCAGGAAATAAATTTCATTGACCGGTGTAACACCAACCCCCGCCTTGCTTATTGGAGGCCTGAAGGGACTTGAAAAACTCCATGTTTGGTCTCTTGAGTAGGATTCCGGACTACGTAAAAATAAATACAAATACAATATACATATATATATAATTAATAAAATCCCTTAGCTTACCCACAGTACGAATGTACTATAGTTTTAAAAAAATCTTTTGTGTGGTGGGAGGAGAAAAAAAAACTATGCGGCACGAATTTCATTTGAAGAAATGAAATTACGAATTTAATAGTAAAACCAGTAAGCTTAAATCCACTCCGACCGCAATACTTTAGTAAACTACTAAAGAAAACCGAACCAACAAACTCCAGCAAATAATTATATAACAAGGCTAAATACAATATTTTTACAATATATGAAATTTAATTCGTTCTAGTAACTGTGGTTTCCAATGTGCGTGTTGAAGTTAAGGTGGGAATTAATTCGCTGCTGCCATCTAGTATTCGATTTTGAAAATAACTAAATATCAGACCTTGAGGCAACTACCGCAGTTGTGGTGGTGGGGGAGTTAGTGCGAAGACAGCCAATGTTAAAAGAATACAAGAAGGTTTTGAATAAAAGCTTAATATTGCGCAGATCCCAAAAATATTTTCCTACCATTACTTCTTATCAAATTAGGCTTAATGAAATGATTTTGTTAAATCTCTAAAGAAGAAGAACAGTGAAGGCATTTCTGTTAACTTTAACTAGAAACCAAATGAAAAGACCATGGTTAACCTTTTGTTCGAACTTCCTTGGTGAAATCTGATAATTATATTAATAAGAGTTATAACACGTTGTTCAAGGTGAAGTTTCTTGATTCACATTTGGATTTCTTCCAGACAGACTTGGCTGTAGTATAAGTCAATTAAGTCTTCGTAAGTATAAGAAGTCTTAATTGAAACTAAAGAATAAATGAAACGTTTCGCTGTTAGCTCGGAAAACAATATAATGAATTTTTCATTGGATTTGTGAAGCCATCTTCACATCATTCTTTTAATGGATTATCAATGAGACAAGTTTTCTGTAAAATATCCTTTTTTTTTCAGTGTATTTTTAAACTGGATCTATCTTGTTTTTCTTCAGTTTAATTGGTTTAATTGTATCTCAACTTCTGTAAATGATTGAAGAAACCGTTGAAATAAGAGTTTTTTTTTTAATGCTGCATTTCTTGTGGTCCTATTTCTTGTAAGTCGTTTAACTGTCATATAGACGCTCCACGTAATTAGGAACAGCTGAAATGAGACTTTGGACCATAAATAAGAAATGATTCTTGGAATATTTTCAAGTGCTTAACTGCACTTAAGAAAATTGAAATTGAAAGTGGTGGCGGCATACTGCATTATGAGAGTCCGCAGATAAAGAAGTGAAATAGAACGTCGCATTCATAAAAGAAAAAGATGAAAAAAAAAGATAAAAAAGATGATTAAAATGAAGAGTTTGTTATACCTCATCCTTAACACATGTAGACACTTCGTGTTTATAAAGAACAGAAAATTAAAACAGCCGCAGATAATTATTTATATTTTATAACTGGATTTCTGAACTTTGGTTTGTTTTTGGAATTTTAGAAAAATAGCAAAAACAAACCGAATTCCGTGCATTACCTTACAATACAATGGATGGAACATCCAAAAAATGTGTGGATTTTCGGTGAGACGCGGTGCTGGTGTATTGACCACTGTAATCTGCGAACCAACATCAGAAATGATCCCCAATCTCCAAGTTTTGACTGTTTTTCGAGATTTTTCTGTTATTTTATTTTATTATTTGCTTTGGTGTTTCAGGTTTCAGTTTAGGTCAAGCCCATACCTCTGTGCCACATTACCTCTTTGGCGACCTGGTGAAAGACAAAGCATCCAATATCTTGCATACGTAGCAGAAAAGTATTCTGATACATACCAAATTTTTACACTGCTGCCTCCTGATTGTTGAATGCAGCTTTCAATGGTTTAGTAAACCGAGAAGATATGGCGTCCGCAAGTTTATAGTAAAGCTTCAATAGAGCCAAAAATCCGGCAAAGTATTTATTCGCTACTTAAAAAAAAAAAAAAAAAAAAAAAAAAAAAAAAAAACATTTTTAGAGTTTTATTAAGGTACTTAACCTCCAGGTCAAATTATATTACATAATAATTTTCCTTAAGAGTCACTTATTAATAATAAAATGATCTACTAAATAATTAATCAGCAATCATACACATTTCAATGAGCGGTTGATCTGCATTAACATCATATGAATTTAAAGATAGCTATTGCTTAACTTTAAATTTTTATGTGGCTTATAATGACATATGAAAAGGAAAAATAATGCAAGAAGTGCAAGCTCTCAGTCATTCACTAAGCAATAAAATTGCTATCAGATACATTCTTTGGCTCGTTCATTACAGCAAAGGATAAGTGTTTGTTTTACTAGGATTAATAAAATAAACATATTTCAAACGTAATAGAGCGAGAAGTAACTCTTTGAAAATTATTACTGCAACTAAAGCATTATAATGATTTCATAAATGGGTGTTAGGACGGTAAAAATGGCAATGAATAGATTTGAATATTTATTATATACACAGGTGTTTGATAACTATATGCATATTTTTCAGAAAATATTACGATTTCACAGTTTTGTTTTGTGCTTAAACTAATATATGCAACAGTTTCAATACAAATACACACATATAGAGAAAAAAGCGATTATGGTTAGATTTTTTTATGGTTCCTATCTACGGAAGGTTTTTGCACACTTACAGTACATTCATACCATGGGCGATTAAGGATTTTTTTTATTTTTATTACTTTTATATATTTTTATTGACATAATCGGGAAACCCTGCTCTAGGGGCCAAACATGGTACTTTTGCAACAACTGACCTCCAGTGAGACGTTGGTCTCACAACGGGCGATGAAGTTCATCTCCCACCTGAAGATAATCACAAACATCCATGCTCACAAGGGGATTTGTACCCGCGACTTGTTGGTTGAGAGTGGATATGCTAACCACTCAGCCAACCAGGCTGAGTGGTTAGCATATTTTAAACCAAAATAATTTTGCTTTAAAATACCAAAATTACTTTTAAAAAAACTCAATCGGTTAAAACATTAAGGTTGAATGCTTCTGGTTGAATGTCTTATGAATGATGACTGGGAATGATGGCTACTAATGATTACAAATTATCACTGGATAATTTGTGTATATCATCTTTTAAACTGCACTTAAAATATGAAAGCCTTTAGCCTGATTTATTAAAGTATTTACAGTTCAATCATCTTAAAACTCTACCTTCATCACAAATGTTCCGTTTGTTCGGTGATAATAAACTGAACCAATAAAATAAAAATGAATTGTTAGACTATTCACCGATTTTCACAACATGACAGTGAATCCAATCTTATCCATTCTGCTATAAGTTCACGAAATTTTGTTCATCTGCACACAACAAACTGGTCATTTGTATAACAACAGATTAAAGTGTGCTGTCTGTTTTTTCTTCTTTATATTTCTTTTTTTTTTTCACATCAATGTCTACACATGATTGAAAACACTTTATCAAAATAAACATCTCCAATGAACTTTACGAATTTACTAAAAATTTCTGTTTCACTTTATATGAGAGCAATGATATAGCCTACTATAAAAAGTTTAAAAAATTTTAAATGTGAAAATATGGGTTTAAAATCTGGAAATAATTTTTCACTCTATTCAGTAAAAATATTAATATTTGTTAAAAATAATAAAACCAAGTGATAAATCAATCCAATCTATTCCACAGAAAACTAATTAAAGAACTATTAAAAATAATAAAGTAACTAGCAATTAATTAGCGGATTTTGTGATTTACCACATGAATTTCAGGTGGCATTTTAGAAGTACATTGCATGAGTCTCATAAAATAGATTCAAGAGGTGTGGCCAATCGCTGATTTAAACAATAAAGTCATTCTTTGTTTACTGTTTGCCTTTCTCTAATAATGAATATCCGTATAATAAATAGCAAAAACTCTTCGATGAAAACGAAAAAATTTTTATTAATAATCTGCATGATGCACTTCAACTTTACTAAAAGTCTTCTCCTCCCCCTCCGCCCCCCCAAAAAAGCACTGTGGTCACGCAAGCAACTGTTTGTTCTAATTAATTACCAATAATTAATTACATAAAATATACAAAAACCAATCACATCACGTGTGGTAGAATCACATAACACCATACAGCTTTTAACTAGTTAAAAAAAAAAAAAAAAACTAAAGACAGCTACGAACATGCTACGGCATCAGAATGAATCATCGAACATAAAAGATCTGTTTCATATGTATAACGAAAACCACAGAAGCTGGATTCGAAATAATGCTGAGTAATAATTTCGCTCTGTTTGGGAGAAATTCAATTAAATTAAAGAAAATTCAATTATGGTTTCAGTGTCAGGGTATTTTACGTGGCATTCGTGACATTGTTTATAATTTAGGTTGGAGCAACTAAGGCTGTTAAGCCAAAATATTATATCTATTAATTGCAAATCCCTGCTACCTCCGTATGAGAGGTAAATGGCCTTCATTTGGAGATCTTATATACGAGTCGTACATGCTATTCGAGTCCCAAACAGAATTGGAACCTAGGTGTTTTCATATAAAGAGTAAATGTTCGTGTTGTTCAGTGACCAGGCTACCGACGTGCACTATTTTTTTGTGTTGAAAAGAATCGAAATAACAATCATAACATCACTTTCGCCAGGTGAAATATGAAGATAATTTTTATCTAGAATCTGTACTAAGGCTCATAACAAAGGGCAACTAGCTAGAACTTCTTTTGATCGAAATAACGGCCGAAACAACCAAAGCTATGAAGCTTGTATATTATGTTCAGGGCTCGACAAATTATGCAACACCCTACTTGCCAAGCAAAAAATGTACCCACCCAATTTTTAATGATATGTCAATGAGTTCCATAAAGTGATTAGTAGTGACGCGCGAATGGACAATCATATTTGTCGAGTGCTAATTATGAATTAGCATATGTCTGTCAGTTATGTATATTCTTCTGGTCAGTTTCCTTGTTTGGAAAGACCTAAGTTCGGTTCCCATCCAGAAGGGACCACTTACAAGGTATTTGTAGCTGGTCGCATGTGGTGCAAAACAGAAAATATGGCTAAAAAATAATGTTGAGAGACCTAACAGATCATGAAAAGAGAATTTATCGTAATTGCTTAGCATAAATCGTTTAAGTTTATAAGAAGATTTAAGTTTATAATTTAGATTTGTAACAGATTATTAGGGCGTAATGGGTCTAAAGATTTATTTAACATCAGGTGTGACATTATGTAAAGTAAGGTGGGACTACTTCTGAAATTTGTCAAACGTCTCACTTTTGATTTCAGTCTGTTTATTTTAACAACAAAATTTGGCTAAGTGATTCGAAATACAAAATGATATGTTACAAATGACAATTATCAACTCTATAGAGTGTATAAACCAAATATTTCCCAGGTTTTAGGTGGTACGCATACTCCCAGAAGAAAGAGGAAAATGCCATGAATAAATACTTCAATAAAAAGAAAACACACATTACATATGTGTTTTCACTGGAAAGAACCAGCGAATTAATTTGTATGGATTAACTATATTGCAATATATGACACACTTGTAACAGAATCGATGCTAAAGCAACCTCCTTGTGGAATAGTTTGATATATATATATATATATATATATATATATATACTCAAACCATACTGTACTCCTCTAAGAATCATGCTATGATGTTTTATTTTTATTCTCTTAACAGTTTCAAAAAATATTTACACAGTTGAATTTAATATACGTGTTATAAATCAGAACAAAGAATAGTATAATTGATTATATTTCCTAACAAATTAGAAGCTTTTTCCTAGCTAAGTACATTTTCAGTTTGTGAAATGCGAAACTTTCCGTTCAAAAGTTCGGGGTATGGTTATGTGATACGAAAAGGCTGAGAAACAAGGCTAAACCAGAATACTTTTGTCATAAAATAAGAGATGAATAATTGAATTATTAATTGGCAGGAACTAGTGAAAAGTAATGAGACAAAATAACTTAGCATATTCAAAACTTGCGCGTCAATGGAACTTTCTCAGCCGAATGGCTCGCTCTATTAAATAATCTGTGACCGGTAATATTTTCTTCAATACCTTCCATTATAATGATCTAGAGAGAGAGAGAGAGAGAGATGATGATGATAATGATGATGCATAAATCACTACAAATCTCGATATTCTTACTGTTAATTTGATAAATTCAGAATTCTGTTGGATTCACCATTCTGTATTTCTAGAGCAGTGACAAATACAGACGCTTTCTCGCTCTTGAATAATATTTATCTGTACAACGAAGAGCATCTTGAATGAAATACTGTCCAGAAGATGGTCGCAGTTCACTAAATGCAAACTACGCTATTTTCCAAGTCTCCCTTTCAATAAGAGCTTTTCCATTTTATATTCATATTTCTAATGATCAACATTTCCATATTTTCAAAGTTGCTCAGACGAATTCGAAATCCTTATCTAAATTATATAAATCTAGGAACGCGTAAATTAATCCAATCCGAAGTCCCAATATTGTTGTTTTTAACGGGAAACAATCAAATTAATTATTAATCTTTTCTTCCTGAAACCAAACTGCTCTTTAGCAAGACACTTATCGCTTACGGTTACTATTATTCTTTCATAGAACAATAAACCAATCATGTCCGAGCATTAGATATGCATTCTCGTTTCTTTCCATTTTAGTAAAATATTAAAATACCATACAAGCATTTTAATCGTACATTACCAGAATCTGACCAGTCTAATAGATAACTAATCCTCTCTCTCTCTCTCTCTCTTTCTCTCTCTCGAATGACTTTTTTATACTTTCATTTTAACCTGAAGAGAAAACCTCTTGTTCTTACGTTTCTGCAACTTTAGAAGTTCTGCATGCAATTTAAGAAATTTAACTCGTGAATAAACCAAATTAATTCAATTTATTTTGACTGATTAAGTGGAACAGTCTAAATATTGAAGTTCAGAATCCGAATTCCCCTCCTCCGCCTACATTTGTTCACCTTCATCTTTATTACAGCGATGCTAGTGCAACGCATTAATAAAGAAGGAGACAAAAGAGACAGGAAATAGAAACCTTTCTAACTATACCTGTTACTCCACTAAGTCAGTTTATATGATCTTATTCTTCCTTTCAGGTCAAGGGGGGGGGGGACTGCAAACAGCGTTATTCGCAAGGTAAACTGAAAGTAATCGCAGGAACTGCGCCACAAAATAACGAATGAAAGATAATGAAATGAATAAAATTAACATAATTCAAGATAGAGAAATTACGGATTCAGAAAATAAAGAAATGAGGGGAACCATAGCACGGCACGGCATGGCACAGCTAATTGAACGGATGTTTCTAGTTCCAAAAAATTTCGTATGTAATCAAGAGGAGCAAAGACATATAGTTAACAAATGCAAATAGAGACTGCGAGTCAAATCAGACGTGTGGGAAAAGACACGGAGTTTTTTTTGTTTTTTTTTCTTTCAGCAGTGCGATTAATATGCTCTTAGCCGCCTTAGAGGATTTTTTTTTTTATCAAAGTATCAAACTGTATCAAAGCCACCATTTAAATTAATTAATTCGTTGTCTACTTTTTGTCATAGTTTAAATATGCTGCGATGTCATTAATATCTTTATGTCTAAGAAGAGTGTACTCTCGAACATATTTTCAAATTAGATGATTTGCAAACTTTCATTATTTTTGTTAATTATCTTGGCATTTTAAGTGTTGCGACAGAATTCGATTTTTTTCATTTAATATACGATGTACTTGATTTCTGTAGTATTTGGATTTGCATTCATAATATTGATTATGTAGATATCTTTGATATTTTATTACATTTTATTTCTGAAATATATGCAGTGCATCATTTCCTTTGTAAACCAAGACTTCGCTGGTGTTACTTTATATCCTTAATTAATTTTAGTTGTGTTTTGTATTTCTTTACTTAATGTTCCAGTTATAATGTGACTCGTCGTCATCATCAGTTCTGTTTTTATCTAATTAATAAGCAATGCCTTAGTTTAGGTTTAAATTTTTCGTGATTTATTAAGAGTCAAGACTTCCTGCTTCCTTACTGTCACCACCCAAAACAAGATATTCTACCACGGGGTTCCCTAGTTGGAACATGTATTTATTGTTCATTCTTTATTACCAAAATAGTAAATTAATATATCCTCCAGAGTAATTGCTAGTTCATAGTAAATCTACATTCGTGTCACCAAGTTACGATAACAATACTAAATTAATGTCATCTAGATTATTTTTGTTCCCGTATAAAAGACAGATGGTGTGTAAAAGTGCAACCTTTTTTCACATAACTGATCATATTTCTATTTCATGGACATACGATGGAAACTTGAATGATCGAAATATAAATGTCAACTGTCAATTTTTGCACTAGTAATTATTTACAGATATAGAACGTTTGAATAAAGACTATTAAATTTTCCTGTCTGTTATAATCTGTAATAATGATATTTTTGAGACCTAAATGGTACAAAGCAACTTCCTTATCTATATCCTATATTTCTGTTACTATTAAAATAATCCGCTGATTGTTGAAATTGACTAAGATTAATACTGTTCCATTTTAGATCTAATATTCCTTATATCTGCATGCAAATTTTAAGAGTATGTACATTATTGCAATATATAAAAACATAAATATATAAGATATAAAAATTATACAGAATCATTACGTGTGCATTTATGAAAAATGATATTCTTGATATTGTTAGCTAATACAGACAAGACTTTTTGGAAATCAGTTTTCTATCCCACTGTTTTCAAAGAGTTTAATGAGGGTCCAGGTTTCGATTTAGAGCATCCGTAACTCAGTTGGTAATGATGCCTTTTGTGGATAGACTTGGATTTGAATACTCTCTAGGAAGCAAGGAATCTTTATAAGGACTTTTTAGCGTATAATTCATCTTAGGCTAAAAAGTCCTTATAAAGATTCCTTTATAAGGACTGGATGCCAATTGACATCAAAACCTAATCTGCTTTTGCTAACAGAATGTCAATTGGCATCCAGTCCAGGAGGCTATGGTCGTGGCCATAGCCTCCTCCATTGTCTCAACTACACATTGCATGACGCATTCTGCAAAAAGAGAAGAACATGTGCTTTTGTAAAATCTGATATCCCTTGTCAACTTGGAATCCTCACTTTTCGATCTGCTCTGGCTCAAGATTTCTTTACTTCACTTTACAGGCTTCATTTGCTGCCTCAACTACACCTTGCATTACGCATTCTGCAAAAAAGGGAAGAACATGTGCTTTTGTAAAATCTGATATCCCTTGTCAACTTGGAATCCTCACTTTTCGGTCTGCTCTGGATCAAGATTTCTTTACTTCACTTTACAGCCTTCATTTGCTGCCTTTACCGCTCCCTAACTCTGAGAGTCATGCTGCTCTTCTTTTGACTACTCGCTAAAAATTGATTTCTTAGAAACTAATTATCCAAACCGTGCGATTTTTCTCACAGGGACTAACGTTGTCCATTTCCAAACATACCGAGCAAACTTGTTGTTAACTTCCTTCATTCCATCTACCTGTATTCATTCGAACAATTTCCCTACTGAGTACAACCTTCCACTCTTTAAGAAACATATCAATAGGCTACATTTCTTCCATAATCACCTGCCCATACATACTGTAGTGTTATAGGTCCTGTGACCTTATATGTGTGCAGTTATTATTAAAACATTATGATAGTCATTTCTACTTTATATGTATTTCCTTGTTTTTAACAGACACATGCACAGTGAAAACGATAGTTACTCTTACCTTTATGTGCACGCTTACCATAGGCATGATGATGTTCCCTGAAAGGAAAACTTTTCTAGTGTATTTACACTAGAAATAATGTTAGAAATAGTATACAGTATTTACATTAGAAATTATGCTAGCAGACAGATATCGGAATAACAATATAAGAGAGCGAATGCAAATTTTAAAAGCTGTAGAAAAGTAAAATGGACTTGTGAGTGCTTATTTTTTGAGGATCACAGTGCTTTTTTTTACAAATCTGATTTCATATTCCAAGCAATATTCTGTATCAAAGAATGGTGGCAGTACAACAACAGATAAATCCATCGTTATTTTAAAATAACTTGATATATAAAACTGAATATCAACACAGATAATTGTGTCTATTACCTACTCATTGCTAATGAGTTGTTTCTTAGGTCAGTTATGATTTCGAGACTGCCAACACTTAGTGCAAATTAATGATCAGTTACTAGTATAAGTTTAATAAAACTGTTACTTAATTACATGGTAGATCCATAGAATGTCAGGGCATATCACACGATAAAACTGATCTCTACCCATTAAATTATATTTGTTAATTAGATGGGTTCTCTGGCTGATTTGTCTATTTTTTATAGAAAAAAAGACTGACTTTCTGGAAGAAAACTCTGTTGTCTCCATGTTAGACCCCTTAACTCAACTTCAGTTGTAAAACATTCTAAAGATTCCTCACGTTATGTTGAGAAATGAAATCTTTTCCAACCAATAGGTGCATGCCACGTCGTCCTCACGGCTATGCTACAGTCGAAACAGGACACTGGCAGTGCTAGTGTGATAGTAAAGAAATATTAGTTATAAAGTTTTGTAAAAAAAAAAGTAATAATAATTCCTTTTTCCTCGAGTTATCTGTCATCAAATAATAATAATAATAATAATAATAATAATAAAAACAATAAGACGGGCAGTTTTCTCTATTATCTCACTGATATGCAGAAGTGGCGCCGGTTACACACTGGCGAAAAGCCAAGTAAAAAGTCATCCTTGATAAGATATGCCTGCGCATGCTTCATTTTTTGTCTGTTCAGCATTTGTTCCGATCTCTGAGCGGATTCATGGCTGATGCATCTACTGAGTGGATGTATCTACATAACGATTAATTCACAGAAGAGTGGTGACTATAACGATGACTTAATCGCACGGTTTAGTTATTATTAAAGGCACACATTGCTTAACCACGACCGTACTCTGATTCCCATTCTTGTTAAATAAAATAATTCCATAGACGCTACTCTTGAAACAAAGAATTTTCTTGAACACCCCTGTGTCTGTTAAAAAGGTGATGCGTGCCCTTTGATCGAATATACTCGGATTTAAATTATATCTGAGATGTGATGAACGTCTTCTATATGTTGTGGAGTTAGACGCTCTAAGAGGATGGTAGTAGGAGTTTCGTCAGGAACAGTGGCGCACCCAGAGGGGCCAAAGGGCGCGGGCACCCCCCAAAGAAAAGGAAAAAACACTAGAAAAATTTCCAAAAATCTTTTCCTAATTAAAATTCATTTTTTTTATTTATGTTGTGTGCTACTTATGAATTAGCGATCACTGCAGATGCTCAGTTATAGGTTGTATGCGATGTGTAGTGTGTATTCGCAAAACGTCTACTCAACTCGCCCCCCCCCCCTGGTAAACCTGTTAGTCAAGAATTGGCACGCCTCGTAACCTGAGCATCCTTCTAAACAAACCTAACTCAATTCTTCCTTGCAAAAGTTGATGTCTAACTGGAAAAGAGTCTTTCGTGTCTCTTAGTAAAAGTTTTTAATGAAATCTTGAATGCATTTCATTAATGAAAGCTGAGTCAACATAACTGAGACGGCTGCTATTCCCCACTTCGCGAGTCCACAGTAAGTACCTTATCAGCCATTTCACCGTCACTTAGAAAGACCTGGGTTCGAATGCTCTTTGAAAAGTGAGCAGCCTGTAAACTGAAGGTTAGTCAGCCGGTCTCATATGTTTGGCAAGGATTTTCATCTTGCAAGCCAGCTTGGGAAAAATGAAATTGAACAGATATAATACACTATGAAATCAGAATATGGACTCATTGCCTTAGTCGCATCAAACATAACTTATAACAAAAATCAAAATAATAAATAAATAAATTTTACCTGCATCGGTGAACGAGTAGGCAAATTTATAGATGAGTTCATGTTCCATAGTGGTTGTGATGTTTGTAAAAGTTCTTTTAGCGACAGTTGTTTTTTTAATCATCCAGTGGAATACTACTTTGCATATTGAAGCTGTGAAGTCGCATAAAAAATCCAGATTTGGTTTCCAGGACTTCCGGCTTATCTATCCCTCTAACTTTATCTCGTGGTACTATTAATATATTATAAGTTTCTTACCTTTCTTTGGTGAAAATACCATTAAAAGTGCTAGTGTGTTTCAAAAATAATAACAAAATAATTCTTTGGATTTGATACAATAATTTACTGATAACAGTGAATTATGTTATTGAAAAAATAGAAGAATAAACAAGTTGAGGAATATCATTCTTACTTTAAAAAAAAAAGTTGGGAAGGATGAGAAGAAGCAAATAAATTTTATATAACAAAATTCAATAATAAAAATATAAATAAAAAGGATATCAGTGTTCTGTTATTTCGAAACAAAGCTGCACTAACCAATCCCAGCTTATTTAAGAACTAGCTAACGCCTGTATATGCTAATTAATTCCCCCTTCAGATCTGATTGATAAGCATTTCGCAATCAAATTCTCAAGCAAAAAAAAAAAAAAAAACTTGAACTAAAAATGTGACCTTTCTCAAGTCCATGATTCACTCGACAAAATAATCTTAACGGTGTCAAGGTAATACAAACAAAATAATGCAATCAGAGAAATGGTTAATATTTCCATACTTAAAAAATAAAAATAATAATAAAAAATGAAGAGATAGCTTATACTTGAGTTGGCAAGATTTCTCTATGTATATTTCCTTTTTTTTTTCTTTTTTTTCTTCATTTTTTTTCCACAAACGATTACATAATATAGTAGAAACCTGGATGAGGTACCCAATTATCTATATTTGCAATTAAAATTTTAATTGAGCGAGAGGTAATTTTTAAAGAATCCTCTCATGTCATGAGTTATTTTTGTAATTATATTTTTAAATAACCAATCTTATTTCACTTATTTCGTTCAGAATGTCCAATCTATTTTATATTTGCCTGAGAAGGCAAATTTATCTTTACGATGTAAATTTAATTCTAACCGTTTTATATACTAATATTTTTTATATTTTTCTTATATATTTTATATACCAAAGGACCTATAACTGTTCTGAGTACACAGATTAAGGAATTCATGTTCTAAATGAAAACTGCAGTAAGGCTCACAAAGTAACGGTTAATGCTACCATTTTCCTGCCGCATTGTTAGCAATAACGAAGAACTTATATTTCGCCTAATAGTTCTTTTGAGAATTTGTTTTTGCAGAACAGTTCCGTAATCTTTCAGGGCTACGCTTTGTGAACCTCTGGTAAATAGTCTCTTATATACAGTATTTCTTATTCCAAATATGGCGTATAATCAGTTGACCAAAGTTTGATTATTCGAATCATTCGCGTTCATTTTTATCCGTTTAGTTTGGATTTACATTTAAAATTCATTTATCAAAATTGTATCATATCAACATATACACATCTAGTAAACTCACCTGTAAAAAAAGAGATAGATATCACAGAAAAAATAGAAAGAATTGAATAAAATAATAGAATAAATAACGAATTGAATAAAAAAATAGAAATCACATTCTAAAATGTTCTTTAAAATAGTCTTCTGACGAAGCTACAATACTGCCCCCACGATGTTATATAAAAAAAGCGCATCGTTGATAACATGTTAAAAATTGATTACACTCATAATTTTGATTAAAATAATCAGAGAGATAGACTAAGAAACAGAATATGTTGATGTCTTAACTATGTAACGACAACTGTTTGAATAAAAAAAGAGTGATTGTTTCTTTGGCAATTAGTGTGCTTATTAGTTACTAACGTTTTTTTTTTTTTATTTTATATACGCCTTCATTTTTTTGCCAGTTAACACTTAAATGATTTCTAACTTAAAAGAAAAGTACTTCGGTTTCCCTGGAGTGTATATATATATATATATATATATATATATATATATATATATATATATATATATATATATATATATATATATATATCAGTTTTTTAATTTGGATATACTGTATTATGTATTCAAGATACCAAGTGATTTTATATAAAACTTGGTTTTTAATCCTATTTCCCAAGTGAGCAAACAGACAATTAAGTTAAGTTTGCGCATGCACGTAGTGCAAGTCTGAGGCAACTCATGGTAGTGCCACTCTAGGCAACTCGTGGTAAAGGTGGATTAAGATCTGATCACTTTCCTTAGTATTTTTCCCTTAATGTAAAGTACATCCCCTTGCGTAATCTTATTTGTTAAGGTTGAAGTAATCTGCATTACTTCAACCTTATCATTGTCTGGTCTTGCTCCCACTGACGAGACCTCAATAAAGCTCGAAACCAGTATGGGTAGTGACCATTGCCTTTAATGCATAGCATCATACGTCTCCGCAAGGGGATGTGCTTTACATTAAGATAAAAATACTAAGGAGAGTGATCAGAGTTGAATCCACCTTTACCACGAGTTGCCTAGAGTGGCACTACTATGAGTTTCAGACTTGCACTACATGCATGCGCAAACTTGACTTACTTGTCTGTTTGCTCACTTGGGAAAAAGGATTAAAAACCAAGTTTTATATAAAATTACTTGGTATCTTGAATACATAATATATCCAAATTAAAAAATTTCTATATATATATATATATATATATATATATATATGAACAGACAATTTCCTGTTTATCGTTATCTTGTTTATTATTATATTATATTATATTATATACAAACACCTCCTGGAGTCAAGACTCATCAAGGGAGGCAATAATGAGACGACATTCATACGAACAGAGATAATGTTTTAGTTTTTTCACTAAGCTTTGATATCTTCCAGGTCTACCTACTCACTGATGAGAGACCTCAAAAAAGGTTGAAACCGGTCTGGGTAGTGGCCTCTCCTCATAATGTAATGACAGTATTACATCTCTTAGGAGCTGTGTTTTACATTATGAGAAAATATCAAGAATAGTGAGAGAGCTTGTTCCACCTTTACTTCGAATTGCCTTCGCCGATAGTTTTTTGGCATGAAACTTATAGATCGTAGTTATCGATCTTTAGTTTCGCTTACTGGCTATAAAACAACATAGGATGTTTATCCCCTTATTTTCTAGAGATAATGTTTATCATACCCGATCGTAAACTGGTTCAATGTTTTCGCATTCACCACCTCATTTGGCAATAAATTCCACTTACTAATCACTCTCCAATGAAAAAAAAAAAAAAAAAAAAGTCATGATGCCACACTCTCTTATGCACCACACCTTTATACAACTTCCAAGAATGACCTCTTGTCTCTATCCTCTTTCTTCCTTCCACCCTTTGAAAAATATCCTGGGTATCTATTTGATAAGCACCCCTTAACAATTTTTAAGTCTCAATCATATCGCCCCTCTTCTGCCTGTTGACTAGAGTCTGTAATTAACACTCTCTCAACCTGCCTTCATAGTCAGTATTCCACAATCCCGATATTGCTTTTGTTATTCGCCTCTGAACTTTTTCCAGAGCTTGCTTCTTGCTTATGAACCCAGGTGATGCGCAATAGTACAGTTGTGGTCTAATCAAAGTCTTATACAGCGGAATGACTTCATCTTTATCTTTATTTGTCAGCGTTCTTCTTAGTATACTGGCATTTCTTTTGCTATTTTTATTACCTTTGCAATGTCCTTTGAACTTCAGTTCTTTATCAACCAATATCCCAACAACCCTCGCTTCCTCCACCTCTTGTAATATGATACACACCTTAACACAGCTTTACTTCTTTGAGATCCAAAGTGTAAAACCTTACATTTGCTGATGCTCGAATAGCCACTTTATTCAAATCGCTCTGAAGCACTACTACATCATTCCTAATAACTTTTCCCAGCTTAGTATCATCCGCAAACAACTGAATACCAGCTTGCAGACCACTCACAATATCATTAACAACAAATTAAACAGTAGTGGTCCCAGAACAGAATAGAACCCTGTGGGACTCCACTGGTAACACTCCTCCTGAGAGACATGCCACCTCTATACACACTGTCGGTGCCATGTTATTTTGCGCCCTAGGCAAAGTTTACAAGTGCACCCCTTATTTCATAAACTAGAATGTTTATAATTGATATTAAACAAAATAAAATTGTCTTTCAGGTTAAATTAATACAACTTTTTTATTTTCTTTTTTAATTAATTTGAAAATTCTCAGTTATAATTCATTTACAAAAAAAGTTATAAAATACCGAAATTTAATAATTTGAAATGTTAATGTTTTAAAATATTTATCTTAACTGAATTTTAAATAGCGCTAGGTTCAAATTATTTAGGTAAGGAACAAAAAAGAACCAAGAGTTAAAAATTAATATAGTGTGATGTGTGAGGGATAAGGAAAAAGAATCGATACCTAAATCATATATCACTATTTAATTTTGATATTTTAGTAAAGTATGAATAAAGCATAGCTTGAAGTTTTGCACCCCTTCATGGCCTGCGCCTTAGGCGTTTGCCTAATTTGCCTAAATGGTAGCGTCGGCCCTGTCTATACACCACATTTGATATCGATTAGAAAGGCAGTTTGCTATCCAGTCAACGAAATGATTATCCAATCTCATTACCCATAACTTATACACCAGTTTATTATGTGATAGCCTGTCAAATGGCTTTGTAAATCCAGAAGTATCACTGTATATGAATTACCCCTATGCAGAACTGTAGTCAGTCACCTTATTATAAAATGTAAGTAAATTTGTAAAACAGGACCTCTCCCTTTAACAAATTCATGTTAACTTCTATACAGAATCCTTTTCTTTTCCATCCAATCCTGTATTCTATTCCTACTCTCCAAGACCTTAACAACCACTCCAGAAAAGAAAACTGGTAATTTGAAACATGTGTTCTGCTTCCACGTTCATAAAATGGAACAATCTTGTCCTCATTTCACTCACTTAGGGATTGTTCAGGACACTAGACTTCCATTGAACAACCGAGTCAACGGTAGTGTCAGTTCCTTAGCGCATTCTTTCATAATAAGTGGTGAAATTCCATTCAGTCCAATAGCCATATTCACATCAAGATGACTTAAACAATCATAGACTTCTATGATTGTTTAAGTCATCTTGTAGTCATCTTTAAGTCACCAGAAGTATTGATTCCTCAACTTCCTGTTTCCTTAGAATAGTATCATTACTAATAGTATTTTTTTCCACCACTTTATCTGGGGTTTTTCATCCCGCAAGTAAGCAAACCGGTCCAGTGAACACACATGGATTACAGTCAGTAATACTGACCCAGCCATAGGTCTGATTTGTCAGCTATGCCGGTTCTAGATCCCGGATAAAATTTTGGGGGACTGAGATGGTGCCGTATCTCCCCGTAAAGGGGACTCACGGCCGTGTATCATCATACGATTATTATCATTATTATTATTAGTAGTAGTAGTATGAAAAACCTTAGCAAAATGATCACTGAACACTCCACAATGACTTCTTCCTTGGTCACCCTTGCGCCATCTCTATTTAACAGAGTTATCTTCCCACAGTCATTCTTTCTCTCGCTATCTGGATAACAGAAAAACTCTCTGGGGTTTTTCTATAGTTAGAATTATTCTAATAGGTTTCTATTTATTATTTTTATTTATCTATAGTTAGGCCTGGAATATTGCTTTAATATAACTATGCAAGATATAAGGGGCGTAAGTTGTTCTTCCGTTATTATGTTCTGTTCTGTTCTCTCATTATTGCGATGCATGAGAGGCCAGGGAGTCGGCAACGTCAGCTCTTTTAACTTTTAGCCTACATGTACCACAAGCGCACGCCTCAAACACTTCTTAGTTAAGTTTGCCTGCGCATCACGTGCCGAGCATACGTACTGCACATTTCGAAGATTAACCGTTGTGGCTGTGGCGAGTATAACAGTATAAAATAGGAACAAGATAATAACCGTGTGTTATTTATGTTATTTATTTATAATAGAAGGCTGTAGATGAGTTGAAAAAGCAAGACCAAATTGTGTTCGATGCGTGGAGAAGCTTACTCGATATGTATATAAATAAATAGCATAAATAACACACAGTTATTATCTTGTTCCTGTTTTAACTAATTTATGTTAATAGACTTTCGGTTTTTGGTTTCGACATAATTCTGCGAGCAATATTTTCGAATATGAACTCTATTAAATATGAACCAAGAAACCGTCTGAACAATGCCAGTCTCCCAGCATGCTTAAAGATGAAAATAACGGCATACTTGCCTGATGTTTAGTGGAAATCCAGCGGCAAAAGTCACATTAATTTGTACCTAAAAAGATTAATTCGTACCTTCAGCTGTGCGATTCTTCGCTTTTTTTTTTTTTTTTAAATTAGATCAAAAATGGCTCTTCACTCAAAAAATGTTGTTCTTGTCTGCTGTTAGTAAAGATCTTCCCAGCCTGCCTTAAATTTATCTGAGGATGACATTAGAATAGTTACATTTCTGTGTCATTTTTAGTTCTCCGTAAGAAGGAAGGCTTCTTTTATTAAATTTTAATTTACTTATAATATACGGAATATAAAAACTCAGTTTATCTTTTAAAACCGTAGTGATATTTTCTATGTATGTGCTCTACTGCGCTGTTATTTGATACGTATTTCGAGCTATTGCATAATTAGCGTTGAAGAAGTATTTTAACATCACTGTTTGCGGCACAGGTGTCTCACTGTAAGTAGTACGTGTTTTTGTTTAGAATATGAATAAAAGTAGAACTATCTCTTTGTCAGTTTTTGTTATTTTTTATTTATTTTTTTTAGCCTGTTTAACTTTATTAACTACATAATGCTCTATAAACCCGCGTATATTTGTATTTTTATATGTGTATGAACCATGCCTTTTAATCCTATATAGTTTGCTCGATACTGTTCTGAATTTTCTTTGCAAATAATTCATGTGACTATTCCAGTTCATATCAATATCACGATAGATTTCAAGATATCGCATCGTATTTCCCTGTGTGATAGTTGAAACTTTACACCAGTGAGTATATCTGTATATGAGGGCGTATGATCAGTTGTCATATTTTTAGCGTCAAATTATGTCTGAGGTTTTCTAAATATTATGAGTTGTTTTTCAGAGTTTTGAGTTGGAGTTGGTTGTAAACCTGGTGACCAGTGTAATATCGTGTTGCATATTTACATAGGCAGCATTATTTATTCGTTATGTATGGACAACACAACTGGTCGTCTGCTTATTGTAAAGCCATACCTATTCGAACAACTACAATTTCGCTTTTTTTTTTTCCAAGGCGGCGTTGAATATTTCTGTAAAATCTTCTAGGATGATGTTGTACCTTTTTTTTTTCTCTCTCTCTTGGTAGCCATAGCATGTATTTTTTTTTTAGATAACTGTGGTGGAATTTTAATTTTTCAGAATAATTGAAAAGTGCCTATGTAGCTCAGTGGAAGTGGCGCTTGCGTCCTCTGAGCTTGGTCGCTCGACGTCAGACTTAAGTTTAAGTCTAGTCGCTGACTGGAGGAACTTTTTTTAAGCCTTTCTTCGACCGTTCCCGAGTTAGTCGATCTCTGGAACGGGCAAGCGGGTTTTTTTATCCCATAAACTCAAGAAAATCGACCGTAGTACTCACATTATTTCAGACAGTAACATATCTTGTTAGGGTTAGGTACCAAGAGATGGCAGATTATACCAGCCTCTTCATCGGTGGCTGCTATAATTAGTGATAGACATGGGCCAGCTATCTCTGATTGGCTACCGGTGGAGATTGAACTACCCACTCAGTCTCCAAACGCTAGATAGCGTGTAAAAGGCCTCGCCTACTCCCTATAAGAAAATAAAAGGCGTTAGCTAATTTTTATTTTTATTTTTTTGAAAAGTAAGTGAAGTACTGTGCGATTCGTAATCTGGTTTATAACAGCTAAAGTAACAGATCTTCAATAGTTTATGTTTTTCTTTCCTTGTTTGTAAATCGGTATAATTAATAAACTTTAATAGATATGGCATGGTCTGCAGTTTCAAATATTTTATTTGATAGCCTCAGCATAATTAAAACTAGGCTAAATGAAGGTTGTTTGATGTCGTTTAATATCTTCAGATCTGATGCCATCAACGTCTGGTCCTTTGTTGATGTTGATTTTCATGAATTTCCCAAAGCAGTTTCTCTTATGGTTGAATTGAGAACCATTATTGTTTAATTTGCACGACACACCATTAGGTAGTCCCAAGGGAGCGTCGTTTTTTGCGTGTTCCTCCCCCCCCCCCTAATAGTTAAGTCGTTTCAGAGATTTTGCCTCTTTCACGTAGCTATGTTTTATGGTTTCCAAAGCGGTGGTTTGTGGATGGAATTAACATCTCATTGATCAGGTGCCAAGTTCTGCTCAGACAATGTAGTATTTTATTTTAGCGTTTCTTATTTGCGTTATTAGGTAGTTTTTGTTCTTTATTCAGCTTTTAATACTGCATTATTTGACAATATTTTTCTATTGTTTTCACAAGACTTCTTTTGTATGTCAGTAGTTATATGCTATCCAATGATTCTGTAGTTTTTCAGTACTTAATTTGATTTTTGTTGCTGATGTTGTTGTTGTTGTTGTTGTTGTTGTTGCATCGTGTGATTTTTCATGTATAATTTTGTCATGGTACGTGTAATTCTTTTATTATAACTATACTGGATGAAAATATATTAAAAACTCATTATTTGAAACTTAAAGACATCAAAAAAGAAGAAGTATATTTTGCACTCTGCCTTCATAAGCTTTCTGCCTGATCTCCGATGAAAGCCAGCAGCTCGAAATAGCTGTCAGGACAGTAAAACTTTAATAAAAAGCATTGAATAGCTTGAAGTAGTTCTCGAGGAGTGTCGTATAGCTGAATAAATGTTTCTGTGGCTGTGGTCCTACTTGATCTGTCTTGCACGTTAACATTTTTGATTGTTCACAATGGTTTTATTCTGTACAGTTTGTAGGAAGAAGTGGTGCCATAAGTGGTGATATCATAACGAAATAAAAATTCCCTTACTGAATATGAAGGTAAGCTCCTTTGAGAATCATTCTTCCAATTTCAAAAAAGTTGGTGTAAAGTATTGAATTTGGATTTGATGCCAGGATTCTTGGTTTTTTGTGTATATGGTTCACCATATTTTTCTCCTTATAAGACGCACCATTGTATTGGACGCATCACATTT
Organism: Typopeltis vanoorti; assembly: GCF_054136105.1. Taxonomy (NCBI): domain Eukaryota; kingdom Metazoa; phylum Arthropoda; class Arachnida; order Uropygi; family Thelyphonidae; genus Typopeltis; species Typopeltis vanoorti. The sequence goes on along the minus strand of NC_143561.1, from coordinate 33,486,379 downwards.
TTCATGTCGAAGTTTTTGGGAAAACAATTCTTTCTAGTATAAGACGCACGAATTATGCATCACATATTTCATGTAAATATTATTTTTTCTTTAAAAAAATTCAATACAAGTATTATCCGTTTATTGGATAAAAACAATTATTCTTAAAAATAATCCAATCATTAAAAAATCTAACATATAATAATATATATAATATAAAAAAATAATGTTTATAAATTTCATTAATCTTCTTTGCAAATCTTTATTCATCTTCATGTTCACCCTCAAAATTTTCTGAACTTGATTCTTCATCAGAAGCGAGTCATCGTTGTCTTCAAATAATAAGTCAACCTCCGTACCGTAATGCCACACTTTTGAAAAGATTTTATAATTTCGGGTTTCATTTCAGTCCATGAGCTCTTTACCCATTCGAAACCCTCCGAAATTGTGACCTTTTTCTCCTATCTGTAGATGTTTCCTCAAAATTTGAAGATTGCATCCAATTGACCCATTTTTCCTTTATAAATCCTTTAAATGGTTTGTTTATTGACCATCTAAAGGTTGAAGCACGGAGGTGAGTTCTCCTGAGATTACAGCTATTTTTGTATTCATTTTGCGAAGTTTATTTTTAACAGCTTCGGTTTTATGGTATATCTAAATTGATCCCATACTAACAAAGCAAATTTCTGATGTAAATTGCCAGGATGTCCGGACCATACCATCTTTATCCATAACTTCATCCCTTCTTCATCCATTCATTCTTTTGGATAAATATGAATGTAAACTCCTTTGAGAAGTTTTGCTTTAGGCATTGTTTTTCTTCTAAAAATTAAAAAAGGCGACAATTTTGTTCCATCCGCACAGCACGACAAAACAACAGTATAGTGGTTTTTTTCGTGATCAGAAGTTTTAACAATAATATTTTTTTTACCCTTTGGAGTCAACAGTCTTGTTTGTGGGCGCATCAAAACTCAGAGGCACTTCATCCATATTAGCTATCTGTGAAAGTTCAAAATTGTCTCGTTTTCTAGCATTTATGATGAGTCTATGAACCTCAATAATTTTATTTTCGCATTCGTCTGGCGTTTTTTGATTTTTTTGATATTTTGATTTTTGCACGCATGCATAAATCATATCTCTTCATAAATCTAAAGCGCCATGATTGTGACTCTCTAAAATTGATGATATTTCTTTCTGTTAGCAAATAATTTGCTCGTTGAATAATAACTTTTGTTGATACGCAGCAACCCGATCTTCTTTGATCCATAATCCAAGTTTTTAATTCATTTTCAATTTCTGGCCATTTTGCTGGTTTTCTGCGATGACTGTGGTTTTTAGAATTTGCTTCTATTAATTGCTGCTCTTGTTTCCTCAAAGTTCGTACCATTTTTTCTATAGGCGAAGGCCTAAAGTGTCGCTCTGCTGCCCTATTGCCATTCTTTTATGCGTACTCGATCACACTGCTTAAATGCAATCGTATAGCTATGCTTGTGCTTCGCAAAATCCATGGGTTATAAAGAAAATTAAATATGATAAGGTACTGATTACTAGTTTAAATGAGTTAACGACCGTGTAACTATTCAAATTGATCATGAATTACCGACAAGCGATGACGCACCGTAACTGCACATACATTAAAAACACATATGTGTAATAATATGCACCGGTTTATAAAACGCATTCGGCTTATAGGACGCACCCTCATTTTCAGATAAATATTAGGTGCAAAAAAAGAGCGTCTTATAAGGCGAAAAATACGGTACATGCCTTTTTTTTTTTTACTTATCTTCATTTATGTAGATTATGTTTGTAATAATAATAATTATTTTTTTATTAATATATAAAAATTATATAACACTATTACTTAAATATTATTTTCTAATAATAATAATAATAATAATAATAATAATTCCACCACTGCCTTTCAAATATTAAACTATGTATTATTTATTTGGAGTGGTTTCGATGGCGTAATATGTGTACAGTATAACGTCACAATGCAGATGGCAAACGATGGGAGGTGTCGCTTCATTTTATTGCATAATTTATATATTTCCAACGTTATCAACCTTCTTAGTTTTTTTTATATAACGCATTTAGAATATGGACATTGTTTTTTTTTTTTTTAACAATATGAAAGAAAAAATTAAGCTATTTTCGGCATTTAATGTTTAAAGATAGTGATTAGATAATCACCATCTTGAAACATTATACTCATTTAGTATGTTAAAAACAGTTGGTATTAACATATTCTTCGACCTAGAAAATTTCCTGCAGATATTTCATATACCGAGTTTAGTTAATATATGTGATGGGCTATATAGTGAACATTAATGTCTATTATGAAGTCATTACATCCCATCTGCTAAGGATTAATTCAATCAGCGATGAAGAGGAACAAAGGTTAGACATACATTAATGGCGCTTCTTACATACTTTGAAGGTTACGTCAGAAGATATTGTCAAATAGCAATTCAGTCGCATATTTTTCATGCCAACTTTGTGTACTCATTCAGTAAAGGATTAAAGCAAGAATGTAATTTCTTGTTCAGTATAGTACACATTTCTATTTAACAAATAACACCTACAGAAACAATCAATAATTTAAAGATAAACTAGCAGTAGTTAGCTGTAATAAGACAGTGGGCCACTTTCCTGTATGAGACTCATAGCTGATAAATGAGTACATGCTTTCAAGAGTTACAATAAACCCTAAAACTAGAACGTGATTACATATAAGATGATCACAAAATGTTTCCAAGTGCTTATTTTAAAAATATTCTCTTAATGATTTAAATCGTAAAGATAATATCAAGTACATTACTTCTTGGAAGCATATCGACATTTTCAGACGAATCATTTAATTAAATGCCATTGAGAAATAAACGTACGGTATAGTTTCACACTGAACTCTCTAATAAAATCCTAGCTGAAAATCACATGCCCTAATTATGAATTTCAGGATCAATGTACTTGATAAATCAGTTACATATAACAGGATATACAGTATTTATCAATGACGGATGCTTAGCGTCATCGATGTGGGCCAAAACATCCGCTTCAAGCTAAGGATAATAAAATTACTAATCAAAATAAGCGGACTTTTTAATATATAACGTTTCTGTGTATTATCATCTAAAAATGGATTAATTATCACGTTTTAGACCACATTTGGAACGAATAAGAGATTCATGCAGGTTTTGAATTTATATGCGCTTTTTAATATTAATTTATTCTCAAGATAAACTCTTATTCTTTCGTATTCTTCAAATTCGTCTTAACTGCATTCACTTGCGTGCTTCTATTCCATCCCAATTCAATAAGAAATGTTCAGGTTTTTTAAACCTTCGGATTGCAGTATAAGTTCGGAAGACAGAATTTAGAGATTGAAATCAATATTTAATTTTAATTTTATTAAATTTTATTCTTTTACACAACGAAGGTTTTGAGAAAGGATTTGTTATAAACTTGCAGTTTGACATGATTCTGAAGGTCAAGTTCAAATTCAAAAATTTTAAACCTGTGTAATGTCAGTCGGTGACTGAGCTTTAATATTTTAAAAATCAATTTTTAATAATCATGATATGACCTATTTAAGCCAGCCAATATAAAATTAACGACACAACTGATCTGTTAACCTATCAGAGAAACTGTTATACCTATCAGAGAACTAACAGAATAGTATAATAATAATAATAATAATAATAATAAATTGAAAAATTATGTGATTAGTATGTTTAAAGGTACCAAAGTTATCACCATAATCTTCATCACCAGTTTCCTGATATGTGCCCCCAAGGAGTGTTCAGATTACTATGACAGCGCTACATGATTAGGTTTACATTATTATTAATCTCATATCAACTATTTAACTCCAAAGCAACATGTTACTTGTGAGCACTCCAATATTGTGATATCTAACATTTCATGCTTCTGAGGCACTTCTATCAATCCACCTAGACCTTGGTTTTCGTCTGGATCTCTTTCATGCGATCTTAGCATCAACCACCTGATTTGCTAACCTTTCTTCACCCATTCTATTTAAGTGGCCATACCAATATATGGTATGGCCACTTAAATATTAATAATAATAATATTTAAATGGCTAATCTAATTAGGGGAATGTTTATTCCCTAATTAGATTAGCTCTGCTGACACATTTTTGAACAGAGTCTCTGTAGCTCAGTCTGTATAGACAAAGCCCTTTGGTCGGAAAGACCTGGGTTAGATTCCCGTCCATGACGTGACGAACCTTTATCTAGTCTCTTTCAACTAAAGGTGAGTTAGCAGGTCTCTTCCGAGGTAGAGGGTTTTAATTACTGGAAACTGGGGTTTTTTGGTCACTTAGAACAGACAAACCGGCCAGTAGAAAACACGCCATTTACAGACAAGAATACTTGGAGGTATAGGGGGTAACCACCTTATCCCCGTATTACGGTTAAGAAATCCGAGGGTACTTGGAAGGTTGTGGGTACTTATGTACCTGTTAAAGCCACTGATGAATGGATGGACACGTTGTCGAATGCTAATAAAGTCTAGTTCCTTTCTAATATCTTCATTTTAAATATGATTTTGCCATTGATGCCATCGGTTCATTCCCCTAATTTTTCTCATATCTGTGGTCTCTAGTCTTTGATCAAGTGCTTTATTTCTATCCCAACTATCAGATCCATAACAGAAAACTGATGTATTTGTGTTTTGGCTAATTTCTCACTTATCCCATATACATTTATTCAGCTGGGTACCCACCATACCAGCTTTACTTATTCTGTTGTTTATTTCCAGATTTAACCTGTTGTCTTCACTAAAAGCTGTGCCTAAATATGTGAAATATTTTACTTGTTCTATCGGATCTCCATTCCGAACGCAGCTGAAGTTTTCTATGCTCCTGCCTCTATTCACAGTTTTGGTCTTTTTATTGCTGATTTTTATGCCAAATTTGTTACAGCTATTATTCAATTTAGTAGTAATCCTGGAGACTTGCCCCAGATGTGTTTAGGAATACAAGATCATCTGCATAAAGCAAAGAGTTAAGTTGGATATCTCCAATCTAATATCAGGCCAAATACCACTTTCTTTCATAATGTGATCCATATAGATGATGAATAAGAGTTGAGATAACTTGCATCCTTGTCTTACCTCTGATTTTACATCAAATCAAACCATCTTCCTGTATTTCCTTCAATTCTAACTGCTGACAATTTAAATATAGACTATGTATTGCTCTGTATAATGTTCCATTCACTCCATATAATTGTACTCTTTTGAAAAGCTTTTTTTTTCTAGGCACCTTATCGTAGGCCTTTCCCAGATCTACAAAACTAAAGTACAGATCCTAGACATATTTGCCAGCCTGTTTGGCCGAGTGGTTAGCGTATCCGCTCTCCAGCCAAAAGGCTGTGGGTTCGAATCCCGCCGTGGGCATGGATGTTTGTGATTGTCTGTGGAAATACTAGTGGTGGTCGGCAGTAGATGACGTTGGTGTAGTAGTGGTCATTGGAGGATTGAGTAGTGGAGCCAGGGCTGTAGAGCAGGCGCCCTCCCTCGATGAGTCTTTGGACTCCCTGGAGGTGTCAAATAATAATAATAATAATAATAATCATAAATAATAATTTCCCACGATTTTTTAACTATCTGTCTTAAAATGAAAATCTGATCTTGAAAACCTCTATTAGTTCTAAACCCAGATTGATCTTCTCCAAGTTTCTCTTCCACAATCTTTCTCAACCTGTTTTCAAGTTTTTTGCTTGCATAAATCTTATCTGGAACACTTAGTAGAGAAAGTCCTCGAATTGCAGAGGAGCTAATTCTCAAATTCTGCTTTATTCCTTTTTTTATAGATGGGCACTATGAGAACTCTACTCCAATCATTGAGAACTCAGCCTTCTGTGCAAGCCTTCTGAATTATGCAGTGTAGCCATTGCAAAATTTTTATACCTCCATTCTTAAGCATTTCTGATCGAATATCATCTATTCCAGCTGCCTTTCCACATTTCAAGTTTCTGACGGCCTTTTCTACCTCAAATATTGATATGTAAACCTCTTAAAATTTTTCTAGTATGTTTCTGTCACTCCCTGGTTCATTTAACGGTCTTTCAAAGCAATTACCTCCAGACATCTAGGATATCCTTATCTTCAGTTTTCATGTCTCCTTTATCATCTTTAACTTTATTCCTTTTACAGTACTCTTTCCTCCATTTCTAAGCTCCTTCATTAGCCTCCAGAACATTTTGTCACCTTGATATTTATTTTCTATATTCTTACCAAAGTCTTCCAATAACTTTTGTTTAGCTATTTTTACACACAGCTTAGCTCTCTTACATTTTTCTCTGCATTCTTTTAGAGCATCTGCTGACTTATTTGGTAGGAACTTTCCGTGTGCCGTCTTCTTTTCCAGAACTGCTTTTTAACTTCTTATGTGACCACCATTGTATTCTTATTTTTCTATCCGTGCAGAGAACTTCACCACACGTCTCCCTAGCTGAATCAATCAATGTCTTCTTCGGAGTTTGCTACTGAGACTTCAAGATTTGGTCCTAAATAATATAAAAGATTTTATATAATAAACAATTATAAAAGCTTCTCAACTTTAAATCAGACTTTCTTGCTGTTCTTTTCAATGTAATGTGCATTTTTGTCCTGCTTAGTACTAAGTAATAGTCACTTCCAATTTCATTTCCTCTGTACACTCCTGTATCCTGAACAAGCATGTGAATATCACTGTCAACAATAGCACAGTTAATGAGGCTTATTTCTTGTCTCTTCTCTCCATTCGAACTTGTGCATATCTTTATGTTGAACATAAGTTAGTAATGACTAGTCCATGTCCTGAGCCGAAATCCAGTAAATACGATTGCGCCGCCCTGGTTGGCCAAGTGATTAGCGTATCTACTCTCCAGCCAAAGGGCTGCCAGTTCGCATCCCGCCGTGGTCACGGATATTTTTGATTGTCTGTGAAAATACTAGTGGTGGGTTTGGGCAGTAGATGGTGTAGATCATGTGGCTTGCTCCAGTTGGTGGATTGAGTGGTGGAGATGAAGAGCTGTAGAGTAGGTGTCCTAGCTCGATGAGTCTTTGGACTCCTTGGAGGTGTCACGTAATAATAATAATAATAATAATAATAATAATTAGTAGTAGTAGTAGTAGTAGTATAAGTATTAGATTTGTTCTTTTCTCCAAATTTTCCCAGGTTGTTTCTATATGTTCGGTAGGATTCGTTTCATACTCTGCTGTTCAGATCTCCAACAACAACCGTTTCTTCCATTTTCTTTATGTTAACTGCCAGTTCTAATGGCTTAAAATATTCCTCCACTTCTGTGGGACCATTAGCACAAAAACGTTTCGCTGTCCATTTCCCTATTTTGAAGTGTTCCAACATAATTCTACTTGAAATTGCCTTCTAATCTAGGTTTATCTTAATGTTTCATCTTGAATGCTATCACTACTCCTTCCTTTCCTTGATTATTATTGCCTGAAAATAACATCCTATACTTATTATTTAGTAAGATCTCGTCTGTTGCCAATTATGCCAATGTAGTACTTTTCCAATTCTTCTGCAAGTTCAATTTCCTTTCCATTAATACTTCTTATGTTTATGGTTCCTATCTTGAATTCATTTGAGTTTGGTTAAAAGACTAAACTTTCTTCTTCTTCTTCTTCTTCTAGATGTTATGTATGCATATATATTGTCTGGAGGCATTTTTGTCCCCTACGTGTTATCTTTGGTGCAGGCTAGTGAGTTATTTGCCCCCATTCTAACATTTATGATGTTAGAATGGGGGGAAATACCCCCATTCTAACATTTAATTTGACCCCCATTCTAACAAGAATGGGAGTCAACTATCATCTCCTATAAATGAGATGATAGTTGACTACAACACAGCTTTACCCAAAGTTTTCAAATCATCGGTAGCAATTAACTTAGCCAGTGATGACTAAGAGACTTACTCTTAGTGTAGCCATCTATTAAATCAGTAGATGGCTAGACTTAGAAATCAGCCATCTACTAATTTCCAAAAAAAAAAACGTGAGTTAGGACTAAATGTCTATTCATTTAATTTGACATTAAAATAACGCATTAGATGAAGTATTAACTAAAATATTGTTTTATAATAAATAAATGATCTAAAGCCTTTCTTTTATTCCCCAAAGGGAGTAGTAGCGCTTTTAGCCCCAACGATCTTTTAGAAATTGAGGAAAACTAGTGTCGATCTTTAGCTCATGACTACTGATCTTACCGTTCTGTGATATTAAATCCTCATACTCATACTTGGAAACTAGCCCTGAAGAAACGACCGAAAAAAGTAATCACCTCTAGTGGGTCGATGGATTCAAACCTATAACGATATTATCCTCTAGGTTCTAGCATTGTTATATCCAAAGCATTGCTGCAAGTTTAACATACACTCATTATTCTTGATGGATTAGAAAACTATTATTAATTGTTGTAAGCTATTTTTCTTTAAATCCTGATAAAACCTTTTTTTTTTTTTTTTCAGTGGTGAATAAAGTAAAGGAAGACTTAAGTACTACACTATCTACCAATAATTGTCCAGACACCGCTGTTATTTGAAGTTATGGAACATTCCAGGTTTGTTAATAAATAAGATCCGGTGTACAGATAGTAGGAAACAGTATGACATCGTAGCAGTTGAATACAGTTGAATACGTGCCATTGCCACTCAACTGGAGCATCCAAGATCAACGGTTGACGATGTGATCAACAAATGAGGCGGCGGCCGAAAATGACGGACAGGGACAGAAGGATGTTAAAACGGGTGGCACGCAAAAACCGGCTACAATCGTCACAGACCATTCGTGATGAGTTCTAGGGTGCCAGTAACACCACGGTGAGCACTAATGCTGTACAAAAATAACTCTGTTTACTGGGTTTCCACGGAAGAGCAGCGGCACACAAGCCGAACATCAGAACAATGCTATCCTAACCTGGTGCAAAGAGCATGTGAACTGGTTAATTGACCAGTGGAGAACTGGTCAATTGTCCAGTTTTAAATCAAGCGATGAATCACCTGTTTCACCTGTTTCCAGTCTGATGGCAGGATGTAGGCGTGTAAAAAGCCTGGTGAACGCTTGTTACCACAGTGTGTTATACGCACATTAAAGTTTGATGGTGGAGGAATAATGGTGTGGGATGCATTCATCTGGTTTGGAGTGGGACCACTGGTCGTTATCAATGGTTCCATAAATTAGCTGCCAATGCATACCGGTTTGAACGGACAGTACCTTTTTTTTCATATTTCCTTGCCGTCCCGTCGTTTCAATAAAAATATTAAATTTGTCCCGTTTTTAATAAAAACTCTAAATATGCTTCAATATTGGTCAATCATAAATTATTATTCATAACCTATAATCGTATATCAATATCATGGATACCAGTAATTTGTATAACCATGGAGTCGCATTGTTCATTACTAAATATCGATATCTGCAGTGATTTATTCAGAGGGGGGAAAAATACATGTTGGCAACACTTGCCCGTCTCAGACGCGTTAGTTTTTCTTTTGCCTGTATGCTAACCAGTGGCTTTGTTATTCAATGTCGGTGGTTTAAATTCACACTTTTCAAAGTTTTAAGTCTTATTTTCTAAAGCTTTTAGTCTTCTATCCTTGCAATGTCAGTGATGCAAAACTGCAGTTTTAATGAAGATCTCCAGAAAAAATTCAAATTTATTAAACTCGACAGGCTGTATAGTGATGGAACAAAAGCAGTATGCGAACATTGTAATGTCCATTTTCCCGTTGCTCATGGAGGCAGAAGCGACGTCAACCAACATATACGTAGCAGAAACATAAGGATGCTGAAATGACTCTGGCTTCAGTTAAAAACACCAGCTCGTTTATAGTGAGACGTGATGGTGATAGTGAAAGCAATAAAATTGCATCAAGTGAAGCTCTTGTTGCTTATCATACGTCACGGCCAAAGTTTTCGCGGAAATGACTGCTTGTTGATATTGATGAATAAAATTTATGAACCAAAATTCTTCAGCACGTACCAAATAAAAAAAAAATTACCATACACATTGGACTTAGCAATAGAGGATTTGAATAAAACAAAAAGCATTACAGTCAGTTTAGATGCATCAAACAAAAAAGACATCAAACTTTTTTCCAGTCGTTGTGCGGTACTCTTCACCAAATTGTGGTGTTCAAGACAAAATTATAGACTTTATTTCCTTACCTGGGGAAACATCCCGCCTACAATGTGCTATGTTGAAGGAATTAAGTGACAAATTTGCCTTACAAAACAAAATTGTTGCTATGTGATCACGATCAGCAATTTTGGTGGTTGCAAAAGACTTGGCAAAAATAATGGGTTTATGTAATGAAACTTTTTTATCGTTTTATCTTTTCATGAATACAGAATACTACATAACCCTCGTCCCGTTTTTTCCATTCCAATGTCCCGTTTTTGTCTCAAGGAAATATGTCAGCGTATCCTAAAGGCAGCTCAGTACCTTGATATTCTGGATAATATATCTACGCAAATAGGTAAATACGCATCAAAACAACACTGCTCCATGCCACAAAGCTGCAGCTGTTATGGAATTGTATGAAGAGATGGGTATTAAACGACTGTCCTGGCCTGTTGCAGAGTCCTGGTCTCAACCCCCATCGAACACCTGTGGGATGAATTGGACAGCGGTTGAGGTCAAGAGCAGCACGTCCTCGATCTGTCGCTGAACTCATTGCTGCTTTGATGAGGAATGGAGATACATTCCGTCTGATGTCTGCTGCAACTTGGTGGAAAGCATCCCTCAAAGTGTTCAGAATGTGATGAAAGTCAAAGGTGGATATACCTGATATTAGGTTCGCCTGCTAGGATTAATTATAAATTGCTAAAGTGTCTGTACAGTTATTGGTAGATAGTGTATATCCTCCTCCTAACAAATATCTAAAATAATTTCCTGCCTCCTAATTGACTTATTTTAACTATTTAGGATGTAGCTATTGATGAATAATTGATGAGTGAATACGTAAATGCACAATGTGTAATAACAGCTTCATTTCATTCAAATATATGCTAGTTTATATACAAGTACAGTTGTTTTTATGTTTTTTTTTTGTTATTATTAATAGACAACGAAACAAAGAGTACTGATTTATTAGCGTTTCTGTGATTTCGATAAAGCGTTTCTTTTCTTCAAATTTCAATTTTAATTTAATCGAAAATAGACAGGCAACCTCAAAACTTAAGTTTTAAAAGTAACTTAATGAAAGGAAACAACTTCAGCTTAAGAGAAAAATTATTATTATACATATAGATAATAGAAATTATACAAATAGGTAAATAGGTTAAAAAGAATATACAAAGAAATGTGTACAGTGAATTGCATAGCTGGGTAAATTTAACTTGGACGAACAGAATACCTTAAATACATGCTAAAATCACCATGAATTGAGAATAATTAATTTTGATTTTTAAATATGTAATATTGTATACACTTGAAGTTGCATGTGTGTGAATATCTATTGCGCCTCTCGTGGCTATATTTTCAAACAGAACGACGCAGAGTCTGTGAGAGTGCAGGCTGTGCTCGATTGATGTGTGTGTGTGATATGTGTAACATATCTGTAATGGAGGTGTGGTAGTTATGCGTTTTGTATTTATGCTGAGCACTTTATGGCTTAGTATGGTGTCGAGGCAGCTGTTTCGCAATAAATAGCGGCAGACGCAGTAAGCACATACCTTTTTCACCAATTATATTTTTTAGACTCACGCTATTAATAATTTATCCGAGTAATACCACTCTCACTTTCCAAGCAAGAGAAAACATTACCTGATTCATGCTGCAATTACACTTACCAATGTACCGCTTTTGAAAATTCGTTTTAATTTAGAGTTTGAGAAATACTTAACTTAAACTATGGTGAACGTAGCTTAATGGAATATTGCAAATGCATGAATTTTATGATCTGTATATATTATAATACAAATTCATATATATAAATCTGGATATTTATTTAGCTTTATAGGATGCGTAATCATTTGAGATCACCACATGTAAACATACACCGGTCCTATTAATTTGAAATAAATATGCTTGGCCTTGCTTTTCATATCAGCTGTTACACACTGGGCGCTGATCAGCTAAGCAGTATTCGGGAAAATATATGTAGTAATCTTATCTGAGGAATAGCAATTTAATATACTCCAGGATTTATTAAAATCACTACTAGATCAATATAGTTTATTTATTCTGGTGTAATAAACTTTAACTAATTTAAAGCCTAGATTCACTTCATTAATTCAGTAAATACTGTCATGATTTTGAAAACAGTTTCGTACCTAAAATTTAGATTTTAGGCTGGCAAAGTGAAATTGAGGCGAGAATGAATTTGGATAACCACAATTTGAAATAGTGGTATGCTCAACATGTCGTTACAAAGAGACAAATGTTAACACTATTGTATAGTAGAGATGGCATGGGATTTCATTTGTTATAACATAGTTTTCAGATTTCTATATCTCTCTCCTCTCCTCTCATCAGCTGTACTTACATCATTTGCTAATAATTTTTATTGGTGATGCTGTGCATCACTGATATGAAAAACAGTATTTTCTAAATGGCCTACTGATTGAAAACTCCTCGTAATATTAAACAGTAACTAATTATTGTTCATCATTCAATTTTCATTTCATTATTCCTTGAAAGAGTAGTTTTAGTTTTCTTTAGACATTAAATTTCTGAATGTTGTCATCATAGTAAGTTTAGTGTTTTCTTACCCATCAAGATCATTAGCACTATTAGTGTTTATTAATGCCTGAGATGATTTTCCAATTTGGTTAATACATTTTTATTTCTTCCAAATAGTTGTTGGAAGTTTTTCCACTTGGTTATGCTATAAATTAAAGATACCAAAAAATTATATACTTAAAATTATATACCTTATGGGTATGTATAATTACCCTTCCCATGCATAGCATTATACATACCCATAAGGATATGTGCTTTGCATTATGGGATACTAAGGCAAGTGATGTGAAGCCAGTAGTCTATATACGAGTTGCCCTGTCCTGATTATATTTCAGGTGCAAACTTTGTTTGCTTACACTTGTATATAAACAATTAAACTAAGTATATAATTTCTTGGTATCTTTATCTTCCAGATAGTTGATCTAAAATAGCATGCCTACCAGAAGCTTCAGTAGGTTTGAAGCCTCATGTACTGCTGGTGTTGCATAGCACAATGATCTCACCATTCTACATGAGCAGAAGGCATTGCAAAGTTATATGTCAAATGATCTTAAAAAAAAAAGTTATCAACTTTTTCAGTAATAAGTTTAACATCTAAGTGTTGCTTGTTAAGAACCAGCAGCTGTCCATTAATGTTCTTTGTACACCACTACCATTTTAGCTCTCTTGACATCTTTGTAGTGTAGTAAATAACTATTGTTCCATCCAGGTGGCTGACTGATAACAATATACTAATCATGAAGATCCACATAAGTTGATATCACGATGCTGTATGAGAAGAATATGGTTAAATGTTGAAAAATATTTAATTTCTACAATTTTTAGGTTTGAAATATTTTGAAATTAAAAGTTTCAAATATTACCTTTCTAGGGTGTTGTCTTGTTTTTTCCCTTTTAACTTTTTTTCTTACAAAACGAAATGAAAGAAACAGGTTATATATATATTAAGCTGTCATATGTTTAAGACAGGAAGATGCTTTAATTTGCTAAAGTCACTGCTGATAGTCTGTAAAAACTAATGAATGCTGGTAGCATTCGTTAGTTTTTACTCTAGGAAGAATAATTTGTAGCTTTTCTAAATATACAAGATTTCTGTGTTATATCTAAAACAAAATTCTTTCCATTCCATTGTAGTTTTCATAAACTGACAGTTTTCAGATATTATTAAAACGAGGAACAGAAAATGATCTCTTGATGCATTCTTAGCGATTTACCTGTGAGGAATAGCATAACTGCTGCACTCTGAAACCTAAGACAAAATAGCTTAGCAAACTAAAAGGAGATAACACTCCTCTGTAATGTTTCTTGGAAAACACCCGTGGTTGATTCTTGTAATGATGGAATCTTCATATGGGCTTTTTCAAATGAAGGGGAGTTAGCTGATCTCATATGGAAGTAACAGAGTTTATTATCCTGGAAACTTGGGTTTTTCATCCTGCATTCAGGCAAATCAGCGATGAGAGCACATGCAATTTATAGACAAAAAAATACTGTTGTTGATGGTAGTAGTGTTGTGTGTAGTGAAGTAGAGTGTCCTCCTCTGACGAGTCCTGAGCCCTTGGAGGTGTCGCATAATAATAGATATCCTCAGAGGGTATCCTTTATGAAACTAAAGCATTTTTAAGGGTGCATTTGTTGCATGAGTGGTGGGGAGGGTGTGCAAAAAATCAAAGTTGAACCACTGGCAATGAGAAAATCTTAATAAAAGAGAAAAAATATAATTTTATTAATAAAATATTAAAAGAAATTTATTGTTAATTTGTCACACAGATTTTCATATGGCTGGCTATGGTTGAGGTAATTATTCATGGTCACTCTCACCAATGAGAAAAGGTATCAACACTCCATTTATGATAATATCCTTTGATTAATGATCAAAGTGTGTATGATTATATACTGTCTAAGATAGCTATCTCTCAAGAAATAATTTTTTTTTGTCTCTTAAATGCCATCTCTTCATTTCACTCTGTATTACCATAAATATCACCCATAATGATGCTCCTTTTCTTATTTGCGAGACCAGTTTGCTTTGTACATTTTCTTCTCACCACTCTCCACATTGCTCTGTAACTTATTTGGTACCGATGTCCTTTGGTTATAAAGACCCTGCATTTGAATCTCATCTGCGATGCAAAGAATCTTTTTATGGACTTTTAAAGTGAAGATGAGTTAGCTGGTCTTATATGAGATAGTAGTAGGATTTTTCATCCTGCCAAACAGGCAGACTGGTCAGAAGAACATATGCAATTAACAGGCAAACTAGCTGAATGGCTTTGTTGCTTCAGCCATGATTAAATAAAATAATTCCTCCACATTTCCAGCCTATGACAACATCCAAATAAATATTTTGTCCTCTCCACTTCACATCATACTCTCAGAATATAATTGTTCAGGCAAGGAGGACTGTTAAACAAAAGAGATGTTTTTGGAGACCGAGAAAGTGGTTGATGTGATATGATGTGTTTATCAGATGTGAAAGTCAACCAAAGAAAATGATTGGAGATATGGGAGATAATGAACTTCACTAAATTATCTTCACCTCACTTGAAAATGGGGACGAAATTAATTTTTATGGCAGTGGTTGTGAAAGATCTGGAAGCATGAATCATTTGTGTAGGACATTGTCCAAAGCATAGGAATAAAGTGTACTGTCATCAGCAAAACTGTGGATAGGATTTAAGGTTAGTGATAGAAGTCATTAATCAATTGGAGGAAGAGTATGGATGAGAGAGTGCTGAGTACTCTGGCATTGACAGAAAAATCTGATGAGATACCATTCACCATACATTGCGCTGAATGATCACAGGAAACTAGCATCCCAGTTTCAAAGATCTGGGGGGAGGGTAATAGCATAAAATGGTAGCTTAGTAAGAAGACTTCTGTGTCAGGCACGATCAGGTACCTCTGAAATGGCAAAAGAAATACCATGAGTTTCTCCAAACCTCTCTATGATGTGTATCCAAAGGTAGGTAAGGTTGACTGGAGACCCGCTGTGTAACATAAATTAAAGATGCCAAGAAATTATATTCTTGGATTCATCCTTTATCCAAGTGTAAGCAAACAAAGTTTTGCACATGAAGTAACTTCAAGACTGGGCTACTTGTATATAGAGACTAATGACTTCACACCAATTGCCTTAGGATCCCATAATGCATGGCACATATCCTTATGGACATGCATAATGCCCATAAGGATATGTGCCTGTGCATTATGGGAAGTACCACTACCCAGACTGGTTTCAACCTTTATTGAGGTCTTATCAGTCAGACCCAGAAAACATACTAAAAAAGTAATGAAGAAGTCATATATTTCCCATATACAAGAAGGCATAAGGTGTCACAACTTATTACTGAAATTCTCTGGATGAGAGATGGGTGTTAATTTTTTCACTTGATTGTGCAATAAATTAAAAATGCCAAGAAATTATATCCTTGGTTTCATTCTTTAGCCAAGTGTAAACAAACAAAGTTTGTACATGAAGTAACTTCGTGACCGGGCTATTTGTATATAGAGACTAATGACTTCATCAATTGCCTTAGCATCTCATAATGGACATGTACTGTATAATGCTAAATAGAGCTGAGATGTAAAGTGTCTAGTCTCTGACTAGACACTTTAAGTTCATGGCCAGTTCCCTTGCACATTCTTGCAAAACCTCAGCTGATATCCCATCTAATCCCACAGCTGTATTTACATTGAGATTCTGCAATATCCTAAGAACCTCCAGTTCATCCGCCTCTGTTCCCACATTAGTGTCTGCCATTTACATTAAAGCAGTATCCTCACTAGGATGATATACCCTTATAAAGTGGTCACTCAGTAACTTAACTACTATTTTATCTGCTTCTGTCACCTCATGACCATCATCACTCATTAAGGTTAATCTTCCATAATCATTCTTCTTTTTACGTCATGAAATAACTCTTTGGGATTTCCTGTGGCCTGCTCGGCTAGATTCTTCTCGTAATCTAATTTTACCTTCCTTGCCATGCTGTCACCTCTCTTGCCTGAGCCTTGTACTGGTCATGAGTTTGCTGGTCACCTTTCTCTTTATATACTCTCCACAGCATTTTCTTCTTCTTCAGCTTATGCTTAATGATATTACTCATCTATCTAACCTCTACTTGATTAACCCTCTTTACATTAAGTATGCAATTTAATATTGCTTCCTCTATGTGAGCCTTAACTATCTCTCCTATGCACTACTAACATCTTTACTCTGCATGTTTTATGCCATTGCACATGGTTTAAGCTTCTGCCTAAGCTGGTCATTATCACCTGACTTGTAGTTCCACATATACCCCTTCTTGACAATATATTCCTCATGTTTTACAGTCTCCCAAGTCAAGACTGCATGTTCTCTTTCACCAATCGGAGGCAATGTGGTTACCTTGGTTATGGATTGTTCTGATCCTATGACCAGGTCCAATATTCTCACACCAATAGTCCCCTCTATCACATGCTGCCTCAAGTAATTATCTCTTAATATGTGTCTAAATTCCATTTCCTTCCTGCCATGTGATCTTTCTTCCTTCTTCCCACTTTCTACATTTTATGCAGACATGCACTCCCTGATCTCTCACCTGCCACATTTCTAACTGCCAGGAGATGCATACATGTCACAAGCACTGCATACCACAAAATCCCATGTTATGCTGTGCAAAATGTAATCCTTGAATGGGGAAGACTTGGTGATAAGCCATAGAATACTGCAAGCTATACTGAAATATTACATTTAAGTACAAATTCCCCAACTACAAACTACCCACAGACTATATGTTTTATCTAGTTTAGATTCCCCATAATTTAAAGTAAAAACCTATTAAATAATAATGAAAACTTATATTTTTTTCACTGCTACCACGTAACATTCGGTTATAACCTTGCCCTCTAGTGGACTATATGTTAATAATATTCTGCGTGATAATCTTATTTTTGTTTCATTTACCTTCTCCCACATCTAATATATACTTAAGATATATCTGTCTAAAGTACAATTTGACATTTCCATATTCAGCTTTTTTTAGTCATAGTTTCAAATTGCTCACCTCAACTACACTGAAGTAATTATTCAGTGTTTTTTTTTTTATTTACATAGATAATTCCAAATTCACCATTTCTTTCAAGAATTATTTGGCTTTCTTAATTCCGTTTTTCTATAAAAACTTCTGTGATTAAATTATTTTCTGTCAGAGAATCAGTGTAAACAGTGATTTTGGTCTTCATGTGAACCTTGACATCATGCAAACCTCTCTTTCCACCATTATGTTAAACAGCTATACTGCATCTTTACTCATCTGTGCAATAACTATTTCTCTGCAGTGCATCTCAGAAAAAAAAAAAAAAAACTGCACTAACTCCCTCATTCGCTACTTCATCAACTTTCATCCTTTGGAAACTCTTCCTCTTTTGGTGACTCTTCATAGTCATATATGTCTCCATCATATCACATTGTATTCCCCTCATGATCTGCAGGTTATAGTCTTTGCCTGTATTCCACAGTCCTGATTTTATCTTCATCATTAGTCTGTCTTTCCACTGTTCCCAGTGTTTTTAATCCTACTTATAGGCTTCTCCTTCCTATTCAAAAATAAAATCCTCCTGACAGGTATCATAGTACAAATATTTTGTCATTGTCTACCCAGTGGTGTAGCTAGAGCTTTTGCTGTTCCTCTCAATACACATCAAAAATACTACAAAAAGTCAAATCGACATATAGGGAAATAAATTAAAACACTATGTTTATTTTTGAAGTAAAACTTTAATTCCAACATTCTAAAATGTTATTTTTCTTGCTTTTCTGTTAGCAAAATCATCAATGACATTGGTGAAGTCTATTTCATAGTAACGTAGGTAATTTAATTCTTAATCATTTTTAATTTAGAAAAACTCCTCTCACAACTAGCAACACTTACAGCAATTGTGAGGAAAATTCGCAGTAGTATTACAATATTTGGAAATGAGTTCTCGAGACTGTATTTTAGAATTAACTACAAAAGTTCAAAAAGATTCAAAGTGCTGCTCCCCCCCCGGCTATGCCTCTATGCTTACCTACAAGAAATAATAAAATTTCAGAAGGAATTATTCATTTGTTGTATTAGTTATAAGAAATCTTTTGACTGTGATATGTGATGAGAGCAATGGGAATACCTAATTATCTTAATCAGAGAACGGTATGACAGGGATTCCGTGTCATACCGTTGTGATATGTGATGTTTGAATGGAAAAAGGAGTGTGGTAGGGTTGTATGCTGTCATCCTATCACTTAATATTTATAGTGAATATATTATGAGAATGGTTGACTTAGCGATCCAGCAGGAATAAAGTTAATGGCAGAAAAATAAATGTAAATAATTTAAGATATGCAGATGATACAACCTTTATAGCACAAGCTAAGGAAGATCTGGAGCAGTTGATTCTGTTAGTTAAGAAGGGGAAGTAAAAAAGCCAGACTTTTAATTTAAACTTAAGTATGAGGGTGGTCTGAAAAGTTCTCGGCCTAACAATGAAAAAACTAATTTATAATTTCAAAATTATTATTTTTTGACATAATCTCCCTTAAGACTAATACATTTATTTCAGTGATGCTCCAACATCATTATCCCATCCCTGTAGTGGTTCTCAATAAGATTTGCAAAATACCCCTCTACAGCTGCAGTCACCTCTTGATTAGAAGAAAAATGCTGACCAGCGAGCAAGAGTTTTAGTTTCGGGAAGAGATAGAAGTCAAAGGGAGCCAAATCTGGGGAATAGGGTGGATCTTCACAACAATTCATAGTGCAGATCCCTTAATTTTCCCATTGCCAAAACACCTTTGTGGGCAGGTGCATTGTCCCGATGAAAGATGTTTTTTCTTCTGTGAACCGGATCTTTTCCCTGGAATTTTTTGTCTGGTCTAGTTAAAAGACTGGAATAATATTCCCTGGTTATTGTTTTACCCATTTCAAGATAATTAATAAACAAAATGCCTTTAGTATCCCAAAACACCAATACCATGATCTTTCCTGCTGATGGAACTGACTTTGTCTTCTTTGGCGCTGAACAATCAGCTTCTGTCCACTGTTTTGACTGCTGTTTGGATTCTGGTGTGTAATGGTGAATCCAAGTCTCATCCATAGTAATAAATTGATGCACAAAATCAGTTTTATTCTTGTTAAAATGCTCCAAGCTATAGTCTCAGCAATTTCACGCACTTTGACTTGCCAGTGATCCAATACCGTATCATGCACTTGATCAATGATCTCTGGTGTTGTTACACTTTTTGGACATCCTTCATGTGGATCATCTTCAAGACTTGTATGGCCACGTTTAAACTCGGCAGCCCATTTCTTAATTGTTGAAAATGAAGGAGAAGAGTGCCCATAAACTTTTAGGAACTTTGAATGAATTTCTTTTGGCATCAAACCAACCAATACTCAATTTTATCCATTTCAAGGGATACAGACAATACCTTTGCTTCAGACAGTTGTATAAAACAAACTACTTGATAGAGTGCAATTTCACATGGATGCTTATGACAGATGTACCAACTTAGGAAAAAAAAAATCTTGCCGATAGTGTTGCCATCTATGGTCGAGACTGAGAACTTTTCAGACCACCTTCCTAAAACAAAAGTGATCGCTTCACTGGCGATTTGGATAAATTTACAAATTGAGGTAAATAAAATATTGGTGGTTGAAAGCTATGATTTAACAGGAGTCCAGAATAAGAAATGATGGTCAATGTGAAGATGAAATTAAAAGAAGGGCAGCAATGGGGAAAATGCTATGTTAAACGTGACAAAAATTATGAAAGATAGAGATGAAAGCTGGAATTGTTAAAATAATGGTATTTCCAATAGCTATATGAAAAACCATAAGGAAAAGGATGACATAGGAAATTAGAACTTCAGAACAAGAAAAACCAGAATTGCAGCAGAAAGAGTATGAGAAAAGAATTGATCATAGGACAAAATAAATTAATAGCCCTTAAAGTTGAAAAATGGAATTAAAGACAAAGAACAGATTATAAGATGAATAGAATTTTTCTATGCCAAATTATATGATGATTCCTAAAACTTAAACCAGTATGAAAACAAAAAAGTAATACTTCAAACAGAAGAAGAAATACCCTGTGATGTTTTGATTAAGAGTAGTTTAGTATGCAGATGCAGTTGAAAGCATAAATAGTAGAAAGGCACCTGGTGAAGATTAGTTACTTAGATACTGATAGAAGTTTTGAAAGCAGGTGGTGAACCAGACATGACTGTGTATCAGTTGTACCTTAGACTGAAGAGCTGGAATAATGCTATCCTTATTATGGTTTTTATAGTTTCAACAATATACAAAATTTTTACAAAAAGTTATGAAATATATAAAACTCAGGCCAGAAAAGTTCCAAGTATTGTACAGAAAGCTAAGTTGGAGTATGAAAAGAAATTGGCTGCAGAGAAAGGCAACTCAACAGAATTTTGTTGTTATGCTGCAAGTAAAAGAAAGAATGAATGCGGAAAAATAACTTTACTGAATGTAGATGGTACTCTAGTATTGGAAGGAGATGAGGTAGTTCAAATAATGAGTGCTCACTTCACCAGGAACTGTCAACCTGAAGTGTGTAACATAGTGCACAGTACTACCATTATATTGGATGAAGAGGCATAGATGCATGAGGAGGTTCTAGAGCTGTTGTACAGCCTGCATAAGAATTTGACAATTGGGACAGATAGGATATCAGCATGCGTGCTAAAGGAATGTTCAGCCAATCTGGTCTCTTTATGTCTGAGAACTCATGAGCCTATCATCCAGGGCAAAGTGGAAGCACAAAGAAAATGAAGTTGCCCAAGACAAAGATGGTTGGACCAGATTGCCCTTGACATATTTGTCAAGGACATAACCAGGTCTCTTCATGTCTGAGAACTCGTGACCCTAGCAACAATGTCTCTCCATTTCTTTCTGTCCTTTGTTGCAGCAGTGGCCAACTCCCAAGTCCAGTGAGCTTTTTAATCTGGTCCAACCATCTTCGTTTTGGGCAACCTCATTTTCTTTGTCCTTCCACTTTGCCCTGGGTGATAAGTTTTCCAGGTTGTCATTTTCATGTCTTGAAATGTGACTGAAATATTTAAGAATGCTTTCATTTGCAATGTCATATAGCTGCCTCTTGATTTTTAGTCCTCTCATGATTAGTCTTTTGACTCCATGGAGGCCTGAATGATAATTATTATATTTTCGTTAGATCTTTTGTCCATCCAGGATACTCTCAGCATCCTTCTCCGGTACCACATCTCAAAGCTATTTATCTTGTCCATATCTTTTTTGCTGAGTGTCCAAGATTCTGCACCATAAATGAAAATCAAAAATATCAGGCTATCGACCAGTCTTGATTTAGTGGTGCATGGGGTATCGAGGAGAGACAATACCTCTCCACTTGGACGGTCACACATAATTGTGGTCCAGATGGATTGGTTCTCACTGGACACCCAACTCTCACTTATGGCTCCAAGAAGCTACTATAAACTGATAGCGGCCACACCCTGGCAAACTGTGTCGACCCACAGGTTAACTAAGTGAGGGTAGCCAGATATGGCGATCTCAAGCAGTGATTGTATTCGGCGAATTGGCTGCGAACAGCGCCTGTACTCCATGTTAAGAGCAGCTGGATTCAGTTCAACGAGTGGTTGTTGACACGACGAAACTTAACCATTGAAACCGAATGACTTCTGACCTACCTAAAGATACATGCCGGCTCGACCGTCGCCTGGCCAAACAAGGATCGTGCCCACTATTAGGGAACCAAGATAGTGAAGGCGAAAAATGTTATTGGAAAAAAACATCACCTAGTAGACAGAAAAAACATAAGCATAGGAACATGGAATGTAAGAACTCTTCACCAGGAAGGAGCATTGAAAATATTACTGCATGAATTAGACAACTACAGATGGGAAGTGATTGGACTCTGTGAAACCAGATGGACTGGAAAAGGAGAATTTCACCATGGACAGTACAAAATTTTAACTTCAGGCAGGGAGGACAACAAACACCAAAAGAGAGAGAGAGAGAGAGAGAGTAGCACTTATATTAAACCAAAGGCTCAAAATTCTCTATTGTTTTACAATCCTATCTCACCCATGATAATTAAAGCAAGATTTTATTATTATTATTACATAACACCTCCAGAGAGTCCAAAGACTCATTGATGGAGGCTGCCGCTCCACAACTCTCCATCTCCACCACTCCACTAACCGAAGCTACCTTCATCATCAACACCAGCACCATCTACCGCCAACTACCACCACTATTTTCACAGACAATCACCAACATCCATAGCGGGATTCGAATCCGCAGCCTTTTGGCTGGAGAGCATATATCCACTCGGCCAGCCAGGCTGGCCTCAAAACATCAACTGGATCACTGACTATTATTCAAGTATACTCACCAACTTCATCATCAGAAGAAGACATTGCGAACACGTCGTCAATGTATCTAAGCCTTAGATACGCCATACCAGGCTTAGATACGTTGACGATGTGTTCGCAATCTGGCCGCACGGACGACAAACACTAAACACATTCCTTAGCCACCTGAACAAACAACACGAACACATACAATTTACCATCGAAATCGAAAACCAAAATTCGCTCCTGTTCCTAGACACACTAGTCACACGTCTTCCTTCAGGCAGTCTATCCTTCACGGTCTACTGAAAACCAACACACAATGGCCAATACATACATGCTAATTCATACCACCACACATCACAAAAATATGGAGTCATTAACACCCTTAAAAACAGAGCTACAGCAATTTGCTCTAACCAGTAAGCCCTGAAACAAGAACTAAAAATCATCAGCGACACATTCATAAATAATGGCTATAACAAAAATACAATTAATAAAATACTCCATAAAACGAATCTAGATTACAGTAAAACCATAGCCATCCCATACATTAAAGGAACAGAATCTTACATATCTTACTAACAGAATCCTACAACATTATAATCTCAATGCCACCTTTAAACCACCCACTAAACTTAAAACCATATTCAACTCCTCTAAGGATCCTCTCCTCCCATTAGCACATCCTGGAGTCTATTGCATCCGCTGCACCTGTAACTTACCGTACATTGGTGAAACAGGATGGACAACCCCTATACGCAAGCAAGAACACATTAGACACATTAAATATAACCATTATGGTGAAGCAGGCCTCTCAGACCATGCACTCAACACCTTACACCAAATCAACTGGAAAAGCACCTGCTCTTTACACCGCACAAAAATCTGGTATGAAAGGAAATTTAAGGAAGCCTGCGAAATCCTGATAAACCACCCAAATATCAACAACAAAGATGGCATAAAAATTCCAAGGATCTGGATGGCACACAATTCAGTCTACCTAATATATAAGATCCAGCATAAGTCAGGACTCTAGCCAATCTTCAGCTAGTATTAGAAACCATTCCATACCAACTGGCTGGAATGTACATGATGTTAATATATATATATAGATAGATACTGGTTGTTGTGCCCCATGTATTTCTACAACCAACAGATAACACTAATAATAGGACTCTAGCATTGACGTATAATTTTTTTTTTTTTTTTTCACCAGAGGTCAGGCCAACAATTGTTGTAGCGGTTGGTCAGTGTCTTTAACAAACCAGTTTGATTGTAGTGTAGCTTGTTTTCTGTGTATAGTTGTATGCTCCAGAAGATGACCTTGACATAAAGGTCGAAATGTCGAATGCAGATTTTAGTTATATTAAACTAAAGTTTTTATTCAAACACGGTAGTTGTCTCCATAATTTTCAAAAATGTAAATTGCAGATCCTTTGCTGCAGACTGTGGCTCAGACCATAAGCTAGTATTAGCAAACCTAAGAATAAAGTTAAAATCTGAAAGCACTTTTAGAATCAAAATGAGACTGAATGTAAAAAAAACTACAAGACAACAATATTCTAAGAAAATATCAACTAGATGAAAAACCTGAAGGAACTATAGTATACCCACAGACACGAGACCCTTCAACACTTCTGTGCATGTCAACAGAAGGAGAATCCATTCCAGTAATAGGATAATCAATCTGTATTGTGGGATGAGTTATTTATTATTACACATTGGAAAATTAACTTCTCTTTTATGATCATTGTAGTTTTTAAAGTGGTAACTATTTTGCTTGTATAACAGTTGGAAAATTTTACCAATAAAGCATGTGATTTTGCATGTTGTCGACTAATTCTTACATCGCCTTATTTCTTTCTCCCCTTCAACATGAATTGACTCTTCTTGGCAGTCTGCCAACAAGAGCTCTTGCTTATGTGGTAGGAATATACCAAAACAGAATATAAACAATGAAGAACATTGGTGCAAATTAAAGTAAATAATATTAAAATCAGCAGAATATACAATAGGTTACATAGAAAGAGGAAGTAAAAAGGATTGGATCTCAAATGAAGTAAAAAGGTTAAGCAATCAAAGGAAAAGCATGAAATTAATACAGAACTATAACAGAAATGAATATAACAGATTAACCAGAGAAATTAGAAAACTAGTTAAAAGAGACAAGAATAACTGGTTAGAAGAAAAATGCAAAATGGCAGAGAAGTTATCAATAGAAAATAACCTCCATCCATTATATAAACAAATAGACCAAATTAGCAGGCCACGGACAACAAAAAAAAATGATAATGATCAAAAACAAAGAGGGACAACTAATTGAAAGTAAAACAAAAAGAGTGGCCAGATGGAAAGAATACTTTAGAAACTTATATAATAAAAACTTTCAGGATATTACTATTCTAGCCACTGAAATGGAAGAGGAAACAAATATCTTTACCAAAGAAATAATAGCACACAGCATAGATGAACTTAAAACTATGAAATCACCTCATATTGATCAAATACATGCAGAATTCTTAAAAGCAGGAAAGCAACAACTTTTGGAACCACTAAAAACATTATTTGAAAGGATCTACAAAAATGAAGCAATACCTACTGATTAGACCAAATCAGTTATAACTCCCATATACAAAAAAAGGAGATAAAACAGAATGCAACAATTACAGAGGCATTAGCCTCCTCAGTATTCCAAGTAAGGTTTTTACAAAAGTACTCCAAAAACAAATTAAGCCATATATAGAACTAGCATTAGGAGAAGAACAAGCAGGGGTTCAGACCAGGATGAAGCACAATTGATCAATGATTCATCTTAAGATAGCTAATAGAAAAGACACTAGAGTACAACCAAAGTTGCTATATAAATTTCATAGACTTTTGTCAGGCATTTGATTCAATCCGTAGAAGAGAACTATGGAAAACTATGAAAGAATTTGGAATTCCCAACAAAACCATAAGAATAATAAAGAATCTATATGAGAAATCTGAAAGTGCAGTACGAGTGGAGGACCTTAACCAACTGGTTCCATACGGAGTGGAGTAAGACAGGGATGCAATCTGCCACTAGACCTGTTCAATCTTACACTGGAAGAAGCAACCGGTAAGGCCTTAAACAAAGAAGACTCCGGAATCAAAATATATGGGAAACTATAAAAAAAAATTTTAAATTTGCAGATGACATTGCATTACTTGCAAGCATGGAAGAAGATCTACAATGCATTTTTGATAAAATAAAGGAAGAATGTATAAAATTTGGATTAAACATAAATATAGACAAAACAAAAACTATGCAAATAGGAAAAAGAAACACCAATCTGAAAATTGAAATTGATAGTAAGAATCTAGAGTAGGTAGTAAACTTCACCTACCTCGCAGGAGTAATTGAGTACAATGGTGATATTATCAAAGATATAAACAGACGAATCAGTCAAGCATCCCAAACTTTTGGAAGACTTAAAAAAATATGGAAGTCAAGAGACATCAAGCAAGTAACAAAAGCAAGAATCTATGAGACAATACTTCTCTGTGCAAGTAAATGCTGGAATCTCTAAATGGCTGAAGCAAAACAATTATTAACTACTGAAATGGGTTGGCTAAGAAGATTACTTGGAGTATCTCTGCTGGATAGACTAAGAAACAAAGACATAAGGAAATGACTGAAACAAGAAATAACAATAATAGACAGAATTCGAGAAAGCAAACTACGATGGTTTGGCCATGTGACCAGAATGGGAACAGAAAGATTACCCTGAATACAACGATGGTAGGTAAAAGATGTAAAGAGCGCTCAGAATTAGATAGATAGATAAACAAAATAAAAGAAGACCTGTAAACCAAATCACAACAAACGACACCAAACTGGACAGAATTGTTTGGGCTCTCCAGAGACAGACAGAAGTGGAAAGAGTTCATTTGGCCTCATCATCATCCACATAGATGATGGAACAGAGAAGAAGATGAAGATTTAGTGGTGATAGAAATGTTTCTGTCTTTCCATATTTTCTGTAGTTGCACTATTGCTGACCTTGCCATATTAATTCTTTTAATTTCTCATTGATATCTATTCTTGGTGCGTATTAGCACTCCAAGGTAAATGAATGTTATGGACAAAATTGTCATTTTCATCTATGGCTATGTATTTTGTTTTATCATGATTGATTCTTAAAATATATTTTAGGTTTTCCCATTCAACTCTTTTAATGAGGGAGTCCAGTTCACTTTTGCTGCTGGCAATAAGAAAGACAAAATAAAAGCCTTTTTTGCCAACTGAAAAACCACCATACCTTTCTCATAATCTATTCTCGGTAAATGTATAGATTAGGGGAGAATATACATTCTTGTCTCACACCTTTCTCAACGAAGAACCACCGATTTTTCCAATGATCTTCACCACAGCCTGATTCCTCTCATAGAGTTGTTTCAGAAGGTGTGTCAAATGTTCTGGGATACCCATTTTACTTAGCATTTTTTCACATGTTGACACACTCAAATTCTTGGGCATAATCAATGAAGCACATATACAAGGGAATATTAAATTCTTGGGCTTGATCAACTAAGTGCCTTAGATTATAAATTTGCTCTCTGGTTCCATGTCCTTTTCTAAATCCAGTCTGTTCTTCAGGAAGTTGTTGCTCGACATATTGTTTAAGTCTTTCTTTAATAATATTGAGAAGAATTTTGTTTTCATGTGAGATCAAGTCTATAGTTCTTATAAAGTATAATAATAGGACCAACAAAATACCACTGCCCAGACCATCACAGATCCCCTGTGCTTTAATGTTGGAACCACGAATTCTGGATTGTAGCCTTTCTTGGGTATTCTCCAAACATAAACTCATCCTGATGTAGGAAACAGTACAAAGTGACTCATCTGACCGTATCACACGTTTCTAGTTTTCTAATGTTTAGGGTTGATGATCACGACACAGTTGTTTATGCATCTGAGCATTCTTTACAGCAGGGTTTCTCAAACTTTTCCTACAGCGGAACACTTCGCAAATCCTGAAATTTTAACAGAACACCTTGGTTAGAGTCGAGTATCATCGGTCTCGTATTTAATGTAAAGCTAAGTGCACACTATTGCCACAGCAGGCTGTTTCTCATCACAAAAATGTGACAGCGCACACTACAGGTGTACTGGGCCTCAGCGCATTGTATTGACCTTGCTTGTGATCACACATTTCCTAGAATAGATACTTTCGTACTTCACTCATGCTCAGAGGTGTCGACAACCATGGGTGGCTGAGTCAAGGCCAGCACTTGCGCTGGCCTTAATAGCATAATCCACACACACACACAAAGTGAGGAGCACCTGATTTTCAAACATGTTTGAACTTGTTGCAGCATTTAAGTTCTGTGATTTTTCAAGACACACTTCTCAGTGTTCGATGATCTCTGGAGGTGTTGACAACCATGGGTGGCTGAGTCAAGGCCAGCACTTGCGCTGGCCTTAATAGCACAATCCACACACACACACACACACACAAAGTGAGGAGCACCTGATTTTCAAACATGTTTGAACTTGTTGCAGCATTTAGAACAACCATTCCTGGCTCTCATTAATTTTGATAATTTTTCACAGAACATTTATTCACTTTCTGTGGAACATTGATGTTCCGTGGAACATAGTTTGGGACTGCTTTACAGTAACCAGAGGTTTATCAGTTGCAGCTCTATTGTCAATATTGGATTTATGAAGCTCACATTGGACAGGTTTTGTGGAAACAGGTTCAGCAAGATGAATATTCAGTTCTGCTGTTACCTGTGCTGCAATAGTTCTGTGATTTTTCAAGACACACTTCTCAGTGTTCGATGATCTCTTTCTGTCATTTTTGATTTTCGCACTGTTTCTCTTCAGTGATGATGTCTTGCCATGATTTGTGCATGCCAACATTACCTTAGAATCTGTCTTTCTTGATATACCTAATAATGTGGCAGTTTTTGATGCTTCAGCTAAACACACACCAATGATTTGTCCTCTTTCAAAGTGGGACACATCTCTCATTTTCCAATCTTTTGACATGAATTATGACTCAGTACAATCACTAATGCATTTACATGAGAACTACATAGTATAAACAAAATAGGAACATTCGGTGTTGCCACCATATGTTTATTCAATGTATATTTTCCTAAATATCTTAGCATTTCCATTTCCATTACTATGTATGGGTTTACTGAAGTGGGAGTCATGTCTGAACAGTTTGCTCATATTTTATAATAATGTTATGGCTGAGTTGGATAAAGGGAATGGATGGATAAGCTATGATACTGTTGAACTTTGCTTAGGAATTTGATAGGATGCCAC
The DNA here is from genome assembly GCF_054136105.1 of Typopeltis vanoorti. Lineage (NCBI taxonomy): Eukaryota > Metazoa > Arthropoda > Arachnida > Uropygi > Thelyphonidae > Typopeltis > Typopeltis vanoorti. Next base: position 33,457,006 of record NC_143561.1, on the reverse strand, counting down.
ATGAAAGGCTGTTTCATAAACTAGAGAATATGAATTATTAGTTTTGATAAGTGGGTGGCTGATGGATAAGTATCAGAAAGTGGTATATGGGGAATGTGAATCTGCCAGTTTAAGGTGACCAGGGGTGTGCCTCAGGGATCAGTCCTTGAACCAGGTCTCCAGAAATACCACTTAAATCTACTATCCATAAAAAAAAAGTTTACTCATCCAAGCTATCGGCCTACTTTATATCAATATTGTTATAGGTAATGTTAAAAAAATGTTATGTAAATAAAACAGTCATACATTCTTTAATTCTCAATATATGTGACATGTAATTATACAGAAATAGGCTTTCCTTTAAGGTGGGTTTATAATGTATGGCACAACACAGTCCACTTTGTGTTTTCTTGCATTCATAATGAAGGATGAATTTATATAAATCATTCATAAGCAATAATTTAACAGGAAAGACAAATAATGAATAAGTGGATAGAAAGGTCAAAGGTCACATAGCAAAAATTACAAATATAACTCAGAGGATAATTGAGATGAAGCGAACATTGACATGTGAGGCTATGGAAGTCATTTTATCTCTTTTCAAGTTTTTAATGCAACTGCACTCAGACTACGTTTTGTAGATTTAGTCTCCTGGATTTCAAAGACTGCAAAAAAGAGTTGCAAAGATGATATTGGAATTCTAAAATGTAGATTATAGGGTTTATTGGTTTTTACAAACCGTTTTTTTTTTTTTTTTTTTTTGGATAAATTTAAAATTCAAAAACTGGTTTTTTTAAAAAAAAAAAAAAATGGTTTTAGATACTAGAATTAATATGTAAAAATTAATTATTTAATTAAAAACATTAACATTTTTGACTTGAAACCGATGTATATGTTACAAGTGAGGAATTGGAAGATGACTATGATGAGGATTTTTTAAATTCTCTTGATCTAGATAACAATTGTGGATTCCCTATGTTGTCTGACAATTACAATCAATATCCCAAATTAGAAAAATGTGCAATTTTTTTTAGAAAATCTCCCATAAGAGATAGCATCCTTCAGAATTATGTAAAACAAGAAAAAGAAAAATTAAGTCTGATTCTTGACTGCCAAACGAGATGAATAGTTTAGAGGCCATGATTGAAAGATTTATAATATTAAAAGAATGTGTTGTTTTAGCTTTGAATAATATTGGTGGAATGAAGTATGTGGAATGAAGCTCAATATCCTAAAATCATGGAGCTTCTTAAAAGTGTTCGGACCATTATGTCTAGCAGATGAGGCTTTAGGGTGGCGAGATGCCAATTTATTAACAAGTGAAGGCATGAATTTCTGTTAAATGAACTAAAAAATTTAAAGACTGAAATAAGTTTCAAATTTAGAAGTATGAATTCAAGAAAGAAGACAAGTTGGATTGCTAACCCTTTTGCTATATTTACAAAATCCCCAAAACATTTCAACAAAGGTATCTAGTGTATTTTCACTAGCTTCAAAACTCAATATTATTAAGTTATCTGGAAAAATATTGTCTAACACCCCAAATGGCCATGACGTCTATAGATGTCCAGCTAAATCTGGATACAATTCTATAACACCTGTTGAATAACATGGATAAGAAGTGCAATTTCGTCTCACTATTTCATCCACTTCAGCCAATAGGGTGGCTAGAATATATCCAAATTCTTGTATGGAAACAGATTCTGATGATGAATATATTGGAGACAGAGAAACTATTAATCGGGGCAGTGCTCTAAAAGAATCCATGGAAAAATCAGTTCAAAGATTTCTTGTGAGGAAATGATATCAAATCCGAGGCCATTGAAGGCCGAATTTTCAGTATATGAGGCAACCGATAAAAGAACAAAGAATTTAGATTTATTATTTGATGCCCTGAAAACTATATAACCAAGTTCAGTAGCCAGTGAGAGAATATTTTCCGGCAATTTTGTATCTAGAATAAGAACATAAGATTAAGTAATCGTTCAGTGGACATTTTATGTTTTTTGAAATATTTCCTGAAGAAAAATACTAAATGAAATAAAAATTTATGATTTTTATTTTGTACAGATTTTAGTTTTTTTATTTATTTGGTTTTGTATAGAGTATATTTTATTTTGTTATATTTTTGTAGTTCCATAAATATTAAATAAACTGAAAAATTTTTAAATAAGTATAAATATTTTTTTACTGTTTATATATATATATATATTTTTTTGTAAAAATTTGAAAACCAGTTTAACTTTTTTTTTTTTTTTTTGGAAATACTGGAATTTGAAAACTGTTTTTTTTTTCAAAAGTCGGTTTTTGTATAAACCCAAGTAGATTAAAGGCTAGATTGAGAGTAACTTGACATATAAGAACGTATAGCATACAGCTACCCCCATTGTGGTGGTGGTAGCTGTATGCTACCATACTAGGGAAATGATTATAAGCGAGGTGGTTTCCTGTTGCCTTCCTTGCCATAGTATATTTTATGACTGTAGCTGTGTGTGTGTGTGTTCACAGGACTGGTTTGCCTGTTTTGAGGGATAAAAAACCCAAGTTACTGGGGAAAAAATCCACCTCAGTATGAGACCAATTAACTCACCTTTAGTCGAAAGAGACCAGATAAAGGTTCCTCACTTCACTGATGGGAATTGAACCCAAGTTTTTCCGACCAAAGGGCTTCGTCTATGCTGACTGAGCTACAGAGGCTCAACTTATATAATCTTCAGTTTTGGTATATTCAGCAATGAAATGTGTGAATTGCATGTATATGATGTAGAGCATCATGGTCTAATTATATTGTATTAAGATTATAGTAAAAATAACTTAAAGAAGATTAAAAAAAAACGTTATTTATTTTTTATCATTTTTTTTTTTTATTAAGAGTATGTGGACTAGTAGACAGAAGCAAAGACTGTCCAGGGGATAGAAGTCTACAAACTTTTGAGAGATCATAACCGGTCTGGGTAGTGGCCTTCCCCATAATGCATAGCATTATACATGTCCATAAAGATATGCGCATTGCATTATGGGATACTAAAGCAGTTGATGTGAAGTCATTGGCCTCTATATGGAAGTGGCCCAGTCGTGAAGTGACTTCGCGGGCTCTGTTTGCTTGTACTTGGATGGGGGTAAAGCCCAGAATATAATTTCTTGGCATCTTTAATTTATAAGTTGGTAAGGAGTTGTTATAGGATTAATGTGAAGTATTTCATAAAATGGTTGGAGATTGGAGAAGAACAGCCCTGAAAGCTGTATAAGGAGGGTGTGAGCAAGGGTGATGCAGGTTTTTTGCATGGAGACTTGTGAATGATTGGAATGCATTGCCTTAGAGTGTGGTGTCTGCAGAGAATTTGAATGTGTTTAAGGCATGGTATGATGAGCTGTGTGTGTGTGACAAAAAGGTAAGTCTGCAACTCCATGGGATCTTAGGGTAATAATAATAATAATTAGAGGAAGCTGATTGATAAAAGTTTTCATTATGTGGCAGGGAGTGGGAGAGGACAAGGAGTCATCTGTGTAAATTAAGTTTGTATGCAGTTAAGAAAGGGATAAGAACTAGATTTTTTCTCATGGAACTATGAGAGTGTGAGTGGAGTAGTTTGCCTGGCCAACCCAACAAGTTGAGGACTGTCCAGGGGAAAATTCTGCTTTCTATCTCATTCAACTTGAATGAGATAGAAAGCAGAATACTTAGGTATGAGCTCACACCAGGGTGAGAGACATTGCAACAGCCATTAAAAGAACCCAATGACAATGGGCAGGTAATATTGTAAGAACTAACACTCAGAAGTGGACAAAGCTGATATCTGAATGATATCCCAGAGATGAAAAGAGAGCTATAGGAAGATCAAAGAGATGGTGGGAGAATGAGATTAAAGAGAGGGCTCGAACTCATTGGTATATAAGAGCTAAAGATAGGATAGAACGGGGGGGGGGTTAAAATATTTTAAAATCCTTATCAAGCTAAGGATTTTAAAATAAAATCCTTAGCTTGATAAGCTAAGGATTTTATTTTTAATATTTTGTATATTTTAGTTATTTTTCACATAATCCAGAATTGCTGCACTGGAGACCAAACACGGAGCTTTTTTTCAAGCCTATTCAGGTTCCCTTCAGTAAGTGGGTGGTCTCACACTAGAGAATGAAATTTATCTCTTACCTGATTGAGGTCTTATGTACTGGACTACAACAGCCTTATATCTGCTGGTTGGTATCTTTCTTGCCACTGAAGAAATCAATCTTGATCATATTTACTGTCCTTAGATTCTGTCCACAATCTTCTTCCAGTTCAGAATCTTTGAATTCCAGGTTTAAAACTTAAACCAGCTATAGATCTGAAATCTTCTATAGATCAGATTTCCAGTATTCTAACTATTATTTAGTGTATACTTAGGAAGTTCCTGACATAGATGTATGTATTTTCTCTAAGGCTTGTCCAACCCAGCAACTCTGGGTTTCAACTAGTTGTTTCAGATCCATCTTCACTGTATTATCTTCTTAAAGACTATTTTGTATAGGTAAATTATCTTCTTCTGTATACAACAATAATTCTTGGGAGGTTTTGGGTGTGCTGCCCGGATGTGAGAGCAATATTCTAAGATCGATCATATTTGTAATTCAAAATGTTAGGAGTTGAGCAAGAGAGGAGTAGCATTTTTGAGTAAAAAATACCAAGTTTTTTGGCGATTGAGGAGGTACATTCTATTATAGATTTAATTTTTATCAAGATAAGGCAGATGTGAAAGTCAACCCAAGAAGGGAAAAGTAATCTTGACAGGGTATTGGAACCTTATCAGAAGTAAGAGGGAGTGAAGTAAGAGCATTCTTATTGGTAACAAGGCAGTTCTGTGTTTTGCTAGATTATCTTCGCCCCTACTTGAGAATGGTGAGATGATCAGTGTTTAAGACATTGGTTATGGAATATTTTGAAGCTTGAATCATTTAAATACTACAGGGTTTCTGGAATAAAGGTACTGTCATGAGAATCCTAGAGTATACTCACTGATAAAGAAATCTGATGAGAGGAAGCCATTCATTGTGACATGTGGTGAATGACTAGAGAGAAAGCTAGCAATCTAGTCACAAAAAGGAAGGAGGAAGAACATAAGATAGTAACTTGTTGAGAAGGCCTTGATGTCAGTCAGTCAAAATGCCTAGCAAATACTGAGATCAACCATATGAGTTTCAAATCTTTCCATGCCCTTTGTCCAAAGGTGGGTAAGGTTAACAAGGAGATCTGCTGTAACAGAATGAGAATAGCAGAATCCGTATCGGTAATCACTAATTAACTGATGAGTCTTTAGATAATGATGAAACTGGTTACTGATAACTTTTACCATTGCTGTTGAAGGTAATGAGACAATAGTTTTGAGGGCGACTTTTCTCTCTCTTTTTAGGGACAGACTGGTGCTTACATGCTGTTGGATAGATTTCAGATGAGTACTGCAGATTATATAGGCAATACAGATTGCCTATATAATCTGTAGTGTAATTTGGGATCACATCTACAGGCTATCATGACTAGGAGACTTATTAGTATCATGACAGATGAGAATTTTCCTTGTCTCTGCTGAGAGATGAGATGTGGTGTGAGCATTTTGTAGTATTGTAGTAGGTTTGCTTGGTCATCAACACAAGAGTTGGAAGAAATGAAGGATGGAATGAGGTGTGCCTTATTTTTGGATGATGTTACCATAGTACCATCAAGATGTGAGAGGAAGGGCCCAAGGTATATCTAACAGCCTTAGCAAAACTCAAATGCTGTTGAATAGGAATCAAGCGTGTTTGATCCTTATGAAGTTTGCTGTCCGTGCGGTTAGCCTAGTGGCTGTGTGCTTCACAACCATATGACTGAGGAAGGAGAGTCCCAGGTTCAATTCCCGTCAAAGACGCGAGGAATTTGAGGATCTTCCTCAGCCATAGCCAAGTTAGCCGGTCTTGGGTGCGGGCAGTAGGGTTTTTTCCGCCAGTTTATCTGGCGTTTTTCATCCCGCAAGCAGGCAAACCGGCCCCATGAACACGCACTGATCTACAGCCATAAATACTTAACCCCCAATAAGGGGGGGTGTCTCAACTCGCTCCAATAGGGATGGGGGAGAAAAAGGGAGGAAACTCCATACGAATAAATAAATAAATAATTGAAGTTTGCTTTGGATTTGTTAATTGTCTTGGAGTTATTTCAGGTGTCATTAGCTCGCTGAGAAGTTGTAATTTTTAACTTTAGACATTAAATATATGCTGCATTTTTATCATGAACTGCAAACCACATTTTTTTGGAGAACCAGGACTTGGATAGAGGCTGAGGAATGAAGATCCTCATTCCAGTAAGGATTATTTCAGTTTCGCAGTAAGTGTTTGGATCAGGAGAGGAAACAGTAATCAGACCATAGAAATTTCTTGCTATTATGATAGTATCATATGGCACAAGGCTGAGAGGAGTCAATCTATAAAAGTCGACATGGATAAGATTATGGTGGAATTATGAGGAGTGCAAACATCTACAATGTAATTGGAGGGAGAGCTGGCTAATAAAAGGTCTGGAGTGTTGAAAGATTGATGAGCATTATCTGTTATTCTGGTTTGCAGGCTAACAATTTACTTTTAATCATGACCGATAGCAAAATTATTCAGCTCTCCTTCTGGCTTGATCTCTGAAGTTAGAGAAAGGCTGCCAGTTTGTGTTCTGAATGGTAGTCATCTTAAGATGATAATTAGGCTGTATGAAATCAACATTCAGAGATAATTAGTCAAAGAGGGCAGTGTGGTTGTCTGAATTAAGAAAGCAGCAAATGAAAGCAATAAAGAAGTTGTATTTAAATTATACATGTTTTTGGTCATAAAATGTTACAAAATATAAGACTTATTGTTTAATTGACCATATATTTAAAACGTACTTCTGTTCGTACAAATTGCCTACTGGTTTCTCTAGTAACTGACTAGCTTTCTCAAGGCTTGCACAGTACAAAAAATGGTAAATGCAAAAAGGTTAAAGAATACAAAGAACCGTTAGTACCTGTTAGGTAGCTAAGGTAACATGTTCGCATGACATATCTACTCAGTATCATGAACATGTGTTACATGCAAACGCGTAATATGATTATTTGCGTACTGTAGCTCTGTTGAACTGAGGGAATTAATTAAAATTTTCCAAGTATCGTTCAGTTGGCCCCCCTGATTTCTGTTTAGGTTACTGCCCGTACGTAGTACAACTTCTGCTTCTTTAAAAACTCGATGTCTGTAATCCTCGCCTACGTAGCGCATGGAGCTCTTATTCCAGTCTATAGTGTGGTTCGAAGTTGAAAAGTGATGTGCCAATCCGGAGGTGGTGGTTCTGTTGTGATTAACATCGTTGATATGTTCTTTCTGTCTTATTTCCAGGCTTCTCGAAGTCTGTCTAATGTAGGAAAGATCGCACGTGCAAAGAATATTATACACACCTGGATATTTATAAAATTAAACACTGTCTTCACCAGCATTACTCCTAAACCTTCTATATGGTGGAGGTATGTGGATGATATCTTCATCATATGGAAGGACAACTTAGAAAACCTACATATGTTTGTTAATAGAATCAATGCACTCCACAATAAAATAAAATTTACTCTAAAAGTAGAAAATAACGAACGGCTACACTTCTTGGACTTACTAGTAAAAAGACAAGGTAACAGTATCAAACTGTCAATTTACAAAAAACCAACGGATACTGGATGATATCTACATTACTCTTCAAACCATCATAGGTCACAGAAACATAGTATCATCCACATGTTGAGAAATCGAGCTAGAAAATTTATCTCTGACGAGGAAGAAGTTCAAGCAGAACTGTCTCAAATAGCTACAACACTATCACAAAATGGTTATCCTTGAAACATCATCAACAAATTTCTATACAAAGATAACCAACAACAAAGAACAGTCTCCCAGCAAATTTCAACAGCAGTCATCCCCTTTATAGGTTCAACTTCCACAAAAATTGTGAGATTGTTAAAGACCCATAACATCAGGGTTGTATTTAAACCAACAAATAGCTTAAGACAGTTTCTAAGATCTCCTAAAGACAGTGTTCCATTTTATAAATATCCAGATGTGTATAATATTCCTTGCACGTGCGGTCTTTCCTACATTGGACAGACTTCGAGAAGCTTGGAAATAAGACAGAAAGAACATGTCGGCGATGTTAATCACAACAGAACGATCACCTCCGGATTGGCATATCACTTTTCAACTTCGAACCACACTATACACTGGAATAACAGCTCCATACCCTACATAGATGAGGATTACAGACATCGAGTATTTAAAGAAGCAGCAGTTGTACTACGTACGGGCAGTAACCTAAACAGAAATCAGGGGGCCATACTGAACGATACTTAGAAAAATTTAATTAATTCCCTCAATTCAACAGAGCCACAGTACGTGAATAATCATATTACGCGTTTGCATGTAACGCGTGTTCATGATACTGAGTAGATATGTCATGCGAACGTGTTACCTTAGCTACCTAACAGGTACTAATGGTTCTTTGTATTCTTTAAACTTTTTGCATTTGCCATTTTTTGTATTGTGCACGCCTTGAGAAAGCTAGTCAGTTACTAGCAAAACCGGTAGGCAATTTGTACGAACAGAAGTATGTTTTAAATATATGGTCAATTAAACAATAAGTCTTATATTTTGAAAGAAGTTGTATGTCCATGTTTTTCCATATTATTTGATATAAACAACAAATTACACGATAACCGCAGTAATTAACTTTAATGAAATGAAAGTACAGATATTTCATACTGAAAATAACAGTACGTAGAAACAAGCAAATAAAAGAAACGGGAATACGAGGTACATACAACAGACAGTGGTTTACCAATTAAAAAACTTACTGCGTGCTAGAAATTAATATAAAAATTATTTTTGATGGTTACATAAAATAATCTCCCAAACTTTGGGGGGGGGGGAAAGAGAGAGAGAGATGATCATTCCAATTCAGATTTGGCCGATCTAAAAGGGCTTCACAACCTTCTTTGAAAAGGTGTTCATATTCAAAATTGCTTCTATGGAGAAGACAGCTTCATTCCACCAGATACTGTGTTTGGTGTCAATACTATGTTGTGCCAGACCAGACTTTTGAGGTTTCATGTATTCAATTTAATATTGATGTTCATTAACTTTTTTTTCCCCCACAGAATGGCCTGTCTTCCCAAAGTATGTCAGATTACATTCACAAGGTATCTGGTAAACACCAGCTAATGATTGAGGTGACAGTTCATCTTTTGTATATATACATTAAGTATGTATACATACAGGAAGTAATTCTGAAAGACAAGAAAGTAATTCTAATATATCACTGTGCATTTAAAAAATATATATATAAAACAGGAGAGTTAAAGGTATTCTAACTTGCTTGTTTACTGTGAGCTTGCAACATGGAATGTCCTAAAAGAATGCAATAATGGTAAAATAGTACTGCTAAACAATCAAATAATCAAATTCTTGATGTGTACCCTAAACTATACAGAATATTATGATAGTACTTCATGAAAAGCTTATTTATAGGAAATTCGCAGATAAGTTAATAAAATTGGTCTGAACACTTTCTTAACAGCCACTTAAGTATTTTGACTAATTTCTCTTTTACTCCATATAAATTTATTTGGTCGACTCCCAACTGTATCAGCTTTGCTAATTTTGTTATCTATTTCTGTATTTTATTCGTAATATTCACTAAGAGATTATACTTAAATTGTTGAAATGTTTTACTTATTATAGATGTCCCAATTAGAATGCAGTTTAAGATTAAATGTTTCTGCCTGTTTTCACGTCTGTTTTTTTATTGCTGATTTTCATACTAAATTTATTGCAGCAGTTATTCATTTAATAAGAGAATCTTGCAGATTTCTGATGTATTTATTTAATAGTATAACATAATCTGCATAAAGTAAAGAACTTGAGATTAACATTTCCAATTTTAATATTGCATTTAATGACTTCCTTCATAATGTGATCCATGTGGATGATGAATAACAGTAGAGATAGTACTTGTCTCACACCTAATTATGTAACAAACCATATTTCTATATCTTCAATTCTAATTGGTGACTTAAAACTCAAATATAGACTGTACATTGTTTGATATAATGACCCACTTACATTATATTATGATATCGATTAGATCAGCTTTTTTCTCGACAACGTGTCACATGCCTTTTCCAGATCTACAAAAGTAAATACGGATCTTGTTACATTCTCATGATTTCTCATCTGTTATGTCTTAAAGAGAAAATCTGATCCTGACAGCCACTGTTTGGCCTGAACCCAGTGTTCTCCAACTTTCCCTTCCACATTTTCTTGGCCTCTTCTGGAGAATGCTTGTATTTATTTTACTTAGAACACATTGTAAGGAAATTTCTTCATAATTCTCAGATTCAATTTTATTTCTCTTTTAATAGATGGATTCTGTGTGAACTCTATTCCAATCATCTGAAATTTGACCTTCTTTGACCTCAAGAGTGTGCTATTAGGTATATAACAGATGAGTTTGAATGCTTGTGAAGATATTATATGATGAGTGTTAATTCTGGAGAACAAATTTTGTACATACACAACTGGCACACCATCAGGAGCCAAAACCTTATTGGTTTCCAAGCTTTTCAGGATTCTTCTGTTCTCTTTCTGGCAGATGATCAGACAAAATATGCATTAAAATTGTTCTTGGTATAGTGAAGTTGATTTATTGAATATCTATGCAGCAGTTTGAAATGAATGCCAGCAAGTCAGTCTTATCTTTGGATGATGATACGAAAGTACATCTGGATTTAAGAGAGGCGGAAGCATGAAAGAGCATAAAAAGCAAAGGAATCACATAAAAATATTCAATAAAATCACAAACTTATTATTATTATTGTACAGGTGCCTCCATGAAGTATTGAAGACTCATCACAGAAGACCAAAACTATCCACACAACAATCTATCATACCTCTCCTTGACCACATTAATAAGACTTCAACCCATTCCATTCATTCAAAACTCTCCAAGCAAAAATTCTAATCCTCACATTCCTACTACCAACACCTTTATTCAACTTCCAGGGAGGACTCCTTGTTCTGGTGGGCCCTTACAGCCAAGTGCTGAAACATTTCCAATGTACCAATCCTATAAAACCCTTTAAGCAACTTAAATGTTTCTATCATGTCCCCTTTATTTCTCCTAACAACCAACTTCTACAATTCTCTCTCTCTCACACACACACACACGCACACTCTCTCTCTCTCTCTCTCTTCGTAGGGGAACATTCCATCGATTACTCGCCTCTGAATCATCGCCACCACTTCTCATCCCCAAGAAACCTAGAAGACCAGACTTGAGCACAGTCATCCAGGTATGGATGTATCAAGGCCTTATAAAGAGGAATAATAACTTCCTTAGCTCTACTTGTTAATGGGTTCTTCAATAATTATTATTACGTGACACCTCCAAGGAGTCCAAAGCCTCATCAAGGGAGGGCATGTACGCTACAACTCTCCATCTCTACCACTCAATTCACCAACTACAACAAACCACAGCTACCATTATCATCATCTACACCAATGCCATCTACCACCAACCACCACTAATATTTTCACAAACAATCACAAACATCCATGCCCACAGTGGGATCCTGTTAGCTGGAGAGAGCAGATACACTAACCACTCGACTAACCAGGCTGAAAAGTAATCTTATGGGCTAACTTAGCAACCTTAGTAATATGTCCTATAAACTTTAATTCTCTGTCTATTACCATGCCTAAATCTCCAGCTTCATCTATTTCCTGCAGTACAGTGCCATCAGTGTGATACACAGCTTATAATCTGTTATCCCAAAATGCATAACTTTACATTTCTCCACATTAAACTTACACCCATTATCTTTTGTCTATACCTAGAGCCTATTTAAATCATCTTGCACGCTCTCCACAACAGCAATGGTCCCAACACTCAACCTTGTGACACACCCTAGTCACCTGTTTTTCTCAATTCTGTCCATCAGCCACCATCTTAACCAGTGTCATATTCATCCCCATTTGTTCTAATTGGCATAAGAGAGTTCTATATGGTATTCTTTCAAATGCCATTGCAAAATCCAGCAGAATCATTGTATAGTCATTTCCTTTATTCAACTCTGTTGTTCTTCTATTATAAAAAGATAGTAAATTATTAAGGCATGACCTACCCTTCACAAAGCCATGTTGCCCCCTCTTACAGCATCATATTTTTATCCACCCATTCCTGAATTTTCTTTCTGACCAATTTTTCCAGAACTTTAATTACGATGCCTGAGATACTGATTAGTCTACAATTTGCTATCACAGTCTTTGAACCTCCCTTATGTGAGGGAATTATTTTGCCCTCTTTCCACTCCCTTGGGACACTATCAGAGCTGAGACTTAGAACTTAGTCAGAGGTATTGCTAGTACCCTTGCACATTCTCACAAAACCCAAGCTGATATCCTATCTAATCCCACAGCTGTATTTACATTTAGATATTGTGATATCCTAAGTACCTCCAATTCATCCACCACTGTTCCCACATTAGTGTCAGTGACGTATGTTAAAGCGGTAACCTCACTAGGAGCATATACCCTTGCAAAGTGGTGTCACTCGGTAACTTGACTATTTTATCTGCTTCTGTCGCTTTGGAGATATCAAATTTTTGACTAGATGATGTAGACCAGCGCTTCCCAAACTGTGGGCAGCCCCCCCCCCCCCGGGCCGTTAGTTTTGTTCAGGGAGCCGTGAAATAATGAAAACAAATTTAAAATGTTTCAAGACTAAGTCTAATGTTTTAACACCATGTCAAATGTGTATGTAAGATGCTAAAAATGTAATAGTTGCATTTGATTTTTGCAATATTTGCTGTGTATGTTTTATATTGAATATAAATACAATATTAATATATGCCTGTAGTACGATTTTTTTGAAGGGGGCCGTGAAATATTTAATTTTTCAAAAGAGGCCTTTACATCCATAAGTTTGGAAAGCATAGACCACCTACATTATGCAATATTCACTAGGGGGAGATAAAATTCTGTCCTTTCTTCCTATGAGAAGTTTTTTAAATAGTTCCATCCTCTTAATTCAATGTTGTCTTATAGTCAGTTGCAGGGATGATAAGACTAAGATAACTCATCTTTGTGCTTTAGTTTCAATCGGTCTTTTGGTTGTTCATCTATATGAGATTGGTGAAAAAAGAAAACTTATAGCTTTTGGCTGTATGATGATATAAAAGAGCTGGGGCCTTTTTCTCTCTCTCTTTCATACTTTCTGTCTCTTTTCTTTCTCCTAATACTATCAGGCTCTCTTGCACCTCTCATACTAACTACTCTAGGCCTATGATGAGCACCCCTTTAATTTTTCACCTAAATAAAGGTTTAAACCGGCCTGGGTAGTGGCCCTTTCCATAATGCATAGCATTATACATGTCCGTAAGAATGTGTGCATTGTGTTATGGGATACTATGGCAATCGATGCGAAGTCATTAGCCTCTATATGCAAGTAGTGCAGTTACTTCACGCACATGCTTTGTTTGTTTGTTTACACTTGGATAAACAATGAAACCAAGAATATAATTTCTTAGCATCTTTAATGTTCCCTTTGACATTATCCAATGTATTAGGAGAAAGAAAAGACAGACAGAAAGTATGAGAGAGAGAACAAGGCCCCAGCTCTTTTATATCATCATATAGCTAACTTAGTAATTTGGCCCTGATAGTTAATGAATCTAGAGACTTAGAGGTAATTGTTTGTCCACTTTTACCTCTAAGTCTCTATATTCATTAACTACTTGCTGCATATTCCCATTAATGTAATTTGTAGTTATTCTCCTTACTCCAGAATGAATAGACATAGGAGGTTTCTTTAAGAACTCTAATATCATATCTTGTATCTTTGATCAGTGGGTAGAATGCATTGCCAGAGGTGGTTAAGAATGCTTCATCTGTGAATGAGTTTAAGGAGAGGTATGATAAGTATTGTGTGAATAGTATGTTGTATAGGGTCTCCTGCGATGAGTCTTCTGACTCCATGGAGATACCTGTATAATAATAATGAAAACTGCATGATCTCTCTTACTACATGGTGATATCGTATCACAGTAATCTCATTTATAGACATTCCAACTTACTATAAGACACTAACTTCCTATATTCCATAGACACTATATTCACTAAATTACTATAGGACACTAGATCCGTATTCTTGTACCTCGAGTAATTTCCGTCACGTGTTGCTTAAGTTATGCATCAGTAATTCTATAAATTGTTCCCCGCCCCCTCCAATCTTATATCTTATTTGCATTTGCCTCCATCTCTCCAGTCTGTATCCCCATAGTTGAAATTATCCATAATGATAGCCCCCCCCCCTTGCATCTATAAAATATATCTGTCTGTGCAGTTTGCAGTCCTCTACAGATGATTTGATCTATAGGACCCCCCCCCCCTTTTTGCATATTTTTGTCCTCTTAACTTCTGTCATACCAAACAACCTCAAATCCATTGTCTATATTACTCATACTGCTATTACCATTGGAGTTTCTACTCTGAATTTAACTTCTCTTCAATCATTAATATTATCCTACTTTTCCTATGTTGTCTTTCTTCCATCATGTTTTATTGCTGCAATGATATCCTTCTCTGTTCACCCAGACCTCACTTCATAAGTTGGTCCCACTACAGTATTTTTTTTTTTTATTTATATTTTCTAGGACTAAGATCTCCTTGGCTTTATTCCTGATGGTTATGACATTAATGCATACATATGATAGCAAGCTACCAGACTGATGAGTATTCTGGTAACTTAAAACTTGAATAGGTCAAACAAGGGGAGGGGTTGATTATTTAACCAAATCCTCACCCCACCCACCCACCCACATACACAAATGAACATCATATTTCAGCAATTTTTATTTTTTTTCTTTCTTGGGTAAACTAGCACTGACATTCTTGGGGGAACCCTAACTTGCTATAATTTTCTCTTACTCTGTATACTATTACACTCATAATTATGACTGTAATAGTATATTAATTTGTGTTTCATGAGTGTAATCAGATTGAAATTCTTACAAGTAGCTGAGGAAACAAGTAGGTGTTCAAAATTTTCAAATGGTTGATTTGAAGCAACTGTGGGAGTGTCTGTGGAGTAAGAGCTACTCTTACATCTTCATTATTGGATTGGGATGTAATTCTCAGAATGTATTGCTCGATGCAAGAATTACTATATACGAAATTGGATTGAAATGGGTAGACTGGTGTGATCTATAGAGGTGTCTGCTAAGGATGCATGTCTCTTACACCCCCCCTTTTCGTTTTTCCTCAAATTCTCAAGGGAGCATAAGCAACATAACTCGATTCCATATTTGTTCAAAATTGGTTGAATGAAATTACTTCTGGAGGTGTTGACAAAGTAGAAGAATTATGCTTTTTGACCATTTTTCATTTTCAGTACTCGAGGTGTTCATTAATTAGATTTAACAATTTGCATACTGTTCTGTGAAACATCTTCATCAGATTAAAAAATATCAGATTGATGATATTCATCTTTAGAACCAGAATTAATGGCCAGTCAAATTTAAACCCTGATAAAAATAATCAGTGACTCACTGGTACTTTGCTTGAGTTATTGCTGTGATTCTTAGTAAAGGCATTTGCAATATGCAGTAATCCCTCAATTATTCATTCACAGTGGGAAAGCAGTTTGTTGGTTGGATAACTGAAGGGTGAATTACATGGTGCTGTTCAAGAAGTTGGTTATTCAAAGATCAGATAACTGAGAGATCACTGCATTTATGTAGTGTATGATAATTTTTATTTGTTTTGATGCTTGATTTTCTCTAAAAAATGCATGAATCTTTCATTTTGGAATAAAATAGTTTATCAATAAGTTTTTTAATTAATTATCTGTTACTTGATTCCATTCTTAATTGTAAAATATTAAATTTGTAGATGTCGCTGCAGGTTGGAGGTTGGATTGCACTAGTTCTTGTCCTTTCAGTTGGTACCTTCGGTATAGAAACGTGTCTTTTTCTTTTACTGTGTGCATTTATTTGTCTATTTGGGTGAGTATACTTCAAGACATTAAAAATTTTAATTTTGCTCCTAAACCACAGTATTCAACTATATATATCAAACGAGATTTATACCATTCAGTCCACACCAGGGTTTTTTCTTGGATGGAGATATCATGAATTGTGCTATTGATTTGACATTTCTGAAAAAACAGTCATTAAAACCATTTACACAAGAGAATTTTTTTGGATATTACTATTGATATGATGATTACAGAAAGAAATCTTAAAATGGATCAATGCAAACCTTTTAAATTTGAAGGAACCTTCATTTCTCTCCTGTTTTAGGTAATTCAATTTATGTGCACCTGCATAGCAAATCACATTGTATCCAGCTACTCATTAGAAACTTAGCATTCATCTTGCATTCCAGTTCTTTATCTCTGCAAGTGATTGCACTGATATCAGTTGGCATCATTTGTGTGATCACTGACAGAGATGACTAATAATTAGCCATTAATGAGTGTGCAGATGCTATGTGATTTACTATATACATATATTAAAAAAAAAAAATCCTTGGTCTGCCCCTACTGCACTAGTATATTTCAGGAATGTGACTTTTCATGGGTAGTACACATGATATATATCATTTGTATTCTATGTAGTAAAAAGGAGAGTATACTTCAATTTATTTTCATTATCATCAGCTGCTGAAGAATACAGGATGCTATGATAATGCTACATAATTACGAGGGGATCTGGAAAGTTCTGATAATAACCTAAAACAAAAATGATAAAGCAACTGATATAACCACAAGAAAGAACATATTAGTAAGAAGAGAATAATGAAGGTAACTTATATTCTTATATCCTCATATGTTCTTTCTTGTGGTTATATCAGTTGCTTTAATATCATTTTTTGTTCTAAGTGTTTATCAGAACTTTCCATCCCCCTCCCCCATATGTTTATATTATTACTGGCACTTTATCAACAATTTTTTTCCACATTAATCTCTTATTTGTGAAGTCTCCAGTATTGTAAAATCTTACATATCAGTCATCTATGTCGCTATGAACTGCAACAGCACAAAATGCAAAGCACATATCCTTACAGGTATGTATAATACTATGAATTATGGGAAGGGTCACTACCCAGACCAGTTTTGACCTTTATTGAGGTCACGTCAGTGGGAGCCAGAGGTGATACTATGGTCATTGAGAGTTTATTTTTCACTTGGTTAGACTATAATAAGTTATTTAAATTAAGGGGATATTAAATCCCACATTGTTTTAAAACCAAATAAGAAACTCAAAGATTGGAATCGGAGAGTTTCATGCCGAATATAGTAAACTATAAAAGTATTGGCGATTACTAGCGTGAGCTAATGCAAGTGATCCTAGTACGTAGTACAATACCGGGCAACTCGCAGCAAAGGTGGTAAAGTTCTGATCGCTATTCTTGGTATTTTCCATAATGTAAAAACACATTTCCTAGGAAATGTATGCTGTTATTACATTATGGTGGGAGGTCACTACCCAGACTGGTTTCAGCCTTTTTTGAGGCTTCATTAGTGAGTAGCTAGACCAAATAGATACCAAAGGATATAGCGAAAAGAACTTATATACTCTGCTATACGAGTTGTCAAAAAGGTGCTAATAAACTATAATAAACTGTAATAAGTTTATAGTCTAATCAAGACTATAATAATGCGATAGGAGTGATGAGAGAACTTTCTCCACCTTTGCAAAGAGTTGCCTGGTGTTGTACTACCTTACCCCAGTCCTGAGGATACTTTCAGGTGCAAACTTTGTTTGCTCACACTTGGATAAAGGATTAAACTAAACTTATTATACTAAGGTCATATTTTCATATACGAGTTGCAAAAAGGTAAGTGATGTGAAGTCATTATAGTCCTGATTATATTTCAGGTGCAAACTTTGTTTGCTTATGCTTGGAAAAGAATTAAACCAAGTACAGTTGTATCTCGCTAATCCGAACCTCTTTAGTCTGAAACCTCCAGTAATCTGAACTGCAGTTTGAAAGAAAAATTTTTTTATTTATTACGTATTATTATTTTGTGTACTATTATTTTTATTTAATATTTATTATTTAACTATTATTAAATCACTTAAGGAATTGACAACGTAGATAAGAATATAAATTAAATTACACTTTAATAAATATTTCTGATATTTCGGTAACGTCACGTTGCCATCTTCAAAAGGAACTTACAAAAAAGGCATGTGCATGTAGGCACTACAACACAATAACTGAGAATGAAGTGATGAAGCTGTTGTTCTCCTAAAAGTCCTGATGGTGTCCCCTAGCGGGCTAAATAGGTGTTCTTGGCTGTTGGTCTGAAGGTCTGCTGATGTAAGCCTCCCAAATTTGGGGCAGTCTCATACAACCAAATTTGTTGAGGTTTGGGGGTTTGCGTATGCCCTCTAGTCCTGAAAGCCCTCCAGCCTCTCCCAATCTACCTCGCCTCAGAGTCTATGCATGTAAGTAATTTTTTTTTCTTTTCACAAACAATTTTTCACATCTTTTCCCCATCCCATCCAGTTCTTTAATTTGCATCTTAATATGAGATGAACTTTCCTGAGTAATCAGAACACGGAACCGTAGCAAATACAAATTCGAAAGACTATTCATGGAATCAGCCTCAGCCCCTAAGAAACTCTCCAAACCTCAACAAATTTGGTTGTATGAGACTGCCCCAAATTTGGGAGGCTTACATCAGCAGACCTTCAGCCCAACGGCCAAGAACATCTACTTAGCCCGCTAGGGGCACCATCAGGACTTTTAGGAGAACAATATCTTCATCACTTCATTCTCAGTTACTGTGTTGTAGTACCTACGTGCACATATCTTTTTTGTAAGTTCCTTTTGAAGATGGCAATGTGACGTTGCCGAAATATTGGAAATATTTATTAAAGTGCAATTTAATTTATATTCTTATCTACGTTGTCAATTCCTTAAGTGATTTAGTAATGCATAACCAACATATAAGGCTGTCTATGAGTATTTTACTATTATTATTTATTTTATTATTATTACAGTATAGTATTTTTTTTCTCATACTGTCGATTTTACGGTTATACTGGAGGCCTATTTTGATGTACTGTGTGTTCATGTTTGCTTTTTTTATACTGTACAGTATGTACTGTATTGTCAGCATGAATCATAAATATACACAAAGAGAGGAAATTCAAAATGTGCACAATTTGGTTAAAAATATAAATCCAGACATTGAAATTTCATGAACATATGTTATGGAATAGATTACAGGTAGAACCGAAAGTGAATTCGAAATAATCAAATCAGATGCTGAAATTATAAATATGATGCTACAGAATGTATTGGAAGACGATGATGATGAAGAACTCCAAGAAAAAAAACTAAAACATAAAGAGGCAGCTGACAGTTTTAATATGTGTATAGAATGTGCTAAGCAGAATGATACGCCATTCCACTAAATTTTGTTGCTAATGCAGCTCCGAGAAGAAGCATCCGAAAAATGTTTAGCTTCCAAGAAGCAAAAGAAAACCAGTGACTTAAAATCAAAATTAAAAACTTTTTTTTTGTGTTGTGTACAAGAAAGTGATATTTTTTACGCAAATTAAGTTACATACTGAACTATGCAATTTTATTAAATCAGAATCCTCAACAATACAGATACGTACAAATTCAATTTTTTACTAAAATAAACTTGCGTATTGTATTATTTTTTGTTTTACATTACAGTACAGTAGCTTTTTTTCTATCAGTTACTTCATTTATTTACAGAATTAAATTGATGTACCATTAAAATCTGATTATTTTTCTCTTAAATGCTAGTTATTGTTGTCTCTTGGGGGAAAATTTGCTAATCTGAATGAGCATGGTTTTTATTAGTTCGGATTAGTGAGATACTACTGCATATAATTTCTTGGTATCTTTAATTTATAGTTTAACCAAGTGGAAAACCTCCAACAACTAGCTCTAATCTAGAGTATTTTAATAATAAGGTGTGACACCTTTTGGTAACTCGTATATGAAAATATGACTTTTGTATCACCTCTGGTCTGGCTCCCACTGATGAGACCTGAATAAAGGTCAAAAGGGTAACTGTCCTAACTCTAAATATTTCAACTGCATGGAGATCAGACATTTCGCTAATCAGTGCTTCAAAATCCTGTCAGAAATGTAAAAGTTCTGAACACCGCGTTAATACCTGTCCTTTTAGAACTTTCACAGAAAGAGTGGGAGCGCCTAGAGCCAATTAGAACACCATATATATCAGAGAGGCATAATGAAGAGTTCCCAGATCTTCCAATTCAGTCTAGTAAAGACGGTGCTTTTAAGCAAACTACACTTAGTAAAATCACAAAAAGTGCACCACCAAATCAGTTAGAAATTAGCCCCAAAATTCCAGATCTGCAGAAGCAACTTTTCCAGTAAAATACTGATGGAACATCAGTTGAAATTACCAATAATGAACCTAAAATAACAACTGAACAGGTACACAATGAAATGCAAAAACATTCAACTGTTCTACAAGTAGAAACTGGAGAAGAAACAGAACATCAATTAAGACAACTGAAAGAACTTAATATGCAGACAAGATCATCAAAAAGGAAAGACGAATTAATAAAAAAAAAACTGAAGATAAACAAAAAAAATTACAAAAAGTAATAAAAAATATAAAGATGGAGAAGGCTGTGGATCATCAAATGAAAACTCTCCAGGCTCAGAAGAGTTTATGGATTATGAAGAGCCAACTCATGCTAATAAAGAGAAAGCAAGAGATACAATTAAAGAAAATATAATAAAGTTTACTGATTCACAGTTTTCTCAGTACAGTTATCATCTACACGAAAAGAAAATAGCTAGCTTCCAAATCAAAAATGATAGCCATGAAATTGAAATAATGGAAAGCAACTGTAATAAACTAGAAAACAGTTCACAAGAAGCAGGTGACACAATTGCTTCGTCACAGAGTGAAGATCTCATTGGGTTCATCCAAAATTTAGAAGTTAAAGACTTACCAGTGACACTACAATAATCATAGCTTATCCTTTCTGCATTGCCTCATTAAATGTATGAGGATTCCATAGGCAAATTAAACAAGAAACTACAGTAGTATCTCGGTAATCCGAACTAATAAAAACCGTGCTCGTTCGGATTAGCGAAAAGTTCGGATCAGTGAATTTTCGCCCAAGAGACAACAATAACTAGCATTTAAGACAAAAATTATCAGATTCTTGTGGTGCATCAATTTAATTCTGGAAATAAATGAAGTAACTCATAGAAAAAAAAAAGCTTCTGTACTGTAATGTAAATCTTAAAAAGTAATATAAGTTTATTTTAGTAAAAAATTTAGTTTGTATATATCTTTATTGTTGAGGATTTTGATTTAATAGAATTGTATAGTTCAGTATATAACTTAATTTGCGTAAAAAATATCACTTTTTTTGTACACAAAACAAAGTTTCACAAAATAACACACAAAAGTTTTTTTTTTAAATTTCTCTGTAAAAAAAGTCAATGATTTTCTTTCGTTTCTTGGAAGCTGAACTTTTTTTGAATGCTTCTTCTCGGAGCTGCATTAGCAATAAAACTTTGTGGAATGGCGTATCTTTCTGATTAGCCCATTCTATACACATATTAAAACTGTCAACTGCCTCTTCATGTTTTACTTTTTTTTCTTTGAATTCTTTATCGTCATCATTGTCTGCTAATTCATTCTGTAGCATCATATTTATAATTTAAGCATCTGATTTGATTTCGAATTCACTTTCGGTTCTACCTGTAATCCATTCCATAACATCTGTTTGTGAAATTTCAACATTTCGATTTATGTTTTTAACCAAATTATGCACGTTTTGAATTCCTGCTTTTTGTGTATCACCGTAGTTATCTTCATAAATTCTAGAAGGTCACAGTTTTCTCCATGATACTCGAATTGCTTCAGGTTTGAGGATTCCCAAGCAACATCAATTGAGAATGCTACATCCTTCAAATTTATATTTTTTATTGATGTGGTAACGTCATAATTTTGGGAAATTACATTTAAAAGCAGGTCTTTATGATCTTTTAATTTAATGGATTGTATTATGTTCTGATCCATTGGTTGCAACAATAGAGTACAGTTTGGAGGCAAAATAATAGTACACAAAATAATAATATATAATAAATAGAATAAAAATAATAAATGAAACTTTTTTTATTTTCAAGCCGCAGTTCGGATTACTGGAGGGTTCGGATTAGCGAGATACCACTGTATATGGAAACTTATGCTATGCCATAATATCAGGTTTTTGTTTCTCCAAGAAACATACTTCTGTAGATATATAAAACGTTTAACAGATAGATATCCGCTTCTTTCTTATTGGAGCTTTAGAAGATTTAACAGGGCTTGAGTAAGAGTTCTTATTCTTGCCCCCCCTCCTTGGGTCATTCTGTAATATTCAAAGGGATGCAGAAGGGAGAATTTTGACAATAGATTGGAAATACTGTGGATGTTTAAGTTTATAAATGTTTATGTTCCATCCAATGGAACGGTTAGATGAAAATTCTTCCAGGAATTGGAGCCATATTTGTATGGTGCCCACTACATCATAGCAGTTGGAGACTGTAATTGTATTGAAACCTCCACATTAGACAAAATAGGAGGACACCCCAGGAGTGGAAAAGTGGAATATGTACAGTTAAAAGCATGTCTTGACAATGCTCAACTAGTAGACATATGGAGAATTCGCAATCCTAATCTCCAGGCATACACATAAATGAATCAAGGTATTGGTACTTGTATTGATCGAATTTATATCTCTTCTTCCCTTATAAATAGGATAATTCAGATAAACCATCTTGATGTCAACATATCAGATCATAATCCAGTTATACTTAAGTTCCACTGCATGGAAAAAGCAGAGATCTCTTCTGGACCATGGAGACTTCATTAAATTTTCCGTTAATCTTTTCAACTAAATTTCAGACCCTCTGTTTGAATTGGAATAATGTTACCTGGAATTGGGATATGTGGTTAAAATTCAAACAAGCAGTAAAGCAGAATATGATGGAATGGGGAAAGGAACAGGCTTTCCTCAAAAGGAAAAAGTTGAAAGATCTGTATAAAGAGAGAAGCTGGTTTGTAACAAACCACTGCAATGGTATAGAATGTAGCAACATCATTAGAAACATTAACATAGCAATAGAACTGGAAAGGCAGAAACAAGCAGAAGAAAGAAATTTTAAGATAAGAATACAACAGCACTTAGCAGATAGCCCTTCATTCTCATTCTTCAATAGACAATTTACAAAATTTTGTAAAGAAAGGACTATCACTCAAATCTGTGTTGATGGAGAAGACATGTCCATCACTAAAGACATCCTTGATTCCTTTCAAAAAAATTGCAAAAATCTGTTTGAAGACAATAGTACTGTTGAAAATTATAACTCTTGGAACATTAATGGCTTTCCTGTTCATATCCAAGATGGGCTTGACAGCCCCATTACAGCATCTGAAGTTATCACAGCTTATAAAGAATGCCAGACAAGAAAATCCCTAGGGCCTGATGGTCTAGGGATAGAACTTTATCGTGAGATCTGGGATTTTATTCTTCCCATTCTAGTTACACTATTTAATTCCTTTCTCTCATCAGGATACATACCAAGTGAATTTGTAGCAAGCCATACTGTTCTCATTCCTAAACTTAATAGAGATCACATCTTAATCAGCTGTTAGAGACCGATTTCTCTATCTAATACTGATTACAAGATATTTTTCTGCATTATCAATAACAAGCTCAAAGTGGGAATGAAATATATAATTAAAAGCACATAGGCGTATGGAGTACCAGGTCAAGCAGTACAGTTTAATCTATTTCTGCTACGTGATCTAATCTGCTTAGTTAACATGAAAAAGCAGTCGATGGCAGCGCTATCAGTAGATCTTACTCAAGCATTCGATAATGTCTGGCATCCCTGTCCATTCTACATCCTCCAAATTGGTGTAGGTAAAAAACTGCTATCTGTTATCAAAGGAGCCTATGCCAATTCAACCACCCCTCCTAGTTAATGGGTTCCTGTCAGACCCAGTAAAAATTCAAAAAGGAGTCAAGCAAGGTTGCTCTCTCAGTCCACTGCTCTTTGCATTGGTTCTTAAACCTTTCTTGCAAGTCAACAATACACATGCTGTGTGAGGAATAACATTTCCTTCAACTAAAAAAGAAAATATGGTATTAGCATATGCCGATGATGTAGTTGGAACTTTGAAGGATAATGATTATATATATATGTGTGTGTGTGTATATATATATATATATATATATATATATTAGTATTTTGGAAAAATTCAGCAAAAGCAGCAGATTAATTATTAATGCAGACAAGACAAAATTGAAAGTTTATGAAAAGTGGGATCTTGGAGGCATTCCTTTTGGATTAACCCCTAAGAGAAAAATCCTCTCATTATACTTGGAATTCCCTTCTCCACTTACCCAATATTACCAGTCCAAGAACTTATATACAAGAACTTGGAAATGTTAGATGACTGGAAAATAGGGCCGCTCTCCTTTTCCATAGTACTCTAACACCATAATTTTTCTTGCTCAGTTGTACATAATAAATATTACAGACATCACAGAAGCTGAGAAAAAGCAATTATATAATAAACCTGTGCAATTTTTTTGGTCTAGCCGATACCAAGAAGTTAAGAAGGAATTTTTTTAACTATTAATGAAGCATGGAGGATTTGGACTTCCAGTCTAAAAATTCTGCTATTTAAGCAATACAGCTCCAAAAATCCATAAAATATTGCAAATTAATCACACATGTACAGACCTTCTCCGGTACTACTTTTGTTTTTATCTTCCCCTGTTTGGAGTTAATGATTATAAAGTCCAAAAGCTGAGATTGTTCCTGAATACTACAGCACTCTGTGTTTAACTCTAAGACTGCTAAAACACTCTGGAATTGACATTCTTTCCATCAAAAAAAACTAAAATTTGGTATAAAGAAATCTTTAATCTCTTTCGCTGCGAAGTTCCACAGTTGGATACGGACAACAATATTTTGTTTCATAACTTGATGAAGTTCCAAGGGTACCCTAACAGGAAGAATCTTTGCTTGGACAATTGCATATGGTCGCCTTCCAGTCAATGCCATCAAATGGAGGTACTTGAACATCGGAGATCCATTCTGTGACATCTGTTACCAATTGGAAACAGTAGAACATGCATTCTACAGCTGCCCTCTTGCTCTGCGTATTTGGAACAGATTATGTAATGTGTTGGGCAAGCCACTATTTACAACAGAACAGGTTATTTTTTTAAATACCCACCACCCGTCAGCAATGGGAAGAGAATTTTGATTTTTATAATTAATGAATTAAAATACTATTTATGGAAGGTTAGAAAAAAACATGGATTTGAAAACCGATTTGAAAATTGTGAATAAAATTTTCACAATACAATATTATGAAATATTTTATTGTGAAAATTTTATTGTTCAGTCAGGCGTTTTTTGTATTTAGAAAGAAGCATTCTAGGAGATATCAAATTTATCACTAGATGGTGTAGACCACCCACATTATACAATACTCACCAGGTGGAGATAAAATTCTGTCTTTTCTTGCAATGAGAAGTTTTTTAAATAGTTCCATCCTCTTAATTCAATGTAGTCTTATAGTCAGTTGCAGGGATGACTGGAGAGCAATCCCAGGCAGAGAAGGCCAACTCAAGGCAATTTCAAAAACCATTTGAAACTAAAGCTTTGCGCTTTAGTTTCAATCGATTTTTTGGATTGTTTATCTATATGAGATTGGTGAAAAAGAAAAAATTGATAGTTTTTGGCTATATGATGATATAAAAGAACTGAGGCCTTTTCTCTTTCTCTCTCATGTTATCTATCTGTCTTTTTTTTTCTCCTAATATTATCAGGCTCTCTTGCACCCCCTATACTAACTACTCTAGGCCTATGATGAGCAACCCTTTACTTTTTCACCTCAATAAAGGTCAAAACTGGTCTGGGTAGTGACCCTTCCCATAATTCATAGCATTATACATGCTTGTATGGTTTGCATTATGGGACACCAAGGCAAGTGATGTGAAGTCATTAGCTTTTATTTAAGAGTTGCCCTAGTCCTGATTATATATTTCAGATGCAAACTTTGTTTACTTACACTTGAAAAAGAATTAAACCAAGTATATAATTTCTTCATCATCATCATCATCAAATTCCTGCCATGTACCCTCAAGGGGTGTACAGGATATGACAGTACTACATGAAAAAATTACATCATTACTAACTTCCTATCTACAATTTTCCTCCAAATCAGTCTGTTACTTGTCAAGACTCCAACATTATCAGATCTTATATTTCTATCGTCTAAGGCACTTTGTACCGTATCAATCCACCTATATCTTGGTCTTCCTCTGGGTCGTTTTCCTGCCAACCTGGCAGAGAACACTTGTTTTGCTAATCTTTCCTCTCCCATTCTATTTAAGTGACCATACCATCTGAGATTAGCTCTGCTAACGCATTCCTGGATGCTGACAATGTCAAGTTCTTTCCTAATATCCTCATTTTTAATATGATATTGCCATTGATGCCATCTGTTCACGCCTCTAATCTTTCTCAGGACTCTCATATCTGCGGTCTCTAGTCTTTGGTCAAGTGTTTTACTTCTGACCCAGCTCTCAGATCCATAAGTTAAAATTGGTTTGAACACAGTCTTGTATACAGCTAATTTAGTGTTCCGACTAATTTCTTTCTTATTCCATATGAATTTATTCAATTGACTTCCCACGATACCAGCTTTGCTGATTCTGTTGTCTATTTCTATATTTAGTTTACCATCTTCAGTAAAAATTGTGCCTAAGTAGCTGAAATGTTTTACTTGTTCCACAGGTTCTCCATTCACAACACAGTTGACATTTTCAATGATTCTGCCTATTTTCATTGTCTTTGTCTTTTTATTGCTGACCTTCATACCATATCTATTACAACAGCTATTCAATTTAGTCAGAGAATCTTGCAGACTTGTAGCGGATTTATTTAGAAGTATAACATCATCCGCATAAAGCAAAGAGCTGACATTAACATCTCCAATTTTGATATCAGGTTTAATACCACATTCCTTCATAATGTGATCCATATAGATAATGAATAACAGAGGGGATAACGTACATCCTTGTCTCACACCAGATTTAACATTAAACCATCTTCCTGTACTTCCTTCAATTCTAACTGCAGACTCACAACTCAAATAAAGACTAAGTATTGCTTGATATAATGCCCCATTGACACCATATAACTGCAGCGTATTGAATAGTTTCTCTCTTGGCACCTTGTCATATGCCTTTTCCAAATCGACAAAACTTAAATACAGATCTTTGTTATATTCCCATGCTTTCTCGACTATTTGTCGTAAAGTGAAGATCTGATCCTGACAGCCTCTATTTGGCCTGAATCCAGCTTGTTCTTCACCAAGCTTTTCTTCCACAATTCTTCTCAACCGTTTCTCAAGTATACTTGCATAGATCTTGCCAGGAACACTCAGTAGGGAAATACCTCTGTAATTCTCACATTCAGTTTTATTTCCCTTTTTATATATGGGTACTATGAGAGCTCTACTCCAATCATCGGGAATTCATCCCTCAGTCCAGTCTTTCTGAACTATGCAGTGCAGCCACTGTAAGACTCTTATACCACCATACTTCAGCATTTCTGGTCGAATATCATCTACTCCTGCTGCCTTTCCACATTTCAAGCCTTTGATGGCTTTTTCTACTTCAAGTATGGATATGTATTCCTGACTGCATGCCTGGTCAGTGTTTTTTATCACTGTGCTGTCATCACTGCTTGTTTCATTTAGCAGTTTTTCAAAGTAATTACTCCATACTTCAAGGATATCTTTTTCTCCTGTTTTCATTTCACCTTTATCATCTCTAATTCCTTTTACAGCACTCTTTCCTCCATTCCTAAGCTTCTTCAACAACCTCCAGAATATTTTGCCACCTTCTTGATATTTATTTTCTATATTCTTGCCAAAGTCCTCCCATGACTTTTGTTTAGCTAGTTTTACACACTGTTTAGCTTTCTTACATTTGTCTCTGTATTCTGTAAGAGTAAAAGCTGACTTATTTGCCAGGAACTTTTGATATGCTTTCTTCTTTTCCTTCACTGCCTCTTTAACTTCCTGTGTCCACCAGGGAGTTCTGATTTTTTTTATCTTTGCACACAACCTCACCACATGCCTCTCTGGCAGAATCAATCAATGTTTCCTTTAGAGTTTGCCACTGAATCTCCAAGGTTTGATTCCTGTTCTCAAACTCTTTCATTTTCTTTTCAATAATATTTCTGTATTTTAGTCTACAGTTTACATCTGAGAGCTGCTCAACTTTTATTCGCTTTAAAACTTTCTTACATGTTATTCTTTTCAATATGAAATTCAATTTTATCCTGCTCAAGACTAAATAGTGATCACTTCCAATTTCAAATCCTCTGTACACTCTGGTGTCCTGCACCAGGGAGAAAACATCACTATCAACAATAACATAGTCAATGAGACTTTTCTTATTCCTAGCCTCTTCTCTCCATGTGAATTTGTGCACATTTTTATGTTGGAACATGGTGTTAGTAATAACCAGTCCATGTCCTGAGCAGAAATCCAACAGATATTTGCCATTATTATTAGCTTTGCTCTTTTCTCCAAATTTTCCCAAAATATTTTTGTATGTCTCACAATCATTTCCTACTCTACTATTTAGATCCCCAACAAGGACCAACTTTTCCTTTTTCATTGTGTCAGTTGCTTTTTCTAAAGCCTCAAAAAATTCCTCCACTTCTACCTTAGTAGAACCTTCTGTGGGACCATAGGCACAAATAAGTCTCATTGTCCAGTTCCCCATTCTCATATTTGCCCACATTACTCTACTTGAGACTGACTGCCATTCAAGAAGATTAGCCTCGTATTTTGTGTTGAATACTATGGCTACTCCTTCTTTTCCTTGATTGTTATTGCCTGAATATAACATTTTGTATTTATTGCTCAGAAAGATCTCACCAGTTTTGGTCTTTTTTGTTTCAGTCACCCCTATTATGTCGATCTGGTACTTATCTAATTCCTCAGCTAGCTCCATTTCTTTGCCATTCAGGCTTCTTACGTTGATAGTACCGATCTTTAACTCTGGTGATGTTGAGTTGGGGTTTGTTTTCAGATTTGTTCCAGTAGCTGACTTTTTGCTGTTCGCCCTGGTTCCCTGGCAAAAACAACGGGGGCCTTGTTTAACCGGGCGACGCCCCAGCCGGCATGAAATTTTGTCATGTTGTACCATCATTTTTTATTTTGGTTTAACCAATAAGAATACAATTTGGTCGGCTAAATCCCAAATTGCCAGCCCATCCTCGTTCGTTCAGTATCAAAGTAGATACCCAACAGGGTGCACCACGAGAAGGTGAGGATTGGACATTAGGTCAGAAGCCCTGGTCGGTTCTCCGCATTCCTTTAAAGGCTATGTGGAGGTCTCCTCTCAGTTATACAGCTTTGACCCTTAAGCACCCCATATATAATTTCTTGGCATCTTTAATTTAAAATATAGATCTTTGTTATACTCCCATATTTTCTTGAACAATTTATCTTAAAAATTGGATAATAGCAACTTCTATTTGACATGAAATGCAGCATGTTCCACCCTATAATTCGCTTCTGCAAGAGAGAGAGACATAGGAAAGAATTATTAACTTCTTCTGAAGTATTCTTGCTTAAATCTTACCTGGAATGATGTTCATAGATGTTCTTTTCATAGATGATACTCTAGGTGTTCTAATCCAACCATAGGGAATTCAACCTTCTTTGAATTATTCAGTAGCAAAATTCTTTAGAATTTCACATTATTTTAAAAATTCTTTTTATGAATGGTGTTGTGAGAGTTTTTTCCAGTCATCTGAATTTATCCTTCTGACCAAGTATTCTGAATTTTGCAGTGAAGCCACTGGAAAATTTCATAAATGGCCTCTAGGCCCTTGTTCTGGAGACTGGTCCCTGGGTAGAAATAGTGTTGTGGACATTACAAACTTTAGATTGGTTCTACAGCACAGCTATGTTATATGATAACAAAGGTGACAATCCACGGGAATGGCTTTCATGATAAGCTATGCTCTGTTCCTTTAAAATTTCAGACAGACTGTGACTGCATCTTGTTCAAGTTGTAATTCTACAACTTGAACAACTTAAACAGTGTGACACTAGAGAAATGACAACCTTACATAGTAAACTCTGCTTTATTCCTTGAAACTGTAACAGCTCCAGGTTCATTTCTGGGTTATACCAGTGAAGCAGCATTCATGTGTGGGTTCGTGAAACTGAAAATAATGAATGCAAAGCAGTTTTAGTATTTATACTATGTTGGTGACATCTAGCATCTATTTGTCAAACCTGACGTTAAGAAAAGAGAAATGAAATGAAACCTGCATTCAGCTGATTGTTTTTCATCTTTTAATTTCTAGTTTTACATTATTTATCCCTTTCTTTTGGTTGGTTGAAAAATAGTCATGTAATTTTAGCTTTAGGATCCTGTTATGATTTTTAGATTCATTGCAGAGCTGATGCTTTTATAAGGCTATAATCCTGTTATTTTATTTATTTATTTTTTTCCATTAAAGATCATTTCACTGGATGTTTCAGAAACCAAAAATCAGAAGTTCCAATTTGGATGTTTTAGTGTTTCCAGTTATATTGTGCATCAGATGCCAAAGAGTGAATGACACCACATGGACCTCATGTTTCTTGTCCTAAACTTAAGTAGAATAATACATCTTCCTTTTGCTGAGACTAGAATTAATGCCAAAACTGTTTAAAATCATAAAGAGATATATCTCTCATTAGTGTGTGTGTTTGCCAACTTTTTTTTTTTTTTTTTTAAAGGAGGAAAGTCAAAGTTTCACTGGGGAAAAAAAAAAAAATCTGTGTGCTACTTCTGTATGTGACCAGTTAAATTTCACTATTAGTTGAAAAAGGTCAAGAACGTTCCTTGCATTATTTTTGAACCTCCACTGGACAGTCAAATTTTGTCTAATAAATAATGTTAACCATCAGAATAGTTATAGTGTACAGGGAAAGTTTGTAATCTATTAGATTGTAAATATCCCATATTTACAATTTGAAAGGTGCAAGTTAGTCATCTGTTTTCTAAACAGATGGCTAGTTTAGCAATTGCTAAACTTAAGTTCACACATTTGCCAAGAAAGAAGGGATGGATAATAACCAAAGCATAGCTAGCCTCAGAATGAGATAGATGGAAGTTAATTTATTCATATAAATAAAAATATATATATATATATATGCAAGTTAGCCATCTGTTTAGAAAACATAATGGCTAGTTAGCAACCTGTCATTGCTAAACTTAATTTCACACATTTGCCAAGAAAGAAGGGATAGATAATAACCAAAGCATAGCTAGCC
Organism: Typopeltis vanoorti; assembly: GCF_054136105.1. Taxonomy (NCBI): domain Eukaryota; kingdom Metazoa; phylum Arthropoda; class Arachnida; order Uropygi; family Thelyphonidae; genus Typopeltis; species Typopeltis vanoorti. Next base: position 33,425,562 of record NC_143561.1, on the reverse strand, counting down.
TCAGAATTAGATAGATGGAAGTTAATTTATTCATATAAATAAAAAAAAAATTTAAAAAATAGCGCTATTATTCATGACGTTGAGACTTGTTTCGGTATGCGTTATGCTGAATGATCATCATCATCGTCATTATTAAATTCCTGATGTATACTCTCAAGGGGTGTACAGGATATGATAGTACTACATGAAAAATTTACATCATTGCTTACTTCCTATCTATTCCTAATTTTCAGCCAAATCAGTCTGTTAAAGGTCAAGACTCCAATATTATCAGGTCTTATATTTCTGTCTTCTAAGGCACTTTTTACTGTATCAATTCACCTATATCTTGGTCTTCCTCTGGGTCTTTTTCCTGCCAACCTGGCAGAGAACACTTGTTTTGCTAATCCTTCCTCTCCCATTTTGCTTAAGTGACCATACCACCTGAGATTAGCTCTGCTAATGCATTCCTGGATGCTGACAATATCAAGTTCTTTCCTAATATCCTCGTTTTTAATATGATATTGCAATTGATGTCATCTGTTCATGCCCCTAATCTTTCTCAGGACTCTCGTATCTGCAGTCTCAGTCTCTAGTCTTTGGTCAAGTATTTTACTTCTAACCCAGCTCTCAGATCCATTGGTTTAAACACTGTCATGTAATTTAGTGTTTTGGCTAATTTCTCTCTTATTCCATATAAATTTATTCAGTTGATTTCCTACCATACCAGCTTTGTTGATTCTGTTGTCTATTTCCATATTTAACTTACCATCTTCACTAAAAATCGTGCCTAAGTAGATGAAATGTTTTACTTGTTCTATAGGCTCTCCATTCACAATGCAGTTGATATTTTCAATGTTTCTGCCTATTTTCATTGTCTTTGTCATTTTAATGCTGACCTTGATACCATATCTATTACAACAGTTATTCAGTTTAGTCGAGGAATCTTGCAGACTTGTAGCAGATTTATTTAGAAGTATAACATCATCCGCATAAAGCAAAGAGTTCAGATTAACACCTCCAATTTTGATATCAGGTTTAATACCACTTTCCTTCATAATGTGATCCATATAATAATGAATAAGAGAGGGGATAATGTACATCCCTGTCTGATACCAGATTTAACATTAAACCATCTTTCTGTACTTCTTTCAATTCTAACTGCTGACTTACAACTCAAATAAAGACTAAGTATTGCTTGATATAATGCCCCATTAACACCATATAACTGTAGCTTTTGGAATAGCTTCTCTCTCTCTTGGCACCTTGTCATATGCCTTTTCCAGATCTACAAAACTTAAATACAGATGTTTGTTATATTCCCATGATTTCTCCACTATTTGTCGTAAAGTGAAGATCTGATCCTGACAGCCTCTATTTGACCTGAATCCAGCTTGTTCATCGCCAAGCTTTTCTTCCACAATTCTTCTCAACCGTTTCTCAAGTATACTTGCATATATCTTGCCAGGAACACTCAGTAGGGATAAACCTCTGTAATTCTCACATTCAGTTTTATTTCCCTTTTTTATATATAGGTACTATGAGAGCTCTACTCCAATCATCGGGAATTCGTCCCTCTGTCCAGGTATTCTGAACTATTCAGTGCAGCCACTATAAGACTTTTATACCACCATCCTTCAGCATTCCTGGTCGAATATCATCTACTCCTGCTGCCTTTCCACATTTCAAGCCTTTGATGGCTTTTTCTACTTCAAGTATGGATATATATTCCTGACTGCATGTCTGGTCAGTGTTTTTTTATCACTGTGCTGTAATCACTACTTGTTTCATTTAGCAAATTTTCAAAGTAATTACTCCATACTTCAAGGATATCTTTTTCTCCCGTTTTCATTTCACCTTTATCATCTCTAACTCCTTTTACAGCACTCTTTCCTCCATTCCTAAGCTTCTTCAACAACCTCCAGAATATTTTGCTACCTTCTTGATATTTATTTTCTATGTTCTTGCCAAAGTCCTCCCATGACTTTTGTTTAGCTAGTTTTACACTGTTTAGCTTTCTTACATTTGTTTCTATATTCTCTAAGAGCACAAGCTGACTTATTTGCAGGAACGTTTGGTATGCTTTCTTCTTTTCCTTCACTGCCTCTTTAACTCCCTGTGTCCGCCATGGAGTTCTGATTTTTTTATCCTTGTAGACAACCTCACCACATACCTCTCTGGCTGAATCAATCAATGTTTCCTTCAGGGCTTACCATTGAATCTCCAAAGTTTGCTTCCTGTTCTCAAACTCTTTCATTTTTTCTTCATTAATGCTTGTGTATTTTAGTCTACAGTTCACATCTGAGAGCTGCTCCACTTTTATTCGCTTTAAAACTTTCTTACATGTTAATCTTTTCAATATGAAATTCAATTTTATCCTGCTCAAGACTAAATAGTGATCACTTCATATTTCAAATCCTCTGTACACTGTGGTATCCTGCACCAGGGAGAAAACATCACTATCCACAATAACATAGTCAATGAGACTTTTTTGATTCCTTGCCTCTTCTCTCCATGTGAATTTGTGCACATTTTTATGTTGGAACATGGTGTTAGTAATAACCAGTCCATGTCGTGAGCAAAAATCCAACAGGTATTTGTCATTATTATTAGCTTTGCTCTTTTCTCCAAATTTTCCCAAAACATTTTTGTATGTCTGACAATCATTTCCTGCTCTGCTATTTAGATCCCCAACAAGGACCAACTTTTTCTTTTTCATTGTGTCAGTAGCTTTCTCTGGAGCCTTAAAAGATTCCTCCACTTCTACCTTAGTAGAACCTTCTGTGGGACCATAGGCACAAATAAGTCTCATTGTCCAGTTCCCCATTCTGATATTTGCCCAAATCACTCTACTTGAGACTGCCTGCCATTCAAGAAGATTAGCCTCATATTTTGTGTTGAGTACTATGACCACTTCTTCTTATCCTTGATTGTCATTGCCTGAATATAACATTTTGCATTTATTGCTCAGAAAGATCTCACCAATTTTTGTCTTTTTTGTTTCAGTCACCCATCCAGGTAGATACCTAACAGGGTGCTCCATGAAGGACATCACCTAATGTCCTTCTCAATCACCTAATGAGAAGGATATTAGGTGATTCTGACCTAATGTCCAATCCTCAAGAAGGATTGGACATTAGGTCAGAAGCCCTGGTCGGTTCTCTGCATTCCTTTGAAGGCTATGTGGAGTTCTCCTCTCAGTTATATAGCTTTGACCCTTAAGCACCCCTATGTTGAATGATAACATTCCTATCTGTTTTGATAATAATTTCACCCAGAAAAGAAAAAAAGTTATAAACTTTCAGTTCCTTGCATTAAGGAATCCTGCTATAGAGATTGATGGCTTTTTTTCAAGCCACTTCATGATGTTTAATAAGCAAGGCAGTGATTTCACACATGCTACATGAAAATTAACTAGGATCTTCTTATGACCAAGCAATTTAGCTTCATAAACCTAAGTTTGTAGGAAAGAGAAGTTAATTAAAAGAAATAAAAAGATCCATGAGCAGTACATTATAGTACAAAAAGTAACAAATATAAAAACAATAGAGCATGCAACATTTAATTATGAGAGGAGACAAAGGAAATGTGGAGTTATTTCATTGTGCAATAAATAAAAGGAAGAACAATTATGGAAGAATCTTAGTTAATGTTGATGAAAAGGTGACTTCTGTGTAACACCTGACTGGCTATTGACAACAGGAAGATCTGTTGTTATCTACTTCAGAGAACATAAGAAATTCAATCGGCACCATTGTGATAGTCAGAACTGACAAGCCATGCTTTGAACTCACTCCTTCACACAGGAGTCATTAAATCAGAGAGAATGTTTTTTGGAATCATCTTAAAAAACATTCCCCAAACCTCATTGATATGCCCATATCAATTTACAAAAATTTGGGAGAGTCATTTTAAGATAAAATTAATATTTCTTAACTTCTCTCTTTATCCAACAACATATGGTTCCAATTAGGACTTTAGTTCTTTTGTATTGTCCATTGCTTGCTATGAAACCATCAAAATATCAGTAACCAAGTAAATAAATATTTTTATTATTAGTTTATGTTGTGAATTAAAACCATTAAAGAAACTAACACCACAAGTATTAAAATGTTATACTATTTGCTGCAGAACAAATTGTTCCAGCTATATAATGCCTTCTATGTGGATGACTGTACGATCTTCTGTCATTTTTTTCAAAATAAGGGTCACAGAAAGCTATTGATCATCTTTCAAATAGGTTCAGATTTTCACCATAGAAAATTTTTTGCATCCATTTTTGCCACAAATGTCTTCATCCTGATCCAATCTAAGATTAGAACAAATGGTAATCCAAATTGCAACAGAAGCAAGGTTCACAGAACTTGCATTTGACAGCATACTGACATTTCTACCTCATACACATCAGTTGCAAAATAAGCATTGAAGAAAGATGAAAATCCTTCACACCCTATATTTCACCTCTTGGGGTGCAGATGTCCCTTGCATTGCTTATGCTGAGTACTTATCAAGATTACTAACCTCTGGATTGATGGCTGGATCTGATCCACCATCAGTCTATCAGAACTGCATCAGGAGCATTTCAAACGTATGTATTCCTAGTCTTTTACATTAAAGCATAAGAACCATATTGTTATGTGCACCCAAAACCTTGCTGAACCATCCCACATGGCCAATTATTTTTTTTGGCCCACTTTGGGACAATTTGTACCTGTTAGACTGTATACATCCTTTTATTTTCTGATTAAAAGCATTACTGCAAGCTCCAGAGTAGCCAATACTGCATGGATGCTACTAAATGTACTACCACCATGGTACAACTCTATTCTGTGAAAAATTAGTGAAACATTTCACCCTTCCCTCTATCTATCAGCAGCTCTTTCAAGCTCTTTCTCACACAGACACACACACACACACACACACACACACACACACACTGAGTGAATACTCTGATTTTGTACTATATACAAACAGCTCAAAATAAGTCTCTAACAGGGTCCACAGCTGTCTTTTCAGATAAAATAATATCTAATCAAATACTACCAGAGTATATCAACTATGCTGCTGAGCTGCGTGCAATAGAGCTTTCATTAAATTACTTAACGTGGGCATTGTTTATACTGATGCAAGAAGGTCAGGCACATAGAAATTTGGTATATCAACAACATTCAGTGCTCTCCAAAATCTAACATTCGTTTTATTAGAGAAGGCTGCTCCACCTGGATGCTTATCTGGCTTCGTGGAAAAGAGGAGTAGAAGTCGATGACTTTTGTTATTTTCCATGATCTGACTACCTTCTGTTCTCCTGATGCAAGCATCTGCTCAGACCAAATAACAGAAATAATCCTTATCAGAATGAAGGTCTTCATCTGTCATTCCACCCAACATTCTCAATTGGTTTTCAAGCATTGGTTCTCCAATAAAATACAGTCCAAGATAAAAACGCAAAATGTCACATGCCGCTCAAGAACAAAACTCCAGCATTACACTTAGCCGGCATTATAGCTTACAGCAGCTGCAAAAAAAAAAATACCATCAAAATCAGATTAGGTTTTGAAAGGGTAAAATGTGACAAACTTGCCTCTGTTCAAAATGGCAGCCGAGCATTTTGGTCCCTTGTCAAAGTCATTGGGTATGGCATTTGCCTACTTGCATCACTCATCTCTTCCAATTCCTGCATTGGTGACCAGGATATAATCCTCTGCCACATTAACTAGGAGTTAGATGGAAATCAGAAGAATGAATAACAGTCAGGAACAAGGCAACTGGTCATGATTCCCCTCCCCATTGTGCTGAAAATTTGTGCTCCAGAACTAGCATCTATCTTATTTTGCTTCTTCATTCTTTCCTCTTGACATCTTCCCTGCTGTATGGAAACAAGCCTATCTTTGGTTCATTCCAAAAAATAAGAAAATATGATAACTGCTGTCTAATTGGTCTCACCTCAGTTTTCTCAAAAACTAGAGATGTTAATCAGTGGCAAACGTTTTCAATATCTGAAGACAAACCAGCCAATTAGTGGTCCACAATATGGATCCTATTCTTGATCTACAACTTATCTAGCCCTCACTATGTTTACGCTCAATCCATGGAAACATTATGAGTAACTCACATGCTGGTTGTTCTTGACATTTCAGAGGTATTTGATCAGGTCTGGCATTTGATCAAGTCTGCCCAGCAAGCTATCATTCATTGGTCTGACTTCTACCCTTTACATTTGGGTCATCAGCCTCCTCTCTTTGGTCATATATTATATGTTGTGGTAGATAGTTTGCTATTCTTAATTTCCTCATCAGTAGAGCACCACAGAGCTCTGTATTTTTACTCTCACTCTTCCTCCTCTACATAAATGATCTGCTTTTACTGACTAATATATCTATAACTTTTGCTGATGAGTACATTCCATTAATTATTTGGAATCTTTAGGATTTACCATAACTGAAGTGCTAAACTCCAATCCCCTATACTTCAGTGGGACAAGGACAACATTATAAACTTCGTGCTGTCAAAACCTAGTCTTGTTTAAATTCCCTCAAGAAGAATCTCTCACATCTTTTAACTTTTGATATCTAAATATCCAAACATGATCAGATTTTCCCTTCTTGGGCTATCCTATCCTAAACTCTTTCCTGTCATAAATATATCTAGCCATAGCTTCAGCAGTGGCCAAAAAAAAAAAAACTGTGTACTTTTCTGCTCAAGATGTTACTTCAAATGTAGAACTGGTAACCCTGTTAACAGTTCTCAAATTGGCCCAACCATGGAATGCAAATTCACATGAAGCACTGCATTTTGACCATTATATCAAGGTCCTCATCAGGAAAGTGTGTAATGTATCAGGATGTACTACAGTGAGCAACTTTAATCACATAAATATAGTGTATATCAGTGAAACTGCATTAAAGGCTACTGGTTAGAGTTTATATTCCTGTGGGATATTGAAAAGGTTGAAATGTCAAATATTTTATTCTAATTAAAGTGGTTGATCTGACATGATAGTTTGTCTCCATAATTCTACACAATGAATTCCTGAGTTCTGATATTGTCTTACTTATCTGTGGACCCTTTCCAGTTTCTACATCACAGTAGAAACTAGGTAACCAAATTTAAGCACAGTAGACCGTGTGGGGTCTGACCAGGGCTTTATACAGTGGCATAACCATCACCTTATCCCTACTTGTTGTTTTCCCTTATTACAGCCATATTGCTCTGTATTGCAGCACTTTTCTACCTTCTGAACTTCAGACCACTGTTGACCTTCACCTCCAGATTTCAAACCTCGTTCACATACTGTATTGGTGAAGCAAAGTTTCACCAATATAGTATATACCTTTACACTCCAAATTGTAGCATCTTCTTTTTGAAATAGCAATATCACTCATTCACACAAGCTACAAACAGTTTTTTAAATCTTTTTTGAAGGGAGAACTGAAGATCTCTGTCAATCCAAATGAAATATCAATGAAACTTGCCAAGAAATTATATTCTTGTATAATCCTTAAGTGAAAAGGTGTGACCCTTTTCACTTAAGTATGTAGGAAATATATGACCTCTACATTAGATGAATTACATTCATCTAATGTAGAGGTCTATTATTACTTCCCACATATTACTTGTATGTGGAAAATATATGACCTCTACATTAGATAAACCTTGGTATCTCTCTTGGGTCTAGCTCAGTGGCAGCCCATGAAGTTTTAAGTGGAGTGCTGCCTATACAAAATAATTTTTAAAAAATTCTTTTTTTCCTAATCAGTAACCAATTTATTAATAAGTAAATCTACAGATTTATTTATTAATAAATTGGTTAGGAAAAAAATAATTTTTTAAAAATTATTTTGTATAGGCACTTAAAACATCCCCACTTAAAACTTCACGGGCCACCACTGGTCTAGCTTCCACTGATGAGACCTTGACAAAGGTCAAAACTGGTCTGAGTAGTTTCACTTTCCCATAATGCATAACATTATACACACCTGAAAGGATGTGTGCTCTGCATTATGGGATACTAGGGCAATTAATGTGAAGTCGTTAGCCTGTAAGTAACATAGCCATGGAGATACTTCATGCACAAACTTTGTTTGCTTACACTTGGATAAAGGATTAAACAAGAGTATAATTTCTTGGCAACTTTTGCTTATATTATAACCAAGTGATAAAAATTTTCACCAAATGAAATATCATTAACAAATAAGTTTAACAGTAGAGACCCAAGAACACCACTGGTTACCTTTCTTTACTGGGACACTGTCTAATCATCCATAACTTATCATTCAAACGGCCCATCACGAATTCATCTAACCAACCTTTGATGTTATCCATACTCTAATTTGTACACTAACTTATGTCATTTTATCAAATGTTTGCAAAATCTGAGAATTTTTCAGAGAATCTGAGAATTACTGTATGTGAATCTGACTTATCCAACACATTCATCACTGTATCATACAATCCTGCTTTCATTAACCCAGTTCTGTATTCTAATCATATTTATTTTTTGAGTACTTACAAATATGTTTTGCTATATCATATTAGTTTTTCTGTCATCAATTTTTGCATTGCACATCTCCATTTAAAACTTTCCTTTTGATATTTTTCCATTTTAAATTCTAGAAAATGTAAATCCAGACTGAAAATTAAAAACATTTAAATGCAATTCAAAAATTTGTTCCATGATATTTAAATTATATTTATAAAATCTTATAACTGCAATAACAAAATATTTTATTAGTGATAATTTTAATGATATCTAAAAAAAACTTTCATAAGGGGAGGAATTTTTCAAGGCATAATGAATCGATATCATAAACTTACATAAAGAAAAGGAAAAGTTGATCCCTGTTAGAGATCTAAACAGCCGAGTAAGAAATGCTTACTTAAGCATGCAATATCAATTATCGCAATAATGCGATAATTGATATCGCTTACTTAAAATGCTTACTTATGCGATAAACAATAAAATTGTTTATGATATAAATCACAGGACCTTACTGGCAAATATCCTAAAGAAGAATGAATGTTCAATGATAAACTAAGCTGTAAACCCACACCAGACAGTAATTTTGTGTAGCCCATACCCATCAATTGTGGATATTCACAGCTCTGTTCAAGCAATAGTGAGCCTCATCTCTCCACAAAAATCATCCACAGCCAAGCAGCATCCAACTCCACTCAAGCAAGGAATGTTAAAGTGAATGTCAGTTGACTTTTAAAGTCCTGCAGGAACAATTCCTGTGTCAGGATTATCTTGAATGGGTAGAAATGCAAAATCTTCCATAGAATTTTCAAGACAGTTGTGTAAGTAAGGCACATCCTCTATTGTTTAGCTACATTACCCAGTATTTCACTTGATAATTGTAGCTAAAGTAAGATCGCTTTCTTGCCAGAAATTTCTGATATACTTTCTTCTTTTCCTTGACTCTTCTTTAACTTCCTGAGTCCGTCACAGACTTCTGGACTGGATTACTTCCAATTTCAAATCCTCGACATATTCTCATATCCTGACACAGCAGAGTAAGAAATGCTTACCAGACACATAGAAATGTTTTGAGAAAATTTGGAGAAATGAACGAAGCTAATAATAATAATGGTAAGTACCTACTGGATTTCTCTTCACAATAGAGACTAGTCAGACGGAGGAGGAAATTACATATTAAAAAATTGAAAGGAAAAAAGAAAGGGCTAACTCATCATTTCATGTTGTGAGCAAGAAATGAGAAAAGTGTCATTGACTATGTTATTGTTGATAGTGATATCGTCTTGCTGTGTCAGGACATGAGAATATGTTGAGGATTTGAAATTGGAAGTAATCCAGTCCAGAAGTCTGTGACGGACTCAGGAAGTTAAAGAAGAGTCAAGGAAAAGAAGAAAGCATATCAGAAATTTCTGGCAAGAAAGCGATCTTACTTTAGCTACAGTTATCATCAAGTGAAATACTGGGTAATGTAGCTAAACTATAGAGGATGTGCCTTACTTACACAACTGTCTTGAAAATTCTATGGAAGATTTTGCATTTCTACCCATTCAAGATAATCCTGACACAGGAATTGTTCCTGCAGGACTTTAAAAGTCAACTGACATTCACTTTAACATTCCTTGCTTGAGTGGAGTTGGATGCTGCTTGGCTGTAGATGATTTTTGTGGAGAGATGAGGCTAACTATTGCCTGAACAGAGCTGTGAATATCTACAATTGATGGGTATGGGCTACACAAAATTACTGTCTGGTGTGGGTTTACAGCTTTGTTTATCATTGGACATTCGTTCTTCTTTAGGATATTTGCCAGTAAGGTCCTGTGATTTGCTCAGCTACTGCTAAGAGGTATTGCGATATCATAAACAATTTTATTGTGCCACAGCTACAACAGCACCCTTGCATAGATCATTTTCATGCAGAATGGGGCATCTTCACACATTGGTTGATCCATACAAGAAGTTCTTCAAAAACATCATGGAAGCCAAAGTGATAGCAGTGTGTTTCCCTCTGCATGGCCACCTCTTTCACCTGATCTAATCCTTGTGACTGCTCTGGGGATTTTTCAAAGATAGAGTTTATTGGAATCATCCTGATAACTTGCCAGTGCTGAAAGACAGCATAACACAGCATGTACACAACATTAGTCCTGACCAGCTGTTTTCTGCCATTGAACATACGCTATGCCAAGGATGCAGTTTGTGGTATACCCGGAATGGCAGCATATTGAACAGCACAGCACATGAATGTATAATGGAAGTGAATAAAAATGTGTTATTTATGCTTGTGTCACTTTTCTCCTTACACACACACAAAAAAAATTACATCTACATTCAGTACATCATACAGCTCTTCCTGGTGATGAATTTTGGAACACCTTTTTTTTTTCTTAGATATCACTTCTGCTAGTGATGTACAATGTGTTTCTGCAAATTTTCACAGCATTTGGATCACTGGGTGGTGCTCTGCAAGGCTTTAAACAGGGATACTTTAATTTTCATCACCCTTTTTAGGTATATTAGTACATTATATACTCCCCCCCCCATATCCAAAAACAAGTAGTACAGTAGTAAGTGGTACAAAATTATTTACACCAAATTAGGATACATTATAATGAGATCAGCTTAGATTTGGTAGGTGAGTTATACAGGGAAATAATTAAATATGAAAAAAGGAAACTATACATAACTTATATACAATAGATATGGTCAGATGTTCCTCCAGTATCTTGCACAATCAACTGCTCTTTCTTATACAGGGAAATAATTAAATATGAAAAAAGGAAACTATACATAACTTATATACAATAGATATGGTCAGATGTTCCTCCAGTATCTTGCACAATCAACTGCTCTTTCTGTGCAGGATATAAGGTCCTCTTTTGTGCAAGGTGATGGAAGAAAGGGGCAAGCAAGAAGGTGTTCCATGGACTGGGTTGTCCCACACTCACAATTGTCTGGGCCAGTGAGGTAGCCCCATTTGATGAGGTTTTGTTTGCAGCGTCCTGTTGTTCGCAGTCTGTTGAGGCTTTTCCAAGTATTCCAGTCCAAGTGGGCACCATGTGGAAGATGTTCAGCTATTGGAATACCAGTATTATTTTCAGGATACAGTGTGAGCCATTGTTAAAGTCTTGTCTCTGGGAAGTTTTTAGGTGGTTCAATAGTTGCCAGAAAGCTATGTCAAGATCTTAGTCTTTTGGGACACTGCGGTCTGGCTGAATAGTGGGTGGCGTTCATCATTCATTTGTCTGCTTCTTTCATCAACTGAGAATGCAGATCTTTGAATTGAAGGGGGTGCAATACCAGCCAAACTATACAGGTCTTTTAGTGGTATTGGTTTCAGGCATCCTGTAATTAAGCGGCAGCTTTCATTCAATGCTGGATCAAGTTTTTCAGCATGGCAGGATCTGGACCGTACTGGGCAGGTGTATTCAGCAGAAGAATAGCAAAAAGGGCCAAGGCAGAAGATCTCAGTGTGTTAGGGTCTGCATCCCATTTGGAGGAGGTAAGCTTTCGTAATATATTGTTTCTTGCATTCACTTTTGCCTTTGTTTTTTCTATGTGGGTTTTATATGAGAGGGTGTGATCGAGAGTCACACCAAGGTAGATTGGATTCCAGGAATGTTCTATTGTAGAGCCTTCCCAGGAAATCTGTAGCTTCCTGTTGGCTTCCTTATTGTTAAGATGGAAAAGGACAGTCTGGGTTTTCAAGGGGTTTGGTTTTAGTTGATTGCTGGTATAGTATGTGGTTAGACTATTTAAGGCAAGTGCTAAAGTAGTTTCAATGGACTTGAAATTTTTTGAGTAGCTATGGCAAGGTCATCAGCATAGATAAAATTTCTAGTTCCTGGAAAGATGGGGAGATCATTGATGTAGATGTTGAAAAGTAATGGTGATAACACACTTCCCTGGGAAGGCCATTTTTTTGGAGGTGCCAGCGGCTCTTCCTACCCCCCCCCCCCCCCAAATCCACATAAAAGCGTCTGTTTTCCAGGAGTGATTGGATCAGGAGGACAAGGCGATAGTCTCTAGTTATTCTGTATATTTTTTTCTGAGTGTGAGATGGTTTATGGTATCATATGCTGCAGTTAGGTCTACAAAGACTGCTCCTGTGGCTAGTTTTTGCTCATTATCATTTTCTATATATTGAGTGAGGTTGAGAATTTGTGATGTGCAGGATTTGCTTGGTCTAAAGTCAGCCTACTCAGCAATAAGATGGGGTTCGATTAGGGGTTGTAGCCTATTCAAAATTAATCATTCATAGAGTTTAAAGAGGTTGTTGAGTAGTGAAATAGGTCTGTAATTTTTTGCTTCTGTTGGAGTTTTCCCTGGTTTTAGAAAGGCCACCACTTTGGTATGCCTCCAGATAGTAGGTATCCTTAGGGTTCTGAGGCAAGTGTTGTGTAGGTTTAATAACCACTCTTTAGTCCTGTTTCCAAAATGTTTAATCTGTTCATTACAGACATCATCAAGGAAGGCCTGCAGATTTTCTAGGTTTTAATAGGTTTATAGCAGCGTTGAGTTCAGTGATGGTGAAATCTGAGTTAATCATATTTTGTTCTAAGTATCTTCTTTTTTTGTGTGCTTTTTAGGGAATTTTCCATTCAGCAGCAGCTGTTGAGCAATTTGATTAGCTGTTACCTGCGGATGCTCATATGGCTTAGTGAAATCCTTCCTAATTCTGTTGATAAAGTTCCATGCCTTTCTGCTACTATGGGTCATATCAAGGGCTTCTATTTCTTTTTTCCATGAGGAATGCCTTTCCTCTGCCATCTTGGAGCATAATTTTTCTCCTGCTTGGATAGTCTCTTCTGAGAAGGGATTGGCATTGTAAAGTTGTAAGTAGCATACTGGGCTTGTATGTCATTGGAAAGGCCTGGAATGTAGTTTGTGCGGCATCCTCGGGGATGTGGAGATTTTCCTCAGTATTTTTATGAATTCAGGATACTCTTTTGAGGGACTTGTTCTATGGAGTGGTCGAGATCTTCCATGAAACCCTTCCAATTAGCTTTTTGGAAATTAAATCGTCTGTAAGGGACTGTTAGGCCTAATTGCTGGGTTGAATTGAAGCATTATAGGTCTATGTTGAGTATGTGGAATCGGATTTAAGACCTTTTTAACACAAATGTTGGATTTTTTGATCTAACAAATATGAGGTCAGGGTTATAGCCTCGCTTCCATATGCCACTGTTGGGAGTTTTGGATTATGTATCAGGTTTAGAGAAAGATTTTCATCCCATTTTTCAACAAGTTCTCCATCTTTGTTGGACTTTGTGTAACCCCAGTTAACACTATGGCTGTTAAAGTCACCTAATACAACATTAGTCATGTATGCATATATTATTGAGGAGGATGTCAGGGAAGGAAAAAGCTTCTTCTGGTGGTTTATAGACTGAGGTGATTGAGATATTTTTAAATGTGATTGTAATAATCTCAATGTTTCTGTTGTTCATTGAGTCAATGGATGATGGGATCAAGTTCTCTTTTGTAAATATTGCACTACCATATTTATCATGAGATATTTCTTTGAGTTTCATGCCATGGATGTAAGGTCTTGCAGCACCTTCTCCTCTGTGAGTTTCTTGCAGGCAGAGCACATTGCAGTCATTATCTCTGCAAATATTTGCAATGAGATCTTGCTTGACACTGGAGAAACCTTCAATATTAAATGATATTATTTTTAGGCCTGGCCCCAGGTAGGATCCTTTAGGGCAGAAATTTTGCAACAATTTTGTTCGTTATCAACCAAACGCAAGTGTTGCGAAATTTTGCAAAATTTTGCAACACGTGCGTTTGGTTGATAGCAGCTTTAGTTTCCCCTAATGGGTACTAACAGGGTGCAGGAATGAGAACCTAGCTGCTGCGCACCCCTATACTTCATATACAATATGTACACTAAAAAACCACAATAATATACTAAAAATACTCTAATTAATCTAATAAAACTTTTGAGTAAATACAAATATAATTTCTTATTTGAAGACTAGTTAATCTCATGTAAGTAGTAGGGATCCCCCTCCAGAAGCTTGAGATTTTTGTTCCAGAAAACAGGCAGCACAATGGTTAAAGAACATAATTAGCAAACAAAAAATACTATGTAGGTGGTAGATCATTTAGTGTTTTGGTGTCAAGTAGAGTGATCTCCTGTGATAGGTCAAAAGATTCCATGGAGATCAATTATGGATAATCTTTTGCCTATAACTGATCATCTTTTGCTCATGCAAAAGATTCCATAGAGATCATTTACTGATAATCTTTTTCAGATGTACTCCTCATTCTTAATTGTGGGAAGCAAGGGAGCATTAATTAGATTGAAGTTTTAAGAAGTTTCTTATGAAAAGGATATAAGCTATGGAACATATGTGTTTAGTCAAAGAGGATTGATAAAGGGGCTGCAAGATGGCAGCCATTGCAGAGATATCACTGACATAGCAGATAAAATTTTAATTTTGAATTCAATGCACTCATATATGATTTTAAAAAAAATGCATGATTTGAAAAAGAAAAAAAAGTATTTGATGTCCACATCAGTTATGTATAAGAATGCATTTTTTATTAATTGTAATAACAGAGTAATAATTTGAGCAGATTCTTTTTTATTTGTTTGTTCTGTTTTTATCTATGTGATTCTTCCTGCTTGTAGAAATACATAATATATACATTCGAATAACTACATGTATTGTATTTTTTCCTTTCCAGAATGGGTATATTCTTGTATTCAGTGCACAATATTTCCAAAAATGAGATCCGAAGTTATCTTCAGTCTTCTAGATTAGATCTCACAGATATTAGGATATCACAGGTTAGTAATTTCACATGCAAATTTAATTTATACACTTTATGTAATGGTCTATTCTTCAAGTTTCACGCTAAGAGATTTATTTTTATACACTAATGTTGTGGAAATTATATGGATGTCTAAGTCTTTTGCGAACTTCAGTATTCATATCTGGTTAAAATTACAAATTCTAGTCACCATTCTAAATATTTCCAATAAATATTGATAAACAGACACAAGTATTTTCATCCATTTTCAGACTAAAATAACAATCAGTTCCTGTAGTGAAGCCAGATATGTTGAGCTAATCCTCCAGGTGTTCTAACTCTTCCCAAAAGAAGCATTAGAATAGAATCTTATAGTATTAGATACAGGCTCCTGTGCTGACCACTAACATATGTGCTCTCATTTTCTCAAAAACTATCGATACAATTTTTGTGGTACATATAGGTCTTTTTCATAGAACTGTGGAAACATAGAAAACAAAGAATTGTCCACAATATTAGCATAACTTTATGCTTGTTTTCATTCTTCTGAGTATTGCAACACTGGAGATCTTTTCCATGATAACACTACATACAAGTTCCTCAAGCAACCAACCGTTGCAGAAATCTGACTTGATTGAACAGCTGTGAACTCCAGATGTTTATCCTGGGCATATGCTGCTGAGTTATGTCATCAAATGCCAATCTATCTCATTCTAGCCTATCTCTTTTCCTAACACTTTCAGGATCATTCGACATAATCTTCTTGACCAGCCGAATGTCCTGCATTCCGACAACATGGCTGATCACTCCTCTCTACATCACTCTAATGTAGGATGGTCCAACAACGAAGTTGGACCATCCTACTCCCAAATATTCCTTAACACTGTTGATCAAAAGCATCACATCTCTGATTATCACTCTTACACAATGTCTCAGCTCCATAATGCAAAAAAAAGAGAATCATGCTATTGTAGATTTTAAGTTCTGTGTTTACTGATATCGTACTGACTTTTCAAACTTTCCATAATTTTTTGAACCCTCATGAAGCCATCACTAATGTTCTATCTACTTCATTCCTCACTTCCCCAATATCAGTTATACAGATATCAAATACTTGAAGTGAGAGACTTGCTCTACAGCACATCCTTTAAGAAAGACAGAGGACTCATCTTTATCACCTGTTTTCATAACCTTTTTAAAAAAAATAAAGTAAAATAAAAATACAGCCTTAGAAACACAAGAACTATGCAAACTCATCCAGAGCAGTCTTTTACAACCATCCATGTCCACAGTGGGATCCCTCTCACAACCTGGGTTGGAGATTGGGTATGCTATCTACTTGGCCAACTAAATGAGTAAGTTGTTTTCTCAATATTGACAACCAAATCTAGTTGATTCCCAGCATCATTAGTTGTAGCAATTTCATTTCTCCACATTATTTGTTAATAAGGCCATCAACATAATGCTGATATAAATTCATAGACTTTAATTCTCAATTCTTCACTTGCAGAGTCTTCATCACAAAATCGGTTATGAGACTAAATAAAAAATTCACGGAACACACTTGTATCTTATTCCAGTTGTTATTTTAAACCATTCACTAAATGCTCTATCAACTTTAACACAAGCCTCACTATTATCATATAAAATAGTCATAATGCTAATAAGTTTGTAAGGTATTCCATAAATTTTGTCTATTAACAGCCTTTTTGAAGTCAACAAAACATGTAATCACAAATTTCTGAAATTGTAAACATTTCTCAAAGTTCTTTCTCTCTCTCTGTGAAAGGTCTGTGCAGATTTTTCTCCTTCTGAATCCACCTTGCTCATCTCTAAGTTGCTTGTCAACAAAGTCTTTTAGTTAGCTCAGTATAATAATGTAGAGGATCTTACCTGGAATAGACAATAAGCCGATTCATATATAATTCTTACATGCTTGCAATCTCCTTTCTAAAAATCTAAAAAAAAAATGGGCACTATTATATTTCTAGTGAAGTTACTGGTAACTTTGATTGAAAATGTTCAAGACTTTTCAATCAAAGTATAGTGACAGTCAGCCATGTCACTATACTTTCCCAATCTTCTTTAAGAATTTCTGCAGTAATTTCAACATATCCTGTGGATTTATGAAGTTTTTATGGCCAGTCTAACCTCTGATGGATGGGACTGGTATCAAATTGGGAAGCAGAACTAGTCTGTTCACTGTGGATAATTGAATTACAAGAGTGAATATTGTTGAAAAGATTATCAAAATGATCTGCCAACTTTGCCATAATGGAATCCTGCCATTATGTGTTCTTATTTTAATATCTTAATAACTTTATATTGTCTTTTGTGATTATCCTTTCCAACTGCATTCTTTGCTTTCTCTACCATGTGGTTAAGCAGGAATTATCTGTTTTCAGCTGTGCTTTAACTTGTTTATTAATTTCTCTATATTAGAGAAATTAATAATTGCCTTAGTTTATTCTCATTATTTAGATGCTGCTCTAGCCTTTTCATACATTCTTTGTTTCAACAATTAATTGCATTGCCTCTTTGCTTAAAGTTTCATTTTGCTTTTCTCTAACACCTTTGAGTATCATGCACAACCTTCTTGAAGCCATCTCACACACTTTCTACATCACAATCTTGTGGGCTACTAATGTCTGTCCTACTTCTTGTAGAGTAAAAATTTCAATCTTCTACCTGTTGAAATTGAGGATATCAAGCAAAAAGTCTTAGTTCAGTGTCCTTATGCTCTAGGTCTGGAAAGAAACGTTTTGACATCACTATACTTGACAACACTAAACTTGAAAAATGGACTTAACAAATATGACACTGTCTGATGATTCCTTACCTGAAGTAAGTTAACTCTATAATATGTCCCATCTCCAGTATTATACAAACTGTTTAGTGTACATTCTTTTGTATCCCTTTATACTTAGCTGTGCAACATGGTCTGTCACTGATATGAAATATTCAAGAAAAATTGAGGTATTTGTATAATTTTTGCAAGAATGTACAAAACAGTTAGTCTTTGAAATCACTTGTCACCATGTTGCCATATTTCAAAAGTGATATGTTTAAAACCTCAGAATTAAAGTGATTAAGAGTCAAGTTATGTGGAATATTGCCATGTGGTCAAGAAAGTATAAAATTTAGGTTCCCATAAAGTAATACCAAATTAAATTGAAATTTTGAACACATATTCAGTGGCCAGAATATTAGACCATTCTGTGATAAATGAAATCCACCAGTAGATAGGAAGTAGATGAATAGATTCTTTAATTGATCCATTTCCTATTTATACAAATAACACAATTGTGTATGTGTATATATCGAAGATGTTTGAACACAATATTATAGTGAACCTATTGAGTTAACTATTGAGAATACACCATTAAGCATGGTGCTATGCTTAATATATATATATGTAGCAAACTGTCTACTATGACAAAGTATTCCTGTGATTCTTATGAATTTGCTATAATGAGAGTTGACTGTATATGGTGTACACTTTCAGCAAGATAATGTATAGCATCGCCGGTAATGTGTTATCCAGGATTGATTATTACAGGAACATGATAGACTTTGTGTTAATGGTAGGTCTTACTCTATTGAGATCCAGAATTACTGGATCTCAATCCTTGAACATCTTTGTGGTCTGGTGGAACAGTATTTGTACAATAGAAATTTCTAGAGTTTTTATTGAATTTTCCTCCAGTACATCCACCTCCAGAAATTTCTAGAGTTTTTATTGAATTTTCCTCCAGTACATCCACTGGAAAACTGTAGGAATTTAGCAAGGTTAGTCAGGTATGACTTTTAAACTCTTTGCCCAGTAAATAATAATACTTAAACAGTGACATAGTTTGAGAGATGCCTAAATAATAATAAAAAAAAAAAAAGCTTTGGAAGATTATCATTTTTTTTGCCTGCAAAATGTTACAAAACATGGTTGAATATGGATATATATACTTCTATTAAATTCTAATGAACTAGACCAAATTCTTATACCACAGATGTCATCTATTATATGTTTGAACTCTGCCCTGCTAGAATCCAGTCACTTAAATTCTTTTGGGCTTCCAGAGCAGTTGGGCAGGGACAATCATAGTTTACACAATAAAAAATAAAGGTTTTAAGCCTATCCATCTATACTTTATACATACACACATCTTCAAGGCCCACCTTTCCTAATTGGGTTGTGGGGGCAACAGCTGCAAAAGGAACTTCCAATGGTCATGATCCTCTGCCACCAAGCTCAGGTGTTCTGATGGGATTCCCAAAAGTGTCCACCCAAAGTTTTGGATATAATCTATCCAGCGAGTCCTTGGCCTTCCACGTGACCTACCACTCTCTGGCTTGGCAAAGGGGGCCTGCTGAGGGGGCCTCGCTTGTGGCATTCTGACTAGGTGCCCATACCAACGTAACTGTGATCTCTCAAGCAGCAGTTGAGTATTGAGGGTTTCCCGAATTGCAGAGCTTCTAACTCTGTCGAGTCTTGTCAGCCCCACGACCCCCTCGAAGGAACCTCATTTCAGCCACTTGGATTCGTGTCTGCATTCTTTCAGTCATTACCCAACTCTCATGACCATAGGTGAGGATGGGGACATAGACTGTATTGAAGATAGCCAGCTTTGCCTTCTGGCTTAACTCCTGCTTCAATACTACCGAACGGCCAAGCTCCCGCAATATTGAGCTTGCGAAGCCAATTTGAGTATCTAGCTCTACGTCCCATTTTCCATCATTCTTGAATATGGACCCAAGGTATTTAAACTTCTCCACCTGCCTCATTGGGACTCCACTTACATTTAGAGTGCACTGGGATGGTTGTCTTGAGACCACAAATGTTTCAATTTTGGCCACAGTGATCTTCATTCCGGCATCTGCACAACCACCTACAAACCTATCCAGGGTCCGCTGGAGGTCATCTGTGGAAGAGCTAAGCAGAACTAGGTCATCTGCAAAAAGCAGACGTCCAATGCTACATCTTCCAATTCTGACACACTCACTACCTCGACTGTGCCTATCAATCCAGTCCATAAATATTATGAAAAGGAGGGGTGACAGAACACACCCTTGGCGGAGGCCAACGGAGACTGTGAAAGGTTCAGACTTTGTGCTGTTTACCCTGACACAAAACTCTGGGCATTCATACAGGGACTTGATGGCAGCTAATAGTTGGCCATCCACTCCATACTCCTGTACTACTTGCCAAAGTTTATCCCGAGGAACCCAGTCATATGCCTTCTCCAAGTCCACAAAACATGTGTAGACATTCTTGACATATTCCCAAGATTTCTCAAAGACTTGCCTTAAAGTGAAGATTTGGTCAGTTGTACTTCTACCAGGATGAAAGCCACATTGTTCTTCCTGGAACTTTGACTCAACTATGCTCCTGCACCATCTTTCCAAGCACTTATCATACACTTTCCCAGGCAGGCTGAGCAGAGAGAGAGAGAGATGCGACGATAGTTACTGCAATTCTTCTGGTCTCCTTTCTTGAAGACTGATATTATTATGCCTGTCTGCCATTGCTTTGGTGCTCGCCCAGATATCCAAGCAGCTTGACACACTTGAGTCAGCCAGAGAACACCGTCTCGATTTAAGGCTTTTAGCATTTCGGGCCGAATTTCATTATTGCCAGCAGCCTTGCCCGATTTTAGCAATTTTATTGTTAAATGGACCTCTTCTGCTATGACACTAGTCATTGCCCCGATCTGCACCTCTTGGATGTCCACAACTGCTGGGCCACCCAGGTTAAGAAGTCTCTCAAAGTATTCCCTCCATCTGTGGAGGATATCCTTCTTGGTTATTAAAAGTGCACCATCAGAGGCCTTAATTATCCTTGCTGTGCACGATTTCCTCCCTCGAAGCCGGCAGAATATTTTGTTTGCATTTGTATAGGATGAGTCTAATCTTTCTCCAAAGGATTCCCAAGCCTTCTGCTTTGCTGTCTTTACTGCCTCGACAGCAGCTTTTCGTGCCTCAGCATACCGCAAACGCATCTCAGGTGACCTGACCCCTAAGCCATGTTAGGTAGGACTCCTTTTCTTGCCTGGACAGTTTTTTGGACTTCTTGGTTCCACCAAGGTGTCCTTTTCTCACTGCCCGTTGCCATGCTGAGCCACTTTCTGCTACAGCATGAGAGTGCAGAGGAAGTGACAGCTGTTCTGAACAGCTTCCACTCCTCCTCCTCAACATCTGCAGTATGCTTCAGAATCGCTTTGAACCTGGAGGAAATGTCATCTGCAAAATTCTTCCTCACAGCCTCATTTTCCAATGCCTCCCATTTCACATGGTATAGCTGCTTAGGTCTGCCAGCATTGATGGTAGCATCTGGTTTCTGAAGCCGTAGAGTGCACACAACGAGGTGGTGGTCAATTGACAGTTCTGCCCCTCTTCTCACACGAACGTCCAACACTGAGGAAAATAGGTCTGCTGAGACTATAAAGAAGTCAATCAGAGACCTTTGTTCTAGTGTATCCCTGTACCAGGTATACTTATGGACTTCTCGGTGCTGGAAGAAGGTATTCATTATGGACAAGCTGTTCGTACAGCAGAAGTCCAATAATTTCAACCCATTCGCATTAAGGTCAGGGGCGCCGTTCTTCCCACCCACATCCCTCCATGTCTGGTCATATGTTCCAATATGTGCATTGAAGTCACCCATTAGTAGGACTGATCCCATGTCTGCCACCCTGTCAAAAGCAGCATCCACTTCCTCTAGGAAGGCAGAGTATTCTGACTCCAGATTAGGTGCATAGGCTTGCACCACAGCCAAATCATGGTTTTTCATCTGAAGCCTTAACAGATATACCCGTCCTCCCAATGGGATCCACTCAGCAACACAGTCTGGCAGCTGGGGGCTTGTGAGTATCCCCCACACCCGCCTGAGCAGACATTGTCGAGCTCACACCAGAGTAGTAGAGCTTCCACCCCTTATCCAGGTCGACAGTTCCAGAGCCTCTCCTCTTGGTCAAAGAAAGCCTGACTAAGTCTAGCTGGTAGTGCTTGGCTTCCTCGACCAACTCCTTCCCTGTCAGAGAGAATATGTTCCAGTTGCCTAAAGCCATAGTCTGTGCCATTGTTGTTGCCATTTCCATCCTTTTGCAGAACCATTTCTTTGCGCTGCCCCTGAACACACCTCCCTAAACGGGTAGTGGGCCCATTGATGGAGTTTCCTCTAGCAGAGTGCTGAGGAGTGGTGTCTAAGGGAGAGTGTAACATATTTTTTAAACAGGTCCCTCTGCCTAAAACCTGAACGCGTCTCTTGGTAACCCATGCGACAGACGATGCGGTATGAACATGTTTTGATGGCCTGATCATGTTACAGTGTTTGATAATGTCCTGTTAGCACAAGACGAAATGACACAGCAAAATAGGAAAGATTTCCCTCGAATACTCTAATAGCATTCGGGGGAAGGAGCAAGAAGAGAAGAAAGAAAGAAGCAAGGGAGGAAGAGGAGGGACCAGTTTACAGATAATATAACAGATGTATATTATGTGAAGTAAGGCATGGTCTAGCATTAGGTACCTCGGGTTTTGCCATGCCTGTACTCACTAAAGTGAGCCCCTGAGGCTACTTTATACTTTACTTTATAATATATCTGTACTTTATAATTTAATATTTCTAATATAGCTGTTAATTTATAGTTAAAAAAAAAAGATTTAAAATTCCATTTTTTTATACTGAATTTGAAATACATTGTCAATTTAAGTAATATTGATTGTTTCTTGGCTCTAATGTCTGAATGGAAATGATCCATTATTATAACATTAGAACCCAATGCTGTGCTGTGAACAGTTATTTATTGCCATTTGTAACATATGTTTTTGCAGTGTTTTAACTCGCTTTCACAATAAAAATGCTTTACAAAATTGTGATGACCTAACAAATTTTAATGGAGATAATAAATGTTAAGTTTACTTCGTTATGGGACAAAAAAAGAAGGTATGGCCATGGGCTTATCCACCCCCCCCCCTCAATTGCTAACTTTTATATGGAACATTTTAAGCAGTAAACTCTAAATTTGTCTACTCTGAAACCCAAAGTTTGGCTCACATACACTGATGATATATTCACTATTTGGCCCACTGCTACCAGTATTTAAACACTTCCTACTATACTACCTAAACATACAAAATGTATATACCAAACACAATTGCTTCACCAGTGAAATTGAAAATCATAATACACATCCTTTTCTGGATATGTTTGTCATGTCTTCCCTCTAGAGCCAAGAAAGCAATATGGACAAAGTCCTTTGGTTGGAAAGACCTGGATTCGATTTCCATCTATGAAGTGAGGAATTTATCTGGTCTCTTTTGACTAATGGTGAGTTAGCCAGTCTCATACAGAGGTAGAGGGTTTTTCCACCTGGAGACTTGGGTTTGAACCTCAGAACAGGCAAACTGGCCTCATGAACACACACATGGATCTACAGTCATAAAAATATATATATACTTAATCCATCATCAGGAGGGCTCAGCCCTATCCCCAAAGGGATGGGGGAGAAAAGAGGAACCCCATATGAATATTATTATTATGTCTTCCCTCTGACTGTCTATCCTTCTACCATAAACTGTCCTGGTTGGCCGAGTGGTTAGCATATCCGCTCTCCAGCCAAAAGGCTGTGGGTTCGAATCTCACCGTGGGCATGGATGTTTGTGATTGTCTGTGGAAATACTAGTGGTGGTGGGCAGTAGATGGCATTGGTGTAGATGCAGCTCATTGTAGTTGGTGGATTGAGTGGTAGACAGAGTTGTAGAGTAGGTGATCTCTCTCGATGAGTCCTTGGACTCCCTGGAGGTGTCAAGTAATAATAATAAACCTACACAAGCCAATACATGAACATAAACTCATATCACCATCCATTGTAAAAACTAGGTCTCATTAGCACCCTCAAATATGTCTTGACAATTGCTTTGCTGAACTGGCTCTGAAAAATCAGTTTGATGTATGTTACATCAAATTGATTTTTCAGAGCCAGTTCAGCAAGGCTTCAAACAAGAAAATAATCAATAGAATTCTTCAAGAACATTCCCTTCTCATAAAAGAAAAAAAATACAGTATAGCTGTATCCATTCCTTATGCAAAGAGAATATCTAAAAAAAATCATAATAGTAATAATAAGTTTACTTAGCTCTCCTCTGAAGATGATGATCTTCCTCTCCCTTCACACCTAGGTATATACCTATAACTTACCCTTCATAGTGGAAACAGGTTGCATAGTGCCAATAAAAACACTAATAATCCATCATATTTCATAATTATAGTATTAAATTGTGAATCAAGGTATTTTATAAATTATAATACTTCATTCATATCTAACATAATCCTCCATGTCATAAGCAAGACTGTAAATATTATTTGTTGTTAGTCTCTTGCTTATAATGTGTTATTCATATAATTGCCTTGAGTTTTGTTTGTTATTATTTAATAATATAATCTTAAGATATGTAATAGTAATAAAAAGACTCTGTATAAAAATATCATTCATTTTAATTTACTTTATTCTGTAAAATTTATTGTAAGAAACTGTGTGTATATAAATTTAAATGTACCTTATGTGAACTGTGATATGTTTTTTTTTATTATTTGACATTTCTGTAAGTGAAAGCAAATTTATGGAATTCTACTGATGAGATTTGATTGGCTGCTGACTATGAAACGGAGTTATTTTGAGTTAGCTCGTGCAGAGAGCATGAACTACTGTATAGAGAAAAGCCAGTGAACTAGTTAGAACCAAAATCCGGTTCTAACTAGTTCTATAAGCTGAACTAGTTAGAACCGGATTTTGGCAGGAAAGAGAGAACGTAGTTGATTAGAAAACAAGAGTAAAGGGATCAGCATAGAGATCGGTAGTGAGCGGCAGAAGGGGAATTTATATATGCCGTAAATTGACTAGGAAAGGACCGGGAATTAATAGGCATTTCGAATTATTTCTATGTGAGTTCTGATACAACGATAAATTCCAAATGTTTAGTGGAAGAATAGTGCAGAACTGAAGTTGATACATAGAAGAAAATAAGGAATTAGTAGATAACTTAAACCAAGTGCATCAAGACTTGTGTATTTCTGTGTCTATAATTCAGTTATTATAGTGGAAGATTTCTTTTGAATTGTGTTGCCATAAGGTAAAAGTCAACAAGAATTTCAAATGTGCCTATGCGAATTCGATGTGTAGAAGCTGTAACCCAGTAAGAGTTGACCTTTCTATAACCTGTATGAAGCAATAACAGTTAACTCCATCGGATATATTTTGACCTTAGCTGTAGTGTTATATTAATTAATGGTCTGATGTAAGATGTACTGAAGTACTTTCCCCTCGAAAAGATAAGTGCTATGTTGTTCTATTAAGTGTTAGCTGACTGAGAGAGAATATAGAGAAGCCTGTCATAAGATTAGTTATTGTAAAATTTGGAAAGTTAAACTTTTAAGAACTATTTTCAATTTGATTGACTAAGCATAAAGAACTGAAAAATGCATGTTTGATAGTTAATGGATTGTAATTATTCTGAATACTTTAAACTGAGCTAATATATTTATGATTTAATTCATCTAATTGGGTAGAGAGAACTATGTGATAGAATTACTGATGCTTTAAGAATTAAGAAGTGTCAACATTAGCCATAATCCTCAAATCTAAATAAGAAGTTACTAATATCTGAATATGAATTTTTGTAATTATTCAATTTGATAACCTTTTGCAGATAGTTGTACTTGAATGTATATGTTGTACAATTCCACATTAAGTGTTTTCTTTTGTTGAGTTAAACTTGGAGTTTGCCTGATTTTCTTTCATTGCACTGCTCATAAAATTAATCGGACCTTTGCGGAAGCCTTAAAAGCTATTAATAACCTCGGCCTGAAGATAAAGGGATAAAATAAGTATAGTTGATGGTTGATTCCTCTATATTATTTAGACTAATCTGAATATAGGGTGGCACAGTATAATACAAATTTCTTTATATTCAGATGAGTATTAATCAACAACTAGCAAAGAAAAACGGACTTTAAAGAGGTAAACATAAGATTAACAAACCAACATAATTGGAACGGTCCAACAATAGAAAATTGAGCTTTTCTGATTATAATAGATTTAGTTTAATCCTTTATCCCAGTGAGAGCAAACAAAGTTTGCGCCTGAAAATATCTTCAGGACTAAATATAGTGTTGTACTATCTTATCCAGTAAGTAGTGCAACACCAAGGCAACTCGTGGCAAAGGTGGAGCAAGCTACCAGGCACTTCTAACCCAGTATCTCCCATAATGCAAAACACATTTCTTATGTGGATATGTATACTGTTATGCATTAAAGGGATTGGCCATCTACCCAGACTAGTTTCGACCTTTATTGAGGTAGAATGGGAGTTCATGTCTCTCATCATTGGCCTTTGGAGAATAAAGCATGCTGAGGATCAGCAGACAGTAAAAGAGGAGTATGATATAAGATAGAGTAGGATAGTAGGAGGTAAAAAGAGGCCTCAGTCAACCTGTTTAGCCTTATTGGCTAATTGGTCTGTAACATGTAATCTCAATTTACCTGTTCAGAAAAGGTTAAACATAGACTTTTGTCTATAGTTCTCATATTATTTTATCTAAAGTAATGATTTACTCCAGTATTAATGGAGGTTCTTTTTATGTTACTAGATATATCCTTATTTTTATTCCAGGTAAATATATATATATATATATATATATATATATATATATTTTTTTTTTTTTTTTTTTTTAAAAAGGATGTAAATAATAGGACCTGTTTAAATATTTATTTTAAATCTAAAATAACGGGACTTAAGGTCCGGTAAGTAGGAATGAATAGGAACTTACTGAGGAACTTGTATACCTGGTACCACTGGGACTTAGAATGGGGAAGAGACTGGCCCGGGAGATGCCGCTCACGAGGAGCGGCACCGCCTCGCAGTAAGCCTTCGCCGCCCGGGTTCTCAGCTCTCCCCCCCTTGTTTGGAGTAAAGAAACCGTGCCAGCGAAAGCTTTGTGGCTAGGGGAAACAGAGTGGTTATTCTTTTTCCTGGGGTGGGGGGGATGGTGGGTTTTTTTTGGGTTCTAAAGAGATATACAGGGCTTGATGCGTCCCTGTATAAGAAAGCATATTATCGGTGGTTTGCAGTATTGATTCACAAATTTAAAGTCTCCTAGTAAGTGCCTTTCTTGTGCAAGAAATTTGGGTAAGTAGAAAAAGAAACCTTTTCTTATTCTTGCATACATTAAATTTGCGTCTCGTACCTGGGATTTTTTCCGTACTTTCCAGATGTGATATTTTAGTACATTGATTAGGAAGATAGTGAACTTTTGGGTTTTTTGGACTGGTGGCGGGAATTGTAGTCGTACTACCTCTTCTACTGTCAGCATGGGGATTCCCAATGCTGTGCTGAGTCTCCGCCAGATGCGTTGGGCTGGTGGGCAAAAATAAAAGAAGTGGTCCACAGTTTCCACGTCCCGGCAGACATCGCAGAATGGGTCGCACGGGTTAGGTACATACCGGGATTTCACCTGTTTCACCGGGAGCCGCCCGTAGGCTATTCTCCAGGCTAGATCCCGATGAAAAGGCTGTCCCCAGCTATTTTTGATGTTTCTGAAGAGAATTTCATTATTTGTACTAAGATTGGGTGTATCACGCCTGGAAAGTTGGAAGAAATCCCAGTATACTGCTTTGGGTTTGTGTGTGAGGATTGCTATTCCTCTGTCTCTGAGTGTTGTGATCGATTTCACTACTGTACGGTACCACTTGGGCACCCCCCTTGCGCGGGGTCCAGCATAGTCCGTGATCCCAAAGAGGGGGAGGAAAAGTCCTATAAAATATCTAATTAGTAGGCCAGAAATGTGGTTGGAGTTTAAGGCCTTCCGTACGGTTTTGAACGTGTTTGCTTGTAGCAAGCTTCTGTGATCGGGCAGAGCATAACCCCCTTCTTCCTGTTTGAGTTGTAGATATTCTTTCTTTACTTCGCGTTTTCTCCCATTCCAGAAGAAATCCAGGAGTTCTTTTGATAATTTATTTTCTTGTGCCAGTGTGATGCCTGTGATATTGACAGTGTGCATCAGCATTGGGGTGACGATTGTTTTTATTACTGTCGCTCTGCCATAAAAGGAGAAGAAGGTTGGTTTGAACAGCCTTATCCTTTCCCTGCTTGTCTCCTGCAATTTTTGGATTGGTAGTGCTAGGGTGTCTGAAAAGGGCACGCCTAGTATAGTTAGAGGCTGTGCCTGTAGCGTTAAACCGTAGGGAAGTCCAGTGCTATGGAAATTTCCGAAACTTTTGATTTTGGTTTTTTGTGCGTTAACGCGAAGACCACTGACTATGCTGTATTTTTGCAGCGTGTGCAGATAGATATAGATGGACTCAGAGTCTCTGAGTGTAGCCACTACATCGTCTGCATATGCCACTATTTTGCATTGTCTGGAGCCTTGGGGCAGTGGAATACCGTTAATTGCGGGGGTGTTATCAATTCTTTTGATTAGGGGTTCTAATACTAGGGAGAAGAGGAGGGGGCTTAGCGGGCAGCCTTGCCTAACCCCTCTCTTTATGCGGATTGGTTCTGTTAGAAACCCATTAATAGATAGTTGGGTCGTGGCTTCCGCATACATGTTTTTAATTGTACGCCGAAGTCTCGGGCCCACGCCTGTTTTTAGTAGGATGTTCTGCAAGTACCTGTGGTTGACGCTGTCAAACGCTTTCTCCAGGTCGGTGGAGAGAAGTGCCAGGGGGTATTTTTTCTCTTTGGCCAGTTTGATCAAGTCTCTTAACAAAAAGAGATTGAATTCCATTGATCTACCAGGGATCCCATAGACCTGTGAGCTTGTTATTATTTTTGCGATACCACCCTTAAGGCGCGTGCAGATAATTTTTGCAAAAATCTTGTAGTCTACGTTGGTTAGGGAGATTGGACGCCAGTTATTCGACAAAGTCCGATCTCGGTCTTTCTTGGGGATAAAGGTGTGGCTCTTAACGAATTCCTCGGGGATGTTTCCCGAAGTGAGGAATTCGTTAAAGATGTTTATTAACGCTGCCAATGCAAATTCCCAGATAGATCTATAGAATTCTATCCCCAGTCCGTCTGGCCCTGGGGTCTTCTTTGTTTTCATCATTCTGTACGTGGCCTTTAATTCGGCTGCAGTTATCGGCCTGTCCTGCAGGGCACTAAGATGATCGGGAAAACGTGTTGCGTCCCACTCACTGAAGTCATCCGTGCCCTGCCGGTCAGAGAAGATACCGATATACTGCTGATGAAAGTGACCGAGTATTTCGTGGGTTGAGCGTAAAATCTGGCCCTTCTCCTCGATCTGGTGAATCGTTTTCTCATCATTAGCCGCCACCCGTTGTTGGTTGTAGAATGCGGCGGAAGGTGTTCGCCAAAATCGAGGAACGTTGGGCGTTCCTCGCCGCAAACAAAGCGATACCAGAATAGACAGATAAAACAGGCAATAAAAAGAAAAAAGGTCTTACCAAAGCTGGGGTACTACTGCGGAATCTGAGCATGGAGCTCTCTTTTCGGGCCGTTGAAACTGGATCTTCTTGAGAGGTAGACGTCTGCCTTCGGCCGGAGCTTTCTCGGGGGTCCTCGGGAACTGTCTCTGGAATCCGCTGCGTTCTGTCGATGTCGATATTGAGGTCTCTTCAGTGGGAGCCAGGCCCAGAGCTGGAGATACCAGGCAGAAGCAGTAGCAAGTCATCTGTGCCTATGGGAGTTGCCAAAAGGTTTATCACCTTTTTTAAAAATTACTCTGGATTTAGAGAAAGATGTTTAAAATTTATTTATCACTAGGTTAGACTATAATAGATTTAGTTTAATCCTTTATCCCAGTGAGAGCAAACAAAGTTTGTGCCTGAAAATATCTTCAGGACTAAATATAGTGTTGTACTATCTTATCCAGTAAGTAGTGCAACACCAAGGCAACTCGTGGCAAAGGTGGAGCAAGCTACCAGGCACTTCTAACCCAGTATCTCTCATAATGCAAAACACATTTCCTATGTGGATATGTATATATACTGTTATGCATTAAAGGGATTGGCCATCTACCCAGACTAGTTTCGACCTTTATTGAGGTCTCTTCAGTGGGAGCCAGGCCCAGAGCTGGAGATACCAGGCAGAAGCAGTAGCAAGTCATCTGTGCCTATGGGAGTTGCCAAAAGGTTTATCACCTTTTTTAAAAATTACTCTGGATTTAGAGAAAGATGTTGAAAATTTATTTATCACTAGGTTAGACTATAATAGATTTAGTTTAATCCTTTATCCCAGTGAGAGCAAACAAAGTTTGCGCCTGAAAATATCTTCAGGACTAAATATAGTGTTGTACTATCTTATCCAGTAAGTAGTGCAACACCAAGGCAACTCGTGGCAAAGGTGGAGCAAGCTACGGTGTTGCACTACTTACTGGATAAGATAGTACAACACTATATTTAGTCCTGAAGATATTTTCAGGCGCAAACTTTGTTTGCTCTCACTGGGATAAAGGATTAAACTAAATCTATTATAGTCTAACCTAGTGATAAATAAATTTTCAACATCTTTCTCTAAATCCAGAGTAATTTTTAAAAAAGGTGATAAACCTTTTGGCAACTCCCATAGGCACAGATGACTTGCTACTGCTTCTGCCTGGTATCTCCAGCTCTGGGCCTGGCTCCCACTGAAGAGACCTCAATAAAGGTCGAAACTAGTCTGGGTAGATGGCCAATCCCTTTAATGCATAACAGTATATTTAATGCATAACAGTATATATACATATCCACATAGGAAATGTGTTTTGCATTATGGGAGATACTGGGTTAGAAGTGCCTGGTAGCTTGCTCCACCTTTGCCACGAGTTGCCTTGGTGTTGCACTACTTACTGGATAAGATAGTACAACACTATACAACACTATATTTAGTCCTGAAGATATTTTCAGGTGCAAACTTTGTTTGCTCTCACTGGGATAAAGGATTAAACTAAATCTATTATAGTCTAACCTAGTGATAAATAAATTTTCTGATTATCTTGAAACATGCACAGAATTAATGGACATGCATCCATTCTTTACATCATACCAAAAATTGGGCATCCTGGTGACAAGGATTATAAAAGTGCAGGAATGTAGTACCTCAACATTTCTTAAAAGCCAAGCACAAAATAACCAGATATTGGATATAGAAACTAGCAAGTATATAGAACTATAGTTCTATACTAGAGTTCCTCAGACAGAAAATAGGACTCAAAATAACAGGACTTTAGAGAAATAAGCCCTAGACAATAGATGTATTTTGTATTGATGCAGTTCCTTATGTATAGTTGTTTTTATTTCTTTTTATTATTATTATTTATTTATCTTTTTTTTTGTTTGTTTGTCGTCGTTGTATTTTTCCTCTATCTCTTGCCAGAGGTCAGGCTAGAGTCAATGGTCGGCCAAAGTAGTAAAGTGGTGGAATGATATTTTCTCCTGATATCAGTTCCACCACATTTGCTTTTTATCCATTCTTTCACTGTTTCACACGCTACATAAAAAAAAATGAAGGAGACAACTACCATTCTGGAGTAATAACTTTAAATTAAAATAACTACTCAATGTTCCACTCTTTATATTACGGTCATCATCAAGAACATAATGTGCACACTCAGCAAATCATTATGTACCTTGAGGGTGCACATTATATGAAGAGTGACAGTTGGGGGGGGAGTGACTACAATGTTGAAGAAGGCAAAATCGGATTATGAAAAGAAAATAGACTACATTAAATCTGAGAGAATTTTATCTGTATGTAGCAAGTAAAAGGAAGAATGATCATGAAAGAATAACCTTAGTGAATTTGCATGTTACCGAAGTGTCAGAGGCACAAGAAATAGCTGCGTTGTTAAGTGTTCACCTTAATAATGTATTTTAGGAAGACCTACTAGCCCTCTGGATGCTTGGGGAGAAACTGGATGAAAGAATAGAAGCAAATAAGCTAGAAGTATTAAAGCTGTTTCAAGAGCTTTATCGAAATTTTTAACTGAATGGGATATTGGCACTAGTGATAAAGGAATGTGCAAAAAAGTTAACAATATCTCTGCTGTTCAGCTTGAGTGTCAGCATGTACAAGTAGAAGCAGAGTAAGATAATTCCTTTATACAGGGATGGAGACCAGGCTAATGCAGCAAATTATTGATCAATTGGTATTTCTGGCATGGTCATCATGGTACTGGAAAGACTAATTCCAGTACCATAGGATCCTCCATAGAGAACAGCATGGTGTTATTAAAGGTGGGTCTTGAACATAAAACATGTGGAATATACATCTTTAACATATAATGTATAGTTCTAATATGTATGTTAAAGTCTGTAATAGACTGACAGAAGAGTTAGATAATGGGAATGAACACATCACAATGCTTCTGGATTTCCAACAGATTTGACATGATTCCACATTGGAGGTTGTTATACAAACTCAGAGAGATTTTGCAAAATAAACTTGTGACATGGATTGGAGATTACCTGATTGACTTATATCAGAAAGTGATGTATGATGGATGGTATTGAGTACCAGGATGAAGTGACCAGTGGTGTGCCACAGAATTCTGTAGTAAGGCCATTGTTGTTTAGCATGTGGCATGTATATTAATAATATTAGTAGTCTTGAGTGTGATATCCAATTATTTGCTAACGATAATTCTAAGTTTAAGAAGCCTTTCTAAGTTTTACTTACTTACTTATTTTCTTTCTTACTAAGTTTGAGAAAGTAATACAGAATAAATTAGGGCGAATAATAATAAGTTGATCTGAAAAGAAAAAAAAAAAAAAACATATACAGGGTGTTCGGGATAAATTTGACAGTTTCGTAAGGAAAAAGAAAATCTTCTTTGTATCTATTAAATTTAATGAATTGACAAAAAAACATTACAGGCAGAGTTAATTACAATACTATCAACAAGATTTACTCAAAATAACCACCATTAGCATCGATCACAGCTTCAATTCTGCTTCGGAACCTCGAACAAGCTGATGCTACAGTCTCCCTGGGAAGGGCCGCAAAAACTGTTTTAATTTTATCCATTAACTGGGCTTTTGTATTACTGGAAGTGCGATTGGTGTCTTTTTCAACTGCGCCCCATACAAAATAATCCATGGGGTTAAGGTCTGGGGAGTTTGGAGGCCAAACATTTGGACTGGTGAAGTCGTAGAAATTTTCAGACAACCATTTTTGACTTTTCCCAGAGGTGTGGCAAGGGGCCGAATCCTGCTGCCATACATACGGCCTACCATTGGCTACCCTTGTTATCCAGGGCTTGACTACAGTTAGCAACTCCACGAACAAAGCCCGAATTCCAATGCCAGGGTTCTTCAACACCTGTTCCTGCAGATTTGCGAGGAATTCTGCTGTACGAACGCAATCAGATCGTCTGCTAGGGATCTTTCTTCTTGCTACATCCTCGTAGTCACCATTGCAAGTCTCTAGTTCATGCCTGATTGTTTTTACTGTATTCAGGGAGCATTGGGCAGCAGTCGTAATATCCTTATTTTGATGGCGGGCACGAATCATCATGATACAAGTTATTCTCTTCCATGATTCAGGTGGGTTCCAGCTATCCATCCTTTCTGACATCTTGTATATGAATGAAGAAGGGTCCAAACTTTTAAATGAAGAGAAGTGTGTGTTAATACATGTAACTTACGGAAAAATATAATTAATTATAAATATGTCAAATTTATCCCGAACACCCTGTATATATATATATACACACACACACAGCAAAACCCCATTTTTACGTTTTCCTGCAATTTACGTCATTTTCCGTTGGTCCCGTCTTAAGACCTATTCTTATGATATATTGTTTTCCTGCCATTAACAACTTGTTGTGGACGTTATTTCCCGTGATTTGCGTTTTTTTTCTCGGGTGGAAATATTAAATTTCAAATCGATTTCTGTGGAAATCTGCGCATTTCTGTTCCCAGAAATGGCGTTGCTTTCGGCTGTAGTTTCGTTTCTGCCATCATGGTGACCTGCACGCTTGCAGTAGTGATGAGTGATACCATGATTTTTCAATCACAGTACGAATTGATATTGCAGAATTTCTGCTACGTAATTTAGCGTGTCAAAGCTGCTTTCAAGTTGCGGTGGTGGATTATCCATGTTAGTAACATAGAAAAAAAAGACAGAAAATGTATTTCTGTAGAAGAAAAGATGGCAATTCTGCAATGTGTAGATTGGCATGCCGAAACACGTGAGCATTAAGCAAAAGATCTGGGACTCTCCGTGTCCTCTTTGAACACGATAGTAAAAAACAGGTCAAGCATTGAACCCAATGCAAAGCAATGTGGCACTATGTCAAAAAAAAAAAAAAAAACTGAAAAGCAAAAACAATCAACAATTAAAAATTTTTTAAATAGATAAATGTAAGTAATTGTAAATTCATTTATTTTCAGTTATTAAATTTTGTAATCTAGTATGTAGACTCATACTAGAAGTAAGTCATATTTTAGCCTTTTTTAAAATTTTTTTTTTTACATTTCCTGCTATTTACACTTTTTTCCATCAGTCCCTTGAAAAGTGTAAAAAAAGGGGTTTTACTATATATATATATATATATATATAATTAAATAAATTTAATGACTAGAAACCAAGAGATACCAAAATAAAAAAATAAAGTGCTTGCTCCCTCCTTAGTGAAGAAGAAGAGATCACCCAAAAACTACAGTTCCTTCTTACAACCTTTCAGAAAAATGGTTATCGTAAACAGACTATTGGTAAGCTGCTATTTAATCCACCTGCTCACTATACCTAAGATAGTAATGATGTTTATAAAAGGCTTCATATCTCTACCATATATCAACTCCATTTCACCAAGGTTAGCTAAAATTCTCAAGAAATTTAAAATCTGCACTTTAACTCCTCTTTCCAAACTCCATTCCTTACTCACTACACCTAAACCGAAACATGACAGACTAAAGTATCCTGGTGTTTACCTTCTTTGGTGTAACTGCAACGTGCCATGTTTTTGTTAGATAGAGATATCCATTGAGTTGCCTATGGAAGAACATATGAGAGACATAGAGCAGGACTAGAGCCAGTGCACTATCTAATTACGTTCTTAATTTTCTTATCCTAATGCTCAAGATTACGTCACTTATCCAGTGATCTGGAACAAATCAGAAAACATTTTTAGATGTTATGATGAACTTGAGAGAAAAATTGTGGAATCAGCAGAAATTGTCCTCAGTTCAGTCCATCTTAATACTAACCTTAGCTATAATCTATCTGATTGTTACTCTTCAGCTCTCCAGCTTTGGCATACACGAAATCATGCCCATATGAATGTTCTCAACAATACCATGGCATTAGTGAGACCTCAATAAAGGTTGAAACTAGTCTGGTAATGACCTGTCTCATAATGTGTAGCAATATACATGTTCCAAAGGAAGTGTGCTTTGCATTATAAGATATTAAGGCATTATGCACCTAATGCCTAATTTAATACCATTAAAAAAAAATAATAAAATTTTTTTTAATGGTATTAAAAGTTTTCTAAGAAGATGAAACTAGTTGTGTGCTCAAATAATAAGTAGTATTTTTCTATTTTGGTATTTCTCAGCTTCTAGTCATTTAATTATGTCAAGAAGCTGAGTAAATCCATTGCATCAAATATATATTAATTCAATCTTGGTATCTTCCTGAGTCTCTGGTTCCCTTTGATGAGACCTCAATAAAGGTTTGATACTGGTCTGTTAATGACCTGTCTCATAATGTGTAGCAATATACATGTTCCAAAGGAAGTGTGCTTTGCATTATAAGATATTAAGGCAATTGATGTGAACTCATCAGCTTCCATATACAAGTAGCCCAGTTGTTGAAGATATTTCGCTCACCAATTTTGTTTTCTTACCCCTTTGATAAAGGATTAAACAAATGTAATTATTATGTGTTTGCTTCATGCATAAATTTTTCAAGGATAGTTGTCATGAATGCACTGTATGTTTTTTGGGTAAAAGTGTTACCCAAGGTGTGTTTGTGAAGAGACTGAACAGGAAAATTAGAAGATATGGATCTTCAGTAAGTGCAACATTTTGATGGACTGTGAAATAGCAAGAAATATGATTAGAAAATGAGAAGTGAAAATTGGACAAAGGGCAGAGACAGTGAAGAGTGAAGTTATCAGTGGTATTAAGTAGAAAAGAGAGTGAGAAAATAAAGACTATTGAGAATGTGATTGTGTCTGCAGAAATGACTGAGAGAACAAAAGCAAGCAAGATATCACGAATGAAAGACAGTATAAATGATGGAACAAAAGTGAGTGTGATTATGGGAAGGAAAGAGAGTGCACTTGCTGGAATTCAAAACAGCAAGTGTGAAGTGAAAGGAATGCCAGATTTGAAGAACAAGGTGATCTTAATGAGAAATCGGATATAAAATTGAATGAAAGAAAGTAGAGAAAAAAGAGGCAAGAAATGACTCATGAGTAGTTATGGAGATTTTATTATTAAAAGCTTGGTAAAGAGAGTGCACAAGGTCTGTTTCCAGGAGGGAGGATGAACAAGGATGATTAATGCTTTGAATGTGAGAAGTAAATGAGCAGAAGAGCTAGTGGTTGATGTAGGAACAAATTATTTGATCAGACAGAAAGAAAATGTGAAGAAGGTATTAGGAAGTTGTTGAGGAGAGTGAAAGATATCTTAATGGAGGGACTTGTTAGAAGGAGGTGTAATTAATGAGTGACATAAACAGAAAGATCAGAGATAGTCAGGACTGTGGAACAGGTGAGGGTTAAATGCTTGTGAATGGAGAGAATAGTGTTATGAAGGCGCTAGAGAAGGAATAACATGGTGTAAAATCTCACATGAATAACGATGTTTCATGTTCATTTTACAAGTTTGTGTAAAGATATATATATAAGAGAAATTTGATCGTACTTGGTGATCTAGGTATTATCAAAAGAAAGGGGAAATGAAGTGAGATGAGATTTTTCTTGCAAGAAATCAGATAGGCCTGTGTGTTAAATGGCATTAAAGTTTACAAAGTTTCATCATGCCACTGGCAAATAGCAAAGAAGTCAAGAGTTTAAGGCCTTTGGTTTTGGAAAGATCTTGAATTTTCAAATGAATGTGTACCATAAGGTTGGTCAAATAAAAAAGAGAAATAGTACTGTCATCAGCAAAAGCTGTGTGTCAGATTTGAGATCAGTGAAAGAAGATAATTTAAGTACAAGAGATAGATAGTGGATAAATGTATAGTACCCTGGAATACTTCAACACTGGTGAGAAAATCTGAGAAGATAAAGCCATCTACCATAACATGTACTGAGCAGCAAGGCAGCTAAAGTAACCCATTGCAAAGGGTAGATGACAGACCATGATATGTTAGTTTGCTGAGCATACTTATACCAGACCTGATCAAATCCCCAGAAATGTCATGTGCAGCTAATTTGAATGATGTGCATGAGATATAAAGATCTAGGGGATGTTGTTTAATAGGGATTCAATATTTGAGTTACATGTCAGAGTCATAAGAAGATCCTGAAGATTTAGGATACTGTAGCTTTTATTTTAAATTTTTTTTAACACTGTTGAAATGCCTTTTTACACTTGGTAATTTAGAATGTAGTATATAATTTTAACTTATATGTACTCATTAACTAATTTTTACTTTTGATTTCAGAATGTACTTACGGACCAATTACAAAAACAGTTTAGGCATGACCGTCGCCTTACTGGTTCTATTATTATCGATGAACCTCTTCAGGAGGTAATAATTTGATTATATCTTTGCTGTTATTGTTATTACTAATAGTAGCCTAATGGATTGATAATTAGACAACACATTACAAATTAATGATGTAACTCTTTTAAACTGTAGGAGCTTTTATAATTCATAAAGATCCATTCTGCATGAAATTCTATTAAATCTGTTATGTTTTATCTGTCAGCTGATATTGCTGTATAAGAAGTGTTAAGAATAGGTTTTTACCTAACATTTTAGTATAATTAAGTATGTATGTTAAGTCAATTATAAATATTCAGCAGTCTTCTTATAACTTTAATATTTTAACATTTATAATCTTGATTTTTTTTTAATGGTATTCCTAATCATGAAGGATTAAAACACTATCATGCATTTCTGCTGGAGTTGCTAATTAGACCAAGAGTTAGTGGTTCTTAATACTAATCTTTGGCAGAAAGAAGCTCTTGTAAATTTAGTTATTTTTATATTTTTGATTTATTTACCTTATTCTCTTTCCTATGTTACCTTAGTTCTGTTAAGTTCTCTTTACCTTTTTCTAACTTAAGCTGATTAATTTAGTCCCCTGCTTGATCCTTTATACCAGTGTTTCCCAAACTTATGGATGTAAAGGCCCCCCACTTTGTAAAAATTAAAATATTTCAGGCCCCCCCCATCAGAAAAAAAATTGTAATACAGACATATATTATTATAATATTTATTGTATTTATATTCAAGATTTTGCTTTTGTAATCTTTTTTGTGCTTCTTATCAATACCTTTGAAATGAAACTTATGAATAAGCATATAATTACTAATATTTCATTAAGCGCTGAAATACGCAGGAAGCAAAATTTGTGAACCAACACCAATGTGTGATTTTTTTCCATTAAAATATAAAAAATAACATAATAAATTTAGTTTAATCCTTTATCCAAGTGTAAGTAAACAAAGTTTGCACCTGAAAATATCTTCAGGACTGAGGTAAGGTGGTACATCCCTTGGCAACTCCTAGCAAAGGTGGACCAAGCTCTCATCACTCCTTGTCTCAGTATCTCCCATAATGCAAAACACATCTCCTTGCAGACATGTATACTGCTATGCATTAAGGGAAGGGCCACTACCCAGACCGGTTTCGACCTTTATTGAGGTCTATACGAGTTGCCAACTGGTGTACCACCTTATTATTAAATTACTCTGGATTTAGAGAAAGATGTTGGAAGTTTATTTTGCACTTGGTTAGACTATAGTAAAATCTTAAAAATAACAAAAAAGAAATAATAAATAATAAAAATTAAATTTGTTTCTTTTAAGATTAAAAAAAAGAACTACTTAGTCTTAAAACATTTTAAATTTGTTTTCATTATTTTATGGCCCCCAAGGGGGCTGACACCCACAGTTTGGGAAGCGTTGCTTTATACCACCTACAAGTGTTAGCACTGTTAGTAAAAGACTTCTAGAATGGGCAGTTCACAGATACAGTGTTAACTATTTCCCATGCGATATAATTCAGGGAAAATTTTTTTTTTTCCTGACTGCACCACCCATTAAAGTTATGGCACAGGAAGAATAGTTATAACACTTATAGAATAGATCACTTTCAAAAATAATACCTTAAATAGTCAGTCGTGGCAATTTCTCTAATTTAAGCACACAGGTTCGGTTATTTTTGTGAGACAGAGCATTGGTCAAAAATCATGCGATAGTTTTTAACCAAACAAAACATGTTTATTTTACTTTAAGCACAATACAATATTAAACAAATTCTCTCTAATTCCTGCTTTAAACTTAGTCATAACCTTACAATGTAGACCTGCAATTCACAATGCTAGAATAACTTGCTTTACAAACTCTAGGCAATTACTGGCTGTTACAATCAATATCATTGACAAACATTCTTCTCAATAATTATATTAGCTAACTTTCAGCCTCAATTACTTCCTATAGTGACATAACAACTAATTTTAACAAAGCTATGTTCAGAGGACATACAATTCTTGTTCACAATCTCAACGTTAACATATTAAAATCTACTCACAAATTCGTAGAAACAAATACAGTCCTACCAGTCTGGATGACTTTTGGCTGTTCTGCTT
Source organism: Typopeltis vanoorti (assembly GCF_054136105.1). Classification (NCBI taxonomy): domain Eukaryota; kingdom Metazoa; phylum Arthropoda; class Arachnida; order Uropygi; family Thelyphonidae; genus Typopeltis; species Typopeltis vanoorti. Next base: position 33,385,582 of record NC_143561.1, on the reverse strand, counting down.
ACTGCTCTCCTTGGTCCTATATCCTAGCCTTTGCTGAACGGCTTTTGGCAGTCATCTGGGGTAGTCCTAGTCCAGGATCTGTATCATAGTTCACTGTCGGTTTTTGGATCTACTGTCAACGCCGCATATCTGGTTGCACGTGGCACATTCCACTACTGGAAATACATGGAAATACATCTCCGTAGAATGACTTCTTCTCCTGAGCTTTCTACTTCTGCAAGATGAACAAACTCCTTGAACTCCTAGAACAGCGAGCCCCTCTCTAGGTTCTCAAGGCCATTTTTATATGATTCAGAGGCTCCTTGTTTTTAGTGTTGGAGACCCCCGAACTTCCATAAATAACTTACTTCACTGTTGTTTTGACCTTCAGAGTTGGCGGTAACAATCTACATCTGAATGACCTTCAATACTTTTGTTTACTTTCAAGTCACCAACATAATCTGCTCTAATCTCCTTAACTTAGAGAAATACTTTTAACATTCTGTTACATCAAACCAATATAATTCACAATTTTAACCTTTACAATATTTTTATAATTTGTGAACAATTTCTATATTATTCTTTTTGTTAGTTAGCTTTACAAGTTTTACAAGCAACACTTCTTTAAAATATAGTAAGTTACAATTTCTTATTTCCTCGTGATTTGTGACCTCAGTAAAATCTATGCCAAAAAATCGTTATATAAAATTATAAAATTTCACCGCATCGAATTTTACAAAGGCCCATTCTCCCCCCCCCCCCCCCCAAAGCACAAATATGGATTTTTTTTTTAATTCTTTCATGTTTAGTTACTGTTCGTTCTCTGGATAGGACATGACTCAGTTTAGTTTTTTTACCCTGACTTTAGAAATTATCCCGTTTGAATGTACCCTTTCTAAGAAACTAGTTTGACATTTTAGTCCTGGGAATATCCATCTCTCCATGCTTGTACCAGTTGTTCGCTTTCCATCTTACTCTGTGTCTTTCACTTTCATCAAGTATTATTATGTCCTTCCCCATTCCATTACTATAATATTTTCTCCTATGTGTCGTAAACGCACGTGGCTTTTCACAATCTTGACGAAGAGGATATCTGTTGTTGATTCTTTCCTCTTTCTCAATTATGTGTACCTCAAATTCATTATCATTGTTTTCCTTAACTCATTCTTTCTCTTCATGTGGACCGTTCTGCTATTTTGACACCAGAGATTAAATACACTCCACTTAATGTTTCAGCATGGTGAACTTCTACTGAGGAATCGGATATGGGGCTAGTCTGGTCAATGTGACACACATCTCCTCTTTCTTTTACTTGTTTATCACTTCTACTATTGCTGTTGTTCACTTGTTCGCTTCTAGTATTAGTTTTTCTTGTCTGTGTATTGCTCCCTCCACTTGACTGTCTAACTCCCATCAGTGAAATTTCTTTAGTGCCAAAGTCGCAAGAGAATTTGTATCTTTCTAAGAAGTCAGTTCCTTATATTACTTGAATGCTCGGACGAGACGTCTCTGGGAGAATCAATAAATCTTGTGAGACCCTCAGGCAAAATTCAGGCAACTTCAAACCGAATTTCATCTTTTTCTTAGCATACATTGTGGGATTTGAAATTCCTGTTAATTTTATCGGTCTCCTTAGTTTAGTCACGCAATTCGAAACATGGAACTTATTCTTTCAAAAAATGTCCTGGTTATTACGGATACCTGGGAGTGTCCAACAGAACATTACAAGGTACCCCTTTAATTTTGCCTCAAATTATCATCATGGATTTCGTTGGTAGTTCTCTGATTTCCTTCCTTATTCTCCTTGGTCTGTTTACAGGATAGCAGCGAGTAAACGCAACATTTGACTTGTACCGCGTATCTCTAGTGGAGGGTTTTCTGTTTCTGAAGCAGTTCCGAACAATATGCCCATATCTGTTACAAACGTAACACTGGGGTGGCTCTCTTTTGCTCTTCCCCTCGTTATTCGTTCGTCTCTGACATTAGGTGTCTTTTGAGTCTTTAGTCTTGAGTTCTTCCAGTTGTTTTTTAACTGAATCAAGCCATTCAATCATAGGTTGATATACTTTTTCTACCTCCTGTTTGATAAATGAACGCAATTTCCCCATGTCAGTGGAATCTACTAACTTTGGGATAGTTAGTTTTTCGTCCTCTAATTTGTTAACGATATTTGAATCGTCTCAGTCCTCATTTTTATCCTTTTGATCTTTATTGGACTTTCCCTTTGAAGTATCTGAGTCTTTCTCACACTTAGCATCACATTTAGAATCATTTTCCTTCTTTATAATGTACTTGACTGGTGTTAGAAGCGGGATGTAGGTCGCCTAGCCTCTCCTCTCTTTCTTTTACTGCAAGATAGTACTCTTCTAGATTCCTAATCTTTTTCTTGTATGCAGTCTCCCTAAGCTCTTCTCTTACTCCTATCATATAGATGGGGTTTTTCTTCCTTGGAGGTGCTTAGACTATTTGCCAGGATTAATAACCGATTGTAAAAGTCTGAGACAGTCTCCTTCCTCTCCTGAGTGCATTTTTTTGGAGTTTCTATAAGTTTGGACTCACATTTCGTACTTTGGAAAACTGGGAAATCAGGGTTTCCTTGAACTTAGTGTATTCAAATGTGTCTTGGAGAATAGGAGACGAATGCAAAAAGTTCTTGGCCCTTCCAACCAGTTTATTCTGCAGCAGAATCAGAAGTTGAAAGACCGACCAGTTTCCTAAATTTCTTAATTCTTACAAAATTGTAAAAGGAAAAAATATCATCATTGTCATCTCCGGAGAATTGTTGAATGATGAGGTGAGGGTTAATTGTTCTGAAAAACTTCCCGTTACTCATCGTGGCAGTACTAGTAGAGTCAGAATTTACACTATCCACATTCATGTTTCACAAAAGTTTTGAGAACTTCTAAATACCTTACATTTCTAACGCCTTGACCCTTGTCCAAAACTGTCTCAAAATCCACAATTTCACAATTTAATTAATGTGGATTAAATCCTGTCGGCAAAATTTTACACTCACATTCTTTGCACACATTTGTCAACTTATGAAAAGTGCATGAGCATTAAATCTCATTTTTATGAGATTTTACACTCTGTCCTCTACTGAATTGGGTACCAATTGATCTTCATTTCTTTTTCTTTATCATATGCTTATACATTCAGAAGTGAACTATGGGTCTTAAAAGTATGGTTCTGCAAGGCAGAGTAGCCTGCAATGGTTGGATCAATCCTATTCATCATCTGGGTATATAGATAGCTACCGGTGCTTTTCACACGTTGCCCATTCAAAGTCTTTATGTCGAGGTGAACAAATCTACTGTATCACTCAGAAACAGTTTTCGCTTAACTCTGCACTAAAAATAGTCTCTTCTAATGCATCCTACGTTGGCTAGTATCTATTCTCAGCTTTGAGAGGCTCAATATCACAACACACACATATCACACTGCTGTACGTTCGTTTGGTATGCATGTTGAAGAGATTATGGAAGCTATTGGCATGAATCTTGACAACATTACCCACATTGAACATAACAGCATTCCTATATGGCAGGTTGCACTGCATCATACAGCCTCTCACTCTGCCACCTAAGGAAGTCTGACACTCCATCATCCATCTAAATGCAGTTATTTAATGCAATATGATCAGAACACTCTGATTTCCTTCCCATCTATACAGATGGTTCAAGATCTGAGACCTCTGTTGGTTGCTGTATTTTCTGAATTTGTCATATCCAATCAGATCTCACTTGATTGAAGTAATTATATATCAGAGTTTCATGCAATTCAGCTTGTACATATAAAAGAAAACTGCTACCAAAAGTGTATAATTTATAAACTCATTGAGTCCTTTACAGTCACCCCTCTCTCGTGTGTGTGATTCACATCTAGTGCTTTGTGAGGTTTTACAACTGTTGTTTAAAATGATGACCCCTCTTAATTTTGATGTTTGGTTGTACTGCATCGCAGTCACATTGGAATTACGGGAAATGAGACTGCATATGCAGCTGCTAGATATCAGCTCACACTTATTCACTGTACTGCTTATCGGTCTCGTATATGGACTACAGACAGTTCTTAAGATCAAAGCTAATTATCCAAAGGCAGTCATAATGGAAGGAAGCACTGACAAACAAATTTCATGAGATTAAGCATTGGCAGTCTAGGCAATGAATTTGCTTATGGAAAATACACCTCTCCAACGTTTCAAGTTCCTTAGTATTGAAAGAGAGTTTTTGCTCTCTTAAGATTTCTGCCTGGTCTCTGATGAAAGCCAACCAGTTTGAAATAGTTGTCAGGCCAGTGAAACCTTATCAAAATGGACCAATAGGAGGCGAATATATGGATGCTTGGACATAACAATCATGTCTCCAATAAGGTCCAGCTGGGAAACTCTTAAATGCTGGCCAGTGTATTCCTGTAAGCGCTGGTCAGATTTCATTTGAAATGTTTATAGTTTCTTGTATTTGGCTTTGAAATAATGCTGGATTTAATATCCACTTGATTTTTATAATTATAAAAATAAATAAATTTATGGGCCAGTGTCCGGCATCCTTATCCACCCATGATAATGTACTGTAGGTTTAATTTTTGTGGGTTGGAGTCATATAAAAAAAGAAATTATTACATGGAAATCTCCATGAAGTTCAAAGGCTTATTGCAGGAGGCCCACACTATCTGCAAGATAACTATTGTACCTCTCCATGAATGCATTCACTGATACAGCACAACAGACCTTCATTCCTGTCATTTATCACCTTCCAAGTGAAAATTCAAGTTCTGATGTCCTTACAACAACAACATAGCTGGATCTATCCCTCTAGCCAGGTGTGAATCCTATAAAACCCATTTAGTAAAAATATTTCTAGTATATCCCCTCTTCTATCAACTCAACTTCTACAACCCGCAAACCCTATATTATTGTCATAAGGGGGAGCATTCTATAGACCACTCACCTCTTGATCTTCACCACCTCTCCATATCCAAAGTAACTTAAGTGACCAGACCTCTGCACATTAATCCAGATGTGGCCATATCAAAACCTTATAAAGAGGAATGATAACTTCCTAGTCTCTACTTCTGGTGTGTTCAATAAATAAGTAATCTTATGAGCACTTTTGCTCATAAGATTACTTACTTATTGTAAGTGATCTGTACTGTAGGTACAGATCACTTACTTCGACTTCTATCCATTAACATCCTCAAATTCCTAGCTTTGTCAGTTTCCTGGAGTACATTTCCATCACTGTGGTACACAGCTCGTAATCTTTTTATTGCAAATGTGTAGCTTTAAACTGTTGCCCATTATCTTTTTTTTGTCCATGCTTTCAGCCTGTTTAACACTTTCGCCTCCACCTATAAGTATACTCGTAGTTCGTATATGAGCTTCACAAGCCAACTACGAGTATACTTGGATGTCGATTTACCGACTTCCTATGCCAAACACAAGTTAACCCTTAGTATAATTACCTTAATTTGGACCCTTGGATTCTGAATAAAGCAGAGAGCACGTCTGGGGGCTTGGTAGAAGGGAAATAATTTCAACTAAAATATAATATATATTATATATGTACCTCAGAAGCCAACTACGGATATACTCGTATGTCGATTACCAACCTCCTATGCCAAGTGCGAGTTAATCCGTAGTATAACACCTAATTTGTAAATCAATTTAAAACTAATAAAATCAATAAAAATAAAAACCAATCAATAAAATAAAAAACAATTTATTCAAATTAAGAATGGTACATTTTAAAACAATTTTCCATGCACAATGGCGGTTTTCCTGGCAAACAGGACAATAATAACGTGTTTCGTGTACACACACGGCATGGCTTTGTTGGGTGATTCTTTTTTTCTGTTGGTGGTAAAATTTCCAAATAATGAAAATCCCGATTTCCTCCTGATATTCTCTGATGCTGCAAGCTCATCCATCCCAACAAAAACTGAGATAAATTGACCTCTAAATTTTAACGCAGTCATTGCATTTCCAGTATTCATGTTTATAAAATTTATGCGCATTTTGAATGTATACCTCAAAAATGTGTGTTGCCAATTTCTTTGGCTATCTAATTGTCTTTCATAAGTAAGAAAGCATTTGATCAGAAAGATTGGTGCCTGACATACCCAAATTATAATCCCTAACAATATTTGGTTTTAATTGAAATTTACCATTCCGATTTTGCGCTTCAACCATTTCAAATTTGTGCATATTTGAAATGGAAAGAACTTCCCTCTTATCCTTCCATTTGCTGACTACAACAGGACCTCTTCCTGTTGTAGTCAGCAAGTTCTTTGCCAGACAAATTCCCCTTTCTTTATTTCTTCTGAATAACATCTGATGGATTGTTTTTCCTATTATTTCTCAGTGTTCCACACACGTACGTTTTTCTCTCAGTAAGCGATTCCGTCAGAGCTACAGAATTATAAAAATTGTCCATATGCAATACCTAACCCCTGTCTAAATATTCTTCCATCAAGTGGAATACAGTATCATATGCATGACCCATTTTCGCTAAAGAGGATTCAGATTTTCCTGTATAAATTTTAATTTTTATCACTAATCCATTTGATTTGCATAGTTCATAGAATTTCACACCATATTTATGTGTTTTGTTTTTTATGTATTGCTGAAACGCCAGTCTACCGCGCCACAACACCATTGACTCATCAATACATAAGTTTCTGTCTGGTGTGTAGCTATTTCGCATTACACTATTAAAATGATCTAGGACTGGTCTTAGTTTGTGCAATTTATTGTTAGCTGCTTGGGAATTATCTGCGAAATGAAAATGATGCAATAAAATTTGAAATCAATTTCGGCTCATTTTAGAGCACCAAAATGGCAAATTGTAAAGTTGATTTGTACTCCAATAATGCTCGATAGACGGTAAATTACAAGGACCCATATGAAGTGAAAGTCCAAGAAATAATTTCATTTCAGGTATGTCTGTTGCTTTCCAGTTTGAAATTTTTTTTCTTTGATCTGCGCTCGCCTTTGCTCAATATTTTGTAAAGCATATAAATTGGTTTGTTCTACTAAAATTGTGAGAAAATCTTCAGAAAAGAAAAGTTCGACTAACCTTTTGATACTGAAATTTCCAGTGTCAATTTTAAAACCTGCAGTTTCAACAAAGTCAAATTGTGGCGGCTCTTGTTCTGAATTTTCCCAATAAGTAGATGGATGTATTTGACTGGATGCTAACTTCATCTTCAAAAGTTTCTTCATCATCTGAGTCACTGCTAGAGTCGTCTATAGGATCATCTTCGGAATCAGAACCAAATATTTCATGAAATTCATCATCGCTCATATTAGCTTCTACTTCTATATCAGTAAGTTTTCTTTTACTGGCTATGGCAAAATTGAAGGTTCTTAGAGACTAGAAACTAAAACTAGACTAGACGCAATAAACACCGTCGTCAGTGCATGTAATATATAGGTGGAAGTGATGCGAGATTACTCATAGTGACCTTGAAGATGGGGTGATACAAGATTACTCATAGTTGGCGTATGAAACAAAATTCTGTCTGATAAGCCAGCTATGAGATTACTCGTAATGACCTTGAAGACGTGAAAGCTCTTGGCATGCAGGAACAAACTATGCCTGAGAAGCGTGGCAGCGAACGTGTTAAATCACTCTCCACTGTATCATTGGAAAACAATTCAATATTTTCCTTCAGATCATTTCTCGTATCATTAACATGCAAATTAAATGGCCGTAGTTCAAGCACAGAGCCTAGCAGCACACAGTTCATCTGCATTTCCTTGGATTCTGTGCTTCCATATACTAATCTTTGGTATCTCTTCACCAGCTTCATATCAATCCCTATTTCTTCCAATTTGCGTAACTGATTTCCATGTTGTGTCCTGTTGAATGCCTTTGCAAAATGTAGGAGTATCATTGCGTAGTCATACCTTTTACCCAACTCATCTGTCATTGTTATAAAAATTGAGTAAATTATCCCTTCACACAGTTGTGTTGTCACCCTATAAAGTATGATATTTTTATCCCTAATTTTATCTTGCCAGCTTCTTCAGTAACTTTAATTCCCATTCCCAAGGTACTGATTAGTTCATAATTTGTTGCCTCTGTTTGGAGTCTCCTTTCTTCATCAGAACTATTTTGCCTTCTATTTCCTCGGGATTTTACCAGAGCAGATACTGAAGTTAAACAGCATCTTGTAATATACTGGGTGATATTCTGTCTAATCCCATGGCCATATTCACATTGAGATTCTGCATCAGCTTGAGTATTTACAATGTATAAACTGCTATTCTCATATCAATTATTGTTACATCTGGCACTGCAGTATATTCACCTGGAAGTACACTTGCAAAGTGGTGACTCAGTGACACATCTATTTCATCTGCTTATTTTGCTTTCCTGCTGCTAGCATGTATTAAAGCTATTATTCTTTAGTCATTCTTCCTTTTACTTGTTACATATAGAAATAATTCTTTGGAATTTCCTTTGACTTGCTTGGCTAATTTCCAGAATTCAATTTTGCCTGCCTTGCCGTGCTGTTGACCCATCTTGCCTATGTCTTGTACTACTTGAGCTTGCTGTTAACCATTCTTTTTATATACTGTCCACAAAATTTTCTTTTTTTTTTGCAACTCTTGCTTAATGATACTACTTATCCACATAACTCTTACTTTATTTGTTCTCCAGCCCATTGGCATGCTGTCTAATATTGATTCCTTCAGATACCTAATGACACCTCCCATGCACTGCTTCAAGCTGACTCCTGAGCTTTTCATAATTAACTGCCATGTAGTTCCATACATACTGCTTCTTTCCTGAAAATTCCACATTTTTGGCAGCCTCCCAAGTTAAAACTGTATAATCATTGTTCCCAGTCAGAGGCAACGTGGCTACCATGGGGTTGATCCTCGGGCGCTATCATCAGATCTAGCTGTCCCAACCTCCAGGTCTCTTCCATCACATGTTGCTTCAAGTAATTATCTCTTGGAAGATGAAAAAATTACATTTCCTTCCTGCTATGTGATCTTTTCCCTTTCTAGCTGTCCCTGTAGTTGAAATCCCTCCTTTTTTTTGTTTAACTGTCTCTATAACACCTATTGTCAACTAATGTGTATAGCTTATCAAGCTGTGCCAACCAATGACAAAAACTGTTCTTTCTTTTTCTTGATGCTTCTGGTGTTAGTATACATAAATTGTAGTATATACTTATGCCTACATCTACCTTGAAACCTTATACTGACTATCCTATTCAGTTTCATTACCAAAGAGACTAATTTGACTCCAACTGCAGTCTGTTTACCCAACAGGCTGAAGGTTTGAATCCTGCTGTGGGCATGGATGTTTGTGATTAATTAGGAGATTAATTTCACTGCCCAGTGAGACTACAGCTTATTGGATGCTTGAAATGCTTGAAAAAGTTCATGTTTGTTCTCCAGAGCAGGATCTCTATATAGTAAAAAATAATAAACAGAAAAAATAAATATATATATTATATATATATATATTATATATATATATATATATATATATTAAATTATAAAATAAAAAATAAAAAAAAAATAAAAAAAAAACATTCTCAGTATACCTGCAATCTTAATGTACTAGGAGGTTTATTTGTGACTCCTACCCTTTCATGGGTAGGAGTCACAAAACAAAATTCAATAAAATCACAAGCTTATTATTAGCAGGAAATCCAAACTATCCTCACCATCTGTCATATCTCTCCTTGAATCCATTAGCAGACAAAACATTCACAACTGACTCTGGCAACCCATTTCACTATTCACAACTCTCCAAGCAAAAATCTAGTACTCACACCCCTAATAACCACACCTTTATTCAACTTCCAGGGATGACCCCTTGTTGTGGCTCTTCCAGCCAAGTGCTGAAACATTTCCCCTGCATCAATCCTATAAAACCCTTTAAGCAACTTAAATGTTTCTATCATATCCCCCTATTTTTCTCCTGTCAACCAACTTCTGCAATCCACACATACCCTCAATCTATATTCATAGAAAACACTCCACAGATCACTCGCCATCTTGGTCACTCACCTCTGAATCTTCTCCACTGCTTCCTCATCCCCAAAAATCCCAGGAGACCAGACTCGAACGCAGTAATCTGGAAGTGGATATATCAAGATCTTATAAAGAGGAATAACAACTTCCTTATCTCTAATTCTTAATGTGTCCTTCAATAGCAGTAATTTTATGGGCTGCTTTAGCAATATGCCCTCTAAACTTTAACTCTCTGTCTACTACCACCACTCCTGAATCTCTAGCTTCATCTATTTTCTGGAATACATTTACATCAATGTGATGCGCAGCTTGTAATCTATTTATCTCAAAATGCATAACTTTACATTTCTCTATGTTAAATGGATACCCATTATCTTTGGCCAATACTGATAGCCTATTTAAATTGTCCTGCAATTTCTCCATCACCTTGATTAACCATTACTCTATCTAATTTTGCATCATCAGCAAGCAACTCAATATTTTCTTTCAAGTTTTTTCCTATATTATTATTATTATTAGACACCTCCAGGGAGTCCAAAGACTCATCGAGGGAGAGTGTGCCAACAGCATCGAACGATTGGTCCCCCCTTCCAACTACTAACCACTTTCAAACTTACTTAGCTGAGCAATTATTAGCAGAGGCTCTACAGCAATGGTCCCAGCACCACTAGTCACCTTTTTTTTTTTGCCTCAAGTCTGCCCTCTCCTTATACCATTTTTTGATATCTGTCCATTGGCAACCTACTTATCCACTTAACCAGTGTCATATTGATCCCAATTTGTTCTAATTTACATAAGAGAGTTCCATGTGGTATTCTGTCAAACGGCTTTGCACAATCCAGCAGAATCATTGTGTAGCCATTTCCTTTATCCAACTCTGCAGTTACTCTATTATAAAAAAATAGTAAATAACTAAGGTATGACCGACTCTTCACAAAGCCATGTTGCCCTCATAGAGTATCTTATTCTTATCTGCCTATTCTTGAATTTTCTTTTTGACTAATTTTTCCAGTACTTTTACCGCCACATCTGAGATGCTGATTGGTCTATAATTTGCTACTGCAGTCTTAGAATCTCCATTATGCATGGGAATTATTTTACCCTCTTTCCATCCACTCCCTTGGAGCTCTGGTAGAGCTCCAAGGGAGTGGATGGAAAGAGGGTTTAGCATCTATCTAGGCTCTATAATTTAGCATATAATTTATGCTAAATTATAGAGCCTAGTCAGAGGCATTGATGGTTCCATTGCACATTCTTGCAAAACCCGAGCTGATATCCCATTGAATCCCACAGCTGTATTTACATTGAGGTTCTGCAGTATCCTAAGAACCTCCAATTCATCCACCTCTGTTCCCACATTAGCATCAGTTGCATATGATGTAGATGGCCTGATGAATGCATTTCGAATCAAACATGACTCGCACGAATGGTGACTATTCATAGACTCATCGAAATTGAGTCTCAAGGATGAGTTGCTGCATAATTGAAACCGGCTTCCATCTTTTCCAGTCGGACACACTGCCTACATGAGAATGGCTTGTGAAGAAATTTATGAAAGGTGGAGAGAAGAATGTGCAACAACCAGCAGAGTAGCAGAAATGCACATAATTCTTCTACTGCCCCTACACATCAAACTCAGTTTGGGGAGGGGGAAAAAAAAAAAAAAACATGTATAAAAGCCATTGACCAGACTGGATCAGATTTCAGATATCTGGCTGACAAATTGAAGAGGGAGTTTTTGTGGGTCCTCAGATCCAAGAGCTCTTCATTGCCAGATGTTCAACAACTTGCTACAGGGTTATGCAAAAAAAGCTTGGGACGCATTTCATCTGGTGCCAACTAACTTCCTCATAAATGTCAGAGCAGAAAACTACAAGGAACTGGTTGAGGACTTTTCTCTGTATCACAAACTTGCAGCCAAGTTTGTGATACAGAGACAAGTCCTCAACCAATGCGATAGTACGAATTACTCTATTATATAAGAAACTATTGCATATCTAGCCAATTTTGCATTTTCATTGTCATATTCATGTTCAGCACTCGAAATGTATACAAAATTACTAAATTAACCTGAGGGATATGACTTTTGTAGGCTGTTGTAATCAGTGCAGGGCACTGACAGATAGAAGTTGAGAAATGAGTTGACCTCGCTGCAGTATCTGCAGTCTCGTTTCCCTTCATTCTAATGTGGATTGGAATCAAACAGAAATGTGCATCTAAGTTGTGGTTTCTTCCTTAATTGTAGTTTTCACAACTAAGAAAGGACATGTTGCATTCTTGTGAGATCTCTGAATATTTCTGTAACTCTGGCCTTCTTCTCGTCTGTAAAGAACCCTGTGAATCTGTATATATCATACATCTTTGGTAGTGATGCAACTGAAGTATTTTAAAGCAAGCCCTTATAATATACAGCTCAGCTGCAAAGTTGTTAAATTCTAGTGGGATCTGAGAAGATATTATTGTCTGGGAAGATAGAAGATCTCTACTAGGGTCTGATTTTGAACCATCAGTATAAACAGGCACAAAATCAGGGTATTCATTTCTATGAGCTTGAAAGAGTTGCTAGACAGCAGATATGGAAAAGTTGGGTAGCCTGCAGAAAGGAAAGTTACATGGTAGTATGTATGAGTGTAGATAAAGTTATCAAGATCAGTAATAACAGAGGACTTCATCTCAATACTAGCAAGACAAAGATTATGGTTCGCAAAGGAAATACAAACAGGGAAGCTCTTGAGAAACAAGTGTACTTTAATGGAGAAAGAATTGAAGAAGTCAGCAAGTTTGAATACCTGGGATCCATTATTAATATGAAGAATTGCTGTTTGTAAGACGTCAGAAGAAGATTAGGAATGGCTAAAACAACAGTCAGAGACTTGTTTAAAATCTGGAAGGTGAATCTATCTCTGGAACAAAGTTGAGCATTTTGGATGCAGCTATTTTTCCAACAGCGACTTATGGATGTGAGACTTGGAACCTAAAGAAGTCATATAAGAAAAGAATAGCTGCTTTTGAGATGTGATGTTACAGAAAGCTGTTGAGGATATCATAGACTGAAAGGCATACAAATGAATGGGTGTTTGAAAAGATCAGTAGAACTTTAAGGCTCCTCAAGCATATAAGCCTCCTCAAGAACAGAAGAAAGTTAAAATATTTTGGACACATTGAAAGGAGGACTTCTCAGAACAGTAATAGAAAGTAAAGTTCTTGGAAAAAGAAGACGGGGTAGACCATCAATGAAATGAATGGATGGTATGTGGGGAGTGACTGATCTTCAGAATGTTGAAGCCTATAAGAAAAGCATACAACAGGACTACATGGCGAGGCCTAGTGTGGCACATCACCAAGCATTGGAGTGATCATACGGCACCTGTGGATGTCCAATGAACATATGAATGAATGAATGTATGAGTGCCATGGTGGGAAGTATGAGGTGTGGCTAATAAATAATGAGACTGGTTGCAATAATGTGGTTTATTACAATTGTACAACTCAATTGTTATCCCCTTCAACATACTTTCCTCCTCTATCTATACACCATTGCATACGAATTTTCCATTGTTGGAAGCAGTGCTGCAAGTCAGCAGGTGTTATCTGCTTCAGTAGTGCTGCCGTTTTCTCATTTACCTTATCCACTGACTGAAAATGGGTGCTCTTCAATACGGATTTCAACTTTGGAAAAAGGTAAAAGTCGCATGGAGCTAAGTTTGGCGAGTAAGGTAAATGGTCCAACACTGGGATCTTCTTATCAGCCAGATACTGCTTTACAGACAGTGCATTGTGGACTGGAGCGTTGTCCTGATGGAGAATCCAAATGTTGCTCTTCCACAGATCTGGTCTCTTCCTCACTCGTTCTCTCAGCTTGACCAGACCCTCAAGGTTGGTTAACTGTCTGATCCTCTGGTACCCATTCAACCATTACCATGCCATTGATAAAAAAAAAAAAAAACAATCAGCATTGTCTTCAGTTTTGACCTGCTCATTCTTGCTTTTTTCATTCTCAGTGACGTGGAAGTTAGCTCCATGCGACTTTTACCTTTTTTTTTCAATGTTGAAATCTGCATTGAAGGCCACCCGTTTTCAATCAGTGGATGAGGTAAAGGAGAAAACGGCAGCACTACTGAAGCAGATAACAACTGATGACTTGCAGCACTGCTTCCAACAATGGAAAATTCGTATGCAACGGTATGAAGGGATAACAATTTAGTTGTGCAATTGTAACAATAAACAACATTTTTGCAACCAGTCTCGTTAAATAGCCACACCTTGTATGTTAAAGCAGTAACCTCCCTAAGATTATATACTCTTGCAAAGTGGTCACTTTGCAAGTGTATATATAAAGTGATGATGGTCACTAGGTGATGTGACCATCATCACTCATTAAGGTTAATCTGCCATTGTCATTCTTTCTCTTACTTGCCACGTAACGAACGAACTCTTTTGGGATTTCCTTTGACCTGCTTGGCTCGATTCTTCTCATAATCTGATTTTGCCTTCCTTGCCTTGCTGGTCACCTTTCTTGCCTGAGCCTTGTACTGTTTGTGAGTTGCTGGTCACCTTTTTCTTTATATACCCTCCACAGCATTTTCTTCTTCTGCAGCTTGTGCTTCATGTTATTACTTATCCATCTAACTCTTATCTGATTAATCCTCCTTACTTTACATATACAATTTAATATTGTTTCTCTAGATGACCCTCAACTATCTCCCATGCATTACTAACATCCTTATCCTGCAGTGTTTTATGCCATGGCACAGATTTAAGCTTCTTCCTAGGCTTGTCATAATCACCTGCCTTGTAGTTCCACATATATTTCCTTCTTGACAGAATATTCCTCATGTACAATCTCCCAGGTCAAGACCGCATGGTCACTTTCACCAATTGGAGACAATGTGGTCACCTTGGTAATTGATAGCTCTTCTGATCCTATGACCAGGTCCAATAGTCTTCCACCTCTAGTCCCCTCTATCACATGCTGCCTCATGTAATTATTTCTCAGTAAGTGTATAAATTCCATTTCCTTCTTGCCATGATATTTTTTCCTTCTAGTCTATATCTGCATAGTTGAAGTCCCCATAATCACCTGTATTAATTTGCTGATGCATGTCTTCCAGATCATCCATGGAACTGGAATTCCCTGGCCTTAATCCCACACCAGACTGCTTCAAATGAACAGCCACCCTCCCACCTATCTCCTATTCTTATTGGCTGCAATTCATCTGCTATCATCAGCAGTATCCCTCCCTTTATCCTATCTTCCTGGAAAATACTAAACCCTTTACATTCTATTCCTGTAACTACATCATCTGCTTTTATCCAAGTCTCACTTATGCTTGTAACTTTTGGCGAGGTTGCACTAACCAATGACAAAAACCAGTGACTCCTTCCTCTTGTTCCTGATACTTCTGGCATTAGTATATAGAAACTGAAGCATCTCTTAGGCCTCCCACCCACTTTTACTTCTTGAACTGCCTACCCTATTCAATATTTTTGCTTGTGAGACTAGATTCCACACTTGTTCATTCTCACACTCGCTCACCTCATGGGTGCCTCCACATAAACTCATATGCTTCCACCCTAATTGCTTAAGTTTTCCTGAATTTGCGCTTCTGCATGCTCAGTGAACAAAGCTCTCTCTCTCTAGACACCTAACATCAAATGATTTTGGTGTTGGGTGTCTAGAGAGAGAGCTTCATCAAATGATTTTGATGTCGGGTGTCTAGGAAATCGTGTTTCCCTTCTGCACAACTTATGTATAGACTTATTAGCTAGCAACACCCTTTTCCTCAGTTTGCCTGTATCATAGCATGGTATTAGACTTACAATTTTCATCTTCTCGCTCTTCAGTTTTGCTTCTTCTATCAACTCCTTTATATCCTCCCTCATGGAATACTTCTCACCTCTCAAATCATTTGTGCCAACCAAGACAATCATTTCCTTCGACTTACCTTTGTGCATCCAGATGGCATGACTAATGTAGTGAATTTTTGCACCAGAAAACATGATTTTGTCAAACTTTCATTAAGTACTCCCCTGATTATTGAGTCTCCGTACATAATTTTCTCCTTAACTTGTTTTTCTTGTGTGTTCATGCAGTCTTTATTATTACTTGGACCACCTGCTTCCTTCTCTTTTCAGCCCTGCTAATCTCTTGTTGCTTCTGCAGTTTTTCAATTACACGCTTTGTACTGTGAAGAAAAACATTCAATCATGCTATTTATTTATTAATGTCCATTTTGTTCTCCTCTATTTTCATGGCCATTTCACATTGGACATTAATAGGATTATTTTCCATCCTACCATTGGTACTGTCCACTCTACTGACATTTGCTACGTTCTCGCACCTAATAGGCACTCACTTTTGAAACATTTAATACTCTCTCTCTGTCCAGTTTCAATTTCCTTCCTCATATCCTTTACTTTTCTCGACAAATACATTTCACACTCACTGCAATGTACAAAATCCTGCAAATTTAAATCACTCGACAAATTTGAATTGATCTTTACCATTGTTCTACCACGCATATTTGTACCATGAATTGGCAAAAGTAGATTCGTTCCTTCTATTGCTGTCTTCTGGAACAGAAGATGGCTGTAGAAAGAAAAAAAATTAATAAAGAAGAAGAAAATAAATTGCACTATAATTTATAAAAGTAGAACTGCGAAGTGTTGAAGTGCTGCCTTAACTGTTATTGAAGAGAGTTGGGAAATACTGATGCTAGTTCTGATGAACATGGATCATGGAAATATTTATAGAAAATGCAGAAATTGAAACTGTGTTGAAAGAGAGTAAATTGTTAGGGATATCACTTCACCTAAGTATTGGTGGGATAGATTTGTGATTGAGAAAAAGAGTGAACTGAATTGTTTGGATTCTGAGGAGTTTAATATTTGAAATATTGTTATGCAGCATGAGAAAGAGATTGTGCTGTAAAATTTGCTCATTCAGTACTCAACATACTTGTACATTTTTAAATTATATGAATTACTATTCTAATTTAGCTTGCATTTATAGCATTATGCTGTTGGTAAATAGTATACTGTCTTCCCATTAACTGGTAGGTATTAATTACTTTCACCTTCCTGTTAATGCGTTATTATTATTAAGAGCTCCCCATAGCTCAGTCCTTGTAGGCAAAGCCCTTTGGTCAGAAAGACCTGGGTCAATTCCCGTACATGACGTGAGGAACCTTTATCTGGTCTCTTTCGACTAAAGGTGAGTTAGCTAGTCTCATACAGAGGTAGAGGATTTTTTCCACCTGGAAACTCAGGTTTTTCATCCCTCAGAACAGGCAAGCCAGCCTGTGAACACATACACGGATCTAGTCATAAAATACTTAATCCTCTCATTAGGAGGACTCGAACAATCCTAAGGGATGGTGGAGGCTGGGGGAGGGGGAACCCCATACAAATAAATAAAATTATTATTATTACATGAGACCTCCAAGGAGTCCAAAGACTTATTGAGGGAGGGCATCTACTCTACAACTCTCCTTCTCCCCTTACTTAATCCACCAACTGCAGCAAACCATCATCACCTACAAACTGCGTCTACTGCCCACCACCACCATTATTTTTTGTCTGTAAATTGCTTGTGTTCTCAAGGCCGATTTGTCGGTATGCAGGATGAAAATCCCAAGTTTCTTGGAGAAAAACACTGCTACCTCTGCATGAGATTGGCTAACTCACCTTCAATTGAGAAAAAAAACATATAAAGATTATTATAATACAGCTATATTGCCTGCTTCAGTTTAGGAGTGCCCCTGTTTAAATGTCATTGGCTATTTACTCATGGGTTCTTAGGGCATTATGAGTGTAGATGTACTAAAAAGTATATGTAGCTTAAGGAATAGAAATTGCACATACCTATTTCTGGGTGTTGTGGCTTTTCCTCTGTCTGCGATGTCGAGAACTGCAGAGTGTGTGTGTGGTGTGGAGGGGGGGGGGGGTAGGCAGTTTGGTAGAATAAGTTAGAAAAAGTTAGAAAAAACCCGGGTTTTTTTTCGTAATATATAGTACATATACTTTTATATAGGGTGGGGAAAAAGTGAAAGGGTTAATTTTTTAAAATAAGGAGGGGGAAGGGGAAAGGTGGTTGACGGGGTGTGGACCGTTTCGACTATTCGTGGTCATCATCGGAACATATTGGGCTGCCCAATATGTTCCGATGATGACCACGAATAGTCGAAACGGTCCACACCCCGTCAACCACCTTTCCCCTTCCCCCTCCTTATTTTAAAAAATTAACCCTTTCACTTTTTCCCCACCCTATATAAAAAGTGAAAGGGTTAATTTTTTCCTCTCGGAAAAAAAACATATTGGGCTGCCCAATATGTTCCTATCCTATATAAAAAGTGAAAGGGTTAATTTTTTCCTCTCGGAAAAAAAACATATTGGGCTGCCCAATATGTTCCGATGATGACCACGAATAGTCGAAACGGTCCACACCCCGTCAACCACCTTTCCCCTTCCCCCTCCTTATTTTAAAAAATTAACCCTTTCACTTTTTCCCCACCCTATATAAAAGTATATGTACTATATATTACGAAAAAAACCCGGGTTTTTTCTAACTTTTTCTAACTTATTCTACCAAACTGCCTACCCCCCCCTCTCCACACCACACACACACTCTGCAGTTCTCGACATCGCAGACAGAGGAAAAGCCACAACACCCAGAAATAGGTATGTGCAATTTCTATTCCTTAAGCTACATATACTTTTTAGTACATCTACACTCATAATGCCCTAAGAACCCATGAGTAAATAGCCAATGACATTTAAACAGGGGCACTCCTAAACTGAAGCAGGCAATATAGCTGTATTATAATAGTTTATAATGAGGAGTAACATGGGAGTTTTCCCAGAAATAATATACACATATAAAGATTCCTCTCATCATGATGAGAATCAAACTCAGGCCTTTTCCAGTTGAAGGGTGCAATGCCATCGTTCTTCCAATTGTACTATGGGGCTTTATATCTCTCAAATTTTGTATCATGCTGTTGTTTTGTCTGTTTCATATGATGAGAAATCCAAGTTACTGGTAACTTGTGTTCACCTTGATAAACCTTTTTTCATAAAAGTTCTATACCTCATAAATGGAATTCAGCCCAAACTCTTTCCAATCAAAGGGCTTCATCAGTACAGCTGAGGTATGAAGGTTCTATCTGTTTGAAATATGCTACGTCTTAATTTTTATATATTGGATTATTTATATATATTTATAAAATCTTAATCCTAAATGTTAATTTATTTCTTAATAAGTTTAGATGAATACTTGATAGTTATTTGTAGAACATATTTAATGGAAGTGATGAAGTGCATTGAAATCTGAGTTAAGGAAGATTTCCCTTACATGAAGTTTGGAAGCACACCTGCATGCATACAGACATTAAATATTTAATTATCTGTGTTTGTCAGTTTTTTTGGGGGGGGCTTCCTGTTATCATCATTTTTCTAAATAATTGCAATTTTATAAAATCTTAACTAGGTTCAGAAAAGTTTATTCTAAAGAACGAACTTTTCTGAAGACAGTCATTTAATATTGCTATTGATTTATCACTGTGCTGTAAATGTTAACTAGAGGAAAGAACTGCTACTTTGTTTTGATAGAAATCTTAATTTTGAGGAATAGTATTCATATGCATTTGTTATTAATCATTATAACTTCATATTGCTATATGTATCAAAGATCCCATTTTGGTATTCTCTTTTATAGGGATCAGTGATCCCTACATAAGTGTTATTTTTAATTACACTTGATACATTTTTTTTTTCATCATTCATTTTAGGTACTTTACTATGCATTCCGTGATTATATTCTTAGTTGGTATGGCCATTTATCAGCAGATGAAGAATTTGTATTTAACATGAAAGAAATGGTGCAAAAAGTGATAATTACCTTTGCTAGTAGGTAAGAATTATAATGCTATTTCATAAAAGAAAAACATCCTTAACTATAACATGTTGGATAACTGAAATATCAGTCGAATTAATAATCTTGCTCCATTAGATGCAATAAGTGTGTAATATTTGTTATATTTATGATTTATTTGATAAATTGGCAGTTTTAACTACACTATCATAATGTATTTTTTATGCCTACTTTACATTTTTGTGAAAGGTATTACATTAACCAAATACTGAACTTATATATTAAAAAAAAAAAAAAGATTTCATTTTAGTTTTCAGTTTCTCCCTTTCCTTTTTTAATACCTACCATTCTCACGTCAGTAATAAAATCACCCACTGTTTTCTCTGGTATAACAGTCTCTGTTTCTGCTGTTTGTTCACAGATATAAAACTGTCCATAATACATGTTCTGTATACATTCTGGAACATCAATAAATATTCATTTTACTAATAAGTTAGGCATTTCATAATTTATTAGTTACTTTTATGTATAAATAATATCCTTGTGATTGTTTTGAATAATTGTAGCCTTTACGTTTTCTTAGTTAATCGGGTTTAAGATACGTTTTACAAAATACAAATAGCTGTACAATAATAAAAAGCATAGCACTTATAATTCTTACATTGCCTAAAGTAAGTTTAGAATAATTGATGTCTGAAGTATTGTAAGATGAAATTGGCAAATTCCATGTATCATGCAGAATGTGTCACTTTTTCCTTTAACAGACCTCATGTGACTGATTTAACTTCATTAAAATGGCATAATAAGAAATTTTCTTCCACATATGACATTGTAGCTATTCTCCAATCCAGAGTATCTAGTTTATTGGTGAAATGTATGGTTAAACCCTTACATTTCTTACTTCACATAATGGTTTCTTTGTATACAAGAATTTATTATTATTATTGTTATTACGTTACACCTCCAAGGAGTCCAAAGACTCATCGAGGGAGGGCACCTACTCTACAACTCTCCGTCTTCACCACTCAGTCCACCAACTACAGCAAACTGCATCATTTACACCAACACCATCTACTGCGCACCACCACTAGTATTTTCACAATCACAAACATCCATGCCCACGATGGATTCAAACCCTCATTTTTTTGGCTGGAGAGCAGATATGCTAACTATATATAATGCCAACTATAATGTATATAATATACAATATATATAATATATTGTATATCAACTACAATATCAACTGGAAGTCAACTACAATATATATAATGCCGTTTATAATGCCAACTAGGCCGGCATTATAAACAGCTTTTTTTAAGATAACCATCATCATCATCATCAAATTCCTGACATGTACCCTCAAGGGGTATACAGGATATGATAGTACTACATGAAAAATTTACATCATTACTAACTTCCTATCTACAATTTTCCTCCAAATCAGTCTATTACCTGTCAAGACTCCAACATTATCAGATCTTATATTTCTATCGTCTAAGGCACTTTGTACCGTATCAATCCACCTATATCTCGGTCTTCCTCTGGGTCGTTTTCCTGCCAACCTGGCAGAGAACACTTGTTTTGCTAATCTTTCCTCGTCCATTCTATTTAAGTGACCTTACCACCTGAGATTAGCTCTGCTAATGCATTGCTGGTTGCTGACAATGTCTAGTTCTTTCCTAATATCCTCATTTTTAATATGATATTGCCATTGATGCCATCTGTTCACACCTCTAATATTTCTCAGGACTCTCATATCTGCGGTCTCTAGTCTTTGGTCAAGTGTTTTTACCTCTGACCCAGCTCTCAGATCCATAAGTTAAAACTGGTTTGAACACTGTCTTGTTCAAACCAGTTTTAGTGTTTCATTTGTCTAATTTAGTGTTGCGACTAATTTCTCTCTTATTCCATATGAATTTGTTCATTTGACTTCCTACCATACCACCAGCTTTGTTGATTCTGTTGTTTATTTCCATATTAATTTATCATCTTCACTAAAAATCGTGCATAAGTAGCTGAAATGTTTTACTTGTTCCACAGATTCTCTGTTCACAACACAGTTGACATATTTCAACGATTCTACCTATTTTCATCGTCTTTGTATTTTTATGCTGACCTTCATGCCATATCTATTGCAACAGTTAATCAGTTTAGTCAGGGAATCTTGCAAACATTTAGCAGATTTATTTAGAAGTATAACATCATCCACATAAAGCTGACATTAACATCTCCAATTCTGATGTCATGTTTAATACCACTTTCCTTCATTCATTATCTATATGGATCAATATAGATAATGAATAACAGAGGGGATAATGTACATCCTTGTCTCACACCAGATTTAACATTAAACCATCTTCCTGTACTTCCTTCAATTCTAACTGCTGACTTACAACTCAAATAAAGACTAAGTATTGCTTGATATAATGCCCCATTGACACCATATAACTGTGGTGTATTGAATAGCTTATCTCTTGGCACCTTGTCATGTGTCTTTTCCAGATCGACAAAACTTAAATACAGATGTTTGTTATATTCGGATGCTTTCTCAACTATTTGTCGTAAAGTGGAGATCTGATCCTGACAGCCTCTATTTGGCCTGAATCCGGCTATGTTATTGTTGATAGTGATGTTTTCTCCCCGGTGCAGGACACCAGAGTGTACAGAGGATTTGAAATTGGAAGTGATCACTATTTAGTCTTGAGTTGAGCAGCTTTCAGATTTTCTTCCACAATTCTTCTCAACTGTTTTTCAAGTATACTGGCATAAATCTTGCCAGGAACACTCAGTAGGGACCTCTGTAATTCATTCAGTTTTATTTCCCTTTTTATATATAAGTACTATGAGAGCTCTACTCCAATCCTCAAGTATTCATCCCTCTGTCCAGGCCTTCTGAACTATGCAGTGCAGCCTGTAAGACTTTTATACCACCATACTTGAGCATTTCTGGTCGAATATCATCTACTCCTGCTGTCTTTCCACATTTCAAGCCTTTGATGGCCTTTTCTATTTCAAGTATATGGATATGTATTCCTGACTGTATGCCTGTGGAGTGTCTTTTTTACCACTGTGCTATCATTGCTTGTTTCAATTAGCAATTTTTTGAAGTAATTACTCCATACTTCAAGGATATCTTTTTCTCCCGTTTTCATTTCACCTTTATCATCTCTAACTCCTTTTACATCTTTTTCCTCCATTTCTAAGCTTCTTCAACAACCTCCAGAATATCTTACCACCTTCGTGATATTTATTTTCTATGTTCTTGCCAAAGTCCTCTTGTGACTTTTGTTTAGCTAGTTTTACACAGTGTTTAGCTTTCTTACATTTGTCTCTGTATTCTCTCAGAGCACAATCTGACTTATTTGCCAGAGACTTTTGATATGCTTTCTTGTTTTCCTTCACTGCCTCTTTAATTTCCTGTGTTCTCCATGGAGGTCTGATTTTTCTATCCTTGCAGACAACCTCGCCACATGCCTCTCTGGCTGAATCAATCAGGGTTTTCTTCAAGGCTTGCCACCGATCTCCAAGGTTTGGTTCCTGTTCTCAAACTCTTTCATTTTTTCTTCAATAATCTTTGTGTATTTTTGTCTACAGTTCACATCTGAGAGTTGCTCAACTTTTATTCACTTTAAAACTTTCTTACATATTATTCTTTTCACTATGAAATTCAATTTTATCCTGCTCAAGACTAAATAGTGATCACTTCCAATTTCAAATCCTTTCCACACTCTGGTGTCTCTACACCAGGGAGAAAACATCACTATCAACAATAACATAGTCAATGAGACTTTTCTTATTCCTTGCATCTTCTTTCCATGTGAATTGGTGCACATTTTTATGTTGGAACATGGTGTTAGTAATAACCAGTGCATGTCCTGAACAGAAAACCAACAGGTATTTGCCATTATTATTAGCTTTGCTCTTTTCTCCAAATTTTCCCAAAATATTTGTGTATATCTGACAATCATTTCCTACTTTGCTATTTAGATCCCCAACAAGGACCAACTTTTCCTTTTTCATTGTGTCAGTTGCTTTCTCTAAAGCATCAAAAAATTCCTCAACTTCTACCTTAGTAGAACCTTCTGTGGGACCATAGACACAAATAAGTCTCATTGTCCAGTTACCCCCATTCTCATATTTGCCCACATCACTCTACTTGAGACTGCCTGCCATTCAAGAAGATTGCCTCGTATTTTGTGTTGATTACTTTAGCTACTCCTTCTTTTTCTTGATTGTCATTGCCTGAATATAACATTTTGTATTTATTGCTCAGAAAGATCTCACCAGTTTTTGTCTTTTTTGTTTCAGTCACCCCTATTATGTCGATCTTGTACTTATCTAATTCCTCAGCTAGCTCACTTTCTTTAACTCTGGTGATATTGAGTTGGGGGTGTGCTTTCAGATTTGTTCCAGTAGCTTATTTTTCGCTGTTCTCCCTGGTTCCCTGGCGAAAACAACAGGGGCTTGTTTAACCGGGCAACGCCCCAGCCAGCATGAAATTTTGTCATGTACCATCATTTTGTATATTGGTTTAAGCCAATAAGAATACAATTTGGTCGGCTAAATCCCAAATTGCCAGCCCATCCTTGTTCGTTCAGTATCTAGGTAGATACCCAACAGGGTGCAGCATGAGAAGGTGTGGATTGGACATTAGGTCAGAAGCCTTGGTCGGTTCTCCGCATTCCTTTAAAGGCTATGTGGAGGTCTCCTCTCAGTTATACAGCTTTGACCCTAAGATAACCATGAAGGATAAATAAATGATGTAAGATATCTTGCTCTTCCTTCTTTTTATCCTGAATATGCAAAATTCTCTGTTTTACAGAATGCTAAATGATGCCAAATTTTTATATAGGTGGTTATAGAAATTTAACATAATGCCTGTATGGTGAGTTTACAGTAGATTTCTCAAAATATACCACATTCATTTTTAAGTTAGTTGGAACATCTAAAAATGATAAGTTTATTTATTTCAAGTTGTTGCATTGTAAATTTTATATTTTGATAACATAAGTTGAGAAAATTAATATTATTAAGTTCAGGTTTACCTTTTCCAAACAATGAATGTTATCAATCCCCCTCCCTCCCTCCCCGAAATAAAAAACATTTTTCAAAACAAGCTTGAGATACTCTAGTTTTCAGATCTTTCCATGTACAGATTAGTGGAGACAAGTTTTTTTACCCATTTCTTAGCCATACTGATGGTGATACTACTTATCTTTCTATAAAGATATTAGAACAGGTAAAAATTTCAATATTTTGGATTAAAATCTTGAACATTTTATTTTCTGTAGTTCATAAGCCATCAAGATCCTTTTATTAATAAATTAGAAGAAGGGAGACAATGTTTATTTAATTTTACTACATCTGGAGAAAATTAATTTTGATGCAAAAGAACTTCATCTAATGATATACTTGTAAATAAAAATATAACATCTAGATTCGCTAGAATATCTGATAGGGATATTTCATTCTGAAAGCTTTTGTGCACTAAGTGAGAAGTATTTTTGTGACAGGAATTAGTGTGTCCATTATTATTCTTTAAAAGAACAAAGCGTTTCATCTTCAACAAAGTGGAATGGGCTACCTTTAGGATTTTTGCAGGCTCAGATTTAAGGTTGTTGTGGCCCTCAAAGTATAACTTTTAAGCCTCCCCCATCTGTTGAGTAAATTATAGATTTTAATAGCTTTCATACTTATCAACAGGTATAATAGTACAATACATGCATTTTTTATTAATTGTTAAAAATAAAAGCAGATTTTTGAACATTGTTAAACAATAACAATATTATTATTATTATTATTATTATTTTTTACTAAATGGTTTAAGGAAATTACAATGTATACTAGGATATACATTAAAATAAATTTTAATACACTTTCAATATTTCGGCAATGTCATGTTGCCATTTTCACAGGAACTTAAAAACAAGACACGTGCACACAGGCACAACAAACAGTAAATGAGGATGAAGCAGGAAGCTATTCTTTCTCCTAAAATTCTTGATGGTGCCCCCTAGCAGGCAATGTTGGTGTTCTTGGCTGATTAAGGGCTGAAGGTCTTCTGATGTAGATTTCCCAAATTTAGAGCAGTCTCGTATAACTGCTAGGGGGGGGGGGGGGCACCATCAGGACTTTTAGGAGAAAGAATAGCTTCCTGCTTCGTCCTCATTCACTGTTTGTTGTGCCTGCATGCACGTGTCTTGTTTTTAAGTTCCTGTGAAAATGGCAACGTGACGTTGCCAAAATATTGGAAGTGTATTAAAATTTATTTTAATGTATATCTTAGTGTACGTTGTAATTTCCTTAAACCACTTAGTAAAAATGCATAACCAATGTCTAAGCCTTTCCACGAGAATAACAATATTAATAAACTAATAATAAAACAAAGCACATTATTTTTCATTCATTTTTGTAAAAAAATCATGTTCCTGTGTTAGGTAACATCCGTTTTTGGATACACTAGTTGAAATATCCGTACAAACATCTTCTCATTACCATCCAGAGTAAAAACTAGGCATCATTAAATGCCTTATGTGATAGAGCCTACAGAATTTCTGCCAGCATAGATAAAAGAAACCAAGAGCCAAATTATCATGGTTCACTCCTTCCAAAAAAATGGCTACAATGGAACATTAGTCAAAAAAATTCTATTTCAACCTCCAAAACAATCAGACAACAATAAAACCAAGATTATAAAGAAGCAGCGATTCTCCTATGCATACAATCAATCATAGATGAAATAGAAAGATTGCTTCACCAACAAAACTTAAAGGTCGCCTTCTACCCGATCAACAAAATCTCTAATCAGCTGAAACCTCCACAAAAAAAACTTAAAAAAACCAGGTGTCTACAAGATCATTTGCAATTAGCCACAGGAAAGACAGGCAGATCAGAAGAGATACACCAATTGGAGCATTTCAGAGATGAGAATGAAAGAAAGCACAAATCAGGGCTGGCAGCACATACAACAGAAACAAAACATTGAGTAGAATGGCAACAAACTAAAATGCTCCACATAGATTACTGTTTTTACTCAAGAACATTCAAAGAATCAGCTGAAATCATGAACCACCCTTTACAGTGCAACAAACAGTGGATAATTTTACATCAAGTCTGGTCTTCATTAATCCGTCATGACACACCCATACTACCAGTAGTTTACAGCAATCCAGCAACCAGTGTGATAGCAGATGCACATGTTCTATTGCTTAAATGTGTTCAAATATTTTTCACCAGAGATATTAACTTTATTATTTGCTTTCTAGTTTTTTACCCATTATATATTTGGTTTAATCCTTTATCCAAGTATAAGCAAACAAAGTTTG
Source organism: Typopeltis vanoorti (assembly GCF_054136105.1). NCBI lineage: Eukaryota > Metazoa > Arthropoda > Arachnida > Uropygi > Thelyphonidae > Typopeltis > Typopeltis vanoorti. Next base: position 33,358,410 of record NC_143561.1, on the reverse strand, counting down.
CGCCCTCAGTATTTTCAGGACTGGAGCAACTCGTGGTAAAGGTGGAGTAAGTTCCGATCACTTTCCTTAGTATCTCCTATAATGCAAAGCACATCTCCTTGCGGACATCGCATAGCATTATACATGTCTGCAAGGAGATGTGTTTTGCATTATGGGAGATACTAAGGAAAGTGATCGGAACTTACTCCACCTTTACCACGAGTTGCCCCAGTCCTGAAAATACTTCAGGCACAAACTTTGTCTGCTTACATTTGGATAAAGGATTAAACCAAATATATAAAGGGTAGCATAGCCAAATGAAAAAACTTCCATCTTCTAGTTTTTTAGTTTATTCGTGTTATTTCCTGATGAAGTGAAACATAGTATTTCACAAAACTAGTCGAAATAAAAAATAGTTTCTATTTGACATCTAGATTATTTTGTTGTTAGTTATTTTTGTGTTTCATGAGTAAGACGATTTGAGATATTATTTTTATCTTTGGCTACTTGAAGTCTTGCTTAGTTATAAAATAAATGTATTTATTTAGATTAAATATTGGAGGCAAATTATAATTTGAGTTGCCAAAAGTTGTAAGGTTGGTATTGTTTACAATATGCTGTCAATAGCAAGTGAAGCAAAAGTCACCACTATATTATCAGAAGTGATTAAATGAGCTTACCTCAGTGTGAGAATATTGTGAAGTGAAGAACTGTTATAATTTCTAGCTGTTTCATTATAAAATTGTAATTAAATAAATGTTTTTGAACTATGAAGAAGGTGCTTTGTCATTTCAAGCCCAATGCTGGAAAGCAATAATGGCAACACACAATGGGAGATCTGAATGGAAGTTTTTCAGTTACATTTCCAAACATGCATGGAAGTGAAAAGAACGTTATCGAATGTTGCTAGGTGTTCAGCTGTCCAGGAAGTAGGAAAGAAACACAGCAGGAAAAAAACTGTGGCATTTCTGTGTCTTCAATATACGAAGACTCGACAGAAATAAGAAAAGTTAGAAATAGAAGACTGAGAGAAGATATCCTGTTATACTTTCTTTTAGGCTTGCACGGTGATCCGAATGCATTTTTGGAAATTATGGAGACAACTACCGTGTTTGAATAAAAACTTTAGTTTAATATTACTAAAATTTTACAATTCGACGTTTCGACCTTTATGTCAAGGTCATCTTCTGGAGCGTACAAATATACACAAGAAACAAGCTATACTACAATCGTACTGCTTCGTTAAAGACACTGACTAACCGCTACCACAATTGTTGGCCTGACCTCTGGTGAAAAAAATAAAAAAAATAAAATAAAAATAAAAATAAATAAAAATAAAAATAAATAAAAAATAGGACTCTACATTGATGTATAATTTTTTTTATATTTTTTATTTTTTTAATTTTTATTTATTTATTTATTTTATTTTATTTTTTTAAATTTTTTATTTTATTTTATTTTTTTCACCAGAGGTCAGGCCAACAATTGTGGTAGCGGTTAGTCAGTGTCTTTAACGAACCAGTATGATTGTAGTATAGCTTGTTTCTTGTGTATATTTGTACGCTCCAGAAGATGACCCTGACATAAAGGTCGAAACGTCGAATTGGAAAATTTTAGTAATATTAAACTAAAGTTTTTATTCAAACACGGTAGTTGTCTCCATAATTTCCAAAAATTCATATCCTGTTATAAAGAGATAGTCCATATAGGATTAATAACAGGAACTTTAAGGAACTGAAAGGAACTTTATTGATAAGTGATTTCTAACTGTGGCTATGGCTTTAGTTATTTCTTCAATAGCTTTCATGTAGAAAGCCGAGTTGTTCTGAATTGATAAGGTTTTAAGAAGAATGTTGAAATTTTCATATAGAAGATTAATTCCTTCTTAAGTGATGCTGTGGTTTTAATAGTTTTTTTGGTGGAGTTTGCTGCTACTTTCATATGGAAAGGGAAGTTACAGAAGTGCCTTGGATGAAGACATGATATGTTTCCTCAGTGTTCTATGATTTTAAGAGGTGAGAAGGATTTTACTTGTGTTGCTGTCATATAGAGAGCACCTTTGTTTTGTGTAAGTCTTTCTCCTAGATGTCCCACAACTGCGATATTCATTGTAGTGGCAAAATCATTGAGGTATTCACCGTTCTGATTACTGGCCTGCTATTCCATGCTAGGTGTTTAGTGTTTAAGTTACCTGCTACCAACACTGGTCGATTTGTATCTAGTATCACTAAGTTGGTTTCAAGTAGCCGTTTGCTAGTAGAATTATATACAGAGTAGATTTTCAGGCTACCTGCATTGGCTATCTGGATTTCTACTCCTGAGCCTTGGATGGGATGGGCTGCATTTTGTTCGCCAAGATTAGTTCGTCATCGTGATGTATTGTGAATTCTTGAAACTCATGCATTTTGTTTCCTAGTCTGTTGGCATTCCAGAATACTATCTGAATTGAATAAGGTTTTCTACATTCTTTAACCACATTGATTAGTATGAGAATTGTTTGCATTTGTCTCACAAACAGATATTTATGGCTTCTTGACTGGGGTTAGATTTATAATGGCCAATAAGCATGTCTGTGAGAATGGTTGCAACCTTAGTAGTTTTATTGGATCCCTTGGGTTGTTCAGGTTCCTGTTTTATTGCTTTTTTACGAACTTCTGCACATGAGGCATGTGTCTCTATGTCTTTTGGTGTATCTTGGAATTTTTCAAGGTTGGATGTGGTAGGTTTTTCCTGTCTTGTTGTCAGGATGGGCCTAGCATGGTTTTGCCAATTTCTTGGTGATCATGTTTTCTCTGCATTCTTTGTAATCAGCAGCGTGTACAGTTGGCTCATTTTTCTGGTTCTGTTCTCGATTTTTTGCAAGTAGTTGCTGTATGATTTTCCCTGCACTTGATACAATGAAACTCTGCTTTACAACAGTGCTGTGAATGGCCAAATTTTTGTCAGTGGTGGCATTGGCCATTGGATGCCCTCCTGCATAGAGATTCTGGCTTGATGACCAAGTCACAGATAGTTGTGAGGTCAAAGATCTCATGCTGCTCTTTACTGATTTCGACCAGCAAAAGGTTCATTGGCTGCTTGTTTGCTCTCAGTATGCAGCTTACTTTGATCAATGATCCACTGCCACTTCTTCGGTTGTCACTGATTCATTGATACCACGTAGCACCACCTTCAGGCTTTTTTTCTTCTGTTCAATGCAAAGGTATGGAATGGGACTCTTTTTATATCCATGAATTTGGTGATTGCATGGTAGTCAGTGACTGTCTTTGGTTGAATGAGTTATACCTTCGTTGGTCTTCTTAGCCCTGCTGAACTCTATTTTATGGATTTTTTGAGCTAAGGCTAATGCATTCCATTGTACCTTATCTCACAGTATGACCAGTTTATGCATTTTGGAAACGGTATAGCCATTTTGTCTCCAGGACAATCTTAGTTTGCCCATGCATCTTGAGCACCTGTTCATAGCCAAGGTGCTCCCAGTTGAGATCTACCATTTGCTCCTGCTTTGTCAGAAATGGTTAAAGTAAGGAAAAAGAAAAAAAAAGGATACTTACTGTATACATAACTATATACAAAAGCTGGAGATGATGCAATGATGAATGTTGAATCACAATTAAGGATCCAAAAACAAATCCAGAGAGAGAGATGCACAATACAATGAGACAATGACTCACCTAGTCTCGAACCAGATCTGGTTGCCTCCTAAGCGTAATACCTCAAACCAGTTCTTTTGAACCTGCTGACTTAAATTTGTCTATTACCAGATTCTTTGGGATGCCAAGGTTATTATTATTATTATTTGACACCTCCAGGGAGTCCAAAGACTCATCGAGGGAGAGTGTGCCAACAGCATCGAACGATTGGCCCCCTTTCAACTACTAACCATGCTCAAACTTACTTAACTGAGCCATTAATAGCAGAGGCTCTACCAATCGACCAACCTTTGCCGGCTGAATTAAGGTTGAATTAATGCAAAATGATGTATATCCCATATACATGTAACGAAAATGCATATCACCTTATTATCGAATTACTCTGGATTAGAGAAAGATGGTGAAAGTTTTTTTTCACTTAGTTATACTGTAAATTAAAGACACCAAGAAATTATATTCTTGATTTAATCCTTTATCAAAGTATAAGCGAACAAAGTTTACACGTGAATTATTTTCACGACTGGGCTACATGTATATAGAAGCCATTGACTTCACATCAGTTGTCTTAGTATCCTTCTGGGTCTGGCTCCCACTGATCAGACCTCCATAAAGCTTGAAACTAAACTGGGTAGTGGCATTTCCCATAAGATAGCATTATACACTCCCAAAAGGATGTGGGCTTTGTATTATGGGATACTAAAGCAATTGATGTGAAGTCTTTAGCCTCTATGTACAAGTATCCCAGTCATGAAAATACTTCACATGCAAACTTTGTTTGAACCAGGAATATAATTTCTTGGAATCTTTAATTTATAGTATAACCAAGTGACACAACTTTCAATATATATGCTTCTTTGTTTCAGTTTTCTTCCGTACTCTTTAAAGGTAGAGTGACATACACTGATGAGTATTGAAACCAAAATAATAGCTGCTTTGTTAGGGAATTAAACTTTGATTGTTATTTGTGGGAAGCTTCTGGTATTGAGACCACGTTTTAAGGTAAATAATGAATTTAATAAAATTAAACAATTATAGCTCTACAAGTTTTGTAAGTCATCAGGCTTACATCATCAGGGATACTAGCAAAAAGTTATACACAACAAAAGACTAAAAACAATTAGTTACACATTTTAGATGTTATTAGGCTTAATCTTATACCAAGTTGGGTCTGCTTGCTTTCATTAAAAATCTAACTAGCATGGACCTAGAATATGACACGTGCAATGTCATAGAACATGATAGCAGGTCTATGGAATGAACCTTATGAGAACAGGTTGAAGATTTGTGGGTTGCAGAAATTAGTTGATAGGCGGAAAAGGGGAGATATGATTGAGACATTCAAATTGCTAAAGGGTTTCTATAGGATTAATTCAGAGGATATTTTTGAGATCAGGACTGGTGGTGGGAGAACTAGGGGAAGAACTATGGAAGCTGAGCAAGAGTGTGGTTAGCAAGGGTGTTAGAGCTGGGTTCTTTACTTTTAGAGTGGTAAATGAGTGGAATAATCTGCCAGAGTCTGTTGTGGGTGCTATGACGGTGAGTGAGTTCAAGGCAAAGTATGATAGATTCTGAGAATGTCGTATAGTTGTGTGGACATGATGTTTAGGGCCTCCCTCGATGAGTCTAAGGACTCCCTGGAGTCGTCCGTAATAATAATAACATGAAAGTAACAACTAGCAGTGTTTCAACATGCATACAATAATGAATTTAATGTTTTTATTCTGGTTATTTGTTTGTATGTACCAATTGTGAAGTTCTGATAACATCTAATATGTGTGATTAATTGTTTCTAGTCTTTTGATGTGTATATAACTTTTTGCTAGTATCCCTGATGGTGTAAGTCGGATGACTTACAAAATTTGTAGGGTTATAATTGCTTATTTTTATTAAACTCGTTATTTACTTTAAAATGTGGTCTCAATACTGGAAGCTTCCCACAGAATTGCTAAGCCACAGAAACTTACATTTTTGATCCTTAAAAATAAAGAGCCAATAGGCTTCATTTCGGTGATATAAACATTATTTAAATTAAGGGGATATTAAATCCCACATTGTTTTAAAAGCGAATAAGAAACTCAAAGATTGGAATCAGAGAGTTTCATGCCGAATATAGTAAACTATAAAAATATCAGCGATTACTAGCGTGAGCTAATGCAAGTAGTCCTAGTACGTAGTACAATACCAGGCAACTCATAGCAAAGGTGGTAAAGTTCTGATGATCGCTATTCTTGGTATTTCCCTAATGTAAAAACACATTTCCTAGGAAATGTATGCTGTTATTACATTATGGTGGGAGGTCACTATCCAGACTGGTTTCAGCCTTTTTTGAGGCTTCATCAGTCAGTAGCTAGACCAAATTAATACCAAAGGGTATAGCGAAAAGAACTTGTATACTCTGCTATACAAGTTGTCAAACAGGTGCACCCATTAAGTTACTTAAAAATAAAGAGCCAATAGACTTCATTTTGGCGATATAAACATTATTTAAATTAAGGGGATATTAAATCCCACATTGTTTTAAAACCGAATAAGAAACTCAAAGATTGGAATCAGAGAGTTTCATGCTGAATATAGTAAACTATAAAAATATCGGCGATTACTAGCGTGAGCTAATGCAAGTAGTCCTAGTATGTAGTACAATACCGGGCAACTCATAGCAAAGGTGGTAAAGTTCTGATTGCTATTCTTGGTATTACCGAGAATAGCGATCAGATACCAAGAATAATACCAAGAAATGAACTTTACCACCTTTGCTACAAGTTGCCCGGTATTGTACTACATACTAGGACTACTTGCATTAGCTCACGCTAGTAATCGCCGATATTTTTATAGTTTACTATATTCAGCATGAAACTCTCTGATTCCAATCTTTGAGTTTCTTATTCGGTTTTAAAACAATGTGGGATTTAATATCCCCTTAATTTAAATTACATTTTTGATATTATTTATTTTGTGAAATATGAAGTATCCAGAATGTTTGGAGTGGAAAAAGACATCTAATTTTTGGAAGCAGAAGAGGCTATGAAAATGTGATGTACTTAGGTCAGAATAAGTCAGCCAAGAAAACAGATCTGATCTTACACGGAGATCTGGATATTACAAAGGTGAGGTGAAGTGTAGCCTTTTATGCATGAAATACCACAGAACTGTATTTTGATAGTATTGAGCTTAACATGGTTATCTTTACTCCATTTAAATATGGCTAAGAGATCAGTATTTAAGGCATTGATTATGGAAAAATCTTGTGGTTTGTGATAGTTGAGCAACACAGGGCTTGTAAAATGAAAAAGAGGAATGGCGTGTACCATCATCAGCAAGGCTGTGGATGGGATGTGAGGTTTAATGAGAGGAGGTCATTTATGAATAGAAAGAGTGCAGACAAAAGTATAGACCTGGGATACTCTAGCTTTGGTGGGGAAATCTGACTAAAGGTGGCCATTTCCAGTGACAGAAACTGAATGATTGAAGAGAACATTGGCATTCCTGTTGTAAAGAGTGGACAGTTGAACATAAAGTAATGATTTCATAAGAATAATCTTGTGCAAGATCTGATCAAATGCCTTGAACATGTCTGGAGCAACCACTTGTGTTTCTTTTAGCTCCTCTCTTAGCTTAGTTCATAGATGGTTGATTTTGGCATGTAGAATCTGCTGTGGATTGTGAGTTACTTAATCTATATTGGTGGTCACTGATTAACTAGTAAGACAAAGTGGTGATGAAGTTAACTAATGACTTTCTCCATTATTTTTGACCTAATTGAAGCAAATGCAGTGGTAATAATTTGGACCACTACTTGCACTACCAGTTTTGACCACTACTTGCAAGATACCATCAGAACAAGAAGGCTTGTTGGTATCTAGGTTATGCAGAAGTTTGAAAAGGGGAATGACAGCATCAGGTTAGGCCTTGTGTTTGGGTGATGTTACAATAATACACCCAGGCCTGGCTGGTGGTGTGTGCGAAATGTGCAATATACACAGGTGCCGCAGTAGAAAAGGCTCCTAAAAGATGTCAAAAAATATGAAGTAAGAATTTAAACAAACAACGAATGGTACAGAATGATACATATAATTATAAACGTACATCATCTTCCGTTCCAGACCTCTTCAGATCTTCCCGGAAACGAACAAATAAATTCTGAAATTGTATCCTGGACCCGATTATATCACTAATTTTTGATTAAAATTTATGAAAATATACCTAAAATAGTTCTTCATTTTTTGATGTATCATAAATCAACTTATGATAAATTGTTGAGTTCTGTGTAAAAAAATTTGTATAAGCAAGACTAATCCGTAGGTAACATTATACTGTAAAGCGGTTTCCATTTGTTTTTCATTTTCATTTCCTGTTCATTTTATTCACACTTTATTCAAAAAAAACTTTTTTTGGAAAGCACCGAACATTAATCGCACACGCTTAATATTGACTAGACGCTGCCGCTGAATACATGAGAGATAAATATGAGAGAGGTGAAAACACAGAATGGGCAGAACAGACAAACATTTACTGCCCTATGGTCTTGATAAAGAACCAGAAGGCTCAACTGCCATTTGAGTAGGCACAAGTATTTTTCCACTTGCCCCATTCTCTATCTACTTTGGTCTTTTTTTGCAGTTGCTTCTTGCTGCACTATATGCATGTTGATTATGTAGCTGAAGATTTGAATAAGAATGAAGCGAGTAGAATAAAATGAAAGCAAGTAACTCAAAAGAAATAAAATTTGAGTAGGAAAGCTTGGTTGCATGTGATGATTTCCACACATGCAAAGTTCTGCTGACCACATGAAGTGCAAAGAAAGTGACAAAGGTAATGTTATGCTGATTTTTGAGCATTGCTTAGAAGTGAATTAAAACAAATACTGTAGATAATAACCAAAACATCTGAAATAGTGTTATGTTTACTTTGTGCAAACTTTGGTAGGTGAATCGCTGAAGATTATCCATGTCAGATTAGTTAATGGGTACCACTTAAATGTTGAAATTGTTTCACTATGGAAAATTGCTTTGGGTAAGATAAAACTAATCAAGTCATCTACAGAATTGACAAATTCAGTTGAAGATGATTTAGTAGATGTATTCCAGTAATTATGCAACTAATGGAAATTAGGGTGAAAATACTTGACTTTTAGTAAATAAATCTGATGTAGAGGAGAATTTTAATAGCAAGGATCGCTTTCTTAATTGTATGTTAGACTTAGGTGCTAATTTAAAAAGTACTGGCATTAAAATCTATAGCACATCTATGGTGATAGAGAATATTTTATATAGGTTAGATCACATGATTGTAATCTGAATACCTAGGACTAGAGTAACTGATAACAAAATTTTGGGGTGTTTGTTAGTGGAAATGAATAATCCAAAACTTGGGTTATTTAAAATACTATAGGAGATTTTTTTGGCACTTAGATTAACTACTAAGTTAGGAGTTAAAAAGGTACATTTTATTAATATCTAATTTGATAGCAAATGATCATGGTCAGAGTAATGGTAACTAATTGGATTTTAAGTAGGTTATTCACTGCATGAGATTGTAGATTTATTATTATTATTATTATTATTCCTGACACCTCTAAGGAGTCCGAAGACTCATCGCGGGAGGACACCTACAACTGTCTCAACCACTACTACGAACCATCTCCATCAACGCCATCTACCGCCCACCTCCACCACTAGTATGTTTTGTCTGTAAATTGCGTGTGTTCTGAAGGGCCAGGGGATCCAAGAGGGAGATAGAGATGATGGATATTCATTGACCAATTAGCACAATGTGAGTGCAGGCTAAGTAATTATTATAGGAACTTCATCTACAAAGACGTAGATTGGAAGTAGAAAAGATAACATGGTAGAAAGGAATGTATTTACCATTATTATAATAAGAGATAATTACCTAAAACAGAATGTAATAGAGGGGACTCAGGGTTTGAGACTGCTGGATCTAGTGAGAGCATCAGACTCTTTGCCCGTAATCAAGGTAGCTAGCTTGCAACATTGCCTCTGATATTGCATATAAACTAAGCGCTATTCTTCCTCCCTCCCCCCAAAAAGGCAAGGAATATTTCACTATCTTTGGCTTCTAAACTTGTATCCATATTCTTTGGTGCCTTCATTAATTGGTTGGACATAATTCTCTTCCCACCTTAAACTGTTGCTGAAGGATGAAATAAACTATAGATTATCTAAAATAATCAGAAATTAAAAAGTGCATAAAAAGTGGAATTATTATATTTAATTTTTATAATTCATTCTAGATAAATTCAGTAATTAGTTGCAATTTTATTTGCTGCTTGCATCTTTTGATGATTCGATAACTAGACAACCCCCCCCCTCCACAAAAAATGAGGCACTACAAATCTTGACTCTTTAATAACTGTTAGTTAACAAGAAATGCAGAATTTGGATTTTGACTGCTTGAGAAATAATGTGCAGGATGCAGATTCTTGCTTCCATCACATTTTAGTGGTATAGCAAAACATTTCAAAATATTCCACTACACTACTTTACTTGAAGTTCAGATATGGAGGGTGGGGGATGATACTGGTGATTGACCCAGAAGGAAATGTCCATTATGACAAGAGGAATGATTTGATAATATTGTATCTGAGGTGTACTTGTTAGTAATTTGCATTGTAAAAAAACACAATGTTTAGATCTCAGATTATTAAGTTGTTTCAATGATAAATAATTTATAAGAAAAAGTATCTCAAAATATTTGATTTAAAGAGTGACTTATATTTCAATATATATTCACTTTGAGGTCCAAAGAAGTTGAATGGGTTCCATATCTTACTACTAGACTAGTCGATGATTTTGCATCTCATTTGCGTCTCTTCAGACAAGCTCAGGCAAAACTAAAAGGTGCAAAAGAAAAAGGTAAGATAAAAGTGAAATAGTACCAAATGCAAATCCAGGTTTCCTGTTTGTCTTTAATTTACAGAAATTTCACTGATCTATCTACTTTTTTGTTCAAGGTTTCTCAATCTACAAGGTTATAGAGGATTTTTAATTTTTTTTATTTTTTATGAAAAAATATCATTTATGGAATCCCATCCATAAATGATTTTGACTTATAGCATATTAGCACTCTGAGTTGGTTATTAGATAATCCAGAAACTACTTAACAGACCAAACCCTTTCTCATGAAGCACATGTCTATGGTGGAGGGGACCTCCTAGTGACATTTACTATCCTTTCTTCCAGACTACCATCACTTGGATCCATGTATTTGCCATGTGATGCAACCCATGGTCATCTGGAAAGGAGGATTCTGCTAGTCTTGAGCTACTTTGGTCCCTGCTTCAACAAAACAGGTAGTCTCGGATGGCCTGGCCAGGATCAATTGGCTAGCAGGCTTGCCTGCAGGAGAGGGTCAGTAATGTAGCAGTCTATCTCTAACCCCATTGTCTGTGAACTGGGCTCAAGGGCTATTATTATGACCACTGACCAGCAAGCAATATTATACATTGCTTGCTGGTCAGTGGTCCTCCATGTCTGGCTCTGTGGTGGGTGGGAAGCTCTGGCACCGAACAGAAAATGTCTTCGGCATCCTGAAATGTTTCAAGGCCCTCACAAAGTCCCAACCATGCACTGATACTGTAGATCAGTGTTTCTCAACGTTTTTTGGATCATGCCCCACCTCAACATCTCAAAGATTTTGATCCTTCCCCCTAGCATAATAATCAGCCAAGTTCTGAAAAGTATAATATAAATATGTGCATGTACATTTTCTAATTGCTTCCCTTTGTGGTGTACGCCCCACGTTGAGAAACACTGCTGTAGATACATCACTTGATAACAGAAGTAAGAAACTGAAGACATGTCATACCAGTATAAATGTAGCAGTGTTTCTCATCATCAATGCAACAGATGAAAAGCTAATGGGGAAAATGTTACCTCTTTATTCACAAGGGTTTAGAAAAACTGGTAGGATCTCAAAACAGTCAAGAAACTGAATTCTGGTGATAATATTGTGGAAACATTTAGTCAGCAGCACTCAGAAAAATTACTCGACCTAAATCAGTGGGTGGAATATACCAGTTACAGTGACATCTCATAACTCTTCTAGAAGAGTGATATCAGAATGGATCTCCTTGATGTTCTATACAATGAGAGCTTTCAGAGCTTAAAGATCAGAGAATGACAGGTATGAAGTGCATCCTGATATATAGGGATGGTCACCTGGTTCCAACTAGGAACATCATCCTTACTTTTGATACACCTAAGCCTCCAACATCTGTAAAAGCAAGGTGTATTCACTGTTCTTGTAGGCTGTACATTCTTAATCCTCTGAGATGCTTTAAATGTGAGATATGGACATGCCCAAACTTCCTATAATGCCTCTATCACATGTGCCCAGTGTGCTAGTAAAGAGCATGATAACAAATCTTGCTTTGCAAAGAAAGCAAGATTTGTTATCTTGTGCATGTTAGAAGTGGAAGGATCAAAAAGAAACACAAAATATTAAAACCGAACAAAATACATGTCAGGATGCAAAAAGGAAGCCAGCTGTTGCCACCACTGACACACTTGTCCTGAGATCCTCTTATGCTGAGAAGGTGGCACTTAAGAAAATGTTAACCACTCAAACTTATAAGTTTATTCCACCATACCTGAACTTCAGGATTATGAATGCTTCTCTGTTGAACACATCAATTGCACAAGCTACTATCTCACTCCAAAAATGATCCCATTCACTGAGAACCTGCTTGTCAAAAAAATTATGGCAAGGAACTTAAAGGTCAACCATCAGACCCCCCCCCCCACACACACACAGAAAAAAATGGATATTTTGGTAGTATCAATTGAAAGTTACAAAATAACCCTGACATGTCAGATAACGTATTGAACATTTTTCATGAGGAAGAGATAGACATTGGCCACCCATCCATACTTCCCAAAATTAATTGATAAATGTAAACCAGACAAAAGTAAGCCCTCAACCTCTCGGAAATCAGAAAAGTCTACAAAGCTCAAACAATAGGAAAATTTTTACGATGGAACTGTCGTGGGTTTCACCTGAATATTGATGATATCAAGGTTCTGCTGCAGAAGCACAAACTATTCTGTTTCTGTCTGCAGGAAGCATATTTAAAACCTAGTGAGATTCTCACCTTAAGGAATTTCACTGTTGGGAATTCATAACAACAGAATGAACTTTAGGTGATCCTGCTTATGATGGAGTAGCTATCCTAGTGGGCAGTCATACTCCTTTCCATCACATCCAGCTTAATATTGCTCTAGAAGTAGTAGCAATTCGCCTATGCATGGGATTTCAGCTGCCGCACCCCCATACTTCTTGTGACTGACTTTAATGGAAATAATATTCTTTGGATTAGTGCCAGCACAAATGGACGAAGTTATATCTTTGAGTAAATGCTGGATAATCATGACCCCTTCTTAATAATGGAGTTAATACTTTTTTCCATATACTCAACCATTCATTCTTCAATAGATCTTAGAATCTGCTTCCAATGCCATGTGGGATGTCAAAGAGAATATCTATGGAAGAGATTATTTTCCTGTTATTTGCACTATATCTTCACAAAACCATGTTCTCCTACTTTGGATGCCCATCTGGAAAATTGACCAAGCTGACGAGTACATTTTCCCCATCATGCAACATTTATAGATAATGCAATTCCATAAATATCATCTCCATTTCCACTCTGTCCAAAGCCTTGGTGAAATACACAGTGCTAGATGCCCAAAAAAAAAAAAAATCAAGAGCATGGGGTGTATTTCATAGATACCCTACCACATCACACTTAACAGTTTTTTAATGTGCTAGGGCCATAGCACGTCACATAAGATCAGAAGCAGTCTTGGATCCAATTTGCATCATCGATTAATCAAACAACCACTGCAAAAATTGTATGGGATAAAATATGAAAAATTAAAGGATTAAAGGTAGATATAGGATGTACCATTTTTCTACTGTTGTTGCTGATCCCAAAGCTATTGCAGACACTTCGAGAGAAACTTTTACTGGAATCTCAGCAACAGCTTCATATCCTCCTGAATTTTTAATATTGAAAGAGCAACAAGGGGGAAAACAGTGGCTAAGATTTTCTACTGATGGGTTAGAGCTATCCAGTCATTAATTAAGGAGGATCTTAAGGTCTCTTTCTCTGTCTCCCCCCCAGTACAGTAGGTCCTGATGACATCCATTATGGGATGATAAAACATCTTCCATCATCTTCTTCTGTGGAGGATCCACTTCTCTTATTATGCAATAGAGCATTTACAGAGGAAGAGTTTCCAGGTTGTTGGCATAAGTCAATTGTCATTGCTATCCCAAAACTAGGAAAAGATCCAACACTAGGAAACAATTATCGACCTATTGCTCTGTCTTTGTAAGATATAATAGAAAATGGGATTTTCTCCCCACACATGGTATTTATGTTTATTTGCTATATACTCTTTTGTCTGTTTTGTGTGTGGGAGTAGGTCCTGATGAAAAAAAAAAATGATAGAGCCAGTTCATTTGCTTCCACATAGACTGAGTGGGCGATATGTAAAAGTAGCTATCCGTATATGCTGATGGATTGGGCTCAACAATTACAGACTACTCTGTCTTACAAAACCACAGAGCTGAACACCATAATTGGACTTTGAATATATAAGTGCATGGCAAAGACAAAGCAATGAAGATCGATCTGCACCCCCATTCAGTAGAAGATAGAGTGTGAAAAGAAATTCAATGCTCTCTTGCTTTTCTTTTCGTTGATGAATGTGTGTAAGAAATGTAAGCTATATGTCAAAGATGAGCATCAAGAATTGGCTTCTGTTTCCACTGAAATAATAGTTTGTCTCATTCTTAACTCAGGATCTGAGTGAAGAGTGCATTTTAGGCAGAAGTGTACAGAGACACTTTTCTGCAGAAAACCTGAATTCATTACTAAGAGTGCATGAAGAGACATGATCAGTTGTGTGCTGAAGTTATCTTTCAATTTCTCTCATCATAAGAGAGAGTAAATTATGAAGTCATCAACATATAGAGCATTGCCTACAGTGGGAGGAAGCTGTTCAAAAGTTTATTAAAACTTTTGGCTAGACCAAAAGTTTTAATAAATGCAGGGAGGTGCCCTCTGAGACCTAGGTTATATAGTTCTTTTAATATGCCATATCTCCAGGCATTGTCATAAGATTTTTCTACATCAATGAAATGAATCGAATGGTCCAAAGTTGAATGATGTCTATGAAAGCTGTATTGTGTATTGGAGAGAAGTGTCGCTGCACGCTTCTGCCTGAAACATGCTCTTCATCCTGATCCTGAGTTAAGAATGGGACAAACTATTATTCCAGTAGCAACAGAAACCAAGTTCTTGGGACTCATCTTTAACAGAAAACTTATATTTTTGCACACATTCATCAACTAAGAGAAATGTACAAGAGAGCATTGAATCTCCTTCACTCTCTTTCCTCTATCTTCAGTGCATTGTCTTTATCACGTATTTATATATTCAAAGCTGGATTATGGTTCTCAATTCTCTTATTCTGTGAAGCTCAGTAGCCTGCAATGGTTGAATTTCATCCTTCGTCAGGATATATGGATAGCTACTTGTTCCTTCACTCATTCATTCCTTAAGTGGAAACAAATGAACTGGCTATGTCACTTTTATATATATATATATATATATATATATATATATATATATATATATATACACACTATCTACCAATAATTGTCCAGACACCACTGTTATTTGAACTTATTGAACATTCCAGGTTTGTTAATAACATGAAAACCAGTGTACAGATAGTAGAAAACAGTATTTCATCGTAGCAGTTGAATACAGGTAGTATGGCAACATAACATGATCTCAGTGACTTTGAGAGAGAAGTGTCATCGCGGGCTGTTATATTGGTGGCATGGCCATACGGTTCTATTGCTGCTCAACTGAAGCATCCAAAATCAACATTTGGTGATGCAACCAACAAATGGAGATGTTCTAGCATCACTAATGCAGAAAAACACCTAGTGTATGCACAATAAAGAATATCAACAGAGTAATCTGTTGGTATTTTTATTGAACTGTTGGAGATTATAATCCTTTCAAAATGTTTCACAGGAGAGGCAGTTCCTCAGAATTGAAGTGGATGGAATGAAAGATGACTAGGAGTAGCAGGTTTGATGAGTATGCAATTTGATTCTAAAGGGATGTTGAGCAACATTTGCTTGAGTTCCTGGAGATCTATAAGAGATGGTAGGCATGATGGATGCTAATTCTGCTGAACATGGCCATTGTTCAACAGAACTTCTTCCATTTATTTAACTTGAACCTAGTGTCCTATTGCAACATATTTAAAATCATGTTTTTATTATTTATTTCCCAGCAAGATACATCTGGAACATGGTAACTCTTCTAGAAGTCTTTTGTAGAGGTCTCGGTATCTGCATTAAAATGCAGAGGTTTGAGACCTGTGCAAAAATCGCTTGGTATGTACTGATATTGTGCATGAATATATTATTGCTGTTGTACTTGGATGAAATTAGTGTCATAAGACTTATGGATGATCTACTTTGTCATACTTTTTTTTAAATTTGTTTAGTCACCACTGCTGTCCAGCAACACATTCCACTCATTTATTATACTACACCCTCTGTCCAAAAAGAAACTGAACTTTTGATAGAAAATAAAACACAGGCTAATTATAATTATTCAAATCATTTATTTCAATCAATATACTCTCCCTCAGCTTTGATACAGTGTTTGGCACGGTCAATTAATTCATTTAATGAGTTTTTTATATCGGTTTTTAGGATACTGTTGAGGGTGTATTTACTGCCGCTTGAACGATTTTAGTGGTGTCGTATCGCTTTCCTTTCATCAGCAGATGAAGTCGGGGGAAGAGAAAGAAGTCACAGGGTGCTAAATCAGGTGAATATGGTGAGTGATCCAAACTTGGTTTTATCTCAAAAACTGTCTCGCAATGAGATCGTGCATTATCATGGAAAAGTGAGCAGCTGCCTGCATCACGATATTTATGCCGTATGCGATGAATTCCCGCTATCAATCGCTTCAAAACTTCGAGATAAAACTCACCATTGACCGTTTGGCCAGGCAGAATGAATTCTTTATGGATAATGCCCTTGGAATCGTAGAAACAAATCAGCATTGTCTTTACTTTTGACTTCTCCAAGCCACTTCTTTTCTGATGCCCCTCTTCTGGTGGTCTCCACTCAGCACTCTGGTGTTTTGTTTTGGGCTCATACTCAAAAAAAGATTGTTACTGGTGACGAAACGTGGTTTCGTCACCAGTAACGATCGTTTCAAGGACATTTGATCCTTACGAGCAGTTTTAATGAGGTCCATGCAGTGTTCAATTCGATACATTTTTTGGTCGTTAGTCAACTTGTGGGGAACAAATTGTGAAGGCCCAAAACCTCAGTCAAAAGGTTGTGCACAGTTGATTTTGGAATCCCCAATTCATCTTCAATCAATTTCACGGACGATTTCGGGTTTTCTTTGATGAAATCACGCACTTTTTTGATATTAACTTTGCTCAGTCTAGTTTTTGGGTGGCCCGGCTTTTCATCGTCCCAAAACATCTCACGACCACTTTGAAATCGCTTAAATCACTCGTAAACTTGAGTATGGGATAAGCATTCATCACGGTATGCTTTTTGAAGCATTTGATTCGTTTTGGTAAAACTTTTACCAAGTTTAACACAAAAGTCAATCACAGCTCTCTGTTCGAAACTCATTTTCTGACTGTTCGTCAAAACACACTGTCACTCTTGGCACTATAACTCGGCATCTAATGAAACAAATGTCATAAACAGTTGACACAACACTAATGAAGGTTGCCGCTTTCGTTTTTGGACAGAGGGTGTATTACAGAGCCTGAAGAAATACTCCTTCCATCCATTAAAAAATAATAATAAAAATAAAAATATGCTCCGTACATATTTGATATTGATTCCAACCAAATTACGAAGAGTAACTGCTTTACATAAGTTTGGCTGTCATCCCCTCCCTCACCCCCTTTTTTATGTCAGCAACATATCGTTCTTCCAGTTTATAGCTAATGTTTCATAGTTATTATTTTATCTTCATTGTTATTTTTATCATCATTTTATCCTTTCCTCTTACAGAAAAATCACATATTAGGACAACCGCTTCCTTCTATAATTATAATCAGTGGTGAGCTATATCACCCGAGCCTTTTGTTAAATTTTTCTCAAATTTGCAAGCCCCTTGTTCTTCATGTTTACTTTTTTATTTTTTCAAAAAAAAAAAAAACAACGTAATTTTTTGAAATATATTAAATGAAAACCTCATACGGTAACCTAACAAAGTGATTTTATTAAATAAAATATTATAGTTACTGTTACTACCATTTTACAAATAGGAATTCACTTTTGGTAATCGCATATAAATAAATAGGGCTATAAAATAATGCCCCTTGATTGGTACCGTTGATTATCACTTGAAGTATAAAAACAAAAGAAAAATGTAATGCACTTCAATATTATTGTGTTTAGATAATATTTATTTATTATTTGAAAGTTTATTTTCCACTTGGTTAGACTATAATAAATTTAGTTTAATCCTTTACCCAAGTGTGAGCAAACAAAGTTTGTGCCTGAAAATATCTTCAGGACTGGGGTAAGGCAGTACAACACCGGGCAACTTAGAGCAAAGGTGGAGCAAGCTAACATCACTTCTATCTCAGTATCTCCCATAATGCAAAACACATTTCCTTGTGGATATGTATAATGTTATGCATTAAGGGAAGGGCCACTACCCAGACCAGTTTCGACCTTTATTGAGGTCTCGTCAGTGGAAGCCAAGCCCATAAGTGGAGATACCAAGGCAGAAGCAATGGAGAGGTCATCTTTACCTATAGGAGTTGCCAAAAGGTATGCCACCTTATTATTAAATTACTCTGGATTTAGAGAAAGATGTTGAAAGTTTATTTTTCACTTGGTTAGACTATAATAAATTTAGTTTAATCCTTTATCCAAGTGTGAGCAAACAAAGTTTGTGCCTGAAAATATCTTCAGGACTGGGGTAAGGTAGTACAACACTGGTCAACTCAGAGCAAAGGTGGATCAAGCTAACATCACTCCTATCTCAGTATCTCCCATAATGCAGAACACATCTCCTTGCAGATATGTATAATGTTATGCATTAAGGGAAGAGTATCTCCACTTCTGGACTTGGCTCCCACTGACGAGACCTCAATAAAGGTCGAAACCGGTCTGGGTAGTGGCCCTTCCCTTAATGCATAACATTATACATATCTGCAAGGAGGTGTGTTTTGCATTATGGGAGATACTGAGATAGGAGTGATGTTAGCTTGGTCCACCTTTGCTCTGAGTTGCCTGGTGTTGTACTACCTTAGTCCTGAAAATATTTTCAGGTGCAAACTTTGTTTGCTCACACTTGGGTGAAGGATTAAACTAAATTTATTATTTATAGATTGCTTGTTATAAAAAATGCAGACGATTTCATATGTGCGATTGTAAAAGATTTTATTCTTGTTATATTTTGATAGTTAAAAAATGTAAGGTAAATTAACACAGATGATTGTGTGCAAATATTTAATGTTTAGATCATGAGAGATTTGTTGAAAAATGATAGTCTTTACAGGTTGATTGTCCCCTCATACTTTTTGATTGGCATTTGTACACAAGCTGTATTAATAAACGTTTTTGTGTGAAATATGGGCTTTTTTTTGCTCGACAATGCGAGCCCTTTGTTAAAATTTCCCTAGCTCACCACTGATTATAATTATTATTATTATTATTGCATGAGCACCTCTATGGAGTCCTAAGACTCAACACAGGAGACCCAGACTATCAAGACATTAATGAACAAAACACTCACATCTGACTCAAACAACCGATTCCATTTATTCAACATTCTCCAAGCAAAAAATCTAGTCCTCATGCCCGTGCTAACTACACTGTTACCCAACTTCCAAGGATGATCTCTTGTTCTTTTCTCAAACACAGAAACATTTCTCCTGCATCAATTCCTATAAAATCCTTTAAGTAACATAAATATTTCTATCATATTTCCACTTTCTCACTTATCAACGAGAGAGAGAACTTTTACAATCCACAAACCGTCAATTTATCCTTATAGGGAACATTCCACAGACCACTCACCATCTTGGTTGCTCACCTCTGAATCCTCTCCACAACTTCCTCATTCCCAAGACACCTAGCTGACCAGCTTGAGCACAGCAGTCCAGATGTGGTCGTATCAAGGATTTATAAAGAGGGATGATAACTACCTTATGTCTGTTTGTTGCTGTGTTCTTCAATAACCAAGTAATTCTGTGAGTTACCCTAGCTATTTTAGCAGTGTACCCTCTAAACGTCAACTCTCCATCTACTATTACTACTACCATTGTCAAATCCCTGGCTTTATCACTTTCCTGGAGTACAGTTCCCTCAATGGGATACACAACTTGTAATCTTTATATCCCAAAATGCATAACTTTACACATTAAATCGACATCCATTGTTTTGTTCATACTGTCAGCCTATTCAAATCATTCTGCAAGTTCTCTACATTACCTTGATTCACTGTTACCTTATCCAACTACACATCTTCAGCAAACAACTGACTATCTCCCTTCAGATGATTTCCTATATTATTTATGTACAAATTAAACAGCACTGGTCCAGGCACAGAACTTTGCAGCACACCACTAGTCACATGCCTTCTCCTGGATTCTGCTCCTCCATATATTACTTTTTGATATCTGTCCATCAGCTACTCTTTTACCCATATCACCAGTTTCATATCCATCCCCAGTT
The DNA here is from genome assembly GCF_054136105.1 of Typopeltis vanoorti. NCBI lineage: Eukaryota > Metazoa > Arthropoda > Arachnida > Uropygi > Thelyphonidae > Typopeltis > Typopeltis vanoorti. Next base: position 33,338,002 of record NC_143561.1, on the reverse strand, counting down.
GTTGTAGTTTGCCTAATAGAGTTCCGTGTGGTATCCTGCAAACACCTTTACAAAATTTAGCATTATCATCATGTAGCCATTCCCTTTATCCAACTCCGCTGTCACCCTATTACGAAAAGTTAATAGATTAATAAAACATGACCAACCCTTTACAGAGCCGTGCTGCCCCTCATAGAGTATCATATTCTTATCCATCCAAAGTAATTATCATGAAATACCATACTTGTCCTCTTTCACATAACTTTCAGATTCATAGAATTTGGAAGTTCTATGAAAACTGAAAATGATATATGAAAAAAATTGCTTTTAAAGTAAACTTAGAATTAGCTGTGGCAATTTTGTGGGAACCACAGAAATAGTTTGTTATAGTGGATAGTCTCCGTAAACCGTGTTTTACCACAGAAAAAGAAAATGACTACTCTTACATTACATACTCTCAAATGACTACCAGTGATTCCTTATCACCAGAGAGACCATGAATATCTTGAAGAGATAGCAGAATACATGAGAATGTTGTGTACACCAGTCTCCCTCCCCTTCCCCCCAACACACAAGAAATGTGGGAGACCAAATAAAAATTAATTTAAAATTTTTATGAGAGATACTGATAGGTTGCTTTATAGCAACCTATCAGTATCTGATGAATTTTTCGTTATATGGAAGGTGGGAAAAGACCACAGGGCATCCATGGAAGTTAAGTTTGTTCACAGTCAAGAAAGGGGTAAGAGCTAGGTTTTTCTCTCACAGAGCAGTGAGTGAGTGGAATAGTTTCCTTTAGGGATAGTGAGTACATCTAGTGTGAATGAATTTAAAGGAAGGTATGATGTCATAGCTGGTTTGGATGAATTATAGCTTCCTTCGATCAGTCCTTGACTCCCTGGAGGTCTCAGATAATAATAAGGCTGAAACAGGACTATCTATGAGATCAAGTTTAAAGTAAGTCAATGAGAAAAGAGCATTACTCAGCTTTACTACTCCTAACATGAGAACAGTACACCAAGGCTACAAATCCCAAATCTATAATTTGTATAGTTTAATAATGTGTGTGTGTGGGGGGGGGAGATGGTTCTGGCTGGTGCTGTGTACAAAAGGATCATGGCAAGTGAAATCATCAGGGAGCTGAATATTCATAACTTTTGATTTTGATGAAAGCAAGTTATTTTTTTACCAATCCTTTAGGTGGAAGAAAGTAAGAAAGTATTTTTAAATTTTTCCTAGCATTCTATTAATTATGGCAGCCATTTTTATTCTGTTGGCAGATCCATAGAATTTTTAGTGTCTACAGCTTATTTCCAGACCGTCCATTTCTGATTTCTTTTAAAGCACAATCTGTGTTTGTGTGTATGTGCGTGTGCACTTATTTGTATTTTCATACAAATGCAATTAATATGTTCCAAATGTTCTTTTTTTTTCCCCATTTCATACTCTAGCCTGTATGAACTACTGAACCCATAAATCAATTTTTTTTTTCTGTGTTTTTTGTATATATGTTGTGAAATGTATGCCCGAAATCATTTTGATTAACGTTTCTTTAATGAAAAAAATTACCTCAAAATTTTTAAAAAATTTAAAACTAACTTCAAAACTCACAAACACCACATAATCCAAAAAAAAAAAAATGTGCATTTCTTTACTTATAAAAAGCTGTCTAGACTTCAGAGATGAAAATAACACATCTCTGCAGTATTTCACATGTCAAATCCTTTCCCAATATCATTAATGTACAGGTTGAATAATTTGTACAATGGACCAAGGACTGATCCTTGAGGCACACCACTGATTATCTTAAATCTTGCAGATTCACCCCCCCCACACACATACCACTTTCTGATATGTCAGTCAGCCATCCTCTTATCCATGCCAATAGTCTATAATCCAATCCCATATTCTCCAATTTATGCAGCAGTGTTCCATGTTGTATTCTGTCAAAAAACCTTACCAAAATCGAAAAGTATCATAGTGTATCCATTCCCTTTGTCTGACTCATTATTAACATTATAATAGAATGTGAGCAAGTTACAAAAACATGGCCTTCCCTTAGTAAACCCATGCTGTTCATTGCAAAGTAGAGATTCTCTGTCAACCCATTTCTGAATATGAGCCCTAACCAACCTTTCCAAAATCTTCACCACCACCACTCTTCAGATAGTGATTGGTTGATAGTTGGATACATCAGTCTTTGCACATCTTCTGTGTAATAGGATTACTATACATTCTTTCCATTGGTCCAATAGAAGGCGAAATCAGAAATTGGAATATATGGACACTTGGGCTAGCAATCATGTCTCCTATAAGATTCGTGCTAGGGTGAGTGCATTCCAGTAAGCTCTTTGGTCAATTTTCATACGAAACTTTCATAATTTCTGCATTCAGCTTTGAAATAATTCTGGATTTAATATCCACTAGACTTAAATAATTTTGCATTGCCGAAATGAAGCCTTTTGGCTCTTTATCTTAGTAAATACTTTACACACCAACCGAGAGTTCACTTACGAAAAATACACCTCTCCAACACTTTGAGTTCCTTAGAACTGAATGAGAGTTTTTGCTCTCTTTAAGGGTTCTGCCTGTTCTCTGAGAAGAACCAATCAGTTCGAAACAGCTGTCAGGGCAGTGAAACCTTATCGAAATGGACCAATAGAAGGCAAATATATGGACGATTGGGCTAGCAATCATGTCTCCTATAGGGTCTGCACTAGGGCAACTCGTAAATGCTGGTGAGTGTATTCCCATAAGCTCTTTGGTCAATTTTCGTATGAAACTTTCATGGTTTTTGCATTCGGCTTTGAAATAATGCTGCATTTAATATCCACTTGATTTATATAATGATAGAATTCTTTTGGATTGTCTTTAACTTGCAAAGCCAGTTTCTTTCCGACACTATAATCATATCTAACATTCTTTGACCTTGATTTCCTTCTGTCACTTGCTGTTTGCAGGAATTGTCAGTTTCATTCTTCTCATGCGAATTCATAGCTACCCAATCAATGTTCAGATAATTAAAGTCCCTCATTATGATTACTCTTTTTGCACCCATTGTATTTATTTCTTGATGCATTTCTTTGTCTTGCATATCTAACATTTCATTTTCTGAGGCACTTTTGACTGAATCAATCCACCTAGACCTTGGTGCATTTCTTTCTATTTCCTGTTTTGATGTTGTTGTTTTTTTCACTAGACCTCATGCCAGTAGGATAACAGTTAATTGTTACTTTGGCATTCCATTTGGAATGTAATCTATCTTGTCTCCATATATACATGTGTGTGTGTGTGTGTGTGTGTGTGTGTGGGTGTACACTCCAGATGATCACCTTAATATGAAGATCGAAACTTTGGAAATTAAAGTAAGCATTCTTAACATGATTGTAGTCAGTCAGCTACTGGAAAAACTAAAACACCCCAACTCAATATCACCTGAGTTCAAGATCTGTACTATCAACATAAAGATGCCTGAATGGCAAAGAAATGGAGCTAGCTGAGGAATTGGATAAGTATTAGATCGACATAATAGGGGTGGCTGCAAAAAAAAAAAAAATGACAAAAACTAGTGAGATTTTTCTGAGCAATAAATACAAAATATTATATTCAGGAAATGACAATTAAGGAAAAGGAGAAGCCATAGTATTCAACACTAAATATGAGGCTAATCTTCTTGAATGGCAGGCAATTTCAAGTAGAGTGATGTGGGCAAATATCAGAATGGGGAACTGGACAATGAGACTTATTTGTGCATATGGTCCCATAGAAGGTTCTACTAAGGTAGAAGTGAAGGAATTTTTTGAGGCTTTAGAGAAAGCAACTGACACAATGAAAAAGAAAAAGTTGGTCCTTGTTGGGGATCTAAATACAAGAGTAGGAAATGATTGTCAGAAATACAAAAATGTTTTGGGAAAATTTGGAGAAAAGAGCAAAGCTAATAATAATGACAAATACCTGTTGGATTTTTGCTCAGGACATGAACTGGTTATTACTAACACCATGTGTTCCAACATAAAAATGTGCACATGGAGAGAAGAGGCAAGGAATCAAAAAAGTCTCATTGACTATGTTATTGTGGATAGTGATGTTTTCTCCCTGGTGCAGGATACCACAGTGTACAGAGGATTTGAAATATGAAGTGATCACTATTTAGTCTTGAGCAGGATAAAATTGAATTTCATATTGAAAAGATTAACATGTAAGAAAGTTTTAAAGCGAATAAAAGTGGAGCAGCTCTCAGATGTGAACTGTAGACTAAAATACACAAGCATTAATGAAGAAAAAATGAAAGAGTTTGAGAACAGGAAGCAAACTTTGGAGATTCAATGGTAAGCCCTGAAGGAAACATTGATTGATTCAGCCAGAGAGGTATGTGGTGAGGTTGTCTACAAGGATAAAAAAATCAGAACTCCATGGCGGACACAGGGAGTTAAAGAGGCAGTGAAGGAAAAGAAGAAAGCATACCAAACGTTCCTGCAAATAAGTCAGCTTGTGCTCTTAGAGAATATAGAAACAAATGTAAGAAAGCTAAACACTGAGTGAAATTAGCTAAACAAAAGTCATGGGAAGACTTTGGTAAAAGCATAGAAAATAAATGTCAAGAAGGCGGCAAGATATTCTGGAGGTTGTTGAAGAAGCTCATAAATGAAAACTTGAGAAAAAAGATATCTTTGATGTATGCAGCAATTACTTTGAAAAATTGCTAAATGAAGCAATCAGTGGTAAAAAACACTGACTGACTGAAATGCAGTCAGGAATATACATCCATACTTGAAGTAGAAAAAGCCATCAAAAGCCTGAAATGTGGAAAGGCAGCTGGAGTAGATGATATTTGACCAGAAATGCTCAAGTATGAAAGTATAAAAGTCATGGGATTGTCAGAAATACAAAAATGTTTTGGGAAAATTTGGAGAAAAGAGCAAAGCTAATAATAATGACAAATACCTGTTGGATTTTTGCTCAGGACATGAACTGGTTAGTGGCTGCACTGCATAGTTCAGAAGGCCTGGAGAGAGGAACGAATTCCAGGTTATTGGAGTAGAGCTCGCATAGTACCCATATATATAAAAAGGGAAATAAAACTGAATGTGAGAATTATACAGGTATTTCCCCACTGAGTGTTCCTGGTAAGATATGTGCAAGTATACTTGGGAAACGGTTGAGAAGAATTGTGGAAGAAAAGCTTGAAGAACTAGCTGGATTCAGGCCAAATAGAGGCTGTCAGGATCAGATCTTTACTTTATGCCAAATAATTAAGAAATCATGGGAATATAACAAAGATCTGTATTTAAGTTTTGTAGATCTGGAAAAGGCATATGACAAGATAGATGCCAAGAGAGAAGCTATCCAAAATGCTATAGTTATATGGTGTCAGTTGGGCATTATATCAAGCAATACTTAGTCTTTATTTGAGTTGTAAGTCAGCAGTTAGAATTGAAGGAAGTACAGAAAGATGGTTTAATGTTAAATCTGGTGTCAGACAAGGATGTACGTTATCTCCTCTTTTATTATCTATATGGATCACATTATGAAGGAAAGTGGTATTCAACCTGATATCAAAATTGTAGATGTTAATGTCAGCTCTTTTCTTTATGCAGATGATGTTATACTTCTAAATAAATCCACTACAAGTCTGCAAGATTTCCTGACTTGTCAATAACAAGGTAAAGACAATGAAAATAGACAGATGCATTGAAAATATTAACTTCGTTGTGAATGGAAGAGCCTATAGAACAAGTAAAATATTTCAGCTACTTAGACATGATTTTTAGTGAAGATGATAAATTAAATATGGAAATTGACAACAGAATCAACAAAGCTGGTATGGTGGAAAGTCAATTGAATAAATTTATATGGAATAAGAGTCAAAACAAAATTAGTCAGAACACTAAATTAGCTCTATACAAGACAGTGTTCAAACCAATTTTAACTTATAGATCTGAGAGCTGGGTTAGAAGTAAAACACTTGACCAAAGACTAGAAGCCACAAATGTGAGAGTCCTGAGAAATATTAGGGGCGTGAACAGATGGCATCAATGGCAATATCATATTAAAAACGAGGATATTAGGAATGAACTTGACATTGTTAGCATCCAGGAATGTGTTAGCAGAGCTAATCTCAGGTGATAAATTTATATGGAATTTATATAGAAAATCTTTCCTCTTCCATTACTTAAACAGAATGGAAGAGGAAAGATTATCAAAACAAGTGTTCTCTGCCAGGTTGGCAGGGAAAAGACCCAGAGGAAGACCAAGATATAGGTGGATTGGATAAGATCTGATAATGTTGGAGTCTTGACAAGTGACAGACTGATTTGGAAGATTGTAGATAGGAAGTTAGTAATTATATAAATTTTTCATGTAGTACTATCATATCCTGTACACCCCTTGGAGGGTACATGACAGGAATTTGAGGATGATGAATGGCTATAGTCTCTATAATTTCATTGAAATGAATGCTGATCACCGTGTAACATTAAAGGAAAGACTACACATGTTATATTGTGTAACGCACTTTAGATGACCATTGAGGGGTAGCTCACCTGACCTGCAAAAAATGCAGCTCTGGCTAGGTAGGAACATCTATATAATACACCAGAGTAATGGAGAAATGTTGAATGGAGTCACAAATCTAAATCCTGTTATTTCATGCCCATGGAAAGACAATGGTATTGATAAGAGTACTAAGCCTTTGGACTTTTCATGGTTGGTCGCAATATGGCATGCTGATGGAATATAGATTGTGATCTGGGTTTGTTTTTCCTGGTATTTCTTAGGTTCCGTGATACTGGTAATCAAGGTGAACGGTGTGGCTTACCTGAACGTTATTCTTGATGAAGTATGCCATTAACATTGATTCATATACTATGTATATGATTTATGTTTCCAGCATGATTGTGCACTTCAAGAGTGTGTTGTGTGGGAATAGTTACAGGAAGAAGATAACTGTATATTAAACTTTACAGGAAATTATATTCTTGTTTATGAGAAGAAGAAGAAATGGACACTTACAATCCATAAAAAGAAAAAAATCCAAGGCTAATGAAAACAAAACCTCTCACTGTAGGAAGCTAGAAGACCATTAAAAAAGAAAGGAATGAAAATATTTCTACAATTGAATTGTCGTAACATTGACAACATCAAGGTTGTCTTGCAGAAGTATAAACCACAGATGGGGAAACCTTGGCCCATATGCAGCTTTTTGAGGTTTGGCATAGCCTTTTCACATCTTTAGTCAATTATGTATCTTCATTGTTTACAAATTATACATTCTCAAATGGCATGTATTTTAATTAATTATATTTAAAAAATATAATGTAAAATATAATTTAAAATCAATCTATCCATTGTTCTATGTTTGGCATTTCATCCTTATCCAATTGTTCAGTGGTTAGTATATTATCATATTATATTAATTTGTCACTAGAGGCCACTATTATCAGCTTGATTTGAAAAAAATAGTTCAGTTTTGCATGTGTTGTTGCTATGTTGCAGTGCTGTTATATTTATTGTCATTTTATAACATGCTAAACAAGAAAAGTTTTTTTTTTTAACCACCCAAACAGCTACACAGATAAAATATAAAAAAAAACTCTCTTCATATCATAATAAATTTAGTTTAATCCTTTATCCAAGTGTGAGCAAACAAAGTTTGCACCTGAAAATACTGGGATAGGAGTGTTGTTGGTCCACCTTTGCTACGAGTTGCCCGGTGTTGTACTACCTTACCGGGGTAAGGTAGTACAACACCTACCTTACCCCGGTAAGGTAGTACTCACCATATTCAGTCCTGAAGATATTTTCAGGCGCAAACTTTGTTTGCTCACACTTGGATAAAGGATTAAACTAAATTTATTATAGTCTAACCAAGTGAAAAATAAACTTTCAACATCTCTTCATATCCATATTATTTCCATAATATCTAAAGGTTATATTAACTTCAGTGGACGCTTCATAGATATAAATCTACGTAATTATTGACACATGTGTACACATCAAGGCCAGTACAGTGGTTAATTTGTTTATTAATTTTTAAAAATTTTAATTGATATCCTAAATATGCCAATTATGAAGAAAAGAACAATTAAGGAGGAGAACAGAGCATTTAAACATGAATGGGAGCTCTAGTACTACATGTTTGCAGTCAAAGATAAAATGGTATATCTACCTTGTGATACTGTGATTTTAACAGTGAAAAGATGCCTTATGTATACATAAGGACTACACATATGTAAAATTGGAAGGAGAACTAAGAAAATAAATGCTTATAAATATCAAACTTCAAAAAAGCCAATGACTACAACAATTATTTCAAGTGATGACAGGACAAAGTAATGAAATTACTGAAGCAACTTATAAGATGGCATATATACTCAGGCGAAAAGGTAAGCTTTATAGCGATGTTGAAATCATAAAATAGTGCATTGTCAAAGTTGTAGCATGTCTAGATTCAGATAAAGCTAATAGATACAACTTCCTCTTTCACAAAGAACTGTAATAACTGACTGAGAACATGAATCAGCTATAAATGTTACTGAACAGCTTCAGAAAATTTGCCAGAATGAAGATACAGTACACCACTAATTTTTCTGACAACAGATGGTCTGGCACCTCCTTTAGTTCCGACAAAATTACAAGAGCACAGTTGAAATCCCTGCAACCACTCAAATAGTCCTGCCACTGGACTGCCAGAGATGTGCTTAAATAATTAAGCACAACATGCTCACTAATTAGTGTGAGTATGTCTATAGTGAAGAATTGCCTGAAAGGTTTAAGAAGTGTCATGGAATTTCTATCCAAAAGTTTGTAGTGAAAAACAGTCTACAAATCAATTGAGAAACAAATAGAATCTGCAAAACAGAATGAGCTATCTTAAGAGAAAGGATCATATTCACTAGATCAGAGTTTACAAAGATAGACCAAAATACATTTACTGTACATAGTGAACTGGCTACATTGCTACTGTCCGACCTATGGGATAACATTGATAGATTTATCCAACAAAGCTATGGCAATTGCTAATCATAAGAAATATAATTTAATAAAAAAATTTAACTTGCTTCAACAAGAAAAAGAAAAACATCTAGATCAGTCTAAAGTGGTGATTAATCTTTCTTCCAAAGTTTTGTCAAAAACGGAAAAAAATCTCCTAATGAAAGGTTTTAATTTTGCTTTCTCGACAGAATATTCCAAAAGTAGACATCATACTGCAAATTGAGAAAGGAATCCACAATCTTCCTAGAGATTCAGCAGATCTCATCCACATACAAACTTCAGCCTTATTATTAAAATATTAAGTACCACGTAGAAAATTACCTAAATTGGAATTCATAGCTCTTAAAGAATTAAGTCGAGATAAAAACATAACAATAATCAAAGCAGATGCAGGAAATGCAACAGGAGTTATGAATTCAGATGAATATGCAAGAAAAATTAACAACCTATTAGAGGATTCCAATACCTATTCATCCTTAGAAAGGGATCCCACATCTCATCTCATCTTCTATATACCCTCTTTTACCTTGCAGTGTCGAGGGTTTATTAATCATCAGACCGAAAACCATTCATAGGATAAGGTGGTCAGCCCTACGCCCCGGTGTATCCTGTGTCCTATAGTGTTGAGTTCTCAAGGCCGGTTTGCCTGCTTTGCGGGATGAAAAAGCCCAGGATAAACTGGGGAAAAAACCCTACTGTCCACGCTCAAGACCGGCTAACTTGGCTATGGCTGAGGAAGATCCTTTAGCTCCTCATGTCACCGACCAGAATCAAACCTAGGACACTCCTTCCCCAGGCATAGGAGTTCTAGGTTCGATTCCCATTGGTGATGTGAGGAGCTGAAGGATCTTCCAAATGGCATGCACATAATAAAACCAATGAGTTGATCAAAAAGTTGCTTAATTGGCCAGAAGAATTAAAAAGATCTTTATCATCAAAACTTCCATTAGTCCCAAGAATTTATGGAGCACCAAAAATTCATAAAAAAGATATTCCGTTATGGCCAATTGTAGATGGGAGAGATTCTCCGACCTCAAACTTAGCAAAATATCTGACAAACATGATAACACCACATATAGGAAAAACAGAATCTTTTATAAAGAATAGTTTGCATTTCATTGAAAAGGTAAAGGGTATAAACATAGAACCTTCAGACATCTTAGCAAGTTTCGATATAGTTAGTCTCTTCACCAGTGTACCCAGAAATGACACAGTGGATCTACTTGGAAATCTTTTCCCACCAGACACTATAGGACCTTTCAAACACTGCATGGTAAACACATTTTTCATTTTTCAAGACAAATATTGGGGAAAAAAAAGGACTTGCCATGGGGTTTCCTCCCTTTCTCCAGCTCTAGCCAACCTATTTATGAAAAATTTCGAAACAAATGCATTAAAAACCTATCAAAAACGACCAAAAGTTTGGCTACATTATGTAGATGATATTTTCATTATTTTTCCTGGAACAGTAGATGAGCTCCTTGCTTTTAAAGATTATCTAAACAACTTGCATCCCAATTTAAAATTCACAATGGAACTTGAACAACACAAAAATTACCTTTCCTAGATATCCTTGTCGAACGAAGAGGAAAAAAGGTTATCCTTCTCTGTATACAGAAAACCCACCACAACAAGAAGATTTTTAAATGCTGCTTCACTCCACCATCCATTGAAAACAATAGGCATAATTAAAACTTTGCGATATAGGGCATACAATATTATTATTAGACACCTCCATCCAAAGACTCATCGAGGGAGAGAGTGCCAACAGCATCGAATGATTGAACCCTTCCAACTACTAACCATGCTCAAACTTGCTTAACTTTTTGTGTGAACCATTAGTTGCAGAGGCTCTACCAATCGACCAACCAAATGGGAAAAATCTGGATTTTTCATTTATTTTTTTCATTTTTTTTATGCCCTACTAAATTTCACTTTCATCTGTGAATAATTAAACCTTTTAAGATATATCTAGCACACAAATTAAAAGAAATGAACAATTGCACTACCTGGTACAGAACCTTACATTAAATAATTTGAACCTAAGATAATAAAAAAAAAAATCATAATACTGCTCCTACAACTCTCCTACTTAAGCAAGATTTCAAGAATGCAATCATCCTGCTGTACATCAAAAATGTTACGGAGAAAGTAGATATGATGCTCCACGAGTACAACATAAAAGTGGCATTTCTACCTTTACAAAAAATATCAAGATTCCTACATCCACCAAAACCGCTACATCACCCCAATGAAAAAACCAGGTGTCTATGAGATTCATTGCTCTTGTGGCAATGTTATTTAGGCCAGACGGGAAGATCAGGAGAGGTCTGCATGTCTGAGCATGTAAAAGACGTTGAAAAAAGAAGGGAGCACAAATCAGGTTTAGCATTCCACACAGCCACTACTGGCCATCAAGTACTCTGGCAACAGAGTGTTTGACAGTTGCGAAGTTTTAATATTATACATATTAAAAACATCCAATATGTGTAATAAATTGTCATTAACCCCTTAACGTATCAATTAAAAATCAGAAAGCGGTCGTTTTTCTGCCAATTTTTTGGGCGAGGATGATTTGCTGGATCAAATGCATCATTATTTGAAAAATAATGATGAATTTGTGCAAACGAAATAGCCGATACACACCACTGGCAACTTTTCTCAGCTGAAAGGAAATAGGCACAAGATTGTCTAGCATCTATATTCGGTTGTATTTATATGTGAAACCGAAATTCAAAATCAATTTTGGTGCAATAAGCAAAAGACGTGTCAGAGACGTCTTTGTATGCTTTTGTTGTGTAAAAAATTGTGTGTTCTGAAGGCAGAACTTTTATGTACCATTACCCCTGATGATGCAAGTCTTAAGACGCACGAAACTTGTCAGGTTTTTTAATTGTTTATTTTTAATAAACTTTATATTAATATGTGCTCTCAGTACCGAAAACTACCCACAGAACTGTTCAACCTCACCCCAGAGCTGAATTTGTGTAATAAAAATGTTCATATGGTGTTTTTGCCACTATACTGTACATTCCTTAACGACTAAGACTAACGAATATTATGCTATGTGAAGGACAAGTGTTGCTAATTTTTCAGGAAACATTTGTTAGATATAAATGATGGCAAGCCTGTAGAAACATTAAATAATTTATTGAAAGAAGTGCTTTGGGTGTTTGCTGATGACTGGGAGAAGTTACAAGCGTCAACACTAAAGGAATGCTGGTATAAGTTGTGGCATGTCTTGACATTTGATACTTCTGATGATGAAAATGTATGCAACGATTTTACAGGATTTAATATATTAAAGGAAAGGAGAAAGAAGTTTGTGCTTAGGTTGCTTGAGTATGCAAAAAGTGTTACAGAACCTGCTTTGAAGGATATAGCAAGTACACAATTTACAGACAACAGTAGTATTTTTTTGTCTGTAAATTGTATGTGTTCTGAAGGCAGATTTGTCTGTAATATTCTTTATAATATTCCTTTGTCTTGTAGTTATGTCATAATAAAAGAATTTAAGTAGCAGTGGAGAGAGTGAGGTGTATTTAGCAAAGTAAAGTAGAGTGCCCTCTCATGATGAATCCTTAGACTTCCCTGGAGGTGTCGTGTAATAATAAGTCCACTGATATTACTAACTCAGCGCAAGTTTTATTTTATATTCACTTATAACTGCAGATTTTCAGTGTTATGAGGAGCTACTAACTTTGGCTACATTCATGAGGAGAACACGTGGAATCGATGTTCGTAATATTTTTAAAGATAAATGTCAGGAAGCAAAGCTTAATTTTTGTAATTTAGTGATATATGCTCAGATGGTGCTCCTTCTATGAGAGGAAATCATGAAAGATTTGTTGCATTACTACAAAATGAAATGCGAAATTCCGATAACTTGATTTCATTTTATTTTGTATTACATCAACAAAAGATTTCTGCCAAATCTACTCTTTTTAAAGACACATTGAAGAAAGTTGGTGATATTATTAACTATATTCGAGCAAATGCTTCAAGGTTTCACCAATTTTGCAGTGTGCTCCAAAATGATGAGGAAACATTAAGTGTGAACTTCCTTCTTACTCTAAGGTATATTGATTGTCAACAGGGAAAAGTTCCAGAAAAAGTTTTAACACTACAAAAAAATTACAGATGTTTACATGGAACAAAATATACCTTCTGAATTTTCTAAACAGGGATTTCTGCAGAAATGTTGCATCCTTATTTGACTTAATGTTAAAACAAAACCAGCTAAATGTTTGCCTACAAGGCAAAACTAAATCAGTATATGAAATTTGACAAAATATTGAAGCATTTAGGAAGAAGTTGATTTTTTTTTTTTTTTTTCAAAGCTCTTCTTTCCAGCCTTGCAATTTTGGAAACAATTTTCCTGAACAGGCAAAGGTAGTTGAAGAATGGTTCACTAATAAAACTTTAAGGAACTGTGATATTAATGAATACAGTAGTGTCCTGGACTCATTGATTGAAGAATACAATTGACAGGTTTAAAGATTTTGAGAAACATGATTTCTGACTAAAACTGGCTTTCCCACCATATCTGGTTGGTGTCTATAGTGCACCTGAAAATTTATAACTGGAGCTGATTAAGCTCTCAGAAGACAATATTCTGAAATCTGTTTGACAGTAAGAAAGATCCCATTGAAATATGGAAGAATCTATCTCAAATAAGTCATTAAGTTATGTACCACTTAGTTAAATAAATTAACCTGAAGCTTCTATTCCTAGAATATAATAAAACAAAGTGTTTTAATTGTTGAGATGTTTAGTTTATAGAACTCTGTCACACTTTTTTGCAATCAAGGTTAACCAACTTTTTCCAACAGTAAGTAATGTCCTCTATGTGGATGACTTTACGATCTTCTATCATTCATGTAATGTAAGGGTCATAGAAAGCTAGCTGCAACAAGCCATTGAACATATTTCAAAATGAATGCCTACAAATGGATTCAGATTGAGGTCTGTTTGCATTTTTGCCATAAACATGGTTCATCTTGGTCCATAACTCGGGCTAGGATTAAAGTTTAATCCCAAGAAGCCAAGTTACTGGGGCTCATATTTGAAAAAAAAAATCAGTTTTCTCTTCTCCCAACATCAGTTGTGAGATAAGTGCCAATAAAGAAATGAACATTCTTCTCATCCTATCTTCCATCTCTTGAGGTACTGATAGATGTTCTTTTATTTGATTGTGCAGGGCACCAATTAGATCAAAACTTAATTATGGGTTCCAAGAGTATGGTTCTGCCAGAAAGAGAGAGAGAGAAAGAAAATGTTTCTTTCTTGTGGACATGTGTGCATTGCATTATGGGATACTAAGGCAATTAATGTAAAGACATTAGCCTTTATATACAAGTAGCCCAGTTGTGATGTTACTTCACCCGCAATTCACAAATTTTTATTTGCTTACCCTTGGATAAAAGATTAAACCAAGAATATAATTTCTTGTCATCTTTAATTTATAGTATATTTAATTTATAGAGAGAGAGAAAGAAAATGTTTCTTTCTTGTGGACATGTGTGCATTGCATTATGGGATACTAAGGCAATTAATGTAAAGACATTAGCCTTTATATACAAGTAGCCCAGTTGTGATGTTACTTCACCCGCAATTCACAAATTTTTATTTGCTTACCCTTTGATAAAAGATTAAACCAAGAATATAATTTCTTGTCATCTTTAATTTATAGTATAGCCAGGTGAAAAACCTTTCAAACATCTTTCTCTGATTTTATGCCTGTTAACATTGACATTTCAAAATTGGAGACCATAATAGGATCTTCTGTCATCTTCCCAGACAGCATAATATCTGCTCGGATACCACTAGAATGTAACAACTTTACTGCTGAGATGTATGTGATAGAGCTTGCATTAAAATACATTGTGACTACATCACTACTAAAGGTGCATAATATATTCAGGGGCTAATTTTTAACGGCATTAACAAAACCAAACAGTTTGATCAAAAGATGTTTTATTAACTGTTTACATTTCACTGAATTTCAAATCAGCATCATCAGAGCACAATGCAATTAGTATACGTGACAGTAAGTGAAACAATACAATTGTAATACATCTAAAGTCCTATTTTGATGCCCTCTAATGTTGTAAAAAAAAATAAGCAGTTAATAAAACATCTTTTGATCAAATTGTTTGGTGTTGGTAATACTGTCAAAAATTAGTCATGAATAACCGTCAACACCTAAGCTTATCTGTTAGAATAATATATTCAGATTCACAAAGTTCTCTATATGCAATAAGATGTCTAGAGCTGCAGAAACATCCAGTACCCTCTCGAATCTAAACATGTCCTTTATCAGTTATGAAAGTTACACTAGGATGCTCACTTCTGTTGGATTCCAAGCCACATTGAGATTAAGGGAAATGAGCAACCTGACTAATATTTGTCCCATACACCAATTACAGGCTGATCATAAGACATACTTTTATCCCGGTGTCAGTCATGGAATAGAGAGACCAGTAATAAGCTCTAGCAAATCAAGCCTAAAATTTTGTGGTCATCTATTCTATGGAGGGACTTTAAAGAGGAAGTTCTTGCTCGGCTCTGTATTGGTCATAGTCATCTTACACACTCCTTCCTCAATATTGAAAGGTGATGACATTCTGATGTGTGAGTTGTTTGACACTGGAATAACCATCATTCATATTTTAATCAACTGCTTCCTTTTTTGCCAACAAGTGTAGTCATTATTTTAGTCACAACATTCATTATCTGAGCCTTATACTCACTCAGATTTTATCAGATTCATCGTGTCACCCTGGTTTTTAAATTTTTACAGTGTATCATTGTTTATCATCTTTATATAAATTATGTACATATTAGTTCTGATTTTCCTTTTCCCTCTGGTCTTTTCTCCCCAGACTGGCCTGGTTGGCTGAGTAGTTAGTGTGTGTGCTCTTCAGCCAAGACACTGCAAGTTCAAATCCTGCCTTTGGCATGGATGTTTGTGATTGTCCTACAAACTTTGTGTGGAAAGGGAATCTGCGACCCTACCACTTATTCTAGCAGAAGATATCATTTCCAAAACCATGTGAGGTACGGCAGTGACCATACTGCATCTATGGACGTCATATGTGTACATATTAGTTTTATTAATTTATTCTATATATGCTTTTAAAACCTGGTTTTTCACGAACTACACTTCTTTACTCTCCTTTTTATATCTGTTTTTTACACATCCTTTACATTTGTTTATATATACAGTTTTTTTAGATCTATATATCCAATTATTTATTACGTTGTGTACTGGTGCAGTATGGCTATAGCTGTTCTTGTGGCATTAAACCAAATAAATCTTAATGAAATCCCTCCCTCCATCACATAGTCACTGCATCTCAATCCCTTTGAGTGTCGTTGGGAAGTGAATTGAGAATTTTCTTGATGGGGGGAACTCACTGCCAGCAGATTGACATGACTGAATTGATGAATTCTGAATACCTTTCTGGAATAGAGTTTCCAGAACCTGTATCAATGCCCTGACATATCACGTCTTTAAGACTTGCAATGGTCCAACATGCTATTACATGGGTTTCTTCAATAAACTGACTTTTTTTAGCATACACATGCAGTATTCATCCAGATGTTAATGTGTTAAACTTGCACATAATAACACAATTCAGGAATTCATTTTGAGCAGTAGTAGTGGTGGTACTTAATTATACTTATGCAGTCATATGACTTGTTTAAATTGAACAGAAGCTGTACTCAGGTTTCTGAAATCTTTTTTTAATCATAAGTTATTGAATTTGATCAGTTTAATTCATTTACATTAGTATTTAAATTAAGCAATTTTTATTTTTTAGGGGACTGTACAGATTTGCTGTCATTATTTTTTGAATTGGAAACTGCCATGGAAAACAACCTATGTAGAGATCTAGTCTGTACCTCAGAAACACATGAAAAAGGTAAAATTATAGCATACATAAGTTTTCTTTCATCTAACAAAATTTTGGGTTATGATATTTATGCTCTTAATTATTTAGTTGCTATAATTGCATTGCCTTAATGTTCCCCCACATTTATTTTCCCCATCTCGTTTCATGATAATGTGCCTGTTAATTGGCACCATGGTTTGCAGCAGGGGTGAGGGTGAACATGCACACATTTTTTGCTGTATTTGCCACTTTTTTTTTTTGTCAACCATGGTGGCCAAATGGACGAAATTTCCTCACCAGAACCTGTGAATTCAAATCTCATTGTGACTGGATTTAGATGATTATCCTTTGTCCCCATGAATGGTAGCAACACTTTGCTTATGGGAATCCTGAAGTGGTTTAAATATGGTCTCCAAAGAAGGATTTTTAGCTTACTTAATCATTGGTCATCTATAGTACTATTAGTGATTGTCACCATGTAGAAAATTCATACGGCTCACAGGAATAGTTTGTTTTAGTGAATATAGGGAATTCCTAAATTTGGTAGCTTTGTGCTGGGACTAGGTTAGAATGCTTTGTAGATTATTAGAGTAAGTGAATTTGTTATAATAGTATTTGCTATAATAACAATTGAATGTAATATATTATACAATTTCAACCATTCGTGGTTGAGAATAAGATTACCGTAATATCCCACTAAATGTTGTCTGTTTCATGCCAATTATTAATACTGATATAATTCATAGACATGATGCACATACTGTACATGTAAATTATCTAATGTATTAAAAGTATTTAATATAAAATACACTTTATTAAATGATGTTGTACCTATGTTTGTTAGAATTAAACATGCATTCCATTCAGCTAAAGCATATAGAATCTACAAAAAAACAGAACTAGCTATCTCAAGAGAATGGATCAGAGCTTGCAAAGATAGATCAAAATACATTTACTGTACTTAGTGAAATGGCTACATTGCTACTGTACGACCTATGGGATAACATTGATGGAATTACATCCAGCAAAGCTACAGCGATTGCAAATCATAAGAAATATAATTTAATAAAAAAAGTTTAACTTGCTTCAACAAGAAGAAGAAAAATAAGAAAAAACATCTAGATCAGTCTAAAGTGGTGATTAATCTTTCTTCCAAAGTCCTGTCAAAAACAGGAAAAAATCTCCCAATGAAAGGTTTTAATTTTGCCTTATCTCCACAGAATATTCCAAAAGTAGACATCATAGTGCAAATAGAAAAGGAATCCACAATCTTCCTAGAGATTCAGCATATCTTATCTGCATACAAACTTCAGCCTTATTATTAAAATGTCAAGTACCACATAGAAACTTACCTAAATTGGAATTCATAGCCTTAAAGAATTAAGTCGAGATAAAAACATAGTAATAATCAAGGCAGATAAAGGAAATCCAACAGTAGTTATGAATTTAGATGAATACGCAAGAAAAATTAACAACCTATTAGAGGATTCCAATACCTATTCATCCTTAGACAGGGATCCAACATGACATGCACTTAACCTTCCTACCGGCTAGGACGTCTATAGACATCCAACTAAATCTGGATAAGATTCAGTCCACCTGTTTAAAGAACCTGGATAAGAAGTGCAATTTGACTGTCATGTCCATTAGAAGGTGTGATAAACCCTCACGCTGAAGAGAAAGGTTAATCGGATTGTCTCCCGTTCGTAGCTGCCTCTCAGTTGCCTATAACAAGAAACAGACTTTCTTGTTCCATGCTGGTGAACTGGATTTTAGTTATATATGATAGACTAAAATTAGAGAAATTATTTATATTTTTGTTTTCTCTTTTTATTGTACAATACAGTTTTAATTTCTGGACAAAATAAAGTTCTTGCATAATTTCTTCACTTAACCAATTTAATTTTTTATTTTTTTGCACTAATTTTTTTCTAATCGCTACTAGACAAAAGATTTTTCTTTGTTCTCGAAGAAATTAATTCACGATAATTATTTGAAATATTCTTTTAAAAAAAGAAAAGAAAACCGGCTGCCGACGTTCCAGATTATATTAATTTTATTTTTGTACAAAACCATCGAAATCGAATAATACTTAACAGATTTCCTTTAGGACACGCTTGAGCAACTTTGCTTTATAGAGAATAACATGAAATTCTTTAATCATATTACTAAATTTTTTCTTCATGTTGTATAGTAATCTGTACTTTCACTTTCTTGGTTTCCTTGTATACTTGGTCATTACAAAATGAAATTAACAGTTATGATTTAAATTTATATTTTCTGCATAATTCAGATATTTTATTCTCCAATTTTTAAAGTAAGCGATACATTTGCTTATTTTTATCATTCAAAATATGTATATCAAATGTGAAATTTCATTTCCATATTTTTACAATAGAATTGAACTTTATTTCGCCTCTGATAGTTCAACCCCCCCCCCCCCCCCGTTGCATTACTATCACACACCCGAAAGCTGTTATGAAACATAGGTACAGTTTTTATTTAATTCGTTATTTTTCTCTAGTAATTGTTCCACATAACTTTAATTTTTCGATACTGAAACTATGTGGTGATTATTATAAATTAGCAAATTGTAAATCAGACAATATACATATTTCCTGATTATTATAAATCAGGAAATTATGTGATATTCGGATATAGGTGAAATTAATATTTAAAATCACTGTCATCCTTCAAATGCAATATCAGAATAAAGAAAGTGAAAAACCCGAAGTTTCGAAATACATTTCGAAAG
Organism: Typopeltis vanoorti; assembly: GCF_054136105.1. NCBI lineage: Eukaryota > Metazoa > Arthropoda > Arachnida > Uropygi > Thelyphonidae > Typopeltis > Typopeltis vanoorti. The sequence goes on along the minus strand of NC_143561.1, from coordinate 33,318,376 downwards.
CCCGCTCTCGAAATGTATTGGTCTACAGTTCCAGTCTAGTTCAATTTCCAGTCTACAGACTGGATTCTGAACACGCCAATGTTTCGTGATGTTATGACTGAAAAACAATTCAGTCTCATCATGAAGTATTTGCATTTTCAGAATAATGAGGAATACGATCAGGCAACACATCCTCAACAAAATTTATGATTTTCTGATGAAAATCCGTCAAAAATGTAGATCACTCTACATTTCTGAGAGAGACTTGAGTATCGATGAAAGCCTTATGCCATTCAAAGGTGGACTGAAATGTAAGCTGTATATTCCCAAAAAGAAAGCGAAGTATGGAGTAAAATTTTTTATGCTTTGCGAATCGGAAAGTGGATATCTTTGGGATTTCAAACCTTATACGGGAAAGCAAACTGTAATCGAGCATGATAAATATTCGGATCTCCCCTTGTCGATGGGTGCAGTAATGCAGTTACTAGACCCTTTACTGGGGAAAGGTTACTGCATTATAATGGATAATTACTATATATGTGTCCTGAACTCGCTGATTTGCTTTTACAGCATCTTACAGATAGTTATGGTACTGTAAATGCAAAAAGGCGAGATATGCCTCCAGATCTGGCTTCAGGAAAGCTATCGAAGGGGGAAATCCGAACTTATCAGCGAGGCAAAGTCTTTGCACTACGTTGGAAAGACAAAAAAGATGTTTTTCTGCTATCTTCCCTGCACAATCCATCAGCGGAATCCGTGGAGAAGCATGGTTTGAAGAATGAAAAACCCATTGCTGTGTGTGCATACAACGATACTATGGGTTGAGTCGACAGGTGCGATCAGCAGCTATCATTCTACTCTGTAATGAGGAAACAGCATAAAAAATATTACAAAAAAGTGTTTGGACATGTTATTTGAATTTTGAAGTGTTTGGATTTTGTTATTTGGAACAATTTCCTCCTGTACAAGAAAAAATGTTTGTCTACCATAACATATCTAGAATACAGAATAGAAATTGCGAAAGCATTCCTGCATGCACATGCACCTTCTTCAGCAAGCAGAAAAACAGGAAATCCTGCCAGACATCTGAGGTTGAACGCTGCTAACTCCAACCATTATCCCGAAAATCTACCACCAATGGCTAATAAAAAAAAAACCTGCACGCAAATATTATGTATGTAATAAAAAAATATCAGAAAGGAAACAAAAATCTGTGCCCTGAGTGTAAAACTGCTTTGTGTGTTTACCCTTGCTTCAAGGTGTTCCATGCTGTTCAAGAATTTCAAATTCTGAACAGTATGAAATAAAAAATGTTTGTTTTCAAGGCCATCAAAACAGTCCTTTTCAGGACTACAAATATTGATAGATGGATACCCGAATGCACTGTTTCTTTTTCATCTTGAAGGCTAATTTTTAAGTTCTTTTTATGACACAGAGAAACTGGAAAGAGTATTCCAGGTAAAGTATTTCATCAAAACAATAAAAAATAATGAAATAAAATCTACCCTATACATATATATATAAAATGATATACCTTTTTATGTCATGTTTATCGAAACGTTTTGAAACTCAGGGCTACCCTGAATGTCGAGTCTTCAAAATTCGAGTCATCAGAATTCAGGGGCGGAACCCCCTTTCGAGTTATCACAATTGAAGGAGAACTAGTCTACCATACCGGAACACGGGGGGGTTGGGCATAGCCCCCCCTAGTTAATAAATGAAATATATAAATAATAACGGGAACATTTTCACCTTGCCAACACTCAACATTGATGTGATATGGGTTCCAAATTTCTTGTTTCGGAGATATATATATAATGTATGTAATAAATGTATGTAATAAAAATATATATTACAAAGTTTTGTAATAAAAATTTCTGCTACAATGAAGTTTGGCAGAATCAACAATATTATTACCACCTTATTTCTGTTTCTCGTGTGGGAGAAAAATGGTAAAATGTCACTCTTATAATTATATCAGATGTTATAATGGCAAAAATAGTAAGAAAAAAGTCATTTGCACTTTCGCTTCAAAACACAAAGAAAGAACATTGTAAATTCAGCCAGTGGAAAAGAAAATACTACATATTTTTCTCCTGTTATCTGATTTTTTTTCTTATAGTACAAAGAAGAAATCACTGCATATAACATGAAGTCTGCAGGAGGGAAAAAAATCTGGAAATTGGTTACATTATAACGAATAGAGAAATCATGTCAGAAAAATTATTCACGTATGATTCTAATCTCAGCAGACATAACATTTTCTTCTAGATTAGATATCTAAAGTAACGGAACCTTTGCTACTATTTTACACTAAAATGAATGGGTATGTTCCCCAAGTGATTTACGTTTGTAACAGCTGTCTTGCGAACGATTTATGAAATAAATTATCTGAAATATCCGCAGATTGCTTAGGTCTATACCCCCCCCCCCACAAAAAAAAAAGAAGATTATGAAACGCATATGCACCTTTTCTTTGAAAATAATTCAAATCCTCTTTTTCAAGATAATTGTATGATTTAATTTCTAATTTTTGATAATAAAAGTGAAACTGATCATTATAAATTAAGCAATTATTTTGGCATAAATAATGTATAAGCATGTAAACGAAATATCAGTATTTCTGTTAGGATATAGGTAATCAACAATCGAAAAGGAAACAAGACATTCTTGACATATTCTGCACTACAGCCTGGGGCACTTTAGTGTTCTCCCCTTTCTTCTCAATAGCACTGAGAGTAATAAGCCTTCAACTTTTTCTGCAGCTAAGAGGATATTACCAAGTATTTAGAAGACGTAGATTATTTCAGAAATGGCTTCCAGCAGCAGAAGTAATATTTAGATTTTTTTTAAAAGAAAAACAAACACAAATAATATTACTGAACTTTCTTTTGTGTGGTATGCATATAAATAATTTTGCATGGTGAAAATATAGCATATTATTTCTAAAATTTCACATAATTTCAGCAGACAGTAGAACAGCTGGTTTTAGATTGCAAATAAATAGAACAGAATTAGAAGCTTCACAATACAATCTGATTGCCGTATATCTTTTGTCAAAATGGTAAAATGAAGTAATTGATTTTGAATGCTGTCTAGAAACCTGTATAGAAATTTAGAGTAGTTATGCAATTCAGTTCCAGGAGAGAATAAGGAGGGGGGGGGGGAAGCATTAGAAAATCTTCAAAATGAGCAAAAATGTTGAATCATTCCGTATATGATATTTTTCACATTATATTTTCAACATATCTACGAGGTTATGCACTAGATATTATCGTAATATGCATAATACAAATAAATAAGAATAAATAAATACAAATAAAGGCGAAGAATCACGCTAAAATGGATGTAAATTTTTGATACCAGAAAGACACGATCGGAAACCGAGTAATGCAATTTAGCATTTTAACATTTTTTTTTTTATTTTGTCTTTATGAATAACAAAAAATCGTTTCTAAATCTGAAATGTGATGATCCATATAATGCTATTTCGCTAGAAACAAAAGAAAAAGGACATATTTATTTCAATAAATATTATTTAAAAATATAAATATTTGACATAATATTTTCAAAGCAAACATTTTAAAATTTTAAAATTCGAAAAAAAATTATTCGATTATTATACGTAAAGTGAAAGAACAATCAGTGCAACTCTTCCGGTGCACTGATTTGTAGAATAAAATACACCCAATTTACTATCACTAAATAGATTCATTGCAAAAGCTGATCAGTGGTCATTTCAGGATTGATTTTTTTTCGCATATGTGAAATTCGTTTCAATTTTTGGGAAGAGAGACAATAAATCATTTTAGAGGCAAGAAAGGTCAAATAACTTAGGACAGTAAATGAAATTCTAAGCAACACAATAGACGTAAAGACGGGGGGGGGACACAAAGGTCACTCAGCAACAGTTAATCCACTAATGGCTATAGAATAGCCGTAACGAGATTAACGGCGGAGGAAGGTAATGGCATGATAAAAGGTAGAATGCCGACGAAGTTTTGATCCATGAAAAAAGCTAGGGAGTGTTGAATATTTCATCCACACTGGCCGGTTGGGAGGTTAATGAAACCAGAATTGGCCAGAAGAATTAAAAACATCTTTATCATCAAAACATCCGTTGGCCCCAAGAATTTATGGAGCACCAAAAATTCACAAAAAAAATCTTCCGTTGCGACCAATTGTAGATAGGAGAGATTCTCTAACCCCAAACTTAGTGAAATATCTAACAAACATGATAACACCACATATAGAAAAAACAGAATCAATTGTTTAGAAAAGTGTGCATTTCTTTGAAAAGGTAAAAGATATAAATATAGAACCTTCAGACGTCTTAGCAAGTTTCGATATAGTCTCTTCATCAATGTACCCAGAAATGACACAGTGGATCTACTTGGAAACATTTTCCCACTGGAATGTAGGACTTTTCAAATGTATGGAAAACACTTTTTTCAAAGACAAATATTGGGAACAAAAAGAAGGACTTGCCATGGATCCCCCCCCCCCATCTCCAGCTTTAGCCAACCTGGTTATGGAAAATTTCGAAACAAATGCATTAAAAACCTGTCAGAAAAGACCAAAGGTTTGGTTACATTAAGGCAATGATATTTTCGTCATTTGGTCAGGAATGGTAGATGAGCTGATTACTTTTAAAGATTATCTAAACAACTTGCATCCCAATATAAAAATTCACTATTGAACTAGAACAGCACAAAAAAATTACCTTTCTTTGATATCCTTTTCGAAGTAAACAAGTTATCCTCCGTATACAGAAAACATACCACAATGGGAAGATTTTTAAATGCCGCTTCACACCACCATCTATTACAAATAGGCATAATTAAAACTTTGTGAGACAGGGCATACAATATATCTAGCACGCCAATTAAAAGAAATGAAGAATTATACTACCTGACACAGAACCTTGCACTTAATGGTTTTGAATTCAAGATGACCAAAAAAATTCTTAATACAACTCCTGCAACTCCCTTACTTAAACAAGATTTCTAGAATATGATCACGCTGCTGTACATCAAAAATGTCATGTACAATGTGGCTATGTTGCTCCGCAAGTACAACATGAAAGTGGCTTTTTTATCTTTACAAAAAATATCAAGATTTTTACATCCAACAAAACTGCCGCATCACCTCATGGAAAAAAAAAAAAAAAAAAAAAAGGCATCTATGAGATTTGCTGCTCTTGTAGTGTTTACTGTGTAGGCCAGATGGGAAGATAGGGAGAGATCAGCATGTCTGAACACATAAAAGATGTCGAAAAAAGAAGAGAGCACAAATCAGGTTTAGCATTCCACACAACCACTACTGGCCATCAAGTACTCTGGCAACAAACAAAAATGCTATAGTCTCCCCAAATTTGGGAGACTTGCATCTTAAGAACCAACGGCCAAGACAACCCAATTAGCCTGGTAGGGGGCACCATTAGGACTTTAGGAACAAGATTAGTTTCTTGTCGCCTGCTTCATTTGCTTTTGTTAGTGCCTGTGTGCACATACCATATTTGTATGCTCCTGAAGATGGCAAAGTGACGTTGCTGAAATATCGAAGGTATTCATTAAAATTTCCTTTAATTAATATCCGTTTTATGCATTGTAATTTCCTTAAGTTAATTACCAGTTAAAAATGCTATATATTGATAATAACTGTTTCACAAGAAAATTTAAAGAAGCCTCACAAATTCTTAGGATCCCTACACAGTGCAGTAAAAATCAAAGTTTGATTTTACATCAAGTGTGGTCTGCTTTCATTAAAAATTTAACTGCCATGGACTTAGGATATAGCACACATGAACCACAGAACATGACAACTAGTGATGTTCCAACATGCATAGAGTAATGAATATATCATTTGTATTCCAATTTGTTTAACAGTTGTGAAATTATAAAAAACATCTAATATGTGTAATCATCAATAAGCTTTTGTTGTGTAAAACTTTTATTTACCATTATCCCTGATGATGTAAGTCTTACGAACGCACGAAACTTGTCAGGTTTTTTGATTGTTTATTTTTAATAAACTCTTTATATTACAATGTGGTCTCAATACCGAAAAAATACCTACATAAAATACACTTATTTCATGATGACTATCTTATCATAACCAGAGTGAACACACACACAACGAATGGATAGTTATATGAAGCAAGAATGGAATAAACAACAGACATCATGGGATTCTTTCTATCCCTCTCTAGCCAGTCATGTGATACTACAAGGAACCTGTGGGAAACTGTAAACAAACTTTGCTAATGGGCAATGGAGTGCAAGCCTCATTACAAGGGTGTAACAGTATATGTAAAGAAAAAGTTTAGAAAGAAAAATTTACTAAATTGGAAATAAAAATTAAATTAACATGGCATAAACTTGCATAGGGATAAATATACAATTAATAAATGATATAATCACGTAATCACAAGAAAGATATTTATTTAACCAAATATTTCGGTCTGGAAATAGCAGACCATCGTCGGTGGTATTACAAGAACAGTTTAAAAAATATACAAGCTAGAATACTAACACTAGATCGTTGAAATTAGAACATGCCGCGTGATGTTATATCACTAAGTATGAAACGAAATATTTTGAAGTAGAAACATGATTGAATTTGCTATAAAAAAAAAAAAAAAAAAAAAAAAAAAAAAAAAAAAAAAAAAAATTAATGAGTAATCTTGATTAGGCTTTCCCAGATTTTTGATATAGATATGCAGTCATTACGATTCAGGTTGGGATGATGGAGCAAGGCCTCCACGCTTTCCTTGAACAAACGTTCGAACCTATAACGGGATCTATGTAAGAGGCGCGTTTTGGACCAAAGGATGCTGTGGTCAGTTTCAATCCCGTGTTGAGCCAAACCAGACTTTTCAGGTTTATTGTGAAGAATGGATGATTGATGTTCTTGGATTCTTTTTTCAAGAGAACGTCCAGTCTGTCCAAAGTAAGAGAGATCACAGTTGCAAGGAATTTGATAAACTCCAGGAAGAGATAAAGTTGAGCGTTTGTCTTTAGGAGAAGGAAAATGAGAAGACAATTTGTTAATAGGAGAATATGTAGCTGTTAAATCATATTTCTTCAAAATTCTTGCGATAGGTTCTGAAATACCGGAGATATAAGGAATAGGTACTCGACGTATTGAATCTTTGTTGTTTTGTGGAGGATTATAAGATGTAAGAAGACGTTGAATACTTTTTTCAGAAAAGCCATTGAGTTTCATGTGTTGTTGGATAGTAGAAAGTTCTTTCTGTAGATAATCAAAAGTAGAACAATTAGTTTTGGCTCTTTTGATGAGACATTTTATAATTCCTGTTTTATGACATGGATGATGGGCTGATTCTTTCAGAATATAACGACCTGTGAATGTTGGTTTCCTGTATACTGTAGTTGTAAGATTGCATTGATTCTCCTACTTACCGTATAGCCAAATATCTAGCTAAATTACTGAAATCTTACATTGGCAACTCCAGTTCGTTTTTAAAAAACTCCTCACATTTCCTAGAAAAATTAAAAGATGTCTCATTACAACCTACAGATCTTATGGTTAGTTTTGATATAGAATCTTTATACACCAATGTACCTCTTAAAGAAACTTTAAAACTACTTGCTGACATCTTTCCTCAAGATATTATAAAACTATTCGATTTCGTTATACATTCTGGTTATTTCATATGTCAAAACAAATTTTATAGCCAAGTAGAAGGAACAGCCATGGGAAGTCCTCTTTCTCCAGCTTTAGCCAACTTTTATTTAGAACATTTAGAAAAAGTCCTCTTCACATCTAGTTTATCTCTACCATCTTTTTGGGTAAGATATATAGATGACATATTTGCTATTTGGCCTCACAGTAAAAACACTTTATCTTCCTTTTTAAACAGTATTAATTCCTTACATCATCGCATAAAGTTTACTATGGAATTAGAAGAAAACAACCAGTTATCTTTTTTAGACGTTCTCCTCATCCGATCATCTTCAAATATTCTTACAACTACAGTATACAGGAAACCAACATTCACAGGTCGTTATATTCTGAAAGAATCAGCCCATCATCCATGTCATAAAACAGGAATTATAAAATGTCTCATCAAAAGAGCCAAAACTAATTGTTCTACTTTTGATTATCTACAGAAAGAACTTTCTACTATCCAACAACACATGAAACTCAATGGCTTTTCTGAAAAAAGTATTCAACGTCTTCTTACATCTTATAATCCTCCACAAAACAACAAAGATTCAATACGTCGAGTACCTATTCCTTATATCTCCGGTATTTCAGAACCTATCGCAAGAATTTTGAAGAAATATGATTTAACAGCTACATATTCTCCTATTAACAAATTGTCTTCTCATTTTCCTTCTCCTAAAGAAAAACGCTCAACTTTATCTCTTCCTGGAGTTTATCAAATTCCTTGCAACTGTGATCTCTCTTACTTTGGACAGACTGGACGTTCTCTTGAAAAAAGAATCCAAGAACATCAATCATCCATTCTTCACAATAAACCTGAAAAGTCTGGTTTGGCTCAACACGGGATTGAAACTGACCACAGCATCCTTTGGTCCAAAACGCGCCTCTTACATAGATCCCGTTATAGGTTCAAACGTTTGTTCAAGGAAAGCGTGGAGGCCTTGCTCCATCATCCCAACCTGAATCGTAATGACTGCATATCTATATCAAAAATCTGGGAAAGCCTAATCAAGATTACTCATTAATTTTTTTTTTTTTTTTTTTTTTTTTTTTTTTTATAGCAAATTCAATCATGTTTCTACTTCAAAATATTTCGTTTCATACTTAGTGATATAACATCACGCGGCATGTTCTAATTTCAACGATCTATTGTTAGTATTCTAGCTTGTATATTTTTTAAACTGTTCTTGTAATACCACCGACGATGGTCTGCTATTTCCAGACCGAAATATTTGGTTAAATAAATATCTTTCTTGTGATTACGTGATTATATCATTCAGTCTTATGTCGCAAGTATCCTTAAAACAACAAATACAATTAATAGATATTTGTGTAAAGTGAATATAAAAAATGCATGAAAAAAAAAATAATGGAAAACTAAATCAACCTGTGTGTACACACACATGTATAAAATATATACTTCAGGGGTTGCTTAAAGGGTCAAAAATAGATAACTGGGAGGAGACCTCTATTTAGCCTTTTAAGAAATGTAAAGAACCAACCAAGGCTTCTGATCTAACATTCAGTACTCATCTTCATGTGGCGCATCCTATTAGTAGATTATTAGAAAAAACTTGGCTGGCCTGGTTGGCCGAGTGGTTAGTGTATCTGCTCTCCAGCCAAAAGGATGCAGGTTTGAATCCTGCTATAGGCATGGATGTTGGTGATTGTCTGTGAAAATACTAGTGGTAATGATGTGCAGTAGATGGTGTTGGTGTAGTTAGTGGAGACAGAGGACTCATCAAGGACTCATCCCTTGATGAGTCTTTGGACTCCCTGGAGGTATCACATAATAATGATAATAATAATTATTATTATTGAGTAAAAGACAGTGATGATGTGCTGAATGAAAAGATGTCAGGCTGGCTAGGCCATTTCCCATTTAAACAAGGCCTCCCCCCCCCCCCCCTGCTAACTTCAGTGTTGAATACTGAAGAGTCAACTACTGGAATGAACCCCAACTCAGCATCAGTATGTAATGTTTATTTCTTTCATTACAATTACAACTTTTCTTATCGCAAATATCATTCATTGTTAAATATATGACTTGGTTAGGTTATTTTGATTTTACAGGAAAAGCAGTGGAGACTATGAGGCTCGTGTATTAAGTCTGTTAATTGTGTGTGTGTGTGTTCTTATGGCCAGTTTGTCTGTTTCCTGCAGAATGAAAAACTCTGCTACTTCCTATGAGACTAGTTAACTCACCTTCATTTGAGAAGCTCTGATAAAGGTTCTTTGTCCTACAGGATTTGAAGCCAAGTCTTTCCAGCCAAAGAGCATTGTCGTAACCAGCTGAACTATGGAGGCTCTGTACGACTTGGAGTTAACGGCAGATAATTATAATCTACATAAATATGTAAATTAAATAGTAAATAGTAAGTTATTACTATACTTATGCAGTTTTACTTCACCATTTTTGTTCAACAGCTAATAAAGTTTAATATTTATTATACTTTTCTTTTCTTCAGAATATTTACAAGAATTGTGCGAGGTAATTTTATACCTTCTTCTTCCTCCAGATGATTTCCAGAATAAGATGGCACGGTTTCTTATTAGAGTGAGTATTAATTCAAATAGCTAATTTTTTTTTCTGTTGCTTGTTAAAAGTAACGATATGTTTTATTAACTACAGATGTTGTAAGAGTCAAAAATAGATAACTGGAAGGAAACTTCCACATGGCTTGTAAGAAAATTGGAGAACTCACCAGGTCTTCTGAACCAATGTCCAGTTGTCACCTTCTTGTGGAAATTTCCTTTTCCAGTTATCTATTTACAATGTGTTTATTTTAAGATACTTTTTTGTTAGAAAACAATAATGAAAGAGAGAGTGCTGTTCGGTTGGTTTATTTGAATTACTCAAAGGTCTAAAATTTGGAAGAGGAGGGCGAGACTTATCTCCTTCGACTATAGTACTGTTTCCTATTGTAAATGTAGGCAAAAAAAGTTATAAACTTATTGAAAATTATATATTAAGAACTATTCTGTTATATATAAAAACTTGCCTACTACATCAGTTCACACTTCACACATGCAAAACAGATGAAACTCAAAACAAAAACTGCAACTCATGACAAATGACAATGTTCAATTGGATTGGTTGACACAATAACCAATCATAGCCTCTAGGTGCTATTGTCTCAGAGTTCACCCTCCCTCACCTTCTGAGTGGTTTAAAACTACTAGAACTCTAAGGATTTGAACCGCTGCACCATCTATACATCTTTTCAAAGGGCCCAAAGGTGTATGTATTTTGACAACAGGCTAGTAACACGAATGTGATGCAATGTTTATGCATTGAAAAGTGTCCTCTTCATGAAACATTAGTATATTGTGTTTATTTTTAGAAATCATATGAAGTCGGGAAATAATTAGGGTAGACTTTAACGGGAATAAATACAAAAATATAATATCGCTGATAGTGCTATTCGGTGGATGAGCACCCCTGGAAAATAGGTGGAATTAGTAATTGAAATACAAAATTACCATGTTGACAACTAGTGTTACTGAGCCCAAGAAGACTAAACAGATTTTTTTAAACATTTTTTAAAAAATCTGTTAAGATCTACAAATATTATGTCTTAATTAAAAAACTAATATTTGGGCAGTATTAGAATTTTTTTTTTTTTTTTTTTTTTTTTTTTTTTTTTTCCCCCCCAAACTTGGTTGCATTATACTTGACAAGAAATAGTGTACCCAAGTGTAAGTAAACAAAAGTTTGTACATGAAGTATCTTCCAAACTGGTCTACTTTTATGTAGGAGCTATATACTTCATGTCAGTTGCCTCACTATCCCATATTGCAAATCGCACTTCCTTTCAGACATAATATTCCTAAACATTATGAGAATGGGGACTAGCCAAATCAGTTTGGACCTTTATTGAGATCTAATCAATGAGAGCTAGACCCAGAAAGATAGTAAGGCAAAATCAATGCAGAAATAATATATTTTCCTTCTACAAGTAATATAATGAATAATTAAACCATACTCACACAATTATGATAGTACAACATGATGAAAAGTCGAGCAACACCAGAATCTACAGTATTACCATATTATTAAAATATTCTAGATCAGAGATAACTGTAGAAAGTTTTTTTTCAATTGGTTACAAAGTATGTTATGCTTGACATGAAATTGTATTATTGATTTAATTCTTTACCCAACTATGAGCATACAAAGTTTGCTTGTGAAGTGCCTCAGCAGGTGGCATATTTTAGCCTTCATATTTATATATGAAGGTTGTCGTTATCAGCAGACTAGACGTGAAGATTGTCAATATTATTAGATGCTATTTACGACTCCAGTATTGTCATATCTTATATTTCTGTCTTTTAGGGAATTTCTGAATGCATCGTGCCACATAGATCTTGTTCTTCCCCTGGTTCTTTTTCCTGTCATTTTGACATTAAACACCTATTTTGCTAATCTTTCCTCTCCCATTTTGTTTAAGTGATCATATCACTTTAGATTAGCACTGCTCACACAATCTTGAATGCTAACTAACAATGTTGAATTCTTACTAATTCCTTAATTTTTAATATAATTCTGCCATTGATGCTATCTGTTCACTCCCATAATTTTTCACCGAACTTGCATATCTCTGGTCTCAAATCTTATTTTGTTGTATATTTTCTTATTTAATTTGCCATCTTCACTAAAAATTGTGCCTAAACAGATGGAATATTTTACATATTCTATAGTTCTCCGTTGAGAATTCAGTTGAAGTTTCTGTGTTCTGCCTATTTTTATACTTCTGGCATATGATAGATCCTCAAAGTGGTCACTCAGTAACTGAACTATTTTGTCAGCTTTCTTCACCTCGCTACTATCAGCACTTGTTAAGATTATCCTTTCTTAATCATTCTTGGTCGTACTGGCCACCTAGTGAAAGAACGCTATGCTTTTTCCTTTAGCCTGCTGAGCCTTATACTATTCATCAGCTTGTTGATCACCATTCTTCTCATATACCCCACAACTTTTTTTTTTTTTTTTTTGCAGCTTTTGCTTAATGATTCTATTCATCCATATTATAGCTCTTACCTGATTTATTCTCCTGATCTTGAGTATACAGTCTGATATTGATTCTTTCAGATATCCCTTAACCATCTCTTATGCACTCATTACATTCTTTCCTTGTGTATTGTCATATGTTGGCAGTGCTAACTGCCTTCTTAGCTTATCATAATCACTTGCCATGTAGGTCCTCATATACAAGGGAGACATTGCTGTGGCTACCTTGGTTATGGATAGATCTTCTGATCCTATGATGAGATCCAGTAATCTCATATTCTAAGCTTCTTCCAATACAGGCTGTTTCGAGTAATTATCTCTTAGTAAGAAAATAAATTCCATTTCCTTCTTTCCATGGGATCATTCCTCCTCTTAGGTACATTTTATTTCCCCACCTATGCTCATTGTGCTGATTTGTGAATGCATGTCATTCACATCTTCCCTGCTCTCTCTCCAGTCAATTACAGCAGCCAACTGTATACTGGTCCTATTGGCCTTTATCTCACTATATTGTTTCATATGAACTGCCTTTCACATCTCTGTCTTCCTGATGATATCCAACTTTTTTTCAGAGGGGGTGAACTACTCAGTAGTTCCCCTCAGAAGAAAAATTTATAAAGGTTAGAAAGCATTGACTGTATTATTTTCCTGTAACCAAGCAAGAGGAGAAATAATGTATATAATTATATCTTAACCCCTTAACATACAAAGATGTCTGTGATATGTCTTTTCTTTATTGCACCAAAATTGATTTTGAATTTTGGTTTCACATATAAATACAACCGAATATAGACACTAGACAATCTTGTGCCTATTTCCTTTCAGCCAAGAAAAGTTGCCAACGGCGTGTATCGGCTATTTCGTTTGCACAAATTCATCATTATATTTCAAATAATGATGAATTTGATCCAGCAAATCATCCTTGCCCAAAAAATTGGCAGATGAACACCCGCTTTCTGATTTTTAATTGGTACGTTAAGGGGTTAAAATCTATTTTACAAATTTTTGTCATCTTAAAATAAATTAATTTATTTGAAGATAAGTGAATTAACAAAATAAATATGTGGCTATTCAAATTGTAATCATTAGATACTCCACAGCTACATTAATTTACCTAAAATCTGGGAGACAGTTATCTTTATACCACCTTCAGCCCTACCATATAGGACTGAAGATGAAGTTTCCTGTATGCCCCTCTCAAGAGGATGTTATGAATTGTTTCCACACTACTTAATTTGTAACAGTTCCTTTTGTGCCCAGGTGATACTAATGTGAAATCCAGGAAATATATCTTCATTCATTATAATATTTATTTTATACTTGGTCAGTGTTATGCATCAGTACTATAAAAAGTTAGCACAATTTTTATTTAGTTATATGCTTTTTTTTATTATTATCACTTAGGAGGTTGCTGTAAATACTGCTGTGCTACCAGTTTTTAGCCTATTTTCTGATCCTGATTATATAAATCAAACAATTGTCTGGCTGGTAAGTGCTATTTATTTATGGATATATATATATATATATATAAATTTGTATTGTAATCATAAAGCTATGTTCAACTTGAAATTGAAATATTATATCATCAGACTTCAAAGAAATCCCAAAACTCATCATGGAGATAATCTTGTGATTCCTTACAATCCATCATAATGGGATAGTAAGGAATTGCTGTCCATGATATGTAATATTCACACCTTTAATTCATTGTCTCTCTCTCTCTCTGTGCATTTGCCACATTCTCCAGTAGCATATTGCATTCTCATCACAAACTCTGGCTTCATACTCTATCTATACCAAAGCATGCAACATATGCAAATCAGTCATTAGCACATCACCAAATCTGATTTCATAAAGGCCAACAGCAGAAAACTGGCCTCCTGTCCAAATGGAAGCTGTCCCCTTTTGGTCCCTTACGAAGGCCTTTGGGGTACAACTTCTGTTCTCCTGCACTTCTACCACTGTCTCTCTCATCCTGATGGCTGACTGCCTGGCATCACTCTTTTCTTCAAACTCCTATATAGATGACCAAGGAAAATCACCTCCTGCCATATCGGAATCCAAGCACCATTTGTCTCCTATAACTTTTCAACAAAACAGCCTTGACATTTCCAACACTTTCAACCATGTGTGGCATCATGGCCTGCTTAATAAATTGCCATACTCTGTAAGTGGGTAGCCAGCTTTCTCTCTGATAATTCTCTGCGAGTCATGGGAGATAGCTGCCTCTCTTCAAACTTCACCACCATTGCTGGACCGCCTCAAGACTCTGTTTCTCCTGTTTACAGTAATTGCTAATCTTATCCACAGTTTTCCAGACTATAATTCTCTCCATTCATGTTACTCATTTGACAAGCAATGCAGTTGTCTCACATTCCAGGCTACAAGATCCTATCTCGTGCCTTAAGCATTGATCTGTATACTATCCTTTGATGGGGAAAGGACAACCTTCTCATGTTCAATGCTACAAAAACATGGTCTTGCCTTTTCTTGTGCAAAAAAGAGAGATCCCAGTTTACCTACCCTTATCCACAAATCAGCAGACAAGATCAGATCTCTTTACATGGAGTAACGTTTACCTCCAGTCTTTCCTGGCATAAGTACATCACATTAATAGCCTCCTCAGCATCCAAGAAACTTGGCATTCTCTTTTGTTCAAGAACCTATTTTACACCCAACTAATTCTTCACTGTATACAAAACCAAAATCCACCCATGTTTAGAACACTGTTCACATGTTTGAGGTGGTCCATCTAAAACTTCCCTTAAAATCATTGACGTCATCCAGAAGCTAGCAATTAGGCTCACAGATGATCCTGCTCTTATAGATTCACTTAAACCTTTATCTGATAGGTGCAGTGTTTCAACATTGTGTCTATTCTGCAGGTACTTCTATGGTCACTGCTCCAGCAAATTGGCAACATCATTCCTCCACTTTCTGTTGCACCTGTTAATGTAAGAGCAGTAGCTGCCACACATCCCTTTACTGTGGAACTGCAAACACATTGAACCTGCTTCTCTTCATCCTCTTTTATTCCATCCACCTCCAAAATAGCCTTCTTCATGAAGTATTCCTAAACAAGTACGACCTGTAACTCTTCAAAAAAAAAAAAAAAAAAAAAAAAAAAACATCAGTTTACTTCTGTTTCAGTTCTCATCTGCACCCCACATACATGGCACTGATATGCTTATAGGGCCCTCAACCTTTCATGTATGGGATCAATATAATATAATAAACCTCATTCCATCTTCTCTGGCCATAGTGTGACTTTATTCTTAGCAATAATGAAGTAATATCTCTTCTTCAGCTCAAAGTGCCAACCTATTCAAATCCTCTTGTAATAATAATATCATCAGATCTTACATTGCTCTTCCTAATTTAGCATCACCAGCAGACAGTTGAATATCTCCTCTAGTCTCAGAACAGAATCTGTGTTGTTATGCTTGTCACCTTTCTATCATTGAACACACATGATTTGGATTCTCCCTTGTGTAGTGACGCTATTTTTCCATATTTTCATTTTCACTTTTCTGGAACTATTCCTCTTCTTGTAGTCACAGCCACTGCTAGCTGCTTTGTATGTTCATTGTTCTCATTGCCAAGAGTGAATAGTTTATGGTATGAAGGGGAGAGAGAGAGAGAAGTGTCAGAAATGTTTTGTGAGCAAGGGTAAGAAATGCGAGTTGTGTTGAAAGCAGTAGAATGAAATAACCAGGGGTGGCTCGTGCATAGGCACTGCGGAACTGCAGCACCTCCAATTTTTCTTGATATATAAATATATTTATTAATTTATTTATATTTGCTTGTAATATTTAATTTTATCATCAACAATCCTATACAATTCTCTTATTTTGTATAAAAAATAATAAAAATCCATCTTGTAGCACTTAGGAGGGCGAAGGACGCCAGCAGCACTGTATTTACCAAAGTGTCATATTGCTACTCGTCCAAGCATGTGCATGTTATATTGAGATGCGAGCTATTATCGTAATGCAGCACTGTCCGTTGTGGAGTTCCACTGTTGTTTATATGCAATTTGCGCCAGTAGTAGAGTGTTCGTAGTGCTTATATATCCCATGATCAACAAAGAAAAACTTGAAACTGAACTTCGAGTATTCTACAGTAGACCTGACATGCATGATTATTGCAAATTAATTGACCTATTAAAATTTATAACGGAAAATAATTTAGATTATGTTCTTAGTGAAATTACTAAATATAATAATAAACAATATTTTTTCATGAAACAAAACAAGAAGAATATATTTTATTTTTAAGTAATTTTGAATTATACCAAACTGTATAATTTTTTTGATAATAAATTATATTTTTCTATGTTTAATTTTTTTGTTAAATTTTTACCATAATTTTGATATTTTATCCAAACACATGCACACTGTATTTACAGTGTGTATATATATTTCAAAAGTTGAAGCCCCCCCCCACGATTTCAAGCCATGAGCCGCCACTGGAAGTGACTAATATTACTGACATTAGACATGATAGCAAAATTGTTGTGGAAACTGTAGCAGAAGAAGTTAGCAATAATGAACGAAATATGAATGCGAGTATGAAAGAAGTGGCTGAAGGTAATGTAGATGAGGTGACAGTGAGGAGAGAAATGGTGCACTTATGCTGTATCCTTCACAGTACAAAACATGAGCTCAAGCAACTTGAAAAACGATTGCCGTATGGCACAACATGAGGAACATTGAAAGAAAAAGTGAACGAGAAGTATGAGAGTGAGATACCAGGAGGAAGGAAAGGGTATAGTAATGAAATTCACTGATAAGAGGTGTACTTAATGAGAGAGTGACAAAAGCATGTTTCTCAGGAGTGAAAATCAAGGATGTTAGTGAAGCTTTTAATTTGCAAAGAGGAGAAGTGAAAGAATTGATTGTTTTGGCAGGCATGAATGATTTCAAAAGTGAGATATATGCAATGCAATGAAAAAATTGCTGATAGAAGCAAAAAAGAAGACTGAGAAAGTAAAAATTGCAAGTCTGCCACCTTGGTATGATAAAACTGAATTGTATAAGTTAGTTATTAGCATTGCTGAAAGATGGCATTTATTCATAAGTTAGTTAATAATAATAGGTTAATGCACTGTCGTTTTTTGTTTTATATGGGCGTGTGTGTGTTAGAGTGAGTTATTTAGTTTTAAGTAAACCGTATATTTTTGTTTAAATTCAGTATTGTCAGTATGTCATGTCAATACATGGCAGAACAATGGC
The DNA here is from genome assembly GCF_054136105.1 of Typopeltis vanoorti. NCBI lineage: Eukaryota > Metazoa > Arthropoda > Arachnida > Uropygi > Thelyphonidae > Typopeltis > Typopeltis vanoorti. The sequence continues at coordinate 33,300,460 of NC_143561.1, read as the reverse complement.
AGCAAAGACATCCTTGTTGGGTATCTTTGGATGATTTTGTTCAGTGCAGCATGTGTAAAATGTATTTGTTATGTAAACTGAAGGATTTATGGAAGGAGAATGAAATTGGTGAGTGAGTGCCAGTTAGGTGGAGAGAATGAATCATGTGTTAATCGAGTAGACAGTAGTAATTAATAACTGGAAAATGTTAATGTCGATATTAATGTTGAATATGTGGTGGTGAATGTTCAGAAGAATGAAGTGAACGTCAATAAGCACATAGCATGCTCGCATGTTATCCTTCACAGGCATAAAATTGAAGAAATGTCAAGCAGAGATGAGAAGAGAAAAAAGCTGGAGGTCTGAGGTAAGAATCAAGATGATATGAATAAACTTGAAAAACAAGGTAAGGAGAAACTTTTATATGGAGATTGTATATGTTCAGTGGAGTATTTAATGAACGTATAACAAAATCTTGTTTCTCTTGGTGCAAAAATTATTAATATTAGTGATGTTATTAGGATGCAGAAAGAGAAGGTGAAAGAATTAATTGTCTTGGTTGGCACTAATGACCTGAGAAGTATTCTATGAGGGATGATGTGAAGGACTTTTTGGGTAAAGTGAAAATGAAGAGCGAGAAAGTGAAGATTGTAAGTCTCCTTCCACACTATGATAGAGGCAAACTGAAGAGGTGGAGAACATTGATATTAAACAAATCAATACGCAGGTTGTGCACTAGGAATGGTGTAGAGTTTGTGGACCTATGATCTTAGTTTGACAGATGGAAGGATTTGTATAATTCTGATAAACTTCACTTAAATGTTTTTGTTGTTAGGTGTCTAGTGAGAGGTTTGTTTGCCAAGAGTATTGAGGCACAGAGTATATGTGGAACTACAAGATAAGCATCGAAGTTTTTTCAGTTGGCTATGCTACTAATTATATATTGGGTTTTATCCTATATCCAAGTGTTAGCAAACAGGGTTTGCGCCTGAAGTACTTTCAGGACTGGGGCAACTTGTGGTAAAGGTGGTATAAGTTCTCATCATTTGCCTTAGTATCTCCCATAATGCAAAACACATCTCCTTGCAGACATGTATAATGCTATGCATTAAGGAAGGGCTACTACCCAGACCGGTTTCGACCTTTATTGAGGTCTCATCAATGAGAGCCAGACCCAGAGGTGTGATACTAAGGTGGAAGTAATAGAGAAGTCATATTTACCTATAGAAGTTGCCAAAGGGTGTCACACCCTTTGTATAGGTAGTATCACAACCTCTGGGTCTGGCTCCCACTGATAATTTAATTTTGCATTAAATAAAATTGGAAAGAAAGTTCAGAGAAATAAACTTATGAATACTAGCCTCTTAAAATTTTAAACTCATCATGTCAACTGCACCATTTGTTAATGTGCAAGTTAGTAAACAATTTTTGTTTACTGCTTCATATGTGTGTTTATATACCTGCACCTATCAAACCACACAAGTTATTTCCAGATTAGGTTCATATCACCATAATCTTTTAATTATCTCTGGTTTCTTTCTGATAAGTTCATCTACTTTGAAAGCAATACTAGTTTTCCCACAAAACATTGAAATTAATATATTATATTCACTTATCTTTATCTCTAAAATAAGACAAGAAATTGTAATACAAAAGAAAACAACTTTTAATTAAATAACTATACAAGCATAATTATTTACATGAAGAAAATTGTAGGATAAAACACTTTCTCAAACTCACCCACTTGAAATTTAATTTCAAGAATTAAAAAAAAATTCCAGCAATGTTTTGTTTGTTGCTGGAATTTTTTTTTAAATTCTTGAAATTAAATTTCAAAACAAAACATTCTTCAAGGGGTCACTTTAGTGAGTACAGGTACGGCAAACCCGAGGTACTTGATGCTGGACGATGCCTTACTTCACGTGATATACATCTGTTATATTATCTGTAGACTGTTCCCTCCCCTTACTTTCTTCTTGCTCCTTCCCCCAATGCTATTAGAGTATTTGAGGGCTAGGGATGAATCTTTCCTATTTTGCTATTTCATTTCATCTTATGTAGAAAGGGCCTCTGTAACCCTACCACTTTCTTCTCTCAGTGACTTCACTCCAAAATGCTAATGCAACATTTCATGCTGCATCGGTTGTCGCAGGGAATAATCAGAGCTTAGGCAGAGGGTCCTATTTGAGAAGTATGGTACAGTCTCCCTCAAAAGTCAGCGATATTGTGAATGAGTAACACAAAGGTATAAGATTAATCTTAGAAGGAAATTTTACATAAGCACATGGAATGTTCGGGATCTACAGACTACTCTTGAGCTCTACAGACAGATACTTTAGCTATTCCTCTATTAGCTGATTGGTCTATAATTTGCTACTGCAGTCATAGAATCTCCCTTATGCAAGGGAGATTTTGCTCTTTTTCCACTCCACTACCAGAGCTGAGACTTAGTCTTGTCAGAGGCATTGTCAGTTCCCTTGCACGTTCTCGCAAAACCCTAGCTGATATTCCATTCTATAATATCCTAACCTCAAATGAATTACATAGATTTTATTCTCTATGGAGAGAAAGACAAGTGAATTTAATTATAACACTAAATTAAATTTTGCAACAAAGTGTTATATGACAATATATGGGCAGAATAAACTTTTATTAACCCTGTTTCTTTCCATTTCTTTTTATGAAGACTATTTAATAATACATGATAGAAAAAATAAAAATATGGTATATCTGAATGAAATTCATCAGATACCTCACATTACCACATTGATGGAACTGTACTCCAGGAAACAGAGGATGCTAGGGATTTGTGGGTGATAATAGATGACTATTGATAAGATTATTGATAAGACTAGTGATAAGATTGCCGAGGCAGCTTGTAGGTTTACTTGGCTATTGAAGAATACACTAACAAGTAGAGATAAGGAAGTTATTCCTCTTTATAAAGGCTTGATGTGTCAACATCTGCATCACTGTGCTCAGGTCTGGTCATCATGTTGAGGATGAAGAGGAGATGAGGATGTAGTGGAGAGGATCCAGAAGCAAGTGACTAAGATGCTGAGGGTCTGTGGAATCCATATGAGGATAGATTGAAGATTTGTGAGTTACAGAAGTAGTTGATAGTGAAAAAGGAGATATGATAAAAACATTTAATTTACTTTGAGTTTTATAGTGTTGATGTAGGGGAAATGTTTAAGCACTTGAGTAAAGGGGACAAAACAAGAGGTCATCCTTGGAAGTCAAGTAAGAGTGTGGTTAGTAGAGGTGTGAGGACAATAGATTTTATGCTTGGAGAGTAGTGAATGAATGGATTGCCAGAGTCGGTTGTGATTGCTTTGTCTTTTAATGAGTTCAAGGTTGGTATAATACATACTGTGTGGATGGTTTGGGTCTCCTGACTCCTTTGGACTCTATGGTGGTGCCTGTACAATCATAATAATTCTGCCCAACACAATCATATAATGTACTCATTTGACTGTCTTGCATGTTGCTTCAGTTACATCATGAATCTTAGTTTTCAAAAATGCATGCTTTTGTTGCTTGGTTGTCAAATGTGCTTCTGATTATACAGGGTGGTCATAAAAGAACTTTCCTTCTTTGGAGGCATCTGTAGCTAAAACCAATAAACGGAAGGAGACCAAATTTTATATTGAGACTTTTGAAGGCATGGGGAGATGATTTCCGCAAAAAAAGATTTAGTACCAAAAGTCGCTGATAGGGGGAATTTTGGTACTGATGGAGCTGAAAACAAGCAGATAATTACATTAAAGGCAGATAAAATGGAATAATAACATTTCGATGGTGTGAGCAACAGCTGTGTCACTCATTCCAGCTGGATATGTTGCACATTACAATGATAATAATAATAATAATAATTAAACTAAAACCACTTGCCAAGAGAGACAGAAATTAATGTAGTGATTGAACTCACAGGAAATAATGTTTTATTCAGCAGACCACATACACGATTTTCAATGTGCTAACCTTTCTTGTGTACAACAAATTGCATCCGGTGTGTGACATGCTCTACAGCTGACCGTAAGGAGTTTGATTGGATGTTCATAACAGCCTGTTTTATATTCTCTTTCAAGACATGCAAGTTGGGAACGCCACCAACATACACAACAGATTTCAAATACCCCCCCACAGCCAAAAGTCACATGAAGTGATGTCCAGGTATCGATGTGGCCATGCCATCGGAAAGAACTGACTGATAACCCTCTCATTACTGAATTGCTGGCGTAAAAGGCGATGTACTGAACATTCAATGTGTGGCTGTGCTCCATCCTGCATAAAAATTATGAAGTCGAAACATTGTCTTTGCTGCAATGCAGGAATGACAAAATTCTCCAGCATTCGTCGATAAATCTCTCCAGTAATGGAGCAGGTTACAGGACCTGTAAGGGTAATACGCTCAAAAAAGTATGGTCCTATTATGAAATTGGTTGTGAAGCCAAACCACATGGTTACTTTTGGAGAATGCAGTGGTACTTGCTGGATCGCTTGGAGATGTTCAGATGCCCAAATTCTGCAGTTGTGAGTGTTGACCGACCCATTCAGATAAAAACAAGCCTCATCACCCCACAATATTCTCCAAGGCCAGTCATTGTTGACCTCCATTTGGGCAAGAAACGCTAGCACAAAGGATATGAACTTATCATAATCTGTGGTAGTTTGTGCTTGCACATGACTGAACTTGTACAGATAGAAGTGAAGCATTTTCCATAAGATTTTCCAGACTGTACCATAACTCATATTAAGTTTGCGAGCTATGGCACAAGTGCTTGGACCAGTACTGGTTCCAGTGTCATCGAACACCACAATAACAACGTCTGTTACTGTCTTCTTGCACTTCTTTCTGCCCTCTGCCAGGTCTAACTCCTAGTGATCCAGTTTCTTCAAACTTCTTAATCATAGTTCTCAGTGCTCCAGTTGACATCGGACCTGTACGCAGGTTATGAGCCTTCTAAATTCCCGAAGGGCTGCTGTGGCATTGCAGTGTTTAAGGTAAAACAACTTAACAAGTAAAGCACGCTGATGCAAGGTAGGATGCATATTGAGCACAATTCATCAGTCATTCGAATAACTGCCTGAACGTTCCCAATCCCTTTTTAAATGGAATTGGTAGCGCTGCTGTTATGTATGCACAGTAAAATTTGCATAACCTTTTTACCTGCGTTTACTGCAAATATTTGACTGCTTTTGGCTCCGCCAGCACCAAAATCTCCCCTATCGGCGACTTTTGGTACTAAATATTTTTTTCACGGAATTCATCTCCCTGTGCCTTTGAAAGTCTCAATACAAAATGTGGTCTCATTCTGTGTATTAATTTTAGTTACAGATACCTCCAAAGAGGGAAAGTTAATTTATGGCCACCCTGTAGAATTGATAAATATTCCCTTATCATTTTTTTTTTCCATTTCTGTTTTCGTGATTCTTACTTTACATCTTCACATACTTTGTCTTCTTTCCTGCTATTTGCTGAAACAGTTTTCTCGTCTCCAACTCATGCATAGTATTGTGCAGCAGTATGTGTTGAAGTCTCAAAAATTCTGACATCATGCAACATTTTGTGTGTGTGTTTCCTCACATGTTTTTTGTCTTTCATTATCTTTCATTCATATACCTCCGTTTTTCTTGCATTTCACTTAAAATGCCAATATTCACCATCATCTCTGAATTTCCGCTCCTTAATTTTGCATGATTATCACATATTTCTGGAAAAATTTTCTCTTTCTTTATTCACGTTTGCCACATGCTACATTGAATGAAATTTTTCTAGTCAATCTCGAACTTCTTGTTTCCATTTGTTATATCTCACACACACAATTATATATATATATAAACTATACAATGAATGATCAACTATGCACACAATTAAAACTCATTAATTAGTAATTAATAAAACACTCATACAGTACTAAATATTAACAGAAAAACTTAAAACAAATATGAATTGTCATAGACAAGCTAACAGCAATCTGTTGTATTATAATGCAGTTCTCGAAACATTTACTAACCATCTAAATTTGGATTAATTTATACACAATTTATAAAGCAATAGTTTTGTTTTTTAACAAAGAAAATAAGCTTATCTTTCAGTATACTCATAACTATGGTGTTGCTCAACATGCTACCTAATCACCTTCAATTTTTCCTTCTAGTTTTATCTTAAATATTTTGACGAGTCAGAAAGCTAATAAAAAATACGGGGAGAAAATTATAAGAAATAAAGTCAAGATAAAGACAGGAAAAAAAAAATACTATTTCATCATAGATGATTTGTAATCTATTTTATAACTTTGTAAATGCAAACTATTTGGTTAATGCTTTAAATACAATTACATTTAAAAATAGACAACTGTGACAACTATTTTTAAATGTAATTCCTGTATTGTTTTTTTGCAGTGCAGAGATACACTAGTTGCTAGTGATGCATTTCTCCTTGTTCTTCGGTGTACGGATAATGAAGATGAACTACAAGCTGTTAGAGAGATTGTTAATCATGAAATAGCAGTTTTGAGATCCAAAGATACTGGAGGAGATGATGGTAATTAATAATCTCTGAATGTGTTTATCATAGATTTGGATCTATTTCTCATAGTTTTGGGGTCATTTTCTTTTAACTTTTTAGAGAAATATAAACTTTTCGATTATTTTTCGTAAGTGTTTTTGCTTCCCAGCTTTTATTGTTTGGAGGAAATTATTTTATTAGAACCAAGAGTCAAATACTTTTCCTCTCAAAAGTTAATTTCCATCTACTTTTCCCCTCAAAAAATATAAATTTTTATTCATTTTATATTATTGTTATTTTTGTCCTGGAGGGAAACAAGGTCTTCTTACACTTAGCAGTTTTATTTAGTGAAGGATAAAATATTCTTCTTGATTCTTAACCAGTAATACAAATTGAGAAAGAAAACTTTCAGAAAGTGAAAATCTAGTGACTTACAGGAATTAGCTATCTTGATTGTGCTAATTTAAAAAGCAATAACAAAGGAGATCATTTTTTTTTTAACTAGTGTTTCCTACCTGATATTATTTTTAATACTTGGTTCCATAGGTAATTTTGGTCCTTCAGTATTCCATGTATTAACCTAGAATACCTACATTAACTCAAATGAAAAATTTGCAGCCATAAATTTAAATTTTCTTAAACTTGGAATGCAGAAAGAAGAGTTTTGAAAACCTTTAGTTTGGAAATTTTACTCCCTTTTAGTGAAAGATACTGGTTCTAATATTTTATTTTACTGGATTCAAATCATCCTTGGGCAGTTAGCATTTGTCAGAAACATGAGGCACTGCAGGCAGTATGGTAGAAGCTATTCAGATTGGAAATGAGACAAAGAACTTATGTCCTAACAGTTACCCTGCTCCTCATGGAGACACCTGTTCATGGTAGAGGGGACCTATCAGTGATAATACTGGCCCTTTTCATTTTTCCTCTTTCCTCTTCGTATTTTTTGCTCAACTTCTCTTGAGTCTTTTACCCTATCCTGTCTTCCAGACCACCGTTACTGGGAGAAAACTACGATCTATGATGTCCTTGTGGAAACATGCCAGCAACACTCCGAAAAATTACTCAGTGCAACATCAATGGATGCTAATTACGGTAACACCTTATAAATCTTCTAAAGGAGTGATATCAAAATGGGATCTTCTTGATGTCTTAGATGAGGAAATAAGTTCAGAGATTAAAGATTAGGGAGTGTCTGGTATGAGGTGCATCCTGATATGTAAAGATGGTCACCTAGTTCCAACCAGGTGACCATCTTTACCTCTCTAACATCTGTAAAACCAGGTTGTTTTAATTGTCCCATTAGGCTGTACATTCCTGATCCACTGAGATGCTTTAAATGTCAAAAATACGGGCAAACCCAACTACCTGTCATTGCTCTACCACCTTTGCCTGATGTGGAAGTAAAGAGTGTGACAATAAATCTTGCTCTGTTCAGAAAGCTAAATGTGTGAACTGTCAGGGAGATCATCCAGTCTGGTCCCATGAATGCCAGAGATGGAAGGATTAAAAAGAAATACAAAAAAAGATAAAAACAGAACAAAATATATCATATCAGGATGCAAAGAGGAAGCTAACCACTACCACCACACTTGTCCTGAAATATTGTTATATTGAAAATGTAATAATTCAGAAAAGATCAAAACTCAAACCCACGTGTCTATTCCACCATCTGATAATTTCATTATACCTGAACTTTATGACTGTGAGTGTTTCTGAAAGAACTAAAGTGAACAAGAGAATGAGCAGTTGAATTATGGTTTGTTGGATGACTGTTGGTATTTTTGGAATGGGCTGAATATGATTGGAGCTATGCTGTAGGGTAGATGTCAGCTAATTAGGAAAGATCAAAAAGACAAAGTAGGATAGGTGTTAATTCTGGAACAAAAAAATATAAAATTTTGACACAGTAAGAGGAATTTCTCAGAACCAGATGATCCAAATTATTTGGGATTCTTTCTATGTCTTTGTTAAAAGACTAGAAGTAGCCTTCACTGTAATGTTTTTGGGCTAATCAAGAGATCTGTCTTATCTTTAAGTGATACTGCAAGCACACTGTATGGATGGGTAAGAAGTGGGAACATGGAAGTGTCAAATTTGCACCTGGTGGCCTTGCCAAGGGACCAGAAGGATCAACATCCAATTTGTATTTGTTGATTTTTTTTTTAATATATTTATTATATCTGTTACAAGCTTCTATTGTAGAATGAGTGTGAAGCTAAAGTTTATGGTCCTGAGTGATATGCCCTCTAATTTTTGCACATTTTGTGTGCAAGCTTCCAGTCTCAGACTCAATATGTGCAGTAGCCTGTGTTCATATTAATAGCAAAAGTCACAAGCCCCAAACTTTTAATTTGATATGCCTAAAATTGCTGACATCTTTTACATTGCATACTGAATATATCTACAGCAGCAATCTAAATGCTTACTCCTTCAACTTCTTAAATACTGCATGTCCATGAACTTTATAAACATATTATATTGTTGAGGGTTTAGCGCACTAAAATCCACTAAAGTAATATTTCTCATATTGTTAATGTTGCCCTTTTTTAATTAATTCATTAATATTCATTAATTCACATATAAATAATTAATTCACGTGAGTTCAAGTCTCTGTACTTTCTTCTTCTCTCTTCCATCATCTATGTGGATGATACGGCCAAATGAACTCTTTCCACTTCTGTCTGTCGCTGGAGAGTAAACAATTCTGTTCAGTTTGGTGTCGCTTGTTGTGATTTGGTTTTCAGGTCCTCTTTTATTTTGTCTCTCTGTCTAATTCTGGGCTGCCCTTTGGATCTTTTACTTTCCATCGTTGTATTCAGGGCTTTAGTTGGTAATCTTTCTGTTCACACTCGCAGTCTTTCTTGAATTTTGTCTATTATTGTTATTTCTTGTTTTAGTCATTTCCTTATGTCTTAATTTCTTAGTCTAACCATCAGAGATACTCCAAGTAATCTTCTTAGCCAACCCATTTCAGTAGTTAATTTTTTTTCTTCAGCCTTTTTGAGATTCCAGCATTCACTTCCATAGAGGAGTATTATGAGGACCATTATCTCATAGATTCTTACTTTTGTTACTTGCTTGACTCCCATATTTTATTAAGTCATCCAAAAGTTTGGGATGCTTGACTGATTCATCTGTTTATATCTTTTGTAATTTCCCCATTATACTCAATTACTCCTCCAAGATAGGTGAAGTTTTCTACCTGCTCTAGATTCTTATTGTCAATTTCAATTTTCAGATTGGTGTTTTTTTTCCCTATTTGCATAGTTTTTGTTTTGTCTATATTTATGTTTAATCCAAATTTTATACATTCTTTATTTTATCAAAAATGCATTTGTAGATCTTCTTCCGTGCTTACAAGTAATGCAGTGTTGTCTGCAAATTTTAAATTTGTTATAGTTTTTCCATATATTTTGATTCTGGAGTCTTTGTTTAAGGCCTTACCAGTTGCTTCTTCCAGTGTAAGACATTGCATCCCTGTGTTATTCCACTCTCTGTGTGGAACCATTTGGTTAAGGTGTCCTCCACTCGTACTGCACTTTCAGATTTCTTGTACAGATTCTTTATTATTCTTATGGTTTTGTTGGGAATTCCAAATTCTTTCGTAGTTTTCCATAGTTCTCTTCTACGGATTGAATCAAATGGCCTGACAAAAGTCTATGAAATTTATATAGCAACTTTGGTTGTACTCTAGTGTCTTTTCTATTAGTTGTCGTAAAGTGAATAGTTGATCAATTGTGCTTCGTCCTGGTCTGAACCCTGCTTGTTTTTCTCCTATGCTAGTTCTATATATGGCTTAATTTGTTTTTGGAGTACTTTCGTAAAAACATTACTTGGAATTATTGCATTCTGTTTTATCTCCTTTTTTGTATATAGGAGTTATAACTGATTTGGTCCAATCAGTAGGTATTGCTTCATTTTTGTAGATCCTTTCAAATAATGTTTTTAATGGTTCCAAAGTTGTTCCTTTCCTGCTTTTAAGAATTCTACATGCATTTTGATCAATACCAGGTGCTTTATTAGTTTTAAGTTTATTTATGCTGTGTGCTATTATTTCTTTGGTAAAGATATTTGTTTCCTTTTCCATTTCAGTGGCTGGAATAGTAATATCCTGAGAGCTGTTTTTATTATATAAGTTTCTAAAGTATTCTTCCCATCTGGTCATTCTTTTTGTTTTACTTTCAATTAGTTGTCCCTCTTTGTTTTTGATCATTATCATTTTTGTTGTCCGTGTCCTGCTAATTTGGTCTATTTGTTTATATAATCGATGGAGGTTATTTTCTTTTGATAGCTTCTCTACCATTTTACATTTTTTTCTAACCAGTTATTCTTGTCTCTTTTAACTAGTTTTCTAATTTCTCTGGTTAATCTATTATATTCATTTCTGCTATAGCTCTGTTTTAATTTCATGCTTTTCCTTTGATCGCTTAACCTTTTTACTTCCTCTTTCTGTGTAACTTATTGTATATTCTGCCGATTTTAATATTATTTCTTTTAATTTGCACCAATGTTCTTCGATGTTTATATTCTGTTTTGGTAGTTCCTTCAGGTTTTTATCTCATTGATATTTTCTTAGAATATTGTTGTCTTGTAGTTTTTTTACGTTCAGTCTCCTTTTGACTCTAAAAGTGCTTTCAGATTTTAACTTTATTCTTAGGTTTGCTAATACTAGCTTATGGTCTGATCCACAGTCTGCAGCAAAGGATCTGCAATTTAGGATGTCGATGTTGATTTCCATCTTTGGTTTACAATAATATAATCTATCATATTCTTGGTTTTTGTGTCTGGTGATATCCATATCCATTTTCTTTGGGGGTTTTCGTTGGTTATTGTTAGTCTGTTATTTGAGCAGAAATTTAGCAGTCTTTCACCATGTTCATTGCATTCTCCACACCAAACTGTCCGATTACTCTTGGGCCAGGTATCCCAGTCTTTGCCTACTTTTGCGTTTAAGTCCCCCATTACAATTAGGAGATCTTGACTTGATGTCTGCGCTGCTGCTTTTTTGCAATAATATATAGAACTCCTCAATGTCTTCTTCTGATGATGTTGAAGTTGGTGAGTATACTTGAATAATAGTCAGTGATCCAATTGATGTTTTAAATCTTGGTTTAATTATCCTAGGTGAGATGGGATTGTAAGAGAAGAGAGAGTTTTGAGCCTTTGGTTTTAATATAAGTGCTACTCCCTCTTGGTGGTTGTTGTCCTCCCTACCTGAAGTTAAAATTTTGTACTGTCCATGGTGAAATTCTCCTTTTCCAGTCCATCTGGTTTCACAGAGTCCCATCTGTAGTTGTCTAATTCAGGCAGTAGTATTTCCAATGCTCCTTCCTGGTGAAGAGTTCTTACATTCGATGTTAATATGCTTGTTATGTTTTTTCTGTCTACTAGATAATGTTTTGTTCCAATAACATATTTTTCGCCTTCTGTCAACCACCACTCCTTGACCTGAATTCTTCCGTTCCTAACATGGAGTACAGACACTGTTTTCCAATTCACTGAATACAGTGAATTGACTGAAAACAGTGAATTTGCTGCTTGAGATCGCCATATCTGGCTACCCTCACTTAATTAACCTGTAGGTTGACACAGTTTACCAGGGTGTGGCCACTACCAGTTTATAGTAGTTTCTTGGAGCCATAAGTGAGAGTTGGGTGTCCAGTGAGAAACAATCCATCTGAACCACAATTACATGCGACTGTCCAAGTGGAGAGGTACTATCTCTCTTCGACACCCCATACACCCCTGTACTTTCTAGACAGTAGATACTAAACAAATATGCCTCTGCAACTTACTGATGTCAGCATCAGTTTGCCACACAGCACATGCTAAAAGTAACTAATTAGAGTGTATTAAGTTTAGCTTTTAACTTTTAATTTTTTCAGGAAATGAAAAAGTATACTAGCTTATTAATTAAAAACTTTAATCAATACCTTCCTATATTTCAGCAATGTTACATTGCCATCTTTAGGAATCACAAAACAGTGATATGTGCACACAGTCACTAGCACTAAGCAAATGAGACTGAAGAAAGGCAACTGAAGTCAGTCCTAAAGGTGCCCTCTAGTGGGTTAAATTGGGTTGGCTGGCTGTTGAGTGGTTTGGGATCCAAACCTCAACAAATTTGGGGTTTGCTTAAGCATGGACTGTAGAACACAATTTCTGCATCTTGAAACCATACTTTTATAATGGATTGCATTAAGTTATCCTTTGTATCTCGATTTAATTTTCCAAGTCTCTTTTTCACTATTACCCACAACTTTTCTATTGGCTTAATGTCAGGAGAGTTACTTGGCCACTGAAGCAATTGAATGTTGTGATTTTTTGAGGAACTCTTTCACTTTTTTTGAAATGTGGCATGGAGCGAGATCCTTTTGGAAGATGATTCTTTGTCTTTCCTTATCTGTGGGACCACTCTTTTCTCCAATATTTTTATGTATTGGTCACTTTTAATCATACCGTGAACAGTCATAAGTGATCCTGGACCGTCATGTGTAAAACAACCCCAGAACATCTTTTTAGCTGGGTGTTTAGGAGCTTGTTGAAAAGGTGGGTGGGAGAATTCTAATCAGCCACTGATTTGCAAACATAGAACACTCGCACTCCTTGGACAAGGAAATGGCTCTCATCTGAGAATATGACCTTCTTCCACTTCTCAACAGTTGAATCCGTGTACACTTTTGCCCGCTGGAGCCTCTTTTTCTGCATAGCCTTCATCAAGTTGCTTCTTTTTTTTTGATCTGTGGGCAGTACTCCCTGCTTCCAACAATCTTCAACAGACTGTCATGTCAGAAACATTAATCCAACTAGCTGCCAAGTCAATTTAAGTGTACAGCAGACAATCTTGGACTCATTTTGTTTTCCTAACTAGTCAACAATCTTGAGTAAGTGTAGTTTTCTTTTTTTGCCTACATATTCCTTTTCTGTCAGGAGTGTTTAACCTCTTTAAAATTGCATTAACAGTATCACCACAGTCATTGGCTATTTGTCTTTGAGTCATAGATGCATGCTGAGAAAGAGTACATATTTTGGAATGCTTTCTTGAGATGTATCCATTTTATAGCTACACAAAGTGTATAAAACATTACAAATGTCAACTTGTTTACACTATTAAAAATGCACAACAATATTAATAAACATGGTAAAGATAGTTAAAATACTCAGCAATTAACCATATAGTTAACCATTTGGTTAATTGCTTCACATTCTAAAACCAAAAATAGTAAACTGAAACCAGAACCAAAATCATTGTGAACTGAAACAAAAACCAAACCAAAAACTTGACAAAAATTTGGCTTGTTTGGATTAACTGGTTCTCTATTGTATTAATGGATTTCTCTGTTATTTAAGAAGTAAAAATGAAAGCAATAGGATTAATCTAGTTGTAATTTAATGGTGAAACTTTGTCTTCCTTCTTAGGAATAGGTTGAATATGGACTAATTGTATAAATATAATGGCATAGATGACAGTACAAAAAGATGGAACAAGATAATGTGAAAAAATCAAGTCCTTAGCATAAAGCCTTTAGAAAGGTGGAGAGGTGAAGCAATTAACCATTTGGTTAATTGCTTTGCTGTCCGCACGGTTAGCCTAATGGCTTTTGTGCTTCACAACCATATGCCTGGGGAAGGAGTGTCCTTGATTTGATTCCTGTCGCCGACGTGAGGAGCTTAAGGATCTTCCTCGGCCATAACCAAATTAGTCGGTCTTGGGCGTGGACAGCAGGGTTCCCCCCCTCCCCCCAATTTATCTGGGGGTTTTACATCCCGCAAGCAGGCAAACCAGCCCTGTGAAAACACACACACACACACGGATCTACATCCATAAATACTTAACCCCCCCATGAGGGGGGGCTCAACTAGCCCCAATAGGGATGGGAGAGAAAAGGGAGGAAACTCCATATGAATAAATAAATTGCTTCACATCCTAAAACTAAAAATAGTAAACTGAAACCAGAACCAAAATCATTGTGAACTGAAACAAAAACCAAACCAGAAACTTGACAAAAATTTGGCTTGTTTGGATTAACTGGTTAACTATTGTATTAGTGGATTTCTCTGTTATTTAAGAAGTAAAAATAAAAGCAATAGGGTTAATGTAGTTGTACTTTAATGGTGAAACTTTAAATAATGGTGAATGTTGGAGAGGTGCCAACAGCAACAGAAAAAAGTTAATGTAGTCTGTTTTGGAATGGCAGGAGGTCATTTAGCTCTATCATCAGTGTAGGATGTGAAGAGGAGAAGAAAAAAAAAAACCCCATTGAAGCCATATTTTTTGTGTGAATATTGTTCCATTAAAACTATCTGAATGCAAAAGAGATGGAAAAAAGGGTTGGTACAAAGATACAGTCTGTAGATTTAAGAAGAGACTGGAAAAGGGTAGGATGCAAGTGCTTTGCTTTTAACTTTTTCAAAATCACTTTTTTGATGCATTGATAATATGTTATTATGAACTTTATATAGGCCAAAAAGGAAACTGGTGATTTCAACAAAGCAGGTTATGATATTGAAAGTTTATTTTTCACTTGGTTAGACTATAATAAATTTAGTTTAATCCTTTATCCAAGTGTGAGCAAACAAAGTTTGCACCTGAAAGTATCTTCAGGACTGGGGTAAGGTGGTACAACACCAGGCAACTCGTTGCAAAGATGGAGCAAGCTAACATCACTCCTATCTCAGTATCTCCCATAAAGCAAAACACATCTCCTTGCAGATATGTATAATGTTATGCATTAAGGGAAGGGCCACTACCCAGACTAGTTTCAACCTTTATTGAGGTCTCTTCAGTGGGAGCCAGGCCCAAGTGGAGATACCAGGCAGAAGTATTAGCAAGGTCAAAATATATTAGCAAGGTCAAAGTATAAAGGTCGAAACTAGTCTGGATAGTGGCCCTTCCCTTAATACATAACATTATACATATCCACAAGGAGATGTGTTTTGCATTATGGAAGATACTGAGATAGGAGTGATGTTAGCTTGCTCCACCTTTGCAACGAGTTGCCCGGTGTTGTACCACCTTAACCCAGTACTGAAGATACTTTAGGCGCATATTTTGTTTGCTCACACTTGGATAAAGGATTAAACTAAATTTATTACAGGTTATGATATGTTTTATTCTTATTTTGAACAATCTCTGTTAAAGAATCGGGACTCGGTGATGTGATGTGATGATAATTTAAGGTTGCTTGTGAAATAAATATTTCAATACCAGTAAGGATTGCTTAAATGGTATGATCGATGTATATGTTTAAATCAGAAGGTTGAAAATAAGAATGCAGCTATGAAAATAAAAATAAATCACTACTTCGCAAATAAAGTTGTGAAAAAATAAAAAATAATAAAAAATAAAGTTGTATATATAAGTAATTTAATAATAATTTCCCACGGCAACTTCAAGTGTCATCTCCTAGAAGGAGGTTGACAGCCATGTCACGGACCTTTTTACTTTCTTTTGCTGCTCTGGAACATATATGGTAATTCAAGCCAGTCCAATCCTTAATGTCTTCAAACATTCTCCTGGATCTACCTATCCCTCTTTTTCCATCCAGTTTCCTTTGTAATATTAATTTCAGAATGTCTTCTTGTCTAATTAGATGTCCAAAATATTTAAGTTTTCATTCTTTAATTATTTTCATTAAAACATCTTCATTTTTCATTTTCTCTGTCCATGATATTTTCAACATTCTTCTGATAATCCATTTCGAAAGCTTCTAATTTTTTCTCTTCTTTTTTATTTAGAGTCCATGTTTCACTGGTCTAGAGAAGACTTGACCAGATATAGCATTTTATTAATCTTTTTCTTGTATCTATGTTAATGTCTCTGGACATCATAACATCAGCTAATAGCAATCCAGAATTAAATAATGTTAATTCTAAATTGCTGTTGTTGATCTGGTTGGCAAAGGGGTTAGTGTGTGTCCACTCTCCAGCCAAGAGGATGCAGGTTTGAATCCTGCAAGGAGCATGAATGTTTGTGATTGTCCTACTAACTCTTTGTGGAAAGGGCATCTATGACCCTATCACTTCTTCCAGCAGAAGGCTTTGCTTCCAAAACCCAATGAGCTATGGGAGTGACCACACATATCAAAATAATGTCACACCTGAATAACTAACTGAATTTCTATTAGCTGATATTATCAGAAATTTTACAAGATGTACAAGATACTCTACAATTCTACTACAAGAAGTCATTACATGTGATCTCTCTATTTGAATTGTGCTTCATTAAATAAGTTTTTGGTCACAAAATAAATCATAATCTTAAATCTCTGAGGCAAAAATAAGAGCACCACACCAAGAGTTCATATTGATGTATTTACATTAACATAAAACACTGAAAAAAAAAAAAAAAAAGTGGCATTTTCATTGTTCACTAATTTATATGAGAATTGAATTAATTACTTTCATTGAAATACAATTATTTGGACTTGGTTTTGAACTTAGTAGGAATTTAGTCAGATGAAAAGCCTTGGCTTACTTTCAACCTGAAGGCAAATTAAAGTTTAATTGTACTGAAGCTAAAAAAATGCAAGTTCTGGGGCTGTTGCATAAACAGAATACTTCATACATATATAATTTCCCTATTATCAGATTGTAGTCTGAATTTGAAAAACAGTGTTTAAATATTCAGTTTAGTACAAGAAATGTCAAAGTAAAAATTTGGGCAATTTGTAAGATTTTGACATTTTTTACTTTGATTATAATTATCAGTCCAATAATTGAAAATTTTTAGTATTTACCAAAACTAAAACCCTTCCATATTTCATTTCTGTATTCCATTCCTGGAAGTACAATATATAGCATTTTTTTTTAATACTTCAGAAATGTTATTGCTCTTAGATATTGATATTTTCATTCTTAGATGATATGAAATTGTACTTCTAGATGCTGAAATAAAACAACAGCTAGGTAGTTTATCTTATGTGCGTAAAGTCGTTGATGCAAGGCTGAGAAGATTGCTAGAGGGCAATGTTGATACTGATTCCACAGGAATACCTACTGTAAGTTCAAACCTTATTTTCTTTATAAAAATTTCACTAGATATTATAGTCTTGCTCATATTGCTGCTAACCAGAGTCATATAATTTGAAAATATGATTAATTTGCATGAAAAATATCTAAAATTTTGCTGAAGTGGGAAGTGAAGAGTGCATTTTGCAAAAACCACTCCAAAAAAAAAAGTAAATATTCAAATAAAAATTCATAGTTTCAACAACCATATCTTTTAGTAGCTCTCCAAACATTCAGGGATGTTTGTAGAATACTTGTTAGGATTTTTTTTGTTTATCTATGTGCAAGTTATTCCTTGATTTTGGTTGGACAATTGGAAAGAAGGACAAAATATTCGAAATTATATATTGCACTAACTGTACTCTTGCTTAGTGGAATTTAATAAAATTTGTGATTAAAAGACATACATATGAATATATCTGTGTGGTTCTATTTTAGTTTGTTCATTTTATTAACAAAATGTAGCCAAATGATTTAGGCTAATATTAATAATTCTGTATTCCCTATATGAATTTAATAAAATTTTTATATAGAATCTCTCTTAAAATATGTAAAATTCTTTTGTTTTGGCTTCTGTCTGCCCATTGTTATAGCAAAATTAGACAAAACAAATCTATGTCTGATGTATGTAAGGAAAAATTGAATGACAGTACTTTTTACAAAGTACCACGATTCGATCTGAGTTCTTTGAATGATGTAAATTTGTCACAGACATACGAAATTTATCCGGGAAAAATTCCCAAACTTTTGAATTAATACGCCAACAAGCTTTACTATCTGCGTGCTTCATATGCTGCAATCTAACGGTAACACTGGGAAATAGCCAAAATATCACCATGATATTTTGCTTAGTTATTGTACTATGTCTGTTTGTCATTCGGTGTATCTGGCGATGTTTTGTGTGTTTAAAATGAGCAATTTTCATGATCAACAAATCTGTGTTGAAGTTTTGTGTCAAATTAGGAAAATCTTTTACAGAAACATTTGAAATGCTAAAAATATCATTTTGGAATGAGGCTTTAGGCCGTACCCA
The DNA here is from genome assembly GCF_054136105.1 of Typopeltis vanoorti. Classification (NCBI taxonomy): domain Eukaryota; kingdom Metazoa; phylum Arthropoda; class Arachnida; order Uropygi; family Thelyphonidae; genus Typopeltis; species Typopeltis vanoorti. The sequence continues at coordinate 33,281,921 of NC_143561.1, read as the reverse complement.
AACGTATGATGGTGAAAACATTTCAGAGATGACCAAACTTCAGTTGACAATGATCCCCATTCAGGACGACCATCAACATCAAAAATTGACGAAAATGTTATAAAAGTTTGCAAAGTAGCTGAAGAAGTAAACATTTCAAAAACTGTGTCATGAGATTTTTGCACAAAATTTAGGCATTCATCACACTGCAGCCAAATTTGTGTCATGCCTTTTGACTGACAATCAAAAGCAAATTCAAGTTGACATGAGCCAAGAGCTTTTCAGTTGAGCTTACGACGATGAAAACTTTTTAAAAAACATTATTACCAGAATTAAGACATGGGTTTACAGCCATGATGTTGAAACAAAAGCTCAACCATCAAAGTGAGTGTCAAAAGTTTTTTTTGATTCTGAGGACATTGTTCACCATGAATTTCTTCCACAAATCATGACAGTGAACAAGAAGTATTATCGTGAGGTAATGCAATGCGTTTGTGATGCTATCAGAAAAAGAGACCTGATGCTTGGAAGGAAAACCGATGGATGCTTCATCATGATAATGTGCTTGCGCACACATCATTACTAATCCATCAATGTTTGGTGAAACATGGAACAACAGTCATTCCACAGCCTGCTTACTTGCCTGACCTTGAACCAGCACACTTTTTTTTTATTCCCCAAATTAAAATTGATGTTGAAAAACCGGTGGTTTTAGTCAGCTGACCCAATAAACAAAAATTCTCTAGCAGAACTATGCAGTATCCCAAAAGAGGTATTCCAGAAATGTTTCAAAGGATGGAAGAAATGCTTGTAGTGGTGTATACAAAGTGGAGGAGAGTACTTTGAAGGTGACAAGGACAAATAACTTCTGAGTTAGACAGGAAAATTTTTATTTAAGAAGTTTAGGAATTTCCCAAACAAACCTCGTATTAATCCTGGAGAAAATAAATTCAACCCTGTAAATTTTCAACTGTATTTTATGTTACTGTGATGTGTACTTAAGAGGACACACACACACACACACACGTATATATATACACATATATATACATATATAAGAGGACACATATCACTTGCACCACATCATACCATCTCTTGAAATTATTCACACTATCTGCACTCACAACCTTCAAGTGCAAGCCATTCCTGCAACAACTGCTCTGTGAGAGAAAAATCTAGCTCTCGTTTCTCTTTCTTGACTGCATTTATTCTCAACTTCTGAAAGATTCATACAAGGATATCAGTAGATGGAATTCTTCATTGTACAGTTGCCCTCTTGTCCTCCCTCTATACAATGAAAAATTCAAGCTGCTGGTATCCTGCATATGACCCTTTCAAAAGTTTGTTGGTCTTTATCATATCATCCCTCTTTCTCCTGTCTGCTAGCACTATAGTCCACAAATTCATCTCTTTCTCTCTCCTCATAATCTACATTCCATAGTCCTGATAATATCTTTTACCATCTTTAACACTTTCCGTTTTACCTTTTCCACTATCTGCACTATCTCTACTTAGAAAACAGAAGATCAGATCTGCACACATCAGTCCAGTGGAGATCATATCAAAGCCTTATACAGATGCAAATTCATTTCTGTATAATAATTATGTTCTATGGTCTCTGACCATCACCTTCCTATTTACTAAAACTCCATGATCCTTAGCATGATTGGTTTCTTCTAGTATAATCCTGTCAATATAATATGTCATTGGATGTCTCAGTACACTCAAGTGCATAACTTAACATTTACTGATAGCCATTTTCATATACCCACAATTCCAGATTGGAGAATTATTCAAATAATTCTCCAAGTACTCCATGTCAGTTGCTTTTCTGATTGCCATGCCTATCTTTGCATCATCAGCAAATTGCTGTATGTCTCTTGTTAAATGCTTCCCAATGTCATTAATGTAAATATTGATTAACAGTGGATCAAAGACTGATCCCAAGTTCACCATTGGTTACCTTAAATCGTGCAAACTCACATTTCCCATTCATAATGTGACTATTTCAGTCTAACACAAAAGACACTTTGATTTCTCCCTTCCAAAAAATGCGTAATTTGTAATAAAGAATCACTAATATGAATTTGTACTTCTTTGATTTTTATTTAATAATTCAATAATTTGTACAGTAATTAAATCCCATCCTGTGTATGGTGTATCCCTTCCCCTTGAGTTAGTCAAGGAGAATGAATCACATTGTTATAAAATGTGAACAAGTTACTCAAACATGATTAGTAAATCCATGCTGTTCATTGTAAAGTATAGATTCACTGTCAACCCATTTCTGTATTCAGTCTCTTACCAACTTTTCCAAACTCTTCACTGCACTCCAGAGATACTGATAGGTCAATAGTTAGACACATCAGTCTTTGCATCACCCTTGGGCATTGCAATTATCATACATTCTTTCCACTCCTGTGGAATATTCCCTATTGCTGAGACTCATTATAAAGGAATGGCCAGTTTGGCTGAACACACTTAGAGTCCATGCTGATATCTCATCAGTCCAACTTCATAATTAGTTTATGCAACAGCCCTAGTACCTCATTCTCATACACCTGACTTTCTTCATCCAGCAAAGTGGTAGCATACATCAGGTTGATATGTATGCTATCACTATCTCTTCTGCATTTGCCATCCGCATTGATGAGAGTTATTCTTTCACAGTGATTCTTTCTTTTACTTGTAACATAATGCTAGAATTGTTTTGGGTTGTTTTTAGCTTGCAGTACCAGTTTTATTTCATACTCACAATTAACTTCTGTTCAATAGTTGTAACTCTTCTGGCTTGCACCTTATAATTTTCATAACTGGTAACATCTTTATGTACATAGTATTCTTTTCACAACATCTCTTAAGAAACTTAAGATTATACATCAGGTTCATTCCCACCCTGTTTATTTTTCAAACTCTAGCAATGAATTCCAATATTACATCTTTGATGTATTTTTATATACTCCCATTCACTGCCAGTCTCCTTCCAATGCAGCTGATCCCATGGGATTGAACCTGGTATTCTCCTAACTCGGTCATCATTTCTTGCTTTGAAGTTCACCAAGTAACCTTTTTGAAATTGAATATCCATACACTTAGCTTCTTCTCATTTTAGTATAGAATTGCACATTCACTAACCAGAGGCAAAACAGTCACCTTTTACTGAAACCTTCTGTCACATACTGCTTAAGGAAGTTGTCTTGACAGCTCAGTAAATTAGCTTCATTCTTTTCATGATATTTCACTCCTACATCAGTATTTAGATAATTAAAGTCACCCATGATGATCATCATTTAGTAGTCATTAGATTTATTTGACAATGCATTTCATTGTCACTAACAGCTGATCCACTAGGTCTATACCAACAGTCCTCCTACTACTTCATCATCTCCTCCATTATTAAGAAATTCGTATCATTAATGTAGTTGCATAACTACATTAATGATACAAATCTTAGTTGCTCTTACACACAGATTCTCATCATTCCTCTCATCACTATCTTTATTTCTGTGACTCTCCATATTAGGTCTCACATAAATATGTAATTTCTCCAGACTCCTGATACCAAATGCATTCAAATGAAGGCCTTCCCTCTTGTATAAATCTCTTCTTTCTTTAAGCTTACTTTACGCACCCAAGAACTCGCAACCATTCTTTCTACACAGCCTATCCATTAAATCATTTGCCATAATAGCACTTCTTAATTCTGTTATCATAATATATATACATTATGACACACACACACACACACACACACACAAAAGTGCACGGCCAAACAGGCCATATGCTTAAACAGTTTGAAATGAGAATAACAATATCCTTCCAACTGTTTTTTTGGTATAGTTGGATCACTTTTATCAGGGTAACTATCAAAGTGATGTGGTGGTAATTCTGCACAGACTTGATGAAATTAAGTATTTGGAATCGCTTAAATATTATTTCATTAGACCATTAGGCAAAACAAAATGTCTACAGTACAACTGTTTGAATGACTCAGTTCAGTTGCAGTAATGAATTAGTGATGTATGCTGGCCTGGTTGGCCGAGTGGTTAGCGTATCCACTCTCCAGCCAAAAGGCTGTGGTTCGAATCCCACTGTTGGCATGGATGTCTGTGATTGTCTGTGAAAATCTAGTGGTGGTGATGGGCAGTAGATGGTATTGGTGTAGATGATGGTAGTTGCAGTTGGTGGAGACAGAGTTGCAGAGTAGGTGCCCTCCCTCGATGAGTCCTTGGACTCCCTGGAGATGTCAAGGTAATAATGATAATATGAATATAAATAATTAGAGAGTTGCCACTAGGTGGCATATTGAGGAAGATTGTAGTTAAGCATAATCTAAAAAATACTTATTTTTGTTAAAAAAAAATCATTGGATCACCTTAGTGGGGTGATCCAATGAAGCTGTATAAACTGGTAGAAAGTTTCAAATGCGTAGTATGATATAAAAGTGTCTAGCAAGTTAAAAGGAAAGATCTACAAAAGGGTAGTAAGACCAGTAGTGATGTATGGCAGATGACTAAGAGATGGACATGGCTGAAATGAGAATGCCGAGACGTGAGTGGTATGACAAGATCAAAAACTCAATCTTTGGGACAATTAATGTAACCCAAGTATCTGAGAAGATTAGGGAATCAATGCTCTGAGATGGCTTTCATGTTGTATGGTGTGGTGTGGTGAGAGAAAAGCTATGTGGGAAGGAGAGTGATAGAGATGAAGCCACTAGGCAAAAGGAGTAAGGGAGAGACCTAAACAATGATAGCTGGATAGCCTGAAAGGGAACCTTGAACTATAGGAGAACATAGCCTTAGACAGCAATCACACTTAAGTGGGAATGAAGATGAAGAAAAAAAGTATCCAGATCCAACAGCAAGGAATGACCGACATAAAACGCTGGGTGAAGTATACTGGTGTCCAAAACCTAAGGATGAACTATATTTTTACCTGTATATGAAAAAATTTCATGACTACAGCCAAATGAAAATGTAGACATAAATTCATTACTAGCATACTAATAAATTATATTACATAAAAAAAGTGTTATAAATTTCAAACAAATTAAATTGCAATATGTTTTTGCCAAAATGTATAAATTTCGTAAGAAATTAACATACAATGCTCACAGAAAACTATACAGAGAGACATTTCAGTATGAAATATGTCTACCCCGTACTTCGATGCAGTTTACACAATGTTGTACCATGCTTAGCACCAAGTGATTCAGGAGTTCTTGAGGTAAACTGGCCCACTCCTCCTTCAGAGCAAGCAAAATGTGCCTTGTTTGTTTTCTGGAGGGGAATTTCGAACAGCAATGTGTGTGTCCCCATTGCATCCCAAATGTGTTCTATAGGAATGAGATTGGGAGTGTGCTGGCCACTCAAATCAATTAATATCCTTGGTATTCAGAAGTATCTCCACTGCTCATGTATGATGTGGTGTGATGTTGTCATCCATAAAAATGAATTCCCCTATAGCACCACGAAACAATTGAACATGATGAAGTCCATCGCAATATTGTTTACTAGTCATAGTCCTTTTTACAGCACTTGTAGCTCAGTACATCCATTAAGCAAAATGGATTCCCACACTATGATCCCAGCACTGCTGTATGTATGCCTTTCAGGAACATTCTTGCAATGATAAGCAGTACCACTTTCATGCCAGATCAAGTGTAATCTAGAATTGGAGGAAAGACTAAAGCAACTGTCATCTATAAAGAGTTCATTAGCCCATTGGTGTCTTGTCCAATTTTGATAAATACAACACCAATGAAAATGTGCTCTACAATGGGCTGTGGATAAAGGGATGCAGACTACAGGCTTTCGGGCATATAAGCCTACTTGTCACAGACGTCTTGGCAGAGTTTGCCGAGATATCTACCTACTTGTGCTTGAATGGAGCCACTTTGCAAGCTGCTGACCTTCCATGGTGCATCAGTTATGTTTTGCTGTTAGAACTGAAAATCTGTCTTCATGCTTCTTGGTAGAGTGAGGCTAACCTCTTAGCAAACATCTGGAACACATTCCATTGGTTTGAAATGCTGCCCGGAGTCTGGATAGAATGCTGTGTGACATTCTAAAACTCTCTGCCAATATCAGTAATTCTACGGCCTTCTTCAAGCTTTCCAGTTCTCCTTCTCGTGAAATTATCTAGATGGTGTCTTTGAGACATTACAAGACATCCAATTTTGCAACTTTATTCCTTCACGAAAAGAGCTTCTTTCAAACACAATTTGATTAGTGCAGCCTTTTGCTTTTAATCCTGTTGGAGTGCTACCATGTGATTCAAATGAATGTGTATCTGCATTCTACTCTAAATCGTCAGTTATATAAATTGCCACAAGCTGATTCTTCTGACTTTGCAGTTGTAATCTACAGAAAAAGTGTTCATCCTTAGGTTTTGGACACCTGTGTAAGTGGCTAAATTATCAAAACATGAGACGTAAATGCACATTATGTAAACAAACCGGAACTCTTTGATTGGAAAAAAAGAAATTAGTAATGTACAAACTATGAAGCTACCTGTAGAAAGTTTTTCACTTGGTTATACTTTATAACCAAGTGAAAAACTTGGTTATACTTCCAAGTGAAGTGGAGTTACCTAATACTTCAGTTAAATGAAAGAGATGCAATTTGTGGATTTTTGGTAATAAGCAGTTAAAAATATAGTTTAAAAAAAAATTGAAGCATTTGATTAACTGTGTGAGTATCACTTGTTGAAATTGGTACTCACACAGTTCATAAATGAGTATTGTCTGATCATTAATCTAGCCAGAGCTTCTTTGATGATAGAATTTATTTACTACTATTTGTTAAAATTTTAGTTCCACTGCTGGCATGATCAGTCTATCAAAATGTATTGATTCGAAACAGTAAGGAAAGAAGTCGGCATATTGCTGGCCTGGTTGGCTGAGTGGTTAGTGTATCTTCTCTCCAGCCAAAAGGCTACAGGTTCGAATCCTGCCATGGGCATGGATGTTTGATTGTCTGTGAAAATACTAGTGTTGGGTGGCCAATAGATGGCATTGGTGTAAATGATGATGATAGTAGTTGGAACAGTCCAAAGACTCCTTGGCGGTGTCATGTAATAATAATAATAATAATAATAATAATAATAATGTGGGATATTAGAATTTTTGATAAAAATTATCATATAGATTTTACTTATTTTTTATATACTTGGCCGATAAATTTATGCTTTATAAACATGTATTATACGCTTAATTTGTTGTTCTTACTCCAAAAACATTATCACACTATGCAGTATAATATGAATAAATAAATAACTTTTTTAGTTTTAACACCCATTTAATTTGCAGTTTTTCCTGCTAGCAAAGAATCAGTACCAGCATGCTACATTTGGCTAACATCCATGACGGGTTCATAAATCTGTAGTGCATAGTACTGGGAGTGGGCAAGGATTTTTTATTTTTTTTAATTAATTTCATGTATTTTTATTTTTTGACATAATCCAGTAACTGTACTGTACAAATCAAACACGACATTTTTTTCAAGCCACTTCAGTTCTCCAATATGTGTAACAGTGGTCTCACACTTGGCAGTAATCATCTCCCACTTAAAGTCAATTATGAACATCCATGCCCACGGTGGGTAATATGCTAACCACTCAGCTATCTAAGGCCAGCAAACTGATAACTGATCCAGCAGTTTTCTGTTGGATCAGTTTGCTGGTCTGGGATCTACTTGATAGCACTGTATTTTCCAATCAAAATTCTGTAAACAGCTTTTGTTAAGATGCTTCATTTGTAACTTCTTTGCAGTCTTCTTCTTCTAGCAGGCTGCTGCTGATATTGATACAGATGAATTATCCAAAACTGTCAGTGACCATCCACATCTTAAATTGCCTGAAGTACTTGTCCAACTTTCATGGAAGCAAGATGCTCACTGTGATATTGTGCTGCATTCCACTGCATCATCTCCACAACCTTCATAAACATTGCTAATATTGGCTGAGGTTTTTTCCAAATAAGGTTTCAGTTTTGATGTAAATGTTAGTGATAGGGTAATATCCAACATGAATTTAATTCTTTCTACATTATGGTACTGATCATGCATAGTGCACAGCTTTTGAAATGACTCACTTATAAATTCGTAATGTCATTCCTGTCTAAACATTTCAGTCCTGAAATGAATTCAGAACATTCAGAGTGACTCCTTTTACCTTCAACAAAGATAATTTAATTAGTTAATTTTAAAATTAATTTTTTCCTTGTAATGCAGGAGAAAGATATATTTACAACTACACCTTCAAATCAAAAAATTAGAATAATCAAAGAAAATGTGTTGAATGATTTGCAGTTCTAATTTATTTCATAGAAAGTAATTATTACTAAATATGAATTAGCATAATCTAAATATAAATCTTATATAACCATGTAAACACATAAAAGTCCTGTTTTATGTGTTTACATTAATATAAATTATAAAAAAACTGCTATTTGAAAACATTCACAAAATATTAGAATATTCCAAATTTTTTCGATTTGTTTTGAGGAGAACATAGAAATAGCATATATATCAGTAGCTACGGGATTGATTTGTGTGTGAGGAATCGTTTGCATGTTGATTTCAGTTAATCATTTGCTAAACATGGGTCAAATGAGTGACATATCGGAGACTAAGAAGTTTTGTATGGTTTTTGTATTTCTTTCTCTACACAAAGAAATCTGAACTCAGCAGTTTATAGCTAAGGAATTGAAATGTTCTCAAGCCAGTATGAGTAGAGTATTGAGACAGTATTCTAATAACTTGAGTTTTTCAAAATAATCACTGCAATAGCAGTCAAAAGGTAATAATTGCATCAAGAGATGAGAGGAGATTGAGGAATATCATGAAGAAAAACTGCTTCCGAAGTGTACAGTATTTTCACAGAAGATGGAAAGAGCCAAGTGTGAATGTGCCTGAATCTACAACATTGAGACGACTTCACAAATTGGGTTTTAAATCATGTGTGTCTAAGACAAAGCTGCTTATGGCTTCCAACCAAAGAGCAGCTAGAGTGCCAATGGTGTAAGCAAAAATTGTTGTGGGGGTGAGAGGACTGGCAAATGGTACTTTTTAGCCATGAAAGTATGTTTTGTCATCATGGCATCAAGGGATACATGTTTGGCATCTTAAGCAAGAAGCATTTGATAAAGAATGCATGAAATGTTTGGTGAAATTTGCAACCTCTATTATGGTATGGGCTTGTATAACTGAGAGGGGGTCCAGGCAGGCTGTGTATTGCGTATGAAAGAGTCAATTCCAAAGTGTACCAAGAAATTCTTGAGCACTTTATGTTACCAGCATTGGAAAATTTGTGATGGTGATTTCCTTCTTCAGCAAGATTCAGCTTCTTGTCACACTTCCAAGACCACTACTAGATGACTCAAAGAACAGCAAAACAATGTAATGCCTTGGCCAGCAAACTCACCAGATTTAAACCCCATTGTGGGGAATTATGAAGAAACAGCTTCAAGAAGTTGTCCCAAGAGACAAAAATGAAGTTGTTTCTAGTCTGCAGACCATATGGGCATATTTTGATAGAAAAAAAAAGACTGTGAACTGCTAGTAAATAATATGCCCGACTGTTTACAAATGATCATAAAAAGCTAAGGGGGGATGCAACAAAGTACTAATTATATCATGTCATTATATCATGTTGTTTCCCTTTGACTAATTTTTGTGCATTTCGCATTATTCTAATATTTTGAACCACATTAAAAATTATTCTAATTTTGTGAATGTTTTCAAATGACAGTTTTCTTATAATTTATATTACATTTTTATATGTTTACATGGTTGTATAAAAATGTAATATAAATTATAAGAAACTGTCATTTGAAATATCAAAAGTACATAGATTTAGATTATGCTAATTTATATTTGGTAATAATTATTTTCTGTGCAATAAATTAGAATTGCAAATCATTCAACACATTTTCTTTGATTATTCTAATTTTTTGATTCGGAGGTGTATATGAGAGAAGTTATGAAAGCATTATGAGAAAAGCTGAGAAAGAAGAACAAAAGATCCACAAACAGGATTGTGGATCTGTTGTTAAGACAAAAAAAAAAGAGAACTAAGAAGGTTAACTGTGATTGTCAATTGTGAATGATTCAGTGGGCATTCTATATAGGAGAAATGGTGTAAATGGAAGGGATGATTTTAATGGCAGGAAAGATTTGTACTTTCAGGACAGATTCACTTGAATGGATTTGGCATCAGGAGCATGGAGAAATTGTTCTTCATTGAAAAAAGTAAATATACATAGTCATGGACATGGTATATTGGGATAACTGCATGAGAGATTTGATGCACATGTCATAGATGAGTTATCAGTATTGTAGAAAGAAAGATTGTATGGAAGAGATGATGCTAAGAACGGTGGGAGCGGGTCTTTCTTACAGGAAAGTGATGATTGCAGCAGTGAAAAAGGGATGATGATTGAGAAGTCAACTTTAGAAACTTATTTAAATAGATCAAGTTTTAAGAGTTGCATGAATATCCATCAGCATAGCTGTAAGTTAAGAAGCATCAAGATAAAGAAGAGGAATTCTTAACATTGATTAATAAAACTCAATCAAAAATAATGGGCATTAGAGAGGACCTGGTTGACAGAAGTGGATATTCTTGTAGAAATAGAATAGTCAGTATATTCAGGGAAGACAAATAGAATAAGAGGGAGGAAAAATATTGCTAATAATTAAAGATGAATTACATTCAGCTGGAGTAGAAACTGGAAATGATGGTAATAATATGAGTAATATTGACATTGGGTTTTTGAGGCTCTTTTGTATGAAATAGAGGTTTATGGGATGAAATAGATATTTGGATACTGCAAGTTCACAGTCCTCTAAAGATGAATTCTGGTCTAAAGATTAGGATCATCTTAAGAAGTTAATTAACCTCACACTGTCATTATGGGTGATTTTATCTATGGAGATATAGGATTCAAGGTAGGAGAAAGCATGCAAGTGGGGAGGAGAGAATTTATTTTTCACCTCTCTTATGCATACTGTGAAAGAGAATTCTTTTGCTATGTACTGATACAAGTAACAGTTACCATAGAAGGATAACCTTAGTGAATACGATGGTAAAAAAGTGACAAATGCGCAGAAAATAGCTAAGTTATTAATTACTTTGGTAAGGTATATATTCCAGACAGATCCATTAGCTCTTTGGAATCTGGAACTAGATTAAAAGATAGAAGTGGATGAGGTAGAGACATTTGATGCTGCAAACACTTGATGAAAAATTAACAGTGCTTCTAACCTGCTTATTTAACTAGATTTTTAATACTAACATGATTCCTAATGAATGGAAGGAGTGCAAACTAATCTAGGACTGATTCAGCCAGTTATTGACCAATATGTATCTCTGGAATAGTAAAGATATTGGAGAGACTGGTTAGGACCTGATCCAGAGATTGATAGATAACACTTTGATCCTTTATTGAGAACAGAATGGGGTTAGTGCAAACCTTCCTTAAATACACCCCATTCTGCAGATTGCTAAATATTTTACAATAAGTGTGACAGCAGTGCTGGATAAAGGAAATGAATATACCATGATCCTGCTGGACTTTGCCAAGGCATTTGACAGAATTCCATGTGGAAGGCTAATTATACAAACTCTCAAGGGAATAGATATACAAAATAGGCTGCTGACAAACATCAGAGTGATGTATGAAGGTGCTGAGTCTAAAAATAAAATAAAAAAAAGGTGACCAATAGGGTATCCACAGGATTTTTGCTTGGACTATTGCTATTTAACTCATATATTAATGAATTGGAAATAATCTGGAGGAAAATAATCCAATTATATGTGCTGATGATGTAAAGTTGTATTGGCTGATAAGAAACATAGCTGTTAGCCAGATTTGTATAGACTGATTCTATGAAATGTTAATGTGTATCAGTTTTAATACTCCTAAGTTCCTCAGTCCAAAATTATGCATTTCGGACTGAGTTATATTAGTGAAATTTGTTGCAAGTGGTTGAAGCTAGAGAATCTGGTGTGATAATGGACACTGAGCCAAAGTTTAGAAGTCATATTGCCAGTGTGGCCAAGTCATCGTTTTGCATAACTGCAATATGAAAGAGAATACTAACTTGTAAGAATAATGAAGTATTCTCCCACTTTATAAGGCTTTGATTAAGAACACATCTGGACTATTGGACACCCAGGTTCTTTGGAGAAAATGAGAAAACAACTGAAATGATTCAACGATAGATAACCAAGATCATATCTGGCCTGTGGAATTTTACATATGATGAAAGGTTGCAGGAATGTGGTCTGCAGAATTTGAGAAATAGGAGGGATGAAGAAGAAATATAATAGAAACATACAAGTTAATAAGGGGAACCTTACATAGCTACAAGGGAAATTTTGCAGCTCAGTGATTGGATGAAAACTGGTGCATTCATGAGATGACCGATGTCTTCAGTAAACATATTTAGGTGTTGTTATGACCTGCAGATTGCTTTCCCTTGATGTCTGTGACTCCTGGAGGTACCTGTATGCAATAATCATATTGTTATTAATTATGAGTAGTGAAATTGAACACCCCCCTCCCCATCCTCCGATGATGTCTCCACCTTGTTGTTTTTTTGGGGGGGGGGGTCTTATTCATTCCTGTGATCCTGTTTGCTCCCAGCAGGATTCCCCCCCCCCCTGCAAGCTGGACAAGTCACAGGGGAGGAGTTAGACAAAGAGAGTCACCTTGGCCTTCAGGTTGGGGTGAGCATGAGGCCAAGAACCCCATCCCATAAACATCAACTGGTCATGAAACAAATACCAAGTTATCTTCACTGGACAGACTTAAATGGATATCAATCCAAGCCTTGGAATAATGGTTTTCAAATAATATTATGGAATGTGAGAAGCTTGTACAGAATTGGAGCATTTCAAGAACTTGCACATGAATTAAATAGATATAAAATGGATATAGTAGCAATACCAGAAACACATTGGACTGGGAGAGGTAATTGGAAGAAAGACAACCTTTTACTACTTTTTGGTGGAAACAACTCAGATTAACATGAATTTGAAACTTATAATGAAAGAATGAGCAAACTAAGAGTATACAAACAAAATAGTTCAAGATAACTTTTATTGATTTACATGCACCCTCAGAAACTACAGAACAGGAAATAAAAGATAAATGCTATGAAAAACTGGAACTAATTCTTGAATAAATTCCACAATAGAATATAATTATCCTTTTAGAAGAATTTAATGCAAAAATTGGAAAAGAAGAAATATATAAAAAATTATTGGAAGTCAAAACCTTCATGAGGAGACAAAGATCAATGGAGAAAGACTGATTATTTTGGCTGCATCTAGGAATTTAATAAGTAGCATTATGTTTATGAGGAAGAATATGCACAAACAAACATGGAAATTTCCTGATGGATATACATTTAATCAAAGAGACCATATAATCATAGGAATTTAATCCAGCATATCCAGAGTTGCAGAGGAGTATGATAGTGACTGTTTTCTAATTTGTGCTATTATGAAAGTTAAACAGTAAATATTTTTCAGCACATGCGAAGCATTTGGGATACAATATTGACAAACTAGACAAAACAGAAGAGAGAAGAAAATATGAATGTGAATTAAAACAGAAATGGAAATATATGCATCTGGAAGAGAACGAAAATATTGAAAACATCTGGGATCTTATCAAGAATAGCATGAAAGTAGCAGCAAAAAACTCAAAATTCATAGTAAAATGCAACAATAAGACAAACACATCAATCTGAATACTGGAATTTTTCTTGTCCATATAAAAGCACTTTGTATTATTATCCTAAGACTCCATGGAGTTGCAAACTCATCTAGGAGGTCCCTTTTGTCATGCACACAATTTGTCATATTGTGCCCACCGTTTTTCCAGACATTGTATCTGCACAAATCCCACTGGAATGTAACAAGTTTACAGCAGAACTGTATGCAGTAGGCTTACACTGAAGTATGCAAAGTTCTCTTCAGGCAATAAAAAGTTTAGAGCTATAGCAATATCCAGTGTTCTCTTGAATTCAACACCTCTTTCAGTTATGGAAGCTACACTTTCACAAACACTGCTGTTGGATTCCAAACCATTGTGAGATTAATGGAAACAAAGCTGCAGATACCACAGCAAGGTCAGCTTGTTTCTCAACATCCACCATCTGCCTCTGCTATACACAGATTATCTGCAGATTATCAGACAAAAACTCCTAACCCAGTGGCAGCTATCTTTGAACAGAGAGAGTAATAACAAACTCTGCCAAATTAAGCCTGAAATTAAATTATGCCAGTTTAGCCTGGTTTAAACAGAAGAAGTTGTTCTTGCTCAGCTTCACATAGATCATTGTCATCTCATCCACTCCTTCCATCTGAGGGGTGATAACATGCCTGTGTGTGTGTGAGTTTTGTAATTCTGGATTATCCATCACTCATATTTTAATCAACTGCCCTCATTTTACCAGACCTGATTTTTAAGTTTTTTGTTACAGAGTATTAATCTTTACTACCTGGCTTGGTTGGCCGAGTGGTTAGCATATCCGCTCTCCAGCCAAAAGGCTGCTGGTTCAAATCCTGCCTTGGGCAGGATTTGAACCAGCAGCCTTTTGGCTGGAGAGCAGATATGCTAACCACTTTTGGCTGGTTCAAATCCTGCCTTGGATGTTTGTGATTGTCTGTGAAAATGCTAGTGGTGGTGGTGAGCAGTAGATGGCATTGGTGGGGATGGTGGTTGCGGTTCACTGTAGTTAGTGTAGATGGAGAGTCCTCGATGAGTCCTTGGACTCCTTGGAGGTTGTATCGTCATCTATGGTTATGTCGATGATTCTATATGATTTAATATAGTTGTTTACTTAATCTATACACTCTCCTATACGGTTATTTCCTTTCCGGCTTTTATAATAGTTTTCCAATAAGTTAAATAAATCAGCTATCACTCTCCTTTTCTTAAACAAACTATGATTTAGGCCATTCCCAAATTTTGTCACGTGTAATCCTTTCATTCATTAGGGCTTTGTCTATGTATGGGACAAGGCCCTGAAATTTTGTCCTCTGAGACAGTCCGCCTGTTAAATATTGACGAATTTATTTTTTGCTGCGCCAGCCAATACGGAGGATAGATAAGATTCTTATCCAAGGTGGCTATCTCAGAGTAATACACAGTAATAAATTTTCAAACACTAATCTAACTATTCTCACGTCTCTTAGTTTTATGCAGTCGTGGCTTGAAAGATCAAACTATATTCATATGTCCCTCCCGCTAGGTTTGGTAGTAATTTTATGAGTGGCTATTTGAATTCATAAAATTGGCTGGATTCAGGCAAATGATATAAAACATTTATTAAAGCTTAAGAGATATACATGAAGAATACAAGATACATGATTAACCTTCCTAGCAATTTCTGATATCAATACTAACACTATAATACATTAATCACTCCAGGGTCACTAATCATATTTCACAACACATCTAAGTTATTTCACATACAGATCCCTTCTAGGGAGACCTTCTTCAAACAGATACAGGTTACTGCCAAATGGGATAATCACTAAAGTTCTCTACAACTTGTCCATTCACAAATTAACCTATAAAGTCTCTCATATCTTTAATTGGAAATCAGGTACTTTAACATTCTACGTTACCATCCCATGGAATGACTTTCTGTTCTGTCTTCAGCCTTGTCTGGATATCAAGGCACCATTGTGGGTTACCATTCTTCGGGTCACATACGATAGCAGCACGATCAGGTTCTCCGGGAGGATAAGGCGGTGTGCCGCTCTGGTCTCTCTCTGGAACCCACAGGAACACATTCGTATTGTCGGTCACACAATACAGCTTAGCTAATCTGTTATGAAGAGATAGCTAGCCTTGCCTCGTGAACCTCGATAAGCCTTTCATGACTTCTACGGCCAACCTGGTATCATCCCGTTGGCAGAGACGGAGAGCCAATGTCCAAGAGTGCAGGAACCAAAAAAAGCCCAGTGTGGGAGGAGCTTGACCCTTATATTTTCCATCTCTTTCTCAGAGATTCTCGCGCTTAGCTACGTCGTTTACTGCGTGGCATTCATTCACTTGTGTGTGGCGTGCTTCCGAGAAAGTGTTCTAGCTTCGCTTTCCTAATAAATTCTCCTTCCCTTAGGCCGTATGTTGTACTGGACGGCTAAAGTGTGACCTTTGGACTATAGCTTACACTCAACTTGCTTTCACACAATACATAGAATGGGATATTCTAATTAAATAATAAACTTAAATAAATCCCTTTATTTGACTCTGTACCAAACTGGTTAAGTCTCACATTTCTTAAACTAAACACCTCTTTAGTTTTGATTTAAATTATAATGTGCATTTCAATTTCTATGCCAAAACACAACATTTGTCTTAGAATGAAATATTTGGTATATATATATATATATATATATGGCATTCCTATTTTACCCAGAGGCAAACATATGTGCTTACTTTCCTATTTATTGGGAAACCCATGTCGAACTGTGATAAGATAGGAAATCTTCATTTCATAATCTATCACAATTCAACAAGGTGTCATGTTAATAATAATATAAAGAATATATTTTTACATTTTTTTTTTTATTCTTTTTCATCTGTTTTACATTTTTACATTTGTTTTTACACTTTTATGTTTGTTTTTTCTACACTTTTATGATACTTCTAAGAATTGTTTTATTTATGATTTTTTATTGTTATTTTGACTTTTATATAGAGTTTTAGATCCATATAAGCCCCTTATTTATTACATATGTTTTTGGCACAGTATGACCATAGTTGCACGTGCACCATTAAACTCAAAAACAAACACACATCTCCATCCGGAATACACCCTTGCAAAGTGATCATGCAGTAATTCAACTCTTTCATCTGCTTCTTTCACTTGCTACTATCACCATTCATCAAAATTATCTTTATCATTCTACCTTTTATTTGCCACATTGCAAAAAAAAAAAAAAAAGGGATTTCCTTTGGCTTGCTCATCTAATTTCCTCTTGTTTTCTGATTTTGTCTTCCTTAACATTGGAATCATTTTTCTTACATGTGCTTTGTACTGCTCACAAGATTGCCGATTTTTTTTCTGTTTAAATTCCTGCCACAATTTTTTTTTTACTCCTTTTTAATTATGCTACTCTTCCATTTAATTCTGACCTGATTTTATCATGCTGATTCTAGGTATGCAGTCTGATACTACTTCGATGAAACACCTCGCGATCATTTCCCATGTGATAATACTAACATCCTTCCTTGCAGTTTCATATGCCATGTCACTACTCCAAGTAATCTATTAAGTTTGTCTTAATTACCACGTCTTAATTTGCATATTTTGTTAGATGCCTGTGTACTCAGTGGAAGTGGTGTGCACTCCACAGCACTAGATAACCCGAAGAAAGAGCATAAGTTCAGTTCTAGATGCTGAATAGAGGAACTTTTACTAAGCTTTTTTTCTTTGACCCTTTCCTGAATTAGTCGCTCTCTGGCATGAGCAAGAGGGTTTTTTCTCCCAAAGTCTTTGGGTTTTTTTGTCCTGTAAACTCAAGAAAATACTATAGAACGCACACTACTTTCAGACAATAAACATAGTGTTAGGATTAGGGACTATGAGATGGCAGGGAATAGGTGAGGCCATTTTAGCTCCACCTGTTTCCTATAGTTCTGGTGTTCGGATATGATGCAGAGATCAGTATATGCAAATTTTCTAGACATTGTCCTTGGATGGTCAGAAATATACAAATTAAATAGAAGAGGGGGCCAGAATTGACCCTTGTAGGAGTCCGTTGTTAAGTGTTCTTGGCTTGTTCATATCAGAATTATAACTACCTGTTGTAATTCTGATGTGAGCTATTGTTCTGTTAGACAGAATAGCATTCATCAGATGAGTCATTTTTTTTACATTTCAGTATTTTAACCAGCTTGTAGATCATGCTATTCCTTCATACAGTGTCATATTCAGCCATCAAGTCTATAAAATTTGCATCAGTTTTAAGGCATTTTAACCAGATTCTATATGAGTTGCTAGGGCCAAAACTTGATCACAGCTGCGCTGGGCCTGAAACCAGCCTGTTCATGAGGGAGAGTGTCAATAATAATAGTACTAATTCTGTTGTAAATAAGTCTTTCTAATAGTTTAAGACAGACACTGAGCAGTGCTATAGGTCTATAGCTTTCAGGTTTATCAGCACGCTTTCCAGGTTTCAGAATGGCTATTATCTTTGATTTTTTTAAGTTCTGCTGGTAATCTGCCCCTCTGTAGAATTTAGAGAAGAATTTTATCAGCCATACCATTGTATTTGGTCCAGAGTTTTTAAAAATTCAGGGTGAATATTATCAAACCAGATGCATTACCAGTTTTCCCTCCCTGGAGTGTAGCAAGTTCTTTGGTGAATGGATTTGATAGATTAATTGCTTCAGAACAACCTTCTTTAACTCTGGTCAATTCCTTCCTAATTATTTTAGTGTGGGTTTTTTCTGATTTAGCTCTGGATAGATTCACTATCAGATTTGCAATACAGTTAACCCTAACAGCAGTTTTCGCGTAAGGGCAATGGGAATCACCACCCAACTTTTTAAGGAGGCTCATTGTGTTTCTGCTTGAATGTTTAAAGTTCAGCCTTTCGATGCTGTCATTAAGATCTGCGATGTCTGCACATTTGCTATTCAGAAGTCATTATAAATTGCTTTGCTGGTTTTGCTCCAGCCAGGTATGTATTCTTTTCTAGCACCTCTAGGGATGTGTTTTTGCCCTCTAGTAGCTGTTATTACTATTTTCACAAATCTGTGTGAAATCCTCGCAAGGCTGTTGTGGTGGAATCCAGCATACATTTTTATCTAGATCTGATGAGAAGCTGTTCCAATTTGCCTTGGCATTGGTGTAGTTTCAGTAATTGGGATTTGAGGGCCCACCCCAATAAAGATAGGGCAGTATTGGCTGTGTGGGAATCATCCTATACCGTGACGACTGATTGGCACTGGGAGGCCCCTTTGATTGGTTGTAACAAAACATAAGTCAGGATTGGTGCTATTGTTCCATCTAGCTGAGTTAAAAGTGCAATTATCCTCGGATTTGAAAATCAGCTGTATGTTGTTTGCATCTGTCCACTCAGCTAGCCTGGCACCATTTGCATCAGTTTCTCTGTAACCCTATTGGTGACTATTTATATTGGTGACTGTTAAAGTCTCCAATATAAACCACAAGGTGCATTAAGGCTGGCAAAACTTCACATCAGGCCAACTTGTAGATGGTTGCTTATAGACATTAATTTTTTTTAGGTCACTGACTTCTATAACGGTTGATATGTTTGAAACATCGCTATCAGAAATGAAACAGGCCTTAGTAACTGAATTTCCGACATAGTGGCTACCCCATGCATCTGATGGTATGTTGCTCCTATAAGACTGAAACCTGGAATGGAGCATCTTTCTCATACTTGCAGCTCATTGCTTGCATGGGTTTCTTGTATGATGGATGTCAGTTCCGTTGTCATTAAGAAGTCTAGTAAGACATTCAGCTTAGTCCTGCTGATACTTTCTATATCCAGCTGGCAGACTCTGAGCAGTTGTCCAAGGGACTGAGTCTTAGGACACTTCTAGACACACACTATAGAGCACATACTAAATAGTGACATAGAGGAGCTAAACCGCTTATTTGAAAAGTGGCATGTTATTTCATATTATACTGAAATGTGCTGTTTCCATTTGAACAGTAGCATGGCATGTGACATCTTAACAGTGCCACTAAATGGGAACATACTCCCACACAATTTTAATCCAGAATATCTGGGCATAACTCTAGAAATAACCCTCTCCTTTAATAGACATCTCTCCAATATTGCTGCCAAACTCAGGATTAGAAATAACATATTGCATAAACTTGCTGGAACCACCTTGGGGGCTTGTGCTCCCACATTAAGGACATCTGCTGTGGGCCTCGTTTACTCAACTGCTGAATACTGCTCAGCTGTTTGGCTGAACAGTACACATGTTAAATTAATTGATGCCATCTTGAATCAGACAATGTGTATCATTTCAGGAACAATAAACAACCCTCGGTGGCAGCGACTTGTCACTGAGGGCGATGATGTAACAATAGTATGGCACACAGGATGGACTGCCCAAGTCCCAGTTATCTAGTAGACTGTCCTTAATCCAAACAGCCCTTCATCAGGGTTCGACCTACCTTAAAAAATATGGACCTTCCTAAATAGGGCTCACACCAACCATGATAGGCGCAGAACTTTCTTGTTTACTTGAGGGATATCTTGTGACTGTGGTGAGGATAACCCTATACAACATATCACATTGACTGTCCTCTCAGTTTCTACCAATGCTGTTGATTGGCTGTCAAACTTAGACATTCAATTTTAATTTTATGCTTATTTGTATATTTTATATGTATATATGACTATAGTGTCACTTCACACTATCGTATTCTTTTATACATGTTTTATTGTCCTGTACATCCTTTTTGCGTGTGTGTGTGTGTGGTGGCATATGCATGTATTCTTCTTAACTAAATAAATAAAATACTAAAACCTATTCCCTATAGGGAATAAAAGGCATTATCTGATTAGCTGATTTAATTTCGCATATACTACTTCTTAACTGAAAATTTCACACATTTAGCCATTTTCCAGGTCAAGACCACATGACCATTCGATAGCAGTGTACTCTGATGTTACTAAATCAAGCACTCCCAGAATTCTGTTTCCTTCTACGTGTCCTTTCAGTCTATACTCGTACTTGAAGTTCTCCATAATATTTACTTATCTTGCATTCACTGAGATTATTTGCCAATGCATCCTTAACTTCCTCTGCATCTCCTGTTGGTCTCTATCTTACGCCAGATAGTAGCCTCACTACCTTCTGCTTCTATGACCAGCTGCTGAACTTTTACTGTTTTTGGTAGTAATTCATCCACTATCATTAGTAATACTTCTTCTCTTTCTATCTTGTTCTCTTTATCCTCCCTGAAAATACTACCTTGATATGAAGGTCAAAACATTGGGTGATTATTTTGGTTTATAATAAAGTGAAGGTTTACTGTAGCACAGTAGTTGTTTCCAGAATTTTTTAATAATGAATGCTGATCACCGTGTAACTATGAAAAAAAAAAGCAAATTGTAGCTAGTTAATTTCTTCCTTTAATTCCTGTTTCTATTACTTCTGTTAATTTATTTATTGCTTCTTCAATGTAGAGATTAAAGATTATTGGCAAAAGAGAACACTTTTCTTACACCTTTACACATCCTTGCTGTTTGTTGTTTCTGTTTGGGCTTCTTGGTGTTTCTAAAGATTAAGTACGAGTCTACTATCTCTTCAATCTATCTTTATTATTTTAAGATTTGAAACATTTGGTTCCAGTCAAGACTATTGAAGGCTTTCTCCAGGTCAAGAAAAACTATCCAAGTATTTTTATTCTTCCCAATTTGCTATTATTGTTCTAAGTGCTAGGATTATATCTCTTGCCCCTTGTTGTTTCTCGAACCCAAATATTACTCATTGCCACTATGTTCTTCAGCCTTATTTGTTAATCTTTTTTGTATAACTTTTAGTAATATTTTCAAAGCATATGATATTAAACTTATTTCATTGTTCAAATGAATAAATCATTGTTCAGTGATTTTTATCTTCTCTGCATTATTTATTTTAGGATTGGGAATGACAAAGCATTGTGTAGAACCTTTGGGAATGATTCTGGTTTCATATATACCCCCCCCCTTATATATATATAAATTTCTCCCACACATGAAAGGCAGAAGAGCCTATAGCAAACAAATGTCATGTGGGCAGAGTAATCGGTTAACATTCTTCTTGAACTGTTGGGGATTGTAGTCCTTTGGAAATGCTTCATGAGGGAAGCTGTTTCACAGAATTGAGGTGAATGGAATGAAAGATGATTGGGAGTAGCAGGCTTGGTGAATATGCAGTTGGACTGTAAAGGGATGTTGAGCAGCTGTTGCTCAAGTTCCTCTATATCTGGCAGAAATCAGAGGCATATGGATGCTAGTTCTGCTGAACAGTGGCCATGGAAATATCTGTAGAAGACACTATGCAGAAGCTGATTGATGGGAACATGGCTGAACCAAGTCTGTAAAAAAAAAAAAAAAGTATCATTAATCAACTGGACTGCCCTTTTCTGAAAAAGCATCAAGAATTTTTAGGGACATCTTAGGTGCATATCCCAAACATGAGAATAGCATTCCAATGTTAGTTAGATTTGGGATTTATACAGCATAAGTAACTGTTTGGCAGAGAAGTACTTACTGTCTTGAGCAGAAAAAAAATGCCAAGTTTTTTGTAAGCTGATGATGCTATAAAAGTAGTGTGATTTGTGCTAGGAAAAGTTTGGAGTAAGAGTCAGTCTGAGATGAGAAATTTGATTTTAACTGTTGAGCTGAGTTATCAAAAGTAAGTAGGGGAGATCTGAGGTTGTTTTTTTTTTATGAGATGGATGCTTTCACTTGAATCAAGGATACTGTGGATATTAGTGTTCGGTGCCCTTATTACAAATGGTCAGATATTTGATTTGAGTACTGCAAATTTTGTCATATAATCAGGAAGTGGTGATGACAGAACTGTGAGGGACACTGGCATTGACAAGAAGGTCTGAAGAGAGAACAACATCCACCATTATACACATACAGATCAATCTGAGAGAAAACTGGCAATCCATATACACAAGTCAGAATTCAGTCTAAATGAGGATAACTTGTTAAGAAGTCCTTGATGTCAGACTCTATATCAAAGCCTTGGAGATGTCAAGTGCAACAGCATAGGTTTCTCCAAACCTTTCCATGGAATGGGTCCAGAGATGCATGATGTAGTCCAAGAGATCTCCTGTGGGTCTAGACTGGCAAAATTCATATTGGTGGTCACTACAATGAGTCCACCTACAGTGCACAATGATAGAAGGATATTAGTAGGAACATATAACTGCAGATCTCTACGGGATGATGATAGATTTGAAGAACTGATAAAGGAATTGGACCATATAAAATGGGACGTTGTGGGACTTTCAGAGATAAGAAGGAAAGAAAAAACTCTCATGCGATTAAAAGATGGACATCTACTCTACCACTGTTAATGTGACAGAAACTCAACTGGTGGTGTAGAATTCCTGATAAATAAAACAATCAAGGACAATGTCCTGTTTGTTAATAAAATAGCATCACGAATAGCTGAACTAAGTCTCTTCATAAATAAAAGATACCAACTGAAAATTATACAGATATATGCTTCAACTACAGACCATCCAGATGAAGAGATAGAAGATTCTATGAAACATTAGAATCCACATTAAATAATTCTGAAGAATTCTACATAATTATAATGGGTGACTTTAATGCCAAGATTGGAAGCAGAGATGACTATCTGAACTCCATCGGTAAATTTGGATTTGGACAGAGGAATGAAAGAGGAGAAAGATTTGTTGAATTCTCAGAAGAAAATAACCTCTTTAATATGAACAGCTTTTTCAAGAAGAAAATCAACCGAAAATGGATTTGGAGAAGCCCAAATAATACAATGAAATAGACTTCATCCTCTCCAACAGAAGATATATAATAAATAATACCGAAGTGCTTACTAGATTTAATACAGGAAGTGACCACAGACTAGTAAGGGCAAAAGTATGGATCAATAAAAAATGGGAACGGAATAAGCTCATAAGAAAAAAGTCCAATTTAGTGAATCTACAAAACCTCTGCCACAATAAAAGCTGTTATAGAGAATCACTCAAAAATGAACTAAAAAAGTTAAACACAGCTACTACCATCGATGATGCTAATGAAATCTTAACAAAATCTATCTTGAATTGTGCACTAGAAATAGGAGGTGTAAAAGGCACCAAGGAGAAGAAAAACTAAGACAGGAAACCTTAGATCTGATGAAGAAAAGAAGAGACATGAAAAGAGATTTAAATGACACCAATAAAATAAAATATGTGGAAATTTGTAAAACTATACATAAAAGGATGAAACATGAAATTAGGTCGTATAATACTAGGAAAATTAAAGAAACAATAGAAAACAATAGTAATATGAAGGTCCTAAGATGAACATTATCAGTTGGAACAAAGGAAATAGCTGCTGTAAGAGATAAAAATGGTGAACTTATGAAAAATAGAGATGCAATAATCAAAAGAATTCAGGAATTTTATACTGAACTCTATGAAGACAAAGACTGAGACATCCAAGAATCATCTATGGATAACTCGAGTGAGGAAGAACACAATGCCCCTGAGATCTTACGAGGTGGAGTGGAAATGGCACTGTGGGAAATGAAGAATGGAAAGGCCCCAGGAGAAGATGGAATTATGGTAGACTTTTTAAAACTGGGAGGAAGCCCTTTCATCAAACAGCTGACTAAACTCTTTAATAAATGCCTAAAACAGAGAAAAATTCCAAAAAATTGGAACGATTCACTTCTAATATTAATTTTTAAAAGGGACAATAAGGAAAAAATTAAAAACTACAGTCCTATAAGCCTACTCCCTACCATATATAAAGTCTTCACAAAAATTATAAATAATAGAATAAAATCTAAACTAGAGGGAATGCAATCCTGTGAACAAGCTGGATTTAGAAAGAATTACAATACTTTGGACCATATTCACACATTGAGACAGCTCATTGAAAAATCAACTGAATACAATAAACCCTTATGTCTGGCCTATATAGACTACGAAAAAGTTTGATTCAATTAAAACATCTGCAACACTAAAAGCACTTGAAACCCAGGGAACTGAAAAACCATATATTGAAACACTAAAACATATTTATAATAATGCAACTTCTGTAATTAAATTACAGTGGTATCTCGCTAATCTGAATTAATAAAAATCATGCTCGTTCGGATTAACGAAAAATTCGGATTAGCGAATTTTCGCCCAAGAGACAACAATAACTAGCGTTTAAGACAAAATAATCAGATTCTAATGGTACATCAATTTATTTCTGTAAATAAATGTAGTATCTGATAGAAAAAAAGCTACTATACTATAATGTAAAACTTAAAAAATAATACAGTACACAAGTTTATTTTAGTAAAAAATTTGGTTTGTTCCTGTATTGTTGAGGATTCTGATTTAATAAAACTGCAATAAAAAACTATCAGTACATAACTTAATTTGTGTAAAAAATATTACTTTCTTGTACACAACCCACAAAAAAAGTTTCACAAAATAACACAAAAATAGTTTTTTTTTTATTTCTTTGTAAAAATGTCACTGATTTTCTTTTGCTTCTTGGAAGCTAAACTTTTTTCGAATGCTTCTTCTCGGAGCTGCATTAGCAATAAAATTTTGTGGAATGGCGTATCATTCTGCTTAGCTCATTCTATACACATATTAAAACTGTCAACTGCCTCTTTATGTGTTACTTTTTTTCTATTCCGTAACATCTGTTTGTGAAATTTCAACATCTGGATTTATATTTTTAACCAAATTATGCACGTTTTGAATTTCCTCTTTTTGTGTATCACCATTTATCTTGGTAAATTCAAGAAGGCCACAGTTTTTTTTTCCATGACACTAGAATTGCTTCAGGTTCAACGGCTTTCCAGGCAAATGTGAACACACAATAAATCAAAATAGACCTACAGTACAACATGAAAAAATACTCTACTGTAATAATAATAAAATAAATAATAATAGTTAAAATAATTATTAAATAAAAATAATAGTACACAATATAATAATACGTAATTCTCGTGGAAAGGCTTAGACGTTGGTTATGCATTTTTTACTAAATAATTTAAGGAAATTACAACGTAAACTAGAATATACATTAAAACTAGGACTACATTCGGTTTCACCAATACAGCCACTCTGGTCTTGCTGACCATGTGCTTGGATACCTGCCATAGAATACGGTGGAAGAAAGCCACGATAATACACCGTAGTAAATACAAATACGAAAGGCTTTACATGGAATCAGCTTCAGCCCTAAGAAACAATCCAAACCTCAACAAATTTGGCTGCATGAGACTGCCTCAAATTAGGGAAACGTACATCAGAAGACCTTCAGCCCAGTCGCCCAAGAATACCAACATTGCCTGCTAGGAGGCACCATCAGGACTTTAGGAGAAATAGTAGTCCTCACTTACTGTTTGTTGTGCCTGTGTGCACGTGTCTTGTTCTTAAGTTCCTTGAAAATGGCAACGTGACGTTGCCAAAATCTTGAAGTATATTAAAATTTATTTTAACGTATATCCTAGTTTACGTTGTAATTTCCTTAAATTATTTCGTAAAAAATGCATAACCAATGTCTAAGCCTTTCCACGAGAATTATAATAATCCACGGAGATGATATCGCACACGTAAAGCATGCCATTACGGTAAAATGAAGTTAAAGCTATCAAGACAACTGAATTGCCTCGCCTTCCTAAAACGCTGCCGGGATAATCAGGTAATTCCTAACTGTACCAAATTCAAGCACCGTTTCTCTTCACAAAAGGCTCTTCGTATTTATAATCGTGCCAGCCAAGCTTTGCTCAAGGAACAAATTGCTACGACTCACCGTTTCCTGAATGATGCTAACTTAGCTATCCAGGCACTCGAAGATGACCTTTCAAGCACCTTAAGCCCGAAATTTGGTCTATTTTATACAACATCTTGTGCACTGCAGCAGAGAAAGAATTTTAAAAAGTACGAGATTGACACATCAAAAAATTTGAAAATTTAAAAAAGAACTCGATCTTGAAACCACAACTTCCTACCAAAACTGTAGTCAATCTTTCGTCATTTAGTGTGAAACCTGAAGCACTCGATGCCCTCACGCATGGCCACAACTTCTCCATTGCGCCCAGAAGAATACCTGCTGAAGATATTATGATACAAATTGAACGCGGGATATGACACCTTCCAAGCCACGTCACCAACGATATTAGACTGGATGTGACTTGTGTTCTGACCAAAGCTAAACCACCAAAAGCCAACATGCCCAGTAGGAAATTAAATCTCTACTAGAATTAAAGAACAACAAGAAAATAATAATCACCAAAGCTGATAAAGGGAATGCCACAGTATTGCTTAACCAAAAGGATTACACAGGTAAGCTGAAAGCTATATTGTTAGATCGGGCTACTTACCTTCCTATCGAGTACAATCCCACCAACTCGCAAATTAGAAAACTCCACAGGCTCCTTAAGAAGGTCACTTCTTGGCCTGTGGAAGTCACCAACAAACTTAAACCTTATAACTCCATACCCCCAAGTATTTATGGACTCCCAAACATACATAAGGAAAACGTGCCATTACGTCGCATAGTGGATGGCATTGATTCCCCTGCATACAAACTAGCTAAACATTTGGCCAAAGCTCTCACACTATACTGGCAACACACCTTCACACACAAAAAACTCAGCCCACTTCAAAGCCAGCATAGAAAACCTTACACTCAAACACACTGACATAATGGTCAGTTTTGATGTCTCCTCCTTATTCACAAATGTCCCACTCAAAGAATCCTTAGAGCTAATCCAAGCTAAATTTCCTCCCGATATCACAGTCCTATTTCAGTTCACAATGAACTCAGGCTATTTTGTTTGGCAAGGAAAATTCTACAATCAAATAGAGGGGACAGCCATGAGTTCTCCACTCTCCCCACCGTTGGCCAACTTTTATATGGAGACTTTTAAAGAGAAAGCCTTAAACTCTGTCCCACAAAATCAACCATTTGGCTTCGCTATGTTGACGATGTGTTCGCTATTTGGCCACATGGCTCCGATGCACTCCTCTCCTTTCTAACACACTTAAACAACCAAAACCCTAGAATCAAATTCACCCTGGAAGAGGGAAAAAAAAAACTTCCTTACTTTCTTAGACACACTAGTCACCCGCCAGCCTGATTTAACCTGGGTTTTCTCAGTCTATAGAAAACCCACCCATACAGGCAGATACATTCACCAACAATCCCACCACCCTCCTCACAACAATATGGCGTCATTAAGACACTACACAACAGGGCTAAACTTATCTGTTCAAATGACAATGCCCTAACCATAGAACTAAACCACATTCTCAACACTTTCTCAGCCAATGGCTACCCCCCCAAAAAATATTGAAACCAGTAAACCACAACTCCCCCCCCCCACAACAAGGATTACTCTAAATCCATCACCATACTCTATATCTGAGGCACCTCGGAAAAAATTGCAAAAATCCTAAAAAAACATGACTTAACTTCTTGTTACAGACCATATAAAAAATTGGCATCCCTTATCTGCTCTGCTAGAGATTAACCTCCCCCCCCCCCAGACCTACCTGGTGTATACCAGGTGCCTTGCAGCTGTAAGCTGCCCTACTTTGGCCAAACAGGCAGGACAGCAAATATCAGAATTTCAGAACACAAGGACTACATCCGGTTTCACCAATATAGCCACTCTGGTCTTGCTGACCATGTGCTGGATACCTGCCATAGAATATGGTGGAAGAAAGCTATGATAATACACCATAGTAAATACAAATATGAAAGGCTTTTCATGGAATCAGCTTCAACTCTAAGAAACAATCCAAACCTCAACAAATTTGGCTGCATCAGACCGCCTCAAATTTGGGAAACCTACATCAGAAGACCTTTATCCCAATCACCCAAGAATACCAACATTGCCTGCTAGGAGGCACCATCAGGACTTTAGGAGAAATAATAGCTTCCTGCTTCTTCTTCATTTACTGTTTGTTGTGCCTGCATGCACGTGTCTTGTTCTTAAGTTCCTTGAAAATGGCAACATGACATTGCCAAAATATTGAAGTATATTAAAATTTATTTTAATGTATATACTAGTTTACGTTGTAATTTCCTTAAATTATTTAGTAAAAAATAATAATACGTAATAAAACTTTTTTTCTTTCAAACCGCAGTTCGGATTACTGGAGGGTTCGGACTAAAGAGGTTCAGATTAGCGAGATACCACTGTATATAAAAACAGTGAAAAGTTCCCAATACAAAAAGGCATCTGGCGAGGCGACACCATATCTCCCAAATTATTTACAGCTGCACTAGAGGAAGTGTTTAGAAGCCTTGATTGGGAACCAAAAGGAATAATCATAAATGGAGAAAGGCTGCATCATCTGAAATTTGCAGATGATAATGTCCTAATAGCAGATAATCTTGAAAATCTGGAAGAAAGGCTAAATCAGCTAAATGAAGCCTCCAAAGTAATTGGATTAAAAATAAATAGAGAAAAAACAAAAATAACGATGAATAAATACATAAATCATAGAACTGTCAAAATTGAAAACCATGAAATAGAACAAGTTACTTCATATGTATATTTGGCTAATTGTTATCCTTTGAAGATTGCCAAAGAAAAGAGATTGAACGAAGAATTCACCTTGCATGGATGGCTTATGGGAAAATGATAGACATATTTAGAAGTGACATCCTTATGAATCTAAGAAGGAAAGCTTTTGACCAGTGCATACTTCCTGTCCTAACATACGGAGGAGAAACATGGACTTTAACAGAAACCCTAAACAGAAAGCTGAGAACAACACATCACATTTAGAAAAGTCTGCTAAAAATAACATTAAGAGATAAGAACACAAATACCTGGATAAGATCTCAAACAGGTGTTATGGATATTGTAAAATACATTAAACAGCTAAGTGGAGATGGGCTGGCCATATTGCCAGATGCAGTGACGGGAGATGGACTAGAAAAACAACAGTGGAGACCAATGGATGGAGCAAGACAAAGAGGAAGACCAAAAAGAAGGTGGAGGGATGAACTGGAACAAATTGCAGGAGTGAGGTGGATGGGAGAGGCAGAAAACTGAGTGGTCTGGAAAATCATGGGGGGGGGGACCTTCTTCCAGCAGTGGACAGAACCAAAAGATTGAAGAAGAAGAATTAGATAGAAGTTCTCAAGACATTGAAGAACTTGACTATTGATAACCTTCTCCATTACTTTAAAGAAAACTGATATGAGAGCAATAGGTCGATAGCTTGATGGTAAACATTTATCTCCTTTCGAGGGGGGGGGGGACTGGTTGTATATGAGCTTTCTTCCATGCTGTAAGGTGGATGCCAGCTGAGTGCAGTTTAGTGAATAGATGATAAAGAACAGGTGTTAGTTGAGGAGCACATCTCTTGAGCACAATGAGAGAGATTTCCATTAGAACCAGCTGCTTTTGTGCTATCCAAGTCATTCACAATTCTTCTGATGTCTTCCGGTGGAAAGTTACAGGAGACGAGATAATGTGATCTATGCAAAGGAGGAGATAATTTGCCATGGTCATCTGTGGAGGAGTTGGAAGAAAAGAAGAGATCTGTATTAATAAGCCAAGATATCAGCCTTATCTTTAGTTGATGTTACAATTCAACAATTTTGTCGAGATAGAGAAGGTATCACAGATGGACAAAAGTTGTGCCCAACAACTTTAGCTAAGGACCAGAGGATGTGACGACCAGTGCACAGGCAGTGAATTTTCTACATTTACCATTGTTGAATTTAGACTTTTCCTTTTAATAGTGGTTTTACAAGTGTTGTGGGCAACTCTATAGGCTGAGAAAGAAGCTATTCCAAATAAAATTCACTACTGCAAACTTATTCACTGTAACAAACTATTCCTGTCCATAGGAGTTTGTTATAGTAAGAATTGACTGTAGTTTTTACTGCACTTATGTTTTCTTATTAAGTCTGAAGCATAATCTTCTTGAAAAGCTTGTTGTAATGATTATTAGAATTTTTGAAATATTCTATTCCTAGGATATTGATTGGAAACAACTAACAGAACCTGGTGTAAAATTATTTTCTTTACCTTTTGATGTGGTGTTAACTAACAACATAGCCCTTCATTATTTTACAGGTAAGTATTTTTCATTTAAATAAATTTCAATTACAGTAAATTGAGAAGTTTTCCCAGTTAGATAATTATTAAATGACTTTTTGTATTAAAAAATGAAAATTGCATCATTATTCTTATTTTGATGAAAAGAAATTGTTTATATGGCAACTTTTATATACTCACATTGCCCTGTTGAAGGGGGGCACTGCTGTGTAGGTTTGAGTCCTACTGTAGACATGAGCATTTTTAAGTGATATATATCCTCACCATCCTACTTATTGGAGAACTGAACTGCTTGTAAAAAGTTTCATATTTGGTCTGCAGAAATTCTTCAGTTATCTAATCCATAGCTCACTATACTAACATAATCAATTTTTTGATATGTACCCTCAAAGTATGTACAGGATGCTGTGTGACAATACTACAATAAAGTTTACATTATCACTAATCTCCTGTCACCAGTTTTAAATATTATCAGAACTTATATTGGTGTCTTTTAGGGCACTTCTGACCTGCATCACCCCATCTAGATCTTTGTCTTCCTCTGGATCTTTTTCCTGCCATCTTGCCATGAAACACCTCTTTGACTAAGTGACCTTACCACTTTAGACTAACTCTGCTGACACATTTTTGAATGATAAGTGTCATTTTTAATATGATTTTGCCATTAATGCCATTTGTTCACTCCTAATTTTTTTAGAACTCTCATATCTTTTTTCTCCAGTCTTGGAACACCTGCTTTATTTCTAAACTAATTCTCAGATCCATAAATATCAATAAATTGGTGTTTATCATTAGGAAATCAACCTTCTGACCAGGCCTTCTTTGAGCATCTCGCCAAATATGTACTCCTAATTTAATTCCTCTTGAATATTTTCTACTATTGTTCTGTCACTTATTTCATTTACCAGTGTTTAAAAGCAGTTAGTCTAAACATCTAGAATATCCTTAATTTTCATGCTATTTTGATCACGTATGAATTGTTTTACAATTCATATCTGATCAAAATGCTCTTGCTCTGTTTTTAAGCTTTTCCAATAGCCATCAGAACACTTTGCTACATCCATTATCTTCTATTCTTATCAAAAGTTTTTCCATGACTTTCTTTAGTTTTTTTTTTACACATTACTTCACTTTCTTACTTTCTGTGTTCTCTCAGAGCACATACTGATTTTCTTGCTAGAATTTTTCAGTGTGCTTTCTTATTTTCCATTATTCTTATTTAATTTCTTTAGTCCATCACATCGTTTTTTTTTTAATCCTTGCAGACAGTCTTGCCATATTTCTCTAGTTGAATCAGTACATTTTTTTTTCTTCACTGTTTTTGTGAGTGAGACTCCAAGGTCTTCAAAGTTTTGTTTTTTCCTTGCCAAACAAAAATTTGTCATGGAAAATTCTATAAACAAATTGAGGGTAAAACCACGGGCTCCCCTCTCCCCCTGGCAAATTTTTTCATGGAGACATTTGAAAATAATGCCCTAAATTCCTCCTCCCTCCCTAAACCCACTATTTGGCTACACTATGTGGATAATGTGTTTGCAATTTGGCCACATGGCCAGGATACCCTACACACTTTCCTATCTCATTTGAACAACCAACATCAAAGGATTCAATTCACAACAGAAATAGAAAGTAACAACCGTTCTGCCCTTCCTAAACACCCTAGTTACAAGATAACCAAATGGATTCCTGCCCTTCACAGTCTACAAATAATCGACATGCACAGGTAGATACATCCATCAACAGTTGCATCACCCCCCCCCCATCCCAATAATTTGGCACTATAAAAACCATAGTCCACTGGACAAAATTAATTTGCCCAGATAACATTCTATTCAACACAACTCACCCACATAAAAAAACGCTTTTTTGGCCAATGGCTACACCTCCCACCAAATAGAATTTTAACACCATGTACCCACACTTCCCCTTCTCTTCCCCCTTCCAAACAGATTACAGTAAATCCATCACTATCCTCTATATCCATGGCATCTCAGAAAAGGTGGCCAAGATATTTAAAAAAGCACAATCTTGTGAACACTTATAAACCACACAGAAAGCTAGCAGCCCTTATCCACTCCCCCAAGACCATCTGCAACCTTTCTTATTATGGACAAACAAGGTTGGACAGCCAACATCTGTATATCATAACACCAAGATTACATCCAATTTCACCACTATGGTTGGTCTGGATTAGCAGATCATGCTGTGGATACTCGCCGCAGGATCTGTTGGGGAAAAAGCCACCTTACTCCACCGAAGCAAATTTAAGTTGGAGAGGCTTTTCCTCAAATCTGCTGCAGCTCTTACCAACTATCCCATCTGGACCAGGAGCCTTAATAGGAACAAGATTAATGAGAGTATATATATATATATTTTTATGTCCTTTTAACAAAAGTTCAGATGATGCATGCAGTGGACAGTTTTGAAAGCACAGGAGGTGATTTGCTTTGATCATCCAGACAAGAATTGGAGGGGGGGGGGGAAACTTATATCAACTTTTTGCCTCATTCTTGGGTGATCACTATAATGCCATCAGGATGCAAGAGAGGTGGAACAGAGGAGAGCAGAAGTTATGCCCAACAGCTTTAGCAAGGAACCAAGGCCTTCTGCCAGTTGAGCAGGAGACAAAAATATTGCATTTCATTCTTATGAAGTCTGTACTTTTGTTTAAGGAAATAATTAGCAATGTAGACTTGATAATGACTAAAAATATTTAATTATTACTTGCTATATTTTGCCGAAGTTAATTTGGCATCTTCAGGGATTAATACACTTTTATTAAACATATGCAAAGGCACACTTTAGTAACAAAGATGAAAACAGGAGAGATACAGGAAGACCTAAAGTCCTATAATTACACCTCCTATTGGCTTTAACTATAGAATAACACGTATGCCACAATAAATAACTTTTTTATTATGTAAATATTTCATCTTATGTATCATAAGACATCATCTGAAACAATAGGAAAGAATTCAAAAAGCTAAAAACAGTGGTACATATGCTTTAATTAGAATCCCTCTATGTATACAGTTGCATGTTCATGGATTAAAAGCTACTAGGCTGAAATTAAAATATAGCAGATAAAGTATTGAATACAATTGAGGATGCAATTTCCCACTGTTTTGGAATAGTGAGACAGTCATTTCAATTAACATTAGGTCTATGAAGTAATAAGGCTTCAGCAATTTCTTTATATAACCGTTCATGTTTATATGTGGATCTGTGTAGTAACTTGGCATTTTGCAATTATAATCGAATATGCTAACCTGTGGTTAGCATATTCGATTCCATCAGATGTGGTCTTGATGTTCAGAGATACGTTTATTATTATTATTACGTGACACCACCAGGTAGTCCAAAGACTCATTGAGGGAGGGCACCTACTCTACAGCTCTCTGTCTCTACCACTCAATTCACCAACTACAATGAACCGCAACTAGCATCATCTAACCAACGCCATCTACCTTCCACCTCCACCACTAGTAGTTTCACAGTCAATCACAAACATCATGCCCACGGTGGGATTCAAACCCGCAGCCTTTTGGCTAAAGAGTAGATACACTAACCACTCAGTCAACCAGGCTGGCTAAAATACGATGTTATTTTCCCATTATATTTATCCAGTTTCTATTGGTATTTTTTTATAATTATTATGTGACACCTCCAGGGAGTCCAAAGACTCATTAAAGGAGGGCACTCACTGCGTCCACCAACTACAACGAACCACAACTACACCAACACCATCTACCACCCATCACCACCACCACTAGTAGTTTCACAGTCAATCACAAAGCCCATGGTGGGATTCAAACCTGCAGCCTTTTGGCTGGAGAGCGGATATGCTTACTTAGCCAACTAGGCCGGCTTTATTTATAGATCTTCCTGTTTGTCCATAGTAAGACAAGTTACACAAACAAGTTACAAGTTGGCATATGCCAGGTAGCATCATTGGTAAGGAGTTTGTCTTTTGGAGAAGGTAGCAAGTTATGAATTTGGTTAATGGGTTTGTATACATAGAGGGATTCTAATTTAGGCATGTGCACTACTGTTTTTTTTGCTCTTTGAGTTCATCCCTGTTGTTGTTCATTAGTTGTACTGATAATATCTTATGATGCATAAGACGAAAAATTTATGTAGCAAACATTCTAAACATTATTTCTCTTCCTCTCACCTCATATCAACTTGCAGAAGGCCTTTTGGTCTCTTGGGCATAATTTCTGCCTTCCCTGTTCCCACCTCTCTTGCATCCTAATGGCATTATGGTAATCACCCAAGGATAAGGCAGACTCCTTGGCATCAGTTTTTTTTTGTTTCTTCCAATTCTTGCCTGGATGACCAAAGCAATCACCTCCTGTGCTTTCACAAACTACCCATTGCATGCCCCTCTAAACTTTTGCCAAAAGGACATAAAATTAAAAAAAAAAAAATTGATTAATCTTGATCCTAATAAGGCTCCTGGTCCAGATGGTATTCCTCCAGTTGTGCTCCAGAATTGACACCCACCCTGTATCGCCTATATGAACTATCATATGCTACTGGCATCTACCCAACAGCATTGAAGCAAGCCTATACCCACAAAGGGAGACAAAAGTCAGACATCTATCAACCTATTGCTCTTACCTCAGTACTTACAAAAGTTATGGAGAAGGTTATCAACAACCAGCTTCTTCATTACTTGGGGACTCAACAGTTAATTAACGATCACTAGATTCTACAATTCTTGTTCTGCAGATGACCTCCTAGCTAATGTCACTCACCTTTGGATGCAGGCCATAAAAAGATTTGGAGAGATTCACGTTATCATTCTTGATATTTCTAAGGCATTTGATTATGTCTCACACCAAGTCCTCCTGAACAAATTGCTATCTTATGCCCTCCCTGCTACACTCTGTGATTGCATTGCCAGCTTCCTCACTGGTCATTCATTGTGTGTCATGATATATGGCTTCCTCTCATCAGATTTTACATTGCTGCATCATTAACTGGAGTTCCCAGGGTTCTGTGCTTTCACCCATGCTCTTCCTCCTTTACATCAATGACTGCCTTTCTCTGACTTCAAATCCTATTCACAGCTTCGCCAATGACAGTACTTTTCATCCCTCTTCCTCATTCAATAAAACTTGCAGTACCATAATGTTACTCTCATAATCAATGACTTGAACACTGACTTCCTCAATATTCTCAAATGAGATGAAGACAACTTAGTAAATTTCATTGCCAAAAAAAAAACAAAAAAACTCAAGCCTGCCTTATAACCAACAAGAAAAATCCTACCTCATCCCCTCTCATTTTTGATAATGATATTCCAGTTTTCTTTCAAGATCAACTTTCTCTTCATTAATTGACTGTCACATCCAATTTGTCCTGGCACAAACATATTAGTTACATAGCCTCCTTAGCTTCTAGAAAGCTTGATGTTCTTTTCTGTTCTGAACATTACTTCTCTTCCTCTCAACTCTTAATACTTTATAAGTCTCAGATCTGACTAACTTTGAAGCACTGTTCCCACATCTAGGGGTATGACACCAAAGACTTCTCTAAAAATTCTTGATGATATTCAGAAGAGGACAATCTGCTTAATAGATGACCCTTCCCTCACAGACCTCCCCCTTCATTCACTTTATCATGGGTGCTATATTTCAGCACTGTCCCTTTCCTATAGGCACTTTCATGGTCATTGCTCCCCCGAATTGGATGCTATCATTTCTCCACTTTCTTCTAACCATGTAAGAACTAGAAAAAATTAGTATAGTCCAACAGAAGTATATGGTTAAGGCAGAAGAATTAGAGAACTAGTGAGGAAGAATTTGATGGATCATTTTGGAATGAGAAAAATTTCTACAAAGTGCAGATTTTGAATGAAGATCAGAACAGCAGTAGCAGTTTTATTTTCTTCCAATCTTTCTTCACAGTTAGCTATTTATTGATAGTTTTACTGTTATTACTAGTGATGAAACTTAGTGCTTTCAGTAAAACATCATTAATTGTAATTGTTCACTCGAATTCATTAAACAAAGACAAATAATAGGCCATCGTTGTTAATTAGAAGTGCTAGCAAGATTATGTGAAATTCTTCGTAACAAGTGACTAAACAATTACCCACACATGTGATGCAACTGCTGTTCCTTAAACTGAAGAATGTCTTGTAAAGGTGCAGGTTTTCTGACATCCATCATATGGCGATAGTAATAAAAAAAACATTCCAGAAGATGAGTTCCAGAAATGTTTTGAACAATCGCAGCATTATCTAAGTGCATAGCTGCACAAGTTACTTGAAAGGTGATAGCAGCCACTAGTCTCCAGATAAGCAAATATAGTTTTTATATGTTCCAGGAATTTGTCACACCTTTTACATAAATGATATTGAGAAGGACTTGATAGGAGGCATTCATTTGTTTACTGGTGTGAAAATACACAAAGCAGGCAGGAATGCTATTGATGTACAGCACTTACAGAATGTTTCAAATAGGCTGAAACTGTGGGCAAATGATAATGGCTGTCGATTTAATGCTGATAAATATAAAGCTATGCACTTTGGCATGATGGGATTTCAAATTAGGATATTTGGAGAAACTAATGATGCTAGGGATCTTGGAGTTAAGATGGATAGGAAGTTGAAGTTCAAAGGTCATATAGCAGAAATTGCAAAGGCAACTAAGAAGATAATTGTAATGCTCAAATGAATATTAACATATGAGTATAAGGGAGTCATTTTGTCTCTTTACAATGCCTACTCTGTGCAGATTTGGTCTCCTGGGTTCTGAGAGGATAAAGGAGTTGTGGAAAGAATGGGAAAAAAAGAGTTACAAAGATGATATGTGGATTATGGAATTGATTGCAAACAGATTGAGAGTACGTCTGCAGTCCACTTGGACTGCAGACATCGGTAAAAAAGGAGAAAGATGAATAATATGACAGAGGTGTATAAACTTCTGAAAAGGTGTTATAGGCTATTAGTGAAAGTGGAAGAGGACAAGAGACATCTGTAGAAGTTAATCTCTGTGCTATTAAGGGGTGAGAGCTAGAGTTTTCACTCATAGAGCAGTGAGTTTGCGGAGTGTTCAAGTGGTGAGTGCATCTTGTGTGATTTAGAAGAGACAGTATAACAGCTGGTATAGGTGATGTTTGACCTCCCTAAAGGTCTCTTATAATAATAATAATAATAATAATGTTATCTGTATTGGATAAAGAACTCAGCTTAATATCTCCTATTTGAAATACCACATTCCTTAATGATGTGATTTCATATAGACCAGTGTTTCTCAACCTGTGGTCTGCGATGATGGGACAGGTGGTACGCAGGCAAACTTAAATTAATTAAATAAATATATTTTTAATTATCCAAACAAAAATTAAAATTGAATAAGTAAAAATTATTGAAATCAAATGGAGCCTTAAAAAAACCAAAAATAGCGTCAAAATGTTCAAAGGCAGAGGCAATAAAACTATATTGTTTTTCACTTCACCCCTCTTTTATTATTCATCATTCTGCCGCTAAATTTGTAGCTGCAGAATGAAGAATAATAAAAGAGGGGTAAAGTGAAAACAATATAGTTTTATTGCTTCCGCCTTCCCTTGCTGTTTTGTCAGATTTGAAGTGAACATGTGTTATCCACATTTCAACCAATTGCTTGTTGTGTATTGATTTTTATTATTAAAGGTTTCCTTCAACCACGACTCAGTATATCTTCAGAAGTGCTAAGTGATACTTGAACAAAGTGTGTCGTGAGTTAACCCCAGTATTTATATATTTATATATTTTTCGGAAACGTTTTTTTAATAATGGTTAGAACTAGGACTTTGAAAAGAAGAGCAAATGAAACAGATAATGCTAACGCTAATTCTAATACACGTGTTGTAAAGGCCAGTAAATCTGATACTATTAAAGTAGAAGAAACAAGCAGTTCAAAGAAAAAATACAGTAGGAAATATAACTGTTCATATTTGGAATTCAGGTTTACTTGGTGTGGAGATGAAAGTGAAACCTCAATGTATTTTGTGTTATGAGTGTTGTCGAATGAGTGCATGAAACCTGCGAAACTCCGATGACATTAGAAACTAAACATTGTGATGTGAAAAATAAGCCAATTGAATTTTTTCAGCGATGTTTAGGGACATTAAATCATGGGAAAGATATAATTTCAGCCATCTGTTCCATTAATAGCAAAGCACTGGAAGCATCCTATCTTTTAAGTTTGCGCATAGCGAAAACAGGGAAACCTCATTCTGTTAGGGAAAATTTATTACTTCCAGCTATAAAAAATGTGGTAAAAACTGTTTGGCAAAAAGTTACTAAAAGATGTTGATTTGATTCCTCTTTCAAGTGACACTGTCGGTCGCAGAATTAATGATATAGCAGGTGACATAGAATCTCAGTTAATCGAAAGAGTTAAGAAGAGCCCTTATTATGCATTACAAATAAACGAGACTAGTCATGTTACAAATGATGCGCAGTCGATATGCTACATAAGATATGCGCATGATAACAATATTCATGATGATATTCTGTTTTGTAGACCTTTGTCATCCTGAACAACTGGAGAAGAAATATTTCACACTCTCAATAATTACATAATAAATTTAGTTTAATCCTTTATACAAGTGTGAGCAAACAAAGTTTGCGCCTGAAGGTATCTTCAGGAGTGGGGTAAGGTAGTACAACACCGGGCAACTCGTTGCAAAGGTGGAGCAAGCTAACATCACTCCTATCTCGGTATCTCCCAAAATGCAAAACATATTTGCAGTATCTCCCAAAATGCAAAACAAAGTTATGTTTTGCATTTTGGGAGACAATGAGATAGGGGTGATGTTAGCTTGCTCCACCTTTGCAACGAGTTGCCCGGTGTTGCACTACCTTACCCCAGTCCTGAAGATACTTTCAGGCGCAAACTTTGTTTGCTCACACTTGGATAAAGGATTAAACTAAATTTATTATAGTCTAACCAAGTGAAAAATAAGCTTTCAATAATTACATAATACACAAAGGGATCCAGTGGGAAAAATGTATAGGCTTCTGTTCAGATGGAGCTCGCGCTCTTACAGGCAGGCATAGTGGGGTTGCTTCTAAGGTCAAAGAAGTAGCTCCGGATATGAATTGGGTCCATTGTTTCATACATAGGGAAGCATTAGCCTCCAAAGGAATGCTACCAGAATTTAAAACTGTGCTATACAACGCTGTCAAGCTAGTTAATTTTATTAAAGCTCGACCGTTAAATAACAGGTTATTTTCAGTAGTCTGCGATGAAATGGGCAGTGAATATACACAACTTTTGCTTCATTCTGAATTTGCTGGCTTTCCAGGGGCAAAATACTAACAAAGTTATTTCAATTAAGGCATGAAGTTTTATTGTGTGTAAATGAACGTAATTCTGATTTTGCATCACTCCTTGTTGACGAAGTTATCAACACTATCCTATCTTTCAGACATTTTTTTGAAATTAAATGAACTAAATCTCTCCCTTCAGGGAAATTTTTTAGCTGTTCTTGATGCCTACGACAAAATAAAGGCATTTGAGAAGAAACTGGTTTTATAAATTAATTATGTAAAAGACAGACAATTTGCACCTTTTCCAACATTGGAATCTGTTTTAGTGGAAAATAATATTTTTTTTCATTCTGAGTTTGTGGAAAGGGTTTGTGACCACCTCAAAAATCTGAAACAGAATTTTGAAACATATTTTACGACTGACTTTTATAAGAAATTTCTGTGGGTTCGCGATCCATTTCAGGCTTGCAGTCACAAGAACGACCTTTCGTTATCGAAAAAGGAACAGTTAATTGAGCTTTCAAGTGACAGTCAGCTTAAAATGCAATTCCATGATCTTGGTTTTGCTCGATTCTGGATCTCGTCTTCAGTGAGAAGGGAATTTCCGGAATTATCTGAAGAAGCATTGAAAATCGTCCTTCTGTTTTCTACAACCTATCTTTGTGAGAAAGGATTTTCATCACTCCTTCAAATAAAAACAAAATACAGAAATCGTTCTTAGTGTGTGTGTGTGTGTGTGCGCCGATCTTCTACTGAAGTTGACTAATATTGAGTCAGATATCCAGCAACTCTGCAAGGGCTGAGATGCTCAACCATCTCATTAAAAGTAAGTAGTAACATAATTGTGTCATCTTATTTATTTGTTTAATAAAAATTAAAACTTTGTTCAGTGATGATACACTTTTAATCGTTTACTTCCAATTTAATTAATTATGTTGCCATATCTTTCAAAACATGCTTTTAGATTTATTATGTTATAAATGGCACAGTTTTTCCGAAATGTTGGTAATTCCTACATAGGTTTAAAAAAAAAAAATACAAAAAGTCAAAACGACGTATAGGGAAATAAATTAAAAACACTATGTTTATTTTTGAAGTAAAACTTTAATTCCAACATTCTAAAATGTTATTTTTCTTGCTTTTCTGTTCACAAAATCATCGATCACATTGTCTATTTCATCATTCAGTTGCTGTTTTATAGACAGTAAAGCAAGATTTCATAAACGCCGAAAAGCGGTGCTGCCAGGGATGGATCCCCCCCCTCCCCCTAGCTACTCCTCTGTAACTTAGTGGTCTGCAGAATTGTTTTAGGCATTTTACTGGTCTTTGGGCTTAGAAAGGTTGAGAAACGCTGATATAGACCATCAGTTCCCAACTGGTGGTATGTATACCCCTGGGGGTACGTGCTGGACTGTTCATGGGGACACAAAAAATAATCAGTAATGGCAGAAAACAAGTAAACTATTTTACATTAAGATAGGCACTGAACAAAAGTGTCAGTATTTAAAAACAGCTATTTTAAAAATAAGGGGTACAATTTATAGAATTGGATTTAAAAGGCATACGCAAGTGGGAAAAGGTTGTGAACCACTGATATAGACATTGGAGATATCTAACATTGAACCATCTTCAGTTTTCATTGTTTATTTGCAACTTATGAGCTCTCTCTCTGTAAAACATTCTATTTACACAACACAAATTTTGTGTTGGTGTTTATCCATTATATCAAACTATCCACTGTAACAATTATTTTGATGTTCCAATTAGAACAGGTTACATGCTGAACTACAAAGCTGGAAATTATCACCAACTCAGAAGAATGCTATCTTTGGCCTAGTGGTATCAGCAATGCATGGGAATCTTTGAAAAAGTGCTTAAATGGGGCAGTATCTGAATAACAGGGTGGAAGTGAAATGGATGACCAGCCTTATTAAGCAAGATATCCATAATAAGAAGAAAATACTGTGGAAGTAATATTGAGTGAGAGGAGTTATGAAATATATAAAGTGAAGGCCAGAAAATTAATGAATATTGTGTGGAAAGGTAAATCAGAATTTGAAAATAAATTGACTATGCAGGCTAAAAGCAATCCAAATGAATTTTATCATTATGCTGCAAATAAAAAAAAGAATGAATATGGAAGAATAACTTTACTGATTGCTGATGGTACTGTAGCTTCATAAGCTAATGAGATTGCTCAATTAACGAGTGCTTACTTTGCTAAGATGTAGCATGGTGTGCACAGTACTACTACATTGGAAGAAGAGATAAAAGTGCATGAAAATGAGATTGAAAAGCTGTTGCTTAACCTGGATAAGAATTCAGTAATAGGGATAGATGAAATATCAGCATGTATGCTAAAGGAATGTTCAGCTAAATTGACTATTTTTTTTGTTATGTTTGTAAAATCAAGTCTCAACTCAGGAAAGATACCACAGGAATGGAAAAAATGTATAATAGTTCCATTGTACAAGGGTGATGCAAAACCCAATGTGTCTAACTACTGACCTATCAGTATCTAGTGAGGAGGGTGAAGATTTTAGAAAATTGATATGTTACATACATAAATGAATAGACATATTGCTCTGCAAGGAATGCATGGGTTTACTAAAGGGAA
Source organism: Typopeltis vanoorti (assembly GCF_054136105.1). Classification (NCBI taxonomy): domain Eukaryota; kingdom Metazoa; phylum Arthropoda; class Arachnida; order Uropygi; family Thelyphonidae; genus Typopeltis; species Typopeltis vanoorti. The sequence continues at coordinate 33,239,255 of NC_143561.1, read as the reverse complement.
GTCATATTTTATAACAATGTTATGGCTGAGTTAGATAAAGGGAATAAATACACTGTGGTACTGTTGGATTTTACTAAGACATTTGATAGGACACCACATGAAAGACTGATGCATAAACTGGAGAATATAGGTTTGGAATATAAACTCTTGACTTGGATAAGTCGATGGGTGACAGACAGGTATTAAAAAGTGGTATACCGTGAGTGTGAATCTGCTAGTTTTAAGGTGTCCAGTGGTATACCCAGGATTCAGTCCTTGGATCATTGTTGTGCAATCTGTATATTAATAACAATGGAAAGGATCTGATAGGAGATGTTCAGCTGTTTGCTGGTGATGCAAAGATCAGGAAAATCAGAAATCAGAAACACTTACTGAAATATTTGAATAGGCTGGAAATTTGGGCAGATGAAAATGGTTATCGGTTCATTGTTAGTAAGTATAAAGTTATGTTCTTTGGTTGATTTTTTTATTATTATTATTTGACACCTCCAGGGAGTCCAAACACTCATCGAGGGAGGGCATCTGCTCTACAATTCTGTCTCCACCACTCAATCTACCAACTGACTGCAACAACACCAATGCCATCTATCGCCGACCACCACTAGTATTTCTACAGACAATCACAAACATCCATGCCATGGTGGGATTAGAGCCTGCAGCCTTTTTGGCTGGAGAGCAGATATGCTACGAGAAACTGGTGAGACTATGGATCTTGGCATTATGGTGGATAGGAATTTGAAGTTAACAGATCACATCACAGAAATTGCAAATACAACTAGAGGATAATTGCAATGTTGAAACGAACCTTGACATGTAAGGATAAGGAAATCATTTTGCCTCTTTACAAGGTCTTTATAAGACTACACCTGGACTACTGCTGTGTGCAGATTTCATCTCCTGGGTTCCAAGTGGATAAAGAAACTGTGGAAATGGTGTAAAGAAGAGTTACAAAGATTATATTAGACGTTGAGGTGAAGTTGAGTTTCTCCCATGTTCTCCTGATTTAACACCCTTGGACTTCTACCTATCGGGGAACTCTAAAGGATGTAGTGTATTCTAGAAAACCAACTACACTGGTGGCCCTTCAGAAAGAAATTGAAACGGCACATGCAGCATTCCCACCAAACACTTTGGCCAACATTGTCCAAGCAGTAGTTTGCCATGATAATAAGTGTCTGAATGCTAATGGTAACCACTTTGAGCACCTCGTGTAATTGTAAGTCAAAGGTAACTTGTATTCATCCCATGATGTCTATATAAATTTAGTATTACAATTTTTATGCAGGTTTTTCTTTTGTGGAAGTGTGTATACGTTTTTTTGATGGACTCTGTATATTACATAATAATACCCCTGTTGGCAGTTAGAGAGAGAAAACAGGTAATGTGCTCCAAAAATTGCTTTCACATTATGGTTTTCTAATTTCCTGCTTTGTTTTCGGAAACTAATTCAAGTGATAAGCAAGTGTTTCTTAAATGCTTAGTATGCTACTTGCATTGTATTTCTATGTAATGAATTGAATTTTGAAAAAATTGGCATCTTAGTCAGTTATATGACTAGGTATGGTGTTAAAGTACTTTAGTGGCATCTATTTCTGCAGATATTTCTTTAACTGATAATGTAAATGTATTAGAATATTTTTTTCTCCTATATTTTACAGATTTTATGACTAGCATAGGAGCTCAAAGTTATGTTTACTTTTATCATTCAATTGAGGTAAGTTGGTTTTATAAATTTATTGAACTTTTTGATTTTTTTTTCATTCAGAGGTTTGAATTTTAAATTTAATTTCATAAAAAAATTAGGTTTTATACAAATAAAATTCACATTAATGAAGACTTCACTCAAATAAAGTTAGGCTTTCAAAGTCCTGGTGCAGGAACTCACATATACAATGTATTTACTCAACTGTAAAATGGTATAAGTCCTTCGGAATCATATTATTCAACTTGATTTTATATTTGATTATTTTGATGAACTCATATGGATAGGATTATAATGCATTGAAAAAAAATGAGAAAAGATGTTATATTCAGGCAATAAAAATCAAGTAAAAGCAGGAGTAGCTATAGTATTCAAAACTAAATAAGATAATGAAAGTTTATTTTTCGCTTGGTTAGAGTATAATAAAATTAGTTTAATCCTTTTTCCAAGTGTGAGCAAACAAAGTTTGCGCCTGAAAGTATCTTCAGGACTGGGTAAGGTGGTACAACACCAGGGCAACTCATTGCAAAGGTGGAGCAAGCTACCAACACTCCTATCTCAGTATCTCCTATAATGCAAAACACATCTCCTTGCGGATATGTCTAGTGTTATGCATTAAGGGAAGGGCCACTACCCAGACTAGTTTCGACCTTTATTGAGGTCTCTTCAGTGGGAGCCAGGCCCAAGTGGAGATACCAGGTAGAAGCATTAGCAGGTCATCTCTACCTATAGGAGTTGCCAAATGGTGCGCCACCCTTTTTTAATAAATTACTCTGGATTTAGAAAAAGATGATGAAAGTTTATTTTTCACTTGGTTAGAGTATAATAAAATTAGTTTAATCCTTTTTCCAAGTGTGAGCAAACAAAGTTTGCACCTGAAAGTATCTTCAGGACTGGGGTAAGGTGGTACAACACTAGGGCAACTCATTGCAAAGGTGGAGCAAGCTACCAACACTCCTATCTCAGTATCTCCTATAATGCAAAACCTGGTGTTGTACCACCTTACCCCAGTCCTGAAGATACTTTCAGGTGCAAACTTTGTTTGCTCACACTTGGAAAAAGGATTAAACTAATTTTATTATACTCTAACCAAGTGAAAAATAAACTTTCATCATCTTTCTCTAAATCCAGAGTAATTTATTAAAAAAGGGTCGCACACCATTTGGCAACTCCTATAGGTAGAGATGACCTGCTAATGCTTCTGCCTGGTATCTCTCCACTTGGGCCTGGCTCCCACTGAAGAGACCTCAATAAAGGTCGAAACTAGTCTGGATAGTGGCCCTTCCCTTAATGTATAACATTAGACATATCCGCAAGGAGATGTGTTTTGCATTATAGGAGATACTGAGATAGGAGTGTTGGTAGCTTGCTCCACCTTTGCAACGAGTTGTTCTGGTGTTGTACCACCTTACCCCAGTCCTGAAGATACTTTCAGGCACAAACTTTGTTTGCTCACACTTGGAAAAAGGATTAAACTAATTTTATTATAAATAAGATAATGATCTTATTGAATGTCAGGCATTATCAAGTAGAGTGATGGACAAATATCAGAATGAAGAAATCACCAATGAGGCATTTATACCTATGGTCCCACAGAAAAGTTCTGTGAAGGAAGAAGTGGGGGAATTTTTCGAGGCATTAGACAAGACAGCTGGCAAAAAGAAAAAGGAAAAGATGTCCTTGTTGGAGATCTAAACAGCAGAGTAGGAAATGATTACCAAACATGTATGCTGGGAAAATTTGAAGAAAAGATACAGCAAATATTAATGGTAAGTAGATTTCTGTTCAGGACATGGACTAGTTATTACTAACATCATATTCCAGCATAAAGATGTGCACAAATTCACTTACAGAGAATAAGTGAGAAATAAAAGTCTCATTGACTATGTTATTGTTAATACTGATATCTTCACTCTGGTTTAGGACAGTACACATAAAATTTGAAATTGGAAGTGACCACTATTAAATTTTGAGTAGGATAAAATTGAATATCATATTGAAAAGAAAAGTATATCAGAAAGTTTTAAAATGGTTCAAAGTTGATCAACTTTCAGAGGTGAAGGTGAACTGCAGACCTAAATCCACAAATATTATCAAGAAAAGTTAAAGAATTTGAAAACAAGAAGCAAGCCTTTCACACACATCTTGAAGAAAACATTGGTTAATTCAGCCAGAATGGCATATGGTGAAGAAGTTCTTCACAGAGATATGGAGCATGTTGAAAGTTCCTGGTAAGTCAGCCAGCTTGTGCTTTGAAACAATTTAGATAAAAATGTAAGAAAGCAAAACACTAAAACTGGCTAAACAAAAGTCTTGAAGATTTTGGTACGAATATAGAAAATAAATATCAGGAAGGTGGCAGTATATTCTGGACGCTATGAAAAAAAGCTCAGAAATGGAGGAAAGGGTACTGTAAAAGGAATCGAAAATGACATGAAACCTGAAGTTAAATGTATTCTAGATGTCTGCAGTAATTAACTTTGAATGATTGCTAAGTGAAACATGCAGTGGCAGCATGGTGGTAGAAAACATCAAGATAGAAAATCCATTAAAAACCTAAAATGTAGAAAGATGTAGCTGGAGTGGATGATATTCAACCAGAAATGCTCAAATATGGAGGTATAAAAGTTTTGCAGTTGACTGTATTGTATGATTCCAAAGGCACAGTCAGAAGGTAAATTCCAGATTAGTGGAGTAGAAATGTCATAGTAGCCATCTCTTAAAAGGGAAATAAAATTGAATGTGAGAATTGCAGAGAAATTTTGCTATTGACTGTTTCTGATAAGCTTTTTGCAAGTATCCTTGAGAAAAAGCTAAGAAAAATTGTGGAGGGAAAGCTGGGAGAACAGTCTAGGTTTAGGACAAATAGAGGTTGTCAGAATCAGATTTTCACTATAAGACAAATAGTTTAAAAATCATGGAAATATAACAAGGATATGTATTTACGTTTTGTAGAGCTAGAAAAGCATAAGACAAGGTGCCAAGAGAAGAGTTGTTCAAAATGCTGCAGTGATGTGGTGTAAATGGAATATTATATCAAGCATAAATTAAAGATATCAAGAAATTATATACTTGGTTTAATCTTTTATCCAAGTGTAAGCAAACAAAGGTTGAACCTGAAGTATTTTCAGGACTGGGGCTACTCATATATAGAGGCTAATGACTTCACATCACTTGCCTTAGTATCCCATAATGCAAAGCACATATCCTTGCAGGTATGTATAGTGCTATGCATTATGGGAAGGGTGTGACACCTTTTGGCTACTTGTATATGAAAATATGACTTTTGCATTACTTCAACCTTAGTATCATCCCTGGGTCTGGCTCCCACTGATGAGACCTCAATAAAGGCTGAAACCGGTCTGGGTAATGACCCTTCCCATAATGCATGGATATGTGCTTTGCATTATGGGATACTAAGACAAATGATGTGAAGTCATTAGCCTCTATATACAAGTTGCCCCAGTCCTGAAAATACTTCAGGTGCAAACTTTGTTTACATACACTTTGATAAAGGATTAAACCAAGTATATAATTTCTTGGTATGTTTAATTTATAGTATAACCAAGTGGAAAAACATTCTAACAATTATATCAAGCAATACATAGTCTATATTTGAGTTGTAAGTCAGCAGTTAGAATTGAAGGAGATACAGGAAGATTGTTTGATCTTAAATCAGGTGTGAGACAAGATTGTACATTATCTTCACTGTTATTCATCATCTATATCAGTGATTTTTAACCTCTTTTTGCCTGGTGCCCCCTGCTTAATTTTACTCTAGATTAATGACTCAATTAGATAATTATAATATATTATTAGGCAAACCTAAATTACCAACAACATATTTGAACTGATACGTAATTAAAAATTAACGACTTTGATACAAATTAATTTTTACTCAAAAAAAGATGTGAACTTACTGTATGTAATAAACCAATCATTAATGGCTACCTTTAGCCTGAGGAGACCCTGCTGATTTCTGAATATCAGGTTCAACGTTTGATAAACGAAATCTCAAGTTTCCTCTTTCACTTATTTGCAGTCTATTTTGCTGCTTAGCTAACAATTGCAACATGATGCTAAATCCTTTCTCAACCAAGTATGAAGAAGGAAAAGCAATGAGCAGTAATTTTATTTCTTGCCAAAGCTGAGGATACTTGCATTGAATGTTTCACCAGAATCTTTCATACCCGTTCTGTTGAAATTGTACTTGAGCTTCAAAATAATTTTTAAGTCCATAAATTCACACAAGTTTGGATGAACAGAAGTGGCATCAGAAAGAAATGGATTTATGAACCAAATCAGGTATTTTAACTTATCCAAGTCTTTGAATCTGATCAAGTCTTCTTTTAGTGTCAGAAGATGGGAACAATAATTCAAATCTCTATCTAATATTAAATCATCATCTATTATTTGCAACTTGGGAACTGCAGAAAATCTTGTCTTGCAATGCTCTGCTTGTAGAATGTTGATTTGTTGATAAAAGCATTTATAATTCCCTTTGCCTTAATAAGATTCATGTTGCTTCCATGCAATTTGATGTTAACTTCATTTAATTTGGTGAAAATATCGGAAAGATATGTGATGTCATCCTTTCCTTTTTTTAAAACATTACATGTGTTCTCATCACGTGGATTAAGAAATTTCAAAACACTATCTTAGAGATCGTTAAAGTGTTGCAGACGGTTTCCATTTGAGAGCCATCTAACTTCAGTGTGAAGCAAAAGACACTCAAATTCTTTTTTTCATGTCAAAGTTCCCAAAAAATATGAATTCAATGACTGGGCTTTTATTTTATTCACTGCTGTAATAAAATCATCCAAAGTCTTATGTAGTCTACCACTAAGATGTTTTGCAGCTAAGTGCTCTCCATGAAGAATGCAGTGAATTTTAAAGATATTTGGAACTGCTTCTTTTAAATGTGCTATAAATCCACGGTGACAACCAGTCATAGCTGGTGCTCCATCAGTTGCACATGCAATATTTGTGAGAGGAATGTGTTTAGCATTAAAAAAAGTCTAACAACCTTAAATGTTGTAGAACCTTTTGTGTCAGTTTTCAGTTTTCAATAATTTCTTTATTAGTATTTATATAACTCATGTGGGCCATTCTTCTTATTATTGTGTATCTTCTATCGAAGGTCAGCGACCATCTTGGCGAACAAACTGCGCTCTTGTGCTAATCTGAGCAGTTGTGCACTGCTCTTTCCTGTCCACGTCTTGATGTTGTCAAACCATGATATTCTTTTTCTTCCTCCAGTTCCTTTGCCACCAATTCTTCCTATCAAAATAGTTTGTAGAAGTTGGTATTTGCTGTTTCTCATGATGTGGCCAAGATATGATGTTTTTCGTTTCTTGATTATTTGTACAAGATGTTTAGCTTTGCCAATGGATTTTAAGACATCTTCATTGGTAATTTTTTCTGTCCATGATATCTTTAGCATTCTTCTGTATAGCCACATCTCAAAGGCTTCGATTTTCTTGATGATTGTCGCCTTCAATGTCCATGTTTCAACTCCATAGAGCAGAATAGACCACACATAGCATTTCAGCATTCGGCATCTGACCTCCATGTTTAGGTCTTTATTGCAGAAATAGGCCATTAACAAAGCTTTGTTGTTACTTAAAGTTGTCTCATCAAGTTGAAAAGAAAATTGTATGGTTTTTAAATCATCACAAAGTTTTTTTTTTCAATGTCCTTTGCCATTGCATCAGTGCTTGTTGATACTGAACTATTGCTGAGAGGAATTGACGACATCATGTTTTACCTGGGCTAATCATGATATCTAAAACTTCATTTATAGCGTAAGATGAGAGTTTCGCCAATAGTATGTGGCTTTCCACATTTCACAATTAATTTTAAAAGTTTGTACAACACAACAAGTCCCTTCTCTTGTTGGTTACTTTGTTTTGCAGCCAACCCTTTAAGTCCAGGATGATTTTTAAATTTATTCTTTAATTCGCAGAAGTACTACACATCCTTTTTTGCTTTATTTGGATGCTTTGTTATTAAATATTCAATCATTCTTGAAATCTTCATTTGAGTAAGTTTTTTCACACATTAAGTAACTGCTCCTTATTTATAGACGGAATAACTCTATATTTTAAATATTTAATTGAATATTGACGACACTTTCTTTTTTCACTAATTTTAATGGGCTAGATGTAAACTACAAACCAGGGTTGTCAGATAGACTTTATAAAAAGTAGCAGATAAAGGTTATAAAATAGTGGATTCTGCTAAAAATAGCCCATATTAATTATTTTCAATGTAGAAAATTCAAAGCAAAAAGTAGCCCAGTTACTGAACTTTCAGTGTAAAAATTCTAACGAATAAGTAGTAAATAAATTTGAATGGTATTGCCAGACATACAGTATTCTGAACAGTGTTACCAAGCATACGATATAAATAGCGATGTTAGATTAAATGCGAAATTTTTTGCTTTTATTATATTAGCACTATTAGAATGCCTACCACCACCTCCCTCAGCACCCCCCCCCCCAACACATCATCTCGAGGGATGGGGGGGGGGGCTGCTACCACCAGGTTAAGAACTACTGATCTATCTGGATTATATTATGAAGGAAAGTGGTACTAAAATCTCATCTGTTTACTCTATGCAGATGATGTTATACATCTAAATAAATTCATTATAAGTCTGCAGGATTCCCTGACTAAATTGAATAACTGCTGTAATAAATTTGGTCAGAAAACCAGCAATAAATAGGCAGGAGCATAGAAAACATCAGCTGCAATCTGAAGGGAGAACCTATATAACAGGAAAACATTTCAGATATTTGGACACAATTTTAAATGACAATGGCAGATTAAATATGGAATATACAACCGAAGTAGCAAACCTGATATGGTAGGAAGTCAATGGAATAAATTTATATGGAATAAGAGATAAATTAGTCAAAACACTAAACTAGCAGTATATAAGAAAGTGTTCAAACTAGTTTTAAATTATTGATCTAAGAGCTGTGTTAGAAATAAAACACCTATCAAACACTTGAAACCACAGATATGTGAGTTTTGAGAAATATTAGGGGAGTGAACAGATAGTATCAGTAACAGAATGTTAATAAAAAGAGAACATTAGGAAAGAAGTTGACATTGTTACCATTCAGGAATATGTTAGAAGAACTGATCTCAGGTGGTATGGTCACTTAAACAGAATGGGAGAGGAAAGGTTAACAAAACTAGTGTTCTTTGCCAGGATGGAAGGAAAAAGACTCAGAGGGAAGACCAAGCTCTCGATGGATTAATATAGTAAAAAGGGCATTGGAAGACCAAAATAAGATCATGTAGAAGCTTTAGTTTCTTTGCAATCCTTATAGACCAAGGCCCATGGAACAAAATTTTGTGGCCCTCCTAAGGAAGAAAAAAAACAAATTTCATTTATGAATTTTCTTCACTATTTTATTTTCTAGTAGAACATTTTGGTTCCTAAGCATCAATCAACTGTCTATGATTATAGTCCTGCAATCTTACTTTTTTTAATAAATGTAATTAATATATACTTGATCACAAAATATACCCTTTCAGCTATATGCCCCTTGTTATTGACTACTTGATTACAACTTTGTACATATGGCATGCTGGCAGAACATTGGAATCAAATATCAAATGTTACATTGCATTGTATACCAAACGTATTATGGGAGTTGTCAGTGCTGTCCAATACAATGAACAAGGCAGTGAAAATAATGAATTTAATTAGGGGTAGAAACTGTATATAACAGTACAGTTAGAAAAATTCAAAACATTTTTAGATGAAATTGATGTCGAACATGGTGACTTGTTTCTGCATGATTGAATCTTTGTTGCATGCCGGAAAGTGATGTTTAGTGAGTATTTCAAACTTCAGAAAGAAATTTAGCACTTTTTATTGGAAGAAACGTGATATTGATCTAACTGAAAGTCTCAGTAATGTCACTTTCCTAAATATTATGCAGCACTTGAATGCATTAAATATTGATCTGCAAGGGAAAGACCAAAATATTTGTAATCTTTACAATCCTACAGCTGGTTTTCTTAACAAGCCAGTGGACATGCAACAACTTTTATTGAAGTTTAATCATTCGTAGCCCTCTCATTAATTAAGTTTATATAAATTAAATCAATTGGATATTAAATCCAGCATTATTTCAAAGCCAAGTGTAAAAATGATGAAAGTTTTGTAAAAAAAAAAAATTGACCACATCACTTATGGGAATACACTCCAGCATTCGCGAGTTGCCCTAGTAGTGTGGGCCACTTCGAAGACGAGCACTTGCCCAAGCATCCATATATTTTGAACTGAAGCCTTTTGGCTCTTTATTTTAGTAAATACTTTATGCACGGACTGAGAGTTTGCTTACAAAAAATACACCTTTCTGATGTTTCAAGTTCTGATATTCTTTAGTACTGAATGAGAGTTTTTTGCCCACTTAAGGTTTCTGCTTGGTCTCTGAGAAGAAACAACCAGTTCGAAACAGTTGTCGGGCAGTGAAACCTTATCAAAATGTACCAATAGAAGGCGAATATCTATACGCTAGGGCAAGCACTCATGTCTTCTAAGTGGTCTGCTCTAGGGCAACTCGTGAATGTTGGCGAGTGTATTCCCATAAGCTCTCTGGTCAATTTTTTTATGAAACTTTCATAGTTTCTACATTCGGCTTTGAAATAATGTTGAATTTAATATCCACTTGATTTATATATATTTGCATTGCTGAACTGAAGCCTTTTGGCTCTTTATTTTAGTAAAATCATTAACTAACTTTTGTTTTTTCTTTTCAGATTTTAAATTCCAGTTGTTCTGATATTTAATAAAACAGCTGAAAGTTTTATAATCATCATTATGTATATTTAAAAAAATAAAATAAAAAAAATTGCAGCCCACCATCTCACTCTTGTATAAATGTTGGATAGCACTGTCTTCTCTCTATTAGGTGATTTTTACCCTGAGGTGGCAACTCAGCATGTTGTGTTGATCTATCACAATATCTAGTATATGCCTTTGAAGATATGCACAAGAAAATGATTATACTAAGGATAATCTTAAAATGATATTAGGGTTTGGTGGATTTTTCCTTCCCTCACATCACATCCTGTTTCCTTTTCCACATCACAAAATTGGAAAAAACAAAATTAAAGTTTCCTCTGTAAAATTTATGGATATGTTAGAACTACTTCGGTATATTGTAACTTCAGTAATTATAATTATTGAAGTTAATGTAAGGATTCTTTTTTTTTTTTTGAGTTGTTAAAATAATAATAAAAAAAGGCTTAAAAATGGCTAACATCATGATGTTAGCCATTTTTAAGCCTTTTGTGACATCATTCTATACATATGTGACATCATTCTATATCTATCTTTCATCCATACTATTGCATTTATCTGAAACTCATTCAACTAGTGCAAGATTATTTCATACCCTTGGATGTCTTCTACTAATCGTATGGATGCTTTGACATTGATTTGATTATCACTCATTTTGTGTCGCACTGATTTGATCGTTGGCTTGTCGAGAGCTCCTGAAAAGATTAGTAGTATTTTGTGTTAACTTTGGCAATTTTACTAGAATTTTAAGTAGTAGTGTTTGCTTTTTGTTTCTTGGTGTGTCTGTGCAATTTTTGTGTGTTTTCTGTTATTTTAAGTATTATTTTTAAGATAAGATAGCATACATATGGCACCAATAAAGAAAAAATGGCGGCCAGGTCGCCATGTTTGTTTAAGAGTTTTGATGTAAACGAATTTATGCAATGTGCTGTCTGTGAGATGTATGCTTTGCGAAGAGCGGTGGGAGTCTGGTTAGAGGGTGATAGTGGAATTAATATGTGCAGAAAGTGTAAGGAGAATGAGGATCTCAAGCGTGTTTCGGGTGGCGAGAGTGATATCGTTAACGATAGTCAGAATGTAGAAAATGGCGGTGTGATAGAGAATGGCGTGGTAGTGCCAGATAGGTGTGAGAGCGTCGTTGAAAGTGTAAATGAAGGTAGAAATACAGAACGAATAGATGATTTGATTGATGATGAAAATGGTGAGATAAATGCGAGTAGTGAAATTGCGCGTTTGAACGGTGCGATACACAGAGTGAAAAGGCAACTGGAGCGTATGGAAAAATGTGTGCTGAACGTACCAACTAATAACCGACGTAAGTCTGTGACGACAAATAATAGAATGTTTGTAAACGTCAATAAAATGAAGGAGCGAGTGCTGTATGGGGATTCGCTATTAAGAGGTGTGATAGTTGAGAGTTTGACGAAGTCGTACCAGCCGGGTGCGAACATAAAGGACGTCAGCGAATCTATTCGAGTGCAAAAACAGAGGGTGAAAGAGATGATAATCGTGGCAGGAACAAATGACTTGAAAGAGGACAAAATGGAAATGATAGAGGACGTGAGGGAATTACTTGAGGTAGCAAAAGAGAAGAGTGAGAGAGTTAGGATAGTGAGTATTTTACCACGGTATGACAGTGAAATGTTTAGAAGGAGGGTCATAATTGCCAATGACTTTATGCGTGGATTATGCATGAAGAGTGGTGTGGAATTTGTGGATATGTGGAATGAGTTCGATGGGCGAAAGGACTTATATAAGATGGATGGGTTACATTTGAATGGAGTTGGTGTACGGCGAATTGAAAAGGTGTTGATGAATGATGTGGAAGTGGATGTACAGACTCAGGGAAACTAGATTTATTAAGAGGGCGGGGGGGGAGTGGATATGCAGACTTTAGGGAGGCAGTTGAGTGTATGAATGAGTATATTATGCCTGAGCGAGTACGAAGGACAACAAATCAGAATGGGATAGTTAGTATAAGGCATCAAAGTAGGGATGGGACAAATGGGCTTCTGCAATTCATGTACACTAATGCCAGGAGTATTAGGAACAAGAAGGAAGAGTTTTTGGCCTTGGTTGGCACTTCTAGACCACAGGCTGTTGGTATTAGTGAAACATGGCTGACAGAAGATGATAAAGCTAGTGGGATTGAATGCGACGGGTATAGCGTGTTCAGGAGTGACAGGGTGAATAAAAAGGGGGGGAGGAGTGTTATTGATGATAGCTGATGAGTTGCAGCCAAGGAGTATAGAAGTTGAACTGCAGGATAGAGAAAAGAGCACATTTGAGGCTGTTTGGTGTGAGATAGAATCTAGCAGAACAAAATATACAATTGGGTGCTGCTATAGACCAGGTGATGGAATCGATGGTGGGGATGGTATGCATTGGCAAATGGAAGAAATGAGTGGAAGAAGAGTAATTATTATGGGTGATTTCAATTATGGTAACAATGACTGGAAAGAGGAGAGGGCACATGGGAAGAAGGAATGGGATTTTATGCAGTTATTAAGGGACAACTATCTGCGGCAGCATGTAGTGGAAAATACCAGGGGGCAGAGAGTGCTTGACCTAGTAATTGCAACTGAGAATGTGGCTGTAACGAACATGACCATGTTGCCACCAATTGGTGAGGAGTGACCATAAGGTCATGACTTGGGAGGTGGCTAAAGGAGTGGAATTTACAATTAAGACAGGGTACATGTGGAATTACAAGGCTGGTAAGTATGACAAGCTTAGGTGTGTGCTTGGTTCAGTGCCATGGCATGTAAAACTGCAAGGGCCGGATGTTAATAGTGCATGAGAGGTGGTTAAGAAGTGTTTGCAGGAGGCAATGGTTGACTGTATACCAAGAGTTCGAATAATAAATCAAGTAGGGGTTAAATGGATGAATAACACTATTAAGCTTGAGCTGCGAAAAAAGAAACAATTGTGGAGAGAATTTAAGGAGAAAGGTGACCAGCAGGCGCAGGAACAGTATAAAGCTCAGGCCAGGATGGTAACAAGGGTGGTAAGAAAAGCAAAAGCAGATTACGAAAGAAAATTGGCCATGCAGGCTAAAGAGAATCCCAAACAGTTTTTTCAATATGTTGCAAGTAAAAGGAAAAATGTTCATGGTAGAATGATCTTAAAAAATGCTGAGGGTAGGGAGGTAACCGAATCAGTCGATATAGTGGAATTACTGAGCGAGCACTTTGCAAGAGTATATCATCCAGGTGGTGACATTGCAGGAATGGGAGAACCAACAGCTTATACTGGAATTGTGATGAATGAAGTAGAATTAACTAGTCTATTACAGAACCTCAATGTCAATACATCTGTGGGATTGGATGGTATACCAGCTCGTGTCGTACGTGAAGCGGCTAAAGAATTGTCAGTGCCCTTGACCATTTTGTTTAATTTGAGCCTCGGTTCGGGGTCAGTCCCAAGGGGGTGGAAAGAGGGGAAAATAGTTCCGCTGCATAAAGGTGGTTCCAAGGCTGCTGTTGAAAATTACCGGCCAATCAGCATAACAGGAATCATTATCAAGATCTTGGAGAAAATAGTCAAGAGGAAAATACAAGATTGGATAGAAGAAAATGGGATACTGTATCGGGGACAGCATGGTTTTGTGAAGGGTAGGTCATGCCTCAGTAACTTGCTCACGTATTATAACACAGTGACGGCTGAACTGGATAAGGGTAATGGGTTTACAGTGATTCTACTGGACCTTGCTAAGGCCTTTGACAGGATACCACATGGAATTCTAATCAGTAAATTGCAGCATATGGGGATGGATAGGAGGGTGGTTGACAGAGAGATATCAAAGAGTGGTTTATTCAGGAGTAGAATCCACAAGACGGCCTGTGACTAGTGGTGTGCCACAAGGATCTATTCTTGGACCACTGCTGTTTAATTTGTTCATTAATGATATAGGAAAGGATCTGAGAGAAACAGTTCATTTGTTTGTGGATGATGCAAAGTTGGGTAGGGCATTAGTGAATGCAGATGATGTCAAAATTTTGCAAGATGATTTGGATAGATTGGAGGTCTGGGCTAAGGTGAATGGATGTCAATTTAATGTTGCAAAATGTAAGGTTATACATTTTGGGGTGTAAAGATTAGCAGCAGATTACTACATTGGTGGAACTGTACTCCAGGAAATTGATAAGGCACGAGATTTAGGAGTGTTGGTGGATAAGGAGTTGAAGTTTAGGGGGCATTGCAAAAGTGGCCAAATCAGCTCATCAAATCACTTGGTTGCTGAAGAATACATTGACAAGCAGAGACAAGCAGGTTATTGTTCCTCTGTATCGAGCCTTGATACAGAGGAACAATAACCTGCTTGTCTTGATGGGGAGGAGGTGGAGAAGATCCAGAGGCGAGTGACCAAGATGATAGCAGGTCTGTGGAATGAACCTTATGAGAACAGGTTGAGGATTTGTGGGTTGCAAAAATTGGTTGATAGGCAGAGGAGGGGAGATATGATTGAGACATTCAAATTACTGAAGAGTTTCTATAAAATTAATTCAGAAGATATTTTTGAGAACAGGGCTGGTTGTGGGAGGACTAGGGGACATCCATGGAAACTGGGCAAAAGTGTGGTTAGTAAAGGTGTTAGAGCTGGGTTCTTTACTTGTAGAGTGGTGAATGAGTGGAATGCGCTCCCAGAGTCTGTGGTGGATGTTGTGACAGTGAATGAGTTTAAGGCGAGGTATGATAGATACTGTATGAATGTAGAATAGCTGTGATGAATAGGATTTGGGGCCTCCCTCAATGAGTCTAATGACTCCCTGGAGTTGCCCGTAATAATAATAATTTTGATATTTAGTGAAGAACACGCCCATCTAAAGTTAACTAATTAATTTCTTCAGTCAGTTAGATTATTAAGCTAATATTTCGTATTTGTCACCAAGTTAAACTTTTTTAGCCTGCTTCAACAGTCAATGCCTGAGGATCCATTTCACCATTGAAAAGAAAACTCTGGTCAGCCAACTATTTTATCCTTTTTTACTATAGGAACAGAGCTTTCCATCTAGATAAAAAAAAAAAAAAATTAGAACACAAAACATTCATTGACATCCCCTACATCCAGAGCACCTCAGAAAAAATTGCATGCATTCTTAAAAGGTATAACATACCTGCCTCCTTCAGGCCTTACTAAAATTAGGCTTCCCTTATCTGCTCACAAAAGATTCTCATTATTTTCTAGATTATCATGGTCTCTACCATATCCCTTGCTTTAAAGACCAGGATGCAAGTTTACATACTTGGTAAAACTGGAAATATATCTGTCTAGAACAACACAGAAACTTCATCTGCACTACAGCTATTCTGGGATGGCAGACCATTCCATGGATACAGATCACCAGATTCAGTGGGGAAAGGAAACCTCCCTCTCATATAGAAGCAAAAATAAATCAGATAGACTATTTCTGGAATCTGCCATGGCACTACAACATTCTCCCAACCTAAACATATTAATATGCATCACATTACCAAAAATCTGGGAGATCATTTCAAGACTTCAGCAAGATTCCACACAAAACCTGGGCACCAATTAGAACTGCAGAAGTCTGCCTTTTACAATCAATCTGTGTTTGTCTTCCTGCAGGTATGCCTGTATGCATGCACATGCTTTGTATTTTTTTTGTATTCATGATACAAACGTATATAAATTATGTATATAAAAATGTATATAAAATATGAATACAAATTTGTATTCATGATTTAGTCTTGGTGACTAAACCAAAATATTAGCTTAATAATCTAATTAGCTAAATAAATTTAGTTAATTATTATCTTTAGAAGTGTGGTTCTCCTCTAAACATCAATGAGACTTGAATATCTTCAGCTCAAGGTAAAGAACATAAAAGTAATAAAATTCTTGATTAAAAAACTGACAGAGTTAATCACTACAGTGTAAACAAATACCGCTGTTCACACGATTAAATGCATTTAGTCTCTTTCTGTGTGAAGGCAGTGATTTATTGCATAACTACTTTCAGTCACATAGGAAATTCAGAACACAAAATCATTAAGTTTTAAATGTTACTTGAAATTCTTTTATATCATCCCAGAAAGATGTTAATTGTCATGAAGACTAACGCCATCCAAATAATGCTGAGCTAAATGAAAATTTGCATTCTGTTTTGCTTCCATGAAAAAGTGCTTTTAAAGGTTGGTCATGTGACTCAATATATAGTATTCCAAGCAAAGAACAAGATAAATTTAGATTGACCTTTAGAATCTCAAAATGTAGTTATTTTATAACTGTAGAGTTCTTTAGAGTTCTGCAAAGGTTTGAATATATTTTTACATATCAGCTTCTTTAAATTAGAAAGCTCTTTTTTTTTTTTTTACTATGGATACATAAAAAACTGAGCATCTTAAATTGACTTTACAAACAGTCCCTTTTTTATCTTTTGAACTTCTGTTTTAACTTCAATTATCAAAGGATAATTGACAGATGGTGTTGCAAGCGCTAGTGAATGGTACTCTGCTTTTCATCATTGCATGTAATATAAAACATGAAATACTGACATATCCAAGTCAAACTGGTATAAAGTTATCAGTATCTTTGAGAAATTGAGGACGTTTATTTTCAGTGTTATCAGAATTTAATTCTTCTTGCTAATCAAACTGATTATTTCACAAGTAGTTATTTTTTACAGTTAAAGCAAACAGTAACATAAAAATTAATCAGAGTTCGTTTATATACTTGTCCCTTTTTTACCTTGATTCAGGGTTATAAGGTGTCAGCAGAACAAATGTTATCTCAGGCAGAACTTGTACAGCTCACTCAGTCTTCTGCCACTCCTCCTGATCTGGAAACACTTCGGGAAGCAGCTATCCATATTTATGAATTATATCTTTCAGAAAAGGTATGGAAATCTCATGTATAAGGAAATATACCATATATTTAAATTCTGATTATGTATTTTTCTGTTGTGTGTGTGTGTGCATATGCTGTTTTTTAATTTTATCATGTATATTTTTTAAATTAAAATAAGTCCTTATATGTAAACTTTTCTTTAATTTGCCCAAAATACATTTCAAGGATGAATGGATATTCATATATCCTGATTGGATTGGTTTTATGTAGCTCCCACCCATGAATGGTTGCAAATCTGTTGTAGTTTTTTTTTTTTTATCTGCCATGGGCTAAGGTTATATGATCCAGAAACTTTGCTCAAGAGCAAAATGGTACCTCTTTTTGAATCACTTTTGACTTCAAACAAGGTAGTGGGTACATCAAGCATCCAAAAAATGTACTACGTGAAGACTTCCCAAGTCTACTGCCTGTAGATTTGGATAGTGGAGATTCCGTCCACTTGGGCAGGGCAGACCAGCCCACCCCAGCTGATGCAAAATTCATAAGTGCTTAGAATTGTATTCTGAACAGATAAACCTTTACCCTGAAACATAAATTTCATATATTAAATGATAAATTTATTTATTTATTTAATTATTCTTATGACAAAAGTTCAATATCCAGACCAGAAAGCCAATCCAGGGCCTCATCTGTCACAATAAATATGAGTGATCGTCTGGGCCACAGGGCCACAGTCACAATAAGGGTGGTCTGACAGTTTCCATTTATGTAGTAGGTAGCCACATCTGCTCTGGTTAGTTCATCCTGTTGATAGATGACCAAATCTTCCTGTAAGTGCAAAACAGACTACGGAGCACAGGGATCTTCAACCAGGAAACCATTTGTTGGAAGATTGTTGGACCAGTGTTCTCTCCACATGTCAGGTGTTGATGGTAAGGCAGCTGAAGAGAGTTCATCCATGGACCAGAAAAGGTTTCTTGATTTTAGGTGAAGACTAGGTGGATTTATGAGAGTCTGGTGCAGGGGCAGGAGCGGGTTGCTCATTACTTTATTAAATACTTTAATCGAGGCGTGTCTTCTCTGTATATTTGGTGGAGCAATGTTAGATAGGACATGCAGCCAGTGGAGAGGGGTGCTTCTCAGTGTCCCACTAATTGTGTGCATGATAGAGTTTAGTTGGATGTCTATAATGTTAGTGAAATGACAAATAAAATAATACTATATCAAGTTCTTTGTCAGTCACTTTATACAAAGTTCCTATACTTCAATACATAGGAACCAATGTTCCCCCTCTAAGTTGTGTGTGCACACCGGTTGAACAAGTAGTGCACATGCCTAGTAACTGTATGCACAAAATCTTTGCTTTCAGAATTTCTAATTTACAATCAGAAATTTTTTTATGTACTATAAAAAATGAATTATATGATAAGTCATGCTTGTCAGTTATTTTAGTTAGTAATTTCTTTATTGTCTCCATTGCAGTATTACTTGAATCCATTCCATCTTGATACACTCTCAATAATTACCCTGCACCATGTCAGCATCAGACTTGCTGTCTGCCAGCAAATTTGTTTAGTGTCTGTTATCTAGTGTTATCTAGACAGTATAGTCACTTGAATTCATGCAAACGGTGATGGATTTTTGTAGCTACATTGATTTATGCAAATTAATTCAGTGCTTGCAATTTTGGCATGCTACAGCTAGACGAAAAAAAGGACAACATTAATATTATGAGAAATATCACATTAGTGGTTTTAGTGTGTTAAACCCTCAAAATGTCACTGTCAAAATTAAAGTGGAAAAGAACTGCAAATTTATTTAAATTTGAGTCACTGGACAAATGTGACAATTTGTTTATAAGCATTTAGGTTGCTATTATAGATATATTTAGCACGCAATATAAAAGATCTTTTAATAAAGATGTCACCAATTTTATGCATATTAAATTAAGAGTTTGTGGCTTGTCACTTTTGATATTAATGTGAGTACAGTCTACCTACCTCACACATTTAGTCTAAGACTAGAAATTTGTGCACAAAATGTTTTTCATTTGTACTGGGCTTGCAAAAATTAGAGGTAATATTGATAAGAACCCTCCCTTCACACTATAATTATTTTTTAGAAGAAATTGTAAAGGATAGGAGAAATGTATGTGGTTGCAGCTCTGCAAGTACATCTGAACTAATTCTTCGATCAGTAATAAATCTAAAGGTTCCTTACAATCAGAACAGATGTTAAAACATACTTTTCTGCTCTCCTAATTAGTCAGTTTTTCTGTCTTGCTTTTTTTCAGGGATTTCTGATTTATTAAAAACATTGTTAAGAATTTATTAAGAATAAGAATTACCAGAGATTTTTTAAGAACATTGAAATTTCAACTTTTTATTAAATTCATACTAAAGCTTTCATGAGTAACAACTTGCAGTATACTGAGTTTGTGGCAAGAGTCCATAACAATACTTTCTTTCTATCTGTCACTGCGGTAAGACAGAATCTTAGATTCGTGTAATTGGCATGAGTATCCCTCCTCATCCAAGTGCAAACCAGATGTTAATCAGAACTGAGCATGTACTTACCACTACCACTTTATTTTTGCAAAATCAATTAATTGAACAGAATGGCATCCATTTTGCTGGCCTCGTTGGTCAAGTGGATAGAATCTTCACTTCAACCAGCAGATTATGGGTTCACATCATACTGTGGTATGGAGGTCTCTGATTATAGGTGGTAAATGAATGTGATCATCAGGATTGAGATTACCATCTTTCTTATTGGAGGCCTGAAGTGGCTTGAAAAAAAATTCACATTTGTCTCTAGACAGGAGTTCACATATTTTCTAACCTATAGCCCACCAGTGATAATCAGCCTGCTACAGAACATCAACTTTTCTTTGGTTGATCTGTAGAAAGAAAAAGATGTGCTACTTGATGATAACAGAAGTACCTAATGAGCGGAACTAAATCTTCATTTTTAGGTTTAATCGAATGAGTAGAGAAACAATTGGACACAAATTTAATGGATGCTATATTTCTATATTTCTTCTCTGTTATAGCTACATCATCAGGGATGCAAACTTAAAATTTTGAAAGCACACACAAAAACACTCAAAACAATAAGTGAAAAAGGTTATAGTCTGAATGTCTAAATATAGGATCCATTAAACTTGTATTGTATTTAATTGTTTTTCTATACTGTATTCCTTTGATTAATTTTATAAGATTAAATGAGCACATAAGCCTATATTCTCAAATGACTAAGAAAATAAGATATTTATTTACTTAGTTGCAGATATTAACTGAGACCCTTAAATTGATAAAGTCCTATCTCCCTCACTACCAGATATATTTGAATTATTCAAATTTACAGTACATGCTGGTTATTTCCCAAGGAATGGAAAATTGTACAAACAATTAGATGGTACAGCTGTGGGTTCACTTCTTTGGTTAATTTCTATATAGAACACTTAGAAACCTAAGTACTCAGCACAGCTATGCTCAAACCATTTGGTTATGCTATGTAGAGGATGTGTTTACTACTTGGCTTTATTGTCCAAACATTACATACATTTTTAGTCCATTTAAATAGCCAACATTCTAAAATACACTTCACAAAGGAAAAGAAACAAATAATTGTCTACCCTTCCTAGATACACTATCACACACCTTCCAAATGGTTCATTATTCTTTTCTATTTACAGAAAGCCCACACACACTGGAAGATATTTGCACAAATAATCACACCATCATCAAGCACAATAGTATGGTATACTAACATGCAGAGCCAGAGCTATTTCTTCCAGTGATATTACTCTTACCACCAAATTCACCTATTTTCTCCACACTTATTTAGTCAATAGTTATAATCCCCCCAAAATATAGAAAATACTAAATACGCTCCCTCAAATCTCCTCCCTTCCCTAATGACAAGACCATAACCAAATGGTTACTCTTCCATACATTCATGACACATCTGAAAAGATCTAGAATGCTTAATAAATACCAGCTTCACACCATATTTAAACCATATGTCAAACTGGTAATCCTCATCCATTCATCTAAGGACAAGCTCACTCCTTATTCACATCCAGATGTATATGAAGTGCTTTATATTTGTGACCTGGCTTGCTGTGGACAGATAGGAATATCTGCTGACATCTGGAACATGAGAAACATGTTCATCACCATTGTTTTGTGTTCATTAGTATTCAACACTAAATACCACACTAATCTTCTTGAATAGTGGACAATATCAAGTAGAGTTATGTGGGCAAATATCAGAATGGGGAACTGGACGATGAGACTTATTTGTGCCTATGGTCCTAGAAAGGTCTACTAAGGCTGAAATGGAGGAATTTTTTGAGGCTTTTAGAGAAAGCAACAGACACAATGAAAAAGGAAAAGTTAGTATTTTTTGGGAATCTAAATAGCAGAGTAAGAAATTTGTCAGACAAAATATTTTCCCGACAAATAATGTCCAATAATGACAAATACTTGTTGAATTTCTGCTCAGCACATTGGACTGGTTATTATTAATACAATGTTCCAACATAAAAATGTGCACAAATTCACATGGAGAGAAGAGGCAAGGAATAAGAAGTCTCATTGACTATTATTATTATTATTATTATTGTTCCGGGAAACTCCAAGGAGTCGACAGACTCATCAAGGGAGTATGTTATTGTTGATAGTGATGTTTTTCTCACTGGTGCAGGACACTAGAGTGTACAGAGGATTTGAAATTGGAAGCGATCACCATTTAGTCTTGGGTAGGATAAAATTGAATTTCATATCGAAAAGAATAACATGTAAGAAAGTTTTAAAGTGAATAAAACTTGAGCAGCTCTCAAATGTTAACTGTAGACTAAAATACATAAACATCATTGAAAAAAAAAATGAAAGCGTTTGAGAACAGAAACCAAATCTTGGAGAGTCAGTGGCAAATCCTGAAGAAAACATTGATTCGGCCAAAGAAGCATGTAGTTAGGTTGTCTGCAAGGATAGAAAAATCAGAACTCCATGGTGGACACAGCAAGTTAAAGAGGCAGTGAATTAAAAGAAGAAAGCATATCAAAAGTTCCTGGAAAATAAGCCAGCTTGTGCTCTTAGAGAATACAGAGACAAATGTAAAAAATCTAAACACTGTGTAAAACTGACTAAACAAAAGTCATGGGAGGACTTTGGCAAGAACATAGAAAATAAATATCAAGAAGGTGGCAAATATTCTGGAAGTTTTTGAAAAAGCTCAGAAATGGAGGAAAGATGCTGTAAAAGGAATTAGAGATGATAAAAGTGACATGAAAACTGGAGAAAAAGATATTCTTAATGTATGAAGTACTTACTTCAAAAAAGTGCTAAATGAAACATGCAGTGACAGCACAGTCGTAAAAAACACTTAACAGGCATGCAATCGGCGATGCATATCCATACTTGAAATAGAAAAAGCCATCAAAAGCTTGAAATGTCAGGCAGCAGGAGTAGATGATATTCGACCAGAAATGTTCAAGTATGTAGGTCTAAAAGTTTTACAGTGGTTACACTGCATGGTTCAGAAGGCCTGGACAGAGGGATGGATTCTAGATGATTGGAGTAGAGCTGTGATAGTACCGATATATAAAGAGGGAAATAAAACTGAATGTGAGATTTGCGGAGGCATTTCCCTACTGAGTGTTTTTGGTAAGATATATATACAAGTATACTTGAGAAATGGTTGAGAATGATTGTGGAAGGGAAGCTTGGTGAAGAACAAGCTGGATTCAGGCCAAATAGAAGCTGTCAGGATCAGATTTTCACTTTACGACAGATATTTTAGAAATCATGGGAACATAACAAAGATCTGTATTTAAGTTTTGTAGATCTGGAAAAGGTATATGACAAAGTGCCAAGAGAGGAGCTATTCTAAATGCCACAGTTTTATGGTGTCAATGGGGCATTTTATCAAGCAATACTTAGCCTTTATTTGAGTTGTAAGTCAGTGGTTAGAATTGAAGGAAGTCACAGGAGATGGTTTAATGTTAAATCTGGTGTGAGACAAGGATGTACATTATCCCCTCTGTTATTCATTATCTATATGGATCACATTATGAAGAAAAGTGGTGTTAGACATGATATCAAAATTGGAGATGTTAATTTCAGCTCTTTACTTGATAGATGATGTTATACTTTTAAATAAATCCAATACAAGTTGCAAGATTCTCTGACTAAATTGAATAATTGTTGTAATAAATTTGGTATGAAAATCAGCAATAACAAGACAAAGACAATGAAAATAAGCAGAAACAGTGAAAATATCAACTGCATCGTGAATGGAGAACCTATAGAACAAGTAAAACATTTCAGCTACTTAGGCACAATTTTTAGTGAAGATGGTAAATTAAATAAGGAAATAGACAACTGAATCAATAAAGCTGGTATGGTAGGAAGCCAAATAAATAAATCTATATGGAATAAGAGAGAAATTAATCAAACACTAAATTAACTTTATACAAGGCAGTGTTCAAAAAAAGACCAAACTTTTGCTATAAAAACTTCATTGCTCGTTTTACAACATTTTAAGCACTGTCCACTTCAGAGTAGTCCCCTCTACTGGTGATTTACCATTCCCAATGTTTCTTCCATTGTTGGAATCTTCCTGGAACACACTCTCTGTGATGGAACTCAGTTCTCTTATCGCATATGATAAGAGAACAGGTTTTAAGTTTGGGAAACAGGAAAAAGTCTGCTAGGGCTAAGTCCAGAGAATAGGGTGGATGGGGTACAACGGATGTCTGATGTTTGGTTGGCACATTGTTGTGGCGCAACATCCACGTCTAGTTTTTCCACAATTCAGATCTCTTCCTGCACACAGCATCCCTCAAACGCGCTTAAACTTCCTAGTGTAACTCTTTGTTTACCATCTGACCACATGGTACAAATTCATAATGGACAATGCCTTTCCAATCAAAAAAACACAACTAACATCACCTTGATCTTTGATTGACTCATCCATCGATGCTTAAACCACTCACAGTACTGCGTTCGGCTCATACAGTCCTCCCTGTATGCTTGGTTAAGCAATTGAAATGTCTCTAAAATTTTTTCAAAGTTTGCAGTGCAACATTTAATGCATGCATGTTCTTCAAGCTCTTTCATTGTCACTTTGTCACTAATCCGGCGAACAGCTTCTGCACTTGCTCACTTTTGCAGGAGTAACTCGACAACCAATGCTCATAGCAGAATGGGGAAAATGGCAGTTTGTTGTCAAAACCTGCTGCTAGGTGTGCTCAGTAGCTGCAGCATGCTCTGTGTTGGTTGGCTCACTATCAAAAATGAGTAAATAATAAATGAGTAAATAATATACATATTATTTACTCATTTATCTTCTTATAAATTTGTATGTATATTTTATATTATTCACTAATTTATCTCATTGTAACTATTTATTTATTTACCTATCAAAATCCTGTGCATTTCTGTAACCCGTGTCCTGGCACAGTATGACGTTTACTCTCCTTGCACCATAAAACTCCAAATCATTCAATCCTTTACATCCTAATACAGCTAGTGGATCTGACTGATTAGTGTGCCTTATTAAATGAACACTTGAATGCCTCGGCTATTTCTCTTAACTTTTCTATCATCTGCTTTCACTAAGGTCATTCTTCCTTTTGCTACATTGCAATAAAATTTTCTGGGCTTTTCTTTGTCTTGCTCATTTAACTTCTTTTCATAACCTGATTTAGCCATTGTCATCTCTTTTTACACAGTTTTTACTTTAAACTTTGTTTCTCCATTGAACTCCCATGAATTTTACTCTCATAGCTCTGGAGATGCAGATAGTTATAGATACTTTCAGAAACCCTTTCGCCACTTCCCATGCACTGCTCTATTTCTTTATTGTGCAGTTTTTTTTTTTTTATTATTATTTCGTGCCACTGCTTCAAGCTGCCGTCTCAAGTTTAATATTACCTTGTAGTTTCACATATGTCACATTCATTGTCACAAGTCAAAACTTATATGATCGTTCTCAGTTTCAAGGTGCAACAGTCATCTTAAACAGATTTTCAGACACTGTTACTGGATCCAGCATTCCTATACTATGAGTCCTTTCATAGTATGCTGAAGAATGTCCAAAATAAAAGGGAAACTGAATTTATTTCTCAATAATTTGAGTGATCAAGATAGTAGCAGGCCTATGGAATGAGCCTTACAAGAACATGTTGAAGATTTGTGGGTTACAGAAATTGGTTAACAGACAGAAAAGGGATGATAGGATTGAGACATACAATTTCCTGAAGGGTTTTACAAGACTAATACAAAAGAAATTTTTCAGAACAGGTCTGGTGGTGGGAGAACAGAGTCCATCGTTGGATACTGAGCAAGAACGTAGTTAGCATGGATGTTAGAACTTGATTTTTTGCTTGGAGAGTGGTGAATAAGTGGAATGGGTTGCCAGTGTTGTGGGTACTATGACTGTAAATGAGTTTAAAGCAAAGTATGATAGATATTGTACAAACGTTGGATAGTGCTTGGTATGATGTTTAGGGCCTCAGTCAATTAGTCTAAGGACTCCATGGAGTAGCCTGTAATAATAAATAATTCAGTAAATTCTGTTTCCCTTGTATCCCCCCATAGGTCAAATCATCCATAATGATATCCTCCTTATATCTATCTTCTATGCAGTGCAGTGTCCTCAGATGATTCTGGTAGCATCACTCAGTTGTGTATTTTGTCTTATTTTAACCTCTTTCTTGCCAAATAGCCTCACATTCATAATTTATATTACTTGCTGCCAGTTGAAGATTCCTCTTCTAATCAGATACAACTCCTCTACTATCATTGTTAACACTACCTTGCCCTTCCTATCTTGTCTGTTCTCCTTGAACTTATATTTTATTCCTGTAATGATATTCTCCTTTGTCAGGTCATGCTAGTTCCAATAATTTTAGCTCCGCTACACTGTGAATGCTAAGAACTCCTTGCCTTTATTGTTGATGCTTCTGACATATATACATGATAGCAAACCACCAAGCTAGTTGAGTAGTCTGGTAACTCATAAAACATGACCATTTCAAATAGAAGTTCAAATAGAGAGCTGTGGGTTGATTTCCCAAGCAAATCTCCTACTGTATTTCTACAGTTTTCTCTTGTCTTTCTTAAGCAAAGTACACTTGTCATTCCTCAGGTCATCCTTCACTTACTTGTCATTTTTTCTGTCATTATATTCCCTTACACTCATAATTACTTATAATTTAATGCACATATCCACACTTTCATGCTACCATCCAAACACATCTAGTTTCTCTGACTATACACCATCCTTCTTTCTCCAAATAATTTCTCCCAGTACCTAAAACCAAGTCCATTCAAATATAGTCCAGCATGCACGTACAATTCCTTTTGACCATCAAAATAAGATCAACATACTGCTCACCATTTCTTCTTCATGGTCTACTAGCTGAATCATTTGCAATCCTAGCTCACTCTTGTGATATTGTGGCAACAGACTTACAATCTTGACTCTTTTCTCTTCTTTTTTTTCATCTCACTGAACAACTAACTCTCAGTATTCTCCATACCAAATTTATCTTCTTGCAAGACCGAGATAGACATATCAACAACTTTTTGTATAGCAAGACCTGTAAATAGATATAACTGGTAATTAGTTTACGGAATTAACAATGCATATAAAGTATATTAATTAAAGGTAACTTTAATGAATAACTTCTATATTTCGGCAACGTCACATTGCCATCTTCAGGAACATAAAGATATGGTATGTGCACTCAGGAACTAACACAAAGCAAATGAGGAAGAAAGCAAGAAACTAATATTGTTCCTAAAGTCCTAATGGTGCCCTCTTGCGGGCTAATTTGGTAGTCTTGGCAGTTGGGCTGAAGTTCTCATAATGAAAGTCTCCCAAATTTGGGGCAGTTTCATGCACCCAAATTTGTTGAGGTTAGGAACGTTTTTTAGAGCTGCTGAAGATTCTTTGAATAATCTTTCGTATTTAAACTTGCTGCGATGAATTATTTTTGTTTTCTTCCAACGAATTTTATGGTGGGTATCTAAGGCATGGTCTGCCAGCCCAGAGCGGCTGTACTGGTGAAACCAGATGTAGTCTTGGTGTTCTGAAATCCTGATATTTGTTGTTCTGCCTGTTTGGCCAAAGTAGGACAATTTGCAGCTGCAAGGGACCTGGTATACACCAGGTAGGTCTAGGGGAAGTGGTTGGTCTTTGGTAGAGCGGATAAGGGATGCCAACTTTTTATATGGTCTGTAACAGGAAGTAAAGTCATATTTTTTGAGGATATTGGTTATTTTCTCAGAGGTGCCCTGGATGTAGGGGATGGTGATAGACTTGGTGTAATCTTTATTGTGGAGGGAGGGGGGGGGGGGGTTGTGGTTTACAGGTTTTAGTATTTTTGGGATTTTTTTGGGGTTATAGCCATTGGCTAAGAAAGTGTTGAGGATGTGGTTTAGTTCAATAGTCAGGGCCTTGTCATCTGAACAGAGCGTCGCCGTAGCACGTGGCGGTAAATTTGAGCTGTGCAGTAGAAAGTGATTTTTAATCGGTGAATAGTCTGCTTTTTTCCCCGTTTTTCTACGTTTTTGAGTGCTAAATTGTTTCTCTGAATACGAGTGTACTTCAGTGGTTGTTTTTTGGAAGTTAGTTGCTGTCGCGATATAATATATTTTGGTACCGTCGGAATCGAACGCGCAACGGTGGAAGACAAAACGAAGCTAAGTTACTGTATTTAGTTATATTTCATTTTATTTAATTATATTTAGTACTTAAATGTTCTGATGTTTGTACTTTTTTTCCTCTTATTTATTAATTGAATAATTATTAAAGATTAGGGTATAATTTGACAAAACACGTCACAGATAAGAATGGCACCTGTGCGAAGGAAAATGGCGGCCAGTAATGAAGGTTCGCCATCGTTATCAAAGAACGGTAGCATAAAAGAAATGAGTCAGTGTACTAGCTGTGAAATGTACGCTTTGCGGAGTGCGGTCGGAGTGTGGTTAGAAGATAATAAAGGATTGAATGTGTGTAGAAAATGCAGGGAGAATGCGGAATTGAAGTGTATTTCGGATCGTGAGTGTGATATTTTTGTCAACCTTCAGAATGAAGGAAACAGGGATAAGACAAGAAACGGCAAGGTTGTACATGAAAATTGTGAGAGTGTGAATGTAGAAAGTGTGAATGATAGTATAAATGGTTTCTCAGAGAACAAAAAAGATGAGATGGATGCAGTGAGTGAGATCGCGTTGTTGAATAGTGCGATAGAAAGAGCAAAACAGCAGCTAGAGTGCATGAACAAAAGTAGACTGAATGAACCAACCAATAATAAAAGGTATGACAGGAAAAATAGACGTATGAATGTGAACATGAACAAAATGAAGGATAGAGTGCTGTATGGAGACTCGTTAGTACGAGGTGTGTTAGTAGAAGATTTGACAAAATCGTACCAACCTGGTGCGACCATAAAGGACGTAACTGCGTCTATTAGAGAGCAAAAGGAAAGGGTGAAAGAAATGATTGTTGTGGCAGGTACGAATGATTTGAAAGGAGATAAAATGGAAATGATAGAAGACCTGAATGAATTGTTTGAGGTAGCAAAAGAAAAGAGTGAGAGAGTTAGAATGATGAGTCTTTTGCCACGGTATGACAGTGAAATGTTTAAAAGGAGGGCTATAATTGCGAATGACTTTATGCGTGGGTTATGTATGACGAGTGGTGTGGAATTTATGGATGTGTGGAGTGAGTTTTGATGGGTGAAAGGATCTATATAAGATGGATGGCTTGCATTTGAATGGTTATGGTGTAAGAAGACTTGAGAAAGTGTTGCTGAATGTAGTGGATGTGCAAATTCAGGGAAACTAGATTTGTTAGGGGGGGGGGAGTAGAGATACAGTCCTTATGGAGGCAGTTGAATGTAAGAATGAATATAATATGCCAGAGCAAATAAGGACAACAAATCTGAGTGGGATAGTTAATATAAGGCATCAAGGTAGGGTTGGGGCTAATGGGGGTCTTAAATTCATGTACACTAATACTAGGAGTATTAGGAACAAGAAGGAAGAGTTTTTGGCCATGGTTGGCACTTCCAGACCACAGGTTATAGGTATTAGTGAAACATGGCTGACTGTAGATGATATAACTAGTGGGATTGAATGTGATGGGTATAGTGTGTTCAGGAATGACAGAGAGAATAAAATGGGGGGAGGAGTATTGTTGATAGCTGATGAGCTCCAGCCAAGGAGAATAGAAGTTGAATTGCAGGATAGAGAAAAGAGCACATTTGAGGCCATTTGGTGTGAGATTGTGGCTAGCAGAACTAAATATACAATTGGGTGCTGCTATAGACCAGGTGATGGAAAAGATGGTGGTGACAGTATGCACAAGCAAATAGAAGAAATGGGTGGAAGGAGGGTGATTATTATGGGAGATTTCAACTATGGTCGCATTGATTGGAGTGAGGAGAGGACACACACGGGAGGAAGGAACTGGATTTTATGCGGTTATTAAGGGATAACTATCTGCGACAGCATGTAATGGAAAATACTAGGGGTCAGAGAGTACTTGACCTAGTAATTACATCTGAGGATTTGGCTGTAACAAATATGACCACATTGCCACCAATCGGTGAGAGTGATCATAGGGTCTTAACTTGGGAGGCGGCTAAAGGTGTAGAATTTTCAATTAAGACAGGGTACATGTGGAATCATTGGGCTGGAAAGTATGACAAGCTTAGGAGTTTGATTGGTTCAGTGCCATGGCATGTACAACTGCAAGGACTAGAGTTTGATAGTGCATGGGAGGTAGTTAAGAAGTGTTTGCAAGAAGCAATGGCTGACTGTATACCTAGAGTCCGAATAATAAATCAAGTAGGGGTTAAATGGATGAATAACACCATTAAGCTTGAGTTGCAAAAAAAGAAACAACTATGGAGGGAATTTAAGGAGAAGG
The DNA here is from genome assembly GCF_054136105.1 of Typopeltis vanoorti. Taxonomy (NCBI): domain Eukaryota; kingdom Metazoa; phylum Arthropoda; class Arachnida; order Uropygi; family Thelyphonidae; genus Typopeltis; species Typopeltis vanoorti. The sequence continues at coordinate 33,208,967 of NC_143561.1, read as the reverse complement.
GTGACCGGCAGGCACATGAACGGTATAAAGCACAGGCCAGAAGGGTGACGAGTGTGGTAAGAAAAGCAAAAAAGGATTACGAAAGAACATTGGCCATGCAGGCTAAAGAGAATCCTAAACAGTTTTTTAGATATGTAGCAAGTAAAAGGAAAAATGTACATGGCAGGTTGATTTTAAAGAATGCCGATGGTAGGGAGGTAACTGAATCAGTTGAGATAGTTGAGTTACTGAGTGAGCACTTTGCTAAAGTATATCATCCAGGTGGTGACATTGCAGAAACGAATAAACCAGTAGATTATACGGGAATTGTGGTTAATGAAGTGGAGGTGAGTAGTCTATTGCATAACCTCAATGTCAATACATCTGTGGGATTGGATGGTATACCAGCTCGTTTGATACTCGTTATATTAAAATCTTCAAAATGACATTAATGTCTTTAACAAACCATCCCATGGAGTAGCAGCTCACGTATTATAACACAGTGACGGCTGAACTGGATAAGGGTAATGGGTTTACGGTGATTCTACTGGACCTTGCCAAGGCCTTTGACAGGATTCCACATGGAATTCTAATCAGTAAATTGCAGCATATGGGAGTGGACATAGGGTTGGTGAGATGGGTAGGAGGGTGGTTGACGGAGAGATATCAGAGAGTGGTTTACTCGGAAGTAGAGTCCACAAGACGGCCTGTGACTAGTGGTGTGCCACAAGGATCTGTTCTTGGACCACTGCTGTTTAATTTGTTCATAAATGATATAGGAAATGATCTGAGAGGAACAGTTCATTTGTTTGCGGATGATGCGAAGTTGGGTAGGGCAATAGTGAATGCAGATGACGTCAAAATTTTGCAGGATGATTTGGATAGATTGGAGGTCTGGGCTAAGGAGAATGGATGTCAGTTTAATGTGGCAAAATGTAAGGTTATGCATTTTGGGGTGAAAAGATTGGCGGCAGTTTACTGCATTGGTGGAACCGTGCTCCAGGAAATTGATGAGGCACGAGATTTAGGAGTGTTGGTAGATAAGGAATTGAAATTTAGGGGACACATTGCAAAAGTGACCAAAACAGCTCATCAAATCACTTGGTTGCTGAAGAATACTATGACAAGCAGAGACAAGCAGGTTATTGTTCCTCTGTATCGAGCCTTGATAAGACCCCATCTAGACTACTGTGCTCAGATTTGGTCACCTAGGTTTCTTCTTGATGGGGAGGAGGTGGAGAGGATCCAGAGGCGAGTGACCAAGATGATAGCAGGTCTGTGGAATGAACCGTATGAGAACAGGTTGAGGATTTGTGGGTTGCAAAAATTGGTTGATAGGCAGAGGAGGGGAGATATGATTGAGACATTCAAATTACTAAAGGGTTTCTATAAAATTGATTCAGAAGATATTTTTGAGAACAGGGCTGGTTGTGGGAGGACTAGGGGACATCCATGGAAACTAGGCAAAAGTGTGGTTAGTGAAGGTGTTAGAGCTGGGTTCTTTACTTTTAGAGTAGTGAATGAGTGGAATGCGCTCCCAGAGTCTGTGGTGGATGTTGTGACAGTGAATGAGTTTAAGGCGAGGTATGATAGATACTGTATGAATGTCAAATAGTTGTGATGAATATGATTTGGGGCCTCCCTCGATGAGTCCAATGACTCCCTGGAGTTGCCCGTAATAATAGTAATAATAGTGTTTTTATCACCCCATATTGTTGTGGGGGGGGGATTGCTGGTGAATGTATCTGCCAGTGTGGGTGGGTTTTCTGTAAACAGAGAAAACCAAAGATCCATCAAGCTGGCGGGTGATTAAAGTGTCTAGGAAGGGGAGGGTGTTGTTTTCCTCATTTTCTAAGGTGAACTGGACTCTGGGGTGTTGGTTGTTTAAGTGTGCTAGGAAGGAGTGGAGTGTGTCTGAGCCATGTGGCCAAATAGCAAACACATCATCCACATAACGAAGCCAAATAGTGGGTTTCTGTGGGGCGGAGTTTAAGGCTTTCTCTTCAAATGTCTCCATAAAGAAATTGGCCAAGGGTGGGGAAAGTGGTGAACCCATGGCTGTCCCCTCTATCTGTTTGTAGAACTTTCCTTGCCAAACGAAATAGCCTGAGTTCATTGTGAACTGAAATAGGGCTGAGATATCGGGAGGAAACTTGGCTTGGATGAGCTCAAGGGTTTCTTTGAGTGGGACATTAGTGAATAGGGAGGAGACGTCAAAACTGACCATTATGTCAGTGTGTTGGAGTGTGAGGTTTTCTATACTGGCTTTAAAGTGGGCTGAGTTTTTTATGTGTGATGGTGTGTTGCCAGTGTAGTGTGTGAGCATTTTGGCTAAATGTTTGGCTAATTTATATGTGGGGGAATCAATGCCATCCACTATGGGACGCAATGGCACATTTTGTTTGTGTTTTTGGGAGTCCATATAATCGGGGGGGTCTAGAGTTATAAGGTTTAAGTTTGTTGGTGACTTCCACAGGCCAAGAAGTGACTTTCTTAAGGAGTCTGTGGATAGTTCTGATCTGAGAGCTGGTCAGATTATATTCAATGGGGAGGTAAGCAGTACGGTCTAGTACTAAAGAATTTAGCTTACCTTTGTAGTCTTTTTGATTAAGTACCACAGTGGCGCTTCCCTTATCAGCTTTGGTGATTACTATTTTTTTGTTGTTTTTCAATTCTTGTAGGGCTGTATATTCGTTTTTGGATAAGTTGGATTTTGGGGGTTTGGCTTTAGTGAGAACACTGACTACATCCAGTCTTATGTTGTTGGCGATATGGTTAGGCAGGTTGCGAATTCCACGCTCTATTTGGATCATGATTTCTTCAGCAGGTATCCTTTTAGGAGCTAGGGCGAAATTGTGACCACGTGAAAGTGCAGTGAGTGCTTCAGGCTTTAAAACTGCCGACGAGAGGTTGACTACAGTGTTGAGTGGTGGCTGGGGTATGGAAGTAGAAGTCTTTGTTAGGTTTTCGTATTTTTTCACGTGCCGACTACGTATTTTTTCGAATTCCTTTCTTGCTGATGTGCATGAGATGTCTTGAAGTATAGACCATTGATCAAGGCCGAATGTATTCGAAAGGTCTTCCTCTAGCGCCCGTAAGGTTTTGTTTTCATCGGCAAGGAGAACGCGCGTTGCGGTAATTTGTTCTCTTAACAGGGCAAAGCTAGTGCGGTTATAAATGCGTAGAGCTTTCTCGGAAGTAAAACGGTGCTTCAATTTGACACGATTAGGGATCACTTTGTTATCCCGGCAGCGTTTTAGGAACGTCAGACGATTTATTTGCCTAGATATCTTCAACCTCAATTTGCCGTATTGACAGGCCTTTCGTGCGATTGCATCTCCGTGGATGATCATGATTCTAGTAGCAAGACTTATACGTTGGTTAGACATAACTGGTAATTAGTTTACGGAATTAACAACGCATATATACTTTATATGCGTTGTTAATTCCGTAAACTAATTACCAGTTATGTCTAACCAACGTATAAGTCTTGCTACTAGAATCAAGACCTGTAGAATTTCCATAATTAAGCAATCACAAGTGTACCACAGTACCAAATTATGTTTAGTTTTCTATTGGCACATGTATGATTGTTTCATTATATCATCAACTCATTCTACTTCCTTACATATGGTCTTGGTAACATCATGAATCTTCACTTCCATCAAACATGCTTTCATTGCTTATTCATTCAGCAATGCCCTTAACCTCCCAACCGGCTGGTGTGGATGATATAGTCAGCTCTTCCTAGCTTTTTTCATGGATCAAAACTTGTCAGCATTCTACCTTTTATCATGCCATTACCATCCTCTGCCGTTAATCTCGTTATGGCTATTCTATAGCCATTAGTGGATTAACTGTTGTTGAGTGACCTTTGTGTCCCCATGTCTTTATGTCTATTGTGTTGCTTAGAATTTCATTTACTGTCCTAAGTTATTTGACCTTTCTTGCCTCTAAAATGATTTATTGTGTCTCTTCCCAAAAATTGAAACGAATTTCACATATGCGAAAAAAATCATTCCTGAAATGACCACTGATCAGCTTTTGCAATGAATCTATTTAGTGATAGTAAATTGGGTGTATTTTATTCTACAAATCAGTGCACCGGAAGAGTTGCACTGATTGTTCTTTCACTTTACATATAATAATCGAATAATTTTTTTTCGAATTTCAGAATTTTCAAATGTGTGCTTTGAAAATATTATGTCAAATATTTATATTTTTAAATAATATTTATTGAAATAAATATGTCCTTTTGCTTTCGTTTCTAGCCAAATAGCATTATATGGATCATCACGTTTCAGTTTTAGAAACTATTTTTTGTTATTCAAAAAAAAAACTTTTTTTTTTTAAACTATTTTTTAAAAAATTTTAAAATTTTTTAAAAAACTATTTTTTATAAAAAACTATTTTTAACAAAAAAAGAAACTATTTATATGACAGAGAGGAGTTTAGAAGGAGGGCCATAATTGCAAATGACATTATGCGTAGGTTATGCAGACGGTGTGGTGTGGAATTCATGGACGTGTGGAATGAGTTTGAAGGGCAAAAGGACTTATACAAGATGGATGGCCTGCATTTGAATGGACTTGGTGTGCGGAGACTGGAAAGAGTGTTGCTGAATGAAGGGAAAATGGATGTGCAAAACCAGGGAAACTAGAACTACCAAGGAGGGGGGGGGAATGGATATGCAGACATCAGTGAGACAGATGAGTGTAAGAATGTATATAATGTACCTGAGCCAGCACTAAGGACAAAAAATGGGAATGGGTCATTTAGAATAACGTATCAATATAGGGGTGGGACTAAGGGATCACTGCATTTCATGTATACTAATGCCAGGAGTATTAGGAACAAGAAGGAAGAATTTTTGGCCTTGATTGGCTCTTCCCAGCCACAGGTTATTGGCATTAGTGAAACATGGCTGACGGAAGAAGATATAGTTAGTGGGATAGAATGTGTAGGTTATAGTGTGTTTAGGAGGGACAGAGAGAATAAAATGGGGGGAGGGGTATTATTGATGATAGCTGATGAGCTGCAGCCAAGGAGAATTGAAGTTGTATCGCAGGATAGTGAAAGGAGCTCATTTGAGGCTATTTGGTGTGAGATTGAGACTGGCAGAATAAAATATACAGTTGGGTGCTACTATAGACCAGGTGATGGAATAGATGGTGGAGATAGTATGCATAGGGAAATTGATGAAATGAGTGGCAGGAGGGTAATTATTATGGGGGATTTCAACTATGGTAACATTGATTGGAAGGAGGAGAGGACACATGTGAGGAAGGAAAAGGATTTTATTCAATTATTAAGGGATAACTATCTGAGACAGCATGTAATTGAAAATACTAGGGGTGTGAGAGTGCTTGACCTGGTAATAGCATCTGAGAATTTGACTGTAACGAATATGACCATGTTGCCACCTATTGGTGAGAGTGATCATAAGGTCTTGACCTGGGAGGTGGCTAAAGGTGTGGAATTTTCAATTAAGACAGGGTATATGTGGAATTACCGTGCTGGCAAGTATGACAAGCTTAGGAGATTGCTTGGATCAGTGCCATGACATGTACAACTGCAAGGGCTAGACGTCGATAGAGCATGGGAAGTGGTCAAGGAGCATTTACAGGAGGTAATGGCTGATTGTATATCTATGATCCGAATAGTAAAACAAGTAGGGGTTAAATGGATGAATAACACCATTAAGCTTGAGTTGCAAAAAAAGAAACAACTGTGGAGGGAATTTAAAGAAAGGGGTGACCTGCAGGCACACTAACGGTATAAAGTGCAGGCCAGAAAGGAAACGAGTGTGGTAAAAAAAGCAAAAGCGGACTATGAAAGTAAACTAGCTTTGCAAGCAAAAGAGAATCCAAAACAGTTCTTTCAATATGCTGCAAGCAAGGAAAAAACTGTACACGGTAAAATGATTTTAAGGAATGACGATGGTAAGGAGGTCACTGAATCAGTCGATATAGTGCAGTTACTGAGCGCGCACTTTGCAAAAGCATATCATCCAGGTGGTGACATTGAAAAAATGAAGGAACCATTAGTTTATACGGGAATAGTGATGAATGAAGTGGAGGTGACTAGTCTATTACAGAACCTTAATGTGAACACATCTGTGGGATTGGATGGTATACCGGCACGGGTCTTGCGTGAAGCGGCTAAAGAATTATCAGTGCCCTTGACCATGTTGTTTAATCTGAGTCTCAGGTCTGGCTTAGTCCCAAAGGTGTGGAAAGAGGGGAAAATAGTTTCACTGCATAAAGGAGGATCGAAGACTACGGTTGCAAATTACCGACCGATCAGCATATCAGGAGTCATTGTCAAGGTCTTAGAGAAAGTAGTCAAGGGAAAAATACAGGAATGGATTGATGAAAACGAGATACTGTACAGAGGACAGCATGGCTTTGTGAAGGGTAGATCATGCTTCAGTAACTTGCTCAAGTTTTATAACAAGGTGACGGCTGAACTGGATAAGGGAAATGGGTTTACAGTGATACTGCTGGACCTGGCAAAGGCGTTTGACAGGATACCACATGGAATACTAATCTGTAAACTACAACATATGGGAATGGATATAGGGTTGGTGAGGTGGATAGGTGGTTGGTTGATGGAGAGATATCAGAGAGTAGTTTATTCAGGAGTAGAGTCCAAAAGACGGCCTGTGACTAGTGGTGTGCCGCAGGGTTCTGTTCTTGGACCACTGCTGTTTAATCTGTTCATTAACGATATAGGGAAGGATCTAAGTGGAACAATTCATTTGTTCGCTGATGATGCAAAGTTGGATAGGGCAATAGTGAATGCAGAAGATGTCAAAGTCTTGCAGGATGACTTAGATAGATTGGAGTTCTGGGCTAAGGAGAATGGATGTCAATTTAATGTGACAAAATGTAAGGTTATGCATTTTGGGCTGAAAAGATTAGCAGCAGTATACCACATTGGTGGAACTGTACTCCAAGAGATTGATGAGGCCAGGGACTTGGGAGTGTTGGTGGATAGGGAGATGAAGTTTAGGGGGCACACTGCAAAAGTAGCTAAATCAGCTCATCAACTCACTTGGTTGTTGAAAAATACCTTGACGAGCAGAGATAAGCAAGTTATTGTACCTCTGTACCGAGCCTTGATAAGACCTCATCTCGACTACTGTGCCCAGATTTGGTCACCTCGGTTCCTTATTGATGGGGAGGAGGTGGAGAGGATCCAGAGGCGAGTGACTAAGATGATAACAGGTCTATGGAATGAACCATATGAGAACAGGTTGAAGATTTGTGGGTTGCAGAAACTAGTTGATAGGCGGAGGAGGGGAGATATGATCGAGACATTCAAATTGCTAAAGGGATTCTATAGGATTAATTCAGAGGATATTTTTGAGATCAGGACTGGTGGTGGGAGAACTAGGGGACACCTATGGAAGCTGGGCAAGAGTGTGGTTAGCAGGGGTGTTAGAGCTGGGTTCTTTACTTTTAGAGTGGTAAATGAGTGGAATAAGCTGCCAGAGTCTGTTGTGGGTGCTATGACGGTGAACGAGTTCAAGACAAGGTATGATAGATACTGTGAGAATGTAATCGCATAGTTGTGTGGACATGATGTTTAGGGCCTCCCTCGATGAGTCTAAAGACTCCTGGAGTCGCCCGAAATAATAATAATAATATTCATAAAGACAAAATAAAAATAAAAAAATGTTAAAATGCTAAATTGCATTACTCAGTTTCCGATTGTGTCTTTTTGGTGTCAAAAATTTATATCCAATGATATTTTAGCAGTGATTCTTCGCCTTGGTCTTTTATTTATTTATTTATTTGTATTATGCATATTACAATAATATCTAATGCATATCCTCGTAGATATGTTGAAAATATGTGAAAAATATCATATACGGAATGATTCAAAATTTTTGCTCATTTTGAAGATTTTCTAATGCTTTCCCCACCACCACTTCCTTATTCTCTCCTGGAACTCAATTGCATAACTACTCTATATTTCTATACAGGTTTGAAAGCTTTTCTAGACAGTATTCAAAATCAATTACTTCGTTTTACTATTTTGACAAAAGATATACGGCAATCAGATTGTACAGTGAAGCTTCTAATTCTGTTCTATTTATTTGCAATCTAAAACCAGCTGTTCTACTGTCTGCTGAAATAATGTGAAATTTTAGAAATAATATGCTATATTTTCACCATGCAAAATTGTTTATATGCATACCACACAAAAGAAAGTTCAGTAGTATTATTTTTGTTTATTTTTCTTTAAAAAAAATCTAAATATTACTTCTGCTGCTGGAAACTATTTCTGAAATGATCTACATCGTATAAATACTTGGTAATATCCTCTTAGCTGGAGGAAAAGTTGAAGGCTTATTACTCTCAGTGCTATTGAGAAGAAAGGGGAGAACACTAAAGTCGCACTAAAGTGCCTCAGGCTGTAGTGCAGAATATGTCAAGAATGTCTTGTTTCCTTTTTGATTGTTGATTACCTATATCCTAACAGAAATACTGACATTTCATTTACATGCTTATACATTATTTATGCCAAAATAATTGCTTAATTTATAATGATCAGTTTCACTTTTATTATCAAAAAATTAGAAATTAAATCATACAATTATCTTAAAAGAGAGGATTTGAATTATTTTCAAAGAAAAGGTGCATATGCGTTTCATAATCTTTTTTTTTTGGGGGGGGGGTATAGACCTAATCAATCTGCGGATATTTCAGATAATTTATTTCATAAATCGTTCGCAAGACAGCTGTTACAAACGCAAATCACTTGGGGAACATACCCATTTATTTTAGTGTAAAATAGTAGCAAAAGTTCCGTTACTTTAGATATGTAATCTAGAAGAAAATGTTATGTCTGCTGAGATTAGAATCTTACGTGAATAATTTTTCTGACATGATTTCTCTATTCGTTATAATGTAACCAATTTCCAGATTTTTTCCCTCATGCAGACTCCATGTTATATGCAGTGATTTCTTCTTTGTACTACAAGAAAAGAAAATCAGATAACAGAAGAAAAATATGTAGTACTTTCTTTTCCACTGGCTGAATTTACAGTGTTCTTTCTTTGTGTTTTGGAGAGAAAGTGCAAATGATTTTTTTCTTACTATTTTTGCCATTATAACATCTCATATAGTTATAAGAGTGACATTTTACCATTTTTATCCCACACGAGAAACAGAAATAAGGTAGTAATAATATTGTTGATTATGTCAAACTTCATTGTAGCAGAACTTTTTATTACAAAACTTTGTAATATGTATCTCCGAAACAAGAAATTTGGAACCCATATCACATCAATGTTGAGTGTTGGGAAGGTGAAAATGTTCCCGTTATTATTTATATATTTCATTTATTAACTAGGGGGGCTATGCCCCCCCCCCCCCCCCCCCCCCCCGTGTTCCGGTCTGGTAGGCCAGTTCTCCTTCAATTGTGATAACGCGAAAGGGGGTTCTGCCCCTGAATTCTGATGACTCGAATTTTCAAGACTCGACACTCAGGTTAGCCCCAGAGTTTCAAAACGTTTCGAAAAACATGACATAAAAAGGCTTATCATTTTATATGTATATAGGGTAGATTTTATTTCATTATTTTTTATTGTTTTGGCGAAATACTTTACCTAGAATACTCTTATATTTTATTCCTTCGAAAATATCATTTTGTGTCATAAAAAGAACTTAAAAATTCGCATTCAAGATGAAAAGGAAACAGTTCATTCAGGTATCCCTCTATCAATATTTGTAGTCCTGAAAAGGACTGTTTTGATGGCCTTGAAAACAAACATTTTTTATTTCATACTGTTCAGAATTTAAAATTCTTGAACAGTGTGGAACACCTTGAAGCAAGGGTAAACACACAAAGCAGTTTTACACTCAGGGCACCAGATTTTTGTTTCCTTTCTGATATTTTTTTTATTACATACATAACATTTGCATGCAGGTTTTTATTTATTAGCATTTTTTGATTAGTATATTGTCTAATATACATATTATTTATTTTATTACATAATATAAATAATATGTATATTAGACAATATACATATTATTTTTATAATATGTATATTGTCTGATATATAATTTGCTAATTTATAATAATCACCACATAGTTTCAGTATCGAAAAATTAAAGTTATGTGGAACAATTACTAGAGAAAAATAACAAATTAAATAAAAACTGTACCTATGTTTCATAACAGTTTTCGGGTGTGTGATAGTAATGCAACGGGGGGGGGGGTTAAACTATCAGAGGCGAAATAAAGTTCAATTCTATTATGAAAGGAAATGAAATTTTGATATACATATTTTGAATGATAAAAATAAGCAAATGTATCACTTACTTTAAAAATTGGAGAATAAAATATCTGAATTATGCAGAAAATATAAATTTAAATCATAACTGTTAATTTCATTTTGTAATGATCAATTATACAAGGAAACCAAGAAAGTGAAAAGTACAAAGAACAGTAGATCACTATACAACATGAAGAAAAAATTTAGTGATATGATTAAAGAATTTTGTTATTCTCTATAAAGCAAAGTTGCTCAAGCGTGTCCTAAAGGAAATCTGTGAAGTATTATTCGATTTCGAAGGTTTTGTATTTAAAATAAAAATAATATAAACTGGAACGTCGGCAGCCGGTTTTCTTTTCTTTTTTAAAAGAATATTTCAAATAATTATTGTGAATTAATTTCTTCGAGAACAAAGAAAAATCTTTTGTCTAGTAAGCGATTAGAAAAAAATTAGCGCAAAAAATAAAAAATTAAATTTGTTCTCCAAGGTAAGGCTTTGTTCACTTAAATATTTTTAAGTGAACAAATTATACAAGATCTTTATTTTGTCCAGACATTAAAATTGTATTGTACAATAAAAAGAGAAAACAAAAATATAAATAATTTCTCTATTTTTAGTCTATCCTATATAACTAAAATCCAGTTGACCAGCATGGAACAAGGAAGTGCGTTTCTTGTTATAGGCAACTGAGAGGCAGCTATGAATGCGAGATAATCCGATTAACCATTCACTTCAGCGTGAGGGTTTATCACACTTTCTAATGGACATGACAGTCAAATTGCACTTCTTATCCAGGTTCTTTAAACAGGTGAGCTGAAACATATCCAGATTTAGTTGGACGTCTATAGACATCCTAGCCGTTTGGGAGGTTAATCATGAAATCACTGTATATATCTTGAAATTTTTTTATTTTTTTTTAAATTCATTTCAAAATTTTTAACATTGTATTGAGCTCATCTTTTTCTAATGCTCTCATTTAACTTTTCATGCATTTTATCTCTTTTACACACTGCTTTCACCTGCTCTTATACCAACACCTGTTTTCATGATCACAGCTCCTAGCATTTGTCATTGCTACCTGCCACAGAATTCCATTTGATCCCTCATTCAAAATTCCATTTGAATTCAATAACTCACAGTCTTTAGTGTGCCTTATCAACATATGCTTCTGGCCTGGGTTTGCATCATTGCCATTGTCCACGCCCAGGTTGAGACCAGCACTGTGCTTATTGAAAGTCTGAAATGCCTTGAAAATTCACACTGAGTGTGATTTTTTTTTTTTTTAAGGTAACCAAAGTATTTCTTCTAGAGCATGTCAGAGTCTAATCTTTCAGCTCTTCCGCAATAGAAATATGCTCTAGGTTTCTAGCCTTTCGATGTGATTCTCATGTGAGGAGGGAGAGGGGAAATCTCTTTACCTATTAAGCCCAGTATTCTAGCTGCTTTAACTTAATTTTGGTAATGATAGCGGCTCTGTTTTAAAGGATAAAAACCAGTTTTCATCCTCTAGAAACCTAGAGCATATTTCATATTTTTGTGGGAGGAAAAATCCTGTTCTTTCCATATGACACTAGTTAATTCACTTTTGGTGAATTTGAACAACCCCTGTTTCGTGTGTCCTAGATGAGATTTGAATGTGGTTCTTTCCAGCCAGGGGGAATTGTCAGTGTACTGTGACTACATTGCAGAGGTAGCGTATTTATATTTTCCTAAATCGCAGCCAACCTATAAATATTATTTTTTAAGTATTGTTTCAGATAAGCAATTCATATTCATTAATAGGAATATTGATTGCTTCTGTTCTGATAATATATTTGAAAATACATATTTTGTAGGCATCTTCAAAAGTAAAGCTGGATGAATCTTTACTAAGAAAATTGCTATGCAGAATTAGAACAGAGAGACCGAATTGTTCTTGGTTTGATGAAGCGCAGAATAAAGTAAGTAATTGTTCATGTGCAGTTTTAAATTAATTCTTGTTTTTAAATAAGAATGTTAATTAGTTTGATATAAAAGCAATTTCTGTATCTTATTATTCATATTACAATAGCATAAAATTAAATCATGTACACAAAGTTTTTAGTGCTAAAAACAAAAATGCTGAGAACAAAACACCTGCACTATGTCATTATCTACCGACAAAAGCTGCCAATGCAAACCCTTCTTTCTCATGATTTTTCTGGCTCCTCAGTCGGGTGTAAATGCCTCACCAAAACCTCTCTCTCTCCCCCCCCCCCCTTCCCAATTGTAGCTGGTAATATGTTCCCCATGCTATCTCTGTTCATATACATGGGAAGAAAATGTCAGAAGAAGCTCACACTGGCCAGAAATACTGGCCAGTGTGAGCTTCTTCTGACATTTTCTTATGAATACTTCCTCATCAGTTATTAAATTTTAATTAAATTCATTTAATTAATTTTTTTCATGTGGTGAACTGTAAAGGCCACATCCTGACATCCTGATCCAAAGATTGGATTAACAAATAACTCAGTTTCATTTTGCCATTATGGTTTGTGAGGATTTCTGCAGGAGGGTGGGCAGGACAGTTGTTCAGCAATAAAAATGCTTTTATGTTCCATAGTTTTCTTCCTTAAATGATCTCTCTCACTGATGACAAAAGTATATGAAATGATTTCTCAAAAATCTGCTGCCATCCAGATGTTCTTGCTATGACGATACAAAAATGCTAACACCTGCACTTTTTTGTGTTGGCAAACATATTATGGCTATGGACTTTCCTATGTGCAGTTTAGCTTTGTATGTTGCTGATTTTATTTACACAATTTCTGTTTTGTGTCAATAAAATTAGCTTTATATGTTGCTGATTTTATTGACACAAAACAGAAATTCTGGTAGAAAGGCCTATATGTTGGCTATTCATAAGTATTATTTTTGAGGAAATTAAAAAGTAGTCTGAATATTAATTATAATAACTGTAATTAACACTTCAAATATTTATGCAAAGTCAAATAGCTATCATCAGGGAACAGAGAACCATGGTATGTGCATACAGGCACTAACAGTGAGTTAATGAGGCTGAAGAAAGACAACCAACATTGCCCTAGAGTCCTAATTAGAAATATATACACGTTTGCACAAGAATAATGTTTAATTTGCCAAATATTTAGATCTAGGAGATGCCAATTAGAGTCCTAATTGGCATCTCCTAGTGGGCTAAATTTGGTGATCTTGGTCATTGGGGCTGAAGATCTGAGGATGAGTGCTTCCTAAATTTGAGCAGTTTCATGCCTGACTTTGTTGAGGTTTGGCATGTTTCTCAGGGCTGAGGCCGATTCCAGGAATAGCCTGTCATATTTGTATTTGCTGTGGTGTGGTAGAGTGGCCTTCTTCTAGTGCATCCTGTGGTTGGTGTCCAAAGCATGGTCAGCAACCACAGAATGCACTGGAAGACCAGAGTGGCTGTAATGGGAGAACTGGATGTAGTCCATATGTTCAAAAATTCTGATATTGGCTATCCTTGCCTGTTTGACCATAGGAAAGTTTGCAACTTCAAGAAACCTGATAAACACTGGGCAGGTGTAGAGAATGTGGCTGTTCTTTGTAGAGCAGATAACAGATGCCAGTTTTTATGTCGTCTGTAAGTGGTTGTTAAGTTGTATTTCTTTAAGATTTTTGTTAATTTTTCAGATATGCCCTGGATATAGGAATAGTGATGGATTTTATGTAGTCTCTATTTTTTATTTATTTGTTTGGGAGGAGGTATGGGGATTTAATATTTTTTGGATTTGATGGGAGTTGCAACCATTGGCTTAACTAAGTGTTGAGAATGTGTAGTCATGTTCAGTCATTAGGGAATTTATCAGAGCTGATTAATTTTGCCCTGCTATATAGAATTTTTATAATCCCATATTATTGGTGGGGGGGGGGTGTATCTATAAGTATGTGTGGGTTTCCTGTAAACAGAGAATGCTGGGTCATCATGTTGACATGTAATCAGAGTGTCTAGGAAAGAGAGACTTGTTATTTTCCTTTTCTAAGGTGAACTGGATCCTGACATATTGATTGTTTATATGTGTAAAAGTGTTGAGAGTATCCAGAGTTCATGTGGCCAAATGGAGAACACATCGTCTGCATTGCATAACCAAACAGTTGGTTTATGGAGAGCAACGGCAGATTAAAAACGCACTCTCATGAAAATCTCTGCACAGTGCATGGAGCATTTTAACAGGAATAAAACTGATTTTGTGCATCGATTTATTACTATGGATGAGACTTGGATTCACCATTACACACCAGAATCCAAATGCCAGTCAAAACAGTGGACAGAAGCTGGTTGTTCAGTGCCAAAGAAGACAAAGTCGGCTCCATCAGCAGGAAAGGTCATGGCATCAGTGTTTTGGGATGCTAAAGGCATTTTTTGTCTTTTTCTTTGGTTTTCATGAAGTAATTGGCCAGGTGTATAGAAAATGAGAAACCTATAGCTGTCCCTTCTGTCTGTAGAATTTTCCCTGCAAAAAAAAAAAAAAAAAAAGAAAGAAAGAAAAAAAGAGTTCACGGTGAACTGAAACAAGGTTGAGATATTTGAAAAGAAATGTCTTTGATAAGGTCTAAGGTGTCTTTAAGTAGTACATTAGTGTATAGAGAGGAGACATCAGAACTGAATTATGTCAGCGTGTTGGAGTATGAGGTTTTCTAAACTGGCTTTATAAAAGTGAGTTAATTTTTTTTTATGTCAGCAGGAGTGTTGCAATATATTATGAGAGTACTTTGGCTAATTTGCATGTTGGTGAATCAGTGCTATCCACAATGGAGTATAATGGCAAATTTTGTTTATGGATTTTTGGTATCCAATGGAGGAAAAAGGATCTAGAGGTATATGATTTTAGTTTATTGGTGATCTCCACAGGCCAAGATGTGACCTTTATTTAAGTTGCCTGTGAAGTGTTCTGATCTGTGTATCGTGTTATCATAATCTGAAGGAAGGAAGGTAGAGCAATCTCTAAGTAGGGAAGCAAACTTACCTTATTATCTGTAATCTTTGTTTTTGTAGTTTTTTTGTAATCTGTAGTTTTGGTTTAAAATTACAGTAGCATTCCCCTTATCCACTTTTGTAATTACTATTCTATTGCTGTTGTTTTTTGTTTTTTTTCCACTAGAGCTTCACGTATTGTTTCCTTGAGAGGTTGCTTTTCAGTGGTTTTGTATGTGTGACACTGGCTACATCCAGTCTGATGCTGGCAATATGGGTAGGAAGGCTAGGGTTACCTCAGATTACAATTTCTTCTGCAGGAATTTTTCTAGGTGTGAGCACATAGTTGTGGTCACAAGCCAAGTACACTAATATCTTTCAGCTTGAAGGTGCAGGATGATAAGTTTACAGCTATGTTTTTTGAGGTTGGTGAGGCTTGAAAGATGAGCTTTTTAATAGACTGTCATGGTTCTTGATGACCCGGCAATTATTTTTTGAAACTCTTTGTTTGCTGAAGCATTCAAGATGGCTGAAAGATTGGCCAAAGATCAGTATTCAGGCAGTGATGAACTCCATTGGCGAAAGATCAGTATTCAAGAAGTGATGAATTCCTCTTCTGTTACACAAATAGCTTCAATTATGTCAGCAAGGAGAACACAAGTAGTGCCAATGTGTTCCCTTAAGATTAGTCTCTTTAATTGTGTTGGAAGTTTTTTCACTTGGTTAGACTATAAATTATATATTTAGTTTCATCCTTTATCCAAATGTAAGCAAACAAAGTTTGCGCCTTAAGTATCTTCAGGACTGGGGCAACTCGCCCCTCCCTTAATGCATAGCATTATACATGTCTGCAAGGAGATGTGCTTTGCATTATGCATAGGGATCCCATATATCCTGGTTTGCCCGGGACAGTCCCGGTTTTATTACTTCAGTCCCTGCATCCCGATATGTTTAGTTCAGGATGCTAAATGTCCCGGATTTTTTAGAATATAAAAATATTAACATTTCTAATAAGAATAAGTACAAGTCGTAATATTTTTTGGGTGCTTTTAAAAATGTATGTTTACAAAACAAAAAGCAGAGACATTTATTTGTAGTTCGGTGAATTACCAGAATGTTAGAATTTTGGGAAAAAGGATTTAGTTCCATACATTTCATTCAGCTAGAGAAAAGAATGTCAGAATGAGGGAGACAGTCGCCAACTGTATGTTTAACTAATCGCAACCATGGCATCTATTTTGTTCGTCTGGTTGGCCGTAAATTTTTAGCAATCTTTTGTCTCAAGCTTAGTTCGCATAGCATACGATATCCAAAGTCCGAAATATTTCTCATTGGTCGACATGTTTTTGAATATTAACGCGCCACGATAGTTAAATCTATCATGCTTGTTAAAACCCATTACAGAAACATGTCTTGTTCAGAGTTTTTCGATATAGTATCTAAGAATTGACAACTCTTGCACAAAATCCATTCTTCAACCAAATATAATAATGATTCTGCAAGTAGCAGTAAAATGGGACAGGCAATGACCAGCTGTAATGTACAAGAAGAGGAAGAATAAGGAAGAGAGGAGGTATATATTAAAAATTAATTATAAATTTGTTTTTATTTTTTTTAATTTTTTAAATTAAATTAAATTCATTTATTTTTCATATAATTTCAGATATGCATCTACACAATACACATAAGGTTCATGTTGTTTATATTTTATTGTATTTACATTGTAGTTCCCGTTTTATTGACATATTAACATTTTATATCTTTATTCTATGTTTTTATATTTCATATACTTATTAATGTTTGATTTAAGTGTTGTTATTAGAATTCGTTTTATTTGACGTATGTATAAACATTTATGTTATTTTATATATTTTATATATATGTTATTTTATATTTTATATTTTATTTTAAAATATATAATGTTAACGAATAAAGTTTATTTCTCTTAACTCTTAATTCTACAAAATTTATTGTGTCCTGGTTTTTTGTTTTCAAAAAATGGGATCCCTAATTATGGGCGATACTAAAGCAAGTGATTAGAACTTATACCACCTTTACCACAAGTTTCCCCAGTCCTGAAGCTACTTCAGGTGCAAACTTTGTTTGCTTACACTTGGATAAAGGATTAAACTAAATATATAATCTCTTTAATTGTTTAGATATCTTCAGCTTCAACTTACCATACTGATGGTCCTTGCATGCTATAGAATCTCTGTAGATTATGGTAATTCTGACAGAAAGGCTTATATGTTGGCTATTTATAACTATTATTTTTGAGGAAAATACCATATTCTAAATATTAATTATAATAAAGTTAATTTGTACTTTCAATATTTCAACAAAGTCAGTCATTTTGACTTTGTTTACAATGAACTCTGGCTATTTTGATTAGCAAGGAAAATTCTAAATTCTACATGCAGACAGAGGTGATAGTTATGGGTTCCCACCCCTGGCCAACTACTTCATGAAGACCTTCGAAGAGAACACCTTGAACTCTGCCCCACTTAAACCCACTGTTTGGCTATGCTGCATAGACGATGTGTTCTCCATTTGACTATATGGCCTCTATACTCTCAACAATTTCTTAACACATAAACAATCCATATGCCAGGATCCAGTTTGCCTTAGACAACAGTAGTCTCCCCTTCCTAGACACTCTGATTACACCCTAGCTTGTTGAATCCCTGGCATTCTCCATTTATGGAGAAACCCGCATATACTGGTAGATACATCCTCAAACAGTTCACTCCCCCTCCTCTATACTCTCAACAATTTCTTAACACATAAACAATCCATATGCCAGGATCCAGTTTGCCTTAGACAACAGTAGTCTCCCCTTCCTAGACACTCTGATTACACCCTAGCTTGTTGAATCCCTGGCATTCTCCATTTATGGAGAAACCCGCATATACTGGTAGATACATCCTCAAACAGTTCACTCCCCCTCCCACAATATGGGATTGTAAAAACTACATAACAGGGCAAAATTAATTAATCAGTTCTGAATTAACTACATTCTCAAAACTTTCTTCCAGTGGTTATAACCCTGACCAAATTCAAAAAATATTAAACCCCATAACTGCAACCCCCTGCTTCTAATACAGAGACTACACAAAATCTATTACTATTCCATATACTCTGGGGCACATCCAAAAATTAACAAAAATCCTGAAGAAACACGACTTACAACCACTTACAGACCACATAAGAAATGGGCATTCCTTATTTGCTCTACCAAAGACCAGCCACGTTCCCTATATCTGCCAGGTGTTCCTTGCAGTTGCAAACTCTCTTACTAAATAGCAAATGCCAGAAAGAAATTAAAATTGAACAACATGCAGTAGAAGAAGTTAAGAAGTTTACATGCTTGGAACTAATGTTGATACTGAAGGTGGAACTTACAAGAATATAATTGTAAATGTACAAATTGTAAAAATTGACAAAATTGAACAATACAGAAATCATCCAAATGTTCAGGGAAATTGACCAAAAACAGGAAGCTAAATTAATTAATTTTCAAACAGTGTTTGCATAAAATATTAAAAAATATTTTGACCTCAATGTATGACAAATAATGAATTATATAAATGGACTGAACAAGAATGTATCACTAGTGAAATAAAATTGCAGACTGAAATTGATTGGACATGTACCAAGAATGCACAGGAGCAAGAGAGAGATTCCTGGAGTAGCTTTGACATGATCTCAGAAAGAAAAAGGGGAAGGCCTGTACTAACTTAGCAGAGGACAGAAAAAAAGAAAGAAGAATAGCTGGTTGGGAGGGCTGGCACATGACAGAGGTAACCGTAGGAAATGAATCTCTGTCTTTCTTATGGAACACAGATGATAAGTAAGTAGTAATTATATACTTGTTTAATTATGTAAGTCAAGTGGATATTAGATCCAGCATTATTTCAAAGCCAAATGTAGAAACTATGAAAGTTTCGTAAGATAAATTGATCAGAGAGCTCACAGGAATACATTCCCCGACATTCACGAGTTGCCTTAGTATGGACCACTTAGAAGACATAGGTGCTGCCCAAATGTCTATTTATTCGCTTTTTATTGGTCCATTTTGATAAGGTTTTACTGACCTGACAGCTGCTTCGAACTGTTTGGTTCTCCTTGGAGATCAGGTAGGTCTACATTTTTTATAAAGTTTCTACAGTTGGCTTTGAAATAATGCTGGATCTAATATCTACTTGACTTATATAATTTTACATCGCTGAACTGAAGCCTTTTGGCTCTTTATTTTAGTAATATACTTGTGTATCTTGAACTGGCATGAAGAAATCACTCTCAACAAAACAAGAACTACATAATACTTATTTCTTGTTTGTTTTCTCCATGTTAATTTATGCACATCTTTATGTAGGAACACGGTGTTAGGAATGATTAATCCTGAAGAAACCTAACAGATATTTAGTTAGTATTAGCTTTACTCTTTTATCTAAATTTTCCCAAAACATTTCTTTGTCTAGAATTCATTTCCAACTCTGTTGTTTATGTATTCACCAAGAACTAGATGTTTTTTGTAAGTAAACCTTTCTGATGACTCAAAAAATTATTTCTTTGTTACTAGAACCTTTTATGAATCATGGGCATAAATAAGTCTCGTTGTTCAATTTCTCACTTTGAAATTTGCTCACATCACTTTAAAATTATCTACCATTCAAGAAGTTTATCTTTGTGTTTAGTGAGCTGTTTCCTTTTCTGGTGATCACTGTTGTGTGAATATAACATTTTATATTTGTTGAAAGTTTTTTCACTTGGTTATGCTATAAATTAAAGATGTCAAAAATTATGTTCTCGGTTTCATCCTTTATCCAAGTGTATGCAAACAAAGTTTGTGTGTGAAGTAACTTCACAAGTGGGCTACTTGTATATAGAGGCTAATGGCTTCACATCAATTTTATTAGTATCCCATAATGCAAAGCACATATCCTTACGGACTAGTATAATGCTATGCATTATGGGAAGGGTCACTACCCATACTAAGTGGAAAAAACTTTCAACATCTATCTCTAACCCAAAGAATTTTGGTAATAAGGTGTCACATCTTTTGACTACTTATATATGTAAATATGACTTCTGCATTACTTCAACCTTTGTATCACTTCTGGGTCTGCTCCCACTGATGGGACCTCAGTAAAGGTCTTAACTGGTCTTGGTAGTGACTCTTTCCATAATGCACATCATTATACTTGTCCTTAAAGATATGTGCTTTGCATTATAGGATACTAAGGCAATTGATGTGAAGTCATTAGCCTCTATTCATTTTTCTTTCATTTAGTCTCTATATACAAGTAGTCCATTCGTGAAGTTACTTCATGTACAAACTTTGTTTGCTTACACTTGGATAAAGGATGAAACCAAGAATATAATTTCATGGCATTAATTTAATTTATAACATCTATTACTTAAAAGCATCTCACCTGTTTTCTCTTTTTTTCTGTGTAACACCATTTATGTCGATATGTTGTAAGATAGGCACCATTAATATTATTAACATCGAGCTTACTTTCTTCTTATACCTTTAAGTCACTATCAGACTCATCTTTCTATTCTCACATAATCTTTATATAATATTGCATTCATCGGCATAAAATAACTTGATGAATTGCTCATTCAGTAATCTTCTTTTCAATGGCTATCTGTCTACCATTTCCACCAGCTAATATCATCCGCCCTTAATCATTTTTTCTCCTACTGGCCACGTATTTGAAAGAACCTTGTTATACTCGTTATACTCCTCATATTAACTGATTATTGCCTCCCACCTTATACAGCTTCTTCATAACACCTTCTGACTGCTTGCTTAATCTCCCCTTTACGTTCCTTTTATATTTATCTTATTTAATTCTGGTCTTCTAGCCAATGAAATACTTGCAGAATTTGCTACTATTGCATATTTCTTGACCTCTCCAAGCAGCATTGATCTTCTTTCTGCCTAATTCCTCATTCCATGCTGTTACTTCCAGCAATCTTGATAATCAGCTGATCTGTAGATGCAAATAATCCTTTCCTTACAGAAGTCCAGTTGGCCTGGTTGGCCAAGAGGTTAGTGTATCTGCTCTCCAGCCAAAAAGGCTGCAGGTTCGAATCCTGCTGTGGGCATGGATGTTTGTGATTGTCTGTGAAAATACTAGTGGTGATGGGAGTAAACTGCATTGGTGTAGATGATGCAGTTCACTGTAGTTGGTGGATTGAGGACTGAAGACAGATAGTTGTACAGTAATTGCCCTCCCCTAGTTGAGTCTTTGGACTCCTTGGAGGTGTCGTAATAATAATAATAATAAAAGTCCAGATGCATATGGTTGGGCACCATCCAGGTGATTATTTAACTTATTCACTTTCACCGTATCATTCTTTGATGCAAGATAAAATTTAAGATACTCAATTCTCATGTTTCCCTCTGTTGCATACTGCGTAAGATAGCTTGTAACTCAGAAACGCAAAGAATTCATTTTTTTTTACCCATATATCTCATATTTGACTCTGTATTTTAACATTTAAAATTACTCATAATGATTGCTGTTCTTCTCATGAAACCACTTTGCATAGGCATTTCCATGTCATCATCTTCCACACTTTCACAAGCTTGTAGCAGTGTCCCTCTAAATATTTTATCCTCTCCACCTCACAACATACCATCTCAAAGCCATTGCCACTTTTTCTCCAAACCTCTTTCCCCTGTGCACCTGTGTTTACTTGTGTTTTTTTCCTTCCTAGAAACTTTGATTTTTCATCTTGCAAAACAGGTGAACTGGATGAGCAAATGCATGCAATTAACAGAACAGTTAGCCTTATTGCCTTGGTAGCTCCCCACCCCCATAATTCCAAACAATCAAAATTCAATCTTCATTTACAATGACAAGGATAAAATGCAAAAAGGAGATCATGAGATTTGATGAAGAACTATTGATGGTCATGGGTTTATGCATAACATTCTATTTAAAGAAAGTATGTAATAAAATATCATGAATTAAATATTTAAAGTTAAACAAAATAAAGAGTTCTGTTTTTTGAGCAAGTAGCTAAAAAATATTACCTTTAAACAGAAAAGTTTGAAAATGTACAACCTGTGTTACTATTACTGGAAGTTTGCTGAATAAATCATAATTCATGATCCGTCAGCTTCCACTAATAGGTCATATTCAAATCACCAGTATATTGAGTTCATGCCCAGTGAAGAATTTTTTTTTAGCATAATAGTTTCCTATTGCTTTTAATGCTATGTCCTGTATATTAAAATTGATAGATATCTATATGATAGGCTTCATTTCCCACAGTCTCTGATAGATTCTCCATAGAAATCTTATATAATAATTGCTAAAGCTACTCCTACATAAAAAGTTTCGATAGCACATCTGCAACAGCATCTTTTCCCACTGTTAACATATAGGTGTATTTGCTCACAGTAGTTAGCATAAGAATTTATTATATATATAGAACAGAGATAATTACTACTTCTTCTTTTCAGCCATTTTCTGTCCACTGCTGGACGAATGCTTCCTCCAGTTCTTTCCACCTTTCTCTGTTCTTGGCAATGGGTTGACCAACTTTCCCCAATAAACTCTGACAATGCATCACTCCACCTTCTTTTAGGACGTCCTCGGCTTCATTTCCCTTCTTTAGGAATCCAGTTCGTGAGTATTATAGTAATAATATAGTCCATCGCTCATCTTCTCTTCTCGATAAATGTCTGGCCCATTTCCATTTTAGTTGGTTGTGGTGAAGAATGATGTCAGTGATGTGAGTCTGGCTTCTTATCCAGGTGTTTCACTTCTTATCTTTTAATGTGATGCCTAGCATCAACCTCTCCATTTTTCTTTGAGTTGTTAATTTATTTGCCAGTGCTCTTGTTAGCGACCAAGTTTCGCAACCATATGAGATGACTAGAAGTATACACTGGTTAAATATCTTCCTTTTTAAACAGAGTGGGACATCATCGTTTTGAAAAATCTTTTTCAATTTTCTGAATGCACTCCAGGCAAGTTGAACTCTCCTATTTATTTCCTTTTGGAGTCCACAGTTTAGGTCAATGAGATGACCTAAGTATGTATATGAAATGACTCTTTCCAAAAAATTGTTCTCTATTATTATATTTTTTGGTGTTACTAAACGATTAAACATGATTTTAGTTTTTTCTCTGTTTATCTTTAGACCGACTTTTCTTCTTTCGTGATATAGGTCTTCTATCATTATATTAAGGTCTTCTGGAGTGTTTGCAAAAATTATGATATCATCTGCATATCTTAGATGTGTTAAGTTTCTGTTATTAATTTTTATACCAAGATTTGTCCAGTTTATATTATTAAATATTTCTTGAAGGACTGTTGTAAAGATTTTGGGTGATAGAAAGTTTCCTTGTCGGACACCTTTTTCAATTGATATTTTATTACTACTCGTGTGAAGTTGGATTGTTTCTGTTGCAGTGAGGTATATTGCCTGGAGGAGGTCCATATATTATCCAGGAACTCCCTGATTCTGGAGTGCATTGATTATTGCGTAAGTTTTGATGGAATCAAATGTTTTTCATAATCAATGAAGGCTAAACAGAGAGGCAATTGGTTTTCTTCTGCTTTTTCTATTATTTGTTTTACTGCATGAATATGATCAGCTGTGTTGAAGCCTTTACAGAATCCTGCTTGTTCTACTGGTTGATTTGAGTCTAGAAGAGGTGTTAATCTGTTTGTTATTACTTTTGTGAGAATTTTGTACAGCTTTTGGCGTTGAATACACCAGTTCTCATCCGATCACCGAAGTTAAGAGCGTTGAGCACGATTAGTACTTGAGAGGGTGTCACCCTGGAATACCGAGTACCGTTGGCATAAGATTTTTAAGAGGGTGGGGACCAGGAAATGTTTAGACAGTTGAGTTTGGCAAGTGCAAGAAGAATGATTGTTATGGGAGATTTTAACTACAGTCGTATAAATTGGGGAGAGGAAGATGCATGTAGCAATAAGGGAATGGAATTTCTAGAATTCTTGAGGGACAAATGTCTTAGGCAACATGTAATAGAGGGAACAAGAGGTTCAAGAGTTTTGGATTTGGTTATAGCATCAGAAGCATCATTTTTCCAATTTTCCAATATCTTCCCCTCTTCTATGCATAAATTTAGTAAGTTTGTGACATAGTGAATTATATCGTTTCCTCCCCATTTAATTAATTCTATGTGAATTAAGTCTTCACCTGGACATTTTCCATTTTTCATTTGTTTTAATGCTTGTTTTATTTCATCTGAAGTGAATGGGGGGGATGAATTCCATATACGATGGAGAGGAGTTATTTATATTTGATTTATCTGTTGAAGGATCACTATACAGTTCTTTATAAAATTCTTCTACTCTGCATAGGATTTGTTCTTAGTTCCTTATGGTAGTTCCATTCTCATCTTTTATTGCAGTTATTTGACTTTTGCCAACTGATAAATATTTTCTTAGTATTTTCATATTTTTATTATTTTCGATTGTTTCTTTTATTTTTTTAGTGTTATAGATCTTATTTCATTTCTCATCTTTTTCCTTATTGTTTTGCATAGTTCTGCATATTCTATTTTAGAAATTAAGTTTTTGTCTTGTTTTATATTTCGTCTCTTTTTTAGTAGTTGTAGGGTTTCCTCTGAAAGTTTATGGTCTTTTTGTTGTTTGTTGTTTTTGAATTCATTGGCTGTTGAGATTATTACTTCTGTTAGGTTTTTGCTTATTTTATTTGCGTCTTCTTCTTCAAATATATTTATTAAGTCTAGTTTTTGATTGAGTTTTTCTTCGTAATCCTTCTTCTTGTTTTCGATAGGGTATAAGTTAAAACGTCTTGATTTTTTGTTGTTTAGGAATTTTATTCTTTCCAAAGTGGGGTTTATTTTAATTTTGGCTCTGACCAGTCTGTGGTCACTTCCTGTTTTTACTTGATTTAGTATTGAAGTATCTTGAACTATTTCTTTATTATTACACAGTATATAATCTATTTCATTTTTTATTTCTCCGTTTGGACTTCTCCATGTCCATATTCTTTTGAGGGCTTTCTTAAAAAATGTATTCATAACATATGCTTGTTACTGATAGAGAATTCTGTAAGAGCCATTCCTGAGTTGCTGCTTGTACCATATATGTATGGCCCTATTGTATCTATTTGGTGAATGGGATAATTTACTTTAGCATTAAAATTGCCTATTATTATAGTAAAGTTTTGATTGCTGTTTCTTTTTTTATCTAGAGTGTGCTGCAGTGAATCATAAAATGCATCTATCTCTTCATCTGTGTGGGATGAGGTGGGAGCATATATTTGGATGATCCTGATTTTAAGTTTATAGTTTATTTTAAGTGTAATTTCAATTATTCTTTCATCTGTATAATTAAATTCTTCTATAAGGTGGGTAATTGTTTTCTTAATTAGAAATCACACTCTGTATTGTCCTTTAGTTTTCCCATAATAGTACAGGTAGTCTCCATTTTTTAGTTTTATTAAATGTTCATCCTGCCTGCGAACTTCACTTAAACCTATGATGTCCCATTTAATATGTTTTAGTTCTTGCTGTAAGATGGTAAGGTCGTCCTCTTCCTTAAGTGTTCGACAATTAAATGTTCCTATATAGAGGAAAAGAGGATTACTGTTATATTTATGAGTTCTTTGGGGCTATTCCAGTATTGCTTATTATTTGGGAAAGCTTCCCCACTGCATCATTCACTTGTCTCCATAAATGGTTTCGATCAGAGTAGTCATATAGTTGGGGAAATTTAGTCATATCCATGATTTACGGCCTTTCTTTGTTTTTCTTGGCATTGTAGTAGAGGGGTTACACAAATGCTGCTTTGATTAACCCTTATATAACAAATTCTTATGCTAACTACTGTGAGCAAATACACCTATATGTTAACAGTGGGAAAAGACACTTTTGCAGATGTGCTACTGAAACTTCTTTTTATATAGGAGTAGCTTTAGCAATATATATATATATATGTATAGCAGTGTGTGTATGTGTATATATATGTGCGCGCGCACACACACACACACCACATTAAATGGCTTCTTTTCTCAAACAGAATGATAAATCAAGAATCCATTTTCTATATATATATATATTTAGGATACCAAGCAGTTTTATAAACTAGGTTTTAATCCTTTTTCCCAAATAAGCAAACAGACAAGTAAGTCAAGTTTGTGCCTGCACATAGTGCAAGTCTGAGGCAACTCTTGGTAAAGGTGGAGTAAGCTCTGATCACTTTCCTTAATGTTTTCCCCTAAATCAAAGCACATCCCCTTGTGGAGATGTACGATTCTATGCATTAAAGGCACGGGTCACTTGTTTAAGTAAAATTTATAAGCTCTGCATTACTTCAACCTTGGCATTTTTAGGTCTGGCTCCCACTGACGAGACCTCAATAAAGGTCGAAACCAGTCTGGGTACGGACCCTTGCCTTTAATGCATAGCATCATACATCACCACAAGGGGATGTGCTTTGCATTAGGGGAAAATACTAAGGAAAGTGATCGGAGTTTACTCCACATTTACCACGAGTTGCTTCAGACTTGCACTATGTGCAGGCGCAAAGTTGACTTACTTGTCTGTTTGCTTACTTGGGAAAAAGGATTAAAACCTAGCTTATAAAATTGCTTGGTATCTTAAACATAGTATATATATAGTATAGCAAGTATAGAAAGTTTTTTACCCAAGGTAAAAAACTTTCTACATCTTACTCTCATCCTGAGATTTTTATTTAATAAGGTCAAAGCATCTTGTGGCAACTTGTTTAGGTAAAATTTATAAGCTCTGCATTACTTCAACCTTGGCATTTTTAGGTCTGGCTCCCACTGATGACGAGACCTCAATAAAGGTTGAAACCGGTCTGGGTAGTGACCCTTGCCTTTAATGTATAGCATCGTACATCTCCACAAGGAGATGTGCTTTGCATTAGGGGAAAATAAGGAAAGTGATTGGAGCTTACTCCACCTTTACCATGAGTTGCCTCAGACTTGCACTACGTGCAGGTGCAAACTTGACTTACTTGTCTGTTTGCTTACTTGGGAAAAAAGAATTAAAACCTAGCTTATAAAATTGTTTGGTATCTTCTTCAAGTGTCATCTCCTAGAAGGAGGTTGGCAACCATGTCACGGAACCTTTTTCTTTCTTTTGCTGCTCTGGAACATTTTTGGTAATTCAAGCCAGTCCAGTCCTTGATGTATTCGAACCACATTCTACCTCTCCCTCTTTTTCCATCCAATTTCTCGTCTAATATTAATTTCTGAATGCCTTCTTGTCTGGTTAGATGTCCAAAATATTTAAGTTTTTGCTCTTTAATTAGCTTGGTATCTTAAACATAGTATATACCCAAGGTAAAAAACTTTCTACATATATATATATATATTATTAGAATGCTAGTTTACTCGGTTTGTTATCATATTGTTAAATATTTAATGACTGAACGCCGAGGATTTTAAAATCAAAACTTTAATAGATCACACGACTAGTTTCGCCAGAAAGACAACTTCGTCAGGTGTAACAGCATAAAAATATATAAAAAACAGAAAGACCATAAAAGCATTGCATTTCTAATACAACAGAACATGACAATTAACTGTAATTAAAGTTTAAATGGAAGACTGAGTTCATTTTGAAATATCACGCATATGCGTGTGTGTGAAATCGCGTGTGTGCCAATATTGAATGGCAGAACTGTGAGAATCTGGCAAACTGTTACTTAGGTTGCTATTCATGTGAGAGGCGTCAAGAACTATTTCTTTCGATTCCAGAATTCGTCTCTCTACTTCATCTTAACATCTGTGAATGTTGGTTGTTAAATCCCAGTGTATTTGATGCTGCAGACCTTCATCATTGGTGTTTGCAGAAAACAATACATGGCTGGACAGGGCATTGGCCCGAATTCTGCTGTAAGATATGTCTCTCTTGTGTTTTTCTAAGCAGAGAAGGATTCATTTTTCAGTCTGACCATAATACAGTTTACTGCAATCACAAATAATTCTGTAGACACCAGGAAACTGAAGATTGTGATGTTTCTCTTTTAGACGGCTTAAAATTGACCAGAATTTAGGTAAAGTTGTGAAAAAAAGTCTTGATGTTGTATTTCTTTAAGATTTTTGCCAGTTTTGGGGAGAGAGAACTAATATAAGATAAGGAGATGCAGGCTTTGAAATTAATTGTATCCTAATTTGGTGGTTGATGGTGACAGTGAAAATGAAGTCTGTTTATACTTTTCTCAGAGCATCCATTTTGTTTGAAGGTACTTCAGAGGTGCTTCAGTTCATTTTTAAGCTTTTGTTTGTCCAATAACAAGGATCTGGCCCGATTTCGTCAGAAAGCAGCTTTGCAATGAAACTAGTCGTGTGATCTATTAAAGTTTTGATTTTAAAATCCTCGCCGTTCAGTCATTAAATATTTAGCAATATAAGTGCGTGCGTGTGTGTGTGTTTATATATTCTCTTGGTATAGAAATGGTCGATAACAGCAGTATTAGCAGAGGTTATGATACCATGGTATAAGGCCTTGATCAGGCCTCATATGGATTATTGTGCACAGATTTGTCGCCTGATTTTCATAGTGATGAGGATATGTTGGAAAGGGTCCAGAGAAGATTCACAAAGGTCGTCAGTGGTCTTTGGAACGTGGAGTATGAGGACAGATTGAGAGAATGTAAGTTGCAGAGCCTCGTGAATAAGAGGAAGAGGAGGGATATGATTGAGACATATAAGCTAGTCGGGTTGTTAATCCGTCAACATGGAGCAGTTTTTTTTTCATAGAATGGGAGAGGGGGATAGGACAAGAGGTCATTGTGGAAACTATAAAGAAGGGGATTAAGGAGTAGGTTCTTTGCATGGAGAGTGATTGGTGAGTGGAATGCATTGCCTGAGTGTAGGTGTAGGCACATTGAATCAGTTTAAGGCATGGTTGGATGAGCATTGTGTGCAATAGTGTGTACCTCTCATGATGACTCCATGGAGGTCAAATGTTAATAATAATATTCATTCATGTTTCTTAATTTTGTATACATAGATAGTTAAAATAGTGAGGCTTATATTTTTGAGTTCATTTATAGTAGGAACATCATTAGATGATTGTTCCAGTGTTGATGTTTAAGAAATAATCCTACTGTCTTACTTTTAAAGTTTTTTTGGCTTATGCCCAATATTTTCTTTTCAAAACTATCTCTAGTACATGCTGTTTATAACCAAATGATAGTAGTATACTTTTCAGTTGCAAACTGGTTGATGAACAATATTAAAACAACAGAAATTGAAAATATATCGACAACATAAGAAACCAGAATATTAAGAACTTAAGCAGATAATAATTTAAATGAGATCCCAATCAGAATAACATAAAAATATAAAATGAAAGTTAAAATTAAAACCAAAAGCAAAGATAAAATATTCCATCCTATCTTTCATTTTTCATGTTATGCTCAGTGGCCTGTCACAACCAAGTAACTTAGCTTCTTAGAAACTTGATACTACTCATGAGGATTGTTTTAATCCTATCTGCATTGCATGTGTTTGCTTCTGGCCAATTTGTCTGTTTTGCAGGATGGAAAACCTGAGTTTAGGAAAAACTCTGCCATTTCCTAATGAGATCCCCAGCTAACTCACCTTCAGTTGGAACGCCCTGACAAAACTTCTTTGTATCACAATCTGAATTCGAGCCCAGATCTTTCCAGTCAGAGGGCATTATCAATATTTACTGAGCTATGAACACAAGCAGAAATAAAATAATCAGGACCAAAATTTCATCCCAGAACCGTGACTTTTCAAAATGAAAAGTCACGCTTCTGGGATGAAAAAGACCCTATCAAATCATTAAAGTTGAGCTGATTGTGCTCTTGTAGACTATTGGATGAGTTCAGTACTTCAAGATTATCTCTCCAGTGTTATCTTTGCTGACTTGATATGGTTGACAGAAGTTGTCAAAATGCTTTGCACATGTCTGAAGCATGCCCAACGTTATTAATATCTTTAGAGAATTGCTTGCTAATCTTCAGGATAAACATATGTTCCGGCATGGTCTAGTGGTTAGGATACCTGGCTCTCACCCAGGAGGCCTGGGTTCGATTCCCGGTGTCGGAATAAGTCATCTTTTGAGCGTCGCCGTAGCACGTGGCGGTGAATTTGAGCTGTGCAGAAGAAAGTGATTTTTAATCGGTGAATAGTCCGCTTTTTTTCCCCGTTTTTCTACGTTTTTGAGTGCTAAATTGTTTCTCTGAATACGAGTGTACTTCAGTGGTTGTTTTTTGGAAGTTAGTTGCTGTCGCGATATAATATATTTTGGTACCGTCGGAATCGAACGCGTAACGTGGAAGACAAAACGAAGCTAAGTTACTGTATTTAGTTATATTTCATTTTATTTAATTATATTTAGTACTTAAATGTTCTGATGTTTGTACTTTTTTTTTCCTCTTATTTATTAATTGAATAATTATTAAAGATTACGCTACTCGGCAGTAAGGAATGATGGTGGATTCAGCAGCAGTCGCAAGTGGCGTAACGCCGAGTCCTCCGCCATTTAAGAACTCAATTATTAGCAATATCATAAGGGACTTTGTGACATGCAGTACTTGCGGCATGTATGTGTCTCGGGAATTACATATGTGGCTTGTTAAAGAGAGTGGAGAGCGTATGTGCGCAAAATGCAGGCAGTTGGAGGAAATAAGTACATTAGATATATCGATATCCGACTTTGTTGCTCCAGGAACGGGGAAGGAATGTAGGAAGACAAGTAGTGTGATAGGAGAGAATGAGAAAATAATAGTTGATAGTATGGAAGGTGTGAGTGACTGTGAAAGTTTAGGAGATGGTTTTGTTTGGGAGAGTGAATTTAGATTAAGAGTGACTGACCTGCAGAGGGAGATAGATGAGTTGAAAGAGGAGGCGGAATGTCTTATGAATGAGAGCAGAAGTATGAAAGATAAGATTAGGAGAATGGAAGAGATAAATGCAAGGCAAATCAGAGTAGGAGAGAGAGAGAATTTGCTAGGGAATTGACAGTGCCTTTAACGTGGATTTTCAATGAAAGTCTGGCTTTGGCAAAGGTGCCCAGGGAATGGAAGGAAGGTAACAGACTGGAAGTGTCTAATTATAGGCCAGTCTGTGTGTCATCAGTAGTTGTTAAGATCTTGGAGAAAGTAGTGAGGGACCGTATACAGCATTGGGCAGATGAGGGTAATGTTATCTGTGAGAATCAACATGGATTTGTGAAAGGACGCTCTTGTTTTAGCAATATGTTAGCCTTTTATAATAAAGTTACAAGGACATTAGATGAGGGAAAGGCATATACTGCAATTTTCTTAGACTTGGCAAAGGCATTTGACAGGGTGCCACATGATAAGCTGATATTTAAGTTGCAGCACATGGGTCTGGATGTCAGATTGGTCAACTGGATTCAGGATTGGCTGTCTGATAGGTATCAGAGAGTTGTGTATGGTGGAGCAGTTTCCAGGAGGCAGAGGGTTACAAGTGGGGTCCCACAGGGTTCAGTACTAGGACTTATATTGTTTAATCTTTATATCAATGACATAGCCGGTGGATTGCAGGGGGATATTCAGTTGTTTGCAGATGATGCGAAACTGGGAAGGATTATTAGTAATAGTGCAGATGTGGTAGCCCTGCAAGAGGATTTAAATAAGCTAGATAGATGGGCAAATGAATGGGGGTGTCAGTTTAATGCAGCAAAATGTAAGGTCTTGAGGTTTGGGAAACATCGATGGGATGCTGCATACTCTATGGGAGGAGTTATACTGGAGGAAGTAGGGGAAACAAGAGATCTGGGGTTGATGATTGATAGAAACCTGAAGTTTAGGGGACATATTGCAAAGGTGGTGAAGGTAACACAGAGGATTGCTGCTATTATGAGAAGGACACTGACCTGCAGAGATAAGAGGGTTATCATTCCGTTGTATAAGTCTCTGATCAGACCACACTTGGATTATTGTTCTCAGATTTGGTCCCCAGGATTTGAAGGGGATAAATTAACTGTGGAAAGGATACAAAGACGGATGACAAAGATGGTTTCAGGACTGTACAAGGATAGTTATGAGGATCGGCTGAGAGAATGTGGACTGCAGAGTTTGGTGGATAGAAGAAGGAGAGGTGATATGATTGAGACTTTTAAAGTGTTGAGAGGTGGTTACAGGGTTGACACTGGGGAGTTCTTTCGCTTGGTTGAAGAGCGGGAAGGAGTGATGACAAGAGGCCATCCCTGGAAGTTACGAAAAGAAACTGTGAGCAAGAGGGTAAGGAGTGGTTTCTTTGTGTGAGGGTGGTTGAGCCGTGGAATGCATTGCCTGATGGAGTGGTGGGAGCGAGAACAGTCAGTGAGTTTAAAGAGTGATATGATAGACTTTGTGTTTCTCAGGGGGGGGGGGGGACCTCCCCTCGATGAGTCTTGACAGACTTTGTCTTAGGAAGGACCTCCCTCGATGAGTCTTTTGACTCCTTGGAGGCCTGAATAATAATAATAATAATAATAATATAAAAAAAAACTTTTATCTTTTTTTTTGTGTGCTAGGATTGTTACTTCAACAATGTTAATTTTTCAGAATAAAATTACTGTGTAATTTTTTGAAGTGTTAAAATATCAAAATTTTGAAAACTTTTGTGTGTTAGTAATTGTGCTCTGCTTAGTCCATTTAATAATTTATGTGAATTATTTCTTCTTAATTCTAGCAGCTGTACAATTAACATCTTCACTTTACTCTGTATATTAATCACTATCTGCATTCAAGTATGCTTCATTTTTGCAAATTTATCAACGTTAATGGGCTGTCAGTTTGGATTTTTGCGATTTTTTTGATGGAATTTTTCTTGAAAATTCTACCAAAAAAAAAAAACTGCGTTTCATTAAGGGGGAATAAAGTGGGTTCCTAGAAAACTGTCACAAGATTGAATGTTATGTCAACTAATAAACTGATTGATTTTTTTAAAAATATTTTTAATAGAATCAGTTTCTGTGTCAAGTGAAGAGCAGGACTATGATTATATAATTATAACAAATAAAACATTTGATGAGATAATGTAATTAGCATCTAAACATGTTAATATTGCTTAAATTAAGGGGATATTAAATCCCACATAGTTTTAAAACCGAATAAGAAACTCAAAGATCGGAATCAGAGAGTTTCTTGCCGATTATAGTAAACTATAAAGTATCGGCCCGGTACTGTACTACGTACTAGGATCACTTACATTGGCTAACGCTAGTGTCGCCGATACTTTATAGTTTACTATACTATATTCGACAAGAAACTCTCTGATTCCGATCTTTGAGTTTCTTATTCGGTTTTAAAACTATGCGGTATTTAATATCCCCTTAATTTAAGTTATGTTTTCATTGCCGAAATGAAGCTTATTAGCTCTTTATACTTAAGTAACTTAATGGTTACACCTGTTTTGAAAACTCGTTCGCAGAGTACATAAGTTCTTTTCGCTATACACTTTGGTATTAGGTCTAGCTACTCACTGATGAAGCCTCAAAAAAGGCTGAAACCGGTCTGGGTAGTGACCTCCCTCCATAATGTAATAACAGCATATATTTCCTAGGAAATGTGTTTTTACATTATGGAAAATACCTAAGAATAGCGATCTGAACTTCCTCCACTTCTGCCACGAGTTGCCTGGTACTGTACTACGTACTAGGATCACTTGCATTGGCTAACGCTAGTGTCGCCGATACTTTATAGTTTACTATAATCGGCAAGAAACTCTCTGATTCTGATCTTTGAGTTTCTTATTTGGTTTTAAAACTATGCGGGATTTAATATCCCCTTAATTTAAGTAATGTTTTCATTGCCGAAATGAAGCTTATTAGCTCTTTATACTTAAATGTTAATATTGTTTTTTTTTTGTATATATGCAAAAAATGATAAAATAAAAAAAAAGGATGAGGAGGAATTCAAGAGAAACATGTATGTAAGAAAGTACAAGACCATCCTATTCAAGGATGAGAATTTAAAAAGAAAAAGATATTGCAGCCGTGGAAATACAGAAGAATGAAATAGGTGTAAATAAGGAAATAGCACTCTTGAATGTTATCCTTCACAGAGCAAAGCATAAAATTGAAAAGTTCCAGAAGTGGTAACAGTTAGCAGGGCTGAGAAGAGAAAGAAGCAGATAGTCCGAGGTAAAATTCAAGATCATGTCAACAAATGAGAAAAACATGGTAAAGAGAAAATCGTGTAAAGGGACTCAATGATCAGAGGAGTACTTAATGAAAGTATAAAAAAAAAAAAAATCCTGTTTCCCTGCACAAAAAGTTGTCATGCCATCTAGATGCAAAAAAGGTAAGGCAAAAGAGCTAATTGTCTTTTCTAAATCACTTAGGGAATTGAACAACGTAGATCCGAATATAAATTAAATTATGCTTTAATAAACATCTCCGATATTTCGGCAACGTCACGTTGCCATTTTCAAAAGGAACTTACAAAAAAGGTACGTGCATGCAGGCACTACAACATAGTAACTGAGAATGAAGATGCGAAGCTATCGTTCTCCTAGAAGTCCTGATGGTGCCCTCTAGCGGGCTAAGTAAGTGTTCTTGTCCGTTGGGCTGAAGGTCTGCTGATGTATGCCTCCCAAATTTGGGGCAGTCGCATACAACCAAATTTGTTAAGGTTTGGAGAGTTTCTTAGGGCTGAGGCTGATTCCATAAATAGTCTTTCGAATTTGTATTTGCTACGGTGTATTACCGTAGCTTTCTTCCACTGTATTCTGTGGCGTGTATCCAGAGGATGGTCTGCAAGACCAGAATGGCTGTACTTGTGAAACCGGATGTAGTCCTTGTGTTCAGAAATTCTGATATTTGCTGTCCTGCCTGTTTGGCCAAAATATGACAGTTTACAACTGCAAGGGACCTGGTATACACCAGGTAGGTCTAGGGGAAGTGGTTGGTCTTTGATGGAGCAGATAAGGAATGCCAATTTTCTGTAAGGCCTGTAACAGGAGGTGAGGTCATGTTTTTTTAAAATTTTTGTAATTTTTTCCAAAGTGCCTCGGATGTAGGGAATGGTGATGGATTTAGAGTAATCTTTGTTGTGGAGGGGGGCTGTGGTTTGTAGGTTTTAATATTTTTTGGATTTTTTGGGGGGGTTAGTCGTTGGCTGAGAAAGTGTTGAGGATGTGATTTAGTTCAGTGTTTAGGGCCATGTCATTGGAACAGATTAGTTTAGCCCTGTTGTATAGTGTTTTCACCACTCCATATTGTTGTGAGGGGGGATGGTGGGATTGTTGGTGAATGTATCTGCCTGTATGTGTGGGTTTTCTATAAACCGAGAAAACCAAGGTTTCCATCAGGCTGGCTGATGGAACAACAACCAACACCCCAGAATCAAATTCACCCTGGAAGAGGGAAAAAAAAAACTACCTTCCTTAGACACACTAGTCACCCGCCAGCCTGATGGAACCTTGGTTTTCTCAGTTTATAGAAAACCCACCCAGACAGGCAGATACATTCACCAACAATCCCACCATCCCTCCTCACAACAATGTGGAGTGGTGAAAACACTATACAACAGGGCTAAACTAATCTGTTCTAACGACATGGCCCTAAACACTGAACTAAATCACATCCTCAACACTTTCTCAGCCAATGGCTACCCCCCCCCCCCCCCAAAAAAAAATCCAAAAAATATTAAAACCTACAAACCACAGCCCCCCCCCCCCTCCACAACAAAGATTACTCTAAATCCATCACCATTCCCTACATCCGATGCACCTCGGAAAAAATTACAAAAATTTTAAAAAAACATGACCTCACTTCCTGTTACAGGCCTTACAGAAAATTGGTATCTGTTATTTGCTCCACCAAAGACCAACCACTTCCCCTAGACCTACCTGGTGTATACCAGGTCCCTTGCAGTTGTAAACTGTCGTACTTTGGCCAAACAGGCAGGACAGCAAATATCAGAATTTCTGAACACAAGGACTACATCCAGTTTCACAAGTACAGCCATTCTGGTCTTGCAGACCATCCTCTGGATACATGCCACAGAATACGGTAGAAGAAAGCTACAGTAATACACCGTAGCAAATACAAATTCGAAAGACTATTTATGGAATCAGCCTCAGCCCTAAGAAACTCCCCAAACCTCAACAAATTTGGTTGTATGCGACTGCCCCAAATTTGGGAGGCATACATCAGCAGACCTTCAGCCCAATGGCCAAGAACATGTACTTAGCCCGCTTCATTCTCAGTTACTATGTTGTAGTATCTGCGTGCACGTGCCTTTTTTGTAAGTTCCTTTTGAAAATGTGACGTTGCCGAAATATCGGAGATGTTTATTAAAGTATAATTTAATTTATATTCGGATCTACGTTGTTCAATTCCCTAAGTGATTTAGAAATGCTTAACCAATGTATAAGCCTGTCTACGAGAAGCTAATTGTCTTGGTTGGCACTAATGATCTGAGAGGTATTCCATAAGTGAGAATGTGAAGGAGTTGTTGCATGAAGCAAAATGAAGAGCAAGAAGGTACAAATTGTAAGTCTCCTGCCATGCTGTGATAGTGCCAAATTGAGGAGGAGGGTGGTGATAGCAAACGAATCAGTACAGAGGTTGTGCAGAAGTAATGACATAGAGTTTTGGAGACCTATGGCCTGTGCTTGATGGATAGAAGGATTTGTATAAAGCTGATGGACTGCAACTAAATGGTTTTGGTGCTAAGTGTCTACCTAGTTTAGCCATAAATACTGTTGCAACTTGAATAGTGTATAAACCTTTAATCTATTAATAAATCATTTACAGCTTTCATGCAACCCCACATGTATGACGTGCATATACCAACACTCAATGTTCGAAATATCCTGCTTTTGCCTTCATGCATGCCCAAAGTCTGTGAAGCCACATATCGATGGTAGCACACATAACATCCAACAGAAATACTGCCACTGCTCACTCCAGCATTTCTGTTGGATGTTGTGTGTGTGTGCTACCATCGATATGTGGCTTCACAGACTTTGGGCGTGCATGAAGGCAAAAGCAGGATATTTCGAACATTGAGTGTTGGTATACGCACGTTATACATGTGGGTTGCAGCTGTAAATGATTTACTAATAGATTAAAGGATTATGCACTATTCAAGTTGCAATAGTATTTATGGCTAAACTAGGTAGACACTTAACACCAAAACCATTTAGTTGCAGTCCATCAGTTTTGTACAAATCCTTCTTTCCATCAAGCACAGGCCATAGGTCCTCAAAACTCTATGTCATTACTTCTACACAACCTCTGTATTGATTTGTTTGCTATCAACACCCTCCTCCTGAATTTGGCACCATCATAGCTTACAGTCTATCAGATTCAGATCAGGACTTCTAGATGACCAGTCATATGGTGATGTGTGGTGTGGGTGCATTTGCCTCCAGCCACTGTTGTGTCGTCCCTGCCTTGTACAGGGACTGAGTCCTGTTGGAAGGTCCACTTGTGAAACAAGGTGTTCAGGAGCAGTACCCCTTGATACACTTTGACAGAGGTTTTGACTGCTCTTTCACACAAATGCAACTTAGATACCCTCTCCCTGCTAAACTGGAGTTGGTTTTGGTGGTTGTTCTCTTCAGTGTAAAAATCTTCTCATCTATGAAGAGGATATCTCTGTGTCAGATGTTCACGTACCACTGGAGAAGTGCGTTTGATTTTTTCACCCTCTGCCGCATAAGTTGTGCTGTTAGGAGGTGTCCAGTATTATAACAATACTTTCATCCCTAGTTCATCAGTTAATAAATGTGACATCATTCTCTGTGGAACAGTCATCTCTTGTTACATCACTTTCTGCATTCTCACAGTATTATGGCACAGGTATGCCTTCACAGGTTTCACAATCTGTTGCATCCTAATACAGCATGGTCGACCTCTTCTTTGTTCGTCAGATAAAAGGTGATGTATATATCCTGCAGGATAATTTAAATAAATTGGAATTGTGGGCAAAGGATAATGATTGCCAATTTAATGTTGCAAAATGTAAGGTTATGCACTTTGGGTTGAAAAGGTTGCATATTGCTTATCC
This sequence comes from Typopeltis vanoorti, assembly GCF_054136105.1. Classification (NCBI taxonomy): domain Eukaryota; kingdom Metazoa; phylum Arthropoda; class Arachnida; order Uropygi; family Thelyphonidae; genus Typopeltis; species Typopeltis vanoorti. Next base: position 33,170,766 of record NC_143561.1, on the reverse strand, counting down.
TATTGATGGTATTGGTTTGCAGGAAATTGATGAGGCTAGGGACTTGGACAAAGAGTTGAAGTTCAGAGGGCATATTGTAAAAGTTGGTAAAATAACTCAACGAATTACTTGGATGTTGAAAAACATGCTAACAAAGATAAGGAAGTTATTATCCTTCTTTATAAGGTATAAGAGGAAAGTATATCCCTCTTCACAACCACCTCCTGGTCACCAAATCTGTGTGCAGATTTGGTGACCAGGAGGTGGTTGTGAAGATTCGGAGATGAGTGACCAAGATGGTGATAGGTCTGTGGAATACTCCCTACAAGGATAGATTGAAGTTTGTGGATTACCAAGTTTAGTTGACAGACAGAAAAGAGAGGACATGATGGAAACTTTTAAGATATTAAAGGGATTTTATAAAATTGATGCAAATGAAAATTTTCAATATATGACAAATAGTCAGAGAACTAGAGGCCATCCGTGGAAATTGTAAAAGTGTAAGAGTATGGTTAGTTGGTTAGTAGGGGTGTGCAGACCAGATTTTTTTGCATGGAGAGTGGTGAGTGATTGGAATGAATTGCCAGAATTGGTTGCGAGTTCCCTGACAGTGAATGGATTCGAGGTATGATAGGATTTGTGTGTATGATAGTTGATTTGGGTCTCATGCGATGAGTCTCCAGACTCCATGGAGATGCTGTAAATAATAATGATAAATAATTAGAATGGTTAATAGCCCGATGCACAAACATCCTACTGATTCTGAGTGTTTTTATTATAGTGAAAATAACAGTTGGCTGTATTCCAGCCTTGTAATAATCACTTCATGTTAGCTCATACAGCTAGACATATCTCTCTCTACTTATAAATAGGTGAATATTGACTGCACACAGTGCCACTAACGGAAGTGGGGCTTGTGAATTCTTTGGGCAGTGTCCAGATGTGTGTAAGTATTAACGTTATTTATGGCAAGACTGTGTAGAGAGATTGTAATTTTCACTCCATCTTATAGCAGTTTATTTTTGGGTATTGAATCTCTCTCTCTCTCTCTCTCTCTCTCTGACTTTTTTTTAATGCCTTAAACTTGACACCCGTGCACATGTGATTGTTTTCTCTAGGTTATTACTTCATGGGTAAATCATTATACTTTTGCTGATTTTTTTTATTATTATTATTACATAATGCCTCCAGGGAGTCCAAAGACTCATTGAGGGAGGGGCACCCTCTACAACTCTCTGTCTCCACCAATCCACCAACCGCAACTGCCTTCATCATTTACACCAACCATCTACCGTCGACCATCACTAGTATTTTCACAGACAATCACAAACATCCATGGCCACAGCGGGATTCAAACCCTCAACCTTTTGGCTGGAGAGCAGATATGCTAACCACTCGGCCAACTAGGCCAGCTAAGTACCTTTAGCCCATTCGTAGTGCTAGTGTGTAACTGTACATTTACAACCTTTCATGAGTGTGGTAAAGAGTTGTTTGATTCAGGTGTATTTTGTTGAATATCAGTTAGTAAAGAAATTTCATTATTTCAAATTAGATATTTGAACCATCCAAATGTGAAAAATTCTCTTATTTCCTAAAACATATTCTTTCCCTTTACAGAGTTTTGAATTCATCAGAAAGGATGTATAGAAATTTATGGTGTGCCTACCCGATATGTAAACAAAAAGCACAAGCCAGATTTTTGTGTCCTTGCATTTATAACCAAATACAGCATGTGTGTCAGTTGGTCCCCTGTTGTGAACATGTTAAGAAGGCTTATCATATATATTTATATATATACACTAGATTCCTTTCAAAAATGAATGATGACTGTGTAATGATCATACTCGTTATACAATTACCACTCATTATAGCAACCCACTAGGGTTTGGTTTATTTAGATTTACATCCAAAACAACTCAGGCTATGAGGCCAGTGTATTATGTATGTTAATTGTGTGTTCTGCCCACTAGAGACCAAAGGAATAGTTTGCTGCAGTGGAAAATTTACTATAGTGAATATCCTTTAAATTATTATTTAAAATAGTAAAAATTCTGGATCTTTGTCCAGAATTTTCACTACGTAGTTATCATAAGTGCGAGTTCACTTTAACATTGTTAACATCAATGAGAGTTTATTGCAACAGGATTTGAAACAACTAAAGTTAAATATTTCTTAAACTGTCATGCATATACCATCTTCAGAAACCAATTGCAAATAATTAAGCAAGTGGCTTAGATTAGTTTCATGATTATTTCTTAGATGGTTTCCAGAGATCATGGTTTCTGGATCATCTAACCTTTAGCCCATCCATAGTGCTAGTGTGTACTATAGATTTACAACCTTTCATGGGTGCAGTTTATATTTAAAAAACTAAGTGTGGTAAAGTTCTGTTTGATTCAGGTGTATTTTGTTGAATATCAGTTAGTAAACAAATTTCATTATTTCAAATTAGGTATTTGAAATAATGCAGGAAGAGCCATATTTTGTTAACTTTAGGAAGAGCCAGAACTACATAAAATTATTGGCAGAACTTGATCTTCTCAAAGATATGAATGTTAAGAATGATGAAGATACTGGTAAGTAACATTTTGGAAATAATAATTTACAATATTACTTATTATTATTTATATAACATTAATTTTGTTATCCTTGTGTTATCTAATCTAATCCTGTGGCCTCGTCTATTAAGAGGGTTGCAGCTGATGAACAGTCTGCTTCCATGCCTCTCTTGTTTCTGTAAGACTCTTGCCCGTCCAATCTTTGATGTTGTCTTTCCATTGCAGTCGGGGTCTTCCTCTCCTTCCCTCTACCATCCCCTGCAATACAATTCTGGGGAGCTCTCCAGAAGAACCCCCTCATCAAATGTCCTGCAAACACTATTTTTCCTTCTTTGGATACTAGCCATATAGTCTTTTGTCATCTTGAATCTTTTAAGAACCTCTTCATTTCTCACTCTTTCAGTCCAGCTGATATGATCCATTTTTCTCAAGCACCACATTTCGAATGCATTCGATTGGTCACTCGTCTCCGTATTGATTGTCCAGGACTCCCATCATACATCCCCATGCTCCAGATCATTGTCTTGAGGATTCTTACTTTTAACTGTTTGTTCAGATTTCTGTTTCCTAATATGTGATATATTTGGAAATATGCTGCTTTTTTAATTCTGTTCTTAATTTCATAATTAGATTTATTGTCATCTGTTATCCAACTCCCAAGGTATTCAAAACTTTTCGCATTCTCTATTCTTTGTCCATTCAAAGTGATTTCTATCCCATCATTTCCTTTCCTTGAAATCTTCATCACTTTTGTCTTTTGAAGATTTATTTTCATTTTATATCTCTTATTTCCAACCCCGTTCAGTCTATTCAAAATTCTTTGCAAACCTTCCTCTGTTTCGCTCATAAGTACAATATCATCTGCATATCTTATATTATTTATCAGATGTCCATTTATCTTTATTCCATCCTTCAGATCTTCCAAGGCTTCCCTCATCATCCATTCACTACAGACATTTAAAAGGAGTGGGGACATCCCACACCCTTGCCTCACACCCTTTCTTATGGGGATCCATTCAGTATTCTCTCCTTCAAATCGAGCCCTAGCTTCTTGAGTTTTATATATTCTGAACAACAGTCGGATAATTTTTTCAGCTATTCCTATTTTATGCAAAATATCAAATAAAACAGAGTGATTAACATTATCGAAAGCTTTTTCGTAATCCACAAAGCATAGATATAAATCTTTATTGCACTCAATCATTCTTTCCCCCAATATCTGTAGTGTTGTAATAGCTTCCCTAGTTCCCCTGTTTCTCTTGAAACTAAATTCTGCTTCATTTAATTCTCTCTCTATCAACTGTTCCATTCTTCTATATATTATGTTGATTAGGACTTGCAATGTGGCAAATCAAGCTGATAGTTTTGTGCTTACTACAATCCATCATCCTTTAGTCATAGGAATAGAAATAGATCTTACAAAGTCTTTAGGTATTCTATCTTCCTCCATTAAAGATGATGGATAAAAGTTTTATTCTTTCCTTTCCCAATGCCTTCAGCAGCTCCCGTTGAATATCATCCAGTCCTGGAACTTTCCTATCCTTTATTCTTTTAATGGCTGCTTCGATTTCCCATTCCTTAATTTCTGGGGTATCATATTTTCTTTCTGATCACATTCCAGATTATCTTCATCTCTATATAGTTCTGTTACATACTTCTTCCACCTATCATTTTTTTCATTTTTTTCCAACAAAATCTTTCCTTTTTTCATCCTTCAAAGCACTGTTTTTTGTCCTTCTCCTTCCCTGAAATCAAGTTCAAGCCTTCATAGACCTTTCTCATATCCTTTGCTGTATCATTTTCCTCTATTTCCTTGCAGATCTGATTGAGCCAGTCTTCCTTTGCCTTTTCAGCCAGAATTTTTACTTGTTTATTGATCTCTCTATATTCGAGTTTGGCTTCGTCATTGTTCTTATTCTTCCATTTTCTTATTTTGTCCATTTTTGCTACCACTTCCTCAGTAATTCAGGGCTTTCTTCCTCTTTTCACTGCCTCATCCAGAAGACCTTTAGCACATTCCTTGATTTTGTCTCTTAAATCAGTCCAGATTACTTCCAGGGGTCATATCAATATTGCTGATCTTATTTTCTAGTTGCATTTTCTGTATTTATTCATTTTAATCTGATTTTTACTTTAATTGTGAGCAGGTTATGATCACTATTGCAGTATGCTCCAGGATAAGTTTTTGCATTTTTTATTATATTTCTATATCTTGAGTTAATTAGTATGTAATCAATCTGATTTCTCATTTCTTCACCTCTCTGTCCAGGTGCTCTTCAAGTATATAGTCTTCTCTCATGTTGTTGAAACCAGGTGTTAGTCACTATCAATTCGTGTCTTCTACAAACTCCATCAGTCTGTCTCCCCCTTTCATTTCTTTCTTCCAAGCCCCAAGGGCCCACCATACCATCCTCTCTTCCTCTCTCTATCTTTGCATTCATATTTCCCATTACTATCAGCATATCTCTGTTATTTTTCAAATGTAAACATTCCTCTATTTGTTGATAGATCTCTTTGACTTCTTCATCTATATGATCTGTTGTAGGCAAGTATACTTGAATTATAAGAATATTTCTAGGTTTGGCCTTTATTTTCAAAGCAATCACTCTTTCAGATCTCTGCCAATATCTCTCCACCATATCTGCTATCCTTTTATCCAACATTATTCTAACACCTCGTTAGTCACCCTGTTGATGTTCTTCTCCTCGTGAATAAATAAATTCATCATCTGTTCTTATATCTCCTTTCCCTTTCCATCTAACCTCTGAGATTCCAAGAATTGATATCTTCATTCTTTTCTTTTCTCTGATCACATTGGCCGTCTTCCCTACTTGATACATTGAGTTAACATTCCAGGTGCCCATATTTTATTTTCCTTGAGGTTAATTTTCTTATGTTGTGTCCTTACATCAGCTCCAGAACTTCCTGGAAGTTCTGGAGAACCACCATGCACACTTTCTCTTTCTCCAAGTAATGATGAACAAGTCAAGATGGAAGAATGAATTATGCACAAAAACAGATGGGATCCCTGGGTCTGATCTCATGCAATATGCTACCAAGAAGGGGGTTTGTAGATCTGTGTTGGAGTCCCAGGAGGATAAGACCTCAAATGATGCTCCAGGAGGCTTCGATCCTGCATCGTCATTTGAGGTCTTATCCTCCTGTGACTACAAACCCCCTCCCTGGTAGCTTATTGCATGAGAGGATCAGACCCAGGGGTCCCATCTGTTATTGTGCATAATTCATTCTTCCATCTTGACTTGTTCATCATTACTTGGAGAAAGAGAAAGTGTGCATGGTGGTTCTCCGTTGCCTTCCTTATGTTATATTACCTACATTTAAAGTGATAAATAGATAAATTAACTGGGAAAAACATAAAATACATGTGAACACAGTGGAAAGATTTAACTGTAATTAATTTTGCAAATATTTTAATCAAATCAAATGTATCTTAAACCATTATCAGTGTAACAAAATAGAATTGGGAAATTCAAACAGCAACAGTGTAGGTACATAGAGAGAGTAGTATCTTTTTCACATGCAGTTGCGAGAGTACTAGTTAAATATAATACTATTAGGATCTGAAATAGGTGTGCGAGTGTAACTATTTAAAAAAAATTTTTTTTTTAAATGAAATAGTTTCTGATAACAGTTTCCCAAATTTTGGGCATAGACAATCCATCATTGAGGTTGGGTGGTGAACAGTGGCAGCCCGTACATAAGCACTGTGACACTGCAGCAGCCCCAAAGAAAAAATGAAAAATTTAAATTTTGTTTGTGTTTATAAATAATAACAATGCTTACAACATTATATAAATGCAATACAACATGTTAAAGTCTACAGCTTATGTTTCGACAGTGATTGAATAGTTATTAATTGGAATTGTTCGATTAACACTTCAGATTACGAAACAAATATACTGTGATCTAACGCAGTGTCAGAATTATCACGTTCAAACAATCGCAGTCAAACTCGCCGATATTCGTTTGTGCTTGTGATTGCACGTTACAAGTCATTCCGACACTGCTCATTTGAGCAGTGTATCGTATGCTTGCGCACGTTATTTCTGTGAGATACAAAAATTTTATTATTGGTGCGTGTTTCGTGGTGAGGTGAACTATTTTTTGCAAATCTTATTTTATTTTGTTAAAATAACATAATTATTTATTTATTATAGATACAAGGCTGAATTATGATGTTTTTGAATTATTTCACTGTTGAAAATATGAAAAGAATTATATTTTTTTAATTATCATTACACGAAAAAAATGCACTGCGATCTAACGCAGTGTCAGAATTATCGTGTTTGGCCAAATACAGCCATTTCGCTGATATTCGTTTGCACTTGTGATTGCATGATACAAGTCATTCCGACACTGCCTGTTTGGTCAGTGTATCGTATGCTTGTGCATTATTTCTGAGATACGAAACTTTTATTATTGGTGTTTGTTCTTGGTGAAGGTGAAATATTTTTAATAAAGCAATTTTTTAATATGTAAATTTATTTATTAATAAATTGGTTACTGATTAGGAAAAAAAAAATTTATTTTATTTATTTTTTTTTTTTGTATATGCAGCAACCCCCCCCCCCCCACTTAAAATTTTCACCTGCCACCACTGGAAAGATCTCAGCACTTTCTTTAAAATGACATTCAAATTTATGAGAGCAACTGTGCAGTAATTAAGCACTATCCCAAAAGATCCTGTGGTTAGTAGTAATTGCATCTTCAGCAGTCAATGCCAAATTTATGACCTTTTTTTTATTCATTATAGGATTGGTGTTTCAAAATGCATTTGGTGACAGATTGGTCCATTTGACTAAAGTAAATTAACTTACAGTTACATGGAATTAAATAGACTTCGGGTAGTAGCAGTAAGAGTTGTAATCTATTCTTAGTAGATGGTAGAAAAATGCTAATTTGATAAGTTGTAAACTTGTTGAAGGATGAAATTTCCTAATGCTATAGGGATGGAAACTCTGTGGGAGTTATCTTTTCTTGTGGAAGTAGAAAAAAAATGGCTGATGATTTTCTCAATAATTTTTGGGTCATAGCCACTGAGAGGCAGTTTTTTTTTTGTTGATTGAAATTTCTTTCTGAAGTAATTTGGATTAAAAACAGACATGAGCTCATGATAGTAGGCATTTAATAAAACCATATTTCTGTGAGGGGTGATGTGCTGATCTGTGATCAATATATTGACGAGAGGAGGACCATTTTCAGCAGACAGAAGTGGATAACAAACCATTTGTTTCTCAGTTTAAAAGTAAGTCAATTCCTGATGTGATTTTGTTCCAGATTGCAAAAATGCCATCCACCTAATGAAGCCAAAGAGAATCTTAGGGATCAAAAGTAGAGATATTTTATTCAAGATGTTGCAAGTAAAAGTTTGCATGAATTGGGGGAGTCCATTGTCTTGACTTCAATTTTTCTGTAAAGCTTTCCATTCCAGCTTAAATATCTGGAGTTTATGAATGACCTAATATTGGCCACATGATCCTCTAGGATGATGCTAAATTATTGCACAGTTACTCCCACAAATTTGAACATATTTTTAAAGAAATTGTTGAGGCCCTTCATCACCACAACCACCACCCAAACCTTGACCTCAGTGACAAATTGTCTATTCACAAAATTGTTATCAGTAATTGTATTTCTTAGTTTATTATTTTTATGGCGATTTTGCCTGCTTTTGTTTAGGAGTGCCCTTTTTTTAATGTCTGGCTTTTTACTCAAGAATTCTTAGGGCATTATAGATGTATTTTAGAGACAAATATATGCAGAGTAATAGAGGAAGAAAATTCGCACATACCTTTTTTTTGGATGTTGTTGGCTGTCTTTCTGAGATGTGCATACTTCTGCTGTTAAGGTGTTAAAAGGGAAGGGGGGTTGGAAAACGTGGGGGGAGTTTGAGGCGATGTGGGAGAATTAATTTGAAAAACCCGGATTTTTTTATATAATATATACATATATTATTATTTTTAAGGGTGTTTTTTTTTTTTTGGGGGGGGGGGGGGGGGGGCTGAAAATAGAATTTTTTTTTTTTTTTTTTTTTTTTTTTGAGGAAGGGGAAGGGTTTATGGGAAAAAGGGAGCCTGGGAGAGGGTTAACGAGGTGCAAGCTGTTTCGGCCATGCGTTGTCATCGGAGACTCATGGCAGAAGTGGATGCTTGTCATATCGGCTTGGTGTTTCTGCCTTTGAAGTGCTTGTGTTATTGCCTATTGGTCAGAATTGTGACCTAATTTTTATGTTATAGAGCTTCCAACACTCAGAGATTATGTAGGGTCAGTGGACATTGAGTTTTTGTCACATTTTTTGGCTATTGTTTCCGATATTCTAAGCATTGTTTCGTTGTCTTACGCTGTTACCCGATACGGTCAATAGGTCTCCTACAAAAACACCACCACAGCACCTTTATTGAAATTTGTCGCCAAACTACTAAAACCATTACATACAATGTCAAATTCTATGATAAAAAAATATAAACAACCTTTTCCAAAAATTAAATAACATAACCATAACCCAAAAGTCATCTTCACTTCATTATACACTAACATGGACGTCACCAGAACATTAGACATCGTATACACACAAACACTACTCACAGAAGACAACACCCTGCACTCTCGTACAAAATTAACGCCTAGTGATATCATAAACTTAAACTAACAATAATAATAATTATTATTATTATTACATAACACCTCCAGGGATTCCAAAGACTCATCGAGGGAGGGCACCTGCTCTACAACTCTCTGTCTCCATCACTCTACTAACCGTAACTACCTTCATAATGTACACCAGCGGCATCTACTGCTGACCACAACCACTATTTTTACAAACATCCATGCCCACGGCGGAATTCGAACCCGCAGCCTTTCGGCTGGAGAGCGGATACTCTAACCATTCAACCAATCAGGCCGGCTTTAATCTCAGCTGACTTCTTTAAGTTCAACAACAGCATGTATATTCAAATTTTCGGACTCCCTATGAGCCAAAACATCAGCGGACAACTAGCGGAATTGTTGCACACATAGAATCACTCCTACTCCACCCCCCCCTCTCGGCATCACCTTTTATGGCAGATATGTGGACGATATCCTATGCATTGGAGAACCAACACACATCGCCACCTTACAAGCATCCCTTAACAATTACAGCAACAGACTAAAATTCACCATAGAAACTGAACAGAACAAATCCATCAATTTCTTAAACCTGACTTAATCAGAATAAACAACAAATAGCCACAAAAATATACCACAAACCCACACATAACAACTACCTCCATTTCAACTCATACCATCCATATTCAGTTAAAAAATCGGTCATCCTATCACAATTTATAAATGCTTACAAGTTTTCAACTAACCATAATTACCTCAACACAGAAATAAAGAAATTAACACAGATTTTTAAAAATTGCAACTATCCTACACAGCTAATATATTACGCAAACAGGAGAGCAAAAATCCGTCAAAACAACCAAACAACCAAAACACACTTCCCAACCTGAAAAGTTATCAAATTTCCATACATCCAGAACACATAGAAAGCCTACAAATACATTTTCAAATATACTGACTATAACCTTGTATTCGCCACAAACCAAAAATTGGTAACACTTCTAAAACCCACTAAATCTCACCGAGACAAAGAAATATTAGAACTCCACGACGTAGTTTACAAATTTCCTTGCTAAAAAGACTGTGATATCATTTACACAGGTTCTACTATCAGGTCTTTATGGGCAAGACTACAAGAACACTTCCGTGACTGTGACATCCCTATTCCAGAACATTTAAATACTAAAAAACGCAACATCAAAAAGAAAAATAGAATACAAAGTACAGGGTAAACAGAAATAGCAGTTCACGCTGTTGAACAGAAACATACCCCGCAAATCGACAAGGCCATAATTAATAGACAGACAAGACAACGAAACAATGCTTAGAATATTGGAAACAATAGCCATAAAATGTGACGAAAACTCAATCAATGTCGACCGATCCTACATAATCTCTAAGTGTTGGAAGCTCCATAACATAAAAATTAGGTCACAACTCCGACCAATAGGCGATAACACAAGCATTTCAAAGGCAGAAACACCAAGCCGGCATAACATAGCATCCACTACCCCCCATGAGTTTCCGACGACGATGCACGGTCGAAACAGCTTGCACCTCATTAACCTTCTCCCTGGTCCCCTTTTTCTCATAACCCTTCATCAAAATAACAAATTTCTATTTTCGCTGAAAAACAGAAATTTGAAAAATAAAGAAACCTGGGTTTTTCAAATTAATTCTCCCACGTTGCCTCAAACCCCCCCCCCACACACACACACACACATACACACTTTTTTCAAAACCATCTTCCCTTTTAACACATTAACAGCAGAAGTATGCACATTGCAGAAAGAAGACGGCCAACAACATCCAAAAAAAAGTATCTGCGAATTTTCTTCCTCTATTACTCTGCATATATTTCTCTCTACAATACATCTATAATGCCCTAGGAATTCTTGAGTAAAAAACCAATGACATTAAAAATGGGGCACTCCTAAACGAAAGCAGGCAAAATAGCTGTAGCAATAATAGTCTTTAAGAGGAGTAACATGGAAATTTTCCCAGAAATAATACCTGTCTTTCTTAGTGTTTTTAATTATACTTATTTATACACATATAACTCTTTCATATCTTAATAGTATTATATTTAACTGACTCTCTCACAACTGTATGTGAAAAAGATACTATATTCCATGCAGCTACATTGTTGTTGTTTGAATTTCTCCAATTCTGTTTTGTTATGTTGATGATGATTTAAGATACTTAAGCCAATATATAATTAATTACAGTTAATTTTTTTATGTGGTTTCCACCCACAAAAGATTTTTAGTAAACCTATAGTACATATTGGGATGCTTAAGGGTCAAAGCTGTATAACTGAGAGGAGACCTCCACATAGCCTTTAAAGGAATGCAGAGAACCGACCAGGGCTTCTAACCTAATGTCCAATCCTCACCTTCTCGTGGTGCACCCTGTTTGGTATCTACCTGGATACTGAACGAACAATGGACTGGAAATTTGGGATTTAGCTAACCAAATTGTATTCTTATTGGCTTAAACCAAAATACAAAATGATGGTACAACATGACAAAATTTCATGCCGGCTGGGGCGTCACCCGGTTAAACAAGGGCCCCCCCGTTGTTTTCACCAGGAAACCAGGGCGAACAGCGAAAAGTCAGCTACTGGAACAAATCTGAAAACACACCCCAACTCAACATCACCAAAGTTAAAGATCAGTACTATCAACATAAGAAGCCTGAATGGCAAAGAAATGGAGTTAGCTGGGGAATTAGATAAGTACCAGATCGACATAATAGGGGTGACTGAAACAAAAAAGACAAAAACTAGTGAGATCTTTCTGAGCAATAAATACAAAATGTTATATTCAGGCAATGACAATCAAGGAAAAGAAGGAGTAGCCATAGTATTCAACACAAAATATGAGGCAATCTTCTTGAATGGCAGGCAGTCTCAAGTAGAGTAATGTGAGCAAATATGATAATGGGGAACTGGACAATGAGACTTATTTGTACCTATGGTCCCGCAGAAGGTTTTTAGAAAAGAGGCTTTAGAAAAAGCAACTGACACAATGAAAAAGGAAAACTTGGTCCTTGTTGTGGATCTAAATAGCAGAGTAGGAAATGATTGTGAGACATGCAAAAATATTTTGGGAAAATTTGGAGAAAAGAGCAAAGCTAATAATAATGGCAAATATCTGTTGGATTTCTGCCTAGGACATTGACTGGTTATTACTAACACCATGTTCCAACATAAAAATGTGCACAAATTCACATGGAGAGAAGAGGCAAGAAATAAGAAAAGTCTCATTGACTATGTTATTGTTGATAGTGATGTTTTCTCCCTGGTGCAGGACACCAGAGAGTACAGAGGATTTGAAATTGGAAGTGATCACTATTTAGTCTTGAGCAAGATGAAATTGAATTTCATATTGAAAAAAATAACATGTAAGAAAGTTTTAAAGCGAATAAACGTTGAGCAGCTCTCAGATGTGAACTGTAGACTAAAATACACAAAGATTATTGAAGAAAAAATGAAAGAGTTTGAGAACAGGAACCAAACCTTGGAGATTCAGTGGCAAGCCTTGAAGAAAACCCTGATTGATTCAGCCAGAGAGGCATGTGGTGAGGTTGTCTGCAAGGATAGAAAAATCAGAACTCCATGGTGGACACAGGAAGTTAAAGAGGCAGTGAAGGAAAAGCAGAAAACATATCAAAAGTTCCTGTCAAATAAGTCAGCTTGTGCTCTTAGAGAATACATAGACAAATGTAAGAAAGCTAAACACTGTGTAAAACTGACTAAACAAAAGTCATGGGAGGACTTTGGCAAGAACATAGAAAATAAATATCAAGAAGGTGGCAAAATATTCTGGAGGTTGTTGAAGATGCTTAGAAATTGAGGAAAGAGTGCTGTAAAAGGAATTAGAGATGATAAAGGTGACATGAAAACTGGAGAAAAAGATATCCTTGAAGTATGGAGTAATTACTTTGAGAAATTGCTAAATGAAACAAGCAGTTATAGCACAGTGATAAAAAAAAAAAACACTCAACAGACATACAGTCAGGAATACATATCCATACTTGAAGTAGAAAAAGCCATCAAAGCTTTAAATGTGGAAAGGCAGTAGAAGTAGATGATATTTCACCAGAAATGCTGAAATATGGTGGTATAAAAGTCTTGCAGTTTCTGCACTGCATAGTTCTGAAGGCCTGGACAGAGGGATGAATTCCCGATGTTGGAGTAGAACTCTCATAGTACCCATATATAAAAAGGGAAATAAAACTGAATGTGGGAATTACAGAGGTATTTCCCTAATGAGTGTTCCTGGTAAGGTATATGCAAGTATACTTGGGAAACGGTTGAGAAGAAGTTTGGAAGAAAAGCTTGAAGAACAAGCTGGATTCAGGCCAAATAGAGGCTGTCAGGATCAGATCTTCACTTTACGACAAATAGTTGAGAAATCTTGGGAATATAACAAAGATCTCTATTTAAGTTTTGAAGATCTGGAAAAGCCATATGTCAAGGTGCCAAGAGAGAAGCTATTCAATACGCTACAGTTAAATGGTGTCAATGGGGCGTTATATCAAGCAATACTTAGTCTTTATTTGAGTTGTAAGTCAGCAGTTAGAATTGAAGGAAGTATATGGAGATGGTTTAATGTTAAATCTGGTGTGAGACAAAGATGTACATTATCTATATGGATCACATTATGAAGGAAAGTGGTATTAGACATGATCTCAAAATTGGAGATGTTAATTTCAGCTCTTTACTTGATAGATGATGTTATACTTTTAAATAAATCCACTACAAGTTTGCAAGATTCCCTGACTAAATTGAATAACTGTTGTAATAGATATGGTATGAAGGTCAGCAATAAAAAGACAAAGACAATGAAAATAGGCAGAATCATTGAAAATGTCAACTGCATTGTGAACGGAGAACCTGTGGAACAAGTAAAACATTTCACCTACTTAGGCACGATTTTTAGTGAAGATGGTAAATTAAATATGGAAATAGACAACAGAATCAACAAAGCTGGTATAATAGGAAGTCAATTGAATAAATTCATATGGAATAAGAGAGAAATTAGTCGGAACACTAAATTAGCTGTATACAAGACAGTGTTCAAACCAGTTTTAACTTATGGATCTGAGAGCTGGGTCAGAAGTAAACACTTGACCAAAGACTAGAGACCATAAATATGAGAATCCTGAGAAAGATTAGAGGTGTGAACAGATGGCATCAATGACAATATCATATTAAAAAGGAGGATATTAGAAAAGAAACTGACATTGTCACTATCCAGGAATGCGTTAGCAGAGCTAATCTCAGGTGGTATGGTCATTTAAACAGAATGAATGAGGAAAGATTAGCAAAACAAATGTTCTCTGCCAGGTTGGCAGGAAAACGACCCAGAGGAAGACCAAGATATAGGTGGATTGATACAGTACAAAGTGCCTTAGACGATAATAGTATAAGATCTGATAATATTGGAGTCTTGACAAGTAACAGACTGATCTGGAGGAAAATTGTAGATAGGAAGTTAGTAATGATGTAAATTTTTCATGTAGTACTATCATATCCTGTACACCCCCTTGAGGGGCAGGAATTTGATGATGATAGTACATATTGTACTTTGGGTGGGCTAATAATTTTTTTTTCCATTTTATCAATTTTATATATTAATGAAATAAAGAGCCAAAAGGCTTCATTTTGGCTCTTTATTTCATTAATTTAATTAATTAAAATAAGTTAATTTATTTGTGCACCTCTTTAACAACTCATACTGTAAAGTATTAAAGCTATTATCACTACAATCTTGGTATTTATTGGTCTACTTACTCACTGATGAGACTTCAATAAAGGTTGAAACTTGTCTGGGTAGTGACCTATCTCCCTTAATTTAAAGCAACATACATCTCCTAGGGAATGAGTATTACATTAGGGTTAATTCTAAGAATAGTGATCCATCTTTATCCACCTTTACTACGAGTTGACCGGTATTGTACTACCCGGGTGTTTGCTTATGCATAGACTGGCCGAACTTTTATAGCTCGCTATTATTCGGCATAAAACTCTTTGATTTATATCTTAGAGTTTGTTATTCAGCTTGGAAAATGTGGGGTTAAATATCCCCTTAATTTAAATCAATTTTATATATTTTTTTGTAATTTTTTATATTTTTAGATAGTCTGGAAACCATACTCCAAAGACCAAACATGGAACTTTTTTTTTCAAGCCACTTCAGTGAGACCACTGCCTGCTTCCAACAAGCAGGCAGTGGTCTAACACTACACTGCCCTTTATGAATGGTAGGAAGTTTCATGTAGATTAATGTTGCGAAATTGCAACTAATTTATAGCTTAATTATTATTATTATTATTATTATTATTATTACGGGCAACTCCAGGGAGTCATTAGACTCATCGAGGGAGGCCCCAAATCATATTCATCACAACTATTCGACATTCATACAGTATCTATCATACCTCGCCTTAAACTCATTCACTGTCACAGCATCCACCACAGACTCAGGGAGCGCATTCCACTCATTCACTACTCTAAAAGTAAAGAACCCAGCTCTAACACCTTTACTAACCACACTTTTGCCCAGTTTCCATGGATGTCCCCTAGTCCTCCCACAACCAGCCCTGTTCTCAAAAATATCTTCTGAATTAATTTTATAGAAACCCTTCAGTAATTTGAATGTCTCAATCATATCTCCCCTCCTCCGCCTATCAACCAATTTTTGCAACCCACAAATCCTCAACCTGTTCTCATACGGTTCATTCCACAGACCTGCTATCATCTTGGTCACTCGCCTCTGGATCCTCTCCACCTCCTCCCCATCAAGAAGAAACCTAGGTGACCAAATCTGAGCACAGTAGTCGAGATGAGGTCTTATCAAGGCTCGATACAGAGGAACAATAACCTGCTTGTCTCTGCTTGTCAACGTATTCTTCAGCAACCAAGTGATTTGATGAGCTGATTTGGCCACTTTTGCAATGTGTCCCCTAAATTTCAATTCCTTATCCACCAACACTCCTAAATCTCGTGCCTCATCAATTTCCTGGAGCACGGTTCCACCAATGCAGTAAACTGCCTCCCATCTTTTCACCCCAAAATGCATAACCTTACATTTTGCCACATTAAATTGACATCCATTCTCCCTAGCCCAGACCTCCAATCTATCCAAATCATCCTGCAAAATTTTGACGTCATCTGCATTCACTATTGCCCTACCCAACTTCGCATCATCAGCAAACAAATGAACTGTTCCTCTCAGATCCTTTCCTATATCATTTATGAACAAATTAAACAGCAGTGGTCCAAGAACAGATCCTTGTGGTACACCACTAGTCACAGGCCGTCTTGTGGACTCTACTCCTGAGTAAACCACTCTCTGATATCTCTCCGTCAACCACCCTCCTATCCATCTCACCAACCCTATGTCCATTCCCATATGCTGCAATTTACTGATTAGAATTCCATGTGGTATCCTGTCAAAGGCCTTAGCAAGGTCCAGCAGAATCACTGTAAACCCATTACCCTTATCCAGTTCAGCCGTCACTGTGTTATAATACGTGAGCAAGTTACTGAGGCATGACCTACCCTTCACAAAACCATGCTGTCCCCGATACAGTATCCCATTTTCTTCTATCCAATCTTGTATTTTCCTCTTGACTATTTTCTCTAAGACCTTGATAATGATTCCTGTTATGCTGATTGGCCGGTAATTTTCAACAGCAGCCTTGGAACCACCTTTGTGCAGTGGAACTATTTTCCCCTCTTTCCACCCCCTTGGGACTGACCCAGTCCTGAGGCTCAAATTAAACATAATGGTCAAGGGCACTGACAATTCTTTGGCCGCTTCACGTACGACACGAGCTGGTATACCATCCAATCCCACAGATGTATTGACATTGAGGTTCTGTAATAGACTAGTTACCTCTACCTCATTCATCACAATTCCAGTATAAGCTGTTGGTTCCTCCATTTCCGCAAAGCCACCACCTGGATGATATACTCTTGCAAAGTGTTCGCTCAGTAATTCCACAACATCGACTGATTCAGTTACCTCCCTACCCTCAGCATTTTTTAAGATCATTCTACCATGAGCATTTTTCCTTTTACTTGCAACATATTGAAAAAACTGTTTGGGATTCTCTTTAGCCTGCATGGCCAATTTCCTTTCGTAATCTGCTTTTGCTTTTCTTACCACCCTTGTTACCATCCTGGCCTGAGCTTTATACTGTTCATGCACCTGATGGTCACCCTTCTCCTTAAATTCCCTCCACAATTGTTTCTTTTTTTGCAGCTCAAGCTTAATAGTGTTATTCATCCATTTAACCCCTACCTGATTTATTATTCGGACTCTTGGTATACAGTCAACCATTGCCTCCTGCAAACAGTTCTTGACCACCTCCCATGCACCATCAACATCCAGCCCTTGCAGTTTTACATGCCATGGCATTGAGCCAAGCACACACCTAAGCTTGTCATACTTACCAGCCCGGTAATTCCACATATACCCTGTCTTAATTGTAAATTCGACTCCTTTAGCCACCTCCCAAGTCATGACCTTATGGTCACTCTCACCAATTGGTGGCAACAAGGTCATGTTCGTTACAGCCACATTCTCAGTTGCAATTACTAGGTCCAGCACTCTCTGCCCCCTGGTATTTTCCAATACATGTTGCCGTAGATAGTTGTCCCTTAATAACTGCATAAAATCCAATTCCTTCCTCCCATGTGCCCTCTCCTCTTTCCAGTCAATATTACCATAATTGAAATCACCCATAATAATTACCCTCCTTCCATTCATTTCTTCTATTTGCTTATGCATACTATTCCCACCATCCACTCCATCACCCGGTCTATAGCAGCACCCAATTGTATATTTTGTTCTGCTAGATTGTATCTCACACCAAACAGCCTCAAATGTGCTTTTTTCCCCATCCTGCAGTTCAACTTCTATACTCCTTGGCTGAAGCTCATCAGCTATCATCAATAACACTCCTCCCCCCTTTTTATTCACCCTGTCACTCCTGAACACGCTATACCCATCGCATTCAATCCCACTAGCTTTATCATCTTCTGTCAGCCATGTTTCACTAATACCGACAACCTGTGGCCTGGAAGTGCCAACCATGGCCAAAAACTCTTCCTTCTTGTTCCTAATACTCCTGGCATTAGTGTACATGAATCGCAGAAGCCCATTTGTCCCATCCCTACTTTGATTCCTTATACTAATTATCCCATTCTGATTTGTTGTCCGTCGTACTCGCCCGGGCATAATATACTCATTCATACACTTAACTCATTCATACACTTAATACCAGTGAAGATACCAGTAATAAAGAACCGGAGGAATTAAATATCTTTCCATTGCGTTAACATGTGTATTTTATGTTTATTTATGGATTCACAGTTACTTCTATATCAAAATAAATAAATAACCAGAAGAATTCTTCAGATGTCCTCCTGTAAGGAATGCAAGCAACTGATCAGATCATTTAACTCATTTCTGGTTCTCACCTTATAGCAATACCCTGTTAATAAGTATACACATTAATACTGAAGAAATGAGGGATCAGTTAATGGTTAGGGACTTATTATGAAACTGCATTCTGTATTTTGCTGAAGGTAAATCTGCATTATGTTACAACATATTTAAAAATCATCCTACCATCACCTCATTAAATAAGACAACTATTCTTTTTTTTTTTTATCAGGAAACTAATATGAACAGTAACATCAGCTCAGCAACAATCTAGAACAGGAATGCATAGCTATTATATTTACCTTTAAAAGTTCCTGAATGGTAGGAAGTTTCATGTAGAATAATGTTGGAAAGCTGCAACTAATTTATTACTAGTGGAGATACTAGAAAAAATAACTAGAGGAATTCTTTGAGTCGTTAGAATAGCCAGTGCAAATAAATCCAAAGAAATAAATATGGGTTTTCTTGTTGGAGAGCTAAGCACATAGTAGAAAATGAAATGTCATAGAAATATTTTAAGAAAATTTAAAGAAAAATTAATCCTTTGGCAAATCAGTATTGATTTCTCCTCTGAACAAAATTTAACCATTACTAACGTTAACTTTGTTGATATCATACTATTCCAACATGCAGTAGGATCTGATATAGAAAGTGAATGCCCTCTAGTTTTGAGTAAGATCAAAATAAGTATCATACTAAAAAGGGAAAATTGAGAACTTTTTTTTTTTTTTTTATAAAGAATCAGAAGTTGAATCTGCAGACTTAAATATACAAATGTTATTGCAAGTTTTGCAAGATCTTCCACTTGGTTATACTATAAATTAAAGATACCAAGAATTTATATACTTGGTTTAATCCTTTATCCAAGTGTAAGCAAACAGAGTTTGCACCTGAAGTATAATCAAGACTAGGGCAACTCGTATATAGAAGCTGATGACTTCACATCACTTGCTTTAGTATTCCATAATGCAAAGCACATATCCTTATGGGTATGTATAATGCTAAGCATTATGGGAAGGGTCACTACCTGGGTAGTGACCCAGAATATGATTAACCCCATATCTTCTTTATCTCCATTATGGGATACTAAGGCAAGTGATATGAAGTCAGTAGCTTCTGTATACTAGTCGCCCTAGTTGTGATTATATTTCAGGCGCAAACTTTGTTTGCTTACACTTAGATAAAGTATTAAACCAAGTATATAATTTATTGATATCTTTAATACAAATGTTATTGTCAGAAACATAACTGTATGGTGACTTTATTAAGAGGAGTGATAGATGGGAGTTTAACTAAATCATAGTTACCGGCTGCGAAATTTAAGGATGTAAGTGAGAGTATTAGAGCGCAAAAACAGAGGGTGAAAGAATTGATAGTTGTGGCAGGTACGAATGAATTGAAAGGAGATAAATTTTTTATGAGAGAGAACTTGAAAGTATTGTTAAAGGTAGCGAAAGAAAAGAGTGACAGAGTTAGAATGGTGAGTCTCATGCCGTGGTATGACAGAGAGGAGTTTAGGAGGAGGGCCATAATCGTAAATGACATTATGCGCAGGCTATGCAGACAGTGTGGTGTGGAATGAGTTTGATGGACGAAAGGATTTATACAAGATGGATGGCCTGCATTTGAATGGATTTGGTGTGCGGAGACTGGAAAAAGTGTTGCTGAATGAAGTGAAAAAGGATGTGCAGAACCAGGGAAACTAGAACTACCAATGGGGGGGGGGAGCAGATATGCAGACATCAGTGAAACAGTTGAGTGTAAGAATGTATATAATGTACCCGAGCCAGTACTAAGGACAAAAAATCGGAATGGGATAGTTAGAATAACACATCAAGATAGGAATGGGGCAAAGGGACCACTGCATTTAATGTATACTAATGCCAGGAGTATTAGGAACGAGAAGGAAGAATTTTTGCCCTTGATTGGCTCTTCCTGGCCAGAGGTTATTGACATTAGTGAAACATGGCTGACGGAAGATGATATAGTTAGTGGGATAGAATGTGTAGGTTATAGTGTGTTCAGGAGGGACAGAGAGAGAGAATAAAATGGGGGGAGTGGTGTTATTGATGATAGCTGATTAACTGCAGCCAAGGAGAATTGAAGTTGTATCGCAGGATAGTGAATAGAGCTCATTTGAGGCTATTTGGTGTGAGATTGAGACTAGCAGAATAAAATATACAGTTGGGTGCTGCTATAGACCAGGTGATGGAATAGATGGTGGAGATAGTATGCATAGGGAAATTGATGAAATGAGTGGCAGGAGGGTAATTATTATGGGGGATTTCAACTATGGTAACATTGATTGGAAGGAGGAAAGGACACGTGAGGAAGGAACTGGATTTTATTCAGTTATTAAGGGATAATTATCTGAGACAGCATGTAATTGAAAATACTAGGGGTGTGAGAGTGCTTGACCTGGTAATAGCATCTGAGAATTTGACTAATGAATATGACCATGTTGCCACCTATTGGTGAGAGTGATCATAAGGTCTTGACCTGGGAGGTGGCTAAAGGTGTGGAATTTTCAATTAAGACAGGGCATATGTGGAATTAATGTGCTGGCAAGTATGACAAGCTTAGGAGATTGCTTGGATCAGTGCCATGGCATGTACAACTGCAAGGGTTGGATGTCGATAGAGCATGGGAAGTGGTCAAGGAGCATTTACAGGAGAGGGTCCGAATAGTAAAACAAGTAGGGGTTAAATGGATGAATAATACCATTAAGCTTGAGCTGCAAAAAAAGAAACAACTGTGGAGGGAATTTAAAGAAAGAGGTGACCTGCAGGCACACTAATAGTATAAAGTGCAGGCCAGAAGAGTAACGAGTGTGGTAAAAAAAGCAAAAGCGGATTATGAAAGGAAACTAGCTATGCAAGCTAAAGAGAATCCCAAACAGTTCTTTCAATATGCTGCAAGCAAAAAAAAAACTGTGCAGGGCAAAATGATTTTAAGGAATGACGATGGTAAGGAGGTCACCGAATCAGTCAATATAGTGGAGTTACTGAGCGAGCACTTTGCAAAAGTATATCATCCAGGTGGTGACATTGAAAAAATGAAGGAACCATTAGTTTATACGGGAATTGTGATGAATGAAGTGGAGGTGAATAGTCTATTATAGAACCTTAATGTGAATACATCTGTGGGATTGGATGGTATACCGGCACGGGTCTTGCATGAAGCTGCTAAAGAATTATCAGTGCCCTTGACCATGTTGTTTAATCTGAGTCTCGGGTCTGGTTTAGTCCCAAAGGTGTGGAAAGAGGGGAAAATAGTTCCACTGCATAAAGGAGGATCCAAGACTACGGTTGCAAATTACCGACCAATCAGCATATCAGGAGTCGTTGTCAAGGTCTTGGAGAAAGTAGTCAAGGGAAAAATACAGGAATGGATTGATGAAAATGAGATACTGTATAGGGGACAGCATGGCTTTGTGAAGGGTAGATCATGCCTCAGTAACTTGCTCAAGTTTTATAACACAGTGACAGCTGAACTGGATAAGGGTAATGGGTTTACAGTGATACTACTGGACCTGGCTAAGGCATTTGACAGGATACCACATGGACTTCTAATCCGTAAACTACAACATATGGGAATGGATATAGGGTTGGTGAGATGGATAGATATCAGAGAGCAGTTTATTCAGGAGTAGAGTCCAAAAGACAGCCTGTGACTAGTGGTGTGCTGCAGGGTTCTGTTCTTGGACCACTGCTGTTTAATTTGTTCATTAACGATATACGGAGGGATCTGAGAGGAACAGTTCATTTGTTTGCTGATGATGCAAAGTTGGGTAGGGCAATAATGAATGCAGAAGATGTCAAAATCTTGCAGGACGACTTGGATAGATTGGAGTTCTGGGCTAAGGAGAATGGATGTCAATTTAATGTGACAAAATGTAACGTTATGCATTTTGGGGTGAAAAGATTAGCAGCAGTATACCACATTGGTGGAACTGTATACTCCAGGAGATTGATAAGGCCAGGGACTTGGGAGTGTTGTAGTTAGATGAAGCTTAGGGGGAAAATTGCAAAAGTAGCTAAATCAGCTCATCAACTCACTTGGTTGTTGAAAAATACCTTGATGAGCAGAGACATGCAATTTATTGTACCTTTGTACCGAGCCTTGATAAGACCTCATCTCGACTACTGTGCCCAGATTTGGTCACCTAGGTTCCTTCTTGATGGGGATAATGTGGAGAGGATCTAGAGGCGAGTGACAAAGATGATAGCAGGTCTATGGAATCAACCATATGTGAACAGGTTGAAGATTTGTGGATTGCAGAAATTAGTTGATAGGCGGAAAAGGGGAGATATGATTCAGACATTCAAATTGCTAAAGGGTTTCTATAGGATTAATTCAGAGGATATTTTTGAGATCAGGACTGGTGGTGGGAGAACTAGGGGACACCTATGGAAGCTGGGCAAGAGTGTGGTTAGCAGGGGTGTTAGAGCTGGGTTCTTTACTTTTAGAGTGGTAAATGAGTGGAATAAGCTACCAGAGTCTGTTGTGGGTGCTATGATGGTGAGTGAGTTTAAGGCAAGGTATAGATACTGTGAGAATGTCGTATAGTTGTGTGGAACATGATGTTTAGAGCCTCCCTGGATGAGTCTAAGGACTCCCTGGAGTTGCGCGTAATAATAGTAATAGTAATAAACATGAAATGGTGAAAGCAGAAACCAAACCTGAACAACTAAGTTATAGTATCTGGAGAAAGCATTACTAGACTCAGTCAGAGAAGTGTGTATGTGTGGAAGAATGTGAATGAAGGAAAGTAAGTACTCCTACAGAGTCAAAAAATTAAAGAAACCATTTTGGGGGATATCATATTAAAAGTTTCCTGACATTAAATCATCATATGTCTTTCAAGTTCAGTGAGAAAAATGTACGTAGACAAAACTTTCTGCAAAAGGCCTACATATAGGTCCTATATAACATATCATCATCAAATTCCTGAACACACGAATGCAGTCAGAAATACTTAAGACAATCCCTCCAGCCATAGGTCTGAATTGTCAGCTGTGCCATTCCTGAGCTAGGATAAAAATGGGGGGGGGGGGGGGAATTGAGGTGGTGCTGTACCTCCCCGTAAATGGGGCTCGCAGCCTTTTAATCGCCATATGAAATGAATGAATCAATCAAATTCCTTATATGTACCCTTGGGATAGGGATGTATGCAAGATATTATGATATTACTACATGAAAAGGTTATATCATAATTAACTTTTTGATAGTTTTCCTCCAAATTAATCTGGTATCTCTATCAGGACTCTAAAATTACCATATCTTATGATTAGAATTTCTAAGGCACTTATTACCATATCAATACACCTAGATTTTGATTTTCTTCCTGGTCTTTTACCTGCCATCCTGGCAAAACATACTTATTTTGCTAACACCTTTCATCTCCCATTCTGTTATCACCTGAGATTAATTCTACTCACACATTATCATTATTATTATCATCATCAGAGACCTCCAGGGAGTCGAGGACTCATCCAGGAGGCTATAAATCACCCAAATCAGCTATCATACCCTCCCTTAAATTCATTTACACTAGATGTACTCGCTACCCTTAAAGGCAAACTATTCCACTCACTCAGCTCTGTGAGAGAAAAACCTAGCTCCTATTCCTTTCTTAATTGTGAACAAACTTAACTTCCATGGATAACCCATGTTCTCTCCCAACACTCCATATAGTGAAAAATTTCATCAGTTGATATCCTATAAGACCCATTCAAAAGTTTTTAGACCTCTATCATGTTACCCCTCTTTCTCCTGTTAACCAGAGTCTGTAATCCACATACTCGCAGTCTGTCTTCATAATCTAAATTCCATAATCCAGATATAATCTTTGTAACTCTTCTTTGCACCCTTTCCACAGCTTCTTTATCTCCTTTGAATCATATCTGAATTACTGAACACATTACTATATATGAATAACTGAATTACATTATTGAATACATGTTAAATACTTTCCTGATATGATTCTGCCATCGATGCTATCTGTTCATTCCCCTAATCTTACTTAGAACTCTCATATCTCAAGTCTCCAGCTTTTGATCAAGTGTCTTAGTTATATCCCATTTTTCAGATCTTTAGGTTAAAATTGGTTTGAACATTGTCTTGTATATAGATAATATTATCACCAATTTTTCTTTTATTTCATATAAATTTGTTCATTGACTTCCTACAGTATTGAATACCTTTGTAATTCCTTTGTATTGAATTACAAAGCTAGTAACAGAATTACTAGCTTTGTAATTCTGTTGTCTATTTCCTTATTTAATTTGCCATCTTCACTATATAAAATACATACATACATACATCTTCAAGGCCTACCTTTCCTAATTGGGTTGTGGGGGCAGCACCTGCAAGAGGAACTTCCAATGGTCACGATCCTCTGCCACCAAGCTCAGATGTTCTGGTGGGATTCCCAAACGTGTCCACCCAAGGTTTTGGATATAATCTATCCAGCGAGTCCTTGGCCTTCCACGTGGCCTCCCACCCTCTGGCTTGGCAAAGAGGGCCTGCTGAGGGAGCCTCTCATGTGGCATTCTGACCAGGTGCCTGTACCAACTTAATTGTGATCTCTCAACACGGAGAAGCAGCTGTTGAGTATTGAGGGTTTCCCGAATTTCAGAGCTTCTGACTCTGTCGAGTATTGTCAGCCCCGGAACCCCTCAAAGGAACCTAATTTCAGCTGCTTGAATTCGTGTCTGCATTCTTTCAGTCATTACCCAACTCTCATGACCATAGTTGAGGATGGGGACAGACTGTATTGAAGACAGCCAGCTTTGCCTTCTGGCTTAACTCCTGCTTCAATATTACCGAACGGCCAAGCTCCCGCAATATTGTGCCTGTTGAGCTAATTTGAGTATCTAGCTCTATTTCCCACTTTCCATCACTCGTGAATATGGACCCAAGGTATTTAAACTTCTCCACCTACCTCAGTGGGACTCCACTCACATGTAGAGTGCATTGAGATGGTTGTCTTGAGACCACAAATGTTTCAGTTTTGGCCACACTGATCTTCATTCCGGCTTCTGCGCAAACAGCTGCAAACCTATCCAGGGTCTGCTGGAAGGACATCTGTGGAAGAGCTAAGCAGAACCGAGTCATCTGCAAAAAACAGATGCCCAATGCTACATCTTTCAATTCTGACACACTCACTGCCTCAGCTGCACCTATCAAACCAGTCCATAAATATTATGAAAAGGAGGGGTGACAGAACACATCCTTGCAGAAGCCAACAGAGACTGTGAAAGGTTCAGACTTTGTGCTGTTTACCCTGACACAAAACTCTGGGCATTCATACAAGGACTTGATGGCAGCTAATAGTTGACCATCCACTCCATACTCCTGTACTACTTGCCAGAGCTTATCCCGAGGAACTCGGTCATATGCCTTCTCCAAGTCCACAAAACATGTGTAGACATTCTTGGCATATTCCCAAGATTTCTCAAAGACTTGCCTTAAAGTAAAGATTTGGTCAGTTGTGCTTCTACCAGGACGAAAGCCAAATTGTTCTTCCTGGAACTTTGACTCAACTATGCTCCTGCACCTTCTTTCCAAGCACCTAGCATACACTTTCCCAGGCAGGCTGAGCAGAGAGAGATGCCACGATAGTTGCTGCAATCCCTCTGGTCTCCCTTCTTGAAGACTGATATTATTATTATGCCTGTCTGCCATTGCTTTGGTGCTCGCCCAGATATCCACGCAGCCTGACACACTTGAGTCAGCCAGAGAACACAGTCTTGATTTAAGGCTTTTAGCATTTCAGGCCGAATTTCATCATCACCAGCAGCCTTGCCCGATTTTATTGCTAAATGGACCTCTTCTGCTGTGAGACTAATCATCACCCCGATCTGCACCTCTTGGATGTCCACAACTGCTGGTCCACCTGGGTTAAGAAGGCTCTCAAAGTATTCCCTCTATCTGTGGAGGATATCCTTCTCGGTTGTTAAAAGTGCACCATCAGAGGCCTTAATTGCCCTTGCTGTGCACGATTTCCTCCCTCGAAGGTGGCAGATGGTCTGCCAGAATACTTTGTTTGCATTTGCATAGGATGAGTCTAATCTTTCTCCAAAGGATTCCCAAGCCTTCTGCTTTGCTGTCTTTACTGCCTCAGCAGCAGCTTTTCGCACCTCAGCATACCAGAAATACATCTCAGGTGACCTGACCCTTAGCCATGTAAGGTGGGCCCTCCTTTTTTGCTCGGACAGCTTGTTGGACTTCTTGGTTCCACAGGTGTCCTTTTTCTCACTGCCCGTCGCCACACCGAGCTGCTTTCTGCCACAGCATGAGAGTGCAGAGGCAGTGACAGCTGCAGTATGCTTGGGAATCTGTTTGAACCTGGAGGAAATGTCATCTGCAAAATTCATCCTCACAGCCTCATTTTCCAGTGCCTCCCATTTCATACGGTATAGTATAGCTGAAAAAAAACTGTATAAAAATAACTGAAAATAACATGTATTAAAATAGAATACCAGCTTTAGAATAGCTGGTAATTATAAAAGAGAATCACAAATGATCAGGGTTATAAAAAACTGAAGACATTATCCTGAACTCAGAATAAGATACACATTGATAAAATAATTCTTAATAACTTGTTTTATGCTTCTGACTCATAACACCACAAGAACAAAACAAATATAAGTTATTAAGCTGCTGATGTGTTGTGAAATTTCAAACATACATCCTTGAAGCATAGAAAAACAATTGTTACAGAATACAAGGCACATATTCAAGTAATTATAGAAATAATTCAAAATTGTTTGAATTAGTATCCATCATTGCATGCTCAAGGAACAGGTTTAAAGCAGAAATCAGAAAGCTGAATTAAGAATAATAGTAAACATCGAATACGGTATCTATTGTTGGTCTCCCTTAGTTGTAAACAATGTTTGGAATAGTCAACATCCTTACAAAATCCAAATCTAAAAGCAATAGTCCACAAAAACAAGTAGCAGCAGCTCTTAAAAAATTATAGAACAGTAGATTAAGGTAATACTATTCTCAAAGTGAATTAGACAGAATTCAGCAGCAGCAACAACAAAAAAGCATAATTTTTTTAAAAATTATATAGCAGTTTATAGTTTACCAGATTATAAGTAATTCTGCTAACACTCAAAACAGAAAGGTTTCCCATTACAAAAAATAATTAGTAATTAATTAATAATAATTACTTACTGGTTTAATCAGTGACAGACTAAATCCTTGTTATTCTAAATCACTCTGGATGTGTAGGTCCAAAAAAATTCACAAATCTGCTATTTCCTTCACTAGTTAATATAGACAGTCCTACTTACAAATAGTTAATGAAATTACTTTCCTCCTCTCTTCCAAAAGAAAAGTCTGTTCATTTCAAAACTAGTTTAAATAAACATCTGTTGCTTTAATATATATTTTTTTTTTTTTGCTTTTTTTTTTTAAATTTATTTCATACGTAGTCTGAAAACCCTGCTCTAGAGACCAAACATTGAACTTTTTCAAGCCACTTCATGCCTTCAATAAGTAGGGTAGTGGTCTCACACCAGGCAATGAAATTTATCCCCTACCTAAAGACAATCACAAACATCCATCCTCAGGGTAGGATACAAACACATAGCTTCTTGGTTAGTTGGAGAATGGATATGCTAACCACTCAACTCTTCCTCTTGAATGCAATCAGAGGTATATATTATCAACAACCTTTCAAAGTAAGTACTCCAGACATCTAGAATATTTTCAGTATTTATATAGTCCACTCTTGCCATAGTAAAGATTGCTATAACAAACTCATCTACTATAACAAACTGCTGGAAAGTCCCAACTAATGCAAAACATGTACAATGTTATGTTAAAAGAAATTTGCTGTAGTGAACTACTCATTATAATAAAGTGTTTGTGGTTCTTACATGTTTGCTGTAGCAAGTCAACCGTATCATCTTTATCATTACTGATTCGTTTTACAGTGCTCTTTCCTTCATTTCTAGCTTCTTGTTTTTTAAAAATTTTTTTTACAACCACTATTGAACATTTTGTCACCTTCATAATTTTATCTTCTAGATTTTTACCAAGCTTTTCCCATAACTTTTATTTAATTACTTTTATACTTTGCTTAGCTTTCTTTAATTTTTCTTGGTATTTTCACAGGGCATCTTCTGACTTACTTGCTATGAAATTTTGATATGACTCTGATTTTTCTATATTTGTCAACAACTTCATCACATTCCTTTCTGGCCGAATTGTTCAGATACTTGATTATTCAGTCTGCCACTAAGTCTACAAGGTTTGATTTTTATTTTCCAACTCTTTCATTTTTTCTTGAATAATACTTGTTTATGCAAGTTCACAATTCACCTCTGAATTGTGAACTTGCATAAGTGGCTTGTCTTTGATTGAGTTTAAAACTTTTGTACATATTTTTCATTTCAATATGAAATTCATTTTTATTTTGTTCAAAATAAAATGGTGATCATTTTCTGTTTCAAATGTCCTGTATACTATTTATGTCTTGAACCAGTGTGAGTTATCACAATCAGTAGTATCATAGTCAATGAGACTTGGGTGTTTATTGTTATTATACTATTTATGTCTTGAACCAGTGTGAGTTATCACAATCAGTAGTATCATAGTCAATGAGACTTGGGTGTTTATTGTTATTATTAGCTCGGTTCTTGGATTTTTGCAAAAATTTCTACTTATCTGGTATTCATTTCCTACTTTCCTGTTTAGATCTTTAACAAACTAGCTTCCCATTTGTCATTTGCTATGTTTAATGACTCAAAAATTCCTTCACTTCTTCTTTGGTAGAACCTTCTTATGGCACCATATGCACAAATATTATTATTATTATTCTGAGATCCCGTGGAGTCAAAGACTCATCTAGGAAGTCCTTTCGTCATTCACACAGCTCATCATAATGTGCCTTAAACACTCAAATTTTCTGCAGATACCACTCTCTCTCTCAGGCAAGGCAATCATTCACAACTCTGCTTGCAAAAAAACCTGCTTCTCATTCCCCTGCTCACACTCTCCTTATACAACTTCCAGGGATGACTGGTTCTCCCCTGATCTTCTACCATTTTTGGTAAAACCTCTTCAACATTGATCCTTTAACAACCCATTACTAACTTGTAGGTTTCTATCATATTACCCCTCTTCCTCTCATCCACTAGACTGTAAATTACATCTTCTCAATCTTTCCTCATATTCAACATTCCAGAGATCAGAAACTACCTTAGTCAGTTGCCTCTTGACTCTTTCCATCATCTCTTCGTCCTGTTGAAAACCAGGTGACCAAATCTGTGCACAGTAGTCCATGTGTGTGTGTGGCCTAATCAGAACCTTAACAATGGAACTAGAATCTCCTTATTTCTACAAGTCAGTGTCCTTCACATCATTCCCAGAATTTGTGTTGTCCTCACAATTTTGGCAATGTGTTCCCTAAATTTCAGATTCTTATCCACTGTCACCCCAAGATCTCTTATTTTCTCCACCTCTAACAATATATCCCACCAAGCATAAATTCTACATCCCATCTTTGTTTCCCAAATTTTAAAACCTGACATCCCCATTCCTGTACCCATTCACTCAATCTATTCAAGT
This sequence comes from Typopeltis vanoorti, assembly GCF_054136105.1. Classification (NCBI taxonomy): domain Eukaryota; kingdom Metazoa; phylum Arthropoda; class Arachnida; order Uropygi; family Thelyphonidae; genus Typopeltis; species Typopeltis vanoorti. The sequence goes on along the minus strand of NC_143561.1, from coordinate 33,140,552 downwards.
GTTCTTGTAAGGCCACAACATCCTCTCTAATCTTCATAGTTTGTCATCATCTGCAAACAACTGAATATTCCCATCCAAATCTTTGCCAATATCATTAAACATACAGGTTAAACGGCAATAGCTCTAAAACAGACCCCTAAGGCACACCACTAGTGACTTTCCTCTTCTGGGATATTGCTTCCCCATACACAACTTGCTGATACCTATCAGATAGCCAGTTTCTGATGCAATGTACTAATCTAATATCCAACTCCATCCGCTCTAGTTTGACTAACAACTTGTCATGCAGTAATCTATCAAAAGCCATTGCAAAATCTATGTATGCTAATGTGTATCCCTCTCCTCTGTACAATGAAGCTGTCACCTTATTGTAATAATTAAGTAGATTACTAAAACATGACTTCCATTTAGCAAATCCATGCTGTCCATCAAAGATAATACCATTGTTTTCAACCCAATTCTGAATCCTAGTTTTCACCAGCTTCTCCAACACCTTAACTACAACATCTGACACACAGATAAGCCTATAATTTGATGCTTGAGTTCTATCATCTTCCTTATGAAGCAGCACACTCTTGCCCTCCTTCCACTCCTTTGGAACTAGACACAGTGCAAGACTTGTATTAAAAAAAATATGTCAAGACAGATGCCAACTCCCTGGCACATTCCTTCAAAATACTTGGTGATATATTATTAAGTCCCACAGCCTTATTAACATCAGGTTTGCTCAATTCCCCATATACCTGTTGCTCACTTACAGTCAGTCTCTCCTCATCAACTGCCCTCAAACTCTCCATGATGGTACATTCACAAGAATGAAAGACCTTTATGAACTGCTCATTAAGTATCTCCACTATATCTTCTGCAGCAGTTGTTCTTATACCATTTTCTCCAATCAGTGTCATCCTTCCATAATCATTCTTTTTTTTTTCTTTTTTTTTGACTATGTATAGAAAGAACTCCCCTAGGATTCTTTTTAGCTTCATTAGCTAACTGCTGCTCATACTTCACTTTTGTTACCCTTACCAACCAAGTCACCCTCCTTGCCTGTTCTTTGTAATCCTCATGGAATTGATTATTACCACTTCTCTTATGCTGCCTCCATAATGCCTTTTCCCTCTGTATTGCATGCTAAACTCTTCATTCACCCATTTCACACTTACCTTATTTAACCTTATGACCCTTGGAATGCATTTAGATTTAGGTTACTGATGTTTCAACTTTCTTACATCTAATCGAAAAGATATTCTAGACATCAACGTTTTTTAGGATGAACTATGATTCTATTTCTCTGAGTAATTAATCCTAAACTTTAGAACAACTGTGTAATCAGCTATTAATTTATATTCACTGAAGATGCTACTGTTCTTTTCTTGGAGAACCTTTCAACTTAGAGTGTTATCATTGACTAGTTAACTGAGGATGAAAATATCATTGCCTACTATCCACAAGATAGTGCTACAGCAGATGTTGGTGTGGCTCTGCTATCCATGGCAATGAACATATGACATTTCTGTGTTCAGTTACTGACTAATTTTAAGGCACATTTGCCTACTTAGATTACCCAATCTTATGCCATCTGATTTTTGTCTTTCGGGAGCAGTGAAAAAGTGCAGTCTACAATCAACAATCCTTATAATCTCAGTGAGCTGAAGGACGCCATCACTCACATTATTAGGAATGTATTCCTGACTGAAGTGGTATGACTTTGCCAACAGGGACGAATGCTGGTCTTGAAATTCACACTTGCTCTTGTTACCATTCAGGGAGGGAGAGGTGTGATTGAAGTCTGATTAGTGGAATAATGAATTACTGCCCATTTAAAACTATATATTTAAAAATTTATGTACATCTAATCATACAAATACAACATTTATTTTACAAATGATATTCTATATTTTTCAATTTAGCTAACCTACTTGAATACAAATTCTACCCTACGGTTCTTCTTTATGTGATGGTCAATAACATCGTCATAAAAAGTTGGTTCTAACTTAATTTTCCCAAGCAACACACACACTTGTAAAGGCTGGCTGAAGCTCACTGGCTATAGCTACTTTGACTGTGTATGGCCTGTGTTTAAGCAACAGGGTAAGACAACGTGAAGGAAGCAGAAATGGCATTGTGCGCGCATGAAATCACAGTGTTGCAGCGAATACCTGGAAACTCCACAACCGAGCAAGCCAAGGTAGCTTTGACTAGACAAGCAAGCATTGGCCTTCAATACACAATGCAAAGCCCAATTATTGCTGCGCAAGCTTAAGACGTCTTCTGTTAACAAAAATAAAAGCCTAAACAAATGCTTATAAATGCATGCATTTATTAACAAATAAATATTACTTCTTTCTCAAGTAACGAGCTTGCACAGAATAATGAATTACTGACCATTTAAAACTATATATTTAGAAATTTAGGACAAGATCCAGCAAGATCTTAGAACAGTTGAATTCATTTAACTACCTAGGATGTATGATCACATATGAAAATGAAAAAGATATAAACGTAAAAATTGCAAAATATTTAAAAATAACAGGCATAATTAACTCTATATTTAAATCAAACCTAGTTCAAAAACAAAACCAGACTAAAAGTATACAATACATTAGCCCTACCAATCTTAATGTATGGAAGCGAAATCTGCACAATAAAACAAAAAGACAAACAAAGATTAACAACAGCAGAAATGAAGTTTATGAGAAAAACTGCAAAGTATACCCTATTTGTTCACAAAAGAAATGAAGAAATTATGAAAGAATTAAACCAAGAACCAGTAATAGAAAAAATTAAAAAATATAAACATAAATGGATGGAACATGTTCAAAGAATGAAAACAGAAAGATTACCAAAACAAGCCTTAAAGTACAAGCCATTAGGAAAAAGAAAACCAGGATGTCTTAAATGATTCAACGATGACTTCTAAGGCAGGAACAGGCCATGCTAGGCCTAAATCCTTGATATGCATGATGATGATGATGATGATGATATTTAGAAATGTATGTACATTTAATCATACAAATACATATTTATTTTACAAATGATATTCTATATTTTTCAATTTAGCTGACCTACTTGAATTCAGGTTCTACCCTACGGTTCTTCTTTGTGAACTGGTCAATAACATCATCATAAAAAGTTGGTTGTAACTTAATTTTCCCAAGCAACATGCACACATGTAAAGGCTGGCTAGAGCTACTTTGACTGCGTATGACCTGCGTTTAAGCAACAGGGTCAGACAACGTGGAGAAAGCAGAAATGGCTATGCACGCACATGAAATCAGTGCCGCAGTGAGTATCTGGAAGCTCCCACAACCGAGCAAGCCAAGGTAGCTTTGACTAGACGAGCAAGCATCGGCCTTCAATACACAACGCAAAGCCCAATTATTGCCGCGCAAGCTTAAGACATCTTCTGTCTACAAAAATAAAAGCCAAAATGGAATGCTTATAAATGCATGCATTTATTAACAAATAAATATTACTTCTTTCTCAAGTAATGAGCTTGTGCAGCAAGGATAGAGAATTATTCCCTGTTTGCCAACAAGATAAAATCACTAGATTCTTGTCTTACAAGTTCATGGGACCATAAGTATGGCCACTTGAACTTCTTCCACAATGACCTACTTGCAAAAAAAGTACCTTGTCTCCTTTTTTTTGCATTTTAGGATCTAGAATTTAAAAAAAAAAAAAAAATGGAATTCCTTTTCCCCAGCATATTAGGATTCTTTGTTACAAGCATCCAAAAAACTTGTTACAAAGCATGGTTCTGTGATTAAATTCATTTTACAAAGTATGATTTCTTTCTATAGACAATCATCATTATTACCTTGATGGACCTGTGTTTCACTCAGGATTTCTCCATTAGTGCAGGTCACAAAGATGCCTCCAACAATCTCTCTCTTCCCATCTTGTAGGTGGTCTTCCTGGTTTTCTCTTTATTCTTGGTTGCCAGTTGAGTATTCTATATGTCCATCTGTTATCCCTGAGTCTGACTATGTGACCTGTCCATCTCATCTTGCTTTCATATACTGCAGCTACCACATCTTTTATGCCTGATCTCTTTCTTAGTTCCGTGTTTCTATGTTCCATTTTACTGATGTTACAAATCCTGTGTTCTATTGCACGCTGAGTTATTCCGAATCTCTTCTTCTTTTCTTGTTGTGTTCCATGTTTCTGATCCGTATGTGAGTGATGGAAGAATGTCACTATTAAATAGTTTTGCCTTCACAGAGATGTCAAGATTTGGATCAGTAAGTGTTTCTTTTATTCTGTTGAATGATAGCCATGCAGCTTTCTTTCTTTTTGCTAGTTCTTCTAATAAATCGTTATTCATTTTTATTGTTTGTCCTAAGTAATTGTAGGAGTCAACTTGTTCTATAGGAATGTTATCAATACATAAGTGACTGTCACTTGTGTAGATGTTTTTGATCCATTTTGTTTTTTCTAGATTCATTTCTAAGCCTATCTTACTGCTGTTTGTTTATACTTTTTCACCCATTTCTTCTAGATCTTTTGGGTTGTGGGGTAGATATCCCAAAGTGTGGGATATCATCAGCAAACATAAGGATTTGTAGTTTTTCACCATCTATGTTTATTTCTCCATTTAGGTCTATTTTTTTCAGAATGTATTCTAAAGTGCTGAAATAGATTTGGGGAGATCACATCGCCTTGGTGGACCCCCTCTCTTTATATCTATATTTATAGGTTGATCAAATAGGGTTATTTGTGTGGTCTGATTTTTGTTAATTTCTTTTATCATGTGGATGTAAGTAGGGTCCACATTTATTTCCAGTAAGGCACTGATGACTGCATTGTGTTATCAAATGGTATCAAATGCTTTTTTAAAATCAATAAAGAGAAAATATAGAGGGATTCGGTATTCTCTGCATTTTTCTGTTAGTTGTGAAATGACCTGGATATGATCTGTTGTGGAGAAGCCTCTTCTGAATCCTACCTGCTCTCTACTGGAGTTGTCTTCGAGAATGTTTTGGATTCTGTTCAGTATTACTCTGTTCATGATTTTATATATGTGAGAGAGTAGACAGATTGGACGATAGTTTTTTTATGTCTTCCTTGTTCTCTTTTTTGAATAGAAGTATGGTTTTGAGGTCTTCCATTCCTCTGGAATCTTTCTTTCTTTGAAGTACTACATGAATCTGGAAGCCAAGGCTTTGAAAATAATTGGTCCACCTTGTTGGATTTCTTCAGCCTTAACATGATCAAGTCCTGAGGCTTTACCTTTACTCATTTTCTTAAGGGTATGTTCTATTTCTTCTGGAAGTACATCTGGTATATTGCTTGGTTTTGGAATGATGGGTTCTGAAACTTGCATAGAGATCATTATAAAAATTCTACACAATTTCTTCTATCCTTTTTCTATTAGTATGTTTTTCTCCATTTTGATCATGTAAAGCAGATTTAATTGACTGTTTAAAATTTAAGTCTTTCTCTATTTTTTTCAGGCTAGTTTTTGCCTGCACTGCTTCTCTTAGTTTTTGTATCCTGAAAGCTTTGTAGTCTTCTGGAATTCTTTTCCTTAGTAACTTACAGATAATTTTGTATTCTAGAAAATTTTTTTCAGATTTCTTCAGTTCTTTTCTCTTTTTCAGTAGTTCTATAGTTTGAGGTGAGAGTCATTGTCTTTTCTTTTGTTTCACAGGAATCTGATTTTTTCTTGCACTCAAATTTATTAATAAAGTCATCATTTATGTAACAGTTCTTAATAGTCCATTCGGTCTCTTCTATATACTTCCTGAAGGTTGTGGTAGTCTATTTATTTGGGTTGTCTTTTATGGTTTGATGTTGCTCTGATATGTTCTTTTTGTGGTCTATTCTTATAATGGCTCTGAGGAGTATGTGGTCAGAATCTATGTTGAAGTATGTTTCACCTATTGTACCAGTCTTTTACAGTCTGTTAAAATGTTAATGATGATGATTCCATTCGGTGATTGCCAAGTCCATCTTCTTCCTGGGCGTTTGTTGAAAAAAAATGTTCATGATAAAGAGTTGTTCAGCTGTAGCAAATTCAGCTAATCTCTCTCTCTCTCCCCCCTTCTATTTCTTTCTCCCAGGCCATGTGGTCCTATAAACTTTTCGTTTTCTTTTCCACATCCTATTTTGGCATTAAAGTCACCACCAACGAATGTGTATGTTGACTTGTAATTTAATGCCTGTTCAAGATTCATGTAAAAATTTTCTATTTCATGATTATCAGCTACAGATGCTGGAGCATAGCAGGATATTAATTTTATTGTTATATTGTTCTCCATTCCAATTATGAGTACACCTATTCTTTCAGATATGATGTTACAAGAAAGGATCGACTTGTTAAGCTTAGATTTAACAACGAAGCCCACTCCTCCTTGTTTGCTGTTGTTTGAGGATGCTCCGAGGAGTATCTGTGAGCCATTGTACCATCTTGCTGTCAGTTCTTTCAATCTTTTTGTTTCATTCACTAGCAGGATATCCAAGTTGATATTGGTTAGCTCTTTAATTAATAAATCTATTCTGTAATCTCTTGCCAAAGTTTGAGTATTGAGGGTACCGATTGCAATTTTCATAGATTTAAGAGATGGCCTGTTTTCATCTGCGAGATTCTTAGCACCCCTGGCCTCACTCGGTGTCTTACCGCCGCTGTAGAAAGGTGAGTGTGGGCCGTTTCTATTGTTGTAGTGGCATCTTTGCTGTGGTCGTGTATACTCTTCTCCTCACCAGGGTTCTGAAGTGTTTGCCAGAGCTCTGTTAGTGGTGTTGGGTCCAGGTCCGATAATTCACCCAGCACCCCGTGGTACACCACAGGGAGGTAGAGTTGGAATTGCACCCCATCATCATCATCATTATTATTATAATTTAATTTCGAGTCTAATTCAAGTACTTTCCCCAACAATTTCCCAATACACTAGCATCCATTTTCCCTAGCTTTGTTACTAATTACCATGTTGTCCTGATAGAACCATTCACCGAGCTTGTTGCCCATTGTACAAAAATTTTCAGGAAAGTTATGGTGAGAATATAGAGTGAATCTTCTGTGACATCTCAGCCTTCATCCTGTGGTTCTTTGTTTCAGGGAAACTGAATTAGTCCAAAAATTCCATTCTCTGAATGATTTCCAGGCTTCTGTTTTAGAGAGATAATTTTGAAATGCTTTTTAATATTCTGATCTGTGGTCCAGTAAATGTACCATCCTTAAATTTGGTCTTTATATTTTTTGGAAAGAGCAGTAAGGTACCAGAATGCAAGTCAATTTTTGTCCAGTACTTTAACAAGTTTTTCATGACCAAGTTTAATATGCAGTGGTTTCAAAAATGTCTTGTTGGAGTAAACAAGGGACCTGTGCTTTACTTCATCTTTTCTCTTCCCAATGCAAAATGCATTATTTCATCATTGCTTTGCTTATCCAGTGATAATGTTACTTTTAAATTACACAAATATTTCAATGGCAGCCCATTTTACCTTATTTCCATCAGTTTGGACATAGTTTCTTTTGAGTATTGCATGTGAGATAAGTACTGAGCTACATGTTGCATTACTGCAACAAAACAGCTTTTAAATATGTTGTGGAAGTATCCAGAAATAAGGCCAATTTTTTTTATCCACATATTTCATTTCTGTAATAGGCTATCTACATTGCAGCAGTAATAACAAATTTCATTCTTTATCTCAGCAGTCTTAGATTTTATTTCTAAATACAGTCCCCCACTGACCCTTTCTATATTTGATTTGTTCACTTGTTAAAGACACGATCCAAACAGTTCACATTGTTATTAGATAAATTCAAATTTGATATTCAAATGTATACATTTGTATGAGAGTTATTGACAAATTCATAAGTGCTTTTGTCTGATGATAAAGTGGATAAAATACACACCAGAGTAGAAGTTTATTATCCATCAGTACTGAAATATCTTGCAGATAATATGAGGTAGATGCTGGAAGATCTTAAAGAGTAATGGTCTTATTGCATATTGTAAGTTGAATATGATATCAAACGTTTTTGTGATGTTGTACCCAAATTTAGAAAATCCAGATACATTAATTCAGACTGGCTGGCTGAGTGGTTAGCGTATCCTCTCTCCTGCCAAAAGGCTGCGGGTTCGAATCCTGCCGCGGGCATGGATGTTTGTGATTGTCTGTGGAAATAGCAGTGGTGGTGTAGTTGCGGTCCGTTGGTGGAGACAGAGTTGTAGAGCAGGTGTCCTCCCTTGATGAGCCTATGGACTCCCTGGAGTTGTCAAATAATAATAAGAATAAATAATTAATTAAACAGAATTATCAATATCTTACATGATGTTTTTAATTTTTTTCCAGACAGCAACTGACACATTAGATCATTTGCTGCCTGTCTTTGCAAGATGAACAGCAATTATGACTACCACAAATTTTATCTTGGTTCCCTATTTCACACTCAAAATAATGAAAATATGCAGTCCATTATGTTATATAAGTTGGAGAATGTAAAAACTTTCTCTAACTTAAGCAACGTAATACATATGTATTACGTTGCTTAAGTAGTTGCTTAACATATGTAGTCGCCATAGCGCAATTGGAAGAACAGCGGAACATTACGCCCTTCAGTTGGAAAAAACCTGGGGTTGATTCTCGTCGTGACGAGGGGAATCCTTATATGGGGTTTTTCAGTTCAAGGTGAGTTAGCGATCTCATACGGTGGTAGCAGGGTTTTTTCTCCCGGAAACTCGGGTTTGTCATCCCACATACATACAAATAGGCCTTCAGAACACACGCAATTTACAGACAAAAATTACTGTTGTTGGTGATGGGCGATAGATGTCGTTGATGGTAGTAGTGTCATAGTTGGAGAATTAAGTAGCAGTGAAGAGGATTAGATGTATTTAGCGAAGTAGAGTAGTATGTGCCCTCTCACGATGAGTCCTTGGACTCCCTGGAGGTGTCACGTAATAATAATAATAATAATATGAAATTAGAGAAATAAGTGCATTCAAGAAGTCTAAGTGAGAACTCTAAGAGACCAGGTTTGTATTACAGTATTCCTGGATGTAAGACAGTTCCGCATGCATGCAGACATGTTCAAATCATGTCTCCATTCATTTTTGAACTACTGCCATATGCTTTTTCAGTTAACAGCTGCCACAAGAGAAATAAAGTAATGGTAATTTAAATTTTTAGTACTCTTCTTCAGTCTCTTTCCATCAACTTCTGGATATTGGCCTCCCAATAATTCTTGATGAAATATATAGTATTTAAAAAAATAAAAAATTTTACATGTGGGTTTTGGGATTTCAGATTTTGATTCAGTACCTCAGAATACATTACCTAATTACAAAAAAAAAAAGTTTACTTTTTTCTATTTGTTAATTGATTTGTTAATTTATTGTAACATTAAATAACTTTTTTCAAATTAATTGTTAGTTACATTTCCTTTATATTTTGTTATACATTTGGACTATCCTTGTATGACCATCTTATTGTGTTTTGTCTTATTTTTTGTAGAATTTTTTAAATCATTTTAATATTAATATTCGTCGTCGTTGTCCGGTAGCATCCTCTAGCAAGAGGGTTGCAGCAGATGAGCAGCTCTTCTCTATTTCTCTCTGTCTGTCGCTTCCATCATTCTTAAACCAGTCCATTCCACAATGTCATTAAACCACTCTCTAGTTGGTCTTCCACGTCTTCTCTTCCCCTCAACTTTCCCTTGTAATATAGTTCTTGTCAAGTGTCGCGAAGAACCTCTCAGAAGATGTCCTGCAAATCTAGTCTTTCTTTGCATAATATTCTTTAACAGTGTTCTTTCTATCCCAACTTGTCTTAAAACTTCTTGATTTGATATTCTTTCTGTATAGCTAATCTTTTCCATCTTTCTATAACACCACATTTCCAATGCATTAATTCTTTCCATATCTCTCTTTCTTAGTGTCCATGACTCACTTCCATAACTTGCGATACTCCAAACTGTTGCTTTAACTATTCCAATTCTAACGCCTATTTTAGTGTTCTTGTTTATTAAAATTCTCTTCATTTCCATAAATGTCGATTTAGCTTTGCCTATTCTATTTCTAATGTCCAACTCTGAAGTTCCTTTCTCTGAGATCCAGCTACCTAAATATTGAAATCTTTCCACTTCTTCTAAAATCTTTCCTCCACATCTTATTTTTACATTATCTCCTATTTTTCTACCCATTATCATTATCTTGGTCTTTTTTGTGTTAATTCTTAGTCCATACTCTTTACAAGAGTTTTCAATTCTTTGAATAATTTGTTGTAACCCATTTTCACTTTCTGCCATCACTGCTACATCATCCGCATATCTTAAGTTATTAATGATTCTTCCGTTTATTTTTATTCCTTCTTCTACATCCTCAAGTGCCTCTCTAAACATTTGTTCACTATAAAAGTTAAACAATAATGGTGATAACTTGCATCCTTGTCTGACTCCTCTCTCCACCGGGAATTCTCCTGTTTCCTCTCCATTTACACACACTGACGCTATTTGTGACCAATATAATCTCTTTAAAATTTCCAAATCATAAGAGTCAATATCAGTATTTTCTAGAATGTCAAAAAGCTTTTCATGTTTCACTGTATCAAATGCCTTTTCAAAATCTAGAAATCCCAAAAACAACTTTCCACCAATGGTTTAGTGTTTTCTCCCCAATAATTCTTAGACAAGTTATAGCCTCTCTCTCTAGTTCCTCTGTTGGTTCTGAATCCAAACTGTTCCTTGTTCATTTCTTTTTCTATTTTATTCCTAATTCTCTCTAAAATTATTTGCACCAGAATTTTTGCTGTGTGAGTTATAAGACTTATCGTTCTAAAATTGTTACAGTCTAAAACTCCCGTCTTTTTTGGAATGGGGATAAAAATTGATCTTCTAAACTCCTCTGGTAATTCTTGTCCTTCATAAATTCCGTTAATAATTTGCCATAACACTTCCATACCTTTTTCACCTATATTCCTTATAAGTTCTATCTGTATACCATCTATTCCAGGGGATTTTCCTTCTTTCATCTTTTGAATTGCTAGATTCAATTCCTCCCTCATGATGCACAGTCTCTGCCCACTATGTTCTTTCCTTTGATTTTCTCCTCTTTCCCTGTCTTCATAAAGTTTACTTACATATTCTTCCCATCTCTGTAATATCTTCTCTTTTTCTATCAGAATTTCACCTCTTTCATTCTTGATTGCTCCAGTCCTTAGGCATCTTTCTCCTTCCTGTCATCATATTAATGTTTTTATAAACACCTTTTATGTCCTTTCTTTCTGCCTTTGCTGTTGTATTTTTACTTATTTCATCTAACCACTCTTCCTTTTTCCTTCTTATCTCTCTTTGTATCTCCCTACTCAAGTCTTTATACTGTTTTTTTTCTCCTCTGTTTTATTATTAACTAACGTTCTTCTTTGTGTTATTTTCCTCAAAATATTTTCCGTCATCCATGGTTTCTTTCTTTTCTCTCTTTCCTCCTCTTTTTTAGCTAAATGTAATTCAGTAGCAGTAATTATGCTTTCCTTCAGAATCTTCCATTTTTCACTTGCATCATAATTTTCTTGTATGTTTCTCTCATTCATTTCTTCCTCTACTTTCTTTGAGAATTCATTTGCTGTACTTGGTATCTTCAGCCGCTCCATGTTCCATGATTTGTTCCATTTCCATGTAGTTACCTTTTTTAGATTAATCCTTATCTTAGTTGACAACAATATGTGATCTGTATCACAGTCTGCTCCTGGATATGTTGTCACATCTTTTATAATGTTTCTATATCTTTTGTTTATCAAAATATAATCGATCTGATTTCTTCTACTATTTATATCCTCCCCTGGGGCTTTCCATGTGTACAATCTTCTTGGATGTTTCTTAAACCAAGTGTTCATAATTGCTAAATTATGCTTTCTACAGAAATCCAACAATATATCTCCTCTTTCATTTCTCACTCCCAATCCAAATATCCCAACAATATCTTCCTCTTCCGATTTTTGCATTCATATCACCTTGTATGATAATTATATCTTTTGTTTCTTTACATTTCAAGACCTGTTCTATATCGCCATAAACTCTCTCTACCTTCTCATCCTCATAATCACAAGTAGGTAAATATATCTGGATAAGTAGAATATTTCTTGGTTTTGCTTTCAACTTTACCACTAAAACTCTGTCTGAGATTTGCCAGTAGCCTTCCACACATCCTGCCATTCGTTTATTCAATTTAATATTAATATTAAATGATTTAATATTAATATTAAAATGATTATTTATTTAATAATTTTATACTTCAGTATGACTTTATATGCAGTCTGTTCTCACTATAACAATATTGAACAGAATCCCTACAGGTCATTTACTGTGCTAAAATTCACTCCATCAAACTATCCACTATTCTATGGTCCCGTCAAGTTTTTCTGAAGTGAGAGTTGACTGTATAATACTTCCAGATATTTTAAACCAGTTCTCAAATTTCAGTGAAAATTTGAGAACTTTCTACTATGGGAAAAAAAGCATTATTATAATGTGGGTATTTATTGCTCATTTTCCATGCCGTGAGGTTTTTAGTTATTTATTCATGTGGGATTCTCCCCATTCCTCAACTGCCCCTTAGGATTAGGTATGTATTTTTTGACTGTAGCAGCGTGTGTTCACGGGGCTGGTTTGCCTGTTCTGAGGGACGAAAAATCCCAGTTTCTGGGAGTAAAAACCCTCTACCTCTGCATGAGACTGGCTAACTCACCTTTAATCGAAAGAGACCAGATACAGGTTCCTCACATCGTGGATGGGATTTGAACCCAAGTCTTTCCGACCAAAGAACTTCGTCTATACTGACTGAGCTACAGAGGCTCTATGCCATGAGGTGATACATAGTGACTCGTTCTTTAGTTCTCAGCAGAACTAAGAAAAAAATTAATGCTACTCTCTTGAGTTTCTTTCCTGACAGTTTCAGAATACTGCTATTCTTATATCCTCATAACCAAAAGAGATAAAATATATGTAAAGGTAATTTCATGGATTTCTTTTTCAGCTTATTCTTATCTATCAAATTTAGCCAGACTTAGAGGTAGAATAGAAAGGTCTTTTGATCCTTTTTTTCACTTGCATGTTAGCCTTATCCTCTTTATTTACATTAAGTAAGCTATCTTTAAGTATATTGTTAAATTATCTATATTTCATTCAAATTCAGGAGAAAATCTGTTTTAGTTCCTTTCTATAATTGTAAACATTTATAATATAATGTTATGCATTTCTCAGTAAAAAAAAAAAAAAAAAAAGAATTTTAAAAGCATATAGCAAATAACTTATGAATCACAATGTATTCAAGATCCTTGTTTGCAAAAGCTGATGTGATGTAACTGCCAGTCTCATTCAGCATACTCAACTCCAGATGTGTGTGTGTGTGAAAAGTGGGGAGGGAGAAACTAATACATTTAAAAAAAAAAAAAATATATATATATATATATATATATGTACTAGTAGTACTGACTGTTGTAGGTTTAGATCTTTCTGTGATGGAACTCGTGTTATAGTTCATTAGTGCTGTAGATGGACTAAGGGTTATATAATATGGGAGATCCTGCTCTGGAGTCCAATTGTAGCTTTCACACACACATGATATTGATTGGAACAAGAGCTCCTATGTCTTATCTAGAAGAAAAGTTCCTATTTTATCAAATAAAAGAATCCACCATAGTCATCTTTTCTTATGACTTAATAAAAACCAAGGATTGATTCTAAGTGATATATGGAAATCCTCATCAGATCTCTTCACACACAAGATTTAAACTTTTCAGCTAATATCCAGACATGAGTCATCTGCTTTTAGCAGATGACTCATGTCACCTGCTACTGTTTTCATGTATTTCTGTTATTTGTACTACAATGACTCCTGCAAACTTCACCTGTTAACTTATATTTATATTTACTAGCCATACCTTTGTATTTTTTTCATCCTGAAGAAGCTGCATGTAATTAGGTGAAACTAGTTGGTTTATTTTATATCTTTGTGTATTAACAACCAAATAAAAACCCAGCTTTTTCATCCACAGTCTGTTAGTTGGAGAGGACACTATTTACTCAACTAATCAGACAAACTATTTTAATATATAAATGTCATGTTGTTAAAACATTATTTGGTTATTTTTAATAGTTGTCCTAACTAGATGAAAGTTGTCTGGAAATAGTTAAATGACCACCCTGCAAACTGCAGGTGGGTGATATGAAATGCAGTATTAAGAAAAAGTTCAGATTCTAGGAAATGGGTTCTCTTATTTGGAATGTATTTAGTTTCATTAATTCAATTGCTTTTAACTTGTTTGAAAGGAATACAAACTCAGCCATATCTGTATTTTTAAAAATGATTAAAATTAACAAAAAAAAAAAAAAAAAAAAAGGATTATTTCATATCTTCGTGTGCTCAACTAGCCTCATTGCGAGAAGCCCTTTTATTTTACATACAACAATACCCATCATATCTCACCTTGCTTGAATTTTCAGCACTCAATACACACTATACTAATTCTAATAAACTACCATCCTTTATGCGAAATATCTACTACTTTTTTGGATTCCTCCCTTGGTCACAACACTCTTATGCAGCTTCCAATGATGACCTCTTATCACTCCTTTCCCCAACACTCCCCCACATAATAGCTCCCACAACTTTCCTACTTACAGTACATCTTATAACTACCAGCTTATAACTCTTAATCATGTCTTCTTTCTTTTTTTCAATCATAACTCAATTTCAAGATAATCTTATTTACTCGCCCCTTTATTCTCTCTGCAATTTTCCACATTTCCCAAATACGGTATTGATTAGGGCATATATCTGGTTCTCCAGATATATGCACTAATCAATACCATATGATCTTCAGATCTGAAAGTTGCCTTCCTCCAGTTCTCTCACAACATTGTTATACAGTTATATCGCCTGCATCTCTCTCCCCACCCCATGAAGTACCCTTTTACCAATAAGATACATTGAATTTTATTTTCTGCAGCCAGAATGCAAAACTTCACACTTGTCATTGTTAAACTGATTATCCCCACTTATATGCCACCTCAACAAAACTATATAAATTCTTCTCTTTTGACACATCAAAATTCTGCTCTTAACTTCCTCAAATTTGCGTAATTTGCAACCACTTTATTCTTTCGAACCTTGGGTTGGGTTCTCAACATGAAATAGTAGCTCCAGAACAGAACCTTGTATCATGCATCTTGCTTCCTTTGAGGTAGTACACCCTCTGTACACTTCTTAATGTCTATTAGTTAACTGTTTCCCCTTCTCCCTCAGTTTCAATATTGATTTATCATGTGATATTCTGGAAGTGGCATCATGAAATACCATCACCAGCAATATGTGCATCTCTTCTATTCATTGAATTTGTCACCATGTTATGGAATGTGACCATATTGCTAAACAAGGCTTGCCCTTAATAATCCATGCTACTCTCTGTAAAGATTCTTATTTTCATTGATCAGCCTTGTAGTATAGCTAACCTTTCTAACACTTTCATTACTTCTTCTGAAGTACAAACTAGTTGAGTTTGTAACACATTATTGTTTTGGATTCCTCTTTATGTGGAGATACTGTTTTTTATCCACTTCCACTCCTGAGTAACTCTCTGTTTCAAGACCCAGTTTGAACAACCAAGTAAGGATCCTTTTAGTTCTTGTTGCATGCTCTCTTAATACATGTGGCAATGTATTCCATCTTGTATACCACAACGTTAATAACATCAAGCTTATTTAGCATCTCAGGTACTTCACACTCATCATCTTCTCCTATCTTTCCCAGCTGTTGTATTTAGAGTTATCCCCTTTGCCATGAAATCCAGTGACAAAATATTCATGAAGTATTGAAAATGTTTTCAGCTGTTGCAAGCAGCTTGACATTGTATCCAGCAGTCCCAGAGTTATTCTTCCATTAATCAGCTCCTTTCTGCGTTCCATTTTTTCCATTCTTATCACATTGTAATTTTTCTCATGCAACTGCTGACTATTTTTCTTCTGATATCTCCTCCACTTCTTCCCCAGTGGTTTCTTCCTCATTAATTTCATTGTATTTTTTTCATTGCTTGATTCTCTTAACTCTAGGAATGAAGTCTGACATAGCTATTTTCAGATGGTCCTGAACTAAATTCCAGGCACTGTTTGATCTGTTTCTTACTTAGCTTATTAGGCTGTAGTATGCTCCCAGCTGCGTTTGTTGTGTGTTATTATCTGCTTTGTAATTCCACACATTGCCTCTTTTCTCTGGAGCATGCACCTATGCTGAGAGAGTAATCTTGCACTATGTGACACTTGATGAGATAGTATAGGCATTTGATTGCATCTTGAGACACACATGCACACTCACCAAGTTACATTTACATCTTTCTTCTTTTATCATATATAGTTATGTACTGTGTTAGTGGAATTGTGCTCAATAAGTGGATGAGATTCGAGATTTGACAGTGAACTGAAATTTGGGGGGCACATTGCAAATGTCATAGACTTCACCTCACATTTCTGCTAAAATGTTGACAATTAAAGATAAGGAAATGGTTGTGCCACTGTATAAAGCATTGGTCAGTCCACAGATGGACTCTTGTGCTCAAATCTGTTCACCTAGTTTTCATTGTGATGTGGAGTCATTGGAGAGGGTTCAGAGACAAGTAACCAAGACAATATCAGAAATCTGAAATATTGGCTGCGGAGAGAGAGAGAGGATGAGAAAATATAAATTGCAGTTTGGTGGATAGATGGAAAGAGGTGATATATGATAGAAACATAAGTTACTGAGAGGAATTTACAAGATTAATTCAGAGGGGATTATAAAGAGTGAAAGTTCTGTAATGGTGTGGTGATGTTACATGAAAAGTAATGAGTGAGTATATTGCACACCAGAATGCATTATGAATGCTGGCAGTGTTAATGAGGATTAAGGTTCAGTATGAGATATAGTGCTAGTTTTGTGGACCTCGTATGACTAGTCTGCTGACCATGGAGATTACTGTAATGATAACGTACCATATTAAGTAACATTCCCAAAACAGGCTCATGAAACACTTTGATTCTACTTTCATATGCTCTCTCCTATTTCCAAATAGTATCAGCTTGGCTACAATTTCCCATGATGATGATTACCTGCTTATCTAACAATCATATCTGTTTAATCAGTTTTTCTCCCTCAATATTTCCTGGCCTATGTTAGGATAGACCAGGGAATATTGAGGTTCATTACACTTCTTACAGTTTCGAAGTAATTGTTGGTGTTGCATTCCTGGATCACCACTGAGACATGAGAATTCATCTACTATCATTAAGAGTACATACTCTAAACAGGCAAACTAAGCATACACACACACAGTTAATTCATAATCTACTGACTTTCTTTTGACTTAATTTCAACCAATCTGACAGTCTACTCTCCCCACCTTTCTGTCCTTATACCAACCTCTGCATATTCCATTTCTGTCAGCTTGGTTTCAGCTACATCTCACTTAAGCCTACAATCTTGAGTTAAGCTGACTTTATCAAAAGCTGCAAACTTCTCTCACCTTGCATTAATACTTCTGACATTTCCAGATAAACATAAAAACCTTCTACCTCCAGACTTATATGCTAAACAGTTACCATCTTTAACCAGTCCATCATAATTGAGTCATTCAACTTGCATTCCATTCACTATCCTTCACCCAAAGCATAATTCTGGCTCTTCCAAGATTATTATTTACCTAGTTATCTCCTTGCTTCATTCTCTTTGATATTATTCTTACTTACATTCTGTCATTCTAACTGTTCACATTGTTACCATTTCCCTGACTTAACTTTTTCTCCTATTCTCTCTCTCTCACTCACACCCACACACACACAATCTCCACACTTTTACTGCCAGTTTATCCTCATTCCCTCAGATGCAGTCTGTACCTTTCTCTGTACAGCACTGTGCAGAAAGAAAAAGTTGATGTTTGTAGAGATATCTAGAAGAGATGTGAAAAGGAGAAAGGAACAGAGGACTGACTGCATCCTCAGCTCCTCTTTATCATACTTAGGCAACTGGCTCACCATTCTGCTTCTTGCACCTCTCTTTTCCCCCAACCCCTGCATATTCCATGTTATCATTATTAATAGTGCTTTGCAAGTAATTTTTGTCAATCACTATAACCATTTCACACACGCTATCATTCTTATTTATAGCATCAGCAATATTTATAATATCCCTCTGTCTAAACATACTTGACAGTTGTTTATCTTGCACAAGATAGTCACTGTACAATGTTCCTCTTCTTCATCTTTCATTCTGACTAACAATTTCTCTTCCCATTCTTTTCTCTGCTGTAGTGTCACCTTGTACATTCCTCAAATTATCTTTCATTCTCATTAATTTTCTCCTGATTTTATTTATTTCACTTGTATCTCCATTTCTGTTTCTCTGCACATTCTCCTCAGTTTACTAGCACTGCTGTTTATTTTCTCTTTCATCATCTTTGCTAACTCTCATGTCATTTCATTCACTCTGTCACTACTTCTACTCATTCTTGTCATCACTTCCATTGACATTCTCTTATTTTCCTTTACATTGCTACTTTCATTCTCATATTAACCATTTTCCCTTGCTTTCTCCGGCAGGCCTAGTTGGCCGAGTGGTTAGTGTATCTGCTGTCCAGCCAAAAGGCTGCGGATTCAAATCCCACTGTGGGCATGGATGTTTGGTATTGTATGGGAAAATACTAGTGGTGGTGGTGATCGGCAGTAGATGGCATTGGTGTAGATGATGCGGTTCAATGTAGTTGGTGGATAATGATAGAGATGGAGAGTTGTAGAGTAGGTACCCTCCCTCAGTGAGTCCTTGGACTCCTTGGAGGTGTCACATAAAAATTCTCACTACTTCATTTCCTCTCTCAGTACTTACATTGCCATTTTTTCTTATTCTTCTGTGTTGTAGCAGGCCTCTGCTTTATTGCTGCAATCACCTTCTCATCTTCAGGGACTTGTCATCCCATCTATTCAATACACATAATGCACACAAACTAATTTTCTAATAGCTTCCACTGTTCACTCATATAATGTAATGAACATATCTCACCATTACCACAGTGGATGAGTTTATAGGAACATATCTCTACTTTATCACTGCAATCACCTTCTCATCTTCAGGGACTTGTAATCCCATCTATTCAATACACATAATGCACACTAACTAATTCTCTAATAGCTTCCACTGTTCACTCATATAATGTAATGAACATATCTCCTCATTACCACAGTGGATGAGTTTATAGGAAAGGTTATCAGAAAACAGCCAGAATGAGTTGCATGCTGGGTGAATAAAGTTAATTACTTTAAACTCAGATTTCTTACTCATACTCTTATCCTGTTATATATATATATATATATATATATATATATATATTTCTTGTAACAATAAAGAAGTCTTTGTTATTGATGGAATGCTCCAGTTGAAGATAGGAGCACAGAACAGTTTACCTAAATGTCTGTAACAGTAACAGTTCTTTCACCTTTAATCTTTTACTTTCAAACCATTCAGACACATAAAACCAAAATGTTTTATCCTGAAGAATTTCTTTCCAAGAACAAAAACATATTAGCTTCTCTATATTGTGTATATATATCAAATTTTTGTAACCTTACTTGCTTCAAGTCAAATGTAATTTGATCATTTTCCCCCCAAACTGAATCAATAAACTCAGTGTTCTTTATGTGGAAATGATGAAAATTCTTGATCACAAAAAAGAAAAAAAAAAAAAAAAGAATCATATGGCAGCACTGATAATCCTAGGATATTCCTGGAACACAAAGTTTACCAAAAAAAAAACTTAATAAAGCTAATTTGACTGAATTAACTTTCTTTGGTCATAGTATGAATCCATTCTTATAATTTTTTTCACCAGGAAATTAATTAAATTACACCTCTACAGGTAGTTAATCCTCTCTTTAGAGGAACTTGCCCTAATTCTCAATGAAAACAGCTTTAAATTTATTCCGTACAAATTTGTTCTTTTTCTTTACCGTAGTAAAGACTTACAGACAACTCCATTTGCTATTCCAAAAGAACATAAATGTAATGATAGAAACAGCTGAACACTCTTCTCTAAGTTTCACTTCTCTAATTAGCTGCCAATCAAAGTGGACACACATCATTGCTGCGTTTGAACTGTTCGTATAGCAAGTTATTGAGAAGGATGCATCAAGAAAAGCTTCTCACAAGAGAAATTGACAGGTAAAACTACTGGTTTAGTTAGTTAAATTAACTATAAATACAAAATTATCATATTATCAAATAATAGTAAATAAACATCAGCAAGAGTGTTACAGAAAGCCTAAATTCATCCTTGGGTTGTATCAGGATCGCTTACTTATGAGTCTATGACGAAATGGTGACTGACATCTGTTTTCACAAGTAAGCCTAAATGAAATTAAATATTTTATTTTAATTTAAAACAAATGAAAGTCTTTGTATTCTGGGGCATAAAAGTAATGTGCTAAAGCAAATACAATTTTACAAATTTTAATTAAATACGATTTACTTAAGATAAATTATAAGGTAAACATTGATGATAAAAGGCTAATTTATATAACTCCGTGTGAAGTTTCTGAAGCAAAGCTTATATTCTGCACACTAATACTCGAAACATAAACTTTCATGCCATAAAAAACAAATAGTGATTAATGTACATTTATTTATTGTATGCTTAATTAAGACATTCAGAAGAATGCTACATAATTCAAAATTCAGCAACATCCAGTACAAAGATACCCGATTATAATCTGTTTTATTTACCATGAGGAGTATTTTACAGAAATTCAGTTTACCATGAATTTTCTTCCAAACTGGTCTGTTGTTTTTTCTAATTTGTCAGGGTCTTATTTCCTCTAGTTCTCTTCCTATCATTTTTGTTTCAAATTTCTATTTATTTTTTTGCTCATCTTTCATTTTGTGTTCAGATTAAATGATCATACTAACTTGAATTTGTTTGCTTATACATTATTGAATATTAATAATGTCACATTTGTCATTTTTAATATAGTTGTGCTGTTGATGTTATATGCTCACTTGCCTAAATTTTCAAGACTACCAGTAGTCTACAATCTTTGATTATCTGCTTTATTTCTAATTCATGTCTTATATTAGTAAGTTATAATTGGTTTTCTGTTTCTTGTGTTGCTAGTTTTGGTGATTTTTGTGGTTTGCTCCCCAACAAAAAAACTAGCTTTGCTTATTCTCTGTTTCTGTGTTTAAATTGCTCTCTTCACAAAACAAGTATGTGTAACTTGCAAAAATAAGTGTTACTATTTCTGTTGGTCAATAAGTGTGAATGTTTTCTGTTTGTATACAATACTTATTACATCAGTTACTTAGTTTGTTACTGAGTTGCAGAGACAGATCAAATTTATTTAAGAGGATGACATTATTTTAATAAACTAACAAACTTAATTTAATATCACTTGATTTAGCAGTATAGTCCATAGAATAATAAATGACAATGGATCTGATGTATAACTCTGTCCTGCACCTGATATATTATCAAGACTCTCTCTTTCTTTCTGCACCCTTCAGTAGTAATACTGACTTACAAATAAATATAAACTGTACTGCTCTTTGTATTATAACATACAATTTTATTTTTGAACAGCTTTTCTTCCTGATCCCTTATCCTATGTTTTTTTTTTCAAAAGCAATAAAAATGAAGTGGAAATCTTGTCACATTAACATGATTTCTCAACTGTCATATAGCAACAATCTCTCACCTCAACCCACCTTGTCCATTACCTAATTTGTCTTCAATGATGTTTTTAATTAGCCTCCTCGAGTATTCTTGCATAACTTTTGCTCAGGAAAATCAGTGAAATTCCTCTATAATTCTCACGTGAAATTTGATTTCCCCCTTTTTAGGTTTATACAATGAGAACTTTACTACAATCATCGGAATTCAACCTTATGATCAAGCTCTCAGAATTATACAGTATAGCCACTGCAAAATGTTTATATCCTCCGTATTTAAAACATTTCAGGTGAGACATCTATTCCAGTTGTCTTTCCACATTTCATGTTTCTATTGGCCTTTTTCTACTTCCAGTATTAAAATATGTCCTGCATTCTTTGTGGATATTATCTATCAAGTTTAGTTGCAAAGTCAAATGATAGAAATAAATGTTATGATATTTAATTATGAATAGATATGACGAGTCTGTATATAAATAACCATGTATCATATTTAAAGACATTTATATTCAGAAAGAAAAATAGCTAAAATAATTTCATGAAACTTGCAAATTTTACTTAGTTGAATTCCTTCCCCTCTGTGTTGTGGCCTGCTTGGCTCCTGAGATATCCTGAATATCTTGGGATAGACAGAAAAAAAGCAACTGAAATCACCTCAATAGATATATCAAAATAAATTCAAAAGCTGTTAAAAATGTCAAGCAAATTGGCATGAATGTTATGGTTGTTTTAAGTATGATAGATTTGCTTATCCTCTGTATAATCTCCTCCATTATGGAAAGTTATCACTTATAAAAATTATGGAAAGTTATCACTTAAAGACAAACCACTAGGCCCTTCCACAGAAAAAACAGATACTTCACTATCCACTAAAAGCAACTTGAACATACCCAGTGACCCTGACATTGGTATCCTCCAAGTGATGTTATTGGTATCCTCCGAGTGATGGTACTGGCCCTTTAATTCTTCCTGTATTCTTCACTCTACTTCTCCTGAATCTTTTTTACTCTCCTAGCTTCCAAACTACCATCACTGGAATCTAATGCCTTGCTTCCATGTTTGCTGTGTGGTGTGACCTGCAGACATCCAGAAAGGGGGATTGTGGTAGTCCCCCACTACTTTGGTCTTTGCCTCAGCAAGATCCTGTCCTGGACTTGCCTGCAAGAGTCAAGAGTTGTGCAGTTGTCTTCCTTCCCATTGTCTGGCAACAGGGCCCAACGCTTTCTGTTGTACTCGTATAGCATCTAGGGTAACCCTGACATTCCACTCCCAAGCATAATCATTGCTTGCTAGTCAGTTGGCATCCTTTTGTGGCTCTGTGGTAGGTGGGGAGCTCTGGCACTGAACAAAAAAACCTCTTGAGCATGAATCCTTCATCCTCGATTGTATCAGGGGCCCTAACAAAGTCTCAACCAAGTAACGATACCATTGATACACCTTTCAGTAACAGAAATAAGAAACAAAAAATGTGATACCAGTTTTTCTAATCACCTGTGCAACAAGTGAAAAGCCAATAGGGAAAATGTCACCCTTCTTTATTCAAAAGGATCTAGAAAGACTGGAGGGTTCTCCCAAAACAGTTAAGAAACTACGTTCTGGTGATATCCTCACAGAAACATGTCAACAACATTCCAAAAACTCCTCAGAGCTACATCAATGGTGAAATAGCAATAACAGTTACATCCCATAAAACATTTAACTCCTGTATAAGAATGATCTCAGAATGGCATCTCCTCAATGTTCTTAATGAGAAGATATCTTCAGAGTTGAACGACTGGGGGGGGGTGACAGATATGAAGCACATCCTTATCCATAGGGATAGTCACCTAGTTCCAACTAGAAACATCATCCTTACCTTTGTGATACTCCTAAGCCTCCAACATCTGTTAAAACAGGGTATCTCAATTGTCCTGTTAGACTATATCCCTAATCCATTCAAATGCCAGAAATATGCACATGCCCAAACTGCCTGTCATGACTCTGCCACCTGTGCTCGATGTGGTAGTAAAGAACATGATAACCAGTCTTGCTCTGTCATGAAAGCTAAATGTGTAAACTGTCAGGAAGATTTTCCTGCATACTCCTGTGCATGTCAGAAGTGGAAAGATGAGAAAGGAATGCAAAAATAAAAACAGAACAAAACATATATCAGGATGCAAAAAGAAAGTTAGGCCCCCCCTCACACTTGCTCTGCACTCCTCTTATGCTTAGAAGGTAACAGTTAAGAAAATGTCAACAGCAACTCAAACTTGCATGTCTATTCCACCATTTGATAATTTCAACATATTCGAACATGATCATGACTGTTTCTCTGTTGAGTGTATCAATCACACGATGTATGGTCCCATTCTGAAAATGGTTCCATTTGATGAGAATCCACTTGTGAAAAAAAATTATGGAAAGTTATCACTTAAAGACAAACCACTAGGCCCTTCCACAGAAAAAACAGATACTTCAGTATCCACTAAAAGCAACTTGAACATACCCAGTGACCCTGACACATCTAATGATGTATGTGATATTTTTCCAGAGGAAGAGATGAACACTGATCATCCATAGTTCCTGAAATCTAATGAGAAATATAAACACAGGGGTAAATCCTCAACTTCCCAGAAGTCTGCTAAGCCTAAACAACAGAAACATTTTTACAATGGAACTAATGTGGGTTTCATCAAAATAATATCAATGATGTCAAGCACTTGCTGCAGAAACACAAACCATTTTGTTTCTGTCTGAAGGAAACTTACACTCTTGTACGCAAGGATGGAATGGAGATGGTCCTGCAATATGGTGGAGTAGCTATGGGCAGTTATACTCCATTCCATCATGTTCAGCTTAATACTGCTCTGGAAGCAATAGCGATTCACCTGTATGTGGGGTTTCTAATTACAATATGCTCAATATATTTGCCACTGGTCATAGTCATCTCACACATTCTTATTTACTCAGCAATCTGTGTGTGTGGAAAATGCAACATCCTTCTTACCATTAGTCTTATTCTGGTGGAGTGCAAGCACTTTACATGAGAGAGAAATGACATTTTTACTTTTCTGGCCGAGCCCCTATATACTCAGCCAGATGTTATCTGACTTGTACTATATGGATAACATTATGAAGGAATGCGGCATTAAACATGATAACAAAATTAGAGATGTTATTCTCAGCTTTTCACTTTATAATTATTGCTTAACAAATTTGGCATGAAAATCAGCAATAAAAAGACAAACTGTGAAAATGGGAATGTGGACAACATCAACTTAGTTCTCAATAAAGAACTTATAGAACAAGTAAAATATTTTAGCTATTTAGGCACTATTTTTTAGTGGTCATATGGAAATAAACACTAGAATAAGCAACACTGGAGGTGCCAGGCGAATTAATTTATGTGGATTACCAAAACACTAAACTAGCTGCATACCATGGATTGCAATACTGGTAAATTGAGCAAAAATTCTTTAAAAATTTGCCAGTATTTTGGTGAATCAAAAAACATTCTTGATGCATGTTGTAATAATTTTGTTTGACTAAACTTTTCAGACCTTAACAATTCTCATAGCCACATGCTTATGTTAGCAGAAGACTGCTTGCATTATTACCTCAAATATTTCATGATTAAAGCTTGTAGCATTAGGAACTTGAAAAGATGATATGTTCATGAGACTGTATCTCATATCTCATGCAATCTAATACATATGTGAATTAGACAGAAACACTTTTGACTGTATAATATGTCTCTTTGGCATCTGGCAGACACATTTTTACAAATTGTATTATATACTGGTCTGCACGGTTAGCTGAGTGGCTATACGTTTCTCAACCATATGCCTGGGAAAGGAGTGTCCTGGGTTCGATTCCCGTCACCAACGTGAGGAGCTTAAGGATCTTTCTCAGCCATAACTAAGTTAGCCAGTCTTTGCCATGGACTGCAGGGTTTTTCTCCCCAGTTTATTTGGGTTTTTTTCCTCCTGCAAGCAGACAAACCAGCCCCGTGAACACATGCCTCTACAGACATAGGATATCTTCAGGAATAAGGAATAACCAGGAATAACCAATCTATTCCATAGGATTTTGGTTCCAAATGCCTATACGGCAAAAAGTGTAGATGCATAAATTAGGATAGGATAGAATTATATACCTCAAAATAGTATTTGAGGACCATCACAGAAAATCCCAAATGTAACATCTTATTTCAAATTGAAAAAAAAAAAAAAGAGAGAGAGATGGAAAACCTATTTCAGTTACTTTGAAATAGGTTATTAGGATATTGTACCTATAAAACTATTTTGTTTGGCTTACATCTGTGCAGTAGTATAGTGACTATGGGAAAAGGCTGTTCACTATGCAGAGTTATAAATTGCAGTTGTTTCCAATACACTAAATACTGTAATTACTTCAATAATGTGCATTGGCTCTATATGCTGTGTTTAATGTTATAGTAAAATTGTTTTGCTTGTAGCAGTATCGGGTCATATTTACCAGTCATTTTCATTCTGACACTGAACCACTGATTTATACATGTGCTTTTTATTATTGGTTAATTTAAATATACCAAAGAAATATAGAATTTCCCTTAACCTCCCTACCGGCCAATGTGGATGAAATAGCGACACCAAATTGCACTTCTTATCCATGTTATTCAATGGGTTTTAGAGCTCCGTATCCAGATTTGGCTCGACGTCTATAGACGTCGTGGCCGGTTGGGGGGGTTAACCGTGTGGAAAGGCTTATGTATTTGTCATACATGTTGATTGGATTTTAAACAATATAGATGTGAACACAGATTGATAAGAAAATAACTATTTATTGACTTAATTGCTAATATTTTGCTGGTATTCTATCCAGCATCTTCAGAGCACACAAACAAAGTTTGTTATGGTAGTTTGGTCCAGACACAGTGAATACATTTTTAATGTATTTAAATAGTCAGCACCCAAAAATCCACTTTACAATGGAACTAGAAGCCAATGACTTTCTGGACATGCTAATCACACATCTTCCAGAAGGTTCCTTATCATTCTCGGTTTATAGAAAACTTACACATACAGGGAGATATTTACACAATCACATCATCACCCATCTCAACAATATGGTATTCTAAAAAACACTAACCTATAGAACAAGAGCAATTTGTTCCAATGACATTGCTCTCATTGCTGAACTTTCTCACCTACTTCACATCCTCCTCACCAATGGCTATAATCCCCATAAGATAAAATACTAAATACTCCCCAGAAATCCCCCACACTGTCTACCACAGAAGAATATAACAAAACTGTCACCATCCCATGCATTAAAGGCACATCTGAAAAGATATCTAGAGTGCTTAACAAACACCAACTATGCAGCATATTTAAATCTTATGTGAAATTGGCAACTCTCATCTGTTCACCTAAGGACAGATTCTCTCCTTTATCATTCTCATCGCGTCGGGAGGAATCTTTATCTGGACGATTTCAATCGAAGGTGAATTAGTCGATCTCATACGGAGGTAGCAGGGTTTTTCTCCCGGAAACTCGGGTTTTTCATCCCCCATACAGACAAATCGGCCCTTCAGAACACGCAATTTACAGACAAAAAATGCTAGTTGTGGTGGAGGTGGGCGATAGATGGCATTGATGGAGATGATTTGTAGTATAGGTTCGGTGCAGTGGTTGAGACAGTTGTAGGTGTCCTCTCGCGATCAGTCTTCAGACTCCTTGGAGGTATCAGGAATAATAATAATAATCACATCTAGGAGTCTATGAAGTGCCCTGTTCATGTCATCGAGCGTACTATGGACAGACAGGAAGAACTATGGATACTTTTGCTATGACAAGTCTGGTCTAGCAGACCATGCTTTGGATACCTCCCCCCCCCCCCACACACACACACAGGATCGATTGAAAAAAAAAAAACAAAAGTGCTGCATAGCACTTTTGTTTTTTTCCAATCGATTGTCTTTGGTTTTTTTCGTTGATTCCAGGAACAACCTCTCTGACTTTTACAAGTCATAGAGGTTGTTCCTGGAATCAACAGAAGCCTTGAAATACTCCAAACCTCAACAAGTATGGCTGTATAAATCTACCAAAGATTTGGAAGACAGTCATCCTAAGGCCAAATTAATACCTGCTTTCTCTCTTGTTTTTTTTTTTTTTTCCAACTTAGATGGCACCTAATTAGGACTTATTTCTCTCAAACATTTTCCATCATCTGCCGTAACCCAAAGATAGCATCTGTCATTGATCGACCAGGCAAAGATTTGGAAGACAGTCATCCTAAGACCAAATTAATACCTGCTTTCTCTCTTGCTTTTTTTTTTTTCCAACTTAGATGGCACCTAATTAGGACTTTTGTCGTTGTGTTGCATGCTACAATTGCTCATTCTAGTCCCACTGTTACACTGGATTGTGGTTGTCTCGCTACTGTAACAAACTTCGTTTGTGTGCTCTGAAGATGCTGGATAGAATACCAGCGAAATATTAGCAGTTAAATCAAAAAATAGTTATTTTCTTATCAATCTGTGTTCTCATCTATACCGTTTAAAATCCAATCAACGAGAATTTCTCTTAGTTATTGGTTTTTGATATATCCCAAAACAGAGCCCCCCCCCTCCCCTGCATGCCCTCCTACACACACACACACACCTATTTGGTTTTGATAGAAGCACTACTCCCTGCCTGCCTATTGCAAATGTATTAAGCTATTCAGATATTTTTCTTAATTATAAGTAAAGTAATTATTCCAACATGTGTTTCTTGTCTCCATAAATTCTTCACTATGAATGTTGACCACCTCTTAAAAGAAAGAATACTCAAGTATTTTGATACTAAATATTATCAACAAAATTATCCTGTGACTTTGTGTTCTGTCTGATCATTGAGAGAGCAGTGAATAGTATCAATTATTTACATATTTCAAATTGAAAAGTCAATTTGACATGCTATTTGATAAAAAGATTTTTTTTTGTAGCCATAGATTAAAATCATTTTAAACATACTGAGCGAGATATGCAGGTGTGTGTCAACAGTGGTAAAAAAAAAAAAAAAATTAAAAAAACAGAACGGTTGGTGTACTAGCAGCTTAGGTAAGCCCCTAATGCAAAATTAATTTATTAAAAAGAGAGAAGGAAAAAAAAAAAAAAGCTGATGATACAGTACCTTCAACTCATGTTAAGACTGATCTGGATTATGGATAAAAAATTATATCATTTTAACAATTGACTTTTTCTGCTGTAGTAGCATGCATGACAGCATGAGATGCATTTTTTTAAAAAATTTATATGCTCGGAAGGTTGCAAGACATAGCATATCAGTACTGTCAAAAGTTTTTTCACTTGGTTATGCTATAAATTAAAGATGCCAAGAAATTATACTCTTGGTTTAATCCTTGATTCAGTGTAAGCAAAAAAAAGTTTGCTTCTGAAGTTACTTCATGACTGAGCTACTTGTATATAGAGGCTAATTACTTCACATCAGTTACCTTAGTATCCCATAAAGCGATGCATATCCTTATGGACATATATAATGCTATGCATTATTATTACTGGCACTCCAAGGAGTTCTTAGACTCATTAAGGGAGGTCTCTAAACATTGTGTCAAGAACTATCCAACATTTGTGCAGTATCTATCATACTTTGATTTTAACTCATTCACAGTCATATCACCCACAACAGACTTCGGCAACCTATGCCACTTCTTCACTGCTTTCCAAGCAAAAAAAAAACCTAGTTTTTAACACCCTTGCTAACCACACTCTTACTCAGTTTCCATGGATGGTCCCCTAGTTCTCCCATCACCAGACCTGTTATAAAAACCCTTCAGTAATTTGTATGTCTCATTCATATCACCCCATTTTCTGCCTATGCATTTTTTCACTCACCTCCGGAACCTCTGCACCTCCTCTTTATCAAACCCTGGTGCCCAGATCTACACGCAGTAGTCAAGATAGGGTCTTATCAAGACTCGATAAAGAGGAACAATAACCTGCTTGTCTCTGCTCATCAAAGTATTCTTGAGTAACCAAGTGATCTGATGAGCTGCATTATCCATTTTTGCCATGTGCCCCTAAACTTTAACTCCCTATCCACTAACACTCCAAGTCTCTGGCTTCATCAATTTCCTGGAGTACAGTTCCACTGATGTGGTATACAGATGGTGATCTTTTCACACCAAAAATGCATAACTAAGTTATAACAAATACACTTTGCCACATTAAACTGACATCCATTCTCCTTTGCCCAATCTGGCAATCTACCCAAATCATCCTGCAAAATTTTGACATAATCCGTATTAACTATTACTCTACCCAACTTTGCATTATCAACAAATAACTGAACAGTTCCTCTCAGATCCCTTCCTATATCATTAATGAACAAATTAAACAGTAGCAGTCCAAGAACAGAATCCTGCAACACATCACTAGTCATGGACCTTCTTTTGAACTCTACTCCTGAATAAACTACTCTCTGATATCTCCATCAACCACCCTCCTATCCATCTGCATGTACTGCAGTTTACTAATTAGAATTCCATGTGGTATCCTGTCAAAGGCCTTTGCAAAGTCCAGTGATATTGCTGTAAACCTTTATCCAACTCAGCTGTCACTGTATTATAAAACATCAGCATGTTTTTGAGGCATGACCTACCTTCACGAAACCATGTTGCTCCCCCCCCCCCCTTAATATAGTATCCCATTTCCATCTATCCATTCCTGTATTTTTCTCTTGACCAACTTCTCCAATACTTTAACAGCAATTCCTGATTTATTTATTTTATTTATTCTTATGGCAAAAGGAATACAGAACAGCTACAGATCAATGTCCAGTCTGGAAAGCCAATCCAAGGCCTCATCCATCACCTTGTGGCATGTTTAATTTATCAGTGCTATGTGGGTACAGTTAACAGAGTTAACCATGAAATTATTCTTATGCCTTTATAATAAAAAATAAATAAATTCATGTATTCATTGAAACAGAAACTTCAACTGAAATTAGTGGTTTTGTGATTCTGTATATGAGAATTATGCAACTTCAGATTCATTTTCTTCAACATCTGCTGAGTTATCAATGAAGGAAAAACTTCAGTTACCGATAAAGAAATAAACTAAAGTAGCCTGTGGAAATCCATCTCAGAAGCAATAAAATACTAAAGATCTAATACTTAACCCAAGTCATTAAAAAGAAACTCTCATATTTTCAAAAAAAAAAATAATAATAATAAGAGGAAATTATTTAGCAGTGGCTTTTGGTTACTTAATGACCAGTTCCCTAACAAGTATTGAATCCAAGAGACTTTTTTCTTCAATTGAATTAATTTTTACAGAAATTGGATCACATTTAGGGAACCACAGTCTTCATAAGTTATGTTTTCTCATTTTAATAAAAAAAGATGCTAAATATAATTTTTTTTAAAGTTTATAATTTATATTAGTAATATTAATATTATTTTTTCTTTAGAATAGATTTTTTGTGTTTTATCATGTTTTATGTTTCAATAAAATTTTGGTTCATTAATCTTTGATTGTATTTCCATAACATTTTCTGAAAACGTAAAAAATTACCAGTAAACTGGTACTTATGAAAATTTTTACTGCTAATTGAAAATGTCAGTAAATTTGCAATCCCTACTGTATATACAAAACAGTGTTCAGATCAATTTTAACTTATGGATCTGAGATTAGGGTTTGAAATAGTTGATCAAAGACTACATTCTATAGAATGAGAGCTCTGAGAAAAATTAAAAGAGTCAACAGAAGGCATCACTAGCAGGAATGTGTTAAAAATGAAGATGTTAAGTAGAAACTTAACGTTGTCAGCATTCGAGAATGTGTGAGCATAGAATCTAAGATGGTATGGCTACTGAAACTGAATGTAAGTTAGCAAAAAATAGGTGTTTAAGGACAAAAAAAAAAAAATCCAGAGAAGACCATGATCTAATTCAGTGGTTCCCAAACTTATCTGGCTTACCCCCTCATCTAAAAAAATGTATTCAGCACCCCCCCCCTCCTCCCCTGGAAACTACTTTTTAAGACCTGACCAGCTCTACCTGATATGTATAAAAGAAAATCATATGAAAATTGGATCAGCAGTTCTCGAGCTAAGCGAACAAACAGATAAACACAGAAACAAATTTGCATTTCATTAGGCATCTAGTAGAGATTTTTGAAGTTTGAAAATAAGACACCTTGGAACTGAAATTTTAAAACTATTTATTGAAATCAACAAAAGATACATAAATTGCACGTAAACATAGGACAAGTTGGAGCTGAAAATTTAATGACAGGCACAAACGTTTTTGCTTACACTTGGATAAAGGATTAAACCAAGTATATAATTTCTTGGTATCTTTACTTTTTCATCATAGTATCTGCATACCTGTTGAGGATGCATATCAGGAATTTGAATAAAGTGCAATAATTAACACTGTTGAACTCAAGTACAAATTTTATATCCATAAAATTTTCACCCAAATATATCAAAGGTATAGCCTGCCTCTCAAGAAGTTTTCAGCCATATTGCTATCCCTTATATCAGGTGTTTTTGAAAGAATTTCCAAGAGTTCAAACAGTGCGACTTTTTTTTTTTTTTTGCCCAATTGCTCAGTAAACTTCTATCCTTTCTAGCCATGTATCATGCATTTACTGACAACTGTCGGTAACAGGGCTATGAGAAAGAAAACACATTCTGACAATCAGCACTTGCAGGATAATTTGAATTAGCTGCAGTTGTGGGCATATGAAAATAGTTGTCAGTTCAGATGCTTGTGAATGTAAAGTTATACAGTTTTTCCAATGACTTATATTGGTAGGATAACATTAGAAGAAAGTGATCAGGCTAGTGAAGTTGGAGTTTTAGTTAATTTATTTTCACAGTATTCATGACAATACAGAATGATAAGAAAATAATAACTTATTTGCTGACATTTCACTGGTATTATATCCATTGGACTTTCAATGGAACAGGTAGCTAATGAGTGTCTGCCCTTCCTGGATACACTGATCACATGGATTCCAAATGGTTCCTTATTTTTTTTGGTTTATAGAAAACCCACACATACAGTCAGATATTTGCACAAAGTCGCACCATTATCCAGCTCAACAGTGAGTCGCACTAACTCACAAAGCTAGAGCTATTTGTTCCAATGACAATGTTGTTACTGCTGAACTCATTCACTTATATCATGCCTTCTTAGCATGGCTATAATCCCCATAGGATAGAAAAAATACTAAATGCTTCCCAGAAATCCCCTTCATTACTACCACACAAAAATTACAGCAAAACTGTTGCCATCCCATACATTAAAGGCACATCTGAAAAGATATTTAGAGTGTTTAATAAATATCAGCTATGCACCACATTTAAACCTTATGTCAAATTGGCAATTCTCATCTGTTCACCTAAGAACAAACTCTCTTCTTTACCATATCCAGAGTTTATGAAATGCCCTGTTCTTGTGAGTGGGCTTACTATGGACAGACAGGAATAACTGTTGACATCTGCCTTGGTGAACATGAAAAATACATCCGGCACTATTGTTATGGCAAGTTGGGTATAGCAGACCATGCCTGGGATACCTCTTCCTGCAGAATCATTTGGAAGAAAACAAAAGTGCTACACAAAAGTCATAAGCCAGAGCGATTGTTTTAGGAATCAAGAGAAGCTTTAAAACATACTCCAAACCGCAAAACTGTATAAATTTACCAAAAATCTGGGAGACAGTCATTTCAAGATCTAATTAATACTTGTTTTCTCTCTTTGTGTTGTCCGTTACAATTTTTTAAACTAGTCCCACTGGTATACCAAATTGTTTTTGTTTCGCATACTCTGACAAATTGTTTTTGTGCTCTGAAGATGCTGGATATAATACCAGCGAAATATCGGCAAATAAGTTAATAAAATTAATTATTTCCTTATCATTCTGTGTTGTCATCAATACCCGTGAAAATAAATTAACATGTACTGTGAACACATAAGCTTTTCCATTCATTTGGAGTTTTAGTAGATAGGAAGTTGAAATTCAGATGCCATGTAGCAGAGATTGCAAATACAACTCAAATGATAAATGCAGTGCCAAAACAAATATTGACATGTAAAAATAAGGATATTATTTTGCCACATTACAATGCTTTTGTATGATCTCATCTGTGCTATTATGCTCAGATCTGGTCTCCTGGTTTCTGAGGCAATGTAGATACAGTGGAGAGAGTAAAAAGGAGGATGCTAAAGAGGATATCAGGAATGTGAAATGTAGATCATGAGGATAGATCGAGAATATGTGGATTGCCGATGCTAGCACCCAGGAGAAAGAGAAGTGATAGAGACCTACATACTTCTGAAAGTGCCATATAGGATACTGATACAAGGGTAGTCTGAAAAGTTCTCAGCCTAACAATGAAAGCACAAATTTATAATTTCAAAATTATTTTTATTTTCGACATAATCTCCCTTAAGACATTTATCCTGGAATACATTTATTCCAGCTATGCACCAGCACCATTATCCCATCCCTGTAGTGGTTCTCAGTAAGATCTGCAAAATATCCCTCTGCAGCTACAATCACCTCTTGATTCGAAGAAAAATGCTGACCAGCGAGGAAGAGTTTTAGTTTTGGGAAGAGATAGAAGTCAGAGGGAGCCAAATCTGGGGAATAGGGTGGATAGATGGATGGTTCCAACAATTCATAGTACATATCCCTTAATTTTTCCATTGCCAAAATACCTTTGTGGGCAGGTGCATTGTCCTGATGAAGGATGATTTTTTTCTTCTGCAAACCAGGTCTTTTCTCATGATTTTTTTCGTCTAGTCTGGTTAAAAGACCAGACTAATATTCCACGGTTATTATTTTACCTTTTCGACATAATTAATAAACAAAATGCCTATAGCATCCCAAAACTCCAATGCCATGACCTTTCCTGTTGATGGAACTGACTTTGTCTTCTTTGGCACTGAACAACCGGCTTCTGACCACTGTTTTGACTGCTGTTTGGATTCTGGTGTGTAATGGTGAATCCCAGGCTCATCCATAGTAATAAATCGATGCACAAAATCAGTTTTATTCTTGTTAAAATGCTCCAAGCACTGTTCAGAGATCTTCATGTGAGTGTGTTTTTGATCTGCTGTGAGCAAGTTCGGCACCTATTTTGCACAATGCTTTTTCATTTGCAATTCTTCATGCAAAATATATTCATGCACTTTGACTCGCCAGTCATTAATAGCATTTCATGCACTTGATCAATGATTTCTGGTGTTGTTACACTTTTTGGACAAGCTTCACATGGATCAGCTTCAATGCTGGTACGGCCATGTTTAAACTCGGCAGCCCATTTCTTAATTATCGAAAACGAAGGTGAAGAGTGCCCATAAACTTTGATAAACTTTGAATGGATTTCTTTTACCGTTAAACCTTCTTTTACAAAGTATTTTATAACTGCATGATACTCAGTTTTATCCATTTCAAGGGATTCAGACAATACTTTTGCTTCAGATGGCTGTATAAAACCAACTACTTGATAGAATGATTAATGATTTGCAATTTCACATGAATACTTATGACAGATGTACCAACTTAGAAAAAAAAAGATTTGCGAATAGTGTTGCCATCTATGATCGAGGCCAGGAACTTTTCAGACCACCCTCGTAGATGGAACTTTTAATTTTTGGAAGATGGGAAGAGCACATTCATGGAAGAGAATGAATGCAGTCAAGAACGCGATAAGAGTTAGATATTTCTCTCATTAAGCAATGCACCATGATTAAAATGACTTGCCTTTGGTGATGGTGAGTGTAGGTAGTGTGGTTAAATTCACAAGAAAAGTATAACAGCTAGTTTTATATTTTTCTTCTTTTCTTTTCTGTTTCATCTATATAGATATTAAATAAAAATTATGACATTGGGCATCCTTGTTGGACTCCACTGTCTATTGGTTTTCATTCTGTAATTTCTTTGAATGATAAATACCAGGTTTTATCTCATACATCTGTATATTTTTTATATTAGATGTATTGCTTTTACAAATCTCTATTGCTAACAGCATCATTGGGAGGTTGCTTAACATCAGTAAAAACTGACAAAAAATTAAATGTTTCCAACAATAGTTAATATCTATTAATTGAAAGGACTGAATGATAGTTAAATCATGAGTATCATTAAGCATATTACATACAGTCTCTACATTATTGTGTAAACTCTTTGAGATTGCTAACATAGAACAGGTCATTAATGTTACATGTTAATTAATGACTTCCAGATATCATGAAGGATTATTCCTTGATTTCTATAAATGCTTTTTTAAATATTGCACTATCATTAAGCAGTTTATTTTTAGCAAGAACATAACATACTTGATGCATCTTTGCAAAATTGATTCTTGAGCTGAAAGGCTTTTTTTTTTTTCAGTTCTTTAAGTTTAGCTTTCTGCAAATCACTATTTCATGAATAGTTAATTTCATGGTTGCTGTGGTTTTAAAGTGTCATTTGAGGTATCCTTTCTTTGGAAAACGCTAACATTACAAATTAACAATTTATAACAAAAAAAAATATATATATATACTGTATATGTATATATATCATGCTCCCATTCTTTGTGATGGTGATATGTTTTCTTCTTTTCATGGTATAGTTTGTCTGCCTTTTTTGCATTTTTTTTATGTATTTTTTACCCATAAAAGCCACAGGTTTTAATGGTGAAACTAATAGATTTCATTTACTTTTTAGATATCCACAACCATATAAAAGCTAGTTTTTTCCATTATACTTATTGGTTAGTCTGTACAGAGTTCTCATTTCCACTTCAAACAGGTTCTCCAAACAATACAGGTAACAAGATTGCACCCAAAAGCTAAACAGGACTCAGTTTTGAATTATTATATTAATATAAATGTGGTAGGACTAATTATAAGAATTAATAATAGGATGTGAAATAAGTAATTTCTGACTATGATGTAATTAATTTTATTTTTTTTTACTACAATAGGTCAAGCTAGGCAGGTTAATTAGCATTAGACATAACGATAGTATGGATTAGTCTAATGATTAATGTAATGTGTGTGATTAGATATACATATATACAGTATATATGTATACTTAAAGATGACCTTAATGTAAAGGTCAAAACATAAGAAATAATTTCATTAAATTTATTTATCCCAGAATATTACTTGATTCAATAAATCTAATATAATGATGACATTTAGTTAAATATAAAGGAAGCACATAATGCACATCTAAAAACAGTGTTAAAGAACCTGATATATTCTTTATGCCTGTTTGAGTTTTGGGACAGTGTACTCCAAAAACATATGTTTTTTCTTGCTTGGGTTGTATTGTTAGTTGCTCTTTTGTGTAGATGTGGGTGTGACAACTTTTTTACATTTTTTTTTTTGTTGTTGTTTACATGTGGTTCTATTCCATAACTGTGTCTTGGTTATGATTAATAACTAGCACATTCCTATGTCACAACATAAAAATGTTATTTATAAAAAAAAAAGAATATTATATATCCATTTTAATTCCTTAGCCAGATTAAAACTTTCCTGGGAGCTTATGAGAATATAACCTTCAGCATAGAAATTGCCTTGCATAGTACTACTTAAAAGACATGAACTCAGCCCACAAGTCCATATATTTGCTAGTCTCTGATGAGAACCAAACAGCATGGAACAGCTGCCATGCCATTGAAACCTAAATACCATAATATTAGGTGAACATATGGACTTATTAACTAAGTTCATGTCTTTTAAGTAGTGCTAGCTGAGACAACTCCCGTGCCAAAGGTTATATTCTCATAAGCTCTCAAAAAAGTAGGATTTATTTTTATAAAAAAGAATTTTATGACATTAATTTTTATATGCACTTACTAAGATTGAATACATCGAGTTTGCTTACGAAAAATATAACTTTCTAACAT
Source organism: Typopeltis vanoorti (assembly GCF_054136105.1). Taxonomy (NCBI): domain Eukaryota; kingdom Metazoa; phylum Arthropoda; class Arachnida; order Uropygi; family Thelyphonidae; genus Typopeltis; species Typopeltis vanoorti. Next base: position 33,102,986 of record NC_143561.1, on the reverse strand, counting down.
GAAATTATTGCTATGGTTAGACAGAGAGTTTTTGCCCTCTTAGGTTTCTGCTAGTCTAATGAGAACCAGCAGTTCCAAACAGCTATCAGGCCAGTGAAATCTAGGAATGTGGGCTGAGTTCATGTATTTTAAGTAGTGCTAATCAAGGCAGCTCCCATGCCAAAGATTATATTATCATAAGCTCTCAGAAAAGTTTTAATCTAGCTGTAAAATCAAAATGGATATATCCTTTTTTTATAAATATTTTGCTTTCATCAGAATGAAGCCTTTTAGGCTTTTATTTTAGTAATGAAAATGTTACTTAATTTTTCTTTATACATATATGTATTTATATCTTTTATATATATATGTATTTTTAATTATTTTTGCAGTTTCGATCTGTGGAAGCAAATTAACTGGAAAATGTGTAAGTATTAATTAGTATTGTACTCATATTTTCAAAAGAAATGTTCTGTATTTTATGATATATTAGATACTTACTTGTTTAAAATACTATATGTATCCCCTTAATAATGCATTTGCACATTTATGGGCAAAAAAATGCATTAGCAATTCTGCCTAGTCTCTGATGAGAACCGAAAGTTCCAAACAGCTGTCTATCTCTTGCATGCTAGCTAACAATGGAAATGATATATACACACCAATACTATTACTGGCTAATGCCATTAAATTAAATTAATATTGATGTGAAATATCAAAAGAATTTTTTTTTATTTCATGCCTATTAAAAAAATGGCTAATTCTTCTTACTTCTCTTGATAGAAACTAACTTTAATTAGGACATTTTTTGGTATTTATAACCTGATAGTTGAATGGAACCTTAATTTTTCCTAAGAATTTTATTATTAGGGTGTTCTCATTCAATAAGTGACATAATTGTCACAAAGAAAATATTTTATAATAGTAGAATGGTGTTATATTTCAGAGCAGTCTGCCAAAACACAAGGTTTAATTTGAAGTTGCATAATTGAAAGGTCACTCAACTGTGGTTTTGGTCTTCCCTAAGGGAGATCATTCCTCCTTCATTTGTGTCACTTCCATATAAGGGAGTGACACAAAGACTTCTTTGTTGAAATAATCATTATTAATAAATTATAAATTATTAATGTAAATGTAAATGTGGTAGAACACGTAATTAAGAATCTTCCTAGTAATAAATCCCCTGGGTGTGATAATATTCCGGCTGAGCTGCCGAAAGCTTTGACTGGCAATAACTATTTAGTGGAATCCATTCGGGACATCTATAAAACAATACAATTACCTGAAGTTTTTACAACATCTATCTGCATACCAATTCCAAAGAAAACTAATGCACAAAATTGCGAGGATTATAGAACTGTGAGCCTAATATCCCATGCATCTAAAATTATTTTAACCATTGTTAACAAACAAATTGAAAGAGCCTTAAACGGTGAATTGAGTGAACAACAGAAAGGCTTCAGAAGAGGAATGGGAACCATTAATGCTATCCTGGAACTAAAAATACTAATAGAAAGATCACTTGAAAGAAATAGGAACATTTACATATGCTTCATAGACTTTCAGTAGGCATAATAAAATGTTCAATATATTAGATAAATTAGACATAGAAGCTCATGTACTTAAGATTATAAAAATGATTTACACCAAACAGAAAATGCAGCTATTTAATGATGAGACTTCTGTAGTGAAAATAAAAAGAGGAGTTAGACAAGGTTGTATCCTTTCACCAAATTTATTTAATATCTATAGTGAGACAGTGATGAAAAAGATTGAAAAACAAAAAATAGGAATTAGTATCAATAGTATAAAATACAACAATCTTAGATATGCTGATGATACCATTCTAATAGCAGAAAACAGAAACAAATTAATCAAATTACTGCAGCTACTAATTGAAGAAGGTAAAGAATTTGAATTAGATATAAATGCAAAAAAGATCAAATTTATGAAAATCTCAAAAGATAGCAGATCTGACCAGAAATATTCATAAACAATATGAAAATTGAACATAAAACAGAATACAAATATTTAGGCACCTACTTTACTGCAGATGGAAAGCAAGATAAAGAAAAAAATAAGAACATCCATTGCTAAAGATGCATTCTGGAAAAATAAAGATCTGCTCAGAAGTTCTATGAATATCGAGACAAAGAAAAGAATGATAAGAACATTAGTGTGGCCAATTTTCACATATGGAAATGAGACCTGGATATTCAAGATGAGAGTAAGGCAACAGATAATGGCCTTTGAAATGTGGTGCTATAGGAGAACTCTGAAATCCCATGGACAGAACATGTGACAAATACAGATGTCCTACAGAGAATGAGAACACAGAGATCTTTATTACAGGAAATGATCCAGAGAAAGATGAGATTGGCAGGACATGTACTGAGAGGTTCAACAGGACAGAGGATACTAACAGTTTTAGAAGGAAAAAGTATGGGAAACTGATCAAGAGGAAAAAAATGAAGGACTTGGCTTGAAGATATAAGATCATGGACAGGATCACATGGCTATGCAGAAACAAAAAGGAAAGCCACCAACAGAGAGAACTGGAAAGACATGGTGCTGCACCCTCTCACTGAGGAAGCTACTTGAAGAAGAATGTGAAGGTCAAAACATAGGAAATAATTTCATTAAATTTATTTATCCCAGAATATTACTTGATTTGATAAATCTAATATAATGATGACATTTAGTTAAATTTAAAGGAAGCACATAATGCACATCTAAAAACAGTGAACTAAAAACATTGATCTGAAGGAAGAAAAGAAAATGAAACGTTAAGGAAAATAGCTATATATCTCCAGACCATGATCAGTAAAAAAGAATCATTGGAAATATATGCTGTTTAGTGCAGAATGGACACTTGTAATGCAACCTGCATTAAGTGCCTTCATAGTGCAATTGGAAGAACGATGGTACATTTTACCCTTTGATTGGAAAAAGCCTAAGTTTGATTCTTGTCATGACAAGAGGAATCTTTATATGGGTTTTATGATTGAAGGTGAGTTAGTTGATCTCATATGGATGTAACATGATTTTTTCTCCTGGAAACTTGAGTTTTTCATCCAGCATACAGACAAATTGGCCTTGAGAAAACACGCAATTTACAGACAAAAATAGTAGTGGTGACGGTGGGCAGTTGATGATGATGGTAGTTGCGGTTTGCTGTAGTTGGTGTATTAAGTGGTGGAAATGGAGAGCTGTAGAGTAGGGGCCTTACCTGAATTAGTCTTTAAACTCCTTGGAGGTTGTCATATAATAATTCAAAGAGGTAAGGAGTAAGCTAATAGTAAATGAGTGCAGAGAATATACCAACCACTGTATATATATATATCTACGAGGGTGATCTGAAAAGTTTTTGGCCTAACAATGAAAAAAATGAATGTATAATTTCAAAATTATTTTTATTTTTCAACATAATCTCCCTTAATGGTGCTGGAGCATCACTGGAATAAATGTATTAGTCTTAAGGGAGATCATCATCATCATCATCAAATTCCTGCCATGTACCCTCAAGGGGTGTACAGGATATGACAGTACTACATGAAAAAATTACATCATTAGATAGGAAGTTAGTAATGATGTAATTTTTTCATGTAGTACTGTCATATCCTGTACACCCCTTGAGGGTACATGGCAGGAATTTGATGATGATGATGATGATGATGATGATCTCCCTTAAGACTAATACATTTATTCCAGTGATGCTCCAGCACCATTATCCTGTCCCTGTAGTGGTTCTCAGTAAGATCTGCAAAATACCCCTCTACAGTTGCAATCACCTCTTGATTCGAAGAAAAACACTGACCAGCAAGGAAGAGTTTTATTTTTGGGAAGAGATAGAAGTCAGAGGGAGCCAAATCTGGGGAATAGGGTGGATGGTTCCAACAATTCATAGTACATATCCCTTAATTTTCGCATTGCCAAAACTTCTTTGTCCTGATGAAGGATGATTTTTTTCACGAATCCGTAAACCAGGTCCTTTCTCATGAATTTTTTCGTCTAGTCTTGTTAAAAGACCAGACTAATATTCCACGGTTATTATTTTACCTTTTTCAACATAATTAATAAACAAAATGCCTATAGCATCCCAAAACTCTAATGCCACGACCTTTCCTGCTGATGGAACTGACTTTGTCTTCTTTGGCATGAACAACCGGCTTCTGTCCACTGTTTTAACTGCTGTTTGGATTCTGGTGTGTAATAGTGAATCCCAGTCTCATCCATAGTAATAAATCGATGCACAAAATCAGTTTTATTCTTGTTAAAATGCTCCAAGTACTGTTCAGAGATTTTCATGCGAGTGCATTTTTGATCTGCTGTGAGCAAGCACGGCACCCATCTTGTGCAAAGCTTTTTAATTTGTAATTCTTCATGCAAAATATATCCTACACATTCTTTTGAAATGCCTATAGTCTCAGCAATTTCATGCACTCTGACTCGCTGTTCATCCAATACCATATCGTGCACTTGATCAATAATTTCTGATGTTGTTACACTTTTTGGATGTCTTTCACATGGATCATCTTCAAGGCTGGTATGGCCATGTTTAAACTCGGCAGCCCATTTCTTATTGTTAAAAATAAAGATGAGGAGTGCCCATAAACTTTTATGAACTTTGGATGAATTTCTTTTGCCGTTAAATCTTTTTTTACAAAGAATTTTATAATACTCAATTTTATCCATTTCAAGGGATACACACACAACACTTTTGCTTCAGACAGCTGTATAAAACACTACTTAATAGAATGACTTGCAATTTCACATGGATGCTTATGACAGATCTACCAACTTAGAAAAAAAAAAAAAAAAACTTGCCAATAGTGTTGCCATCTATGATATTCAACAAATGATTGTGGATGGCAGTTTGAAACTGTGTCAAATAAATTGTATTGTATATTAGCTGAAGGTACAATATGCATTATGATGGTACAACATAATCATATATATATATATATAAAACTCCAACACATGAGAAACAGACCTGTAGCAAATAAATGCTATGTGTGGGGAGGGGTCAGGAGCAGAGTAATTTGTTCATATTCTTCTTAAACTGCTGGAGGTTGTAGTCCTTTGGAAATGCTTCAGGAGGCTGGTCCATAGAACTGAAGTGGTTGGAATGAAAGATGACTGGGGATTGCAGGTTTGGTGAGAATGCAGTTTTGACTGGAAAAAGATATTCAGCAGCTGGAGCTCAAGTTCCTGTAGATCTGGCAGAAATGGGAAGCATAATGGATGCTTGTTGTCAGTGAAATAGACTGAACTATGGAAAGTCACCTTCCAGAAGAACCATAATGGAATTAAAGATAGCACCATCAGTGTAAGAAGCATCAGTTCAGAAGAAGGCAGAGCTTATAGAGCAATTACAGAAATACTACGTCAACATATAATTGATGTTACAGAGACTAAGCAAACTAAAACAGGTTAGATCCTTTTAAATAATAAGTTGATTTCTTGAGTCCTAATTAGAGATTAGAGAAACCTGGGGATTGTAGATTTAGTATTTAGAAAATAACTATGACAATAAACTTTTTGTATAAAAGTTGTTTTAAGTAGTGATATGGACAATATTCCAAAAATGATAAATGGAACATGTAGACTTCTTTGTATTTATGGTAAAAGTAAGGTAAAAGTTGAGCACTTTTTTGGGACACTAGTGTACTGAGTCAGCTGATATAAAGTAAAAAGGAAAGCTGGGTTTTGTTGGGGAGGACCCTAAAATGGACTAAGTAAAAAATGAATACCAAGCTAAAAATAAATGTTTTGGAAAAGATTGCACAAAACAAGAAAAGTTTTTTAATCCACATCCCATCTACAAAAAGGTTATGACCAAGAATGGAATTCATTCAGGTCACTTCAGATATCTCATAATAGAGTGGTCTCAACACTAGGTGATTAAAATCAGTTACCACTTAAAATTGGCAGTGATGTATCCAGATTGATCCTACTACAAGATACAAAATGAAAGATGAAAACAATTATCTCATTGTGAAGGGGGACTATATTAAAGCTTTGAAAAGAATCAAAGCTGAATTCATATAAATGTGAACATTAATTTCAAATATACAAATACAGTTGACGCTCAATCTACAAACTATTCCTGAGTTCTCTACTTTGTTCTCTGTAATGAGGGTTTTGCTTGGGAAAAGTGAGTTAAAAAAAACCAGAAATTCTAAAGAATGCATTGATTAATAAAGAAGAAAAAATCAGATTATGAGAAGGAAATTAGTGTGCCAAATGAAATACCAGAGTTCTAGCACTCTGCATAAAAGGAAGAATGGTTATGGAAAGATAACTTTAATTAGTGTTGCTGATAGTAGTGGGGTGACAGAAGCAGATGAAATGATTGAGTTGCTGAGTGATGATATATCTTAAACTGGATGGTACACACTTGCAAAATGTGTATCATTCAGTTTGAGATATTTCATTGCTATCTGTGACAGCGGTAAATGAATTAGAAGTACTTAGGATATTGCAGAATCTCAATGCAAATATGGCTATGGGATATGTCTCGTATTATGAGACCATGCAAGGGAATTGACAGAGCTAGCTTCTGAACAGACTAAGCATCAGCTGTGGTAAAGTCCCAAGAGAATGGAAAGACCACAAATAAGACAGAAATAGAAAATTATAAACCAGTTAGTATCTCAGGAGTGGTGGTTATGGTATTGCAGAAGTTGATCAGATGCAGAATTTAGGAATAAGTGGATGGGAATGTGATAATCAATGAGAGCCTTAGTGATCTACTCACTTTTTATGATACAGTTAAGTTGGAGAATGGAAATGGATATGCATTGATGCTGCTAGATTTATCTGCTTATCAAAATATTAATTTTGATAAGCTCATTGAAATGAAGGACCACTTTGAGAACAAAATACTTACCACAGCTATGCACAAACCTTTAGTGTATTTATGCTTTGTTTATTATCTGTTTGCCATTTGGCCCTATTGGCAAGACACTTCGGATTCTTTCATAAATTACCTAAACAGCCAACACCCCAATAATAATTATTTGCCTCTTCTTGACACATTAGTCACTCGTCTTTCAGATGGTTTACTATCTTTTTCCATTTATAGAAAGCCCACACACTCAGGAAGATACCTACATAAACAATCACATTATGCAGCCCAACAGTTTGGTATTCTAAAAACACTTACACACAGAGCTAAGGTTGTTAGTTCTAATTATGCAGCTCTCGCTGCAGATGTGCAGTTGTCAATTGCCAATAGTTGTAAATAAATAAGATACTAAATGGCTCTCCTACTTCTCCTTGCTCAAACAAATAAGAACAAAACACCACTATTCCTATCCTCTATATCTGAGGTACATCTGAAAAAGATAGCCAAACTACTAATAAAATATATCCTTCATACCACATGTTAAATTACAACTCTGAACCACTCTCCTAAAGAGAGTGGATCAGAGTTATATATATTTTTTTTAACCAGTATTAGCAAAAAATTTGCCATTGTTATTATTGGAATCTTAATAGATAAGATTAATTTGGAGGAAAATTATTGATTGGAAGTTAGTAACGGTGTAACTTTTTCACAAAAGTTATGTTTTTCACATTATCTTGGTGTACAAGATAATTATGTTACTATCATAATTATCTTGTACACCAACTGTGAGGGTACATATCAGGAATTTGATGATGATAAAATTATCTTCTCCTCAACTTACCAAGTAATTTTCTTCAGTTAAACAATTTAGACATTTACATGATCTGTCATCAAATACACGGATAACCTTCAATGATTTCCCAATTTTTTGGTTGGATGCTTTCTAGCTGTCAGACCATTTTTCAGTATGCTGAAGAATGTTCATGAACATCTAAGCATGGTTTTAGCAAAATCTCTTATCCAGAGTATTTTAATAATGATACACTATTTTGCTACTGACATCAGTGCTGGATTACCAAATAGGCAAATTAGGCACTGACCTATGGGCCCCTTCGACAACGGATCAAAATAATATTGATTTAATCTTGAAATGATCTTCGAGGAAGAGAAAAGTTCAGGAATGAAACTTACCTACCAATATTGATTAAGTTATGTGCAGAACTTTCCCGTCATATGGAAACATATAACAAAGTTTATTCTCTATTTGGGTTCCTCGTTGAGTTCCCATAGAAGACAGACGCCGAAATTAAAGAAGCTGCCCAAAGATTTGGAGAGAATTATCCTGAGGACATCGAGTTGGAGTTTGCAGATGAAATGGTTCATTTCAAGTATTTCAAAGCTGATGAAACAGTGCCAGCATCACGATCATACAAACTGATTTTTGAATAAATGGTGAAATCAACATTCCCAAATGCTATGACAGCATTAAGAATTTATAGGTATCTCATGATCACGAATGCTACTAGTGAACGAACCTTTTTGAAGTTAAAACTGATGAAAATTTGTCATCGATCTTCAGTGACACTAGAATGACTGAACTCACTTATTATGGCCACTGAATATGTCTTGCAAAAGGTAGACTTCCAAGATACCCCAAAAGATTTCACTGCAAAAAAATTGAGGAAAGTGAATGTTTAAAGTTTTGTTTGTTTATTAAAAACTTTCTTACTTTTTGTTTAATAATATTTAATAAGTATTGTTTAATAACATATGTTTATTTGTTTAATAACATTAATAATTGTTAATGTTTGTTTTGCATAATAAAATTAGTTTATTAAAATTGTTGGTTGGTAAAATTAAGAACGTATTTGGAGATAATTTGAAGTGGGGGGGGGGCAGAGGTTTCGACTGCCTAGGGGCCTCCACAGGGTTTAATCCAGCACTGACTGACATAGAAAATATGACCCCCGTACCAATTTAGCTCTTGGTGTCTCCACTAGTCTAGGTGTCACTGTTGAGACCTCGTTAAAGGTCAAAACTAGATTAGATAGTGACTCGATAAAGCATATATACATATTTGAAATCTGTGCTATGTATTATTGAATGTTGAGACAATTTGATGTGAAATCAACAGCCTCTATATACAAGGAGCCTAGTTATCATGAAACTTCACGTGCATAATTTTGTTTTGCTCGAGATTGAGAAGAATAAAAACAGGAATATAATTTCTTATCAAGTGTGTACCTGTAGTTTACTTCAGCAGGTGACAGTTTCTTCTGTAATACTCAAAGGTACTTAAGTTGTAATGTAGACTTATTATTTTGTTGAACTGTATGCACAATATTCCTTGGTATCTACCTACTTTTTATAGCCTTAAACAGACATGTGATGCTGTCTAAAGAAGTAATGGATTTGATGGATGTACCTAATAATCTTGTATCAAAACTAAACCATAAACATGTCATTTTAGATCTTTTTACAGCTGTCATATTTTAATAAAATGTTGAGATAAAAATTTATTTTCATTCAGTAACATATTACTTTCTGGTTTCATTCTTTATATATTAGACTCCTGATGAAATTTTCCTAAACCAGTATGATACTGTTAGTCTTAGTTCTCTTGAGCAAGATGAAGATGGTATGGATTATTTAGGTTCAGACACGGCATCCTCACAGGGCAGAGCTTCGCCTAGTGGAATCTCAGATGATATATGCATTGATGATATGATGCTGTCAGCAAATATTTATAATACAGGTTTGTAGTTTATTACAACATTAAACTTAACTAAAGTTTAATCTTGAACTAAAAAAAAAAAGTTATGCATATATATATATATATATATATATATATATATATATATACACACACACACACATACATACAGTAAACTCGATTTAACAGATTATTGGGGATCGTCCGTTAAATCACCTTAGGAATAGTATTAAAAATAAAACACTTTCAGTGGTACAGTACAGTATTAATATATTTTAATGAGAACATTTTTATGTAAATATCATTGGACTTGAAAAAAAGCATCAAGTTTCAGTTGCTTTCCACTTTTATACTGTTTCTTAATAATTAATGATCAAAATTGCCAAAAATGTTCATAATAAGCAATCACTTCTGGATCTGAAGTCCATGCGTTCTCCAACCACCGATGGTTTTGGACGCTGGAACTACTTCTTCTTCTTCCTCGTTGTCGACCTCCTGATCGCCCCATAGAACGTCTTCAGCAATCTCTTCCTGGCTGAGAATTTGGAAGCCTGGGTTGCGGGTCGCCCTCATTGATGTCTAGCCACTGTTCAGTGTCATTCTCATTGACATTATCACCAGCTCGCATCAGATTCTGCGAGCTGATGATGAAGTCACATCATCAGCTCACAGAACATGACTTCAGAGGTTTCAAAACCTCTGAAGTCATATTCTGGTTCACTCCCATTCAGCAACTTGGTCCAGCCATTAGCCAATGTTGTAGTCTTTATCTCCTTCCAAATGGCAACAAAATTAAAGATGGCAGACTTGATGTTGTGTGCACGTAAATTTTGAAGTGTCCTGGCTCCTCTTTTATTTTCTTTGGGATTGTTTTCGTTCTCCAAGACAACCATAACCTCTTCAAGAAACTTCTTATATAATCTCTTGCAGGCAACAATGACTCCCTGGCCTATAGACTGTATTATAGAAGTGATGTTTGGAGGAAGGAAGATACATTTTATTCTTCCATTCCTACTAACCAACTTATCAGCATTAGGATGGGCTGATGCATTATCAAGAAGTAAAACAGCTTTTACATCTTCAGGAGAGATTTTCAGGAACTCTTCTTTGGTAGTTTTGCACTTCAGGTATGAAGTGATTGAAAAACCAGTCAGAAAAAATGTCACTTTTAAACCAGGCATTCCTTGAGATGGAATAGATGACAGGCAACTGGTTCATAACATTCTTCAAAGCAGCACAAGGCTTTTGTGCTCTTCCGACTACCATCGGCTAGAGGCGATGCATGCCATCAGCATTAGCACAAAGTAAGGGCTGAAATGTGCTCTTTGTTTAATTTGCGGCCAGGCGTGCTAATCTCATGTTTGTTCATGAGAGTATTTTCAGGAACAGCATGATAGAACAGGCCGATCTCATCTGCATCATAAACTTGAAACATAATAAGACCCTCAGATTCAATGACGTCATTGATGTACTTTCTGAAGGGCTCAACTTGTTCAATATCAGTGCTCAGTGCTTCACCACATGTTTGCCTGTTTGTAATGCCATGATGGTTATGAAAGTGTGTCAAAGCCACCCATCACTTGCCTGAAACTGTATGCCCATGTGTCGTGCCAGTTTTTCAGCAGCCAACCTTAGTTCAACACCACGAACACCAACGTCACTAGACCGCTGTTGAACAAACCACTTGTAAACAACTACTTCTAAATTCTTATGCTTGGCTAACTTCATGTTTCTTATCTGCCACAGTGAAACCACTTTTGGAGGTCTCAACGCTATATTTTAGCAAAAACTTGAGTATGTCTTTATTTTTGCATATGTCTGAAACTGTTTGCTTTTTTTCACCCCGTAAAGTTGACAAACATGAGCAATAAATGAATCGGGGTTCATTAATTCGAGAGTTTACTGTATTACACACACACACACACACACACATGCACGCACGTGCGCACACACACACACACACACACACACACACACACACACACACACAGAATGATTATAATTAAAGTTCACATTTCAAAAGGCTGTAACTGGGTAACTACCCAGTGGAATAATTTAATATTTAACATGATGATGTATGTAGCAATGGAATTTTATTTTGTGCAAAAACTAACGTTAGTTCTAAAAGTTGCTACTAGGGCGATACATGGCACTACAGTACCATAGTGAATAATTCAAAACATCACAGAACGTAGGGTACACATGCACATTGCGTGGTTATACAACAACAACATGTTCGATATGCTGTCCATTGTCAGCAGCATGCTGAAATCTCAAAATTGTATGCTCAACCACAGAACGTAGAGTTTCACTCGAAATGTTGTGGATATGGTATGCTGGTCTTGGAAGTCCATTATCTGTTAGTTATCTGCATCTACAATAGACACATCTTTGAGATGTCCCCACAGCCAAAAGTTACAGAGTTCAGAACCAGCAAGCATGCTGGCCATGCTGTACAAAAATGGCAGCTGATGATTCTGTCCTCGGTAAAATGTCCGAAGCAACCATTTGATGACAGAGGTGGCAATGTGAAGAAAGACACCATCCTGCATAAAAACTCTTGAATCCAGGCACCGATGCTATTGAAGTGTTGGAATCACCTGATTGGTTAAGAGAGATGCATATCGTTGGCCGTTAACAGTGCAAGTAACGAGACCAGCAGGACTAAACTCCTTGAAAAAGAAAGGTCCGATAATGAATTCTGCTGTAAAACCACACCAAACTGTAACCTTAGGGGAATGAATCAGAATCTCTCACACAGCGTGTGGGTTTGCAGTTGTGTGTATTCGCAGCACCATCCAGATGGAAGTGAGCTTCGTCAGTCCAGAAAATGTTCCGTGACGAGTCGTTGTCCAGTTCAGTCTGAGCAAGAAACTCCAGGGCAAATGTTTCTCATGCACCCCAGTCAGGATTAAGCAGTTGCTTGAACGTGGGAGATCTTGTAAAGATAACAGCGCAGAATTTACCTTACGACTTCATGAACCTTGCTTACAGGTTTGTCTGAAGGGTGTGCTCCATGCACTGCTGCTTCCTGCAACATTAGCCAGCCTTTCTTCTTCTAATGCTGGGGCTACTTCCTCCCTGTCTGCCATTCAGGGGGCTTCCATCCTCTGCCAGGTTTGACATCTAAAGAATCTTGCCTCTTCAAATTTATGGATCATTTTGCATAAACCATTATTATTATTATTATTATTTGATACCTCCAGGGAGTCCAAAGACTCATCGAGGGGAATGGGGGAGAGTGCCAACAGCATTGAATGATTGATCTCCTTCCAACTACTAATCGTGCTCAAACTTGCTTAACTTTTTGTGTGAGCCATTAGTAGCAGAGGCTCTACCAATCGACCAACCTTTGCATTTGTAGTCATAGGACCCATTTAGTCTCTGTATACAAGTAACCCAGTCGTGAAGTTACTTCATGCACAAACTTTGTTTTCTTACACTTAGATAAAGGATGAAACAAAGAATACAATTTTGTGGCGTCTTTAATTTATAAAAAATTGAATAAAAATGAACTGTGTGATTGTAAACTATTTTAATAAGTAAAAATGTTTGTTTCTGTTTTAAATTTATCCCTTTATTCTTGCAGGTATAGCTAATTATTCGGGACATACATATGCAGTATATGCAATTAATGTCGCCCGTAAAGACCCTAATTGTCCAGAAGAGAGGTGGTGTGTTTTAAGGAGATATAGTGATTTTAGAGATTTTCATCTTTCTGTGATCGATAAGGTAAAGTTTCAACTTAATAATAAATTAACAAATCAAGATTTTTCTTAAGATCATCAATCTTATAATTTAATTTTGTGCTCTGTGTCCATCTACTTCTGAACCACTTAGAGAAATATAATAAAATCAAAATCCAGTTATCTGTTCACAGCTCTCAGTTGGATTATTGTGGATGCAATTGTGAAATTCTTACTGAAAAGGAACTAATATCTTATTTCATTACCCTGTAGAGGCAGCTATATAAAAATAAAGTTAATTCAGAAAAGTCAGGCTAAATGTGGTCTTAGAATGACTGTCTCCCACATCTTTGGCAAATTAATACTGCCATACTTATTGAATCCCCATGGGGCTTGCGACTTGCAGGCACGGGCATGGCTAACCCGGGGTCCCAGAGCTGAGTATGATCTATTTCAAAGCTTTTGGTCATACTTTTCTCTAACTCTTCCACTTCCTGCTTCTACCCTCATTCTAACATTCTTCCTAATGAGGATTCTTTACTTAAAACTTTCTGTCTGTCTCTTTTCTTGCTTACTAACCTCAGGAGGAGGTCCTCCATTCTCCCTGAAGCTATTAGAGTACTTGAGGGCTAGAGGTGTTTCCTCCTCTTTCAACTAACCACTAATAGTTATAGTAGTGGGCAGCAGCGCTACTTGTATTAACCTCCTGTAGCATACATGTTACAATACTGCGATGTGGAAGGCAAGGGGAAACCACCACATTACATTCCCAAGTAAAAGCAGGAATGGAAGTTAAAAATGAAATCAAGATTGGCAATGGAGCCTTCACTGAAGGAGTCATGCCCGGCAGGAGAAGTAACCGGGCTTCTCAGCTCGACAGCCAACGAAATCCTGGTACTTATTCAAAAACGAAGACAAGAAATAAACTGAATATTGGAACATGGAATGCAAGAACACTGCTAGAACCAGGTGAAATAGAAAATGTGAAAAAAAGAAATGGAAAGACTTGAAATAGACATTCTGGGCATTAGTGAGACGAGATGGGAGGGACAGGGTGATTTCTGGAGTGGAGAATTTTGGATAATATATTCAGGACAAAAGAAGGGCGAGTCAGGTGTTGCAATAATGCTTCATAAAAAAGTTGGAAAGTTAATCACTACAATAATTAACTATAGTGATAGAATCATGGCGATAAGCATTCAAAATGAACCAGTAAACCTCAATATTATAATGGTCTACATGCCAACATCACAACATAGCAATGAAGAAATAGAAGAAATTTATGAACAAATAGAAGAAATCTGGAGCAGCTTTAAAGACAGAGACAGTACAATAATAATGGGAGATTGGAATGCTATAGTGGGAGAAGAGAGCAATGATAATGTTTCAGGAAGATTTGGTCTTGGACATAGGAATGAAAGAGAAAAGCAATTAATAGAATTTTGTACACAAAAACAGTTAGTTATAGCAAATACACTATTTCAAGTTCCAAAAAGAAGAAAATATACACCTGGAAAGCACCTGGGGAATCAAATAGATATCAAATAGATTATATATTGGTCAAGAAAAGATACAGAAACCAAATAAAAAATTGCAAAAGCTATCCAGGTGCTAACATTAGTAGTGACCATAACTTTGTCTTAATGAAAACAGAACTGAAACATAGGAAACAAATCCAAAGATACAAACCAATAAGATGGAACCTTGAAGAATTAAAGATTAAAATCAATGATAAGGAGTAAAGAAGTAAAGAGAGGATACCAAGAGGCAACTGATCATAACATTCCAGAAAACATAAATAGTCAGAATAATATTGAAAACCAGTGGAATATGATTAAAGAGTTAATTACAAATTCATCAAATCAATTATTGAATTGAAAAATGCAGAAAAAGAAAAAAGAAAACATTGGATAACAGATGAAATACTTGGCCTTATGGATGAAAGAAGAAAATATAAAAATGCTGTTAAAGAAGAAGATGTGAGCAAATACAAATATCTTAAAAATCAAATTACAAGAAAATGTAGACAAGCCAAAAAAGAATACCTGAAAGAACAGTGTAATAACATAGATGAATTATTTTAAAAAAGAAAACATAGAGAAAGCCTATAAAGAAATTAACAAACTGACTTTCAAATTTAATAAGAACAGCAAAAACAATGCCATTAAAGATGAAAATGGAAAATTACTAATAGAATCTGAGGATGTATTAATGGAATGGAAGAATTATCTTGAAAAACTCTATAATGGCGACGAACTTGATGTTGATATCAGCATAGAAAATCAAAATGAAGATAATCTAGGACCCCCAATAATGTGAGAAGAATTTGATAAAGCACTGTCCGAAATGAGTAAGGGAAAAAGTCCAGGTGTAGACAATATTCCTATAGAACTGCTACGAAATCTAGGTGATGAGACAAAAACCTTACTCTATCAATTAATAGCCCAAATCTGTGATAGAGGAGAAATACCAAAGGAGTTTATGAAATCAACCATAATACCAATACCAAAAAAGAATAATGCAAACAAATGCAGCCAATTTAGAACAATAGCTTTAATCCCACATATTAGAAAAATTCTGATAAAAATTATTCAAAAATAGATTGTCTATTGGATGAAGACCAATTTGGATTCAGAAAGAATAAAGGAACAAGAGAGGCAATACTCTGTTTAAGAACAATAATAGAGAGAAGATTAGACCTTAGTCAAAATACTTACATTTGCTTCCTTGATTTAGAGAAAGCATTTATAAAGTAAACCAGCAAATACTCCTAAATTGTCTAACTAATATTGGCATAGATTTGAGGGATAGGAAAATAATTTATCAAATTTACAAAAATCAAAATGGACAGATTAAAATCAATGATAAGGAGAAAATAATAAATATCAGGAGTGGAGTAAGACAAGGATGTATACTTTCACCACTTTTATTTAATTTATATATTGAAAAGGCCATTCAGGAAACTAAAGATAAAATAAATAGTGGCATAAAGATAAATGGTGAGCAAGTCGTGTATAAGATTTGCTGATGACATAGCCCTTGTAGCAGAAAACAGAAGAACGTTAAAAACAATGCTAGAATTACTAAATAATAACCCTGAAAAATATAAAATGAAAATCAACACAGATAAGACTAAAATAATTGTTACAGGCAAAATCCCTATCAATACAGAACATATAGACATCAGCAGGAAACAAATAAAACAAGTGAAAAGCTTTAAATATTTAGGTAGCCTAATAACAGAAGATGGCAGAACAAGAGAAGACATAAGATCAAGAATAAACAACACAAAAGCCCAATTCTCTAAGATGAAAAGCATTTTAACAGGAAACCTCAACCTACAATTGAAAAAAAAATTAGTAAAGACATTGATATGGAGCATTGCACTGTATAGATGTGAAACCTTTATTCTAGGCATAGAAGATGTAAGAAGATTGGAGGCTTTTGAAATGTGGTGCTGGCGTCGCATGAACAAAATAAAATGGACAAAAAAAAAATCAAACCAACAAGTCCTGAGAGAGATAAACGAAACAAGAACGCTAATAAAATCGATCAAAATTAGAAGAGATGGGTGGTTTGGACACATACTTCGACATGATGGACTTGTGAAAAGAATAACTGAAGGCAAAATAGAGGGGGAAAGAAGAAAAGGCAGACCAAGGAAAAGCTTTCTTGACCAAGTCAAAGACAGCACGGGTTTGAGGCGTTACCAGGAGGTTAAGAGAAAAAGTCAATAACAGAGCGAAATGGAGGAAATTGCTGCTGAGCTACCAGTCCCAAGACTGATGCAACCGATGATGATACTTATTGAGATTGGATGAAGAAAGGAGATAATTTCGTGTTTAGTATGGTTTCCAGACTAAGGGAAAAATAAATAAATAAAAATAATATATATATAATATGATAAAATAAAAGGAAAAAATCTCGAGCCCCTCACCATGCAATTTACTATAGGTTTACAAAAACCTTTCATGGGTGTGGGAGCCACATATCAAATGGGGGTGAAATTAGTCATCTATTAACCAGATTGCTATGCTGAAGAAAATAAGCTATTCACTTTAGGACATTTTGTGAGTCTTTCATTTTTATGATGATGATCTCCCTTGGATTTCAGGATTTTTTATTTCTATTTTTCCTTAACTGATTTATTTCCAATCCACCTATCAGATTCATTAGTTGGAATTGGTTTAAAGTAATTGGAATGTCTTATGAATTGCTAACGTAGTGTTTTATTTCACTTTCTCTTATTCCATGAATTATTCTTTTATCTTGTTCAATTTTCACTAAAATTGTGCTTAATTAGCCAAAATGTTTTACTTGTTTTAAAAGTTCTTTTATGGGTTCTTCATAAATAATGGATTTGTTGCATGAATGTACCTGTTCCCATAGTTTTTGCCTTTTTATTGCCTGATTTCCTTGCCATATTTGTTACATCAGTTATTCAGTTTACTTTTTTAGTCCTGAAAATTAGTACTGGATTTATTTTGATGTATAATAGAATCCTCATAAAGTAAAGGGCTGAATTTAATATCTCCAGTTTTAATATCAAGTTTAATGCCACTTTCCTTCATAATGTGATTCATGTGGATGATGAATATGATTGGAGATAAATAATGTGAGCTCTTGATGCAAAATCTGTCACCTGATTTTGCATCAAATCATTTCCTGTACCTCCTTCAGTCCTAATGTTGACTTGCAACTTAAATATCGACCTCTACTCTATATGATTGTAGTTTTTTCAAATAATCTACTAGAAATGAGAATAGAATGAGTACAAGAATTAATACGAAAATCAAAAGTTCAGCGTCCACATCAATAGCACAAAACCATGGAAAAGCAGGAAAAAAACTGATCATGATGGCATTACATGGTATCTATCAGTTGAATCCATATAAAATCCATATTTTTTTTTTATCCAGAGGTTTAGAAAATATTCAAGAATATCCAGTTTTTAAGTCATAAAAAAAAAAATCAACATACCAGTGTTGATTTAGAAAATAACATTCACTTACAGTGTTTTATATTCATAATTACGAAATTAATACTGGCAAAAATACATAAAAATTATTTAATAAATCATTTACTAGTTTTGTATAACAATATTGTGTCTTCTTCAGATTGATACAATAAAACACAAATATAAAAGAGGTATTAACGCAGAAATTTCTAAATAACAAACAGTAATTTTTTTAATGAATTCTGCACACACGACAGATATTGAATGCAGGAACAGGATATCATAAGCATGGGTCATTGTTACAGGACATAACATATTTTGTCTCATAGCCTAATTTCCACATGTAGATCTCTTATGTATGTTGCCCAGAGATTGTTTAATGTCACACCTCAGTTTTTATTACACTGGGTAGGACATCTTATCATCTCACTAGTCTCTTTCAATTTGCATACATAAGTATTAAATTCTGTGTGTGATATTTTGGGGATTTGCCAGTTGACTTGATGATTTTTTGTTGGTGTATGAAAGGCCAATCCAAGGATTTATGGATTTGTTTTATCTCCTTATCTCTGACATGTTCTTTTTCACAGATGTCTTCAGAATGTCCTGTCTATCCAACATAACAGACAATGCAATAGATTTTATAAACTCTTAGTCTCTTCATAGGTTGATGCGGCTGTTTAGGTGATATTAACATAGTGGAAATTTTTTGTAGAAGTCTAAAGGCAACTTTTAAGTTGTGTTTTTGTAAGACTGGCAATTTGTCTGTAACTTTCTTGATATAGGGTAAGAAACTGCACCTCTGTATTCATCTGACTGCTGTCTTGGAACCCTCATTGGTTTATTTAATACATTATGAATAGTTTTGATGTAACCATTTAAATGTAAATGATTACAACGAGTATTTACATTCATATCACACTTTAATGGAATAATTTACAGCACAAAGAGAAATAATTAAACAGTGGGTTTAATTGAATTTCAATATTCATCTCAGTCACAGAGACATCATCAGGTGAATACAGTATTAAAATTGTAATAACACACACTAAAATACACAAGAAACAATAAGTGGAAGAAATGAGATAGACTAAATAAAGACTAAAGTCTTATGGGGGGTGCCCTCTATAAATGTGTATGGTTTTGTATATGCAAAGACCAGTCTCTCTACCAATGCTGAGTTAAATGAAGAAAACTTGTTTTCTGCACCAATGGCAGTCATATCTTCTGACCTCCCCATCCCCAACCATCACCACATCCATAAACACAGATGGAAATCTCTCCAACTGTAAGCTTCATGCTTTATGAAAACTCTGCAAAGACAACAACATAATTATTACTAGACTTGACAAAGGTAATGTTACTGTTGTCCTCAGTTCTAGTGATTATAATAGAAAAATGAATGTTCTACTTTCTACTCAGCGGCTGCACCACTTTTAAACCACTGGATTATGATTCTACTAAGTCTCAGAATAAAACGTTACAAAGGCTTCTGAAAAATGTCACATCTTGGCCTCCTGAAATTGTTAAAAACTTAAACCTTTTATTCCACCCCCCCCCCCGATATATGAATTGCCAAAAATTGATAAACCCAACTACCCTCTCCTTTCCATAGTAGATGCTACTGACTTTCCCTCCTTTAAATTAGCCATACAGTAAGCAAAATCTTTAATTCAGTGGTTCTCAACCTTTGTAAGACCATGGCCTGGTAAATTCTTTTTTTTTTCTATAAGATGAGGGCTGGGTCCCAACAAATTTATTCATAAATGCCTTTCCAATTTTTTTTAAAGTTCATACATTAAACTAACATAAGTATTAATAATTAATTATTGCATAACCATAAAGAGTATTAGTAAACTTATGTATATGGTGTGGCATGTTGACAAATATAAAATTACATTTAAATTAGTTAGCAATCACTGGACTAATGAAATCTTGTAGGATATTGTAGTTTCCTCAGGCCAACATCATTAAATTAATTTGTGCTGATTTTCATTGACATATCCCATTCTGATCACTAAAAAGTTATAATATTATTCAGTGTAAAATTGATTATTGTATTATTAAATTGATTTTGATGATGTTGGTTTGAAATAAAAAAAAAAAAACAGTAGTGAGAAAAATATTTATGCATTGTAACTCACTGCAGAAATCAGCTGAGCAGGGAAAGCAGCAGAAGAATGTCAACTTGTTGGTGAAACACTTATTATCACATACACACCAAATATTTATATATGCAAGGTATGTAATTTAATAAATAAAAATGTCTGAATCTCTCAATTCTAAACACTAGTTCCAACACAAATTAATATTTTGAATTTAAAAACACAGCACTTTAACAAAGCAATTATAAGTTATTGAAAAAGTTAAACTTAGTTTCTTTTATGACAACTGAGTTTTTGAAGGTTTTAGTTGGCTAGTGAGACTTTTGTTGTTGTTTTCTGTTTTCTAGCTTATTAATTCTTGGATGAATTGAAGTGATAGCCAAAGGAAAACAGCCAGAAAGTTGTAGGCAGTTTCTCTATTTCATTTTAAGCACAGTCATGGCAGAAAATGCAGTTTCACAAAGATATGTGGTGGAAAAACAAAAAAGAAATCTCTTTGCTATTTCACGTATATGCGTTTTTCATTCTTATCCAGAATTTCGAATTACTCACAGAGTTAAAAGTACTTTCCAGTCCTTTGTCCGATGATAATTCAATAAGTTAACAGTTTCTTCATGAGAAAGGGCTGTCTATTTGTGTTCAACAAAGGGGTTCACAATCTACATATTTTGTCTCCGGGGATCCTCACGTTCAGGATAATACTTTTCAAACAACATCAACAACATCTTCAAGTGTGCTGCAATAATATCTGAAACTGAATTCTGTGAATAGAAATCATCTGCTTCCATAATATAATCTGAGTACAACTGAAACATTTCATTATTTCTTTCTGCAGTCATATTAGGCCAGAATTTGAGTTTCTTTTTGAATGATTCGATCTTGTTTCAAGCATTAAATATTGTTGTATCTGGACCTTAAAGGTTTAAATTCAACTTGTTTATGTAAGAAAATATGTCACTCAGATATGCCAGCCTGGATAACCATTTCTTATCCTGGAAATAATGGAACAGGTCACTTTTCTTATCAATTAGAAACAGCTCAACTTCGTTTCGGAGTTCGTATAATCTCTTGAGAACTTTACCGTGGGACAACCAACGAACTTCCGAATGGAAAAGAAGATTTTGATGATCAGAGCCTATTTCATCGTACAATGCTTTTAACAGTCTTGTATTTAAAGCTCTGTTTTTTATATAATTAATTTTAACAGATTGAGACAGGACTTCATTAAGCTCAGGTGCCAATTTTTTGGAGGCCAGGTTTTGCCTATGAATGTAGCAATACATTGACAATAAGTTATTGCCTTCCATATCCTTAATTTTAGTGACTAAACCTAAATTTCTACCTGTAAGACAGGCATACAAACTCCAATGCAATTTTTCCATTTAAGACCTCTCTCTTCAATGAAACAATTTAAAACTGAAAATTTCATGGCTGGTAGTGTGCGTAGGTAATTCAGAAACACTTCAAATATCTTCCTTCGTGTCACTTGCATCATAAACAATGTATATTATATACATAAGTAAAATATTATTGTTCTGAATATCTGTAGATTCGTCCAGTTGTAATGCAAACAATTTCGATTTTTTTCAACGAGTTGTGTTTCTGTATCTTCTGCCTTTCAACTGTATCATTCGACAGTGGGATGTCTTTCATTTTACTTGCTACAGACTGGCATAATACTTCATTACAAGCAGCATTCAAAGAATGCTTAATGAGTTCTCCAATGGAATACGGTTTTTTACATTTAGCTCTCCGTAATGATATTAAATAGGATGCTGTCAGAAGTGAAGTGTCAGTGGTTGAAGCTTGGGAAATAATTTTCTTTTCTATTTTAAGTGCATCTCTTTTATGCATCAAGAACTCAATGCGTTTGTTGACTAGATTGAATTGTCTTGTGTTGAGATGTCGGGTAAGTCGTGATGGCTTCATAGCTTCATTTCCCAGAATATTAGCACAAATGACACATTGAGGTCGTGGCAATTGGTCAGTGTCAGGGCATTGTATGAAACCAAATTTTAAATAGCTGTCCATGTACTTACGAGTGAATGCAGACTTTGTTTTTTCCTCCTATGTGCTGGTAGTTTTCCCCTCCTTTTGTGCATCCTGGAGATCACTCTGTAGGCTTGAGGTGGATGATTCATTATTTGTTGCGTCACAAATACCTTCAGTGTGAGATTTCTTAACAACAAAATTAAACAAAGTCCTTGTCTCTTATTCATATTAAAATTTCAATCTGTAGGCCTATTACTTTTAAAAAATCATGGCACTTGGGTTTCAAAATAAGCATTTACACACTGCAATGCAAACTTGTGAAGAAACAGTATTCAGTATTACTAGATTTGAGAACCGGATACAGACTGCCTTGATCTTCAATTTCAGTGGAAAAATTTTCTTTATACTTCCTTGCTGGTTGTCACTAACATTTGCAACACAGATGTTATTTCATTCAGTTTTGAGAACAGCAGATACACTACCCATTGTTGTTAATTAGCTTGCAGGCGATTTTATGACTGGTTATAAACAGCGGTATTCCCTTTCCCAAATGTTGAAAGATTTTGATGTCTGAAAATTCCTGATAATTCATGAATACTTACATGTTTAAAAATACATGGCTTGGTCATTGACATTTGCTACACAGATATTATTTAGACATTCTGGGTCTGAGCTTTTCGACACATTCACAAATATTATTCTCCTCAGAATATTTCCACTATAAAATGTTTATTCATGAAAACTAAAATGACAAATTCCAGGAGAACTTCTTGCAGCCCGGTATAATTGATGCCAGGGCCCGGTACCGGGCTGCAGCCTGGCAGTTGAGAAACACTGCTTTAATTCCACTTACTGGCCACACTTATAAAAAAATTCCACTCATTTCAAATCTTTAATTCAGAATTTTGTTTTAAACAATAATGATATTATGGTGAGCTTTGATGTTTCCTCCTTATTCACAAATATGCCCCTTTCCGACAATCTTAATTTACTGAAAAATGTCCCCCCCCCCCCCCCCGACATTATTGATCTTTTTAATTTTGCTATCCATACTAGTTACTTCTTCTGGAAGGGCACCTTATATAAACAGATAGAAGGTACTTCAATGGGCTCTCCCCTCTTGTCCCCCTCTGTTTAATTTCTATATAGAGTATTTTGAAAAAAATGCTTGATAGTACCAGTCTCTAACCTTCTATTTGATTAAGATATATTGATGATGTGTTCTGTATTTGGCAACATGGCTCAGACACATTAGACCCTTTCCTCCTCCACCTCAACAGTCAATACACACCAGAATCCGGTTCACTATTGAAAAATCAAAAAAACAACAGCTTGCTTTTTCTTAGATACTCTAATCACGTCTTCCCAATGATACTCTTTCTTTCTCAGTTTACAGAAAACCCATCCATACAAGCAGATACATAAATTTTTCCATACCCCTTCTCAGCAATATGGGGTCAGCAAAATCCTTGTCAACATAACCTCCAACCTCTATTTCCATTCCAACCTTCCCTTACAGTGGAACTTTTCTTTATTTGCCAAACCTGGTCCAGTGGTTACAATGCCAAAAAAAAATCTACAAATTGTCTGTCCCTTCCACCTCCTAACATTCGACATTAAGACTACAGTAATGCCATTACTATTCCCTACTGGGACACATCAGAAAAAAAATAGACAGAACTTTGAAGAAATATAATCTCTGCACTGCTTTCAAACCTCATTTGAAGCAGGCTTTCCTTCTCTACTCTCCTAAGGATCTGCTTCCTCTCCTCTCTATTCCAGGTGTTTACAACGTTCCTTGTTCTTAGAGTTGGGTGGGAGGCCTAATTCTTAGGTCTCCCACCCAACATCTGAGGCTAGTCAACAGCACCCATAGAGGGTGCCCCCTCATAGAACTTTACTCTTTATTTATTCTGTTTCATTTCTTCCACTTATTATTTCTTGTTTGTTATTACAATTTATTTCTTTTTTAATTTAATTTTTTATGTTTTATGTGTGTTATTACAATTTAAAATTATTCCATCCAAGTGCAACACAAAACAGTTACAACATAGACACTATTAATAACATAATAAATAAATATAGTGTATCTTTACTAACTTCTTCCTCCCCTCACAAGTGTATTATATTGTTGCTGTTTATATTCCAAGTCAAGGTCACATGCACACTTTAGGTATGAAACCTTCCTGAAATTTTTATTTTATATATTTATTTGTTTTTAATATTTTTTCAGAAGAAGTGTAGTAGTAGTAGTATCTTTAAAACTCAAGGAACTTGCTCAGGTGGCCAATTTTATTTGATATATGTAATTCACGCAAATCACCACCTTGGTACAAGCATATTCTTCTACACTAGTTACCACACTGATCTCAAACTCTAATTCTAAAGCTGCTCTCTGAGGTGGTGGTGGTGGTGGAGGGGATATATACTAGCAGAAGCATAAGTGTCCATGTTTACAATCTAATATGTATGTGTGATTATGATTTAATTATAATAAATAAAAATAAAATTTAAAAATTTCATGTTTTCTATTCATTCCAGAGAGTAGACCATAACCTTAGTTAAGCACCTTAACAATTTCATAACATAAGATAAGGTTATAAGGTTGAAATCATGATCCCCACCTCCTTACAGTATTGAGGTTACAAATGACAGATTATCTCTTAATGTTTGGATTTAAATGCGATTACAACTGAATACATCTATTAATTGCATATGTTTTAAGAGCTCCTAAAACATATGCAATTAATAGATGTATTCAGTAGGAGGATGAAAAATTTCCAGAAAGATGGAAAACCATGTTCTTTCTTTGCAAGACTGACTTCCCTTCAGTTGAAAATAACTTATAACAGTTCTTTGAATCCAAATCTCTCTGGCCAAAGGACAAATATTGTGACATCCTTCATGACTGCATCACATTGGCTATAAATGAATAAGGGCTATAAATTCATGTCCTCCTT
Organism: Typopeltis vanoorti; assembly: GCF_054136105.1. NCBI lineage: Eukaryota > Metazoa > Arthropoda > Arachnida > Uropygi > Thelyphonidae > Typopeltis > Typopeltis vanoorti. Next base: position 33,077,741 of record NC_143561.1, on the reverse strand, counting down.
CCTAGTCTCTTCTCTCTTCAAGCTGTAATTACATTAGGATCTGCTAATATGCAAATTCCAGAAAGTAGATACAGACCTAGAATCAGGCCTATAATTGTCAGACTTCTGCCCCACTCTCAGGTTTCAGTATAGATAATTGTAGTAATCATGAAGCATGATGGCAAGAAACATTAAGTTATTGATAGATTGATGGATAAGATGTTTAAAGCAGTATACCACTATACTATAAAGGAATATTACCATAATTTGCAATTGTTGAGAAATAATCTCCACACCACAGGCAAATTGGTTAATAAATAAACCATTAAGGAAACAGAAACCTTGTGTTCAAAAACTTTATTTTTGAACACAAGGTTTCTGTTTCCTTAAACTTAAAAGTTTGCATAGACAAAGTTTATAAGTTTATGCAAGTATAACATCTGCATTAAAAAAAAAAAATTTTAAAAAAGATATGTCATTGAAAATCGTGATGGTTCTTGTTATCTGTGCATATAAAAAAAAAAGCATTGGATATGGTTTGATTTTGTCACAAGATCTGCATACCCAGTGTTAACTGATAAACCATTTTTTATTAATGAGTAATAATTTTTTTTCCAGTTTCCCAGCCTATCTAGTTTACAATTTCCTGGAAAGAAAGCATTTAATAATTTAAGTCGACAGTTCCTGGAGAAACGCACACACCAGTTAAATGAATATTTGCAGTGCCTAATAAATCCGGAGGTTCTCAGCTCCTCTTCTGGTCTTAGAAATATGGTATTACATTTCCTCGAACCAAAGGTGTATGAAAAAGGAAAAAGGCCACTTTCCAAAACTGTAAGTTTAAAAGTCACATAGGTTAACATTAGTTTATTTTTAATATTCTATTCACTTTGAGATGCTGCATTAAGTGACTTGCTTCCCACATATTTGCGACAGGTGATCAGTAACTAGCACAGTTTTTTCTTTTCATTCATCCACATTGGCTGGTAGCATCAGTGAGACAAACAGAAATCTCTACCATAACTCAAGAAGCAAGATCGGGAAATTATTAAGTCCAACACATGTAAAAGTTGACATTACTACATGTCTTGTGACTGTATTTGAAACACCGAGAGTTATTCTTCTTAATTCTGTAAGTTTCACTTCTGTAACAAAAAAAAAAAAAAAAAAAGCATGGAAATGGATGAAATACCACATATACAGAAGAACACATCTACACACAAAGCTTAAACATATTTTCAAGCACTTGTCCTCATCTGGTAAAGGTGCAGATGATTTTCATCACCTGGTGTAAGACCAAAATCATTCTAATTGGAGGCCTGAACTTGAAAGGGTTCTCACATATGGTTTCTAGAGAGTTTAAATTCCTCAATAACCTAACTCTTAACTGAATGAATGTAAGATGTGCTAAGCGTATTTTATATATTTAGTATTGTACTATAGTTTGATATATTTACCATTATACAATAGTGTACAATAGGTTCACAGTCTCTCTAACAATGCTTCTAGGTATACTATAAATGTTGATTGGCCTCTACCACAATCTAGAGTGGTTTCATCTCCCATGGAAGAAACTTATGCAGCTCATACATACATTGTCTGGCATTATAAAAATGTCAAGTAGATGATTTTCACGATTTCTACATTTCCTAGGTTGGAGTATTGTTTTCTATCTTCTAATCCAAAATTCACACTGAACTCATTATCAAAATATTTGTATTGGCATGGAATTCATCAATTTTCTGATATGTACTCTGCAGGGGTGTTCAAGCCACTGTATCACTACAGAATTGATTTTAAGTTTACATTATTATTGATCTCCTATCAACAGTTTTCCTTCAGATTGATCTATTACTTGTGAGCACTTCAATATTGTCATAACTAACATTTTGTGCTTCTAAGGCACTTCTGACTGAATCAATTCACTTAGACCTTGGTCTTCCTCTGGGTCTCTTTCCTTCCATCTTGGCATCAATCACCTGTTTTGCTAACCTTTCTTTGACCATTCTGTTTAAGTGGCCATACCACCCTAATGACCTCTGCTGTATGGAAATGTTCATTCCCTATTCTATTTTCTTGGTTCTCCAAGAAGTGTATGAAAGTTGCACAAGAGAGGAATCAGACATATTGTAATTGGCCATCATCAAAATCTCCATTCTTTTGTATGTTTATACTAAAGTTCATAATAGTTACACTTATGAATTCTGCCTCCGTCATTCAACAGAGACAGATGAACAAATGCCATTATACGGGGTATAAAGCGGGTTTACCCCCCCCCCCCCCAGCTTTATACCCCGTATCTCTAGCACCCTCTTTCACCCAAAACTTCCTTTTTTTTTTGCATCCGGCTCCTACTTCATTCCTATCTTCCGTACGATTTCCCAGAAAAAACATTGTGCGCGTGCTGTTCACACGTAAGCAAATGGCTGTCGGCTACACAATTTATCCGAGGTTGTCGTTAATGGATTTTGATCCTTCGTTATTATGCTCTAACATATATCTTTATAGAGAAACTTCTTACATTATAATTTTTTTACAAAAAAATGACATCTTTCACCTTTAATTAATATTACAAAGTTTGTATTAGTACAATTCTTGAAACAAAAATTGGTATCTTCACTTATTTACAAGCATTTCCCCTTTTAGTTTTTTTCTTTTTCTTGTTAAATTCTGAATGAGATATTTCTTAGTAAAAATAATTTCATTCAAAATTCAACAGAAGACTTAATGGTTAGCAAGCAAGAGGTATATGAGGAGTTCAATAAGCTATTAAGCTACATGTCATTAAGGCAATAAATAATAGGACTCTTGTCATATCACCACATGTCTTCATGAAATGTTCAAAGGAGTTAGCATCAGCCTTGTTCTACCTGTTCAACAAGTCTTTTTTCCTCCATTTTTATATTTTTCAGTAGTCTAAAAATATTTTATTGCCATCATAATATTTATCTTCTATGTTCCTATCATCACCTTCTCATGATTTTTATTTAGCTACTTTTAGCTTTCTGACACTTTTCTCTGTATTCTTTTAAGTGCATCTGCTGGCTTATTTGCCAAGAACTTTCATTATGATTTCCTCTTTCCCAAAACTGTCTCTTTAGTTTCTTGAATGTTTCAGTTTTTCTCTCCCTGAAGAGAACTTCACCACTTCCTTCCTGGTTGAATCATTCAACTTTTTTTTTTTCCTTCAGATTTTGCTGCTGAGAATCCAAGGTTTTCATTCTTGTTTTCAAATGTATTTCATTTTACCTTCAATAATATTATTATATTTGAGTCTACAGTTCATCTGTGAAAGCTGCTGCTTTTTAATTCTTTTTAAAATGTGCACATATCCCTGTATGATACAACAATTAATGTCAGAACATTATTAAAACTGGAAAACCTAAAACTGCTAGAAGAAAAAGAAGAATTTTAAAAATGTAAGTGGATTATAGAAGTATGTCAGAGAGCCATTGGACAGAAGAATATTTTACTCAGGAAAATAAGATAAGACTACATACAGAAGATACAGCAATCAGTAAAAAATCATTTTTGAAATTCAGTAACAGAATTATCCGAGTAAGATTAATCTCGCTGTCATTTAAAGACAAAAGGAAAAAAATCACATATTCAGATACTACAGGTTTATACACCAGATTACTTTTGTCGACGATGAATGTGAGAAATTTTTCTCAAATCCACAAATAGAAATTAATATTACCAATAAAAAAGATGTTGATAGTAATGGGAGACTTTAATGCAAGAAAGGCAGGTATTCTAAACAAGAATAATGAGGAAATGTGAGATTGATGAAAGAGGCAATATAGTTTTTGAATTTTGTAAGACAACAGGACTGTTGTTAAAGATACCAAGCAATTTTATAAGCTAAGTTTTAATCCTCTGACTTATTAAGAAGAATTCTCGTTGATATACATTCCGCTTAAGCAACTGCCACCAGCGTTATGCTGGACATGTGTACTTGTTTACTTTCTAAGAATTATTACTTAGTAACTATCTGGTGACTCACAGTTAATCTATACAGCTTAAGTGAGGCTTAAAATTAATATTAACAAAATTCTTCCTTTAAGACATTCTCTAATTTAATTCTAGTAGTGATGAAAAGATTAAAGTACATGGAATATAAGATAAAAATTGCAAATTTATACATAAAGTGAAGAAGTTTCACTTTTGATTTCAGCTGATGTGCAGGTATTTCTCTTTATTAGTAAGTTTAGTATGTTAGACTCTGAATGAATGATTTCTTTGCAAGATTCCTTCATTCAGGATCTAACACTAAGTAAGTAATGGTCACTTCCAATTTCAAATCCTCTGCACACCCTTGTATCCTGAACCAGCATGATGATATCACTATCACCAAAGACAGTCAATCAAGCTTTTCTTGTGTCTTTTCTCCATGTGAACATGTGCATATCTTTATGTTGAAATGTGTTAGTAATAACTAATCCATGTCCTTAGCAGAAGTCCAGTAAATACTCACTATCATTATTAGCTTGGCCCTTGTCCCCAAATTTCCCAAAATGTTCCTAGTGGGATTCATTTCCTCCTCTGCTGTTCAGAACTCTAACAAGGACCACTTTTCCTTTTCTTTATGTCAGCTGCCTGTTCTAATGACTCAAAAAATTCCTCCACTTCTTCCTTAGAAAAACTTTTTGTGGGACCACAGGCACAAATAAATTGTCCATCTCCCCATTTTGAAACCTGCCCACATAATTCTACTTGAAACTGACTTTCAATCAAGAAGTTTATCTTCATGTTTGGTATTGAATGCTATTGCTACTCCTTCCTTTCCTTGATTATTACCTGATGCAACTTTTTTCAGACAGTCACACACACGAACCTCACCCATAGTGGTCTTATCCAGCTGCTTATATATTTTTCCTTTCCATAAGAAGTGACCAGAATAAATGATGAATTTGAATAATTCAGTTGTATCAGAGAGGAAATGTGGTATAATGAAGTCAAGGGTGTCTGCCAAAATTATGTTCTTGAACAGTGAAGTAATGTCTAATACGATCATGAAGACAGAATCTGTGAAAGTTGAATTTTTTATTAATGTTTTAAAGTGCAGGGAATTTTTAATGAAAGAGGGAGAGTTGCCTATGAAGAGGGAAAGTGATTTGCATCAATGTTTGGTCAGTTTGTAGGTGAGGCTGTCTATGCTGTCAACTATTAGACAAAGAGGGTTATTAGGTTTGTGAAGTTTGGGGACCCCATATGTCCTGGATAGTTTGATGTGAAAGTTTTTAGTAATTTCTTTAAGACAAGATGTAACATTTTTATGACCTTTTTCTTGACCACTAGTATTAATAAATTAAAGACTTAATTCTGTATGTTAGTCAAGTAGATAATAGTTTAATATCCGACGTTTCACTGACTGATATCTGTCAGTATTTTCAAAGGATACACTGGTAAGCAATAGAAAGTAACAAAAACTAGGAAACTGACAGTTCTAAAAATTATATAGTTATCACTGTGCATGATACAATGATATAATACGCGTGTCGCAAGTACAACGTTTTATTTGTTGAGAAATTTATTGTAATTTTCATGAAAGTTCGTTTCTTTTTGGTTAAATGATCTGATTAGAGTTTTCCATATATCTGGTAAGATTAGGCCTTGATTCTTATTTAAGTTACCTGGACGGGTGACGTCTTTAAATTAGCAGCTTCTTTAAATGTTCTGGAATGGTAGTTCTCTTCTATGTAGGACATATGGCTCATATCCCATTCAATATTACGGTTGGCAGAGGCAAAGTGGGAAGAAAGGCCTGTTATATCCTGTCTGTTGTTCCTTACATAGCCTATGTGTTCCTTTTTTCTTGTTTCAAAACTTCTAGATGTCTGTTCGATGTAATTAATGCCACATGAACAGGGTATGCTATAAACTCCAGAGTATTTGTAGAAAGGATGGCTATCTTTCGGTGATCTTATAAACTTTTGAATGGTCTCAATAGGTTTGAGGGGTACTCTGATATTATATGGTTTTAAAAGAAGAGCTAATTTTTTGGATATGGTACTAACAGATGGAATTGTTATAGACTTGATGTATTGGGTTTCATCTCATTGTCTTTGCTGTATATATAGGCTAGCCATAATTACGAATATTACATCCAATAGTAGATGGTATCCATTCACCTACTTACAGACTATCAAAATATCTAGCCAAAATGTTACAAGAACACATTCACAACACGGATTCTTATAGCAAGAACTCCCAACATTTCTTGGAAAAATTAAAAAACATCCATCTCTGAAGATAATATTATGGCTAGCCTGTATGTCACATCTCTGTTCACAAATATCCCAGTTTCAGAAGTCATCGACATCTTAGAAAACCTGTTCCCACCAAACATCACCAAGTTGTTCAAGCATTGCTTAACTTCGAACTATTTTACATGGCAAAAAACATACTACAAACAATTGAATGGATTAGCCATGGGTAGCCCTCTCTCTCTCCTTCTTGTGCCGACCTATTCTTAGAAAACCTGGAAACTCAAATTTTATCCCAAATTACCCCTAAACCAACCACATGGTTTAGGTATGTTGACTTCATCATTTGGAATCACAAAAAAGAGGAACTAATAGATTATCTAAACAAAATTAATTGCGTCCACAACACTATCAAGTTCACTTTGGAACTAGAAAAAGATAATAAACTTCCATTCCTAGACATCCTTATTAAGAACCAAACTGACAATAGCATCAACCTGTCGGTATATAGAAAACGTACTAACACAGAACGCTACCTCCATTTTGACTCATCTCACCACATATCCCAGAAACTCAGCATTATCCATATGCTCAAAAAAAGAGCTATACAGTGTACCACAGACCCTGGCAATTACAAGAAGAATTAATGAAAATATCCAGAGATCTATCCCTAAATGGATTCTTGTAGAGAGCTATCCCTACAAGAATTATCAACACGATTCTCTTCAGTGGCATACAGCAAAGACAACAAGATGAAACCCAATACATCAACTCTATAACAATTCCATTTGTTAGTACCATATCCAAAAAATAGCTCTTCTTCTTCTAAAACCATATAATATCAGAGTAACCTTCAAACCTATTGAGACCATTCAAAAGTTTATAAGATCACCGAAAGATAGCCATCCTTTCTACAAATACTCTGGAGTTTATAGCATACCCTGTTCATGCGGTATTAATTACATCGGACAGACATCTAGAAGGTTTGAAACAAGAAAAAAGGAACACATAGGCTATGTAAGGAACAACAGACAGGATATATCAGGCCTTTCTTCCCACTTTGCCTCTGCCAACCATAATATTGAATGGGATATGAGCCATATGCCTACATAGAAGAGAACTACCATTCCAGAACATTTAAAGAAGCTGCTACAGTCACCCGTTCAACAGGTAACTTAAATAAGAATCAAGGCCTAATCTTACCAGATATATGGAAAACTCTAATCAGATCATTTAACCAAAAAGAAATGAACTTTCTTGAAAATTACAATAAATTTCTCGACAAATAAAACGTTGTACTTGCGGCACGCATATTATATCATTGTATCACGCACATTGATAACTTTATATAATTTTTAGAATTGTCGGTTAGTTTCCTAGTTTTTGTTACTTTCTATTGCTTACCAGTGTATCCTTTGAAAATGCTGACAGATATCAGTCAGTGAAATGTCGGATATTAAACTATTATCTACTTGACTAACATACAGAATTAAGTCTTTAATTTATTATTATGATATTCATCGAGTTCAGAGACTTGTCATGGGAGATATACACTAATGTTTATACACACAAATCATAACTCTCCTTAAACTCATTCATTGTTAGGGCACTCAGAACTAATTCTGGCAGTTCATTCTACTCGTTCACCACTTTCCACCCGAAAAATCTAATCCATACATCCCTACTAACTAGACTCTTATGCAGTTTCCATGGATGACACCTAGTTCTCTGAATATTTGTTATATATTGAAAATTTATTTTTATATAAATTTATTAATTTCCTTTGCATTAATTTTATAAAACCCGTTGAATATCTTATAAGTTATATCTATCATGTCTCTTCTTTTCTACTTATTAACTAAACTTTGCAACCCAGAGATAGTATTCCACACACCTGTCACCAGCTTAGTCACTCATCTCTGAATCCTGTCTACCACCTCCTGATCCCCAAGAAACCTTGGCAACTAGTCAAGATGTGGTCAAATCATATCCTTATAAAGAGAAATGATAATAACTTCTCTACCTTTACTTGTTAGCATGTTTTTCAACATCCAAATAATTCTTTAAGTTATTTTACCAACTTTTGCAATATTCCCTATGAACTTCAACTGTCATAGGGCAACTATAATCAGTCCCATGAATTTCGTGCAACCCATTACCATCAGTGTGATACAGAGTATTTAACTTTTTCAATCTGAAGTGCATAATCTTAAATTTGGCAACATTAAATTGACAATCATTATTCATTGCCCACAATGCCAATTTATTTAAGGTGATATTACAAAAGGTGATGTAGATATCCTACAGGATATCTACATCACCTTTTGTACAACTATTGCCCTTATCAGTTTTGCATCATTGGCAAGCCACTGAATCTTTTAACCTTTAAATCTTTTCCTATATCATTGATATACAAATTAAAGAGTAGTGGGCCCTAGTGCAGAGCCCTAAGATACTCCACTAGTCACCCTCAGTCTCCTGGATTCCATATACTACTCTCTGGTGTCTGTCTGTCAGCCACCCATCTATCCATGCTACTAGCTTCATATCCATTCCCATTTGCTCCCACTTTTGTAATAGTTTACCATGTGGTGTTTTGTCAAATGCCTTTGCAAAGTCTAGCAAGTATTGCAGTGTAGACATTTCCCTTATCTAATTCAGCTGTCACTCTGTTACAAAATCTCGGAAAATTAAGGTAGAACCTACCTTTGCAGTCCGTCACAGAGAATTGTATTCTTATCCACCCATTCCTGGATTTTGCCTTTAACCATTTTACCAATACTTTAAGAACACTCCTGTTATATTAACTAGTCTGTAGTTTGCTACTTCTGTTTTGGAGCCCCCTTTATGTAAAAGAACTATCTTACCCTCTTTCCACTCCCTTGAAACCTTGACAGAGCTGAGACTTAGATTGGACAACTTCATCAGTTCCCTTGCACATTCACTGTAGTGCACAGGCTAACATGCCATCCAGTCCCACTGCTGTACTCACATTGTTATTTTTTTAATTTGCTGAACAGCTGATGTTCGTCGAACTCAATTTTGACATCTGTTACATCAGCAACTGCAAAATCTCCACCTGGAAGATATACTTTTGCAAAAATTATCACTCAGCAACTCAACTATGTCTTTTCTCCTCTGTCATTTTCCTACTCAGCATTGATTAAAGTTATTCTGTTATTGTCATTTTTCCTCTTTCTTGCTACATAATGAAAAAGCTCCTTTGGATTTACTTTGGCCTGCTTAGCTAATTTTCTCTCATAATCTTATTTGGCCTTTACCATACTAGTCATCTTTCTTGCTTGCACTTTTTATTGCTCATGATTATTCTGATCACTTTTTTTTTTTAATTTTATATTCCCTCCACAGTGTTTATTTATTTTTATCTCTAATCATCCACTTAATCCCCTCTTGGTTTATCTTCCTGATTTTAGGTATGCAACCTGATACTCCTCTCAAACAATCTCTGACCACTTCTCATGCACCTGACATTCTTTCCTTGTAGCTATTCAAGGAAAGAATGTCAGTAGTGCATTCTTTCCTTGTAGCTTTCAAACCATGGCACTGCTCCAAGATGCCTCATAAGTCTGTCATAATTACCAGCTTTATAGTTCAACTTAAACCCTTTTTTGACAGAGAATTCCACATGTTTAGCAACTTCCCAGAACAAGACTACATGGTCATTCTCCCCAATTGGGGACAGAGTATCTACCTTGGTTATGGATATAGCTTCTGTGGCTATTATCAGATCCAATACTCTTAAAACCCCTTGTGCCTTCTACGACATATTGTTTCATGTAATTATCCCTTAGTAACTGTATAAATCCTACTTCCATCTTGCCATTTCCCCTTTCCTCTCCATAGTCTATGTCCCCATAGTTGAAGGCTTCCATAGCAATTATAAATTAAAGTGCCAAGAAATTATATTCTTGGTTTTAATCCTTTATCCAAGTAAGCAAAATAATGCTTTATGCATGAAGTATCTTCACGACTGAGCTACTTGTATATAGAGGCTAATAACTTTGCATCAGCTGCCTTAGTATGTATCCTATAATGCAAAGCACACACACTCTTTCAGATGCATATAATGCTATGCATAATGGGAATGGCTACCAACCAGACCAGTTTTGATCCTTTATTGAGATCTCATCAGTGGGAACAAGACCAGAAGAAGAAGATACCAAGGTTGAAGTAATGCAGAAGTCATATATTCTCCTATACAAGGAGTCAAAAGTTGTCATACCTTATTAATAAAATACTTTGGATGAGTGATAGATATTGAAAGTTCTATAAATTAAAGATGCCAAGAAATTATATTCTTGGGTTTAATCCTTTATCCAAGTACAAAACAATGTTTTGAGTGTGAAATAACTTCATAATCGAGCTACTTGTATATAGTGGCTAATGACTTCACATTGATTGCCTTAGTATGTATCCCATAATGCAAAGCACACACACACACACACACACTGTTCTACCGTCCATCACCACAACCACTAGCATTTCCACAGAAAATCACAAACATCTATGCCCACGACAGGATTCGAACCCGCAGCCTTTTGACTGGAGAGCGGATACACTAACCACTCGGCCAACCAGGCCAGCTACTATAAATTACTATAAATTAAAGATGTCAAGAAATTATATTCTTTGTTTTAATCTTTTATCTAAGTAAGCTAAACAATGTTTTGTGTGTGAAGTATCTTCACAACTGAGCTACTTGTACTTTTACTTCTACTTTGGTTCCTCTTCCAGGTCTGGCTCCATCAATAAAGGTTGAAACTGGTCTGGGTATTATGTATATCTTTATACACATCCTTAAAACCACTTTGAAAGGATGTCATTTCCAAACCATAGGAAAGATTCAGGAAAATGCAATAAGAGAACTGTGTGGCATTCCAGAAAGCATTTCAACAATGGAAGAATTGTTGGAAACGGTGTATTGGCAGTAGAGGAGACTACTTTGAAGGAGACTGTGCTTAAAATGTTGTAAAATGAGCAATAAAGCCATCAAATTCCTGAACGTGTATCCTCAAGGGGTATACAGGATATGATAGTACTACATGAAAAACTTGCATCAGTACTAACTTCCCAACAGATTGATTTCCTCCAAATCAATCTGTTACCTGTCAAGACTGCAACATTATCAGATCTTATTATTGTCTTCTAAGGCACTTTTTACTGTATCAATCCACCTACAGCTTGGTTTTCCCTCTGGGTCTGTTTCTTGTCAACCTGGCAAAGAACACCTGTTTTGCTAATATTTCCTCTCCCAGTCTGTTTAAGTGACCATGCCACCTGAGATTAGCTCTGCTAACACATTCCTGGATGATAACAAATCCAAGTTCAAAGGGAGACTGTTGTTTTCCTTTCCCAAGGTGAACTCAATCCTTGGGTGCTGATAGTTTAAGTGTGTTGAGACATTTTGCAATGCATCCAGGCTATGACCAAATAGCGAACACATCATCCACTTAGCATAGCCAAATAGTGAATTTATGTGGGGCAGAGTTTAAGGCTTTTTCTTCCAAAGTCTCCATAAAGAAGTTGGCCAGGGGTTGGAGAACCCATGACTGTCCCCTCTATCTGGTTGTAGAATTTTCCTTGCCAAATGAAATATCCTGAGTTCATGTTGAACTGAAATAGGGCTGAGATATTGGTAGGAAATTTGGCTTGGATGAGGTCTGAGGTATCTTTGAGTGGGACATTGGTGAATAAGGAAAAGACATCATAACTGACCATTATGTCAGTGTGTTGGAGTGAGAGGGTTTTCTATACTGGCTTTAAAGTGGGCTGGGTTTTTGTGTGGTGTGTTGCCAGTGTATTGTGTAAGTACTTTGGCTAAATGTTTGGCTAATTTGTATGCCATCCATAATGAATGTAATGGTACATTCGTCTTGTGGATTTTTGTTAGTCTATATATTCAGGTGAGACAAGTCTAAAGTTAAAAGGTTTTTAGTATGTTAGAAGTAATCTTAAGACGATTACCTCTTGACCTTCCACAGGTCAAGAGGTAATCGTCTTAAGATTACCTCTTGGCCTGTGGAAGTGTTCTGATTTGGGAGCTGGTGGGATCATATTGTATAGGGAAGTAGGTAGACTGATCTAAAAGTAGTGGAAAGCTTACTTCCCAAACCTCAACAAATTTGGGTGCATGTGCCTACTCCAAATTTGGGAAGCTTGCATTCTATGAACATCAGCCCAGTGGCCAAGACAACCCAATTTAGCCTGCTAGGGGGCACCTTTAGGACTCTAGGACCAACTTTGTTTACCTTTCTTCCGCCTCATTTACTTAATATTAGTGCCAATGTGCACATATCATTGTTCTATAATCCCTGCATATGGCAGTGTAAATTGCCGAAATATAGGAAAGAATTGATTAAAGTTTTTAATTAGTATTCTAGTATATGTTGTCATTTCCTGAAAAAAAATTAAAGGCTATCTATAAGCAATGTGTAAGTTTATCTACAAGAATTACTATCCTCCATGGAGAATCCATTGCACAGGCCCTTTAATACAGCAAGTTAAAGCTGAAGATTTGAAGACAACTAAATCGATTAGCCTTCTAAAATGCTGCTGGGATAATAATGTGATCCCGAACTGTGTAAAATTAAAACACCGGTTAACGTCACTGAAGGCTCTCCACATAAACAGCTGCACTAGCTTTGCTCTTCTATGGGAGCAGATTATCGCCACCCATTTTTCTCTTAGCTGACACCAACGAGGCTATTTGTGCTCTAGAAGAAGTGCCTGCTGCTATGCTGAACATTGACCTTTGGATGATCCTATCTGACGTCTTGAATGCTACAGCAGAAAAAGAATTTAAAAGAATATGATGTCAGCACATTAAAAAATTCGAAAGTTTAAAAAAGAACTCGGCTTCCAAATCTCAACTACCTCTCAACACAGTGATAAACCTGTCATCCCTTAGCCTGAAGCAATCAGCACACTTTTGCATGGCCACAACTCTGCTGTACCACCAAAAAAGATCATTCTGAAGAAATAATGATAAAGGTAGAATGTGGTATTCGCAACCTTCCCAACCATATTGCTAACAAAATCAGACTGGATGTAGCCAGTGTTCTTACCTATGCCAAACCACCAAAAAGCAATCTGTCAAAAGAACAATTCAAACCCTGCAAGAAATGAAAAACAACAGTAAAATAATAATTACTAAAGCAGATAAGAGAAATGCCACTGTGTTTCTAAACTAAACCGACTATGCAGGTAAGCTTGCTTCTTTACTTTTACATCAGTCTACCTACATCCCTATAGAATATGATCCCACCAGCTCCCAAGACCAGCCACTTCCTCTAGACCTACCTGAAGTATACCAGGTCCCTTGCAGTTGCAAACTGTCCTACTATGGCCAAACAGGCAGGACAGACAATATCAGGATATCGGAACACAAGGACTACATCTGGTTCCACCATTACGGTCACTCAGGACTTGCTGACACCATGCATTGCACATAATACTCTAGAAGAAGACCACTTTATTACATTGCACCACAACAAGTACAAGTATGAAAGATTATTCCTTGAATCACCTCAGCCCTGAAAAAACTTCCCAAAGCTCAACAAAGTTGGGTACATGAAACTTCCCCAAATTGGGAAGCTTTGATTCTAAGACTATCAGTCCAGCAGCCAAGACAACGCAATTTAGACCATTAGGGGCACCTTTAGGACTCTAGGACTGAATTCAGTTGCCTTTCTTCAGCCTCATTTGCCTAGTGTTAGTGCCTGCATGCACATATCATTGTTTTGTGATCACTGAAGATGACCTAAATTAAAGATATTAGTTAATATTCTAGTATATATATTGTCATTTCCTGAAAAATTAAAAGCTCTGCTATTTATAGTTCAACATGAACTCTTTCTTGTTATTATAATATAATATAGTAAATATAATTTATATACTTTTTTTAATAAATTATTAAAAAAAGAGAAGAAGAAGAAGAATTGCCATATATATAAAAAAGGCTGTATTCAAGAATGTACAAATTATAGACCAGTTACCTTATTAAGTCATGAACTCTTTCTTGTGATTATAATATAATATAGTAAATATAATTTATATACTTTTTTTAATAAATTATTAAAAAAAGAGAAGAAGAAGAAGAATTGCCATATATATAAAAAAGGCTGTATTCAAGAATGTACAAATTATAGACCAGTAACCTTATTAAGTCACACATATATGAATTATACAAAACAAAATTAAAGTTATTTTCAAGCAGATAATTAGGAGTAGAGTGAATGAGATTTAGGAGAGGGATCCACAATTGATACAGTCTGTATTCTTGTACAAGTGTCTGGACTGATATTGGGACTTTAAGCAAGTATTTGACTCAGTAAGCAGAAAGAAATTTGATTGAAATTTTAGAATAAAAAATAAAGAGTCGAGTAATCACTATCATCCACCAGTATTATAAAAATACTATGGCAACAATAAAATTTAAGGCCTTTGAAACTTCCGAATTATTAAATGAAAGAGATATCATGCAGAGTGTCCACTTTCACCATATTAACATTTGCTTGGAGGAACTAGTAAAAGAGTATCTCAGAAAAACAGGAATAACTGTGAATGGACAAAAGCTAATAAAATCTGCAGGTGATATAGTATTATTGCAGATAATAGGGAAAATATTTTATATGATGTAGCAATGCAGATAAATTTTAGTAGAACCTAAACAGTGGGAATAGATAGAAATGGCAAGCTTAACTTAGAGGTGGAAGAAATTAACTGAAATACATTAAAAAATTCAGTAATGTTGAGCACAGACAGGTTAAATTATCAAATACAGAACAAATCTAGGATGGTCTACTTATGACCAAACTTACAAATATGTAACAAAATACACATCTCTCTCTCTCTCTCTCTCTCTCTCTCTCTTTCTCCAAAGAGCTTAAAATCAAAGTATACAGTTCTTTATGGTGCAGAGACTTGGATTATTAAACAGAAGAAAGAATAATGAAGGCTTTGAAAACAAGTGTTTAAGAAAAATAAATAAAATAGTATGGACTGAAATAAAAACCAATCAGGAGATCAGAGAAGAATTACACTACTATATTTCAGTAATAGCAATAATGAAATAAAAACAGTTACAATGTTATGCTAACATTTCCTTCTATCTTTCATAATAAAAAGTTTCCTCAAATTCTTCAAAATGGAAGAGTAGAAGGAAAGATTTCACTATGAAAGACCTAGAAGGAAACGGATAGAAAACATCGAGAGCATAAGTAGTCTGAACTCTTACAGAAATTTAAATAACTTGTCTGCAGATAGGTTGGTCTGGAAAGCTGTTGCTAATGGTATCCTCATCCTGCTTTAATCAGATTGGGACGATGTGATATTCATTTTTATTCTGCGTAGAACTCACGAAGATGAGTTAGCCAGTCTCATTTGGAGATGGCAGTGTTTTTCATCCTGGAAATAGGCTTCATTAGGTTTTTTCATCTTGCAAAAACAGCAGACTAGTTAGAAGAACACATAATTAACAGTTATAATGCACTGGCCTCATAGTCTTAGTTGCTTTGGCTGTAATTCCTCAACAACTACTCTTATTTTTTGTTTGTTCTCTTCATGTCAGTTTAATCACATGTTCATGTTCAATCATTGTAATGGAAATGACTAGTCCCTGTTCTAAACAGAAATCCAGCTCGTACTTACTATTATTATTAGCTTTACTATTTTCTTCAAAATTTCCCCATAATATTTCTGCATATCTTGTGTATTTTCCTGCTCTGCTATTTAGATCTCCAACAGGAACCAGTTTTTCTTCTTTTTTATTTCTTTATGTTATTGCCTTGTCTAATACTCAAATTCATGTATTGTCGTCTATTGAATTATTAGCATGCCTCATTGTCAAATACTCCATTTTGAAATTTGTGAACATTTACATGAAACTGCTTGTCATTTGAGTTTATGTTATTATTTAGTGTTGAATATACTCACTTCTTCCTTTCATTGATCATCACTGTTGTCCATATATAATACCTTATGGTTATTATTTATGTCAACCAGTTATCTTGACATGGCTCTTCTCTACTTCCACTTCTTTTTCAGTGATGTTGATAGTGCCTATCTTCAATTCTGCTAATATTGATTTTGAGTTTCTTCCATAACTGAGTTTTCAATGTTTGTCCTTTTTCTCCAATGAAATTAGCAGGAATCTTGTTCAACTAGGCATTTCTCCATCTGGCATATTGTTTCATCATTGTATCATTTGTTTTAAGAATGCAATTTGGTTGGCAAAGTCTCAATTGCCTGCCCATCATTGTATGTTCAGTATCCAGGTGGATGACTAATAAGAGAGTGCACCACAAAAAAAAAAAAGTTGCTTGAATATTGGGTCGTAAGTCCTGGTCAAAACTAAAACTTGTAAAGTTTCTTAAGTATGATACATACAATATGCTACTGGAAGGTCAGGGAATTTGACTATAAAAAATAATAAAAATTCCTTACCCTAATTTTAATTTCCATTCTCCTTCGAAGTAGTTCCTCTCCCCTTGGGCATGTATACAGTAATCCTAGCAGTTTTTCCATCATTCCATGCATTCCTGGAAGTCTTCAAGTGTGACTTTGTTGAGCACCTCCTGTGAATCTGCTTGGATCTCCTCATTCATGTAAAAACGACTCTCTTTCAACCAGAATTTCATCATCTCAGGGAATAGGAAAAAGTAGCAGGGAGTGAGGTTAGGCAAATACAGGGAGGAATGACTTCATATATTGGAAGCCAAGACTTGGAAGCATCATCATAATGAAGAATGCAGTTATTTTTCTTCCACTTGTCTAGACATGCTGAATGCTCTTCCATAGCTGCTTCAAAACCTCACAATAAAACTTACCATTGACAGTTTGATCAAGGGCAGGGGGGGGGTGATTCCTTGAGGACGGTGCCTTAGCTGTCAAAAAAAAATTTATCAGTATTGACTTGACATATCTGCAAATTTGGTGTGCTTTTTTTTGGCTTTTTAGCATTTTTGCTAAATACTTTTTTTCTGCAACAGCTTTCTTGAGGTTAAAACTAAATTTGTTGCAAATTCTTTACTCCCTAAAATCACCATTTCAGTTTGAGAAGAAAATCACCAAATCACTAAAACACTTCTTCTGTTGCGACCAAGACTTCATCTTCTCTAATGGTATCTTTTAATCCTTTTCTTGGTCTTCCTGTTCTTCTCTTATTCTTTGGTTTCCAACTATAGACTTGTTTTATTATTCTATCTTCACTACTTTTCTCCACATGTTCAATCCATTTTATTTTTTGAGTTGATACCCAATTGTTTATTGCTTGTATTTCACGTTGTTTTCTTATATCTGTATTTTTTATTTTATCTAGTCTAGTTTTAGTTCCTACTTTTCTTAATATATTCATTTCACCTGTGTTTAACATTTATCTTGTTTTCCATGTATCTGGCCTTGTTTCTGCATTATATGTCATAATAGGCCTGATTACTGCTTTATAAATTCTGATTTTTGTTTCTAATCTAAGATGTTAATTTTTCCATATTATTTCATTCAAGCATTCCTGATATTCTTGCAGCTTTTGCAACTTGTTCTCTGACTTCTAGATGTGGCCTTCCTTCCCAGTTCAGTTGTATACCTAAATAGTTGTAATTTGTTATTTGTTCGATAATAGTACATTCCAATTCTAATTTTTCATCTTTGTGTTCTTGTGATATTGTCATTCATTTTGTTCTAGTTTTCGATATCTTCATATTATATATTCTTGTTGGTAACACATGATTATTCAATTATTTCAGGAAATTACAACGTATACTAAATATTAATTAAAATAAAACTTTAATCAATACTTCCTATATTTTGGCAATGTTACATTGCTATCTTCATGGGAACATAAAACTATGATAAGTGCATGCAGGCGATAACAACGAGCAAATGAGGCCGAAGAGAGTAACTATCGTTGTTCCTATAGTCCTAAAGGTGCCCCCCCCCCAGTGGACTAAATGGGTTGTCTTGGCTGTTGAGCTGATGTTCTCAAGATGAGCTTCCCAAATTTGGGGCAGTCTCATGCACCCAATGCGGACCATGCTGGTCCTCAAGCCCAGAATGGCTATATTTGTGGAACCCAATGTAGTCTTTGTGTTCAGGTATCCTGATATTAGCTGTCCTGCCTGTTTGGCCATAGTAGGACAGTTTACAGCTGCAAGGGACCTGGTATATGCCAGGTAGGTCTAGGGGAAGTGGCTGATCTTTGGTGGAGCGAATAAGGGATGCCAATTTCTTATATGGTTTGTAACAAAGATCGTTAGGTCACATTTCTTTAGGATTTTGGTTAAACTTTTCAGAGGCGCCCCAGATATAAGGAATAGTGTGTGTGAGTGCTTTGGCTAAATGTTTGGCTAATTTTTATGTGGGGGAGTCAGTGCCATCCACTATGGGACGTAATGGCACATTTTGTTTATGGATTTTTAGTAGTCCATATATTCCGGGGGGGGGGGGTCTAAAGTTAAAAGGCTTTAGTTTGTTAGTAACTTCCTCAGGCCAAGAAGTAATTTTCTTAAGGAGCCTTTGGAGTGTTCTTATTTGGGAGCTGGTGGGATCATATTCAATGGGAAGTAGGTAGGCCAATCTAACAATAAAGAAGTAAGCTTACTTGTATAGTCTGTTTGGTTGAGAACCACAGTGGCATTTCCCTTATCTGCTTTGGTGAGTACTATTTCTCTGTTACTCTTCATTTCTTGTAGAGCTTTATATTCTTCCTTGGATAAGTTGGGTTTTGGTGGTTTTGCTTTGGTCAGAACACTGGCTACATCCAGTCTGATATTGTTGGAAATATGGTTGAGGCAGGTTGCGGGTTCCATGTTCTATCAGTGCGATCCACTATGGGACGTAATGGCACATTTTGTTTATAGATTTATTAACCATGTTCTGTCTGTATCATAATTTCTTTGGATGGTATTTTCTTAGGAGCTAAGGCGAAATTGTGGCTACGTGCAAATGTGCTGAGTGCTTCAGGCTTCAAGGTATCAGAAAACAGGTTAGTTACCGTGTTGAGTGGTAGTTGGGGTTCGGAGGTAGAGTTCCTTTTCAGATTTTTAAATTTTTTGATGTACCGACATTGTATTTTCTTAAATTTTTTTAAGCTTATGAACAAAAATTACTATCATCCACGGAGATTCTATCGCATGCAAGGCCCGCTAGTACAGCAAATTAAAGCTAAAGATATCGAGACAACTAAATCGTTTGACCTTCTTAAAATGCTGCCAGGATAAATAAGGTAATCCCAAATTGTGTGAAATTAGAGCACTAGCTTTGCCCTACTACGAGAACAAATTACTGCAACCTGCAGTCTCTTGGCCGATGTCAATGAGGCTATTCGTGCCTTAGAAAAGAAGAATTTGCCACTACTCTGAATCATGACCTTTGGACAATTCTCTATGACATCTTGTGCTCTTCAGCAGATAAAGAATTCAAGGTGTCTAGGAAGGGTAAACTATTGTTCTTTTCCTTTTCCTTTGCCATCAGTTCTGGTTATTTTTCTTGGTAGTACAAAATTTACAAACAGATAGAGGGAACAACCATGGGTCCCCCCCCGTCCCTTGCCAATTTTTATATTGAAAATTTTGAAAAACGAGCCATCGACTCAGTCTCTCTCAAATCTTCTATCTGGCTAAGATATGTAGATGATGTGTTCTCTATTTGGCCTCATGGCTCAGACATATTAGACTCCTTCCTCAGTCACCTCAACAGCCTACATCCAAGAATCCAGTTTATGATGGAAAAGGAAAAAGAACAATAGTTTGCCCTTCCTAGACACTTTAGTTACACGCCTTCTTAATGGTATGCTTTCCTTCACTCTATATAGAAAACCTATGCACACAGGCAGATACATTCACAAACTCTCCCACCACCATCCTGCTCAACAATATGGCATTATTAAAACTTACAAAGAGAGCCCACAATCTTTGTTCCAGTGGAACTGTCCTTTCAACCGAATTCAACCACATACACAACACCTTCCTCTCCAATGGCTACAGCGATTATAGTAAAAAAATAATCAGTTCCTCCCCCCATTCCCTGGCCATCTCTTCAGAAAGAGTTCAGAAATGCCATCACCATACCCAACATCCATGGCACATCAGAAAAAATTGCCAAGATTTTAAAAAAGTACACCCTTCACATAGCATTTAAGCCCCACTGCAAACTTGCTACCCTTATCTGTTCTACAAAAGATCAGCTCCCTCCTCTCTCAGTGCCTGGAGTTTATAAAGTACTCTGTCCCTGTAAGCTGGTGTATTTTGGACAGATAGGCAGATCAGCAACCATCTGCTTAGAAGAACACAAGTCATACATCTGCAACCACAACTATGGTCAGTCAAGCCTGCTGACCATGTCTTGGATACAACCCACAGGATCTCTTGGAAAAACCACCATGCTCCACCACAGTAAATTCAAAAGAGAGAGACTATTTTTAGAATCTGCAGCAGCTCTCAGAAAGCAACCAAATCTAAATAAATACAGTTGCATTAAACTTCCAAAGATTTGGGAAACATTAATCATCAGAGATCTCACCTTACATTCTAGGCCATCTACAATCGCCCATAGAGGGCACACCACCTAGATAGGACTTAGTCATCCACGTGGTTAGTTTAGTATTGTGTGGTATTTGTGTATATATTACATTAGTTTTTTTGTAATCCCTGAAGATGTCTCAGTGACTTAGACGAAATATAGGAAGTATTAAAATTTGTTTTAATCCTTTCCGAGTGCTGTATACAATCCATTAAGCCTGCAACATGATGTCCTCACATCTCTTAAGCCTCAACACATGGATTCTACTATTAATTCTCTCAATAAAAGTTAATTTTCTTTGTACAAACAAAATTATGAAGCCTTTGTTTTGCATAGTCACAAGAGAATACAATCTTTGCCCTTGGTTTGGAAACACATGAGTTTTAATTCCATCTAGGATGTAAGCAACCTAAAGACTTTTCAACTGAAGATGAGTTAGCTAGTCTCATACAGTGATGGCCAAGGTTTTCATTCTACAAAACAGGCAAACTGTCAAAAAAAAAAAAAAAAAAAAGTCATTATCATCATCAATTTCCTGATATGTATCCCCAGGGGATGTTTAGGTTACTATGACATCACTACATCATTAATTTACATTATTATTAATCTCCTTTCAACATGTCATTAACAAATATAAATATACTGACCTCATAGCCTTAATTGCTTTGGATGTAAGTTCAATCAAAACTTTTGCTTGATTCTTAAAAATAGATTTGTTATCCATATGATAAAGTTTACAGGTAATAAATATTTTAATTTATTTTCATTACAGATGGGTACTCTAGTCAGTCCTTTCAAGTCTTCAGTGAAGACTGTGGGCAATATGGTGAAAACTATGCCTGATACACTGATTGATGGCCTTAAAGATGGCCTTGTGCGTGTTCTGGGAAGTAGGATAAATCCTTCCATAAACCCAAATGCCCCTGGCAGTGGAAAGGTGGCAGCTGGATTGGATGTAGAAGTACACTCTTTTTTTTTTTCTATTCATTAATTTTAAGGATACTAAATTTATAATTTTATATTGATGTGGTTCTACTTATAATATTTCTTTGTACTTGATATTTATACAAAAAAATAGGTGGAAATAAAATGAGATTTGGAGTTGTTACTGTGTATATTTCCATGCCCTTAGTAATAAGCTATGAAGTTATTATTATTTCTGATGAATAACATAACTTGTTAAGATTTTACTGCCTTTATTCATTGTTTATTTGTTATTATAAGAAACATTGTATTCAGTGTACCAAAATGGTTGCACAGCATTTTAGTACACAACACAAAAACTTGCACTTGAGCAATTTTTATTGTTAGATTTGGCTACTTTTGATTTCATGCAAGATTGTAAACTTTGGGGTCCAATGATATATATTTATGTTTAAGAAGGTATATTGTAAATTATATATACAATTAAATAAATTATATACAATTATGTGTACATATAAATTAAAGATGCCAAGAAATTATATTATTGGTTTCATCCTTTATCCAAGTGTAAGCAAACAAAGTTTGTGCATGAAGTCACTTCACCACTGGGCTACTTGTATATAAAAGTTTCACATCGGTTGCCTTAGTATTCCATAATGCAATGCACATATCCATGCAGACATGTATAATGCTATGCATTATGGGAAGGGCCACTACCCAGACTGGTTTTGACCTTTATTGAGGTCTCATCAGTGAGAGCCAGACATAGAAGTGATACAAAGGTGGAAATAATGCAGAAGTCATATTTCCATATAAAACCAGTCTGGGTAGTGGTCCTTCCCATAATGCATTGCATTATGGGATGCTAAGGCAATTGATCTGAAGTCATTAGCTTCTATATATAAGTAGCCAGGTTGTGAAGTGACTTCACGCACAAACTTTGTTTGTTTATACTTGGATAAAGGATGAAACCAAGAATATATTTTCATGGCATCTTTAATTTATAGTATAACCAAGTGAAAATTTTTTACTAAGTAATTTAAGGAAATTACAACGTCATTAGGATATACATTAAAATAAATTTTAATATACTTCAATATTTCGGCAACGTCACGTTGCCATTTTCAAGAAACTTACACACAACAAACAGTAAATGACTGTTTGTTGTGCCTAAGTGCACGTGTCTTGTTCTTAAGTTTCTTGAAAATGGCAATGTGACGTTGCCGAAATACTGAAGTATATTAAAATTTATTTTAATGTATAGCCTAGTGACATTGTAATTTCCTTAAATTACTTAGTAAAAAATGCATAACCAATGTCTAAGCCTTTCCACAAGAACCAAGTGAAAAAACTTTCAACAATTATGCATACAGTATTATGTACAAGTATAATTTAATAACTTTTAAAGAATATTGGTAAGATTTACAAATCTAAAGTTGGCCACACATGCACACTTCAGCATCATTAAATAAAAGCAAATAATAGTTCTCCCATTGAGGTGTTAAACAACTTGTTTCAAGGAAAAAACAGTCTTGGTCTAATGTTATAATGGTTGTAGTTAGTATAATTACTTAATCACTGTTTGCATTGTATTAAACTTTAATAGGTAGCTGAAATAGTAAAAAAAAAAAGAGTTTAACAGTGTCACAATACATACAAATCATTAATAGGAAATTTAGTGAAACAGCATACCTACTCTCCAATCAACAGGCTATTGGTTTCAACCTGACATGGCTTCAGATGAGAAATGAATTTCATCACCTGGTATGTGACCATTGCCCTTCTTATTGGAGGATCAATGTGGCATGAAAAAAGTTCCATGTTTGGTTTCTAGAGTCAGTTTACTGGATTGGATATAAAAATAAACAAATATATATAAAACTTTAGCCCTACACCCTTTCATGGGTGAAAGTCGCATAAAAAAAAATGCATGCAGCATTAAAAAAAATATTGGAATAAAAAAGTTATCATCATTATCATTGGCAGTCCATGGAGGAGTATGAGTATTATGAAGTATGGCTGATCTATTGGTGAGTGGAGATAGATGATTAGACCAGTGTACAATCTTGCACACCTTCTAGTAGACAGTTGCGATATGTGTCCAGGAGGCACTTATGATTGAGGGCCATGTTCCCATACAATCTGATGCTCTTTTCTTGTTCTTCTCTTCTCATTCTCTGTAGATGCTGTACATTTTAACAATGAATCTGTAGACATTTGCTCCATTTCATGATGTTGAATTTCCAGTCTAGAGTTAAAGTTTACCAGTTATTTATGTCACTATTACATGTCCTCATATGCATTTGAGGATATTCCCTTTTACTTTCTTGTGGTTCTTTAGTTTTCCTTCATTTACAAGGAATAGAATTTTTTGAAAGATGACCTATCAAGGCAAAGTTGATGGTACATATGGTACATAACAATTGGTTCAGTACTTTTGCATTTACCTTGGGTTAAAATGCTGATTTTAGTATACTCATCATCATGGATCTTGGGGATTCTTCAAAATAATTTTATTTTTTCGTGCTGCTCAGATGTCTATAATCCACGTTTCACAATTATACAGCAAAGTTGGGGTGACGACAATTCTAGTTCGTTGCAGTAAGAATATTCTGGTCATAACTTTCTCAAATTTTCAAATACTGCACTAGCACATGTCACATGACATTGAATTTTCTTATTGCTGTCAGCATTTTCTGAGAGATGACTGCCAAGATAGGGAAAACGGTTGGTGGTTCCAGGGTTACTTCATCCATCTGAATAACAGCTATCAGCTGGAGCAGGTTTGGTGAAGTACTTTTTTTTAATGTTTACATATAGGGCCATTTCATTCACAGGTTTCTTTGAAAATGTCAATAATGACTCGAGGTTTGATGTTGGCATCAACATATGGAAGATCCATAAGTGACATTTTGGTTGTCTTAGTTTGAATTGGAGTCTATTGAAGGCAGGATTGCTGCCTTTTAAAAATCCCTAAAAATGCTCTGCTCATTACATAAGTTGATTAAGTAATTAAATTGATTAATGACTCATTGGTCACCAAATTCACTCTTTTGCTTAAATGCTCAGTTTCTGCTATGTGCATTTTCTACAAATATTTCCGTGGACACTGTTCATCATAATTGGCATCAATAATTCTCTCACTCTCTTCTAAATCTGTTAAAAATAGATTTTGCAGCTATTCAACATTCCTTCATGGTTCAACTCAGATTTAGAAAAAAAATTTCATTTCATTCCTTCTGTTGCTGTTACAGAAGAAACAGTTACAAAAGAAGATACAAAAGAAGCAGTCTTCACTCATATGTATTTCCTAAAGAGTACAATCTTGAGATTTTCAAATTCAGTATTAAAAGTTTTCTTCCTCTTTCTCCTTTCTGTCCATTTACAATAGTAATGTACTGACTGACCAACCTCTCATGGATGGGATTACCATTTAAAAACTAACTAAATAAAAGCAATAGATAGTAGGGAGATGCCCTACTTGCAATAATAGTCTGACACTTATTTATCACAATTTTTGAATATGGTTGAAATAAGACATCTTTAAAGCAGCCATATCATATGAGTTCCAAAGTTCCTTTAAAATGTCAGCTGGAATGCCATCAAAACTATTATTTTGCTTGAATTTCACATGCTTGATAACACATTCAACTTCAGCCAAAAGAGGTCATTCCTTGTTGACTCCTGTTGAGAAATCAGTAATTTACTATGTGGAAGCACTTAAATAGTGCTTCCACCATGCATTGAAGGAAGCACTGTTCTTGAATAGGATTGATCTATCCTTTGCTCATATAGGATTTATGTTGTTGTCAGCCCTTGGATTGTCTTAAAATTTTCAGTTACTAGTATATCTCAGTTTATCTTTACAGAGCAGTTTGGATCATTCTACTAGGCATGGAGAGCTTTCTGTTCCTTATCAGTCAGAACATTAACATGGTCTTTGTAGCGTTTGCCTCTCAGTCCCCCCACCCCCTCCCCAAATCTTGAATGCTATAGCACAGCAGATAAGACAGTTATGTCTTAATACTAATCAGGGCTCTTGTGAGAAAGATATCATTATTATTATCACATGCACAGTGATATAGTCAATAAACTGCCATTGACTTAACCAGCATGTTTCCATGATGTCTTGAATTTGTAATAACAAGATCAGGTTCAGCACACTTTGTCAACAAGTAATTCCATTTGTTTGATTTTCAAACATCTTTCTTCCCAGTAGTTCCCTGCCAGAGTTGAGCCATACCCAACTCTAGCATTAAAATCACTGCCTTGTTTTGGGATAGCACAAAATGGTGTCCAAATTGATATCAAATCTTCTTTCAAGTCATCATCGACATCCAGTTTCAAAATAGTACACACTTGTAACTATAGCCTGCTGATTCTTGGTCAGCAGGCCAAAGTCATGAGATGATCATTGATTCAGATTCAGTAGTCATTTGTATGGTACTTAAGACAATGGAACTGACAAGTTCATTTCTAATATCAAAACCAACCCCATGAATTAATTTTTCTTTTTCCTTTCTTTAAGGTATCCTTCTCTTCTGTGCTCTTATAACTGTTTGTCCATGTCCAGTACAGCAGGTTTCTGAAAGGATAGCTATATTAAGTTCCTTCACTTCTCAGACGATGAAACCAGTCCATCTTTTAGTCAGTTTACAGCGTGATTATTCATAAAAGTTTGAATGTTTCAACCACTGAATGGTGTAATTTCATTGAATGCTATTATTTTTAGAACACCTTTTCTAGTTCCCCCCCCCCCCCTCCCCACACACACACTTCCAAATGTGGAGTGAGCTCAGTGGATCCTGAAAAGGGCTGAAATGTTGACTGCCTCAGCTTGACCAAATCGATCACCCATCACTGTACTGATTTCTGACGAGAAACTTCCTACATTATTTAAAATAATTATTTTAAAAATTTTTTTATTAATTATTTTATATTATTTTTTATCTGTGCAACTTTTACAGTTGTTCCTTTGAACTGTTAATAGTGTAATCATCTACTACTTCAGCCTGCAACTGAGATATGAGCTAGTATGCACATGTTTGGTGACTCATTCTTATGATTCATGTTTTGAATGTAGTTACCAGTCTGTCTTTCTAATCATGTTCGCATAAAATTGAATGAAATGAAATTGGAGTTTTTGATTAAAATTCTATATGTATATATTTTTACATGTGTAAGTTGTGAAAGATATATATATTGTGTAAGGATGTGATGAAGAAAAAACCTGAGATCTTCCCGTTTTTACGTTAACATGTCCCATGTAATATTATTACAAATAATTGAATAGATAACAAACAAGTTGATCAAAAATAATTCAAGTTTATTATGAAACATTACAGCTAAGTATGAAACATTTTTCTGGTATCACACTAGAATCATGATAACGACAGGGATTAAAGGTAAATCTGCAACAGGTTAATGAAAAGGTAAAGGTTAAACAGTCACATCCTTTACTGAGGCATCTTCTGCTGCAATGATCAATCTAACACTCTTTGTGGTTGAGTTGCTTCTTTCACATTCTGCTTGAGAAAGTTGTCTTGCAACAGCTCAGTAAATTCTCCTTTATTCTTATCATGAGTTTTCTAATATCCATCCATCCATCTTCAAGATTCACCTTTCCTAATTGGGTTGTGGGGGCAGCAGCTACAAGAGGGACTTCCAATGGTCATGATCCTCTGCCACCAAGCTCAGGTGTTCTGGTAGGACTCCCAGACGTATCCACCCAAGGTTTTGGATATATTTCTAATATCATGATTTAAATTAGGGGTGTTTAAGGGTCAAAGCTGTATGTGGTAGTCTCCTCAACTGAGAGGAGACCACCACATAGCCTTTAAAGGAATACAGAGACCCGACTAGGGCTTCTGACCTAATGTCCAATCCTCACCTTCTCGTGGTGCATTCTGTTGGGTGTCTACTTGGATACTGAACGAACGAGGATGGGCTGGCAATTTGGGATTTAGCTGACCAAATTGTATTCTTATTGGCTTAAACCAATATACAAAATGATGGTACAACATGACAAAATTTCATGCTGGCTGGGGCGTCGCCTGGTTAAACAAGCCCCCGTTGTTTTTGCCAGGGAACCAGAGTGAACAGCGTAAAGTCAGCTACTGGAACAAATCTGAAAGCACACCCCAACTCAACATCACCAGAGTTAAAGATCGGAACTATCAACATAAAAAGCCTGAATGTCAAAGAAATGGAGCTAGCTGAAGAATTAGATAAGTACCAGATCGACATAATAGAGGTGAGTGAAACTAAAAAGACAAAAACTGGTGAGATCTTTCTGAGCAATAAATACAAAATGTTATATTCAGGCAATGACAATCAAGAAAAAGAAGGAGTAGCCATAGTATTCAACACAAAATACGAGGCTAATCTTCTTGAATGGCAGGCAATTTCAAGTAGAGTGATGTGGGCTAATATCAGAATGGAGAATTGGACAATGAGACTTATTTGTGCCTATGGTCCCACAGAATGCTCTCCTAAGGTAGAAGTGGAGGAATTTTTTGATGCTTTAGAAAAAGCAACTGACACAATGAAAAAGGAAAAGTTGGTCCTTGTTGGAGATCTAAATAGCAGAGTAGGAAATGATTGTCTGACATTCAAAAATATTTTGGGAAAATATGGAGAAAAGAGCAAAGCTAATAATAATGGCAAATACCTGTTGGATTTCTGCTCAGGACATGGACTGGTTATTACTAACACCATGTTTCAACATAAAATTGTGCACAAATTCACATGGAGAGAAGAAGCAAGGAATAAGAAAAGTCTCATTGACTATGTTATTGTTGATAGTGATGTTTTCTCCATGGTGCAGAACATTAGAGTGTACAGAGGATTTGAAATTGGAAGTGATCACTATTTAGTCTTGAGCAGGATAAAATTGAATTTCATATTGAAAAGAATAACATGTAAGAAAGTTTTAAAGTGAATAAAAGTTGAGCAGCTCTCAGATGTGAACTCTAGACTAAAATACACAGATTATTGAAGAAAAAACGAAAGAGTTTGAGAACAGGAACCAAACCTTGGAGATTCAGTGGCAAGCCTTGAAGAAAACCCTGATTGATTCAGCCAGAGAGGCATGTGGTGAGGTTGTCTGCAAGGATAGAAAAATCAGAACTCCATGGTGGACACAGAAAGTTAAAGAGGCAGTGAAGGAAAAGAAGAAAGCATATCAAAAGTTCCTGGCAAATAAGTCAGCTTTTCCTCTTAGAGAATACAGAGACAAATGTAAGAAAGTGAAACACTGTGTAAAACTAGCTAAACAAAAGTCATGGGAGGACTTTGGCAAGAACATAGAAAATAAATATCAAGAAGGTGGTAAGATATTCTAGAGGTTGTTGAAGCTTAGAAATGGAGTAAAGAGTGCTGTAAAAAGAGTTAGAGAGGATAAAGGTGACATAAAAACGGGAAAAAAAGATATCCTTGAAGTATGGAGTAATTACTTTGAAAAATTGCTAAATGAAACAAGCAGTGATAGCACAGTGGTAAAAAACACTCAACAGGCATACAGTCAGGAATACATATCCATACTTGAAGTAGAAAAAGCCATCAAAGGCTTGAAATGTGGAAAAGCAGCAGGAGTAGATGATATTCGACCAGAAATGCTGAAGTATGGTGGTATAAAAGTCTTACAGTGGCTGCACTGCATAGTTCAGAAAGCCTGGACAGAGGGACGAATTCTCGATGATTGGAGTAGAGCTCTAATAGTACCCATATATAAAAAAAGGAAATAAAACTGAATGTGAGAATTACAGAGGTATTTCCCTACTGAGTGTTCCTGGTAAGATATATGCAAGTATACTTGAGAAATAGTTCAGAAGAATTGTGGAAGAAAAGCTTGGTGAAGAACAAGCTGGATTCAGGCCAAATAGAGGCTGTCAGGATCAGATCTTTACTTTACGACAAATAGTCAAGAAATCATGGGAATATAACAAAGATCAGTATTTAAGTTTTGTCAATCTGGAAAAGGCATATGACACGGTGCCAAGAGAGAAGCTATTCAATACGCTACAGTTACAGGGTGTTCGGGATAAATTTGACATATTTATAATTAATTATATTTTTCCGTAAGTTACATGTATTAACACACACTTCTCTTCATTTAAAAGTTTGGACCCTTCTTCATTCATATACAAGATGTCAGAAAGGATGGATAGCTGGAACCCACCTGAATCATGGAAGAGAATAACTTGTATCATGATGATTCGTGCCCGCCATCAAAATAAGGATATTACGACTGCTGCCCAATGCTCCCTGAATACAGTAAAAACAATCAGGCATGAACTAGAGACTTGCAATGGTGACTACGAGGATGTAGCAAGAAGAAAGATCCCTAGCAGACGATCTGATTGCGTTCGTACAGCAGAATTCCTCGCAAATCTGCAGGAACAGGTGTTGAAGAACCCTGGCATTGGAATTCGGGCTTTGTTCGTGGAGTTGCTAACTGTAGTCAAGCCCTGGATAACAAGGGTAGCCAATGGTAGGCCGTATGTATGGCAGCAGGATTCGGCCCCTTGCCACACCTCTGGGAAAAGTCAAAAATGGTTGTCTGAAAATTTCTACGACTTCACCAGTCCAAATGTTTGGCCTCCAAACTCCCCAGACCTTAACCCCATGGATTATTTTGTATGGGGCGCAGTTGAAAAAGACACCAATCGCACTTCCAGTAATACAAAAGCCCAGTTAATGGATAAAATTAAAACAGTTTTTGCGGCCCTTCCCAGGGAGACTGTAGCATCAGCTTGTTCGAGGTTCCGAAGCAGAATTGAAGCTGTGATCGATGCTAATGGTGGTTATTTTGAGTAAATCTTGTTGATAGTATTGTAATTAACTCTGCATGTAATGTTTTTTTGTCAATTCATTAAATTTAATAGATACAAAGAAGATTTTCTTTTTCCTTACGAAACTGTCAAATTTATCCCGAACACCCTGTATATGGTGTCAATGGGGCATTATATCAAGCAATACTTAATTTTTATTTAAGTTGTAAGTCAGCAGTTAGAATTGAAGGAAGTACAGGAAGATGGTTTAATGTTAAATCTGGTGTCAGACAAGGATGTACATTATCCCCTCTGTTATTCATTATCTATATGGATCGGATCACATTATGAAGGAAAGTGGTATTAAACATGAAATCAGAATTGGAGATGTTAATGTCAGCTCTTTGCTTTATGCGAATGATGTTATACTTCTAAATAAATCTGCTATAAGTTTGCAAGATTCCCTGACTAAATTGAATAACTGTTGTAATAGATATGGTATGAAGGTGAGCATTAAAAAGACAAAGACAATGATAATAGGTAGAATTGTTGAAAATGTCAACTGTGTTGTGCATGGAGAACCTGTGGAACAAGCAAAACATTTCAGCTATTTAGGCACAATTTTTAGTGAAGATGGTAAATTAAATATGGAAATAGACAACAGAATCAACAAAGCTGGTATGTTAAGAAGTCAATTGAATAAATTCATATGGAATAAGAGAGAAATTAGTCAGAACACTAAATTAGCTGTATAGGAGACAGTGTTCAAACTTATGGATCTGAGAGCTGGGTCAGAAGTAAAACACTCGACCAAAGACTAGAGACCGCAAATATGAGAGTCCTGAGAAAGATTAGAGGAATGAACAGATGGCATCAATGGCAATATCATATTAAAAACGAGGATATTAGGAAAGAACTTGACATTGTCAGCATCCAGGAATGGGTTCGCAGAGCTAATCTCAGTTGGTATGGTCACTTAAATAGGATGGGTGAGAAAAATTAGCAAAACAACTGTTCTCTGCCAGTTTAGCAGGAAAACGACCTAGAGGAAAACTAAGATATAGGTGGATTGATATGGTAAAAAGTGCCTTAGATGATAGAAATATAAGACTGATTTGGAGGAAAATTGTAGATAGGAAGTTAGTAATGATGAAATTTTTCATGTAGTACTATCATATCCTGTACACCTTGAGGATACATGTCAGGAATTTGATGATGATGATTTAAATTAATATTCAGATAATATAAATCACCCATAATTGTTTATTTAGGTACTCATCATGGTAATTTAGCAATGCATTTCTTCATCTCCAGGAAATAATTCCAAGTCTCTAGCAACACCCACCATTTATTTCATCCCATTAACCTCTGCTTAATTAGATAGCCTCAAACTCAGTGCTATGTTATTACCATTATTGCTTTCAAGTGTTCCTGTTCTAACTGGGCTCAAGTCATTAATATCATTAGTAGGACTCTCCTCCCCCCCCCACTCCTCTCCTGTCTTTTGTCATTCCTAAAATACCATTTCTTTTACACACTCTAATCTACACCTTTATCTAACTCCTAACCCATTTATAGTACTAATACTAATGTACAGGAACCTCAATTATCGTGGTTATTGTTGCCACGAAAAATACCACAATAATCGAATCTGCGATAATCGAGATAAATAATGCATGTAAAATGGGTGATGATTGCCAAGGGTTTTTCAAATCTATTAATTAAATTTTATATATAAAGTTAAAAAGAAATGTGTTAAACGTGTTAAGTAAAAAATGAAGGTTCATTTATAAAAACAAGATTATTCTTTAATCTTTATTTATATATTAGGAGTAAGTATATACAGTACATACAATTATTCTTTCTTGGATAAAAATTGGTGTAGAGTTGTCTGGTGGAATTTTTTCTTTCTTTTTTCTTCGTATAAAACTCGGTAGCAACGGATGGAATTTTCAATTTCCTGACGAACTTTCATTGATCGCTCGAGATTAGGATCGCTGTTCAAGATTTTTTTTCTTTAAAATTTTCAGCAATTCTAAACATTTCGTCCATTTCTTTGAGGATAAATTCCTTCGGTCGCATGTCAATTTGTTTGTCATTATCATCGATTTGAGCATCGTAGGCATGTTCTATCTTGAGGTTAATTAGGTCTTCTTCATCCAGCTCCTTATCATGTGACTGAAGCAGGTCCTGAACATCACCTTTTTCAATTTCTTTTAGTCCTAGATCGAAGCCAAGCTTAGTTATGTCATTGATAACACAGTCACTTCATTTTCAAATCCTTTAAAATCATTTGCACAATGAGGAATAATCTTTTGCCATGCATCTCTCAGGTTGCTAGATGTTACTTCACTCCATGCTTCCTTGACATTCTCAATGCAATTTTTAATATTGAATGCCTTTCAGAATTCTGTCAAAGTCATAGCTTCATCTCCTGTACTCTTTTCTATTGCTTGTTAAAAAGTTCTTCGTAGGTAATATGCCTTAACGGATGCGATTACACCTTGATCCATTGGCTAGATGATGGAAGTGGTATTAGGTGGTAAATAAATAACTTTTACATTTTCGCACAAATCATATTCAGTGCTGTTGGATGACTAGGTGCATTATCTGATATCAACAAGATTTTAAAATCAAGATTTAATGACTTGCAGTACCTTTCAGCTTCAGGACAAAAACAGTTTTTAAACCAATCCTCAAAAATAGTTTTTGTCATCCATGCTTTTCTATTGAATCTCCAATGAACAGGGAGAAAATTTTTATCTTAACTTCTAAATGGACGAGGATTTTGTGAAACGATAAATAAAGAGAGGCTTCATCTTGTAATCTCCAGAAACATTGCCACATAGTAAAAGTGTTACATGCTCCTTCAAAACCTTGTAGCCAGGCTGTGATTTTTCATTCTTTGCTAAAAATGTTTTAGTGGGCATATTTTTCCATAATAAGCCTGTTTCGTCAGCATTAAATATCTGATCATCGGTATAATTTCCTTCTTCAATGATCTGTTGCAATTCACCAGGAAAACTAGCTGCTGCTTTTTCATCGGCACTTGCAATTTCACCTTGTACACGAACACTATGAATGCTCGATTGCTTTTTGAACCGATCAAGCCACCCTGAACTTGCAGAGAAAGTTTCTTCCACTACTGATGCTGAATCATTTTTGCTTTCTAATTGTTTTCTTTTTAAATTTTCAAACAAATTCAATGCTTTTGTTTTTATAGCCATTTGACTAAGAGGAATTCTCTTTTGGTTACAATCTTCTATCCACATTGAAAATAGCATTTCCATTTCAATTATAAGATGGCTTCTGTTTCTCATAGTTTGGGAGACCCAGACGAGGTCGATGCACTTTGTCCTAGTTGCTTATAGTTTGAAGCATGGTCTAAAATATGGTGAACAGTTGATTCATTTAGACCGTACTCTCTTGCAATTTTGTCTTTGGTTATGCCTGCTTCATACTTATTTATGATATACAAATTATCTTCTAAGCTGATCACTCTACGTTTCTTCTTGGTAGCTGTAGACTGGATATCATCCTTGTTTCTTTTAGCATTCATTGTAGGGGTAAATAAGAAGAGAAATAAATAACCACATGTACTTCAGGCAAAGGCAGACAGTTACTGGTGAGTGGTGAGCAGGCGCCATCAGTTAAAAGCAAAACTCTACAAGAGAGCTATACCTGGAGAGTGGTGACTCGAACTGGTTGCATATGTAGTGGGCTATGTCTCGCGACTGCAATAATTGGAATTTTGGTATCAAATTATAAACTGCGATAAATCAAGAATCGCGATAATCAAGGTATTCTTGTACTTAACAATATCCCTTCATGCATAGGTGGGCTCAATTCATACGTACAGTTCCAGTTTATGTTGCCATACATAATCTCTCATAATTATAACTTGCCTTTGTGCTCATTAAGTTGATTTGTGGCTATCATCAACATTCTTTATATTCTATCTCTGTATTTATACAATATATTCTCTGTATTTATACAATATCTATAATATTTGGACAAGTTATAAGGAGATATAAGGAGACAGATGAAGAGCAGATGCATGAAGAATATAAGACACACAGGCCAGGAAAGTGATTGGTATGGTAAGGAAGGTGAAACTGGAATATGAGAATAGATTGGCCCTAAGATCCAAAGAAAATCCTAGGGAATTTTTTAG
This sequence comes from Typopeltis vanoorti, assembly GCF_054136105.1. Classification (NCBI taxonomy): domain Eukaryota; kingdom Metazoa; phylum Arthropoda; class Arachnida; order Uropygi; family Thelyphonidae; genus Typopeltis; species Typopeltis vanoorti. Next base: position 33,043,149 of record NC_143561.1, on the reverse strand, counting down.
CTATGTGGCCAGTAGGAGGAGAAATGACTGTGGAAGAATGACATTGTGGGATAAAAATGGGAATAGAGTGACTGATGCAGAAGACATAGTGGAATTGTTCAATGAACACTTTATTGGAGTATTTTCATCCTGGAGGAGTAAATTTTAATACTAGAGGGATAGGGCAGGTTTAGAGGTGCAGGAGGAGAGTGTGTTCCAGATGCTGAGTACTCTGAATGTCAGTAAAGCTGTGGGACTGGATGGTATTTCACCACAAGTTTTGAGAGAATGTGCTAAAGAAATGACAGCTCCTTTGACCTGGCTTTTCAATAAAAGTCTGGCTACAGGAAAGGTGCCCAGGGAATAGAAGGAAGGTAAGATAGTGCCAATGCATAAGGGTAGTAGCAGACTGGAAGTGTCTAATTATTGGCCAGTTTGTGTGTCATCAGTAGTAGTTAAGATCTTGGAGAAATTAGTGAGAGACTTTATACAGCATTGGACAAATGAGGGTAATGTTATCTGTGAGAGTCAACATAGATTTGTGAAGGGGTGCTCTTGTTTTAGTGATATGCTAGCCTTTTATAATAAAGTTACAAGAGCAGTAGATGAGGGAAAGGCATATACTGCCATTTTTTTTTTGATTTAGCGAAGGCATTTGACAGAGTGCTACATGATAAGCTGATATTTAAGATGCAGCACATGGGTCTGGATGTCAGGTTAGTCAACAGGATTCAGGATTGGCTGTCCGATAGGTATCAGAGAGTTGTGTATGGTGGGGCAGTTTCAAGGAGGCAGATGATTACAAGTGGGATCCCACAGGGCTCAGTAATGGGACCTATACTGTTTAACCTTTATATCAATGACATTGTCAGGGGATTGCAAGGGGATATTCAGTTGTTTGCAGATGATGTGAAGCTGGGAAGGGTTATTAGTAATAGTGCAGTTGTGGTAGCCCTGCAAGAGGATTTGAGTAAGCTAGACAGATGGGCAAATGAATGGGGGTGGGTTGTCGGTTTAATGCAGCAAAATGTAAGGTCTTGAGGTTTGAGACACATCGATAGGACGCTGCATACTCTATTGGAGGAGCTATACTGGAGGAAGTAGGGGGGGGGGACAAGTGATCTGTGGTTGATGATTGATAGAGACCTGAAATTTAGGGGAAATGTAACACAGAGGATTGCTACAATAATGAGAAGGACACTGACCAGCAGAGATAAAACAGTTATCATTCCGTTGTATAAGACTCTGATGAGACCACACTTAGACTATTGTTCACAGATTTGGTCCCCAGGATTTGAAGGGGATAAATTAACTGTGGAAAGGGTACAAAGGCAGATAACAAAGATGGTTTCAGGGCTGTGCAATGTTAGTTATGAGGATCGGTTGAGGGAATGTGGACTGCAGAGTTTGGTGGATAGAAGAAGGAAAGGTGATATGATTGAGACTTTTAAGCTGTTGAGAGGTGGTTGCAGGGTTGACACTGGGGAGTTCTTTCGCTTGGTTGAACAGCGTGAAGGAGTGATGACAATGGGCCATCCCTGGAAGTTATGAAAGGAAACTGTGAGCAAGAGGGTGAGGAGTGGTTTCTTTGCATGGGGGAACCATGGAATGTGTTGCCTGATGGAGTGGTGAGAGCAAGAATGGTCAATGAGTTTAAGGAGTGGTATGATAGACTTTGCGTTTCCTAAGAGGGACCTCCCACAATGAGTCTTTTGACTCCATGGAGGCCTGAATAATAATAATAAAATAATAATAATAATAAGTTATGCTCACCAAAGTTAAAAGCTTCCTACCCTTATATGCTTCTGGCATTAATATACATGAATCATAATATCTTATGCCCATAACTACTTTCATGTTTTAATGTCTCTAACATTCAGGTTTTGAGACCTATGAAACTACATTCAGCCTTGGATCATTCCCATTCTCGCATTTGTTTGTTTCAAGCTCTCACTTAAGCAAGCCCAATAGTCTCGTTTTCCTGGTTTCACACACTTCCATTCTTTCACTGAATAGCACCTTCTGACACCAACTCCAAATTCATTCACTGCATTCCTTCAGTCACATGTAAGTCCTTTTGTCTATCAAATTTATTCTGTACGTCTGCAATCATGTACAACCTACATATTGAGTCATTTACAATTATGGGCCTTATTAGTTTGCTCCTATCACAGGCAAATTGGTTAGAAATCACATGCAATTTAGACAAATAATAATAGTAGTGGGCAGTAAACTGCATTGTGTGTAGGTGGCACATAATGCCATTGTATATAGATGTGTGTGTATACACAACACCATAGAGGTATCATGTAGTAATACTGTGGTAACAAACTATGCTCTTTACTCTGACTCTTCTTTTTGGGTTTTTTTCATGAGTCATGAGGTGATCATTGATTCAGATTCGGTAATCATTTGTGTGGTACTTAAGATAGTGGAACTGACAAGTTCATTTCTAATACCAAAACCAGCCCCATGAATGAGTTTTTCTTTTTCCTTTCTTTAAGCTATTCTTCTCTTTTCTTCTGTTCAATGAAGTTTATATTTACTTCATTGATAGTATACTCAGAAACACTCCAAACTATTTGGAGTCATAGTACTCTGAAAATCTCTTAGAATAGTAGAATAGAATAATATGTCAAAGTATTGTAAATTAATATCTGTGTTTATTACAGGGAGAAGATAACATACCACTTCGTATCATGCTCTTGTTGATGGATGAGGTTTTTGACCTGAAAAGTAAAGATCAGTGGTTTAGAAGACGTATTGTTATACTTCTAAGGCAGATAATTAATGCAACATTTGGTGATACTATTAATAGGTTTGTAAGTTTTTAATTTCGTTTGCTATTTTAGCTGTATTTTAACTGAATTTATTCAGATTTTATATTCTATTATTTCTATTATTGAGATTGGTGTCGAGGCTAGCTGGTGAACGGACGTGCTATCAGAGAGCTCCTGAGAGATTTGTGATTTTTGTTGATTTATTGGTGTTTTGGATTCAATTTAATGGACTTAAGTGTGTAATTTTGGTATATTATTGGAGCTTTATTAGCGTGGTTAGTGTACTAAAGTGTTTTATAACATAATCTATGTCGGGAAGTCGCCGCTAGATGAATTCGTAATGTGTAGTGTTCGTGCAAGCTCCAGATAAGATAAGTATCATTTTCAGTTATCAATACAAATTACTTAATATTGTGTAGTTTTGTTTTGTTTGCCTTGCGTATTTCAGTGTGTCTATTTTTGGTGTGTTATAACGTATAATTTGACAAAACACGTTGCAAATAAGGATGGCACCTGTGCGAAGGAAAATGGCAGCCAGTAATGAAGGTTCGCCATCGTTATCAAAGAACGGTAGCATAAAAGAAATGAGTCAGTGTACTAGCTGTGAAATGTACGCTTTGCGGAGTGCGGTCGGAGTGTGGTTAGATGATAATAAAGGATTGAATGTGTGTAGAAAATGTAGGGAGAATGAGGAATTGAAGTGTATTTCGGATCGTGAGTGTGATATTTTTGTCAACCTTCAGAATGAAGGAAATAGGGATATGACAAGAAACGGCAAGGTTGTACATGAAAATTGTGAGAGTGTGAATGTAGAAAGTGTGAATGATAGTATAAATGGTTTCTCAGAGAACAAAAAAGATGAGATAGATGCATTGAGTGAGATCGCGTTGTTGAATAGTGCGATAGAAAGAGCAAAACAGCAGCTAGAGTGCATGAACAAAAGTAGACTGAATGAACCAACCAATAATAAAAGGTATGACAGGAAAAATAGACGTATGAATGTGAACATGAACAAAATGAAGGATAGAGTGCTGTATGGAGACTCGTTAGTACGAGGTGTGTTAGTAGAAGATTTGACAAAATCGTACCAACCTGGTGCGACCATAAAGGACGTAACTGCGTCTATTAGAGAGCAAAAGGAAAGGGTGAAAGAAATGATTGTTGTGGCAGGTACGAATGATTTGAAAGGAGATAAAATGGAAATGATAGAAGACCTGAATGAATTGTTTGAGGTAGCAAAAGAAAAGAGTGAGAGAGTTAGAATGATGAGTCTTTTGCCACGGTATGACAGTGAAATGTTTAAAAGGAGGGCTATAATTGCGAATGACTTTATGCGTGGGTTATGTATGACGAGTGGTGTGGAATTTATGGATGTGTGGAGTGAGTTTTGATGGGTGAAAGGATCTATATAAGATGGATGGCTTGCATTTGAATGGTTACGGTGTAAGAAGACTTGAGAAAGTGTTGCTGAATGTAGTGGATGTGCAAATTCAGGGAAACTAGATTTGTTAGGGGGGAGGAGTAGAGATACAGTCCTTATGGAGGCAGTTGAATGTAAGAATGAATATAATATGCCAGAGCAAATAAGGACAACAAATCTGAATGGGATAGTTAATATAAGGCATCAAGGTAGGGTTGGGGCTAATGGGGCTCTTAAATTCATGTACACTAATACTAGGAGTATCAGGAACAAGAAGGAAGAGTTTTTGGCCATGGTTGGCACTTCCAGACCATAGGTTATAGGTATTAGTGAAACATGGCTGACTGTAGATGATATAACTAGTGGGATTGAATGTGATGGGTATAGTGTGTTCAGGAATGACAGAGAGAATAAAATGGGGGGAGGAGTATTGTTGATGATAGCTGATGAGCTACAGCCAAGGAGAATAGAAGTTGAATTGCAGGATAGAGAAAAGAGCACATTTGAGGCCATTTGGTGTGAGATTGTGGCTAGCAGAACTAAATATACAATTGGGTGCTGCTATAGACCAGGTGATGGAAAAGATGGTGGTGACAGTATGCACAAGCAAATAGAAGAAATGGGTGGAAGGAGGGTGATTATTATGGGAGATTTCAACTATGGTCGCATTGATTGGAGTGAGGAGAGGACACACGGGAGGAAGGAACTGGATTTTATGCGGTTATTAAGGGATAACTATCTGCAACAGCATGTAATGGAAAATACTAGGGGTCAGAGAGTGCTTGACCTAGTAATTACATCTGAGGATTTGGCTGTAACAAATATGACCACATTGCCACCAATCGGTGAGAGTGATCATAGGGTCTTAACTTGGGAGGTGGCTAAAGGTGTAGAATTTTCAATTAAGACAGGGTACATGTGGAATTATCTGGCTGGAAAGTATGACATGCTTAGGAGTTTGATTGGTTCAGTGCCATGGCATGTACAACTGCAAGGACTAGAAGTTGATAATGCATGGGAGGTAGTTAAGAAGTGCTTGCATGAAGCAATGGCTGACTGTATACCTAGAGTCCGAATAATAAATCAAGTAGGGGTTAAATGGATGAATAACACCATTAAGCTTGAGTTGCAAAAAAAGAAACAACTATGGAGGGAATTTAAGGAGAAGGGTGACCGGCAGGCACATGAACGGTATAAAGCGCAGGCCAGAAGGGTGATGAGTGTGGTAAGAAAAGCAAAAAAAGGATTACGAAAGAACATTGGCCATGCAGGCTAGGGAGAATCCTAAACAGTTTTTTAGATATGTAGCAAGTAAAAGGAAAAATGTACATGGCAGATTGATTTTAAAGAATGCCGATGGTAGGGAGGTAACTGAATCAGTTGAGATAGTTGAGTTACTGAGTGAGCACTTTGCAAAAGTATATCATCCAGGTGGTGACATTGCAGAAACGAATAAACCAGTAGATTATACGGGAATTGTGGTTAATGAAGTGGAGGTGAGTAGTCTATTGCATAACCTCAATGTCAATACATCTGTGGGATTGGATGGTATACCAGCTCGTGTAGTACGAGAAGCAGCTAAAGAATTGTCAGTACCCTTGACCATTTTGTTTAATTTGAGTCTCGGGTCTGGGTTAGTCCTGAGCGGGTGGAAAGAGGGGAAAATAGTTCCACTGCATAAAGGTGGTTCCAAGACTGCTGTTGTAAATTACCGACCGATTAGCATATCAGGAATCATTGTCAAGGTCTTAGAGAAATTAGTCAAGAAAAGAATACAGGATTGGATAGATGAAAATGGGATATTGTATGGGGGACAACATGGTTTTGTGAAGGGTAGATCATGCCTCAGTAACTTGCTCACGTTTTATAACACAGTGACGGCTGAACTGGATAGGGGTAATGGGTTTACAGTGATACTACTGGACCTTGCCAAGGCCTTTGATAGGATACCACATGGAACCCTAATCAGTAAACTGGAGTAGATGGGTATAGATATAGGGTTGGTGAGATGGATAAGAGGGTGGTTGAAGGAGAGATATCAAAGAGTGGTTTATTCAGGAGTGGAGTCTAAAAGATGTCTTGTGACTAGTGGAGTGCCACAGGGCTCTGTTCTTGGACCACTGCTTTTCAATTTGTTCATCAATGATATTGGAAAGAATCTGAGAGGAAGTGTTCACTTGTTTGCTGATGATGCAAAGTTGGGTAGAGCAATTGTGAGTGCACAAGATGTCAAAATTTTACAGGATGATTTGGATAGTTTGGAGGACTGGGCTAGGAAAAATGGATGTGAATTTAATGTGGCAAAGTGTAAGGTTATGCACTTTGGGGTGAAAAGAATAGCAGCAGTATATCGCATTGGTGGAATCATACTCCAGGAGATTGATGAGGCCAGGGATTTGGGAGTGTTGGTGGATAGGGAGTTGAAGTTTAGGGGGCACATTGCAAAAGTAACTAAAACAGCTCACCAAATCACTTGGCTTCTGAAAAATACTTTAACATGCAGAGACGAACAAGTTGTTGTTCCTCTGTATCGTGCCTTGATAAGACCCCATCTGGACTTCTGTGCCCAGCTATGGGCACCAGGGTTTCTTCGTGATGGGGAGGAGGTGGAGAGGGTCCAGAGACGAGTGACCAAGATGATAGCAGGTCTGTGGAGTGAACCTTATGAGAATAGGTTGAGGATTTGTGGGTTGCAGAAATTGGACGATAGGCGAAGGAGGGGTGATATGATTGAGACATTCAAATTACTGAAGGGTTTTTATAAGATTGATCCAGAAGATATTTTTGAAAATATGACTGGTGGTGGGAGGACTAGGGCCCATGCATGGAAGCTGGGCAAGAGCGTGGTTGACAAGGGTGTTAGAGCTAGGTTCTTTACTTGGAGAGTGGTAAATGAGTGGAATAAGCTTCCAGAGTCTGTTGTGGGTGCTAACTGTGAATGAGTTCAAGGCAAGGTATGATAGATACTGTGTGAATGTTGAATAGTTGTTCTTGACATGATGTTAGGGCCTCCCTCGATGAGTCTGTCGACTCCTTGGAGTTTCCTGGAACAATAATAATAATAATAATAATAATTATCGTATACAGTATTTTTCCCCCCTTCTCCCTTTAGTTTCAGAAAGATGAGTTTTGTAATTTCTTTCTCTGAAACTTTTATTATTATTATTATTATTATTATTATGTGACATCTCCAGGGAGTCCGAAGACTCATCGAGGAAGAGTGTGCCAACAGCTTTGAACGATTGATCCCTGTCCAACTACTTACCGTGCTCAGACATGCTTAACTTTTTGAGTGAGCCATTAGTAACAGAGGCTCTACCAATCGACCAACCAATGAATGAAATCGTTTGCAAAAGTTAAGAACAGAGATTACACCTTACTTAACTCCTAAGTCTACCCATGGTATTATATGTGGTACCAGGGCCGGCAGAAGTGGGCATTCAGAGCATGCAGGCACCGCTACGAGAGGGGGGGGGCGCCACTGGGGCACACACACACAGGCCCGGATCGTTATAGGGGCACTTAGATAGAAATTGCATGTGGGCAGCAAAGACCCTAGCGCCACCACTGTGTGGTACACAATGCTGATCTTCTGTGATGAGATCGACATAAAAAAATAAAGATAGAAAATAGTAAAGTTCAATGAAAACTATATCTTTAATAATAATTTATCTAGTTTCATTCAGTAATATACTATACTTGAAATCTGAACATTACCAAAACAGATATTAAAAGTATAACTACCAATTTTTAATTGTTAATTAAACATTAAAGAAACAATAATCATAATTCTGACATGCAGGCTGAATCTTTTACCTTATTCCTGCTTTCCTACATGCATATCCATTAATATTTAGTAAACTGGCTCTCATGGCATTAGGAATAAATATTATACATAATTAATATACAAAATAATCTTTAGGAGTAAAAAAACATTATTTTTAGCTTAAATTTAAACACAGCTATTATTGTCATGATTTTTTAACAAGAAGAATTTGTGTTTTTTCTTATTATTATTATTATTACACATACACATTCATGGGCCAATACATTCACAGTGATTCATATCACCATCTAACACAAAAACTTGGAGTTATCAGCACCCCCAAATATAGAGCCCAATGATTTGCTTCATTGAGAAGGTGCTGAAGAATTATCCAGATTATGAGTCAAACCTTTATAAAGAATGGCTACAAAAATAATAATAATAATAAATAAAATCACAAGATCCTCCACAATAATGCTATGAAAGATAAAAAAATATTACAAAAATGCCATAACCATGCTGTACGTTAAGGAAATATCAGAAAAAAAAATGGATAGAACATTGCATAAATACAATATTAAGACAACATTCAAACCTCCTACAAAATTAAAAAAACATACTTAGCTCATCCACTCAGTAAAAGACTTGGCTTTATCTAAACTTAAGAGTTCATATTGTATATCCATATGTAGAAATCAGCAGGTTGTTCTTAAATATAAATAGGAAGAAACATTTCTTATTTAGTACATATCTTGTATATTTTATAAGATGACAGGACTGATTTGGTACTCGTTTTATTGAGAATTTGTTATGAGATTGGGCTTGTATGAAAAAAATTGCTACATTATATAAGAGGAATGAGATGATTTAATTTAATGAATTTCTAAAATTTTAAGAGTCATTAAATTTTTTGTTCATGTTTATTTGCAGAAAAATTTTAGATACTGTACAGTGGTTAACTTCTCCAGAACAAGTAGCAGAATGTATAAAAGCATTTAGGTAAGTCTCCTTATATAATGTATATCTTGTTGTATTATACTCATGCACATTAAACAAATTTATCAGCATGTAATTGCTTGAATCATATGTTGCAGTTCGAAGGACTTAAGAAGTTAAGTGGTCATAGATTTTCACATAGTCTATAAAGAGTATGTAAAATAGACTGGGGCTTCTCATGTGGCCACTTTTAATCTTCAAAAACTGCATCCTGTTACACTCATCTTGCATAGCAGATTACCAAAAAGGTCCTGCTAAAAGCCCTTGTAGCAGTAGTGCTATATCCAAGGATATTCTCTATGATAAAGAGAATATCGTTGCACATTCAGTATGGTTAAATTTAACTGTGATAGATATATGCTTAGATACTAAACAGATTTGGACAGGCTGAAAATTTGTGTCATATTTGATCAGATGGTATTCTCTATTGGCTGAAACCAAAGCATGAGCCATGGTGGTACAACACAATGGTAATCATGCCAGCTAAGATGTTTAGTCAAACAAGACACTGTTTTTATTGAAGGAAAAGAGTAAGCAATAAAATTTGGCTGCTACATCAGTTTCAACAAAACTCTAAAACAGCTGAGATTCTTTTAAATCATGTTTTTTTTTTGTTTGTTTTTTTTGGTATTTCATGAAGTCCATGCCATTGCTACCTGAGATAGACATAAGTCTCTTGGTAGAAGCCTGCTAATAATAATTCAAAACACATCCAGGAACTAAGTTACAGCCACACATATTAGTGACATAAGGAGTGGGGATGCTCCTGTGCAATGATATCACAGAAATTAAGAAGTAGATGATGGGTATATTGTCAATTCTTAGGCTGGGTTTATAAGTTCACTGTTGTGTCATAGAATCATCATCAAATTTCTGATATGTACCGTCATTCGGGGGGGGGGGTGCAGGATATTACAACAGTACTACATGAAAAAGTTACATCCTTACTAACTTCTTATCAACAATTTTCCTCCAAATTAATCAGTTATCTGTCAAAATTCTAGTATTATCTTATATTTCTATCTTTTCGGTCTTCTTAGGCACATCTTACTATATCAATCTACTTAAATCTTGGTCTTCCTCTGGGTCTTTTCTTATCATCCTGACAAAAAACACTTGTTTTACTAATCTTTCCTCTCCCATTTCTAAGTGACCTACCATCTGAGATTAGCTCTGCTAACACATTCATGAATGCCACCATTACCAAGTTCTTCCCCAATATCCTCATTTTTACACATGATCAAAGGCCTCTGGTCTTTGATCATGTGTTTGATTTCTATACCAGCTCTGAGATTCATATGTTAAAATTGGTTTGACACTGTCAAATATGAATGTTTCCCCCCATTTTCATTGTCTTTTTTTTTTATTGCTGATTTTCACACCAAATTTATTAAAGTTATTCAATTTAATCAGGGAATCTTGCAACTTTTACTGGACTTATTTACAAGTATAACATCATCTGCATAAAGTAAAGAGCTGAGATTAACATCTCCAATTTTGATATCAAGTTTAGTTTATGTATAACAGTGGGAATAATATACATCCTTATCTCACACCTTAAGTAACATCAAACCATCTTCCCTGTACCTCCTTCAATTTTAATTGCTGACTCACAACTCAAATATAGATTATGTATTGCTCGATATACTACACCATCTACAGCATATAATTGTAGCATTTTGAACAGCTTTCCTCTTGGCACCTTGTCACGTGCCTTTTCTAGGCGGATGAAACTTAAATACAGATCCTTTTTATATTCCAAAGATTTCTCAGCTATTTGTCTTAAAATTAAAACATTTTCCTAACAACCTTTATTTGGCTTGAATCCAGCTTCTACACCAAACTTCCTTTCCACAAATTTTCTTAACCATTTCTCAAATGTACGAGGGCTGTTCAATAAGCAATAAGACTAATTTTACTGTCGTGAAATCATTCATCACAATATTAATTTCTGTGGAATAAAGAAATGTTGCTGTCTGTATTAACAAAGGTGATTGATGGATGGCGTAATACGGGCTGATGTGCCAGAGTGTCACCTGACTAAATGCAAGCTTGTTTCGGCACGCCTGCGAGCTGCAACCAGTCGTCGAAATGGAAGCGTCCTTGGAACAGCATTATGCGATTAAATTTTGTGTGCGTTTGCAAAAATCAGCATCGGACACGTTTAACATGATACGCGAAGCTTTCCACGATGAAGCAATGTCGAGGGCAAGTGTTTTTCGCTGGCATAAAACTTTTAAGGAAGGAAGGCAAAATGTGGAAGATCTTGAATGTGAGGGAAGACCTTCAACGTCCATCACAGAGACAATGATCAACACAGCAGCGATTATCATCAAGGAGGATCGCAGAATTACAGTACGCCAGCTGCATGTTGTCCTGAATATTTCTGTGGGAAGTGTTCACTCAATCATGGCTGAACATTTGGGACTGAAAAGTGTTTGCGCCCGATGGATTCCCAAACTCTTGACACCGGAGCAAATGCAGCATCGAGTGGATGTGTGCACAGAATGGAAAGAAAGACTGGAACAAGAAGGCGGCAACTTCTTAAAACGCATCATTACAGCAGATGAAGCTTGGTTGTATCGCTATGACCCTACAATGAAACAACAAAGCAGTGAATGGAAGCATCCATCTTCGCCTATCCCCAAGAAAGCAAAAACTGTAAAATCGGCTGGTAAAGTTATGACCATAATGTTTTTTGACTATGAAGTCATTGTTTACCAACATGCTGTAGAACCCGGGAATACTGTAAACGGCTCATACTATGCGGATGTTTTACGGACAATGGTACAGCACGTCAAAAGGAAGCGTCCATTGCCGAAGAATGGCTTCTTATTGCACCACGATAATGCAAGGCCACATATTGTTGGTGGTGTAGTGGACGTTTTGCAGAATAACAACATAGATATCCTACCACACCCTCCATACAGTCCTGATCTCGCACTGTGCGATTTCTGGCTGTTTCCTCAGATCAAGAAACCACTAAGATGCCGCCATTTCGAAAGCAACAAAGCATGTGTAAAAGCAGCAGAGGCGGTTTTGAAAGAACTCTCAAAAAACGGACTGTCACATGTGTTTAAGAAGTGGACGCAACGTTGGGACAAATGCATCGCGTCTCACGGTAGTTACTTCAAAAAAGACCATGTAAATGATGACGATTAAAGGTAATCTGTTTTCTGTATAAATATAGTCTTATAACTTATTGAACAGCCTACGTAGTTGCATCAATTTTACTAGAAATACACTCAGTAGGGAAACACTACTGTAATTCTCACATTCAGTTTTATTTCCCATTTTATAGGTGCTATGAGAGCTCTATTCCAATCATCTGGAATTTGACCAGGCCTTCTGAATTATTCAGTGCAGTCACTATAAAGCTTTTTTTATGCCTCCGTATTTGAGCAATTCTGGTCAAATATCATCTACTCCAGCTGTTGTTTCACATTCCAGGTTTTTGATGGCTTTTTCTACCTCAAGTATTGAAATATACTCCTGATTGCATTCCTCTTGAATGTTTTGCTACCACTGTGCTGTCACTATTTGTTTCATTTAGCAGTCTTTCAAAGTAATTATTCCAGACATCTGAATTATCTTCAGTTTTTGTGTCACTTTTATCATCTTGAATTCCTTTCACAGTACTGTTTTGTCCATTTCCACATTTTTGAGTAGCCTCCAGAACATTTTGCCACCTTCCTGATATTTATTTTCTGCGTGCTTATCAGTCTTCCTTTAGAACACAAGTTGACTTATTTATCAGAAACTTTCGATGCATGTTTTACTTCTTTACCTTGACCGTGTCTTTAACTCTCTTAGTCCATGATGGAGTTCTGATTTTCCTATCCTTGTAGACAATCTCATGAATATGAATAAGAATATGAAGTAGGATGTTCAGTGAAGGGTAGACAAATAGGAAAAGCATGAGGAAGACTAAACTGGCTACTTGTTTGTAATCACTGCTTATTTGCTCCACCATTGAAAGAGAGGATTTGAGAAAAACAGATGATTCTCCATTTCTGAATTGAGTATGCATTTCTCCTTCTTTGACTACACAAAATTGTCATAGAACACTTATAGTAACACAATTTGTGCATAAGATGGTTACCAAAAATGCTTATTGATGATCACAAAACAAAATACATGATGGCAACCCTGAACTGTTTGGGACAGTATCATAATGAACATAATTTTAGTACCACTTTGTGACAGGAGATGAAACCTGGATTTCTCATGTGACACCAGAGAGTTAGCAGCAATCATTGCAATGGCAGCATACTGGATTTCCAAAGGTAAAGAAATTCAAGTAGGCACATTCCTCAAGGAAGATCATGAGTACTGTGTTTGGGGACAGGTACAGTATTTTGCTCATTGATATTCTGCATCAAGGAACTACAATGAACACAGAGAGCTGCCAGTTAGAACTTAGTTTCTGGAGTAGCACAATTGGTTAGCATGTAGTGCTTATAAGACAGTATTTGTGAGTTATTCCGAACCTCAGATGGGGGGAATGTTTTTGCTGGCCTGGTTGCCTGAGTGATTAGTGTATCCACTCTCCAGCCTTTTGGCTGGAGAGCGGATACATGTCTTTTGGCTAAATGGCTGCGGGTTCAAATCCTGCCATGGACATGGATGTTCATGATTGTCTGTGAAAATACTAGTGGTGGTAGTGGGGCAGTAGATGGCATTGGTGTATATGATGTGGTTCGCTGTAGTTGGTGGATTGAGTGGTGGAGACGGAGAGTTGTAGAGTAGGTGCCCTCCCTTAATAAGTCTTTGGACTTCTTCTTGGAGGTATCACATAACAGTAATTATTATTATTAGTCTTAGATTATCAGCATGGTAAATGGCTGCCAGTTTAATATGTCCAAGCATAATGTGATGGATGCACTTTGGGAAGAAATCATAAGCTATGTACTATATTAATAGAACTGAACTATGGGAAACTGATGATGCCAGGGACTTTGAGGTGATTGTGGACAGGGAGTTGAAGTTTAGAGGGCGTATTGCAAAGGTAACCAAAACTGCATATCAGATTTTGTGGTTGTTGAAGAACACACTAACAAGCAAGGATAGAGAAGTTACTATTCCTCTATATAATGCTTTAATAAGGCTACATCTGGACTGCTAAGCACAGAGCTGGACTCTCAGATTCCATAAAGATAAAGAAATGGAATGAATCCAGAGGTTAGTGACAAAGATTGTGGCAGGTCTGTGGAATGCTCTATGAGAATAGATTAATGTCTGTGGGATTCAAAAATTAGCTGATAGGCAAAAAAAAGGACATGATAGAAGCATTTAAGTTATTAAAGGAGTTTTATAGGACTGACACTAAAGACTTTTCTGTATGTGTCAAGAAGTGAGAGAACAAGGGGTAACCAGTGGAAGTTGTGTTAGAGTGTAGTTAGCAAGGGTTTTAGGACTAGATTTTTTGTTTGGAGTGTGGCAAATGGGTTGCCAGAGGTGGTTGTTAGTGCTTCATCGGTGAATAAGTTTAAGAAGAGGTATGATAGGTATTGTGTGAATAATGGATCTCCAATGATCTCCCTTCTTACTCCATGGAGATAATTGTATAATAATAATAATTAATAAATAAATAATAGTTATGCCACTATAATACTTTTTGAAAGATAATTATTCTAGGGAACCAGAGCTTCTGTAGCTCAATCAGTATAGATGAAGCCCTTTAGTTGGAAAGACCTAGGTTCGATTTCCATCAGTGACACGACGAATCTTTATCTGGTCTCCTTCAACCAAAGGCGAGTTAGCTGGTCTCATATGGAGGTAGAGGGGTTTTTTTCCCTCCTGGAAACTGATTTTTCGTCCCTCAGAACAGGCAAACCGGCCCCATGAACACATGCTGTTACAGTCAAAAATACATTTTCCTTTCCCTAGTGGCAGACCAGTTGAGTTGTTGCAACAAAAGTCACATCAAGTGTAACACGCAGATCATTGGATGCGGGATAAACATGCAGAGGAAGAAGTAATTATTCTAGGGAACCAGTCTGGGAGATACCTCTTCCTCGAAATCGCTATAGCGAAGACTGATTTTGTCAACAAGAGTGCAGCTAAGTTATTCAGTCACTGTTCTCTTCTTGATTCACATCAAAAAACAACATAAATGTCTAGTTTTTGCCTATGCTTTCTGTAGATGTTTCCATGAATTTTTCATTCAAATTTGCCTGTGTCTACTACTTTCGCTTATGTATATTTCTATTTATCTTAAAAATTCACCTCTCCAATGATCTATGGAAACATCATAGATCTATGATTATTATTATAACACTTCAGGTAATCAAATCCAGTATGATTAAGTTTTTGCTTTCCTCTTGTTTTTTAATCCATTCATAGTACTGCTATAAATTCAGCAACTTGGCAGATTTTTTTGGTAATCCCCACATGAGAGGCTGGCTGTTTTATGTTAATATTCTTAAATGCTAAGAAAGAATGAAGGTTAATGTTATCCAAGAAGCAAAATTTTGTACAGAGATATGGGCATTATTAAAAATAAAACAGGAAAAAATGGGTTTTTTTTTTACAGGAAATAAGATAGGACTGAGTTATGCAAGTATTGAAATTAATAAGATTATCAGAACCTCACCAAAGACTATTTTAAGTTCTACTTATTAATGAATTATCTGCAATCCACACTCATAAAACTTGGTTTATTGCATTGATTCTGTCAGATAAGACTATAATTTACATACTCATTAAAAAAGAAATAGCTAAAAGGGAGAGAATGGGGGGGGGGGGTGCTTGTTATACTATTATTATAACAAAAATTTAGTGCTGCATATATCTTTTTACTTTAAGAAGATGCATATCAGGGGTTCCCAAAAATTTTGATCAGAGATTCCCCCCCCCCCCCCCAAGTAAAAATTCAGTAATAACAAAGGCCCCAAGTGCAATGAGCTTCAAGTTAATATATTTTATAAACAATTTTTTTAGAAAATATATCCAGTCATTACTGGGAGAAAGCACAAACTCTAAAATTTAAATATTCTAGACGACATATTGACGATACTTCTTTTTGCATTAGACATGATCATTAGGGATTTTCTGCAAGAAATTATTTCAACACAACTGGAACTCTTGCTAAAATACATATTTTAATAAAAAACTATTACAATAAAATGAATAATCCACTCCCAAACACTGCTGAACGAAAATAACTAGCGACTAGAAATAGCACTGAAAGTTTGACGAGAGCAGAGATGGTACAAGGAAAGCAAGCAAAATCTGCTTGGACACTAACTAAAACAATTTATTAATGTTTTCAAGGACACACAATTGATATGCTGCCAGGTGCACAAGAATAAACCATTTTGCTGCCTGCCTAAGTTAACAACTTGTTTTGTATAATTCTAGAATGATCTTTGTGAGAAATATATATATTTTTAAAGACCTCTAAAATAATCTTATCAACATCCACTGGTTTTATTAGTGAAACTTGTCCAAAGACCTCAAAGGGTTGCTATCAACCATTTTGGGAATCCCTGATGTAAACCAAGGATATGTTGGTTGTAGTGTTTAAAACAAGTATGTTTTATATTATTTGAAGACTTTCACCTATTTTTACAATTTTTTAGACAATCTTTTTGGCCAAATGGGTCTCTTGCATTGCCACAACCAGAGAGGGATCATCATAGTAAAATGAGAACACGTGGAGCTGCTAAAATGGTGATGTTATGTAGTATACCAGGTAAGTGCAAACAAGTCACCTCGTAATATTACAAAATAATGTTAAATGAAGGTATTTCTATCACATCACATTTTACTTATAACAGGTACTAGTAGAGAGAGAGAGAGAGAGTAATCACTTTAATGGAAATTTTTCAATCACTTAAATGACATGATAGACTAATAAAATAATGTTATCTTTGACAACAAATTTAACAAAATTTCATTAAAACCTGTCTAGCTAGAGGAGGGTTTTTATAGCATACAGACAGAGAGATAAAACAAATCTAATACACTGTTGTGAAATGCACCATAAAAGACACATACAAAATTCTCTTCTGGAATAACATACAAAGATAACTGAGATTGTTATTCCAGAAGAGAATTTTTTGCCTTTTATGATGCATTTTACAATGGCATATTAGATTTGTTTTGTCTCTCTCTTTCTCTATGCTATAAGAACCCTCCTCTAGTTAGACAGGTTTTAATAAAATTTGAGTCTTTATTAAAATTTCTTATAATTTCAAATTTTATTTTAAGTTCTATTTTTAGAACCACAAATTAGGCAAAACAATTCAAAAACATGCAAAATGAAACATTGTCAAACTTCTGTTTGTCTAAAAAAGTAATACACATACAAAAGTGAGACCTATGTAATTGAAAAGAGTGACTCAAAAGTTTTAATTCTGCACATGTATAAGAAATAAGTATTGTCACTTTTGTGTCATGAATACCACATGAATGTAAACTCAAAAAAAAAAGCATTTTGCATCCAATTTCATTCATGAAATCTGGAAACAGTTCACAAGAAAGTTCAGGAAGTATCTGCAAACTAAGATTTTTGTTAGGACATGATGTGAATGTATGAACAAGTGATGGCATTGGTTTAAAAAAAAAAAAAAAAATCAGGCAGGTTCTAAACCAGCTCAAATATGTCTGCAATGGTATTCAAATCATGCCTGATTTTTTGAAGTGTCAAGTCTATTGAAGTCAACATATCTTGACTGACCATGAATTGCCATAATAAACAATGTGAAAAGTTCTTTATAAATGCCTTTCTCAGATCAGATCCCTACTGATTGTAATTGTTGTATCACATAAAACCTAATGATAGATTTTAAGTTTTGAGTTTTGTTTGAACACATGTTGGGCTATATTAGGAAAATGAAGCATTGTCAAACAACACCTGTTTTCATTGTTGATGCAACATTTCACCTTTGTGGAGAGTTAACAGATATAATAGTCATATATGGGGAAATAAGCAGCCTCACACCTTAGAAACACATAAGGTAAAGAAGTTGTTTTTGTGTTGTGACCTGTGATAATGTTTGTGAGCCTTTCTCCTTTGGGTGGGGTTACAAATTACCTACTGTAACATGAAACTGTGATTTATGCCTCAGCCACTTGAAGACAAACTGGATGTTTTTCAGTGTGATGGAGGACCACCACACATTGACATTGAGATGACAACATTTTTGAATGAGTATTTGTCCAAGTAATGAATTTGCTAAGGAAGATCACTTCGTACCCTCTGCAATCTAAAGATCAGATTCCCCTGTTCACGTTTTCATCCCTAAGGTTAACATACAGACCGTGATTGTCAAAATTGATCATCACTTATTGCAGAATGTACGGCACAAAATCAAATACCTTCTTGTTGGATGCAGGACAAATGGAGTACGTATTGAACTCTCCACACCCTGTTGGAAAGCAGACACCATCTACTCAACCAAACAAGCTAACATGACAAAAAATACTTCATTTGCTGTGATAACAAATTACATCACTGCAGCATCACTGTTTCATGTTTGTCATGTTCAGACATGAAATATTCTTAGGTATATTTCACAAAATTCTTATATAAAGCACCAATTAGATTAATTTTGTCTATATGCTTGGATTTTAAAAGGATTTAAAATTAAACAGTTATCTTTAGCTGACAGGAGTTTGTAGGACTTATACTCATTGTGCTCTTTTAATTTGATAAAGTGGTCATTTTCTAGGGCATGCTGGTCTGTTCCTTGAAATATCCATAATATGGATGTTTTTTTAATTTTTTTTTTTCTGACCAGGATAATTTGTGCTAATGTCCAAAATAATGGTTGTACATTGAAAGAGGTACGGATATACTATATGCTCTGAGAATGATAGAGTCCCAGTAGTCTTTAATCTGTCTTGGGAGGTAGAAATTTTATCCAGTGATTTGTAGACTGTTTTGCTTTTATGACATTTCAGAAGGTATCAAATTGATCTGTATTTTTAATATAAGTTAGGGAGATAGTGTGTGTATATATATATATATATATATATATATATATATATATATATATATAAATAAATAAAAGGAGAGCAGGTTTTTCAGGAATTTGGGCCCTTGTTTTTCGATATGTAGTACTGGACTTGATAATGAAATTAATTCTGCTCTAAGATTCACGTTTTGAAAATGTCTAATTTTGGGGCATGGTCATGTGAATTAGCAAACTATGATAAACTGAATAGGAAAGATTGCCTTCTAGTTGCTTTGTAATGGAGATATTGAGAAATGCTAAAATTCTTTCTTTCCTTTTTCATTAAAAATTCTTTAAAAATTTCCTTAAAAATTCTCCGTCTCCAAAAGCAGTTTTCACAAGTGAAAACTGCTTTTGGAGACGGAGAATTTTTAAGGAGAGAGAAAAACGTTGTCAGCATGGTCCCTTTACTTCCAAGGTGTCTTGGAAGCGAAGGGACATTTGCATTTCAGACTTAAGTTTGATGAGGAACAAGATTCACAGGCAAAACTTCAAAGGATTCTATGTATAACTCAGTAGTAGAGTGCAAGTGGGGATACCACTGCTTCACTTTCAATTTGTTTGTACAACTGGTACCTCAGCTAAATTAGTTTGACTTAAGTCAGTACTCTTATAGACATCATAAATATCTGGGAGAAAGACAAACTTCTATCCAAAATCTATCATCAGCACTCATATTTGTAAAAAGAATTGACACAGTAAAGCACTAAGTATTATCTTCTAATTGCAGGTCCTATTAGAAAGTTCTTATATATCTAAGAAGAATTTCTTCTATATTCTTGCCTTAGTTTTCTCATGATTTTTGTTTTTTTACATTTATGTATCACTTAGCTTTTTTTTACATTTTTCTCTGTATTCTTCAAGGAAACTTTCAAGGAACTAGGGGGGGACCCCCTAGTTCTTTTTCTATTTGGCATGTATTGAAAAATTTCCTTTCTATCAGTCTTATAGAACTCCTTTAATAGCTTATAAGTTCCTATCATGTCCTCTCTTTTCTGCCTTGCAACTAAACTTTGCAGCCCACACACCTTCAATCTATTCTCATAGGGAATGTGATATTAGTAATCACTAGCCCATGTCTGAACTGTAATCAAGCAGATATTTTTGAGCCTTTGCCATTATTATCACCTTTGCTCTTTTCTATAAATCTCTTTTACTAGAAATCTCTTTCACAGACACAGAAAAGTATTATTATAGATTCCCAATTTTGAAATTTGTCCATTAGTCTTCTGAAAAATTGGCCGTCATTCAAGAAAGTATTTAAAGCTCTACTCTTTCTTTTCCCTGATTACTGTTGCATGAGAAGAACATCCTGTAGTTATATTTAGCAGTATCTAACCTGTTTTAGTCTCCTTTGTCTTCTCAACACCAATTATTTTGATACAGTACTTCAATTCTTCTGGTAGTTTTGCTTCTTTTCCATTAATACTTTAAGTTGATGTGCCTATCTGCAATTCCCCTGACATTGATTTTGTTCGTATAGTTGACTTTTTGCTCTTTGCTTTTGTTCCCTGACAAAACAGCTGGCTTCTTTAATTAACAAGACATCAGGTAGCACTGCATTTCATTATGTTGTAATATTTTTGTAGGTTTGTTGTTATTCTCTTTCTATATTTAACTCCTTGATCTATCCCAACCATCCACCTCATGCAAACTGTCCTCCACCTACCTAATAAGCCCCTTTCTCTACTCTTTTTTTCTCTCTTTCCTTTCTATTTACTTAGCTCTGTAACTTACATTTTCTGCATAGCCACAGCTCTCAATGTTATTTTCATCTTTTGCTTCTACATAGTTTCCAGCATTGTGTTACTTAGATTTATTAAAATTAATTATGAAGAAAAGCTCAATAAATATACCAAGCAGCAAAACAATGTTTTTGTGTTGAAAATTTTTGAAAGTAATAGCAGTTTTAAGTGACATTTGTGGCATAGATATAGACTGTACGAACATATAGAAACAAGAAAGTTGATTACCAGTCTGATTCAATCTAAAAATTTAGTGTCACTGACAATTCAGAAAGGTGGAATAACAGCAGTATATTTCATAAGAAATACACTGCCAATCAAAAAAAAAAAAAAAAAAGAATTTTTAATATAAAAGTAGATGTTTTAACAAGTTATGATGTTCCAAGCATTGGAATGAACCAAGTGTGTTAGTTATTATTATTATTATCCAGACCTCCTGGAGTCAAAAGACTCATCGTGGGAGATCCTTCCTAAGAAACACAAAGTCTATCAAGGGGAAGCCCCCCCCCCCCCCAAGAAACACAAAGTCTATCATACCACTCTTAAACTCATTGACTGTTCTCACTCTCATCACTCCATCATGCAATGCATTCCATGGTTCAACCACCCTCCATGCAAAGAAACCACTCCTCACCCTCTTGCTCGTGGTTTCCTTTCATAACTTCCAGGGATGGCCTCTTGTCATCACTCCTTCCCTCTGTTCAACCAAGTGAAAGAACTCCCCAGTGTCAACCCTGCAACCACCTTTCAACAGTTTAAAAGTCTCAATCATATCACCTCTCCTTCTTCTATCCACCAAACTCTGCAGTCCACATTCTCTCAGCCAATCCTCATAACTAACATTGTACAGTCCTGAAACTATCTTTGTTATCCGTCTTTGTACCCTTTCCACAGTTAATTTATCCCCTTCAAATCCTGGGGACCAAATCTGAGAACAATAGTCTAAGTTGCCTGTATTGCATTTTGGAAATGAGAATGATATATCCAAACTTTCATTAAATAAGCCAGAAACAAGCCATTTACTGGAGTGATCATAATTTATAATTAATAAGGATAAGCTACTTAAATATAAAGAGCTAATAAGCTTCATTTCGGCAACAAAAACATTATTTAAATTAAGGGGATATTAAATCCCACATTGTTTTAAAACCGAATAAGAAACTCAAAGATTGGAATCAGAGAGTTTCTTGTCGAATATAGTATAGTAAACTATAAAGTATCGGCGATCACTAAGCGTCCGCTAAATGCAAGTGACCCTAGCACGTAGTGCAATACCGGAAATCTCGCAGCAAAGTCGGTAAAGTTCTGATCACTATTCTTAGGTATTTTCCATAATGTAAAAACACATTCCCTAGGAAATGTATGCTGTTATTACATTATGGTGGGGAGGTCACTACCCAGACCGGTTTCAGCCTTTTTTGAGGCTTCATCAGTGAGTAGCTAGACCTAATACCAAAGTGTATAGTGAAAAGAACTTATGTACTCTGCGAACGAGTTTCCGAACAGGTGCAACCATTAAGTTACTTAAATATAAAGAGCTAATAAGCTTCATTTCGGCAACGTTCAGTAAAGTTCTGATCACTATTCTTAGGTATTTTCCATAATGTAAAAACACATTCCCTAGGAAATGTATGCTGTTATTACATTAAGGTGGGGAGGAAAATTACATTATGGTGGAAATTTAGGGAGGAAATTACATTATTGTGGGGAGGAAAATTACATTATGGTGGAAATTTAGGGAGGAAATTACATTATGGTGGGGAGGAATATACTATATTCGGCAAGAAACTCTCTGATTCCAATCTTTGAGTTTCTTATTCGGTTTTAAAACAATGTGGGATTTAATATCCCCTTAATTTAAATAATAAGGATAAGCATTTATAATTAATAAAGTTGAGTTGGGGCAATGTAGAAGTGCTTCGTCACTCTCTCTTTGAATAAGCACTCAAATTTGAAACATCATTTATGTAAAAGGTGAATTCCAGCCAGAAGATTCTGTGGTTAGTGCTGACTCTGTGCTGAGCTCTAAGTCTAGTCTACCAGATGTGATTTTTTATAGAGATGTAGGATGAATGGTGTTCCTGCTATCTCTTTTTTTTTTGAGTGGAGCTGGAAAACAACAGGAAGACATACTGTAATGATTACATAATGTAATAACTTGACTAAACAAACACATGTAATAACTACGGTAATAAGTTTTCATAAGTAAATATTACTTAACGTCTTCGGTACAGTTAATTTAAACAATACTAGAAATAACATACAGTTAGGGCACATAATTACAAAGGAATCCCAATATGCATGCAGTAGTGTGTTTTAGAATTAAATTAAAATATATCTGGAGGGAAAAAAAAAACAGATTACATTAAAATAAGATAACATATATAAAAATTATTTTATACACTTTTGTATGACAATTTCCCATACTTTAAGAATAGCAAGAACGCCATATAACATAAAAGTTTATATAAACTTTATATAAACGTTCATGTTTATATAAAGATCTATGTAGAAGTTTGGTTTTTTCCAATTATATATATATATATATATATATATATTTTTTTTTTTTTTTTTTTCCTCCAGATATATTTTAATTTAATTCTATAACATGCTACTGCATATTGGGATTGCATTGTAATCATGCGCCCTAACTGTATGTTATTCCTAGTGTTGTTTGAATTAACTGTACTGACGATGTCCTATGATACGTAGGATGAAATATTTCCTTATTAAAACTTATTACTGTGGTTATTACGTGTGTTTGTTTAGTCATGAATTCTTCACAGGTTTCATTGTACAATAAATGTGATAACTTATATTAGGAAAATTATTATCAAGAGAATTTTCTGTCACATTTCATAACCATTTTCAATGCATGTTTTAAAAATAGATTAAACAACAATTGAAATTTAAAGCACATGTTACAATGCATGATATTAATTTCAGGAGAGAGCTGCATCCATGAACTATTAGAATTCAAGGAAAAAACAAAAATAAATAAATATTTATTTTTAAATAATAATAAATAATAAGTAATTTTATTAATTACTTAATAAAAATGTGGGGTATTGCTTAGGATAACCTCTCAAAATTGTGCAAGCTTTAATCAGTCATTTTTGTTTTAAGGTTTGGCCAATTACTTATTGATTTTCCTCCTGATATAAAATTATTGACTTTGCTATAAGTCCACATTATTTTTCTTGGCAAAATAAGCTTTATTATGAACAAATTGAAGGAACTGTAATGAGATATATTTCTTCTGCCTTGGCAGCTATTACATGGAACATTTCAAACACATTCTTAACATCTCTTCTCCTAAATCCTATATTTCACTTCAATGTCTTTTGCTATCTAGAACTCATTTTTGTCTGATAGTTTTGAATTTCTGAAGCAAATTGTTCTATCATGGAATTAAATTTACTCTTGAAGTAGAAGATAACAAGTGCTTCCCATTTGACTATTTAGATTATGTACTGGTTTCAACTCATTATGAGGTTTAATGCAATAAATACAGCACATATAAATAATTAAATGTAAATAATTAATTCTTTACAGCATATGATCTAAATAATTAAACAATACATTTAATTATTTATATGTGTTGTATTTATTACATTAAATCTTATAATGCTTCCCATTTCTGGATGTTCTTATCTTACTATACCCCAATGCTGCATCATATCATCTATCTTGGAAGTCAAGTATTTTTAAAACTTTAATACATCCAGCACACATTTTATGTTCCACTGATTCTCTTCTGTATAACAAACTCCCCTTTATCAGAACCACCTTCATCTCCAATGGCTACATCACCAAACTAATCAACAAGGTAATTAATAATTATGACCTTCTTAGAATTCCTTCTCTAGAGGAAGCTTTTAGAATTTCTGTTCCTTAAGGCAAGGGAATGTCAGAATGACATATGACTTCTTTGCCAGATTAACCTTCAAGATTCTTTCCATCCATAAATTGAAGATGCCAAGAAATTATATTCTTGGTTTAATCTTTGTCCAAGAGTAAACAAACAAAGTTTGTGCGTGAAGTAATTTCACAGCTCGGAAACTTGTAGAGGCTAATGACTTCACATCACTTGTTTTAGTATCACATAATGCAAAGCACATATCATTATAGACATGTATAATGCTATGCATTTGTGAAGGGTCACTACCCAAACTCCTTTTCAACCTTAATTGAGGTCTAATCAGTGGGAGCCAGACCCAGAAGTGATACCAAGGTGAAAGTAATTCAGAAGTCATATTTCCATATACAAGTAGCTAAAAGATGTCGCACTTTATTACTAAAATACTCTGGATTAGAGATAGATGTTGAAAGTTTTTCTACTTGGTTATAATATAAATTAAAGATGCCAAGAAATTATATTCTCGGTTTAATTCTTTATCCAAGTGTAAGCAAACAAAGTTTGCGTGTGAAATAACTAAACAACTGGGTAACTTATACAGGCTAATGACATCACATCACTTGCCTTAGTATCCCATAATGCAAAGCACATATCGTTATGGACATGTTACCCAGTTGTAAAGTTACTTCACTTGCATACTTTGTTTGCTTACACTTGGATAAAGGATTAATCTAAGAATATAATTTCTTGACATCTTTAATTTATAGTATAACCAAGTGGGAAAACTTTCAACTTCTTTCTGTCCAGTTCACAAATTAAATTTGTTTCTGGACTTTCTAAAAGATAAATATCCACCATTTTCCTTTCCTGGAGTTTATAGAATTCAATGCTCATGCAGCCACTCCTATTAATGACAGACTGCTTGGTGTGCTCAAATTCATTAAGAAGAACAAGATTATATTCTGCTCCATGAGTTTAATAGGCCAGGTCTGGCCATACTGCTTGGCAAGAAGTCAGCTGCACCCCACTGACTTCTTTCCATCCCACATGGGTAAGGTGCATCATGTCATGTAATGAGTCACATGTTTGTAGCTGGTATAAATTGGAGGAATATGATGCTCTCAAGTCAATGCAACTGTGTACAGGTGAAATAGCTGCGAGAAGGGGGACTGACAGAGTTTGAAAGAGGCATTGTGATAGGATGTACCATGTTGCAGGCCTATCTGTTTAGCAAATTGTTGACAATTTGGGCTATACTAGGTCAACAATCAGTGATACCATACTGAGATAGAAGCACAGGGAGTAAACACAAGTGCTACCTGCAGTGGATGACCCACTACACTCACCAAACATGAATGTGGGGTAATACGAAGGATAATATGTAAAAACTGTCATTTTTTGGCCGACACATTGAATGCAAAGTTCTGGGTATTGACTGGATCACAAATCTGCATAAAAATATTCAGAACTAAGGCCCTCAACGAATTATATTCTTAGATTAATCCTTTATCCAAGTGTAAGCATACAAAGTATGCACATTCCATGGTAGGACCACAATATGTAAGTCTCACATTACCTGAACCAACATGCAGCATCATCTTCATTGATGCAGTGAGCATGTAAAATGGGACGTGGAAGCTTGGAAAACTGTTACGGAGTGCTTACACCCTCTACCGAGCAGATGGATGGGTGTGGCAGATGCCCAGTGAACATCTCTTACTAGAGTATGTAATCCCAACTATGAAATTCAGAAGTGGCAGTATGATTATATGGTCCTGCTTTTCTTGGTTTGGCCTTTTTGTCATGAACATTGAACTCCGAGAAGTATCTGCAATACTTCTACTTTGTGGCGTTTCTACGAAACTGACTATTGTCTCTTTCAGCATGACATGGCACCATGTCATAAGGCTGCTGCTGTAACTGCATTGTTTGTGTACATTAATATCACTGCACTTGACTTTATTGACCTCCACAGAGCCCTGATCTCAACCCTATTGAACATCTGTGGGATGGACCGGAGCATTGGGTGATGTCAAGGGACATCTGCCTCACAACAGCCCAGGACCTCATTACATGCCTAGAGGAAGAATGGTCCAAAATTCCCATTGATTGCTGTCATATGCTTGTGGAAAGTTTGCCCCATAGGATTGCTGCGGTTATCATAGCAGAAGGAGGTCCTAAATCTTATTAATGTGGGCACCATGGCTGTGTGTGTGTGTGTGTGTGTGTGTGTGTGTGTGTGTGTGTGTGTGTGTGTGTGTGTGTGTGTGTGTGTGTGTGTGTGTGTGTGTGTGTGTTCCTCAAACTATGGTGTCCATTGACTTCTTTCCAAGCAGCATATACAAAACAGTTGAAATAAGAAGTGATCTTCACTTAGTTATAAGCAGGATTAAACTGAATATCATGTTGAAAAGAAAAATATATAAGAAAATTCTGAAAAAGAATTGAAGTTGAACACCACTTTTAGAGGTGAAATTTGATGTTACTACACAAACATTTCAAGAAAAAAATGAAAGGGTTTGAAAATAATAACCTAACCTTGGATCTCAGTGGCAAACTCTGAATAAAATATTGGTTGATTTAGTTAAGGCATCATATTGTAAGGTGTTATAAGTGCTTTATAAGGATAACAAAATCCAAACTTCATTTTGGGCACAGCAAGGTCAGAGAAAAGAAAGCATCTTAAAAGTTCTTAGCAAGTAAATTAAAAGATACCCTGAGAGAATGCAGAAAAATATAAATAAAAAAAATAAACATGTCAAGCTGTGTGTCAAAAAGCAACTAACATATGCTTAATGGAGCTTGTGCCATTAAAACATTTATTATACACATGTATTCACAAGAATATAGTAATTATATTACTGCAAATATTTCAACTAGAAATTAGCTGGTTATCATCGATGTATTTGCATAATCACAAGGTGAAGCTACAACAAAGAATGTTAATCCTATTTACAGAGTCATGTGCTGGATGCCACCTAGTGGGTGGTTACAATAAAATAAGATTACAATTAAATCCTAAATGTAAAATTAATTTATTTGAAATTAAATTTAATTACATAATGAAATGGCAGCATTATATTAATTATTTTTAAAAAATTAAAAATAATAATTAAATTAAAAATGGGGAAAGGAGGAATTATTGCTTGCCATTTATGAGAATGAGACTTTCCCAAATCTTGGGAATAGAGAGAGAGTCATTCCGATTTAAATTTGGGTGGTGTAGAAGTACCTCAGCACTTCCTTTAAATAACTACTAAAACCTAAACCTGCACCAGTGTAAAAGGTGAGTATTGGACCACAGGATATCATGGTCAGTATCCACTCCATGCTGAGCAAGGCCAGATTTTTCAGGTTTATTGTTTTTAATATAAGATTGGTGTTCTTGTAGTCGTTTTTAAAAAGACCATCCTGTTTGTTCAAAGTACGAGCAGAGCCATTCACATTGAATGTGGTAAACACCAGGGAAAGAGAGGTGGGGGGGGGGTGCTGTTTATCTTTCATGGATGGTAACCAAAAAGCAGCTAAACAAAAGTTGTGGAGAAAAGTGACAAAATGTTCTGAAGGCAATTGAAAAAACTTTCAAAGCAGAAGAAAGTACTAAAAAAAATCAATGATAAAAGTCACATAAAAAAACTGAAAAATAAGTATATTCTGGCTGTCTGGATAATTTTGCCAAAGGTCATTAAATGAGAAAAACAATGAGATAACAGTTCTAGGAAATATGCAAGAGAAATGCAGTCAGGATTATATATCAAAACCTGAGGTAAAAAAATTGTCATAAACTTGAAATGTGGAAAGGCCACTGGAACTGGTGATTTTCAATTGAAATGCTAGAATATTAGCAGTTTAAAATTCTGGTAATAGGCTTATATGTTGGCTGCTCATAACTACTGTTATTTTTTTTGGAAATAACAATGTATACTAAAATATTAATTATAAAAAAACTTTAATTAATACTTTAGCCTTTTAGCTGTTTATTTTAGTAAAAAAAAATTGAATTATAGCGGGAAGGATTGATGACAAGGGGGCCATCCCTGGAAGTTTCAAAAGGAAAATGTGAGTAAGAGGGTGAGGAGTGGTTTCTTTGCATGGAGGGTGGTTGAACCATGAATGCATTGCCTGATAGAGTGGTGAGAGCGAGAACAGTCAGTGAGTTTAAGGAGTGGTATGATGGACTTTGTGTTTCCTAGGAGGGACCTCCGATGAGCCTTGATAGACTTGTGTTTCCTAGGAAGGACCTCTCGTGATGAGGCTTTTGGCTCCTTGGAAGCCTAAATAATAATAATAATAATGAAATTTCAGCAACATTACATTGCCATCATCAGGGATCACAAAAACAATGATATGTGCATGCAGGCACTAATGCTGGGCAAATAAGCATGCAGAAATCTTACCTAAAACATTCAGTAGGATATTCCTCTGTAATTTTCTCTTTTTATAGATAAAAGTACTTTGAGAGCTCTGTTCTAGTCATCTGAAATTTGCCAGTGTTAGTGCCTGCATGCACATATCATTCCTGTGATCTCTGATGATGGCAATTTAATGTTGCCAAAATATAGAAAAGTATTGATTAAAGTTTTTTTTTATATAATTAATATTTGAGTAGATGTTATTTTTTAAAAAATAATAGATATGGCAGTTTAAAAGTTTTGAAGTGGAAGTCAGTTGAATTTCAGATGACTAGAACAGAGATCTCAGTGTACTTATCTATAAAAAGGAAAATAGAACTGAATGAGAGAATGACAGAGGAATATCCCTACTGAATGTTTTCAGTGAGATTTATGGATGCATATTTGAGAAGAAATTTTAAAAAATGTGAAAGAAAAACCTTGCAGGAGAATAAGGCCAGATAGGATTATCAGGATCAGATTTTTACATTATGACAAATAAATTAGAAATCATAGGAATATAATAGGATCCTTACTTCAATTGTGTAGATCTGAAAAAAGCATATGACAAGATGCCAAGAGAAAAGTTTTTCATACACTACAATTATAAAATAGTGGAAAATTATACCGAGCAATACATAGCATTTTAAGTTATAAGTCAGCAGTTAGAATTGAAGGAAGTATAGGAAGGCAGTTTTGCTGTAAAATCAGGTGTAAAACAAAGTCATACACTATCTCACTCTTATTCATCATGGATCACATTATGAAAGAAAGTGTCATTAAATCAGATATCAAACTTAGTTCTTTATTTTATGCAGTTGATGTTATATATATCAAACTAAATAACTGCTATAACAAATTTGGCATGAAGATCAGCATTAAAAAGACCAGAACTGTGAAAATAGATAAGAATATGGAAAACGTTACTGATTTTTAGTGAAGATTCTATAGTCCAAGTAAAATTTTTTAGTAAAGATGCAAATAAAATCTGAAAACAGACAAGAGTAAGCAAGCTGGTAAGATGTGGAGTCATTTGAATAAATTTGTATGGAATAGAGGGAGAAATTAGCCAAAACTCTAAACTAGTAGTATAGAAGACAGTCCTCAAATCCATTTTAATTTACGGATATGAGACTTGGGTTAGAAATAAAAACTGACTTGATCAAAGATGAGATGAGACCACTGTAATGAGAGTTCTGAGAAAAATTAGAGAGGTGAACAGATGGCATAAGTGGCAGAATCATATAAAAAATGAAGATACTAGGAAAGAATTTGGTATTGTTAATCTTCAAGAATATGTTAGCAGAGCTAATCCTAGGTGGTAGGGTCACTTAAACAGAATAGAAGAGAAAAAGTTAGCAAAATTGGTTGATGTCTTGTTGACAAGAAAAAAAAAATCCAGAGGAAAACAAATACAGAGTGGCCCATAAGTCACAAAGGGAAACATTTAATAACTAAGAGAGCCCAATATAGAAAGTATAAATTCAGAATGCTCCTTGGAGGAAA
Source organism: Typopeltis vanoorti (assembly GCF_054136105.1). NCBI lineage: Eukaryota > Metazoa > Arthropoda > Arachnida > Uropygi > Thelyphonidae > Typopeltis > Typopeltis vanoorti. Next base: position 33,012,745 of record NC_143561.1, on the reverse strand, counting down.
TTATCACTAAACAGAAGTTGATACTTTGGACATATTATGTGAGCAGATGCATCATTTGAAAAGGTGGTTGTGTTGGGGAAGATTAACGACATGAGAAGGAGAGGAAGACCGCAAAAGAGTTGGATGGACAACATAAAAGAACTTACCAACTTGAATTCACAGTTGCTGAAAGAAAGGATAAGAGGCCAAGTGAGCCTTTGTTCACAAGATCATCAAGGGTCAAAATTGACTAGATGGCACATAACAACACCAGTCATTGAGAATATATAACCAGTATTTGATGAAGTATCCTTTGGATGTTGTTTGTTCCTCAGGCATTTCTTTTCCCATAGATCAATACTTGCTTTCATCTATGTTCTAGCTATATGCTACCATACTAGGGAGATGATTATGAGAAAGGTAGTTTCCCATTGCCTTCCTTGCCATAGTATATTTTATAGCCGTGTGTGTTCATGGGACAGTTTGCCTGTTTTGAAGGATGAAAAACCCCAGTTATCAGGAGGAAAAAAAACTTCACCTCCGTATGAGACTGGTTAACTCACCTTTAGTCGAAAGAGACCAGATTAAGGTTCCTCACATCACTGGTGGGAATCGAACCGAGGTCTTTCTGACCAAAGGACTTCATCTGTACTGACTGAGCTACGGAAGCTCCTATCCTATTCCCCCTCATCTCTGTATTGTCTAGCATGATAAGAATACAAGTCGGAATGGTCATGATTTCTGTACCTTGTTTGATTAATTGAAATATTGTTTTCATCCTTCCGATCCAAACATTTGGTACACTTCTTAGATAATCCTTGTTTCTCCAAGAATAAAAGCCTTTCATTGATATCTCCATCTTTTTTGTTTATACTAAAGCTCAAAATCTTTGCAAGCTAATAATTATCAGATGTAATGTGATGGTAGATAGGGTTCCACATTCCTCCATTCTTTCACCTACTCTGTTCCTTCCATATATCACTAATCTTCTCCACTTGACTGCAAATGCAATCCATAGTTACTCTAATGGCAGTACATGGTACTCCTTACTCTCTCACTTCATAAACTTTACACTATAGAAATCAACAGAACCTCCAGAATATCAATTGTAACACACCTACAATTGTAAATGCTAATTTACTACTACTACTACTATTATTACGGGCAACTCCAGGGAGTCATTGGACTCATCGAGGGAGGCCCCAAATCATATTCATCACAACTATTTGACATTCATACAGTATCTATCATACCTCGCCTTAAACTCATTCACTGTCACAGCATCCACCACAGACTCAGGGAGCGCATTCCACTCATTCACTACTCTAAAAGTAAAGAACCCAGCTCTAACACCTTTACTAACCACACTTTTGCACAGTTTCCATGGATGTCCCCTAGTCCTCCCACAACCGGCCCTGTACTCAAAAATATCTTCTGAATTAATTTTATAGAAACCCTTCAGTAATTTGAATGTCTCAATCATATCTCCCCTCCTCCGCCTATCAACCAATTTTTGCAACCCACAAATCCTCAACCTGTTCTCATACGGTTCATTCCACAGACCTGCTATCATCTTGGTCACTCGCCTCTGGATCCTCTCCACCTCCTCCCCATCAAGAAGAAACCTAGGTGACCAAATCTGAGCACAGTAGTCTAGATGGGGTCTTATCAAGGCTCGATACAGAGGAACAATAACCTGCTTGTCTCTGCTTGTCATCGCATTCTTCAGCAACCAAGTGATTTGATGAGCTGTTTTGGTCACTTTTGCAATGTGTCCCCTAAATTTCAATTCCTTATCTACCAACACTCCTAAATCTCGTGCCTCATCATTTACTCCTACAATTGTAAATGCTAATTCAGTAAAACTGAATCCTGTTTTAAAAAATAAATAAAAAATTTCTTTCGGTCTAACTTTTTGTAATACCCACTTTCCTGGCCAAGAAATCTTTCTTGCCATAAGACCACTAAGTGGCAGGTGTATGCAAGAATCCTCCGGGTTCAGATAAGTTGTTTTTTGGCAAATTAATTGTTGATTTTATGTGATTGTGTGTAAAAACTGCTGTAGAAGTTGTGTGTTTGTAGTGTGTGTGTGCACTTATTTTGTATGTAAAGTCTTAAGTGCTAGGAGAAATTCTTCTTAGAGGCTTAATGGAATAAAACAGTACTACGAAAGGATTAAAATAATATTTAATTCTGTCAATATTTCATCTCAGTTCCTGAGACATTGTCAGGGAGTACAATTATGAGACTTGTCACACACACAAAGGCAACACAAAACTAAGTGAAACACATAGATGAAAGACCAGAGTCCTAACTAGGTGGGGCAGCCCCTGAGGGTACCTGTTGGTGGCTTAGGATGCAAACTGGAATCCTGAATTATCAGTATTTCCCATATTTTGGGAGGTTTAATGCAACCATATTTATTCAAATTAGCATGATTTCTAAGAGCAGCTGTAGATCTAAAAACACCTTATCTTCTAAATTTACTGCAATGGGTCGTTTTCCAACTGATTCTATAAGATATTCAAAGCATGGTCTGCAAGGCCTGATTAACCATAGTTATGACTGCAGATCTATTTTTTATGTTCTTTCATGTGGATATTGGCTGTTCTTCTGTTCTTCCTGTTTGTCCATAGTAGGTCAACTTGCAAGAACAGGGAACGCTATATACACTCCAGGAATTGAGAGAGGAGGGATCTGTCTTTAGTGGATTGGATAAAAGGTAGCTAGGTTCAAGTGTGGCTTGAAACCATACAGAAGTTGTAATTCTTTAAGATTCTGGCTATATTTTCTGAGGTGCCTCAGACATAGGGTATGATGATGATGGTATTACTAAAATCTTTCTGAAGAGAAGTTTGAAGGTTGGGGAAGGATTGATTTTTTTTTGATACTGTGGGAACTGTAGCCACCATTAGATAAGAAGGCGCAGTATATATGATTAAGTTCTGTTGCAAGAAAAGACTCATTGGATCAAAGGTTATAGCTCCTATTGGTCAGTGTTTTAATGATATCATATTGTTGTGGGGGGGGAGAGAAATGGGGAAGTTTGTAAAGTGCTAAGTGGGTGTCTTGTATACTAAAAAGGGCAGGTGTGTTACCGAGGTGTCTAGAAAGGCTAAACTATTATTAGTTTCCTATTCCATAGTAAACCGGATTCTAGGGTGAAGACTATTGAGGTGAGAGATGAAAGTCTAGTGTGTCTGGGCTGCAAGACCATATAGAGAACATATCATCCACATATCTTAACCAGATAGAAGATTTGAGTGGGGCCGAGTCAAGAGCTTGTTTTTCAAAATATTCCATAAAAAATTGGCAAGGGAGAGTGAGTGGTGATAGCCCATAAAGGTACCCTCTATCTGTTCATAAATTTTGTTCTTCCAAACGAAATATTTGCAGTGGATATCAGAAGAAACGAGATCTGTAATGTCAGAAGAAAAAACGTTTTTTATAAGTGATAAGGTGTCATTTAAGGGATTGTTGGTGAACATTGAAGTGTCAAAAGTTTTAAAATAGGTAGAGTTTTGCTAATTTATAGCATGGGGAATCTGTAGCATCTACTAAGATCTTAGGGGGGAATTGGATTTGTGGATTTTTTGGTAATCCATATATCTGGGAGTGAGGAGAGAAAGACAAGAATTTAAAGAGTATGAGATTTTGTGGAATCGTAATCTAAAGGTCTCTAGTAGTCTCTGAACATCATTCTCAGAGACTGTTGTATTCACTGGCATTAAGAATAATAGTAGTGCTCCCCCCCTTATCATCTCTGGTGATGAGTATATTACTATCTTTGTATAGCTGCTTGAGGACATTGAGTTGGCAAGGTGATAGATTTCTTTTAGGAAGTGAAGATCCAGACTGAATGTTGGTGATGTCAAGCCAATGTTAGCTATTTCTGGAGCTAAGTTACGGATAACACATTTGATGTTGAACATTATGTCTGGTGTCGGGCTTGCTTTGGAGCAACAGCAACAAAATTATGGCCAAGATTTTGGATGCTGACAACAGTTTCATTAAGTCATTTTGATGACACATTAACTACTGTATGAAGAGGTTGAACTAGAGGCATGGGTTTAGAATCCAAAAGCCTATTGTACTTTTTGATGTGCTTATTTTTTATTTGTAAGAATTCTTTCTGAGCAGAGGTTTCTGAAATATCAAAGAGAATGGCACAGAGTTTGGTGTTCAGAATAGTTGAGAGCTCTGAATGCACTGAGCTGATGGCTGTGTTGGTAGCAGTGAGGATGGTGTGCATAGTAATGATTTGTTTCTGCAGAAGAGCAAAACTGTCATGCTTATTGATGTGGAGGGCCTTTTTAGATTTGAACTTTACTTTAAATTTGAAGCAGCTGGATAATATTTTTGTATCCCAACATCTTTTAAGAAATACCAGTTGGTACAATACAGATATTTTGGCTAGTATTCCCTTAAATGACACCTTATCACTTATAAAATAAACTTTTTCTCCTGATATCATAGATCTCTTTCCCTCTGCTATCCATTGCAGATATTTCTCTTAGAAGCACAGAATTTATAAATAGATAGTGGATACCTCTGTTCTTTCCTCTCAAACCTTCTATCTGGTTAAGATATGTGGATGATGTGTTCTCTGTATAGCCTAACAGCCCAGACACACTAGACTCTTTCCTCTCTTCCCTCAATAAATCAGCCAACATCTGCATGGAATAACATAAAAAAATACATCTGCAGTCATGACTATGGCCAATCAGGCCTTGCAGACCGTGCTTTAGATATCATTAATGGAATCGATTGGAAAAAGACCATCAGGCTCCATCACAGTAAATTTAGAAGAGAAAGTATTTTTAGAACCTGCAGCTGCTCTCAGAAATCAGCTTAATTGAATATAAATATGGTTGCATTAAGCCTCCCAAAATATGGGAAAGACTAATAATTCAAGATCTCCATTGAGATCTTGAATTATTAGAGCTTGCATCCTAGACCACCAAGAGGTGCCCATAGAGGTTGCCCCACCTAGTTAGGACTTTAGTCTTTCATCCATGTGTTATACTTAGCTTTGTGTGTGTGTGTGTGTGTGTGTGTGTGTGTGTGTGTGTGTGTTTGTGTTTGTGTGTTTTACAAGTGTCGTATTATACTCCCTGATTATGTCTCAGTGACTGAGACAAAATATTGAAAAAATTAAATATTATTTTTAGTTCTTTCTCAGTGCTGTTTTACTCTATAAGCTTCTAACATGAGTCTGCACTTATTTTTGATGTGAAGTGTGCTATATGTATTCATTAGATTGTCAGTAAGCTGTGGATTTTTAAGGTGGATGGAAGACAGCATGTGTGAAATGTAATATGAATATAGAGTTAATAGACAGTGATGTATCTGTGACTAAGTGTGATAGTAGCAAGAATGTAATGAGAAGAATGAGTGATCTGATAGCAGAGAGAGAGAGACCATGAAAGAACAGCAAATGTCTAAGAAAGTTATGAAAAAGCATGTGTGTTTTGTGGTGAAAGAAACACTCGTTGGACTGTTTCTTTCACCAAACAGATGATGGAGGTATGAATGACTTAAGCGATACAAGCATTGCAAAAATAGGAAATGTATAAATGTGGTGAATGACACAGTAGAGTAAGTGAGACAGAGAAAGATGCAAAAGAATGAGGAATGGCAGAAGTATGAATGAAGAAGCCAGTATGAAAAATATGAATATAAGTGAGAATATTAGAAAAGAATTGGTAAGGTTGAGGAATAAACTGAGGCATGTTCAGAGTAAGATAGGATATTTAGAGAAGAGATTGGTAGTTGGAGGTGTAAGAATGAAGATGCCAGTGGCATCAAAGGTGAATGATGGAAAGAGTGTAGTACTGTATTGGACTCTATGGCAAAAGATGTGAAAATGGAGCAGGTATCAAAGGTATGTCTGAGAGGAGCAACAATAAGAAGAGTGGCTGAGGAGAGGAAATGCAGAGGAGTTGACTATGCTGGAAGAAATGATTTTTGCAAGGAAATGTGAATGAGGTAGCATGGGATTTGCAAGTGTTGCTAGAGACAGTGAAGTGGAATAGTGCAAGAGGGAGAAAGCAGTGATCATGAATGGCATGATAGCTAGAATGTGCAGGAAAAGAGGACATAAGTGGATGTATTGGATGAATGTGAAGGTGAGAGGTGTTTGCTGCATATAGTCTGCATTTGATTGAGAACAGTAGTGTGAAGCTGGGTAGATTGCTGATTAGAGAAGGAAAGTGTTTAGCAAGTCAAGGAAACAAAAATTGGACAGCAGGGCTATGAGTATAAGATACCAGAATTGGTGGGAGATAATGGACAAAGAAAGACAGGAATATATGGGTGGAAAACAGCAGTCAAAAGACTTGCGTGATTGGGTAAGGAATTGGGGGGGGGGATCAGGAGGAAGTTACTGTGCTTATACACGAATGTAGGGAGTATTTGGGAAAAGGGTACCGAGTTTGTGGCCTTGATCCAGTTTGTCAGTCAACAAATTATTAGTGTTAGTGCTACGTGGTTAATAAAGGATGACATATTCACCCGAATAGAATGTGATGGTTATAGTATTTTTTGAAAAGGCAGAAAAGATAAAATAGAAGCTGAGCTATTACTGATGATTTCAGAAGAGTTGTCCTACTCAGTGTGGAACTTGAAGAAAGCAATAATGATGATAGCATTGAGCCCATTTGGTGTGATGTTCAGGTTAGAACAAATTGTAAATATTTATTTGGATGATTACCACAGGCCTGGGAATGCAGTGGGGGATATTCAGAAATGTTCAGACAAATGAAACTGATGAGCAACATGAAGGTTGTAATAATGGGTGATGTTAACTATGGCAGCATTGACTGGAAGCAGGAAATATCATGTGCAAGGCGATCAAATTCCTTGAGGTACTTAAGGTAAACTATCTTATGCAGCATGTACTTGAAGTAACACATGGGACTGTAGTGTTAGACTTAATAATATCATCTCATACAGTGATAATAGAGAATGTTCCCACAATGCCACCAATTGGGGAGATTGATCATGTGGTTTTGACATGGGAAGTGACTAGGAAAGTACATGGCTCACAGAACAAGAGAGACTTGTGCAATTACAGGGCAGGAGGCTATGATAAATTAAGGAAACAGACTGGTATGTGCAGTGGCTTAATCAGTTAAAGGGGAGAGAAATCAGCATTGCAACTTATTGGTGTTACAGATTGTATTCTAAAATTCAGAGGATAAATAAAGTAGTAGTAAAATGGATGAATTGTGAAATTATGCAGGAGCTTCTGAGAAAGAGGAGGACATTATGAAGGAAATGTACAGAACAAGGTAACCCTCAGCAGTATGAGAAGTATAATAAAAGAAAGAGAAATCAGAATATGAAAAGAGGTTGGTAGAAGCAGTAAAGCAAAACCCTAGAGAATTCTACAGTTATGTTGCTAGTAGAAGAAAGAGTGAATAAAGAAAACTGACTTTAGTTGCTGGAGGTGCAACTAAGAGAGCAATTAGGCCAATTAATGAACCTTTCACACAGGTGTTTTGCTACACAGTTTGTTACTTCTATCTTCCAGCAAATATTCACTGTTGTAGTGAGTCAGTTGTACTAACCCAGCAAACCTGGTGGATTTCATTAAATTACATGAAATTGAAATGTTACCAAAACACAAACAAGTAGAAAGGCTTATGTGTTGGTAGTACATGTTAGTTTATTTTAACGATATTGATTACAACAGAGTGATAACAAAATAACTGATATTTATTAACTTATTAGCTGATATTTTGCTGGTATTCATATTTGGCTGTATTCATAGCTAGATTTTCCAAGTGTTCTATGTAGAAATTGGCTAAAGCGGGAGCCCATTGCTGTTCCATCTAGTTTGTATATCTTCCCTTTCCATGCAAAATAACCTGCATGTACTGAAAATTTAAATAATTCAAATATATCTGGGAAGAAATGTGACTTTAGTAAATCAAGGGTTTCAATTAATGGTATATTGGTAAATAATGAAGTAATGTCTGAACTTTTTAAGATAGTTTTCTAATATATTTTTTAGGTGAACAGAAATTTTAACAAAGGAGGGAGAATTATTTGTGTTTGGGGGGGGAAGCTATTAATTTAGCTAAATGTTTAGCAAGTTTGTATGTGGGACTGTTTATACCAGTGGTGTTCAACCTTTTTTACTACGTGAGCTACTTTTCTATAAAAAGTTATTCGGCGATCTACTCTCTTGTATAGATCACGTTCCCCCAACCTGATATCTGATTATGCACAAATAAACAACTAAAAATAAACACAACTAAAAACTTTATTTGTGTATTTAAAAATTTATTTATCACTTTTAATTATTTTAATACAACAAATAATTTAATACAACAAAAAAAAATATATATATATATTGGAATAAAATATTTCTCTATTTTGGAAAACTAAAGTTAGAAAAAACAACAGATTGATTACAAACTCACAAGTTACAGGAAATGCTGGTTGATTAAAAAAAAAAAAAAAAGTTAATGTGAAATTTGGCATTGTTTGGACCTTGCAATATTTTCATAGTCAAGTTGATATGAAGAAGTGGCCAATCGCAGACAATCATCCAAATGATCATTTGTAATGTGGTTTCTTAATTGATTTTTTATGACAGTCATATTTGAAAAAGCAGATTCTGACAAGTATGTCGATCTGAAACACGACAGAATTTTTCACGCAATATCAGTTAATATTGGGAATTTTTCATGTGCATACTTCCAAATGACTTCATTGTTTATTGATTTTAAACGTAAACTATTCTGAATGTTTATTATTTCAAGTTCTACTTCAGCTTGGTTTATATCAAACAGCTCACTAATTTTATTTGAAATTTCTGTGATGTTCAAGTTTTCTTGAAATGGATTATTGATAAAAGATACAATCATTTCAGTTTTATTAAAATCTTTAAATCTTGAATTTATTTCTTCCTCAACTAATTCTATTTCATGAGTAAATTCTTTTAAATCATAGCGAAGCATTTCTTGATTTTGTTCAAAAAATTTTAATAAATATGGGAGATGTCTAAATTACCGTCATTTATATTTTTCTTTAATAAAAGTAAGTATTGTTGGAAAGTTTTTATTAAACTTAACATGTCAATTAAATTTTTATCTCTACCTTGTAACTCTAAATTTAAATTGCTTAATTTTGTACAGAAATCTACTAAAAATGATAAATGTAACAACCATCTTTTATCACTCAATTGTGGATAAATATCTCCTTTTTCATCAAGAAAATTTTTATATCGTTAATTAATACAAGAAATCTTTCTAAAAATTGACTTCTGCTGAGCCAGCGAACATTATTGTACAACAGAAGTTCCCTATCATCATCTGCCTGTAATTTAAATAACCTCCGTTGCAGGGCTTTTCCTCGAACAGAATTTACAATTTTAAATGTAATATCCAAAACATCTTTTGTGTTTAATCTTTTACTACACAGTACTTTTTGGTGAATAATAGAATGGTATGTTAAAAAATCTGGATATTTGTCATCATTTTTACATAATGAAATGAAGCCTGATTTATTACCTATCATTGCAGGAGCACCATCAGTAGTAATAGACACAAGTTTAAAAAACGGAAGTTTGTGTTGTTTCACAAATTCATCAAATGCCGAAAAAATGTCTTCTCCTCTAGTCTTTCCCAATAATGGTATAATTTTCAAAAGTTCTTCTTTACTTGAATAATCTTGAAATACCATTAACTGAGCAATATCAGTGAAGTCGTTTGATTCATCAAATTGTAATTAAAACACAACACACTGGTGAATGTCTGACATTAACCTGGCCTGGAAACTTTTCTCCGGCAATTTGAAACCTTGTCTGCGGCTTAGAAGTAGTCTCTCTCTAGCGACGTCTCGAACCGAGAAGCTCCTTTCTGGAAGCGGGAAACTCCTCTCTCAAGCAACATGGATCTGGGCAGTCTTTCTGACGGCGACTCTGGAACCGGGACCCCCTCCCCCCCCCTTCTGCTTGCTTCAGTCCCTTTTTATTAGGCCTCCTCTGAGACCTCGCATGAAGTTTGGCAACCCCCAAAGAATCGGTCTTTCATCTTAAGTTTCAAGTTCGGCACGCCTTTTGTTCTCCTCCACTTTCTTTTGATTGTAAGTTGCCAGCCATCGGAAAGTTGTCTGAACTCTTTCTGACTGACTTCGGAGATATTTACACTTAGAGTCTGCAAACCTTTCTCATACATACAAGTTTCATTAACAATCTTTCTAATGCCGCCATGTACAGCTTTGGCGACAAAAACATTGCCTTTGTTTTTAACACTCTAACATATTCTTATTAAAGCAGTATATACAGTTAGCTTCAAAAGAGTTATTTACAAAAACATCTAATACAAACTATACCGAGACAAACAAATTTTTTTTTTTACAATATTCACATGGGAGACTTAACCTAAGTAAAAAATCGATGTAATGTGCGTTGGAATATTTAATATTTAAGCTACAATCGAGTTTTTACACTTTGCTTATAATCGTATTCATTCGGCTCGCTGTTTGACTTCCACTGATCCAAAAATTCATTTACCCGGACTTATAAGAAAATTACTGATTTGACAATTTTAATGAAAAATAAACAAACAATAGCAATACACTTAAAGCGATTCTTGTAGAGAGGCTTATACGCTGGTTAGACATGATAACTAATAATTAAGGAATTGACAGCGTAGACTAGAAATATAAATTAAATAAACTTTAATATATACTTTCCGATATTTCGGCAAATGTCACGTTGCCATCTTCTTGGGAACTTAATACAAAGACAAGTGCACACAAGTACTACATAACAGCAAATGAGAACAGAAGCTAGGAAGCTACCGTTGTCCTAAAGTCCTGATGGTGCCCCTTGGCGGGCTATATTGGTAGTTCTTGGCCTTTGGGCTGAAGTTCTTCTGATAAATGTTTCCCAAATTTGGGGCAGTCTCATGCATCCAAATTTGTTGAGATTTGGCATATTCCTAAGGGCTGAGGCTGATTCCATGAATAGTCTTTCATATTTGAACTTGCTGCGGTGTACTACTGTGGCTTTCTTCCATCTTATTCTGTGGCGAGTATCCAGAGCGTGGTTTGCAAGCCCAGAGTGGCTGTACTGGTGAATCGGAGGTGAATCCTTGTGTTCTGAGATTCTGATATTTGCTGTCCTGCCTGTCCTGCCATTTATTATCCTACTTTGACCAAACAGGCAGGACAGCAAATATCAGAATCTCAGAACACAAGGATTACATTCGATTTCACCAGTACAGCCACTCTGGGCTTGCAGACCACGCTCTGGATACTCGCCACAGAATAAGATGGAAGAAAGCCACAGTAATACACTGCAGCAAGTTCAAATATGAAAGACTATTCATGGAATCAGCCTCAGCCCTTAGGAACATGCCAAACCTCAACAAATTTGGATGCATGAGACTGCCCGAAATTTGGGAAACATTTATCAGAAGAACTTCAGTCCAAAGGCCAAGAACTACCAATATAGCTTGCCAGGGGGCAGGCTATATTGGTATCAGGACTTTAGGAAAATGGTAGCTTCCTAGCTTCTGTTCTCATTTGCTGTTATGTAGTACTTGCGTGCACTTGTCTTTGTATTAAGTTCCCAAGAAGATGGCAGTGTGACGTTTGCCGAAATATCGGAAAGTATATATTAAAGTTTATTTAATTTATATTTCTAGTCTATGCTGTCAATTCATTAATTATTAGTTAACACTTAAAGTGAATTAGAAATAATACAAAATAATGATAAATAAAATATTACGTTTTCAGTTTTAATTAAATTTGTAAGTAAGGAGGAATACACAAGAGATCGACCGGTCGATTGAAGTCAACGGGTTGAACACCCCTGGTTTATACTATCCACAATAGGGCATAGCAATGTACCTTGTTTGTGAATTTTAGGTGCTCCATTTTTCTGGGAGTTTTCACATGAAAAGGCTTCAGTTTGTTGTTTCTTTCGGCCAGGAAGTGATTTATAATTTGTAAAGTTTATTCTTTTGAGAATTAGTAGGATTATGATGTGTGATTTGGTATGTATAATGATCTTGTAAAAGTATGTACATTTTGTTTTCATATTCAGCTAAATTCATCACCACAACTGCTACAGTATATTTTTTAAACTAATCCCACTGTTATACCAAATTGTTGTAGTTGTTTCGTGTACTGTGACAAACTGTTCTTGTGCTCTGAAGATGCTGGATATCAGTATCTTCAGAGCTGGATATATACCATCATCCAGCTCAACACTGTGGTATCCTAAAAACATTAATTCACAGAGCTAGAGCTATCTGTTTGAATGACAATGCTCTTACCACCGAACTCATTTGTTTCACACTTTCTTAACCAATTTCTTAACTACAGCAAAACTGTTACCATCCCATACATTCAAGGCACATCTGAAAAGATATCTAGAGTGCTTAATAAATATTAGCTATGCACCATATGTCAAATTGGCAACTCTCATCCATTCACTAAAGGACGAACTCTCTTCTTTATCACATTCAGGAGTTTATGATGTGACCTGTCTTACTTTTGTTTTTGGAATCAACAGCAGCTCTGAAACATACTCCAAACCTCAACAAGTATGGCTGTATAAATTTACCAAAAATCTGGGAGACAGTCATTTCAAGATCTAATTAATACTTGTTTTCTCTCTTTTTCCAACATAGATGGCACCAATTAGGATTTTAGTTCCTTGTGTTGTTGTTGTTTTTTTAAACTAGTGCCACTGTTTTACCAAATTGTTGTTTCATGTACTGCGAAAAACTATTCTTGTGCTCTGAGGATGCTTGATATAATATCAGCTAATAAATTAATAAATATGAATTATTTTCTTATCATTGTGTGTTGTAATCAATACCATTAAAATAAACTAATGTTAGATTGTACTTTGGGGTGTTAATATTACTTAATTCTGAATGTGTCTAATAACTACTTTCTCTGTGGTCAGGGATTGTAAGGTTTCCCCTGGGTAATAAACCCTAACAAATTTATATTTATACTGTGCCAGTTAGAGTTATTATACCTTGATATGTTCGGGGACTCTCAAAATTGTTTCAGTCGTGGCCCATTCTCTTTCTAATTTTTCTCATCTTTCTTTCCCCTTTATCACGGTTTGTGGTTTAGTGAGTGGCAAATGTCGGTCTCAAACACAAATTTAATACCAGGATTTCAAATGACAAAACATAAAGTTTTGTTTTACACTAATAAAATTACATTAAACATAAAATAATCAATTCTCCTGATATCTTAATTAGACTAAACCACATTCAAACAATATCACATGAAAATCTCACAAATTAACACATTTATCATTCCCTAAGAAAGGCATGCTTGGGCAATTAATACAAATTTATCTAGACAAAATCTCAGGGAAAAGAGCTAAGGTAGCATTTGTATACTAGATTGAGCAAGAATCACTTGACATGGCTCTTCGGACTACTAGTCCAATGTTCCTAAAGCTACTCTAACAAAAAATTAGTTTCAGTTTTCCTTTTAGCGACACTTCTTAACGTGTTTTCCTTCAGCGTTCTCACTTAACTTTAGAAAGGACAAAATTGCCTTACCATTTCTGACTGCTCACTGTTTCACTGAATCACCATGTGCGAGTCACGTGTGCATCCTGGTTGGATCCTTGTTCACACTGCAGATTCCTTCCTGTCTCATGGATTCACGTGCACTGAAATTTCGCCGTTAGCTGGGAACATCTGAGGTGCTTGTCTGGGATTTCTGGATCCTTCAAGGGGAAATATCACGGTTCGGGTTTCACTTAGACCCGAGCTTTCCCTTTCTAGTCGGAGATCATCCTCACTTCCTACCTCCTTTTCTTTCCCTGTTTTCTCACCTCGTGTCCCTCACTCCTTCTCTCCCACCTTTTTTCTCCCTTTTTTTTTTTTTTCGATCATTCACCTTTTTCTTCCAAAGAGCTTGCATTCACGGTCGCATCAAATTGCTTCATTGTGAACCCATGAGAGAGCTCCTCTCAGAGAATTAGCTAATCCTTGCTTGTAAGGTTCCAATATGGGCTTGTCAAGGTCATGCCCTTTAGGCTCTTAGTCATCACGTTTTCTTTGTTTGCCGTAGCTTACACACACTATTCCTTTATTTCGATTTATATACATTATTTTCCTTCATTAAAATTACACATATTAAAATATTTCACAATCTTTCCCTTTCAATAAGTAAATGGATATATACACTTAATAATTAGATACACACTCAATACACAATTATATGATACACTTTACACTCAATATACAATTATATGTTATATCAATTTCTTTCCAATACAATTTTGACCAGCAGCAGTACAGGTATTTTCTCTGGTTTAAAGCTCCTTTCATTGTTAGATCACGAATGAGTGTCTGTCTAGTAAAGGCAGGCCTCATTCACGATCTAACACTAACATACCAAAACACAAGCAATAACACATCCATTTATAGTTCAACTACTAACCCACTGAATCTGCTGCCATGTATTAAATAGCATAAAACTGAAACACTACCAATGATATATTATTTACACTGATTCACTGTGTTCTCAAGGTGCACTAAGATGGCTGGTATACCACCCCACATAAAGTGCTTTCTCAGATCCAACATTTGTTCATTCAGTGTAGGTGGCTCCAACTGAACATTCACTTATGTTGGATCCCAAGTCATGTTGGGATCAAGGGAAAGGCTGCAGACACTGTAGCTAGGTCACGTCATCTCCCATAAGATACCATCATCTGTCTGATCCCTATACTAATTACAGGCAGATCATAAGTCAAAAATTAATATCCCTGTGGTAAACATCATGAAATAGAAACAAATACCAGATTAATCTTGTAATTAAAATTGTGGCAGTCCTCTGCATAGAGATCATAGAAAGGAAGTGTCTTGCTCAGTTCTATGCAGGTCATACTCATCTCACACATTCCTTCCTATTGAGAGGTGATATGTCTTTCTGTGAATATTGTTCATCAGTTTAACTGTTCATTACACTTATTTTACTTCCCTCATTTCATAGTCATTATATTTGTTGTGCCTGAGCTTTATATACTCAGCCAGATTTTATTAGACTCTTCAAATATATCTGTTGTTTCCTTTTAAAATTTGATAACAAACTAACTTATATAATCTTGTTTAAAATTTATCAATTTGCAGTTATTTCTGTATGTTTTTATTGGTATATATTTACATTTTTGTATATAGATTTTAGTTATACAACTTATTTTTTGTTGTCTTAAATATTAATTTGGTGCATTATAGCCATAGTACCTGATGCATTATAAAACATCAACAACTAAATCTGCTACTCACACTCATTTCATTCCATCTACTTCTGTCTGAAAAATCCTTCCCCATGAGATGTTTGACAAAGACTACAAGCTGCAGTTCTTCAAAAAGAACACTAGGAAATTTCTTTTTTTCTTAACTCCTGCCCACAAACAATATCAGTTTGTCACAGGTTCTACAACCTGTCATGTGTTGGAGTGATATTAAAAATAATAGTAATGCTGATATATTATAGGTTGAATAACTCAAGTATGGGAATTATCATTTTTAAAAAAAATGGCATTGTCATCACCAGTTGATTCCAAACTAGATTCCAAGCAAATTATATATAATACTATACTTTTTCAATTTCTGAAACTTTAATAAAAAATATATAAAAAAATGGATATTTATCCTTCATTTTAATTTGCAAAATCAAAATTAATACATATATACATCAGATAAATATTTATTTTACATTTTTTTTTCCCCCATAGAACTTTTATAGAAAGATACCGAAAAATCTAATGATGGCCTTTATTTTTACAGATGAATTGAAACATGTTATTGGAAGTGAGACAACTAGGAAAGGAGTTTTGTGCGTGTTCGAAATGTTTCAGCATAGTGAATTGAATCGGCGTCTTTTATATGTTCTTTTAGAGGGCATCTTAGAAACTTTATTTCCTAATAACAATCTTCCTCAGATCTTCCGAAAATTGCATTCGAAGTCTCCTCACACCAAAGCCACATCATCATCATTGTCAAAATGGCCTAAAGAAACCTCAAGTAATCATCAAAAATTTGAACAGAAAAGGTGACAGCACAGAAAGTTGACCAAATTCAAATTAATTTCGTAACAATCTTTGTCACCAGTAGTGTATTATATACAACTTCTTAAGCTATGTTGTATAGAAAAAAGTATCATTAGCTCTGATATGACAATGTGCTCCTTACTGGTGCTGAAATCATTGGCTATTGCTAACTTACATAATAGCCAAGTGTGTTCATGATTTGTATAGAAAACTGATATAGGACACTGTATACATCAGACCAAGCTCATCTGAGATTTATGTACAGTATTGTTATTTTTTGTGTTTGTTTGTATAAAAGACTACTTTGTCCCATTTTTCCTAGAAGAAACCAAATGCATTCTTTAAACCTGAATAGGGGGTTTCCAGGTGTGTTCAAAAAGAAAAAAAACCTTAATTTCTCTGTACAGTGATCTTAAAAATTATTCTTGATCAACTTGTGTAAAGTATTTTGAACTTGTGATTGTCTGCAATTGCAAAACACTTGGTGCCATTTATGATATAATGAAGTTTATCCATTTTACTGGGAATCTGACATAATATACTTCAGTTTTTTTGGACAGAAGAAAAAATAAATCGTTGTGATTTAAATGGTGACTTTGAATATGAATACTGCAGGAAAGTATGCATATCAGAATTGAATAGTTGATTTAATTGTTTGCTGTCATATTTTTGCTGCTAAACATTTTAGCAGAGATGCTTGTTTATCTGGTTTTACAGACTAAGTTTCTTTAACCCTAAATAAAAATAAAATACATGACAAAAATATGTGAGAAATATCATGTATAGATAAAATGCAGTATTTGCAGAGTTCATTTTGCTGTCATATAAATATATTTCACAATATTCTACACCAAAGAAAAGCAATTCCCAAACATGAATAAAAGATGCTATATTTATTTTTTTTTTATTTGTTTGTCAGTTACTAAATACTATTACTAAATTAATTAGGACACCTTTCATGCTGAATGCATAAAAATGGAAAGTACATTTCATGTATACCATTGCCATTTATGCAAAAGTTTTTACTGTAATTTATAATGGTCTAGAGAATGGTTAACATAAAAGAGTAAGATATGTTTCTAAGAATGCTAATAAATTTTAATTATTAAATATCATTTCTGTTATTTACTAAGTTTAGATTAACTGATTATCAGTAATAATTTGTTTTCATGTTAATTTTGCAATATTGTCTTTATTAATGTGTTGCAATATATTGCTGTTTCTATTTTTTTTTCACAATTATACTTCATAATTTTATTTAGGATTTTTGATATACTGAAAAAAAAAAAAGGAAAATCTATTCTTGTAAAACATTTCATAATGCATTCACCCATTTAAATTTAGCTGGCAGACTTAAATTTTAACCTATAACTTTTAATGAAAAAAAAAAAAGATTTTTCAACATTTCTCTTTTTAAACTTCCTTCAGACATTTTTTGCATAAAAATAAAATTATGTACATGAAAAGTTTTATATTTGTGCAGTGAATAATCATGAGTGCATTGTTCTGAACTGAAAAGCAAAAAAAAGATTAATATTTTAGCCTAATAAAAATATTCATTATATATGATATAAGTATTCTTATCTAACATACTTGTGATTCAGCCAAAAACATTTGTTGTTCTCTTTATTTTCATCCTTAATATGAAAACAAGCTTAGTCCATTAAGTAAAAACATTTATAATAGGCTATTGTTTAACACACTTATTTTAACCACCATTATAAATCTTAATGATAAAAATACTTAACAATCATTCTGTACCAAAATCCATTAGTCAAAAGAAATTAAGTACTACTATTTTTTTTTTAAATAAATCATCTACCTAAATACTATGCATGATAACTCATTCTTCTCAAACTATAAATCTGTTTCATACCAGATGCAAACAAATTGTTAAAAAAAGTGTTAAAAAATTATTGCTGTTAATGTGACTTAAAATCAGTTGTATATATATGATTCTGTACCTGTATAAACATTATATAGATATTAACTTGCAGTATGAAAATGTAAATTTCTAAGAAAAACAGTTTTAAAAAAACCTGTTAAATTAAGTGAAACCTATAAAATGAATTAGTCATCTTGTTGTTCAGTGCAAATGAGAACAGCTAATTTCTTATGTATTGCATGTAATGCATTTTTAATGATAAACAGTACATAAAAATTTCTGAACTTATGATATACTTGAGTATATATATACACACAGTATGTATATAAATACCAGCTCATAAAATGTTTCCAGCCAGATATTCAATTTATTGTCTTAAATATAGGGAAGCTAAATGCTCACTTTAAAATTGCAGTGCAATGAAACTTTGAATTCAGTATCTGATAAAGTTGAAAACAGGTTCAAAATACTTAAGAATATGTGGCTAGAGTATTTTTATACAATTTATATCATCTTTATGGGATTTAAAAGTTTCAATTTCTTCACAATTTGGAAAACAACTGAAAAATATCCGTTGGTCGATTGGTAGAGCCTCTGCTACTAATGGCTCAGTTAAGTAAGTTCGAGCAAGGTTAGTAGTTGGAAGGGGACCAATCGTTCAATGCTGTTGGCACACTCCCTCGATGAGTCTTTGGACTCCCTGGAGGTGTCAAATAATAATAATAATTTATAATACAGCCAAGTAACATTCCTGTTTCAATATTCCTATTTCTTTTGGAAAGAGTAGTAAAGAATAGAGAAGAAAGTAAAATCTAGTTCTGAAGAAACTAACAATCCTTCAACTCTGAAGAATTGACAGGGAACCTTAAACAACGTAAATGTTTTTTCAGGACTTTAACAATTTATTCACAATTGGAAAAACAATTGAAAATTATCCACATTCTAAATTTAGTGAAAAGTAGTTGTGAATTTTATAACCTGAAGAAATGTCTACAAAGCAAGCAGCTCCTCTCTTCTCTTCATTTTAGTCCACTTGATCTAAATATTTCCATCTTAAGCAACATAAGAAACAACTGGATTATAAATTTGATTGGAAATAGCTTAATAATGCAACTTATAGAAGCATCTGCAGAGGAAGCAACCTACAACCCCCCCCCCCTTCATCATAATCCATTTGGATGAAGCATAGAGCATAAGTAAGTTTTATGCTAAAAATCAAAATTATTTGAATGGTATGACTTGTTTAAACTAAACATATTTGGTCATTTATATAATTCAAATACAAACTCATTTATTAATTACTGACCATTAACGAAAAACAAAACTACATTAGAGCCTACTAGTTTTGCCAGCAAACTGTCTGGCTTTTTTCAAGGCGTTTACGGAGACATAAAAACTAGTAAATGCAAATGGAAAGGAACATAAAAAACGTTGTAAACCAACTAGTAGCTAAGGTTACACGTTCGCGTGACAGAGAGGACTTATTGTTCTTATTCATTATCACGCATGCATGTTTGTTGTAGACATGTAATGTGATTACTGGCTAGCTGTAGTTCAGATTGATTTAGAGAGAGGATCAAGTTTTTCCATGAACTGTTTAGGATTGCACCCTGATTTCTGTTGAGGTTTCCACCGGTTATTAACACTATTGTGGCTTCCTTGAATAAACGATGTCTGGAGTCGTCATCCAGATATGGCATAGAGCTGTTTTGCCACTCTATCGTGTGGTTAGATGTACAGAAATGATGTGCTAAGTTGGAAGAGATACTTCTGTTGTGGTTTACATCACCAACATGGTCTTGCCTACATCGGACAAACTTCATGGAGTTTAGAAATCAGACAAAAAGAACATGTTGGTAATGTAAACCACAACAGAAGTATCTCTTCCGGCTTAGCACATCATTTCTGTACATCTAACCACACGATAAAGTGGCAAAACAGCTCCATGCCATATCTGGATGACGACTACAGACATCGTTTATTCAAGGAAGCTACAATAGTGTTAATAACCGGTGGAAACCTCAACATAAATCAGGGTGCAATCCTAAACAGTTCGTGGAAAAACTTGATCCTCTCTCTAAATCAATCTGAACTACAGCTAGCTGTAAACGTGTAACGTGATTACACGTTGACAACAAACACGCATGCGTGATAATGAATAAGAACAATGAGTCCTCTCTGTCACGTGAATGTGTAACCTTAGCTACTAGTTGGTTTACAACGTTTTTTATGTTCCTTTCAATTTGCATTTACTAGTTTTTATGTCTCCGTAAACGCCTTGAAAAAGCCAGACAGTTTGCTGGCAAAACTGGTAGGCTCTAATGTAGTTTTGTTTTTCATCAGTGGTCAGTAATTAATAAATGAGTTGTATTTGAATGGTATGACTTGTTCGGTGTCTGCAGAAGAGCCCCCCCTCCCACTCATCCATACATAAAGCCTATCTTGCTGTCATTTTAGTCTGATTAGGATGAATATTTTAGGGAATCATCATCAGTAAGAGAACTACATTTCGAAATTTGGAAAAAAAATGGTTTCAATGATAGTGGTGTCTCTATGTATAGAAAAAGAAAAAAACAATCCTTCAACTCTGAAGAATTGACAGGGAACCTTAAACAACGTAAATGTTGTTTCAGGACTTTAACAGTTTATTCACAATTGGAAAAACAATTGAAAATTATCCACATTCTAAATTTAGTGAAAAGTAGTTGTGAATTATATAACCTGAAGAAATGTCTACAAAGCAAGCAGTTCTCCTCTCTTCATTTTAGTCCGCTTGAACTAAATTTTTCCATTTTAAGCAACATAAGAAACAACTGGATTATAAATTTGGTTGAAAATAGCTTAATAATGCAACTTATAGAAGCATCTGCAGAGGAAGCAACCTACAACCCCCCCCCCTTCATCATAATCCATTTGGATGAAGCATAGAGCATAAGTAAGTTTTATGCTAAAAATCAAAATTATTTGAATGGTATGACTTGTTCAGTGTCTGCAGAAGAGGGCCCCCCCCCTCATCCATACGTAAAGCCTATCTTGCTGTCATTTTAGTCTGATTAGGATGAATATTTTAGGGAATCATCATCAGTAAGAGAACTACATTTCAAAATTTGGAAAAAAAAATGGTTTCAATGATGGTATCTCTATATGAAAAAGAAAAACTGTACTTTTTTGTTATTTTTAAAGTGCTCTATTTCATTAACTGGAATAAATGCTTCAGTTTTGGTGGCTGTGTCCTCCTGAACACCTCAAATACATATAAAAGATAACTTCAACTGGAGTTACAATATGTAATTTTGGACCTGCTGATTCTTGTATAGTCAATTACTCATGATACTTGGTTTACAAGTCACTATCATTGCTCTGGATACTTCATTTTTATTTGGCTAAGACAGTTAATCCTAGCTTCATAGTTTACTATATCAGTTAACTGTATGTGTTTTCCCACCAGTTTGCATTCATGGTGAGAGTTAAAAAAACATGCCAGTAGTGTTGCATCCTACACAGGATTTGAACATAACCAGAGAGAAAGTTGTTCTGACTGAGCTGTAAAGATTCGTGTTTATACTACAAATATTTTTCATATTTGAAATAATGAATCTTTGATCATTTATTTTAAAGAGAATATCTTGTCCCATCCATTTATTGCTATATAAAAGTGATCAGAAGCAGATGACTCAGAATTAGCCTGCCTTGGTGATTGAGTAAATGGTGTTTCTACCCTAATTGCGAATCTTCACTACAGCTTGGGTGTTTTTAAGGTGATCTCAGACCTTGTCTGGTCTGAGATCACCTTATTTGTTAGAGGATTGCGTGGCTTGATGGCTCTAGTGAACAAACCAAGTATCTTGTTTGTTTTGTAGCAATGATTCTCTGAATTAACCCTTAGCCCACCCACAGTACTAATCTACTGTTTGTTTAGCACCTTTTTTTTTTTTTTTTTTTTTTTTTGTGGAGATTATCATTCAAAAAAATAAATAATTCAGAATCCAATGAATTTTGAAATTGTTTATTTGCAGAGGTTTTTCAGTTTAGGTATATTAAAACACAAATGTGGTAACTGAATTACTATATATTACAAAATTATATTAAGAACAAGGGAGAATTTATTGAGCTATTGCAAGACAAATTTCTCAAGCAGCATGTGAAATAACTCGAGCACAAACAGTGTTAGATTTGATTATTTATAGCATCAGGAAGTATCTAATTTAAGGATGTGACTGCTGTGCTGCCAATTGGCAACAGTAATTGTGCTATGCTAACCTGAAAAATAGCAAACTGTATGGAGTTTAAATCAGGATGGGCTAAATGGTGAAATCCAAATCTGGAAATTATGACAAACTCAGAATGATATCATTGGTTCCATGGTATCAGTTACTGAACAGGAAGGATACCAACAGTGCATAGAAACCTTTGAAAAGATGCTTAAATGATGCAGCACATGAATGTTTCACTACAGTTTGAAGAATAGGATGGAAGTGAAATGTGTATGCAATCTCATTAAACGAGATCCATAAGAAAAAGATGTGGAAGGAATATCATGAAAATGAGAGTGAGAGGCTGTTGAAAGTTTTTCCACTTGGTTAAACTCTAAATTAAAGATGCCAAGAAATTATATTCCTGGTTTAATCCTTTATCCAATTATGGCTACTTGTATATAGAGGCTAATGACTTCACATCAGTTGCCTTAGTATTCCATAATTCAAAGCGCACGTCCTTTTGGGTGTGTATAATGCTATGCATTATTGGAAAGGCCACTGTCCAGACCAGTTTTAACCTTTGCTGAGATCTCATCAGTAGGAGCCAGACCTAGAAAGGATACCAAGGTATTCCTTTGGTATAATAGTGAGGGATATATTTTCTGTATAGTATCTTGATATCTTTTCTAGGACTCACTCCTACTGGTGAGACTCAATAAATATCAAACTGGTGTGGATAGTGGCCCTTCTCATAATGCACAGCATTATACACACTCAAAAGGATGTGTGCTTTGCATTATGGAATACTAAGGCAATTGATGTGAAGTCATTAGCACAAGTAGCCCAAACTTTGTTTGCTTACACTTGAATAAAGGATTAAACCAGGAATATAATTTCTTGGCATCCTTGAATTTAAGAATGATAGGAGTTAAAGTTCAGGCCAGAAAAGTTTACCAGTATTGTATGGAAAACTAAATTGGAGTATGAAAAGTTGGTTGTACAAGTTAAAGACGATTCAAAATAATTTTATCGTTATGCTGCAAGTAAAAAAAAAATGTTGAAGTATAACTTTATTGAATGTAGACAATTCCTTTGTATCAGAAGCAGATGAGTTAATTCAAATGATGAGTGCTCACTCCATCAAGATCTATCAACCTGGTGTATGTAATCTAATATACAATACCACTATTGGACAAAGAGATGTGCATGAGAAGGAAGTTCTAGAGCTGGTTCATAACCTGAATAAGAATTCAGCAAGAGTTCATTAATCCATACATTAATGGTACTAGGAAGGATATGACAGGAAATGTTTAATTATTCACGGGTGATGCAAAGATAGGCAGGGCAATCAGGAATGCTACTGATAAGAACTTTCAGAATGATTTCAATAAACTGGAACAGTGGGTAAATGTTAATGGCTGTCAATTCAATGTTAATATGTGTAAAGTTATGCACTTTGGCATCATTAGGATAGGATATAAGCACATATGCTAAAGGAATATTCATCCAAACTGACTAGGTCTTTGACATATTTGTGTAACTTGAGTATCAGCTTAAGAAAGATCCCACATGAATGGAATAATGTGTGATAGCTCGGTTGTAGAGGGATAGTGCAAAAACTAATGTATAACTACCGACCAATCAGCATCTCTGGAGTGATGGTGAAGAAGTTAAGGACTCGCATAGAGAAATGTGTTGATAGACAAGCCATAATTGCAAAGAGACATGCACTAAAGAGAGATGTTTTTGGCTGAGTCAGATAAAGCAAATGGATACATGATATCTTTGGACTTTGCTTAAGGCATCTGATAGGATAACAAATGAAAGGCTGTGCTTAAACTGAGAATATAGGATTGGAATATATAAGCTATTGAGTTTGATAAGTTGCTGACTAATGGACAGATATTAGAAAATGGTATATAGGGAGCGGGGGGGGGGGATATCTAAGAGAGTTAAGGTGACCAGTGGTGGTTAATCCATACATTAATGGTATCTGGAAGGACATGAAGGAAATGTTTAATTATTATTATTCACTGGTGATGCAAAGATAGGCAGGGCAATCAGGAATGCTACTGATAAGAACTTTCAGAATGATTTGAATAAACTGCAACAGTGGGTAAATGTTAATGGCTGTCAATTCAATGTTAATATGTGTAAAGTTATGCACTTTGGCATCATTAGATTTCCAATGGCATATTATATATTGGTGGAATTGTACTATAAGAAATTACGAGACAAGATCTTGGAATTATGGATAGGAAGTTCAAGTTCAAAAGTCACATAAAAACTAAAAATGCAACTTGAAATATAATTAGTATGTCTGTTTCAAAATACTAATGAAAAGTAGTATTAGTAAATACTACTTTTGAGGATTATGAGGATAGATTGAGAATGTGGAGGCTTCAGACACTGATAATCAGGAGAATGAGGGATAGTATGGTAGAGATCTATAAATGCCTAAAAGGATGTTTTATCAAGTGATGGAATGTTTTGTTATATGGAAGGTGGGGAAGGGATAGAGGTATCAATGGAAGTTAAGTTTGTTACAGTAAAAAGATATGGGAGCTAGATTTTTCTCTTAGAGCACTGAGTCAGTAGAATAGTTTACCTGTTGTAATGAGTGCACCAAATGTGAATGAGTGGCTATCCAGCAGTTAAGGTACATCTGCTGGTATCAGTGATATACATAGCCTCTCTCAATGAGTCCTTGATTCCCTGGAGATATCAGATAACAATAATAGTAGTTAATGTTAGGATGGTAAGAACAGAATCCAGCAGAAGACCAAGATCTAGGCAGATAGATGCAGTTAGAAATTCAAAAGACTGAAACATACAGGGTGTTCGGGATAAATTTGACAGTTTCGTAAGGAAAAAGAAAATCTTCTTTGTATCTATTAAATTTAATGAATTGACAAAAAAACATTACAGGCAGAGTTAATTACAATACTATCAACAAGATTTACTCAAAATAACCACCATTAGCATCGATCACAGCTTCAATTCTGCTTCGGAACCTCGAACAAGCTGATGCTACAGTCTCCCTGGGAAGGGCCGCAAAAACTGTTTTAATTTTATCCATTAACTGGGCTTTTGTATTACTGGAAGTGCGATTGGTGTCTTTTTCAACTGCGCCCCATACAAAATAATCCATGGGGTTAAGGTCTGGGGAGTTTGGAGGCCAAACATTTGGACTGGTGAAGTCGTCGAAATTTTCAGACAACCATTTTTGACTTTTCCCAGAGGTGTGGCAAGGGGCCGAATCCTGCTGCCATACATACGGCCTACCATTGGCTACCCTTGTTATCCAGGGCTTGACTACAGTTAGCAACTCCATGAACAAAGCCCGAATTCCAATGCCAGGGTTCTTCAACACCTGTTCCTGCAGATTTGCGAGGAATTCTGCTGTACGAACGCAATCAGATCGTCTGCTAGGGATCTTTCTTCTTGCTACATCCTCGTAGTCACCATTGCAAGTCTCTAGTTCATGCCTGATTGTTTTTACTGTATTCAGGGAGCATTGGGCAGCAGTCGTAATATCCTTATTTTGATGGCGGGCACGAATCATCATGATACAAGTTATTCTCTTCCATGATTCAGGTGGGTTCCAGCTATCCATCCTTTCTGACATCTTGTATATGAATGAAGAAGGGTCCAAACTTTTAAATGAAGAGAAGTGTGTGTTAATACATGTAACTTACGGAAAAATATAATTAATTATAAATATGTCAAATTTATCCCGAACACCCTGTAGCTCTAACATCAGAGTCCTGACAGAGAACAGACTAAATTATAAAGAGAAAAATGGTGGCAATGTTATTTAACTGTATTAATGATCGGAATGGGCGTTATCAGTTATCATGGATATGAAGTGCATATTAAAATTGTAATACCATTGATATTACATTGAAATATATGATGGATACGAAGCATATGAGGATGCGTATTTGATCCATAATGGCTGGTAAGGTGGATAATATTTTAGGAAGGATAGAGAGGAGAGGAGGGTCTGCGCGGTTAGCCTAGTGGCTTTGCGCTTCGCAACCATATGCCTGAGGAAGGAGTGTCCAACAAGGCTCCATTCCCGTCGAAGACGTGAGGAACTTGAGGATTTTCCTCAGGCATAGCCAAGTTAGCCATAGGGCTATTTCCACCAGTTTATCTGGCGTTTTTCATCCCGCAAACCGGCCCCGTGAACATACGCCTCTACAGCCAAAAAATATATCCACCCCAGCGGCAGACTAGGCAACAGGTCAGTTGGGAGTGGTACTAACAAGAAGTCGCATCTAAGTAACACGCGGACCCTGCACAGGAAGTGGAAATAACGCATAGTGAAAGAAAGAAAGATAGGAGAGGAGAGGGGGGAGGTGCTAATGATATAGGATGACGAATCTAATTAGAGTTGAGACCTGTGATTGTGGTGGTACTGCTACTAACAGTATTTCATATGGCAGTGAGTTTAAAGCCATCTGGTGTAAGGTGGAATCTAACAAGATCAATTACGCTCTAGGATGTTGTTCATCACTAGGCCGATGATGATCGGTCTAGTGATGAAATGTATCACCAAATAGAAAAGATGAGTGCGAAAAGAGTAATCATAATGGAAGACTAATTATCAAAATATTAATTGGGTAGCAGTAGAATCTCGTGAAAAGAATGAAAATGAATTTATTGAGCCATTGCAGATCAACTTCCTCAAGCAGCATGTCACAGAAGGAATTCGAGGTCAAAGAGTGCTAGATTTGATTATAGTGTCAGAGGACATTTCATTTAAAGGCGTAACTCCTCTGCCTCCGGTTAGTGACAATGATCATGAATGTTCCATTCAGTAAAGGTTACATGCTGAACTACAAAGCAGGAAATTTTGGCCAACTAAGGGGTATACTGAGTTCAGTGTAATGGGATTAGTTGCTGGATGGGTAGAATATCGACAGTACATTGGAAGCATTTAAGCAATACTTAAATTATGCGATATCAGAATCTGTCCCGAACGTTTGAAGAATAAATAGGGTAGAGTCAAGGGGGAAAAAAAGGATGATGTAGAAGAAATACCATGTGCACGAGGATGATGTGCATTATGAAAATTATAAGCAGCAGGCTAGAATAGTTCACAACTGTTGTACGGAAAGCGAAGTGCGAGTATGAAAAGAAACTGGCTCTGTGTGCTAAAGACAACCCACAAGAATTCTCTCGATATGTTGCAAGTAAAAAAATGAATGAATATGAAAGAATAACTCTTCTTAACGCAGATATCGTGAGGGTAATAGATGCAGAAGAGGTTGAAGTTGTTCAACTAATGAGTGCCCATTTTGTTAAAAACTATCAACCTGGTGTACACAACATTGAGCTCACTGCTACTTCTTCACTGGATGAATAAACTCAGGTGTATGAGGAGATATTAGAGCTATTGCACAAACTGAATAAGAATTCAGCAATAGGGACTCATGGATATCTGCACCTGTGCTGAACTTTGCTATTCCTTTGGCCAGGCTGTTTAATATGAGTCTTAGAACAGGGAAGATTCCGCAGGAATAGAACGAAAGTATGGTAATTCCATTGCACAAGGGTGGGACAAAGACCGATGTATCCAACGATCAAGTATATCAGGAGTGGTGGTGAAGATTTTGTAAAAATTGGTTATGGCTCGCATTCAGAAATGGGTTGACAGAGTCTCTACATTATGCTAGAAGAAAATGTTCAGGCTAGGGATCTTCGAGTGTTAGTAGATAGGAAGTTGAAGTTCAGGGGCCATGTAGCAAAGATTGCAAATACAACTCAAAAGATAATTGCAATGTTGAAACGAATTTTCACGTGTAAAGATATATAGATGTCATTTTGCCTCTTTACAAGGTCTTGATAAGACCTCATTGGGACTACTGTGGCAGGTCTGGGCTCGTGGTTTCCATTGTGATTCTGATAATGTGGAAAGAGTGCAAAGGAGAGTGTTAATTACTGATTACTTATCGCTGATTGATATCTCCAATTTTGTACTTCTATCTCCGATGCTGTACTTCTACACACATCCAGTACAAGTTTCCAGGGATCTGAGATACTGATTATGAAGACAGATTGAGAATTTATCGACTGCAGACACTAGCAAAGAGAAGAAAGGGGGGTGATGTGATTGAGGTTTCAAATTAATTGAGACAAAAGACAATTGCAATGCTGAAATACGTTCACATGTAAAGATAGGGATGTCATTTTTCCTGTTTACAAGGCCTTGATAAGATCCTATCAAGGTCTTATTGTGCGCATGTCTGGTCTCTTGGTTTCTGTTGTTATCTGATATAGTTGAGAGAATGTTAAAAATGATATCAGGATTGTGAAATACTGATTATGAAGACGGATTGAGAAATTTTTAGACTGCAGACACTAGAAAAAAACAGGAGAAAGGGGTGATTTGATTGAAAAAAATCGCTTAAAAACAGCTGAAAGAGTCACAAATTTCAGTTGATGGAATTTTTAAATAATTTATGGAGCGTGGGGAAGAACACGAGGCATCCTTGGAAGCTGAGAATGAATGCTGCTAAGAAAGGGGTGAGGGTTAAATTTTTCTCTCACTGGGTGGTGCTTAACTGGAATGGATTATCATTGGATGTGAGTGCAGGCAGTATGAATGAATTCAACAATAAGTATGGTAGCTGGTGCATGTATGTGACCTCCCTCGATGAGTTCCTGACTCCCTGGAGGTCTCTCTCAATAATTTACAGGAAAATTTTTATAAGAATGTATTAATGTAAACTCTTCATGTGTATTATCATAGTATTCTGCACATTCATGGAGGTACATATCAGTAATTTGATTTGCATCCTCCAGGTGATGAAATTCTCTACTGTGATTTAATGAGCTGCATAATAATTTTACTGATTTCAGCAGGAGGTTCTGATTTTTCATTTATTCCCTCACTCTCTCAATTAATTCTTCCAAAAACATTGTATTGATATTAAATTCTTGGTAAAACGTTTTGTAAGTCGTACTCACTGCATACCAAACTTATTATAATAACCCAGTACGATGCTTTGTAGATGTTCACTTTTTATATTTACTCCCATGTGCAAGAAACCACAGAACATATAGCATATCAATACTGTGGGAAGGGGGATTACAGGTATCAATTAAAAAAAAATAATTCGTTACTTTTTGAAGAACTAGATGTTGTAGTTCTTGGGGAACACATCCCTGGAAAAAGATGGGTGATATGATATGATAGAGGTCTATATACTTTTGAAAGTTTATAGATTCCGTAATCCGCATACTGTCAAGTATGTAATCCACATACTCGATCTCTGCTCTTAAGTTAAATCCCATAATTTAGATATAATCTTTATAAGTCTTCTTGTCACCCTTTCCAAAGCTTCTTTATCCGCTTGGAACCTCCGAGACCAAATCTGCCCACCAAGGCCTTATAAAGAGGCAAAATGACTTCCTTATCCTCATGTCATGTTTGCTTCAACATCACAATTATCATCTGAGTTGCATTTGAAATTTTTGTTATGTGACCTCTGAACTTCAAATTCCTATCCACCATTACACCAAGATCCAGAGCCCCCATCAGTTTCCTGTAGCATAACCCCGGTAATATATAATATGCCACTGGAAATCTCATCATGCCTAAGTGCATAACTTTACACTTACTAAGATTAACTGATAGCCATTTTCGTTTGCCCAAATTTCCAGCCTATTCAAATCATTTTGTAAGTGCTGAATATCAGTAGCATCCATGATTTCCCTTCCTATCTTCGCATCATCATCAGCAAACAATTGCACACCTTCTGTTAGACCCTTCCTAATATCATTAATATACAGCTTCAACAACTATGGCTTAAATACTAAAACCCCTGAGTTACGCCACCGGTCACCTTAAATCTGGCAGATTCACAATCACCGTATACCAATTTTTGATATCTGTCTGTCAACCATTCCTTGATCCAGGTCAAGAGTTTATATTCCAATATTCCAATCCCATTTTCTCCACTTTATGCACCAGCCTTTCTTGTGGAATCCTATCAAATGTCTTAGCGAAATCAAAACATTTTAATAGTGTATCCATGCCATTTGTCCAACTCGGCGTAACATCGTTATAAAATATGAGCAAATTGCTAAAACACGACCTGCTTTTAGTAAACCCCTTGCTTCTCCTTGCAGAGTATAGCTTGTCTATCTACCCATTTTTGTATGCAAGGTCTTACGAACGTCTCTAAAATTTTCACTACCACACCGGAGATACTGACAGGTTGGTAGAGAGACACATCAGTTTTTTTCACCACCCTTGTGCAATACATTCCATTCATTTCTGTGGTATCATTCCTGAGACGATACTCAAGTTACAGAAACATGTGAAAGGCGTAGCCAATTCGACTGAACATTCCTTTAGCAAACGGGCTGATATTTTGTATGTCCTATTGACAAATTCTTATCCAGGTTAAACAACATCTCTTCATCTTCATTTTCATGCACCTCTAATTCTTCATCCAATAGCACTGTGCACCATGTTACATACACATTGTTGATACATTTTAACAACGTGAGTAATCATTAACTGAACGATCTCATTAGCTTCTGACACTAGAGTACCATCTGCATTCAGTAAAGCTATACTTTCACATTCATTTTCTTTGGCTTGTGGCATAACTATAACATTCTTTTGGATCGTCTTAAGCTTTCATAGCCAATTTCTTTTCACATTCTGATTTAGCTTTCTGCACAATAGTCGTTATTTTTCTGGCCTGAGCTTCATATATTTTATAACTCCTCTCACTCTTATTCTAGCAATATTCTTTCCACATATATTTCCATATATTTCTTGTGAATCTCTTGCTTCATAAAGTTGCACATCCATTTCACTCCAAACCTATGTATTTTTTAAACACTAATGATAAATTCAGATACCGCCTCATTTAAGCACTTTTTCGAAGATTCCAATGCATTGCTGACATTTTTCCCATTCAGTAACTGATACCATGGGACAAAAGATAGTATTCTCCTAAGCTGATCATAATTTCAGCTTTGTAGTTCATCATGATCACTGTCAACTGGCGGTAAAATAGTCATATTCTTAACAGAGACCCTTTCTGATCTATGAACAAATCGAACACACTTTGACCTCCAGTTCCTTCTTTCACACGCTGCTTGACATAGTTTTCTCGCAACAATCCAACTAGACATGCTGTCTATTTGACCAATGTTTGGATAATTAAATTCATCCATAATGATCACACATTTAGTACTCATAAGGCTAAATTGGCGATGCACACTTCGTCCACTGCAACTGAGCCACCAGGTCTGTAGCAACATCCCACCATATATTTCATTCTGTTAGCCTCCACGTAACACCAGATAGCTTCACTACTACGTAGGATATTGCTATTGACATTGTTTTGTTGCGTTTCTACCCTAACTAGACAAGTCGTCTGATATCATTAATACTTCTCTCCATCCTCTCCTATTTCTTCTGTTATTTCTAAAAATGGTATGCCCATTACACTCGATCCCAGTTATCATGTCTGATTCTAATAACCTGGTTTAACTAATGACAACATTCTTAGGCCACATCATATTCAATAAAGCCATAAACTCAACCACTTTGTTTCTGATGCTCCTGGCATTTGTGCACAAACATGACAAATTACCCCTAGCCTATTCTTATAATTAGATATGCGATCTATTTGACCTTGTATAAATTTCTCTTTTACCTCCCCAGACATAATCAAAAGGTCCAAACCCAGAGCATATTTTTCCATCCCTTCGCCTGATACATAACCATGTTCGAAGCCGTTCGTATCTTTATCACGCTGCATACCATAGCTGAACTTTCATACTCGTTTCCCCCCCCCGCCATTCCTCCCTTAATTATATAGTTTCTCTGATTCTCTGCATTAATTCATACCAATAAGCAATTTTTCTATTTCTCTCCTGATGCCAAACGAATTCAAGTGCAGGCAATCCCTCTTATACAGGTCTTTTCTACCATCAAATACACCCAACACATCTAAAATTTCACATCCATTTCTTCTATAATTATTGCTCAAGTTATTGTGAATTTAGCAAAAATAGATGCCAGTGTGACTGAATAGTGTCCCCAGAAATATTTATAGAGAAACAGAATGTGATGCTGGTCATCTGTGAGACAGCTGCTGGAGAGAGTCTGTAAGAGATAGTGATCAATAAGCCAAACTACTCTTCTGGCATCGAGAATTTTGAGAGATGATTTTGTTGTGCCACCCAAAATGACAGAACAATATTCTAAGGTTGATTAGGTTTCAAATTTGTACAGAGTTGATAGTTGAACAGATTAAAAGTAATTTTATGAGCAACAAAGGATGCCAAAGTTTTTGAAATCTGAGGATATAGAAGTTTCATGTTTGTGCCAGGAAATGCTAAGAACAAGTGTCAGTTCAAGAAGATTTTTTTTTTACTTCAAGAAAAAAAAATTATGTTTTTTGAAGCGCAGTTGAATACGTTGTCATTACCTCATCTGAGAATGGTTTGAAGATCAGAGTTTAAGACATTGGTTGTAGACGATCTTGGAGCTTGAGATATTTAGGCACTGCAGGGTTTGACATATGAGTAGGAGCACCAGAGAGTGCTGTCATTGGTAAACAATGGGATTTGAAGTCGATGAGAGAATGTCGTTTATTTATATGAAGAGGATAGGTGGAATACTAAGAGTCCGGAGGAATTCCTGCATTACTAGGAAAATCTGAATATAGAACCCTCTGCCGTTACACACAATGAATAGTTCAAGAGAAAACTGGCAATCCAGATACAAACGATGAAAAGGAGATCATAAGATGGCAGTTTGCTGAGAAGCCCTCAATCCCACACCCAATCACATGCTTGAGAAATATCAAGTGCAATAGAAAAGATTTCTCCAAACCTTTCTTTTTGTGCTGCCAAGCCCCAAAATTAATGAAGTAGTAAGGAGATCTGATGTGGATCTTAGCTGGTGAAATTCACATTATTGGTCACTGATTAGTTGGGTTGTTCTCAAGGTGCTGAATAGTTAACTGTTGATGATCTCTCGTTACTATAGACAGGACCAAGATAAGAGCAATGTCATATACAGATCTTTTTGTGGAATTGGAGGTATATGAACTTTCAGGCTGCTATACAGTGGATCCAGCTGAGGATAATACACAAATGATAAAGGACGGGTGTTACATATACCAGCCACTGAATTAGAAACTTTTATTTAATACCGTATTGGACCATATTATAGCACATATGTAGTTCGGCATAGATTCCATAAAGGATTGGATTGCACTACGACTACAACCTATCAGACGTTCAATGGATAGTCCTTTAAATTGCTCGGATTTGATGGAAATGAACTTTGCTCCTGGATCTGTTTTGCTAACGTGTCCAGTGCATTCTCAATGGGGTTCAGGTCAGGGGGCTTTGTGGTGGCCAGGGAAGATTATTATCATTATGGGCTACTCTATTGAGTGCTTAGACTCATCAAGTGAGGCCCTAAGCATCATGCCAAGCATGCATTTCCATCATACTTTGTTTTATACTCATTCACAGTCATGGCAACCACAACGGACTCTGGCAACCTATTCCACTCATTCACCACTCTTCAAGCAAAAAAATCTAGTTCTAACACCCTTGCTATCTACACTCTTGCTCAGTTTCCAAGGATGGCCTCTAGTTTTCCTACCACCAGACCTGTTCTGAAAAATCGCCTCTGTATTAATCTTTTAAAAATCTTTCAGTGAATTGTATGTCTGAATCATATCACCCCTTTTCCGCCTGTCAATCGGTTTTTCTGTAACCCACATAGAGATGGTAATCTTTTTACCCCAAAATGCATACATAACCTTACACTAGGCCATATTGAACTGACTTCCATTCTCCTTTGTCCAGACAGTCAGTCTAGCCAGATCATCCTGTAAAATGTTAACGTCTTTATTAATTACTGCTCTGCCCAATTTTGCATCATTGGCAAACAACTGAATAGTTCTCAGATCCTTTGCTATTACATTAATATACAAATTAAATAAGAGTGGCCCAAGAACAGAGCCCTGCAGCACACCACTAGTTGGTGGAAATCGCTGTCATGCCGCTGAACCATGCTGAAACAATTCAATACCCAGGTAATCCGATGAGCTATTGTGGCTACGTGGCAATATGTCCTGTAAGTGTCTACTCCCTGTTCACAACCATCCATAAAGCCATGCCCTTATGAATTTCCTGCATTCTCGTTCTGTCGATGTAATACACAGTTTGTGATATCTTCCTCCCAAATTGCATGACCTTACAATGTGCTACAATTGTACTGGCAACTTGTAAAGCACACAATATTTTAGACGTGATATATACCTTAGTGATTAGGACCACGGTGATACTTGTCTACTTAATTTGTCCCCTGAAAGCCTTGATTCATCGATAGCTGAAGGGTAGAGACAGTTGCCGAAAAGCCCTAAAGAATAGCGATTAAAAGAGCTTCATCATATTCGTTTTCATCAGATGTGCTTTTTTTTTTACTTACAAATGCTTAGGAAATGTCCCTGATATTCTTTAAGGACATATTCATATCTACCCGAATATATTCTTAATCTTACTTCTATGACCTTAATTTAACCGACAATTTTTCTGCAAACATCCGTCTCTAAAACAAATTATTGATCATTACAGGTGCTAAATGTAAATATGTGCACATAAAATCTTTACCATGTTATGAATTTATGCATAAAATATCAGTTATTCCATCATAGACTGATAGGAATATGAAATGTGTTTACAATTATGATAACGATTTTTTTTAATGCATAGACCAAATGAAACTTATTCACTACCTTAAAGTATGCTTAATTCTAATTGTTTTAATCATTTAACCAAGAAAAAGTTTGCACACGAAGTATCACGCTTAGGCTGCTTGTGTATAGAAACTTGATTTCACATCAAACTTCCTTGGTATCCCATAATGCACATAATGCAGTGTTCCTCCCTTGAAGTGTATATTGCCATGTATTATAGG
Source organism: Typopeltis vanoorti (assembly GCF_054136105.1). Classification (NCBI taxonomy): domain Eukaryota; kingdom Metazoa; phylum Arthropoda; class Arachnida; order Uropygi; family Thelyphonidae; genus Typopeltis; species Typopeltis vanoorti. Next base: position 32,977,655 of record NC_143561.1, on the reverse strand, counting down.
ACTGCATAATAACACCATTCTCACAAGCTCACTCCAAAAACGTTCATGCATATTATCTTTATGCCCTCTGTCTTTTCTATAGTTGATCTGAGTAACTTTGGGGGGGGGGGGGGATAGGCATCTAGAGTGTTTCTGATTGAAGTTCTGGTTGTTGTTTTCTCTGAGATGCACCACGTGACGAATAGTAATAGCATTATTGTAATCTTCATGTAGAAAGAATTGTGGGTAAAAAGGAAGGATGAAGCATTATAAATATTCCATTAAACTGTAACCATTACATAAGATGCGCATATATGGTTAAGATGTGATAGATATGTGGTGCGAACAGAGAATGATGGCATTGTTAGTTAGAGTTCTTATAAAATGTCTGTTAGAAGTTTTCATTACACTGGATCCAGCTGAGGATAATACAGATTCTCAGTCAAGAGCCTCCGTAGCTCAGTCGATATAGACGAAGCCCTTTGGTCGGAAAGACCTGGGTTCGATTCTCGTCCAAGACGTGAGGAACTTTTATCTGGTCTCTTTCGGCTAAAGGTGAGTTAGCCGGTTTCATAGAGAGGTAGAGGTTTTTTCACCAGGAAACTCAGGTTTTTCTTCCCCCCCCCCCCAGAACAAGCAAATCGGTCCTGTGAGCATACACATCTACAACCATAGTGCTAACCACCTTATCCTCGAGGTGGTCACGGTTTTGAATCGATGCCTAATACGTATATTAGGCCCTAGTGGCCTAATATACGTATAAGGATGAGGAGGAGAAAGTCAGACTTTTTATTTACTATTTCTATACTAGGGATTGATTATTGAGGTGATGGAGGAATCAGTCTAACATTTGAGCCATATGACCAAACATTTCTTCAGAATATCTGAAAACATATCGTCAAAACATCAATTAATAGATCTTACTGACTAGAAGGCTTATGCAGTGATGTGTTTTTCTTTTTTTTTAAATCCTCCATGCAGAAATTTATCAGAGGAGATGAGCAGGAAGAACCCATAGCAGTACTTCCTGTCTGTTCGTATATTATGTTCTTCCAAGTTAAGTAACCATCCTGGTTGGATGGTTGCAGAGACCTATGATATATCATTGGAAAACATTTTTATCAGTCATAAAGGGTTTCACACAGAAAAGTATTGAACAAATAAGTGACATCAAACCTGACCATAATATCAGAATTAAATTTTGGAATAAAGAAGACATGGCTAAAATTATTTATTTGAAAAAAGGCATAGTTGGGTGAGAAGAAAAATTAGTGAACTAGGTAACAATTTGAGTAAGGAGAACGAAGCCGAATCAGTTGTATCCGTTAAGGTAGGAGAGGATAATTACGTTTGTGAATTGTGGGATTTATGGCAATCTTTGTATTGAGAGGAAAATAAAAATGTGAAGTATTTTAGTTAATTGAGGAGGTTACTTTTTTCAGTGATCCTTTAAGACAATTTTTTTCTTGAATATTTGGTCTTATAAGTATAGAAGCACATACTGTACCTAAGCAAAACAGTATTTTTTGGTTATACCGGATCACACCTACAGTGGTGTTAGCTGAGAGAGAGAGAGAGAGTCTTTTAAGGGAAGGGAAGAAATCTGCATAGGTTTCAGTTCCGCAATCAATTTTTTTCTGAGTGGCGGGGTTAAAAACCCAAGCTTCAGGGAGAAATCCTACTCGTCTGCATTAAAGATCAATTAACTCGGAACAGGATGAGAGAAGAAAGTAGAAAATTTCTCTACTTAGTGACTAGAACTGAACTGAACAGTGCTTTTTTTGACACTCCAGTGCCATAGCATTACCATGAAAGAACACAGGTATCCCTTTTGTTGCATGCAATGCAATAAATCTTTACTCTTAACTCCTGTATTAAATAAAAAAAAATATAATAAAAGTTTGTAAAACTCTAAAAGAGTCTCCGTAGTTTAGAAATTATTTTATTAAATCAATAGTACATACAGTATATACATCATAGTAAATAATATTTACAATATATACAACTGCTTTTACTCTAAGGGGTATTACTATTTGTTACAATTATTTAATTTTGTTAAATTGCTTCTCACAAATCTATAGACCTACCAATTATTGTGGTTTATATGCAAGTTCATTTCTGCTTTCGTTTCACCAATTTTTTTTTTTAATTCTGTATTTAAGACATTTCTTACTACTCTTGTGACACATTTCGGTTTTGCCATACTTATTTCTAACGCACATCTAACTAATCAAATCAATCTAGGTGATTGACTTGGTTAGCCTGATGGGAAGTGAACTCCTATGGACACCCATTCTTCTGCATTGATCTTTTTCAAAAGGACAAAGTTCCTCATTGTATCTTGAAGGTTGGTTTAGACCAGCCCTTTGGTCGAAAAACCCCGGGCTACGAAGTAAGGAATTTTTATCAGGTGTTTTTTACCTTCTCAGAAAAACGTTTCCTTCTCTCGGTTTTTGCGTCCCTCAGAATAGACAAACCCGGCCAGAAGAACACACACACACACACACACACACACACACAACATACAGACAGACAACATTAAGTGAATAAGGATTAACCACCATATTCCATCAGATTTTGTTTCAAACACCTGCCCGGTAGTTTTGTGTTCTTCCAATGCCACAAAGCCTTATTGAATTCGATTATTACAATATGTTCTGGCCTTATTCCTCACCGAAAGTTCCAGATAATTTATTATTATTATTATTTTGCATTTTACCCCTCCCCTTACATGCACGCACACACACAAGAGGTCTCGAGACCTATGACATGACACTGTTGTATGACAATTAGCAACCATCAGTGATATGCCTTACAACTGTCTCGCACGTCATGGAAGATAGGGTAATGACAGCACTCAATGCTCATCTAAAGCTCACAAGTGTCCACTGAAAGTTTGCTACATGAAAAAGAAAAATCGCAGTTATGTACTTATCAATCATGTAGTTTTTTTAAAGAGTAACACGAACAGGGACGGTGCATAAGCACTAAACTGCAGCATCCCCAATTTTTCTCGATACATAAATATATTTATTAATTATTATTATTATTATTATTATTATTATTATTATTATTATTATTATTATTATTATTATTATTATTATTATTATTATAAAAACCTCCATGGAATCAAAGACTCATCGTGGGAGGTCCACTGTTATACACACAGTTTATCATATTGTGCCTTAAATATATTCACTGTCACTGCACACACCACACTCTCGGGCAAAGCATTCCAATCACTCACTACTCTCAATGCAAAAAACCTGCTCCTCACTCCCTTGCTCACATCCTCCTTATACAGCTTCCATGAATGACCTCTTGTTCTCCAGCTATCCTCACCCATTCTGTGCAAAACCGCCCCGACATTAATCTGGTAATAGCCTCTTAACAGCTTATATGTCTCAATCATATCCCCCCCCTCCTCCTCCTTCTATCCACCAATTTTTGCAAATTGCATTTTGTCAATCTGGCTTCATACTCTACATTCCAGAGATATTATTATAGACCAGAAACCACCTTAGTCAATCGCCTCTGAACGTTTTCCAACGCAATTTCATCTTTTTGAAAACCAGGTGACCAGATCTGTGCACAGTAATCCATATGTGCCTTATACAAAGGAACCATAACATCCTTACTTCTACAAGTCAATGTCCTCCGCATCATTCCCATTATCCGCTGTGTTGTCTTCACTATTTTAGTAATATGTCCCCGAAATTTTAGGTCCTTGTCTACAATCACTCCCAGATCTCTCATTTCCTCTACCTCTTCCAAGATATTCGCACCGATTATGTACTTTACATCCCATCTCTGCTTCCCAAATTTCAAAACCTTACACTTTGAGACATTGAATTGACATCCCCACTTATTTACCCATTCAGACAGTGTAGTCAAGTCCTCTTGCAAAACTACAGCATCCACACTACTCCTGATAGCTCTGCCCAACTTTGCATCGTCTGCAAACAACTGCACATCACCATTCAGACCTCTCCAGATATCATTTACATACAAATTAAACAGCAATGGACCCAAAACAGACCCTTGAGGTACACCACCAGTAACTTTCCTCTTCTGGGATATCGCTCCTCCATAGACAACTAGCTGATACCTATCAGACAGCCAATCTCCAATCCAGCGAACTAATCTACTGTTCAGCCCCATCCGTTCCAATTTAATTACCAGCTTGTCATGTAGCAATTTATCAAACGCCCTTGCAAAATCTAAATATACCACTGTATATGCAACACCCTTATCCAACGCATTTGTCACTTTATTGTAAAAAAGTAAACAGGTTGCTAATGTATGATCTTCCTTTAGTAAATCCATGCTGGCCGCCAAAGAGTATTTTTCTGTTGTCAACCCAATTCTGAATCTTATTCCTAACTAACTTCTCTAATACCTTGACCACAACTCCAGACACATAGACTGGTCTATAATTCAAAGCCTTACTCTTATCACCTCCCTTATGAATTGGAACAGTTTTACCCTCTTTCCCACTCTTTTGGAACTTGACCCAGTGAGAGACTCATGTTGAAAAGATATACAAAAGCTGTTGTTAACTCTCTGGCACATTCCCTCAAGACACTTGATGAAATAGCATCAAGTCCCACAGCCTTATTTACATCAAGTCTATTCAATTCCTCATATACCTCCTGTTCACTTACTAACAGTTCCTCCTCCTCCTCCTCCTTTCCCACTGCTTTCAAGTTCAAATATAAATAAATATAATTTATTTATATTTGCTTGTAATATTTAATTTTATCATCAATAATCCTATACGATTCTCTTATTTTGTATAAAAAATAATAAAAATCCATCTTGTAGCACTTAGGAGGGCGAAGAACGCTAAAAGCACTGTGTTTACCACAGTGTCATATTGCTACGCGCACAAGCATATGCACGTCATAGTGAGATGCGAGCTATTAGCGTAATGCGGCACTGTCCGTCGCACAGTTCCACTGTCGTTTATGTGCAGTTTGCGCCAGTAGTAGATTGTTTGTAGTGCTTATCGTGTTTACTCGTCTCTTTAAATATTTGGAGATTACAATTAGAGGATTTAATAGTAATGTCCAAAAATTGCAAATCCATTCCTTTAATTACAATTAAAGAATGGATTTTATTTTTAAATAATTTTTAATTATACTAAACTGTATGATTTTATCGATATTAAACAGAATAAAGTTCAGAATTGGGTTGACAACAGAAAAATACTCTTTGGTGGCCATCATGGATTTACTAAAGGAAAATCATGCTTTAGCAACCTGCTTACTTTTTATAATAAAGTGACAAATGCGTTGGATAAGGGTATTGCATATACAGTGGTATATTTAGATTTTGCAAGGGCGTTTGATAAATTGCTACATGACAAGCTGGTAATTAAATTGGAACGGATGGGGCTGAACAGTAGATTAGATTAGTTCGCTGGATTGGAGATTGGCTGTCTGATAGGTATCAGCGAGTTGTCTATGGAGGAGCGATATCCCAGAAGAGGAAAGTTACTAGTGGTGTACCTCAAGGGTCTGTTTTGGGTCCATTGCTGTTTAATTTGTATGTAAATGATATCTGGAGAGGTCTGAATGGTGATGTGCAGTTGTTTGCAGATGATGCAAAGTTGGGCAGAGCTATCAGGAGTAGTGTGGATGCTGTAGCTTTGCAAGAGGACTTGAATACACTGTCTGAATGGGTAAATAAATGGGGATGTCAATTCAATGTCTCAAAGTGTAAGGTTTTGAAATTTGGGAAGCAGAGATGGGATGTAAAGTACATAATCGGTGCGAATATCTTAGAAGAGGTAGAGGAAATGAGAGATCTGGGAGTGATTGTAGACAAGGAACTAAAATTTCGGGGACATGTTACTAAAATAGTGAAGACAACACAGCGGATAATGGGAATGATGCGGAGGACATTGACTTGTAGAAGTAAGGATGTTATGGTTCCTTTGTATAAGGCTTTGATCAGGCCACATATGGATTACTGTGCACAGATCTGGTCACCTGGTTTTCAAAAAGATGAAATGCGTTGGAAAAAGTTCAGAGGCGATTGACTAAGGTGGTTTCTGGTCTCTGGAATGTAGAGTATGAAGACAGATTGACAAAATGCAATTTGCAGAAATTGGTGGATAGAAGGAGGAGGGAAGGGGATATGATTGAGACATAAGCTGTTGAGTGGTTATTACCAGATTAACGTCTGGGAGGTTTTGCACAGAATGGGTGAGGATAGCAGGAGAACAAGAAGTCATTCCTGGAAGCGGTATAAGGAGGGTGTGAGCAAGGGAGTGAGGAGCAGGTTTTTTGCATGGAGAGAGTGGTGAGTGATTGGAATGCTTTTCCCGAGAGTGTGGTGTGTGCAGTGACAGTGAATATATTTAAGGCACAGTATGATAAACTGTGTGTATAACAGTGGACCTCCCACGATGAGTCTTTGACTCCATGGAGGTTTTTGTAATAATAATAATAATAATAATAATAATAATAATAATAATATTTCTTCATGAAAAAAAACAAGAATATATTTTATTTTTAAATAATTTTGAATTATACCAAACTGTATAATTTTATCGATAATAAACAATATTTCTTCATGTTTAATTTTTTTTTAATTTTTCCCATAATTTTGATATTTTATCCAAACACGTATACACCGTACTTACAGTGTGTATATATATTTCGAAAGTTGCAGCACCCCCACGATTTCAAGCCACGAAACGCCACTGAACACGAAAATAGTTTTATAAATATTTATAAAGTGACGACATTAGTAGGAGAAGTCAATGGCCAAACTTATTTTATAAGTTCCAATTCGTAACTCACATTTTACATATCTCGGCAGTGTTTTATCTGCAGATGGAGGAGCAACTAGAGATGTCGACATAAGGATTCAAAACGCAAGAAGTGCATATGCTAAACTTAGTAGAGTATGGAAAATGAAAAATATTCACACAGATACAAAATTAAATATATTTAATGCATGTATAAATCAGTTCTTTTTATATGGATGCGAAACCTGGCTGGTTTCAAAGAAAATACAAAGAAAATACAAACATTCATAAGCCAATGTCTGCGGAACATACTTCGAATTTGGTGGCCCCAAATTATTACTAACAACTTCTGGAAAAGAACAAATCAGCAAAAAGTCAACCTTGAAATCAGAAAATGAAAATTTAAATGGATTGGACAAACACTTAGGAAAGATCATGAAGAAATCTTTCCCCTAGCCCTAGAATGGAATCACAAGGAATGAGAAAGCGCGGTCGTCCTAAAAATACACGGAGATCGAATTTAATAGAATGTGAGAAGGGTTTTGAAAAACTAAGACCAATGGCGAGGATAAGGTCCCGATGGAAAGTATTTACAGACTCCCGCTGTTCCTGATGGAATCTAGGAAAGAAGAAGAAGAAGAAGAATCCGTAATTCAGTTGGTTTAGAGGAGCCTTTGGTTGAAAAGATGCGGCTTCGAATCCCGTCTGTGACGTGAAGAACCTTTATCAGATGCTTTCTATCCAATGGTAATTGCTGATCTCATACGATGGTTTCACAACTTTCCCCCAACGGAAAGTTGTGAAACCATCGTATACACTACTGTAGGCTAAGAGTTGATAATCCGCATGTCGTACTCTACAGACCAAACATGAAACTTGTAGAAGCCAAGTGAGATCATCAGTGGACGAATAACAGTACACCGTAAGGGGTGGTGGAGCGCATAAAGTGTGCAGTCATGTCCTAAAACTTCTTAGAGTTGTTGGTAAAGATACTGCGACACATAATTTTGAATGATTTAGTTTAATTTTGATGATCTGATTTGAAATCAAAACTAAAATGACTCGACAAGTTTTAGCAAAGTTCCAAATACCATTTTCAATGAAAATTCATAAAGCTAAAGCTTCAATTCCAATTGGAGTTGATCAATGGACGAAGTAGGAAGGGTTGGGATCAGGGTGAAAGAGATATGAAGGACATCGAGAGGAAGGGAAAGAGAGAGAGAAAAATGAAGAAAAACATATGAGAGAGAGAGAGAGAGAGATTGTCAACAGTAAACAGGAGAGAATTTACTCTGTGCTTTTAATTTTAAATTTAAAAAAAAATCAGTAAAAAATATACACCAGAAAAAATATTTCTAAGCGCATTTAAAATGTTCGTTCTGCTATTCTATTAATTCTAAATAGATGAAAACTTAATTTTTCCGAAGCAGATATGTGCTTTGTTCATCATAAATATTATCCTAAAATCTTTTCTTGTTTCTTTTCTATCATAATATTAAAATACTTCGTTTCTGCCTCCCTCCTTCCCTTCATATCAAGTGTGAACATTCCACCAGAAAGGCTAGCATCTGAAGTTCTTTTGTATCGGGGCAGATGCGATGTCATACAGCGGCAATATATCAAGAGCAACGGTGCACCACCCAGTCCTATATGAAAACTGTAATTAGGCTTAACCTTGTCTCCTGTACTTCTCTCACGCTAGCGCGACAGGTCTTGCCGTGGGGTCTTGCGCCAATAGAAACTTTGATGAACGCTGTTGTGACAGCAAAGTCGGCATCTCCCAGTAACACTATACCACGTGCGCCGCGTGGTGCTGAGTCGCACAGAAATGTGGTTGGCCGGGAAGTTCTCTCCCTCCCTCCCTCCCCCACCTCACTGACTCCACTACAATAAATAAGACACCGGAGTTTGATGACAAAAAAGAGAAAGTGGCTCGCTTTTATCTGTCATCAGGTGGTAAGCAGTGAGGGATGGAACTCAGTCGCTTCTTTTGTACTAAGTCTTGGTTTTTCGTTTCTTTAATGACTCCTCTGTCCACTGCCTCTGAAGAAACTACGGTGAGATTTCGTTTTAATAAATCATATAATTTAAGTGAAAAAAAAAGCAACTTTTTTTGTCTTTTCTTAAAAAGAAGTATTAAAATGTCATTTCGATTGAATAATCAAAAATTTAAGAGAAAATATTATTTTACTCGTAGTACTGTATTGTCGATTGCATATTGCAACGAGTTGTCAATTGCACCCTTGAAAAGCAACAGTCACTTATTACAAAACCTGTTGTACTTTGGGTTTTGTCAAAATACAACAGGGCATTGTAAATTTATCACTATTACTATTTCTTTTTCATTATGCAGTGGAACTAAGATATAATTCAGTACAGCAATAAAACTGCTGTAATAAAGTACAGATTTTAAAACATTATAAATCCATTAAATGGGTGGAATAAAATGTGTTACTTCATGAAAATTATTATAGCATAACTAGATACAAAAGTAATGTTTTATGCATGTCAAACTTATAGATTTGAATGTTGTACATTTCGCTATTTATGTAAGAAAGTTTTGTCTGATAGTTCGGTGTGACGTCATGCATACTTTTATTATGTGTTTTATAAATTTGGCTTACTTTCTCTCTGAAATAATAATAATGTAATGAACTACATTTTACTTATAAATTCTAATTCAAAATTTTAAGTGATTTAAAATTTTTTTTCTAAAATTCTAAATAATAATAATAATAATAATAGTAATAATAATAATACCTTGTACCTGTAAATGGAAGGATAAAAATATAAATATAATAATGAAAAATAACATTGCATAAGTATTATATTAGTATTATTATAAAAGCTGTTGTGAATTTTTGAATTTTTTTAAACATTTTAAGAAAAAATAACCTATTTAAACCTATGATATTTTTCTCTTTGAGGCGACAGTGTTATAATGTCGTTATAATAATTTCCTTATAATACCGGAGTCATAATGTTAACATGAAAAAGATGATTAGGTAATTTAAAGCTGATAATGGAAACACAAATGAAATTTCTAAGAACCGAATTATTCTATGCATTAAATTTTCATACAAATGAAATCTAAATGTTTGAAAAACAACTTCAAATAAATTCATGAAAGAAATAATTTTGTTGCTATGGAGAAAGTACAGGGTGTTCGGATAAATTTGACATATTTATAATTAATTATATTTTTCCGTAAGTTACATGTATTAACACACACTTCTCTTCATTTAAAAGTTTGGACCCTTCTTCATTCATATACAAGATGTCAGAAAGGATGGATAGCTGGAACTCACCTGAATCATGGAAGAGAATAACTTGTATCATGATGATTCGTGCCCGCCATCAAAATAAGGATATTACGACTGCTGCCCAATGCTCCCTGAATACAGTAAAAACAATCAGGCATGAACTAGAGACTTGCAATGGTGACTACGAGGATGTAGCAAGAAGAAAGATCCCTAGCAGACGATCTGATTGCGTTCGTACAGCAGAATTCCTCGCAAATCTGCAGGAACAGGTGTTGAAGAACCCTGGCATTGGAATTCGGGCTTTGTTCGTGGAGTTGCTAACTGTAGTCAAGCCCTGGATAACAAGGGTAGCCAATGGTAGGCCGTATGTATGGCAGCAGGATTCGGCCCCTTGCCACACCTCTGGGAAAAGTCAAAAATGGTTGTCTGAAAATTTCGACGACTTCACCAGTCCAAATGTTTGGCCTCCAAACTCCCCAGACCTTAACCCCATGGATTATTTTGTATGGGGCGCAGTTGAAAAAGACACCAATCGCACTTCCAGTAATACAAAAGCCCAGTTAATGGATAAAATTAAAACAGTTTTTGCGGCCCTTCCCAGGGAGACTGTAGCATCAGCTTGTTCGAGGTTCCGAAGCAGAATTGAAGCTGTGATCGATGCTAATGGTGGTTATTTTGAGTAAATCTTGTTGATAGTATTGTAATTAACTCTGCCTGTAATGTTTTTTTGTCAATTCATTAAATTTAATAGATACAAAGAAGATTTTCTTTTTCCTTACGAAACTGTCAAATTTATCCCGAACACCCTGTATATGTACTGTTATGGGTTAACTTACACTGAAGAAATGTTATTATGGATTATACTACAAATGGAAAGATGAAGAAAAATCAGAAAGAGAAAAATATTCTGTAATAATTTCTTAGTTCCCCACATATTATTGAAATTATATATATATATATATATATATATATATATATATATATATATATATACATGTATGTATATATATATATATATATATATATATATATATATATATATATATAAACGTTATTAGTTTAATTTCTATGAAATTAAACTAATAACGTAGAATTTTCGTTATTAGTTTAACGTAGATTCGTAAAATCATTAGTAGAACCCCCCCCTCGGGGGGGGATTCTACGAATTTTCTGATGAGACTGTAGAAAGCGCGTTAGTAACTGCATGATACATATTTCGGGTTTTCTATATCCTATTTTCAGTACGCTACTAAACTACAATCAACCGTTGATTATCTAGGACAAAAGCAGAAGATAAAACATTGATAATACTTTATGTGAGCTTCGGTATACACCCAATAGGGCTATTTACATTGAGGTTAATGAAGCACGGAAAACGATCATTGTTCATAGCAGAGTAACAACACGAGCAGTGTATATATAACAAGAAACAATAACGCATTTCCGATAATATTATAATAATAGAAAATAAAGAGTTATTTTTAATTAAGCGCGATTAATCAGTCATTTAACAATTACTAACTTTTTTTTAAATTTAAATTAATGTAATGTCAGAAACCGACACATTTTAACTAACTCTTTACTTGAGATATCTGAAAGCATGAGGAATTTGATTCTCTGTTTAATAATAATGTTAATGATAACAATAATAATGATACTTCAATAAATAATAAATGTTTTTTTTTAATCTATTTAAAGTAACCATCTCTTACCTTTTAGTTATCGTAGAAGTTATAGCAAATTCTATACTGAAAGAAAAAAAAATAGTCTTTTTATCATGTTAATTTCAAGACTAATGTCTTGTGAGAGAATTTTGTATATTTTATGTAATAAAAAAACTTTAATGCAGAGCTAAACCTATCAACTCAAGTTACTAACGCAACATAAAACAAAGACTGTCTCATCAAAAGGAGTTTGCTACCCATTTATGGGCCTCTGGTGGTATTTGATTCACACCAAGTTTTCTATTGATCATATCACGATTTCAAAAGTTATTAGTTTCAAGAACACGCACGTGCACACACACACACGAATGCTGTGTTTTTCGGAAAGGCATTTTTATACCGTTGGCATATATACTAATAGAGAATTTATTTACTCGTTTGTAGCATATAATTTTGTATTGTTTAGTCTAATTTTGTCCCTAAAAATTGAGCGCTTTAAACTAACATTGAGAGAAGGCTGAAAATTTTAGTAATGTTCCTAGATTAAAAAAAAAAAAATAATAATAATTCGATTCTGTCCAGCCAAAACAAACGTTTAATTCTGTATCCATCATTTAATATTTGTTGTCCTTTAATTCTCATAAACGCTCTTTCCATTATGCTATTTATTATTAATAATTTATTATGATTATTACTAATCATATTCTGGATTATCTGTGAAATAAAGTTATAACGAATGAATAAATTGTTAATATTAGGCAAGCCCATATTCAAAAAACTTTTCTTTTTTTTTTTTTTTTGTGACGTGGGCGTACTGTCGCTTCTAATTAACAAACATGACAATACAAATCTAAATTAGGAAATTACATTAATCTCAGCAATCGATTTATGTATTATTGTATATCTATGTACATGTAGATGCATATCTATGGAGTTACCAACAAAAGGGCTTCGCCGACTACAGGAACTCTCTCTCATCCGATTTCACAGTTATTCGATCTGTTAGCAGATAAGTACATTTTTTTTCTCGGAAAAAATCTGGAAGGTTATCAGTCAAATCGACCTCAGAACACACATGTCAGTACACACAAATAATACTCGTTAGAATATATATATATATATATATTCTAACTCGAACTCGAACCTTTGTTGATATACACAGCTGCTGAAACTTCCATCAATTGCGCTTGTATTATGGAAAACACCAAGATTAGCGATCAGAACTTTCCCCACCTCTGCAACGAGTTGTCTGAGATTGTACTACGTACTAGGACTACTTGCATTAGCTCACGCTAGTGGCCGCCGATACTTTTATAGTTTATTATACTATATTCGGCATGAAACTCTCTGATTCCAATCTTTGAGTTTCTTATTCGGTTTTAAAACAATGTGGGATTTAATATCCCCTTAATTTGAATAATGTTATATCGCCGAAATGAAGCCTATTGGCTCTTTATATTGAAGTAATTCCATATGCTTTATTTTTCTCCCACGAAACTTATCAGTCACGTTATGAAAATTCAGTAAATTACTGATGCATATTTAATACAATCTCTCTCTCTTTTCTCTATATTCCTCACTTCTTCTGATCTTCCTTGTAGTAGATCATCATCATGCTCCTATCTCCTATGCTCCTAACCATCATCATGCTCTTATCATTGATGTTTGCATTTCCTTTCCCTTTCTGTATTCTTGATAAAAACTCAAAATTCTTCGCTACATACTCACTCTTATTTTCTGTTTGTTTGTTTGTTTTTTTATCAAAATATGCTCCCAGTAACCAATAATATTCATTAAACTCGGTTTCCTTCCATCATGAGTTCTTTCCATCACTGACCAAAGTGTTTCACTACAGACAACAAAGCATTTAGGGTGGAGCAGACTACACGTCACTTAGTCGAGGGGGGGGGGATCGTGGGAAGATATACTGCATTACATGGGTTGGTAATTCACAGAAATTATATCACGTGACGCGAATGTGCTTCATGGAAGAATATAGTCATGGAATTCCCCTAGTGCGTTGCATTTCTCACCGCGATAGTAAAAACTAATGTCTACTTATTTTAGTGATATTCAACAGAAAATCATTGACACACACACACACACACACACACACAGAGAGAGAGAGAGAGAGAGAGAGAGAGAAGGCCATCTGTTTCTAACAACAGACTGGAACCGGTTAAAATTACACAAAGGAAACATTTGATAATCTCCGGCTAGCTTGTCTATTTTTATTGGGAAAAATACGAGTTTCCATATCAGATCGATTAATTCATTTTAAGTTTCAAACATTTGCTAACTTAGCCTTGTCTGAATAAGGCTTAGTAAAATTCCTCCCATTACAGAGGGAATTTGAAACCAGGTCTCGCGTACAACAGAAGAATTAATTCTGCCATCAGGGGAAGATAAATCCACTCACAGAAAGTGGCAGTCCTCTTAAGAGTGGTTTAACAAGTTTCTAATAAAAGAAGAGGAACGCAGAATTATAATTATCATTCTATGAACCTGAATCTTACGAACTTATAATATGGTACATGAATGGGTTTGATATCATAAGATGTCTAGGAGACCCAATTAAGGATCCTCATTACCGAATAAAGAACAGGAATAATAGTCGATCGACTGTTCTTATTCTTTATGTACGCTCACAGAGGATCTAAACTGGAAATAACGACCTCTCGAAAAGTATCTATCTTGAATTTTTCCATCTATGAAAACTGTTAATTTTCAGACTTTCAGTTACATTTGATATATTCCACAATGTTCTGTCATGTATCAGCATATACGAGTCGGAAAAGTTCTCGGCCTAACAATGAAAAAACGAATTTATAATTTCAAAATTATTTTATTTTTCAACATAATCCCCCTTAAAACTAATACATTTATTCCAGCAATGCTCAAGCGCCATTATCGCGTCCCTGTAGTGGTTCTCAGTAAGATCTGCAAAATACCCCCTCCCCCCTACAGCTGCAATCACCTCTTGATTCGAAGAAAAACGCTGACCAGCGAGGAAGAGTTTTAGTTTTGGGAAGAGATAGAAGTCAGAGGGAGCCAAATCTGAGGAATAGGTCGATGTTCCAACAATTCATAGTGCAGATCCCTTAATTTTACCATTGCCCAAACACCTTCGTGGGCAGGTGCATTATCCTGATGAAAAATGATGATTTTTTTCTTCTGCAAACCGGATCTTTTCTCACGAATTTTTTTGTGTGGTCTGGTTAAAAGATCAGGATAATATTCTCTGGTTATTGTTTTACCCTTTTCAAGATAATTAATATACAAAATGCCTTTACCATCCCAAAACACCGATGCCATGACCTTTCCTGCTGATGGAACCGACTTTGTCTTCTTTGGCGCTGAACAATCAGCTTCTGTCCACTGTTTTGACTGCTGTTTCGATTCTGGTGTGTAATGGTGAATCCAAATCTCATCCATAGTGATAAATCGACGCACAAAATCAGTTTTATTCCTGTTAAAATGCTCCAAGCACTGTTCAGAGATTTTCATGCAAGTGCTTTTTTGATCTGCTGTGAGCAATCGCGGCACCCATCTTGTGCAAAGCTTTTTCATTTGTAATTCTTCATGGAAAATATATCCTACACGTTCTTTTGAAATGCCTATAGTCTCAGCAATTTCACGCACTTTGACTCGCCGGTCATCCAATACCATATCGTGCACTTGATCAATGATTTCTGGTGTTGTTACACTTTTTAGACGTCCTTCACGTGGATCATCTTCAAGGCTGGTACGGCCATGTTTAAACTCAGTAGCCTATTTCTTAATTGTCGAAAACGAAGGAGAAGATTGCCCATAGGCGTTCATGAACTTCGAATGAATTTCTTTTGGCGTTAAACCTTCTTTTACAAAGCATTTTATAATCGCACGATACCCATTTCAAGGGATACAGAGAACACTTTTGTTTCAGGCAGCTGTATACAACAAACTGCTTGATAGAATGACGTGTAATTTCACATGGATGCTTATGACAGATGTACCAACTTAGAAAAAAAAAACTTGCCGATAGTGTTGCCATCTATGATCGAGGCCGAGAACTTTTCAGACCACCCTCGTATTAATTATTCGAATTACTTCAAGTTATCATTCTTTCTAGGCATAAAAGGACGTCCTATCTTAATATATATCTTCGAGATTATTTTGATTGTTTTAAAATATTTAGATCATTAGAAAATACTTCATACATTTAATATAATATTTTTGGCACACAATTTAATATGTGCGATGACGTAACAGGAGATACTGCATACGGAAAAGCAATAAAAAATGAAATGGTATCTACGTTTATATGATTCATTTCATAATACTTTCATTGCAATTAAAATAGTAATAGTAGTAGTTGTAGTAGTAGTAATGACAGTTTTATAGTTATTAAATATTTTCAGAGTTGTCAGGAGCCAATTAAAAAAAAAAGCTTTAGTAACGGGCGGACAACACAGGAGTTGCTTATCACATGCATCGATAACATCGAGGCTGTATGAACTCATTCAAATAGGAAATAAAATAAATCATACATTGCCAAATGGGGATTTAGACAGTGAAAACGTTAGTGTTGCTAATGTTCTGTGAGTTCAGCTTATCAAGGTGGACCACCCGTTATTAGCTTAACGCTGAGTACAAGCAAAAATGCATCTACGAAGTTTTTGATATGCTTTATTACATCCATACACAAGATAAATTATTACACAAGTATGTTTTATTCCTACTACACAAGAAGATAAATTATTGATTTATATCAGATCCAATGGTTTATCTTGTGAAAAAAAAAATGGGTTGCATTGAGAACATTTTTAAAAATATCAGTTCTCACAATTCTAATATATTTTGAGATCGTATAATCCGATATCCTCCATCCCTTTCCATCTGCATGAAAGATATTGCATTAACTCTAAAGAATTTTTTTTCTGCTTTAAATTACCGTTAAAAATTGCTTTATTATTTTGAAGTAAATTAGTTGGGAAATTAGCAGGGTTTTTTCTCCCGGAAACTCGTTTTTCATCCCGCATACAGACAAATCGGCCCTTCAGAACACACGCAATTTATAGACAAAAAAATACTAGTTGTGGTGGTGGAGGTGGGCGGTAGATGGCGTTGATGGAGATGATTCGTAGTAGAGGTTCGGTGTAGTAGTTGAGACAGTTGTAAGTGTCCTCCCGCGATGAGTCTTCGGACTCCTTAGAGGTGTCACATAATAATAATAAATAATAAATAATGTTATTCAAGTTTGATTTTAACGCTGTAGGTTACGGATATAAAATAAATGGGAAAAGAACAATTGGAAAACCGACAAAGCGATAGCATGTGACCGGAACAAGCCACTTGGCCTAAAATCCATGATAGGAATTAAAAGAAGGGTTGGTTCTTTGCGAATCAGCTTTCTTTTAAAGAATTCTTTCTTTTAAAGTTACATGGTGATCAGCATTCATATTTATAAGTTTAGGGACACAAAAACACACGTTTTGAAAAGATCTCGTTGTGTTAGAATAATCGAATTGATTTTCAAAGTAAAATTACACGATGTTGGTTCGTTACTGGGTTGTGACTTTTCAACACGTGTGTTTTGGTGTCCCTAAATTTATAAATATGAATTCCTTTAAAGACGGCTTTTCCGTCTAGCACAAGCGACAGCAGAGAAGCTAACTTTCTTCTTTTTATATAGGGTGGCCCATAAATCACGAAGGGGTAGACCATAAATCACGTTTCATAATTCTATTAATTATTTTAATTTTTTTTTATTATAATGAAATACAGAAAACCTGGAGATTTTTATTAAAAACCACATCGCGTAAATTCCCTCCATTTTTGGCTTCACAAAAACGGGCCCTTTCCGCGGCACGTCCATTGATTGATTTTGAATTTCCCTTTCAGTCGTTTCCGACCGTAGGTGACTTTGTAGGCATTGCCCACAAAATATTCCTGGTGAGATTTTTACAGGGTAGTTCACCATTGCTTTCCCCAATTTTATCCGGACCGGCATATGGCTGGGACGTATTCATGACTGTAGTCCATGTGTATTCACGGGACCGGTTTGCCTGTTCTGGGGGACGAAAAACCCGAGTTTCCGGGTGAAAAAACCCCGACTTCCGTATGAGACCGGCTAACTCACCTTCAGTCGAAAGAAACCAGATAAAGATTCCTTACGTCACTGACAGGAATCGAACCCAGGTCTTTCCGACCAAAGGGCTTCGTCTATACTGAATGAGCTACGGAGGTTCGTGCACGTTCCATGGCAGCCATTAATATTTCTATTAATGGCTGCCATGAAACATATTAATATTTCTATTGCTAATTTGCAGCACCCTAATGTCTGCACAAATGTTCTACTTTAGCTGTTGGATTGTCTGGGGCTTATTCACATACACCCTGTTGTCACCTCATAGGAAGTCTTGTTCCCATATACTTTTTCCTTAACCCCACGGGAAGAGGTCGGGAGCCGTCAGATCTGGAGAACCTGATGACAATTTAAGTGCGGATCTTCGCGGAAAGATATCTTTGTGTTAGAATAATCGAAATGATTTTCAAAATAAAATTGCACGATGTTGGTTCGTTACTGGGTTGTGACTTTTACGTGATTAATTTCCCAAATATTTCTTAGAATACGTAGAGGAAAAAATGAAAATATTAATAATCAAAAAAGTTATTCACATTTAAACCCCTTCATGACTTATAGGCCAGCCTGTACTAAAGCTCGTGTATAAGCAGTCTAAGTAACTTTTTTTTTTCAAACTGACGCTGACCATCTCAAACTTCACATTTCCTTTAACTTTTTTAGCTGATACATTAATAGAATTAAATTTTAACTGAATTTTATTTTTATTTTTATTTTTTAAAACCCCTCTGCTAATTTCCGTCAAACTGAATATTTAATATCCAATTTTACTGAATTTTAAAAATGATATGTATGATAATGATACATAAAGTAACAGGAGCATAACCAGATAGATATTTTACTAAAAATTATATTCTTAAAAAGTGATAAACATATAAAAGAAATTGTTTTCCAAGCATAACGATCCATGTCCTTTATCTAAGAAAAGAATCGGTACTTATTATTTTGGGGCAGCAAACTGCACTGCTGAACATAATCATTGCCTCTCTCTCTCTCTCTCTCTCACACACACACACACGCACGCACGCACGCACGCACGCACACACCCTCATAATTGAAGTGTTTTTACTCCTGAAGTTACATAAATTCAGAAAAACAATATTGCAAAATCTAGATCTTCCAACTATTGTTTTAACGTCCTTTTGCTAAACATTCCTCCTTAAAAAAAAATCCAGTTATAGTATGTGCCTATTCCCATTCTATCTAACGGGCTTACATTCAGTATTTCGTATCACGTACCTGGTGTTGTGAGATTTATTATACATACTTTTACATCTGCCTGTGATCGAGACGACTATTACGGGATTTATACAAAAAGAAATTCTTTATCAAATATTCATAGGAAGACGTGGATGAAAAAAAAGTTTTTTGGTATCGTAATAAAATATGAAAAGGATTCCAACAGATACAGATTTTTATTATAACATTGCTTTTTTGGTAATAGGTCATTTATCTTTTTTTCTTTTTTTTTTAATTTCTGCTATTCGGCAGCTATGCACAAGTTCAATATCTAAAAAATAATGTTCATATAAGAAACTTATATTTATTAATTTATGGACTTAATTTATGAAATTTAAATGGAACGATATAAAGAAACTATGTAAACTACATAAATTGAGATTTCCGTTTTGAAATTGAAATTTTAGTTAGTGAAATAATCTTAAAATTACAACAGACAAATGAGTAAAAATAATATAAATCAATTCTCGTATTTCTTTAGTTTATGTGATAATTACGACAATAAGCAATTATTTTTAAACAAAAAAAAATATTACCTAAAAAACGAATTTTTCTTGAGAACAGAAATATTTTATGCGACATTTTGTATATTGCTTAATCCAGACTTTATTCTAACGTATGATATTAAATTTTCTTATTTTTTGTCTTAGTTTCGTTATTGTCTCACTCTTTCTTGTCAGTTTCTTGGAAAATTCCTCTGTGTCACGCTGGTGCGCATAACAACTCTAATTCAAAACTTGATGTTAGGCCGTATACAATATTCCCCAGTGTAACTTGGAATTTTGAAAACTTGTGCGCCGATGAAAAAAAAAAAAAAAATTTGAATAAAACTGTATTCATCAATGTTTTCACCTAGCTGATACATAAATAAATAATTCATAAATACAATGAAATTTTATTTTAAATAAATAATTCTATTAAACAGGTACGCAATAAACTGGTATTCATATTCCACCACCGAATGGCGCTGCCATCGTACGAAAATATATTTTTACTAAATTGTTTTTTTCATCATTATTATTTCAACAGCTATTCAAGACATCCTATGAATATTTTCTTTGTTGCCATAATTACACTTTTATACTCACTAATGATGATATTCGTGCCTAACACTAGAAAAATAAATAAATAAAGGTGGAGAAAAGGCATTAAATATTAATTAATTTTAGTAGAGACAAGGATAAATTAATGGATGTTCAGACCTTGACAGTAGTTTAGATCATGAGATTATCGTACAATAACAGAGAACCCGCCTTTCGCAGTAGGAGGAAACTACTTCTCTAATTTGGTCAGCGTCAACAGTTATCTGCTGACACAGAAAGTCGCTAGATGTTATCAACATGTCCTACTAAAATTGATGAGTTCGTTAGCAGTTATTATTCCTCCTCCGACTATTACAGTCTGCTAATATACGTGTATAAGCATATTTGTATTTGAATATATATAAACATATATATATATTCTGATATTAATTAAAATGTTATCAGAATGATTATAATATATTTGAATGAAAGTAAGACGTTTTGAACTTTCAAAAAACAAAGAAATGTGAAGGATACATTCAGGTTACAATGAATGTTTTTTTTTTTTTAATGTTTCTGAACGTCTCAAAATATTCTTCCGTAACATTGCTTGTTAAATAATACATATATGTAATTCCAAATAAAGTACATAGTTAAAGCACTTCCGTTTGTTTGTTTTTTTAAATCGAAATGATAATTTAATTAGTACTGAATTTCAACCAAACATTAATAGCTAATTGAGAATTATAAATATTATACTTCATCTTGTTTCTCCACATGGGAGAAGCCACACTCAGTCGAATGAGATCATCCATGACGGTTGTACACAAATCAATCTCGGAAAAATGTAATACTAAAGTAACAAAATATAAATTTTAACCTTTTATTGCAGCTCCATCTACTTCGTTCGCAGGCTACTTGATTTTTTTTAACAATTTTGCTTTATCCAGAAGTATCACTGTCGTATGTGATATTTTATATTTACTTAGTGACAGCATGGGAAACTGAAGTGCGGGTATACAATGCTATTTTACATGGCAGATCACAAAGCGGTATAAATATTGCAAGTAGCGTATATCTGGAGTGAAGGGGAGGGGGGTCGATCCCTTCAATACTCTTTCAATTAAGGTTCTTATTTCTAAAATAACAGATTTCTAAATATTATTTTACCAAAAAAAAAAATAATAAATGTAGGATAAAGCATAACATGTCTGCATATCTGGTATTATTTAATTTACTTTTTTGTGTGTTTACTGATTTGTTGGAAAGATCAGACTTCCAATCCCTTCTAAGAATCACTATTAAGCTTTTCAAATGAATTCACCGATCCGTCGATTTATTGATCGACACAAAAACTGAGTGATCCAGTCTCAAAAGGAGGTGGAAATGTGTTAACAAACAAAGCGACCAGAAACTAGAAGCTTCGACAGATTAATGTAGATGAGATTAGCCACCCGATTATTATGACAGGTCATTGATCCTCACACATTAGCGAAAAGTGAAAAACATGGTCGTAAACTGGAGAGCGACAAAGAGTTAACGTCATTTATATTTTAGCTGAAATCTAATGAAAACACCAAACTGAGTTAAAAGCCTACATAGTTATGGCAAACAGTGTGTGTGTGTGTGTGTGTGTGTGTGTGTGTGTGTGTGTGTGTGTGTGTGTGTGTGTGTGTGTGTGTGTGTGTGTGTGTGTGTGTGTGTGTGTGTGTGTGTGTGTGTGTGTGTGTGTGTGTGTGTGTGTGTGTGTGTGTGTGACAAGAAGATAAATGTCCTTGCGGAGTTCGTTCAGCCTTTATGATTGCAGACAGCATCGTATGATAAGTTTAGGCAGGGATGGCTCGTGCATAATCAATACAGAACTGCAGCATCCCCAATTTTTCTCGATATATAAATATATTTATTTATATTTGCTTGTAATATTTAATTTTATCATCAACAATCCTATACGATTCTCTTATTTTGTATAAAAAATAATAAAAGTCCATCTTGTAGCACTTAGGAGGGAGAAGGACGCTAGCAGCACTGTGTTTACCACAGTGTCATATTGCTACGCGTGCAAGCATATGCACGTCATAGTGAGATGCGAGCTATTAGTGTAATGCAGCACTGTCCGTCGCGCAGTTCCACTGTTGTTTATATGCAGTTTGCGCCAGTAGTAGAGTGTTCGTAGTGCTTATCGTGTTTACTCCGTCTCTTCAAATATTTGGACATTACAATTAAAGACATAACATTTGTTATAGTTTTTATTTTAGAACATTATTGAGGTTATGATAATGGCTTTTATTTATAAAAAAAAAAAATCAGCTAACGCCTTTTTATTCCCGTATACGGGGAGTAGGCGAGGCCATTTTTGCCCTATCTAGCTTTTGGAGATTGAGTGGGCAGTTCAATCTCCACTGGTACCAATCAGAGATAGATGGCCCAAGGCTATCACTAATTAAGCGGTACACAGTGAAGAGAGACGGCTCAAATGTGCCGCCATCTCGTGATCCCTAACCCTAACATAATATATTTAATGTCTGAAATAATGTGGGTTCTACGGTCGATTTTCTTGAGTTTACAGGACGAAAAACCCGAGTTTCCGGGAGGAAAAACCCGCTTGCCCGTGCCAGAGATCGACTAACTCGGGAACCAGTCGAAATAGAAAAATTTCCTCTAGTCGCCGACTAGACTCGAAACCAAGTCTTTTTTTTTAATTTTTACCATAATTTTGATATTTAATCCAAACACGTATATGTACGTGTTTGTATATTTCAAAAGTTGCAGCACCCCCACGATTTCAAGCCACGAGCCGCCACTGAGTTTAGGTGTATTGTTTTTCTTTATAATTAAAATAATGAAACAGAAAATACTTTCGTCACGATAATTTATATATTATGATCTGTACTTTCAATTATAGATAATGTTTTATTTTGCTTCTGCCATGTGGGCTAACCGAAACTAAACACAAGAACGTAACAAACATAATACATTGGACTAATCACCTTAGTTGCCTCCACGTTAATTTTAAATATTTATATACTGTCTTCCACTTTGTTGTCGAAACACTTGTAATCTAAAACTTTTTATGAAGCCCGCACATGTGATTTACTATTTTCATTCTTATATTACTATTTTCTTCCATTCTTTTTTCAACAACCTTTTTCATTTATTCACCTTCTCGTCTATAAAAGAAATAGTGGACAGATTCCAAAAACGTTGATAGTTATAGCTGATTAAAATAAATATTTTATCTGTATATAACAGGAATGCCAGATTAAGGAACCGGATCCTACGTCCGAGTCAAACTGGTTAGAAACAGAAGTAGTTCCTGGTTTCAGAATTTGGCAGATTCTATTTCTATGTTTGGGCGGAATTATAACAGTTAGTAAGTCTCTCACTTTAAAAATTATTGTTGTTTTTCTGAATTTCTTTTCCTCCCCAAAGTATGCTCTAATTAATTTATTTTATTTGGTAATTTAGTAGTGATACTTTGCTGCATTATGAAGTGTCGAATTCCTCGAACCAAGCAGGAAATCGAGGCAGATTATAAACGTAAAAAAATCACTCGCAGTTTCCGGGCATTTTTGAACAAAGTACCTGTAGAAGAAGTAGATTTATTATGGGGTAAGTTTCTATACACAAATTCTCTTAATTGCATTTGCCGTAGGTAATTTAAAGCAATGTACAATTTAAGCATTAGCATTTCCACCATTTCAATACATTTCTTCAAATATGGTGTGAAATCTTCAAACTAGATTCCTGATATTACCTTCAAGGGGTGTTAAGGACAGCATGACAGTACTAAACCATTAAAGTTAGGATTACTATACACCTGTTCACTTTCTCTAATTTTTTTTTCGGCACGTTTTATATCCTTAGTCCCTAGTCATTGATCGGATGTTTCATTTCGAACTTTCAAATGTTCAAGTTATTTTTTTATGAAGCTCCAGGCCACGACAAGTTGTAAACCTATATTAGATTTTAGTACCGTGGATGAGCTAAGGACTTTTTAAAATATTTTTATTAGTTGGAGAGTAGATGGGATTTTTAGAACCATATTATTATTATTATTTAAGTCTTTCCATGACTTATTTGGCTACTTTTACATATATCACTTTCGTTTCTCTCCGTATTCTCTACCAACTTATTTTCTTAGGAAATTTCGATATGATATCCATGACCGCGTCTTCAACTTCTTGAGCTCACCATGGATAGTTCTGATTTTTCTATACTTCACCACAAATGCCTCCTTGGCTGACTCAATCAATATTTTCTTCACAGTCTGTCAGTGAGTCCCCAGGAGTTGGGTATTGTTTTCGACTGCTTTCCTCTTTTTCTTGAATAATATTCACACAGCCAAAGTCTACAAATTCAACTTATTAAAGCTGCTTGGCTTTGATTTTAAAAACTTTGTACATGTTTTTCTTTTCAATGCGAAGTTCATCATATGCCGCTCAAAATTATTATTTTTTTCTTTATATATATCTGATCCACACACAAAAGTCCATAAGACCTACAGTACATTCGTGGCGTGTGTGTGTGTGGGCAAGAGGAGTAGAAGAAAGGAGGAATCTGTTCACATTTTGCTTGAACAGCTGAGGATTATAATCTTTGGGGAATGCAAAGTGAGGAGACTGTTCCAAAGGATAGAAGTAGGAGGCAGTGAAGTTGGTTCGGTGAGTTTTTAAGATAGACTATAAAAGGGTCTGAGTTAGTAGTAGCTATTGTTTTAATGATTTTGGAGGAGAGCGGAGGAATAATAGTGGCCAATTCAGCAGAGCACCGTCCATGAAAGTATCTGTAGAAGAGGCACAAAGCAGAAACTCAACGTCTATGAGAGAAAGGGACTGAAATGGGTTTATGAGAGAGAGATCATTAATTAGCCGGATTGCCCTCTTCTGGATAAAATAGAGCAATCTTAGAGAGGATTTTGATGCATCATCCTAAATATGGGAGCAATATTCCATGGCTAGACGGATTTGGGCTTTGTATTGAGTTAGCAGCTGTGAAGGTGTGAAGCAGTATCTTCTGCAGCCACCAAAAACTTGGTGGCTGCAGAAGCTGTAGTTGAAAGGTGGTTGTGCCAGGAAAGATCGGAAGTGCAGGTCTGTCCAAGAAGAAAAATCTGATCATGTTTGGATATCTCAGTATTACTAAAAGTAAGGGAGAGCTCTTTCTTGGAAGAGATCACATAAGACTGAGTTTTGGCATTCAAGTTTACAAGGTTATCTTTTTCCCACTGGGATATAGCTAGGAGATCTGCTTTCAGATCACTGGTTATGGTAGGTCTTGAGGATTCTAACACTTGAGCACTACAAGGTTTGTCGAATGAAAGTAGAAATGGAGTGTACTGTCATCGGGAAAGCTATGGATAGGATTGGAAGTCTGAGTGAACTGGTCATTTATATACGATAGGAAGAGGATGGGTAGAACAGAATCCTAGGATATCCTGCGTTGGTGGAGAAATCTGAGGAGAATAAACTGTCCACCATGACACGTGAGAGCGACCAATGAGAAAGTTGGCGATCCAGTTGCAGAGTGAGGAAAGCAGACCACAGGATGGCAGCTTGTTAAGTAGGACCCAGTGCCAAATTCAATCAAATGCTTTGAAATGTCAAGGGAAACCAAGTAAATTTCTCCAATGCTTGAGTCCAGAGGTGGGTGGTGAAAGTAAGAAGATCAGCTGTAGATTGCGAGTGGCAGAATCCATACTGCTGGTCACTTAGTTGATATGTCTCTAGGTGATTCAGGAGTTTGGTGTTGATGACCTTCTGCATAATTTTTGAGAGAACTGAAGTGAGAACAATTGTACGGTAGTTCATTGGTTGACTTTTATCACCTTTCTTTGGGATGGACTAGATGTGGATCTGTTTCCATGTTGTAGGGTATATGCCAGTTGAATAGGATAGAGTGAACAGGCGATACAGGATAGCTGTTAGTTCTGGGGCACAATTTTTTAACATAATAGATGGGATACCATCAGGACCAGATGGCTTGTTTGTTCAGGTTATTGAGGATTCTTCGGATTTCTTTTCGTCAGAAAACTATGCGACATGAAGGGAGCTATTCTTGGTAGTGTGGAGGGGCCTTTGTCCAATGTAGGAAATTGAAGAGAAGAACTAGTAAGTTGGCTTTGTCTTTGGGTGAGGTAACTACAGTACCATCCAGATGTGAGAGTGGTGGAAACCTTGGTGGGCCGAAGTTGTGCGCAATGGCCTTGGCAAGAGACCAAAAATACTGAAATGTTTACGATAATCCCTGCCCAATCAAATGAAATATCGTTTTAATAAGGCTTTTACCGGATATTAGAAAATGTAAAGGTTTTTGATTCTATGGTAAGAAGAACTAAAACAACTTTATCTTCTTTTATAATAATATTACATTTTATAATAAGAAAGCAGCGATTGGATAATATACAAAGATCCCATGGAAAAGTTTATAGACTACGTTTTTTTATTCCATAAAGTGTGACGGTGGAATAGTTATCTCGAAAATAATCTTTTTAGCACAGAGATTTCTTTCCAGCGTATTTTTTTTGCTGCCAAATTGAGGTTAAGACGACCTCGACTTTTTTTTTTTAAATCAGTCAATGATCTTTTCTCAATAGATATTTAGCAAATACAGTAAAAATGTAAAAAATTTATGCTTTTTTTGTTGTTGTCGTCTTTTTCAGCCTTAGATACTGTGAAAACTTTACTGGAAACAGAACAAAGCATTGGAGAAAAGAATACCAATTCTCTTTCTGATCTTTCGGACACAGAGAGTCTCGTGGAAGGAGAAAAATCTACAAAAAGAAAACTGCTCAAACGTCTAAGGAGATTTGCAAGAAAGGCGAAACTGAAAAAACAAAACGATGAGGAAGAAGGATAAATAAAGAAAAAAAAACAGAGAAACCTCTAAGGTGAAAGGCATTAATGGTTGAATAATACATCTCTATAATATGATGCTAACTCGCCGTCTAGTCCAATGAAGTGTCTTAATTAAGGCTTGTATTATCTCACTTTGCACAATTTTTGTTGAACAGTTTTTTGTAAATTTTTGTAGTATTCATAGCTAATATACAGTTGTTAAAAAGAATATAAAAGTTTTTGGAATTACTTCATGTAAACAATTATTGTCATATGCTTATTACAGTACAAAAAAAACCCATTTAACTGTGCCAATGCTGCAAATTCCCATTTCTAGCATCCAGTAATAATCATAACTCTCATTAATCAAAATAATTTATACATAATAATGTATAATAATAGAAAAGGCTCTAGATAAGAGTGTGAATTCGCTCTGTGAATTCTGTTGAATGATAATTCAACAGAACAACGTTGAATTTTCTGTTGAATGATAATTCAACAGAAAAACTCGCAATATTGCTAATGCAAAATCAAACTGGGTTTAATCTGTAGCAGACTATTATCGATAACAGTAACAATAACGATGACCTTCTACTGATCGCAGCCCGAGGAACAGATGACCGAAGACAACAACAACAACAACAACAAAAAAAACAAAACAAGAGTATGGGAAGACTGATGCAGAACTAAACTTTTATATGACATACTCAGCAGGAATTTCAGTGGGAGAAAAAAAAAGTGGGGGAGCCCGTATTATCAAAATCGTGTTTACTCCCGATCTTAATACAGTGCAGGAAAGAAGGGTAGAGAAAGGAGAGAGGAAGCAAAGCAATGGAAACGCACCACAGCGTTAAGAGGTTAGGAATAAAACACTCATAGTTAATTTTAACAACGCTTTACCCCCCCCACACGCACACACATTCTGTATATAAAAGGTGGACGATCGAATGATTAGGACATTTCTTGAGAAGGAAATTAGACTTTGGAGGTCGTGAACAGTACTTGAAGGACGAACATCTTATGGACGGGGATGGACTATCTAGGAATATCCCCAGAAAAACCATTTGGACGTGACAAGGACCAGGCAAGAAAATTCTTAGAGAAGAGGACAACATATCGCATAATTCAGCAGTACGACAATAACATTTTTTTTCTTTCTTTTTTTTTTTTAACCACAGTTTATTATCTTTCAAATAAATTACGTAAGTGTCGGGTACGTTATGTTACATGTTATTAAACCTATTATGATCAAGACAATGTAATACTATAATTAATATTCAAATTAATATTAATCCTAACTAAAACAATTTACAATTTACATTTAACAGTTAAATGGCTATTTTTGCATTTTGTCATTTACATTTTAATTTTATAATTTATTTTTATTCACGATTCACATTAACAATTATTTTTCGTTAATTTGCAATAGAAGAATTGATAATGCTAAATGCATTCACTTTTCACAATAATAATTTGAAAAATCGACAGCGACAATGAACAATGGAATTTTACAGCTCTGTTCTAACCATGTGTGCAATTCAGTACATCACGTTACTTTCACTTTTCATTACCTCTCAGAAAATGACATATATTTTATAATATTTAAGCGACATTGCTATAATTTCTTACGTTACGCTTTTCACTAAACAGCAGAAACGAAGTTCCTCAGAAAAACAGCTGGATATACCAAGTGGGACCACAAAACAAATGAAGAAATCTTACAACCCTGAAAATAAAACTAATTAATTACCACATAAGACAGTATAAACAAAAATGGCTAGAACATTTAAATCGAATGGAAACAGCAGACTACCAAAAATATTATACAGATACAAAATACCAAAAATATTATACAGATACAAAATAAGTGGAAAAAGAAGAATCGGAAGACCAAGAAAGAGATGGCATGAGACCGGAACAGGCCACTTGGCCTAAATTCCATGTTAGGAAGAAGAAGAAGAAGACACTTTTCACTCTTAATATTTCTATAATTTGAGTAATGTGGAATTCATATAACAGTATAATAACGATCATAGTAATCGTTTGCAAATACAATTCACAGTTACACAAGGTAGACGATATGACCATTTTATTATACGTGTAAATATCCTTTTTTTTTTTATTTGACAAAGTGTTATCATTAACACTTTGTCAAATAAGTATTATTTGTAGTATATTAAACAAAAAAGTATTATTAAAAATTTTAATTGAAATCCAATGTAGAAAATGAAACACTTAGTGCTGAATTCTGTAAAATTATAAGTTGCAATGTCACTCAAGATGTTTATTGTATATGTAAATATTTTAGAAATCAATAAAAAATATTATTATTATTATTAAAAAATAATAATTAAATAAACCGAAAATATAATATGGGAGCTATTTACATTTAAACTATTCCCATATTATATTTTAGGTTTTAGTACATAATGTTATATAATTTTTTTTAATAATAATAATAATATTTTTTATTGATTGCTAAAATATTTACATATACAATAAACATCTTGAGTGACATTGTAACTTATAATTTTACAGAATTCAGCACTAAGTGTTTCATTTTCTACATTGGATTTCAATTAAAATTTTTAATAATACTTTTTTGCCTCTATATTATGTATTTACAACACATGTTCTTCTAATATTAACAATAAAGATTATTGTTAATATTTTTGAATACAGAATATACAGAATAATAACAATAATAATAATAATATTTTTTAATAGTAATAGTAATTTATTGATTGCTAAAATATTTTCACATACAATAGACATCTTGAGTGACGTTGCAACTTATAATTTTACAGAATTCAGCTCTAAGTACTTTATTTTCTACATTGATTTTAACTAAAATTTTTAATAGTATTTTTTCCCCTCTATATTAATAATCAATATCTTCAGTATCTTCTTTATTGTTGTATACTTTACTAACTGTTTTCTTACATAATCTGCTTCTTCGGTTATAAGGATTACGTGTGGTTCAGTGAGGCGAGTTAATCCCACCTACTTCGAAGCTTGGGTTAGCTTTTGTGAAGAGAGTGGGATTTAGGCTTCACTATTTATGTTGTTGCTACTGTTTATATATGGGATGTTGGCATTGGATGCTGGTGATTTGTGATGTGTATATTAGTGTTAATGGTATCTTAACTTTGTTGGTATATTTTCCAGAGTTCGTTTTTTAATGTTCTGTAGTTATCTATGTGTTTTAAATTTCTTGGTAGGTTGTTGAGTTGCCTGGGTATCTGATGTGATCTCACAAAAGAACCGTATGAATTGTTGAAGGGTGTAGGGATATAGAGAGTTGTTGTGGGTCGTGTTATACGATGTGCGTCTCTGTTGTTTCTCGATAGGTGATGTTGATGTAATTCCTTGTTAATATCATGTAGTGTTTGGTTTTTAATGCTTAGAATTCTGTGTATCGCCATGTGCTTGTCGGATATTGGTTGTTGCGTGTAAGGTGTCCGGATCACTGTTGACACAATTTTCCTGTGTAATGTTTCTAATTTTGTTAGGTGGATGTTTGATGTGTTTGCATAGATTGTCATTCCGTATCTGAGTAGGGATTCGCAGATACCGTGATATAGGAGTTTTTTTATGTTGGATGGAATAATCTCTTTAACTTGGAAGAGTTTTGCTGCGATGATCCGGAGTTTGGTGTGTATGTATTCTATATGTTTTGTCCATTAAGGTGGGAATCTATATAGAGATCGAGGTATTTTGCATGTGTTACATGCTTGATTTCGGAACTTTGGCAGGTATTTTTGTTGTTAATGCAGCGGTATGTGTGACAGTGTATCGATAGTGATGCGGGGCGTATTATTCTTGGGTTGTGTATTATCAACATCTGTGGTTTGGTGCCGTTGATTAGAACTGCGTTTTGATGGAAATATGTTGTGATTTCGTTTAGGTCTTGTCGTGCTTTGCAGAGAGCTGTGTTAATGTCTGTGTGGATTGCTAGTAGTGCAGTGTCATGTGCGTATTGAAATATTTGACTTCTTATGGATATGTTATGAACATCGTTAATGTATGTGTTGAATAGAGTGGGTGATAATATGGCACCTTGAGGTACACCGTGTTTTATTTGTATACTCCGACTGTGACATATTTTTGTTACTTGTGTTCTGTTTGAGAGGTAGTTCTTGAACCATGTATGCAGTATTCCTCCTGTACCTACTGAGCATAGTTTGGTGAGTAGTATGTCATGTTAAAGTGGATCAAATGCTTTGGTTAGGTCCAGCAGTATAAGGACGGCGTACTTGTTTTTGTCGAGAGCTTTGTTTATTGTGTCGGCGATGTCTTCTAATAAAGTGATGGTGCTTTTTGTTTTCTGAAAGCGGTATTGGTTTTGTGAGATGATGTTGTACTTCGGTAAATAGTTCTATAGTCCGGTGTGCGTTATTTTTTCTAGAATTTTTGAGATGACTGGTAGTGTAGCTATTGGTCTGTAGTTCTGAGTATCGTTTCTTTTGCCGCAGTAATAAAAACAACAATAATAATCCTTATTATACTTATTATTATCGGTTAAGGTAATGTGTCTTGGAAGTTAATTGTAGTGATTGGCTAATGAGGATTATTTGATTAAGCAGTAATAATCCCACCTACTTCGAAGCTAGGGTTAGCTTTTATGGATAATAATAATAATAATAATAATAATAATAATAATGAGGACTATCAAATTAAGTTTATTGACAATGCTAAGCTACAAAAATTAGCAGTGTACCCCAGTACATCAGTATAAAAATAACTTAGTACCTTTCACTATACGGGATAAAAAGAAAAAGTATATACGAGAAAAAACTAGATGAGATTGCCGCAGTTGAGGTCACAAACATAAAATAAAATGACTGCCTTTATCACCAAGGGGAAAATAAATAATAAATTGATTGGAGGCTTGCGAAATTTCCAACATTAATTATATTTTTGTACCTTTTGAGTTTTTAATTAATTTTTGCGTCGGTGTGGCAATGTTTCATTTGTTAAGCAAGAAAGGTAAACGGAAATACAAATTTCATAAAAAGAAAATAAGTACTTGAATAGGCATTTTCGAATAGAAATAGCGACAAGATGCTAAGTAGGGCTATTAAAGTTCCTGTTCCTGGAGGTAGGCAAAACTTCACACAACTCTCTCAGTTTCAAGTGAAAGTATTAAATTGCTGATTTACATTTGACTTTATATACGCTGTTTCGAAATCATTATTTCAAACAATTTTTAAAATAACTAAATCTTCTAAAAAAAAACGAAATCGTGTAACCTTTTTTATTTCTCGAAGAGACTATGAGAAACTATATTCCCTACCATTGTGAGAAGTCCTTTTCAACTTGTTGAAAATCGGTACGCAGCCGATTTCCACCTTTTTTTTTCCATTCATTGTCAGCAGTCTGTCAATGTGTGAGACAGGAAAGTAGAGAGAAAATGGCACACGATCGCCCTCATATCGTGTTTCTAATCCTAGCTATTATTATCAAGTGAGTTTAACGATGGATTTATGGGCAAAAAAAAAAAAAAAAGAAAAGAAAAAAAATCACGGGATTTAATAAATAAATAATTTTTCACATGCATTAAAAGAAATGAACTTTTATTGTAAGATTGTGCAAAATAAAATTTCATTAGGAATTTACTTCGAAGAAATACATTTATCTCTTCGAAGCTTTCTGATTCCAGAGCTTAGTATGGGGTGAAGGAGGAATTGTGGCTGAGAAATTTATTTATTCACGTAATTAAAATTGTAATTTTTTCGTGATTTCATGACGTGTCGTATAGGATGCATGACAAAGAAGACAATTTTGACAAGTTCTAACAAAAGGGAAAAAATGTTCCAGCAAAACACTGAAATGGAGGATGAAACTGTTACTACATAAAAGGCCATCCATCAAGACATGGTATACATTACAGGTATTGCGGATATCTCATCCTGTTCAACAACACCGAACTGTGCAGTCGTGGTGCGCAGTGATCGTGACTAACATAATGTTCCCCCTCCCTTTTCCCCAACAGTCCATAAAATGTCAATTTAGTAAGATAGTCGACTGCAGTACAGTAACGAAGGTAGGAAGCGCCTGTGGCAAGTGCCTAACTTGCGCCCCCTAAGCCAAAAATTTTGAAAATTTTAAATGTAACAAGTTAAATTTTACTAAATGCAATATGTTAAATTCTTACTGTTAATCCCATCAAAATGAGTTGCAGTGTGTTGCAGAATTTGTGTGTTTAAAGCGGCGTATTGCCGAAATTTAAAAATACAATAGGAAATAGCGGACTTTTATATCTATTTATTTATTTTTATTTGCGCCCCAAACCTAGTTGCGCCCGTGGCGGGCGCCTCTTTTGCCACGCGCTAATTACGGTACTGGTCGACTGACAACTAAGTGATCAATTTTTTTGTTTGCCTGGATTCCCCCCCCCCCTCCCCATTCAACCAACAAGCTGCGGGGTCAAATACCGCTGCAAACATGGATGTTTGGGAATGACTTTAGAGGGGATGATGAATTTCATTGTTTGGTGTAAGATCACTACTCTGTATACTGGAGGCCTTTTAAAAAAAGTTCCATGTTTACTCTATACAAAAGTGTTTCCGGATTATGTAAAAAATCAATAAAAATATAAATAAATGAAGTAAAAAGTAAAAAAAAAAATGCCCATGGTAATAATGTAATATGGGCTTATAACCTTTCATAAACTGGGTTCAATTCCCGTCGCTGACGTGAGGCCCTTAGGATCTTTCTCAAACATAGTCAAGTTAGATGGTCTTGGGCGTGGACTGCAGGGTTTTTCATCCCGCAAGCAGGCAAACCGGCCTTGAGAACATAACGCTTCTACAGACGTAGGATACACTGCGAGGCAGAGGGCCAACCACCTTATCCTTGAGTAGGGTTGTGATTAATGAATAATAAATCTATGAAAGAAAATAAATTCACGTTTGTAAATAAATGACGAGAGGAAATTTACAATCTTCTTTGTACTGTTTACACTAAGGGGCATTGTTTCTTTAATAGTTAAAAAATAACTTAAATTTTACATTTTCTTAGATTTTTCCCAGTTTAAAATGACTTTGGAAATTAAAATCGCCTTCTTTACAGAGTTAAGAATATTGCGACATTTCAAAATAATTTTAATTTGTTAGTAACAAGTTAAAATTATTATGAAATGTTCGCTATGTGAATTCCTCTTTCTCCATTTAATTGGTTTTATTGGCGACAATCGCTTGATTCGAGGTGATCAAGCGATTGTCAATCAAAAACAAAAAATAGCAAAGCTTATTAGGTAATGGAGCTACCCACTATCTCCAACCAGAGGCTAAGTTAGATGACTAATATAAAATTATTAGCAGGGGCGGCTCGTGCATAGGCACTGCAGAACTGCACCACCCCAATTTTTC
Organism: Typopeltis vanoorti; assembly: GCF_054136105.1. NCBI lineage: Eukaryota > Metazoa > Arthropoda > Arachnida > Uropygi > Thelyphonidae > Typopeltis > Typopeltis vanoorti. Next base: position 32,943,401 of record NC_143561.1, on the reverse strand, counting down.
ACGATATAAATATATTTATTAATTTATTTATATTTGCTTGTAATATTTAATTTTATCATCAACAATCCTATACAATTCTCTTGTTTTGTATAAAAAATAATAAAAATCCATCTTGTAGCACTTAGGAGGGCGAAGAACGTTAGCAGCACTGTGTTTACCACAGTGTCATATTGCGACGCGTACAAGCATATGCACGTCATAATGAGATGCGAGCTATTGGCGTAATGCGGCACTGTCCGTTGCGCAGTTCCACCGTTGTTTATATGCAGTTTGCGCCAGTAGTACAGTGTTCGTAGTGCTTATCGTCTTTACTCCGTTTCTTTAAATATTTGGACATTACAATTAAAGACATAACATTTGTTATACTAATTTCTAAGTAATTTTGAATTGTACTAAACTGCATAATTTTATCGATAATAAACAATATTTTTTCATGAAACAAAACAAGAAGAATATATTTTATTTTTAAGTAATTTTGAACTATACCAAACTGTATAATTTTATCGATAATAAACAATATTTTTTCATGTTTAATTTTTTTTTTTTAATTTTTACCATAATTTTGATATTTTATCCAAACACGTATACACTGTACTTACTAGTGTGTATGTATATTTCGAAAGTTGCAGCACCCCCACGATTTCAAGCCACGAGCCGCCACTGATTATTAGTTTGTATCACAAAAAGTAATTAAAAAGACATACATATCCGGTTGTATATTTTTAGAAGGTGTAACTAACAAAATATTCACAGCTAAACTTGATGGAGTCAAAAATAGGTAAGAGAAAGGTGTTGAGAATGAAGCTCAGTTATGCGAACTTAAGAATGTATAGTCAATAAACGAAAAATGAAACAAACAAAATCCGTAAACAAGGAATATAATGAATTAAATAAACTATAGGTTTGGAAGATTAAAAATTAAAATTACGAAAAGTAAACAAGATCTAACAGGAATAAACGCTAATGAAGTATGTATAGGACTAGCAATATGACGATGCGCTGGCGGTTTGTGGCAATTGTCGTCAGATTACCGTCGTCAGAACACCACAAATAATTTCAAACCATACAGTAAGATCATACTCGATTTTGCGTTGTTTATCAATCTGACGACAATTCCCATTGGAACTTTACTAGTTTATTGTTCCTTTTTGGTCTTTAATTTTTAGTTTCATAACTTTAATTCCTAATCTTCCTAAACCTATAGTCCATTTGATTCAAAGTATACTATAGGTTAACATTTTGTTGGTTGGAGAATCACATAAAATATCGTTAAAAGATTTTTTCCTACGTTCCTACCGGAAACACACAGACACAAAAACACATGATAATATAGAAAACCATTATTTATTTATTTTTTTTTAGCATATTAGTACTGTAGGATGGCTAAAGACACCAAATTTTGAATCGCACTCACTATTTTTATGTTCCATATTTATTATAACACGAAGTAACACATCAGAGAGGGACTCGTGATGTTTTAGGAGCTAATGACCTCCTCATCAATGATCCTTTCACTGTGCATTTTCACTAAATTCTGACCATAATCTAGTGCTAATCTCCCCCATGCAACAACGCTTACACAGCCACTCCCATAAAAGAGTAATTTGGCATTATAACAGTGAATTACTTTAACTCTTAATGCCTTTAAGCATTTAATTGTTAGCTATTTTAACTCACCGTTATTATTATTATTATTCCTGATACCTCCAAGGAGTCCGAAGACTCATCGTGGGAGGACATCTACAACTGTCTCTGCACCTAACCTCTACTACGAATCATCTCCATCAACGCCATCTGCCGCCCACCTCCAACACCACCACAACTAGTAATTTTTGTCTGTAAATTGCGTGTGTTCTGAAGGGCCGATTTGTATGTATGCGAGATGAAAAAACCGAGTTTCCGGGAGAAAAATCCTGCTACCTCCGTATGAGATCGGCTAACTCACCTTCGATTGAAATCGACCAGATAAAGATTCCTCCCGTTGTTTATTATTTTAACGGTATAATAGAACACAGAAACGAAGTAAATAATTAATTTATTAACTTGATGCTGATATTTCGCTGGTGTTATAACCAGCATCTTCAGAGCACAAAAACACTGTTTGTCACAATACGCGAGACTAAAACGACATGGTGTACTTAAACAAAATTGTAGCAGCAACACAAAGACTAGAGTCCTGATTTTGGCGCCCTCTATCTGAAAAAAAAAAGCTATCATATATTACTAGAGTCCTAGAAAAGTGCTAGTTTTTTCTTAATATGACTGTCTCCCAGATCTTCGGCAAGTTAATACAGCCATATTTGTTGAGGTTTGGAGTGTGTTTTAGGGCTTCTGTCGCCTCTAAGAACAATCTCTCTGATTTATACGGGTTTCTGTGTAGTACTTTTGTGTTTTTCCAGTTGATCCTGTGTGCAGGGGTATCCAGAGCATGGTCTGCTAGGCCCGACTTCCAATAATGATGCTTCCGGACGTATCGTTTATGTTCGCTGATGCGGATATTCACAGTTCTTCCTGTTTCCATATTATACCATATTCCACTAACCATAGAGGGCGCCAAAATCAGGACTCTAGTCTTTGTGTTGCTGCTACAATTTTGTTTAAGTACACCATGTTGTTTTAGTCTCGCGTATTGTGACAAAAAGTGTTTTTGTGCTCTGAAGATGCTGGTTATAACACCAGCGAAATATCAGCATCAAGTTAATAAATTAATTATTTACTTAGTTTCTGTGTTCTATTATACCGTTAAAATAATAAACAACATGTTCGACGAACACATAAGTCTGTCCACACGTTTAAGGATTCTTCACGGAGACGATATCGTACGCAAGACACGACAATATGGTAAGTGGAAGTTGAAATTGGCGCGGCAACTAAACAGGTTAGCCTTGTTAAAGAGGTGCCGAGACACCAAATTAATACCGAACTGTTTTAAAATCAAAAACAAGTTCCACTCGGCCAAAGCCCAACGCATATACGAGCGAGTGTAGCGCTTTTACGTGAACAGATTAACACCACTAGCCGGGAATTAGCACAAGCAAATACAACCATCAGCGCATTATGAGAATCACTGCATAATATTCTAAATACGGAACTTTGGCAGATCTGAGAGAACATCACCGACGCAACGGCAAAAAAAGAATTCGACAGAGTCAAAAACCGGCACCAAAATAAGTTCGAAAATCTACAACAACGGAATACCATACAACGACCGCAAGTACAACAAGACCTCGTCGTCGTGAATCTATCGTCACTCACCTTAAGCAAAGAAGCCACGACTGCTTTAAGTCGAGGGCACAACTTTGCCATAACTCCCAAGCAAGTTCCAAAAGCCGAAATAATGGCGTCCATCGAACGAGGAATATACGACCTGCCTCCAACAATAGCTAACAGCATACGTTTAGATGTGGCCAACACCCTAATCAAGTCCAAGCCTCCCAAAAATAATATCCCACATAAGGAATTCATTGCTATAAAAGAGCTACACAACAACAGCCAGATTACCATAACAAAAGCAGACAAAGGAAATGCAACCGTGGTGATGGACACAACTGAATATGAAAACAAAATGCACACACTATTACAAGATCAGTCAACATACAAAATTATAGATCGCAATCCCACCAACACACAAAAGATGGTTCCTTATCATTTTCAGTTTTTAGAAAACCCACACATACAGGCAAATACTTACACAAACAATCACACCATCATCCTTCTCAACAATATGGCATATTAAAAACGCTAACCCATAGAGCGAGAGCAATCTGTTCCAACGACAAGGCTCTTACTGCTGAACTGACTCACTTACGCCACACCTTTTTGGCCAACGGCTACAATCTACATAAAATAAACAAAATACTAAACACTCCTAAGAAACCCCTCCCACCATCCACCACAGCGAACTACAACAAAACAGTCACCATCCCTTACATTAAAGGCACATCCGAAAAGATCTCAAGAATTCTCAATAAACATAAACTACGCACTACATTCAGACCATGTAGCAAATTAGCCACCCTCATCCGCTCACCCAAGGAAAGCATTCCTCCTTTATCACATCCAGGAGTCTACCAAGTACCCTGCTCATGCAATCAAGCCTACTACGGTCAAACAGGAAGAACTGTGAATATCCGCATCAGCGAACATAAACGATATGTCCGGAATTATCATTATGGGAAGTCGGGCCTAGCAGACCATGCTCTGGATACCCCTGCACACAGGATCAACTGGAAAAACACAAAAGTACTACACAGAAACCCGTATAAATCAGAGAGCTTGTTCTTAGAGGCGACAGAAGCCCTAAAACACACTCCAAATCTCAACAAATATGGCTGTATTAACTTGCCGAAGATCTGGGAGACAGTCATATTAAGAAAAAACTAGCACTTTTCTAGGACTCTAGTAATATATGATAACTTTTTTTTTCAGATAGAGGGCGCCAAAATCAGGACTCTAGTCTTTGTGTTGCTGCTACAATTTTGTTTAAGTACACCATGTTGTTTTAGTCTCGCGTATTGTGACAAACAGTGTTTTTGTGCTCTGAAGATGCTGGTTATAATACCAGCGAAATATCAGCATCAAGTTAATAAATTAATTATTTACTTAGTTTCTGTGTTCTATTATACCGTTAAAATAATAAACAACATGTTCGATGAACACATAAGTCTGTCCACACGTTTAAAGATTCCTCCCGTCGCGACGAGAATCGAACTCAGGCCTATTCCAATCGAAGGGCGCAATGTACCGTCGTTCTTCCAATTGCGCTACGGAGGCGCTCAATTACACATTTTGAGAATCAAAATCCAATTGTCCTACTGAGGCACCTATAAGGAATGAAAACAAAATTATGTATTTTAAAATGTTAAGAACTGAAGATTAAAGAACAAACAAACAAAAAAAAAAAACAAACACTAATATGGAGAGCAAGCCAACAACATAAATCTATCGTAAAAACCATGATATTTTCTGTTTATCTTGAACCCTTTAAAATAAATGCAAAATACATTTAAGTTTTGTATATAATGTATTCTATTTTAACATTATATTACCATTTATTTTTACATTTTTTTCTACTACATTAATTTTTTAAATTTTCCGCTGCAAGATTTGCTAAAAAAATAATGGATTATAGCAACATTGGGATTTTTATAAGTATGATATACTGCTCTCTCTCTCTCTCTCTCTCTCTGTGTGTGTGTGTGTGTGTGTGTGTGTTTCCATTACATCGAAATTTCAGGAAAGGGGTAGGGAAAAAAAGTAAATTGGAGTCTGCTTGTAATAATTTAATCTGTTGATTATCTTTGTATAACTGCATATTATTATTATTATTATTATTATTATTATTATACTAAAAACACTTACATAGGTATACAGATAAAGGAGGAAAGCACAAGACTAGCAGCTGATATCAAGTAACGTACCACCCAAACTATTACAAAGCGTTTATAGAAATTTGCACAAATGAAAGCGAGGCTGTCGAATATTATCAGATGCAACAACTGCCATAAATGTGACAAAAGTGCCACACTTGAAGGGTGGTATGGATATCAGAAAAATGAGTATTACAAAAGAACCGCCAAAGCTATAAATTATATATAAAGTTCTTGGTGTCAGTGAATGATTTGGTGTCACGCACATGGTCGTTGCTGTCTATCGTGAGGGGTGGGGTTGCATCTGCGTTATATAGTTTCTTCTTGGAAAGACGAAACTTCCTCTTCAAAAATGCATCAGAATTATTAGGAGATACTGAATACATGACAAACGTACTCGTAAGAGATTCTGGGTATTTAATACTGAGCACATATAATGCTAATAACTATATAATTTATTAATTATGATTTAGAGTACAATAAATAAATTTGGGATCTATCAGACTGCAGGTGCTCAATGTAGCTGCGCTCTTCAGAAAACAGAAAAAATAAGTTGCGATTCGTATTATTCTGTACATAACCTGCTGGAGTCAAAGACACGTCGATAAGTAAAATTGAAAATATTAATTTTGCAATTTCAGCGGGAAATCATAATATAATAAAATGATATTTATTACAAACTATAAATTAATGTAATTAATTCGATCAATTTTATTCAATTTTCCGGGAATGATTTGATGCCTCCAGCAAATCTGAAATATATCGTCTCTAGATTTTAAAGAAAATTTAATGAAAAATAATGGATTCTTATTTTTTGTCAATTGGATAATTATTCCTTAAATGGCTAATAATTCATTCTCATCTATTATAAAATGAATAAATATTTGTCAAATAATAGCAGTTGTTGGCGTAGATGATATTGTGAAGTACTGTAAGGCATGTAAATAGAGTGTTAGGCTGGTCATGTAAGCAGACGAAAGATGGACAAAATTAAAGTCTGAGTGGATACCGAGAAAAGGAAAGAACGACGGAGGAATAATCTACAAAGGTTTCACACGAGAAGGTGGATATTGTTACAGAAAGAACCGAAAGGTTAAGAGGTTAGAGAAGAATAACAAGAATAATAGTATTGGGAACATACAAGGGAACTTTTCTTATCCAGATGCATTATTATTATTATTATTATTATTATTATTATTATCAGAAATTGTTAAACAGCCTGTCGCTATCGTTCACCATCCTCGAGAGTAACCATGTTTCCTAAAGAGTACTAGATAAGAGTACTTTCCTGAAGAATAAGAAACAACAAAGCATGGAAACAGGTAAGTGAGTAAGTAACGGAAATCCGGTAAGTGACGTTGTTTGTAAAAAGAAGGATGCACTTGGGTATGGTGACTCTAACATATAAGATGCTGTTGATGAGCGGGTTATAACTTCAAGTTTTCCCACAGCAAAAATTAAAAATATAACGCAAGCAATTCAAAAACAGAAAAAAGTAAACGAGATTGTAATTGTAGTAGGTACTAACGACAAGTTCATTATGAGAGAGGACATGAAAGGGTTGTTGGAAGAGGCGAGAGTGAAAAAGGGCTATGATGGCAAACGATTCGATGCGTAGGCTGTGTAAAAGGAAAGGATGCAAGTTATTAGATGTGTGGAGTGAGTCTGACAGAAGATTGGATTTGAAGGACGACCGAAGCGTTTGCTATCAGCAGTCTTGAAAAACTAATAACTGGTATGAGACCTAACATAGAGTCAGAGAAACTAAAATATAATGGGAGGAATGGTCGAAATATGAGAGTAAGAACGAGAATGTTATAATTGTGCTAATGATTGGAAAAGGCAATGTCATGGAAATGACCAGCACGAGAGAACGATTTCGACTTTATGTTCGTCCGTTTCGGACCCATCAAACGTGTGTAAAGATGTATGCATGCATAAGGCACTAGAGAAGACTAGAGATCTGCAAGTTATCCAACTGTCATGCAGACTGTAGACAAGCGTATACAAAAGAAAATGCAGGTAGATTATTATGTCTGTACACAAATGCGCTAGAAGTATCAGAAACAAAGGGGCAGAGTTTGTTGCTTTGGTCAATATGTATGAGACCTCAGATTGTAGGCATTAGTGAACCCTGACTATCAGAATCAGACATAATAACTGATTATTGAGTGTAAAGAGTACATTTTTTTTTAGAAAGGACAGACAGAATAGCAGATGAAGGTGGTATGCTGCTAATGATATCGAATAACTTGAAACCAGTTAGTGACGAGGCCTATGATTGTAATATTAGTAACAGTCAGTGGCGTCGCTAGAGCTGTTGCCGCCCGGGGCGATCCCTGAGTTTGCCGCTCCTGTCAATGCAAACCAAAAAATTACAAAAAGTCAAAACGACTTATAGGGAAATAAATTAAAACACGATATTTATTTTTGAATTAAAACTTTAATTTCAACATTCTAAAATGTTATTTTTCTTGCTTTTCTGTTAATAAAATGGTTGATGACACTGGCGAAGTCGATTTCATAGTGATGTGGGTAATACTTAATTAATCTTAATTTAGAAAAACTCCTCTCACAACGAGCAACACTTACAGCAATTGTGAGGAAAATTCGCAGTAGTATTAAAATATTTGGAACTGAGTTCTCGAGACTGTATTTCAGAATTAACTGCAAAAGTGCAAAAGAGTTCAAAGAGCCGCCCGGAGCGGACCTCCCCCCCCCCTCCGCACCTCCCCCCCAAGCTACGCCACTGGTAACAGTATTTCATGTGGCAGTGAGTTCGAAGCCATCTGGTGTGAGGGTGAATCTAACAAAACCACCTAAATTGTGGGGTGTTGTTACAGACCTGATGGATCGGTTGCTAGTAATGAAGAAATGCATCACCAAAGAGAAGAGATTGGCGCGTAAAGAGTAATCATAATGGGATACTTTAATTATCGAAATATCGATTGGGTACCAGTAAAATCTCATGAGAAGCATGAAAATGCCTTTATTGAGCTGTTGAGGGACAATTTCCTCAAGCAGCATGTGACAGAAGGAACTCGAGGTTCAGGCCCGTTTCTACATTTTGCGGGGCCCTGTGCGAAATGGAAAAGCGGGGCCCCTGAAAGTTAGTAACATTTATGGAAATTTTAAATGGAAGAATATCTTGTTAATTAATTAATTAAATCAAATATGAAAACTATTTATGCACATAAATAAACAAGTATGCTCTTTAGCATCAATTTAAGTAAAGGGAAAAATTAGTTAAAAAATAAATGTGTTTGTATGTACATGATATATTATTTTATTATGTAAGTACCCATTATCATATAAATACGCCAGAACAATGATTTATTTAATAATATAAATAATAATATAAAAATATGAAAAAAATATCCATTTTTACTATAAAGAATGAAATATATGTATAACAACTTATAAGATTTAAAAGAAATCTTAATATATTAATTTTTATTTTAATAATTTTGTTTCTTACCTATAATTTTTTTTCCCGAACACCACATTAAATGATCTTTTAAAAGTGGATCAAATTCTGCAATTAATTCTATGATTCCAAAAAAATTACCATTATGGGCTGTATACAAAGTATCAAAATTATCTCTAAAAGCTAAATTATGTTCGTATAAATAAAGAATTACTGCTACTATTCGTCTTAAAACATTTCTTAACCGTTCTGCTTCAAATTTTATGGCATTTTGATTTGCCTGATCAATTGTATTGTGATTTTTTAAATTCCATTCCATTTGTGTCCGTGAATACATGCATTTCATGTGCACTGGATTTCGTTCGTGCGACTTTAATCTTTCATTTACATGTCGCCAGTCAGAAAAGCCATTATTAAATAAAAAATTATCATCAGAAGAAAATAATTTTCAACAAAAACAAAAAATAGAGTTGGAAGAGTTTGAATATACAAGAAATCTTCTGTTTTGCTTCTCTCCGTTTGTCCTAACATAGTGAGCTGTAGAAAAACACCTCTTGTTGTCATCTTTTGGAAAATCATTTTCAGTCGGAGGAGACGGTGGACCACGTAGTACAATTTGTGTTAGTGTTGCGTTGTTCAAAATTTTAGGCCATGTTGCTGGATCATAAATAGTAAATAGTTCACCTTCCTGTGGTGTCTCAGTTTTAGGATCTTCAATACTCACTGTTTGACCAAACGCGTCATGTTCTCCGCTTCCTTTGAGTATTTCAGAACTCTCATTATTAATTAATGTTGAAGCCGAAGAACTGTTTGTAGTTATTTCAGAACTCCCGTTATCAACTGATATATCTGAACAAATACATGATTCAACTTCATAAATGTAAACAGTGAATTTCTTTGACGTTCCTCAGCCGCTTCTTTTTCTTGTTTTCGCTTTCGTTTTTCATGCCCATTTGGGTATTCTCTTCCAAAATAATCTATCTCACGACTAGTCATACTCTAGAATTAAATACGATAGATTTAATTATAAAATAAGTTAATAAATTAAAACAAAATTACTTACCTGATAAATAAAATATATCTAAAATAGATAATATTAGAAAATAAATAAATCTAATATAGATTGATATTAGACACAAAAATACGAAATATATTTTTAAGATGTTTTGCAAGTAATGTCACATAAAAAAATTGCCATGACAGTACGTGTATATACTTACTTGTTCATAAAATCATAAACTAAAATAAAAAAACTCCTTAAAATTATTAAAAACACCTGTTTTAAAATGCACTTTTCCCTATTTAACACTATGTTGTACGATATTGTTATATATCTTAGAGTAGTTTCAAATACTTCCGCTCTAGCGCTACGATCTTATTTCGCTTACTATAACAACAATAGTTGATTGTAAAACTATATACATATATTTTTCTATATATAATAATATTTTTATATAATAATTACAATAATAATCTATATAATAATAATAAAAAAATTAATTGATTTTCTTTTTTCAATTTTTTTACGCTTTGCGAGGCCCTGTGCCACCGCACACTTCGCACACCCATGAATACGGCCTTGGTAAGCGACTGCTAATATTGAACCTCTTTAATTTACTGCGGATAGTTTGTTGCGATATGGGTCGGGAACAGCCTTCATTAAATGCTTCAGTTAATTGCTACGCACAGGAAATTCTGTTTTTCTGTACAAGCCTCAGACGACGACAATCTTGTTCCTGACAGGCCGTTTTAGGACCACAGTTATGTCTCTTAGACAAGTAATGTGGGTTTTTATCACTGATTAAACGGTCAGGATTGCTCACCTTTTGAGAAACCAGTCAGCTCTGCTTCAAAAACGTGGCTCCAGCTTTACTGGCACTCACAATAAGCCCTATACTGAACTCCGAAAGATCTTTCGTTTCTTCCACTGTGATCAACACTATTGACGATTACTGACCATGGGCATTCTTAAATAGTTGCCTAGAACACGTGACCAAGTATTTTGCATATGCACGATGTTTGCGTACATCTTCATAAAGGTTTCTAATACAGTGGCCTAAAGATGTATAAAATACAGGGACTCGTCTTTTTCTGAGTTATCGTTTTTTTGAAATATCAACAAAATCAAAAATATGAACGTTAACTGCACTAAGTAAATATAAACAAACATCCATGAATGCAGCATTTCAACTCACCCACATAGCTTCAATGCAATAATATCTGTTCAAAGTTTATTAATAATTTTGAAGAATTTCAAGAGCCAGCTGAATATTCTGGATGTTTCTATTATCTTATCCGACATTCCTGCATATTTAGTAAACATGTTTGCTATGTTTGATTTATAAGGACGTCTACTCCTTTCTTATCCTGCTTGGTCCTTTCGAGTAAAGCAGATTTCCTGATTTTAGTGTTTTGCAGTCAAATTTTTTTCACACCTCACTTAGATCTATTGTATCCTATTTCAGTCTATTATAATTCAATTCTACCTTATCGTCACTGCAAACTATATGTAGCAATCTTATTCATTTTCTTGCTTGTTTTTTTTTTGTCATTTTGTTTACAGTAGCATGCCCAGTATGATAGCATCGTTCTCTATCAAACTAAGTTTTATGGGGATTTTAGGTCCAACAGTGCATACTTGGGCTCGTTCTTATATGTTGCTTATTCACGGATTTTAACACGGTGATTTTTTCCCCCCATGATGATGAATCAACTTGGGGAGAAAACTGGCAGTAGCCCTTCTACCTAGGGCTGTGGATTGCCAATATTAACCTTCTTGTCCAAAAGGACAGCTAAGCTACCTTTGTTTCAACCCCCCCCCATCCCTACAATGCTGTCTCAGAATATATCTAAGCAACTAAATAAGCTCTACAGTCAGCTGTCTCCACCCAAGTGGCAAATGATACTATTATTTTGGGGAAAAAATCTTCCCAAAATTACTCTGGTTGCTCAGTACTGACCTCTCCAGGGAGGGAAGCTCTGCTGATAGAATACTGCAGGGAATAAATCCTTGAAAAAATCAAGTCTCTTTTCATCATCAAGATGAGGATTCTTGCAAAGTTGCTATAATGCTTAGCTACATTGCAGAAATAAATTTTGTTTAGCCAGTTCGTTTGACTTGGCTGATGAAACTTATTCCGTTTCAGTTTCATTGGCAAAATTTCAGAATGATAGTTCCTTTAGCTTGAAGCTTAGTGAAATTTTCCAAATCATTTCAGTTGGCCATTTTTATGGAAAAACAAATTTATACCTGCAGTGTTATGTGCAAAACTACTGATAATAGTATCATTACAGAAGAATGTTGTTAAATGATTCTCTGTAATCATTTATTCTTATTATTACGTTTTTTTTTTTTTTGTCTTATCAAAGAAAGGGTGCTGGTATATCATTGAAATTTCATAATGCTAGCCTAGATCATAGTAGAATGACTGTTACTGGATTAATTGTAGTCACTGACTAGAGAAACGTTTCTATACCCCTTCCATTTTTAAGGTATTCCTGAGCCACTCAATTTTTGGCACAGCATTTCTCTCTCACTCTCTCACTGAAATGCTGTTTTTAAATCCCGTAATTCACAAAATAGATCATAGAATTAGTACTATTCCAAAGAATAATACCGATTTTGGCTTAAATTGATATGTCATCAGTTATTACCTTTTTAATTGTAAAGTTACAAATTTCCAGTAGAGGTGAACTGCTGGTGAAGACTTGCGAAAAATTTCCACCACGGAAAGAAAAGGCATCAGATTAATTTTATGTATTTTTTTTATTACGAAAAAAACTTCTCTAGGGATACTTAAGTGTCAAAGCTGTATAACTGAGAGGTGACCTCCACATAGCCTTTAAAGGAATGCACAGAACTGACCAGGGCTTCTGACATAATGTCCAATCTTCACCTTCTCGTGGTGCACCCTGTTAGGTATCTAACTGGATAATGACCAAGGATGGACTGGCAATTTGTGACTTAGCTGACCAAATTGTATTCTTATTGGCTTAAACCACAATGTAAAATGATGGTACAACATGACAGTATTTCATGCCGGCTGGGACATCGCCTGGTAAAACAAGGTCCTCGTTGTTTTTGCCAGGGAACCAGGGCGACCAGCGAAAATTCAGCTACTGGAACAAATACTAACACATACTCCAACTCAACGTCACCAGAGTTCAAGATCAGTACTATCAACATAAGAAGCCTGAATGGCAATGAACTGGAGCTAGCTGAGGAATTGGATAAGTACCAGATCGACATAATAGGAGTGATTGAAACAAAAAGACAAAAACTGGTGAGATCGTTCTGAGCAATAAATACAAAAATATTATATTCAAGCAATGACAATCAAGGAAAAGGAGTAGCCATATTATTCAACACTAAATACGAAACTAATATTCTTGAATGGCAGGTCATATCAAGTAGAGCGATGTGGGAAAATATGAGAATGGGGAACTGGATAATGAGACTTATTTGTGGATATAGTTCCACAGAAAGTTCTACCAAAGTAGAAGTGAAAGGATGTTTTGAGGCTTTGGAAAAAGCAACTGACACAATGAAAAATGAAAAGTTGGCCTTTGTTATGGATCTAAATAGCAGAGTAGGAAATGATTGTCAGACATACAGAAATAATTTGAGAACAATTGGAAAAAAGAGCAAAGCTAATAATAATGGCAAATACCTGTTGGATTTTTGCTCAGCACATGGACTGGTTATTACTAACGCAATGTTTCAACATAAAAATGTGCACAAATTTCAATTTAGAGAAAAGGCATGGAATAAGAAAAGTCTCATTGACTATGTTATTGTTGATAGCGATGTTTTCTCTCTGGTGCAGGACACCAGAGTGTACAGAGGATTTGAAATTGGAAGTGATCACCATTTAGTCTTGAGCAGGATATTGAAAAGAAGAACATGTAAGAAAGTTTTAAAGTGAATAAAAGTTGAACAGCTCTAAGATGTGAACTGTACACTAAAATACACAAATATCATTCAAGAAAAAAGGAAGGAGTTTGAGAACAAGAACCAAACCTGACGATTCAGTGGCAACTCCTGAAATAAAAATTATTGATTCAGTCAGAGAGGCATGTGGTGAGGTTGTTTACAAGAATAGAAAAATGAGAATTCCATGGTGGACACAGGAAGCTAAACAGGCAGTGAAGGAAAAGAAGAAAGTATGTCAAAAGTACCTAATAAATAAATCAGATTGTGTTCTTAGTGAATGCAGAGACAAATGTAAGAAAGCTAAACACTGCGTAAAACTAGCTAAACAAAAGTCATGGGAAAACTTTGGTAAGAACATAGAAAATAAATATCAAGAAAGTGGCAAGATATTCTGGAGGTTATCGAAAAAGCTCAGAAATGGAGGAAAGAGTGGTGTAAAAGGAATTAGAGACGATAAAGGTGACATGAAAACTTTAGGAAAAGATATGCTTCAAATATGGAGTAATTACTTCGAAAAATTGCTAAATGTAACAAGCAGTGATTGTAAAGTGGTAAAAAAACACTCAGCAGGCATGCATTCAGGAATACATATCCATACTTGAAGTAGAAAAATCCATCAAATGCCTGAAATGTGGAAAGGCAGCAAGGTTAAATGATACTCGACCAGAAATGCTCAAGAATGGAGGTATAATAGTCTTACAGTGGCTGCACTGCATAATTCAGAATGCTTGGACAGAGGGACGAATTTCGAATGTTTGGAATATAGCTCTCATAGTGCCTATATATAAAAAGATAAAAAAAAACTGAATGTGAGAGTTACAGAGATATTTCTGTACTGAGTGTTACTAGTAAGATTTACGCAAATATACTTGAGAAACTTTTGAAAAGGATGGTGGAAGGGAAGCTTGGTGAAGAACAAGCTAGATTCAGGCCAAATAAAGGCTGTCAGGATCAGATCTTCACTTTACGACAGATAGTTGAGAAATCATGGGAATATAACAAAGGTCTGTATTTAAGTTTTGTAGATCTGGAAAAGCACATGACAAGATGCCTAGAAAGAGAAGCTATTAAAACAACACAGTTTTATGGTATCAATGGGGCAATATATCAAGCAATACAGAAAATCTCAACGTGAATTCGATATTCACTATAATCAGTTAGCGCGATTGAGTGAAATGATTCTATTTCCAGCTGTAAGCGAGTGGTTAATCAGTTAACACGAATTTTTTTACGTGGTGCGAAATTTTACGTTACGTGAAATTTTTTGCAGTGAATGAAAAAGCTGGAAGTCATTAAGAGACACGAGAGTAGTGCTAGTAATGCAGTGATTGTGCGATACCTGGGATATAATCTACAGTTTAGACTATATGAAATAAGAACAAAGAATACAAAGAACAAGGAAAAGTTGCTATTGCTTCTTTAAATATGCAGGTCGCCCGAAATAGAAGCCATTTAATGATAGAGATGGACTGTCTTCTATCATTCTGGATTGAGGATTATAACCAAAAACGAATACCGCTTTGCTTAGTACAGGCAAAGGCTCTCTATATTTTTACTTCATTAAAATAGACCAAATTTTAAGAGAAATGTGAAAGCTTTATTGTGGGTTTAGGATGGTTTAACCGTTTAAAAATCTAGCTGGACTGCATAACGTAAGAATAACTGGGGAATCTGCTAGTGCTGATGAAGATTCTGCAGCCAAGTTTCCTGAAGAATTGCAAAGGATAATTCAAGAGGGTGATTATGACGATCAGCAAATATTCAACGTCGACGAAATTGGACTCTTTTCGAAGCGTATGCCAACAAAAACTTTGCTAGTTAAAACTGAAGCATCTCAACCAGGATACAAAGTATCTAACGATCGTCTTATTCTTTTATTAGGAGGCGATGCAGAAGGCGGCTTTAAATTCAAGCCTATGTTTAGTTCATCGTGTCCAAAATCCAAGATCTAATATTATCGAAGAAATTAGCACAATTGGAAAAGAACTTGGATTTAATGAACTGGATAATGAAGATGCGAGAAACTTGCTCGATTCCCATTCAGAACAGTTAAGCGACAATGATCTCCTTCAACTAGAAATAATAATAAGAAGATACGGAGTGCGAACAAGAACAGAATGTTACGACTAAGAAGCTAACTGCAAAAAAACTTGAGCTAGTTTTCAATCACATTGAGCACACTAAGAAAATTTTGTTTGATGCTGATCCTGATATGGAACAAAGCTTCGAAGTCCGTCGAATTCTTGATAAAGCGATCGCCAGCTATCGCAAATTGCATGACAAGATCGGAACGTCGAGCACGATTCAAACATCTTTATGTAATTTTTTTTGTAAAAAAGTTGCAATTGTTTTTATTAACTTTATCCTCTATTACATAATATACTGTGATTTTTTCCCAAATTTGCGCTAATTGATGGATGCATTATAATCATTTCTATTGTTTATTGCATTCGCTTAACGCGATTTCGCTTAGTGTGCATTAATTGATGGATTAATTAACCGCGTTAAGCGAGGTTTTCTTGTGCGGGTTTTTATACGAGTTTTAAGTCAGCAATTAGAATTGAAGGAAGTACAGGAAGATGGTTTAATGTTAAATCTGGTGTCAGACAAGGATGCACATTATCCCCCCTCTCTTATTCATTATATATATGTATCACATTATGAAGGAAAGTGATATTAAAACTGATATCAAAATTGGAGATGTTAATCTCAAACTCTTTGATTTATGCGGACAATGTTATAATTCTAAATAAATCCGCTACAATTCTGCAAAATTCCCTGACTAAATTGAATAACTGTTGTAATAGATATGGTATGAAGGTCAGCAATAACAAGACAAAAGACAATGAAAATAGGTAGAAGCATTGAAAATATCAACTGCATGGCGAATGGAAAACCTGTAGAACAAGTAAAACATTTCAGCTACTTAGGCACAATTTTTAATGAAGATAGTAAATTAAATATGGAAATAGACGACAGAATCAACAAAGCTGGTATGGTAGGAAGTCAACTGAATAAATGTATATGAAATAAGAGAGAAATTAGTCAAAACAAAAAATTACCTGTATACGAGACAGCTGAAAAATAACTCGTTCAAACCAATTTTAACTTTGGATCAAAGAGCTGGATTAGAAGTAAGACACTTGCCAAAGACTAGAGACCGCAGATATGAGAGTCCTTAGAAAGATTAGGGATGTGAGATGGCATCAATTTCAATATCATATTAAAAACGAGGATATTAGGAATGAACTTGACATTGTTAGCATCCTGGGAAGCAGAGTTAATCTCAGGTGGTATGGTCACTTAAATAGAATGGGAGAGGAAAGATTAACAAAACAAGTGTTCTCTGCCAGGTTGGCAGAGAACACTTGGGACGGATCACTGTCTTGTATAGTAGAATTTTCTTTTTTGAGCTTAGTTTGTTGTATCTGTTGATCAAGGGGTATAGCTGGGCGATAACTTTTGAAGCTCTGGTGTATGTGCTGTTCTCTTGATGTGGCTGTTGAAGCATAATCGCTTATCGAGAATTATTCCGAGGTATTTTGCTTCAGTTTTCCAGGGAATTTTAGAGTTGAACAGGGTGATGTCTCCTTTGGGGGGTGTTCGTCTTCTTGTGAAGAGTATCGTTTTGCTTTTCTGGGGGTTTAATTGTAGTCGCCAGTCTTTAAACCATTTTTCTAAATTCAGGATGGTGTTTTGTAGTTTTTTGGTAACGATATATGGTTGGCGAGATCTGGCTGGAATAGCCGTGTCATCTGCATAAAGGGCGATGGTGGATGTGAGTAGATTTTGAGATTTTGGCAAATTGGGATGGCCCAATTTGCCAAAGAGATATGCCTGCAACATGTCATCCTATCATAATGCCTCTTTCAAACTCCATCAGTTTCCTTCTCGTAGCCATTTCGCATGTACACTGACTTGGGAGCATCATATTCCTCCAACTTATACTGGCTACAAACATGTGACTCCTTACATGGCATAATGCACCTTGTCCATGGGGATGTCCTTTGACTTCTTTCCAAGCAGTGTAGATGCTGTTATTACTTTCCCTAATGAACCTCATTCTCTTAACCTCATTATCCACGTGTACTATTCACAGCTACTAATTATAGGTTTATGTGCAATTTGTTCTGGCCAATGGCAATTTATCATACCACCCACATACATCTTTCTTCAAAATTAAGACACTTTTGTATTATTGAATCTCTCTTCTTATAACTTTTCTACTGCAAAAAGCACTAATAATGATAGAGAGCAGTAGATGACAGTAATGTCATTGTGGGTAGTTACAGGGGTTAAGTAAGAGAGCAGCGAGTTGTATGTAATGGAGCAGAGTGCCCCCCGACAACGAGTTCTTGAAGTGTTACATAATAGTAGTAGTAATGCCGGCCTGGTTGGCCGAGTGGTTAGCATATCTACTCTCCAGCCAAGAGGCTGCAGGTTCAAATCCTGTCTAGGCATGGATGATTGTGATTGTCTTCCCCCTTCATACATACAAGTGAATAAACACTCTCCCAAGATGGAGGGGTCACCATGGGAGAAGTAGACCCAACCCTCCCACAATGAGAGAGGCCTTTACCCCAGCAGCAGGGAAAAGTTACAGGCTAGGGGGGAAAAAAAAAAGTAATAGTAATAATAATGTGTATGTGTCTAGACTACAGGACTGTATTTAATTCACTCTTTAATAATTTAATGGAGCACTCAAATAATAGGAATTAAACATCTATAGTCAGATTAATTTTTCAGTGTTAAAAAAAATTCATAGAAAAGTGCTAGAATAACTTGGAATACAATATATGAAACCACCCTTTTTTGGATTTTTTAAAATTAGTATGTGACTTTCAGATAATACTAAGTCAAGTGCCAGTTTAATATGTTGGTACCGTATATCCCCTTCCTATGAGATCATATTGCTACCTGAAACAGACTAGTGTCTCAATAAACCAACTACACAATCAAAGACTGATTTATGATAATTACAATGAAAAATATATACAATTTTATAAATAATCTATACTCAAAAGATGCTCTGGTCATAATTTTCATTTGTGGGTCATGGTGCATTTAAAGTGACTTTCTTCTGTAATAGCTAGAGAAGCTCTATAGAAGGTCACAAAGTGGAAACACAATGAATTAAGGCCAATGGCTCACTTCAGTTTGCCTTACTACTTTGTCAGCACTAATGCAAATGCCTCTTTTCCTCTGTATCAGTAAATATGAACTTGGACATCAAAGTTCCTTTTGCTTTTCTTTGTTCTGTTAGCAGAGGTATGCAGTGACCAAAGTTACAAGGGACTTATCTGTCCCTTGTAACTCAATGCTTATGCCAGAAGATTTGCAGTCTATTTGGTAGAACATCCAGGTATCGACGCAACTAAGTCAATCAATGGAACATATATTCAGGTACCTGTTTCTTTGATTAGATGCTGGTATATACAAGGTAATGAGCAAGCCCAAGAGGTACCTACTTCAGTGATTACATGTGTTTGATGTTTTTTGTCTCACTTCAAAAACAGAATTATAAAGTTATAATTTGCTTGATTTTGGATCAGATGCCATGACTTCATGTTCCAACTATACTGTTATTTCAAAGAAAAGAGTCTGTAGAAGGTTAATGTCAAAATAAACAAAATGGTATCATCATCATTATGTGACAGCTCCAAGGAGTTCAATGATGCATCATGTGAAGGCACTCCACACAATCCCCTGTCCCCAATACTCAGTTCTACAAATTATAAACCAAGTGGAAAAACTTTAAACATCAATTCAATTCTATATCTACATAAGGCACTAACCACAATCAACATGCAATGTGATCTACTGATGTTAGGTTAAAGTATAACTGGAACAATAAAGGGCTAAATTATTGGTTGCTTATATATTCTACAAGGAATATGTTTTTCTCTATATAATTTTGGTTTTAATAGTAAGCACATACAATTTGGCAGCATATTCCAATACATAAAGAACAAGATGAAACGATTCATCACTGTCTAGTGAGAATTGACATTCTCACTAGACAGTGAGAATGCTAATTTAAAGCATGTCTTTAAATTTTTGATGAAGCTTTGTTCATATTAAATGCCTTCGCCAACCTTTAGAAAAGCTGCAAAATTTCAACATGCAATTCATGTACACTACACCACTGCAGACTATTTAAACAAATTGGTATACTGATGTAACTGACTTCAGGTTAGTTACATAAGCTGTTTATGTCCATTTCAGTATTATTTCAGTGAAAGAGAAAAGTGTACTTCTCAACGAAAAAACTTTTGCTAGTTTCAAACTATGTAACACATGTGATTGGAAGAAATACTGATGCTTTCAAATTCTGAAGGCAATCAAGTATGTTTATTGGTTTTCTTTGTGTTATTACCATAACAGGTACAAGTCTATATCAAAAGTTTAGTTATCAGAAAATACAGAGTGACTGAGGAATGGCACTTCTAATTTTTACTTGCATGCAATACACTTTCACTGACTTCAAAGATAAAGTTAATTATCCGAAGACCAAAAATACAAGTGAGAGATGTGGCTTGCCCCAAGGAATTTTTTTTTCATAGCTTGGTTCCCATGGAAGAAGAATGCCATGAATGTCATTTGCAGAATTTTACTTTACACCTGTATTTGTTAAATGGTAAAATTATATATTGTATTATTTGTGTAGAAGGTAAAGAATTAAAAGAACATCGGTGGCTAAGCCAAATGTCACTGACAGAAAGCACTGTTTTTGCTTACTGAAAGCAGTTCTACTAACGCCAAATGTTTATATTTTTAAATTTTCAAGGAAAAGGTTTTGTTATTGTTGTTTTAAATAGTCTGCAGTGATATCTAAGAATTGCATGTTGAAATTTTGTAATTTTCCCAAAATCTAATCAGGGAATTAAGTAAAATACTACCTAATGAAGAATTAATTTTCTATACCAGTAAAATAAAATAAAATAAAAAATCCTGAAAAAAAAAAATACATAATTGTTCATTGTTCAAAAATGTCATCATCATCATCATCAAATTCCTGCCAAGTACCCTCAAGGGGTGTACAGGATATGACAGTACTACATGAAAAAATTACATCATTACTAACTTCCTATCTACAATTTTCCTCCAAATCAGTCTGTTACTTGTCAAGACTCCAACATTATCAGATCTTATATTTCTATCGTCTAAGGCACTTTGTACCATATCAATCCACCTATATCTTGGTCTTCCTCTGGGTCGTTTTCCTGCCAACCTGGCAGAGAACACTTGTTTTGCTAATCTTTCCTCTCCCATTCTATTTAAGTGACCATACCATCTGAGATTAGCTCTGCTAACGCATTCCTGGATGCTGACAATGTCAAGTTCTTTCCTAATATCCTCATTTTTAATATGATATTGCCATTGATGCCATCTGTTCACGCCTCTAATCTTTCTCAGGACTCTCATATCTGCGGTCTCTAGTCTTTGGTCAAGTGTTTTACTTCTGACCCAGCTCTCAGATCCATAAGTTAAAATTGGTTTGAACACAGTCTTGTATACAGCTAATTTAGTGTTCCGACTAATTTCTTTCTTATTCCACATGAATTTATTCAATTGACTTCCCACAATACCAGCTTTGCTGATTCTGTTGTCTATTTCTATATTTAGTTTACCATCTTCAGTAAAAATTGTGCCTAAGTAGCTGAAATGTTTTACTTGTTCCACAGGTTCTCCATTCACAACACAGTTGACATTTTCAATGATTCTGCCTATTTTCATTGTCTTTGTCTTTTTATTGCTGACCTTCATACCATATCTATTACAACAGCTATTCAATTTAGTCAGAGAATCTTGCAGACTTGTAGCGGATTTATTTAGAAGTATAACATCATCCGCATAAAGCAAAGAGCTGACATTAACATCTCCAATTTTGATATCAGGTTTAATACCACATTCCTTCATAATGTGATCCATATAGATAATGAATAACAGAGGGGATAATGTACATCCTTGTCTCACACCAGATTTAACATTAAACCATCTTCCTGTACTTCCTTCAATTCTAACTGCTGACTCACAACTCAAATAAAGACTAAGTATTGCTTGATATAATGCCCCATTGACACCATATAACTGCAGCGTATTGAATAGCTTCTCTCTTGGCACCTTGTCATATGCCTTTTCCAAATCGACAAAACTTAAATACAGATCTATGTTATATTCCCATGATTTCTCGACTATTTGTCGTAAAGTGAAGATCTGATCCTGACAGCCTCTATTTGGCCTGAATCCAGCTTGTTCTTCACCAAGCTTTTCTTCCACAATTCTTCTCAACCGTTTCTTAAGTATACTTGAGAAACGGTTGAGAAGAATGTGTATATACAAAAATGTGTATATTGTTACTAAACCCATAGACTAATAAGTTTTAAATAACTGCAAAAGAAGATCAATACACAAAAAAATGGAGAAAAATAAATATAGTTTAAATAAAAAATACTACAAAGAAGATAAAAATAATGAAGTACAGAGATGTATAGTGATATTGTCATTCTAATAATAAAAAAAGCCAAAAAATTTTTATTTTATTTTATTTAAATAATTCATTTTGATAACAAATTACCTCCAGTTTGAGCCTGCTGTGCTAAATTAATTTCAGTTTTGGAATGGGCATTCAAAAGACAGAGAATGTATGAAATAGCAAAAAACTAAGAATATAATTCAAATTTTAATCATAAAAGTAAATTATCTCATAAAAATAAAAATATACACTTTAAGCATTCTTATATCCAATTATCAATATAAGAGGCTCACATCATTGCAGTTCAGGATAAGCAATGACTTCTATCCAAAATGACTAAATTAATAGTATAACTATAAGCCTAAAAAAATGGAGAGGAAGTTGCTATAATTCACAAATCATTTTTTTTTTTATAATTGTACACAAACAAAAATTATAATCAAATTGTACATGCTAACATAGCAATTTGCTATCTAATAGTAGTATGCTTTTTTTAAAAAATGGTTTGCAATGCACAGTTTTGAATTCTTAACTATACATGTGCTTGTCAGTCAAATAAAGTCAGCCATAATTCAATTCTTCTAATTAAATTATCTTAAGCTTTCTTTCTGCCTTCTTATGATACTGTTAGGAATCTCTAAGCTTTAAATATTGTTTTCAGTTACTTGCTAGATATTTTCCTGCTCATGATACATTCTTTTTTATATATATAAAAGCATCTCTATAGCACATTTGGAAAAATATTGGGATGTACCCTTCAAATGGAAAATATAAGTTTATTCATCATGACAGGAGGAATCTTTATATGGACTTTTTCATTTGAAGGTGAGTTAGATGATTTCATATGGAACTAAGGGGGAAGGGTATTCTAGAAACTGGTTTTCTGTCATATAAAACAGGCAAATCAGTCAGAGAACATACATGCAATTAACAGACAAAGTATTATGTTGTGTACAGCAGTGGTTGAGTGTGTGGAATGGCCTCCTGTTACACAGATTTATGTTCCAGTTTTTGAATAGCCTCTGCACTTTATATGAAATGAACCTAAATCCATGCATTTGTGAAAAAGATTTTCAGTGCTGTCATCAATAAATCAGCCTGTTTGCTATGCCTTAGTGGATTCTGTATCTATCATACAACACTGAAATCAGATCCCTGTAAGTATATGACAAGTGATATCCCTTTTGACATTAAAATTATGGTATGATAATATCAACAGAAAAATCAAAAACTATGGCCTTTAAAGGACAAGATCCGGCAAGAACTAACATAGTAATAGATAAGATTTTAGAACAGGTGAATTCATTTAACTACTAGGATGTATGATCACATGTGAAAACGAAAAAGATATAAACGTAAAAATTGCAAAATATTTAAAAATAACAGGTGTAATTAACTCTATATTTAAACCAAACCTAGTTCCAAAACAAACCAGACTAAAAGTATATAATACATTAGTCCCACCAGTCTTCTTGTATGGAAGTGAAATCTGGACAATAAAACAAAAAGACAAACAAAGATTAATAATAGCAGAAATGAAGTTTATGAGAAAAACTGCAAAGAATACTCTATTTGATCACAAAAGAAACAAAGAAATTATGAAAGAATTAAACCAAGAATCAGTAATAGAAAAAATTTAAAAATATAAACATAAATGGATGGAACACGTTCAAAGAATGAAAATAGAAAGGTTACCAAAACAAGCCTTAAAGTACAAGCCATTAGGAAAAAGAAAACCAGGACGTCCTCTTAAATGATTGAACAATGACTTCTAAGGCCGGAAAAGGCCACGCTAGGTCTAAATATTCAACCATGATGATGATTGATTATTATGCATGCTGTACGATGTCATAACTTAGGCCTATGAAGTTACATATTTTAACAATTTCTTTTAGCTTTCTTCAGCAGAGTGGCTAAATTAAACCATATTCTTCAATCATAACATTTAGGCAAGCCCTCTTTTTTTCTGCAGTACACTTACTACAATGCAATAATACTTTTATATTTCCTAAACAATTTTTTTTTCAAGAAAATTTCATCATAAGTCCAAAACTGTCAGCTATTTTGAATTTATGGAACAAATAAACAATGTTTACTTGCAGGCATTTGTATAAGACAGTGCTTACATGATGAATGATTCAAACAAAATAAGGCCAAATAATAAGCACTGAAATAGTTTATACAGCTAAACTGAAAACTGGAGATGCTATCCATTTTTAGCCAACCAGGCTGAGGAGGTTTCAAAATCTGTGGCACAGATGTGTGTGGCTCATGAAAATCTAAATTGGTAGAGAATTGTTATCACGTAGTGTGAGACAAAGTCTGAAATGACTTGAAAAGTAATGTTTGATCCCTAAAATAGGATTTGTCCACTGATGGTGCAAATGCACTATAGGTTTAAATCATTTGTAGAAAGACTGTAACATGAAAACAGCAGTACAGTGTTGTTGTATTACAGATTTGCAACCACTCATGTATGGGATAATATTAAAAAAGTGATATTACTTTCATAATAATTATTTTCAAAAACCTTTAACTCCTTAAAGAGAATAAAACTTTATTTTTTTGGAATAATTCATTTGATTTTCTCATTTCTGGACTTTCTGGGATAAAATTAAATTATCTTGAAGTAATGAAACAATTTTCCAATATTATATTATTGCTGTATGTGGCCAAAAGTCAAAAACTAATATTCAATGCCTCTGTGTCCAATAGTACTTTAACTGAACTTCAGCATAATAATAAAATGTAAAGAACTAAAAATGTAAGTAATTAAAAAAGACAAAAATTAAATATGTCAACAGATAATGAATTAACAAAATGGAAACATGACTGTGTGACCAATGCATGACTTAAACTAGCACCTAAAAAAAGGTTTTAAACTAGCAACATCAAACTGAAAATACATACAGACAAGTGATGTAACTAAAAAAAAATTAACTTCAGCATCAAAAAAATCTGGTCTAATCCCAGAGGTAAATGGGAGAGGGAAAAAAAAAAAAATCACATATCTAATAAAGACCCCATGTCATGAAAGTAAAACTATTATTCTTGAAAAATGATTTCATACATACTCATCACAAAAAATTAAACTTTGTTTTAGTGGTGAATGTTATCCCTCAGTGGACGAAAGGCCATTTGAAAACTTATTTCCAAAGAAAGGTCTGATATTTAAATCAATTTTCCATTAAAGTGTACCATTCAGGATAAGTAACTATTTTGGCAGACATTTTGAAATTAATGAAAATGCATATACTTCAACTCACTCACTAACTTTACTGAAAAAGCAAGCAATTATATATATACTAATTAATGATTCTGAATGTGGGAAATGTTTCACTTACCTTAAATATAAAGCTGGATTTTTTTAGCTCAATATCTCTTAATATGTAACATTATTTATAGATCAGTTTGCATGACTGAAATTAATGATTCATGAAACTTGACACACATTAAAAAAATCACTGAGACAATCATTTACATTTATTTCAAATATATTTAACATGATGCAAAAACTTAGTTACAAAATATTACATCTCAAAGTAGCATTGTTTAATTCAAAGAGCTGAAACAAAACACTTCTCTTTATGACAACTAGCTGGATGTGTTGTGATCAGCTGCAGTTTTCTTTTTCAACAGCTTTATCTAATTTAAATGGATTTATTTGCTATACACAGGATAGTTGGCAGTGTAGCAGTTATGTTCATATTGGACAGAGGACTATTTTTGTTACATATTACATAACTGCTTTCTTTTAGGTACAGCATTATAATACAATTAATTTACAGAAAAGATAAAAGCCATATTTTTACACGTGAACTAAATTAAGTTATGTGATGCAGCAGATTCATGGGCTACTGTGCACTAAACTATTGACTTTGAAAGTGGAAACAGTCAATTTGAATCCTAAGGACTTTTTTTTATTTACTTTTTAATAAGAATCGATTTCAAAAAGAGATAAATTCCCTTCTTTGCTATCCTCTAACTATGGCTTTAAGTTATTTGTCTATCATCGCACATTTCCTGCTGAGGTTACCTGTTTGAAATGGGATATACTTAGTGATTACATACCTCCCTTAGAGTGCTAATTCAATCTTGGCTGAAAAGATATAAAAAATAATTCCTTGTTGTGACAAAATTCAAACAAGTCTGTAAGTGGTATGTAGTGAAGCCACTGCACCACTGAATTATCATAAGCAAACTAAATAAGTATTAAAACTAAAAAAATGTACATATTTCTAAAAAACAGCAATTCCACAGAATCTTCAAGAAATGGAAATTAAACCAGGTAAACATGAACTTGAATATGGTAAGACCTTTTAAAATCAGAATAAGTAAAGACAATAAAATTTCTTAAATTTCAATGTCAAAATTCTTTTAGAAGAGTTTATGAAACTAAATAAATTAACCTGTCAAATTACCCGTAAAATCTTGTTTATTGAATATTAATTCTTTGAATATCAAAGACTAGTGTAAAAATATGGCTCATACCTACAAATTCAACTATACAGAAGGTTAAAGACAAAATACTCTCTGATATATACATCATTAAATAAACACACACACACAAAAATGGAAAATGAATTTAAAAAATAAATAATAAAAAGTAGGGATGGATTATCCTTAAGCCACACATAGAGGGGCAAATACTCATTAAGGAAGTGAAATAACCCCTGGACACTCATACTTCAACCATTTTTATTCTTCCATCAACTACCAGATGCCATTTTGATAACTTGAATATCAGGAGACAAGAGTATGAAAAGAGAACTATATCTGGAAGTGGACATTAACATAAGGAGACCTTTTATGATGATGGTGAAAGCATCAAAGTCAGCTGGCTAGGAGAAAATATATATAGCAATTTAGAGAAAAAAAAATCGCATACTATTTCAATGGTTCAAGAACCTGGTATTCTATGCCACAGTTGTCAGGAGAATACATATATAAATCCCATACCATGGAATTTTTAAAAGGGGGGGGGGAATAGGAGTTTATCTTTTTTTGGAAGACACCATAACATTGTTGCATTTATTGCTTCACAGATCAATTCACAATGAAAGGATTAAGGGAAAAAAAAGTAGAAGTGGATTATTTTCATGCAGCACCTAGAGGGTTAGGTACTCATTAAGAAAATGGCATAAATCCTGGACACTTATAGTTCGATGATCTTTTGCACTTCCATCAACCAAACCATCAGATTACTATTTTATGACTGGAAATATCAGTCTAAAATAGTAGTCTATGAGTATATGAAAAAAAGCCATTCTCAAATATCCGACTATTGGTTTCACATTGGTAACTGACAATCCATAATATATGTCAGCTGTCAGGAAGAGAAAATATATCGAGTAATTTACAAAAAAAAAAAAAAAAAAAAAAAAAAAAAAAAAAAAAAAAAAAAAAAAAAGGAATGAAGCATTTTTAAAAGGGAAGGGGGTTGGAAGACAACACACATTCTGTATTTGTTGCTTCAGCTCAATTCACATACAACATTGCTATGTGCATTATTATAGCTACATTGAGCATCAAAACTAATTATTACAGGATTCACAAAGGTTTTATGACAAACTTTCTTTTATGATCTTAATATGGACATGAAATTATTTGAGCTGTTATGATCATAGATATATATTATATATACACACATATATCGAAACACACAAAAGTGCAGAAAAATTACTTTATCATTTACAAGAAAAATAATAAGGACTCATGATTTTCTGGAAGACCTACTTAATCAGTTTGAATGTTAGAAACAAAAACATGCAATTATAGATAAAATAATAATCACAGGTCAAATGTGACATATGACACATATGTGTCAATATGCATCCAAAAAAATCAATGTCTCTGTTCCAATGTAAGTAAATATTATGAAGTATGCCATTCAAAACAAGTAGATTTTGTTTTCAATAATAGTAACATTTAACTTGAAATTAAATTTTCTACTATTTCTTCAAGTTTCTTAATTTTATTTATAGTTTACTTGTTCGTGTGTGCGCGCGCGTTTATAATTTGTATATAATTTTCTATTTGAAGTTCAGATATGTTACTACTTTGTTCTTTGAATTAGAAAACAGTTCAGATAAAACTGAAATTATAAGTTTAGCACAACTCAGATGAATAAGAGTTTGCTTGAACAAATATTAATTATATAAGTTCATTTCCAAATAACAGTTCAGTTCAAATTTTGATAAATTTTTTGGAAACAAAAAATACAGTAAAACTACTAGGTATTTATGTACAACTCCAAACACTAAACTATTTAAACAAAAATTAATGGGATTTCTCATATTATGGTAATATTTAAACACATTTAATATTTAAAAAAGAGGAGAATGCAGTAATAGAGGAGTATAAGCAAATAGCAGTCAAGGAAATATAACCCAGAGTCAGTCCCAGCTGTGGCAACTACTTTAAGAAAATTAGGTATTGGGAATATATACTATTAAATATACTATTAAACAATATTAAAATTAAATATATTTATTGATTATACTTTTACAAGAAAAGCAACTAATTATAAAGAAATTTTCTTGCTTTTTGTTCAGCAAAATTTTCCCAAATTTTAAATTTTTGTTGCTTCATCACATAGTGTACGGCCTGACTGGGCTCAATTGGCAGAAGACCAGACCTGAAGAGAGTTCAAGAAAATAGAGAGAAAGTGTTTACCTTGGAAGGCCAAAAGGTATAAACATTATTAGGTAAAGAACACAGATTTAATTATCTTTTGTTCCTTTTCAACAGTGTTTTGGTGATTAATTTACAATTCAATTTTTTTTTTTGTGTGTTAAAGCTTGTGATAGGATACATAAGGTTTCTATATTTCATGTATCAGAGAAAATTTGCCGCAATTTTCTGATATATCAAATTGAAATTGGGTTAAAAATAGGGGAAGGGGGGAAACTTATTGCACCATTAGTCAATATATAACTACTCTTTCCTCCAATTACTTGGAGTTGCCAATAAGATTGGCCACTCCAATCTTATGTCACTGGTTATAGTCACTATTTAACAGTGACTATAACTGGCATTTAGAGCCTCCGTAACTCATATAGACAAAGCCCTTTAGTTGGAAAAACCTGGGTTCGATTCCCATCCATGAAGCGAGGAATCTTTATCTGGTCTCTTTCGACTAAAGGTGAGTTAGCTGGTCTCATACGGAGGTAGAGCTTTTTTTTTTTTTTTTTTTTGTCCCTCAGAACAGGCAAACCAGCCCCGTGACACATGGATTTACAGCCATAAATATTTACAACAATATGTGGAAGAGATAGGACCCTCACCACATGTTGTTATGCCCATAATCAACATTGATGTGACTACCATAACACCCAATTGGGATAACTAGCATTTATTTAAGATAAATATGGTATTTTTCTCCATATTTTTTCTGCACTTGGCCTAGTGCAGCATTAGCATAATATATTAGTATATACTAGTATATTATTTTTCTTATTTGTGAAAAAATTCCTCCAAATAAGAACCTACCGAAAGAAACAAAATAATTGAAATGAGTTAGTGATTAAATATGAAACTTATCGACTCATTATTACATTTAAATATCACTATAATAGAGTAAATTTCAATTAAGGCTTCAATTTTGGACTGGTGCTTAGAGTTCATTAGTGTTTGTGAAAGTGAGTTCTTATTCATATAAACTTTGCTAAACTTTAAATTGAAAGCACCAATCAGTCAACTCTCACTACCACAAACTAACAGGGACCAAGAACTTTGGAAAACTAAGTTTTCAGTACTTTGTTATAGTGAGTGTCGGTTCACTATAATGGTACTTGCTAATATGAGAATTGACTGGATATGATGTATATAAAAATTTATAATCAGAATGGAATTTAGTGGTGATATTTAGATATGCCAACTAAATTATATGAATATAAAATACTCCTTTCACATTCCTGACTATATGAAACGATCCTAATCAAAACAAAATTAATTATGTTTGTTACATTTTCATTTTATTTTAGACACAGTCAGCTGTCATTTTATGAACAAAAAACTGTACATACAAAATACAGTTAATAATATAGATACTCAAGACTGTAATATGGATTCTAATTGACCACCCATGACTAGGAAACTACTACATCTATATGAAGTAAGATCAAAAAATATTCTGTGGCTTGATGGAGATAATTTTTTAAAGACTGCAAAAAATCATTTTAAAATTTAGTTAATAAGGATTTCAAATATGAGAATTCAGTAATTTTAATAAATGGAAGGAAGAGCTTTCTATATTTCTTATCTATCATATTGGCCTTGCCATGTTTACAACTCAAAGCCAATATGATGTTTACATGTCAATGTTTATAAATACATGGATGTGAAATGTCCATTGAAATAATGTTTGGTGCTATAATTGATAATTTTTGTATGTATACATAATGTAACATCAAAGAAAAAAACAGTTTAATAATACTATTAGAACCCTCTTTGTACTCTATGATATGTACAATGATTTTAAAAAT
The DNA here is from genome assembly GCF_054136105.1 of Typopeltis vanoorti. Classification (NCBI taxonomy): domain Eukaryota; kingdom Metazoa; phylum Arthropoda; class Arachnida; order Uropygi; family Thelyphonidae; genus Typopeltis; species Typopeltis vanoorti. The sequence continues at coordinate 32,912,710 of NC_143561.1, read as the reverse complement.
GGGAAGGAAGTCATGTGAAAAATATATTAACCAGAAGGAATGGCTAACTATTGCAAAACAGAAAATATGCTCATAATACATCTCAAACAACTAAAAATTTCCATGTGGACATACAAAACAGAATAATAAGTGAGTTAGAGATATTCACATGTCATTAACATCCTAATTCATTGTAACCAGCAACCCAGATAACTGCCTTAGTTATCTGTCTCTCTGGAAGATGAGTTTAGAGATGCAACGCGAGAGAGATTATCTTTGTTTTAAGCTATCAACAACCAGATAACTGTATTAGGTACAAGACAAGCAGAAAATTATCAATCTTGTCTGCAATTGTATATAATTTTGATTTAAAAGAAACTAATAACAAAATTTCAATGATTTTGCATGCATATGTGAAATAAAATTGTCTTTGGTCAGATTAAATAAAATATATCTAAGAGCTTTAACTTTATATTTGATAATATGATGCATCTCATAAACATTTGGTTACGAGATGTTTATTCATATTATGTAAATTAAAAGCTATACAGCTAACAATGTTTCATGATATCCAACTGAAGTCGACAGAAGAAATGTAATGAAAAACATTCTAACTAGAAAATGTCAACATGCAGAGTGGAGAATTACAGGATAATACTGCAAGATAAGTTTATTTTATTTTTTAAGGAGAAAAGAGAAGGAAAATGTGAATAGACAGGTTACTACAGACAAGTAGAAAACCTATACCTTCATGGAAAGAATGATAATAGAGAAAAAAGAGCTTTATTAGTATGGAGAGATGGAGATTACGTAGGCCAGTGGTTCCCAATTGCGAGACTGCAATATGATGCTGAAATAACTTACTGGCTAACTTGCTTGGCTAAAATCCCAAGCAAGAGGCAAAATGATATAAAGAAAATTCCCTATAATAAACTAATCATTTACAAGAAACTTTTTGTGCTACTTAGTTTTGTAACAGTGACAATCAACCATAATTTAATAAAGGATAGAGTGAATTAGAGATGAAAGAACAGTATAGAGAGTTGGATTACATACATACAAACAAATGATGTGTTTAAGGTGTAAAAGAAGAGTTTGATTTACGGAGAAAAACAAATTTGCTACAGAAAAATAAACAATAACACAGAGGGTGTCCACAGTATAAGATAGAATGAATTACACATCAGTCTATAATCTATAGTCAATTGTACATATGTATAACAAATTCAAGACAAAAAAAATAACTTATAAGGGGAGAGAAATCTATTTTGCAAAAAAATAGTATCTAATATGATATCTAGTCAAGGGTCATATATGCTCTAGTAGAATACTTAGCACCCAAAACAATTTGCATTTATTTATTTCATATGGGGTTCTTCCCTTCCCCCCCCACCCCTTAAGGATGGGCGGAGTCCTCCTAATGAGGGATTAAGTATGTATTTTATGACTGTGGATCCGTGTGTGTGTGTTCATCGGGACTGGTTTGCCTGTTCTGAGGGACGAAAAAATCAAGTTTCCGGGTGAAAAAACTCTTTACCTCCATATGAGATCAGCTAACTCATCTTTAGTCGAAAGAGACCAGGTAAAGGTTCCTCATGTCATGGACGGGAATCAAACCCAGGTCTTTCTGACCAAAGGGCTTCGTCTATACCGACTGAGCTACAGAGGCTCTTTTGGAAATTTGCATTTAATTATGCTGTTATATTACAAGGGATGCCATTTATTTCTTTTATCTATCTTCATTTTTCTTCTATCATTTGTTCCAGGAAAGAAAGTTTCTGGTAGTCTTATGTTAAGAAATCCTTCCGAATGCATTAACCACAGTACCAACTTTGGGAAACTTACAGGTCAATAAATATATGGATGCAAAATGCCGATTGAAATAACATTTAGATTACTAAATGCTATTTCAATGTTACTTCTTATCCAAGCTACTATTAAAGTAGCATCGATAAGAAGCATAAATTATTTGATTTATATGGTCGTTTGGATGGTTAATCTTGTTTTTGGAAATCATCCAAGGGTATAAAAGTAGAATAAGATAGATGCAAAAAGTTATGCACAATTTGCATTTTGAAACCTGTTAGCATATCAGACTATTTGACATGCAGAAATATGCGAAATGTCATACTAGAGAGTTCTGTTTTTTCAGACTGTGACTAAATCTGAAAAACATATTTAAAAAAATTAATAAAGCAACACTATTCTTGTACATAGCACAAGAATACTATAATCTCCGATGCCTTTCACTGTATTTTCAATGGCTGTACTGGGAAAGCAAGGTTAACATCAGCATTCAAAACAGCTCATTAAAAAAAATACTACATGTAACAACTACCTTTGTTTTTCTTGCTGCATTACACCATCTAATAATGCTACAATTATTATTACTAGGCAAACAGATATCTTCACTAAACCAATAATTACTATTATATTTTTAAATTGAATTATTCAGTTTTTTTATTACTAGGATGACATTAATTTTGTGAGTTTTTTCTAATAGAAACATAATCGAATTTCAAAAACACTTATTTAATACAAAGATTCTGCCCTGAAAAACTAACAATTCTATAAATATTGGTCAGAAAATGAGCCATGATGCAATACATGGTGTAGCTATTTCCTGACAGATGCAGAACCTGCATAATTTATACATCATAATAAGAATGTTTACATATTGTGTAATAGAGAAACAAGTTCACTTCAAATTGTACATTTTAAATTTTGTACTTTACAGATTTACACAATTAGTGAATTATGGTTTTCTGAAATATTCATTAATCTATATTCATGTCATGATTTTAATTATTAATTAATAATTATAATGAGTTTGACTAAATCATGCAACTAACCTTATAAGGTAAAGTTCACATATGTAGCAAATGATTCTATAATTTAAAATTACATAATTAGAAATATATATTTTTACATTACCATAATTTGATAATTCTTATCTGGAGAAATGTTGTTATTAAGTTTTTTTTTCTATTATATTATGTTATAAGTAATTTCTCAGCAGAATTTAAATGACGATTGAATGCCATAGTTTTGAAAGAAATCTGTGGCCTATATGAAGAGCAATCACAGAGAATCCATGCACTGTTAATGTTATATGTAAAGGCAACTGCAACAACTGGACAAGATCTGGGTGTATCATTTTAATTTAGAAGCAAAGTAGGCAGTAGAAGCCATCTACATTATAAAGTCATCTTAGTAATTTGGAATGCTGAAGAAATATGTAATGCTCATTTAATAACTGATTAAAAAAAAAGCATAGCATATGAGTTCTACGGATATTCCAATTTTTCTACAACAGTTATAAAAATTAATTACAGCAACGTGTTCAACTTCTTAACAGTGAGCGTAATCTAGCAATACTAGTTTTGGATATGAGGTCAAGGAGGAAAGCTTCAACTCCCCCCCCCCAAGAAAAGGTGGAGGAGAATATCCCTTTAAAGTAAGGTTTTCCTCCTATTTGGACATGTTTAAGGACTATAGGAAGAAAAATGCTGAGTAGCATTAACAGAATACTTCAAGCTGATTTTGCACAATTAGGTGAAACATGGCAATTTCATATTAAGCAAATTCCATAAGCTGATAAAAAATAAAATATATATATATTCTAGTATACAAAAGTAGACCAGAAAAGAATTACAAATTGAACAGAAGTATTTGCTGTAATAGGAAATCAGCTGTCCTGACTTGATACTGGACATCAGAAAAAGAGCTAGTTTCAAGTAACATTTAGATATATTTGATAAACTTCAGTGTCACTCTTTCCATCCCAATGTTACGATTCATTTTCATCTATCTCACACCCATCAGCTACTGACAAACAATTATCAATGTAAGATTTATATTTGTTCCAGACATTCCCTGTTTACCTTTATATTCTGAGTAAAATCAATTTGAGTATCAATTCTTTAAATTGTAAAATCACACTGAAGAATTATTTTATGAAAGCAATGGATCACACGACTCACATTTTTCAGGTGAATTACAAAAAAGATGCAGATCATTTGGAACAATTCCTGAACAATATGATGAAAAATAAAATATAAATTATCTCCAAATCCTTTTTTTTTTTTTTCTTAATAGCCACAAACTTTTTGATCAGCCTTCATATGTCCTAAATATAAAGGAAATATCCAAATGAGCTGAGTTCAACATAATGAAAGGCTATCACAACCTCACAGTTGGATTTCTTTTAATCTGCATTACTTTGCCTAAATCTGATGTTTTACTGTTTTTACATAAAATAATCTTTACTAATGGATATTTCATTCGATTTAGAATGAAATTTCCATTATCGAAGATTGTTTTATACATCATAATAAGATTCGTGATATAATAGAGTTCATAGAAAAATGGATAATATTCATGCATACAAACAAGCAGAAAAGCTTATGTGTTGTCAGTACATGTTAGTTTATTTAATGGTATCGATTCACAATACAGAATACTTATTAGCTGATATTTTGCTAGTATTATATCCAGCGCCTTCAGAGCACAAAAAGAATTTGTCACAGTACACAAAACAACAATTTGGTATAACAGTGGGACTAGTTTAAAAAAACAAAATTGTAAGGAAAACACAAGGAACTAAAGTCCTAATTGGTGTCATCTATTGTTGGAAAAAGAAAGAGAAAAGTATTATTTCTTATCATTCTTCATTGTGAATCAATAATGTTAAATAAACTAACATTTATGCATACATTTAGAGTTGAATTCAGTAATTCCTAATAAGCATAACTAGCAGAAATAACAATATCCATTATACAATGAATGTGGTGATACCATTTTCCTCTGAAATAACTTATATCATGAACAACAGAATATACAATGCAAAAATAAGTAAATCAGATACAGTCAACTCTCAAGTATGGTAAGTTCATATGGAATTTTCTTTAGAACAGCAATGACATATATGACTTTGGCCAAAACTTGTCAGGAGTTTGTCATACTGAGAGTTCATTATAATGGTTTTTCTTATAGTGAGAATTGGTTGTAAATGTTATAATAAGATAATTAAGTTTAATAACTTAAGCAGAATATTTTTTTTTTTTTTTAAATAAAAGCTCTTTCTAAAATTATTACTGAAAATCATGAGTCCTTCAAGATGAGTTTCATGTAGAAAGAGACTACAGTTCCTTCACCATTAAGATGTTAAAAAAAAACTATAAAAAATTTACATTTATTCTCAAACAGCTCATATTTACAATAATATAACCAACTATTATTTTCTCCTTTGGAAGAAACAAACACCTTCTGGACTGAGATATAAAATGCTATATTGTAAATTTAATTATGTAACTTCATATAGTTCATGAGTCCATTTATGATTAACAGCAATAAAGTAAAGAAAAACAACATTTCTATTATCTGATATGCCGATTAGTTACCTAGAGAATCATAGAATATCTTTTGTACAAACATGTTATAACAAGTATAGAAGGAAATTTATCACTATGTGTATAGATGTGTATGTACACCAAGGTTGACAATATTACTTAGAAAGCATGCAAAAGATTGCATTACAACCACCCTTGGCAACATCTTCATTTTGTTAATGGAGGAAAAATTGTCAATGGAGAAATGGTCACTTGACTGAGATTTGTCTCTTCTTCTTCATGAAATAGCACAAAACTTTATCGTTCATCTAATGCTCCATTTATTGTAATTACAACTTTTCTGGATCCTATAATCAATTAACAGATAAAAAAAATATTTACTTCTTCTACATGTACTAACCAGAATATGTCATTGTACTAATTTAGCATATTTAACGAAATGCATGTCTCATTCTTTTGAATTTCTTTGATATAAGTCTTGCGAAAAAAATAAAAAATAATAATAAATAATATTATTAGTTACCTAGAGAATGTTAGAGATTAGTTACCTTCATGCATGCATGTGTGTACACACACACACACACACACACACACACACACACACACACACACACACACACACACACACACGCATGAAGTGTGACAATTTAATTCCCAGAATGCACATGTAAAAAAAAACCTACATTCAGGACTATACATTAATGGCTAGTGTCATCTTCGAAGTAGTCCCCTTGTGCATTTATATGCTGGTTTAGACGTGTTCCTATTTTTGGAAACAGGCCTGGAGCTCTTGAGCTCCTTTAATCACGCTGGATATCAGTGATGTCAGAAAATCTTCGTCCTTTTAGGGAAAGTCTTTAATTTTGGAAACAGCCAGAAATCACATAGCTAAGTCGGGTGAATAAGCAGGATGACCTAATTTGGTAATCAATTTTTTGGCCAGAAACTCTCTCATGATGAGCATACTATGGCTTGGCGCATTGTTGTGATGGATGATCCACTTGTCAGGCCATAATTCAGGTCTGTTTCTCTGAACAGAATCTCGTAATCTTTTCAGCACCTCTAAATAGCATTGTTGGTTGACCGTATGTCTTGTTCAATGAATTCATAGTGGACTATTCCCTTGTGATCAACAGTGTGGTCCCGAACTGCAAAAGTGACAGGCATGCTTTTTTTGGACGTGGCAAACTCGGGGGTTTTCCACTGCATGCTCTGGCATTTTGTTTCGAGACTGTACTGGAAGCACCAAGGTCTCATCGCCCTTAATTACTCTTGAAAATATGTGCTTATTCGCAGAAAGATCAGTCTCGATTGAACCCACTGCTGCTGCTTCTGTTGTCCATCAAGATCCGAGGCACAACCTTTGCAGAAAATCTTTTGCATACCCAGTTCTTCAGTTAAAATTACCTTAACTGTTTCGCTATTCATTTGCAATCCATCAGCCATTAATCGCACACTTAATCATCTGTCAGACCACACCAAATCTCGCACTCTGTTCACATTTGTGTCCATCATTTTTGTTTTTGGCTGCCCACTTCTGGGGGTTGTCACTCACATCTTCTCACCTACCTTTAAATCTCTTATGCCATTCAAAGACATGACTTTTTCAGAGCATCGTTTCAGAGCACCATATGCCACTTTCAACAGCTCCAATGTTTCAGTAGCAGTTTTGCATATTTTCACACAAATTTTGATGTTAATATGCTCCAGATTTCTATGACACATTTTTATGCCAAAGTTTACATGCCGATCTTTATTGTTTTTGCAATAGCCAGCTAGCAAATGGCTCTATCAGCTTGAGGAAACATGATTACTCATGTGACTCCAACCAAATCACCACACAGGCAACACTACACAGTCGTTCTGGGAATTAAATTGTCACACCTCATATATAGGATAGCTAAACAAAAATTTAACTTTAAAGATTCATATCTTTTTCACATATAAATGTTTGATTATATATTTAGACATTTATTTGGTATTGTGTTATTTCAGACTAAATTACGATGACTTCACAAGAGAAAGCAGAATGATAGCTCAATTGAAGTCATCAGTAGCCTGAAAAAAATCTAAAGGAATAGATGAATAAATCTGAGGAAACTAGCAAAAAAGAAAACACAAGACAAGGATTGTCATCATTGTCAAGTCCAGTAGCAGGTCTAGTGGCCTGTTATGGTCTCAAGCTATCTCTTGGTCTTCTTCATAGTAATCTTCTTCCTCTAGAGATGTACTGAAGAATCTTTTCAGGTGTTGTCCATTCTGTTTACACATTGTAACTATTTTTGTCTATACATCATAGGTATCAGATTTAGCTTATTCGTTATATCATTGTTTTTAATCTGGTCCAATAATGTATATCCTGCAGTTTTCATAAACTTCACTTCAACTTATATAACCTGTTCATTGTTTTCTGATGGTTCAGGCTTCATTCCCCTAGGTGAGCTATTAGTAGTAAATATCTTGCATGCCAGTGTACTTTTGTTGGATTTATGACAATCTTTTTGTAGGAAGAATGTGTTTGTAACTTTGAAATTATTATAAACTACATAACTGATTAGCCTTCTCCAATTTCTATTAATTGTTTGCTCACCATGTACGAGGGATATCCAGAAAGTAAGTTCCATTTTTAAATATTTTCACTACAGTGTTGCGATTGCAATGGTGTGCATGCATCCTGAGTTTGTTGATTTGTTAGCAAGGTGTTCATGCCATTTTCAGACATTTTCACAGTGCGTATGCTTCTTGGTGTGTGTTTATAGTGTCTAAGAAAATCTAATCACCTGCCGCATGTGAAATTAGATCAGTTATCCATTTCTTGAATGTGAGGAATGTTAAAGCAGCTGAAATTCATTGGCAAATTATTGAGATTTATGGAGAACATGCAATGAGTGATTCAATGGTATGAAGATAAGTAAGACTTTTTAATGAAGGACAGGTATGCACGACGATGAACAGAGCAGGCGACCATCTTTAGGTGATTGACAATTTGGTGCATTCAGTTGAAGAGAAGATTCGACGTGGCATGCTTATCAGGGGTGCTGTTTTGATTCATGATAATGCCTGCCCACATACGGCTGGCATAACACAACAACTTCTTGCCACCTTCGGCTAAGAACAATTCCATCATCCCCCATATAGTCCTGACTTTATGCCAAGCGACTTTCACCTGTTCAAACATCTGAAATCTTTCCTTGGTGGCCAGTGGTTTCAAGACAATGAAAAGGTTCAAAGAAGCAGTCAATACGTGGTTTCATTCACAGGCCGCAATTCTACAACGAAGATATACAACTCTTGGGTGCCCCGTTATAATATGCTGAACAATGGCAGAAATTATGTAAAAAAGTAGTGAAAGACGTCTACTTTAATTTCCAATAAAGTTTTTTTTTTTTTGAAAGTATATTTTTGTTTCTCTGACAGCCCATTGGAACTTATTTTCTAGACATCCCTCATATATTGATGACTGAATTAATTTTGCTACTGTCAATTCTAGTATTTAATTCTCCCATCAACACTAGATACTTATTTACTGCACTCATTACTTATGGCAGGAGAAGGTCAAGAACTTTCATTACTTTCTTCATTGCCTTCCACCGGCATACATACTCTGACAGTCAGATATCCTCTTATCTGCTTTAGCTCTTGCATTACTGCTTGCATCACCGTAAAGTTGTATATAATTAGTTTTGAACCTCTCAACATTTTCTTGGTCTCAGTTATTACTGCAATTTTCGTGTTCATCTAGATATTCATCTTTGTGACCAATGATTTGGACATTCCAGGTACAAAAGTTAATTAGATTGTTGTTTTGATTTCATGAGTATGAAGGATTCTAAAAACAATATAAGATGGGTATTAATTTTGGAGTACAAATTTTGACTAAAATTGTCAGGGGGGGGGTATCTTTGCTGTTGAGTTTATTGCAATTTTGAATTATGGCTGAGGCTATGAGGTAAGTGTATTATGTCTGGCTATGAGGTAAGTGTATTATGTCTGGCTATGAGTCAAGTGAATCATCTACATGCATTCAGGATGGCATGTCCTATTATTTATTAAGAGATACCTCCAGGGAGTCAGGAACTCATTGAGGGAGGCCATACCATTCACACCAGCTATCATACCTGTTCTTGAATTCATTCATGCTACTTGTACACACAACATCCAACAGCAATCCATTCTAATCATGCACTACTCTATGAGAGAAATCTAGCTCTAATAAAGCTCTAATTCATTCTCAACTTTGCCCTCACGTCCTCTCTCTCCACCCTTGATATAATGAAAAATTCATCTACTGAAATTCTGTATAATTCTTTCAGAAGTTTGTAGGTCTCAATTATATCACCCCTCCTTCTCCTGTTTGCTAGTGTCTGCAGCCTACAAATTCTCAATCAGTCTTCATAATCTGTATTCCATAATTCTGATATCATTTTTGACACTCTTCTATGCACTCTCTCTCTCCATTGTATCAGAATCACCATGAAACCATGCAAAAACCATGAAAACCAGACCTGCATGCAATAGTTCAAGTGAGGTCTTATCAAGGCTAAAGAGGCAAAATTACACTCGGGTCTCTTTTTATGTGGATCTTTTTTATGAGGATTTGAAGTTATGCGGTATACTACGCCCACAGATACGAGACCTTTCGATACTTCTGCGCATGTCAACAGAAGGAGAATGCATTCCGATAATAGGATAATCCAGCATTTCCCAAACCTTTCTTATGACGGAACACTTCACAAATCTCGAAATTTTCATGGAACACCTTGGTTATTTTGTAATATATTAATTAATAATTGATCATTAATTATTAATTAATTAAACACCAATTAAACATAAACATTAAATTAATTTGTGCTGATTTTCATTGACATATCCCATTCTGATTACCAAAAATTTATATTATGATAAGTACTTACGAGTGCTAATCATAATATAAATTAAATATAATATAATATAAATATAATACAATATAAAATACAATATAAATATAATAATGTGCTGGTAGTTTTCCACTCCTTTTGTACATCCTGGAGATCGGAGGTGGATGAATCACTATCTGTTGCATCACAAACACCTTCAATAAGAGATTTCTTAACACCAAAATAACAAAGTCCCTTGTCTCTTATTCATATTAAAATTTAAATCTGTAGGCCTATTACTTTTAAAAAATCACAGCACTATGGTTTCGAAATAAGTACTTTCACCCTACAATACGAACTTGTAAAGAAAGTATTCAGTATTACTAGATGTGAGAACTGGATACAGATTACCTTCATCTTCAATTTCAGTGGGAAAATGTTCTTTATACTTCCTTGCTGATTGGTCACTAACATTTGCAACACAGATGTTATTTCATTGAGAACAGAGGATATTCCGCACATTGTTGTAATCGGCTTGCAGGCAATTTTTATGACTGGTCATAAACAGCAGTATTCCCTTTCCTGAATGTTGAAAGGTTTCAATGTGTGAAAATTAACAATAATTCATGAATACTTCCATGTTTAAAAATACACGGCTTGGTCAACATTTGCTACAGATGTTATTTAGACGTTCTGGTCTGAGCTTTTCGACATATTCACGAATGTTATTCTCCTCAGAATATTTCCACTATAACATATTCGTTCATGAAAAATGCTTAGAAAACTAAAATGACAAATTCTAGGAGAACTTCTCGTGGAACACTTATTCACCTTCCGCGAAACACAGTTTGGGAAACCCTGGAGTAATCAATCCGTATTGTGGGATGAGTTGTTTATTATTACACGGAGGAAATTAACTTCTCTTTTATGATCATTGTAGTTTTTAAAGTGGTAACTATTTTCCTTATATAACAGTTGAAAAATTTTACCTATAAAGCACATGATTTCGCGTGTTGTCGGCCAATTCATTCATCGGCGTTGTACATTGTTTCAACACATTCTGGCATAATGTGATAACGTGTAAGCAGTGAGTGTTCGTGAAGTTTAATTTTGCATGTGAGTATGTGTTTGTCTTTTTATTATTGAAAGTCTAAATTTTGCTAATTGTTATTTTAAAGATTTAATTTGGCCCAACGGAGAAAAAAAAGCACCAAAGAAAAGTAATTTCTTTGGAAATGAAAATTGCAATTTTAGATCACTTAGCAAAAGGAGAGAGATCTACAGCAATTGGTAAACATTTTAATTTAGGCGAATCTACTATAAGAGCAATTAAAAAGAATGAAGTCGCAATAAGAAAATCTGTCATTTCTGGCACAAAACTAAGTGCCAAATTATCATTGTACTCAAGAGATGCTTTATTAGAAAATATGGAACGAGCACTCATAATTTGGATTGAAGAATTAACTCAAAGAAGAATTCCTATAAGTGTTTATTTAATTAAACAAAAAGCTCTTCGGTTTTATGAACAGATGAAGCAATTGGAGCCGTATACTTCCGCTTCCCAGGCTGATAAAGAATTTTCGGCTAGCAAAGGATGGTTAACCAGGTTTTTTAAAACGGAATGCACTTCATAAAGTGAAGATTACAGGTGAGGTTGCAGCAGCAGATGAAGAAGCAGCCAAAAATTTTCAAGAGAAGTTAGCCAAAATTATTGAAGATGGTGGATATTATCTCGATCAAGTGTTTAATGCTGACAAAACAGGATTGGTTTGGAAGAAAATGGCTAGTCAAACTTACATCGCAAAGTCTGAGAAAAAAGCAAGTGGGCTTAAAGCAAGCAAAGATCGAGTAACGTTGTTATTTTGTAGAAATGCATCAGGAGATCGAATGTCGAAACCCCTCCTAGTAAATCGATTTCTAAGACCACGTGCTCTAAAAGGCAAAGATCTAAAACAGCTGCCGGTACATTGGATGGCTAATACAAAAGCCTGGGTAACAACTGCTGTATTTACTGAATGGTTCAATAATTGCTTTGTACCAGAAGTGGAAAGATATATGAAGCAAAAAACTCTCAATTTTAAAGTTTTATTAATTGTTGACAGTGCACCTAGTCATCTGCATTTAGAACATCCAAATGTGCAGGCAGGTATTTTTTCCACCCAATACAACAAGCATTATCCATCCATTAGATCAAGGCATAATTGATACTTTTAAAAAATATTATGTTAAGCACAGTTTTCAATTTATATTGGATAAACTAGAAAATGAATCATTAAGAGTAACTGATGTTTGAAAAAAAATTTCTATTTTGGACTGCTTAAATCATGTTGCATGTTTGCAAATAAGACCACAAACTTGAAATGCGCGTTGGAAAGCAGCTTGGCCTGGATGTGCCTTAAGTGACGATATTATTGGATATCGATTAACTTTAGATATCGTTGAAGATCCAGAAAACGACAGTGAAGCAGAAGAAAAACCTGTCTGCAAATATAATTTGAGAAGGTCTTGAACTGTGCAATAAATTGGAAAATCATTTTCTTGTTAATGACACAAATTCTGAATGAGCCTTTAAATTCCAACATGAGCTGAAGAACTGTATGTCTGGATATCGCGAGCTGTATAAAAAATTAGTGAAATTATCATCGCAAAGTTTAATCACTGATTACATTATCAGAAGAAAAAAATCAGCACAGAACAAGGGTGAAGCTAATTCTGTTTGTGAAGAACCATTGCTTTTACCATACAGATCAGATGCACTGACTATCTCTTCTGGTGATGAAAGTGATTTTGCACCAGTTCGCAAACGTTGCCGAATATTGTCTAATAACGATGATAATTCTGATGACAAAATGTAAAAAAAAAAAAAAAAAAAAAAAATTGTTACTTTTCAATAAAATGAAATGAATAAAGCTTTAAAACAAACTTAAGCATTCTTATTTTCCTGAATTTTATAAACTTTTTATGCAGTTTTAGAAAATTATGGAACGTATCTCTAATTTTTCAACATAAGTTAGGCCTTTTTTGTGCAATTTTTTATATGCAGTTTTGTGTGGGACGTATCGACTGCATAAAAAAGAGACCCAACTGTACTTCCTTATCTTTACATGTCAAGGTTCGTTTTAGCATTGCCATTATTCTCTGAGTTGTATTTACAATTTTTGCTAAATGACCCTTGAACTTCAACTTCCTGTCTACTAAAACTCCAAGATCCCTAGCCTCATCAGTTTCTTCAAGCATAATCCCACCAATATAATATAACATTGGATATCTAAACACACCAAAGTGCATGACTTTACATTTATTAACATTTAAATGACAGCCATTTTCACATGCCTACAATTCCAGCCTATTCAAATCATTCTGCAATTAGTGCGTATCAGCAGCACTCCTGATTACCCTACCTATCTTTGTATCATCAGCAAATAGCTGTATGTCACATGTCAAATGCTTCCTAATCTCATTAACATACAGACTGAATAACAACGGACCAAGCACTGATCCTTGTGGTACACCACTGGATTATTATTTTTTATTTATTTATTTTTTTATTAATCTTTATACTGGTTATGGGCAGTACTACCCTTACATCACGTCCAGACTTGATATAGGCCTTTACAAGTATTTTACCCTAAGCCTGTTCTAGTTATCATTGTAGTCATTCTCTGGTGGCAACGGCATGCCACCAGTGTGCCCTGTAGGGCCCTCAAGGAAAGAAATTTTATATGCTTCTGAGTTAGCCCAAGCTTTTTAAGTCCTTATAACTATCTGCACTCCATACGCCACGTAAAGAGATGGTGGTGCTGGTAAACCTCGGAGTTGCCCCATGCTCCTCCCGTATCTTACTAACTAGAGCTTGGTTATTTTTATAATAATTTACTTTTTTATTATGGCTATAGGCTAGTGGGCACCCTGTTCCCACCATCTGGGCATCAACTACCCAAACGTCACCATCTCTTTTAATCACTAAGTCAGGCTTATGCAAACCCTATGATGTAGATACGCAAATGCGGAGGTCCTATGATGTGATTCCACTGCAGTCTCCCAACCTTTGTTCTTAAAGTGGTTGTTCAGAATGGAGACCATGGCATCATGCCTCCTCACGCGGACCCCATGGGTGCGGAAGCAACACTGGGCTATATGAGACAATGTCTCACTGCAGTGGCAGCCAGCCCTACAGTTGGAGTCGTCACTACCCCATCGAGCTGTGCGGGCTCGAGTAGGCAGGGCATTGATCCTCATCCTGATAAGGTCAATATACTCAAACTCAGGGAGGAGTCTTGTGCCATCCCTTACCCAATCATGCTGGGGAGGCACCAGATATGACTCTTTTAAAGGAGCACCATCTACAGAACAGTGCAACAGAGATGCCCATCTCTTGTATTCTGCGGGTGCTGACTCGATTAAAGTACCTTCATAATGGGACCAGTCTTTAGTCCCGCCTAAACAAGCCTTCTTGTATTAATGGGCTATAGAAAGCCTCTCTGCAAATGGGGGAAGAAGATAGTTCTAACTGCACGATTCTTGACAGCCGCAGGCGTGGGATCAGCTATCTAAGTGATGGAACCCCATGCCCACCATCCTTCACTCTTTCATGGAAATATGCAGTAGGAGTGTCAGACGGCAGTCGGAGCCATGATCTCACGGCTGAACGGATAGCCCTGTCCATTCGGGACAGTACAGAGATATATGTCCTACCAAGCACCAACTTGTGATAAAAGCGAGGTAGGAGATAGTGGGAAAAGGAGAAACAGTCTTTGCTGGAGCTTGAGAGGAGCTTTCCTCAAAGAAGAGATCCCAGCTTCTAGGATAGAATGGACAGAAGACCTTCCCTTTGGGGGTAAAGGTGATACCGAGGCATCTTCACTCTTCCAGGATGGTCAAAGCATGCAACGGCCTCTCATGCAGGGAAAACTCTATAGTCTCAAATCTTGCAGATTCGCCCCCCACCTCCATATACCACTTTTTGATATCTGCCAGTTAGCAATGCCAATTGCCATCCTCTTATCTATGTCAATAGTTTATAATCCAATCCAATATTCTCCAATTTATGCAACAGTAATCAATGCTGTATTCTGTCAAAAGCCTTAGCAAAATCCAAAAGTATCATGATGTATCCATTCCCCCTTGTCTAACTCAGTGGTAACATTATTATAGAATGTGAAAAAGTTGCTAAAACATGACCTTCCCCTAGTAAATCCATGTTGTTCATTGCAAAGTAGAGATTCTCTGTCAACCCATTTCTGAATGCAAGCTGTAACCAACTTTTCCAAAATCTTCACCACCACCACTCCAGAGATACTGATTGGTTGGTTGATAGTTGAATACATTGGTTTTTTGCACCACTTTGGTGCAATGGGATTATCATACTCCTGTGGAATCTTCCCTGTTCTGAATAATATAGGCTATAAAATGACTCACATTATATAGCCTAGTCAAGGGAATAGCCAGGTCAGCTGAACAACACTCTTTTAGCATCTGTGCTGATATCCCATTAGTTTCTATTGCAGAATTCTTATTCAGTTTGTGCAACAGCTCTAGTACTTCTCCTCATCCACGAGTTTCCCCATGTAGTGAAAAAGTAGCGGTGAGTTCAATGTTGCATATACCAGGTTGACAGCATTTAGCAAAATGGCTGGTCATTAGTTGAATAATCACTTCTGCATCAATCACCTGCATACCATCTGCATTGAGTAGAGTAATTCTTCAAATTCATTCTTTCTTTTACTTGTAGCATAACAATAAAATTCTTTTGGGTTGTCTTTAACTTGCAGTCAATTCCTTTTCATACTAGGACTTAACTTTACGTACAACATTTGCAACACTTCTAGCCTGTTGCTTATAATTATCGCAACTGACATCATCCTCATGCACACGATATTCCTTCCACATCATCTTTTTCTTATGAATCTCTTGCTTAATTAGATTACGCATCCATTTCACTCCTGCTCCATTTATTCTTCAAACTTTAGGGACACATTCTGATATCGCATCATTTAAGTATTTTTAAAACACTTCTAATGCACTGTTGATATCATTCCCATCCAACAACTGATACCATGAAAGAGAACCTAGCATTCCTCTCAGGTGGTTATAATTTCCTGCTTTTGTAGTTCATAGCATGTAGCCTTTTCTGACTAAGTTTATGAATGGAACATTCATAAACTTAGCATGATCACTGTCACCAACCAGAGGCAGAATAGTTGTCTTTAACTGAAACCACCTCTGAGACCATAACCAGATCTAACACTCTTTGACTTCAAGTTCCTTCTGTCACATGTTGCCTGGGTAAATTGCCTCACAATAGCTCAATAAATTCAGTTTCATGTTGGAGGCTTAATGGACTGTACAAATTCAGTTTCATTCTTCTCATGTGATTTCATAGTTACACAATAAAAGTTCAGATAATTAAAGTCCCCCAGTTATGATTACTCTTTTTGCACCCATTGTATTTATTTAGTGCATTTCTTCGTCACTAGCAACTGATCCACAAGGTCTGTAACAACACCCCACTGTGTATTTAATCCTGTTCGATTCCACCTCACACCAGATGGCTTCAAACTCACTGCCACATGAAAAATTGTTACTAGTATTGCAGTCATAGGTCTTAACTCTAACTGGATTCAAGATATTTGATATCATTAGCAGCCCCCCCCCCTCTCTTATCCTGTCCATCCTTCCTAAAAATACTGTACTCTTTGCACTCAATACCAGTTAACACTTCTGCTTCTGATAGCCAAGTCTCACTAATGCCTACAACATGAGGTCCCAATATATTAACCAAGGCAACAAACTCTACCCCTTTGTTTCTGATACTCCTAGCATTCATGTACAGATATTTTATGCATGCTCTTTTGCATACACTTGTTTGTAGTCTGCATGACACAGTTTGACAACTTGCAGATATCTGTTCTTATCTAGTTCCTTACTCTTACAGACATCATTACACATGCTTGATAGGTCCAAATCGGAGGAACACAGAATCGTTCTCTCTCTTCATAATCATTTCCATAATAATAACCATTGTCATCATTAACAGTTACCTAACATTGTCACTCTTACACACAGATTCTCACAATTCCTTCCATCAGAATTCAGTTTCCCTGATTCTGAGGTAGGTCTTATACCAATTAATAATTTTTCAAGATTCTTGATGCCAAATGCATTCAAGTGTAGGCCATCCCTCTTATACAAATCCAATCTTTCCCCCAAAACTTGCATTCCATCTCTTCTACACAGTCTATGCATATAATCATTTACCACCATAGCCTTTCTTCTTAATTCATTTTTATCATATCAAGATAATATACTTACTATTTTCACTTTCTCACTCTTCGCTCTTGCCTCTTCCAACAACCCCTTTCATGTCCTCTCTCATACTGAACTTATCACTAGTTAAGTCATTAGTATCTACTACAATTATTACAATCTCGTTTACTTTTCTTTTCTATTTTTGAATTGCTTGTGTTAGATTTTTAATTTTTGCACTGAGAAAACTCAATGCTATAACCCGCTCATCAATGGCATGTTTTATGATAGAGTCATCATACCAAATAACATGCTTCTTTTACAATCAACTTTACTCACCAGATTTTTGTTATTATGCACTAACTTACCTGATTCCATGCTTCGTTTTCCATTTTGCTCCCTCTGTTCTTCTAAATGCCGCTTGACTTTCTGTAGTTCCCTTGTCGTCTGGCTAATAATCTGCTTTAGTGTAGCGATCTCAGAGGTTAAATTATTTTCAATATCCTCTTTAATATTGTCGTAAGTGGATAAAACCTTCTTGTTCACTACTTTGCTGTTCCTGTTAGCATTTTGTTTCTTCTGCATTTTTGGTGCCATTTTACATAAGTAATTAATATTACAATAAAAATATGTTATAAAGACACTAAATACTCTAAAAACATGAAAATCTACTCTGATATACTATAAAACTCTCATTTTCTAAGGAAAAAAACAATAAAATAGATAAAAATCACCAGTTTTACATGAGTGCTAATTACACCGACCACTCACAATATAACCTTAAATCCCAAACCGAACTTTTCACCAGATGAAAAACTCTACCATCTCCATATGAGACTGGCTAACTTTTTTTTTTCCCTCCTGAAGGTACCTTAGACAAGATTTGAACTCAGATCTTTCCAATCAAAGGGTATCAATGAGGCTGACTGATGAATTCAGAAGTTTTCTAAAATGTTTCTAGCAAAATACCAGAGAAGGTATACAATAAGCTGTTCTTGATATAGTTGGAAGTAATTTTCCTTGGTCACTATACAGTCAGAGGAGGAAAATGATGCCAAGAGGTTGGTTGACCTTACCTTTGGGTAATGTTATGATGATACTTCTCACACCCCAGATGTTAGAAGAGGAAATATGGATGGATGGAGATAATGATCTTGATGTGGATCAAAAAGCTTAAGCTGCTGCTTAGACTAGTTTTCAGCATTTGGCCAAACAAAGTGGAATTTGAAACCTCCCCCACCCACAAAGCTGCAATGTAGGCTAAGTGCAAAGCTGGAGTGCTGATCTTGAGCCACTTGTGATACTTAATATTTTTTCTCTAATGCTGCCCTGATCACTTGTTGGGAACACAAGGCTTTGCTGTCACATGTTAGGGAGTTTTGGATAGAATAAGAAATAAAGCCTTCATTTTAGCAAAGAATTATTTTAGTTATGTGGTCAGGGTAAGAGTTTGGATCTGAAGAGTGGAAACAGTAATTGAGACCACTTCTTCTTCTGCTGCAGCTTTAATAGCTTGAGCAAAAGTTCGTCTTAAATAGTAAGCCTTGAAAGTGGAGATAACGCCTTGATCCATCGGCTGCAAAATTGATGTTGTGTTTGGAGGGAAAAAATGAATCTTGACATTTTCATCTAAGTCAGTCAATAGAGTTGGATGGCCTCGCACATCGTCTAATAAAAGCAAAATTTTGAAAGGAATATCATTCTTTTTACAATAGCTTTTAACTTCAGAGCAAAAACAAGTTTTAAACCGGTCTTCGAAAATTGAACGAGTCACCCACGTTTTTTTATTCAAACGCCAATGAACAAGTAAATTGTTCTTTGTAAAGCCCTTAAGAGCTCTTGGGTTTTCCACTCTGTACACTAACAGTGGCTTCAATTTTAAATCACCTGATGCATTACCTCCTAGTAAAAGTGTCAATCGGTCTTTTGACACTTTATACCCAGCTTGTGTTTTTTCCTTCTCTGCTAGAAATGTGCATGATGGCATTCTTTTCCAGAACAAGCCAGTCTCGTCAGCGTTAAAAATCTGATCATCTGTGTAGCCTTCCTTCTCAATAAGCTCTTTCAATTCATTGGAAAATAATTCTGTAGTTTTAGTGTCAGCACTTGCGCTTTTGCCTTGGATTCTTACGTTATGGAGTCCCATACGCTTTTTGAAATTGTAGAACCACCCGCGACTTGCTATAAAAGTTTCACTGGTTGTACCTCCTTTATTTTCGCTTTCATTTTCTTTTATCATATAGACTTGTTGCTTTTGCCTGGATTATCATTTGACTCAAAGGAATCTTTTTCTGATTACAATCTTCAATCCAAATCATTAGAAGGCGTTCCATATTTTCCATTGTAGAAGATCGATTTCTCATGATCACTTTTGACATACAAGAAGTGGTGCTCATTTCATGTTGTTTAATCTTTTCTATGCTCTGAATAATTGTTCATACAGATGACTCATTCATTGAATTCTCACGTGCTATTTTAACAAATGAAGCGCCATTCTCGTGACATTTTATAATTTCAAGTTTCTTCGCTAATGTCAACCACTTGCGTTTTTTTTTGTTACTCCAACAGTGTCTTCTTTATTTTGTCTCTTTTCACTCATACTTAAATAATAAAAAAATATTAAATACTAATATTAATGTGAATAATAAAATGCCACAGGGAAAGAACGTGCCTATGTGACAGCCAATCGAATAACTATTGCATAAACCTGGCTCTCGACTGTCACTTGCGGTGCCCAGGAGTTGCCGGTCAGTGTTGACCATGTTAGTGTAATAATGATAAGTGTAATAATAAAAACCGTGTTAGACCACAACCCGCATTGTTCAAAACCAAACTCTAAAAGGTATTCCTGTATACATACACACACACAACCTAGCAGCCTAGTCATGAAATTATGTATAATACACACACACACATGAAAAAGTAGAATTAAACCATATCAAATGTGAAATGTAATTAAATTCATACTATACATCAATATGCATCCTTAAAGGATGTTCAGGTTACTAATAGCAACCATGTAAATGGTTGCTATCATAGTATTACTTGTCATATATCATGTAATATATGATATATATCATATAATATATCATGTAATACTAACCTCCTATTAACAATTTTTTTTCCAAATTAGTCTGTTATCTGCTAAGATGCCAATATTGTCAGATCTTACATGTCTATCTTCTAGGGCACTAACTGCATCCATTCACCTAGGTCTGGGGGGGGGGGAGGAGAAGGGTCATAATGGGTCACTGCCCAGATTAGAAAGTGACCCGTCCCATAATGCATAGCATGCTAAAGGGATTTTACTAAACCATTATAATAACGGAATTAACTCACATAAATTATTCTTTATTCATAAAATTTTCACCTGAGTATCACAGGCATCATCAGTACAGGTACAAGGATAATTAAACAATAACTGTTATATTCACAAAGCACCACCTAAGTAACTAAGGTTAAATTTCCTAAATTTATTTAATTATTATTATCATCATCATCAAATTCCTGCCATGTACCCTCAAGGGGTGTACAGGATATGATAGTGCAACATGAAAAAAATTACATCATTACTAACTTCTTATCTACAATTTTCCTCCAAATCAGTCTGTTACTTGTCAAGACTCCAATATTATCAGATCTTATATTTCTATCGTCTAAGGCACTTTGTACCCTATCAATCCACCTATATCTTGGTCTTCCTCTGGGTCGTTTTGCTGCCAACCTGGCAGAGAACACTTGTTTTGCTAATCTTTCTTCCCCCATTCTGTTTAAGTTATTATTATTATTATTTATTAATTTTTAATTATTCAATTATAATAATTCAAAAAAATTTAATTTTTTTTTATAAATATATATATATATATATATTTATATATGTGTGTGTATACAATTATATGTTAGGAAAGATTTGCTGCTTTATAAAGTATTATCTCCCACAAGGGGGAAAGACGTAGACCAGTGGATCTGTTTAGGTTAGGGCAGGGGTCGGCAACCTGCGGCTCGCGAGCCACATGCGGCTCTTTGGATGTGAAGCTGCGACTCTTTAGTTCCATACGCAAATATTATTTATTTTATCAAAAAAAAAAAAATTTAAAAATCGTTCTGAATCGATTAACGAGGCTTAGGCACCGATTCTATCTCTCAGCCACTTGTACTCGCTTTTCACGGCACCCCTCCCCCGTGACACGCATCGTCACTGTCATCAGTCCGTCGGAAGCTCTCGGAAGTTTATATGTTTGGCAATTTTCATTGATTTCGGCATAGCTGGGCATAACACCTTTACTCGTAAACTAAGTATCTAATATTTGCCAAAATTAAAAAAAAAAACTAAAATGTGCAGACTGTGCCATGATAAACACGTTCTGACAAGTCTGTTCGTGCCAGTCGGCGATCACCGCACACGGGAGGCGACCACAGATGTGACGAAACTATGTACTTATAGTCAATCAGTACGTGAGAGAGTGAGACAAACAGTGTTTTGTGTCTAAATTATTTATTTTAATAATTAAATTATTAGAGAATTATTTATTTTATTTAGGTAGGTATTTTTAATTGGGAAATATCATTGTAAAATGTTGTTTGATAAATTATATTTCATTATGCCCAGCTTCTCGTATGTATTTACTTAGGTATATGTTGACATAGTAAATAATTGCAAAACTTGTCATCTGCTGTTTTGGATACCTAAATAATAATTTTAAAAATTCTTTATTACAGCTTCACCGCAAGCATGGCATCTACAAAAAAAAAGAGAAGAACTGAAGAAGAGCATCGAGAATTCAATCGGGATTGGACGGAGTCGTTCGCTTTCATATGCAACTCAGATGGCCTTCCGACTTGTCTCATTTGCCACGAAAAACTCGCACACAATAAGAAATCAAATTTAGAGAGACACTTCACTAAAAAACATACTCAGTTTGCTAGTAAATATCCAGCCGGTGAAGAACGAAAAAAAGCTGTCGACGAGATCCAAAAACAAAAACAGCAATCAAGTTCCATGTTAAGTAACTGGACGCAATCTACAAGTAATGTTAATCTGGCAAGCTTCGCGGTATCACTAGAAATTGCAAAAAACGGCAACCCATTCATAGATGGTGAGTAT
Source organism: Typopeltis vanoorti (assembly GCF_054136105.1). Lineage (NCBI taxonomy): Eukaryota > Metazoa > Arthropoda > Arachnida > Uropygi > Thelyphonidae > Typopeltis > Typopeltis vanoorti. The sequence continues at coordinate 32,890,175 of NC_143561.1, read as the reverse complement.
GTCAAAGATTGCTTCATACGTGCATCTGAAGAACTGTTTTGTGATTTCAAAAACAAACCAGAAATCTTGGAAAAAATCAAAGATTTGCCACTATCCGCTAAAACAGTACAAGATAGAATAGCTAAAATGTCTTCAAATGTAACATATTTGCAGGTGGAAGATATTCAACCTTCTTCTGCCTTATCACTTGCTATAGATGAGTCTTGCAACATAAAAGACACTGCACAAGTTGCCCTTTTTGTCAGGTATATGTCTTCCCAAGGTCCAAAAGAAGAACTTCTAGGATTGCTACCGCTCTCGGGACAAACTAGAGGGGAAGATATAGCGAATGCCGTGCAAAAATGCCTTGAAGACAATAAGATCGATTTAAATAAAAGCGTTTCAATAGCAACTGATGGAGCCAGAAGTATGACAGGAAAAAATAAAGGGGCAACAACGATTCTTCAGAGCAAAATAAACCACGAAATTCTTACGTTTCACTGCATAATACACCAAGAAGCGCTTTGTGCCCAAACATTTCCGGCCGAAATAGTTGAGGTCATGAATTTGGTAATCAAGATTGTTAACAGCATCTTGTCAAAAGCACTCTACCATCGTCAGTTTAAAGAATTCTTAAACGAAATGGAGACTCAGTATTCCGACCTCCTTCTTCACAATAAAGTGCGATGGCTTTCCAAAGGTAAGGTGTTGAAACGTTTTGCTTTGTGCTTGAATGAAATAAATACATTCCTAAATTAAAAAGGCATTAATCACCCTGAATTAGAGAACGACAAATGGTTGCAAAAATTTTACTTTATGGTGGATATCACAGCGAAATTAAATGAGCTGAATCTAAAACTGCAAGGAAAGGGAAACCTATGTTTTGGTAGAAGAATTGGTTTGTTTTGAAGAAAAATTAATTCTTTTTGCAGAAGATATTCAGAGCGGTAAATTACTTCATTTTCAATTTCTAAAGCAATATCGCGATAAAACCAGTGCAACTGTTGACACGAATTACTTCAGCACAGTTATAAAAAAAATTAAAGATGAATTTGCTGACAGATTTGAGCAATTCAAAACCAACAAAACCACTCTAGCATTCATAGTAAATCCTCTCAACACAAATAGTAACGAAATCCACATTGAGCCATTTGGAATTGATACTGGATCTCTAGAAATGCAATTGATCGATTTAAAAAGTAAAGCTTTGTGGAGTGGAAAATTTACAGAGTTGAAAAGCAAGTTGGAAGAGTTGGAGGTCCAGAAATGTATGTACGTAACACAATAAAAGTGGACAGCTTTAAAAGAAATGCCGCGAGTTGAGGCACTTATATTCGACGCATGGAATAGTCTTCCAGATTGCTACAGTGAGTGAAGAAGTTGGCATTTGGAGTGCTGACTATCTTCGGATCGACATATTCGTGCGAGCAAGCGTTCTCTTGCATGAATATAATTAAAAGTAAAGTAAGAAGCCAACTAACAAATGAAAATTTAGAGTCGTGTTTGAAACTTAAAACAACAAGTTATGAGCCAAATTTATCCAAACTTTCTAAAACCATGCAAAGCCAACGCTCCCATTGAATTTGTTTGCTCAAATGTATGTTATTGTTTTTTTATTTTAAGTACAAGTTACATTGTTTAGTAAAGTTTACATTTTCTACTTGAATAACCATGCAAAGCCATCGCTCCCATTGAATTTGTTTGCTCAATTGTTTGTTATTGAAGTACAAGTTAATGTTGTAAGTAAATGTTTAATTGTTTTAATTTTTTACTTAAATAATAAGTAATTACCTAATAATGCCATATATATATTATCTAATTTGTTGTGAAAAACACTACTTATATATGAATAAATAGATATTTTTTCTTATGAATAAATAGATTAGTTTTTTTTTTTTTTTTTTATAAAAAAACTTTATTTATGCGAGTACTATTTATTGTTGGCAAGAAAAAATTTTGTGGCTCTTTAAAAACTTTGAAATTTTGTAAATTGTAATTTTTGACTCTTCCGACTCAAAAGGTTGCCGACCCCGGGGTTAGGGGAGTGAAGTAATGTTTCACATGTTTCTTTGTATAGCCGTTCCATTAGGAACCGACTTTTGTGAATGACTTTTGTCTTGTTCCACTTAACTCTATGTCTAGTGTTGATGGCATGTTCTGCAATTCCAGACTGTTCGGGTTCAAGGTACTGGATGTACGACTGGTGTTCTTCTAACCGGACCTGAGCAGATCTTCCTGTTTGTCCGAAATATGATAATCCACGCGAGCAGGGAATCTGGTAGATACCTGAATAGCTGAGATGTGGGAGCTTGTCCTTTGGAGACATTAGGAATGTGGAGATTTTTCTGATGGGTCAAAAAGCCACAGAGGTATTTAGTGGTTTTAGCACCTTAGCTATGCGTTCACTAACCCCGCGTACATAGGGGGATAGGTATACGTGTAGGTTCTTCTGTACTTGAAGAGCATGCTGGAGCACGACTACTTAAAACTCTTTTTATGAAGGGCTTCTTATGGCCATTGGACATGAAGGAGGAATTAATATACTGTAATTCTTTTTGTAAAAGTTCTTCTGAAGAACAAAAGGAGTTGGCTCTATGAACTAGTGCTTTTATAGTACCTGCTTTTTGGCTGGGATGGTGATGTGATTCAGCGTGGATGTACTTGGCCTGCATGAGTCTCTTTCCTATAGACTGTGAATTGTAGATAACCATCTGGTTGGCGAAGAATCAAGAGGTCTAGAAAGGCTAACTGCTTACCTACTTCTAGGGTGAACTGGATCCTTGGATGAGGTGCATTAATTTTTGAGAGAAACTGTTGTAGTTCTTCTGAGGTGCCCTTCCATATGGCAAAAATGTCGTCCACATATCTGAACCAAATGTTAAGTCTGGGTGTAATGTTGTCAAAGATACGCTGTTCGAAATGCTCCATGAAGTGGTTGGCAATAGCAGGAGATATTGGATTACCCATTGCTGTCCCTTCGATTTGTTGGTATAACTGGTTTTTGAAGGAAAAATAACCGGACTTTATTAAAAATTCAAATAATTTGACAATGTCTGGAGGAAATTCTTGGTGTAGTAATTCTATGCTGTCCGCCAATGGAACATTCGTAAATAGCAAAACAACATCTAGGCTAATCATAATCTCCGAATCATCTAGATGCAGATCGGAAATTTTATTTCTGAAGTCCACAGAATTTTTTATATATGTAGCAGTTCTTCTAGTTGAAGAAGTGAGTAAATTTGACAGAAATTTTGATATTTTGTAAGTGGGACACCCTATACAGTCTACAAATGGTCTTAGTAGAATTCCTGGCTTATGTACTTTTGGGAGACCATATAATCTCGGTGGGCGCCAGAAGGAGGTCTTTAGTGTTTTCTTTTTATCTTCATCCCATATCGATATTTTTTCTATAAGGGCATTAAGCTTTTTTATTTGACTTCTGGTAGGATCTGAAGTGAGGGGCCTATAAGTCGAATAGTCGCGGAGTAACAGTGATATTATTCTCTCGTATTCTCTTCTGCTTTGGATGACTACAGCTTTCCCCTTTGTCAGCTTTCATAATAATTAGGTTCTTGTTAATTTTTAACGGTTTCAGCTTTGTCCGCATACAATAGGTTCGGCCATCGGAGCCTTGCCGTTAAAAAGAATTTTTGCACCCTCAAATCTTGTTCTGTTAGTTGTTTTTTGGGGTAAGGATCGAATACCTCTGTCTATACTATGGAAAAAGTCTATTATGGGTACTTTATTCGGGGCAACAGCAAAATTATGCCCTTTAGACAGAACAAAACATTCGCTGTCGGTGGGTGGCCTGATACGTTGATCACTACTCTATCTGTATCAATAACAGTATTACTAGATTTGGGGTGGCTCACCAGTGAATCAAACTTGCGTTTCAATCTATCATGGGAAGCATTAAAAACCTTTCGGTATGACACCGATGAAATGCATAAAACAGTGCTAAAATTTTCAGTGTCTAATACTGGTTCTGTAGCGTTCTTGATATCTATTATTTCTTTGTTCAGAAGGGCAAGAGATTTCTTTGCTTCTTGGAGCTGACAATTTAACAGTGACCTACTGGCCTTTATATAAATCCAATGGGCTCTTTGAGACTTAAAAACTTCTTTTAGTTTACAGCAGATAAGAATAACCTGAGCCAACGTACATCGCTTTAGGAATATTATTCTGTTAATGCAATTTGCCTTCTTAACTAATACTTTACCGTATCTGGCATATCGTTTGGAAGAACACCAGTCATACATCCAGTACATTGAGCCCGAACAGTCTGGAATTGCAGAACATGCCATCAACACCAGACATGGAGTTACAAGACAAAAGTCATTCACAAAAGTAAAGTGGTACAAATTTTAAGAAATTTGTACCACTTTACCCCAGTCCTGAAGATACTTTCAGGTGCAAACTTTGTTTGTACACACTTGGATAAAGGATTAAACTAAATTTATTACAACATAAGAAGTATGAATGGAAAATAAATTGTAGAAAGTTCTTTCACTAACAGAATGCACCATGAGAAGATGAGGGCTGGGAATTAGGTCAGATCAAGCCCTGACCTAATTTCCAGACCTAATTGGGACTTGTTCACTTAAAAGGCTATATGGATGTCTCTTTCCAGTTATTCAGCATTGATGCCTAATTAGCCCTTCAACTCTCTATTGAATTCTGTATCAGTTAACTATAAAACAATGTAGATATATTTTAACATCACAAAATATGGACTGTAATGAATTTCTTAAAAATTTGTCTAAAATATGTCATCAGAAGAATTTCTGGAATGGAATAAATTCTAGATGCTACTGTTGAATGTTTTCCTTCAACTCTTTAACATAAGCTAATTAAATTATTACAAATAAAATAAATAATAGTATTTCATTTTATAAATATGGCATATTATCATAGAGATATTCATTATAACTTACCTGCTCTGTTCCTATGTTCACAAAGCCAGATTCCTTGCCATGTACCAAGGTTTAGCTTGCCATCAGTAATAGGAATAGAGAGACTAGAGCCAAGAAAGCAGGCTTTGATGTGGGCAGGCTAATAATCAAACAGATATTTGAAATGCCTTCTTCATGACGGCACATTGAAAAACAGCAAAATCATAAATTGGACATATAAAATACATATTCTTAGATCAACATAGTAAACTCTTACTTTAGTAAACATATACACTAGTGTCCACAAAAGCTAAGGACGAACTACATTTTTATCTGTTTATGAAAAAATGTTCACGACTACAGCCAAATGTGAACATAAATTTATTGCTAGCATATTAATAAATTACATTTCACAAAAAAATATGTTGTTATAAATTTTTTATTAGAAAAAGTTTGCAAATTTTTATTATAAAAATTTGTACAAATTAATTGCAACATTTTTTTGGCAAAAGTTTCAAATTTCCTAAGGACATAGTTATGGAATTAATGTACAGTGCTTACAGAAAACTATGCAGCGCAACATTTCAGTATGGAATATGTCCACCCCAAACTGTGATTCAGTTCTCAAAGTCATACCATGCTTAGCACCAAGTGATTCAGGAGTTCTTGTGGAAAACTGGTGCACTCCTTCTTCAGAGCAAGAATAAAGCCTTGTTTATTTTCTGGAAGGGAATTCAGAGCAGCAATGTATCTTCCTATTGCATTCCAAACGTGTTCTATGGGGTCGAAATCTGGGGAATGTGCAGGCAACTCGATTTGATTAACATCCTCAGTCTCCAGAAGTATCTCCACTGCTCATGTGGTGTGGCATTATTATCCATAAAAAATAAATTCTTCACTTACAGCACCATGGAACAATCGAACATGATGTTGAAGAACTTCATTGCAATATCGTTCACCAGTCATAGTTCCTTTTTCCAGCACTTGTTATAACTCGGTGCACCTATTAAGCATAGTGCTTCCCCACACTATGATCTATCCCATTGCAATGATTATGTTTTAACCAAAAATCTGTCTTCATACTCCATGGTAGAATGAGACAATCTCTCAGCAAATGTCTGGAACACATTCCACTGGTTTAACACACTGCCCAAAGCTTTTATACAACGCTATGTCAGATTCTAAACTCTCTAGCAATATCAATAATACCGCAGCCTTCTTCAAGCTTTCCAATAATTTTTCCTCACATGAAATCATCTAGATGATGTTTTTGCGACATTACAAGATATCCAAGTTTTCAATTTAACTCCTTCACGAAAAGAACTTTCTTCAAACACAATTCACTTAGTGCGGCATTTTGCTTATATCCTGCTGAGTGCTAAAATGTGATCTCTTTGTGCATGACTTGAAAATTTCAATGTGCACCTGCTTTCTACTTGAAATTATCAGTTATATAAATTGCCACAAGCTGATTCATCTGAATATGTAGTTGTAATCTTCAGAATGTTCAATCCTTAGGTTTTGGACACCACTATAGTAAATGCACTGAACTAAGTCCCACAGTATCCAAACAACAGAATTAATTCTATTCACTATAGCATATTATTTATTATGACAAACTATTCGTATAGAAATAAAATATATTTTATTTCGTATTCGTATAAAATATTGTAAATTAAAAAATGATTAGCTAATTAGATATTAACTGAAATGAATTTCTTAATTTTTTTACACTTCAGTAAGTATAAAAATCTTTAAAAGAGTTTATTAAATTAAATTACATTATGCTGTAACTGCATACTTAACTTCATGAACTAGAGAATCAAAGTGTTTAAAAATATATTAATTTGGTTTCTACACATAAAATATTCTTTTCCATTTTAAAAGAATATGAATGTACTGTATCAATATTTAAGTTGTAAAAAATCCATCTAGGAATGCAATGCATTATTATAATTCTTATATAGTAAATATATAAATAATATAAGTAAATAAATAAATCAACTTAGAGAAAATAGCTCAATTAATATGAAACTGGTTTTTTTTTTTTTTTTTTTTTGTAAATCTGCTTTCTTGCAGCTCCCTTTTCTGCTGCTTAAGTGATACATATAGTGAAAAATATCCCCCAAGATACAGTATTAGTATTACTTCCATGGCTCCATGAAGTCCAAAGACTCATTGTCAGAGGTTGAATATTCACAGGCCACAATAACTATCACACCTTGCTTTTGAACACATTTGATGTTGGAGACCTCATCATGCATTCTGGCAACAAATTCCACTCATTCACCACCTACTAAGCAAAAAATCTTTTTTTCCCCTCTTTACTCAAATGATACTTATACAGCCTCCAAGGATGACCTCTAGTTCTTACATCACCATTATCCTATGCAATAATTTCCATGTATCTATTTGATAAGCTCCTCTCACCAGCTTATACGTTTCAATCATATCACCTCTCCTCCTCCTATCTGCCAAGCTCTAAAGACCACATTCCCTTAATTTGTCCTCATACTCAATATTCCAGAGTCCTAAGAAAGTCTTAGTTATTCACCTCTGCACTCTCTCCCCTCAATTGTTTCTCTATCATCAGTATAACCAGGTAACCAGATCTGTGTGCAGAAATCCAAATGAGGCCTAATTAGCACTTAACCCTTACAACTTTCACAATATGTCCTCTGAACCTCAGTTCCCTATCTACCAAGATGCCCATATCCCTTGCCTCCACTTCCTGAAGAAAAGTTCCTCCAAGGTAAACCTCATTCCATCTTCTCTAGCCAAAGTGAATTGATATACAAATTAAATATCATTGATATATAAGTTAAACAGCAGAGATTGCAGAATAGAACTCTGTGGCATCCCACTCATCACTTTCCTTTTTTGGGACACTGCATCTCCATACACAGCTCTTTGGCTCCTATAAATCAACCATCCTTGTAACCAAGCTACCAAATAACTATTCCATCCTGCCCAATTTCAACAGTAGTTTATCATGTGGTACTCGATCAAATGCTTTAGCAATATCCAAATGAATCACTGTATAAGTATCTCCCTCATCCAATATGCTAGTCACCCTATTATAAAATGCAACCAAATTACTAAAGCATGACCTCCCACTAACATAACCATGCTGCTCTCTTGAAAGCCTTCCATTCTCATCAATTCATGTTTGTATTCTGTCCCTAACTAGCCTCTCTAACACTTTATATACACTGACCTATAGTTTGACACTACTGACTTGAATTTTCCCTTATGTAGTGGCACTATTTTTCCTTCTTTCCACTATTCTGGAACTGTTCCTGTTGCCAGAATTCTGTTGAATAACCAGGTGGAAGATGAACTTCATTGCCCAGTGTGAGACCACTGCCCTGCTTATTGAAAGCATGAAGTGGCTTGAAAGGGTTTCTGCACTAGATAAAAAATAAAAAAAAATCCTTAGTCCACCCATGGTGCAAAAATGTACTACAGGTTAGCAATGATTTTTCATGGGTGGAAGCCACATAAATAAATAAATAACTATACACACACACACACACACATATTTATTTATATTATAGTATTTTTGTTTATTCATCTTAGTATATAAAGACACAGTTCAAAAAACAAGATGCCATAGTGATGGAAGATGAACCCAAAAATATCCAAAATGGCCATTAATGGTTATTATCCACTGAATAAGTCTCACACTATTGAAAAAAGTCTGGCAATATAAAACCACAATAGGCTATGGCTGACACGATGAACCTGCGTGCGCTTATACATGAATAATACACTGTTCACGACTGACTGTGGATGAGATCCTTTGTATTTATATGAAAATAATGAAGTATCGAGAACCTTCGAGATGTATCTGGAAGGCACTAGACAGTGCACTCAAACGAACTACTGCTTCAACCATCTACCTGCAACGTTAGTACTAGTACTTAAGTACTGCTTGGCGTTGGTAGATGGCTGAAGAAGCATGTCTATTTAATATTTATTTTTATAGGATTTTATGTAAAGTATCAAGTGCACAGCGTTCCTCGTGAATCTGGAAAGCATGTTACAATTCTAAATACCGCAGTATAGCTTAGTGGCCCGCGAGCTTCATTGAAATTATTTTTTATTTAATCGCGTTTTAATGTTAAGTAGTTATTTTTTCAAAATGGCCAGCGGGCGATGCCAAAGAGCTCTGCGGGCCATGCGTTGAAGACCCCTGATCTAAACAAAAGAATAGGAAATGGAATACCAGACATATAGAAATGTTTTGGGAAATTTGGAGAAAAGAACAACACATAATAATGATAAGTACCTGCTGAATTTCTGTTTAGAACATGGACTAGTAATGACTAGTCCATATTCTGAATAGAAACTATGTCTTCTCTTCATGTGATTACTAGTAATCAAACACAAGAAATAAGAAAGTCTCATCGACTATGTCATTGTTACCACTGATAGCTTTGCACTAGTTCAGGTCACAACAGTATACAGAGGATTTGAAATAGGAAACTGATCACCATTTAGTTTTGAGTAGGATAAAATTGAACATCATACTGAAAAGAAAAGTGCTTAAGAAAGTGCTAAAAAGAATCAAAGCTGAGCAGCTTTCAGAGGTGAACTGTAAACTCAAGTAAACAAATATTACTCAAGAAAAAATGAGTTTGAAAACAAGAACCAAACATTGGAAATTCAGTGGCAGGCCCTAAAGAAAACACTGATTGATTCAGCTATAGAGGCATGTGATGAAGTGTCTGCAAAAATAGAAAAATCAGCATTTCTTAGTGAGATCAGGAGGTTAAAATGGCAGTTGAGAAAACACAGAAAGCATATTGAAAGTTCTTGGAAAGTAAGTCAGCTTGTGCTCTTAGAGAATACAGAGAAAAATATAAAAAAATTGAATCACTGTGTAAAACTAGCTAAAAGAAAAATCATGGGAAGGTTTTGATAAGAACGTAGAAAAAAAGAAAAAAAAAGAGTACCATTAAAAGAAATCAAAATTGAAAATATTCTACATGTCTAGAGTAATTACTATGAAAGATTACTAAAAAAAAACAAGAGTAGTGACAGCATGCTGGGAAGCAACAAACAAGAGGAATACAATTAGGAGTATATATCAATGCTTGAGGTAGCAAAAGTCATGAAAAACCTGAAATGTGAAAGGTAGCTAGAGAGAAGATATCCAACCCGACATATTCAAATATGGAAGTATAGAGGTTTTACAGTAGCAACACTGCATAATTCAGACTTGGTCAGAGGGCTGAATTCCAGATCATTGGAGGAGAGCTTCCATAGTGCACATCTTTAAAAAAAAATAATAAATAAAACAATGTGAGAATTACAGAGGAATTTCTCTACTAGGTGTTCCTGGTGAGATTTATACATGATACTTGAGAAAAGGATAACATAAATTGTGAAACATTATGAAAATTATGGAAACAACTACCATGTTAGAGTAAAACTTTAGTTTAATACAAACATTAAGTCTCTTCCAAATAATATAGCTGATAAAATTCGTTTAGAAAAGCAATGTTTTGAATAAAAAGAAAACCATATGTAACAATCTTACAAAAACTGAACTGGCAGCAATCACGTCATTAAAAGCTAATCAAGATATAATTATAACAAAATTGGACAAAGGTAATGCAACGGTCATCCTTGACAGATCAACTTACATCCATCAGATGAATCAACTTACATCCATCAGATGAATCAACTAGTCTCCGATAATAACACCTATCAGCTTGTTAACTATAATTCGATGAACAGGATAAAGAAAAAAACTGTGAAATTACTTAGTCTGTCCCTTCTTGGCCATCAGACACCATTAAAAAACTTATACCCCATTATGCCCGTTCTCCCAGAATATATGTCGTTCCCAAAGTAAACAAACATAACGTTCCACTTCAGCTGATAGTTGAGGGAATAGATGGACCTAATTATCATCTAGACAAAAAATTAGTGTCAACACCCCTCCTATATAAAGAACACACAACACTTTATAAACAAAATTAAAAACATAATGCTTGGCAAAGATGATTTATTAGTCTATTTTGACGTTTCTGCCCTTTTCATAAATGCCCCAATCAGCTGACACAATTCTTCTCCAACAGAACAAATTTCCACCCGACCTTATGGCTCTATTTGTCCACATAGTATGTTCCAGTTAATTCGTGTGGCAAAATAAATTTTACCTACAAAAAGAAGATACTGCCATGAGCTCACCTCTATTCCCCCCACCCCCAATTGCTAACTTTTATATGGAAGCTTTTGAAAAATGTGCTCTTGATTCCTTTACTCTAGACCTACAGTTTGGCTTAGATACGTTGACAACATTTTCATTATTTGGCCACACGGTCGCCAAACATTAAACACATTCCTTAGCCACCTGAACAAACAACATGAGCGCATAAAATTTACTACTGAAATAGAATTGAATCAGAACTCGCTGTTTCCTGCATACACTAATCACATGTCTTCCCTCAGGCTGTCTATCCTTCACTGTTTACCACAAACCTACATACCAGCCAATATATACATGCTAACTCATATCACCATCCTTCGCAAAAATTTGGAGTCATTAATACCGTCAAAAACAGAGCTATAACAAGTTGCTCTACTGAACAAGCGCTTAAAAAGAATTAAAAATTATTAGCAATACATTTATAAATAATCGCTATAGCAAAAATACTATTAATAAAGTTCTTCATAAAACTTCATCAAAAAGTAATATAGATTACAGTAAAACCATAGCTAAAGGTCTACATTAAAGGGTTATCAGAAAAAAATAAATAGAATCCTACACCATTATAATCTTAATGCTACTTTTAAACCACCTTTAAAATTAAAAAACATATTCAACTCCTCTAAGGATCCTCTCCCCCCATTGGCACATCTTGGGGTTTATTGCACCTTTAACTTGCCTTATAATGGGGAAACTGTACGTACAATCCCTATCCATAAAAAAGAGCACAAACAACACAATAAATTTAACAATTTTGTTGAAGCAGGACTCTCAGATCATGCTCTTAATACCCCATACCAAATTAATTGGAAAAGTACCTGCTCGTTACATCATACTAAAACCTGGTATGAATGGAAATTTAAAGAAGCATATGAAATTTTGATTAATCACCCTAATCTTAACAATAATGTTGGCATAAAAATTCCAAAAATTTGGATGGCACACATTCAGCCTACTTAGTTTTGAGCAAACCCTGACTTCAGGACTCGAAGCAATTTTGCAGCTTTCACTGGCCGCTGTCCATACCAGTTGGCTGTAATTTATATGTATAGTTATATAAGTAATTTATTTTTATTTATTATTTTTTCTTTTTTGTAAACCTGTTTCTCTCCAGCTTAATTTAATTTTGTAACCTAATAATACGACCCTAGCTTTGATGTAGTAATTTTTTTCCACCAGAGGTCAGGCCAATAGTTGTAACGGTTGGTCAGTAACTTTAGCATGCCATGTAGATTGTATTGCAGCTTGTTTCTTTGTATATGTGTATACTCCAGACGATGACCTTAATGTGAAGGTTGAAACATCGAGTGTTTATTTTGGTTTATATTAAACTAAAGTTTTACTCTAACACGGTAGTTGTTTCCATAATTTTCATGATGTACTCTGATCACTGTGTAAGCATGAAGGAAAGGATAAATTGTGAAAGAGAAACTTGGAGAAGAATGAGCTGTGTGCAGGCCAAGCAGGTTGACTAGATTAGATTTTCACTTGAAGACAAACAGGCAAGAAATCATGGAATATAACAAGCATAAGTATCTAAGTTTTCTAGATCTGGAAAAGGCATAATAACAAAATATCACGAGAAAAGCTGTTCAAAATGTACAATTATATGGTCTATATGGGACATTATATCAAGCAATACTTAGTCTATATTTGAGCTGTAAGTTGGAATCACAGGATGCACAGGAAGATGGTTTAATGTTAAATCAGGTGCAAGACAAGTGGTGCTCATTATCTCCAATATTATTCAATGTCTATGAATCACATTATGAAGGAAATTAACATTAAGCCTAAGGGGAGATGCTAGACATCTCAATAAATCAAACTGAAGTCTGCAGGATTTCCTGACCAAACTGAATAACTGCTATAATAAATTTGTTATGAAAATTGGCAAGCACAAAGATTATGAAAATATGCAGGAACACTGAAAACATCAACTGCATCTTAAATGGATAACCTGTAAATCAAGTAACATTTGAGCTATTTAGGAAGAATAGCTCAAATGTCACACTCGACTAACTGTACACAAGGACAGTGCTCAAACCAATTTTAACCTACAGATTCAAAATAAAACACTTGATCAAAGACTAGATATCACGGATACGAGAGTTCTGAGAAAGATTGAGGTGAAGAGATTGGCATAAATGGCAGTATCATATTAGATATGCAGGTTATAAGGAAAGGACTTGACATTGTTAGCATTCAGGAATATCTTAGCAGACCTAATCTCGTGTGGTATAAAGAAAGGAAAGGATAGCAAACTTGGTGTTTTTAGCCAGGATGGTAAGAAAAGGCACAGAGGAAGACCAAGTTATAGGTGGATTGATGCAGTTAAGTGCCTTAAAAGACATATGTGAGGGTGTCTTGAAATGTTCTCGGCCTAACAATGAAAAAACAGATTTATAATTTCAAAATTATTTTTATTTTTCGACAATCTCCCTTAAGACTAATACATTTATTCCAGCACCATTAGCCCGTCCCTCTAGTGGTTCTCAGTAAGATGTGCAAAATACCCCTCTACAGCTGCAATCACCTCTTGATTCATAGAAAAACGGACCAGTGAGGAAGAGTTTTAGTTTTGGGAAGAGATAGAAGTCAGAGGGAACCAAATCTGGGGAATAGGGTGGATGTTCCAACAATTCATAGTGCAGATCCCTTAATTTTTCAATTGCTAAAACATCTTTGTGAGTAGGCACATTGTCCTGATGAAAGATGATTTTTTTCTTCTGCAAACTGGGTTTTTTCTCATGAATTTTTTTGTCTGTTAAAAGATCGGAATAATATTCCCTGGTTATTTTTTACCCTTTTCAAGATGATTATAAACAAAATGCCTTTAGCATCTCGAAACACCGATGCCATGACCTTTCTTACTGATGGAGCTGACTTTGTCTTCTTTGGCGCTGAACAACCGGCTTCTGTCCACTGTTTTGATTGCTGTTTGGATTCTGGTGTGTAATGGTGAATCCAAGTCTCATCCATATTGATGCACAAAATCAGTTTTATTCTTGTTAAAATGCTCCAAGCACTGTTCAGAGATTTACATGTGAGTGCGTTTTTGATCAGCTGTGAGCAAGCGGCACCCATCTTGTGCAAAAGCTTTTTCATTTGCAATTCTTCATGCAAAATATATCCTACATGTTCTTTTGAAATGCCTATAATCTCAGCAATTTCACACACTCCAACTCGCCAGTCATCCAATACATATCGTGCACTTGATCAATGATTTCTGGTGTTGTTACACTTTTTGGACGTCTTTCACATGGATCATTTTCAAGGCTGGTACAGCCATTTATGGCAGACCATTTCTTAATTGTCAAAAACGAAGGAGAAGAGTGCCCATAAACTTTTATGAACTTCGAATGAATTTCTTTTGGCATTAAACCTTCTTTTACAAAGAATTTTAAAAGAATACTCAATTTTATCCATTTCAATGGATACAGACAACACACTTTTGCTTCAGACAGCTGTATAAAACAAACTACTTGATAGAATGACTTGCAATTTCACATGGATTCTTATGACAGATGTACCAACTTAGAAAAAAAAAATCTTGCCGATAGTGTTCCAATCTATGGTCAAGGTCAAGAACTTTTCAGACCACCCTCGTATAAGATCTGATAATAGACTAATTTGGAGGAAAATTGTCAATAGGAAGTTAATAATGTAAACCTTTCCTGCAGTATATTATCATAATATCCTGTACACCCTCTGAAGGTATGCTGTAAAGCAAGACTGGCCACATTCTGTTATTTTCAAATCTTCAATCTAGATAGCCTTTTGAAAATGAAGAAAATTGATATTTTCTTCATTTTCAAAATTTCATATTCAGATTCAGCATATTTAGTACATCTGCTTATGAAGACAATTTTTTTTAGGATCATGAATGGTATGCTATGGGACAATAACAAATGGAAGAGTAAAAATAAATAAATTAATTCTTACATAGAAAGGAAATCGATATTAAAGTATAGGTACATAAAGTGTCGAATAGCTAATCAAAGGAACTCTGCAGTTTAACTGGTAATTTTTTTTTTAACAATTTACTCCATTTCATTTTCAAGAGAGAGAATATCATTTTGATAACTAAAATAATAAAATAATATGAATGTATTACATTCATATTATTTTATCAATTTAGTTACCATTTTTTTTTATAACACAAGACTGTATCACAGTAAGTCTCACAATTGATAAGAAAAATGCTGCTGTCTGCCACTATTTTGTTACAGAAAGTTTTGAAATTGTTACAGTTGCTTGAAATGGTTAAAGTTTGAGGCTTTTTTTTTCTTTCTTTCACAGCAGAAATACTTCAATCAGGGTGGTTTTGGGAATACATACATATTCTCTACAAGCATAAAAAATGAAACAAAAAAAAAAAAATCAAGACTTGTGGAAATCAGATCTAGGGCCCGCAGGGTAAGTACAACTCAAAATACCTAAAGCAGGTGACTTCCATTTGTCTGAAAATGCAAATAAGAAAACAAAAACATGCACACTTTGAGCCATTAAAAGGATGGCACAATCAAAAATTGGACAATGCAGAAATAAGCTGTGATTAACTTTAAATTCTCTGAAACTGCAAAAATTCTGTAGATTTGCTGAATAAAAATGGCCACCATAATTAAGAAGGATGCCAGAAAAACTTTTTAAAGATATTTTCTTCAATCTAAAGTATAGGGCGACAAAATAATTCGCTTTCATCAAAATCAGAAATTATGCAGCTTCACCCCCCCTCCCCCGATGATTTCACTTGGAATGACAGCATAGATTTACGTTTTTATTTCATTTATAATTTTTTTTTCTGAAAAGAAATTAAATGATAAGCACAAGATTCTAAATATTCATAAATATTTACCATATCGTCAGGTCCCTCACAAGAATGCCTGAAGGGTGTATCCTATGAATAAACAAGTTTTTTAATCTGCTTTTGAATTCTACATCAAGATAAAAAAAAAATACATGTCAAATATGATGAAATGCATATATCCAATTTTCCTCTCAATGTAAACAATATCTAAGAGATAAAGTAAGTCACATAGAAGTTTTAAGGTTGACATACTGGTATGACATGCAAGTTTCCTTAACAGAAAAAGGTAAGTTCGAAATATGTTTCATTAGTTGCTTATATTGTGCTAATAATTTCAGCAAATACCAAGAAACACCAATGCAGACAAAAATGGTTTAGGTATAAAGTAATGGCTGCATCTAGTGGTTCTATAAAAAAATTTGCATTGCATATTCACAGCAGCATGCCATATCTATGAAACAAACACCGACTCATTTTTGTACTGAACGATGAAGGTAGGTGCTGCAAGTTTAAAGCAGCTATGCAATAATAAGTTCATGTTTCCACTTTTAATATACAGTCCAAAATACTTCTCCAGAAACACCATCATCATAATCAGTGCTTTTTTTCTGGCGGTACACAACAGTACGCAGTACTGGCACCTTTTTCCTTAAGTTTTTAAAAATTTGTGATTTATTGACAGCAAAATGTATTATAAATATTCCGGCAGATGGTACTGTGCTCCCGAATTGAATTTTCAGTTTTGATTACTCATAAGTTGGTACCCTGCTTTCTTGATTCATAGGTTGATAAACAACCGGAAACAGGAAGTTGTGTTCACTTCCGATTGCTTCCAATATCAGTTTATCAGTTCCATATTCATTCTGCAACAGGCAGGCGTTCACATGAGTTTTGAATTACTCTAAGTTAAATCAGTGCAATCATTGTTCAAAATGAGTAAAATAAGTAGTTGCTTTATGCCAATGAGTAAAAAGGAAGGCTGAAGAAGCAGAAAGTGTTGAATCTACTTGTGATCCTGTAAAACAGAAAACTAGCACCGAAAATACACTTGAAGAGGATCATGAAACTAAGACCGAAGATCCATGTGGTCAAAAGGAAGCAGATTCTGATAATGATTGGCCCGAATGTTGGACACTTTTGCAGAAAAATGACTTCTGCAAGAGAAACGAGTGGATGTATGTCAAAGAATAAAATGTTGGGCTGCAAAGTGTGTCGTGATGTCAGAAGTCTTGCCGTCGATAAACACATGGGAATGAAAATTTCAGCAGAGTGGGCAAATGGTAAAATCAGTCATTTTGGAGAATCTCACAAACAACAGTTAATGTCATTAAGAAAAATGATTTATGATCATAAGGAGAGTATAGCACACAAAGCATGCCAAAAAATAAAATCTGAAGCAAAAAACGAAACATTTGAGAAAGTTTTCCTAAATACTGTGTCTCAAAATAAAGACATAACAGGAAAAGTGTTCTGAACCATTTACAAAGTTGCAAGAAGAAATCAATCATTTAACAACTTTGAAGACGAAATAAATTTACAGGAACTTAATGACCTAGACATGGGATATATTCTTCATTCTGCAAATGCTTGCATTAACATTGTGAGCCATATTGCAAATTAAATGAGAAAAACATTAATAGACAATATAGTGAACTCCAAGAACAAAATATCGTTACTTATTGATGAATCGACAACTGTAACAACAACAACAACAACATTGATTGTTATTGTTCGTGTAGTTCTTCCTGAACTTTTGGCTCCTGTGAGTCTTTTCCTAGATTTGATCGAATTATCAGACTGCTAGATTAATTCTAAACTCATTAATTAGTCGTCTTGAGTGTTTAGGATTATCTGAACATTACTTAAATGAGTATTTATTGTCTGTAACTTGTGAAGACTTCAGACTTGTGTCTGAAGTTTCCTAGTGTTATTTTCTGGCATTGTGCTAGCCATCACCTTGAATTGTTCTGTTAGTGACACAGTGAACAATGTGGCAGGAGTGAATCGCTTTAAGAGTTTCATGAACAAACTTTATGTGGCTTATCATGCTTCATCTAAGAATGCTAAGGAACTACAGGAATGTTCAGCAACTTTAGAACTTCAACTTCTTAAAATTGGCAGAATTTTAAGCACTCGCTGGATTGCATCTAGCTTTCGCACTGTTTCTGCAGTGTGGCAAGACTTTGAAGCCCTCATCCATCACTTTCTGGAGGCAAAAGAAGACAGCAAAACAGATTGCTTTTTTAATGAGGGCCTGTTAAGAAAAATAACGTCATGAGAGTTTGTTCTTGATTTGAGCCTCATGTGTGATGCTCTCCAAGAACTTAGTGAACTAAGTCTAGATTTACAAGAGAGAAATATTGACTTGTACAAAGCAGACAGGAAGATAAAGAATAGAGTTCAACTTTTTGAAGAAAGAATCGAAAATCTTGGTCCGTACTACAGTATTTCTCTTCAAAGTCGGAAGAACATGAAGTTCAAAGGGATTGAGCTCCACAAAAATGAAAGACACAGCCCTGCAATAAGTTCATCTGCTTTCTATAAAAGTCTGAAAGAAGCTGTTGGAAAGCATCTGCTTGAAGGAGATGATGATGCTGATTTGCCTGAATATGCTAAGATTTTAGATTCCAAGTATTGGCCAGAAAATCCTGGGAAGCATCTGACATTTGGTGAAGCTGAAATTAAAAAGTTAGCATGCAAATTTCACTTAAATGAAAGAGAAGCAGTTCGTGGTTTCCGTGAATATCTTCAAGAAAATAAAGTCCTGGACATATTACTTCCTCTAAAGCACACTTTGGGCACAATTGCAATATCTTCTAGTGAATGTGAAAAAGGTTTCTTTCAGATGAATCTTATAGTAACTTCATCTAGGTCATCTCTGCTTGTATGGACAACTTCTGCACTGATGTTCATCAGGATAGTAGGACCTCCTCTTACTCAGTTCAACCCTAGCAAATATATGGACTCATGGCTGCTGAGGTCATCATTCTGCAGTTGATACCAAAAGCAAGAAGCGATCTAGAGATGACGAGAGTATATCAGAGGATATGTTAAAAGTGTGGAAGTTGCTGTAATAACATCTTCATGGTGAGTACAGACACCTTTTTTTTCCGGAAAAAAAAGCACTGATCATAATCAAATGCTTGATATGTTTGGTAAAGGAGCATACAGCCAGTGTAATAGCTAGGCTTTTGGAGACACTGGAAAATTCATAGCTAGGCACCTTTTATATCATGACAATTTTGATAATTGGTAAACCATCCTGGCATCCTTCTGTTCTGATGCCAATAGCCTTACAACTACTCCAATGCCAAAGCATTGGAATAGTTGCAAGGAATAATGTGAACTTTGAGAAGTTCACATTATTCCTAACTTTCCGCTGACATTTTTTCCCTCCAGAAGAGCCTGTTATCTCAGGATGCAAATTTGTTAGATCTTATATTTTGATCTTGTAAGGCACTTCTAATTACATCAACCTACCTAGGTCCTATTGTGAGAAAGGTTTGCTAACCTTTCTTCTCCTACTCTGTTAAAATTGCAATATCATTTGAGATTAGTTGTACTTAGCACATTCCTGAATGATAAAATCTCCAGTTCTTTCCTAATAACTTTCCAATTAATGAAATCTTTCTTGTAATTTTTCTCAGAATGTCATATCTGTGGTCTCTTGACTTATCTAAAACCCACTTTCCAGGGCCATAAGTTAAAATTGACTTACATTTTTGTATACACAGTTTCAGAATTCAAATTTTTCCCTTATTCCACAAATTTATTGACTCCCTACCATAATAATTTTGCATATTCTGTTGACTATTTCTATACTTCATTTGCCATCTTCACTAAAATAGTTTTAGCGAAGTTTTTGTTTAAATAGTTGAAATGTTTGTTCTATAGGTTCTGCATTCAGGACCCAGCAGATGTTTTCAATGTTCTGGCCTATTTTCATAGTCTGTCTTTTTTTATTGCTTATTTCCATGTCAAATATGTCAATGGAGTTATTCAACTTAGTTAAGGAATCCTGTAGATCTTTATTTAAAATATCATCAATATCATCTGCATAAAGTAAAAATGCCAATTCTGATGTCAGGTTTAATGCCACTTTCCTTCATAATGTAATCCATATAGATGACAAATAACAGTATATATATATATATATATAATGTGCACCCTTGTCTCACACCTGATTTTACATCAAACCATCTTCTTGTGCCTCCTTCAATTCTAACTGCTGATTTAAAAATCAAATATAGATTACATATTGCTTAATATAATGTGTCCCATCTATACCACATAACTGCAACATTTTGAACAGCTTTTTTTCTTGGCATCTTGTCATATTCCCATGATTTCTTAACTATTTATCTTAATGAAATCTGATCCTGAAAACCTCTATTTGGCCTGAATTCAGCTCATTCTTCTCCAAGTTTCCCTTCCATAATTATTCCTTCTTAAGAATGCTTGTACAAATTTTATCTTGAACACTCAGTAGGGAAATTCCTCTATATTTCTCACATTCAGTTTAATTTTCCCATTTTAAAGATGGGTAATATTATTATTACATGACACCTCCAAGGACTCATCAAGGAAGGGCACCCACTCCACAACTCTGCATCTCCACCACTCAAATCCACCAACTACAGTGAACTGCATCATCTACCGCCCACCACTAGTATTCTCACAGACAATCACATACATCCATGCCCACGATGGAATTCGAACCAGCAGCCCTTTGGCTGGAGAATGGATACGCTAATCACTCGGCCAATCAGGCCGACAATATCAGCAGCACTTCAATCCTAGAATTAGATCTTTTGATCAGGACTACCAATTATCCAATGCAGCCAGTGCAAAAATTTTATATCCACATATTCGAACATTTCTGGTTGAATATCATTTATAAATTCAGGGGATGACTTTTTCTACGTCTAGTAAGATCTCTACCTTTACTTTTTCTACCTCTAGATATATACTCCCGATTGCATTGCTCTTGAATATTTTTTGCCACCACAATTTTTCAAAATAATTTTCTCCAGACCTCTAGAATATTTTAAGTTTTTATATCATCTTATCATTATCACCTGATTCCTTTTACAGTATCTTTGCTCCATTTCTAAGCTTTTTTTTCAATAGCCTTCAGAATATTTTGTCACCTTCCTAATATTTATCTTCTATCTTACCAAAGTCTTTGCATGGCTTTTGTATACTTTCACTTTTCATGTTCTCTCACAGTACATGTTGATTTACTTATTGTGACTTTTCTATATGCTTTCCAGGATTGCTTTAACTTCCTGAGTCCATCATGGAAATCAGATTTTTCTATCTTTGCAAACAACTTCACTGTATATCTCCTTAGCTGAATTAGTTGTTTCTTCAGAGTCTGCAAGGTTTAGTTACTGTTTTCAAACTCATTTCTTCTTTATTAAACTGTAGACTCAAATGTAGAATTAAAATTCTATATTTGAGTCTACAGTTTAATTTTGAAACATTGATGTTTTTAAAACACTTGTACATGTTTTTCATTTCAACATAAACTTTAATTATATCCTCCTCAAAGGTAAATGATCACTTCCTATTTCAATTACAATGTATACGCTTGTGTTCTTCAGTCCATAATAATTTAAAGTACATGATCAAGAAATCCTGCAAATTTCTGAAAGAGATCATGAGTGAATCTTTTCCTTAGAAAACAAAAAAAGAATAATAATTTTGAAAATCAGCAATCAGTATAATAGACTATTTTCTGAAATGTTTTTCACATAATGGATGGTCGTATGTGGACATTTTCTGATAGATTACTGAGGCTATATTACACACACACGCACACGTATGTATTTATTATTTTTTTTTTTTAAACATGGCTTTCTTTTGTTAATGAAACAAATCATATCTAAGTCATAGTACACATTTTTCACTAATTTCAAGGGTTCATTCCTGTAGCTGAAACAGTTAATGGCTAATTTATTTTTATTTTCTACATTATATTCTCAAAACAGCAATACTGAGGGTACAGTGACCTCTCAATTCAATTGTATTGGAAAACTGATTTACTATCAGCTCACTAAACATATGGTTATAAAAATCACTAAGAGTCAAGTGACATGCTAGCTCATTAGGACTAGTAAACTGCAGTTGCAGTGATTTCTGATTATGTTATGCAAGTTATTGGAGTTATTATTCTCATTATTAATGATTTTTTAATAAGAAAATTAATAGTATATCAGCTTGCAACAGCAGATAGCTGAAAATTTGTAGTATTTCTCAATGAACCATATTTTTTGCCTTGTAAGATGCACCGATGTATTGGATGCATTATATTTTGCATGTTGAATTTTTGGAAAAAATAAAAATTCTTCGCAGTATAAGATGCACAAATTATGCAAGTAAATATTAATTTTTTTTATTTAAAAATTTAATACATGTATTATCTATTTATTAGATTAAAAAAAACAATTATTCTTTAAAAACTCAAAGTATTAAAAGATCTAACATATAATATATTTTTCAAATCTTTATTCATCTTCACTCTCAAAATTTTCTGAACTTGATTCTTCATCAGAAACCAAGTCATTACTGTCTTGAAATAAGTAAACCCTATACCATACTACTGCCATACTTTTGAAAAGATTTCATAATAATTTCAGGTTTCATTTCATTCCATGAACTCTTTACCCATTTGCACACCTGCAAAATTGTGGCCTTCTTTCTCCTACCTGTAGATGTTTCCTCAAAATTTGGAGATTGAATCCAAATTTTACCCATTTTTTCCTTATAAATCCTTTAAATGGTTTGTTTATTGATATATCTAACAGTTGAAGTGCAGAGGCGAGTCCTTCTAGGATTACAGTTATTTTTGTATTCATTTTGCGAAGTTCATTCTTAATGACATCTAAACTGATCCCATGCTAACAAAGCAAGTCTCTGATGTAAACTGCCAGGACGTCTGACCCAAACAATCTTCATCCATAACTTCTTCCCTTCCTCATCCATCCATCTGTTTGGATGAATATGAATGCAAACGTTTTTCTTTTAAAAAATTTAAAAAAAAGATGGCAATTTTGTTCCATATGCACAGCACAACAAAACACTGTATAGTGGGTTTTTTTGTGACAAGAAGTTTCAACATTATTATTTTTTTTTACCTTTGGAGTCAACAGTCTTATTCAAGGGCACATCAAAAGGCAAAATCACTTCATCCATGTTAACTTTTTCACTATATTATTTAAGGAAATTACAACGTACTAGGATATACATTAAAATAAATTTTAATATATTTCTATATTTTGGCAACGTCACGTTGCCATTTTCAAGAACTTAAGTACAAGACACGTGCATGTAGGCACAGCACAACAATAAGTGAGGAAGAAGTATGAAGCTGTTATTTCTCCTAAAGTCCTGATGGTGCCCTCTAGCGGGCAATGTTGGTATTCTTGGACGATTGGGCTGGAGGTCTTCTGATGTAGGTTTCCCAAATTTGAGGGTCTCATGCAGCCAAATTTGTTGAGGTTTGGATCGTTTCTTAGGGCTGAAGCTGATTCTAGGAAAAGTCTTTCATATCTGTATTTGCTACGGTGTATTATCCTGGATTTCTTCCACCGTATTCTATAGCAGGTATCCAGCGCATGGTCAGCAAGACCAGAGTGGCTGTATTGGTGAAACCGGATGTAGTCCTTGTGTTCTGAAATTCTGATATTTGCTGTCCTGCCTGTTTGGCCAAAGTAGGACAGCTATGTAGATGATGTATTCGCTATTTGGCCACATGGCTCCGATGCACTCCTCTCCTTCCTAACACACTTAAACAACCAACACCCCAGAATCAAATTCACCCTGGAAGAAGA
Organism: Typopeltis vanoorti; assembly: GCF_054136105.1. Classification (NCBI taxonomy): domain Eukaryota; kingdom Metazoa; phylum Arthropoda; class Arachnida; order Uropygi; family Thelyphonidae; genus Typopeltis; species Typopeltis vanoorti. The sequence goes on along the minus strand of NC_143561.1, from coordinate 32,866,442 downwards.
AAAAAACAACTACATTCCTTTCTTAGACACACTAGTCACCCGCCAACCTGATGGAACCTTGGTTTTCTCAGTATATAGAAAACCTACCCACACAGGCAGATACATTCACCAACAATCCCCCCCCCCTCACAACAATATGGAGTCATTAAGACACTACACAACAGGGCCAAACTTATCTGCTCTAATGACAATGCCCTAACCACAGAACTAAACCACATTCTCAACACTTTCTCAGCCAATGGCTACCCCCCCCAAAAAAAATCCAAAAAATATTGAAACCAGTAAACCACAACTTCCCCCCCTCCCCCTCACAACAAGGATTACTCTAAATCCATCACCATACCCTATATCCGAGGCACCTCGGAAAAAATCACAAAAATCCTAAAAAAACATCACTTAACTTCTTGTTACAAACCATATAAAAAACTGGCATCCCTTATCCGCTCAACTAAACACCCCCCCTAGACCTACCTGGTGTATACCAGGTCTCTTGCAGCTGTAAGCTGTCCTACTTTGGCCAAACAGGCAGGACAGCAAATATCAGAATTTCAGAACACAAGGACTACATCCGGTTTCACCAATACAGCCACTCTGGTTTTGCTGACCATGCGCTGGATACCTGCCATAGAATACGGTGGAAGAAATCCAGGATAATACACCATAGCAAATACAGATATGAAAGACTTTTCCTAGAATCAGCTTCAGCCCTAAGAAACGATCCAAACCTCAACAAATTTGGTTGCATGAGACTTCCTCAAATTTGGGAAACCTACATCAGAAGACCTCCAGCCCAATCGCCCAAGAATACCAACATTGCCCGCTAGAGGGCACCATCAGGACTTTAGGAGAAATAACAGCTTCATACTTCTTCCTCACTTATTGTTGTGCTGTGCCTACGTGTACGTGTCTTGTACTTAAGTTCTTGAAAATGGCAACGTGACGTTGCCGAAATATAGAAATATATTAAAATTTATTTTAATGTATATCCTAGTACGTTGTAATTTCCTTAAATAATATAGTGAAAATGCATAACCAACGTCTAAGCCTTTCCACAAGAATCCATGTTAACTATCTGTGAAAGCTCAAAATTGTCTTGTTTTCTAGCATTTATGATGAATCTGTGAAAGTCAATAATTAAATTTTTCGAATTTGTCTGGCATTTTTTGTGATATTTTCATGTTTTCACGCATGCATAAATCATTCCTTCATAAATCTAAAGCACCATGATGGCGATTCTGTAAAATCATTGATATTTCTTTCTGTTGCCAATAATTTTGCTCATTGAATAATCATTTTTGTAGATACTTAGCAACCTGATCTTCTTTGATCCATTATCCAATTTTTTGATTCATTTTCAATTTCTGGCCATTTTTGCCAGTTTTCCAGAAATTGTGTTTTTTTTAGAATGTGCTTCTATTAATTGCTGCTCGTTTCCTCGAAGTGCTTGCTATTTTTTTTCCACAGGCAGACACCCCACACTCTGCTGCCCTATTTCCATTATTATTTTTGCATACTAAATCACACTACTATGCTTAATGCAATTGTATAGCTATGTCTGTGCTTTGTAGAATCCATGGATTATAAAAAAAAATTTAATATAACAACGAATTGATTACTAGTTTAAATGCATGACTATTAATGACTGTGCAACTATTCAAACTGATCACGCATCACCAACAAGAGATGACGCAATGTAACTGTGCATACATAAAAAACACATTGGTGTATAAGATACGTTTGGCTTATAGGACACATCCTAATTTTAAGATAAGAACAAAACACACGTCTTATAAGGCGAGAAAAATATGGTAATTATAATTGCAAAAAAAATTGGCTTTGGAAAGTGAAAGTGCAAATACTTCTTTGTAGCAAGATATGATAAATTATTAATCTTGCTACACAGAAATATTTGCACTTTTCAAAGCCAATAGCAGATGATGCTATGAAAAGATGGAAGATTCAGGTTGATGTGATAGTGAAATGATTGTGATCTAGTAGGCCAAGAATATTTATGGGCATATCTTGAACAAACAAAAATATTGTTTGTTCAGGGTTCCAGATTTCAATATGATTGCCACTAAACATGTCTACTGTGGGATTTTCATGGTCTTTGGTTTTGTATTGGACCTCAGTTCATACTATATATTACCAATGAATACCAAACATTTTAAGTTGTGTGTTGTCCATTGGTGTGGGACTCTCAAATAATAAAAACAGGTCCTATAGAATGATCGGTGTGTTATAATAAACAGAACCTGAGTTGTTTGGATTTGAAGAATATCCAAAGAACACCACCTCTTGCAATTGTAGTAGGTGGTGTACTCTGGAAAACTCCCTAGTACACTTGAGCAGTTCTGTGGAGCATATTTCTTCATGTTTCAGTTCACAATCCACAAAACTAAACTTGCCAGCAATGGGCATTGGCCTGGCTGTCCCACTGTTCTAATTAAGAACAATGGGACAGCCAGAGTTTGAAATGCTGTATGACCTTAATGTTATCCACACACAAACTTCTATACTTCCTTTGGAATGCTATCCAAATCCATCTGTTTCTTGTCAGTCCAAGACAGGCTGAGTTCCCTAATGAGGGTTTTTAGGCAATTAATGCAGCCAGCTTGTCACTCCTTTGCTGTGGAATCCCTAAGGGCAAGTGTTTTTATGTTTGTAGATATGTGTTCATGGGGACGATTTGCCTGTTTTTAGGGATAAAAAAACCTGAATTTTCAGGAGGAAAAAACTCTCAATTTGCATATGAGACTAACTCACCTTTAATTGAAAAGCCCTCATAAAGGTTCCCTGTGTCACAGACAGGATTCGAACCCAGGTTTCTCCAATTAAAGGGCTCTGTTGAAACTAATGAGCTATAGGCTCATTAGTTTCAACAGAGCTGAAACTATCCAATTACTGGTGAGCATATAGGGTAATCCTATTATTTACATTTTCAATGAAATGATCACAGCTCACTCCATTTTTCTTTTTTAAATATATACAGGGTGTTCGAGATAAATTTGACATATTTATAATTAATTATATTTTTCCGTAAGTTACATGTATTAACACACACTTCTCTTCATTTAAAAGTTTGGACCCTTCTTCATTCATATACAAGATGTCAGAAAGGATGGATAGCTGGAACCCACCTGAATCATGGAAGAGAATAACTTGTATCATGATGATTCGTGCCCGCCATCAAAATAAGGATATTACGACTGCTGCCCAATGCTCCCTGAATACAGTAAAAACAATCAGGCATGAACTAGAGACTTGCAATGGTGACTACGAGGATGTAGCAAGAAGAAAGATCCCTAGCAGACGATCTGATTGCGTTCGTACAGCAGAATTCCTCGCAAATCTGCAGGAACAGGTGTTGAAGAACCCTGGCATTGGAATTCGGGCTTTGTTCGTGGAGTTGCTAACTGTAGTCAAGCCCTGGATAACAAGGGTAGCCAATGGTAGGCCGTATGTATGGCAGCAGGATTCGGCCCCTTGCCACACCTCTGGGAAAAGTCAAAAATGGTTGTCTGAAAATTTCTACGACTTCACCAGTCCAAATGTTTGGCCTCCAAACTCCCCAGACCTTAACCCCATGGATTATTTTGTATGGGGCGCAGTTGAAAAAGACACCAATCGCACTTCCAGTAATACAAAAGCCCAGTTAATGGATAAAATTAAAACAGTTTTTGCGGCGCTTCCCAGGGAGACTGTAGCATCAGCTTGTTCGAGGTTCCGAAGCAGAATTGAAGCTGTGATCGATGCTAATGGTGGTTATTTTGAGTAAATCTTGTTGATAGTATTGTAATTAACTCTGCCTGTAATGTTTTTTTGTCAATTCATTAAATTTAATAGATACAAAGAAGATTTTCTTTTTCCTTACGAAACTGTCAAATTTATCCCGAACACCCTGTACTTAACACAAGAATTCATAAGGACCTATTAGAATTATAGCTTGATTGTATACGTATAAAACAGCACTTGCTGAATAGAGTTTGAACCAATTTTTTGGGAAGTGCCCTATAATTTACTGGTAGAATTCTATCATGACTTAAAACTGAAGAATTTAAACCTGTACAGTTAAAAGAAAATGGAACTTTTTTGCAATCCTTGGATCACCTCAAGAGTTATTCTTCCCCATTCATCATAATAACTCCACAAGTCTGCTGAATATGAAGTTCATGCAATGTGACTGACCTTTTGTTATAGTTTGAAATACTAAAGACTGTTCAGAAATTTTACTATTACTGTTATTTAAATTACAAGAGTGGCCCCAAAAGTATTTGGAATTCTGACATTTTTAATATAGTATCTCTGCATTGGGGCTTAAGTGCTGTGAGGACATCATGTTGGAGGTTTAATGAAATATTTTCAGCACTGGGAAAGGATTAAAACTAATTTTAATGCTTACAATATTTTGTCTCGGTCACTGAGACATCTTCAGGGATTACAAATAACTTTTGTAACAACACACTCAAATACAATACTAAGTGAAACATGTGGGTGATGCACCCTTAATTGACATTTGTAGTTGACCTAGGATGTAGAGGTTTAATGGAATATTTTCAGCACTGGGAAAGGATTAAAACTAATTTTAATGCTTCCAATATTTTGTCTCAGTCACCCAGTCATCCTAGGCCACCTACAAACATCCATAAAGGGCGCATCACCTAGATAGGACTTTAGAGTCATCCATGTGTTTCACTTAGTATTGTATTTGAATATGCTGTTACAAAAGTTATTTGTAATTCCTGAAGATGTCTCAGTGACTGAAACAAAATATTGGAAGCATTAAAGTTAGTTTTAATCCTTTCCCAGTGCTGAAAATATTCCATTAAACCTCCAACATGATATAACATCTCATAAAAGTACAACTGACAAACATATGATAAGTCATTTGTTTTATCATTCCAACCCTTCTTCTTATTTCAAATCTTCTCTTTGTGCAAGCAATACCTTTCTGGAACAAACTTAGAATGACCTATGCATCAAAATTCTATATAAATTCAAAGAAATGATATGCAAAACCAACTTGTGATGGACAGGGAAATGGCTTACTGACAGGTATCAGAGAGTAATGCATAGCGGTGTTAAGAGAAGAGGCATGATCAGTGAAGCACCACAGGATTTTGTACACATGCTGCTTTTATATTAATGATTAGTGGGATTGGTATGGATAGTAACATACAATTATTTGCCAATAATGCAAAGTTAGAAAGGGTGATAAGGTACATCTCTAATTCCTTTCAAGCAATTCTAAACAAACTGATACTATGGACAAACAATGATGCAAGGTTATGCATTTTGGATTGAGGACATTGCAGGCAGAATATTTTATTAATGGTAATTTGCTACAAGTGGTCAATGAAGCTAGAAATCTGGAGGTAATGATCGAGTTAAAGTTTAAGGATCATATTATTAAGATGGTTAAAGTCATTGCATGGGGTAACTTCGATGATGAAAAGAACATTAACTTACAAGAATAAAGACATTTTTCCTCTGTACAAGGCTTCACTGCTGTGCACAGATATGATCACCTGGGTTCAAAAGAAATGAGGAGACAACTAAAAAGATTTAGCAGTCTCTACCCAAGATATCTAGCCTACTGAATTATGCATATGAGAACAGACTGAAGGAATGTTTTCAACGTTTGGGTAATAGATGAAGGAGAAGAGATGTAAGTTATAGTAACATAAGTTAGTAAGGGGATTTAGCAGCATAGACACAAGTAAGATTTTACAACTCATGACAGGTGAGGAAAGAACTTTGGATCATTCTTGGAAACTAGGTAAAGGTGTGGTTAGGAAGCATGAGAGGTTCAGGCAGTGGTGTAGCTAGAGTTCTTGCCGCCCAGGGCGGTCCCCGAGTTTGCCACCCCTCTCAATACACACCAAAAACACTACAAAAAGTCAAAAGGATGTATAGAGAAATAAATTCAAATTACTATGTTTATTTTTGAAGTAAAACTTTAATTTCAACATTCTAAAATGTTATTTTTCTTCTTTTCCATTAGTAAAATCGTCGATGATATTGTCGAAGTCTATTTCATAGTAATGTAGGTAATTCGAAACTGTATTTTAGAATTAACTGCAAAAGTTCAAAAATGTTCAAAGTGCCGCCCGGGGTGGACTTCCCCCTCCACCCCCTTCTAGCTATGCCTCTGGGTTCAGGCTCTTCTTATGGTGTACAGAAAGGGCTACCATGGATGCTATGAGTGACTCTTCAATGAATGCTATTAAAGAAAACTAGGACAGGTATTTTAGACATTGTGACCTGATGTCCTCCCTCAATCAAATCCTGGGAGATGCAACAAGAACTTTAGCAGCACTTTATATGATACTGCAAAACAAAGTTAAATAGTATTCACTATACAGCATGAAAATTCAAATAACGCTAGAAGAAAGTATCTCTAATAATTTTCAAATCAAAGGAAAAGCTTTTACTGAATTAAAAAGACATTTTAATATATCATTGTTCATCTAATAATCTGTATTATATTGGATATATTAAGAAAACTGAATTAAAGGTAATGCAATAAGCATTAAACTTGTAACTTGTATTTTGCAACATTAAGAAAAATTAATCATACCTCAGGAACAAGTTTTGTCAGGAACATTTCCATATCTGCTCTGTTGAAGTGTGAAAAATTTTAATCAAAATCACAATCATTATAAAATTATACTAGATGTTTCATACTAAATGAAAAATAAAAAATAAGTCAAAATAATTTGCAAAAGAATGATGATTAACAATGTATAGTTATTCTGTTTATTGAACTGACTTATTAAGTAAAGCTAAATGAAAGAAACCAGCATTTGCTATAGTGATCACTGGTCTAATACAAACATGTCAAACACATACGGACAGCATCAGTAAATTACATACATATTGGTGCACTCATTTTAAGATACATCGTATGCTTTCCAAATGATTTATTGATAAATTCTAAAATTTATTTCTACTTTATTTATTCATCTGAATCTATTTACCATTTTTACTAATTGGGGTACAATGTTTCAATTAACAGATTGTGAATTCACATCCTTGGCACAGAGTTTATAAAATGTATTTAGATAGTAGTAGGGAGCTTTTATCATCCAGTAAAACATCATCTTTAGTTTACTGAAGTATCATGGATAAAACAATGTTTATTTGTTAGAAGATTCCTGGCTCACCTGTAATATTCATATGATATGGTTTTGAATCTTTCGGAGGTGGAATTGTGAAATAAACTTAATTATTCAGGCCGAAAGTGATATTAAGTAAAGCTTAAATAATGTTACAAATAATCTATACTAGTAATGAGACACCACTCTCAGTGGTGAAAAATAATGAAAAAGAATGTTTTAATAATTAAAGATTTGCAAATGAAGAATCACTTAGTTCAGTGATCACCTTGGAAGAATTGCAGCATCTTTTTCCAATTTGATAATTATGATATTTTTCCCAAGATATCTTCTATAAATTGAAAGTGATCTCTTGCTTGAGGCTGTAGTTTGTGTGCATGTGTTAGATGGAACCCAGGTCTGGTTAACAGATTTTGTTAATTATCTTTGCTTAAAGTAAACAAACTTTGCCAGCCTAGCTGGCTGACTGGTTAGCATATTTGCTCTCCAACTAACAGGCTGTGGGCTCAAATCCTGCCATGGACATGGATGCATGTGATTGTCTTTAGATGGTTGATGAATTTCATCAAAAGATAGTCCTCCTGAAGTGGTTTGGAAAAGTTCGATGTATGGTCTCTGAAGCAAAGTTTCTGACTAGGTAAAAAATACAAAAAATTTTAAAAACCAATAAAAATAAAAAATACAAAAAATCCATGGCTCTCTGCAGTACTAATGTACCACAGGTTTACAACCTTCTGTGGTTGGGAGTTGCATTTATATATATATATAAAACTATCTTCATGACTAATTTGACATTCAATATTAATCTTTCTGGCATACATGTTAACATAAGTTTCTTTGCTATTGTTTTAACAGTGAAATGCATATAATTTTATCAAGTATTTCCTTTTTACATTTTATTGCTGCTAGATGTTAACAATCATTTATGATTATTAACATTCCTATTTAGGCTATAAATTTTTTGGTGATTAGTAAACTATCCACTGTAACAAACTGTTTCTGAGGTCTACATGTTTGTTACAGTGAAAGCTGACTGCATCCATTCGAAATACCAGGTGTGGTGTTCTGAATTATCGACATTTTCACCTTAAGGAAAAAATGTATTGTTTAGTACTTCACTAAAAGTTTTAGATCAATTATTGCCCTAAATGAATTCAACCTGCCACTTATTCTGGATGTACATTCTGACTCTCTGACATCCTGAATAAGATACTCATTATTAAGCAGTGCTGGCACCTACTCCAGGGAAGTCAGAATGATCAATATAACTGTTAGAATACAAGTGCAATTAGCTGTACAGTCAGCAGAGATTGCACCTAGGCTGACATGCTCTTCAATTTATAATGTACATTCGTACACAGTCAATGTTCAACTTACGACATATGCAACTTATGACTACTCGTACTTACAGTAGCCATCCCATTAATACATTCCATGAATACCACCTCACTCATATACAACCCATGGACTAAGGTGTTATTACTCCTAGAGAGGGTGAGAAAACATCTTAAGAAACTTAAGAAACAAGAAAAGGATATAATATTTTTGTAAAAAGAATGTAGATGTAGAGAGGTGACAGAAGAGTGTACGAATAATGTTTGGAAGAAACTGTTGAAAATATATGATCACACATTTAGGGATGCACCAAATATCAAATATTCAGCTTGAAATCTGACCGAAGCACTGAATACTCTGCTGAAGCATATTGAATTAAATTTTATAAATGATTAATTACAAAAAAAAAAAAACTTTTAAAAATTTTTTAATCAATTTTTAATGAGTGCATTTGTTTAAAATGTAATTATGCTTAATTTTTACCAATTTGGCCAAATTGCAGAATGAAGAAAGATTGTGTAATAACAGTTCACTTAATCATGTAAATAGGTTTCCGGGTGGGAATTCCTTCCCACCCATTCTCGGGAATTTTTTTCGTTTTCCCATTCCCGAATCCTGAGAAAATTTGTTCGGGAAAATTTTTAATAAATTATTTTTTATTAAATCATATTTTAATATTTCTTTATAGATTGCCATCACAATGAGTAAAGCGTATAAAGAATGTTGGGAATATTTTAGAAAAGATAAAGATAACGAATCAGCTCATTGCCAGATATGCTCCAAAACTGCAATCGAGCGGTCTACACAGGCACCTAGTATACATTCATGGAATGAAAAGGAAAAAACAGTCTGAATTGAATAATGATGAGCCAATGCCCTCATCTTCTAAGAGACAAACGACAATTTTACATTATGTCAAGGGACTGGATTTAGAGGAAACCGTAAGCAAATTAGCAGCCTTGGTTGGGATATCAGTCAACACCGTCACAAAAAGTGAGTTCATTAGGGGAAAGTTTCACATGCAAAGGAATGCAGTTGCCAAGTAGTCCATCTTCAGTTATAACACTAATACATAATTATTATAGTAAAATGAAACAACTGTACATCCAGAAATTGGAAGTATTCAAATGTGATAATAAAAAACTGAGTATTTCAATAGACAAGTGGACCAGTTGCAAGAATCGTAGATACGTGAATGTTCATGTATACTGCAATGAGACCTCTAAGAACCTTGGTTTAATTTTCAAACAAATAATATTTGCATTTGTTTTCTATTAATGTTTAATTTAATAAATAAGATATTTAAATGAGATTGGGAATGTTAATACATTGTGTGATATATGTAAAAACTCACTGTATACTATAAGGTTTGGTTAAATAAAGTTTGCATTAACTACATTGTTTATATTTTGAGAAAACCTGAAATATAACAGAAACCTAGCCAAAATGATACTGTAGTGGCCCCTGGTTAACGCTCAGGGCAAGCGATGCACTAGTCATGAAATTCTGGCCGACCTCCATTTAGGAAATTTTATTTATTAATTTTTTAATTCGACCTTTTACATATAGGAGTGTCTCGAAATCTCTGAAAGACTGCGCCAGGGCAATGAACCCCGGTTGCCCACCTTCTCTATGGCTTTTCTGTTTATTAACATTTACTGTTATAGCCATTATTACAGATGATCAAAGAAAATTAAATAAAAAAGATTATTTCGGGAATTCTTGAGAATTCGCGGGAAATACGATTTCCCATTCTAGATTCCCAAAGGTTCCAAAATGTCGGAAATTTGGAAACACTACATGTAAACATGAAAATAAATAAATAAATAAAATATATATATATATAAACTATTAAAAAGATGCACACTACTAAGACATCTGTATATTTGCCTTTTATTAGGTCTTTTGATTAAAGTTTCATTGGCCTGAGCTGCTTGTAAACTAAGGATAAAGTAACAACTCCTACGACGAGAACTGTATTCTCTTCTTTTATTTGAAACTTTCCAAATTTATATATATATATATATGTATATTTGGCATGTAAGAAAGCTAAACACTGTGTAAAACTAGCTAACAAAAGTCAAGGGAAGACTTTGGTAAGAACATAGAAAATAAATATCAGGAAGATAGCAAAATATTCTCGAGGCTGTTGAAAAAGCTCTGAAATGGAGAAAAGAGTGCGTTAAAAGAAATTAGAGATGATAAAGGCGACATAAAAACTGGAGGAAAAGATATCCTTGATGTATGGAGTAATTACTTCGGAAAATTGCTAAATGAAACAATCAGTGACAGTACAGTGGTAAAAAAAAACTCAACAGGCATGCAATCAAGAATATATATCCATACTTGAAGTAGAAAGAGCCATCAAAATCCTGAAATGTGGAAAGGCAGTGCGACCAGAAATGCTCAAGTATGGAGGTATAAAGGTCTTGCAGTGGCTGCACTGACAGTTCAAAACGCCTGGACAGAGGGACGAATTCCAGATGATTGGAGTAGAGCTCTCATAGTATAGTACCCATATATAAAAAGGGGAAATAAAACTGAATGTGAGAATTAGATAGGTATTTTCTACTGAGTGTTCCTGGTAAGATTTATAATAAAATTAGTTTAATCCTTTATCCAAGTGTAAGCAAACAAAGTTTGCGCCCGAAAGTATCTTCAGGACTGGGGTAAGGTGGTACAACACCAGGGCAACTCGTTGCAAAGGTGGAGCAAGCTACCAACACTCCTATCTCAGTATCTCCTATGATGCAAAACACATCTCCTTGCGGATATGTCTAATGTTATGCATTAAAGGAAGGGCCACTACCCAGACTAGTTTCGACCTTTATTGAGGTCTCTTCAACAACATAGGAGTGTTGGTAGCTTGTTTCACCTTTGCAACGAGTTTCCCTGGTGTTGTACCACCTTACCCCAGTCCTGAAGATACTTTCAGGCGCAAACTTTGTTTGCTCACACTTGGATAAAGGATTAAACTAATTTTATTATACTCTAACCAAGTGAAAAATAAACTTTCAACATCTTTCTCTAAATCCAGAGTAATTTATTAAAAAAGGGTGGCACACCAATTGGTAACTCCTATAGGTAGAGATGACCTGCTAATGCTTCTGCCTGGTATCTCCACTTTGGCCTGGCTCCCACTGAAGAGACCTCAATAAAGGTTAAAACTAGTCTGGGTAGTGGCCTTTCCTTTAATGCATAACATTAGGCATATCCTCAAGGAGATGTGTTTTGCATTATAGGAGATACTGAGATAGGAGTGTTGGTAGCTTGCTCCACCTTTGCAACAAGTTGCCTGGTGTTGTACCACCTTACCCCAGTCCTGAAGATACTTTCAGGTGCAAACTTTGTTTGCTCACACTTGGATAAAGGATTAAACTAATTTTATTATACTCTAACCAAGTGGTAAGATTTATGCAAGTATACTTGAGAAACGGTTGAGAAGGATTGTGGAATAGAAGCTCTGGATCAGATTTTTACTTTATAACAAATAGTTGAGAAATTGTGGAAATATAACAAAGATCTGTATTTAAGTTTTGTAGACCTCCAAAAGGCATTATGACAAAGTGCCAAGAGAAAAGTTATCCAAAACGCTAAGTTATATGGTGTTAATGGGGCATTATATCAAGCAACACTTGGTGTAAATCAGCAGTTAGAATTGAAGCGGAAGTACAGGAAGATGGCTTGATGTTAAATCCAGTGTCAGACAAGGATGTTATTCATTATCTATATGGATCATATTATGAAAGAAAGCGGTATTAAACATGATATCAAAATAGGAGATGTTAATCTCAGCTATTTACTGTATGCAGATGATGTTATACTTTTAAATAAATCCAGTACAAGTCTGTAAGATTCCCTGACTAAATTGAATAACTGTTGTAATAAAATTTGTATGAAAATCAGCAATAACAAGACAAAGAAAATAGGCAGAAGTATTGCAAATATCAACTGCATTGTGGATGGAGAACCTATAGAACAAGAAAAACAATTCAGCTACTTAGGCACAATTTTTTATTGAAGATGGTAAATTAAATATGAAAATAGACAACAGAATCAACAAAGCCAGTATGGTAGGAAGTCAACTGAATAAATTTATATGGAATAAGAGAGAAATAAGTCAAAACACTAAATTAGCTGTATAAAAAACAATGTTCAAACCAATTTTAACTTATGGATCTGAGAGCTGGGTTAGAAAAAAAAAAACACTTGACCAAAGACTAGAGACCACAGATAAGAGTCCTGAGAAAGATTAAGGGAGTGAACAGATGGCATCAATGGCAATATCATATTAAAAATGAGGATATTAGGATAGAACTTGACATTGTTATCATCTAGGAATGTGTTAGCAGTATTATCAGACAGTATGGTCACTTAAACAGAATGGGAGAGGAAAGATTAGCAAAACAAGTGTTCTTTGCCAAGTTGGCAGGAAAATGACCCAGAGGAAGATCAAGATATAGATGTTTTGATACAGTAAAAAAAGTGCCCTAGAAGACAGAAATATAAAATCTGATAATGTTGGAGTCTTGACAGATAACAGATTGATTTGAAGGAAAATTGTATATAGGAAGTTAGTAATGATGTAAGTTTTTCATGTAGTACTATTATAATATCCTATACACCCCCCCTCTCCTTGAGAGTACATGTCAGGAATTTGATGATGTATATTTGACTACAAAATAACCATATATCTTTTAAATCTGCAATTTATGTTTATTTAGTAATAATAATTTGACATTACCAAATTGAAGACCGTGAATCTTCTTTGATAAAAAGAGAAAATAAAATTTTGCTTTCCCTAAATATAGTGATGTCAAATTTTTAAGTGCAGAATCAAGATACTTCAATTTGAAATAAATAAGATACTGAAATGGAGGATATTATAGATCCATCCATATTTTATAGCCAAATATGGAAAGAAACTTGAGTTTCAAAAATTTGCTAGTTTTTGTACAACACAACTTTCTCATACATTTCTTTCTAACAAATTTTTGCAAGAAACAAGAATTTTCTACATTTCTTATTTTCATTCGTTTCCATATTTTGCTTGAAATATAGATGTATCTGTAATATTGTCTATTGTAATATCTTATAAAAGACAAATATAAGCTTCCTAGCACTATAGTTTAATATTTTATTAAAATATTAAGAGATCACTTATGAAGAATTTAACTTTTTGACTTTTTTTTTTTTTTTTTTTTTTTAATATGTACACAGGAAAGGCCACAAGACTTGTAGCACATTTAGATCAGTAAACCTATGGATAGGGTTGGAAGTCTGTGAGAGCAGGTCACATACGAGAGGAAGAGAGTGGGTGAAAGAACAGAAATGCTGGGGTACTCCTGCATCGATGAGAAATCATAGGAGAGTAAACCGTCCAAATGACACGAAGTGAGCAATCAATGATAAAGTTGATGATCAAGTTGCAGAGTGAGGAAGGCAGACCATAGAAATGCAGTTTGGTGAGTAGGTACCTGTGCCAAACCCAATCAAATGTCTTTGAAATGTCTCCAAATTTCTCCATGGCCTCAGTCCATAGGTAAGGGTGAAAGCAAGAGCAGCTGTAGATTGCAAGGGACAGAATCCATACTGCTGGTCACTGATTAGTTGATATGTCTCTAGGTGATTCAGGAGAGTTGGTTGTCAATGGCCTCATAACTGGCTACCTCGAGCAATTTATATTTTTATTAATAAAAATAGGGAAATATATAATTCATTGCTTTTCCAGCAGATAATGCCGAACGAGATTTAAATGCAATACATTTGGAAACTTCACGCACACTGGGAAAGCTTCGTTACTAATGAGCGAAGAATTTTGACAGAACAGAAGTAAGAGTAATTGGATGATAGTTCACTGGTTGACTTTTATCACCTTTCTTTGGGATGGGCTGGATGTGGACCTGTTTCCATGTTGTAAGGTAGATGCCCATTGAATAGAATAATAGAATAAAAAAGGCACCTTGATGGAAGAGGCGATACAGGATAGGTGTTAGTTCTGAGGCACAATTTTTTAACACAATAGGTGGGATACTATCAGGACCAGATGACTTTTTTGTGTTCGTTATTGGATTCTTTGAATTTCTTTTTGTCGAAAGACTGTGAGAGACATGAAGGGAACAGTTCTTTGTGGAGTGGAGCGAACTTTGCCCAGGTCATCAATGCATGAGTTGGAAGAGAAGAGCGATGCCAGTAAGTTGGCCTTGTTTTTTGGTGAGGTGACTACAGTACCATCTGGATGTGAGAGTGGTGGAACCTGGGTGGGCAGAAGTTGCACCCAATGGCCTTGGCAAGGGACCAGAAGGAGGAACTGCCATTTGAGTAGGAGGTGAGTTTGCAGCATTTGGCCATTTCAAAGTCTGACTGGACTTGGTGAGGATTCTTTTGCAACTGTAGCGAGATGCAGTAAAGGCAGAGTGGGCAGTTGGAGTTTTGGTCTTGACCAATTGTGGTAAGCAGAGGTTTTTTCTTTTATAGCATTGGCACATTTTTTTGAGAACCAAGGCTTGGATGGTGGCTGAGAATTTGGAGTGGAATAAGGGATGAAAGCCTTCATTCCTGTGAGGATGATTTCTGTTATTTGGTCTGAGCAGGTGTTTGGATCAGAAGAACTGAAGCAGCAGTCGTACCATGGGAAGGAGGAATAGTAGTCACACTTCCATTTGGCAACCTTGTAGTGCCAAAGAATATGAGACTGTGAACTGGTGGGTGAAGGTTGTTCTGTGGCAAAAGAGACATATGAGGTTATGGTCCAAGTTTCCAAAAGGAGAAT
This sequence comes from Typopeltis vanoorti, assembly GCF_054136105.1. Lineage (NCBI taxonomy): Eukaryota > Metazoa > Arthropoda > Arachnida > Uropygi > Thelyphonidae > Typopeltis > Typopeltis vanoorti. The sequence goes on along the minus strand of NC_143561.1, from coordinate 32,851,217 downwards.
CGACAACTACAGTATACCTGGAAGGGAAACTTATTAGGAAGAGGTCAAGTGTGTTGGCAAACTGGAGGGAGTTATCAGGTAATCTGGTAGGAAGATTGATGATCTGAGATAGGTCATTGCTGATGGCGAACATCTCAGCATTCCTGCATGCTTGATCAGTGAAACTGGGGAAGGAGGGCCAATATGAGTTGTGGGCATTGAAGTCCCCAAAAAGGATGACCTCACTATTGGGGTATTGGTATGACAGCAGAAAGTCAAGCTTTATAGAGATATAATTATAGAGGTAAGAGTGGTTGATGGAGTTGGGAGAGTGACAGAGAGAGCATATGAAAAGGGCAGGCTGATTTGGTAGAGAAATTTTGAGCCAAAGTAGATGAAACAGTGGGAATTGAAGGATTTGCAGTCTCTAGCATGGTATGTCGGTTCTGACGAATGCACAAGTGTCACCCTTGTGGCGGAAAAAACTGTGTAATGTGTAGTTTGGGCAGTTGAGGTTGCTTTGGGGGTTCTGAAAGGAATAGCAGTTCTGATTTAATAGGTGGTGGTGTACATTGTTTATATTGCTGTTTAGGCAAAGGATGTTGGTGAAGTGGATGTAGAAACTTTTTTTTTTGGTAAGAATTAGTGTTGGTAGGTTGTTTTTTTATGATTTTTTGGTTGGATTTTTAATTTTTTATATATTTTTTCAACTATTTTGTGTGGAAGTATTTTTGAGATCCACAGCAGAAACTCATTACTTTCAGTTGTGGTTCATTGTGTTTGCTGAGGAAGAGAGATAAAAAGGAAGTGAGGCATGCAGTGAGAGATGACTCAGTGCATGCTCACAAACATACTGCCCACACAGAGGGAGTCAGTCTCCTGTCCATATGTGGCTTCAACAGTTCCCCCTGCAATCAAAGTATTTGATCACCCTCCGGTCATGAACTGGCCAAATACATGATGCAGGATTTTTTGCTAGCAGATCAGGAAGCATCCAGGTTCATTACTACCTAGTTCGGTTCCATGTACTAATCAGCAGCCGGCCTGCAGAACTGTTTAACTGCTGTATCGTCGAATGGGGAAGGGTGTGGGTCCCTACAGTGAGATTAGTATGTCTTTGAGGGTATCACTCTCACTGCATGTGGGAAGAGTGGGGGACAGAAACTGGAACTCTTGCTCTAGTGAGCAAATGTGGCTGCAGCCACTTCAGGTCTTTAATAAGCAAGGTGGTGGTATTTCACTGGATGATGAAAGACGTCTACTGCCTAGAGGTTAAGTTGGCATTTCCTCCACCTTTTTGCTGGCAATGCTCGCCAGAGCCCCATTTGTGGAAGCAGGCTATGCCGCTAAAAGGTGGGGATTAACAATGAAGATATAAGAGCAGTTATTGCAGCTGTGAAAGGCGAGTTCAAATGAAGACTTCAGCTAGAAGCAGAAATTTACAGAAAGAGAGGAAAAAAAGCAGAACATCAAGAAGTTGACCCATCCTCCCCCCCAAAAAGTTTACAGTGAAAAAAAACTGGCAGAGACATTTGCCTCTGTTAATATGGTAATTTGGTTGTTTGAGGAAATGAACCCCCAACATAGAGAGATTTAGTAAAGTAGACAATGATGCAACTGCAAGAAATTTATGCAGACGATTACAGATTTATGTAGACTTAATCTCTGACATTAATGTCAGAGATTAAGGTCTCTAATAGAGAGACCTTAATCTCTCTCTGTTCATCCATTTCATATCTACCTTATTTAGCCTTCTAGCCCTTGTAATACATTTAGACATTGTTTCTTAATAGCTCCAGAACAGCATTGATCTCTTTTCAATCCAAGTAATGTATAGATCTCTAAAGAAGTCCACCTCTGCTGTTACCTTCACCTGAAAGACATAACTCGACCTTCCAAAGGTAACCTAATATCTGGCCATCTTCAGAATGCTTTATTGCATTTCCTGAATGTTATTACATGACATCTCCAGGGAGTTCAAAGACTCATTGAGGGAGGGCACCTGCTCTATATAACTCTGTCTCCACCACTCATCACGAACCACAACTACACCAATGCCACTACCGCCCACCACTACCACTGGTATTTTCATAGGCAATCACAAACATCCATGCCCACAGCAGGATTCGAACTCGCAGCCTTTTGGCTATAGAACAGATAAACTAACCACTCAAGCAACTAGGCCAGCGTGTCTAGTATTTCAGTATATGAAGAATGTTGTTGATGAACCAGCCTCTCCTGCCTCCTCTGATGAACTGCTCTTTCTGCATGTGTTTCCAGCTGATTATTTTAATGGTTGTGCAGAGAAGCACTGTACACTCATGTTTTGTTATTATTTATTACAGTACAATACTATATGCAATTTTATTTCACTACAAAAAAAAGAGTAAAATTAGTTACACATTTCAACATTCAGGCATATTAATTGTTAACATATCCTAACGGTTCACATAGCAATTTCTGACCTTTTTGACTTATGATGAGAGCCGGAAAGGAATCCCGATGTAAGTGGAGGTATATGTTGTTTTATGCAACTAATCCTCTCTTCTGTTATCACACAGACACACATAGTTGGTTTTAATCATTAGATTAAAAGTGCTTGCCAATCAGATCAAATTCTTCCTGTTATGAGGAATCTGTTTCAACTAAGGAAAATGTAAATCAATCAACAGATTGTGTATTTTGATATGCGATGAACTGTACTTGAGTGCAAAGTCTGGCATTTTTAAGAACCAGACTTTATTTTGTCTCTTCACATCAAGGAATTAAACTTATTACATGATGCTGTCAAGAAGGAAGTCACTCTGGTATTTCAGCATAGCAATTATTATTATAATTACTATTAGCAAGTTCACAATTACAAACAGATTACACTTTATTGACACACTAGTTAATTCAGTACTTTTACAAGGGGGAGGTCTGGAAAGTTCTGATAAACATCTAGAACAAAAATGATATTAAAGCAACTGATATAACCACAAGAAAGAACATACATTACCTTCATAACTCTGCTAATAGTATATGGAAGCAAAACTTGGACCCTCTTAAGAGAAGATGAAAAGAGGTTGCTGGCATTTGAAATGATGTGCTACTGACAAATCCTAAAGATACCATACACTAATCATGTCACAAATTTAAGTAAGACAAAGAATCAGTTCTTTTGCTGGTCCAAGAGATAACATCATTACAAAGATTCAAAGGAAACAACTCATCTGGCTTAGTCATATCAGCAGATCTAATGGTCTCCCAGTGCAAGTTTTAGAAAGACTTATTCTAGGAACTTGAAAAAGAGGCAGACCAAAAATAAACTGGATAGACAATATAAAAATTGAACACATGCTTTACTTAGAAAGCTGAAAGCTAAGTCTCAGTCAAGGACTGGGTGGACTATGGGAAGAAGAAGAATTATTACTATAACGTTTGAACCACTGCAGCATTATGTATTTCAAATGATACCATTGATTTAAGCTATTAATTAGTAGCTAGTCAGTTGAAATAATTCTATTTATTGGAAAGACTCCATAAGTGAGGTAAATTATTTTCTGTAGAGAAGTTAATTTACATAACATTCTTATTGTGTTTTTAATCATTCATTGTGAATAAACATTAATTTATTTAGTACAATCACAATAACGTGCACCATTTGCATAATTTTCTATAAAATTTGATAGCAAGTATAACTGCTGTAGCATCAGGTGACATGGTGTCAGAGTGTATTTATTCTTCTAAAATGCAATGTCAGTCAACACTAATTCATATTACAGGATCATTGTCTAACGTCATCCCCTTTAAGTCACTCTTCTTTGTTTAGTTATTGAAGCTATTAACTGACAGAATCACTACATTTTTATTAACAGATAAAGAAACTTACATTTTTAATGGTTCACAGAATATTTGATCCCGTTCTACTGTGAATGGATGATGAGTGTTAACATATGGAGCTGTCCACAGTACACAAAAAGCAGGTGTTGTTTGTGGTTGCTACATTCAAGTCTTCAGTTACTATACAAAAGAAATTCAAGGTAGGAATATGGGATGAGCCAAAAGTCTATATTGCTAATGAAAGTGCAAGAATCAAGAAGAGGTAAATTTTCAGTTGAGGAACAAAGTGTAACAAGAACATAAGGTCATGAACATCAATATCATTGGGAAGACAAAATTTAGAAATTATTTTCACAGAGCCACCAACAAAAGTAGCAATGCTGAGATGTGAAAGGAAGATCTTCACCAGTGACAGTATATACATTACCTTAACAATATACCTCATTTTAGCAGAAGATAGTCAAAGTCATGCTGTTGAAGAAATGATACTCTACCGATCTAAGACACCTGACAGAAATAAAAAAAAAAAAAAGAAGATTTGCAGAACTTGGCATTCCATGAACCTACATTAAGCTACATGAAAGAAGCTTTGCAAATGCATTGCTAGTATCCACAATAAGTGAACAAACTCAGACCAGGAGAGAGATAGGGAGGGATGGAAGGAAAGAAAGAGAGAGAGTGAAGGAGGAAAAGATAACATGAAGTTGTCAGGAAAAAAAAAGTTTCAAAAAAAATGTACAAAACTGAAATAATTGCTTGCAAAATTCACTTTTATGGTGCAAAGATAAATATTCCATTGAGAAGACTGAACACCACTGAGATGAGATGATGTAGACAGCAGTTAACAATCAGCACAAATGCTGGGAATTGCTAACCAATTAGTTTCTCCCCAACACATCAACTTGAGAGAGCTTTAGCACACACGACAAAGGATTGTCACATGTTAGTTTCTTGTCTGGATAGTGCTGTGACACCAAAGAAGCAGTGATAGATGCTGTCTGCATAGCATTTGTATTAATTACACCTGCCATATTGAGATGCATATTGCACAGAATATGGCAATGCCTATATTTTGTTGTGATAACAGCAGGCAGTATAGAGATGTTAGAACAATTGTTAGCTCCTCCACTCAGCAACTACCTATTCTTAGATTTTATTTAAAGATTTTTTGAATTTTCATCCTGAAAGCTCTAATCTCCATAACTCCCTCACTAGCCTTTCCATGTAATGCTTGGTGTTCCTATTTTCTGCCTTTCAGAGGGTAACCGATTCATAATTCTCAATTGCTAAGGTGCTTTCATTCTCTGGATATATCCATACCATTTCAATGCACATGCCTCCATTCTCTTTATGACAGATTAGGGGTGTAATCTAGCTCGCCTCCTCGTGGTGCACCCTGGGTAATGCTAATTGAGCTAGAGCGATTCGGCAGCCAGTCTAACACTTAGTTCTTCTGGCTAAGGCATGCAGTCAAACAATACTGATTTTTCTAATTTTATTGATGATGCTGACAAAAAACTGGGATTTAGCCTTAAGATGTATCAACTGAATATCGAGGGAATTAACAGAGCAAAATGCGACTATCTCTGCAAAATACTACAAGAAAATAACATTGACGTTGTGCTTCTTCAAGAAATGCATGCTGAAAACGAAGACAACCTTAATAGAAGAGGAAAATAACTGGTTACACACTGATTGGTGCTACATACCACCGAAATTATGGCATTGCAACATATATCAAGGATGATATAGAAAATGCTTCTGTCCTGACAATGAGATGGGATAACGCTACCCATCTTGTGAGTGTGAAAATTCACAACATAACAATAGTCAATGTCTATAAACCTCCTTCAACATCATGGTCTATAGATGTTATACCTACTTATCAACATCCAACAGTATGATTGGCGATTTTAATAGCCATCATGAAGAATGGAAGTACCCTGATAACAACGACTGCAGGACTACCCTCGTTCAATGGGCAGAAATAAATAATATACACCTTATATACACCTCATCAAATACAAGGTGTATATAAATAATATACACCTTGTATTTGATGCCAAAGATAGAAACACCTTTAGATCATCAGCATGGCAAACAGAGTCTAATCCGGAGTTATGTTTTGTTTCAATAAACACAGAAGGGAAACCATTACCAGCAAGACGATATGTACTTTCTAACTTCCCACACAGTCAACATCGACCGGTGTTACTGGAAATTGGCATGACATTACCTATAGCAAGATTGTTTCCACGACCACATTGGAATTTTAAAAAAGCAAGGGAGGCATAAACCATGTTTCTCCTTCATAACAAAGGAATGTCATCAAGCACAACACGGTAATGTTTTCAACCTGATTTTGCAATAAGGTACAAAGATCTTATAAGCCTGTTTGGAAAAACATATGGTCCTATTAACACGTTCACTGCCACTCATTTATGACAAAATGGCCTTGCTACAGTGCCTACACATCTGCACGATTTGACTACCCAGGCAAGACTGAGTTATGCAGCACAGAAATACATGAGCCTTACAATGCTTAGAACCGGCAGTGGCATATATGCACAAACTGGCTTGACGCTTTAAAGTGTCAGTGGCAATGAATGTGTTAATCAGTCTCCAAGGATACCTGCATATATATACATTGATGGAGAACTGCTGCTGTCTTGATTAAATAATGAAAGTGAATTTTGAGTGGCCTCTAAGTGATGACGTGATAACTGAAAATGCCATCTTAAACAAAGAGCACTTTGTCTGTGAAAAGCATACAACAGAGAGAGAGAGAGAGGAAACAATCCTACATTCACTGTCGTAAAAACCAGAGATAAAATACCAATCTTCTGGTAAAAGTGCATGAACTTGCTGAAAATGGTACAGGTAAAGCTGATGTTCATACATTCCTCTCCGTACACACATTAAGAGAAATCATCCTCTTTCAATGTAATTTTCTACATATTAATGCATAGATTCTATGCCACTAGATGTGAATGTTTCCCTAGTTTCTGGTACCCTCACAGTTTTTTCATTCCTTTCTTTTCATGATGCAGCAACTGTGTGCCAGACTCAAGGCAGTAATGAAGATGAATGTTTGAGAGCATGGAATTTGATGACCAGGGAAAGTTTCTTGATAAAGCTGATGTGCTTCATGTGCATGTTAGCCAATTCAGTAAATGTGAACGTACACTGCAAAACACCAATCAACGCATCACTTAATAAGAAACACTGAAACAAATAGCAACTGCTACTTGCTCAGAACAAACCTATTAGACTGAATGCAGTTTGAATGCATCATGCATGCAATTCTGGTTGTTTACAATCATGTGATTTATGTAAATTTTATGCGTGTGTGCATGCATGCATGTGGAATAATTATATAATTTTTTTTGTGTTTACAACCTTTCATGAGTCCCACTCATGAAAGGTTGTAAACCAGTTTTTACATTTAGTGCTGTGAGTGGGCTAAGGAAACCCAGCTCTAAAGACCAAACATGATACTTTTTCAAGCCACTTTAGGCCACCAATAAGCAGGATGATCTCATAGCAAGTGACAAAAAGCATCTATCACCTTAATACTTTTGAAAAAATCTCTGCCATAATGGAATTTAAACTTACAGTTTGTGGAAGTGGAGATACTATTCACTCAATTAAGCTGTATACAAATAAGACATCTGAAAGAGAAATTTACTCTTCTTGTGAAGGAAGAAAAACTCAAAATGTATGTAGAGTATGAAAGTATACACAAGTGTATACTATAATTCTATGTGCATTTACATATACCGTCATCCCTCGACTTACGTCCAGGTCCTGTTCCATCCAGAAGGACGTAAGTCAGTCTGACCTAAGTCAATACATTAAATCAACAGAGTTATAGGGGTTTAGGGACTTAACCATAATAAGTATACTGCCATTTTAATTTTTACTGACACTATAAAACAAGAGAATAATCACTCAAATCTTCCTCTACAATCACATCCTCATTACCTTCCCTATGTGAAGGACAAGGCTGCGGCTCTTCTGGTGTAAGTTTTTCTGTTTTGATGAAAATGTCCAATGTGCTTTGTTTATTCCTCTTCTTCTTTTCATCATAAATTTGTTTACAGCAAGCAAACACATCACATACTTTCGTTTCTACTAATAAGAAGTGTTCAACATTGGGGGTCCATGTCTTCAGCCATTTTGAGAACATTTCTGTAAGGCTCTTCACTGTAAATTGTTTAACTACCTCTTCTTGTTTCTCTTTTCCCTCTTCCTTTTCTCGTTCTTCCTCTTCTGCAACATGTTCTTCTGGTTCTACCAATTCTTCATTGGTCAACGCTTCAGGGGCATTTTCTATGAGTTGAACTATGTCGTCATCATTCACTTTGAGATTCATATTGTTTGCTAGGCCCACTATTTCTTCACTCAATGTACTGTCTTCATTTTTTTTTTCAAAACTTCCAAAATCATGCACAAACCTTTTTGATGTCTTTTTCCATATGCCACTCATACATTGAGAATACACTTCGTCCTAAGCCACAGCAATATTTTTAATAGCATGATAAATATGGTGGACAGTAGATGGCATTGGTGTAGATGATGATAGTTGGTGGATTGAGTGAAGACAGAGTTGTAGAATACAACAATAATAATAATAGTATTTAATGCTTTCCAGAATTGCATGAGAGTGATAATTTCCTTCAGTGGTAGAAATGCCTTGTGAAAAGTTCTCCATAGATAATAAGCCTTAAACATTGCAAGATCTTCCTGATCCATCGGTTGGATCAATGAAGCAGTGTTTGGAGGGAAAAACATGACCTTGAACTTGGTGAAGATCACAGATATAAGATGAATGACCTGGAAGTATTATCTAGAATTAAAATTTTAAATTCTACATTTTCTTTCATACAATAGCTTTCCATTTCACTCACATAACAGTTGATTAAGGCATCTGCAAACAATTTTTGAGTCATCAACGAATTTTTATTGCTTTGATAACAAACTTGAAGAGTATGCTTCCTAATGTTTTTGAAGGCTTGTGAATTCTCACTGTGCCATATCACAAATGGTTTCAGTTTATATCCAGCCACATTACCCGCTAACAGAATCGTAATATGGTCTTTAAGAGCTCTGAAACAAGGCATAGATTTTAGCTTTTTTTGTGGATGAATGTCTGCTCGGACATTTTTTTTCCAACAAGGTGGTCTCATCCATATTAAATATTTGCTGTGGAAAATAATTTTCCTCTGTAATAATTTTATCCCATTTCTCCAGCCTTCTCATGGGCACTTGCAGATTCACCATACATTTTTACATTATGCAGTAAAAATGTATGTTTCATGAGATTTAAGCAGCAAAATAAAACAGGAAGAAGAGCTGAATTCATAGTCGCAATTGGGTCCTGCTTTCTCCTTCAACAAGTTGAAGAGACTTAGTGCCTTGAAGATCATGGTCATAATGCTAAGGGACATGCACTTTTGGTTCAGGTCCTCTATTCCACGATGCTTTTCCATATTCCAATAGGACCTTTACGTTCCTTCGTCACTATCGTCGATTTAATGGAAGCAGATCCTTTCACAGCCTCTACGATTTTATCCTTATTTTTCAAAATGGTTGTCACTGTGGAATAAGACCATCCGAAGTCATGTGATGGGCTTATTAGCTTCATGTTGTTTTATAACCTGCAACTTCGTTTCAAGATCAATTGCTCACCTCTTTTTCTGCGATTCTTCACTAGGTTTTTTGATTGGGCGTGTAGGAGCCATGTTGCACAAAATATCATGAAATATTTAACGATAAATACACAAATAACCTATTTCTCAAACACAAAATTAACACAGGAACTTTTGAAGACACGTGAAGACTGCCAAGGGAGGCTGCTGCTGAATGTGTTGTTGCCACTGCACATGATGCATTGTTGCTAAATAGAAACCTTTTTTCTTTAAGCTCGCTTGCATCTTGTTTGAAAGTATAGTCGCAAATGTTATTTATTCCCTTATAGGATCATGGACATATCTTCAAACAGACATAACTCGAGGGATGACTGTATATACATCGATGTATATAGAATTACAGTACTGAAATCCAAATATGTTCTTTTTAACTACAGCTAAAGACTTGCATTCTTTTAATTGTTCCTTCTCATTCAAAATAAAGGAGTTCTTTAATTCTTGGATCCTTCTTTACCATAAAAGCTCTTCGGCTGCCACTATTTCACAGCAGAAATTTTTTTTTTCTCCAGTTTCACATACTTTTGGTGACATTATACTTCCTACTGACAAAATGTTTTTTTTTCTTCTTCTTTTTGTTTTAAATTATGCTGTTTTTCATTAACGGTGAAGGATCCTAAGCACATCTCCTTTGTTAGATATGGTGAGCAGATCACATATGCAGAACTTCATAATGTTCTATTACTAACACATTCCAGCAATATGTAGGTACATGGAAAGATGTGACAATAATACTAGCACTTAAGAGTTGTTCATCATCATCATCATCATCCTTATACCCTCTTTTACCTTGCGGTGTCGAGGGTCCATTGATCATCGGACCTCACTCCGTTTACAGGATAAGGTGGTCAGCCTTATGCCCCGGTGTACCCTATGGCCTGTAGTGTTGAGTTCTCAAGGCCAGGTTGCCTGCTTTGCGGAATGAAAAACCCCAGAATAAGCTGGGGAAAAAACCCTGCTGTCCACGCCCAAGACTGGCTAACTTGGCTATGGCTGAGGAAGATCCTTCAGCTCCTCACGTCACTGACGGGAATCGAACCTAGGACACTCTTTCCCCAGGCATATGGTTGCGAAGCGCATAGCCACTAGGCTAACTGCGCAGACTGCACTTAAGAGTTGCACACCTTAAATTTCAGATGATTATTTTAATATAAAACATGGGGTATTTGAAAAAATATGCTGTATATAACAATTTCTTCTTTCTTCTTACCCTTTTATACTTATATACAATCTTTCATTTGTTGGTATGATATATATTTAAAAGAAAATATGCTCACATACACACAATCCATCACATTTGTAAGGTTCACGTTCAAGATTTACATCCCACCACTAACAATACAAATAAAAACACACCAATAATATCAACAAAAATCCCACTACTGAAATATCATTGCACAGAATAGAATCTAAACACACCCCTGAAATTGATAGTTACCACCACTTCCAAGATAATGAAACCAAATTACATTGCTCTAAATATCTCTAGTAATAAGAGCCAATCAGGGTGCTATAAACACAAAAATACTGTATTTAATTTTACTCTCTTGGCATTTAAACAAAATAAATTATTCTCTATTTATCTCAAACCACCTAAACTCAAACTTCAAATCAACCAATCTCCTTCTCTTAATATATAATCTTAGCTGTGGCAACTCAGTCAGTTTTGTACTGTTACTTATCTGACAAAAATTCTCATAAAATGAGTAGCACTACTGTTATGTTGCTGGTCTTGTGTATATATATATATATATATATAAAAATACTTTCTACATATATATATATATATATATATTTTTACTACCTTTCGTTCCTTTTTGGTCTAATAAATGTTTAGTTTTCATATTTTTCCTAATTAGTTTTTTTTTTTTTTAAATCCACCATTTGATTCATCACGTTCCTTGTTTACTGGTTTTCTTTATATAGTACCTGAGGCAAATAAGGCCCACCTTATTTAAAATTTGAATAAGTTAGACAATTGTTCAGATTAATTGAAACAACTTTATTATCACTAATTAAAAAAACACAAATAAGAACAATTCTTGCAGTAATTTATATTTTAACCGAGTCTTTAAAAAACACCTTGAGTGGCCCTTATTAAACCATAGTAGTTTAATAAAGTCCTTGAACAAAATTAAATATTTAAAAAAGAATATAACAATTATTTTTAATTATTATTAATTTTAATCATAATTATTAGCTTAAGAACAGTCATAAGGACATATAAATATGCCACATTCTTCTTTGGTGAGATCAACACACTCATCATGGTACCATTTAAGACATTGTGCACTGCCTCATATCAGCCACCTTTTCTTCTCTGCATCCATGGCAATACCACTTCTCTTTTGACACTCTTTGTTCCTTTATTTTTTTTTTTTTTGGTTCTTCATGTTTTTTAGTGGCAGCCTTCTCTTTCTTACTATCCTTTTCTTTGAAAAGATTTTGGTCACTCTCTAGCCCTTATAATTTAAAAGCTTTTCTTCATGGTGTTGCCTTTACAACTGCATAATTTGGAGTTGACATTAACTCCTGAAATGATGACTTCAAGGAGTTCTTTGTTTTTAGATTTGCCAATGGAATCTCATCATCGGAGTTATCTGAATCACAAGATGGAGGATTAGGACATGTTCTTACAGCTGAAGCAGGATTCAAAAATTGAGCTTTAGGTTTAGAAATTGTTGGGTTTCTCTTTAAAAATAACTTCAACCAATCTTTTCCTGAGAGGCCACTTTCTTTATTGAAGTTATGCCTAATTTCATTTTGTTCACAAAATATAAAAGTTTGCCTGCCTATAGATTTTGAAGTTAAAGGGATGCCAAATGAAGCAAACTTTACTATTCTTTCTATGAAGTTCTTCTCTTGTTTTTTTTGTTAGCACAGTATTTCTTTCTAATCTTTTCGTCATCTTCTCTGTCTTTAAATGGTTCTTCAATGTTCTTCTAGGTAATCCATAGCGTTCTGATGCTGCACGTTGTGATAGTTGTCCTCTTTGAACAGCATTCATAGCTGCTTCTAGTCTTTCATCAGTCTAAAGACCCCCCCATTTCTTCTTAACTTCTGACATTTTAAGAGGCCTTTAGCAATAAAATAACTATTATGAGCAATCACCAAAAAAAAAAAAAAAAAAAAAAAAAAATCATAAATTACAGCAGTTTAATAAGGCCCATCAACAAATTTACTGGGCCTTATTAACCGCTGCGAACTAGATTAGATAACATCTATTTTCACGTAAAATATGAATTCAAATCAATTAAAACATTTTTTATCATAAAACTGAATGTTGAAAGAACAATTTAAATATAAAAACAACGAAAAGAACAATACTTTTAATTAAATTAAAACTTATGAATTATTGTGGCGTAATATTATTAAACGGGAAGACACAACCACCTCCCACAAAGGTATAGATCAAACCGACACAATACAGTCGCTAGATAATATGCCGCAACTGATTTGCCATTATATTGCATCTTCTGTGTGTGTGTGTAAGAAACCAAACCGGCGCAACTTACCGTAAATATGTTTTTTTTTTAAACGGGCCTTATTTACCTCAGGTACCTAACTTCATTTTCAAAACCATCCTCTTACTGCATGTTCTCAGCTCAATGAAGCGTGGCTTCAAATATTTTATAATTCCTTGCCCTCTAAAAATATAAAAGCACATCTTTTAAATGGCTCTTTCAGCATAAATTAAAAATTTTATATTCATTATTTAACTCAGCCTCTGGCTGCAGATACAAGATAGTTCCATTAACTAATAATTTGCTTCTTTTTTTTTTGTTATTATTTGATATCAAGAATAACATGAAACCTAATTTCCAAAAATCCTTATACTATTTTCAAGAATTCTATTTTTATATATATACATACGAGGTAGGTTCCAAAAATTTCTGGCCTGACACATAAAATTTGTGCCAATTTTAAAATGCCATACATGACAGATAGCATCTATGGAGGAGATGAATGTACCAGTTTCAACTCTCTACCTGCATCATTCAGGCACTCAGTTGACTAACACATGGCACACCAAGTGACTGTAACGTTAAAAATTGAGTACGGCGCTGTGACAAAGTTCTTCATCAAAGAAGGGCTTTCTCCAAGTGCTATCAATTGGATGGTGTTTATGAGGAAGCTTCTACTTGATATTCCATCACGAAGGAATGGGCTAAACACTTTTGCCTAGAGACATCGAAGATTATCCTCATGGTAGTCGGCCTGTAGAAGTGATGACTAAGGAAAATGTCTCTCTTGTTGTGGAACTGCTCAATGGCAGACAGTTGAAGATCAAAGAAATTTCAGCAAGGTTAGGGCTTTCTATAACCACCATCTTTCGCATTATTCATGAGAAGCTTCACATGACGAAGGTCAGTGCAATTTGGGTGCCCCAACTTCTCTCTTCAGTTCAGAAGGAGCATCGTGTGACCTATTCCTGCAAGTTTTTAGAGCTTTGCCAAGGGAATCAGATCCTTTATTATGATCCTCTCCAAAAGGGAATCCATGGAGTAGTGCAAACCAGGCAAAGCACCGCTGAAAAAAAAGCCAAGGTCACTCAGTCCAACCAGGAAGATCATGGCAACAATCTTTTGGGATTGCCAGGGATTGGCTTTAAGGAAAGAAATACCACCGTGAATGCAGAATATTATGCTTCTCCTGCACAAACTCTGTGATGCCATAAAGGAGAAGAGATGAAGAATGTTGAGTCATGGTGTTTGCCTGCTTTATGACAATGATCCAGTCCATGTGGCTATTGCTGCAAATGCTGCAGTGAATGAAGGACTGTGGCTTCCAGGAGGCTGAACATCTACCCTACAGTCAAGATCTGGCACCCAGTGACTGCTACCTGTTCTCGAAACTGAAGAAAGACCTTCGAGGAAGAAAATTTACAGATGACAATGAGGTGAAAGATGCAGTTTTATACCATTTTGCAGACAAAAGTATAGACTATTTTTTCAAGGACAAAGAAATGTTAATTCAAAGATGTGAAAAGTATGTTGAAGTAAAGGGAGATTATGTTGAAAAATGGACAAAGTTGTTTTCTTTCTATCACCTCTAAAATATATATATATATATATATATATATATATATATATATATATATATATATATATACACACACATATATATGTATTTTTAAAATTCATTTTTACTCGGTTGGAATATTATAAAAAAGGTTTATGACTATTACCGAGAGAAAAGAGATGACAAGATATATTTAAAAAAAAGATACTACTAGTTTACTAGTTTCGTTACATGAACATCCTCAGGTATCACATTCAAAGAAGTATATAAAAAATTACAGAGACTTAAAATTGTACTAACAGAACAAGTATAAAAAACAGTAGCGTGTTTGAAAAATGCAAGTATGAGTTCCAAACAAACGAATACTACACACTGTCGCAAGTGCGCCAGTACTGAACAGAAGCAACGTGTGCGTCAGAGAGATTGTAACTCAGGCTGTTGTTGATATGAGAGGAATCTAGAGAAATTTCCCTAGATTCAACAATCTTTCTTTCGAGTTCATCGTAGCACACATGGATGTTAGCAGTTTGAGTCCAGTTTACAATGTGCTGGCGGCCTTCGTCTGAGTTAGCTGAAAAGAGAACATGGCTAGAGATCTCTTTTCAACTAACTCAGATGAAGGGCGCCAGCACATTGTAAACTGGACTCAAACTGCTAACATCCATGTGTGCTACGATGAACTCGAAAGAAAGATTGTTGAATCTAGGGAAATTTCTCTAGATTCCTCTCATATCAACAACAGCCTGAGTTACAATCTCTCTAACGCACACGTTGCTTCTGTTCAGTACTGGCGCACTCGCGACAGCGAGTAGTATTCGTTTGTTTGGAACTCATACTTGCATTTTTCAAACACGCTACTGTTTTTTATACTTGTTCTGTTAGTACAATTTTAAGTCTCTGTAATTTTTTATATACTTCTTTGAATGTGATACCTGAGGATGTTCATGTAACGAAACTAGTAAACTAGTAGTATCTTTTTTTTAAATATATCTTGTCATCTTTTCTCTCGGTAATAGTCATTAAACCTTTTTTATATATATGTATGTATGTATATATATTTGGAATGGTAACATTTTTCCAGAATTTATTAACTACAGAAAAAATGTATGTGCTCAAGAATATTTTGGATGTTATATATACCCATACACTTTAAAGGCATTATAAAGCAGGATGTAAAAGTATCAATATAATATTTACCTGACATCAGGATCCCAATTCTGAAAAAATATAAAAAAAATAAAATAAGTAAAAATACTACAAAAATAAATTGCATGTATTCGCAAGATATTTAAAGATAAAAATGTTGAAATATACATACCTCATTTAATGCAAGACTTGCTGATGTATGCATAACTAAAAGAAAATAAAAATTGGAAGAATTTCAGACATTTCAGAAATATATATCAGGTAGAGATTATTCATTAAATAAAAGTCTTTTCTCATGCAAATGACTGCAATGCATTATTATGAATGCAGAATAACAAACATTTTTAAGCAAATGCCGGCCGGGTTGACCGAGTGGTTAGCATATCCGCTGTCCAGCTAAAAGGCTGCAAATTCGAATCCCATCGTGAGCATGGATGTTTGTCTGTGCAAATACTAGTGGTGGTGGTGGTTAACGGCAGATGGCATTGGCGTAGATGACGGTAGTTGTGGTTGGTGGAGACGGAGAGTTGTAGAGTAGGTGCCCTCCTTCGATGAGTCATTGGACTCCCTGGAGGTGTTATGTAATAGTAGTAATAATAAATAATAATAATGCAAAAATTTAAGGGAAACAAAGATTATTATTATTATTATCAAAGTTCTCCAGGGACTTAAGAACTCACTGAAGGAGGACATAGATCACCCACAGCTGTAATACGTTCTCTTCCACTCATTCACACTGGATGCACTCACTATCTCAAGATGCAAACTGTACCACTCACTGCCCTATGAGAGAAAAATCTAGCTCTTGCCCCTTTTTTTTTTTTAACCACACAAACTTAATTTCTGTGGATACCCATGTCCTCTCTCTACCTTCCATATAATGAAAAAGTTCATCAGATGATAATCCATAACCATGGTGGCCAAATTGTGGCTGTTCTTAAGTTTTATTGCAGCTCAACTAAAAATATTTATAATTTTTCTTAATTTTCTAGCAGACATGGGGCAATCACCTAATAAAGTTTTTCTGAATGATGATAATAATTTTTAAAAAATCGAGGTAAAGCCAAAAAAAAGAAAAAAAAAATCAATGTTTTTCTCTAAAAATCATCAATGTTTGTTTGCCATCCCTAATAAGCTGTATTTTGCTGCTCGATTGGTCAATGTTTTTGAGTGGCTTGATGAAATCTGCTGTTCATATGCTGTTCGGCAATGTAGTTATATTTATATTACCTTGTCAGAAAATTTAAAAAGATACATTACTGAATTTCATACTTCTTATATTAATAAAAAGGTAACAATTTAAATTCCGAATTATTTAAATATTAATATTTTATTTTAAAAATTTTATTATAGAATATTTTGCAGCATGACTCTTGAAAATAAACAGAAGTGGAAGTATATCGACAAACATAGAAATTTTAAGGAAGAATGGGAAGAAGACTATGCTTTTATTGAGAAAAATGGTAAAGCTTTTTGCCTCATCTGTAGTTCAACAGTGAGCAATTTCAAAGTAGGGAATTTAAAACGTCATTATGAAAAATTGCATCACGAGTTTTAGTCTCAATATCCTGAAAAATCTGAAATAAATTAAAAAGCTTAAATCGTTGAAATCTTCAGTTAATAACCAAATTAACTTCATGATAACATTTACTGAAGAATCTAAAACTAACAGAGGCTAGTTTTAAAATATCATGGAACATCGCATGTGCAAAATGGCCTTATTATATATAAATTATATTTTATTAAATTACATAAGGATATTCAATTGCATCATATTACTGCTACAGTTTTCTCACAATTTTTTTTCTTAATATATTTATTCCATACAAGAGGTACAAGAATCTGTACTATATCAGTGCCATATTGAAGTACAGATGAGGGTTGAGAATGAAGAAACCTATTGACAATTTTCTTAAAGACCTGTAGGTTGAAATTGTTTGGAAACATATCATGAGGAAGGCTGTTCCAGAGGAAAGCGATGGAATAAGTGAAGAAGAGTAGAAGCAGGTTTGGTGAGTTTGCAGTTGTACTGTAAAGAGACGTTGGACAACAGCTGCTCTTGTTTTAACAGGCCTAACAGCAAGTGGAGGAATGATGTTTGCCAATTCATTGAAGCAGTGACCATGGAAGTACCTGTAGAAGAGACACAACTGAAACACTGTGAGATAAAGATTGAAGTGAGCCTGTGAGGAAAGGATCACCTATAAGCCGAACTGATCTCCTCTGGATAGCATCAAGAATTTTTAAGGAGGTTTTAGGTGCACCACCCCAAATGCGTGTACAGTATCTAAGGATAGACAAATTTGGAATTAAAATAGGGTTAGTAGCTGGGTGGATGTAAAATAGCTTCTTGAGTAGAAAAGAATGCAGTTTTTTTAGGTGAGGAAGCTATTGATGTGATGCGTTTGTGCCAAGAGAGCTTTGGAGGTAAATGTTAGTCCAAGGAGAGAGAGTTAATCCTGTCTGGTGATGTATATATTACTGAGGATGAGGGAAAGCGAGATGAGATCCCTTTGGTGAGAGAAAAGGGAGGACTACATTTTTGCAGCATTGAAGGTGACTAGGTTATCCTTGCCTCACTGAAAGATGGTATGGAGATCAGCATTTAAGGCACTGCTTGCAGATGATCTTGATGTTAGGGATGTCTGGGAACTACATGGTTTGTCAAAGGAGTAGGATGAGTGGAGAGTGCTATCATTGGCAAAGATGTGGATTTGATTTGTAGTGATACATTTTCCAGTTTATTCAATATAAATTGAAAAGTGTGCTTAACATAATATTTTTTAAAAGTAGCAATTATGCCTTGATCTAATTGGTGAATAATGCTTGTTGTATTGGGTGGAAAAAACACTACCTGCACATTTGGATGTTCTAAATAAGGATGACTTAGTGCATTGTCAACAATTAATAAAACTTTAAAATCGAGAGGCCTTTGTATTAGCCATCCAATGTACTGGCAGCTGTTTTAGATCTTTGCCTTTTACAGCACGTGGTCTTAGAGATCGATTTACTAGGAGGGGTTTCAACATTCGATTCCCTGATGCATTGCTACAAAGTAACAACATTACTCTATCTTTGCTTGCTTTAAACACACTTGCTTTTTTCCTCAGACTTTGGAATGTAAGTTCGACTAGGCATTTTCTTCCAAAACAATCCTGTTTCGTCAGCGTTAAACACTTGATTGGGACAATATCCACCATCTTCAATCATTTTTGCTAACTTCTCTTGAAAATTTTTGGCTGCTTCTTCATCTGCTGCTGCAACCTCACCTGTAATCTTCACATTATGAAGTGCATTCCTTTTTAAAAACCAGGTTAGCCATCCTTTGCTAGCCAAAAATTCTTTTATCAGTCTGGGAAGAGGAAGTAGATGGCTCCAATTGCTTCATCTGTTCATAAAACCGAAGAGCTTTTTGTTTAATTAAATAAACACTTATAGGAATTCTTCTTTGAGTTAATTCTTCGATCCAAATTACGAGCGTTCGTTCTGTGTTTTCTAATAAAGCATCTCTTGAGTATGATGATAATTTGGCACTTAGTTTTGTGCCAGAAATGACAGATTTTCTTATTGCGACTTCATTCTTTTTAATTGCTCTTATAGTAGATTCACCTAAATTAAAATGTTTACCAATCGCTGTAGATCCCTCTCCTTTTGCTAAGTGATCTAAAATTATAATTTTCATTTCCAAAGAAATTGCTTTTCTTTGGTGCTTTTTTTTCCATTGAGCCAAATTAAATTTTCAAAATAAAAATTAGCAAAATTTAGACTTACGATAATGAAAAGACAAATACTTACTCACATGCAAAATTAACTTCACGGACAATCACTACTTAGACGTTAAGCCAAAATGTGCTGCAACACACTGTTCATTATGCACAGCGATATATAAGTTTTGAAGTTATGCACCGCATAACTTCAAAACCACATAAAAAGAGACTCGAGTGTGTGTGTGTGCGCGCGAGTGACATAGTTACCATCACCTGAAAATTTTAAGTCTAATATGTGACTTGGTTGCATATCTTGCTGGCATATTTTCATTGTTAAATTAAATGAATTTAAGTATGCAAAGTCCAAAGCCCTTTGACCAATCCTTCATAAAAAACTTTTCCAAATAATGAAATTTAAAACATTAAAAGAAAAGAAAATTAATGTTGCACACTATATCATCAAAAAAATTGCTGATATTAAAGAACAAAATTATGTATCATTTTCGTCCATTTTCAAGACATCTGCATTATATGGATTGATCCCTCTTTATGACATACAATAATAAATTTTTTGGAAGTTTATTATTGTGAAATTTATTATTATTGTTTCGACTTTTTTTTAAAAGGTCGAAACCGGTCTGGGTAGTGACCCTTCCCTTAATGCATAGCATTATACATGTCCACAAAGAGATGTGCTTTGCATTATGGGAGATACTAAGACAAGGAGTGATGAGAGCTTGGTCCACCTTTACCATGAGTTGCCTCAATCCTGAAGATACTTCAAGCGCAAACTTTGTTTGCTTACACTTGGATAAAGGATTAAACTAAATTTATTATAGTCTAACCAAGCGGGGAGAAAAAAAACTTCCATTATGACATACAACTTTTATTATTATTATTCAAAAGATGAAAACAAATTTCATATAATTATCTTCAAATTAAGGTTTTCAACTGTTATTAAAAAAAAAGAATAAAAGTTTTAGTTGAAAGTGAAAGAATATCCATCATAGTGAAAATATCTCACAAAATACTAATTCCAGTTTCAACTACTTATCTGAAATAGGAATTATTGCACTAACTACTATTAAAAATAAATGATAAGATCAATCATAGCAAGGATTTAAGCTGGTCAAAGAGCAACAACAACAGAGTGATGAGAGCCACTAAAGTGACAAATATTATTTATTGATCACTTATTTTTGCAACAAAAAATTTAAATAAATAGTCTTGATCCCCCATTTATAATGCTTTCCTCAACATACACATACCCGTATAATGAGAATCACAGAATGACAAAGTGTAAATATAGAGGAAGCACATAAGCAAAAAAAAAAGATTAATATATACTGCTCTATAATTGCCTGAAGAGAAGGAAGGTATGATTAAATTCAATGTTAGTAACACTCAGAATTGTCTTACTTCTCAAGAAAAAAAGTCTGTACTTTCTTTTAATAACAACTAATCCTAGAGAAGATGAATAATGTTAACTTTTAAAGCCCCCCCCCCATCTCATTCATTTGATGATTCACTTCACTTTGTACCACTGATTCTCAGATTCTGTCATGCTTTCTGTACAAATATTTCAACAGTATGTCCAAGCCTGCTTTTAGAATTCTGTATTTTCTTCATGCTAAGAAAACACATGCTACTAGGCATCATTTATACATAAATTCCTGATTATACATAAAGACCCTGATCAGACCACACTTGGACTATTGTTCTCAGATTTGGTCCCTAGGATTTGAAGGGGATAAATTAACTGTGGAAAGGGTACAAAGGCAGATAACAAAGATGGTTTTAGGACTGTACAATGATAGTTATGAGGATTGGCTGAGGGAATGTGGACTGCAGAGTTTGGTGGATAGAAGAAGGAGAGGTGATATGATTGAGACTTTTAAACTGTTGAGAGGTGGTTACAGGGTTGACACTGGGGAGTTCTTTTGTTTGTTTGAACAGTGGGAAGGAGTGATGACAAGAGGCCATCCCTGGAAGTTACGAAAGGAAATTGTGAGAAAGATGGTGAGGAGTGGTTTTTTTGCATGGATGGTGGTTGAACCATGGAATGCATTGCCTGATGGAGTGGTGAGAGCGAGAACGGTCAATGAGTTTAAGGAGTGGTATGATAGACTTTGTGTTTCTTAGGAAGGACCTCCCACGATGAGTCTTTTGACTCCATGGAGGTGTGAATAATAATAATAATAAAAATAAATAAATTCCACATGCATTGATATCGTGGATCCCATAAGAATGATTATTTCATACTGAAGTTCATTCCTAAATACAACAGGCCACAGTATCACTTACTGACAGAACTGAAGGGGGTGGATGAAACCAAGATAACATTTATCAGTGAAGAGAATTTAATCAATGAAGAAGGGCAATATTATGATGCAATTTCAAGAGACATTTCATTATCAAATCCAGAGATATGTTTCAACTAAGTAAGTATCATTGCTTCTATAGTTAAACATCACTGAATGACATGGTTTGGTCAGGGCTCATTCATTCATTGAAAAACTACTTACGGTAAAATAATAAGTTGTTGCAAGCTACGATTTGCAGGGTTGGGACTAAATATAAAAACATGAAAAAAGATCATCATTAGAAAAGTATTTACAGTATTAGGATAACAATAGAAAATCGAAGTAAGTGATTTTAACATGATCAAAAGAATATAATTTAACTGAAGGGACACTGAGAATGATGATGATATAACTTGTTTGGTGAAAGCTTGCCTAGCATAGCCTATCTTCACCAAATTCCAGAGTGATGACAAGAATGAAAAGCACTTCTAGACCATGTCAGATATCATATTACATGACTATAATATTACTATAATATTACTAGTATTACATGACTATAATATCAAATTCTAGTCTTTATGCAAAATGCTACAAAAATGGAATGTACTGCTAGCAAAAAAAAAATCAGCAATAAGCAAATAATTATCCCATTTCTGGTCGAAATCTCCCAACTTTTGGTTATAAGATGATCCATGAAATGTTCCATGTGAACATTTGTGTTAAACTGTCTAGAACTTAACACCATAGGTATTCAAAGTCTCTTCTTTGGTGCATTAATCCAAAGATTGGTAATTATAGCAGCACATCAGAACATCCTGTCTTGTGACCTCCTTTTTACCTCTTCATAACTCTTAGCACCAGTTAGCATCATTATGTTATTTATATATGAAATTCTTGGTCTGCCTCGTGGCCTCTTTCCTTCTACAGTCCCCTCCATTATTTCTGTAATCAGTCCCCCATGCTTCAAATGGTGTCTAATTAGGCTTTTTCTTCTCTTATTGATGTGTTTCATTAATGATCGTTCTTCATGAACTACATTTAGAACTTTTTCATTATTTTTCCTTTCTGTCCGACTAATTTTCATCATATTTCTCCAGCACCAAAGTTCAAATGCTTCCAACTTTTTGATGTCTTCTTTTGTTAGAGTCTGAGTCTCACAACCATATAATGCAATATTCCATAGTACTTGTAATAGATACAAAAGATTGCTAGCAGTGGCAATATTATTACAGTAAAGTTGATTCAACATGAGAAGAGACTTTTTTTAAAGAATTTTATACACAAATCAATATCTCAAAATTTATTAAAGACTAAATTTTTGCAATTATTAACATTAAAAAGGTAATCTACTCTTCTCTCAATCTAAAATCCATGCAATACAATATAGAAAATTGTTTAGAACATAACTTTATTTTTTAGCTTTCAAGTTACTCAGTAAACTCTGTGAGCATGCCTTATATCAAAAGTGTGTGTGCGCGCGCGCATGCACACACATGCATCCCCACACACAAGCCACATTTTTTTTTTTTTTTCAATATATAGTAGCTTGGAAATTGATAGTAAAACATGTGCATTTTATATGCTTAAATACAAGAGTCCTCAATAATTCTTTCAGAAGAAGAAAACAAAGTAAAAAAAAAAAAAAAAAGATAAAGTTCATCACTTTCTATATCTAAATAAATTAAAAAATGAATTTACTGAAGAAAGAACAAATGAGAATTTATGGATATCTCTTTAGGATTTTAGATTGAGAGAAGAGAAGATCACCTTTTAATGCTAATAATTGCAAAGCCCTTCACTTCTATAAACTGATGTAGAGGTGAAAGGAAAGTGGAATAGATTTGGGATCTGGGTGATTGTCAGAGGCATGAAGTTCTGAAGGTACACCACAAATATTGAGAAGTTTAATAGAATACTGCTGCTGCTGCAATAAGGAGCACTCAAAAGAGAATGAAGAAGTTGTACCACTGTACAAGGCAGTGATCAGACCAAGGTTATATCACGATTAGGAAATGTTAGTTAAGGAAAGATTTTAAGAAAAATGTAAAGGGGATGTAAATGGAATGCATATAAAGGGGATTAGTAAGGGGATGTAAAATCCCGTAGTAAAGGGGATTTTAAAGGATTAACAGAAAAGGGATTATAACATATTCCAATAATATCTCTTATTCTTTTCCCTCAAGGAGGGAAAAGAATGAGTCCTTTCCTGAAAGTTGAAAGACCTTTCCTGAATGTAAAAGATGTCTTTGTGGAGAGAGAGAGAGAGCGAAAAATGAGAGAAAGTATGGATTTGTCGTTAGTGCGATATACTGTTGGACCACGATACACAGAATGCGATACTGACTGACTGAAAAGATATAGTGTACATGAAAGAAATGGAAATGAAAGATAGAGAGATTGACGGAGTGAAAGAATGCAAGAATGTATAAAAGTTACGGAAGACGTTGAGAAAACAGAAGTGAAACGAAAGTTGGAAAAACTGAACGAGTGAAAGAATGCAAAGATGTACAAGCGAAAGTTAGTGATAAGGGGGTGAAAGAAAGTAAAGTGCAGTTGAACGAGAGGTAGCAAGATAGAGAGCGAAATTGTCGGAATGCAAGATTTAATGAAACAGATATTGGAAATGAAAAATGAAATGAAGAATATGTTGAGTGATGTTAGGCATCTAGTTCATTTCGTATGGTGATTCAACAGCCGTGAGCCCTTTTTACGGGGAGGTACAGCACCACCTCAATCCCCCTCCCCATTTTTTTTTATCCGGGCACAGAACCGGCATAGCTAACAATTCAGACCTATGGTTGGACAGATTGTCTTTAGTATTCCTGACTGTATCCGTGTGTGTTGACGGGGTGGGGCGGTTTGCCTGCTTGCGGGATGAAAAACACCAGATAAACTGGGGGAAAAATCCTGCTGTCCATGCCCAAGACCGGCTAACTTGGCTATGGTTGAGGAAGATCCTTAAGCTCCTCACATCGCCGACAGGAATCGAACCTAGGACACTCCTTCCCAGGCATATGGTTGCAAAGCACATAGCCACTTGGCTAACCGTGCGGACAGGCATCTAGTGGAAACTAATGAAAGTATGCAAGAAAACAGAATGAAAGAACATAGAGTAAAAGAAGTGATGAGTGATTCCAGGATAGCAGTATTATGGAGACTCCATAATTAGAGGACTAGTTACTGACAGAGTCCATAAGGTCTACTATCCGGGTGGAAGAATGAGTATGATAATTACATCGGATGTAAGGAAGAAACGAGTGAGAGAGTGAGTTGTGAGTGTAGGGACGAATGATCTAACTGGACATAAGAAGGATGTGAGGATGAATATCTGGAGACTATTGAGAAGAGTGAAAGATAACAGTGTAGTAGGAAAGGTTGTCAGTGTGTTACCCAAGTATGATAATAATGAGTTGCGACGGAGAGCCAAAATCATGAATGGTATGCTGGCAGAGCTGTGTGAGGAGAAGGGAGTGGAGTTTGCAGATGTATGGCATGTGTTTGAGGGGAGAATGAAATTATACAGGTATGATGGGTTGCATTTAAATGGCTTTGGAGTGAGTGTGCTAAGAAAGTGTTGCTGGATGAAAGTATAGTGTGTTGAAGTACAGTGTATGATGTGTGCCAGAGATCAGATGGAAGAGATGAAGAGAAAAAATCAGGAGAGTGGTACTGAAGAGACAGAAGTTCTTGGCAGTGGAAACAGTAATAGTGTGAGAGAGGAAGAGAGAACGGGAATACAAAAGGAACAGGAAACGGGGGGAGCTCGGGTGGACAGGGAGACATAGAGAGAGAGAGTGAATGTTGAAAGTGGCAATGAATATGAATGTGTGTGTGTATGAAGATGGAGTATATTGTAGTGTGGGTGAAGAAATGGAGACTGAGCAGATATATGTGGTAAGTGGCGATAAAGATGATTTGGCAGGTGTAGTGGGGAAATCACAACCAACATATGGCTTGGATAGGACAGGCTATAGACCTAAAAATGAACTATTGTGTTTGTTTACAAATGCCAGAAGTATCAGAAATAAAGAGGATGAAATGGTTTCCTTGATTGAGTTTATTCGCCCCCAAATCATTGGAATAAGTGAAACATGGTTGAATGAAGATGATATTGTAACGGGAATAGAAATGGAAGGGTACAGTAATTTTCGTGAGGATAGAAAGGGCAGGAAGGGAGGGAGGGGAAATGCTGCTGATGATAGCAGGGGAATTAAGTCCACATAAGGTAGACATGAAAGGGGAAAATAGTGGAAATGGTTATTATTATTATTATTATTATTATTAAACAAGACCTCATGGAGTCAAAGACTCACCTAGGAGGTCCTTTTATCTCACACACATCTCATCATATCAGGTCTTAAACACATTCAAACTCCTTGCAGACACCACACTCTCAGGCAAGGCATTCCAATCATTCACAACTCTGTACGAAAAAAACCTGCCTCTCACTCCCCTAATCACACCTTCTTTATACAGTTTCCAGGGATGACCTCTGGTTCTCCCCTGATCTCCCACTATTCGCTGTAGAACTTCTCCACCATTGATCCTATAACAACCCCTTACCAACTTGTAGGTCTCTATCATATCTCCCCTCTTCCTTCTCTCCACTAGACTCTGCAAATTACATCTTTTCAATCTTTCCTTATACTCGACATTCCAGAGGTCAGAAACTACCTTAGTCAGTCGCCTTTGAACCCTTTCCAACATCTCTTCATCCTTCTGAAAACCACACATGGACTATTGTGACCAAATCTGGGCACAATAGTCCATGTGTGGCCTAATCAAAGCCTTATACAATGGAACAAGAATCTCCCTACTTCTACATGTCAGTGTCCTCCTCATCATTCCCAGAAGTCTTTGTGTTGTCTTCACAATTTTGGCGATGTGTCCCCTAAATTTTAGATCCTTATCCACTATCACTCCCAGATCTCTTATTTCCTCTACTTCCAACAATATATTCTCACCAAGCATAAATTCTGCATCCCATCTTTGTTTTCCAAATTTTAAAACCTTACATTTTGCAACATTGAACTCACATCCCCATTTGGTTGCCCAATCACTCAATTTATTTAAGTCTTCTTGCAAGGCCACAACATCTTCACTACTCTTTATGGTTCGTCCCAACTTTGCATCATCTGCAAACAACTGAATATCACCATCCAAATCTTCGCCAATATCATTAATATACAAGTTAAATAGTAATGGCCCTAAAACAGATCCCTGAGGCACTCCACTAGTGACTTTCCTTTTCCTGGATATTGCACCTCCATACACAACTTGTTGATACCTATCAGATAGCCAGTCTCCAATCCAATGCACTAATCTAATATCCAACCCCATCTGCTCTAGTTTGACTGTCAACTTATCATGAGGTACTCTATCAAAAGCTTTTGCGAAATCCAAGTATATTACTGTGTATCCTTCTCCTCTGTCCAAGGAAGCAGTCACTTTATTGTAATAAGTAAGTAGATTACTAAAACACGACCTCCCTTTAGCAACTCCATGCTGTCCATCAAAGATTATACCATTGTTGTCAACCCAACTCTGGATCCTAGTTCTCACAAGCTTCTCCAACAACTTAACCACAACACCTGACACACAGATAGGCCTATAGTTTGATGCTTGAGTTCGATCACCTCCTTTATGAAGTGGCACAATCTTGCCCTCCTTCCACTCTTTAGGGACTTGACCAAGTGCAAGACTCGTATTAAAAAAATATGTCAAGGCAGGTGTCAACTCTCTGGCACATTCCTTCAGAATACGCGGTGATATATTATCAAGTCCCACAGCCTTATTTACATCTAGTTTACTCAACTCCCCAAACACCTCTTGCTCACTTACAGTCAGTCTCTCCTCCCCATCATCAACTGCTCTTAATCTCTCCATGAAGTCACATTCACAAGATTGAAAGATCTTTATGAACTGCTCATTAAGTATCTCCACCACACATTCTGCAACAGCTGAATCAATGTCATCCTTCCATAATCATTCTTTCTTTTGCTGGCTACATATCAAAAGGACTCCCTAGGATTCTTTTTAGCTTCATTAGCTAACTGCTGTTCATACCTCTCTTTAGCTACTCTCACCAACCAAGTCACTCTCCTTGCCTGGTCTTTGTAGAACTCATGAAATTGGTTACTTCCACTTCTCTTATGCTGCCTCCACAATGCCCTTTTTCTCTGTATTGCATGCTTAATCTCTTTATTCATCCATCTCACACCTAACTTATTTAACCTTCTCACCTGTGGTATACATTTAGACATTGCATCCGCTAAATATTTTTTGAAAATCCCCCAAGCTGCATTGATCTCTTTTCCAGCTAACTCCTCATTCCATGCTACACCTGCAAGCTGTCTCCTGAGCTCTTCATAATCACCCCCCTTGTAGTTCCACATATACCCTTTTTTCACAGGGGTCCTTGCACTGCTGGCAACCACCCAAGTAATCACCTCATGGTCACTTTCACCAATTGGTGGATGATTTGATACCTCATTGATAATTACATCCTCCGATGAGATGACCAAATCCAAGACCCTTAATCCTCGTGTGCCCTCTGTTACATACTGTCTGAGGTAGTTATCCCTCAAAAACTCAAGAAACTCATTTTCTTTACTTCCAGTTGCTATCTCTTCATTCCAATCTATATTGCCATAATTAAAATCACCCATAATGATCACCCTTTTCTTATTTGCTTGGCTTATTTGACTATACATTTCACTATCACCACCATCCACATTACCAGGTCTATAACAACATCCCACCAAGTATTTGATTCTATTCACCTCTATCTCACACCATACTGCCTCAAAACCACTGGCCCCATTTCCCTCTTGCATCTCTACCTTGTATGGACATAACTCTTTCTCTATCATCAATAGCACTCCCCCCTCCCTTTTTACCCCTTCTATCCTCACGAAACACATCATACCTTTCCATCTCTATTCCTGTCAGGATGTCATCCTCATCTAACCATGTCTCACTTATTCCGACAATCTCTGGGTGCACAGACGCAATTAGTGCAACCATTTCATCCGCCTTGTTTCTTATAAAATTATGAGGTTATTATGAGGTTATTACTCATAATTATGAGTTATGAGGCAGTGTGGTGTAACGTGGAGATTGAGAGGAAGACATTTACAACAGTGGCCAAAATTGTGGAAACCTTTTGGAAAAAATGTATTTCTGAGGTTTGATGGCTCATAACACCACTTTTTTTTTTGAGTAATACCATAAAATTATATATAAATGGAAAGATAATTTAATCAAGAATGTAATGCAATAACTTTTACAAAGGATTTTTTATTAGAACAGTAGTTATAAAGGAGAAAAGTGAAACACACAGAAAAAATGAGATATACAAAAATTCTCACAATGTGAGTTTACTTAGTTGGGTAACCTTTAACATTAATTACGGCCTTATAACATCTTCCCATGGAGTGAACCAAGTTTTTTAGTTCTGCAGCTGTTATAATGCGAAACCAAGATTGAATTATTGCTTCTATTAATTGGATTTTATTGGTGGGTTGCTTCTGACTAACAAGTTTCTTTAGTCGGCTCCATAGATTTTCGATTGGGCTAAGGTCTGGGCTATTCCCAGGCCATTCCAGCAGTGGAATATGATTATCTCCACTTTTTGCACAAAGCAGCAACATGACATGGAGCTGAATCCTGTTGAAATATAAATGCTTCATTATCTTGGAAAAGGTCACATGCAGAAGGCTTCAGTTTTGGTGTATTTCATTTATGTATTTTTGGGCATTTATATTCCCATTAATCACACAAATTCTGCCCACACCTTTTGATGTCATACAACCCCAGATCATAACACTAAGTGGGGATTAAACGGTAGGTGTAATGCAATCAGGATGCAAATCTTCTCCGATTCTTCTCCTTACGTATTTTATGCCATCACTACCAAACAGGGAGATTTTGGTCTCATCACTCCAAATAACACTGTCCCATTGTTCTGCTGTCCAGTTAACATGGGTTTTAGCCCAGTTTAATCTTTTCAACCTTTGTTTGAGAGATAAAAACGGCTTTTTTTTTGTGGCATTCTAGCATTTAGACCAAATTCCTGCAGTCTGCGCCGAACAGTCCCTGCACTCAACTTCACATTGTATTGTGCCA
Source organism: Typopeltis vanoorti (assembly GCF_054136105.1). Classification (NCBI taxonomy): domain Eukaryota; kingdom Metazoa; phylum Arthropoda; class Arachnida; order Uropygi; family Thelyphonidae; genus Typopeltis; species Typopeltis vanoorti. The sequence goes on along the minus strand of NC_143561.1, from coordinate 32,821,403 downwards.
TTTAATCTTGTATACACCCAAATGATTTTCTTCTGTCATGTAAGCACAGTCTCTCAATTCTTCTATCATCACTTGCTGTTGTGCACCTTTTCCTGCCTTTACCAGTCTGGTTTTGTAGTGACCGAGTCTCTTTATACCTCTTCAAAAATCTAGAAATGCCACCTTTGGTTAAGTTTCCACCAAATTTTCTTCTCATTTCTTCATAACTGTAGCCTTGTTCACTTAATAGTACTATTTTACATCGCTTTCTGGATGACCAGTCAACTCTTTGTGCCATTTCTTTAATTTTATTATGTTTTGCATGCTCATTAAATGAAAGAACACACACAAAAAAAAAAAAAAAAAAAAAAAACAAGTTGATAGCAATCACATACAAATGTCCTCCTCTCAGCTCCAATACATGACATCAATAGCTGAATCCTACTGTGACCTTACTGGCTCATTGCCAAAACAAGATGACACTTGATTGGCTCTCTAAACACTTATGCTCACTGGCTACATTCAAATGAAGGAAAGCTACTTCATATCAACCTAAGCAAGTTGTGCTTCTTTTTTCTGGTTATTTGGCTATAACTTTTCATAGAATACAGATAATTGAACAAACTTTGTTGCATTACATTCTTGATTAAATTATCTTTCCATTGGTATATAATTTTATGGTATTACGCAAAAAAAAGTGGTGTTATGAGCCATCAAACCTCAAGAATACACTTTTTTCCAAAAGGTTTCCACAATTTTGGCCACTAGTGTAGTTGGATGTTGCTATAGGCCTGGGAATGTGGAAGGTGGTGATGAAGAAATGTATAAACAACTTGGATTAGTGAACAAAGGAAGGGTAATTATTATGGGTGATTTTAATTATGGTGGTATAGATTGGAATGAAGAGATAGCATTTGGAAATAAGGAAAATGAATTTCTTAAGTTCTTGAGAGATAACTATCTCAGGCTGCATATAAAGAAAGGCAGGCAAGGAACAAGAGTTCTAGAACTCATCATTTCATCAGAGGATGAAATTGTTAGAGGGGTTTCACATTTTCTTCCAGTTGGTGAAAGTGATCATGAAGTAATCACCTGTGTTGTGGCTAGTCATATGCAGATTTTTGTGAGAAAAGGATATATGTGGAATTATAACAAGCTTAGGAGACAACTTCGAGCTATAACATGGAACGAGGAGTTGACCGGTAAGGAAATAAATGCTGCATGGGAACTTACAAAGAATTACATAACAGCATCAATGTAAGAATGTATCCCAAAGGCAAAAGGGTGAATAAGGTAGGTGTAAAATGGATGAATCTGGAGCTTAAGCATGAAATCTGGAAAAAGAAAGTACTTTGGAGGAAGTACAAGATGAATAATGTAATCAGTCACATGAACAATATAAAGAACAAGCCAAGAGAGTGACTCAGTTAGTAAGAAAAACAAAAAGTAGAGTATGAGCAGAAATTGTCAAATCAGGATAAGAAAAACCCTAGAGAGTTCTTTTTAGATATGTGTCAATTTATAAGGGTGTTTCATCCTGATAAGGGTGGAATCATGAGGAACTTAAGTGTAGAGGACATAGAGAGGATAGCTTAATTGTGAGTGAGCAGGAGGTATTTGAGGAAATAAACAACCTTGATGTTAATAAGGCGATAGGATTTGATGGCACATCACCACACATCTTAAGGTAATGTTTCAAGGAACTGGCAGTAGCATTGGCATGCCTGTTTAATAAGAGTTTTGCAACAGCACAGGTTCCAAGGGAGTGGAAGGAGGGTAAAATTGTTCCACTGCATAAAGGCAGTGACAAGGTTGTAGCTTCAAATTATAGGCCAGTTTGTATATCTGGAGTTGTGAAGGTCCTGGAGTGATTGGTGAGGAGTAGGATACAGAAATGGGTTGATAACAGCAGTATTCTCCGTGGTTATCAGCATGGGTTTGTTAAGAGGAGATCATGTTTCACTAACTTACTTATGTACTATAACAAGGTGACAAATACCTTGGACAAGGGAAATGCATATACAGTGGTGTACTTGGATTTTGCAAAGGCTTTTGATAGGCTGCCTCATGACAGGCTCTTAAATAAATTGAAACAGATGGGATTGGATAACAGACTTCTGTGTTGGATCAGTGACTGGCTGTCCGATAGGTATCAGAAAGTTGTATATCGGGGTGCAGTATCTCAAAAGAGAAAGGTCACCAGTGGTGTGCCACAAGGGTCAGTTTTGGGGCCATTGTTGTTCAATTTGTATGTTAATAATGTTGAGTTGGGTTTAACTAGTGATATCCAGCTGTTTGCGAATGATGCAAATATGCATATATGCAGAAAACGGAATCCTTTCTTTTAGTGTTACACAGTGATCAGCATTCATTTAAAAATTTTATGGAATTTACAACTGTGTTAAAAAAAAATTTTATTATCCTGACGTTTCGATCTTCACATCAAGATCATCATCTGGAGCATACATAAATAAACAAGACAAGCGGAGTTAATTATTAACTATAAGCTACAGAAACAATGATTTGATCACATGTTATTCTACTGGCATGACCTCTAGTAAAAAAAAATATATATATATTTATAAATTACATCAAGCTAAATTCTATTTATGATGACAGGATTAATCACTTTCTTACAGATGGTTTTCTTTCAGAAACAATGATGTCCTATTTTTAGTATTACAATTGTTATTTAAGATACTGGATTTTCTACAGTCCTGTTTATGGTTGTTCTTAGTGAGGAAGATTCCGTGGGTCAAACATATGCCTTCCATATGTTTGGAATTTTAAGACCATCATTATTGTTCAAATTGGGGTGGTTGATAATGATCTCACAGGCTTCCTTAAATTTCTGTTCATACCATGTTTTAGTGTGATGTAGACAGCTAGTGCTTTTCCAGACAATTCTGTGTAAGGTATTCAGGGCATGATCCGAAAGGCCAGCTTCACCATAATTATTATATTTAATGTGTCGTTTATGTTCTTTTTGTTTGATAGGAATTGTGCATCCTGTTTCTCCTATATATGGTATGTTGCAAGTACAATAAATATGGTATACTCCAGGGTGGGCTGTTGGAAGGAGTGGATCTTTGGATGAGTTGAGTAAGCTTTTTAATTTTAATTTAATTTTTTTGACCTCCCACGATGAGTCTCTGACTCCATGGAGGTCAAATGTTAATAATAATAACTTGTGTAACGCTGTATCACATGAAAAAGCATTTGAGAAGCAGATTTTTTTACGTGGTGAATGATGGATGAGTGGAATGCATTGTGCGTTCAGAAAGTTAGGAGTGTGAGTGACTTCAAGGGTCAATATGATAGATAGATTGGTAATTGTGCTCTTGCACAATTATCATTTGTGGTTGCACAACCAGCAAATATGTCTATCATATTATGCTGGGAGTGAAATGGATGTGCAATTTTATTAAACAAAAGATTCTTAAGAAAAAAGGATATGGAAGGAATACTGTGTAAACAAGGATGGTATCAGCTGTGAAAATTATAAAGCACAATGTAGAAGAGTTATTACACAGAAAGCTAAGTGCAAGTATGAAAATAAACTGGATATGCAAACTGAAGAAAACCCAAAATATTCTATTATTAAGTTGCAAGTAAAAGAAAGAATGAATGTTAAAGAATAGTTCTCATCAATGTGGATGGTATGCAGGTGGAAGATGCAGAAGAGATCATTAAACTAATGAGTTACCATTTTGATAAAAGCTGTCAACCTGGTAATGCAACACAGTAGTCAATATTACTTCTACACTGGGGGAAGAAACTCAGGTGTATGAGGAGCTACTAGAGCTGTTGCATAAAATGAATACGAATGTGAAAACAGGGACTGATGGAATATCGACATGGATACTAAGTGTTCAGCTGAACTTGCCATTTCCTTTGATTTGGCTGTATAATTTGAGTATTGCCACAGGAAAGATTACACAGGAGTGGAAAGAATGTGTGAAAACTCCATTGCTTAAAGGTAGTGGGAGGAGTGATGTGTCTGACTATTAACCTATCAAAATCTCTGGAGCGGTGATGAAGATTGGTAAGAGAATGCATACAGAGGGTTAACAGAGGATCTATAAGTGCAATGAACAGCATGGGTTTAATAAGGGAAAGTTATGTTTGACTTGTACACATTTTATAATTATGTGTGCTAATCCTCTCAAAAAGCTTTTGAGAACATTCAGGATGGAAAACAGTTTTAGAATTTGGAGGTATAGGACTAGATTATAAACTACTAGTCTCGATAAGAGGATGGCTGACTGACAATAGCAAAAAGTGGTGTATGGGGGATGTGAGCCTGCAAAATTTAAGGTGACCAGTGGTGAACCCCAAGGATCATTTATCTATTATTCAATCTTTACATTAAAGATATTGGGAAAGATTTAACAGGAGATATACAGCTAGTTGCTGATGATGCAAAGATAGAGGATAATCAGGAATGCAACACTTGTAGACTGATTTGAATAAGCTGAAAATGTATGCACGTGAAAATGGCTGTTAGTTCAATGTTAGTGTAAATGTCAAGTTATGAACTTCGGTGTAAAGAGATATCCAATGACACTTTATATTGTGGCATATTATATTATGCTAGAAGAAACTGACCTGACTATCTTGGAATATTTTAGTAGATAAACTGAAGTTCATATAAATCGGACATGTAAGAGGTAGCAGCAAATAAAAAGATGTTTTCATTATTTTTATTAGAGTTCTTTACTTTAAATTATGAGGAATCTAGGCCAGATACAATGTATAGTCTATGGGTAATTTGCAATCAGGAAATTTGTATTTAAAAATGTAATATTTTAGAATATTACATTTTTAAGTACATTCTTAGTGCTTAGTTCTTTGTGCAGTATTTAAATAATTGGCAGCAGCCACAGCTCAGTTTCCCAATGACTTGTCAAGTCCCCTACCCCATTTAAGGACTACATTTTGCACAGTATACTATGGGATTTTGTGCTATATGGTGCTAGTGGCATGTATGCATCCTAACAGACATGTGGAAGGTGAAAGATCGAGGAGTGCATACATGCAGAAAATAGGAAGAACTTTGTGAGGTAGACATTAGTATGACAGACGTTAGCAGTATTACGTCAGAAACGGGAGAATACTAACTGAGAGAGAGATGAGTAGCATGGTCGAGGGTGAGGATAATGAGCAGAATCTGGATGAAAAAATGAAAGTAGGGAGTATGGTAAGTTTGAAACATTGTGAAGTTTTTCAAAGATGGTGTTACATGGGAAGATGAATGGCGAGTAAGAGTGGGTAGTTTGCATAGAGAGATAGATGCACTGAAAGAGGAAGTGGAATGTCTCGGGAATGAGTTGAAAAGCATGAAAGAAGAGATTAGGCAGTGTGGAATCAGTGAATGCAAACCGAATCAGAGTAGGAGTGTGTAAGAGAGAGAGAGTTATGGAATGATAGAAGAGGAGAGAATAGGAGAACCAGTAAAAGAGAGGGAATGAGAAAAATCTGAGTGAGTGCTGGAACCAGGGATGGAGAGATGACAGGACAACAGGTAAGTAGGGAAACAAAGAAAGTGTTAGGAGTGAGAGAGAGAGAGAGGGGGGGGGAAGGGATGCAGGTGAGCAAGGAAGAATGGAGACTCGATGATCCATGGTGTATACAAGACAGAATGCCTGAGGAGTGTTTGCCTGGAGAAACAATAGATAGTGTGACTATGGCAATTAAGAGAAGCGAAATGATGGATGAGATGATTGTGATGGTGGATGCGAATGACTTGAGAAGCAGTGTGAATTGGGTGGCAAGAGATCTGACGTTCATGCTTGAAGTTGTACAGAAGAAGACAGAGTGAGTGAGTGTGTGTGTGTGTTGCCTAGGTATGATAAGCTACAGAGAAGAGCATCAATAATAAATAATATATAATTATTATATTATATTATTATATAATATAATATAATAATAATAATATAATGTGAAAATACTAGTGCTGGTAGTCAGCAGTAGATGGTGTTGGTGTAGATGATGAAGCTAGCTGCAGTTGGTGACATGTTGGAGATGGAAACTCGTAGTACAGATGCCCTTCCTTGAGTCTTTGGACTCCCTGGAGGTGTTATGTAATAATAATAATAATCATAATGTTAATGTAAGCTCTTTGCTTTATGCGGATGATGTTATACTTCTAAATAAATATAATAAATTTAGTTTAATCCTTTATCCAAGTGTAAGCAAATAACGTTTGCACCTGAAGTATCTTCAGGAGTGAGGCAACTTATGGTAAAGGTGGACCAAGCTCTCATTGCTCCTTGTCCCAGTATCTCCCATAATACAAAGAACATCTCTGTGTGGACATGTATAATGCTGCTTATTAAGGGAAGGGCCACTACCCAGACCGGTTTTGACCTTTATTGAGGTCTCGTCAGTGGGAGCCAAACCCAGAAGTGGGGATACTAAGGCAGAAGCAATGGAGAAGTCATATTTACCTATACTAGTTGCCAAAAGGTGTACCACCTTATTATTAAATTACTCTGGATTTAGAGAAAGATGTTGGAAGTTTTTTGCCACTTGGTTAGACTATAATAAATTTAGTTTAATCCTTTGTAAGCAAACTCTCACTGAAACAAAATCTCGTCAGTGGGAGCCAGACCTCAATAAAGGTCGAAACCGGTCTGGGTAGTGGCCCTTCCCTTAATAAGCAGCATTATACATGTCCACAAGGAGATATGCTTTGCATTATGGGAGACACTGGGACAAGGAGTGATGAGAGCTTGGACCACCTTTACCACGAGTTGCCTCAGTCCTGAAGATATTTCAGGTGCAAACTTTATTTGCTTACACTTGGATAAAGGATTAAACTGAATTTATTATAGTCTAAACAAGTGGAAAAACTTCCAACTTCTAAATAAATCCAGTGCAAGTCTACAAGATTCCCTGACTAAATTCAATAACTGTTGTAATAGATATGGTATGAAGGTCAGCAATAACAAGACAAAGACAATGAAAATATCAACTACATTGTGAATGGAGAACCTATAAAACAAGTAAAACATTTCAGCTACTTAGGCACAATTTTTAATGAAGATGGTAAATTAAATTTTGGTGATGAGGATCAGCTGAGGGAATGTGGACTGGAGTTTGGTGGATAGAAGGAGAGGTGATATGATTGAGACTTTTAAACTGTTGAGAGGTGGTTACAGGGTTGACACTGGGGAGTTCTTTTGCTTGGTTGAACAGCGGGAAGGAGTGATGACAAGAGGCCATCCCCTGGAAGTTATGAAAGGAAACTGTGAGCAAGAGGGTGAGGAGTGGTTTCTTTGCATGGAGGGTGGTTGAACCGTGGAATGCATTGCCTGATGGAGTGGTGAGAGCGAGAACGGTCAATGAGTTTAAGGAGTGGTATGATAGACTTTGTGTTTCTTAGGGGGGAACCTCCCCTCGATGAGTCTTTTGACTCCATGGAGGCCTGAATAATAATAATAAATATGGAAATAGATGACAGAATCAACAAAACTTGTATGGTAGGAAGTCAACTGAATAAATTTATATGGAATAAGAGAGAAATTAGTCAAAACACTAAATTAGCTGTATACCAGACAGTGTTCAAACCAATTGTAACTTATGGATCCGAGAGCTGGGTTAGAAGTAAAACATTTGACCAAAAACTGGAGACTGTAGATATGAGAGTCCTGAGAATGATTAGGGACGTGAACAGATGGCATCAATGGCAATATCACATGGGTTTAAATGTCACTTCATGCATGGAGTGAGACTACTAACCTGCTTGTTGGATACCTGAAGTGGCTTGAAAAGTCCCACCTTTAGTCTCTAGACTAGAACAGTTTCCAAATTATTTAACCTTTAGCCTACATAATGGACTAGTATCACTCCTATGTTTGTAACATTTGTAAAAAAAAAGCATCTTCTGGATTCAGAGTGATATCAGCTAAGAGAGCTAACTCAAGGAACCCAAGTCATTCCATATACAAGTAGTGCAAGATAGCGTATCAGAACATTATTGGAGAAACGGAAATTAGAGACAGATATAGTAAGTTTTTTCACTGGGAAATAAAGTATAATTGACAAGTTGAAATAAGAAATTATATTCTTGTTTTAACCTTATTTTACTGATTCTTCCCTACTTGGGAAGCCATTTCATATGCAGTCTTTTTTTGTTGTTGTTGCTCAAGCTTGGTAAAATAAGGATGAAAACATGATACTTTGTCAAGTATAATCTATCTGGTTTTTCAGTGAAAAAGCTTGCTACAACTATCTATCATTATTTCTTTTGTTCTTATTTTTAAACTAATTTTTAGTGATTCTTCTTGTAATGTGTTTAGTTTACTTTCAATACCTACGTATCTGATCTAGCTGACATAACTGTATGCTAGCTGTGAAAGGCTATGACAAATATCCATCATGCAATGCTCGGCTGGAATTTATTAAAAACCTCCCTTTACGAGGTTTATTATTTTCTGTGGCATTCCTTAAATTGAAATGAAATTGACACACACAGTATCTCTAAACAGAATTGAAGTTTTTTTTCATAATCTACAAATGGTAAAAATAAAAGAGAATTAAATTTATCACATTGTTCAAGTATTATTATCTTTATTATTATTAAGATATTAATGTAGTCTGTAAAACATCTATTTGGTCTGCAACTATACTGTTGCCTTCTAGAAACACCCTCCCCCCTATCCTACAAGAAAAAATAAAAAATCTTGAAATAGTGGATAGAGCATACCTGTAACAAGTCAGTTTTTAAACCTTCTGCAATGATGCCATCATAACCTATATGACTACATCACTGCAGAAGTTTTCCCATTTTTTAATAGCATTTTTTAAAAAATCTCCAATTTAGATGGCAGGCTGCTATCAATTTTTAATTCATTTACTTTCCCCCCCATATGCATTCTATCATTACTAATTAATATTTGACTGAGGTGCTGTCTCCACCTTTTCATTGCTGACATTAGAATTTCCATTTAGATCATTCATTGAGACATGCTTTGCAATGGTTCTCCAAAAAGTCTGGAGAAGTTGTGTCCTCAGTCAGTTCTTTCTTTTCTGCAAACTACTGGTATTGATCTTCTCTAGCACTTCTTTTACCTTTTCTATTTAAATTAAAACATTAAAATAGGCATTTTAAGAAATAAAAATATATTTAAGTTAATTTCTTGTTGGAGAGGATTTCTTGCATATAATTTCAGCTTAGCTTTTTCTTTCCTCAACTAGTTTCAAAGTTTCCATCAATTCCATTCTTCCTTCTTTTAACATAGCAAAAGGTGTTCTATATCATTAAAAGGTCCCCCCCCCATGTCATTATTCCTGATATTTGCTTGTCCATTCAAATTAGTGCTATGTATATTTTTCTTTAACTTAATTTTAAACTCCTTATAGACTTCATATTTTAATTTATCAAAAATCTACATCCCTTAACTCCTTTCCACCTCTATTTTTTTTTCGAGCACATGACTACACTGATCTAATTATTAGATGGTAATCTGATCCAATATCAGTACTTTTTTCCTTTAGACATTATAATAATATTTTCCTGCTTCTGGTATATGCTATTTGATTTTGTGTTTTGCCATCCAGTGATACCCAGGCTACTATATGTGTTCTCTAATACTGCACTGTTGGAAGATTGTGCCACCTATTATATTAACTACATAGTTCCACCAGTTAATCACCATTTACACTCCCCATCCCAAACTACGCTTATCATTATATTCTTCAGTCTCTCATCATTTATACCAACTTTATCTTATCAAGTAAGCTATTATACTTTTTTTAAAAAAGATGTCTTCTTAATTGAAGCATAGCAATGATCAACTCTTAGCACACCAAATTTAGTTTTATGATTTACTGTTATTATCCAATCTTGCACTACTCAATATTTAATCATAAGGATTTCAACTGCAAATTGATGCATATCTGCTCTATTACCTACTGCCTATCCTCTTCATGCCATGTAGCACATAAGGCTGAGATTTGTTTTCTCTAGTTAATTCTACCTTTTTAACTGATTCTGTTGCTCTCCACAAGTTAGTTAAGGCCTTCTATTTGTTTTCTCATTGGGGATTCATCTCAAAAGCTATCCTTGGAATCTCTTATTGTATTCTCAATACATGTGCAATAAATTTCCATCTGCTTCATGAAGATGCAGGCGAAAATTGATTGCACAAAGTGATCTTTGTGAAGTAGTTATTGTTCTTCACAAAGAACAACAAATTGTTCTCAGTTGAAATTGAGCCTCACAAAGTGCATCTTGATGCACTTCATTTGTAAACTATTTAATTTAGCTTTCTGTTTCTTTGTCAATTTCCATGTCTCTGATCTGTATTATAATATGGCCTTGACATTACTATTCAGATCTTTATTTTGGTTTTATTATAACATTTGGATGATTTCCATAATAATGTGGAGTTTATTATTTCCACGTGTAAAAATAACTTTTCCACATTGTTTTCAATCTTTTTAAAGCAATATTTGCTTTTGTCAATCTGTGCAATATGCCAGTTCCACCTTCAGTATGAGCTTCTAAGCAGGCAAAATACAAACTCTTCTGTATGTTCAATTTTATAATTCTTTCTGACATTCATTGTTCAATTTAAGATATTTTATTTTATTCATATTTAACTTTTTCAGGTGTTTTATACAACATTCCTGATTTTGGATGTTATATCAGGGTGTTTTGATCATATCAAAACTATTCATTTGCATGATCTATATCCTTCAGCTGTGATAAAGGACTCTTCTTTCTCTCCTTATACCTCTAACTTTTTTCATAATCCAATCAATGGCTGTTAAAAGTAATCAAGACATCATGCAACCCTATCTTGCACCAGTCCTTATTTCAAACCATTCTAATGTTTACTGGACAATAACTTTTACTTTCTTTATGCATTTATTTTACTTTCACATTTTCATCAGAAGGGAATTTTGATCTGACCACATCTGTGCTTCTGTGCTCAGATCTGGCCACTTGTTTTGAAGGGGAAGAAATAACCTTGCTTTAAGTTATGGATCTGAAAGTTGGGTTAGAAATAAGGCACTTGATCAAAGACTAGAGACCACAGATATGAGGGTTCTGAGAAAAATTAGAGGAGTGAACTGATGGCATCAATGGCAGAATCATATTAAAAATGAAGATATTAGAAAGGAACCTGATATTATTAGCATTCAAGAATGTGTCACCAGAGCTAATCCAAGGTGGTATGACCACTTAAATAGAATGGGTGAAGAAAGGTTAGTAAAAACAGGCATTTGATGCCAAGATGGCAGGAAAGGGACCCAGAGGAAGATGAAGGTCTAGGTGGATTGATTCAGTCAGAAGTGTCTTAGAAGCACAACATGTTAGATATGATAATATTGGCGTGCTCACAAGTAATAGATTGATTTGTAGGAAACTCGTTGATAGGAGATTAATAACAGTAATATAAATTTAATCATGTAGCACTTTAATAATAACCTGAACATCCCTTGGAGGTACATATCAGGAAATTGCTGATGACAAAATAACTTTGGAGAGGATGTAGAGATGGATAACGAAAATGAGGGCAAATGAAAACAGACTGAAGACATGCGAACTACAGAATTTGTTGGAGAGAATATGAAAGGATGATATGAGCAAGACATTTAAGCAGTTGAAAGGTTATTATCAGACTCACACTGGAAAGAATTTTCATATGGCAGAATAAGAAGAAACAAGAACATGGTGGGACATCCCTGGAAATTTCAAAAGTAGTGAGTAAGAAGATAAGATGCAAGTTTTTTGCAACTTAACTTAAACATACACACGTGACCACAGTATTAAAATTATTTAATAAGTAAATATTTTATCTTAAGTATCTTAGGACATTGTCAGTACAATAATTTCAAACAATACTAGGAATAACATACAGTTAGAGCAGATTTCAAACAATACTAGGAATAACATACAGTTAGAGCACATGCTTACAATAGAATCCCACTATGTGTGCAATAGCGTGATATAGAATTCTTCTTCTTCTTCTTCTGCAGCTTTTCCCACTTAAGTAGGGTCGCTGTTTGTAGTGAGTCTCCTCCACAACCTCCTGTTTGGGCTGTAGCCACATCCAAGTTCTTCATCCTCAAGTCTTCCTCTACCATCTCCCTCCATCTCTTCTTTGGCTGCCTGTGCTTCCTCCTCCCCTGCACATCCATCTGCATGACTTTTCTTCCCACATACTCTTCCTCCCTCCTCATCACATGACCATCCTAACCTTGCCTCCTGTATCTTTGCTCCTAAGTTCGTAACTTTCACCGTTCCCCTTACATAGTCATTTCTCAGACGATCCTTTCTGGTCACACCGCACATCCAACTAAGCATTCTCATCTCTGCTACCTCCATCCTGCTGATGTTATTTTTCCTCAGGGCCACAGTTTCCATAGCGTACGTCATAGCTGGTCTCACTACTGTCCAGTAGATTTTGCCTTTTAGATTGATTGGCATCCTCTTATCGCATAGCACTCCAGCCATCTCTATCTCTCTCCAGTTCCTCCATCCTGCTTGTATCCTGCATTCTACTTCCTTCTCAGCCTCACCATCCTCTTTCAATGTTGAACCTAAGTATCTAAAGTCACTGACCTTCCTGATGACATTTCCTTCCAGCTCCAGATCTGTTTCCTGGCTGCCATCCACTTTGCAACACATATACTCTGTTTTATTTCTGCTCAGTCTCATACCTCTCTCTTCCAGTACTTTCCTCCAACTTTCCAGTTTAGCTGCCACTTCAACTCTTGATTCTGCACACAGCACGATGTCCTCTGCATACAACATAGTTCAAGGAGCGTCTTCTCTCACCTCCTCCGTCATCACCTCCATCACAATATTAAACAGGAACGGACTTAATGCTGACCATTGATGCAAGCAAACTGTCACTGGAAAACTTTCTGTCTCTCCCAGGCAGGTCCGAACTCTTGTCTTCACATTTCTGTACATCTCCTGCACCAGCTTGACATATTTCTCTGGTACCTTCTTCTCCCTCAGACTTCTTGCCTTGGGACTCTATCATATGCTTTCTCCAGATCAATAAATACCAGATGTAGCTTCCATTGCTTTTCTCAAAACTTACATAATAATTTTAATAATAATAATAATAGAATTATTATTATTACGTAACACCTCCAGGGAGTCCAAAGACCCATCGAGGGAGGATACCTACTTTCCAACTCTGTCTCCACCACTCAATCCACCAACTACAATGAACCATAACTGCATCAACGCCATCTACCGCCAACCACCTTCACAGATGATCGCAAACATTCATGCCCATGGCAGGATTTCAACCCGCAGCCTTTTGGCTGGAGAGCAGATATGCTAATCGCTCAGGCCAACAAGATTATTAAATTTAATCTAATTTATTTTTTATCAGATATATTTTAATTTAATTCTGTATCATGCTACTGCATGCATAGTGGGATTCCATTGTAAGCATTTACCCTAACTGTATGTTATTCCTAGTATTGTAATTACTAATTATTGTACTGATAATGTCCTAAGATACTTAAGACGAAATATTTACTTATTAAATAATTTAAATACTGTGGTCACATGTTTATGTTTAAGTTATTAATACTCCACAGGATTCACTATATAATAGAGAAAGTTTTTTGCACGAGAACGGTAGGAGTATGGAATGCATTACCTGAGAGGATGGTAAAAGTGCAAATGGTCAATGAGTTGAAGGAGTGGTAGTATAGACTTTTGTCTAGTATTGACTTCCCATGATGAAGTATGACTCCATGGATATCAGAAAAATAATAATTCCATAGTTTCTAATAATTATTCATAATATCTCTCTCAGTAATGTCAATAGTTTTGTGAAACCAATATCGGTATAAGGAGGAGGTTCTACATTCTATACATTGTTCAATATTCCTTAAATAAAAAGTGATGCATAATACTTCTGATTGTTCTAAAACAAACTTTTTCATGCTTTAATATCTTTTCTATTTCACTTTTAATTCTATTTATCAAAATTTTAGAAGAAAATGTTTGCAAGCACTGACAGACTAATTCCCCTCTATTTTTTACATTTAGTAAGTTTTTTTTTTTTTTTTTTTTTTTTTTTTTTTTTGTAATTATAATTATCATTGCTTCTTTCTGCTATCTGGATATCTTTTCAGTTCAAAGCACATTATAAGCTCACTTGCAACTTATCGGCAGCAATTTTTTGTTTTAAGCATTTCTACTGCTATATTATCATTGCCATATCGCTTTCCACTTTTCACCTTCTCTATTACAGTCATTATTTCATTTTTAGATTTTGGTTACAGTGTAATATTTAAATCTATACTTACAGGATTTCATTAATGAACTTTTTTTTTGTCAGTTATATTGTTTCCTATATTTAAAACCACTTCAAAGTGCTCTCTCTTCATCTCTTTCAACAATCTTATCTTCTTCAGTTAGCAACACACTATTTTTATTCCTTATAGCATTGACTTGCTTCCTTCTTTCAGAGCATATTTTCCTTGTCACCTCATAAATTTTTTTAAACACGGCTAGATATTGTGGCCTTTTGTGCTTCTATTGTCATGATCTGATCTTTTAACTAACTTTTCTCTCTCTAGGATTTCTCAAATTAATTTTTTTAATTCTCTGAGACTTAGCATTTTAATTTTGTGCCTTTCTTCTTATGAGTTTCCAGATCTTGTTTGATAATGAATGTTTGTCCTTTTTTTCCTTTCTTAGTAACAAATCAGTCTTTTGCCATTATATATATTATACTAAAATTTTTTCTATCTCCTTCTATCACATCTATTGATCTTTGGCCTGGTTGGCCGAGTGGTTAGCATATCTGCCCTCCAGTCAAAAGGCTGTGGATTCGAATCCCACCATGGGTGGATGTTTGTGATTGTCTGTGAAAATACTAGTGGTGGTGGTAGGCAGTAGATGCCGCTGGCGTAGATGATGAAGGAGACAGAGAGATATAGAGTAGGTGCCCTCCCTCGATGAGTCTTAGGACTCCCTGGAGGTGTTGTGTAATAATAATAATCTTTTGCACTTTCTTCTTACTTGCTTTCTAGTTTCTCATCCACTAAAATTGAAATCAATCTTCTCTTATAACAGATAAATGTTTGCTTTATTAAATTCATTTTCAACTTCCACATATAATATTCTGATCCTGCCATTCTGATTTTTAATTTTCTTATTACTCCTCCACAGCTTTAAGTTTAGTTGTCATTAAATAATGATCAGATCCTACAGTAGCTCCTTGCTTTAACAGCTGAGAGTAAGTATTTCAAAGTATCCTTGATTGTGATGAAATCAATTTGGCTTTTGCTTTTATCATTTAATGATATCCAGGACTTTAATATATTTGCTGGCCTGGTTGGCCGAGTGGGTAGTGCATCCACTCTCCAGCCAAAATGCTGTGGGTTCGAATCCTGCCATGGACACGGACGTTTGTGATTGTCTGTGAATATACTAGTAGTGGTGGTGGTTGGTGGTAGATGGCGTTGGTGTATGATGAAGGTAGTCACAGTTGGTGGAGACGGAAAGTTGAAGGTAGATGCCCTCCCTCAATGAGTCTTTGGACTCCCTGGAGGTGTTACATAATAATAATAATATATTTATTTATGCTTAAATATTTTTCACTCTGTCATAAGCTTATTCGTTTTACCTTATTTTACCTTATTTTACATTCTACTTTTTTTTCACCACATGCTTCATTACTCACTGCTCTTGCATCTTCAATATTTCTTTTGCCAACTCTAGTATTCAACATCACCCATAAGAATAATTATGTCATGCTTTGGTATTTATTCTATAAAAATCTGTAATATTGGATAGAATATCTACTGTATCAAACATTACTAAATAAAAAATCATTGGACCAATTTATTCTACAGTACCATTTCCTCTCACATTATATTTTTTTGTCTCTTAACGCTTTCAGCTAATTTTTCTGTCTGACAGAGTTTTTTTGATATTTCACTGGCTGATTTGTACTAATTTTCCAGGCACTTCACTCATCATCCACGAATCTGTCTAATTTCTGCCTTCATTTGACTTCTGACTGGAAAGTTCTTTCACTTGGTTATATACAAGTAACCTAGTCATGAAGATACTTCACATGCAAATCTTGTTCACTTACACTTGCATAAAGGATTAAACAAGAATATATTTTCTTAGCTAGTATAATTTACTTAAAAACCAAGTGAAAAAAACTTACCAGAACTATCTCTAATACAGAGCAGTCTAATAAATTCATGGTGAGTCTCCGACTACATGGAGGTCAGATGTTAATAAGACAATACACCTTTTTATGACTTGTATATGGGAAATATATGGATTCTGCATTAATTCTCCCTTGATATCTCTACAAGATTCACCGCCGAGTTAGGCAGGCCATAACACAACAAAAAGATGACCAAGAACCTCTCACACCCACTTCTCCAACAGAAATTATAAACATTATCATTAGAGTGCAAAAACAGAGGGTGAAAGAAATAACAATTGTGGCTGGTACGAATGAATTGAAAGGTGATAAATTTTTTATGAGAGAGGACTTGAAAGTATTGTTAAAGGTAGCGAAAGAAAAGAGTGACAGAGTTAGAATGGTGAGTCTGTTACCGCGGTATGACAGAGAGGAGTTTAGAAGGAGGGCCATAATCGCAAATGATATTATGCGCAGGTTATGCGGACGGTGTGGTGTGGAATTTGTGGACGTGTGGAATGAGTTTGATGGGTAAAAGGACTTATACAAGATGGATGGACTGCATTTGAATGGACTTGGTGTGCGGAGACTGGAAAAAGTGTTGCTGAATGAAGTGAAAATGGATGTGCAGAACCTGGGAAACTAGAACTACCAAGAAGGTGGGGGGGGGAGTGGATATCCAGACATCAGTGAGACAGTTGAGTGTAAAAATGTATACAATGTACCTGAGCCAGCAATAAGGACAAAAAATGGGAATGGGATATTTAGAATAACGCATCAAGATAGGGGTGGGACAAAGGGAACACTGCAATTCATGTATACTAATGCCAGGAGTATTAGGAACAAGAAGGAAGAATTTTTGGCCTTGATTGGCTCTTCCTGGCCACAGGTTATTGGCATTAGTGAAACATGGCTGACGGAAGATGATATAGTTAGTGGGATAGAATGTGTAGGTTATAGTATGTTTAGGAGGGACAGAGAGAATAAAATTGGGGGAGGGGTGTTGTTGATGATAGCTGATGAACTGCAGCCAAGGAGAATTGAAGTATTGCAGGATAGTGAAAGGAGCTCATTTGAGGCTATTTGGTGTGAGATTGATACTGGCAGAATAAAATATACAGTTGGGTGCTGCTATAGACCAGGTGATGGAATAGATGGTATGCATAAACAAATTGATGAAATGAGTGGAAGGAGGGTAATTATTATGGGGGATTTCAACTATGGTAACATTGATTGGAAGGAGGAGAGGACACATGTGAGGAAGGAAATGGATTTTATTCAATTATTAAGGGATAACTATCTGAAACAGCATGTAATTGAAAATACTAGGGGTGTGAGAGTGCTTGACCTGGTAATAGTATCTGAGTATTTGACTGTAATGAATATGACCATGTTGCCACCTATTGGTGAGAGTGATCATAAGGTCAAGACCTTATGATCATAAGGTCAAGACCTTATGATCACTCTCACCAATAGGTGGCAACATGGTCATATTCATTACAGTCAAATACTCAGATACTATTACCAGGTCAAGCACTCTCACACCCCTAGTATTTTCAATTACATGCTGTTTCAGATAGTTATCCCTTAATAATTGAATAAAATCCATTTCCTTCCTCACATGTGTCCTCTCCTCCTTCCAATCAATGTTACCATAGTTGATGAAATTGATGAAATGAGTGGAAGGAGGGTAATTATTATGGGGGATTTCAACTATGGTAACATTGATTGGAAGGAGGAGAGGACACATGTGAGGAAGGAAATGGATTTTATTCAATTATTAAGGGATAACTATCTGAAACAGCATGTAATTGAAAATACTAGGGGTGTGAGAGTGCTTGACCTGGTAATAGTATCTGAGAATTTGACTGTAATGAATATGACCATGTTGCCACCTATTGGTGAGAGTGATCATAAGGTCTTGACCTGGGAGGTGGCTAAAGGTGTGAAATTTGTGATTAAGACAGGGTATATGTGGAATTACCGTGCTGGCAAGTATGACAAGCTTAGGAGATTGCTTGGATCAGTGCCATAGCATGTACAACTGCAAGGGCTGGACGTCGATAGAGCATGGGAAGTGATCAAAGAGCATTTACAGGAGGTTATGGCTGATTGTATACCTAAGGTCCGAATAGTGAAACAAGGAGGGGTTAAATGGATGAATAACACCATTAAGCTTGAGCTGCAAAAAAAGAAACAACTATGGAGGGAATTTAAAGAAAGGGGTGACCTGCAGGCACACGAACAGTATAAAGTACAGGCTAGAAGGGTAACGAGTGTGGTAAAAACAGCAAAAGCCGATTATGAAAGGAAACTAGCTATGCAAGCAAAAGAGAATCCCAAACAGTTCTTTCAATATGCTGCAAGCAAGAAAAAAACTGTACATGGCAAAATGATTTTAAGGAATGACGATGGTAAAGAGTTCACTGAACCAATCGATATAGTGGAGTTACTGAGTGCGCACTTTGCAAAAGTATATCATCCAGGTGGTGACGTTGAAAAAATGAAGGAACCATTAGTTTATATGGGAATTGTGATGAATGAAGTGGAGGTGAATAGTCTATTACAGAACCTTAATGTGAATACATCTGTGGGATTGGATGGTATACCGGCACGGGTCTTGCATGAAGCGGCTAATGAATTATCAGTGCCCTTGACCATGTTGTTTAATCTGAGTCTCAGGTCTGGCTTAGTCCCGAAGGCGTGGAAAGAGGGGAAAATAGTTCCACTGCATAAAGGAGGATCCAAGATTATGGTTGCAAATTACCGACCGATCAGCATATCAGGAGTCGTTGTCAAGGTCTTGGAGAAAGTAGTCAAGGGAAAAATACAGGAATGGATTGATGAAAATGAGATACTGTACAGAGGACAGCATGGCTTTGTGAAGGGTAGATCATGCCTCAGTAACTTGCTCAAGTTTTATAACAAGGTGACGGCTGAACTGGATAAGGGAAATGGGTTTACAGTGATACTGCTGGACCTGGCAAAGGCGTTTGACAGGATACCACATGGAATTCTAATCCGTAAACTACAACATATGGGAATGGATATAGGGTTGGTGGGATGGATAGCTGGGTGGTTGATGGAGAGATAACAAAGAGTAGTTTATTCAGGAGTAGAGTCCAAAAAACGGCCTGTGACTAGTGGTGTGCCACAGGGTTCTGTTCTTGGACCACTGCTGTTTAATCTGTTCATTAACGATATAGGGAATGGTCTAAGTGGGACAGTTCATTTGTTCGCTGATGATGCAAAGTTGGGTAGGGCGATAGTGAATGCAGAAGATGTCAAAGTCTTGCAAGATGACTTAGATAGATTGGAGTTCTGGACTAAGGAGAATGGATGTCAATTTAATGGGACAAAATGTAAGGTTATGCATTTCGGAGTGAAAAGATTAGCAGCAGTATACCACATTGGTGGAACTGTACTCCAAGAGATTGATGAGGCCAGGGACTTGGGAGTGTTGGTGAATAGGGAGATGAAATTTAGGGGGCACATTGCGAAAGTAGCTAAATCAGCTCATCAACTCACTTGGTTGTTGAAAAATACCTTGACGAGCAGAGAAAAACAAGTTATTGTACCTCTGTACCGAGCCCTGATAAGACCTCATCTCGACTACTGTGCCCAGATTTGGTCACCTCGGTTCCTTCTTGATGGGGAGGAGGTTGAGAGGATCCAGAGGCGAGTGACTAAGATGATAGCAGGTCTATGGAATGAACCATATGAGAACAGGTTGAAGATTTGTGGGTTGCAGAAACTAGTTGATAGGCAAAAAAGGGGAGATATGATTGAGACATTCAAATTGCTAAAAGGATTCTATAGGATTAATTCAGATGATATTTTTGAGATCAGGACTGGTGGTGGGAGAACTAGGGGACACCCATGGAAGCTGGGCAAGAGCGTGGTTAGCAGGGGTGTTAGAGCTGGGTTCTTTACTTTTAGAGTGGTAAATGAGTGGAATAAGCTGCCAGAGTCTGTTGTGGGTGCTATGACAGTGAGCGAGTTCAAGGCAAGGTATGATAGATACTGTGAGAATGTTGAACAGCTGTGTGAACATGATGTTTAGGGCCTCCCTTGATGAGTCTAAGGACTCCTGGAGTAGCCCGTGGTAATAATAATAATAATAATAATTATACAATAAAGCTCCAGGTTCAGATGGAATTACAAACAAAATAATTAAACTACTCCCCAGAAAAGCCATTGTACATCTAGTCAACATAATATTAATGCCATCCTCAGATTTCAGTATTTCCCTTTAACATGGAAAATAGCAGATGTCACACCAATCAAAAAGATGGGAAAAAATGCCCAACTCCCTGAAAGCTACAGACCTGTCAGTCTTCTGTCTAACCTTGGAAAGATCGCAGAAAAAGTAGTCCTTACTAGGCTTCAATCACAAACGGACTAACTACGTATAATCCCAAATGAGCAATTTGGATTCAGAAAAAACCACTCCACCGCTCAGCAGATCCACAGGCTGATCGAATACATCTCTGAAGGCTTCGACCGGAACCTTCATACAGCTGCGGTCTTTTTTAGATGCTGCAAAGGCTTTTAATAAGGTGTGGCATCAGGGTCTTCTCTACAAGCTCATCACATTCAATATGTCTACTAATCTAGTTAAAATAATTCACTCTTACCTCAGAGACAGATACATGCAAGTCAAAATAAATGAAACAGTATCAACCAGACGCAAGGTTCTGGCGGGAGTGCCGCAGGGCTCACTCTTGGCCCCCTTGCTGTTTTCTATCTATATTGCTGATATCCTTCAAAACCCAAGCTCAACAATCACTGCATTATATGCTGATGACACTGCATTATTAGTAAGGTCTCTCAGCCCCAAACTAGCTGTCAAGAGACTCCAAAACAGTATTCACACATTAGAGAAATGGTTGATGGACTGGAGAATCCAATCCAATCCACAGAAGAGCTCAGCCATACTGTTCACTAGAAAAAAGCCTCAAGGAAGATATACATTTACTAGGTGTTAAAATCCCATGGCAGAATACAGTCAAATATCTCGGAGTAATTCTCGATAAAAAACTACAATTCACCAATCATATAGAACACATAAGTTCAAAGACATCCAAAGTAATAGCGCAGCCCTATCCCGTGATCAACAGAAAAAGTAAATTCGATACTCAGAACAAACTGCTCATATACAAGATGGTAATACGCCCAGTCATAACTTGCGCATCTCCTGCATGGAGTCATACTTCGAAAACAAATATTCAAAAGCTGCAGAGAATACAGAACAAATGTCTGAGAATGAGTTTGGATGTTCCGTGGTTTATCAGAAACTCCCAAATTCACAGAGACGTCAACATTCCCTACATCACATCTCTCCTTCATGACCTAGCTGAAAAGTTCTTCATCAAGACAATTAATCATCCAAACCCACTGATCAAGCAAGCTTCAGACTATAATGAAGGAGATTTCTGCAAATACAAGAGACCCAAATCAATTCTATGCTCAGCTGAACACAGTTAATCTCACTGCCCTTTCAAGGCGAGCTTGAAGTTTCAGATGGAGGGGAATATGAAAAGCATTTATGCTTCACCCATCAAAACAGTATCGTTCTGCGTCCCTTGATATCGCTGTGGGTCTGGAACTCAGTGATGAGACTTAAACACTTATCTTACAATTATAGGATCTTGTTTTATTTCTCCTGCATAGTCTAACCTACTCTAATCAAATGCAAGCATGAGCATTACTTGTGTATTGTTTCATTAAAGTTAATGCACCTTTAAAAAAATAAAGGAAATAATAATTAAATTAATTTAGTTATATTACATACATTCTCTCTCTTCTAAAAACATCAACAGGAGTGGTTAATAAGTTTGCACACAAATCTTAAAATAAGAAATTATGTTTATCTTAAAATTGATTTGAAATTCTAAAATAAATTCTTGAAATTAGTTTTACCTAATAAAAGCATAAAACGCCATTTATACATTGTAGGCCTAAACTTTCCTCGATATCTGTACAATTCTTATTTTATTTATTTTTTGTCAAGTAGTCAAATGAGAAAAAAAAGAACACTTGTTCAAAGAGAATTATTTAGGGCATTATTTATTCCTCAATGAACTGGAGGAAAAGGAACTTTAATAATGTTGTATTTAACATGCAGAATTAGTAAAATATACAATTAGAAAACACAAATTAGTTTTCTATTTTTTTTTTTTTAATTCCATCTTTTCTGGTTGCTTTTTTCCCCTAAATGCTTATCCAAATGCTCGAATTAAAAAAAAGTAAAAAAAATAATAAAAAAAACACGAATACTAATTTGATGCTATTTAACTGCATATTTTCAATTTCTGTTCAAATCATTGATGGTAAACAATGTGCAGTGTCTTTTATATCTGCAAATGCATTATGTCCCATTCATCGTTTACGTCTAATTGTATGATACAAGTGTCAATCCACAAGTGCTCAGTGGTTAATAAATATGTATCCGGTATTTCCAAGTTTCCTACCACCTGATTTCTTCATCTGCAAACATGAAATTCCATTTATGTTACATTTTTTTTTTTTTTTTTCATTTATCGACCTGAAAAAATGATGCAAAAGAAAAAAAAAAGGTGGGGGATATGTAGAGAACGAAGTTTTCCAAGATATAATAAACTAACATTCTAAATCCTAAGGAAGCGTCAAACAATACCGTATCTATGACACCACTATAAGTATGTATTAAATTGCGCTTACTTTGCACATGGAAAAGTCCAACACTAAATTTTGACAATTCAGGTACTTGCTTTAAAATTTCATCTGTTACTAAATGACATCCTCTGTGCACAGGACGTAAGTTAATCTTTCTTTGAAACCACGCAGAACCCTGACGAATTATTCCATTACTCGAACTAGATCCGGCCATGATTTTACGAATATCTGAATGTCTCAGATGTCATTCACCAGAGGCAATCACAAAAATGAACAACTGCTAATCCGAAGGTAACTTCTTGAAATGATTTATATAATCTTCAGCAAGATACAAATCGCATACAAATAAATAACTCTTCTAAAAGGAACATATTCTACCAGCTAAGAGAACTGTTATTAATACTAGTGTTATTATTATAATTATAATTTCTTGCTTGTTTATCAAAACATAATGTGAAAGAGAAGCAAGAAACAGAATATTTCCACTTATATAATTTCCTATATTGTCAGTGTACAAAATAAATAGTAGCCAGGGCCGTACTTATACACAGGCGCACGAGGCTCTAGCTGGGGGACTCGAAAAATTAGGATCAATTTAAGAGCCCCAAACAATGAGGGGCCAAAGACCACTCTAACACTCTGGTTCCGTCGCCCTCCGGAAAAATATAAGTACGGCTCTGATAGTAGTGGCTTGATTATCGAGTCCTTTAGAACACTACTAATCACACATCTTCGTCAGGAATGTAATCATCTGTAAACGATTTTTCTGGTGAATTTTTCCTCTCTCATCAGCTATCCTCTTATCTACATTATTATCTTCAAAACCATACCGATTTTCTCCAGTTTATGTAAGAGATTCCCATACGGTATCCTGTCAAAATGGTTTCTACTGTTCAACTCAGTGGCCATTTCATTATTCTTTTTCAAAAATGAGCAGTTACTACCCTTCACAAAAAAACATGCTTCCCACTATACAATATGCCAGGCTTTTCCACCTATTCATGAATTTTGCTCTTAACCAACTTGTTATACATCCATATCACTCCTAACATGCTAATCAGTGATAATTTGCTACATCTGTTATGAAGCTTCCTTTATGCAGCAACAGAACTAGTTCTCCTTTTTTTTTCAAAAAAAAAAAAATCTTTTTTTTTCAGACTGGGGAAAATCGTTGTGTTAAGGCACGAACGCTTACTTCATTTTAAGGGGTACTAACACTATTGTGATACCAATTAAACACTCTAGTCAAAAACACTGGTATTTCCCTGGCGCATTCATTTAATAGGCGAGCTCATGTTCCATGTAATCCCATAGCTGTATTCAATTCAAGTTCCTGTAATATCCTATGCACTTCTAATTATAATATAATTTTGCAAAGTGATCATCCAGTAATTCAGTTACTTCCTCAGCTTTGGACACTGCCCTAAAATAAGGATTTATCTGAATTATTCTAAAATATTCATTCTCACGTTTACATCTTGCATACTGAAAGAACAACACATACCCACCACTGATTAGAAATCTTCATGCAGATATACGTAAACGACACTTACACAGAGCATATGCAAAATACTTGGTCACATGCATCAACACGTGCTCTAGGCAGCTAATCTAAGAATGCTAAGAATTCAGTTGTTTGCTGATGATGCAAACTGAGATAGAGAAATTGTGAATCAAGGCGATATGTACAGCTAGCAGGATGATTTAAATATGCTGTCACTATGGACAAAAATGGGTAACAGTTAGTGTCGAGAAATGTAAAGGCATGCATTTTTGGGATAAATAAGTTACAAGCTGTGTACCATATTGATGGAACTGTACTCCAGCAAATAGATGGAACTGGAGATTAACAGATGGTGGTGTAGACAGAGAGTTTAATTTTAGAAGGCGTGTCGCTACAGTAGCTGATAAGATTACTTGGATATCGAAACACACACACACACACACACACACACACACACACACACACACACACACACACACACACACACACACACACACACACACACACACACACACACACACACACACACACACACACACACACACACACACACAAATTTTCCTCTTCATAAGCCCTTGATACGACCAAACTGAATTACTGTGCTTGGGTGTGGTTTCCTGGTTTTTTTTGGGGGAGCAACCCAAAATGGTGGAAATGTGGGAAGGATTCAGAGGGGAGCAACCAAGATGGTGGAACTTTCCCTATGAGTATAGATTGAAGGTGTGCAGACTGCAGAAGTTCTTTGAGAGGCAAAAAAGAGAGGATATTACAGGAATACTTAAGTTACTTAAATGTCTAAAACAGGCCACTTGGCCTATAAGCCTGGAAAGGAAGAAAAAGAAGAAGAAGACTTAAGTTACTTAAAGGAAAGATTGATGCAAGAGAAATGTTTCAGCTCTTGGCTAGATGGAAAAAGAGCAAGAGGTCATCCCTGGAAGTTGACTAAAGGTGTGGTTAGTAGGGGTGCAATGACTAGATTTCTTGGAATGGATTGCCAGAGTCAGCTATTAGCGTTTTGACTGTTCGCGGGTTCAAGGAGAGGTATAATGGATTGTATGCATAGTTTTGGCTCCGGCGATGGGTCTTCGAACCCCATGAGGTGTCCATACAATAATAATAATAATAATAATAATAATAATAATAATAATAATCAAGATTGATCAATAAAAATTTGATCAAGATCAAGATCTTTTGATCAAGAAAAATATATAAAAGCAATTTCAGCTGACGAACACTTATAAATACCTAAGAATATTAGAAGCCAGTCACATTCTCCACTCAAGAGTTAAACAACAGGCAGCAACAGAATACACCAAAAGAGTTAGAAATATTCTGAAAGCAAAACTAAACGGATTAAACACAATTAGAGCAACGAATTCTTGGGCTATACCAGTGATCCGATACACAGGTGGCATAACAGATTGGACAAAAGATGACCTGGACAAATTGGACCTCAGAACTACAAAAACTAATGACTCTGAATCCACGAAGTGACGTTGACCGGTTGTACCTACCAAGGAGAATAGGTGGACGGGGTCTGCTGCAAGTGAGACAGACTGAGGATGAAGAAGAAGAAATTAGCTTAAAAAGTTACATCGACAATAGCTCCGGGCAAATACTTCAAGCAGTTACACAAGAGAGTCATCTGAAAGCAACACGAAACAAATGCGATTACCAAAAGTAACAGCAAAATAACCGATGCGTGGGCTCGAAAAATAAACCTTTCCATGGCCAATTTCTTAGAGATACCGAGGACAAAATTGAACAAAATTGAAGACAAAATGTCATGAACAAGATGCGGCAATGGATACAATATGGGTATGTTAAAAAAAGAAAGAGAAGGATTTAATCTTGCAGCTAATGCAATGAAAGCAAAAATTTTGAACATCAATAATAATACCAAATGCAGATTATGAGATCAGAAAGATGAGACTGTAGAATATTTAATCATTGCCTGCAGCAAGATAGTTCAAACCGACTATAAATACCGTCATGATCAAGTGGCCAAAATTCATTGGCATGTATGCAAAAATTATGGCTTTCCTATATCTGATAACCGGTGGCAGAATAAAATAGAGACAGTATTGGAAATCGCAACAGCAAAAATTTAAAACACAATAGATCGGACATCACAATTATCGAACATCGACAGATTTTAATTATTGATATCGCGGTACCCAGTCATAATAACATTAACAACAAAGAACTGAATAAAATTACTAAATATCGACATCTGGCAATCGAAGTTAGCAGGCTGTGGCTTAAACACATTAAAGTTATCCCAATAGTTATCGCGAAACTTGGCGCAATTTCAAAGAAGCTACCCAACTATTTACAGCAATTAACCATCAACGAAGTGACCCCATATGACCTACAAAAAACAGCATTTCTTTGAAGAGTCCATATTTTACAACGCTACCCGACAGACTATTCTTAGATTCTTGGGTAGAATCTGAATTGTTCTGTATCGCCAGTCAAATTGTTATTTAAATAATATTTGTTGTTTAAATAATGTTGTTTAAATCTTGTTTCGACTGTGTATCAATTATGTAAATAATAATAATAATAATAATAATAATAATAATAATAAAAATAATAATAATAATCAGCTAACGCCTTTTTGTTCACGTTTAGGGAGTGGTGTTTGCGCTCTATAGCGCTTGACCGCACGACGAAAGGCGTTCGAATCTAGTGGCCGACTAGAGGAACTTTTTCTAAGCCTTTTCTCGACCAGTTCCAGAGTTAGTCAACCTCTGGTACGGGCTAGCGGGTATTTCCACCCGGAAACTTGGGTTTTTCGACCCGTAAACTCAAGAAAATCTGCCGTCGAATTCACACTATTTTCAGACATTAAAAATATTGTTAGGGTTAGGGACCACAAGATGGCGGCTACTAGCCGCCTATTTCACTGCGTGCCGATTAATTAGTGATAGCCTTGAGTCAGCTATCTCTGATTG
The DNA here is from genome assembly GCF_054136105.1 of Typopeltis vanoorti. NCBI lineage: Eukaryota > Metazoa > Arthropoda > Arachnida > Uropygi > Thelyphonidae > Typopeltis > Typopeltis vanoorti. The sequence continues at coordinate 32,794,152 of NC_143561.1, read as the reverse complement.
GCTACCAGTGGAGAGTGAACTGCCCACTCAGTCTCTAAATGTTAGATAGGGCTAAAGAACGGCCTCGTCTACTCCCTATACGGAAACAAAAAGGCGTTACCTGATTTTATTTATTTATATTTTTGTGTTTTGTGTTTTGTTGATTCCCAGTTGAGGTGTAATGTGTCTGATTGAATTCTTGAAGTTTTTTATTAAGCTTAGCTGAAGATGCACCAGTTAGTTATTGCTTATTGATTGCCATGTTACAGGAAGTAGACTGATGCTTGATAGATGTGATGTTCACAACAACCGTAGGATAAAAAATTCACACACACACACACACACACACACGGGAGTGCGAACGCACTCACGATAATTTGGAATCTAATGACGAGTTACTGAACTGGAAAGCCTGAAACTAATATATTGTGTTTCATCAAGTTTGTAAGGTGCAGAGGGTTCGTATTTCAGAGTATGTCCTTAGAGCCCTTTTCAGGCTATTATAGTTTGTAAGTGAGGCCTGAGCATCTCAGTGAAAGTGACATTTGTGAACTCTGCGCTTGGTCGGTCGAAGTTAGACTTAAGTTCAAGTCTAATCGCCAACTGGAAGAACTTTTTCTAAGCCTTACTTCGACCGGTTTTCGAGTTAGTCGATCTCCGGCACGGGCAAGCAAGTTTTTACTCCCGAAAACTAGGGTTTTTCATCTCGTCAACTCAAGAAAATCGATGGTAGTACCCACATTATTTCAGACAGTAACATATCTTGTTAGCATTAGGTACCAAGAGAGGCAGCACTTGTTTGCCAGCCTCGTTATCGAGGGGGTTGCTATAATTAGTGATAGACATGGTCCAGGTATCTCTGATTAGCTACCAGTGGAGATTGAACTGCCAACTCAGTCGCCAAAAGCTAGATAGGATATAAAGGCCTCGCCTACTCCCTATAAGGGAATAAAAGTTGTTAGCTGATTTATTTTATTTATTTATAGTTTGTAAGGTTCCTATTCAAAAGTGGTTTATTTAGAATATCTGGTATATAGAAGTTTCGAGTGTCTTCCCGTTGTGATTATTATATTTATATGTGATATACTTAGTTGTGTGAGGTCTTGTTATTCGGTATGTCTTTCTGACTGTCTTCTGATTGATATCAAAATAATATTTTAGCATAAACCCATAAATGTTTTGCTGTTAGTATTTTGCATTATATACGAGCATTATATACACTGTAAATAATGCTTGCATCGGCTCGTTGTTCCCAAAAGATCAGCTTTATAATTTTGTGCTGTAATGATACTGATCTATTTGTAGCCTGTGTAGCTCACTGGATGTGGCGTTTGCCAACCACGGCGCTTGGCCGCACGAAGGAAGACTTGGTTTCGAGTCTAGTCGGCGACTAGAGGAAATTTTTCTAAGCCTTTTTTCGACCGGTTCCCGAGTTAGTCGATCTCTGGCACGGGCAAGCAGGTTTTTCCTCCCGGAAACTCGGGTTTTTCGTCCTGTAAACTCAAGAAAATCGACCGTAGAACCCACATTATTTCAGACATTAAATTATATTGTGTTAGGGTTAGGGACAACGAGATGGCGGCACATTTGAGCCGTCTCTCTTCACTGAGTACCGCTTAATTAGTGATAGCCTTGGGCCATCTATTTCTGATTGGTACCAGTGGAGATTGAACTGCCCACTCAGCTTCCAAAAGTTAGACAGGGCTAAATGGCCTCGCCTACTCCCCGTATACGGGAATAAAAAGGCATTAGCTGATTTTTTTGATCTGATATATATATATCAGATCAGATTTTTGATCTGATATATATATATATATATATACTGTATATAATCAAAATAATACAATATAATAAGTGGATATCTGAATATAATTAATTTTGTCTTATCAGATTTTAAATGTGTGTGATGTTTTATAGAGAGTCAGTCAATGAGCAGATTTATGAAATATTATGTTGCATACTTGTTTGAACTATGTTTGCATTATTATGGATGGACATTACAGCTGTAGCGTCTGCATATTGGATCATCTTGCCTTTCAGAGCTAGCTGGTTAAGTACATATAGATGATGAATAAAGCTGTGGAGAGAACAGCTCTCTACTCTGGTTTGACACGATGGGTGTGATTTGTTCTCTATTTTGAAGGAAGTTTCTGGTCCACGTGTGCAGAGGCCCATCTGTATGTTCCTATATGTCTTAGCTTTTCTAATAAGATTTGATGTGTGAAAATGTAAAATGCTTTAGTCGAGCCGATGAGGACCACGACATGAGAATTTTGTTTTTATCTAAGGTGGTGTTAATTACTTAAAATCTTCCAAGAGAGATGTTGTTCCCTTAGTTTTCTCAAACCGCACTGTATTGTGGGGATAATATGAAAGTTCTCTGTGTATGTTGCGAGTTTCCCAAGCACGATCTGCTCCATAATTTGATTGATAATTAGAAGTGTTGATATGGATGTGTAATTATTGATTAAATTTCTTTTTCCCATGTTTGCATATAGGTGTAATTATGGCAGTCTTTAACATACTTAGTATTTAACCGGTTTTAAATATTTTATTTATTCATTTTTGTAAGATATGGCTTACGCTAGTTGCGTGTTTGATATCCTTAGGTGTGATGCTATTGATTTCTGGGCCTTTGTTTGGTTTGATTTGGTGTATTACAGAGAGAATTCTGCTTCTTTTATGGTTGGGAAGCATAATGTCAGTTTTTCTTCTAGAATAGCACGTTTTGTGATTTGGAGGGATCTTTCTCTGTAATTCGTGGAAGAACGAAGAAATATTGGTTACTGTTTGCCATTGTTGGATAAAGCCAATGTAAGACTCCAAAAACTTCCAAGTCAGGCACATATCACTAGATTGGATGTTAGAGTAATTCCTAATGGATTCACAGAAGACACATCAACTCAGTTAGATGGGGTTTTTGGATTGCAATTAGGAGAACTCACCAGAAATGCTTTCGGTAGGAATTAAGATGATAATTCAGGATACAGTGAAGTATCCCGACCCAATAAGAAGACCAAGAGACCTATGGATATCAGATTCAATATGGGGAACTAATCAAATAAGGCGGTTGGAAAAACATAGAGACACAAGGACTGAAGAATACAAAAGATTATATAGAGAAGTCAGAAGAGCCATCAAGCAGGACAAGGAAAAGTTCTATACTAATAAATGTAAAGAGATAGAGTTTCTAATGATGAGGCACAATTATAAATGGATGTTTTATTTAGTTCCTGACTAAAAGCACAAGTTTAAGCCTAAATTAAATGTCATCAAAGAATTGAATGGAGCATTACTAACAGAAGAGTTGGAAATCGAAAACAGATGGAAAGAATACTGTGAGGAACTGTACAGCAAAGTGGAAAACAAAATGTGGAGCCCCTCTCGTCAGGAAAATTTTAATTAGGAATCTCCTCCACTTAGGCATGAAGGTGAAAGAGCAGTTAAGCAGCTTAACAGCAATAAGGCTCCAGGTGCGGATGAAATCCCAGCAGAGTTAATTAAATCCACAGGGGTTGGAGTGATAAGAGTGTTTCATAGATCGATTACAAGGATATGGGAGAGAGGATCATGGCATTGAGACAGGAAGAAGTCGGTTATCATACCACTACATAAGAAAGGTGACATGAAGGCATGCAAGAATTATAGAACTATCAGTTTGATATCTCATGCAAGCAAAATTTTATTAGATCATGCTAAATAGGATTGAGGCAGAGATGCCCGAAGAATAAGTAGGTTTTAGGAAAGCTAGGGGCACCAGAGATTAGATCCTTTGCCTTAGACAGATCATAGAAAAAATTCATACTTAGACTACTCTAAAGCTTTCGCCTGTGTTGAGCATATGAAACTGTGGGAAGTAATGAAAAGAGTGGGTTTTCCACAACACACTACCAAGTTGATAGCCAACTTGTACATGGAGCAAGAAGCCATGGTAAGAACAGGTGTTTGATTGATTGACTGGCTTTAAGTTGGAAAAGGAGTTAGGCAAGCATGTTTACTTTCTCCTCACTTGTTTAATATATGCAGAGGATATCAAGCATTAAGCACTGGAAGAGCTCAGGGCAGGAATTAGGATAGGAGGTAGATTGATCAGTAATCTGAGATATGTTGATGATATGGTACTCCTTTGTAATGACATGAGAGAACTAGGACTAATTCTTGACAAAGTTAACAAGATCAGTAATAACAGCAGACTTCAACTCAATCCTGGCAGGACGAAGATTATGGTTCTCAAAGGAAATACAAACAGGAAAGCTCTTGAGAAACAAGTGTATCTTAATGGAGAAAGAATCGAGAAAGTCAGCAAGTTTGAGCACCAGGAATCCATTATTAATGTGAAGAATTGCTGTTCAGAAGACATCAGAAGAAGGTTAAAATGGCTAACACAACAGTCAGTAACTTGTCTAAAATCTGGAAGGATGGATTTACTTCCATGGGAACAAACTTGAGGATTTTGGATGCAGTTGTTTTCCAACAGTAACTTATGGATGTGAGACTTGGAACCTAAAGAAGTCAGATAAGAAACGGATATCTGCTTTTGAGATGTGGTGTTACAGAAGGCGGTTGAGGATATCATATACTGAAAGGCGTATAAATGATTAAGGCTCCTTAAGGATATTAACAGAAGAAAGTTAAAATATTTTGGACACATAGAAAGGAGAGAAGGGGTCTTTTCAGAATAGTAATAGAAGGTAACGTTCCTGGAAAAAGAGGAAGGGTTAGACCATCAATGACATGGATGAATGGTGTGTGTGAAGTGACTGATCTTCAGAGAATTGATGCCGCCAGAAAAGCATGGCGAGACCTGGTGTGGCACATCACTGAGTATCGGAATGACCATACAGCATCTGTAGATGCCCAGCGAACTGTAGATAGATTGTTAGACAGATATAGTGTCTTTCATAAAGCTGTGTTTTATGGTTTCAGAGGCAGGGATACTGGGAACACAATCCAGCATCTCGTCGATCCGATGCGAGGTTTGTTTCATGTTATTTTGTGCGGAGGTTAATTTGCCTCTCTAGTAGTTTCTTTTGGATTTCTAATTTGCCTTGTAATGCGATTCCTTGTTATCTTATATACGATTGTTAAAGCTGCATTATTTGGATATCGCTTTAATTCTTTCCATAGAATATCCTTCCTGTGTATGCTTATATTTTATGTTATATTTTGAGTTATCCAAGGAATTTGGTTTGCTTTTGTACTAATTCTGAATTTTTGTAACTTTCTTATATATTGGCTTGCAAAACGTTAAGCAAGTTTGAGCACGGTTAGTACTTGGAAGGGATTCAATCGTTCGATGCTGTTGGCACACTTTCCCTCGATGAGTCTTTGGACTCCCCGGAGGTGTCACATAATAATCATTTTTTTTAATAGTAATAGTAATTTATTGATTTCTAAAATATTTACACACACAATAGACATCTTGAGTGACATCGCAACTTATAATTTTACAGAATTCAGCTCTAAGTGCTGCATTTTCTACATTGATTTCAACTAAAAATTTTAATAGTATTTTTTTTTGCCTCTATATTATAAAGGCAAAAAAAATATACATGTTCTTCTACTGTTAACGATGAAGATTATTTAAAAATTTTTGTATAATAATTTTTTTTTGTTTATATAATTTTTTATTATAAGAATAATTTATTACATTATTTTTTCATGTTAGATAAGAGTATTATATTAATGATATTATCACATAATAATCAGTATCTTCAGTTACTAATTATAATGAAGAGCCAAAGGCTTCAATTCGGCGACATGAACTTATTTAAGTTAAAGGATATTATATCCCATATTGTTTCTTAGCCAAATAAGAAACTCCAGAATAGTGATCGGAGCTTGCTCCACCCTTTCTATGAGTCCTCACCTTGCACTACCTTCAAGGGTCAGTTGCTGCACTATCCAGGAATTTGCTTATGCTTGGAATCGCCGAACTTTATATAGCTTCTATATTCGGCATGAAACTTTTTGAGTTTCTTATTCGGCTAAGAAACAATATGGGATATAATATCCCTTAACTTATATCAGTATCTTCTTCATTGTTGCATACTTTAGTAACTGTTTCATTACATAATCTGATTCATTGGTTATAAGGATTACGTGTGGTTGAGTGAGACGAGTTAATAAAACCTACTTCGAAGCTTGAGTTAGCTTTTGTGAAGAGAATGAGATTTAGGCTTCACTATTTAGGTTGTTGCTACTGTTTATGTATGGGATGTAGGCATTGGATGCTAGTGATTTTTGATGTGTATATTAGTCTTAATGGTTTCTTAACTTTGTTGGTATATTTTTCAGAGTTCGTGTTTTAATATTCTGTAGTTATCTGTGTTTTAAATTTCTTGGTAGTTTGTTGAGTTGCGTGGGTATCCATAGTGATCTCACAAAAGAACCGTACAGAATTGTTGAAGGGTGTAAGGATGTAGAGAGTTGTTGTGGGTCATGTTATACGATAAGTGTCTCTGTTGATTCGATAGGTGATGATGAAGTAATTCCTTGTTAATATCATGTAGCGTTTCAGGTTTTTCATGCTCAGAATTTTATGTATCGCCATATGCTTGCTGGATAATGGTTGTTGCGTGTAAGGTGTCCAGATCACTGTTGATACGATTTTCCTGTGTAATGTTTCTAATTTTGTTTGGTGGCTGTTTGATCTGTTTGCATAGATTCTTATTCCGTATTTGAGTAAGGATTCGCAGATACAGTAATATAGGAGTTTTTTTTTTATGTTGGACGGAATAATCTCTTTAACTTAGAAGTTTTGCTGCGATGATCCGAAGTTTGGTGTGTAGGTATTCTATACGTTTTGTCCATTAAGGTGGGAATCTATATAGAGACCGAGGTATTTTGCATGTGTTACAGGTTTGATATCGGAACATTGGCAGGTATTTTTGTTGTTAATGCAGCGTTATATGTAACAGTGTATTGATAGTGATGCGGGGCGTATTATTCTTGGGTGTTATGTATTATCAACATTTGTGTTTTGGTGCCGTTGATTAGAATTGCGTTTTGGTGGAAAGATGTTGTGATTTCATTTAGGTCTTCTGCTTTGCAGAGAGCCGTGTTAATGTCTGTGTGGATTGCTAGTAGGGCAGTGTCACGTACTGAAATACTTGACTTCTTATGGATATGTTACGAAGATCGTTAATGTATATGTTGAATAGAGTGGGTGATAATATGCACCTTGAGGTACACTGTGTTTTATTTGTATATCCCGACTGTGACATGTACATATTTTTGTTATTTGTGTACTATTTGAAAGGTAGTTCTTGAACCATGTATGCAGTGTTCCTTTTATACCTATTGAGCATAGTTTGTTGAGTAGTATGTCATGTGCAAGCGGATCAAATGCTTTGGTTAGGTCCAGCAGTATAAGGACGGATTACTTGTTTTTGTCGAGAGCTTTGTTTATTGTGTCGGCGATGTCTTCTAATAAAGTGATGATGCTTTTTGTTTTCTGAAAGCCGTATTGGTTTTGTGAGACGATGTTGTACTTCTGTGAATAGTTATGTAGTAATCTGGTGTGTGTTATTTTTTCAATAATTTTCGAGATGACTGGTAGGGTAGCTTTGGTCTGTAGTTCTGAGTATCGTTTCTTTTGCCGTTTGTATATTGGCGTATTTACTGCTGTTTTTAGTTGTTGTGGAAAAATGCCTGTGTCGAATATTATGTTCACGAGTTTCAAAAGTATTGGATTTATTTGTTCAAAGTGTGTTATAAGGTCTGGGAGTCTTTTTTTGTCTATTCGTGGAGTGGTCTTTGGTTTTAGTTTTAGGAGTGTTTCTTTCAGTTCCTGTTTTGTTACGAGTGGGAAATACATCGTTTGTTGTTGAATTTGTGTCGGTAGTTTTTTGTTGATCGTTGGTAGTTTCTCTTTTTTGAGTTGTGTGATATTGTTTGTGAAAGCATGGTTGAATGAGTTTGCTAGTTCCTCTTGGTTTGTGTCCTGACCGAAGCTTTTTGCAATAAAATGTTGTGCTGAATTTTTCTTTTTTCGAGTTACTAATTCGTTGAGTGTAGCTCATGTTTGCTTAATGTTGTCGTTATATTCCATGAATTTTTGGAAGTAGTAGTGTCTTTTTGTCCTACGAATTTTTGTTGTTAGTTGATTTCTTGTGTTTTTGTATAAGGTTTGTAAATGTGTGTTACTCGGTGACTTTTTAATTTTTTTTCAATCAATTTTTTTTTAACAGTAATACTATTTAGCATGTCGTCATGGATTGTTGTCTGTTTGTCGCCTCGTTTTTGTAGGCTTTGTTGCTTTTTTGTATATTTCTGTGAACTTCAGTTGAAAATTCTCGTATAATGTTACAGGATCATTTATTTTTTACATGGTTATTAACAATGCTCTTTAGTATGATCGCGTTTTGTCGGCTTTTGTGGTGGGGGTTGGAAGTGGGGGTAGGTAATGTAATAAAACGAAGTTGAGACAAAGTAGTGATCGGCAATTTTTACGTTAATTACTGATGATGTATATGTATGGATGGGAGCCCGTATGTTGATATGATCAATGCATGATTGTGTTAGTGAATTAGTGGGTATTTCTTCTCTTGTTCGGGAGTTAATGGTAGGGTTTATGTTTTACTGACTTAGTATATCAAGATATGTGTTAGTGATTGAAGAAGCGTGGTCAAGAGTATTTATGTTAATGTCTCCTATTAGGATGAGCCTGTATGTTGTACGGGGTTCCATGCCGCCTAGCCATGCTTCTAACTCATGAAGAAAGCTGACTTGATTATTATCCATCGGTCTGTATATTGTGTTTATTGTGTATTTGATACTGTTGTGGCTATTTGTGATTTCCAAAATTAGTGTTTCCGCATGTTCGAAATGAGTTTGTTTTTCAGTCACATTGTATTTTTCTTTGATAAATGCCACGATGCCTCCTCCTCTATTGTTTGGTCTACATATGTTGTAGGTTTGGTAATTATTTATATTATATGCGTAAATTTCTGTGTCGTTTATTGTAACTTAGGTCAGTATTAGCGCATTTATGTTTGTCATGGTATAATTGAGCTGTGTTATCAATGTAAGCCAGTGTTTTTTTATACTTCTTAAGTTTGTGTGTACGATAGTGAAGTTGGTATTGGTGGAAATGTTGTGTGATCATTTCATCAAAGAGTCAAAGAGCTTGAAGTTTATGTTGTCTGACTGGATATTATTATTATTATTAT